>NC_141697.1:532446058-535103558 GCF_964263255.1 Lissotriton vulgaris
TTTTCCTATCTGGGCCCGACCCTTTGGAACTCCCTCCCCCTCTGCATCCGGAAGGAAGATAACTTCGCCACGTTTAGGAAAAGCATTAAGACATGGCTTTTCGATAAGTAGGGAGCTTTTTGTCCTCTGCCTTCTGTGTACAGCACTGTCTCCATAAGCCCCGGCGCCGGGAAACCCTTTGTGGGTATCTGTGCGCCTTATAAATGCAAGAAATAAAATAAAAATAAATAGACAAATATTTACTTGGCAGCCTGCTGCAACATCAATTCCAATGCGTTCACCGCCTGCTTGACGATGTGCCTGACCCTCCTTCCTTAAAGTAGCAATATTGGGTTACTTTGGGCTACTTTTTGGTTGGCTTTGGGCTAGAGAATGCTTAAAAAATCAGGTGCTGCCGTCACCCGGGCTGCACGCGTCAATGTGTCACTCTGTGAACCAAGTCCCACAACATGGCCAACATTGAAGGTACGGAGAATCACTGACCATACATTCATCCATAGTTCCACACAAGAAAGACGGGGGAGATGAAACATCTGTGTGGATGTGAATGTTTATTGCACATTCTGTGGAGTATTGCAGCTGTAGCAATACAGGGCCATGCAAAGCCCGAATTTCAGTTTTTGGCATATGGAGGGCAGCCAATTAGAGACAAGCTCATTGTCGGAGTTAGGCTGCGCCAACATATGTACTTATACAATCACTCCGCCAATCCGCATGCACTTATAAATTCACTATACACTCTCCAAGCAGTAGTCTAATCATCCAGTCTCTACGTACGTACTTGTACAATGACTAATACAAAGTTACATAACCGAAGTTTTCTCCCACTGTCAAAGGTAAGTTGGTTGCATACGCTGCCCAGAGCACAATGAAATGTGGTAGGGCCCGGGGGCAGCATGTTGCATACATAATGAACACACAGACACAGATAGATAGTGGAACTGGGTACGGGCCTGTGCGCGCAACTCTTTTTTTATTACCATGGTCACATGTCCAGTGACGTCTGTGCTGGATGCGTGTGGGGTGAGTGTAAACCAGCCCTCCGGGAATGGTTGGTGCTGTCAATAAGTACAACAGTAATCATTGGATCAGACCCAGAGATTAAATCATAAAGGGTCAATGATTTGTGCTGCACTAAGGTAGGGGCACCAGATGTGAAATAATACACAAAAGATTCTATTGTAAAGGGTCCATGACTTGTGATACACTGAGGTAGGGGCACCAGATGTGAAATTCTACACAAAATATTGTATCATAAAGGGTCCATGAGTTGTGCTGCACTGAGATAGGGGCATTAGAAGCATTCAGCCTGTGCGCAGCCATCGATGATGCGTGGTGCGGGCGGGCCGCACTGGGAGCAATGTCTCTTGACTTCTGGACTGCGTCATCTGCAATTGCGACTTGATGTGAATTGTGAGCCCTGCTATCCGCAGTGTAGGTCGAAGGCAGTAGTCAGCACAGACATCGAGGAATGCTTTTAGGTATAGTTACAAATTATCATTTAAAAAACCTTTGACATTCACTGATTAAACCATAGGTTTCAAGGGCGTTATAGTTACAAATTAGCATTTAAAAACCTTTGAAATTCACTGAAAAAAACATAGGTTTCAGGGATGTTATAGTTGCACATTTCACTTGTACAAAACCACAGAAATTCGGCCGTTATAGTTAGTTGAGCTAACTATAACTCACTCCCCCGCTGATGACGTCACATATTACATCATTCATGACATGGTCAGTGACATCACTGATGACATCACTGATGATATCTCAAATGACATCATCCACATGAAAATCTGATGCACCTCCTCATACCTTAATAAAACCTTTGATACACCCACTCTAAAATACAGAGTACCATTTTCAAAACAATAGAGACACCAATAAGGTGCGTCATTCTCTGCAGAGTTAATGACTTCAGAGGGACACTTACCTGCCCTTGTGCTGGTCAAGTTTTCAGTGGTCTGAAAACGGACCGTGGATCCCTGGAGTCCACCCCAGCAGGGACGAGGTCATCGAAGGTGGCGATCTACCCTTAATCCAGGATTCAGCACATCGCTGGAGGAGGAGTGCAAGTCGTCGGGCAAAGACCGCCGCAGAGACGTGATCAACGGAGGCAGTTCAGCCGATCGGGCCTCGGTCCAAGCTCAGTGCCTTTCGTCCAAGCTCAGCCATATCACAGGAGGAGGCGTGCAGGTACACAGGAGTTGCTCTGCTGCAGGAGCTGGGTTAGTGGCGGGCGGAGACTCTCCCTCCCCACATCGGAGGCAGCCTCAGTCCTAGCTCAGCCACATTGCTGGAGGAAGTGTGCAGATCCCCGTGAGTGCTCTGCTGCAGGAGTGGTATCAGTGGCGGGTGGAGACCATCCCTCCATAACTCCTTCGTGAAATAATCATTTACCCAGCATATCGGTGGCATTGCCTAGCTAATAATAATAAGCATAATGGGCTCAGGAGAAGATCGATGTTCCTTGGAGGCTACTCCGATAGGCAGGTGAGGAGCTAGACCTTTTGAGCTGACTTTGCTATTGGTTTAATTTAGGTAGCCTCCTGTCATAGGCATAATTATTGATTATTTTGGACAGTGGGCCAAATATTTTGATTTTGTTGGCCTGGTGGGCAGGGTGAGGTCCCATTTTAGTTTTGCTAAAACAAAGTCACCAGTGCCCAACTGCAAAATGGCCGTACTAACAACCTAATTAGCGAGAGGACTACTCATTCATCAACATAGGACAACAATTCAAGATTTATTACACAATTTGTTCAGGGAAAGAGACAGAGGACTACGTCCCTAAGAAACCAATTTAATTGAAAGAGCTGTAGGACTACTCTTTAGATCAGAGCTAACATGGCAGCCATCTTAGAGTGATATACAGGAATATTGTGGAGGTTGAAACGAGTCCGCCCCACAGAAAGCTAAGTCACCTAAGGAAGATTGAAACCTTGTCACTGTCCTATCAACAACACACAAGCACACAAGCTAAGATACCTCTATAATTATCCTCCTTCAACTAGGTTGACATATCAATAGAGGATTATTAATAATAGTAAGATTCAAAATTATCTTTCATAATCATGACTGGAGCAGTTCTGAAACCTGAAGGAAGAAATTCCTACTCAATCTCATAACCCCCTAATTTTTCCAAAAATGTGTCCAAAACTTTTAAGCATAACCTACTTAGAAGAAACCCTGAAACGTTAATCTTAGACCCCTTCCTCAACAGAAAAAAAGGCGCTATTATTAACAACCTAATATTTTTTACTTCCAAAACGTCTAAATGGCCCAATACCCTAAATAATCTGATGAAGGTACAGGAATTGAGAAACATTCCCCATGAAACTAAGATGCTAATAACACCCTCACGAAAACTAAGAGCAATACTAAATATAACATGCTACAAAAATGACACAATTCTCATTCAAGCCAAACGAAGATCTGGAACGATTCAACAAATATTTCTCTACCTTAAAAGAACACGTCCTCAACAGCGCTCCCTCTAGAATCCTAGAATCCGTCCAAATAACATCTCGCAAGCCAGTTCTCCACACAGGACTCAATCTGCTTTGATACTAAACATCATCGCTAATAAGCCCCAACAGTCGAATCAAGCTGATTTGATAGAAAGCAGCATTGCTAATGAGCCTCTACAGGTGAAATAGGATTCCAGTAACTCCATAGCTATAAGTAACAGCCCACATCTGTCCAAATCAACAATATCCACAACCAACCCGGAGCCTTTAGATCCGAATAAAGCCCAAACATTGCTTTTAATGTCTAATTCCAATGCTGGAAACAGACATTAGATTGGAGTCAACAGTCTTAGAGCAGGACAACTGGAGAAGTATTCATAGGACTGACAATAAGAAACATGAAACAGCAGCAAAATACAAGGAAATTGGCACAGTAAAGTCAAACAGTAGCCCCAATCCCCCAGAGTCAATTTATGCTAGCCTACCATCGGGGTCATCGGTACAACATCCCATCACTCCTCAACCTAGAACGGAATCTGAGAATCTCAGTGCCCCCCACCCTAATATTGAGCTCAAAAATTCAACTTGAAATCCATCAAGACCTATAAAGCTATACAAGTCGCTATCAGAGACATGAAGAACCTTCTACGCCTTTCAGAAAAATGCCTATCAAAATGAGAGCTTATACAGAAATCCACCCACGAAACATAGAAGAAACTAAAATCTATCCCCATGCTAGCGACAAACAGACTACTCTGTCCCCGTAATCTACTTAGCTATCTGACAGACAATGAGATAAAAAACCTTTTACAATCCTATGAACCAGCCTATTCCTCCTACTAAGTTAGATGAACACAGGATTCAGTCAGCCCCAACCAACGCATACAGAATCGCTAAGACTAGCAATAGATCACTAAATGCTAACAACCTAAAAAAATTGAAAATAAGTCCTGAAAATCGGGACTCTTCAACGATCAATCCACAGAAACACATTAGATGTATCCTACTCAACTGTAGGTCAGCAAAGAAACATGCTGCAGACATAGACAATCTCATATTAAGCCAGGAAATCAACGTAACTATACTAACAGAATCATGTCTATCTGACTCTTCCTCCGCTTGCCTAGATATATTAGTCCCCCCGGACTATTGCATTATGAGACAGGCCAATCAAAAAGGGAGGAGGCATCGCCTGTATACATAGATCTGACTTTGCCATTACGAAAATTCAATCTCACCCTTTTGAGTCATGTGAGAATCTCAGTATGTCCTTAAGATCCTCCGATAATCAAATTTGCAAACTTCACACTTTCTATCACCCCCCTGGCAAAAACACCAGGTTCTTAGACCAGCTGATAGAAATCATCACAGCAAACTCTACCCCTCATTCCAATGATATTTTCTTAGGAGACTTCAACCTTCATTGGGAGGATCATTCTGACAATCAGATCTACTCATTCCTTGAAGATCAATCGTTGGTCCAAGAATGCCTGTTACCAACCCACTCCAAAGGCTCTACCTTAGACTGGATCATAGCAAAAGAAAATGCTATAGATAAAATTGAAATCACCCCATGTGATTGGTCTGATCATCACATCATTACTTTCCAAATACCCTTCACAAAACCAAAATCTTCCTTACAGGCAAAAAAAACCCTGAAAATGGATGCGTGACACTAGAGAGATCAATATGGAGATGGTCGCAGCATGCTGTGAGATAGAAATGTAAACTCCTAATAATATGGTGGATGTCAGCGACCTCACGAAGTATTACAATATTATAATGTTGAGTATTATTAAGGCCTGCTAAAATTCAAAAGAATCCCTGACCAAGATAAAAACCCTTGGTTTAACACTGACCTCAATGAAGAAAGACGGTCACTCAGATTCACAGAGCGGAAATGGCGACAACACCCTTCTTTTCCCCATCTAATACAACTAAGACTGGCCAGGAAAGCATACAATAAAAGCATGCTAAACTCAAAAAAAGACTTCTTCAGGAAAGAACAGGACGCAAAAAAAAAGACCAAGGAAACTATTCAATCTGCTAAAAGATCAATCCAATAAAATGGCCAAATCTGCACCAACTAGTACAATTTTGAGTTGAAGCAGTGAGATTTTTCTCCCTTCCTCACAGTCAAAGCCAAATCGATGGAAGTGGAGCTCAAAAAAGCAGCTGAAGGCCCTTGTATTACTAAGAGCACCCCAGGTGAGGTTCAACTGCAACCAGCTCTGGAAACACCTAAAAATAATGCGAGATGGTCAGAATTCAAGCCTTTCCGGGTCCTAGATATTGCAAAGATCATCTTGTCCATTAAACCAAACAATCACTACAATGATCCTTTACCCGCAAAGTGTTGGTCTTCAATAAACCAACTGCTCATACCCTCATGGACAAAGATCATGAAAACTTCACTGGCACAAGGCTCAATACCGGACTGCCTAAAAATGGGGCAAGCCACCCCAATCTTAAAAAAACCAACAGAGAACCCCTCTGACCCTAATCATTTCAGACCAGTAACAAATATTCCTATGCTAGCCAAAGTCCTGGAAACATTAGTACAACAACAATTGAGCCAACAAATCTCTAAATTCAATCTGCTGAATGATTTCGAATCAGGATTTAGACCTTACCATAGTACTAAAACAGCGATTCTGCACATCGTGGATGACTCTCTACTTGCCCTCGACTGAAATGAAACCGGTCTCCTAATCTTGCTCGACCTGTCTTCCGCATTCGACATGGTTAACCTTTCCAAAATACTAGATCGCATGAAAAACAGAATGGGATTAGAGGGTACAGTCCTAAAATGGTTTAGATCGTTCTTAGAGAATAGAACAGAAAAATTCACAGTCGACCAAACATTATCAGCTTCTTCCAGAAATGCGATCGGAGTTCCTCAGGGTTCAACACTATCCCTGGCACTATCTGTACGTAGAGCCACTCACAGAAACCTTATAACGAGCAAACATCTCCTTCCACATGTACGCAGATAACACACAGCTGTACATCAACATTACATAGACAGAAGAGATAGATATCATGAACCAAGCACTAAAGAGTAGCATCCATTGGCTAACCAGAAATCATTCGAAACTTAACCCCCATAAAACTTAATTCCTGCTGATTTTCCCACCGAAAAAGCGCTATGAACATCCTAGAGTGGACCAATCTGATTACAGCACTAAACTGTAAACCGAGGATTGTTGATTCTACCAAATCCCTGGGAATCATACTAGACAAAAACCTGAATATGCTATCTCATATCAAAACAATGGCAAAACACGCTCAGTTCCACTTGAGCTACCTCAAAAAACTGAAACCCTTCTTAAATAAGTCAGACCTTAAAACAGCAGTCCAGGCACTAGTGATATCAAGGATCAAGTACAGTAGCACAACCCTAGCTGGTCTACCCAAGATTTCAACAGCCCCACTGAAAGCTTGTCTCAATGCGGCCACAAGACTTATAACCGGCTCCAGGAAATTCAACCACATCACCCCTCGTCTGAAAGCGCTTAACTGGCTGCCCTACGAAGCGAGAATACAACAAAAAATGACATGCATTACCCACAAAGCGATACACTACAAAACACCAGTGTACCTAGCCCAGAAAATCACACTATCAGGAGGATGCAGTATCTCCCGGAGCCATGGAGATCTAATACTAAAACCAGCCTGATTCCGTAGGAAAAGAACTTATGACCGAGCATTCTCTGGTGCAGCGCCTAGAATTTGGAAAGCTCTCCCCCCCTAACATTAGAAGAATTTCGTCAATCTCCGCTTTAAAAAATGAAGCCAAATCTTTTTACATGATGGGCACATATCAGGGGAAGAACTACGCTCCCCAGGAGACATTGGTTCGAGCGCTGCACCACCGCCACGCCCTGACCTCACCTGGTAATCACCTCTCGCATCTCCCGCTCCGTGGGTGATGCTCGCAGCTTTAAATCCGGACCCTTTGGCAGGCAACAGCAGGGCACACGTCAGGGGAAGAACTACGCTCCCCAAGAGACATTGGGTCGAGCGCTGCACCACCGCCACGCTCTGACCGCAGTGAAGGAATTTAATCAGCCCCTGAATCTAGTCCCGCGGGACGCGCGGGGACGCACACAGGGCTAAGCCCGGGCAAAGGGCGGGCCATCTGTGGCCAACAGGGGCCAGAATAGGCCGGGTCGGGCCAACCCCTTAACAACGTGAACCTGAGTCATGGGTAAGCGGAAATTACACAATTCCCAAGATCAGGGGGAGGTGAGGCGAAAGTCCCAAGGAAGTCTGCTTCTATTATTTCTTACTTGACTTCGGCGGTGGGTGTGCTGTCTTCAGAAATTGAATCCGCTGAGAGAGAACTTGGGCTGGCATCAAATACTGATCGTGATATTGAACCCGACTCCCCAGATGCTGTTCAGAAAATTTGCGTTCCCCTGGAACCCAGTGTAATCATTAATCGCCCAAATGGTGCACAGGTATAAAAACCTGTTAGTCATGAGGACAGCGCACCACAATCTACAAGTAATCTCCCAAGCTTGTCCCCGTACATTAAAGGGCAGCCAAAGAAACCCCCGAAGAAAACAAACAAACGGGATAAAGACACCAAAAACACTGCATCAAACTCTGGGTTTAATTTATCAGAGCTCAATGTACGGGACATGGTAGAAGAAATATTCTCTACTCGATTGGAGCAGGCGCTATCCAATATTGCCAAGGACATTATTGACACTTTGAATACCTGTGTCGCTGATCTGCTTGGGAAATGTGAGCGAATTAACATGTTTTTAAGTCAGCACGAGTATATCCCTAAACAGGCTCAACTATTTAACCAATCAACTAAGCATCCTGTAGTGTGCACAAAGGAAAATGTAGTACAAGGCAACAGGTTATTGCTAGAAGCTCCCCAACTGGTCAAAGCCCCATTGCTCAAGCCAGTTATACCCAGGGATCGGGGAGATCATAAAGGGGGTGGGGAACTATACTCCAGCATAGTAAGTAATCCTGAGACACCAAGTATTTTGGCCCCATATGGTCAAAGGGGTTTAGTAACTGGTGATCATCCCGGAGGCAAAACCGTACCCCAACCTAACATTAACCTTCCACCAGAAGCAGCCCCATTGGTGATTGTTTTGGTTGGTGTCCCCCCACTAAAAGAGGGAGAGGCTGAAACTCCAGATGCTCTTTTTGCTCTCACAAAGAAATGGTGTGACCATAATTGCTCAGGTGACAGTGATATTTCCCTAAACATCATAATGGTAAGGAGCGTTGGTTGGCTTGGGAGAACTGAAAAGAGAGCCAAAGGGGATTGTGTTATTGTCAACTTGAACAACCCTCTTGTTGTCCCCCGAATGTTATGGGATGGGTCGGACATGAAGAAAGAGGAAGGCAATATTAGGGCAGTCCCTTTGGGATTTTTCTACCCTTGCTCGAGTTGGCCAACCACAGAGACAAAAACCTATCCGCAGTATACTAAGGGAGGACGAGGTTGGCAGCCACTCAACACCATAAAAAGGGATCCCCTAGTGACGGGGGGTAGTTCAGGAGTAATTTCCTAAAATAAACCACATAACACCCAGGTTACAATGACGGAGGACCCTCTTGTTTTAGCAAACAGGTTTTCCCCATTATCCCGTTTAAACGAGAACGATTGACAAGGGACAACTCAAACGACCCCTCGACAACACCCCTATGAGACAGATACCATCATAGAGGCAAACTCCAATTTTAGGTTACTGAGTTGGAATATTGCAGTGCTAAGGTCGAAAAGGGGAGACCAAAATTGGTTAAAGCTCATTAGAGCTAATGATGTCATAGCACTGCAAAAGTTATGGGATAAGTACAATAACTTTTGGGTGGATGGTTTTAAATCTTACTTTCAGCCAGCCTGCCCATCCCCTTCGGGTAGAGCTAAGGGAGGATTGCTGTTCCTCCTTTCAGTGAATCTGAAGGGGGTAGTAAAGACTCTAGATTCTGTTTCTCCTAACTGTCTAATAGTTATGATCACTCCCGAGACTAATGGGAAAACTTTGCTAATTATTTCTATAATTCCGGGCAGAGTGAGTATTGTAATGAACACTTGTGTTTTTAGCCCAGTTTATTGAAAGTTATAAAGCTCAACAAACCACTTTTGTCGATATTATTCTCCTGGGAGATTTTAACATTCATCCTTGTAATTTCAACTGCCAAATTAATGAATTCCATGGCCTTTCGTTTGCGTCGTCTACACATTTTGAACATACTCAGAAGGGAGAGGCTCTTGAGGACCTTTTATCACGTGCTGATCTTTACGAGCCAAGTTTCTTTGATAGAAGTGAGAGGGTAGTAACTTTTAAATCTAGGGAAAGTGAGTCGATTATCGACTTTATCTTCTTATCCACTGCTCTGCTAGGACATGTAATTTTTTATAATGCAGTTAGCTCCCCATTTAGTGATCATAATCCGGTCAACTTGGTGTTGGATGCAGGATTTTCCCGTGTTGATCCCGTAAATAACACCAGGGGTGCAATAAGTGTGATCTCAAGTGACCAAGGGAGGAGGTTGAAATGGGCACAAATTGTCCGAGAGCAGTTTTTTGATAGCCTGTTTTTAAAGATGAGTGAAGATATTGGGAAATGTGTTGACAGTACCACTCCTGTGGGGGAAACCATCTTAGCCTTTGAAGCAATCTGTAATCAGGTTGCTATTGATTTAACCATTACTGCTAGACCTACACGTAAACAATGGAAAAGATGGTTCTACACGAAATGCTCTAGGGCACATCGAAACCTAATGAAATTGTTGAAAGTTTTACCGAGGGATAAAGTCCTTATAGCTAGATATAGAAAGGAATACAAACTAAGTATACAACTTCGTAAAAATGAAATTAAATCAGATGCATGGGACCGTTTGATGTTGAATGTAGTTTTAAAGGATAGCTCTAAGTTTTGGGCTATTGTTAATAGTCCACTGTTAACTGGTGAGGATAATGAAAAGCTCGAAACTAACATCCCAGAGGAAGAATGGGTGAAACATTTTAAAATTATATATGCGAGCAATGAGGTGTTCGACCCTTTTATACCACCTGTTGGCACTTCACCTGAATCTGATTTAGCGTTTTTAGAGGCGGACGTGGAAAGAGCAATAAATGATTTCGCTATTAACAAGGCGCCAGGTCCAAACGGTTTCCCTGTCGATCTCTACAAGGGAAATGTCAAACTTTGGGCTACAATTTTAACAAATGTTTTTAATTCTACTGTTTCTCATGGGTTTCCTGCCTCATGGTCCCACTCTATTATCATTCCTGTCTTCAAAAAAGGACAGCGAGGGGACCCGAGATGCTACAGACCTATTTCTCTTATAGATTCCTCTGTCGAAATCCTGGGAAAAGTCATTTTAACCAAGGTGTCTGAGTGGGTTACAGAAAATAGGATTCTAGCAGAATCCCAATACGTATTTAGACCAGGTAGAAGCGCTGTGGACCAGTGCCTTAACCTGTATTTATTAATAAATAAATATACCGTAGCCACTAAGGGGTCTATTTATTTAGGTTTCATGGACCTGTCCACAGCCTTCGATCTGGTTAACAGATCGAAGCTGTGGACCATTTTATTGGACATGGGGATTGACCCCAGCTTGGTATTTTTTATGGCAGATCTCCACCGGGATCTATTTGCGACCGTCAGGATGACACAGGCAGGCACTTGAACAAGGCACTTTAAATCGGGGAGAGGGGTAAGACAAGGGTGTATCATGACCCCTCTACTCTTTACATTATACATGAATGCTCTAGAGAAATCCCTGGAAACTGCTACTTTGGATGTTCCGCGTATAAGGAGCAGTACCATCCCAGTTCTCCTATACTCGGACGACGCCGTCCTATTAGCACATACCCCGATAGGCTAACAGAGGTTATTGCACTCATTTGGGGAGTTTATGACCTCATTGGATTTGGTAGTTAATACTACCAAATCTCATGTCATGTCTCTGGGACCACGCAAGAACAAAGTGAAAACTTTTTATTGCAAAGGGGTTGAGATCCACAGAGTGAAGGCCTTCACGTACCTAGGGGTTTTGTTTGATGACAGCTGTACATGGACGCCACAGCGGTTAGCAAAAAGGAATGCCCTAGTGCGAGCGGGATCAGCCCTGTTAAGTTTCGCACAGCGCTTAGGGGGAAGGCCATTTGAGGCAATACTTGCAATTTACAAGGCAAAATGTCTTGCATTAACATTATACGGTGCTGCAATCTGGAGATATAACCCCGTCGAAGATGTGCAATGGGCCGAAAATAAATGTTTCCGTTGCATTTTATCTATTCCTCAATCCACCCCAACATTTGCAGTCCACCAGGAGTTAGGAATGGGGTTTGTTTGTGATTTGATTAGCATCGCTCCCCTTACTTACTGGTTAAAAACTTGGCTTAATCCTGAGTTAACGTTAAATCGCCGTATTTTAAAAGACTGTATTAGCTTGGATGGGGGAAATTAAATACAGTGGCTTTCTTATGTTAAGGTAATGTTTACAAAACTAGGGCGACCAGAAATCTATGAAACCCCTGGAGGTATTGTTAAAGGTGATATAAAGTGGGTTAAAAAGCATTTTTTGTCCCTAAGGTCTCAGGAACGAGAAGGTTGAGGAACTGCAAAAGCCCACGGCGAGGGCCCATTTCCTATTAGTTACCTCACCATCCATTGAACCTTATTTAAAAGTACTAACAAGACCAAACCACCGTTGGCTGTTACCTAGATTTCGGTTCAATCAGATACACCTTTTATTGGGAACATTTCAGGGATGGACTATACCCGAAAAGGCAGCATTCTGTGACTGTGATAATTGCTCAACCCAAGACACCATGCACTTTATGTTCTTTTGCAAACATTACTCTGATAATAGGAAAAAGTTTATAATCCCACTTTTAAGAGGTTCGGGGTTCTTCCAGGTTAAACCTGCCTTAATGTATTTGCAATTATTGGACAACACTTGGAATATTTTTAATATTGCTAGTTATCTTGTAGCAGCCGAAAGATCAAAGAAATTAAGAGGCCTGGGTATAATTGAACCATGAATTTTACTGTATTTTCCCGTACCTGTATTCCTAAGAGATTTGTAAATGACCTTCATAAGGATTTTCCCACGATCTTAATTCTGTCTATTGTTTTAATATTGTATTTATGGAGTGTGATTTATATGTGTACTTTTATGATTTTAATTAATCAAATAAAGTTGTATTGACGTGATGAGTAAATATCTCCCATAATCGCAGCATACTCGCCATTATCATTGTTCCACCAGGATTATACGCATCCTACCTCTCATCGAACATTAACCTCTTTGTGGTATTGTATATATGTTTATTAAGCTTTTATTGTATTTTTTTTTGCAAAATCATTGTATAACTACTGATGACTGGGTAACAAAACTGTTTATTGATATGCAAATGTGAAGCGCTCTGATACCCCGCTCAGGGTCATGTTCGCGCTATAGAAAACACCAAATAAATAAATAAAAATGAAACAAATTTAGGAATTAAATTACTGTTGTAAAAGTGGTTTTACATGGTGCATGATGTTTGTGATCATGCTATGTATTTATTAGCACCCTGAAGCCTGAGCTTTGTATGAAGCAACACACACAATAACTTGTTTCATAGATATAAAGGTGAATATAATATTTAGATTTATTTTTTACCTATTGTACCTCATAACACACACAGTAGGACAAAATAGAAGCTTCTTTGTGCAGCACATTAACATTTTCACTGTCAATCAGTAAAAAATGCATACAGCTTTTATTCTTTTACTAGGGGATTTTGTTTTAAGAACGAGGGATGATTGTGTACTGTAGCCATTAGTGCTTCTCAATGCTAAACTTTAGCAATGATAATCACTCCTTTTAACATCCTCACATGTTCTTTAAGAAACACCTTCCCTGGCTGTAATGCAGTCGCACTTAAATGAAAAGGTTTCTTATGATAAAACGAGCGTGCTGTCCTTTGCCCCCTTCTGCCCCAGTCAGATATCTGGGTGTGCAAAGTTATAGCACTGGCTCTGTGTATATGTGTCAACTGCATGTCCCATGCCTGACACTTCATGTAGAAATGTATCACAAGCAGGTTAAAAGGAATGCTGCTGTTTACTCTAGCCCTGTTTTTGCATGCATTTATATACTTCTAGTTCTGTATTTATAACAAGAGCAGAAGAAGTACAAGCACCATAAATCTGTAGTTAAATATGACTGGATGACCTACTCGCACCTATAGCACAAGGCCAGACCTCTAAAGTTGTCTGTTGCGAGTTGCCAACCTACTTTCTTTTTTGTGACTGAGTCACTTCTGTTAGTGAGATACTTTTATCTCTCTCAAATAAGTATCATATGTTTATTAAATAAAAAAGCAAATGCTAGTATCTGTAACACAACGCTCTTAACTGTGTGTATGCCTAGTGTAAGTAGCTTATCACAGGAACAGGGCAGACATGGATTTCTAGCCTCGAATTCTGACAATTACATCCTTTTACCACTGGAGTTAATGGACTTAACCTTACTATTGAGGAAAACATTGAGCTTCAATTACATACCTTTAGATCTTGACCATCAGGGTAGCAAGGTTGAGCCATCCAAGGCTTACATAATGTGGGGGTTTAGATTGAGAGATTCAGAACTGAACAGACCAACTGATACAAGTTAATAATTAATTGAAAAGAAAGAGCACTAATCCAGCACACCCTCCGATGTTCGTATATCCCACAAACAATTCTGGGTATGAAAAATTGGCTTCAGACCATAAATACAGATCTGTCCCTAAACAGTTTTGCCACTTAGTGAAGATCGTTCTGTGTTCCAAGTTAATACGAGATAAACACAGTCCACTCTGTATAGTTTCTTCAAATTGATGTAATTTTATGTCCTTGTAGTTGTTACATCCATCATAAAAGACTGCCACTATGCCAACTCGTGTTTCGTCTCCACTGAGACTTTATCAAGGCGATTGGCAAGATGCTTTTTTCCCTACTTTTCATCAAAGAACAGAACTGTCTTGTACTTCTGGTTATATAAAATCCACAGCCTTTTCTTAAGAGTGTTCTCCAGAGTCCAGTTCCCCAGATTCGAGGTCGACCGTCCTAGACGTTAGGCCAACTCCTCTCCCCAAAAATGGCCTTGAACATTTAGAACACAGTCTTCTTCTGACTTCCTTAGGCATCTCCCGCTTAATCCAGTACATATTCTGCCACATGCCATGCAGGGACCTACAATGGGGAAAGTCGATGTTGTATGGAGTATGGGTCAAACATATAATCCCCCAAGGGATCCTTTGCTTGTTTCACCTGCTCCTTTTCCCCTTCACTCACTCTCCTTCTTAATTCTTTTCCAAATCCTCATCCTCCATGAAACCTAAATCGGATGAACACGAAATTACAATGTCCCCTCTGCTGGAGAATTCATCACAGGCCACCGCTATGTGATCCCTTTTTCAAGCCTTTATTGCCTTCTCACTTAAGTCCAACCGAGTTGCCACAATTCTGTAGTATTTGCTGTAATATTTTTGCATGTATTTTTCTCTAGCCTGACTTCAGATAAAGCATTAAAAAATATCAGTCCAGATTTCTTGAGTGTGCACATTTCGCCCTTTTTCGGAAAGTACTATGGAATGACATCATCAGGACTACCCAAGCCCTACTTCAGTTTACACTACAGCTAAATGCATTCCTCTTTAAAAAACACACTGCATCCACTCTTAGAACCCAGGTAACCTTGCAACCAGTCTTTGATTGCATCCTTGTCTCTTTGCCTGCAGATAGCACTGCTGCAGCTATGTATGCACTTGGCAAATATCAAATGTATATAGAAATGCATGGTGACCAGGATCAAAACTTAGGCCGGGCTTTGAAAGGCAATAGTTACTCCCGATTGGAAATCAGCCAGCACCAGTAGGAAAAAAAGCACGTCTTCTACTTCGATCTGAGTGTAGGAAACTCCACACCAGTGAAAATTCACCAGGCACAATTTCTTGAATTCAGAAAGGAGCTAAGGTTCTTAGTTACCAAGCAACAATTTTCGCTACAAAACTGCAAGGTTATTGGAAACATCTGAAGAATACCTTTCTCAACAGTAGCTACCGCCTTACCCCTGCTGTCTCTGAATTACTAGCCCGCACTAGTTTTGGGCTCTGCAGTCCCAGGGAAATGCATACAAACGCCATAATTTGCACACACCTTTTTGATCAACAAAATAAAGGGACAGATGGACCTACGCGCAGCGGTCGCGCTGAAGGTGCGCCAAAGGTAAGCCCGTCTACGCCCGTCCGCGCTCGACCGCGCCCAGCGCCTGTCCCCCTGGTCCCCGCCGCACCCAACCCTCTAGAGTCACATATGATGCCACAACTCTCCTCACCCTCAACCCCGGACGCACACCACTATGCTGCGAAGCCATCCCAGGACGTACCCACGGCCCATTCGCCTGCCTCTCCTGCAAGTTCAACTGCTTCAGGACCCTCACCAAACCCACTTCCTCCACACACAGCTCCGACTCTAACCGCCTGAAGTGCATCCTGCTTAACACCCGCTCGGTCCACAGACACGCAACTGAACTCTGGGACCTACTCGACACTGCGTCACCGGACATCGCCTTCCTTACAGAAACATGGATGAACACATCATCAGCACCCGACATCGCCATAGCCATACCGGACGCTTACAAGATTATCCGAAAAGACCGCATCAACCAAACAGGAGGAGGCATCGCCATCATCCATAGGAACACCATCAAAATCACGACCAGCTCCGACGATAATCTTGCAACCGCCGAACATCTCCACTTTCAGATCCACACCGACCCTAGGACCACACTTAGAGGCACCCTCATCTACAGGCCTCCAGGTACCCGCACTCAATTCAGCGATGACATCACGGACTTCGTCAGCCCACATGCCCTCGCCTCCGAGAACTACATTCTACTGGGAGACCTCAACTACCACCTTGAAAACAAACACGACAGCAACACCTCCACCCTTCTGGACAACCTGGCCAATCTCGGACTCAAACAACTTGTTGACACCCCCACCCATGTAGCCGGACACACGCTTGACCCTATATTCACCTCCAGCAAGCACATCTCCTTCAATCGCACCACAACTCTCCACTGGACGGACCACAGCTGTGTTCACTTCAGCTACAAAACCACCCTGACCCACAACCGCCCACAACCTATACCTCGGAGAAACTGGAACAAAATCACCTCCGACCAACTCCTCACATCACTCAACCAAAACCCTCCCACTCTCTCACTGGACCCAAACCAAGCGGCCATCAATCTCAAGCAATGGATCACCCACAGTGCTGACGAATTAGCACCCCTGAAAAAGCACCAGATCAAATCTGCCAGCAAAAAGGCTCCTTGGTTCAATGATGACCTTAAAAATTCCAAGAAGCTATGCCGCACCCTGGAGAATACATGGAGAAAAAACCCAACCACCGACAACATGGCCACCCTTAAGGCAGCCACCCGCAAACACCACCAACTGATTCGTTCCGCCAAGAAATCAGCATTCAAGAAGCGTCTCGACAACAACACTCACAACAGCAAGGAACTTTTCAACATCGTCAAAGAATTCACCAACCCCACCACAGCATCCAACGACATCACTCCCTCCCAAGACTTCTGCGATGCGTTATCCTCCTTCTTCTACAACAAAATTGCCGACATCCACAACAGCTTCGAGAATACGCCCAGCGATCAACCCTCCCCACCCCCTCAGATCCTACTACGCCAACTAACTTCCTTAGCGCCTGGAACTCAATCACCACTGAAGACACCATCCACCTAATGAACTCAATCCACTCTGGCTCGCCAACCGACCCCTGCCCCCACCACATCTTCAACAAAGCTGACTCCATCATCGCACCCCATCTCCGTGATGTCATCAACTGCTGATTCAACTCTGCCACCTTCTCAGAAAGCTGGAAACACGCCGAACTCAGCGCCCTTTTGAAGAAACCCACAGCAGACCCCTCTGAACTTAAAAACTACCGACCCATATCCCTCCTCCCATTCCTGGCCAAAGTCATTGAGAAAGCCGTCAACAGCCAGCTCGCCGCCTTCCTTGAATCCAACAACTCCCTCGATCCCTCTCAGTCCGGATTCCGCGCCAAACACAGCACCGAAACCGCCCTCATTGCAGCAACAGACGACATCCGAACACTACTAGACAACGGAGAAACAGCGGCCCTCATTTTCCTCGACCTCTCCGCCGCTTTCGACACAGTCTGCCACAGCACCCTCATACAACGCCTCAGCAACATCGGCATACAAGGAAAAGCCTTGGACTGGATCACCTCGTTCCTAGCTGGGAGAACTCAGAGAGTCCGACTTCCCCCATTCAACTCAGAGGCCACTGAAGTCATCTGTGGAGTACCACAAGGATCATCCCTCAGTCCCACCCTCTTCAACGTTTACATGAGCCCACTCGCATCCATCGCGCGCCAACACAACCTCAACATCATCTCTTACGCCGACGACACCCAATTAATCCTTTCCCTCACCAAAGACCCCGACACCGCCAAAACCAATCTTCACGAAGGCATGAAAGAAGTAGCCGAAAGGATGAAACATAGCCGCCTAAAACTCAACTCAGACAAAACGGAGGTGCTCATCCTAGGATCTTCCCCCTCTGCCTGGAACGACTCTTGGTGGCCTTCCGCTCTGGGCACAGCACCCACACCCACAGACCATGCACGTAACCTTGGCTTCATCCTAGACTCCTCTCTCTCGATGTCCAGACAAGTCAACGCAGTCTCATCCTCCTCCTTCAACGTACTTCGCACTCTCAAAAAGATCTTCTGCTGGATCCCCCTCGAGACAAGAAAGACTGTCACTCACGCACTGGTCATGAGTCGACTGGATTATGGTAACACACTTTACGCCGGAATCACAGCAAAATTACAGAAAAAACTCCAACGCATCCAAAACGTATCAGCGAGACTCATTTTAGACATCCCTCGCCAAGATCACATCACCGGACACCTAAAAGACCTCCACTGGCTTCCTGTCAACAAGAGAATTGCATTCCGTCTTCTCACCCATGCACACAAGGCCCTCTACAAATTAGGACCCGAATGCCTCAGCACTCGACTATCCTTCTACACACCCTCCCGCCAACTTAGATCGTCCAATCAAGCCCTCGCCGCAGTCCCGCGCATCCGAAAATCCACCATGGGTGGCAGATCCTTCTCCTTCCTGGCTGCCAAGACCTGGAACTCACTCCCCACTCACCTCCGCCTTACTCAAAACCACATCTCCTTCAGAAAAGTACTTAAAACCTGGCTATTCGACAAATAATGAACACCTTCCCAAGCGCCTTGAGACCCTCTGGGTGAGTAGTGCGCTATACAAATGCCCGAACTTGAACTTGAACAGTACATTAACTTTGCACGCACCTTTTTGATCAACAAAATAAAGTGACTCCCTATGCACAGTACATTAACTTTTCTCACTTCCGTAACATGAGCAACAACAAAGGTCGTAAATGAATTGCCAGTGTAATGTTTACCCATCCCTAAGGTCTCACAGTTCAGTTTCCTCTTGTCTGCTAGCACAATTATTTCAGAACTTCCTCTTCACACACTTCTTTTCTCCTCCACAGGATGGTACTTCTTTCAACACCTTTCTCAACAAATATATTCCCTTCCTCACGAACAATTAAAACAAGTCATTTATTTCATCTGCATTTCTCTTGTGCTCGTTACTATTTCAATATAACGAGCATACCTCTCCGTGCCTCACAGTAAAATGAATAGTAAACCCGTTCTTAATGCAGAGGACCTTAACCATTTTTCACTATCTCCACCTACTCTGTTATCCTCCAAATGTGCTTTTCATGTTGCATCCACCCATCTTTTTCTCTACTCGCTCCTCTCTCACGGGCTGAGTGGTCGCTCCCAGTGTCCCTTGCAGACATTTGGTATCGTAGCGCTGCATTGCTTTGAAAATTGCCATATCATTTCGCCTGCTGTGTGCTTGATTGCCGCTTTGCTTCATTAGCGATTTGTTTATTTCATACTGCTGTTTTAGACTTTGTTAGCGCGTTTGCCTCTAGCGCTCCGCTGTGCTCCCCCCTCCGCCTCCATTTTGTTTGTTGTTGTCGTCCTCGTGTGCCCGCCCCGCCTCCCAGCTGAGCCGCCCTCCCACTGACCAGAAATAGCGCTCCTCTCCCTGAAGGCGCCGTGACTCGCTCCTCTCTCACGGGCTGAGTGGTCGCTCCCAGTGTCCCTTGCAGACATTTGGTATCGTAGCGCTGCATTGCTTTGAAAATTGCCATATCATTTCGCCTGCTGTGTGCTTGATTGCCGCTTTGCTTCATTAGCGATTTGTTTATTTCATACTGCTGTTTTAGACTTTGTTAGCGCGTTTGCCTCTAGCGCTCCGCTGTGCTCCCCCTCCGCCTCCATTTTGTTTGTTGTTGTCGTCCTCGTGTGCCCGCCCCGCCTCCCAGCTAAGCCGCCCTCCCACTGACCAGAAATAGCGCTCCTCTCCCTGAAGGCGCCGTGACTCGCTCCTCTCTCACGGGCTGAGTGGTCGCTCCCAGTGTCCCTTGCAGACATTTGGTATCGTAGCGCTGCATTGCTTTGAAAATTGCCATATCATTTCGCCTGCTGTGTGCTTGATTGCCGCTTTGCTTCATTAGCGCTTTGTTTATTTCATACTGCTGTTTTAGACTTTGTTAGCGCGTTTGCCTCTAGCGCTCCGCTGTGCTCCCCCCTCCGCCTCCATATTGTTTGTTGTTGTCGTCCTCGTGTGCCCGCCCCGCCTCCCAGCTGAGCCGCCCTCCCACTGACCAGAAATAGCGCTCCTCTCCCTGAAGGCGCCGTGACTCGCTCCTCTCTCATGGGCTGAGTGGTCGCTCCCAGTGTCCCTTGCAGACATTTGGTATCGTAGCGCTGCATTGCTTTGAAAATTGCCATATCATTTCGCCTGCTGTGTGCTTGATTGCCGCTTTGCTTCATTAGCGCTTTGTTTATTTCATACTGCTGTTTTAGACTTTGTTAGCGCGTTTGCCTCTAGCGTTCCGCTGTGCTCCCCCCTCCGCCTCCATTTTGTTTGTTGTTGTCGTCCTCGTGTGCCCGCCCCGCCTCCCAGCTGAGCCGCCCTCGCCCCTCCCCCTCCACCATCCATATATGACAGTTGTTCCCGCGCGCAGCGTTCGCGCCCCAATCGCGCCGAAGGTGCGCCAAAGGTAAGCCCGTCTACGCCCGTCCGCGCCTGGACCGCGCCCAGCGCCATACCCCCTGGCCCTCGCTTTGCCCAGCCCTCCCGCATTACCTACGATGCCACCACCCTCCTAGCCCTCAACCCCGGCCGCTCCACCAACTGCGTCCAAGCCGCTCCTGGACACACCCATGGACCTTTCTCATGCTACTACTGCAAATTCTTCGGTACCATCACCAACTCCGCTACGCTCACACCTCAGACTCCCGACCCTAACCGCCTACAATGCATCCTTCTCAACACCCGTTCGGTCCACAGGCACGCCATTGACCTATGGAATCTACTAGACACCATCTCTCCAGACGTCGCCTTCCTAACAGAAACATGGATGAACACTTCCTCCGCCCCAGACATCACCATTGCCATCCCTGAAAACTATAAGATCACACGCAAGGACCGTACCGGCCACACAGGAGGAGGAATCGCTATCGTCCATAAAAAATCAATCCACATCTCAACCAGCTCTGACGTCAATCTCGCCAACTCTGAACACCTTCACTTCCAGATCCACATCGACCCCAAGACCACACTCAGAGGCACCCTCCTATACAGACCACCGGGACCCCGCGCACAATTCAGTGAAGACATCACGGACTTCATCACTCCACACGCGCTCCCCTCCAAAGATTACATCCTTCTGGGAGACCTCCACTTTCACCTTGAAAAGAACAACGACCGCAACACCACCACCCTCTTGGACAACCTCGCCAACCTCGGACTTAAACAACTGGTCACTTCCCCCACCCACATCGCAGGTCATACTCTCGACCCTATCTTCACCTCCAGCAATCACGTCTCCTTCAGCCACACTACGGCTCTCCTTTGGACTGACCACAGCTGCGTTCACTTTACCTACAACAAGCCTAAACCCATCAACCACCCCCAACTAACTCTGCAAAGAAACTGGAACAAAATCACCATCGACCAGATCTCCTCATCGCTCCTTCTAAACACCCCAGCCCACTCTTCTAATCCCGACCAAGCCGCCACCAACTTCACCCTATGGTTATCCAACAGCGCCGACATCCTAGCACCACTGAAAAAACGTCAAAGCAAACCTGGCAGCAAGAAGGCCTCATGGTTCAACGATGATCTTAAGAAGTCCAAGAAACTCTGCCGCTCCCTTGAAAAGGCCTGGAAAAAAGACCCAACCACTAGCACCAAGGACGCCTTCAAAAACGCCACCCGCATACACCACCAACTAATCCGAAAGGCCAAGCAAACAGCATTCAAGGATCGACTAGATAACAACGCCCTCAACAGCAAGGAACTTTTCAACATCGTCAAGGAATTTACCAATCCCTCGGCCAACTCCAACGACATCACCCCCTCTCAAGCCCTCTGCGACTCCCTAGCTTCATTCTTCCACAACAAAATTGCAGACATCCACAACAGCTTCGACAACCAACCCGGAGACCAACCCACCCAACCATATGCTGAACATTCACCCCCCTTGAACACCCTTAACGACTGGAACCCAATATCCACTGAGGACACCATCCGCCTGATGAACTCCATCCACTCAGGATCCCCCACAGACCCATGTCCTCACCACATCTTCAACAATGCAGACTCCGTCATAGCACCGCACCTCCGAGACGTCATCAACTGCTCCTTCAACTCCGCCACCTTCCCGGAAAGCTGGAAACACGCTGAACTCAGCGCCCTTCTGAAAAAACCCACAGCGGACCCCACCGAACTCAAAAATTACCACCCCATCTCGCTCCTTCCATTCCCGGCCAAAGTCATCGAGAAAGCTGTCAACAACCAGCTCGCCGCTTTCCTCGAAGCCAACAAATCCCTCGACTCCTCACAGTCTGGCTTCCGAGCAAAACACAGCACTGAGACCGCCCTCATCGCAGCAACAGACGACATTCGAACTCTACTGGACAATGGAGACACAGTCGCCCTCATCCTCCTCGACCTCTCTGCAGCCTTCGACACAGTCTGCCACAGCACCCTTTTACAACGCCTCAGAAACATTGGAATACAAGGAAAAGCACTTGAATGGATCACCTCGTTCCTCACCGGAAGAACCCAGAGAGTCCGCCTTCCACCATTCAAGTCCGAGGCCACTGAAGTCATCTGTGGCGTACCACAAGGATCCTCACTCAATCCCACCCTCTTCAACGTATACATGAGCCCCCTCGCGGCCATCGCCCGCCAACACAACCTCAACATCATCTCCTACGCGGATGACACTCAACTGATCCTTTCACTCACCAATGACCCTAGCACCGCCAAAACTAACCTACACGAAGGAATGAAAGAAGTTGCCGAATGGATGAAACACAGCCGTCTGAAACTGAACTCAGATAAAACAGAAGTCCTCATCTTAGGTACATCCCCCTCTGCATGGGACGACTCTTGGTGGCCGGAAGCCCTTGGAAAAGCACCCATCCCGACAGACCACGCACGGAACCTAGGCGTTATCCTGGATTCTTCACTTTCAATGAACAGACAAGTCAGCGCCGTCTCCTCATCCTGCTTCAACATTCTTCGCATGCTCAAAAAAAATTTCGCTGGATCCCCACCGAAACCAGGAAAACAGTCACCCACGCTCTGGTCACGAGCCGACTGGACTACGGAAACACCCTCTACGCAGGTACTACCGCTAAACTCCAGAAAAAACTCCAACGAATCCAAAACGCCTCAGCCAGGATCATATTAGAAATCCCGCGTAACGAACACATCTCTGGTCAACTGAAAAACCTCCACTGGCTACCCGTCAATAAGAGGATCACTTTCCGACTCCTAACCCACGCACACAAAGCACTCTACGAAATCGGACCAGAATGCCTCAACTCACGACTGTCCTTCTACACCCCCTCCCGCCAACTACGATCTTCCAGCCAAGCCCTCGCCACTGTACCTCGCATCAACAAGACCACCATGGGAGGTAGATCCTTCTCATACCTGGCAGCTAAAACATGGAACTCACTTCCCACTTACCTTCGCCTTACCCAGAACCACCTAGCATTCAGAAAGCAACTTAAAACGTGGATATTTGACAAGTAATCCTCCTCCCCTCCCTAAGCGCCTTGAGACCCTCTGGGTATGTAGTGCGCTATATAAATTTTATGACTTGACTTGACTTGACTACTTCATCCACTCTGATAACCTGCTCACCAGTCGTAGGTACTCTCTGTCCAGGACTTTACGGTTTGACATGGAATGCTTTGTCTATATTAATGAAAAAAAACAATTCCTTCTCACTTTGGTACTTGAGGCGGGTGAGCCACTAACGGCTCGATTCTAGCACAACTCGAAGTTCTCTTGAAATGTCGAGCCCAAAATGAACCAAGCTTTCTCGTGGCTTCTGCATGTCAAACATCATGATCATGGAATTACAAATAAAGCATACATTGTTTATGTAAAAAAAATGGAGAATAAGTTATCTAGTGGCTGAATCGCATAATGTGGAACCAGATCTGCAATCAATCCTAGCTTCCCCGCTTGATTAAATTGTGTGAGCTCAAGCAAATATTTTAGTTCTCGGAGTTTCCTATTTCTTTCTTATCACACGTGAGCACATTCAAATATGGGTGTTCAGGATGTGAAATGTACAAAACCTCTTGCGTTTGATTTAATAAAATATCGTTCCGTGAATAATAAGAATCTCGGCCACATACAGGGTACAGATGACAACTGATTTGCCTCTTTCACCAGTGCCATTGTCAGCAGGGCACAGGAGCAGGAATGCAGCTAAGTTCACGTTTAAAAATGATCACTTTTAATAATTACCTCTTAATGCTGTGGTATAATCTAATGTACTAAGGTGAAAGGCTTATGCATGTTAAACAAATACACTTTTGAAATTTGAAGATATGTTTTCATATTGTTACATGATATTTATTGCATGATTTAAATGGCAAATATATTCTAGGCTCGGCTCGTACACAAGCTTTTAGGGCCAAGCTAGACACTTGGCTCGGCTCTCCTTGTTAATTTGATGTTTGCCCAACTCTACACACCCATGCACACACGCACGCACACACATGCACACACAGTGTCCTGACAACCTTACTGCTTTTGTACAAGGACCTTACCTAATCTGTTCTTTTTCAAAATAAGTATTTGCCATTTTAGCCCCAAAATGCCACCCTGAACATACTCATCCATCCAGTTCAATGTTTAGTGTCACAATGTTTGCTTTGTTATCACTGGAACAAGAACCTCAAATGCCCGAGTCATTTATAAGTCCACATGATATCCCCTCCTCCTCCTCCTTTTTTTTTTGGCTCTGAGACCCCTTTTTGTAAGGAGCTGTAGCAATTCCTTGACAATAAGGTTGGAGCATTCAACCAAACCATTACATTGCAGATAGTACCGCAAAGATTGCTTCTACGTAGTTCCTAATGTACCTGCAATCTGTTATCACTGACCATAAGCTTTTAAACCTTTCCAACCTAAGACTCTATGGTGTCCCTTGAATTTTTGGAAACCAAATATAAGCTACAAAACAATGAGTGTTTATAATATTTCTAGCTTCAAAGAATTTCAGCATATTCAATGTCAGTGCTTCCTGAAAATCTATGCCCCAAACCTGCTTTGTGTTCTCTCAAGAAAGACAGCTAATGTGCATGTGGTACTATAACTGCTCATTTTTAAAAGATGAACATATGTCATTTCTTTATAAAGACTATGTTGAAAAGATTTTCTGGGTAGTGACAGAAGACCCAGGTTCTTATTTCTAAATTTCCTACTGGACATCAATTTCCAAATTAACTGAAAGTGAGGAACTTGACCTCAATCACTATTTGTTCTATCATAAACTGGACTTCTATGTGCAATGGACCACAACACTGATGAAAAAAAAGTCATTTTTCTACCTTTGATCTTTCTTGGACTTGAGGAATAGCACGAGAATGTTTGGGTCACATTATATGGTCCTGGAATAACATTAAAGATTTCTTGAGTGGAGTATTTGATAAATCTGATCAGGAGAATGACTAAACTCTACCCAGGTCCTCCAGGCTCCTCTGGTTTACTCTATGTCATGCTTCCTCTTTGAATGTGTCATAGGCCAACAACATTGGTTGTTTCGAGGTTTTATGGTAGGCAAAAAAACAATCTAAGTATTAACTATCCATTTGGGTCTGTGTGTCCATTTTTTTTTTAAACATAGTTTATTGGTTTTTCATACAAACATACATGGATCCTTGTGTGATGCGTATCGTCATACCCCCGAAAAGGATCAAGCAATAGCCCCCCGTTAGTCATACATTACATTACATTGAGTAACGATATGTTGGCTGTCAGAGTCAATACTCCTAGTGAAGCTGGACCCATAATAACTTAGCCCTAACGTTTATCCTTATGAAACTGTAACTTCTCTCCCCCCCTCCCGACTCACCACCTACGCAGACAGCCGTATTCAAACTCCAGTAATATGCTTTCCCAGGAACAGCCATGTGTTAAAGTACGTGATGTGCCCGTTGTGACCCAGCTCATCTCCCCCATCAGCGTCGTGTCCCTCTTCTGTGTCATGTGGCTCGTGGTCTCGAAGTGTCTGCACTAGTGCCTCCCAAGCCGCCGCTGCCTCTAATGCCTTATCATCATTACGCCTGCGCGCCATTTGAAACCGTACTGCGCTTTCGCTGGCAGCCCACTTTAGGAACTCGCTCTTACATCTATTACTGGTGGGACCTATGGTTGCTTTCCAATGTTTCGTGATTTCCCGCTTTGCCAGCAGGAGTCCCATGTCTATGAACTTGCTCGTGATCTTGTTCTTGGGCGTGTGTGGAAACCAGTGCAGTATACTAATAGCCATATCAAACTGCAGCCGCCTCCCTGTCACCTCATTCAAGATGTCATCAACTTCCGTCCAGTAGCGTCCTACTGCAGGGCAAGTCCAAAGCATATGGTCTAGTTCTACCTCTACCTTTTAGCATCTAGGGCACGCCGCCTCCTCCGCTCCAAAGTATTTTCGGATCATCCCAGGTGTTAAGTACGCCCTGTGGAGAATGTAGAAATGCACCAGCTGGAATCGTGCGTTCCTTGTGCTCTTCCGGGCTCGCTGCACTATCTGCGCCCAGGCTGTCTCAGGGATGTCTTTGCCTAAATCAGTTTCCCACTTTCACTTGAGCGCAGTCAGGGGAGGCAAGTTTTCGTGGAGCATTCTAGCGTACAGGCATGTAACTGCTTTGTATGTCCCAGCCGCCATCATGGCGTACTGGCAGGCCATAGTCGTCTTAGGTTCTAGTAACCCTTCTTTCCAATGCGCCTGTATTGCTCTAGTGAGAGCAACATGCAACAAGAATCCCCCCCTCGGCAACTCGAACCTCTCCTGTAGAGTTTGGTAGGGTAACAACGTCCCGTCTTCGTATAGATCACCCAGGACTTGCAGCCCTGCCTCCTCCCATGTTTGTAGCTGCAGCCAATCGCCGCAATGCGGTAGCGCCGTTATCATCCCGAGCCGTATGTCGGGCGCACATGGGTGAATCACCCCCGCCCTGTGTTGGGAACGATTCCAACAGAGCCTAAATGTCTTCTCCTCAGTGAGAAGGTCTCTGAGGTCCAGTCTCTGCTGCAAAGCTATGTATGCAAGGACGTGGCACGGCGTTCCACTCTCTCTTCGGTGTTCTGGGCCCCGGAATACCCTCGCTATCTCTTGCGTAAAAATCTGCAGTTAGGCTGCTAAATAGTATGTCTCAAAGTCTGGGACCGCCAGTCCACCCTCATATTTAGGTCGCAAGAGTGTCGTCTGTGCCACCCTACATCTGCCCGAGCCCCAGAGAAATTATATTATTAATGATTTCAATAATTTAAAAGTAGAGCTGGGTATCCACACCGGAAGCGTCCTATAGTAATATAAAAGCCTTGGGAGCACTATCATCTTCAAGGGGGAGATGCGGCCTGTTACTGATAGGGGGAGGGTGGCCCAAAAGGCCATACTGCCTTTCAAAGCCTTTATGCCACGGCCCACATTGCCCTCTAGCATGTCCATCGCTGTGTGATAGACGTACACCCCTAGGTATTTCAAGCAGGTGGGCTCCCAGCTCATTTCCCGACTCATATGTGGTCTGGCTTCCCCCTGTCGCACTGGGAATACACATGTCTTGGACCAATTCACCTTCAAGCCCGACATTTCTCCGAATTGTGAGAGTAGCTTCTCCGCTCCAGTCAGTGCCCCTTCCGCATCTTCAAGAAACAGTAATAAGTCATCTGCGTAAAGTGATATGTACTGCTGCCCGTCCCTGCTGCCTAGACCTCCATAGTGTTTCCCTGTTCGGGTCTCCGCCGCAAGGGGTTCTATCGCCAGGGCGCATAATAGTGGGGATAACGAGCACCCTTGCCTCGTTCCGCGCTGTACCGGATACTGGGGTGATATCAGCGATCCTATTCTCACTCTGGCCACCGCGGAGGTATACAGTACTTTCGGCCATTGTAGATATCCCTCACCTAAACCGAATCGCCTCAAGACTTTATATAAGTACTCCCACTCCAAGCTATCAAAAGCTTTCTCAGTGTCTATCGACATTATCAGTGGTGTTTGCGTGTCTAGGTGGTCGTCATCTAAAAGTCGTATCAATCTCCTGATGTTTGTGGTTGTGTTCCGCGTCGGTATGAAACCGGCCTGATCGTCATGGACCAGCGCAGTCATGTGTTGCATGAGGCGGGCCGCCAAAATGCTACTTAGTATCTTATAGTCTGTGGTCAACATTGACAGCGGTCTGTATGAGGTCGTATTCTCACTCTCCCTTCCCGGCTTCAACAGTAGAATCACCAGCGCTTCGTGCATTGATTGGGGTAGGTGCCCTGTCTCTTTGGCCTCTTTATAGACTTCCTGGAGCTTCGGCGCCAATAGATCTACATACTTCCCATAAAACTCTATGGGTAACCCATCCAGACCCGGCGTTTTATTGCGGGCCATTCGTTTAATGGCGCCCCGAATTTCCCCCAGTTCAATTTCTTTCCCCAGGGCGCCCGCCTGTTCTTGGTCCAGTCCCGGTAAGTCCAACTCATCTAGGAAAGTGTCGATAGTAGGGCCTCCGATCTCTAATTTACTTTTATAGAGCGCCTCATAATAGCGCCGGAAGCACTGCATAATTTCGTTTTGGGTGTAAATCGGTTCTCCCTCCTCACTTTCTAAAGTCAGGATAGGGTAGTTTCTCTTTGTAGGGTTAGCCAACCAGTCTAGCAAAGTTCCTGCCTTGTCTCCCTCTGCATGCACCCTCATCGTGTAGGCCCTGTGGTCAAAACAGCGCAAGCGTTCCACTTCAACCGCTACCGCTTCTTTGGCTGCGCTAAGCTCCTCTTGTAGGTCAGGGTGGCCAGGTCTCGCCACTTCAATCTCTCGCAATTTAGTGTCAGCTCTGTCCAGGTCTTCCCGGAGCACCTTTCGTAACCCTGCATGCTTTCCTATACAGATCCCCTGATGACCACCTTAAAGGCTTCCCATTCTGTCGCCCTCGACGTGGCCGTGCCAGCGTTCACGGCAAAATATTGTGTAATCCCCTCTTCTAGCGCCGTATGGAAAAGTGGGTCGTCTAACGTTTCGGGCCGTAGCTTCCAAGTAGGGACACACGAGACCCCAACCATCCAGTCCATGGTGATTAGCAGGGGGTTATGATCGGATATCGTTCTGGTGAGATATTCAGTCCGCACAATCGTGGGCATTACTGTTGGGAAGCACAGCACCGCATCGAGCCGAACGTGCAGCTCATGCATACCAGAGAAATAGGAGTAGTCTCGGTCTCTCGGGTGTTGCACGCGCCAGAAGTCTGTCAATCCTCAACGCACTTGCCAGTCAAATCTGCCTTTAGCCAATCGATGCATTGGGGAGTCCGCCAAGGGAGGGTGAGATATATCTAGTGAGACGTCCTCTACAGAGTTGAAGTCCCCCCCCCCATCACAAGCGGACCCGCAAGGTAGTGCGCCATAGCTCCTGATAACTTCATCAGGAAAGTCAGCTGATCAATGTTGGGTGCATATACGCTACACAGGGCAACATCCCTGCCCCTGAGCCTCCCCTCAATTGCTATGTATCTACCCTATGGGTCTATTGTCTGCCTAGTCAACTGAAAAGGAACTCTCGCCCTAATCCAGATCAGTGCTCCTCTAGCAAAAGCAGAATAGGTGGTGTTGTACACCTGTCCCCTCCATCTTCGCTGCAGCGCTATCCCCTCGGTTTTCGTTAAGTGTGTTTCTTGGAGTAGGGCTATGTGTACCCCCCTGCGAACCAGATAAGCATGAACTTTGTGTCGCCTCGCCATAGTGTGTAGCCACCTCACGTTCCAGGTCATACATCTCAGGTTATTGGGATCAGCCATTTTCCCAAAGCATTCTGTTGTAACAAAAACATTCCTCCTCTTCTACATAGGTGGCGGGTCCTCCCCAATATCCCCCCAACTGTCCCAATCCCCCGCCCCCCCAAAGAACAGGTCCTAGTGATTCCCACCTAGTTCCCATCCAAACCATGACTTCTTTCATACAACTGTGAAGCCCAACAGCAGTCCCTGTGGGCATGCCGTAAGGGCAATGAGGGGGTGCCGGACACCAACGGGTAGCCGCCCCAAGTCGTCCAGCTCACATGTATCAACCGGGCCCTGTAAAATCAAGCCCCCCTGTTCTCCACACTCCCCCTCCAAGCAGCCGAGCGTCAATTAGTTCCAATGGTGTATGTCCAAAGGTCCACATCAACTATAGACCTATAAGCCAGCTATTTCGCTTGGCACATCTACCTCTAGTGCTGCATGTCTCCGCCCGCCCCCACTGCCATCACTCCTCCCTCCTCCCATCAAACCTGCTGTGATGGGCCCATCAATGTCAAGGAGGAGCGCTATGCTCAGTCTCACAGCCACTTCAGTTTCCGTCCATCATGTCATCTGCCGTGGCCGGCGTGACTGGTGGGAGGTTCGTGCTGCCGGCCTCGGAACGCTCATCTTCCGAACCTTCACCTCCGATGTCCGAGTCTGCTTTCTCTGGGGAATGGAGTCTGTGTGGGCTCGATAATGCCATCACCGCCTCTAGCGCATCCCTCCGTTCTGATTATGCCTGCTGCAATGGTGGGCCTCTCGGACTGCCCTGGCGACGTTGGTGCCCTCTCGGTCTTCTTTGCTGATGGAATGCTGTGGGGCTCCGCGCCCTGCGGTCTGTGCCATCCTTTCCAGCTCTGTAGAGTTCTTACCACGCGCCGACCTCATTTGGTGTATCAAATAAGTGTGTTGAGTCATCAACAATGATGCGCAGTTTAGCTGGGAAAAGCAGCGAGTATTGGAGCTCCTCCGCTCGCAGTTCTCTTTTAATAGCCAAGAAGGAGGATCGTTTCCATTGGGTTTCGTATGTATAGTACGGGAATAGGTTCACCTTACTGCTACCCACTTGATATGGCCCAGAGCAGGAGGTCTCTGTCTCGGTAGTGCAGCAACCTCGCCACCACCGGCCACGGGGGCGTCCCTGCTGTGGAGGTCTAGCAGGCACCCTATGAGCTCTCTCCAGAGTGTAGAATGTCAACAGACCTTCTGGCACCACTTCTGTCTTGAGCCAGTCCTCCAGAAACTTCACCATATAAGAGCCTTCTGTTTTTTCGGGCAGCCCCACTATGCGGACATTGTTCTGGCGGTTGCGGCCTTCTGCCTCCTCCGCTCTTTTCTCCAGCGCTCCCGCTCGGTTGAGGACCTCAGCCATGGTGGACTTGAGAGCAGTGTGCTCCAGAACCACAGTCTGGAGCGTCTTTTCAACCTCCGTGACTCAGTCCACCAGTTTCCCGTGGTCCACTCGCAAAAGGCCTAGCCCTGTCGCAACTTGTGCTATATCCTGCTGCAGCGTTGCCTTGGTGTCCACTATTGCTGCCAGGATCTTGTCCAGCTGCTGTTGCAGTTGTGGGTCGTGTGGCTGATCCTGTTCATCTTGCTCACCGTGCCCTGACAATTCCGTGTCGGATTGTTCTTGGGACCCTTCTTTCTTGCCTCTCGGTTTCTCCATATTGCGCTCCCGTGTGGGGTCGGTCTTTCCACCTGGCTTCCAAGTCGAGGATGGTTAACGCCCCTTATCAGAGGAGGGACCTGCCTTGCGCGTCTCTCTTGAGTAAATTGATGAATCGTGCCCTCCCAGCTAGTACTAGCTCAGCCCTGGATAATTGCGCCGTTCGCGCTCCCTCGGTCTCACCTCCGCTGCGGCGCCGGCGGCAGTCAACTCCCCCAGCTTCCTGCTGACAACCCTCTCGTGCGGGTCTCCGTTGGTGTGTAATCTACCTCTCAGGCTTCGCCCTCTCTCTCTCTTCAAGCTGCAGGAAAGCATGTCGGTAGGGCAGGGAGCGCGTATTTCATTCAAGTCCCGTGGGACAACAGTTATGGGGAGTCGGACAGCTGTGGGACGCCTCCATGTTAAAGTGCTCTGCCCAAGCGAGAGGGTGCCGTCCTGCCACCCCCTCTTATACCGCAGGGCTGCGCAGCAGGGCTAGGTCCAAGCCCCAGTCGATTGTTCCACGATGTCCCCAAAGGCCAGTTACCCGGTCCTCTAGCTCCCCAAGCACTCGGGATATGCAAATTGTTCGGGGCTTAACTTCTCCAGGGAAGGGACTAGGTCCTTTGGCACAGTAAAAGTCCTCCCACTAGGGCTCAGGAGCCGTCCTTATGAATAGGCCCCGCAGCCAGGGGCAGAGACCGTAGCGCAGCACAGAGCAAAGCACCTAAATCGGGGCAGGAGAGGCCGATAAAGGCCAGCTGCCATATGGAGAGAACTGAACAATGTCCTGCCGGCAGACACCAGTGGCCTTTCAGTGAGGCAAGTCGCGAAGGGCCCAAGCGTCTCCTCCGACTCACGCGAGATCGCAGCCCGACCCGCTGCTGCCGCTCCCGTCAGGCCTCCAGCTCTCATCAGGCTACAAGCTGCACCAGGGTCTCGAGCAGCTCTTGGTCCCACAGCGCACACGGCCCCGTACTCCCACAGGGGCCCGCCTCGGGATCCGCGTCAGGCTGCAAGGCTCTGCAGCAAATAGGTTGCCTCGATCATATTGGGGTGGGCGCTCAGCAGCGATCGTTCGCCCGGCCTCTCACCTCTCGACACGGCTTTCTTCAAAGCGGGTCTTCCGTCAGCCTCGCCTCCAGTTCCACGATCAGCCGCTAGCCAAGGGGGGGTCCGCTCCCCGTACATCCAAATCAGGCGGTGCGATCTCGTTCTCCGGTTGCCCCGGCCACTCAACCCGTAACTCGCCGAGTGCTGCGGGGGGGGGGCAGCAGTGCGCGGTCATCGCAGAAATCTCCGGGTGACGACAATCTCAGCGCTCCGCCATTTTAGGCCACGCAGCGCTGTCTTCGCAATCTGTGCTTCCAGCCGCTGTTTCTCACGTCGGCGACCGCCGATCTCCCCGAGACCCCAGTCGAGTGGTCCCCGCTCATTCACCAACCACCTGGACGGGTTTGGGGGCCCGGGGTGCACGGTTTCCAGGATAACTGCGGGCTCGGTTGTGGAGCTCGCAAGCTAGGCGCCCATCGTCCACGGCTCCAAGCTCCACCCTTGTGTCCATCTTTTAATGACATGTGTTTCCTATCTTGTTTTTGAAGATGCAGAAAGTGGTTTATCACATACTCTTTTTTTTTAATGGATTTTATGAGAACAATCAATAAAGAACCTAAAAAGTATACATAACTAGGCATAGTTTGCGGTGTTGTCTTTTACAGCCACATAGATTTGTTTACATTTCCCCACACATTCTTATGTTTCCTGTTTTGGTTTATTCTACAATTGTATTATTTTCTATATGAGCTGAATTCATCTATGCTGGTACTAAGAGATATGAGTAGACATTATGGGGCCCATTAGGATATCGGGCGGATTGCCACCGCCCGCATGGCGGTGGCGATCCGCCTGAAATCCTTCCCCGCCAGCCACCCATTTCCCCCCGCCATATTTTTATGGCGGGGGGGACCACAGCGTGCCTTTTCGTGGTGGCTGCCGCCACGGAAAGGCATGCGGGGATAGCTTGCGGGGGCCCATTGCGGGCCCCCAGGGACTCTGGGGAAGTGGGGGGTGCACATGGGGGGTACCTATGGTACCCCCTGCAGTTCCATGCACAGCATGGCAGGCACCGCGCGGTGCCTGCCATGTTGTGCATGGAAGTGCATGACATGCCTTCCTGGCATTGTGGCGGGTGGTGCTGAGTGCACCACCCGCCACAATGACAGGAATGCAGGATGCGCCCGCCACTGTGGCGAGCTCCTCCTAATGGCCCCCACGGACCCCCGCCTTATGGCGGGCGGTCCCATTTCATGATAGGATGGCGGACAGACAAGGTCTGCCCGACATCCTAATGGGCCCCTATGTCTCTATCATCAAAATGCTTCTTGTGCACAAAGTGTGCCACATTGTCTAAAGCTATGGCCCACATGCATCAATATCAGCTTTTACGATTTCTAAATTGCGATAAATAGCGATTAGCAATTTAGAAATCGCAAAAGCCTATGCATGATTATTTTTTTCATTTTTTATGCAATTCGGTAGAAATCGCTATTTTTACCGAATCGCATAAAAAATGCGATTTTCAAATTGCGAGTTCGCAATTCCCATTCATTCCTATGGGCCAAAAGGCCCATAGGAATGAATGGGAATTGCGAATTCGCAATTTGAAAATCGCAAATCCTGATTGCATTTCAAGGGTGGTGAGGGGGGTTCAAATGAACCCCCCCTGCACCCATGAAATGTTGTTTTCGCATCATGTTGCACACACACATGTCCTAAGGACATGTGTGTCCGTAACATGAATGTTTAAAAAATGCATTTTCTGCGTTATTTACACTTTTTGCAAATTTACCGGGTAGTTCAACTACTCGGTAAATTTATCCCCCTAATTGCGAATTCGCAATTGAAAAAGTATTCATGCATTGCTTTTAAGAAATCGCAAATTTGCGATTTCTTAGAAGCAATCGCAATTTTAGAAATCGCAAAAATGTTGCGATTTCTAAAATTGCTTGATGCATCCAAAAAAGCATTTTTGGAATCGCAAACGGCCGATTTTAAGGAATCGCACCGTTTGCGACTCCAAAAATGCTTGATGCATGTGGGCCTATATCACTAGAATACTTTATTCTAGGACAGCCTCTTAACTCTTTTTAATTTTTCCTAGGATAAAACTTTGGTACAGCCATAAATCTCAACTGTTGGTAATATATGTGTGAGGCCTATTAAATCTACCTGTACTTTAATACAGTCTTTAGGTTATAGTGCCTCATTAACAAATTTTTGCCCGAAAATTTGGTTTGACAGAATAGGGAGTCGAGATATTTAGGACAAAATGGAGGGGTTCTGAAACTCTAGAGGACTTATTGGAGGTGTTGCTTATCACAGCATGCACCCTTATCGCGGAACAGATCACTAGCAGTGAAGAAAAAGGAAGATTTACACAGTCTATATGCATGTTTATTTATTCGTCTGGAAACCGGTGTTATTACAGTTAACCTGAAGATCTGCCCTGAGGAAGCCCGCAATGGGCGAAACGCGTTGGCTGTTTCTTGGCTTTGTCTTTGAACATTGAAAATATTGGCTGTCTATTTTATCATCTTGTCAAGAAGACATATTTAACAAGCATTTGCAATGCAATAGGTCTCGCATTATTTAAGTTTGAGCTATTAGCATTGTAAATGGCAATTGTTTTTTGCTTTATGCTATAGTTTTTTTTTTACATAAAAAGCTTCATATAAAATATGTTTTATTAAAGTTATTTATGCAGTATCTAAATTTTGTTTGCATAAAACAGTATAATAATATCTTAGTAAAAAAGTCAAATATTTTAATGGAAATTCACCAAATGTTCATTTATGTGTTGGTTTTGAAAATAGCTAAATTAATAGCTTTGTCATTTACAATGCCAATAGTTATAACTTTCGCAAATGTGACACCTATAGCATTTGTAATGCAACATTTGTATTTACGTGACTTAGATGTATTGATATTACAAATAACAATGGCTTTTAATTTTTTTTAATACTTAATAAAAGTGATTGTAATTTATAATGGCAATAGCTTAAACTTTTGTAAATAACTTTTGTGAAGATTATGTTCAGTGTATTTTATTGTAACAAAATCCAAGAACAGAAGTGAAATATTAACATCTTTTTGTGACATTTGTAATAAAGCTTGAAACATTGAGAGAACATATTTGTGCTGTGGTGGTGCTGAGTGATGCTGTGGTGGTGCTGAATGGGGCTGTGGTGATGCTGAGTGATGCAGTGGTGGTGCTGAGTGGTGCTATGGTGGTGCTGTGGTGGTGCTGAGTGATGCTGAGTGATGCTGTGGTGGTGCTGAGTGGTGCTGTGGTGGTTCTGAGTGATGCTGTGGTGGTTCTGACTGATAATGTGGTGGTGCTGAGTGACTGTACTCACTGTCACTCTGCACTCACTGTCACTCTGCACTCACTGTCACTCTGCACGCACTCTGCACTCACTGTCACTCTGCACTCACTGTCACTCTGCACTCACTGTCACTCTGCACTCACTGTCACTCTGCACTCACTGTCACTCTGCATGCACTCTGCACTCACTGTCACTCTGCACTCACTGTCACTCTGCACTCACTCTGCACTCACTGTCACTCTGCACTCACTGTCACTCTGCACTCACTGTCACTCTGCACTCACTGTCACTCTGCACTCACTGTCACTCTGCACTCACTGTCACTCTGCACTCACTGTCACTCTGCACGCACTCTGCACTCACTGTCACTCTGCACTCACTGTCACTCTGCACTCACTGTCACTCTGCACTCACTGTCACTCTGCACGCACTCTGCACTCACTGTCACTCTGCACTCACTGTCACTCTGCACTCACTGTCACTCTGCACTCACTGTCACTCTGCACGCACTCTGCACTCACTGTCACTCTGCACTCACTGTCACTCTGCACTCACTGTCACTCTGCACTCACTGTCACTCTGCACTCACTGTCACTCTGCACTTACTGTCACTCCGCACTCACTGTCACTTCGCACTCACTGTCACTTCGCACTCACTGTCACTCCGCACTCACTGTCACTCTGCACTCACTGTCACTCCGCACTCACTGTCACTCCGCACTCACTGTCACTCCGCACTCACTGTCACTCCGCACTCACTGTCACTCCGCACTCACTGTCACTCTGCGCTCACTGTCACTCTGCACGCACTCTGCACTCACTGTTTCTGCACGCACTCTGCACTCACTGTCACTCCGCACTCACTGTCACTCTGCACTCACTGTCACTCTGCACTCACTCTGCACTCACTGTCACTCTGCACGCACTCTGCACTCACTGTCACTCTGCACTCACTGTCACTCTGCACTCACTGTCACTCTGCACTCACTGTCACTCCGCACTCACTGTCACTCCGCACTCACTGTCACTCTGCACGCACTCTGCACTTACTGTCACTCTGCACTCACTGTCACTCTGCACGCACTCTGTACGCACTGTCACTCTGCACGCACTGTCATTCTGCACGCACTCTGCACTCACTGTCACTCTGCACTCACTGTCACTGCACTCACTCTGCACTCACTGTCACTCTGCACTCACTCTGACTCTGCACGCACTCTGCACTCACTGTTTCTGCACGCACTCTGCACTCACTGTCACTCTGCACTCACTGTCACTCTGCACTCACTGTCACTCTGCACTCACTGTCACTCTGCACTCACTGTCACTCCGCACTCACTGTGAATTTAAAATAGGATTGTCTTTATTGCCAAGGGGGAATACATCAGTTTTTACTTTTAGTATATTTAATAACTCAAGGGCTGTTGCTAATCTCATGAATTGTTACTTATAAATTACACTTTTTAAGTGGTCTAGAAGGGTTAAGTGTTGTAAATTCGTTTGCGAGATCACAAAAAATCAAGTCTTGTGACCCACTTTGTATAAAATCTTCTCTCTACATGCATGTAGAAGAGTGGACTATCGGGGAACTAAGACCAGGCTGGTATTTTGAGCAGTTGCTGGCTTGAACAGTTCTGAACCAGTTTTAATAATTCACATGGAGCAATCCGAGTTATTTGTTCCAATGTGATGACAGCTGCTGTCTGCTGGAGGGGACGCGCGCATTTTTTATGCAGCGTTTATTTCTCTATTTCTAACTCTTCCACTTCCTTCTTTCTTTCTCATTGGTGAGACCTTCATATGTTTTGAGTACTTACTACCTAAGGCTTTTGAGAGTAACGGCCAAGCCATACCTGCCTCCAGTCCCCCCATCTCTCTGCTCCTTGTCTCTCTTTCTTAACGTTATTTATTTCAACTATTTAAAAACTGTGCTTTCAGCTTTGGCTGCCTGAAAGTGCTGTAAAGAAATTGGTGACAAAAAGGTTGTACTGATAAAGTACGTGTTTCCGCTTGAAAATAACTTGCTGCTATGAAAGGAGCGCCTTTAAGAGCTAAACTCTCAAGGAATGTAAAGGCATCCTTTCCTATCTTTTGTTAGTAATATTAACAGGATGAAAACAAACACAAATCAATCAATTAGCATTTGTGTAGCGCAGCATTGCATCACTAGGGGTATCTGGGCGCTGTGTGTTGTTGAAAAAGCCAGGTCTTCTTTATTTAATTTTTATTGATTTTGTCAATCATAACCCTTACAAAAGTACATCACATTGCTCTTACTGTACTCAGGGCGGTTACACAACATATTGTTTCTTATACAGCATAGAATATTCATGAGGGGTTAGGAACTGGCAGAAAGATCAAACGTTGGGTAAGCCATCAGGTGAATTTTCGCATTGATTTGCCAGCAAATATGCACTAAAGGGGGCCCAAATGTCCTTCGGTCTGGACGGTCCTGGTTCACTGATCCCTACACCATGTGATATCCACTAACGAGTGCTGCAATTTGGGGACACCTCTGCCCTCGCAGTTTAGACCACTTTCCTCTTTGCTAGCAAAAGTGCACCTGCCAGTCCTGTGGTTTTAAATGTTCAATAAGTCTCAACTGACACAATAGCAGGCGCCACCCACCGCTTCCAGGATCGTGCCCAAAACTCTTTCACAATACCACGCCAGGTGTGTGAGCATCGCCTACAGCGGCCAACTCTCTCAAACCAGATCTGTGCAGATGCTTGGTCAGCTGTATATATTCAATATGGATAATACGTAAATTACAATTAGCTGTTAAAGCGCAGCAGTGTTCCCAGTTCTCTCCTGCTCTTAAGGGCCGTGTCTGCCTACATTGCGTTAAATCATTGTGTTTGAGTTTTTCTTTTTAAGTCTGCTTCCTGCGAAAGGGTGACTCCGGTGTGTGGATCTTGAAACTGAAAGTGCAATCACGAGCATGCGCACTAAACCGGCAGAAGAGTGGGGAGCTTAAAAATACATGCGGCCAAGACATGGACCATAGTGCGGCTGCGCAGACTTATGCGCATGCGTGGAAATGCGGGGGGTGTAAAGATAGATGGGGTGGGTCTATTGATAGTACACCGGCCTGCGACCAGGAAGTCAGGCAGGCCGGGCGGGACAACCGGAAGTAGGAGGGCGGGAGCCTACCCCGCCTCCCACGGAAGAGCCGCGATTGTTTGGCGCACCGGAGCAGGCAGGAGCCTACCCTGCGCCCCGGTGCCGAAGAAGGGAAGAAGAGTCTTGCTGCCGGTGGGAGCCGCTGCACTGAGGATGCCGGTGAGTGGGGCGTCGCCTTGTTTGGGGGGGGGGGCATCTGTGCGCGCGCGCGCGGCGGCGGACTGTGTATGTGTGTGAGCGTGCATGTGTGTGTGTATGTGTCCTGGAGTCTGTGTGTATGCGTGTGTGTGACGGGGGGGGGGGTTGCCTGTCTGGGTGCCTGCGTGTCTGTGTAAGTGTAAATGCGTGTGCGTGTGTGTGGAGCCGAGAGGAGAGGGGCTGGTGTGTGTGGAGGGGTCTCTGTGTATGCGTGTAGGTGACGGGGGTGTGCCTGTGTATGCGTGTGTATGTGCGCATGCGTGAGTGCTGTGTATGCGTGTGGCTGTGATGTGCGCATGCGTGAATGTTGACGCGCGTGCACGCAGCTCAATCCAGCCAGGATAAGCTCGTCACAGTTTCTTGTCCCTCATTCCCCCGTGTCAGGCAGCTTTAAGTCTCCAGCCTGGACGCATCCTTCGGATGCGATGTCCAGGCGAGACCTAAATAGGGCTTTTTCATATCAATGAAGGACACGTGTTTCGTTTTGGATGTATTGATACATTCTATAATCATTTCCACTGCTGCCTCTCTATTTGCTTGTTGTTTGTTTCTAAAGTATTACTGTTGCTCAAATATAAAGAACCTGATCTTGTGTGTTGAGGACAGAGTACAGTGTGTCAGGGTAACAGAGGACATTACGTCTTCCACCTTGAGGGACTGCCATGCACCAACTTTAGAGAGTACTGCTTGCCCAGCACTGATCTCTGTACCCCGAATACGAATCACTGTAATCGTGTTTCCTGTCAAGGTATAAAATGCTTAGTAGACGGCCATTATTGGTTTGGAGGCCATTCACTAAACTGTACTAAGGATTTTGTTTGGCAAAGGGAGAGTCCCAAAGTGGGAGTTTGTTATTGAAAAACGGATAACTAGTGACCCCCATACCCAGAGCGATTTTCCCCAGGTTGTGGGGGTCATTATTTATGTTTACATGACAACAAAGGGCAGAAAAAAAGAACTTCATGCAAGCCTATAAAGGCATGTAGTGTGATGCCCTTCCTCTGACGGCCTGTTAGGCCATTGGAGGACACTTTCCACTAACAGAGCAAGTGGGCGCTCCATCGACAGAAAGCAGGCAGTCCTCCAAATTTTAAGTAGGGTAGGCAGACCATTGGTTTGACGGACAGGGTACTTTGACATGTTTGTGATAGATCACTCTGTCTGACAAACTCTAAATTGGGCTAAAACCTTCTAACTGAAATGGACCCAAGACAGTTGTAAATGTACTCTAGCTCAGAGTTGGAGTAGATACAGCACCACACATGGCCAGCCACTTGTAATGCAGCTCCCTCACATAGAAAATAATGGATTTAGGGCCCGATGTAGGTAGGCAAATACCGGTCGGTAACGGCCGAAATTCGGTAATTTCGGCCGTTACCGACCGGTATTTTGATTTTGTGATGTAGGGGAATGTCAAAATACAGATTCGGTCATTTTACCAATTCGGTAAAATACCGACTCTGTATAATTACCGAATCTGTATTTTGACATGTAGGTAGCACTTAAATCAGTGCTACAGGGGTTTAAGAAGTCATTATTTACCACCAACTAGAAGTTGGTGGTAAATAATGAAAACCCCTTAAAAAGCATTTTTTTTGCTTTTTAAACAGTGCCATGTTGCAGACATACATGCCCTAAGGGCATGTATGTCTGCAACATGTGCACCCATGCACAATTGAGGGGTGCAACAGGGTGTCAAAGTGACACCCTGCCACCCTTCAATGTTTCCCCATATTACCGAATCGGTATTTACCGATTGGGTTATTGACATTCATTCCTATGGGCCTACAGGCCCATAGGAATGAATAGCAATTACCGAATCGGTAAATACCGATTCGGTAATTACCGAATCATACCGATTGGGTAATGAAATCGGTAACCTTACCTAAATCCCGATTGCCAGTTCTTAAATACCGAATCGGTATGATTCGGTATTTAAGAATCGGTAATCTGGAATTACCTACACCGGGCCCTTAGTGACATAAAATTAAACCCCATAGGAAACAGGGTTAAAATAAATTATATCATTTAAACTGCTCAAAAATATATGTTTTTGATTTGAAAAAAAGTCTAAAAATAAAACATAGCTATCAATTTATTTTAAATATTTTATGAAAAGTTTTACATGTAAAAATTAATAAAACATTGATATTTTATTAAATGTCATTACATTATGGTTAATTAATCCTGTACATCACTTTAAAAAAATGTAAAAACAGAATACATTTATTTTTTTAACTTTTGGTAAGAATGTGTTTTCCTTAAATTGCAGAAAAATAATTTTGGTTTAATTTAATATGTTCAATATAATTATGTTTTAATTTAAAATTAAGTTATTAATGATGTAACATGTTATTCTATTATTATACATGTTATATAACTATATAAACTTAACAGTAATATTCAACTATAAGATATGTTATATATTTTTCTAAAAAAATTAAAACAGTTTTAAACTTTTCCTTATACCTTACCATAATTAAATCTCTGGCCCGATTACGAGGGTCTTTGCTACGTGTGTGGAGTATCTAATACAGTCAGGTAACTACTAGTAAAAACTTTATGGTGGGATTTGTTGCTGCTATCTGCACCATACCCATGGTCAGAATATGACCAAAGATCAAAAGGTTGTCCAATTGTACCCTTAGCACAATGTGTTCATTTGCATGGCTAGATGGAGGACAGATGTCTACTTCATACTGAAGTGAGATGGGATCGTAGAAGCCAGTGCCTACCAATTCACTGTCAAGCATTCACATGGCATGCTTTTAAAAACCATGAGCCAACATAGCGTCCAGCTTAAATTGTGCCTTTAGACTTTAGAAGACACTGCTGGTGTGTAGGGCTAAGTAAAAACTAGCAAAAGCCCCTGAAATGCCGCCTTGTCACCATTGAACTGCATACGAATGCCATCAGCCTGTCTGTAACCAACACAGAAATGCAATGGACAGGAAGCATAAGGCTCACAGAGATAGCACATCGCTATGAAATATCTTTATTTACTTTCCTCTTGGCAGCCATGACAGACTGGCAGAATGATCACTGAGTGAGGAAAGAAATAATAACTTTCTAGCAGATTGTGGTACACGCATAATAGTTTGCTGAGCAACTATGCTGAGCAGAATACACTAGAATGGCACAACAGTCTTGCAGCAGGAATGTGAGATTGAACATCTGCACGACTTTACCTGAAACACATCAAAAGAGAAGGTTTTGCATGAGGTAAGACTATCCCATCCTCATTGCCTGATGAGTGATTGGTCGGGTGTATGGGTACTGCAGTGCTTAATTTGTGCCGGTGCTTTCCGGTGCTTAGCACCGGCACTTATTTATCAGGGCCGGGTCTAGAAGTCAGGGCCAAGTTACAACTCACATCAAGGGCTGCATGTTAAAACTGCTCCTCTTTTAAGATGAATTGGGCCTGTTCAGTGCACTCGTGTGATTTTTCAAAGGTGCCGTGCAGCCCTTGCGGAAAGTCAATGCAGGGTTTTGCTTTCATTTTATAAATGTTGGCAGGGGCAAGCAGGGGCAGCGTAGTCACACACTTCCCTTACTTTACGGCAGGGTCGGTGCTCGGACAATACTATTTCTGCAGAGGCACCTATCTTCCTAACAAAACGCATCAATTACCCGGACTGTTTTTGTGGCATTGAAGGCTTTCTTAATTATACGAAGCAGCTCTTTCAACTTGCGCCGCCAAACCTGCTTTCTGTTACAGCTCCCCGGGTCACGGCAGGTCCCACATGGATACACTGTTGTGGAGGAGCCATCTCCGGTCGGCGCGCATTCTGAAGCAGGGTGTTGAATTTCTTGCCTGCCTGTGGGGCCCCAAAGCACCAAGAAAATCAATCCTTTGCCTGCCACAAGGCCTAGACTTAAAGGAGGAAGCTACTGTTTAAGGATTAACAACCTGCTCACTTCCTTCTGACCTGGACCTGTGCTGTTGCTGTGCGTGCCCTGTCCAGGCAGAGCCCAATTTATGCCCTGGACTCACCACACCAGCGTGAGTCTCCTAGCGGGAGCAGGTGGCATAGGCTGAGGCTGCACTGCAGCATGGCTCGCTGTCTGACTCTGAACAAGAGACAAACTAGTGATCCACACGGAACCACACCTGCAGCTCCTCTCTGTAGATCATTTTAACAGCTATAAAGAGATTCAGGTAAGTCAGGTATTCATTTATTAATCTGCTACTGCTCACATTTAAAAGGTTTATGTTACCAGAATGGAGCGGGGACTCCAGCACGGAATATGCCTTGGAAAATGGGCACACTAACTTGTCAGTCTGTGCTGTAAATGAAGGGCCATCTAAGGTGGAAGTTTTGCCTCAACTAGCAGATTTGCTGATTTCTAGTGAAACGTGTTTAATATCCGTGCTTGACAGTGGCACTATGAAGCAGCAGCCTTTATTTTCCTAGCGCATTGAGACTTGCTAAGTTAGAGGTAAGTCAGGTGATTAATGTTACCCCTCGACAGAGGTCAGAGTTTTGTCTACTGGCAGTTTTCACTCTGACCATAAAGCAGCGCAGAGGGTTAATATGCCTACTGCAAAAAAAGTCTACCACCATATTGTATTGTATTGAACTGCAGTATTGTATGTGAATAACTCAGTGGGTTGCTGCATTTGTCACAGAGATCTTTGTTACATATGTTTCAGCTGCTAACTGGAGTGGAGGTTGGGATGGAGGATGCTGATTATTTAAAAATTAAATAATAACTATTTAAAATTAAACAATAGCTTTAACTGCACCTGCTGCAGAGTTCGACTTTCTTCTTGCTGAAATGAGTGTGATTTTTGATATTTGTCTATTTCCATAGACTTCATTGTATGATTTTGGTTGCAAGAAAATGCCACACAGTTAGTCATTGAATGACTTTCATAAATCCACTGACTCTATGACAATCTCACACATAAGCAATCTGTACATTAGCAGCTATACTCAAATGGGTACAATTGTTGATATATATATATATATATATATATGTATATATATATATATATATATATTTTTTTGGGGTAGGGGGACTGCCAATAAATCAAGAAAAAATCAGCTTGGAGTGCCGTCTGCTTTCTTGAAATAAGCGAGCGTGTGCCGATATATATATATATATATATATATATATATATATATATATATATATATATATATATATATATATATATATATATATATATATGATTCCCTCATCGTCATTGCTTGATGTTCCTCACAAGAAAGTGTCACTCATATTTGTTGGAATGGCCGCTATGCATGTCGTCTTGAGGCACGCCTGCACGCACTAAGCACTAGCCAGCAGTCCGGCACAATTAACTGAAGTAGCAGCATGCCGTGCAGCAGCAAGCCTGTTGAAAAAGGCAGTAATCAAGTAATACCTAACTCTGCTTTTACCTGAGCGTGCCACATAGGTCATTGAACGGTGGAATCTGCTTGTTCCTAAATGTTTTCTGACCGTAGTTTCTTCAAGGGCACCTGAAATGTGGCATCTGTTTATTTTGCAATGTTCAGTGTCTGCCATGTCGGTACAAGTCAATGAAAGGTTTGATTGCTTTGTCCTGGAAGCTTAGGTGTGCAGCTAGCGCTCGGTGATGCAAGTTCGTTTTGCACAATGTGACTGTCACAGGCCAAATAGTAGCAAAGACAAAGTATCTAAGTGGTCTAATGCTGGAGCGAGATATTGAATTTATGTGCAAATTAATGGTTTCCGTCAGTCAGGCCACGAGCCCAAAAAAGAGAGATATAAACAGAGCGATGGGGAGTGTAGGATGAGGACAGGTCCTCGCACTTCCCTGGTGCAAGCTCCTCGTGTTACCCTCAGTTGCCAGCTTGTCACACTGCTTATCAATGCCAGACTAGGGATTATCCAGAAAATGAAAATACCTCCCTCTTTGGCCATCCCTGTAAAGCGCCAATGAGCAAAGAGGGACCCCACCATCCCTTGAAGTTTTTAGGGGAGTTTGTGCTTAAGAAACCTTTTGTCGTAGTTAATGATAAAATAGGGTTTTAAAGAAATTCTCCAAACAAAAAATGGCTTCTGAATGCTTTCCCATAAAAAAATACAAAACGTATTTCCAGTTTGCTGAGGCTGTTGTGATTTTCTTCCTTCTGTCACCCTTTCTCCACTTTTCCTCTCATTAATGCTTTTTTTCCTTTTCTCACCTCTATACTTTTTGTTTCCTTTTTAAAAATTCCAGCCTTTGTGACCGCAAAACTCTTTCAAAATCAGCCTTATATGGGTAAATGTAAAGTCTGGAGTTCTAATAAAAACGAATGCTGACAGTATGACACCTGATGTAAAGCCAGGGAACATTTCCAGTCCTCAATTTAAATATTCATTTGTTTCAAACACTAAGTGTTGAAGTTAAATTGTATTATATATTTAATGGCAATCGAACTTTGATACTGAGTAAACAACACATGTCTTGTGTTGGGCTGCAAATAATGAACATGGAGGGAGCCAGTAAGTGCATATTTTGTTACATTTGTCATCTCAAACCACCAACCTCCTTGATGCTTTTCAAAAACATAAATGTCAGACAATGATTAGCATTCAGCACATTTTAACTCAGCTACCTTTTAGGTTTGACTTGATGACATCTGCGTCATTCATGGCAGATGTTTCCATATGATATGCACGAATGGACTAGGACACAGGTTTGTAGAATTGCTTGCATTTGTTTGAAAGAGATATGCAATTATGTCCTCCAGGTGTTGGATATATCAGCACGGACAAGCTTGAGGTAACATAGAATGTTGTGACAACTAACTTTCTCAACTACGATGACACTGAAGCCCTACTGGACAATCTATGCCACAATACATCACTGCTTTCGGCAAGTTGGTACCAACCAAAACAAGACCCACTAAATTTGGCATTAAATCCACTAAAATGGTTCCATGTGGTGCCTGTGGAGGTAAAACAAACCAGTCTCAACCTGTAATGCAAGTTGCACAAGACTATTTTAACTGAAGATAGTCCATCTCTAAAAGAAACCTGTAAGGCCTCCATAGTGCCATAAGGAGAGCCAAAAGTCTTAATTTACAAAATTCATCTAGCAGGTCTGACTGAATAAGAGAAATCTTCAGCATCTTTCAAGAACTGTCCAATCCAGATACCCAGAAGAACAACTCCTGCGCATCACAACAATATTGTGATAAAACTCCTGGATTCCTTTTGTTCAAAATTAGCACCAGCAGTGACTCCAACATTACTGCCCTGTACCATCTGCCTGACGCTCTCTCTCCTTTCTTCACAGTTTTCATCCTTTCTCTGCCTCTGTCTATCAGTGCTATATTGCTATTGCTTCACTTGCAGCACTTACCCTTCATTGTTAGCGCAGGCATGGCATTTTAATGACATTTTATTTAGGAGCGTAGGCATAAACAATAGGAAGATGGGAGTCCATAAGGTAGTAATTATAGGTGTCCCCTTTAAGTGCATTAGTCATTTCAGCCAAATTGTTCCGAAATTGTGCTTTAAGTGCCTTTTTGATTTAATTTGTCTCAAAACGTTTTCGGGCTGGGGGAACCTACTATCAAACCCTTACTTAAGGAAGGTTCCGTTGCTGAAAATTCAGATGCTGTATTACATCTGGCTTTCAGCAGTGGCAGTTGAGGATGTGGGTGGAGACATGTGGGTGGAGCCAGTGGAGAATATGGGTGGAGCCGGGGGAAGGGGTGTGGTCTCCTAAAGAATTTGAGCACCTGCACTTAATATTAACGCAATATGTTGTGGAGGTATCTTACTGTTGAGGGGAGGAAATTACAGAACTTGACCAACTGAACCGAGAAAGATATGTGGCCAATGCAAGACATTCTAAATGTACAAACGATATAGTGATTTAGTGGATTGCATAAGAGCATCCAAATGGATTCACAATTAATAAAATCAACGTTTTGGAATGAGAATAACATCACTATAGTATTTTTTATGAAGAACAAATCAATCAATCAATCATATCATTTGTAAAGCGCACTACTCACCCGTGAGGGTCTCAAGGCGCTGGGGTGGGGAATGCTACTACTGCTCGAAAAGCCAGGTCTTGAGGAGTTTTCTGAAGGTCAGCAGGTCTGCCGTAGGTGGATGGGGAGGGTGTTCCAGGTCTTTGCGGCGAGGTGGGAGAACGATCTGCCGCCTGAGGTCGCTCTTCGGAAGCGGGGGACTGTAGCGAGGGCGAGGTCGGCGGAGCGGAGCTGGCGGGTGGGGGTGTAGAAGCTAAGTCGTCTGTTGAGGTACGTTGGTCCGGTGTTGTGGAGTGCCTTTTGTGTGCGGGTGAGGAGCTTGAAGGTTATCCTCTTGTTGACCAGGAGCCAGTGCAGGTATCTCAGGTGGGGTGTGATGTGGCTGCGGCGAGGGATGTCGAGGATCAGGCGTGCAGAGGCGTTCTGGATGCGTTAGATCCTTCGCATGAGTTTGGCCGAGGCTCCTGCGTAGAGGGCGTTTCCATAGTCCAACCTACTGCTGACAAGGGCCTGGGTGACTGCTCTTCCCGTTTCAGTGGGGATCCACTTGTAGATCCTACGGAGCATGCGGAGGGTGTTGAAGCAGGAGGAGGAGATGGCGTTGACCTGTTTAGTCATGGAGAGGGTGGAGTAGAGGATGACCCCTAGGTTGCGTGCGTGGTCGGTGGGTGTTGGAGCGGTTCCAAGTGCAGTCAGCCACCAGGAGTCGTCCCAGGCCGAAGGGTTGGATCCGAGGATGAGAACCTCCATCTTGTCCGAGTTCAGCTTCAGTTGGCTGTTCCTCATCCATTCAGCAACAGCCTTCATTCCTTTGTGAAGGTTGGTTTTGGCTGTGTGGGGGTCCTTGGTGAGGGAGTGTATCAGCTGGGTCTCATCGGCGTAGGAGAGGATGTTGAGGTCGTGCCGATGGGCGACGTGGGCGAGCGGTGCCATGTAGATGTTAAACAGAGTTGGGCTGAGGGATGAGCCCTGGGGTACGCCGCAGATGATCTTGGTGGCTTTGGAGCGGAAGGCGGGAAGGCGGACGCTCTGTGTTCTGCCGGAGAGGAGAGGAAGTAGGTGGTCCATTCAAGGGCCTTCTCTTGGATCCCAGCGTTGTGGAGGCATGTTCGTAGTGTGTGGTGACAGACTGTGTCGAAGGCGGCTGACAGGTCCAGGAGGATGAGGGCCGCCGTTTCTCCGTTGTCCAGCAGGAACTTGATGTCATCGGCGGTGGCGATGAGGGCAGTCTCGGTGCTGTGGTTTCTGCGGAACCTGGGCTGGCAAGGGTCCAGGATTTTGTTCTCCTCGAGGTAACGGGTCAGTTGTTCGTTGACGGTCTTCTCAATGACCTTTGCCAGGAATGGGAGCATGGAGATGGGCCGGAAGTTCTTGAGGTCCTTGCGGTCGGCCTTGGGTTTCTTGAGTAAGGCGTTGATCTTGACGTGCTTCCAGCTCTCCGGGAAAGTTGCTGTCTCGAAGGAGGTGTTGATGACTTTCCGGAGATGGGGTGCAATGGATATGCTGGCTTTTTTGAAGATGTGGTGTGGGCATGGATCTGAAGGAGATCCGGAGTGGATGGTGTTCATGATTTTGATGGTGTCATCGTCGTTGATGTTGGTCCAGTAGAGCAGGCGGTTGGTGAGGATGGTGGTCGTGGGGGCGGAGGTCTCAGTGGTTGTCGGGGCGGTCGTGGCGTTGAAACTGTCATGGATGTCTGTGATCTTGCGGTGGAAGAAGGTGGCCAGCGAGTCGCACAGGTCTTGCGAGGGTGGGACGTCGTTGGTGTTGGAGCTGGGGTTGGAGAGTTCCTTCATGATGTTGAAGAGCTCTTTGCTGTTGTGCACGTTGTTGTCTAAGCGGTCTTTGAAGGAGGCCCTTTTGGCAGATCTGATGAGGTGATGGTGTCTGCGGGTGGCATTCTTGTGGGCGGCGTGGCTGTCCGGGGTTCGTTCACGGACCCAGATCTTCTCCAGCTTTCGGCAGGTTTGCTTGGAGACCCGGAGGTCTTCAGTGAACCAGCTGGCTTTCTTGTTGGTATGATTGTTGGAGGGTTTCTTGATCGGGGCAAGGGTGTTGGCGCAGTCGTTGATCCACTGTCTGAGGTTGCGGGCGGCAGTGTCGGGGTCGGTATGGTCGGCGGGTGGGCTCTGGGCAAGGGTGGTGTTAGCTGGTCTTCGGTGACTTTGCTCCAGCAGCGGTGAGGCATCTGTTGGGTGCCGTGGTGCGTGGTGGGTTTCTTGAAGGTGAAGTGGATGCAGCGGTGGTCGCTCCAGTGGAGTTTGGTGGTATGGTTGAAGGAGACGTGGGGGCTTGCGGAGAAGATGGGGTCAAGCGTGTGACCCGCGGAGTGGGTGGGTGTTTTGATGAGTTGTCTGAGTCCGAGGTTGGCTAGGTTGTCGATCAGGGTGGTGGAGTTGGTGTTGTCATTGTTCTCGAGGTGGAAGTTCAGGTCCCCGAGGAGGATGTAGTCCGTGGAGGCGAGGGCGTGTGTGCTGACTAAGTCGGCGAAGGAGTCGCTAAACTGTGGTCGGGGTCCGGGCGGTCTGTAGATGAGGGTTCCTCTGAGGGTGGTGTTGGGGTCGGTGTGAATCTGGAAGTGCAGGTGTTCGGCGGTGCTGAGGGTGTCGTCGGTGTTGGTCTAGACTCTGAGAGTGTTCCTGTGGACGATGGCGATTCCTCCGCCCGCTCTGTTGGTGCGGTCCTTGCGGGTGATCTTGTAGTCTTCCGGGACGGCTATGGCTATGTCGGGTGCTGAGGCGGGGTTCAGCCAGGTCTCCGTCGGAAAGGCGATGTCTGGGGAGGTTGAGTCGAGTAGGTCCCAGAGTTCAACAGCATGTTTTCAGGCAGAGCGGGTGTTGAGAAGGATGCATCTGAGGTGGTTGGGTTCTTTCCTGGTCGGCAGCATGGTGGGGCGGATGCTTTTGAAGCTGCCGTTCCGGCAGGTGAAAGCTCCGTGGGTGTGCTTCGGGCTGCCAGGAAGCAGGTGTGTGATAGTCCGGTGTTGAGTGCGTGGAGGGTTCTGGCATCATAGCGGTGTCGGGTGTTGTGGCATTCGTGGTGTCCAGGGGTCCTGCGCTGGGCGCGGTCCAGGCACGGACGGGCTTGCTGAGCGAGGCCGCGTAGCTGCTTCCATATGAGGGGGTGTCGGAGGGAGGAGCAGCTGGGAGGCGGGAGCGGGCGGCGAATGGGATTGCAGGTGGGCAGGGACACAGGGACGCAGCGGCGGGAAAAATGGGCGGGGGCCGCGGGAGAACTGGGCACAGGAAGGAAAAACACGTTTAGGCAAGAAAACAAGTACAGGCACAGAGGAATAAAAACAAGTCTGGGCAAGCAGCGTGGGGAGCGAGCAGGGTCATATTATCAAATTGTGTTATACAATTTTTAAGATGCAGCATATTCCAAACGCTCAGTGCGTGGGCACATGATGGTTTCAAGAGTGGGACATTTAATCAAAGGAGAACAACCTGATCTTTAATTTTTGCCTGAATGAGAAGAAGTGTGGGATGTCTCTGGTGTACTTTTGTATATTTGAATTAAAGAAATTCATTTTTGATGTCTTAAGTATCTTCTGAGAGATTCGGTTTGAGATATGCTGAGAGGTCTCATTGTTTAGCACTTTATGGACCTGTAGAGGAGTTGTGAATTGGAATCAAGAGGAATCTCTTGGAGGTCTGCTGGATATACACAGGCAGCCTGTCTTGGATAGGAGTCAAGCTACTGATTTTTAGGGTACAGAGAATTTGTATGGATTAGGTTCACTCATTCTGTTTCCGCAGCCCAGCATTGGCGCTGTAACTTTGTTGGACAATATAGCTATCCCAAATTATAGGGACTCCAAATACATCAGGTCTGGTGGCTCAGTGGACTAAAGCAGCCAATGCAGGGTCATGTGTTCGCCCTCATGGTCACAGGTTCAAATCCCAGCGGGTCCACTTAGCCTTTCATCCATTTGAGGTCGATGAAATGAGTACCATTGAGTTAGGTAACAATAAAAGTCTGTTATTCAGCGCCAAGACGCCTACAGGGTAATTGTGCGCTTTACAAATACGTATGTTATGTTACACCATACGAAAAATAAACATCAAAATGTATGGAGACTAAATTCACCTGCTCTTGAATTGAAAATAAATGCATACAGTTAAATGGCATGGGCAGTGAAGATCTTGGAATGAGACACTCTTGACGATTACTCGTACAGCCCCCACATCACACTTGACTTCTCCATGTGTGGTAGGGTGACCAACTGGCATTGGTGCAAATTCAGGACGGTGAGTGTAAAAATTCGGGACAAAGGGTGAAAATTCAGGACACAATTCAGGACAGGAGGACAAAACTTCAGGACAATAGGTACGTTTTACAGACACATCAGAGGTCGCGCAATAGTATATAAGTAAGCCCAGCCATTTCCAAACATATTCAACCATTTGCAAACCTATCCATCATGTATCCTTCCATCTATCATTTCACTCATCCATCCCCTCATCCATCCTTTCACTCATCCTCCATTATCCATCCATCCATCCTTTCACCCTATCCATCTGTACACTTATCCATCCACTCTTCATCCCATCCATCCATTCACTCATCCATTCAGCCATTTACCCTTACACTAATCCATCCATCCTTTCACTTACTAATCCTTCCACCCATCCACTATTTTAGTCATCCATCCATCCTCCCTTTCTCTCTCCATCGACCCTTTCACCTAGCCATCCTTCCTTCCATCCATCCATCCACCCACCCATCCATCCATCTACTCATCCACTCATGAATCCATCCATTGACCCTATCACTCATCCATCTATCATTTCACTCCTTCAAACATCTATTCATCCTTTTGTCCATCTACCCTCCCTTTCACTCACTCATCCATCCTTACATCCACCCTTTCACTCATACGTCCATTCATTCACCCTTGCACTTATCAATCCATCAATCCATCCATCATTTCACTCATCCACCTACCCACCCATCATCCACCCAACCATCCACCCACCCACCCACCCACCATCCACCCACCCACTCATCCATCCTTTCACCCACCCACCACCCAATCCACTGATCCATCTTTTCACCCACCCACTATCCACCCACCCACTCATCCATCCATCCATCCTTTCACCCACCCACTCATCCATCCATCCATCCTTTCACCCACCCACTCATCATCCATCCATCCTTTCACCCACCCACTCATCATCCATCCATCCTTTCACCCACTGACTCTCCATCCATCCATCCTTTCACCCACCCATCATCCATCCATCCATCCATCCATCCATCCTTCTCCTCATCCATCCATCCTTCCCCTCCATCCATCCATCCATCCATCCTTCCCCTCATCCATCCATCCTTCCCCTCCATCCATCCATCCATCCTTCTCCTCATCCATCATCCTTCCCCTCATCCATCTTTCCCCTCATCCATCATCCAGCTACCCTTCCACCCATACATCACACTATTTACATTTTCTCTCCATCCTTCCCCTCACTCATCAATCCATCCATCCTCTCTCATTATCCATTTATTCAATCTTTCATTCATCCATTCACCCTTTCACTAATTCATCCAGCCATTCACCCATCCCTTCACTTACTTACTCGCCGACCTTTCCATATTAATTTTGAGCTGAGCCCTTTTGAGAAGAGGCCCATCAAGAACTTCACCCTCGCTGCAGGGGCCGTTCCAGGACTGGGACAGAAGCCACCCAGGGCGGAGACAGGATTCATCCCAGGGGGGACGACAGGAGACATCACAGGCAGGGGGGGGGGGCTGGAGCCATCACATGGGGGGACAGGAGCCATCACTGGGGGGGGGGGGGGGGGGGGGTAGGAGCCATCACAGAAGGGGGAACAGGATCCACCAGGGTGGGCACAGGGGCGGGCATGCAGTATTCTAGTATCATCTTGGGCTCCTCGCCCCCTCCTGCACAAGACAACTAGAAGACAGGCTCTCTGTCCAAAATGCCATCCCCCACTGTGATGTACAGTACTTACAGGAGATGCTCCAAGAGAACTGATTGAACTGATTGTCCTCCATACTTTGTTAATCAGTGTGGGTGCGATTGTGCCATTTCTTTATTTTCTTACATTATAGACTGCATGTTTGAAGAACCGAGGTTTGCTTACAATTTAGTGACAGTAATTACGCTCTGTGAAGAGAACCACGTGCTGCCTCGGTGTAATCAGGGGTGTAATCTGGCCGAGTCTCGGATGTTTGGGGCCCTGGGTAGAAATGGAACGTGTGAGCCTCCCCTCTAAATAGCAGAGACATGACACATTCAGGGCTGTTTGCATGTGAATAGATGTCGCTGCTCCTGAAGCTGCAGCCCCTCCCTCTCAGTCACCTTCGAAGCACCTCTTAACAGGTCATCAAGGGCTGGAGGTGTGATGGTTGCCATCCCGCTGTGCCTCTCCATTGCTGCTGAGTATCTGAGGAGCTTTGGTGCAGCATGGGAGTGAAGAAAAGAGGTGGGTGCAAGCTGTGCCGGCTTTATGGTGGAGCAACCGGTGCCCTGTTAAAATGACGGACAAATGGCGTCCGTTAGAGATTCCTTCACGGACAACGGACAGACGGCCGAAATTACGGACTGTCCGTGAAATTTACGGACGGTTGGTCACCCTAAATGTGTGGTTAAGATCACATACCTCTGGTGGTCGAGACACCTTCCACTTCCTCCCTCCTTATGCGAATTCTGTGGATGTGCAAAGCTTCCGAAATTATTTTCACAAAATATGCATTTTTTGTGGACATTGGGGGGGCATATTATCAAGGACCGGTGTTAAAATTATTGCTGTTTTATCGACAGGAAACTGCGAATAAAACGGCGATAATGGGCTTGATAATACGCCCTTGTTAATTCCCATAGAAGCCTATGTGCACACCAGAACATGGGCTTCTATGGGAATTAACAAGGGCGTATTATCAAGCCCATTATCGCCGAAACGGCGATAATTTTAACACCGGTTCTCGATAATATGTCCCACAGTTACTACGCAAACATATTTCACTGGTCACTCCGTTCCCTTGCATAAAAAGTCACACGAGGTACCGGCAAGACTAGGACTTCTCTTGGCAAGACTTTTTTTTATTTGAATTAGTCTCCTGTGAGCAAAAGTCACTTAGAAAGTTGTGTCATGTGAAATGGCGAAAATGTTGCACATTCTTTGCGGCATGAAATTCTAGTATTACATAAGGTAAGGTTTCGTCCTTGTAACAAAATGTTTGCTCAGGAACTGGAAATACATAGGTTATGAGAACATAACTTACTCCCAGCATCGTGTCCACTGTGTGCACTGCTGCATCAATGGCGCACTGGTCTGGCGAAAGTCCGTTTGCTGTTCATCTTGCTGCTGGAGGCGCGCGCATGCACCCGCCGCCTCTTCCTCATACTGCCTGCGAGCACAGCTGAGAGAAGGAAGCCACACGCCCACGCGCGCGCCAGCTAACGTGAACAGGCAGGGTGACAATGGAAAATGCGGTTTATTTATTTTCTGTTGATGATAAAGTGGGATGACTCTGAGGGTTTATGTCGTCTACAAAATGCCGCAAATGTATCTTTAATATAGCCACACGTGTGTTGTTAGGTTCTTCGCTGCATTCAAATCTTTAATATATTCACACTTGTTTTGGACGGTTCTTCTCTGCATTCAAATTCTGTATTCCCTCCACAGTGGTCCTGATATGACAATAGTTATTTGAACATGCCTTTCTTAGGCGGGTGTTTGACATCTAAGTGACCGCAGTCAAAGGAAGTTGCCCTTTGGGCAGCTCAGTACACCAAAATAAACACTCTCATACTGACAATGATATCACCAGAACATAACCCCACCACCATCAAAGGCCAAGTGCTCACAATTATAAAAATATTTTATTGAAATATGGTCAAGATACAATTTATTGTTATACAATTTTAAAATAAGTTAAAAACATTCAAACATATATTGCACAAAGATGATTCTAGGGAAAACCTGCAAGAAAATTAAAAATAGTTTCTAATCATCAATAAAAGGCCTGTACATTAGATCAAGATCATACTTGAGTATATATTTTTGGTGTGCAATATATGTTTGAATGTTTTTAACTTGTTTTAGAATTGTATAACAATAAATTGTATCTTGACCATATTTTAATAAAATATTTTTATAATTTTGAGCACTTGCCCTTTGATGGTGGTGGTGTTATGTTCTGCTGATATAATTGTCAGTATGAGTGTGTTCATTTCGGTGTACTGAGCTGCCCAAAGGGGAACTTCCGTTGACTGCGTCTACTTGGTGATCTACTCCTTTGGTGTTTAAGGGGCCCCTCTTATTGTTTCTGTGTGACATCTAAGTGAGACTATTTACAAGGCATGCATAGTAAATAGGTCCTCATATCAGAGATGGAAGTGGGTAGGGAACGACGTTTATTTAATCAAAACATACTTTCTATTTAAAAAGCAATCATTACTGAACGATTGAATTCCTTGACATTGAAAGGGGAGAAGAAGGGACTTGCTACAGTAAAGTAAGAGAAAGGATTTTGCATCTAAAGAAGAAACAAGCCTTCGCTCCAAGTTGCCTGCTACCTGAAAGAAATGTAAATGTGTGTGGTAGGCAGTATAGGCCTTTACTTGATGTAATCTGGAATTTATCCTTTTAGTGGAAGCCTATAAAATCATCTTGTTACTAAAAGCACTTACTTTTTAAAGCAATGTAAACATTTAAACAAAATATTTTTGCACATTTTGTGACTGCTTGTTTTACACTGGGTGCAACCTATCTCCTATTCTGCGTGATATATTTTTTTAATCTAATTACTTATTCACCGTATTTTTAGGTCTCGGCTAGAAGCGAGCGAAGCTCGCTCTCGCCAGAGACCTTATTGTTAGCGGCTCAGCTTCCCAGGACGACAGCACTGGCCGCGCGCAAGGCGATTTGCGCCGGCCACGCGCACGCGAACGCGCTGTCCTCCTCGGAAGCTGAGACGCTAGCAATACATCCCGCTGCTTGCGCATGCGCCGTGCCCAATGGAAGGTTTCGGGCTTACGCATGCGCCGTGCCCATTACTGCAGGACCGGCCGCGGCAGACCCGGGGCTGCGGCCGTCAACGCCGGCTGAACGCGCGGAAGGAACGGGGACTGTAATGCTTGTCATTATTGTTATTGTTATTAAGAGTTCGATACTAAAAGGAGGCAGAAGCAGACGCCCATTACTCCTTCACAGGCCGCGGGTTTGTTTTAAAAGGGACAGAATGACAATGCAGTATATTCTGTTTTGACAAAGATTATTGATTGAAGCCCCCACACAATAGTGCAAAGCTTTACACTCGAGCAGAGCAGGCTTTTCTGTCATGAAGGCATAATGATGTGTTTGCTCTTCCCTGCACTGCGTGGTCTGTATATTTTACAAACACCACAACAGAGATAGATAGAAGCGCCGGCATGCTGGGGAAATGTGTTATTTCGGAAATGGGAGAGGGAAAGTGCTTTGTGTCTGAGATTCCCATGCCGATAGAGAGGCTAAGTATTAAAGCGGCGCAGGGATGCCTCGCCGTGCCCCAGGGGGCTCTCGTTCTGAGGCGAGTGCAGACTGGAGTCTGGGGAGGGTGACAGCAAACAACGACCACAAGACATTTACAGCAGGTCTGTCAGAGAAAGGTCGCAGGGTTTTGGATTCACAATGTTTTCAGTCACAGCCGAGCACTTGGTGAAGCCACTTTCACCCGACAGTGGGCGCTAAAGACCGCTCAAGTCGTGCAGTCCATTTGTGCTACTAACACAAGAACAGGGGGAACTAAAATGTTTATGTTCCTGATGCTAATCACAGGAGGATAGAGAGTATGCCATGCAGCACAGGCACACATTTGCTATAGCATCATTGCTCCATTTCCCGCCAATTTGCTGTTGGATATACTTTTAGACACTACGGCAGATGAGACTTCTTTTTGTTGCACCAACTCCTCCGTTATTAGTGTTTAACAATTTCTTCCAGTAAGGTGGTCGCCTCCACCATCGTAGTGAGTGCAGAGCAGTGAGTGCAGAGCAGTGAGTGCGGAGCAGTGAGTAGTGAGTGCAGAGTTGTGAGTAGTGAGTGCAGAGTAGTGAGTGCAGAGTAGTGAGTAGAGAGTGCAGAGTAGTGAGTGCAGAGTAGTGAGTAGTGAGTGCAGAGTAGTGAGTGCAGAGTGCAGAGTAGTGAGTGCAGAGTAGTGAGTGCAGAGTAGTGAGTGCAGAGTAGTGAGTGCAGAGTAGTGAGTGCAGAGTGCAGAGTAGTGAGTACAGAGTGCAGAGTAGTGAGTGCAGAGTGCAGAGTAGTGAGTGCAGAGTGCAGAGTAGTGAGTGCAGAGTGCAGAGTAGTGAGTGCAGAGTAGTGAGTGCAGAGTAGTGAGTGCAGAGTAGTGAGTGCGGAGTAGTGAGTGCAGAGTAGTGAGTGCAGAGTAGTGAGTGCAGAGTAGTGAGTGCAGAGTAGTGAGCGCAGAGTAGTGAGTGCAGAGTAGTGAGTAGTGAGTGCAGAGTAGTGAGTAGTGAGTGCAGAGTAGTGAGTGCAAAGTAGTGAGTGCAGAGTAGTGACTAGTGAGTGCAGAGTAGTGAGTGCAGAGTAGTGAGTAGTGAGTGCAGAGTAGTGAGTGCAGAGTAGTGAGTAGTGAGTGCAGAGTAGTGAGTGCAGAGTAGTGAGTAGTGAGTGCAGAGTAGTGAGTGCAGAGTAGTGAGTAGTGAGTGCAGAGTAGTGAGTAGTGACTAGTGAGTGCAGCGTAGTATGCAGAGTAGTGAGTGCAGGGTAGTGAGTGCAGAGTAGTGAGTGCAGAGTAGTGAGTGCAGAGTAGTGAGTAGTGAGTGCAGAGTAGTGAGTAGTGAGTGCAGAGTAGTGAGTGCAGAGTAGTGAGTAGTGAGTGCAGAGTAGTGAGTAGTGAGTGCAGAGTAGTGAGTGCAGAGTAGTGAGTGCAGAGTAGTGAGTAGTGAGTGCAGAGTAGTGACTAGTGAGTGCAGAGTAGTGAGTGCAGAGTAGTGACTAGTGAGTGCAGAGTAGTGAGTGCAGAGTAGTGAGTAGTGAGTGCAGAGTAGTGACTAGTGAGTGCAGAGTAGTGAGTGCAGAGTAGTGAGTGCAGAGTAGTGAGTGCAGAGTAGTGAGCAGTGAGTAGTGAGTGAAGAGCAGTGAGTAGTGAGCAGTGAGTGGTGAGCAGTGAGTAGTGAGTGCAGAGTAGTGAGTGCAGAGTAGTGAGTGCAGAGTAGTGAGTAGTGAGTGCACATCATCAGAGCTGTATGAATAATAACTGTATCAGCCCCGTGCGTGAGGTGCATCATCCACATTGCTCAGGTCACCCAAATTCCTGCACTCTCTACCACACTGCTTTCAAGAACAGCATACTCTTGCACACACACTCACTGCTCACCAATTCAAAGTTTACTAAACATTTTATGCAACGCATTGTCATACACAATGCCAATAACTCAAACTTTAATGCTGCGAGCCCTATTGCATTGTAAATGCTTGTCTTTCTTCGGCTCCTCCTCACGTCGCGTGGCCATGTTTGTCCCAGTCATATGACCGCAAAGAAGGAATAAAGAGACAGCCCGGGTGAGTCATAAGAAGCCGAGCACGGGCTGCTGTGTGAGCAAAGGGCGGCAGTGAGGCCACCGGAGTTTTCCGGGACAGATTTAATAGCGACTAAAAGTATGGCTTGTTTCATATCTAGGCAATATGAGGAAAAATGTAAAAAAGGGAAAAGTCTAAACAATGCATGACTTGGCTATTTACATATTTGTTTGCACAGAAATGCTGAGAGCACTGATCTGATGGTGTCTAGTCTCATTAAATCAATATAAATCAACATCCATTTGGAGGGAAAATAATTAGCGTGCGCTTTGTGAGCGACGAGATCTTACACCAAAGTGTTTAAAAGGAAAGTTGCACATCCCATGAATCTGGTGCTAGTTTCGCTCCAGCATATTGGCCCGGAATCTAGCACATCCCAAACAATGTAGAAGGGGCAGTTAAACTCACATAATCCAGTAGTAAACAGTAGGCCGTAGTTTAGATCCATTTATTAACCACATGGCTGCTAGGCGTTTTCCCCTCCTGTGCTGGGAATTGCTGTTTTACTTTATTTCATGACGAGCTGGGCTTGTCATCCGCGCATGGCAGGTAAGCGCCATGACGAGCCCAGCTTGTCATTAGCTTCGAAGGGGTTAACCCAAGCCATTCAGAGCTGTAGGAAGGTGTGCGCAGGTCTATCTTTTGACACAACACTGAGCAGACCGAAAAAGCTTTTCTAGCCTCAGCAAATGAGGGCAAATGCACATTTCTAATTATGAGGGCTCCTTTGGCCGTGAAGCCTTTCTCTACTCTCGTTAATTAAATGGTCTTGTATTAACAAGTATTGTGGATTTTACGAGGTCACCATGGTACCAGACTCTTGTGAGTGGAGGGACGACAGCTAAAACCTGGCTTCACGAGATTCCTCATAGTAAAACCATCAGTTACCTAATTGTTTTATTTCGTGCAGAGTGGTGAGTGCAGAGTGGTGAGTGCAGAGTGGTGAGTGCAGAGTGGTGAGTGCAGAGTGGTGAGTGCAGAGTGCAGAGTGGTGAGGGCAGAGTGCAGAGTGCAGAGTGGTGAGGGCAGAGTGCAGAGTGGTGAGTGCAGAGTGGTGAGTGCAGAGTGGTGAGTGCAGAGTGGTGAGTGCAGAGTGGAGAGTGCAGAGTGCAGAGTGCAGAGTGGTGAGGGCAGAGTGCAGAGTGGTGAGTGCAGAGTGGTGAGTGCAGAGTGGTGAGTGCAGAGTGGAGAGTGCAGAGTGGTGAGTGCAGAGTGGTGAGTGCAGAGTGGAGAGTGCAGAGTGGTGAGTGCAGAGTGGAGAGTGCAGAGTGGAGAGTGCAGAGTGGTGAGTGCAGAGTGCAGAGTGGTGAGTGCAGAGTGGAGAGTGCAGAGTGGTGAGTGCAGAGTGGTGAGTGCAGAGTGGTGAGTGCAGAGTGGTGAGTGCAGAGTGGTGAGTGCAGAGTGGAGAGTGCAGAGTGGAGAGTACAGAGTGGAGAGTGCAGAGTGGAGAGTGCAGAGTGCAGAGTGCAGAGTGGTGAGTGCAGAGTGGTGAGTGCAGAGTGGTGAGTGCAGAGTGGTGAGTGCAGAGTGGTGAGTGCAGAGTGGTGAGTGCAGAGTGGTGAGTGCAGAGTGGTGAGGGCAGAGTGGTGAGTGTGCAGAGTGGTGAGGGCAGAGTGGTGAGTGTGCAGAGTAGTGAGTGTGCAGAGCAGTGTGTGCTGTTGAGTGCAGAGTGCTGTGTATTGGCAATGTTAATGACAATGCCCATTTATTTTTGATTTAAAGAAAAAAAATGTCATGAGCAATGCCAATAGCTCTACCTTTAATGATGCCGAGACCATTGCATTGCAAATGCTTGTTTGTTATAGGCTTGGATTCCTTAGGACCAAAAACACACGTAACCATTTTCCCAGTAATCAGGATTTAAATCAGTGGCTGTCTGGTTACACCCACAGACATCTGAAGTGATCGCATTAACCACCCACACTCTCGTACCATACAATGCATTGCCCACAGATACATTTAAGTTGCATTTATTTTTCATTTATGGTCTGTGTATTATATTTTATATACATTAACCTGTAGGTGAATGAGCAAGACACAGTGACAGAATATTTATTTCTTTTAATACACGTTTGTGACCCTGTCCCACACTCAGTGACAGCTCCCAAATTGTAACCAGGTTCACAGTTCTCATACTTTTCTCTAAACACTGACCACTGCCTTATAGTTGCAGGAAGTGAATCTGTCATTTGCTTTATTGTCATGGCCATGCTTAGTTGTATCTATATGTTACAACTTAGATGAGTGTCTTAAAATGGAGGCTTTACTGAATTAAAAAGTGGAATTGGAAGTGTGCTTGTCATTTGTTACCATCTGGCCTCTTTCATTACTCTTTCCTCACTCCATGCTGTGGGTAAGGACGATTATTGAGTGCTTTAGGAAACAAGCATTTACAATGCAATGGTTTCGCCTTTGGAAAAGTTAGAGCTATTGGCGTTGCTCATGACATTTCTTTTTTTTTTTACTTATAAATAAATGGCATTGTTATTTACATTGCCAACAGCTCTCCCAGCCCACACAGCTCTCTCAGCCCACACAGCTCTCACAGCCCACACAGCCCACACAGCTCTCACAGCCCACACAGCCCACACAGCTCTCACAGCTCTCACAGCCCACACAGCTCTCACAGCCCTCACAGCCCTCAAAGCCCACACAGCCCACACAGCCCTCACAACTCTCACAGCCCACACAGCTCTCATAGCCCACACAGCTCTCACAGCCCACACAGCTCTCACAGCCCACACAGCCCACACAGCCCTCACAGCCAACACAGCCCTCACAGCCCACACAGCCCACACAGCTCTCACAGCTCTCACAGCCCTCACAGCCCACACAGCTCTCACAGCCCACACAGCTCTCACAGCCCATACAACTCTCACAGCCGCCCACACAACTCTCACAGCCCACACAGCTCTCACAGCCCACACAGCTCTCACAGCCCACACAGCTCTCACAGCCCTCACAGCCCTCACAGCCCACACAGCCCACACAGCTCTCACAGCTCTCACAGCCCACACAGCTCTCACAGCCCACACAGCTCTCACAGCCCACACAGCTCTCACAGCCCACACAGCTCTCATAGCCCACACAGCTCTCACAGCCCACACAGCCCACACAGCTCTCACAGCCCACACAGCTCTCACAGCCCACACAGCTCTCATAGCCCACACTATGCTGCTGTCTCTAAGAGAAGCACTTCCCAAATTCAAAACAAATCTCAGTTTCAGAGATTCATTCCCCAAATGCAACTACAGACATGTGCTTTCCCAAGGAAATATACTGCAAAAATAAAACAAGCATTTACAAGTGGGGCCGGAGACCCGGACAGCGGGAGGGGGGGCAGGAACGGGCACACACACAGCGGGAGAAGCCAAATGCCACTGGAGCTAGGTGGCCAGAGCACCTTTCAAAAGTGGCCCGGATTGGGAAATGTTTTGCGTCATTGCGTACAGAAGGGAGCTGGTGTGACGCTGCTGCGTAGAAGAGCCTTTTAACGCCAATGCTGGCAGCAACACTCCAGCACAAGCCGATACTGCACCCAGCTGCCCTGTCACCTTCTATTTCCGGTCACCTCCTGACAGGGACATTTAACACAAATGACTTTACTTTTTCGAGTTCATGGTAATCCCCAGATAAAAGCGGTGCAAGGGGAGAACATTATTGTGGCTAGTCAGTTTGGTCTAGCTTTGCCACTGCATTAATGCAGCGGGTAAAACTTCTGATTAGCCGTCGCGGCGCCTTTGGTGGCCACTGGCCAGAGATTGGAGTTTCAACTTAAGTTTACATGGATAGAGACAGTAGCATGTTTTAGGTAAAAGGATGCTATCTACGTCTATCTATCTATTGGCTATAGAGATAACACACTACAGTGCGGCATGTGAAAGCTATTTGGAGACCAAACGAGTTGGCTACAAAATGTTTAAACCCACTAAAAGTACACTTTTCTCAAAATGCTTCCTTTAAAAACGCCTTTCTTTGTAGCAGGCACCATTTATGACAACACAGTTCAAGTAAACAATTGAGCAAATATTCAAACGGTTAATTGAGAACATACCTACGCGGTTCACAGAAGCACGTGGTTAACTGGCTAAACTAGCACACACATTAGTTAGTGGTCAAACCAGGTACCTGTAGCACAACTCTCCACTTCTGGGCAGTCTCCAAGAATAGCACGTGCAGCCAGTCAATTAAACAGAAGGGGTCAAAGGTAAATAATCGATTTGTATGTATTTTATGTCTAGCGGCGCCCAAAGTGAATATGCGGTGCTTGTGCTCAAGGATGGTCCCATTTGCAGACCCTCTTCCGCCTGGCCCGGTCATCGGGAAGCTGTCACTGCGGCGCCCGGCTCCAAGCGCTAACAGCAAACATCTGCCGCCTGGGATGGGGAATGTAACGGATCTGATGGGAGGGGAGGCTCCGGGACGAGCCTTCTCTGGTCCTGCACACTCCTCTTTTTCAAGTTGTCCAGACGGATGGCATACTACATACACTTAAGCCCCCCCCCCGGTTGTAAACAGGCCGGGAGGGGGTGAGGCACGGGCCGTCCCCTCTCTCTGAGTCACCCTCCCTCCAATCGGCGCATCGCCGGGAAAACTTTCCATAACTTGAGGTAATATGAATTTTTATGGTCAAATTGTGTCCCCTATCGTAGACCCCAACGGTTCCATGTACGTGCTTCAAGTACATGTATGTTCCCTCCACAACCAGCTATGAAGACGCAAATACATTTGCGTCCAACGTTAACATGTCCTCTTTCAGATCCACCATGAATGGGTCGAATATTCAGTTCCTAAGTATGCCTTGCCATCGTCTTTACATGGTGCACTTTCCACGTTTTCCTGGCTCTGGCGAGCTAGGCCCTGATTTCTGCCATCAAGCCTTTCCTGCCTTCTGCCTCTGGAAGCTGCAGCCTGGATCTGCATCTGTATCCATGACCTTTACCTTACTCCCTGCGCGGCTAGCGGTGCCTGGCTCGGCCTGCTTGCCTGCCAAAACTGTATTTTGCCTTCAAGTTATCTGCTCCGCTCCTCGAAAATACATTCCTGTCTAGTAGTTTAGGTAAACATCCTTCCCAGCTGCAGAGCAAAGGGCCCGGCCTTTCTGTCTCTGTGCAAGTAATTCATAGCTCCCGTTACCATGGTAGGCCCATGGCCCCCTTGCTTTACACGTAGACACGTAGACACGTAGACACGTAGACACATATGCACGCACTAGCAGTCAGTATAGAATAGCCTCTGCCCGAGAGACCTTTCCTTCTAGATAATATAGTTCCTCAAACACAAGATACCAGATATGATTTGGGATTAGGTTGTTCTGACACGCCAGACTTCTGTCTCCCCGTATAGCGCAAATGTCAAGTCCCCTTCACCCTCCAGTTCCACGTCAATCACACGTCATGCTGCTGCGCGCGCATCTATGCCACACATTTCTGCTGACACTGCAGGATTCTCCTATGGATCCACCCACTTGTGACACCTCTATGTGACGTTTCTAGCACACACCTCCGTGTACGCCCTTGTGCATGCCTTCCGTTACGCACTTGTGTTCTTATCTCGTTTCTCTCAGCTGTTACGCCTTCTGCATCTATCACCACTGTAATGCATTGACTATATATATGATATTCTGTTAATAAAGCATTGTGATTCCCTTCCTGAACCCTCGTGGTGATGGAACATGATACCTGGTTCGAACCAATTCCTTTTTAAGGAATAAAACCCTTATAAACTCAGATGCCACGGACTCTGCCTCTCATTTTTTGACTGAGTTATTCTTATTGAACTTTACCGCATAAATTAAGTATAGGTAATTTTATTTACCACATAATTTCCACGAGTTCCCAATCCCCGCCGGGCCGGACCTTACCTTGCAGCATGGCCTCGAGTTTCTTGCGGTCCACTCGGAAACGCTCCTCCGTCCATTCGGGGTCGGGCGGGCTGTGCGGGCCGCTCAGGTCGTCCTCGGAGCCGGGCAGCGGGGAGTCAGCGCTGCGCTCGCTGTTGGAGCCCGGGTCCGACTGCTGCTGCTGCAGGAGGTACCCGCCTGCCCCGCAGAAGGGGTCGCACTGCGCCGCCATGGCAGGGTCTGGGGTCCTGCTGCTGGGCTCACCTGGCTCTCTGCTTCTTGTAGCACCCAGGCTCTCTCACCTCAGGTCTGCCGCAGCCCTCCTCTCACAACCTGTGCATGATACTAGTTTTAAATCGTCCTGATAACACGGACAGGGGGGGGGGGAACGACTACAGGGGGGCAGGAAAGGCACGGACAGCGGGAGGGGGGGGCGGGAAAGCACGGACAGCGGGAGGGGGCGGAAAAGGCATGGACAGCGGGAGGGGGGGGCGGGAACGGCAAACGGCACCAAAAAAAGCACTCACCTGGACTTCTTCCGGCGGCGGTCGGCCGCGGAATGGGAAGAAAACAAACGGACTACAAAAAAAAATAAACCCCGCCCACGGCCGCGATGACGATCGGAGAGGGAAGAAATCGCGGGAAAGCCCACGAATCTGGTCCGGCCATGACGGACAGATCTCTGTTCCAATGGCTAGCCTCCATTTATGGAGCTAGCCAATGGAACAGAGGGGCGGATTGCAAGCCACACTCTTTCTAACATTAGATTTCGCCTGCGCCGAAAAGCTGCGTAGAGCGCAGCCTTCGGCGAGGCGAAACCTAAAAAGATAGGAGCACAATATCTGGTTTCACTTGCAGTCAGAGGTGGCCACTTGGAATCTGTCTACAAGATAGCTTAATCTGTTTGGAGAGCGTTCTCCACGGTGTAACATACACCATGTTCGTAAAATGGGAATTATAATTGTAATTATCTAGTGCTTACTACCCCTGACGAGGCGTTGACACGCTTTTCGGCGAGTAGCATGCTACTCCGGAACTGGAATGCTATTCTTAATAGGACAGTGGAGCAGCTCTAATGGAAGCGAACGAATGCTGCACCAACTGAGCCACCTCTTCTTCTGACACCTGGAGTCCTGGCACTAGCGTAGGAAAACTTGAGGGGGCCCCCTGATACCTACATTGAAGGCCCCTCCTCCGGACACATTCCGGAGCTGAATACAACAGAGTACTGTGCTGAAGTGGCCCCCTGAAACTCGGACCCCCTGTACCGCAGGGGCTGCGGGGGCCTTTGTTACTCCACTGAGTGCTGAGCCTTCTTCCATTCTAGGATCAAACGGTCCTTCCAGGAACACACTGAGAATGGTTAAATAGAGTAGATCCCATAATGCCTTTATGAAGGAAGAACGAATAACATAACCATCTAGTGCCATAGGTTACAAATATTAATTACATTTATATAGCACAGAGTAGAAACAAAATAATCTCTTGGTGCTGACAAAGGGTATTATTATTACTCTCCTTCAGAGTAGCAAGACAAGGAGGGTGTAGGTGGCATGGAGATAGTTGTCTCTTCATAGTGGAAACCGTACACCAGCCGCTGTTAGCTGACCAGTGAGAGACTGCGTGAAGTGTAACTCTACACTGTTGTGTTACTGTGGTGGTCCCTGATATTTCCTGAGGTAAAACAGGCCTGTAAATCTAGGTGGCGTTAGACTAAATTTTGTAAAAAGGACATGACTTTAAGATAAATAGATCCCCTTAAAGGGAGGTTATGTGGTAACCCCACGTATGTCCCACCTCCTATAGGAGTAAGGAGGAAAGACCTTACAAAGTGGATAGATTGGCACTAACATGATCTGAAATTGCCATTGAGGATGTGGCTAGGATACTAATCTCACTGGGTGGGATCTTGCTATGCCACACAATAGGTTAGTGTAGAATGGAATCATTGAGGGTCCGCTCTGTGATGGTCTCATGGGAAAGGTTGTGAAGAAGACTGTAACCCCAGGGAGACCTGTAGGAGTAGCACATTTTATGACACGTCTACCGATTTGCATAATTCTATTCTTATTTAACATTTACCCTCAAAAGATTTTTTTACTGACTTTGTGCTGTTTCCCTTTGTTTTGTGTTCATTAAAACCTCTCCTGTTAGTATAACAAATCATATAGCAATTGCTTTTAACCTTCTGAATTAGACTATCAAAAGAAACCGAGGCATGGAATAGTGTCTGTCTCCTTGTAAAACGACCAATTGAATTCCCTATAGGCCGTTGCTTTGCCTAATGTTGCTTGAGTGTGCAGTTTTAGTGACAGAGTAAGATATTTATCTTTAAGTGAGAGAAGACGTTCACCTCTTATAGGTAATCATAGCCAAAATTATGGCATGGACAAAAGCTCGTTGTCTTCATGTTTTGGATGTTGGATGTAGATTTTCAGTTGTCTGCAATCAGTCAAATCCTATTGCCTTTAATTAGGACAGCACGGGGTCAGAGATGTGTCATATATATATATATCACACTTTGAGAAGCTACACGTCTTGTGATATATTTAGTTATTATCTATGATACAAGCATGATAAACAAAAATTGTGTTCCCCAGAAGCATGCTGTCCTTTAGTTTATGAGCTGTTTGATCAGCTATTTCTTGGAGAGTCACTGTCTCCCTTCGAAAGAAAGATATATCAAACAGGTCTGAATTACTTATCTAATTAGTGTGCTTCTGCCGCCCAAACGACCAGTGTTCACACAAACAAAAAACTCAATTTTAATTCCGGTGAGGTTGCAAATAGTTTCTTATGTGATGGAGAGGAATTACAGAGCTGTTTAAAAACGCATCCTAGAAAATCTAGTGTTAGTGGCATGCACTCATGAACACTGTGAGTATTTTAACTATATCCACCAATTTCTCAAGATTTACCTTAAGCAAGGCTCGTGGCATTAGGAGAGACAGGAGCCCGCTTCCAGCAGTAGCGGAGTTGTTTCTGCGTTCAGACTTGTAGAGCTCTCTCCTATTGGATTTTCCTTTCCACCCCATCTCGTGTCTCCTCCTAGACTCATCTTCCTGTCATGACCTGGACGTTTTTAACTGGTTGCCAAAGAATTGGCTAGTCTTCCCAGTAGACAGACGCAATGCCACCCTGCACTAAGTATGCATGTAACCGGTGACAAGTGCCTCCTTAAAAGAGTCCCAGATTAGAGAAAAAAGCCACAAGGACGAAACTTCTCCCGACAATCTTATATGTATTGCAATGGGAGCAATTTGGATACGGCTGCATATCCAACAATTGATCCTCAAAGCAAACAGAAACTTGTAAGGTATGTATATGAACACTAGGGACTAATAAAAACAATTAGATAAGCGGTGCTGAACTATCAGTACATCTTGTTACCCAAAGATGTGGTTGGAGTGGCTGTACAAACAGTCATTCCTTACGTGTGAACAGGGAGATGGGAGCCCTCCTGCAAAGATGGTGTATGTAGACCAGTTTCAATAAGATGTATAGTGCCATATTATTTTAATCGGTGATCTTTGTATGTTATAATCCAAATTATAGTTCCATCGGAAAAAGTAAATGTAAATGTAAATGTATAGGCATTTATATAGCGCACTACTTACCCGGAGGGTCCCAAGGCGCTTCGACCGCTGCGAAACCCTTCCTGGCTTCCCTGAGAGATGGTCCCTTAATGGGTATCTCCAGGGTGAGACCAGGCATCCCCGGCGGTCTGGTGGGGCCGTTAGTGAAGATGATGCAAGCTAATGCCCAGAGTTGCCGAGTGTGATCGCTGATCAGAGTGGTAAGTCAACAAGTTCTTCGTCCACAGGTCTTCGTCAAGGTTGTAAACATAGACGTCACCATTTAGCAACCAAAATCATATGTCAATTAGGAGAATGAGATAGGCAAAGATCATAGCAGGTTCGAAAAAGAATATTGTGGCACCAAGAATTTAGGAAACCATGTATTCAAGCCAAGGCGCCTTAAGTCTCTTAAAGGTAGTGCAAAACCAGTACTAAGAAAAAGTAAGTATTGTGACCAGTAGAGTCCAAAACACCAATACTTTTATGTTTATAAAGTTTTTGACAAGCCTAATAGTTCCTGATTGTACTTAGTGGAGGATATTATAGCTCATAAGCAAGGCAACAACACCACCCTAAATCAGAACTAGGAAAGCCAAAGTGCATTCAAACTGCAGACAAACTGTTTAAAAAAAATCAGAGACAAAAAGCATAACAATAAGTGATCAGTGCAAGGAAAAATAATGGCACAATATGTAATTATTATATATGTCATGGACGGGGAAAGAAATCACCAGAAAATAGCTTCTGTGTGAGTAACACTGAAGTATACAGATGGATAACAGTGTGCAAGCACTAGCTATGTAGTGGCATTTGCAGATAGACTTACTAAGCTATATCATTCATCTGGTCTGAGAAGCTGGGTTTGCATGTTCATGGGCGTGCCCTACGTCTCATATATATCGTGTGGTGTAAGTATATACAATGACTTCTGTGGTGTTTATGATGAATTGCCATGCCTAGTACTGTGCACATCACTATTCTCTGGAGGCGAGCCACGGAGGACATTCCTTGTAGTACTCCACAACTTTGACACATATTCCGTATCTGCGTTGTAAAACTTTCCTCTCACACGTGGATTTGTCGTGAATGCCGGTAATGCAGCTCACGTTTTTACCCAAACCTAACACTTTGAACACATTTACGTGTACGTGACTGTGGCTACATACAAATCCTGCAACCTTGGATTCAGATATCCCTACAGACTGGGCAAAATCACTCACACCCACCAGTATACCCGTGCCGGGTTGGAATTATCACCGGCATCTCAATTACAATGGCCTTCTCACACCAGCACAGCCCTGAAGAGTCAGGGGTCAACCTTACCCTGAGGAAACACGTGTCGGCTGGTTGTTCTATGCTGACTGATTGACAACACAAAGAAAATTAAAAGCAATAAGAAACAACTCCTCTGCGACTTTCTTGAATGGATTTTTACTATGGACTTACATTTAGTGAATTGTACTAATTACTCTTGTATGTGAGTGCCCAGGACTTGGCAGTACATCTTATCTGACCTGATCATCGGTGTTTCTGGATCAGGCAAGCCAAGCAGCTAGCTGGTTTGGATTCATGATGGAGAGGCTAACCTCAGTCTGGGGGAGGCAACTGTCATGGCTGCGGCCACGTGTGCCTGTTCAGGGCACGCGATACAACCGAAAACTAGGAAGTAGGGGAGGAGACCGAGAGGGGGGGGTTTGCGATCTAGTGTTTCCTAGTACCCTGCACCAACGCAACCTCCTGCAATCCTGCAAGCCTGCCAAAGTCGCGGTTGATATGTTAATTGCATCAGTATAAAAGCTGAACTTGAGAGTCCTGCTATGCTTGCAGTTAATTATAACCTTCGCACTCGCCCCCACCTCCCCTCTTTGTAACATTCACCATATTGCATTCCCATTTTGCCAACTTAATAACCAATACACACTTCTGTCTTGTTGTGGCTATTTATTGGCCGCAGTTTTCATTTTGGAATACAGTGACAATATACATAACATTTGCATTTTGCTGCTTTAGTCTCTTTTTCCTTCGGGAGGTTGGATTTTGGGCTCCCCTTGTGCGGAGAAGAGGGGTAGCTTCTGTCCAAGGAGTTAGGCCATGCCTCGCTACCTTTCCGGTTCTGGTTGTGCGCTGCCATCCGGCGGGAGCTGGGCTGCGAGCGCCCTCTCCATTTTTGCTATCCCCCCTTTTTCGGTAAGCCGCCTCACCCAGCCGTGAGGCATCTGAAGGTGAGTGGTCTTACCCTCTGCCCTTTGGCCAGCTCTCCCAGCCGTGAGGCATCCCAAGGTTAGTGGTCACATTCTGGCACACCGGTGTGCCTCGTTACCAACCCTAATCCGCGTTGTTCTCTGCCACATCGACTGGGAGGCTTCCGTCTCCCTTCGGCTCCCCCTCCGACTACGCCGTGTGTCCCGCTACTTGCACCCTTCTAATGCCATGGCGCCCCAGAGGTTGCTCCAGAACAGGCACATGCCCTCGCTTGTCAGGTGTACGCCGTCTTTGGCGTATAGTTCCGGTTGACCCGTGTGGATGAGCCCTTGCCTTACCGACGCCAGGCCATTAGCCCTGCAGTATTTGCTCACCGCCAGATTAATTTTTTTGCGGGAATTATCGACTGCCTTTTGTGATTCCGCCCGCGCCATTTGTGCCGGCTGATTACCTCAGACCACACTTCCACTGAGCCCCTGAATGTCCTGGATATCTCCGTGAGCTCCCTCTGTATGTTGTGCAGGAGCATCTTCCTCTCGAGCTGTGCTAGGTCGTTGCCGCCCAGATGTATTATCAGTACGTCTGGGTGCCATGCTGTGTCTGCCCTCAACTCCTCGAGGGTCGCCGGCAGCTGGTCCCACCTCATTCCCGGCCGGCCGAACCACCGGATGCAAGTGTCCACTGGCACCCCTCTTGTCTTATTGCCCCCATCGCGCCACCAGGTCTGCATCCGGGATGTGAGCGAGTGCCCCACCACCCATACCAGGCGTGGTCTCTTTCCTGTTAAAGTAAGGAAAATGCGTCACTCGTGGTTCGGCCCGCTACGGGTTCGCCTGTCTTGTGAGTTAAAGCAGCTGAGGTCTCACATAAGTTTTGTAGGCCTGTAACCTCCATCTCCCTACTTCCTTAATGCCTGCTTCTGTCATCCCGTGCAGTGTTGCCGTCATGGCTGCCCCTATCCTAAAGGAGTGGGACCCGAAGGCTGCCGGACATAATCCTGCTTTACCTAGTGCGTTGCGCATGACTGTCGTGAATTGAAACCTGCTTAAATGTATACCGTCTCTGTGTTTGAAGAGAGAGCCTTCCCCCGCTGGACGTACTGCCATGAAGGCGAGCAGGCAACATACCGCGCAGCACCCCTGGTCCTTTATGCAATGCAGTCTTATCCTGGTTCCTTTACCCACTTGGTCGTTTTTTGACCATTTTAGTACAATTTCCACCCCATTTGCTGTGGGTGTGACATCGCTCGCCTGTATGCATTTCCCTGCTGATCCCCATTTCATTGGGGCAACTAGCCCGCTGAGGCGGAAGGCCCCAAAGAAGGCGGTGGAGAAGGCCGCCCGGAACAGCACTACCTCGAACTTGTCCGTGACCACCTCCGAGAGCGCCGAGCAGTACACAAAGTCGTGTGAAATCGATGGGGCGCCTGGTATCCTTTCTAGGACCCTCTTCCCTTCTCCACCCCTTCATTGCTGCCTTGATGTAGTGAGATGCCACAGGGTCGTGCCCCGTCTCTATTCTTGCGAAATGGACCACAGCGGCCAAATGGGCTTGGGCCCAAGACCTGGATTTTCCTTCCTCGAATGCCCATTGGATAAACTGCTCAGCTGCCCTGCGCGTCGCACCTGAGTTGCCCAGGGAACCGATCCCGCCTACCCTCATCACTGTGTCTGTGTACTTCTTGTACCTCTTGGCCGCTTCGGGCCCGAGTGCCTGGTGAACCAGCTCCGTTAGTTCTGTCCTGCCAGTTTCCACAGCTGCTCTGGAAAAGGGGTCTTGCTCTGCTCCGCCCTGGTTGCCAGTCTCCTGAACCTGTCTGTTTGCTGTCTGGACAAGGCATCTGCCACTTCTTTCTCCAGCCCCGGGACGTGGCGTGCTCGCACTTCCATGTTGCCGTTCAACTGCAATGCAACCAACCGCCGCATTTGACTCAGCCTGTCCGGGCATCTAGCTGAGCTCCTGTTAATGGTCTGCACCCCGCTTGTTGTCTGACCATAGAGTTAGTTTCATGTTCTGCATTTGCTCACCCCATATCGCCAGTGCCACTATGATGGGAAACAGCTCTAGGAAGGTGATATTCTTAGGTATGCCTTGCCTGTGCCACTTGGCGGGCCACTGCCCTGCACACCACCTGTCCCCCAGGATAGCCCCAAAGCCTGTGTTACCTGATGCGTCCTTGTACAGCTCGATCTGCTTGTTAGTTATCCATCCCTCATGCCAAATTAACGTGCCATTAAAGTTTGCCAGGAAGGAATCCCACATCACTAAATCCTTCTTTACCTCTGCTCCTAACTTGACGTGGTGGTGTTTCTGCGTGAGTCCACGTGTCAGCTGTGTTAGTCTCTTGGCAAATACTCTGCCAGCTGGGATCACTCTGGTCACAAAGTTCAATTTGCCTATTAGCCTCTGGAGGTCCCTGATCTCCTTCCGGAAGTCTTCTACTTTCTCTGGGGGAAGCTTGGACGTGCCTGCTACAGAATCCAGCTCTATCCCCAGGAAGGTGATCCTGGTGGCCGGCCCCTCTGTCTTTTCCTCTGATAGGGGGATCCCTAGCTCTTTAGCCAATGCTTTGAATGCTGCCAGGGTGCTTCCGCACTCGGCAGATTCTGCAGGGACCGTGAAGAGGAAGTCGTCCAAGTAGTGGAGCTTTCCTCCCGTTGGGTGCCTGTCGTGCAGTGCCCACTGTATGAAGGTGCTGAAAATCTCAAAATATGCACATGATGCTGAGCACCCCATCAGCATAGCCTTGTCTATGTAGATGCTCCCTTCCCACTGAAAACCTAACAAATGGAAGCTCTCCGGGTGCACCAGGAGTAGGCGGAAAGCGTACTCAATGCAGGGTCCCCCGCCCCGTTGCCCTCACTAGATCTAGGGTGTCCTCAATCGTGGAGTAGCTTACTGAGCATATCTCTGAGCTAATCCCGTCGTTCACCGAAGCTCCCTCCGGGAAGGATAAGTGGTGGATTAGGCGGTACTGCCCTTTTTCCTTCTTAGGAACCACCACTGACGGAGAGATCACCAAACCCTCTGCCATCTTTGCGGGAAGAGGACCCTCGATTCTCCCCAGCATCTTCTCCTTCTCAATCTTCTTGGTTAACACCTCCGGGTGTTGTGTCGTGGATTTTAGATTCGTTTTGCTGCCGGTGGGGAGGTTGACCTTGAAAGGGATGGGAATGCCTTCTTTGAAACCCTGCACTAGTAATGCTGCGTCTGTCTTATTGTGGTACCTGTTGGCTAGTCTGGTGCGCCGCTGTGTCCCCTGTTCCCCCTGTTTCCCCCTCCTCATTTCTTCTTATCCTTACTGTCTCCCTTGTGTTCCTTCCTGCGCCGGCATCTCGCTGCCGGGTGTCCTCCCCCACAGGTGGTGCATATGTGTTGGAACTTACATGCCGCCCCATATGTGCATTTTTTTGTCTCAAACTTCAAGCATATTGCAGGTGGACCGGTGTTGTGCGTGGGTTTTCCTGCGCCGTATTGCCTGTGCCTCTGAAATGGTTTGCCCCTTCCCCTGTGGGCGTGCCCGCGAAAGGACTGCTCATTCCTGCCATACCATGTCTTAGCTTCCTTCGCTACCATCATCTTATGGATGAAACCGGGCACATCCTCCTCATTCCACTCCATTTCTGGGTGGGTCTGCATCCTCAGTCTAAAACCTTTGTCGTACTCGAGCCACGCCTTTAAATTGCCTTTGCGCATTATGGATGCTTGCTTCATACAGTCACAGATCCGCTGCGCAGCACGGGAATTTTTCTACAATTATGCATGCCATAATTTGAAATGCGTCCAGCCAGTTGTCCAAGTTCCCTCTTTTCGCTCTTTGCGCTCTTTGCGCCTTTGCCTTCTCTCTTCCTCTTTCTTTTTGCAAGTTCTCAGGTCTAGCCCTTCTAGCTGTATCTCTAATAGCGAGAAGATATCTACGAATTCCTTCCTCCAAATTCTTTCCTTAACTGCGAGCGGTATTAAGCTGGCGAGCCCTGTGGCTCTGGTGGTCAGTGATGCTGGCCCCGAGGAGGGCCGTGCATATGGTTCTGGCGCTGGTGGAATGGGGTCAACATTTATTCCCCATGCTACCACTGGTGACCCGTCACTTGGTCTATTGTTTGCTGCCCCGTGGTCTGTTAGTGCTGCCCGGCGCGCAAACCCTGGATCGATTAGGTGCCACGGCAGACCTGACGATTCCTCCTCCTCTTCTGTGTCCTCTGCTGCCCCCGCCCCTCTTGCGCCTGACTGCCTTCCCCCTACTGGGACCCCTCGCCCTGCAAATTTACATTCATAAACTTTGGTGCCATTGTCCTAATACATTCTGCTACTATTGCGCTTATATGCTCACCCGCTGCCGGTGTGTCCAAGTTTTCCCTGTCTGGTCCAGCCGCCGCCGTGGAAGGTCTAGGTGGCCAGGTTCAGAGTTGCTCTCTTGTGGGTCGCCACCTCCGCGAACGTGGCTGGCAACCTCCTCTGTTGAGCTGTCTTCCTCTTGTCTTGGACTGCTTGGCCCTTCTCTCCCGTGCACTGCTGATGCTTCCCTAATCCTCCGCAGCAGGACGTTGAGATCCTCCTTCTGTTTTCTGCCTCTTCACCTCTTTGCCATCTCAGCCTTCTCTGGTCCTCGCCGATTATCCCTTGACCTCTGACGTGCGCTCCTGGCCGCGCCCTCGACGAGGTCTTGGGCCCAAGCGCTGAGGACCTGGCGGGGTGCTGCCGCCGGTGATTCAGCAAACAAAAAACTGCTTAGCGCTGTCTTTTACAAGGCGGGGTGCTGCCGAAAACAGATTGCACCAAAAAGAACACGCTTGCCTCTTCTCCCTTCCTTGGGAGCTCTCCTGCCCCAGGATATCGCTCAACTGGCTATTGTCCTGGGGGCCTGTCCTTGTACTCGTAGCCCTTTATCCAATCAATATCCCTTATTTCTTTTTTTTGTTTGTTTTTTAAAAGGCGGGGTGCTGCCGCCACCGGATTGCACCAAATTTACCTTGCCCGGTGGCCTCCCTGCCACTTCTCACTTCCCTGAAGGCTCCATTGCCCGGGGCTGCCGCTGGCTCCTAAACGGGTGCCTGTCCCTTAAATCTGCCCTGAGGCCTGAGTGAGTGGTGTCTCGTGCGTGCGCGGTCAGCTCCGCCTCCTTTCTTCGCTGTTCCCAGGTCCCGGTGGGCACTGCCTCGGCTGTGGGAGGTTATGCCCGTTCTCCTGTTTTCCCGCCTTTCGCTGGGCGGGCCTAGCGGCTCTCTCCCCTCTTACTGGGCAGGTTGGCCGGCTTCCCGCTGCTCCGCTACGATGCCGGGTGGGCTCCGGTCATCGAAGGCGCTGCGTCCTCTCTCCACCCTTTGTATCTCACTTCCCCCCCATTGGCCCCTGCGGTCCATACGGGGGGGGGGGTGTTTTGGCGAGCCTGGGCTGCTTTCGCGCCCCTTGCTGCTTGCGCGCCAAAGTTTGGGCGCGCTAACTTGTTCCTGGGAGGGAGGAGAGGGCCACAGCGACTGTATGGCTCCGGCTCTCGAGCCCCCCTTCGTGGAGGCAGCCTCTGCGATACCTTTGGAGACTTACTGTTTCCATGACGGTCACACACCCGGTTCGCTCCATAACCACTTTCCAAGATTGCTGCTTTTTTCATTTGCTGCTCCCTGTGCTGCTGGCTTTTTGGCTTTTTATTATCTTGTCTACTTCTATCCCTTGGAACATGCATAGGCAAAAAGGGTTCAAGATAGTTTACCAATAGCTGACTGTGGCTCCATGAACTTTATGGATGGAGATAATTTACTCTGTAAAAGAAGGAAAAGACTCTTCTGTTCTGTTCACCCTACTAAACTCAGTGATTAAGATTTAAAGACTATTTTATCAGAATTTTTGACGATCCTTGGGACATTACTCTATCACTATTCATATGGATATTTGATCATTGTAAGATTTATAAGGAATGACTCAATTCCATTCCATATCTGGTCTGTCTTAGATCTCTAGCTTTTCATTGTTAGGTGACTATGGTACTATATTGATGTCCTAGAGTAGTTGATTTGTTGAGTACTTACTTAAATTATATTCTGTATTTGTTTATTTTCCTTAGGATTACACTGCTGGGGTTCCAGCTGATAAGTACTAGGGGTAAAGTGGGATGTATTAGGTAAGAACTTACAATTACCCTTTTAGCCCATGTATGGTTTATGTTTATGCCTTAGAAGGACTAGTCCTATAACACATTGTGTATTCTTGTAGACACACAACGATTCTAGAACACAGAAGGAATCCGCACAAAGAGAACTAATGCAGTCACGTTGAAGGGCCCTGAGGGCGCCATCTTTTGTTTTTCTCCACTTCTCTTTCTCCTGGATGCTGTTCTCGCCTAGAGTTATATTTACTTTCAGGTGGATACAGGGCTCTAGTGGCGCAGGAAACCAGCATCTAGTATTCATGTCTCGCTCTCAAAAGTTTGCACAGCCATACCAGACTTGGTTGTGTCCAGACGTTACAGCAGCAACGTTAGAGTCTACTTCCACAGAGTACAGATGACACCAGTCTCCTTGCAAAACTGTCCTTCACTCGCCTCCACTTATCTTGATGCTTCCTTTTAATGTTCTTTGGGATGTGTCTCCAGCATTCACCCGATAGGTGGCATCCTACCAAATAGGGTTCCTCTCTGCACCACTCAGGGTATGAGGAGTCACACCACTCAGTTCTCTATTGTGCAAAACTACATAGTTCACCGCAAATGTCTTTCTCTTCCTCTATGAAGTTCGTCTTCCTTTTGAGTGTAATCATTGGGGACGCGCTTGTTTGTCTGCCTGGGGGTTTTTGTTAACCCTGTGCCCTGCAGCTCCTGCCGCCGTGAGGGGAACGGCACACATAAACCTACCGCCGGAGAACCGGACGACGTCATGAGGGAAACGGCCAATGGAGAAACAACACCTCCCAGAAGGCTGTGGGGGGCGCGCACCAGTGACGCGGGCGGCGCAGACTGCCCCTACAAAGCGCGCCCGCACAACGCCATCGTGGGACCCGCTTGTTTGTCTGCCTGGGGTTTTTTGTTAACCCTGTGCCCTGCAGCTACTTCCGCCGTGAGGGTAACGGCACACATAAACCTACCGCCGGAGAACCGGACGCCGTCGTGAGGGAAACGGCCAACGGAGAAACTACACCTCCCAGAAGGCTGTTGGGGGCTCGCACCAGTGATGTGGGTGGCGCACAGACTGCCCCTACAAAGCACGCCCGCACCATGCCATCGCGGGCCCATCCTTGCCCGTCAGTGACTGTCAGAGGCTGGGCTGGGCCATATCTCTATCTTCCTGGTTGGACCCTGTGAGTTAAATTCCGTATATTCCGTGGAACTGTTACTGGAACTATCTTGTGTACTTGAGGAGAGATAGTATTGTTATTATTAGTATTGTATTAAGTCTCATGCTGGAACTTAAATGTTACTAAGGACATACTGATTTAACTATTTTGGTTGGGTTAAGTCATGGTGACACACTAAGTAAATATGGCCGGAAGAAAGACAACTAAGGCGCCAATGGAAAAATCCTGCACAAAGATAGATTCATATCTTGTTAGAGCAGTTAGTGCCCTAACTGAGGAGATAGACCATACAGAAAGACAGTTATCTTTAGGGTCCCTTCACCTGGAGAAAGAACAGAACAACGAGTCCGGAATGATCTGTAGTGGGGCCAGTTCGAGGGATTTAACCTCTGAGCATTATATAACGGCTGAAGGACCAATTGACGTTCCTAGCAATATGACTAATGTCAGTAGGCCTGACTTAGATACCTCTCGCATTTCTATGACCCTGACAATGTCCATTCCAGACACACTTCCATCAACTAAAGGGAAGAGAGGATGTAGGAAGAAACTAACAGTCCAGGGTAACACAAAGGTAAAGGCGAAGAAAGGGAAAGTAGATGCGACAAAGAGAGCTATAGATATGACCAATATTACGAAGGTACTGGCAGGTCTACCCCAGTCCATTTTAACTTTAGAGGATATTTCATTAAAGATGATATAACTACTTAAACTTCTCCATGATAGATTGGACAATCTAGCTAAAGAGGTACATAAGATGAGAGATTATCTTGATAAAATTGATAATAGACTACAACATGTCCAACCAAAGGCTGGCCAACTAATTGACGGCCCAAAACTAGTTTCTCCCTCTAAAGACAATGACAATACCTCCATAGCAACCAAGACGTGTAGCATACCCAGGGGAAATCCCCCTGTGCTAAACATAGGGATTCAAGGAAAGCAATATGAACCCCCAACCCAGCCAGAAAGGGTAATTCCTACAGACCCAAATCATGGTAGTGAACGACGGGATAGGTTACCTCATATGGGGACTACGAACAAGGTTAATCAAGGTATAAATTCACACCATGAGGGAAGTGTTCCAAGATCTATAAATTTACCCCCAGAAAGTGATGCGTATGTCGCTGTTCTGGTAAACGTGCCTAAATTACGACCAGGACAGGTGGAAAACCACGATATGCTTAAAAATAAGATAATGGATTGGCTGTCGAAAAATTGTTGTTTCCCTATGCCTGGGGCTAATCAGATTTTGCTAACTGAGAGACTGAGAGAGTAGAATGGCTTGGTCCCTTAATAAAACCTTTTGAGGGGGACTGAATAATTATAAACTTTCGTTCACCAAAATGTGCACGTAATTAGCTAAATAATGCCCCATTGCCATCTAGGAGAGATCACAATATTACCCTTTTGCCTTTGGGCTATTTTTATAGACACCCAACGATGTCTCACAATGATGGTGCCCCTAGTCCCATTAATAGACCACTCCAATTCCCTGTGCTACCTATGTCCTCCCTACTTCAATATCCCAGTTTTTAATAGATTCCAGGCTCTGAGTCACATGGATGCAATAGATTGACACAGGGGTGCAGATAGACAGGGACAGGAGAGTCAGAAAATGGGGGTTAGCAAAGGGACAGTGGATATGTTGGAGGTGGCTTTATTCCCACTTCAGTCACCGGATGGGAACCCCATTTTGTTAGTAGACCCTAGTTTGGATAGTCAATATGCAGGGCTATCTACCACCAGCCCAGGGGGAGTTTCTAACAGCCCAATAATGAAGTCATCTGCTGACCATATGGGTACAGAAGCAAGTAATGTAAGTAAGGGGTATACTATTACTACATGGAATGTAGCTGGTTTTAAGAAGAAACAGGGCACCCCAGCTTGGATGGATATCATTGCTTCTAAGCACGATATTATATGCTTACAAGAGACCTGGTGTATAGAACCTATCTATGTGGAGGGGTTTACATACTATTCGCTCCCTGCTGTAGCATCAATAACTGGTAGAGCTAAGGAAGGCCTGCTAATCCTCGTTTCCATTAAATTGACTGCATTTAAAATGAATAAGTGTGTTACAGTTGGTGCCCATAGCCAGATTATGTGGCTTCATTTTAAAGAAGGCAGTGATATGATTTTGGTCAATTTTTATAACAATATATTTGTTAACAACCGGGATTCTGTTTAAATATGGGCACAAAATCCGTTCCGCTCGCGGAATTTGCGGATTTTCGGCAATTTAGCGATCCGCAAAATTGCCGAAAAATCTGCAAATCCGCTCCCGGGCGGATTTACATTCTGGCAGGATGCTCCTGTCATCAAAATTAAACCTCCACAGGAAGCACTTACAGAGTTAAGGCAGGTAATGGCACCGTCAAGCTGCCAGAGTTGAAGTTGCTTACTTGTTGCAACTATTCTCTGACCCTAAACAGCCAGGTGCCCGAGGCAGGGTCAGAGAATAGTTACAAATGGCACCGGCAAGCTGCCAGAGTTGAAGTTGCTTACTTGCAACTATTCTCTGACCCTGTCCTGACCCTAAACAGCCAGGTGCCCGAGGCAGGGTCAGAGAATTGTTACAACTAAGTCATGCCCGAGTTGAAGCTCAAATTCAGTAACGCATTCATCAGCCCTAAAACAATTGCGAGCTTTGTTGAGGATGGGCAGGTGTGCTTTCTCCCCATATCTGCCTTCGAAAATTAGCTGTGATGCTGGATAGAGGCCTTTGCAACCTTGACTTTTACCAGCGCAATCCCCGTGCAGTTCCTGTAACCAGGAGCTTCTTTCTCCTCATCTGCTGCTCTGATCGGTCTCTGACCTTTTATACACACAAGAGGCATGTGAACTCGCATAGAAGGCCCGCCCGTTTGGCCCCGCCCACACACTAGCATTGTGCACCGTCTTTCTGCCATTTACCCACTATGATGTACAGCTCACTCAAGGGACCCCTGCGCCCTTCGGCGCGATTGCATAGTAACACACACATGGTCACTGGAGACAACTCTTCTGGCACTTTACGCAGCTGTAGTATAGGAAAAGCACTATACATTTACCCAACGAGGTAGCACTTACGGATTAGCCAGTAGAAAGTACTCCAGTAATATATTTCTAAAAATCCACGATTTCGCAGATTTTTCCGCGAACTCGCGAATTTCTTTGCGATTTCGTGCGAATTTGCGGACCGCAGATCCGCAAAATTCGCCCACACTTAATTCTGTTATCCATGCATTAGAAGAAGAACTTGATAATATGTTGGGTGGGCGATTTTAACATACAGCTATGCCCTCTAGCTAAGACAAATGTTTGTGGGTTTAGGAAGGGTAATAATATTGATCATGACGATGAAGACTTTTTACACTTCCCCCACTGTGATTATGGCATGGCACTGAATATGTTAATATCTAAATTTGATTTGGACCTTCTCCCATGTCTTACAGATAGGGAAAATGTTAATCAACCAACTTTTACAGGTAGAAATGCGGCTACTAATATCAACAACATACTGATTTCTTGTAATAATGATAATTTGCATTCAATCCCCTGAATAACGGAACAGGCTGTCAGTGACCATAATAGTATATCCTAGGCCCTATTTTATTGGGATTGGGATTTTATAGTAGAGGAGAGATACGTCACCGACATTGCTCCAATCAGACCTAATGGAATGCGTATAAGGTGGGCTGGTATTGAACCAGTGAAGTTTCAAAGAGATGTTATAATTTTGGGAGCGGCTGAAATTAACTATTGCCTTAGACAAGACATTAGCCTAAAGTTGTTAATGTCTAACTACTTAAAGATAAATAGTATAGTAGAGGGTCTGTTAACCAAACCTTTTAAAGGGGATAATTATCGAAATGTGGGCTGGTTTGACCAAACTTGTTCTAATGCTTTACGTTGTCTGAAAAAAAGGCCTGGATACGAACCCCAGAGTTTCGGCCGATATTAAGAAACTTTGTTTAGACTATAAATTGGCATTAAAAGCTAGGAAAACTGAGCTTCAAACTAATGCATGGGAAAAGTTATGCTTAGCATCTGATTTGAAGAACAGTAAATTGTTCTGGGAGACAATTAATTCCCCATTCTTGAAGGAGGATCATATCCCGGAATTGATTTCCCATGTTAACTGTAATGCCAGGGTTGAACATTTTACTACTATTTTTAACCCACCAGATAGGGACGTTTTATGCACTTCATTTCTATTGGACACCGAATGGAGGGCACTGCCTCTGTCAATAAGTACTGAGGAGGTATGTGATGCTTTAGCTAGTAGTAAAGGAAACAAAGCATTGGGACCAGATGCGGTCCCGGTAGACCTGTATAAATGCGAAATGGATTTGTGGTCCCCGATATTGGCCAGAGTTTTTAATGTTGCTGCTGAGAATAATTTCCCAAAATCCTGGAGCCAATCCCACATCATTCCAATCTTTTAGAAAGGTCTAAAAACTGAAGCCTGTAACTATCGCCCGATATCCTTGCTGGATTCTTCAGTTAAGGTTATGAGTAGGGTGTTATTAAAGAGACTGGAAACCTGGGTGAATGACAATAAGATCCTGTCCCCAGTCGAATATGGGTTTAGAAAAGGCCTAGGAACCCTCAAACAATGTGTCAATCTTGATTTATTGTTAGGAAAATGCACTCTGGCCAAAGGAGGAAATCTGTATCTTTCTTTGCTGATCTCAGCAGTGCCTTCGACCTGGTCGATCATTCTATACTGTGGACAATACTGCTAGAACTTGGAGCTCCCAAAGAAATTATCCATTTTTTAGCAAGACTATATGCGACTCTCTCTAGCAAAGTACGTTTTGGGTATAAGGGAGAATGTATACCATCCTTTAGGGTCAGAAGATGAATTCGCCAGGGTTGCGTCCTGGCGCCTTTATTATTTTCTTTATTTATTAATCATGTGGATGCAGCCTTGAGATTGATACTTGCGGACGCCCCAATTGTCGAGGGAAGTGCTATACCCATTCTACTATATGCAGACGATTCTGTATTAATGTCACGTACACCCATTGGATTGCAACGTCTGAGTTTGTTTTGTTTATTGAAAATAGGAAACTTTTAATCAACAAGACAAAGACATTTGTTATGGCCTGTGGCATGAAGCCTAAAACCAATAGCTCCTTTTATATAAAAAACACAAAACTTCAAGTGGTAAAGTCTTTCTGTTACTTAGGCATTACTTTTGCAGGCAAGGGGAGATGGGTGTGCGAACACGAAAATATACGCTTTAAGATGATTAGGAACATCAATGGGATTTTTAGATTTGTGACAAAATTGGGCAACCGCCGCATCGAGGACATGGTAACTATCTTAAATGCAAGATGTGTTACCTCTGCCCTTTAAGGTGCAGGTATATGGGGTCATAGTCAATATGATTTATTACAGCAGGATGAAAATATTTTTCCTAAACGTCTTCTATGTGTTCCACAATCAGCTTCAACGGAACTCATACATCGCGAAGTGGGTATTAATTACATTACCGATCTCGCTGCCCTTCGCCCGCTTCTCCTAAGGAGATCTTTTTGGGCTAAGAACGAGTCTTTTTTTTTTACTCAATCAATAATTAAAGACTGTATGAGATTAGATAATTGCCTTAAAATTCCATGGCTAAATTACATCCACCATTGGTATAGCCTCCTTTTTAATTATGATCGCCCAGACTGAACTAGATTATGCATCTTCAATTGCAAAATCGGAGATAAAAACCTCTTTTCTTAAATATAATATAAAGACCCGTCTTAGAGCTATTGGTGACCAGTCAACTTTTATGTTCTATCAGCAATTGGGCCTCATTGATGGTTTTCAGGATTATTTACCTATTGTCTCTAAACCATCTCATGTTTTGTTTTGACTCGTCTTCGGCTGGTTATTGCCCATCATCTTGTGGCATTTCCAGTCATGAAAAAGCGTTCTTCTGCGGTCTGTCCTTGTGACAATACATCACAACAAAGTTGCTGCCATTTTCTATTATTCTGCAAATGTTATCTTTTTTTAAGGAAATTTTACCTAAAACGTATCTTTTTAAAGCATAATGTAAGATCGACAACAACTGCAATGAACTTGTTGATCTCTTTGGACAACCCAGGATTATGTTTCCATGTAGCATCTATTACATTCTATTGCTATCACGAAATTTATTGTAGTCTGACAACTGAGAGGGTACAGCTAACCGCTCGTAAACCATTGATCGATAATATGGAAAATGTTACGGCATCACCAATGTAAACGGCATGAGGCACTTTACTTTAACATTTAGCATATATAGTACTGTCCAAACAATGGAAAACTGGAAATTTGAATTGCATAATGCACTTTTCCCCATTCTTTTTAACAAAATTGTGAATATATGATCTTGTTTGTCGATCTACGTATTTCCATTGTCTCTTAACTGTTGGTATATGTTGCCTGTTTTGTATTTTATTATGTTTTATTTTTTATTTCTTTCCTGAAGATTATATGCACTGTTTATATGGTTGTATATTACACCGGAATAAAAACGTATTAATTGAATTGGATTGAATTGAAAATTGAATGGAATCATTCTACAACTTGGAGGATCTGGTAAGGCTCTGGCTTCGAGCTACATTCAGCACAAGGGGAAGGAGGCAGAGCCCTGGCAGAGGAGTGTATTTATATATATATATATATTTCCAGTTGTGACTGAGGCGTGGTCTGAGTGATTGTACTTAGGTATAAAGTCTTGTTTGTTCTATGTTGCCTTCCATTCAGTGTTTTATGCAGGGCAGGCTTACCAATACATCTGCACACAGTTGGTTGCAATACAACATTTTTAAACCACAGTGCTGTTTGCAGTAATAGCATACTCGTAAATGGAAGGGTACACCTGTCCTCATTTGCATAGTTGTATGTGGGTGGGGAATGCAAACATATTTTTTGAACTGAGTACATTTGATACATTGTGTACCTTCAGAAATGTAGTAGGCATACTACCACTCGGTCTGAGTCACAAAATCTGAACTTAATTTTGAGAATCGGGCCCCTGTTGCGGTAAGGTTCTTACTGGTGTTAGTTCAACCGTGTATGTGGAGGCTTCAAGAATGTAACATCTTTTTTTTGTATTCCCTGGCCAGTCAGTGGTTGCTGGAAAGTATCAGTGGTGGGTACAATGTCTTAGCACTGGTGTCTCAGGGACATTAGTAGTGATTCGCTCCAGTTGGAAAAGAATGGTACTCTCTCTGGGCACTTGACATTTCTAAGGTTGCCACGTCAATTAATCAAAGTTCAGTCTTGGAGATGGAAGGGTTAAACACCTAGAGACAGCTTAATACAGTAATTAATTCAAAATAAACTGAATGTACAGTCAGTGTTATAATTTCTAACTGGCCTTGGAATTTAAGCAGAGGTGGCTGAAATAGGGAAATTAAAGTTCTGATACAAACAAGAAGAAGAAGGTGTTACCACAGGTTGGAGTCAAAATACAACCCCATACTTATCTATATACTTTTTACGCAAGGTGTTCGATTTTTCTTAAATTCGAGGTTTTTCACCAGCTATGAGCTATGGGGCAACATTTGGATGTTCTCGGAAACCTCCAGGAATTTACTTTTCTGTTTAAATTTGGCTCATTCAGGGGGGCATAGGTGCAGTAATAAGGGCTGTCTTTGATAAATGTCAGGCCCTCTTCTGTTTTCTCTTGGTGGTTCCAGGTGCCGTGATTGACAGCTCAGTGGATTGAGGGCTCTGCAGCTGAGTTTCCAGATGAACATTCCCAAAGTCAGCCAAAAATGCAAACTGCAACAGGGATTCCACCCCAGGCATGCGAGTTGTTTTTGGTGCCAAGTGGAAAATATTGATGGCTCTCTGTGAGGAAGGATTCTTTCAGCATATACATTTTAGGATACCCATGCTAAAGATACATTGTTGCAAATACATATTTTTCTTATTTAGTAAAGGAGGAACAACTGCTGCCTTCAACACAATTGTGGGGAACTCTGTAGGACTGTCGAATGACAATGTTATTTCTTTACCCGCCCATATTAAATAAAAAAAAAAACATTTACACGATAAGAAACACTTTTTTAAAACAGGAATACAGACGTGTTTTGAGGGGTGGAGTTCCCCGCTAACGTTGTTGTCAGTCCCAGCCTATCGCAGCAAATAAAATTCTAATCTTCTAGACTGGCTCTGTATCCTGAAGCATTCTGCAAGTAAAGCTCGCCTTCATTAAATGTGTTTACTAATTCCACTTTTGGCCTGGACTCTCTTCTCTCTTTCTCCCATGACTCCTTGCCTTGGCATTTTTTAAATTCCACTCATTAAAATCGACGAAGCAAGCAGCTCAACAAGACCTGGCAAGACAGATCCCAGTTTCCGGTCCAAGTTCCTGTCGCTGAAAAAGAGAAGAAAAAAAAAGATGAACTACAGGCAAACTGTTGCCTTATACAGTAAAACTTCCACGCAGTAGTTTGTTTTGTGAAGTGCTCAATAGACCAGTGTTATTTTATTTGTTTTGTGTTTCAATTTGTAAAGACCCGCTTTTTTTGGCTCCACTGCCATCAACCTAATTTGAGCACAACTTCCCAGACGGATAACATAGGTTTCTTTGAAACATAACTTTCTCAAATTCTACTTTGCTTCTTTGTGTAATGTTTTCTTCCCATTATACCTGTTCAGAGAATCCAGATGGCAGCGGTTGAACTTAGCTCCAAAATGACAATAGTTTTTAGGGAGCTGACGACCATTTTACATTCATTGTTTGTCAGAACAAAAACTTGTTTGCCCTGAGGTGGTGCTGCATATTCCTTTAGCTCTATACATTTCAATGGAAACTTCAAGTTAGACCAACATTTGTGCACCTTCGTTATTGCTTTGAAAGGCTGAGAATTATACTCTGGTGTGTTAACTATAACGGAACCTATAAATTCCAAATTTGCAAAGCACGAACTACTCACCCTTACGGGTCTCAAGGCCCTGGGAGGCGTCGTGGAAATGAAGTGAACTATTGCTCAGAGTCATTCGGTGCTGAGATAAGCTGCCGCCAGACCCGGGGTTCGAACTGTGAAACCTGTGTTCTGAAGTCAGCTTTCCTGACCGCTGCACCACCCCTCTCCTATATGTAAGTCATACAATAGCTGTGGTCACATGAAGGTCTATTCACCAAAATGCCTGGGGTGTTACAGACCGCCCTGACTGCGGAACGGGCCCCATTATGTCAAGCCTCGTAGTAGCCCCGAGCCCCACAAAATGCAAGCACACACGAAGACAGTGTGTGGGTCGAAGACTGTGTGCGGTCCATTCTCAGTTTATTTGTAGCCTCTGGCCACCTCTGGCCAGAGGATGTGCTTGGTAGTACACCCAAGTAAGACCTCCCTGGATGTTCCCGTCCGGCTCCATGGGCATCCGCAGAAATTTTTCCAAGGGGGAGGTGTAACCTGGCAAATGAAGGGGCGTGGCTAATGTTAATCAATAGGGGCGGGGCTAATATGGCAGACAATCAGGATTGGGTAATTCTCAGGCCAAGCTGAGAAAAAAAGTGGTGAATTCTGCATTTGAAACTGGACAACAATTAGAGCCCATATAAGAACCCTAATATTACCCCCCTGGCCCATTAAAACTCATACATTCCCTGATCCTAAAATTAGCCCCCTGGCACCCAAAAACCCATAACCCATACCTTCCCTGACCTTTGTAAAGTAATTCCTGCTGGCGTCATAGCCCAGGGTGTGCTGTCTGTGCACTTGTAAGGAATACACATCTATGCAAGTGCACAGACAGCAAATCCTGGGCTATGATGACAGCAGAAATTACTATACAAAAGAAAAGCATCACCTGCATCCCTTTCCCCCTGCTGTGCACATCTTCCTACTCCCACCCCATGACGAGGCAGCTAGAAGTGGTGATTTGTCATTCTGAGGGGTGTGAATGTTATAAGAATGTGTGTGCCTGGCCGAGACAGCTTCCCGGCACACCACGCACACACAGCCACACCTGAGTACTTCACACAGGTCTTTAAAAGACCATTTACTTGGTAATGAGGCTTTGTTGTGTTTTCACCCCTACTTATAGCCCCTGCATCTCCACTCTGCACATGGCTTTTGCTGGATGAATTAGCCCCTCCCCCCACCGAAATTTGAGGGAGACGAGTTGACGTGAGGTTTGAAAGAGGGGTGAACGAGCGATTGAAGCCGCTGAGTGGTGACCATGATGGGGCAGACATTTAATGCAGTTTCCCTTTCAAATGGGTTTATTGTACAAATCTACTTTGACAGACTCGCAGACAGCAAATGCTGCTGCCTTTCCATGGCGTCTGAAAGTTTTTTTCTTGAAGTTGGGTCGACGAGCTGATCGGGTTCTTTTCTTCCTTCATGTGGTGGTGATGAGGGGGTTGCAGGGCGCCTGCACTTGTCACCTCTGTCATTGGTAGCCCCTTGCTTCCATCTGAACACCGAGGATCACCGCCCGCCCCCCACCCCCAACCACCGGCACCTGGAGGGGTCGCTGTGATGCCTAGGGTGACCAACTGGCATGGGTACAAATTCAGGATATTGAATGTAAAAATTCAGGACATAGGGTCCAAATTCAGGACAAAAATTCAGGACAGGAGGTCAAAATTAAGGACAAAAGGTAAGGTTTACAGACACATCAGAGAAGGTTGCGCAATAGTATATAAGTAAATAGACAACAACTAAAGTACAAGTGAAAATAAGTTTATATTAGGTTGAGACAATTGTACACTTCATAGTTTGTCAGTATATGAGCAGCTTTAAGCAAATGTGCAGGTCTTTTTGTGGTAACAAAATCGCCCCCACATTTCCAGCTCCCAGAGAAAACGCCTGATGCCCGGTTAGGCCAGTCTGGCCTTGATACCACCCTCCAATGGCGCCCCTCATCTTCACATAGCCCCTCTATAATGTGTATTTAATTTCTTCTGTAGTGCGACCCATCCCAAGTATGTGGGGCAGAGTTTTTGAGTGCGTTACAACACACACATATTATATAGAGACAATCACTCATATAAATGGAAAAGTCAATGTATAGGAAATGTTGCTTCAGATAATGGGGCTTACAATGTGTAATCATACTTCTGTAGTAGGGGATCTCTGTGTATAGTCATAATCTAGTGAATAGTCCCGCCCATGTGCACGGACCACGGAGCAATCAAAAATAATCTCTTAAGCTGTCAAAACATGCAGACCTGCATAGACACTCAAGAGAGAATTTAAAGACAGATAATGCAGCCTATATCCACAGGCTACACTGTCCAATACTTCAACTGGAAATTCCACCAAAAACCACAACAGCACAGCCTGTCCAGGGTTTTCCACAGAGAAAAACCTTGCTTTGAACAGCAAAACCCTCTGGAATGATAGAGAGGAAGGAGTGGACATACAAGCCCCATAGGCTGCCATTATGTGGCTCAAAACAGGATACTGTGCCTTTAAGAGAACTTCCCAGAAGCCTCACAGTATCCCAGAATGCAGTGCAGGTCCCTTTCACCTTCAGTTCTTTTTTCCGGCTCCTGCTAGCAGGACCCTGGAGCATTAGCTCTTCTTTTCTGAGCTTTTTCTATACTATTTTTGTGATATTTTTGGATTTTTGTAGCTTCACTCGACGTCTTTGGCCTTTATCTGCATTCTGCTGTGGTTTTTTGGCAGAATTTCTGCAGTCTTCTTGTCTTTAGACTATTTCTAGTCTGACATGTGCTTTGTCTGCAGCTGGACTGAAGGCCAAAGCTGAAGCTCACAGGGTTTGTACTCTGTGCTTGCCTGTGTCTTTGGACACCTGTCTTCTCTGTACCTTCTTTTCTAGGGGGCTTCGGCTTCCAGGTTTCAAACAGAGGAGTTTGAAGGCATCTTCAGCCTCTGGGTGAGGTGAGGGTAGGTCCTCTACCGAGTCCCATGCTGTAATCTCTGGGGTTATCCCCAGTAAGGGCACGTCTGAGCTATGACGCGGTTCCAGTCGGCGTTGGGGCCGTCGTGGAGTGCCTGGACGTCATGGAGTGCCTCGACGTCGACGTCATGGGGTGCCTCGACGTCGACGTCATGGAGTGCCTCGACGTCGACGTCATGGAGTGCCTCGACGTCGACGTCATGGAGTGCCTCGACGTCGACGTCATGGAGTGCCTCGACGTCGACGTCATGGAGTGCCGTGACGTCGACGTCATGGAGTGTCTCGACGTCGACGTCAGGGAGTGTCTCGACGTCGACGTCAGGGAGTGTCTCGACGTCGACGTCAGGGAGTGTCTCGACGTCGACGTCAGGGGGTGTCTCGACGTCGACGTCAGGGGGTGTCTCGACGTCGACGTCAGGGAGTGTCTCTATGTCAAGTACCTCGACGTCATGGGGTTCCCCGACGTCATGGGGTGCCTCGACGTCATGGAGCGGTGTTGCTCGACGTCATGGAGCGGTGATGCTCGACGTCATGGAGCGGGGATGCTCGACGTCATGGAGCAGGGATGCTCGACATCATGGAGCAGGGATGCTCGACGTCATGGGGCAGGGATGCTCGACGTCATGGGACAGTGAGGCTAGACCTCATGGAGCGGTGAGGCTCCACGTCATAGAGCAGTGATGCTTCTTTTGGGGCATTGGTCACTTGGGCTCTGCCCTCTTCCGTTGGGTCCGGACGTCACCGTTAGGGATGGCTCGGCGTCTCCGTGTTTGACACCTAGTGACATTTTGACGTCTGAGTGTTGGTTGTCGTAGAGACAGTCACTGTCTTAGTGATGGTGACGTCACAGTGAGGTCGGCGTCATGGGTTATAGCCGCAGAGTACTGCCGGCTCTTGACGCCTGGGTCTGGTTCCAGGCCTCGCTCCTTGGTGAGCCTCCCGTCGTAGGAGGGGACTTTGTGTTCCCGGCACCTTCCAATCACGACGCAGAGCAGTTGATCAGCGTCGAGGAACCCTTCTGATGGGGAGTTTGTGGTTACTCACCACGTGTACGTGAGAGACGTTTGTCCTTTTGCTTAGTTTTGAGTGCTTGCATGCCTGCGCGTCTGCTAGGTCGCCTCCTGCTCAACCACTACTGGTGAGACCACCGGGGAGGTTTCAGAATCCTCTCGGTTCCCTCTTCCGTCCACCACCCCAGGGGCCCTTTGCCCCTCAGTCTGCGAACCTCCATGCCTTGATGCCTGGGATGCGTCTGCCATGAGTACGGGGAGTCCCTCTCCGACTCTTTACTGGTTGGCGGGACTTACCTTTCGTCCACTACCGCCTGGCAGGAGGTTCTGGCTCCGACTGTGCTCCTGACTTGGTCGCAGGGGTGGCGGCATGTAGACCTCGCGCTGTGGCCCGCTGTTGCTGGACCGTTGTTGTGAGATCCCACTGTGGGGGGGTTTTCTTCACAGATTTGTGGTTCCTCTGCCGAGAGACAGGAGGGAAGCCTTACAAGAGGTGGTCTAATGGGCCCGATAGTTTCGGGTCTAGGCATCGGTGTCGGAGCGAAGTTTTTCTCTCCTGCCGACCCCCAGGTATTGTGAGTTTGTCCTACGTTGCCATACTTTTATTCGCCTGACGTCTCTGCAGCCTGCGACTCAGCAGTGTGCGTCTACTTTCCCGTTCTTTGGGCAACCCTTGGGTTGCCATGAGAGTAGTGAGTGGCCCGCATGAAGTCTGAATCGGAGACTTTTGGACGGCTGTAGGTTTGGGGCATGGAGAACGGCCTGAGGCCTTCTGCCCTTTCTAGCGGCGTTTTTCCTCCCAGGATTTGCCGGTGGTCCCGGGCCGCCATTTAATGCTTTACAAGTATATTGTGCGCATACGCGGGAGAGCTTGTGGCTCCTCGGCGAACAAAGGCCGGCTGGGTCTAAGTCAGTCTTCGGTTCATCGGCCCTCCTCCCGCACTTCCTCCGGTCGGCTCGCGGTTTCAGCGGTGCGAGCTCTAAGCAGAGGCCGTTATCCTGTTACCTCTGTCTCAACAGGGGAGAGGTCTGTACTCCCGGTTCTTCTGGTTCACGAGAAGGACAGGAACGGGTTCAGGCCCATTCTGGATTTGCGACAAGCAAACAAGTGGATTCGCAGTAGAGGAATTTTGCATGCTGTCGTTGCATCAGGTTTATACTCAGCTGCAACAGGGAGATTGGCTTGGTGCCGTAGATCTACAGGATGCATACTCCCATGTGCTCATTGCACACAGGAAGATCCTGCGATTCCAAGTCGCCGCCCATCATTATCAGTACACAGTACTGCCAGTCGGGCTGAAGTCTGCGCCCAGACTATTCTCGAAGTGCATGGCAGTGGTAGCTGCATGCCTGTGGAAAAACGAGGTGGCTTCTCTACCGTGCCTAGACGATTGGTTGATCAAGGCCTCCTCCTTCTCGGAAGCTCAGGCGCACCTCAAGAGGACGTGCGTTCTCTGGAACGAGCTGGGGTGGCACATCAACATGTCCAAGTCTGTCCCCATTCCGGTCCAGTGCATACGGTACTTGGGAGCCTCCGTCAATACGCTGTCAGCAAGCGTGTCTCCTTCGGTGGAGAGTCGATTATCTCCCCTTGGGAAGGCTCAGGCTCTTGTGACCGCCCCATCTACGGTAGTGGAGACGGTGTCTTCTCTACTGGGGTCGGTGGCCTCTTGTATGTTCCTCACGCCACACGCACGGCTGCTCATGAGACCTTTGCAGGAGTGCTTGGAGGATCAGTGGGATTAGAGGAAAGGATCCTTGGGCGACAAGATACGACTGTCTCTGCGTGCTCTTCAGTCTCTGAAGTGGTAGTGTTCAGCGGAGAATCTCCTAAGAGGGGTTCCCTTTCACAAGGACATTTCCACACAGACTGTTGTGACGGATGCGTCTCCCCACGGCTGGGGGGCGCATTCCGGAGGCTTGCAGATACAAGGACCATGGTCCCCGATGGAGTCCACGTATCACATCATTTTCTGGGAAATCAGAGCTGTTCCCTTGGCATTGAAGGCGTTTCTTCCGTCCTTCCAGACCAACTCTCTGCTTGTACAGACGGACAATTTGACCACAATGTATTACCTCAACAAGCAGGGGGGTTCGAGATCGCGCACTCTGTCGCAGGAGGCGCGGGCGATCTGGCGACTGACTCTAACGGCTACCCATCTGCCAGGTGTGCAGAATGCTCAGGCAGACGTGCTGAGCAGACTGATTCAGGAAAGCCATGAGTGGGTCATAAACGACGAAGTACTAGGAGAAGTCTGCGGCGAATGCCGAGACTTCGCCTCCAGGTACTGCCTGTGGGGAAGCTGGGGAATGCGTTCTGGATTAACTGGTCGAACAGCTTTCTGTACGCTTTTCCACCCTTTCCCTTGATTCCGGCGGTGTTCATCAAGCTGTCCCAGTCCAGGGCGCGGATGATCCTGATTGCCCCGGAATGGCCCAGACAGTGGTGGTTCACGGACCTGCTTCACCGGTCTCTCCGTCCTCTCATGCGGAGGCCTTGCAGGCCGGACCTTCTCGCAAAGTTCAGGGGGCAGACGTTGCACCCCAACCTCTCGTCTTTGAGTTTGGCTGCATGGCTCCTGAGATAGTGTGATATGGCCATTTGAATCTACCAGAAGTTTGTATGGACATACTGAAGGAGGCTAAGCATCCTTCCACTTGGACTTCTTCTGCTTAATAGTGGAAGAAGTTTTTGCATCTGGTGCAAGTCCAAGGACCATGACCTGTCTACGTGTAAGGAAGATGTCTTCCTTCTGTATCTTCTACGCCTGGCGCGTTCGGGCCTTAATGTCTAATCCATTACGGTTCATATTGCTGCGCTGACTGCGTACAGGAAATGCCCTTCAGACTTCCTTCTTCCAGATCCCTGTGATCAAAGATTTTTTGGAAGGCTGGAGGAAAGCATTCCCTCCTGTCTGGCTTCCTTCGCCTTCATGGGAATTGAATGTGGTGCTGTCCAGATTGATGTAGGAGCCTTTTGAACCTATTCATAGGGCTTCGTTGCAGCATCTGTCCTGGAAGGCGGCGTTCCTCGTGGCCATCACATCGGCCCGCAGGGGGAGTTATGTTATGTTATGTTATAACAATTTATTATGCGCACAGCGACTCCAGCGAAGGAGCGTCCCGGCTCAGAGACAAGGAGCAACATAACACAACAGGGAGATAGGGCCGCAGAGAGATGGCTAAAACAGGAAAGTCTTGATGGCTCTACGGAAAGACAACAGGTCCTCAAGCAGTCGGATTTCAACTGGGAGGGTGTTCCAGATTAACGCAGCTTTCACCCTGAAGGAACGACCCCCCATCCTGCTGAGCCTAAATCTGGGGACAACAGCAAGGGCCTGACCTTGAGATCGGAGGTTGAGGGTGGGGGCATAGAAGGAAATTGAGTTGGCCAAAATCTCAGGGCCTATACCTCTTAGGATTTTGAAGGTCAAACAAAGGACCTTGAAAAGAATACGCTTCCTTACAGGGAGCCAATGCAGGGAGCGGAGGACATTAGCCACCGGGCAAATCTAGGTAGGCCGACAATGGCTCTCGCCGCGGCGTTTTGCACCCGCTGCAGACGAGTTAACTCAGCCTGGTTAGCCCCAGCCAGCAAAGAGCTTGCGTAGTCCAGACGGGAGATGATGGTTGCCTGGACTACAAGCTGTCTGGTAGGGGCATCGAAGAATTTAAGAACTGGTCTTAAACCTCTTAACAGTCCAAAGCAACAGGCTGCAATTTTTTTGGTGTGCCCTACGAATGTGAGACCAGCGTCTAACCAGACCCCTAGATTCTTCACCTCCGACACCGGGGTCGGAGTGGGGCCCAGCTCCGAAGGCCACCACTGATCGCCCCAAAGCTCCACTCCCTTCCCGACAACCATAACCTCTTTTTTTGTGGCATTAAGCTGGAGACAGTTACCTGTCAACCAGCTGGCCACCGCCTTCAGTCCAGACTGAAACCTGGGGGCATCCTGTTCCGCATCCCCGCTGAGAGTAACCGCCAGCTGTGTGTCATCGGCATATGAGACCAAAGTTAGGCCCCACTGCCTTGCGACATCAGCCAGCGGTCTCACGTAAAGGTTGAACAACGTGGGACTCAGCGAGGACCCCTGCGGAACTCCCATGGCCAGAGGCTGGAACCTGGACTTGAAGGGAGGGATGGCAACACAGAAGGAACGGTTGTCCAGGAAGGAGCGGAACCACTGCAGCGCCTGGCCACCGATACCGATCTCCTCGAGCCGCTGCAGGAGGATGCTGTGCGATACAGTATCGAAGGCGGCGCTGAGGTCTAACAAAATCAGCGCCACCGTCTGACCAGCATCCAACCTCGCACGGAGATGTTCCACCATCACAAGAAGGGCAGTCTCCGTGCTGTGGCCAGCACGGAAGCCATTCTGTGTGGTATCGAGGGCATTGGACCGGGCTAGGTGTTCAGACAGGGCCAGATTGACATGGGCCTCTGTCAGCTTAGCTGGCCAGGGTAGCAGCGAAATGGGACGATAGCTTTCCGGCTTAGACGGGTCAAGGGAGGGTTTTTTGATAATCGAAGACACCACCGCCTGCTTCCAACTAGTGGGGACTACCCCCGACTCCAGGGAAAGATTGACAAGGGAGCGTATAGCCGGGCGTCCCAAAAAGGTCTGGTCTCGAAAGAGGGCAGGCCTCACTGGATCAGATGGAGACCCAGATTTAACTTGCATGGGAAGTTTGTCAAACCCATCCAAGGTGAGAGGGGGAAATGAGAGCAGAGTGGTCTGAAGAGGTGTCTCCTTGGAGCTACCCAGCACATTTCCAATACTAGGGAATGTCCGATATATAGCCTGGACTTTTCCCAAGAAATAGGAAGCGAGGGATTCGCAGTGTGCGACAGAGCTCTCAGCCGTAGAGGTAATCCGCTTTGACATAAGATCTTTGACCGCCTTAAAGATGGCCTTCGACGGGTTAGTGCTGTTCCGGAATTCCTCGGCATAGAAGGCCGCTCGGGCACGACAAATGGCCCGGTGGTAGAGCTTGACGGAGGCGGCATATGCAGCTTTTAGCTCAGCCCCATATGTCTTCTGCCAGGCCCTCTCCGCCCGTCTACAGGCTCCCTTCAGGGCGCGTAGAGCATCATCAGTGGTATTCAGGCGTTGTGTTGCCAAGGACCTTATACTGTATTTCATGCTGCTGAGGTTGTTACGCATACTCACCCTAAATGTCTTCCTAAGGTTATTTCTGGTTTTCATGTCAATCAGACAATAACTTTGCCTATGTTTGTTCAGAATCCGGCATCTCCAGCGGGAAGGTCCCTACATTCCCTGGATGTTAGGAGGGTGTTGGAATTTTATCTGGCTAAAACCAGAGATATTCGTGGTTCAGATCAATTGTTTGACAATTATGAATCAGTCTGGACTGGTCTTGCTACCTCAAAACAGTCCATCTCTAGGTGGATTGTGTCCTGTACACTATTGTGTTACCAACAGACTAATACGACCTTAGGAGGTAAACCTAAGGCTCATTCCACCAGGGGCAAAGCTGCCGCGACTGCTTTGCTGCTTAATGTTCCGATTGCAGAAATCTGCATGGCCGCCACTTGGAAGACGGTCCATACCTTGGCTTAGCATTACTGTCTGGACACTGATACCAGGGCAGATGTTCAGGTTGGGCAGGCTTCGCTGCGAAATTTGTTCGCACAATAGTGGTGTTATTTCTCGTTTCTCCACCGCCGCTTTGGTGTGGGGATGGGCTTGCCATTCTATTCACTAGATTATGACTATACACAGAGATCCCCTACTACAGAAGGAGTAGTTTCTGTCCTGTAACTCCAGTTCTGTAGTAGGGGTATCTCTGTTATAGTCATAAGCGCCCGCCCTCCTCCCCGGTGGAGAGAGATATTCATGTAAGGAATGCTACAGGTCTGGCGTGTTACGCCTTCAAAAAGAACTGAAGGTGAAAGGGACCTGCACTGCATTCTGGGATACTGTGAGGCTTCTGGGAAGTTCTCTTAAAGGCACAGTATCCTGTTTTGAGCCACATAATGGCAGCCTATGGGGCTTGTCTGTCCACTCCTTCCTCTCTATCATTCCAGAGGGTTTTGCTGTTCAAAGCAAGGTTTTTCTCTGTGGAAAACCCTGGACAGGCTGTGCTGTTGTGGTTTTTGGTGGAATTTCCAGTTGAAGTATTGGACAGTGTAGCCTGTGGATATAGGCTGCATTATCTGTCTTTAAATTCTCTCTTAAGTGTCTATGCAGGTCTGCATGTTTTGACAGCTTAAGAGATTATTTTTGATTGCTCCGGGGTCCGCGCACATGGGCGGGACTATTCACTAGATTATGACTATAACAGAGATACCCCTACTACAGAACTGGAGTTACAGGACAGAAACTACTCCTTTCATCCATCATTCAGTCTTTCACCATTCATTCTGTCCTTCCATCTGTGTGCCCAGCATGTCCATATTCATCCATTTACAAACCTATCCATCACGTTTCCTTCCATCCATCATTTCACTCATCCATCCCTTAATCAATCCTTTTACTCTTCCATCATCCATCCATCCACCCTTTCACCCTATCCATCGTACACTCATCCATCCACTCTTCCACCCATCCATCCATTAACTCATCCATCCAGCCATTCACCCGTTCAGTCATCCATTTACCCATCCTACTATCTCTTTCAATTCCCCTTTCACTTAGCCATCCATCCTTCCATCCACCCACCCATCCATTTACTCTTCCACTCATGAATCCATCGAACCTATCATTCATCCATCCTTTCACTCATCCATCCACTCTTTCACTCCTTCACTCATCTATCCATCCTTTTGTCCATCTACCCGCCCTTTCACTCACTCATCCAGCCTTACATCCACCCTTTCTCTCATCCGTCCATCCATTCACCCTTTCAATTATCAATTAATCAATTCACCCTTTCACTTATCAATTCATCAATCCATCCATCATTTCACTCATCTATCCACCCATTCACTCGCCCGTCATCCACCCTTTCACTCATCCTTCCATCCATCATTTCACTCATGTATTCAGCCATCCATCCACCGATCCCTTCACTTACTTACTCACTCACCGTTTCACAATAATTATGACACCCATCATGAACTCCACCCTCGCTGTAGTTCCTAAAGCAAGGGGTGGGGTGGAGCAGGGTTCACTATGCCCCGCACATAGGCAATCTAAAAAAGTGGAAGGCATGAGTCATGCATTATGCACAGTGCCTTGACGTGGGGCCACTGTGACATGGTGTTGTTTCCAGAGCTTTAAGTGGGATGAAAAAACTAAGAGGGTCTCTCCAAAAGGGTGTTTGATGTAATAAAATGCTTGGCTTAAAACACATAAGCTAAAAATATGTGCTTAATATAATGTGTCGCCCGACTGGTATTTTTGTTGCTTCTGTCATTGCATCCAGATATATAATACAACAAGTAACGTTACACTTAGAACAAGTATTGTTACACCTACAACAAGACAGAACTATTGGCTTTGTCAATGGTTGTTAGTTGCATAAAATAAAAAAGCAGCAACCATGGCTGCTATACTATAACTATAATCCTTTCCTTTCAACTTCTTTCACCGCCTTCCTTTGGCTAACTGGATTCTCACCTAGCAGCAGCATGGGCGTTTTTGCACTTCCATGTGACAGAATGACCTGCCCTGGACTGAGGCTGTAGGAGGCCGCCACATGCTGTGCCCAGACTGACCCATTGTCATTCTGTATGTGGCAATCAGCCCCACACAGAATGATAATGGGCAGGGTGGGGCTGCTCTTGTGCTTAGAGGGAGCTGAGGCCTTTTGCAGGGGAACAGCTCTGCCTAAAATTACGGAAAGTTGGACACCCTACATCAGTGATGTCCTGCCTGAGGACGAGCCCGGTGTCAGGCCTCCCTCAGGGAAGCATTTGTGCAAATGGACGTGTGCAGGGGGGGGGGCAAGGAAAGGTGCTCCAGGGGGGCAAGCACCCCTCCTTGCCCCTCCCTGCGGACGCCCATGGTCGGCTCACTACATCACTACTCAGCTCCGCCACAAATTGTAATTTTTGGATTATGCGCACAAAGTCTCGAAGATGCTGACTCAGCCGTGGGTTAGACTGGAACTGGTACCGCTGATGTGAGCAGTCTGGCATCTCCCTAGTGGCTTAAGTGTTCTCAGCAGCTTTGTTCTCCTCACTTGCATTGTTGGGACTCCCTCGGCTAGTCTCATTGTAGCTTTCCTCTTCCCGCAAGCTGTTACCTTCCATGTTGTCATCCACAGATGTCTGCTGGCTGGTTGCATACACCTTCCTGAACTACGAGATGTTTCTTGCCACAGCTTCACTGCCTTTTCTCATGGTGACCATGATGCCATTGACACTCAGCATTGTCCACACCCCTGGTTCTAAAGGTGTCCTGAACTTCCACCCAGGGTTGTGATCTTTGATGATAACTTTGTCTCCTGGAAGGACCAACCGACTCTTTGCTCAGTGGGTGTGGATGCGCATATTGCACCGGGTGGACATGTATTGAGTCTCTTGGAGGTCATACGACGTGGTGATCCACCTTAAATACGTCGGGATCATGTCCTGCCTTTGGCTGTTGAGCATCAGAGTCCACAGGACTTTTTGAGTGGTGCAGTGGGGCGTTCCGCAACTCTCACGGAGGAACTCCTGGAGGCAGACTTCCAGATTGGCATTCTCAGTCTGGGCTATTCTGAGCGTTTAAATCTTTCAGCCTCTCCGTTGTCTTGTGGCTGTTGCGGGGTGATGCAACAGTGAATTATACCTAGTTGGTTGAGAATATCCTTCAATTTTGATCCATGAAAAGGTGGGCTGTTGTCAGTTTTGATCTCGGTTAGTAGGCCAAACATTGCAAATCTTTTTTCAAGGACTGCCGCCACAAGTGTGAAGGCGGTCAAGTCAATCACTTCGACAATGGCATATTTTGAAAAGTTGTCGACAAGGACCATTGTGATCCTTCCATCGAGCAAACTCCCAAAGTCAAGGCTTAACTTGGACCACGGGATGGTTCACGGTTCTTTCGTGATGATGGTCACTGGGCTTTCAGAAGGGCTAGTTATTTGACACACTGGGCATTGCCGCCCACTTCATCTACCATGTTCTGGTGTCAGGCAACCACACTTTCTCCTGCATGCTGGATTTGATTTGCATGGTTCCTCAGTGTCTCCTGTGAGCCAGCAGTGTAAATTGGCGTTGTCGCGTGGAGGGTATTACAAGTCGGTGTTCTCTGAGCAGAATGCTGCTTTGGGTGGTACTGAAATAGTCGGGTACTCTCCACATTTTAACCAGCCTTTCCTTATCATGGCTGCTCCATTAATTGGCGCTTGCAGTAAGTTTTGCCCAGATCCTCCCTGCACAGCTGCTTTTAATTTCTTTATCACCACATCTTCTTTTGTGGCATCCTCAATGTCACTGCAGCTAAGCGCTCTTGGGCAGGTGGCCTGCATGATCCTGTGGATGTATCCTTCCGCATTGTCTGCCTTGTCAACTCCTATATCATCTGTCAGAGGGGGGTGATGGGAGTGGATTTCTGCAGGAGTTTTGGACCCTGGCTGATATATTTTGCTTCCATATGGTAATGCTAAAGCTGGTCAGCCAACTTCTCAATCCATGGTGGTGAATGGGGCGATGAACCTCAGAAACGCGGGATGAGAGGTTGGTGATTACTTTGAAGTGTCTGCCACTCAAATATAGGTGAAAGTGCCTGCAAGCCCACTTGATTGCTAGTGCTTATCTATCGATTTGTTACAAAAAAGGGGTATGACCCAGCTATGCCATCGGGACCTTGGTGATTACCAGTACAGAGATAGACGATCCCAGTGTGACAATTCAAAAGAACACAAATATTTATGCAAACAACATCCATTAAATCACTTGTACTGTGAAACTCTGCTCAATGTTATTTATCCATATTACACACCAATCTGAATGCTCAAAATCCAGCAAAACATACGTATAAACAAGTTCCCCAAATGTGTAGAAGGGAGAAAGGAAGGACTCGTGTGCAAAGTGAGGGTTAAATGAGGGAGGAAAGGGAGTGACAATTATTATTATTATATAGGCACTTATTAAGCACGCAGCTACCCCAATGGGGTGTCCCGGCGCTGTCTCAGACAATATAAAGAGCAGGAGCAACAGGCTGAGATTAATCCGGCTGGCTGAATAGCCAGGTTTTGAGGGCTTTTCGAAACAGAGGTTCCGCCTGGAAATGCCGTAGGTACGCGGGAAGTCTGTTCCAGCATTTAGTGGCACCCACCTCAGAAGATTTTCCACCGGATCTGGCTTTTTTAAATCTGGGTGTGATCAGCTGGCCTTGGGTGCTGGACCATAACAATCTGGACTGAGCATAGGGGCGGAGTCTCCTTCTAAGATAGGCGGGCCCTAGCCCCATGCTCGCCCAAAATGCCAGTGTCAGGACCTTGAATTCAATACATTTAGTGATGGGAAGCCAATGCAATTGGCGCAAAGAGGGGGTAATATGTTGTCTGAGAGGAATACCGCAGATTAGGTGGGCAGCAGCATTTTGCACAGTCTGAAGTCTGCGAATTAGTCCTAGGGAAAGGCCGAGATATAGGCCATTTGCATAGTCCAAATGGGAGGTTATTTAGGCATGTACTACTGTTTTGCGTGTGACATTAGGCAAGTGATTGATGAATTTCCTAATGGTTTTTATTTTCCCAAAACAGGCAGCTGCAACAGATTGGACCTGGGATAGCTGACTGTCGCATTTAACTCCTAAGTTCCTCACCAAATCTTTGGGGAGAGGATCCGTACCCAAATCCTCCGGCCACCAAAGAGAGGGGGGGAAGAGGGGAGGGATGGTTAAAAAATAAAATCTCAGTCTTATTGGCGTTTAGTCTCAGGAAATTGCGGTCCATCCATGCAGCGATTTCTCTGAGGCATGTTTTTTGGGGATCAAAAGTGGTGACAGATGCTGCCTTGAAGGTAAATAAAAGCTGGGTATCGTCAGCATAAGAAACAATTTTGATCCCCATTTTGGCAATCATCTTCGCCAGCGGGATTAGATAAACATTAAAAAGCAGCGGGGTCAGGGCAGAGCCTTGTGGTACACCCCATTTAAGTGGTTTGACCGGTGAAGTAAAAGGATGAGTTCGGATCTGTTGTTTGCGGTCTGGGAGGAAGGACGTTATCCAAGTCAATACCATGCCCTGGATTCCTATGGCCTTAAGGCGATTCAGGAGGATGGGGTGTGAGACGGTGTCAAATGCTGCAAACAGGTCTAACAGCACTAACACCGCCTTTGAACCTCCATCTACCGTCCAGCGTATTGAATCAGCCATTTCAATTAATGCTGTTTCTGTACTATATCCAGCCCGAAAGCCAGATTGAGACTCATCGAGAAGGTTGTTTGCCTCAATGAAGCTGGCCAGTTGTTGGAAGGCCAGCTTCTCCAAGATCTTTGCGGGAGCGGGCAAAAGAGAGATGGGTCTATAGTTGCCCGGTTCTTCTGGATCCGCGTTCACCTTTTTTAGGATCGGCTGGAGAAAGGCATGTTTCCAGGCTGTCGGATATTTTCCCTGTTTAAGAGATAAATTCCAAATGGGACTCAAATGCGGGTTAAGGAACCTCGCTAAGATTTTATGTTGTTTAGCTGGCCAGGGATCACTTGGGGAGCTCGATTTGCATTTTTGTAATTCTAAGAGTGAGACTTCCTCTGCTACATCAACAAACTCCGAAAAGATTATATTAGGAGGCTTTCCTAAACCAGAATCAGTGGAGATTGAGGGATCATCTCCTGAGTCTGGAAAGGATGCATATATCGTGGCAATCTTATCTTCAATAAACTCAGAGAGTTTATTACATAGGCTCTGTCTCTGTGTCGGGGGGGGGTAGGAATGGATAAGGGCTAAGGGATTGGTAAAGGACTTGACTATTTTGAAAATTTTCGAGGAGGTATTTCTAGCATTGTCTATTCTCACTTCTAGATATTCACTTTTGCTTTTTATAAGCAATCTCCGGTATTCTTTAAGTGTAGCCCGATAGCTTGTCAATACCCCGTCAACAAGAGAATAACGTTCCGTCTCCTCACCCACACACACAAAGCCCTCTACGACCTAGGACCCGACTACCTCAACACGCGCCTGTCCTTTTACACCCCCACCCGCCAACTACGATCGTCCAATCAAGCCCTCGCCGCAATTCCACGCATCCAAAGATCCACCATGGGGGGGAAGGTCCTTCTCCTACTTAGCGGCCAAGACCTGGAATTCTCTCCCCACCCACCTCCGCCTTACACAGAGCCACCTCTCCTTCAGAAAACAACTAAAAACTTGGATATTCGATAAGTAAAACACCCCCCTCCCTCAAGCGCCTTGAGACCCTCTTGGTGAGTAGTGCGCTATATAAATTCTAAACTTACTTACTTGCTTACTTACTGTCAGCAGAGTATGTCAACCTCCAGCCCCGTTCAAGTCTTTTGCATTCCGCCTTCTTTTGGCTAAGCTCCTCCAAATACCAAGTCGCAGTGGGAGATGATTCGGGAGATTTTACTGATTTTAGTGGCACCAGGGCCTCCAGTGCCTCAAAGACCCACTTATTCAGGTACGAAATCCTGACATCTAGATCATGGGAGGGGATGGGATTAGAGTTCTTAGTGATGTGCGTTAGTGAAATCGCGGTAATGTTACTCCAATTCCTACTAAATTCTTTGAGGGAAGAAATATATATATATATATATATATTTTAAACTTTATTTTTGAAATTTACAACTACAAACGTCATCAAAGAGTGCATTTAAATGTACACGTTTTAGTCCACAATCCACAATGCATGTATAGAACCAGGTTACCGGATACATATTCTTCAGCACTATAATACAGTATTATCATCAGTTAGTCTAATAGTACACACAGCTATAGTGCTTATCACAGTTCAGACGTTCCATATCAACAATATATGCCCAACAAAGGAGGCCTTCCATAAATTAGCACATACAAGCGAGAGCGCTCGATATGCGACAGTCCAGGTCACGAATAACATAACAGTTAAGCCAATGCATGCCTGTATAGTAGCCCCCCCACCCCTCGGACAAGACGGTACACAGTACCCTTCGCAATAGGTCTGGTCCACATTCTCAGTACCCTATACACTCTTGTTCACTGAAAGAATACTCCTGTGAGGGCCTCAAAGGGATCTTTTAATCAGTTGGCCCTTCTTCGGCATCAACATTCTCTTGTAATAGGTAACATTTCAAAGGGGCCCAGACATCCCTGGGCCGTGAGGTGATTGGCAACAACTCGGAATATGTATTTAACTGTTCCTGGCAATAAGTAAGATCACACAGCCATTCCTTGAATTTGGGGGCCCTGCCCCTGCCCCATCTACATGCAACTCTCCTTTTGGCTACCAAGAGGGGTAGCGCAATAAACATGCAGTGTACTGCCTGCAGGGGCTCCACATACCCTAATAGAGCTAGAGCAGGGGAGGGATCTATCTCAGCATGAATCATTTTGGACAGTGCTGTGAGTACCTGACCCAAGTAGAGCTGAACTGCATCGCACGCCCATGATCAGCCCCTGGAGCGTGGCATCTGTCACAATTGTCAGTAGTGCGAAGTTGGAGTCTACACATTCGGGCCGGAGTGAAATATAGGTGGTGCAAAAATTTGTAATGTATAATTCTGTATCTACTGCTAGCAGAAATGCGTTCTGTTTGTTGAAGATAAAATTCCCACTGCCTGTCCGTGAGTGGTGTCCCCAGTTCCTGGTCCCATTTCAGTCTGGCTGCTAATGGTAGGTAATCTATTTGTGTGTGTACTGATCTGTATATTGTCAACACTAGTTTACAATGGGTGTCATTTTGAAGTATGAGCTGCAGAGGAGCGAAGGGCAGAGGCTCATGTGGAAAGTCAGGCGTAAGTGTTTTCAGTTCCTGACAAAGCCGAATGTATAGAAAGACATCAAGCGGAGATGGTTGTATGCCTTTATATAAATGTTCCATAGAGCGAAACGTTCCATTGTGATATAAGTCTCCCCATGTCGCAACCTGTACTCTGTGGAGCAGCCTGCGAAACCCCGCCTCTTGTAATAAGGGCATATTTGGGTGGTAAGCTAGTGGCAATAGCGGCGCATAGAGCATTGTAGTCTCCAACCTAGTAGCAAGTCGGGACCACGCGGTAACCGTGCTCATTACTGTCGTGGGTGTCTTGTCTCTGCCTGGCACCAAAGCGTACAATGCACCTTCTATGGGGATAGGATGGGCCAGCCAGTGCTCAGCAGCTAGTTGAGGCATGTATCTAGGCTGATGTACCCAAAAATAGGCATAATGAGCCTGAGCTGCCTGATAATACAATTCAAAATCTGGTATGCCAAAACCGCCCCAATTGTAGGGCCAAATTAGGGTGTCCCATTTTAGTCAAGGTGATTTCCCGCCCCATACAAGTCTGATGAGTTCCGCCCGAAGTTGCTGAAAAAAGGACCTGCCAGGGTAGAACGGGATATTCAAGAATAGGTATAGCAATTGGGGGAGGATGACCATCTTAATCAAAGATGTCCTACCAGCCATAGAAAGGGGCAGGGTAATCCACCGTGCAACGCTATCAATAATGCGATTCATCGTAGTGCCATAGTTGGCTCTAAGTAATTAATCTCTATCCTTCTCTATGTGGATACCCAAGTACTTGAAATCACCCTCGCACCAGTTGATGGGGTAATCTAGCCCAAACTGTGTTGTGGACGTTGTGAGTGGGAATATGCATGACTTACCCCAATTGATCTGAACTCCGGAGAGTGTACCAAATGTATAAATTCCCCGAGAATGGGGTTAACGTTTTCGCTTGGGTCACGCACATATAAAGTGATGTCATCTGCATACATCGATATTTGTATTTGCCTCTGAAAACAACGTAGTGCGCTGTGTCTATGATGTTGTCGCAGTTTTGCGGCTAGGGGCTCCGTAGCTATCGCAAATAGAAGCGGCGATAGGGTGCACCCCTGCCTAGTCCCCCTGGTGACGGGGAATTCAGAGGATAGTCTGCCATTAATAAGTACTCTGGCCACATGACGTTCATAGAGGAGCTTAATCCATGAGATGAATATTGCGGGAAAGCCCATTCTCTCCAGGACCCGAAACACATAATTCCATTCCAGGGAGTCAAAGGCCTTAGTGGCGTCGAGGAAGACGGTAGCCATCGGTTGGTCTTCGTGTACCGAGTTTAGGACAGAAAAAAAAGTACGTAAATTATGTGATGTCGCCCTACCAGGTACAAAACCGGATTTGTCGGGTAATATCAGGGTGGGGAGCAGGAGGCTGATACGATTAGCAATGAGTTTGGCAAGTATTTTTACATCACAGTTTAGCAAGGAAAGGGGCCGGTAAGAGTCACATTTGTTCACCGGTTTCCCGGGTTTGAGTAGCGATGCAATAAGTGCTACCCGCATAGAGGGCGGTAAGTGGCCCACCTCAAGGGCATCTTCGTAGACCTCTTGTACTACCGGAGCCATAAATTCTATGTATGTTTTATAAAATTCTATCGGGATCCCGTCGAGTCCCGTAGCCTTCCCCGACCGCATACTCATAATCGAGTACCTCACCTCGTCCAACTCGAAAGGTGCACTCAAAAAAGCCCTCTGCGCATCACTAAGCCAGCCAAGGGAAACATCAGCTAGGTAATCTTGCAAGTGGAGGTCCCCTGCTCTAGAGGAAGTGTACAACGTGCTGTAGTGCATCACAAAAGAATTGAGGATTTGTGCAGTGTCCTGAACCACCTCACCCACCGGGTTTTCGAGTTCTAGTACAATATTAGGTGCTTGTGTCAGTTTAATCGTGGCAGCCAAGTCCTTCCCTGGTCTCTCGCCTTCGCCATAGCGACGAGCGGTCCAGTACTTGCCCCTAAATTTTGACTCCCTAGCGGCTTCAGCAGTGTACTCAGAGATTCTCTCACGTATACTTGAGAGGGCGGTATCATTGGGATCTGTAGCCAATGACGCCTCAAGGCGTTTAAGTCCCGTCTCTAGTGTCATCAGTCGGGTCACAATGTTCTTTAAAACTCCAAACCCTTTGGCAATACAAAACCCTCTTAAAGTTACCTTGAACGCGTCCCAGATAGTCTCCACGTCTTTAACAGAATCCTTATTTCTCTTGAAAAAGTCTAAACATTCATCGCGCAGCTCTTCTTGAAAGGTAGCGTCAAGCAACATTGTAGGTTGTAGTCGCCAAACAGTTGTTGGGGGGCCTAAGTCTGCCGAACGCAGAGTGATTTTCACAGGGGAAGGATCCGAGTACGTCCTGGTGAGATTTTGTGAAGTACAGAGCTGTGGTGTTTGAAATATATAGTCAAGCCTTGCTCACGAGCGTGCTTGTGCCGTAAAATGTGTACCTTCCCGCGCGTCAATGTGCAAGTGTCTCCAGGTGTCTATTAAATTGTGGTCTGTAATTGCCGCACGTAATTCCGTCCTCGCCCTAGTGTAATGGTGAGGGGATGGGTGCGACCTGTCCATGGTAGGATCTAGTGTAGTGTTGAAGTCTCCCCCCCAAATGAGGTGTTGCGGACCCGTCCCCACAATCGCCGCCCACAGCTCCATGAAGAACTGAGGATCATCAATGTTGGGACCGTAGCAGCACACTAACGTGACTTCAATGTGTCCCAGTCTGCCCCACATCATACAGTACCTCCCCTGAGAGTCCACCTTGGAACCAGCCATAGTAAAGTGTGTACCTCTCTTTACCAAAATCACTGTACCTCTGGCATATGTCGAGAAGGACGAGAACATTGTGTGGATCGCCCATCTGTTAGCAAAAGTGTGAGCAGTCTGTACCCTGAAGTGAGTTTCTTGGAGAAAGGCTATGTGCACCGCGTGGCGGTCCAGGTACGATAGAATATGTCGCCATTTCCTAGGGTCTCCCAAGCCTCTTACATTCTACGTCAAAACATTTAAGTCAGTGTCCCCCATGAGTAGTGTAGGCTCTTATCACTGAGGGCCCGATGTAGGTAAAAGTCATTTACCGATTTTAAAATACCGATTTTTACCAAATCGGTATTTTGAAATCGGAAAATGAGATGTCGAGAAAAAAAATCGGTAAAATACCGATTCGGTAACAATCGGTATCGTGTTTCGATACTTACCGAATCGGTATTCACCGAATCGGTAGATACCGAATCGGTAATGGCAATACAACCCTATGGGCCAAAAGACCCATAGGAATGCATTGGAAAAACCGAATCGGTATTTACCGATTCGGCAAATACCGAATCGGTAAATACCGAATCGGTAAATACCGATTCGGTAAATACCGAATCGGTAAATACCGATTCGGTAAATACGGAATCGGCAAGCAAGTAAAAGTGAAACTAATGAAAACAGCCAATGAGGTGGAACCACCCTCCCCCACCCTAGCAGGGAGTGGCTACCCAGGCAGGTGCCACTCATTAGAACTTTCTGGAGAGGCAGCCAGAGCTGAGCAGTGAGAGTGAGCAGCAGAGAGAGTGGTAGCTGATTTGTGAACACAGTGGAAATGGCAATCAGCTCAGAGAGCCAGAAGGCTGAGAGAAAGCGCAAGGTGAAGTTCAGTAGCATGGAGCTGCAAGAATTGGTGGAGGAGGTGGTGAGGGTCCACAGGCAGCTGTTTGGGAAGCTGTCCCTCACAGTCCCTGAGTCTACAAAGAGGAAACTGTGGAGTGCCATCAGTGAGAGGGTCAATGCTGTTGGTGTGACCCCCAGGAGCCTGGAGGACCTCAAGAAGAGGTTTTATGATATCCGGAGCATCACCAAGAGGAAATTGGCGGAGCTCCACAAGCAGGCAGGTCTGACCGGTGGAGGCAGGAACCCCGCGCCCCCCCTCACTGAACTGGAGGAACTGGTGTCCACAACGATCGAGACGGAGAGTGTGGTGGGAGTTGGGGATATGGACAGCTCAGCCAGAGCTACAGCAAAAGGTAAGAAGCATGCGCAGCATGACACACCCTACCAGACACCTCCCCTTTTGCCTCAATGTACAGCCAAACCCCAGTCCAGTACTGCTAGCAACATACATGAGCAATGCATTATGGGAAATGTAGTCAGCTAATGTAGGAACAATTGTCAGTGCACATTAAACTGCAATGCACTTTAAAAAAGAATCAGAGTAATGAAAGTGACATGTGCAATGCTTTTATTGTAGTGATTGTAAGACATTTGCACTCAGTTCACAAATGCTTCTTTATACCTAGGGGCGCCATCAGGCAGTGGAGCAGCAGCTGCACAAGCGACAGCTCCAGCAACAGCGGACAGTGCGGTGGCAGGGCCAAGCAGCATGGATGCCTCGCAGGAGGAGGAGGACAGCAGTGCCATGGCCAATGAGGATGACCCAGGACATGCCCTCTTATTTCCCCACTCCCCCCTACTGTCACAATCCCCCCCATTGCAGTTCTCACCAGAGAACTCACCCACACGGTCCCAGCCAGCACCTGCCACTTCTCCAGCCAGGAGGAGTATTGTGGCCCCAATGACCATCATGGAGGGAGCTGCGGGGCAGGCACCAGCACCCACACCTGCGACACCTGTGGCACAGCAGTCCACCCAGCAGGCCAGCACCAATCGCCGCCGCCCACGCACTTCCAGCAGTGCATTTCCATCACAGGAGGGCACCGTCTTCCAAGGGCTTGAGGGGAGCATGGTGCGAATCCAGCGGATGCAGGCCAAATCCATCCTCGCTTGCCACCGCCAATTGCGTGAACACAACCTGCAGATGGTGGAAATGTCAAAGGGATTTGTTGATTTTGTGGCAAGTAACAGGGAAATTGCAACAGGACTGGGTCGCATGACAACTGCCATTACACAGCTGTGTGCCAAGATGGAACAGAATGAGCAAACAAGGCACAGGGATGCCCGTGTACAAAACCGGGCAATTAACCGGCTTGCCGCATCGACGGCCCTGCTATGCCGCCGAGGTGCAAATATGGAAGAGTGCCTCACTCAAAACACTGCGGAGGTGACCAGGGGCATGTCCCGCATCACCAGTGCCATGGAGGCCCTCATCATATCCAACACAGTGGTGAATCCTGCCCTGGACGTGGCCGAGGCTGGGGACAGCAGCAGCCCGGCCAGCGCTGTGTCCGAGCCGCGCCGGAGCACCAGGTACTCCGCAGAGGCAGCCGGCCATGCAGAAGGGGGGGAGCCGCATCCCAGTGGTTCTGCAAAGCGCAGCAGGAAATGACACTGCCAGTGTGGGTGAGGCAACCCGGCCCATTTCCAGTCCCCACCTTTTATTTAATTATTTCAATTGTTGCACATCAGTGCTGTAACGTTGTGCCAACAATATAAAATATTTTTTTCACATCCATAACCTGTCTGTGCATCTGTACTCACTCAGAAATAGTTTTCTGTTATCTCCTCACGTCTGTATCTGCCATCACTTGATGTAGACACCCCAGCAGGTTGTGTTTGTGGCACAGCAACGTCGTCGTCATGGTCCTCGTAGTCTGACAACTCCACCTCAGTGCCCTTCTTCACCGCAAGGTTGTGCAACATTGCACAGACAGCTATTATCTTGCAGCAGGTGATGGGGGTATACTGCCTTGCACCTCCACTCTTGTGCAAGCATCTGAAACTGCTTTTCCAGATGCCAAAGGTCCGTTCTACTACATTCCTTGTGCTTTTGTGGGCCCGGTTATACCTCCTTTGGCTGGGTGTAGAGGGGTTGAGGTAGCGGGTGAGTATGAATGAGCGGAGGGCATATGCGCTGTCGCCTAGAAGGAAAAGGGAATACATCACTCACATATGTATGCATGTGAGTACTTCACAGTGCTACTTTTGTAATGGGGGTCTGATGATGTGTCTAACCTAGGAGGTATCCTTCACCAAATTCCCCTGCCGTCAGCCATGCATAGATGCCGCTGTTTTGGAAAATGTAGGAGTCGTGGATACTCCGTGGAAATTTTGCAACCAGGTCTGTGATGGCGCACTTAGCATTGCAAATCACTTGCACATTGATGGTGTGCGTAGACTTCCTATTGTGGTATATGTATTCTGTGTCAGCAGGGGGGCAAATCGGAATGTGCGTGCCATCAATGCAGCCAATGATGTGGGGAAATCGTGCCATCTGGTGAAAGTCTGCTTTTGTTTGTACCAGTTCCGCATGGGTTGCAGGGAAAGAAATGTATTGGTCCTCTGTATCATGGCGTCAAGGAATTTGTGGAAAAATCTTGACAGGCTGCTCTGGGTCACCCCTCCTACCGCAGCAACTGCACTTTGATAGCTGCCAGACGCAAGCAGGTGTAGGCTGCATAGCACCTGCACGTGCGTTGGGATGGCGTGTGCCCTTGGGGTGGGGTGGTCCAACAGTGGTTTTAGGTCCCTGATGAGCTCCAGAATGGTGTCTGAGTCCAGCCTGTACCTCTGTAGGATCTCTGCCTCTGTGAGCATGAACAGGGTGATCCTCTGTCTGTAGACCTGCTCCTCTCTTTGCCATTCCCTCTCTCCTTCCTGCTGTAGTCGTAGCCACCTTGCAATGACATAAAATGCCGCCATCCTGCAAGTTGCATTGCATTTTGGGTCTCATTTTATAGGTTGCAGTTGGTTACCACCTGATTCCAATCCATGGTAAATACCGATTTTGAAATACCGATTTTGAGCCAAAATCGGTATTTCTGTGCTTCCCTACATCTCTATCTGAGTTTTAGCCTGTCCGATTCGGTAATTTACAGATTCGGTAACTCTACCGAATCGGTAGATGGTCCGAAACGGAATATTTACTGATTCGGTAACTCTACCGAATCGGTAAATGGTCCAATTCGGTATATTTACCGATTCAGTGTATTTCCGATTCGTTTTTTTACCAATTCGGTATCTATACCGAATCGGTAAAAATACCGATTCGGCCGGATTTCAGGCTCCTACATCCCGATGGCTGGATACCGCTCGGTAAGGGCCGAAAATCGGTATTTTCGGCCGTTACCGAATGGTATTGGGCCACCTACATCGGGCCCTATATGGCTTATCTGGTATAGGCCAACGATCAAGCATTCCGGGCCTTAAAGTAACATACATGCTGGTGCTTTTTTGTGGATCAATGCTTATGTGTACAAATTGCACCGCGAGAATGCCTTCTCGCACATCATTATCACAAAATCCTGTCGGATCGTGGTGTAGCAACTCTTCGATAGTTATTGCGCCCAAGGTTATACCGTAAACTGTAAACAAACATTCCTTCCCTCCCCCCCTCTGAAACAACCCCAAGTATCCAAAAACAGAAGCATCTACAATTATGTCAACTGTCAAGGCAATAAGCCCCATCCAATACAATGCAAGGTCTCGTGCCCCGTCCTCCCTCCATCGCAAGAACACTGTATGTATCAAATCCCATATCACAAACCAAGACATATCAGTGACCGAGCTTAAATTAGAGCACATGTTATTTGCTCCTGCAAATAAGTGTCGGAGCACATGTCTCAAGCAATCGGCATCATGCGTTGTCGATAGTAAATCAACTGAATCAGGGACAATAGCACAAAAAAGCCAATTCGTCTCAGAAAGCCCAATACCACCCCCACCCACTGAAGCATCCCCAACTTGCCAGTAGCCCCATCCCTCCCCCCTCCCTTTGCAACCCTAAAACAACCCAACATTTTCAATAGAGTCAACAAGTACATTGGGGTACACCCTATGGAGTACGTCTTAGGTGCGCACACAGCCACCCCCTACACCTCGCCCTTCGTACTGTTCGGCCACATTCGGACATATTCAAGGGAAGGGGGTGGTGCCTGGAATACATTACCACCAACAGTCCAGTACCCGTCCATGGGACACTCGATCAGTAACAGCGTCCTCTCCCATGTGAAGCTCTCCATGATGAAATCAATGGGATATCCCAACATCTCGGGGATCAGGGCCCCATCTTACTCATCTTCATTTGCCAAGTGGAAATCTTCCTGTCTCTCGTCGCCATTTCGTCTATGCCCAGCACGCTCCCGTCTCAAGGTCTTCAGAAAGTCTCCTACCTGTTGTGGATTTGTGAAAAAGTGTTGCTTAGCTTGATGCGTCACTCTCAATTTTGCTGGGTACAGCAGTGCATAGTCCACCTGTAATGCACAGAGTTTTTTCTTGACCTCAAGGAATTTACGTAGTTGTTCCTGCACTATAGGCGTAAAGTCTGGATAGATGGAAAAACTGACACCATCACACGTGAGGTTTTGGTTGGTGCGTGCTGCTCGCAGCGCAGTATCTCGGTCGCGGTAATTTAGGAGCCTTGCAATGATAGGTCGTGGAGGGGCTCCAGGCTTAAGCCGTGGACCAAGCGAGCGGTGCGCCCTTTCAACAATAAATTGTTTGGAGAACGCTTCAGACCCAATCGTCGCGACGAGAATCTTCTCCACGTACTCTTCCATGCACCTGTGTTAGTGGATTCCGGCACGCCTATTACGCAAATGTTATTTCGCCGGCTGCGAGCTTCCAATTCCTCATTCTTCGCAGCAATAACCCTGAGGACATTGTCCATTCTCAAAAGCTGCGCAGTATGTGAGGCCGTGGTGTCGTCATTTTCAGATATTCGCCTCTCAGTTGCAGTGATGCGCTCTTCCTGTACATCCATTTTCTGTACCATAGCGTCCATTCTTGACGACATCTGGTCGACTTTGTCCACTATTGTGGCAAACCCCTACCTCATTTCTTGCATCATCTGTTGCATTTCTGACGTGGCGGAGCTAGAACCCATTCTAGTCGTCCAAGGGCTCAGGGAGCTCCCTGTGTCATGTGCGCTCCGCAGCCCTTTCTTTGAGGTGGTGGATTTGAATGTTAGTTTGGGTTGCCGATTGTCCGGTTTGCCCATGGTGGGTCTCTTGTAGGGACTAGTAGCGGTAGGTGAGAGTCGCTTTTCTCGTTCTACCCAGTGAGGGCAGGAGCTTGTACTCATGCGCAAGCGCCACGTGCTCGGGTGTCTCCACCACCGATATGTTGAGGTATCTGAGCAGCTTATACCAGTTTTGGAATACTGGCTAGCGAAATATGTTCAATACACTTCCCTTGGTAGAGTAATCTCAGCTACATACAGCTCTGTGAAACCCACAGCTTGCTAGGTGGGGATATGAAGCTGGTGAGGCAGTTCTCGTCCCCCAGCCCCACTATTCAGAGAGACAGGGAAACGTCATGAGTGGTCTTCTGCAGTCCCAGGTAGCAAATTCAACCTACCCTCGTGGCCCAACAGACAGCCCACTGTGATTCTGGGTAGCGAGAGCAGGAACGTGGGGGCACCATGCGGCAGATCAAGACTGTGCGGCAAATTTCGGCAGGGCTCGTAGCAGAGCACCGTGCAGTGGACCCCGTAACGTGTGCAGGCAGCTCCCGTTGTTATTACGCCGTTGTCACCGGCCCTCCGCTCTGGGTGCTCAGGCGCGTCTATCGTGGACCACAGGCCCCTTTATAAGTTGCAATGAGTGGGGAGGCTCGTCAGACTGTAACTGCAGAGATAGGCGCCTCACCCCACTTTCCAACGCCACAGTCGAGTCTCGGGGTTCCTTCAGGAGGCGCAGACAGACCTCCCCGCAGGGTCCAGTCACTTCAGTAGGGGAGCTACGCCGTGCTCAGGTAGGCTCACGCTGCAGTCAAAGCCGATTTTAAATTGTCCAGGAGCGTGAGGGGGGCGTTCGCAGCCCTCTCAACCCGTGCTTCGTAGACTGTAGGCACACGCAAATGTCCCAGCGCCCCGTTACGGGCAGTCCATAAGCCCCCTTCTAGGCAGCGCGCCTCGCCGCAGTGTCCAGTGTTCCTCCGGTCGCCACACAAACCTCAGTTATTGGACATATAGGTGTCGCTGCGGCCAGTACTATCATCTATTACTCCTCCGGTGCCTCTCGGTCTCCGGTCTCCAAGCAGCGCTGAAAGGAGGTCACTTCCCCAGGGTCTTCGTTCAGAGGCCTGTGCGCCTCGTGGTGCGCCGCGGTCTGTCGTAGACTGCATGCCCCAAAAGCACACCCAGTCCAGCACCAGCTCAGCCCTCGGTCCAAACTCCGCTCTTCATAACTTTGTAGCGGTACGGCGTGGAGCGTCGAAACTTTCACTGAGGCGGCATATTGGTATCTTCTGCATTCGTAGGTGGTTTGGACGGGCAAAGGAGTCGGCTAAGTAGGATAAATGACGGAGTTTGTTTCCAGGCTGCAGGAGCCTCACATTAATGCGGCCATTCTGCTTGTGCGTCCTCTAGCGCCCCCGGGGGTAGAAATATATTTCATTGGGCTAGACCCTCTGAGTTGGAAAGGAATGATAAAATGGTCTGTATATAATATACACAACAGTATTATTCACAAATAAAATGGTTTGTCCTGCATGACAATTATATACGAACATATTAAATAGCAGCCATTATGTTGCTGAGAAGACAAAATGAAAAAAGCACAGTTGCCCACATAGGCATATATATAACAAAATGTCGATTTGTCGACCCCTAACAGACGTAGGTGACCTTGATCCTTACAATGGGGTCTTCCTCAGGACCGTGAAGGGGCGCCGTACACCTCCATTGGCTGGGTGGTTAAAATGTTATAGTTGGGCCCTTGGGCTCCTAGGTTAGAAAACGGACAGATGGCAACTTCTTATTTGGTAATTTCACATTTCAACTATTTTTCTTATTTTCTTTTTTCAAAAATGTTCACTTCAAACAAAGGGCTGAGATTGAATCCAAGGGTACCCAATTACTCATGAAACCAAGCTGGCATAATTTCGTGGTAGAGAAAAGTCAAAATTCCAAAAGGCCTCTGAGGTACCTAGTTTCTCAAAGTGAAAGGCATCTGTTCTGTTGTGAACTGATGCATTTCACTTTCGGGGTCACCTATGTCCATTGTGGGTGTTAAGAGGCATTCCCGCATTATGGCATGGTTCGGGAGAAGCATGTCGATGTAGAGGCAAATTTTGCTAAGCTGCTTTGATTTTTCAGCGATCACCATCGGGGACACCCACAACGTCGGCCCAACACTTTCTCAATTACACCCCGCTTCTCAAGCTTGTAAATCTCTTGCTCCACCATTGGTTGCAGGAGGAATGGGATCCGGCGATGGTGGAACACCACTGGTTAGACAGTCTGGTCAATGTGCAATTTGATTGGAGAAGCCTTTAAGCATCCAAGGCCGCAAAACAGACAATGAAGGGCTGAATCTCTGCGATTCAAAACTGTCCAATCCCCCTTGCTGGTGACACACTCCCTGCCACAAAAAGATCAAGACAGACACCTTCTGAAGGGACATTCGGTACTGCCTGTTCAGGGTAGAGGAATCCAGGAAAACACAGAGGCAATGGGGGCCGGTTGAGATGCAAGACATTTTCCCCTTTTAATTGTCCCTCAGCAGATGGTGCAAGGTGATGGAGAATCACACTGCAGGCAATACTTGCACTCTGGGCGTAGGGCGGGCAGAATGAGGCAAGCAGAATGCTCCGTGTAGCTTTGGTTGAAACAGCAGCCAGAAAGGAGCACGACTCACAGGGATACCCACTTCTTCATTATTTAGTTACAATTGTCCGTCTTCTTCTCTTTCTTACTAGTCTTAGAGGTCTGCTGAACTTGCTGGGGGTAGTGAAAGGGACGCTATACGAAAACAATGTGCATTTTGGGTAAGTAATGGTAATATTTATGGCGTTAAAGATATCTGGTCAACGTTTAGACAATGGACGGCCATACAACAAACAGACACAGCCGTGTATATGTGCACACTTATAATGAAAAGATATGAAGCATTGTTCATAGATACTTCCCGGGGATTGATTGATTAAAAAATAACTATTGCCAAGGGTCATGTTCAGGGAGATGATATGCGTGAAGCCCTTGTTACCATGATTACGTTCAGAGACACAACGGCCTTTCTGCCATCTCCGAATGACAAAGCTATGTCTATGAGAGAGACAGCTCCCGTCTTTATCCCTGCAGTACTCGCCAATAACCAGGGTGTTCAAGCAGCCCCAGCCCATTGGCGTAGGATGTGGGTGCATGTCCCATGGAAAAGAGCGGATGTTCTTCAATTGAAATCCCAATTACCAGACCCCTGTAAGAATCCCGCTCTTTACTATCAGGAATTAGGTCAGATTGTTTCCTCTGGTGTCCTTACCTTAGAGGATATTGACTTATTATTCGGGTCAGTAGTACCACCCAACATATGGGACAAAATATGCCATGCTAACCATAATGCCGCTTTGCATGGTGACTGGACCGACTTTGAAAGGATGGAGAATGACAGAGAGGGAGGGATTAATCCTGATCCGGCTATTCTGGCTCTCCCAGGCTATCTGTTGCAACTCATGAAGACACTTTTGCCCGAAATAGCTGTTACTTGGGATAAGTTAAATGCATGTAAACAACGTAAGGATGAGTCTGTTGCTGATTTTTTCACCCGCTTCTAAACTGAGTACAAAAGTCACAGTGGATTGGACCCTAGAGCCTCTGGCTCGGGCTCAGTGTTTATTGATACGTTTATATCTAATTTATTACCGTATCTCTCGGCCCGCCTTAAGAAGGTTGAGAGTACGTGGTCAGCTCAGAATATGGCCGGCATCCCTGCCATATAGTATATTTTGAGAACAAGGGAACCCCATAAAGCAAACCTGGGGTAGGTATGTACTTTTAAAGAAATAGTGGTTCAAGGGTGGCCTGATAAGGTCCTTAAAAGAATAAAGCGAATAATTAATTAACGCTAGGGAGCTAGGGATGTACGTTCATACGAAATCTTTATTTACTTCCTTTTTTTTATATATATACAATTCTTATAACGTTTTTCAGGTGCTCACTAAGTGATAAAGTGCAGGACGTGACATAAGTGAACATAGTGAAAAAACTAACTCTCACACAACAACAAGAGTTCGCGAGAAATGCGAATGCGCGGGCGGCCGCGCATGCGCATTGGGATGGCAGACGGCGGCGCGAAAGAGAAGAGGAAGCCCCGGGACGCCGCGGACCAGGTAAGTGCCTTTTAATTTACTTCTGTAGTATATTTACATTTAATAAGGTATTTAGGAGAGGGCGGGAGGGAGGCGGGCGGCGCGTAGTGGGGCTACGCAGAGTGCGTGGGTGGGCGTAGTTTCAGGCCCACTTTGCTTAGCTCCGCGTAGCCCCACTACGCTCACTACGCCCACCCTTAGTTTAATCCATCACCGTTCTTTAGCCCACTCTGCCACCCCAGTTCAGACATGGCCATATGCAAATCAGTCTGACCCTGTGCCTCATGGGAACATTCCAGCCCGAACTGCCAAGCCATGCCTTCCCTGGACCGGAAACAAGCTTCCGAGGACCGGTTTCTAGCATTTCAGCCGTCTTCAGCCCGGCTTGCTTGAATCCAGTGGCAAAGTGAGCAAGGGACTCACGTCTGAGCATACTCTGCCAACTTATGGCGAACAAAGCGGTACAAAAGGGGGTGGAGATGGACGGAGCATCTGAACCAATCAAACACTCACACCCAGTCAACAGATAGGGGTTTAATCCATCACCGTTCTTTAGCCCACTCTGCCACCCCCGTTCAGACATGGCTTGGCAGTTCGGACTGGACTGTTCCCATGAGGCACAGGGTCAAGACTGATTTGCATATGGCCATGTCTGAACTGGGTTGGCTTGGTGAGCAAAATAACAATAGATTAAACCCAGATCTGTGACTGGGGGTGAATGTTTTGCCATGTGCAACATTCCCTCCATCATCTTGTGTGTTTTGCTGTTCACCCTATGTGGGAAGGGTATGCCCAGACGTGGGTCCCGTGCTCACTAAGCCAATGGAGTCAAGCTACCTGGCTGAAGACGGCTGATAGCCAGAAACCGGTCCTAGGATGCTTGATTCCGGTCCAGGAAAGACATGGCTTGGTAGTTCGGGCTGGACTGTTCCCATGAGGCACAGGGTCAAGACTGATTTGCATATGGCCATGTCTGAACTGGGTTGGCTTGGTGAGAAAAATAACGATGGATTAAACCCAGATCTGTGACTGGGGGTGAATGTTTTGCCCTTGTCCAACATTCCGTCCATCATCTTGTGTGTTTTGCTGTTCACCCTATGTGGGAAGGGTATGCCCAGACGTGGCTCCCGTGCTCACTAAGCCACTGGAGTCAAGCTATCGAGGCTGAAGACGGCTGATAGCCAGAAACCGGTCTTAGGATGCTTGATTCTGGACCAGGGAAGACATGGCTTGGCAGTTCGAGCTGGAGCGTTCCCATGAGGCACAGGGTCAAGACTGATTTGCATATGGCCATGTCTGAACTGGGTTGGCTTGGTGAGCAAAATAACGATGAATTAAACCCAGATCTGTGACTGGGGGTGAATGTTTTGCCATAGTGCAACATTCCATCCATCATCTTGTGTGTTTTGCTGTTCACCCTATGTGGGAAGGGTATGCCCAGACGTGGGTCCCGTGCCCACTAAGCCACTGGAGTCCATCATCTTCTGTGTTTTACTGTAAGGCTTATGGCCACTGGGTTAGTGAATGCCCGGTATTAGCCCAGGATATTCAGTCAGGAAAAACTAGGCCCAAACCCAAAGGGAAGGAAATATGGGACCTCCTAGGCGGAGGCGTGGCCAGATCCTAATGTTCGACCCCGTATGGTTCTGCCCCAGGGTACAGTTAACAGATTTTACAACAGTATGAGGCCACTAGGACCTACTTTAACGATGATTATGATGAGACCGATGAGACAGGTTTCTACCAGCCATAGGAAAGCCAGGAAAGGGGTAATGCAAGAGTGCCAATTCCTGTGGATCCGCGAGGTCTTATGTCCAGATGTCAGTTGCAGGGGATAAAAAGAAGTTTCTCCTAGACACCGGGCTACTAGATCCTCTGTTGCACACACCTTGATACCAGAGGCACCCTTTTCTGGCTCTCTCAATGTCTCCGTGAATTTTTCTGGGGTCCCTGTCACCAACCCCGTCTCTAAGTCTCTCCCGATGGATCTCGGTCCAGCTCATATGGATGCTCCTTTGATTCTCACGACTGGATGTAGTGAAAATTTGCTGGGTATGGATTTGTTAAAGGCCTTACATGCTACCATTTCTTGTAGTCCTGATGGCGTGTCCCTTACCATATCACCAGAATACTACACCACTATGTTCCTCTCCGGCCCTCCCCTTCCGTTCTGCAGGCCTTACCCCATCACTTTGGGCCACTTCTGACACTGATGTAAGACTTCTCGACATTTCTCCGCATACTGTCCATATCCAGCAAGGTGCCCAACTGCCCCAGCTTCGCCAGTATCGCCTTCCCCAGGAAGGTGAGGATGCCCTATTATCTATAATATCAGATCTCATGAACACTGGAGTAGCTGAGGAGACACGTGGTAATGAGTGTAACAGCCCAATTATTCCAGTTCTTAAAAAATGTATTGATCTCTCTCCCGCGGCCCCCAAAATCTATCGGTTTGTCATCAATCTGCAGGCTCTCAACAAAATTATGGTCTCACAGTATCCCGTTGTCCCTGATATCACAGCCCTCTTGACCATGGTCCCAGCGACTGCCACTCATTTTTTTGTTATTGACCTAAAGAATGCGTTTTTCAGCATTTCCATACATCCAGACAGTAGACATCTTTTTGGTTTCAGAGCTTCCGGTTCTGCCGCGCCCCCAAGGTTTCACTGAAAGCCCCAGCATCTATAGTCAGGCTCTCAAGAATCAGTTGGACTCCCTGATGCTCCCAGCAGGAGCCACTCTGTTGCAATATGTAGATGACTTCTTAATTGCAGCCACTTCTGCTCCACTTTGTGAACAAGCAACAGTACGTCTGCTTCACCACCTTGCCTCCCACAATCATAAGGTTTCCTTGAACAAATTACAATTTTGTCGAGAGAAGGTGACCTACCTCGGCCACCTCCTCTCGAAGGAGGGAAGATAACTTACTGCTGACCGAGTGTCTCTTATTACCTCCATGCCTCCCCCTTTGACATACAAGTATGTGCCTTTATAGGCCTCACTTCCTATTGCAGAGAATTGATCCCTAACTTCTCGGCCATTGTCAAACCTCTTTTAGCTCTCACTACTAAAGATATGCCAGAAAGATGTTTTTCATGGACAACTGAGCATGTGGCTGCCTTTCAGACACTCAAAGATGCCTTAAGTACAGCTCCAGTGTTAGGCACCCCAGACTATGGCAAAAAAAAAAATCTTTTTGTCCATGAGACACATGGCTGCCCTTGCACAGTCTTAACTCAGATTTTTGGAGACAAACATTGCCCTTGTGCTTATTTTTCGGCTACACTTGACCCTGTAGCCCGAGCCCTCCCTGGATGTTTATGCGCAACTGCTGCTGCTGCACTTATGGTCCACCAGAGCGCAGGTATTGTTATGTCTTCACTCTTGACCTTAATGGTCCCACATGCAGTAGATACCTTGCTCAACAACACCAAGACACAACGACTTACAGGTTATGAGCTCACTCTTTTTGCCAGTCACATTGACATTATGAGATATAATATTCTAAACCCAGCTACACTACTCCCCACTGAGACACAAGGGAAAAATTCTGACCCTCATGATTGCATATTACAGACTGAAGAAGAGACAAAGGGTTGTGTGGACCTACAAGACACCCCCCAACAGACGCTGAGGGAACACTTTACATAGAGGGTTCATGTCTTAAAAGATGGGATGGAACTACATCTGCTGCATATGCCCTCACCACTCTTGTTACAGTAGTTGAGACAGCACAAATTCCACAGACATCGGCCCAAGCGGCTGAATTAGTGACCTTGACACGAGCTTGTGAAATCAGTAAAAACATGACTGTTAATATCTATACGGATAGTCAATACGTATTTGGGGTGGCTCACAATTTTGGCATACTCTGGAAAGAAAGACATTTTCTCACCTCACATGGGACTAGAATACAGCATGGCCCCCTGATACACAGACTTCTAGATGCCTTGACATTACCTAGAAAAGTTGCAGTGCTTAAATGTAAAGCCCACCAGAAAGTGACTGATGATGTAGGGGAAGGCAATGCCCTTGCAGACCAAACAGCAAGACAGACTGCTCTAAGTAAATCAGATGGAATGTTTGTGTCAGGACCAGCCAGATGGGTGGTGGAAGGAGGAATGTTGGAAAATACTAGTCAGAGTGTGGTCGAGATTCAATCTCATGCCACTGCAAAAGAACTGCACACATTGGAGGAACATCTGGCAGAGAAAGAGATAGAGGGATGTTGGGTGCATATATACGAAGGGAGGCAATGGATGTTACCAGACAGTCATGTCCCCCCAGTTGTCACTATGGCCCATGGCCCTGCCCATATCAGTGCAAAGGGAATATGCAAGTTACTAGAGCCTACATGGTATAATGAAAAAATACACCTATATGCTGACCGGGTGGTTAATTCATGTATGATCTGCCTTATGCACAATCCAGGAAAAGGTAAAGTTAACCCCGCTGGTGGTTTCTCCCCACCTACGTTCCCTTTTGAGGCCATCCAGATAGATTATATCCACATGGACAGGTGTGCAAATTTGAAATATGTCCTTGTAGTGGTCTGTGCCTTCAGCAGATTGGTGAATTCCGACCCCACCAAGGATTGCACAGCTATTACAACGGCCAAAGTTTTGTTGAAAGAATACTTTCCCCGATTTGGGTTGCCCCGTTTGATTTGGAGTGACAATGGCCAACATTTTACAGCCAATGTGGTCCAGTTTGTGTGTTCCGGGCTTGGTGTCAGACAACATTTTGATGCTGCTAATCACCCCCAGTCAGCTGGATTGGTGGGGAAATACAATGGGGTACTTAAGTTAAAATTAGCCAAAATAGTGGCGGAAACAGGTGTTACCTGGGTAGATGCCCTACCCCTTGCTCTCCTGTCCGCAAGGACGACTGCCCACTCAAGGATAGGATTATCTCCCCACGAATTGGTATTCGGTAGACCAGCTAATGTATGGGGCATACCAAGGCCAAAGAAATTGTCTGTAGTTGAGTTCCCAGTATTGACTTCCTGTACCAGTTAACCGATTCTTTTTGTACTCTTTATCATCAGGTACACACTGCGATCCCCGACAAGAGCGAAGGCCCAGGTCATAACATTCAACCAGGTGACTGGGTGGTGATCCGAAATTTTCAGCATATCAAGTGTCTGGAGCCCCGCTGGTCGCACCCAGAGAAAGAACTGGACACATGCTACCGATTGTAAATGGATGTCTCTCCCCCTCCCGTACGACCAATGGGTGAAAGAATGATTGCCGCATTGCGATACAGGAGTAGTACCGACCTTTGTCCCTTTCAGTGAGACTCAGCTTCATTACACCACTACGGAAGCCGAAACTGATCAAATTTTAGGGAGTCCAGTCATCCCTCCTCTGCAGGATCAGGGGAAGGAACAAGAAGCTCTCTTTCCAGACCACTCCATACCTTCTTCCACTCGCTATAACTTGAGACCAAGGAAAGGGGCTGGCCCTTGACTCTGCCTGGTGTCTAATAGGCTGTAGGGCTGTGATACCATGTGGAGAAGTGTGGCTCAATGATTACAGCGGCAGACCCTGATGCAGAGGTCTAGCCCGGGACCAGGGTTCAATTCCCCGCCTCGGCGGGTCTTGGGCTCAAAATTCCACGGACCTGATAATTCTCGCCTCGGTGCCTATTCCAATCATGGAGTCCCACTCTGCAACTATGGGCAATTGCTTGCTTAATCGCCACAACGGCCCCCACAATGCTAATGATGCCTGGATTCCACCTTGGGTGTGTCCAGGAGTGGACGCCTCACAGGGAAAGCCAGGATGAGTTCCACAGCGGTATTTGTACAAGCGCCTTGAGACCCTTGCGGGTGAGTAGTGCGCTATACAAGTATCAATTTACAATTTACATATCTCCGGCTGAGACCGGTGCTGGTATGCTGGACCAATGGGAAGTCCATAGGACTCTTGGTATCCACATCCAGTGAAGCAACCACCAATCACGGACAGACGCTAGCGACAACAGGCAGAGCACAATGGCAGCGGTCCGAGGGTCTGAAGTACACAAGAAATATGTCAAACCTCTGAATAATAAATGCTTCCTTTCCACGATAGTTATACATTTTGCTCTCCTCATCCTGCTGGTTGTGGGATGGTTTCTGCTGCTGACCTCTCCCCCAGCTCCTCTGGCTACGACACCGACACCTGCAGAACATCTCCACGCCACCTTGTCACCCCATGAACTACCATGACGCCTGGAATTCATGAACAATACTTTTGTACAATTATTGCACCAGCATCAGCTTGTGATTAATACTTCAAACTGTTGGGTATGTGGGCTCATGCCACACTCTATGACACACACTGTCCCCTATTTCGTCTATCCGTTTTCCTTTTTTTGGGTCCTGTCTGGCTTGGAGGATGCTCGTCACCGATGCATATGCGATCAATGGAACAACAAGCTCCATCATTGGCGATTTTTATTACACTTTCACTCGAAACAGAATAGTAGTAGTATAGCTTTATTTCGATACGGTACATATCATAAAAGCAGTACAAAGAATAAAATCATTACAAAGATGCATAATATAAAATACCGTAGGGAATCATGATAAAAACAGTAATACACGAAATACACATTTAGGCTATCATTCCAATGTTTGCGCTAATGTCTGGACAAAAAAGGGCATTACTGGATCAGTAGCTTCCTTGCAGATCTTAAACGCCAAGCCCAGCCAAGAAATTTTGCCATGCAGCATGCAAAGAATGGGCGAGCATCAGAGCGCAGTATACGTAGGGCTTCTACATGTGATCTTGTTCCCAGGCTTCTACACAGGGGCTTTAGCCATTTCAATCTAGGCGCTGCGTAGACACTGCACTCAAACAGAAAGTGGGCGACAGACTCTACCCTTGAGTCGCAGAACGGACAAAACGCCACCGTTTGAAAAGGAGGATTCCAAGAGGAAGTTAGCGATCCTAGGGGGAGAACACCCACCCTAAATTTGAAGTATAGTGATCTGTCTCCAGAGCTGTGGATTAGGTCCAGATAGGGTTCCCTGAAGGGGAGATCTTTAACTAATAAGAACTGGGCAACAGATTTGCAATGGTTGGAATTACGCATTCTATTGTTTTTTACCCATAACCAGTAAGCGTTCTTTAGGAACTGCTTGGGCGGTGCTGTTTTATTGGCCCAGGCATCTCCTAATCCCAGCTCGTAGAGCAATCGTTTTACCTCCTTAAACCAGGGTATCTTATTACAACCTGGAAGAGACAACAGATCTATCAGGGCATCCGCGTAACTACTCAATTCTGGGACATTCCATACCCGGGACCAAAGTAGCAGGGGGCGTAATTTTGCTTGCTCACAAATTGGGCGAGTACCTGCATCCATCAAGAGGGGGATTGTAGGAGTACTGTGGGGTAGCCTCATCAGATCTTTATGGAAGTTATTTTCCAGATGGGCCAAGGTATCGACTCTCTGCGTACCCCACAGTTCAGCGCCATATAGAGCTGCGCTTACTACCCTTGCTCTGTAGATATCTAGCACTGCCCCGATTGGTTTCAATGAAGAGGCTCGTTGTTCCTTGAGCAAGGCACCTGTGACCCTTTTGTGAGTCAGAAACACCTTTAGATGGTGTGCCTTCCAACTCATTGAGTCACACAAACGAATTCCCAGGTAATCAAATTCTTTGACTCTCTCCAGAGGGATGGAGTCTAGAACGGGTGGGGCGACAGATTTCTTGGGGGGTTAAGGACAAGAAATTTGGTCTTGCTTATGTTTATAGCTAAACCCCTGCTGTCACAGAAGGATTTAAAACTAGAAAGCAATTTCTGAATGCCCGCTGGGGATTTCGAGATCAGGAGGGTATCATCCGCAAACAGGAGCGTTGGGACTGCCCGCCAGGGTAGGTGCATCCGCAGGGTGTTGCAGCAGATGCTCCACCACTCCGTTGACATATAATGAAAACAGAGTGGGGGCAAGCACACACCCCTGGCGGACGCCCCTGTCTACTGGGATACGAGATGTTTTTTCACCCTGGACACCCCACCTGATCTGGGCGAAATTGCCTTCATGGAATTTTTTAAGCGAGATCAGCAAGTAGGTGGGTAACCCTAATCCATCGAGGACATTCCAAAGTAGTTTCCGCGGGACCAGGTCGAAGGCCGTTCTCAAGTCAATAAAGACTAGATACAACGTACCCCCTCCCAGTACCACCACCTTCCAGTATATCATCAGAAGGCGGAATGTTTGCTCGATGGTGCCTGTCCCTGTTCTAAAACCTGCCTGGAAATCAGACAGGATCTTTCCCTCATCGGCCCACTGCAGGATCCTACCCAGGACAACTTTCCCCGCCACCTTCTGGGTTGAATCCAACAAGCTTATAGGGCGATAGTTGGCTGGGTCGTCCCTGCTGCCTTTCTTAAAGATAGGCACAACTTCTGCACCCCTCCAAGAGTCAGGAAAAGATTCTCCTAGCAGAGCCTCATTTAAAAGTGAAGCGATTAATCTGCTCCACGCTGCTGGGTAGGATTTCAATAGGTCCCCTGGGATCCCGTCGGGGCCCGGGGCCTTATTGGGGACAATGACTCTGATAGCCCTTTCGACTTCCTGACTAGTGAAAGGGAGATCTATGGCAAGAGAATTAGCAGTTGTAATGGACAAGGATCCCGGGCATGGAGGAGACAAGTCCAGTGCAGCAGAATAGAGCTTGGAGAAGTGTGCAAACCAAGCATCACCCGGGATGTTACAGGTTAATTGCTGGTCAATGGGCTTGTTCCTTTCTCTTAGGAGATCCCAGAACCTTTTGGAATCCTTCAAGCTACTAGCTTCGGTTAGGTCTCACCAGAAGTGATAATCATAAGCCTCCTTTGCCTCCGCCACTATTTTTTAATAGGATTTCCTTGCAGAACTAATAGCTACCTGATCCCTACTCTTTACCGCAGCAATAAGCTCCCCCTTAGCAATACGACATTTAGGAGAATACCATTTGTCTCTAGCATTAGAATCACTTTTGGAACCCACCCTGGGCTTGGTATGGTGAATAATAAACAGCTTACTCAATGATTCTATGGTCTCTAAAAAAAGTGATAAGACTTTAGTACTAGATGGGTTTAAAGCGTCAAGCCGTGGTTCCACCACAGACAAGATGGACCCGGCTTGCGCCAACCTTGCCTCATCTGCTTTAACTTTTGCCCACTTCAAACGCCTACCACAGTTGGACGGAACGATTTCATGGGATGACTTCCAGATATGGGCTTGCTTGTCGTGTTTCTTAATTTGCCAAGGGGGCGAAAGGGTTAAACAAAGAGGGTTGTGGTCACTATCGCAAGATGCAACAACCTCCATATCTAGGTGAAAGGACCAAAGGTTATAATTCAAAATGATATAATCGATTCTGGAGGAGTGGCCCGGTCTGTTATAAGTGTGAGCACCCATAAGGTCCGATTTTGAACGCCCATTCACTGATCTCAAATTATGCTCCAAACACAGTGCATTGATATCTATCGCACTTTGCGACCATTTGGGGATCGGGTCAAGGGACAAGGACGGGATACCCCTTCTTGCATCTTCTTCAAAGGAATCCAAAATATCTTCTTTTGCCAAGGGTTCAAAGCAACAGTTAAAGTCGCCTGCAAGGAGGATATAGGAGTCTATCTTGCAGGCAGCTAGGTCGTTGCTAAGACCTGTCTGCGGTAGGCTTGATGACCCGCTCCTAGCGCCCCTCAGATACAGGTTAAAAACCTCTAACATTCTTCCCCCCTGGCAATATATTGAGATCCTCTGCAAGTCGGGAGAGTGTGTGGACCTATGGCTCACTTTTAGGCCCAAAGCAATGCTAACCCATATTAAAAGGCCTCCAGACGGGCGGCCCTTTGAACCCCTTTGTTGAAGAGCTGGGACAAAGTAGGTGGTATATCCTACTCTGTGTTTTGGTTCCAGGATCCAGGTTTCTTGCAAGATACAAATATCAAATGGCTCTAGGAACACATTCCATTCGGGATTATCAAAGTTCCGATTTAGCCCTGCCACGTTCCAGCTTACAATCTTTATCGGGGGTACATCTATGGTAGGTTGGCTGGAAGAATGAGCAGATGCAGGTGGAATAGGCACAGCCACTAAAGGTAACCTATGAAGGGGTTCATTTTGGGGAATTTTGTGGGAGGTTGTAAGGACCGTAATTCCCTCAGGCTGGGTTCCTACCGATAATGAGGCAAGTATGGAGGCCTTTGGTAGGGTGTAAGAGGGTTCCAACTGGTCATCCCTACCTTGAGGGCTAAAAGCTCCCACTTCAGACAGCTCAGCTAAGTCTGCACTACTCTTAGCTATCAAACCCCCCTCGGAAGTAGAACCATGTGATGTTCGTACTAAACCAGAAGGATGGACAGTGACTAAGGATTTAAAGCTTACACAAAGGGAATCGGGACGCCCTTGGGCTGGCAAAGATGGTGCATTACCCGCTGTGTAGGACCCAGAGTGCCTGGGGAGTCAATCTACTTCCTCCAGGCCTCCGAATCTATTTGAGATTGGGAAACCATTCCAATGTGAAAGGGGATCCACTTGATGGTTATAACGGTTTCTCATTGGTTGGTGTTGGACTAATGACCAATTATCCGTCTGGTTGTACATGGGTCGTGGGGGATAGAAAAAAGACAAAGGTCTCGGGATGACAGAGGACCCCTCGCTACAAGGCCACGAACATATATGCTGAGCCGTGTGCGGATCATCAAAAGTTACGACTATACAATCCCCCGCTTTCGTTTTCCTAGTAGGGCCCACCCAGGAAGTTCTAAGCACCATCAGAACTTTACTTCTGCGGCCATTGGGAATTGGTCTATTGACATTAAGCCAATGCATTATTTTATTTTTCAAGGACCAATGATTCTCATATTGGCCATTGCTAATCTGAGGAACTCCCGTCAGCACGACTACAAAGTCGTTAGCTTCCGGGGGAAGGTCAATGTAGCCCCCTCTAAAGTTATTCTTTACCTGGAAGTCCTGGGTAGGTGGTGTAGTTGCCTCGCCAGGCTGGGATTTTAAGGAGTTAGCAGGTAAGTGGGTTGGAACCCGTTTGGGGGCCTTAGGGATTGTAACAGTTGACATTTGATCCACCTTCACAGTCCTCGGTTTGGGGACCGGGCGTGCAGTAGTAGGTATAGTGGGCAGACTTTGGTGTGCTTCTGCTGGGATAACTAGAGAAGTAGTTTCAGCTACAGGGAGACCCTGATTCTCAAGACTTCTCAAACCGAGAGTGGCCAGAGCAATAATGCTCTTTTCCATCTCAAGCAAGTTATTTTCGATTCGTGAAAGTCTGAGATCTAGAGGAGATAGAAGCTTTTTAAGGGATTCCCATACCAGATCTATAAATTCCCTATCGTTATTGCCCAAACCATCTATCTGTAAACCTTCAGTTGCTGGGGTGGTACCGGGTGATTGCTCGATGGTTATCCCCACCCCAACTTCCTCCGGTGGGGGTTGCTTCCCAAGAAGCCGGACACCTTTGGTGGTAGGTGTTAAGCCTTTTGGCAGTGTCAGTTGTTGAGACACCGCGATTTTCGCCTTCTTCCGTGAATAAGCGGAACGAGAGCGAGGCTTCTGGTTTGGTTGGGTAGCACTAGGAGCATTAAAAACCACTGGGGGGGGAAGAGTAGTAGTGACATTCTGAGGGCAAGAGGTGACAGGTACACTCACTTCCACAAGGTTGGATTGTGAGGTGTGGTGTGGGGAAGGAATAAGTCGGGGCGGGGTGGGGTGAACCTCAGCCTCTGAAATTATGCAGTGGGGAATGGGAGGGCGCTCTGGAGTAACCGCCGCAGCTATAGGGCCCAATGAGGATTTTTTGGAAGTAGCAATAACTTCAGACAGTCTTCTAGCCGCTGCCAACTCAAGGGATACTCGAGTTTGAAGCTTGGATATTTCCTGGTCAATGGCGAAGTTCGTACGGGTAATGAAATCGTCCATTGGACCACTAATTGGATGACCACCTTTAGAGGCTTTACTCCTGGTTATTCTAGTGCACATATCTTAAGCAAGGGGCAAGGCCAGGCAACAAATTATATATGGAATGGAGGGTGTAGATTGAACTTTGTGGTCCTCTGTAATAGGGAGCAGTGGGCGAAAGAGAGTGGGCCAGTCCAGTCCGCTCAGTCCTCGAACGGCCTCAAACGGCCCGGTCTTTGCCCGGTCTTTGCCCCGGGCTGCGTCCCGCGATGCGGGAGAAGAGGCTATGTTTAAAGTGTTGACGAAAAGGGCGGGGGGCGGAGCTCCAGGGAGAGCGGACCGGAAGCTGACCACGGTCTCGCAGGGACACCTGGGAACGGTAGTCCCTGCACGCTCGCAGCCCTGGAGTTCAAATTCCACCCTGAGTCACCCCCACCGAAAACAGGCAGAGACAGCACCAGCACGGTGTCCCAGGTGAAGCGGCACCCGCGGAGCGGGTGCGGCGAACAGCACAACAGTCAGGAGCAGGGGTAAGATGAGCGCCAATCCACGAGTGCGCTGACAGCAACAGCAAGGTATCCCAAGGTCAGGAACTGCCCAGATGGTTTTAATTGCCTTCAGATGGGCGGGGGGCGGAGCTCCAGGGAGAGCGGACCGGAAGCTGACCACGGTCTCGCAGGGACACCTGGGAACGGTAGTCCCTGCACGCTCGCAGCCCTGGAGTTCAAATTCCACCCTGAGTCACCCCCACCGAAAACAGGCAGAGACAGCACCAGCACGGTGTCCCAGGTGAAGCGGCACCCGCGGAGCGGGTGCGGCGAACAGCACAACAGTCAGGAGCAGGGGTAAGATGAGCGCCAATCCACGAGTGCGCTGACAGCAACAGCAAGGTATCCCAAGGTCAGGAACTGCCCAGATGGTTTTAATTGCCTTCAGATGGGCGGGGGGCGGAGCTCCAGGGAGAGCGGACCGGAAGCTGACCACGGTCTCGCAGGGACACCTGGGAACGGTAGTCCCTGCACGCTCGCAGCCCTGGAGTTCAAATTCCACCCTGAGTCACCCCCACCGAAAACAGGCAGAGACAGCACCAGCACGGTGTCCCAGGTGAAGCGGCACCCGCGGAGCGGGTGCGGCGAACAGCACAACAGTCAGGAGCAGGGGTAAGATGCAGAATAGGCAATATCAGGAATCCTTTCTGCCCTACTACGACATCTGACATCTTGAACATCTCTCGTGCTGAATGCAGTGAGATGGTTGTGTTCAACAACCCAAGTAGAATAATCTTCTCCCGATTTCGGTCCAGACACAATGTTCCCACCAAATTGCAGGCTTTCAATGTGATCAACACACATGGCCAGGTGTGCATGAAAGGACTGGGGACCTGGGAGGTAGGAATCAGTGACTGCGCAATAGTCAGTACACTGAATATTACCTCACCACCACTCCTAATCGCTTCTCCAAATACCTATTTTGTTTGTGGACAGTCTGCTTATACCTGGCTTCCAGGTAATTGGTCAGGTGTGTGTTATTTGGCCTTTCTTCTTCCCCCTACCTTTACTGCTGTTGAGACACATCACTTGACCAATCCCCACCTCCACCATCGTATGTTATGTTATGTTATGTTATGTGGTTTTTATTAGGCGCGCAAATGCTCCAGCTAAGGAGCGTCTTGGCGCCAGACAAGGCAGCTACACAACACAACTAAATAAAACAGCACAGAACACACAAACTAAGGAAATAAAAATGTTTTTAAGGCGCGACGAAAAGAGAGCACATCGCTCATGGCGCGAATTGCCGGGGGCAAGGAGTTCCACAGAGCAGCGGCCCGCACTCGGAATGAGCGACCACCGGCCCTGCTTCGCTTAAAGCGCGGGACCACAGCCAAATCGAGATCTGACGATCTTAAGGGTCGTGCCGGAATGTAATTGGCCATGAGTGTCGTGAGGATCATTGCAGGGGACCCCTTCAAGATCTTATGGGCGACGCAGAGGACCTTAAACTGAATCCGCTGCGCCACAGGGAGCCAGTGCAATGCTCGAATGGTGCTGGAGGTGGGACAGAATCTAGGAAGACCCACCACCGCTCTCGCAGCAGCATTCTGGATCCGCTGCAGGCGCCCTATCTCAGCTACATTCAGTCCGGCCAACAAAGAGCTAGCATAATCCAATCTAGATATGACGGTAGCTTGGATCATGAGTTGCCGGGTGGGGGCATCAAAGAACTTTAGCACCGGACGGAGCCCACGCAAGATGCCGAAGCAGCAAGCAGCCGTGCGTTTAGTGTGGCATGCAAACGTAAGGGAAGGGTCCAACCAGACCCCGAGGTTTTTAAGCTCGGCGACTGGGATGGGAGCGGAACCCAACTCCTCCGGCCACCATCTCTCTCCCCACAGTTCCGGTCGCCTACCAAATACCATCACCTCGGTCTTACTAGCGTTTAGCTGGAGACAATTAAGCGTCATCCACCTAGCGACCGCCCTCAGTCCTTGTTGAAACCTAGGAGCGTCGACCTCCGCATCCCCGCTGATCGTGACCGCTAGCTGGGTGTCATCGGCATATGATACCATGGTCATACCCCATAGTTTGACAACCTCAGCTAGCGGCCTTACGTACAGGTTGAACAGCGTAGGACTCAGCGAGGAGCCTTGGGGGACGCCCAGGTTCAACGGGTGGAATTTAGACTGAAAGGGTGGGACGGTCACGCTAAAGGCCCGGTTTGATAAGAACGACCGGAACCAGTCGAGTGCTATGCCGGAAACACCAGCATCCTCTAAACGCTGCAGAAGGATAGGGTGCGAGACGGTGTCAAAGGCAGCGCTTAGATCTAATAGCTTAGTATACCTAAGGGAGTAATTGAAGCAGATGACACTGGAGGACAGGAGGCAGGGGACTTCTTCAAAGGTTTCCTGCCGTTCTTGGGTCCTATGGTCAACAGCCGCAACATACAACACCTTACCCGAGTGGTGGAGGCAACCATTAATGAAACAGCAGGGGCATTGGGCAACATCACCGCAGAGCTTCAGGTGGACCGCCTGATGACACTACATCGAATGGTACTTGACATCATCCTTGCTGACCGTGGTGGTGTATGCAAACTAATCGGCTCTAGCTGCTGCATTTACATACCTGATAACGCTCCATCGTCTATCAAGCTATCCAACGTCTGCATAAACTTTCCTCTGAGATTCATCAACAACTAGACGACTGGTCCCTCGTGGGCTGGATTTGGGGCCTCCTTTCCAGATGGGGATGGAGGATCCTCATCTTTTTTGCCTTGGGAATAGCACTCATCATCTCATGCTGACTGTGTATCCAGTGCTTGCCTATGCTTTGTGCTATGTGTACACAGGCCCTTAAAAGTTCCCTGGTCAGTACACGTGACACCAATGTAAGGATAATGCTTCAACAAGAGATTGGTGACCTAATGCAGATAGACATTTCCTGAGAACATGTTTTGCCACTCAATGGCAAAAGGAGGTTCTGAACAAAATGAGTTTTCACTAGGTCCTATTAATTCCTCCATTCCTCGCCATCTCGTGACAAAACCCTGCCTACAGCCTCCATTTCTGCTGATACTAAAAAATATCACATACCCAAACCCCCCCTTCTTTGCAGTTAGCCAATTCATCAACAGAAAGCCATGAGACACCTACGCCCTGTGTGAACAAGCTTGTTTTTCGTCTTCTGCTCCCTGCTTGGTAAAGATCCTTGACACTGTGATCAGGTTATCTGGACAATGGTCTGAATGCTGAGCCTTGATCAAGCTGATTGAACAATGGTCTGAATGCCGAGCCTTGGTCTAGCTGATTGAACAATGGTCTGAACACTGCCTTGATCAGGTCATCAACTACAAACACCGCCCTGATTGAACAATGGACTGAATGCCAAAGAATGGTGTAAAAATGTATATAAGGCTTGTTCGCTGTGGAGTAAAGCAGCAGCCTCCTGGGTTTTATCTCTAACTAGCTTGGGACTCTGTTCCATAGCCCGGGCTATTGTAATAAAGGTGGTTCTCTCTGCAGACGAAGGTTTCCGGGTCCACTTTATTATATAGGGAGGGTAAGAGTAGACTCGGGTGATTCCCATACCGCCAAGCCCCCACTACTCCTTGAGGTGGGCTTTTCTTGGTTCTACAAATGGGCAGACCCATCCTGACTCCTGGAGCCAGGCACACCAGCCAGCCCCTGTCACTCACAAGCCAGACAGGCAATTCACATTTACTGCACACAGACATGCCAACTTCTAGAAGTGGTACTTCTACACTAGCCATATTAAAGCTGTGCACACCATTTCGCAGCATTTATTCTCACGAGTTCGCATATTCTAAACTCGCCCCTGCACTCCTCTCACATCAGGAACTACCATGGACATTCATCTCCCCCATGCATTCCTATGGGAGGGCAGGCTAATCTCACCACACGCACTCAGGCTACGCACGCACTTTGCACTGGGACACAGTGTTAAAGTGTGCAGAAGCCTAAAACAACTAACACCAGGTCACATTTAAAAGCAAAAAGTTTAGGGGTGAACCTGCCAAAAGGGCCAAGTACAACACAAACCCCTTCCAGCCAAAACGCAGGGCAGACCAATAATCACTGTGATGGGCTTCCCTGCTTTGGGCGATAGAACACGGACACGGGGCAGCAACTGCAGGGACACCCTCCTATGCCACCGTGAACCCATGTGGTTCCTTCTTAAAAAGCTGTCTGGAACAACTGGGCTACCCCACTGGTACTCCCAAGCTGTCCGTGGCCCGGACCAGGCCCTAGGCCACCCAGATGACACTGGTCCTTGCCTATTCACAGAGTGGGGGGTAGTTACCCCTGGCACATAGTAGCCATTCTCCACTCTTTCTCTCCTCAGGACAGTTCTAGACTGCCACTGACCCTCCAGCCTAGGGTCTGTACCCTCAGGCTGGCCAGAAGTCACGGGTGAGGCTCTCCTCCCCCTACCTCTCCTTCTAGGGTTCCACACTCTCCTCTTTTGAGAGGTACCCATAGAACACCACTTTCCTACCAGTTCAGGACCACTCTCCCAAAACTGGTCTCTCAACCTAGGGTTTAACCCCTCAGGTTGCACCGGGGTCAGAGGCGAGGACTTCCACCCTCTGCACCCCCTTCTAGAGTTCTGCACCAGTCCCAACTGGAGTGGTACCCCTGGAAGGTGAACCGGTCAGGACACTGGTTACAGATGTCCTTCCCTCCAGGTCAGGCAGATCCTGAACCTGTTTTCCCACCCTTGGGTCTAAACCCTTTGGCGGAATACTTGCCTGGAACTCCAGGACTTCTGGGGACTCACACTATCCCCCTGAGGGTAACACATGACTCATGTGTTGTGTGACCGTCTGTCTGGTGCTGCTCTCCCGTCCCCTATCCACCTGACAGTGCGCGAAGATTCCCCAGAACAGAATTGGTGTCACCATGGTCACTCTACGGGAACTGAGCCCAACTGGCTAGTTCCTGACCCACTGGTTTTTCCACTGGGGAACACAAACCCCATTCACCACTCACTTCGGACTTCTGTGCCCTCCCAATGGGAGTGGCACTACCAGACATTAGAACCACTGGAGCTCTATCTACAGACGCTCCAGGTTCTCTAGACACTAGGAGATCCTCCTCAAATGGACTAACAGGACAGCCTAGGTCCCCAACCTGGTGTTCCCTGAAGAAACCATCCAGGTTATGAGACTGGGTTTTGGACACCTGGGAACACTCAGTCCCACACTCACTCCTACTCCACTGAGACAGGTCGTGAGCCCCTACAACCCTCTCGCTACACTGGGACCTAGCTGGGCTACTCTGAACCTCTTCCACCACTCTGGGCTGGAAGATACCTGAACCACTACTTTTGGGATCACTCCCCAATGCCTCTTCAAAACCTCGGGCCACCACCCAGAGGTCGGCTTCCCGGGCTAGCTCCCTAGGATCGGAAGTCTCACACACCAGCAGGTGTTGGCGCAACCCTGGAAAACAATGATTGAGCCTGTGCTCCTTGATAACCAAATGGGCCAGCCCGTCATAATCAAAATCTTCTGCTGCACTAGTCATGAACCAATCGTCCAGTGCATTACCACATTCATCCACAAACTTCCCGCAAGACTGGTGAGACAGTTTCCTACTGCCCCTGAACTTCAACCTGTACTCCTCCTCTTGGGAACAAGGTACCACACGTTGGGAACTGGGAATGGGACTTTCTGCACTGGATTCTATATTGCTGCCACCACTGGACTCCCTGGGGAATCCAGAAAACTACAACTGCGCTCAGGAGATAATCTACACTCCCAAGCTAATTTCTCTCTGGCGAAGGCACTCTCAGCCACCGCCATCCTCTCCTGTGCTAAGACCCTCTCAGTCTCTAGCTTTTTCTTCTCCACACCCAGCTGAGCTATCTCCTTGGCATGCTCTAACCTGAGCTTTTCCAAAGACAGCTGGTGCTCCCTCCTATCTACCCACTCCTCGGGGGACAGGAAAAGGGATGCGGCGCTGCCCCTGTCACTGGACCCAGCAAGGGCCCCCCTATCTATGGGGTCTTCACTATCTACTAACGTCCATGTACTGTCACTTTCTACCTCCTCTTCAGACTCTTCAGGGCTCCCCTCAGACCCACCACCCTCATGGCGTGTGGCCCGGGCCCTTTCCTCCTCACTGTGCTCACGTTCCCAGTCATCCTTCTGCCATTGGATTAGGTTTTCCCTAAGTTTGGACTGGGTGTCTGACACACTCACTGCTATGTCTCTCTCTTCACAGAATTCTACCAACTCATATATACTGTATCTAAACAGACCACAGAAATTGAAAGCAGACTCCATCTTGGCAGGACGCTCAGAGACACGTGCAACTCAGGGGACCTAACTGTCTGAGCTGAAGCAAGAGTACACAATCTAAAAATGACACTCTTAGGAGAAACAAAAAAATAAAACTCAAAAACAATAATCCCCAAACATGTGATTATCTAAATGCAGAGTTTGTAGTGCAACCAGTTGTCGCTGTGGTATAGCGCAAACACAAGTCCTATCCTCACTGCTGACAACCAATGTTAGAAATGGGATCTCTGGTTGGCTAAGGCTTGCGCCAAAGCCAGGCAGAGACCACCACTCTAGTCAGGGCAAGGGAGTTACACGCCAAGATAACCCCTGCTCACCCCCTTGGTAGCATGGTACGAGCAGTCAGGCTTATCCTGGAGGCAATGTGTAAAGCTTTTGCGCAACACACACACACAGCAGCAACACCCTAGGCACACCAAAAAAAGGAACTCCACACAAGGTTATATATAAAAATAGCCTTTTTATTATCATAAAACACATTAGGTCATAATCACACAGATACACTGTGCCAACTGTCACTGGGCATATTGACAGGGCATTATTTACACATAACAGGGCCACGTGGGCCACTGTCAGAACCAGCACTTAATAGAAATAGATGTAGAACATAGGATAATTGTAGCACAAAATAACAATGGTAGAACACAACCAGTAACCACTGGTAAAAGATAGGTACACACTACGCAATACTAATCACCATAGGCATAGGTCACGCAGTGAAACATAAACTGACTAGCATAAACTATACTAGACAAAACAACCTCCTAATCATAAAAACACAGTTAGAGGTATAACACAGGCATAAAGGCATTACGCACAAATTAAATTTAGGCACTAGGTAATTACCATCACAAACACAGTATACCATCACCTTGCACAAGAATCACAGAAGTTACTGACCCCAGGTCGACTGGCCTCCCATGGGGCTCAAATGCCCTTTGTCCAACAGTGTCAGGGCGCAAGCTGCCTAGCCAGAAAAAGAGAAGGGTGCGTAAGAGAACAAGCCTAAACGTGGCAGCTGGACACTACTTGCTGGGCAGCTGTGAAAACACCAAGAGGGGCACAGGTATTCACTGTACCCCCTGTAGAAGAATTGCCCAATGTTGCAGCTGCCCTCTCTGTCACACGGGGCAGCTGGGGAATTAGGCCAACAAACCAGCACTGGGACTACCATGCCTCTGAGGCCACAAATCATGCCCCACCAGCAACGTGGCTGGGCACTGGGCACAGGAGAGTCCAACTCTGGGACTAAAGAAATGCGCTAGGCCCCAAATGAGGTAGGTACAGTAGGAGGGGAGGGGGCGGGCACCGGCAATGTACCCCGACACCCCCTCTACCAACAATGACCCCAGGAGCCCTGCACACTGGGCTCTGTAGATAATGAAGGCCCTAAGCACTGTGGGGCACAACACGGGGCAAAGACACAGGTCCCTCTGGCCCTCCTAACAACTAAGGCCTCGTAGGAGCAGCCCAATGGCAGACGGGCTGCTCTGGCTAAGGGCCCCACACTGGGATCTTCAAATAAAAATGATCCCCAACACGTTGGAGCGGCCTGCCCAGAAGCTAAGCTGGGTCACTCTTTCAGGACCAGCAGCAATCCGGCGCGCATGGAGCCCCCAGCCCGTCTTGACTTACCGGGCTGCTCCTTTCCTTGCTGCTCTGGGGTCTCCCTGCTGCAGGCTCCGTATGTGGGGACTCTCCTCTTTGCCCGGTCCCTTTTTTGGTACCGGGACTTCAATGGGGAGCCGGCAAGACTCTAGGCAGCTTCTTGTGGAGGCGGGGTGGGCTCCCGTCCTTCTCCACGCCCGCAGTCACTCGCAGAAGCAGGCGGGGCTCTCTCTGAGCCCGGGAGCCCCGCTGGATCGTCCGCTCGCTTCCTGCCTCACTTCTCTTCACAGGAGCGCGGGGTAGGCTCCCGTCCGCTTCCTGTCTCTGCTGGCGGACCTGCCCACGTCCTCTGCGGGGCTGCCTGACTTCCTGGATCGCTGTCTGTGGCGGTGATTCGGCACAGTTCGGGGTAGGCTCCCGTTGTTTAAGCACAAAGTCCCTGGCGGGGTGGGCACCCGCTAGGCCATAAAAACAAAGCACAATGCGGGGTAGGCACCCGCTCTGGAAACTACGCATTCCTTGAAGGCGGCAATAACGCGAGGTGGGTCCCGCTCGAGAAGGCACAGATACAGGGGGATCCCCACATCAGGGGGAATCCTTCTTTGAAAAGGGATCGGAGTTCTGCGCTGCCAGCGAGCAACAGAAGCTCAGCTTCTCGTAGGCAAAAACAATAGCGCGCTCACCAGGGGAGGTAGCGCTTCCCAGGCGCTAAAAGTCCCCAAATCCAGGGAAAAGAATGGAGTGCTCTGGCTGGCAGTAAAGACCAAAGCGCTCTTTCAAAGTAAGGCAAACTTCAGGGAAAGTCTTGCCGGATGTAGGGGGGCAGAGGCTGGGCCCAGGGGCAAGTTCACAGGGCCCCCCAGCAGGGAGGCAGTCCCCAGTGGTGGTTCCTCCTGGCACCCAGCAGCAGCAGCCACCCTCAAGTCAGGTACAAGAGAGAACACATACATGGGGTCACGGCCCCTACTTATACAGAGATTCCCTTTGTCACAAGGGTGCAGGGCAGGGGGAAAACCAGATGCAACTGGTTCTGGAACACTTTGTTGTGCTCAGCCCCTCTCCCTATTCAAAGATAGGCTAGGGACATCAGCCACCCCACAGGGGGTGGAGCCATCATTGTGGAGGGAAGGTACAGCCTTATTCATGTCCCAGGTGCAACTTCTCCCTCCCATCAACATGCAGATCTCCTCATTCACCAATGGGAAGACCCGTTCTGACTTCTGGAGCCAGGCACACCAGCCAGCCCCTGTCACTCACAAGCCAGACAGTCAATTCACATTCACTGCACACAGACATGCCAACTTCTAGAAGTGGCACTTCTACACTAGCCATATTAAATCTGCACATACCATTGCGCAGCATTTATTCTCACGAGTTTGCACATACCAAACTCGCCCCTACACTCCTCTCACATCAGGAACTACCATGGACACTCATCTCCCCCATGCATTCCTATGGGATGGCAGGCCAATCTCACCACACGCACTCAGGCTGCGCACGCACTTTACACTGGGACACAGTGTTAAAGTGAGCAGAAGACTAAAACAACTAACACCAGGTCACATTTAAAAGCAAAAAGTTTAGGGGTGAACCTGCCAAAAGGGCCAAGTCCAACAATTCTTTATTATACTAATTATGAAAAAATAAAAAATATATATTGTTCACTATTAGTATAATAAAGAATTAACGAGAGTGGAGCTGCCCTTGAGTCCCTGCCACCGATTCTATCACCTCTGAGACCAGGGGTCGCAAAAGCAGTGCTAGTGGTCGGAATGGGCATGCCAGGGCTCCCAGCTGCGACTCATGGGGACGTGACTACATCTGTATTAGGAGATACTAATACTTCCTTTCCTTCCATCCCACTATTCTTACCTCAATGACTGCAGACGAACAGGTCCAACCTGATGGTCTAGGATCCTAAGAAATATAGGGCCAGATGTAGGTAAATATCATTTACCGATTCCAAAATACCAAATTTTCCCGATTCGGTATTTTAGAATCGGTAAATGGTATGTAGCTAATGATTCGGTAAATTTTACTGAATCGGTAAAATTCAGTAAATACCAATTCGGAATTCCCCATTCATTCCCATGGGCCTGGAGGCCCATAGGAATGAATGAGAATTACTGATTCGGTAAATACCGAATCGGTAATAGGGGGTAGACTTACAAGGGTGGCAGGGTGCCATATTGACATCCTGTTGCACCCCTGAATAGTGCATGGGTGCAAATGTGGCATGTATGTCTGCCACATGGCACTGTTAAAAAAGCAAAAACTTCCTTCCTCTCTTCTAAAAATAAAGCAAATATAGGGTCATCTACCAAGTGTCTCTATTTCAGGAGCATAGAAGGTGTCAACATGATCAGACTTCAGTAGAAGTCTGTGAAAAGGAAAATAAGTGTTTAGCATACAGCTCACACTTGCAAGAATAGGGCAAGTAGAGAGGTCTGTATCTCTGGAAGTCTGAGGGAAATTTCTGTGTCTTCCAACTGGGAGAACACCAATTTAAAAGTAATGGAGATTCAGAAACGTCCTTATCTCCTTATAAATCACAAGGGAACAACCAAATCATTATCCAAATGCATCTGCAACATCGTTTCAGTTTTCTATAACATCGAACTGGGGCTGTAGTCCTCAACCTTGAACATCATTGCGTCCTGGTACACGGTGAACAGAAGGACTCTTTCAACCATTATTTCGCCTCATTCACTGCCAAGTTCTTCCTTCCAGGCCTTTTTTTATCAGCAGTCTAATACAAACAATAAGCCTTTCCCTAGCTAGTGAAAAATCACGATAATACGCCTGCAAAGAAAGAAAGAAAGAATAAACTGGCAAAGCGAAATGCATTTCAATTGAGGCCTATGGTCAGGCTAAATATTAACTAACCATTTAATATGCACTTTGAATACATGGTTATACATGTGCAAGTGCAACGTGAAGAATAAAGGTAAATTGTGAGCAAAAGAGTACACATGTACAATGTAAACATTACATATGCCAATATAACTTTAAGTGTAAATTTCAAAAATGGCAATAAAGAGTGCATACTTACATGTTGAAACTGAACATTAGTTCACACATATATAACTCTCTAATCCCTACAATAAATACATGTCATTAATACATGTATATGTTTCACACATGTTAATGAGGTTAAGGCATACAGTGATTATAATGTCAAATGCGAGAATATAATTGCATTTCTGTGATGTGTAAGGGTGGAGCCTAAATTACTCTGCTCCAATCTCCACTGTGATGGTGATGCTAGCCACCACAATCAACATATGAATCTTATCAGATGAGACCAGCTCAAAACCCTGATGGTTTCAATATTTTTCGTCTAGAGTTTTCCAGGTATTTCATTTTATCATAAAATTGCACTGACTCTCCTCTAGTTCCGCATCCTTTCTCTTTATTCTTATTCCCCTCCTTTCTTGCTCCTTTCCTATCTCTTTCATATACTTGTATCCCTTAAGGATTGGAAACCGAATGATTGGACAAGGGGCAATCATCAAAAAGGATCTCAAAATGGAGCCAAATATTCCACTTCCAAGGTTTACAAACCACTTGCCTACTACAGCAAATCCATTTCCAATTGCTTCCCAAACACCTTTAGCTTCCAACTCCTTTAAATCTGTGATATTCTTAGTTTATCCCTTCAGTTCCTCATTCTTGCCAGGTATGTAGGTAAAGCATTGCTGAACCTTCAGCATATTGCAAATTCTGCCTTCCTTCACAAGAAGGATGTCTAAAGCAAAGCGATTCGGCATTACCATAGATGTTACAGCCATCATCTAAGTGTCCACGTCTAATAATGAATTTGCAGTACTAGTGGGCACCTTTCTAATTTTAAGATAATTCAAAGCTACTCCTACAGAAGGAATAAATGCACCAAATATATTACCTGCTATTTCAGAACCACTGCTGCTTCTTTTGGTTCTAACTTGTGATCCCTATCCAGGCTCATCGAAATGTTCTACATGATAAATCTTCTGGAAGATTGTTGCAAAGTAACATGTGTCATACCACCCTCAGAGCAATGTAAAATACGCATGATTCCCATAAACATAATAAACTCCAGGAATAACAGGATCCTGACCTTCCATGAATAATAGCCAGTTTCCTCCATATTCGAAAATGTGATCAAAATCACCCTTTCCCATACATTTTGTGTGAACTACAGATTTACCTCTAAGCAAACGTAATTTTCCCTTGTAATTCCAATTTCAAGTTAGTGCAGCATTAACTCCTGATTCTTGATGCTCTAATTCCTCCTTAGTCTGCTTACTTATATACTTTTGATCCTTCCCTGTTTTCAATCCAGCATCCATTGTCCTTCACCAAAATCTAGAAATGTATTTTTAAAATCAGTAAAGGAAAAAGTCAAATTGTGCCTTGGAGCATAAGCAGTATTTAATGTTACTATGGGTTTAAAGAAAGAATCAGCTGGACCCATCTCTGTTGCATTGGGGTCACAATTCAAATTCTTAAACATGGGAACTTCAAAAAGCTTTCAATCATAATTTGAGAAATAATACTGCCAATGACCATTTCCATATAAAAGACTAATTTAAAGGCTGCATGTAAAGCCATATATAAGAGGAATACGATGGTAGGTAATCCCTTCTGCAGCAATAATTATAGTTACTCAGGCTTCCCTTCTCCCAGCACTACAATATGGCCACCAGGCTTTCCCTTGGGCCTGTTCGGAATGCCTTGAACACGCACAGTGTGCAGGATACAAAAAGAACTTCCAACTCCCTAATACCTCTGCAGATCGAGACTTATATTGGAATTCGGTCTGGTGAAACCAACCTTAAGCAGCAAGGCAGACTTTCTGAAATTTGATATATGTACACTGAGACCGCCAGAGAATTCTCTCAAGGCTTGCTAAGAGTCGTCTTCGAGAAACCGAGAACTCCAGGGAACAGCCAACTACAGAGAGCAGTAGCAACCTCTGCAGTAGATCCAGCAGCACTTGCCCTTAAGTCCATTACCTTCATGACAAGGAAAAAGACAATCAACAGACTCCTCATAATTGGTCGGAAGATCCCAGCCTTATTTATCAGTCACCATCAACTCCAGAGTGCAGAGAGCCATTCTGTACATGTGCCTTCTTAGGCTACGGATACTAGATTTTAACTCTGCATGGGCCAACCAAGACAACAGAGTGGCTTGCAAGCTTTGCAACTTCAAATAAGAATCATGGCTGCACCTTTTATGCTGCTGCCCCGCAACTGTCGATGAAAGGAGGGCCCTACTTAGACCAATATTTTGGACACAGGGGGTTCGCACTTGTGCCGAGGCATCTACTGTACGTCTTTCACAAACTGATGCTTCCACCCTTTCATTGGGCGGGAAATTCGTTAAAATACTCAGAGATACTTTACAACCTGCTCCTTGATCCTCCCAACCCCAGCACAAAGTTCAAAAACCTATAACAGATTATTATTCAAAGAAAATTGGAACAAACTAGCTCGAGCACGTCATTGCTGACTACATCCTTTGCCATGCCCAAATTTACATCTGCTGGCTGTGTTTCCTGTTTACACAATAGTCTGGTCTCCCTATGCAATCTGTTCAATTTTCTAATAATTACTGTATGTCATACCAATTTTAAGATCTTAACATTTGTTTTAAATGTATCCTGTTTTTAAAATTATTAATGACAATATGTACTAGCCCTTTATAATGAAAACCAAACAAGAATCAGGCCTCTTTGAGAAGCAATCAAAGCCACATAAGTCATACTTCCATAATTGAGTGGAACTACTGCTGGCAGGGACTAGTATTTGTTTTAAATATCTACAACTTGTATACTTATTAATTGCGTTCTATCAACCATACAAATACTCGAATTTTCTTTTATTAGAATATATACGACTCAAGTTGTTTGTTGTTTTATATCATGTAATGGTTTTGATTTACTGAATAATGACTAATAAACTACTATTAGAAAAGCATCATGACGAAGTCCAGCTGCATTCCGTTCAAATGGCCTTTATGATCTTCATATGTGGCTTAGTGTCACTTTGGATCTTTTCCCTACCATTATCTAATGACACACAACACCTTCTGTGGCATAATCCTTCATCCATCAACCTGAATCGGAGGTTAAATTAGTTCTGTTGAAACAATCTGACTATGGCTTCTCTCCCAACACGTGCAGGACCATGAAAATGGCTAGCCGTTGGGCCCAGCAACCTATCTGGCAATGCAGGTTTTCCACCTGTAGAAACCCAAAGGTCATCCTCCCTTTTAACATGACCTGCTCTGACCCAACTCTGCTGTTCTGCCTCTGGCACTTCCTCCTGCAACCTTTGCACTTCTTCATGAATATCAGTTGTTGTCAAGAAAAGGTTGTAATTGGTCTCATCTTCATTTACATATTAACTTTTAACAGTTCGGGCCCCATGAACAAAATAATGCACAACCTCATCAGCATAGTCATCTCCACTTCTATGGGCTGAACACTTCAAAACTGCAATTTTGGTAGACAACCGCAATGCCTCCAACAATCTTATGACCACAAATTTCAATCAGGATTTAGAACAGGACACAGCACTGAATCAGCCATTGTGCAATTAATCGAAGATGACCTTAAGATACTAGACAACAATGACTCGTGCTTACTCATCCTCCTAGGCCTCTCCATAGTGTTTGATGCAGTCAATCACAATATCCTACTAAGGGTACTAGAACACAGAATGGGGTTGTGAGGTTCCGTGACAATCGTAAGTGGTGTTTTTGACTCGCACGAATATAGTCGAGTCTGGTATCTATGAACCGCAAATGACGAGTTTAGTGGGTGTACGCAGTTTCGCTGTGCTATCCTAAACCGTTCGTCTGTTTCGTGGGTTTCTATATCTGTACCCACGGGTTCCATCTTAGATACGGCATCCATTTTGTCCCTTGCCCTCACGTAGCCAGCGAACGGACGCTGTCCGCTTCGCGACCCTGGGATTCCCAAGACTCTTGCGGAAGACACGTTTCCTTTGAAAGTGTCTTTATGATGAGGGGGATGATACTGTAAGGCAGATGGCCCCGCTCGAGGCTCATCTTGCCGTGCCGGTCTATTGTCTTAGCCGTGCATCTCATTAGGCGCGTCCCTTTGATGCTTGCAACTCGTGTTTCCCGATACCACCTCTTTTACACCCTTTTCGATCTCCCCACTGTTTCTGTCTTCCTCTACACCTGTTCCTGTTCCTTCTTCGATCTGTTTATTGCTGATTGGAATGTATTAATGGTGGGAAGATGGGTTTTTACAGTTGGGAACCACCAAATGTTTCCGTACTTATGTTCCGGGCCCTGAAAGCATGAAAGCAACCTCCTTGTGGTTTATTATGGGAATGAAGTTGTAAACCTTTGTGTATCATGTTAACCTATGAGAGAAATGTGTATAAAAGGAGCGACCCACATCAACAATTTGAAGCAGTCTCCCAGAACTTACACGTGTTGTACTTCTCGTGACTTCTGTTTTCCCTGCAGTAATAAACCTCGAATCTTTGACGCCGAAGGAAGTGTCCCGTGTCTCTGTCATTTGGTACGCCGGAACAGGTTACCCACGAAGGTTTCAGGTGTTGTCCCCTGGCACCGCTGGGTCTTAATAAAACCCAGTCCTTCAGTTGGCGCCCAACGTAGGGCTGCATCAGTGGTACCGGTCCAAGCCCGACGATCGTGAGGAACTTCGTGTGAAATCTCCGAGGGAAGGTGCACCCCGCTTCATCGATCCTGTTGTCGAAACAAGTGGCCCGACGTCTTTTCCCGCGAAGATTCCCGCCTCCTGACGGCTGCGACGGACTGCTGCCCTGACTGTAGACCTGTTTTGGCACCTGGCGTAGACCTTGGTACAGCGAGACGAATGACGGGCCTTCCTGGTGACGCCATCGATCTTTGAGTTAAGTATTTGTGGGTCGCTCCCAGAGTCCTTAGTTGTGGGTGCTTAGTTGTTGCATGGTTCCATTGCATTTGTGGTTCTTAGTACTTGGTTCTTTGTTGTAATATTTGACATCTGCAGTCGCCAAAAACCGAGGGTTTTTGCTCTTTGCTGGGACTTGGTAAATCCCGTAACCCTTGAAGTTTGTGAAACTTGGCTAGTGTGCAAGATGCCTGGTCGTAGTACTTTGTTCAGTTGTTTTGGTCGTTGCGGTGCGGATTCCCGATTGGAGGACTCGTGTCCGATACCTCCGGTTGGAACTCCAACTTACGAATTGTATAGCAAACATGGGTTGGGTCCGATTACCTTTAATGAATATTGTATTCGCTACACCAGAAAAGACGGTGTCCTTAGTTGGCCACCTCATGGTAGTTTCGAGACCCCAATCTTAGATAACCTCGAGGCTAAATTGTTTAAGAAAAAGTCAAGGCCGGCCATGTTTGATGCCTTTCGGTTGTGGCGTAAAGAAGCCAAACAGAAAGAAATCAGACAGACAAAACGTAATCAGAGAGATGGAGTTGCTACTATCGTAAAGAAAGCGGAACAGTTTCAGCGAGATAAGGAGGAAAAGGAAAAGGAAGTTTTCGATAGGCTTCAGCGTATGTCTATAGATAAATGTTACCCCGCTTTGCCAACGGAGTCGGATAAGAAGGAAGAATCAGTTGAGGATCCTCTAATGTCCTATCTTTTGAAATCACCACCTCCGTACGCACAGGGTACCGCAGCTCCTGTGGTTCCCCCTGTACCTGCTCTTGTACCTGCTCCTCAACCCGTTCCTCAACCTGTACCCATTCTTCCGATTGTTCCTGCTCCCTTGCCTACTGCCGTTTCCACTGCGCCACCGCTTGTACTTCCTCATACTCCTGCTCCCGCTGCTGCTCCTGTTCTACTTACTTCTGTTGTTTCATCTGCTTCTAACTCTTCTCTTGTTAATCCCCTATGTTATACCTCTCCATCTATTCGACGTCGTACCCCTTCTGTTGCTGCTAACTTTTTCAATTCTCTTGGACCGATTCTTGAGTCCGCTGGTTCGGACGGTCCTCAAAGACGTAGTCAGCTTCCCGGTAATCGGGAACCTGCTGCATTGTATAATATGGCGATGGGTTGGATGAGACACCCTCTTAGAAATCCTCCACGTGTGGTGCTTGACACATTCTGTCAATTCAATATACCGACGCAAAGATACGTTTTTGAGGAAATGTGTAAGGTTTTACGTGATCCAATATCGGAAGATGCATCTGACGATGTATTGACTGCGTTGACTAATTTGCAGCTTCAGTTTTCGAGCGGAATGATAGTGGATTCAAATGTTCGACGCGCTGTTGAGCAGCTATTATCTTTTCGTCCTTCTATAATGCCGAGAGCATTGTTTGTAGAAGACATTGAGGGACCACTAGACGCGCCTGGTCAGTTTCCCATGCGCGAAGTCCCACCAGTATGGATGCCTGGCGATCCTAATGCTAACCCCATTATTCCACCATACTTCCAAAGGGTGTGGATACACCTCCCATGGAAACGATCGGAAGTCTTGCAGGTGAAGCAATCTTTGCCTGACCCTCGCAAAAATCCTGCAGGGTATTATAAAGAATTATCGCAGCTCGTGGATGCTACGATAATGAATCTTGCCGATATTGATATGCTGTTTGGCAATGTCGTACCGCAACCGGTATGGACAAAGATTCGTCAAGAAAATCATGCGGCAGAATTAGGTGGTGATTGGGCTGCTATTGTAGCGGCAGACGCTTTACAAGTTGGTGGGGCTAAACTTGAACAGCTCATTACGGCTTTGCCTCACAGAATTATTACCCTAATGAAAACGCTTATGCCAGCCATGAAGGTAAATTGGGACAAGTTGTCCGCTTGCAAACAAAAGAAGGATGAGAGCGTCTCTGATTTCTTTACAAGATTTGAGGAGGCTTTCATTGACCATAGTGGTCAGGATATGGGTACCGAAGGTGGTCAGAGGTTGTTTGTGGACAAATTTGTTTCAAATTTATTGCCCGACTTAAGCAACAAATTGCGAAATTCTGAAAGTGCGTGGGCTGTTTCTACTTCTGCTCACATATTGGCTACGGCTCAATATTATGAGAATAGGGAGAAAGAGGAGAACGATCGTGCTGACAAGAAGACGAAAGAGCTTAAAACTAAAGTGTTGTTGCAGCAGGCGTATCCTCCGCGTTCGAATCAGAATGATTCACAACAACGTAATAGATCGCAGTCGCAATCTAATAGGTCAAAATCACGAAATGATTCCTCATCGCAGAGATCATCGTTAGGGTACAATCAGTGTGCCTATTGTAGACAGGAGGGTCATTTGAAATTCGATTGTGCGGTTCTCAATGAGCGTAATAGTGGTAATTCGTCCAGAGGAGGTCGTGGTGGTTCTCAACAGACATCACGTGGTAGAGGTCGCGGTGCTCAGAACGATCGTTCCACTAACACTTCTGACTCCAATAATTGTTTTGATCAGCGTGGATCGTCACAAGGGCGATCTGCTCAGTATAATGTGGACGATTATTACGTCGATCAGGATGCTGACGACGGTAATTACTAGGACAGCCATAGACAAGGAGAGGGAGTAGTATCAGTTCCGGTCGATCAGAGAGGGCCTTACGTCGCAGTTGCCACCTCGGGCGTCGTTGAGCCTTTTCTGTTGGACACTGGTGCAACGAAAAGTTCTATAAAGCATTCGAAACTCCCTGGCGCACCTTTGTCTGGCTTAACAAATGTTTCTGTTGGATTCTCTGGCGCCCCTGTTAGCAATCCGGTTTTGCGCCCTTTGCCCCTTACAATTGGGCCACGTGAGCTGGAAGCTCCGTTGATTTTGACCACTGGGTATGGTGAAAATCTTTTGGGCTTGGATTTGCTAAAACGTCTGTATGCGACTTTGTATTGTTCTCCTGCGGGAGTGAAGCTTACGTTGGGTGAGAGAGTTGTCTCTCCAATGTATTTGTCTCTCGACAAGCTTCCACCGGAATTGAGTTCTCTTCCTGCATCTTTGTGGGCAACAGGTCCCAATGATGTGGGCCTGCTTGATATCTCCCCTTATGTTGTTCACCTGAAATCTAATGTGCGACTGCCACGTATTCCCCAGTATCGTATCTCCCTTGATGGTGAGCGAGCGCTGTTAGAGATCATCTATGATTTGATCGAGAAAGATGTTATCGAGGAGACTCGGGGAAACGTGTGCAATAGTCCTGTACTGCCCATCTTAAAACGCACAGATCCATCAAAACCGCCTGTTTATCGTTTTGTTATCGATTTACGGGAGGTAAATAAAATTGTGATTCCTCAGTTCCCTGTTGTGCCTGACATCACGGCGCTACTGACTCTGATTCCAGCCTCGGCGTCATGGTTTTCAGTGATCGATCTGAAGAATGTGTTCTTCAGTATCCCGATTGCTGAGGAAAGCAGAGACCTTTTCGGTTTCTCTCTTGGTGGTCGCAGCTTCTGGTTTAAACGTGCTCCTCAGGGCTACTGTGAAAGTCCATCTATATACAGTCAAGCTTTGAAGGGCCAACTTGATGCGTTTGTGTTGCCGGTTGGCGCAGCTTTGATCCAATATGTTGACGACTTATTGGTGGCTGCAGATACTCAGGACATTTGCAGAATTGCTACGGTATCATTGTTGCAACATCTCTGTGACTTACATCACAAGGTATCTCCTTCTAAACTTCAATATCGTTGTCAAGAAGTAACCTATCTAGGTCACTTATTGTCAAAGGAGGGAAGAAGGTTGACCCCAGAGAGAATTGCAGCGATTGCTCGAATGACTGTGCCAACAACTCAGAGAGATGTGCGTGCCTTTTTGGGTATCACGTCATACTGCAGGCAATGGATTCCAAATTTTTCATTGCTAGCGAAACCATTGGTGGCTCTTACGTGCAAGGATGTTCCAACTCCTTTACCATGGACGGAAGAATGTCAGAAAAGTTTTTCTGAATTGCGTGACGCGTTGTGTTCGGCTCCTGTGTTAGGTACCCCTGACTACAGTAAGCCGTTTACACTGTACGTTCATGAGAGAGAAGGTTGTGCGTTGAGTGTCCTGACGCAACCTTTTGGCGGTAAGCAGCGTCCATGCGCATATTTTTCCTCGACCTTGGACCCGGTAGCCAGAGCATTGCCGAGTTGTTTGAGAGCAACTGCGGCAGCTGCGGTGTCCATCCGACAATCAGCAGGATTGGTCATGGATAATATGCTTACGGTGATGGTTCCGCATGCAGTTGACACTCTTTTAAATCGTACGAAAACTCAGCACCTGACGAGTGCGAGGTTGTCTGGGTACGAGTTGACGCTTTTGGCAAGTCATATTCAGATAAGACGTTGTAATGTCCTGAACCCGGCAACTTTGTTGCCCATTAGCATGGAGTCAGATGAAGTAACCCCTCATGACTGCTACTTGAGGACTGAGGAGGAAACAAAAGGTCGTGTGGACCTTAAAAACACTCCTTTGGAAGATCCCGATGGGACCTTGTATGTGGATGGTTCATGTTTTAAATTGCCGAATGGTGATGTGACGACTGCGTATGCTGTGGTGACGTTGAATACTGTTGTGGAAGCTGCGAGATTGAATCAGAACTCTGCCCAAGCTGCAGAGCTGATCGCTCTGACTAGAGCGTGTGTGTTGTCGAAAGGGAAACGGGTGAATGTGTTTACCGACAGCCAATATGCCTTTGGCGTCGCTCATAACTTTGGACGATTGTGGAGAGAGAGAGGTTTCATGACATCGCATGGCACTAAGATTCAGCATGGACAGCTTGTGAATGATCTTTTGGATGCACTTACGTTACCTAAGCAGGTGGCGATTGTTAAATGTAGTGCGCATCGTAAGGTGACGGATGATGTTGGTCGTGGTAATGCGTTTGCGGATGAGACTGCTAAGGAGACTGCCCGGAACCTTAGTACTAGAATGTACGTGACGAGTTCGGTTAGGTGGACTACAGAAACTAGTATGTGCGAGGATACCATCGAGAGCGTGAAAACGATACAGAACGAGGCCACCGAGACTGAAAAGACGAAGTGGAAAGTGAGTACGGGAAAGTTGGATGCGAATGGTTGTTGGATTGATTTGTCGGAGCATAAGAGATGGATGTTGCCAGATGCGTATGTGCTAGCTGTTGTGACGATGGCACACGGTTTAGCACATATTAGTGCGAAAGGTATTTGTAAATTGTTGTCCCCTGTGTGGAAGAATGATGGTATCACTAAGTGTGCTGAGAGATTGGTGAAGAATTGCATGATATGTATGATGTACAATCCTGGTAAAGGAACCCCTACACCACCTGGCCATTTTGCTCCCCCTTCATATCCCTTTGAAGTGATTCAGCTAGACTTCATCCATATGGAGAGATGCAATAACCTGAAATACGTTTTAGTTGTGGTTTGCGCATTTTCCCGATGGATCGAAGCCTACCCTCTTAAAGACAACACAGCCTTGTCCACTGCGAAAATCCTACTGAAGGAATACTTTCCTTGGTATGGAATGCCTCGGATTGTATGGTCTGATAACGGAAGTGAGTTTGTAGGGAGTGTGATGAAGAGTGTGTGTAAGGGCCTTGGAATTATTCAGAAATTCCATAGCGCCAACCATCCCCAGTCAGCAGGTTTGGTTGAAGGGTATAATGGCACCCTTAAACTTAAACTAGCTAAGATTCAGGCTACGACTGGTCTTTCGTGGCCAGACGCTTTGCCTCTAGCTTTGTTGTCAACAAGGGCGACTGTACACTCCCGAGTAGGGCTCAGTCCCTATGAAATAGTGTTCGGCCGTCCTGTGAATGTTTGGGGGGTCCCTAGACCGAGTGTGTTTTCTGATCTTGAGTACCCAATGTTGATCGATTATCTTCATGATCTGACTGCTAAACTGAGGTTAATTCACCAACAGGTCTTTGAAGCACTGCCGACGCAGATGGAGGGTCCAGACCACCAGCTCCAGCCCGGAGACTGGGTGGTGACGAGGAACTTCGGAAGAAAGAGAAACCTCGAGCCTCGTTTCACTGGACCCTTCCAGGTCCTCCTTGCCACGAGAACTGCTGTCCGTTTGGAAGGCCGGAAGAACTGGGTGCATGCCACCCATACTAAAAAGGTACCTATACCTTTACCGGCGGACTCGTGGGTGAGGAAAGGCATTGCTTCATCTGAAACAGAGAAATTGCAAACCTTCGTACCTTTTAGCGACGCCGAACCTGTTGGAGAATCCTCAGCGCAGCAGAACGACATTGTTGAACATTTGTCACCGCAAAGCTCAAGATCTGAAAATTTGACTGATCAGCAGAACTCTGTTCCCTCATCGGACTCATTGTTTGACGAACAGACACGTCCTGGAAAGAGCCGATACTTTTTGCGATCCAACACCAAAGACTAATAAAAATTGCTTTTATTCCTCGACATTCACGTTACCCCATTGCTATGATCAGTCCAAACACTCGCATAACTGTTCCTTGTAAACTTTGAGTTTTTTCCACATCTGTGTTTTTGCTTCCACAGCTGAGAGACTTTTGCATATATTTGTGAAAAAGATACCTTGCATCCAGGTGTACCGTAGGGCCGCGCGTGTACTTCCTTCTGGTTAGTAGGTCTTGACACTAGGTCAAAGGCCGTCGGTTCCTGGGAACTCCTAGGGATTGACTACTGCTACACAGAACGAAGTGCGTCAAGAAACGTTGCGGACGGTCTTAGGGGATGGCGTTTTCAAAGCTTGTGGACTTGGAAAAAGCTCAGGCGCAAAGATTCAGACTGCAACAAATTACCCGTACCAAATGCTTTATGTTTCAGGTGTTCCTACTGTTTTTAACTGTTTCTTCATTATTGGTGGGTGGGGTGTATTATCTGATACTGACGTTTTTGCCTACTGCCTCACCTACCCCTTCTCCTGAACCTAAAACTACCTCCACTGTTTCTCCTCATTCTTTCCACATCTTACCACAACACGAGCAGGCTAGACGTGCAGAATTCAGAAATAATTCCTTTATTCAGCTCCTTCATCAGCATCAGTTAGTGGTGAATACTACAAATTGCTGGGTGTGTGGGTTAATGCCACATACCACGGATAAGGGAATTCCATATCTGGTCCTACCTTATAGTTCCCAGGGTTCAGCTCGAGCATTCCAAACTATGTTTCGAAGCGCACTAGATTCCTACCCCAATCGAGAGCCACGTTCTCCCCACTTTGGTCCTGGTCCGTATCACAAGCCTTTGGCTATAGCAATTGCGGACTTAGATAGGGATATCTATGAGCCGTTGCTCATCCCAGAGGAAGAGGTGCGAGCCTATAGGGACCTGAGTGAGGCCGAGTATAGTACGCTCGTGGGTGAAAAACAGCTCAGAAGCTCGCCTCCGATATGGATCGTACCCCACCTTGGTAATCTCTGTCTGCTAGGTCGTGGCCGAAGATCGAGAGCTCGTCTTGGAGAGAGCGCTTGCTCCGAGACTTATATCCTACCGATGCTTTCTTCCCCTGTGTTTCTGGCTGCCACGGGTACATACTTCATCTGTCATGATCGTGCGTATACATGGTTGCCCTCTGACTTTGTGGGCTCATGTTATATCGCAAATCTGTTGCCTCCGACGTTTACTGTTGATGCAGACTATCACAAGACTAGAATTGTGAGAGGCGTGATTAGCGAAGAAGACACTGCTGGTCAAGAGGCAGGAGACTTTTTCAAGGGTTTCTTTCCGTTTTAGGGGCCTATGGTCAATAGTAGGAACCTGAGACAGTTGACTTGAGTGGTGGAATCGACAGCTAATATCACTGCCAGTGCCCTTGGTAATATCACCACAGAACTTCAGGTGGATAGGCTCATGACGTTACAAAACCGTATGGTTTTAGACGTTGTTTTAGCAGATCGAGGTGGAGTATGTAAGGTGATCCATTCGAGCTGCTGTATTTTCATTCCAGACAACGCTCCGACTGTCTATCAAGCCATCTCGAAGTTGCATAAGATCTCTGAGTCCATACACGTGGACGTAGGGGATTGGACGCTACTTGGGTGGTTTTGGGGCCTAATGTCGACTTGGGGTTGGAAGATTCTGATGATCGTCGGAGTTGTTGCAGCGTTTCTGTTCACGTGTTGCCTTTGCGTGCAGTGTGGTCCTGCCTTATGTGGCCTCTGTGCTACAACGTGTATGAGACAGCCACCTGTTACCAAAGGAGCTCAGATGGATAGAGTTATGTTGCAGCAACATCTAGATGGTTTGATGAATATTGAATATGACTCTGACTAGTGCTTGCCTACATGAGGGCAAAAGGAGCGTCTGAGGTTCTGTGACAATCGTAAGTGGTGTTTTTGACTCGCACGAATATAGTCGAGTCTGGTATCTATGAACCGCAAATGACGAGTTTAGTGGGTGTACGCAGTTTCGCTGTGCTATCCTAAACCGTTCGTCTGTTTCGTGGGTTTCTATATCTGTACCCACGGGTTCCATCTTAGATACGGCATCCATTTTGTCCCTTGCCCTCAAGTAGCCAGTGAACGGACGCTGTCCGCTTCGCGACCCTGGGATTCCCAAGACTCTTGCGGAAGACACGTTGCCTTTGAAAGTGTCTTTATGATGAGGGGGATGATACTGTAAGGCAGATGGCCCCGCTCGAGGCTCATCTTGCCGTGCCGGTCTATTGTCTTAGCCGTGCATCTCATTAGGCGCGTCCCTTTGATGCTTGCAACTCGTGTTTCCCGATACCACCTCTTTTACACCCTTTTCGATCTCCCCACTGTTTCTGTCTTCCTCTACACCTGTTCCTGTTCCTTCTTCGATCTGTTTATTGCTGATTGGAATGTATTAATGGTGGGAAGATGGGTTTTTACAGTTGGGAACCACCAAATGTTTCCGTACTTATGTTCCGGGCCCTGAAAGCATGAAAGCAACCTCCTTGTGGTTTATTATGGGAATGAAGTTGTAAACCTTTGTGTATCATGTTAACCTATGAGAGAAATGTGTATAAAAGGAGCGACCCACATCAACAATTTGAAGCAGTCTCCCAGAACTTACACGTGTTGTACTTCTCGTGACTTCTGTTTTCCCTGCAGTAATAAACCTCGAATCTTTGACGCCGAAGGAAGTGTCCCGTGTCTCTGTCATTTGGTACGCCGGAACAGGTTACCCACGAAGGTTTCAGGTGTTGTCCCCTGGCACCGCTGGGTCTTAATAAAACCCAGTCCTTCAGTTGTCTGGGAAAGTGCTTTGTTGATTCGCTTCCTTGCTGCAGAATCAACCACACTGCATCAAACTAGGCAACTCATTCTCTGACGCCTCACCAGTGAGGTGCGGAGTCCCCCAAGGGTCAACCATTTCCCCCACACTCTTTAATCTATGTATGGAACCACTAACTGAAATCCTCAATCAATCGAACATTGCATACCACATGTACGCAGCTGACACACAACTATACTTAAATATTTCCTCCCCAGACAACGCCATTCAACTAAATAACACGCCAGTCGAAACTCAGTTCTGGCTTTCTCAAAACAACCTCAAGCTGAACTGAAAACTAAATTCCTTCTTTTCTCCCCTCAAAACAGCTCCACATTCATCCAAGATTGGCTAAAGCACCTAGATGCCCTCAATTGGAAATCTACCATCATTGACTCTACGAAATTCCTTGTAATAACACTAGACAAGATTCTAAACAAGAGAGCTCACATCAGTGCTGCCACATGCAGAGTTGCATCCAAACTCAGATTACTGAAGAAATTGAAAACATTTCTACCACCTTCCGACTTCAAACAAGCAGTACAATCACTTGTGGTCTCCAGATTAAAATATGGCTTGGCGACCCTGTCAGGTCTACCCAAAGCAAGAACAAGTCCATTCAAATCGACTCTTAATGCTGCAGCGAGATTGGTAACAGGAACTAGATGCTTTGACCACATCACCCCTTCATTTAGGTATCTGAACTGGCTGCCCCTCGAGGCGAGAACCCATCTGAAAATTGCCTGCCTCACACAAGAAAGCACTACATTTTAATGAACAAAGTCACCTGGCTGATAAGATTTGAATATCCAGTGGCAGCCGCCACCTAAGAAGTGCCAACTCTCTCTGGCTTGAACTTCCTAGATTCCGAAAACAAAAAACATACACATGCTCCTTTTCCGAGTTGGCGCCAAGGATCTGGAACTCCATACTGCCCAAGGTGCGCTCAAACCCATCATGCCACTTTTTCAAAAAAGAGGTGAAAAAGATCCTAATGAATAGATTCCTTGCATAGACTCTCAGAGAACCCCTACCCAGGGCACAAGGGTTGTCACAATGGCAGCATTCTCTAGATCAGTCAGAAGCTCGTCATTTACAGGTGAGCCCTTTAAACGTTGCCTCCCTGGGTACCTGGATCTGAATAGTTTCAGAGCAGCAGCAAAATAACCACCATGAAGATGCTAGAGCAATGCAGACTAGGACAATATTATTTGACAGACTGGCATTTTATATACTATTTGTTGCAGCTGCCTACTGTGGCTCTTTACTTTTGATGTACCTGCCTCTACAGATCACTTTGTTCATTCAACCCTATGTACAGCGCTCTGATACCCTTGGGTCATGTACGTGCTTTATAAAACACACTAAATAAATTAATACAAATATGACATGTGCTCCGTTTTGAAAAGGGATTCCTGAAAATGTCATGAATCCCCTCTATGACCATCACTGTCCAAAGTCATGAATGACACCAAGATCATATTGACTATCAGTAAAAATCTTCACTTTCAGCTGTTCAGAAACACAGCAAGCTCTGCTAAGAGTTATCAATTCAGCAGCTTGTGCAGAAGACACCTCCCGAAGCCAGGTGGCTTCCACTATGCCCGTGACTGGACAAAGTTCATATGTTGCTCTTAGGGTTCCCCCATCGTCCCTCAGGCAGGACCCATCAACAAACAGTAATAAACGGACTCAGTCAGTGGCTCGTCTTGTATATCTGGTCTTGGCTTGGTGCATATGTCAGTAAAATCGAGACAGTCATGCTCTACCTCTTCATCATCATTTTCAGGTAAAGATAAAAGTGTCCCCGAATGCAAAGAAGCTCAGCATTTGAGGGTTATATTCTCAGCAGCAAGTATAATATTTTCATATTTAGTTAATCGACTGCTGGTCGAATATTGAGTGCGTGTACTTGTCAGCAAAATCTCCACAGGGAATTAACAAACACAATAAGGGGATGTTCCATTACAATACTTTCACATTGTTCTATGCTGACACCTACTGCTGCTACAGCTTAAAGGCATATAGGCAGTCCTGCGGCTACAGGATCACAAATAGCAGAAAAATAAGTCACAGGTCTTCATGCATTTCCATGCATCTGTGTAAGCACTGAAAGAGTGCAGCTCATCCTCTCGCTGCAGAAAACCACAAAAGCTTTATTATAATCAGGCATTCCCAGTGCCGGGACACTACAGAGACTTTCTCTCAATTCTAGGAAGGCAACCAAGCAATCGTTAACCCATAGTACGAGCTCTGACACATCCTTGTGTTTCAGCCTCTGTAAAGGTTTAGCCACTAGGGAAAAGTTGGGTATCCACCATCAATAGTAGTCCACCATTCCCAAAAACATCCTAAGTTCTCTTTGGGTGGTTGATGGATTAATTTTCAGAATCGCAGAGATTCTCTCTTGCGACACCTTCTCGCTCCCGCCTCAATGTGTATCAGCCATACGTATCCTCAGGATCATTTCATTGCTCAATAAGGTTCACCTCTCAATAGCCTCAATTCTGAATGCTAAAATAGCACAGAATATAGAGGTGATCAAGCAAGGGAAGGAATGGGATGGGAACAGCTGGGAAGGAGACCTAAAGAGACAGAAACACTATTAGCGTTCATACATCTTGCATATTATTCATATATATTATGTTACTGTAATCATGCACTTTATCTAGAAAATAAAAGCTCAGACTTTTGATTCTACAGTAGGGAATATAAATCCTTCCTGGTCTTTTCACCCCAATTGGCAGCAGCGCCTATTATTCTTTATTGCACACAGCATGCAATGTCATTTCACTCCAAATGTCAACATTGACATAGGTCATGGAGTGCAATGTCATGATGGTCAAAGTAACAATATCTGAAACACAAGAGATACTCCGTAACAGGACACAGAGCAAATAGTTCCACCTACAATCAGAGCACACCCTGAATGCAAAGCTTGTTTTTATTTCAGGTGTGGACACTTCTTACCGCCGAAATCTGTAGAGTTCACCAGTCCTGAACTGGAGGGGCAACAAAAGGCACACTCTGCAGAGAATTCAAATTCACAAAGGTGTCACATGGAATACTTTGTGCACAACAACATCCCAAATCACAAGATCAAGGCAGAACAATATTAGCAGTGCAAGTGCACCCTTACCGCACCAGCCAAATGCCTAACAAAACCTCTCTTCCAGATACTGTAAGGTCAGAAAATATTGGCAGTGTACTGGGGCAGAATGCTTTTCACAGCCAGGCCCGCCATGACGTCACTGTGCTGTCAGTAAAGTTGCTGGCAAGCCAGACGCTTGCTCAGCATTATGGGGAATGTAGATTTTTGGCTGCAATCAGTAATCAACAAAGTCTGCAGTGTATTAACCACCCTCATTCTCTCAGTCCACTCAGCGACCCCATATATGCAACCACTCAGACAAGTATTGATACAAAATTGGATCGACTGTAGGGATTACGTACTTGTTCTGAATTGCATGCCTTGTTTGTTCTGCACATGCATTAATCTCCTGGCTATTCTGCCTGAAGGATCCTGCCAGCTTACACCCCACTACCTGAACTCTCTCCCTTAGGGTTCTGACTCATATTCACTGGAGCAGTGGCTCCCTCTCAGTCTCTACTTATTCCACTCCACTCTATCACGCACTACTCTACCATGCACCACTGCACTTTTAGCCACTGCACTCTACACCACTCCACTCTATGCCTCTCTATTCTGCCACACTGCAGTCTGTGCTACTGCACTCTATGCCAATGTACCCAGTTCCACTTTACTCAAAACTACTGCACTCTACGCTAGTCTACTTTGCACCATATACCTCCACGCCACAATACTCTACAGCACTATACTCTATTCTACTCTGAGTCACTGCACTTTACTCCTCTCTATTCTACTCTGCATCACTGTACTCTACGCCACTCTACTCTGTGCGACTGCACTCTATGCCACTCTGCCCTGCACCCCTGCACTCTACGTCACTCTACTCTGTGCCACTGCACTCTACTAACCCACTCTACTATACACCACTGCATTGTACGATAGTATACTCTGCAACACTGCACTCTCTACCACTCTACTTTATGCCACTTTACACCACTGAACGCTACACCACTGAACTCTACGCCAATCCACTCCAATCTATTCTGCACCACTGCACTCTGCGATCACTCTGACACTGCAGTCTACACCACTCTATTGCACTCTGCGCCACTCCACATGACACCACACCACTGCACTGTACGCCACTGCACTCTACACCACTTTACTCAAAACCAGTACACTCTGCGCACTGCACTTTATGCCAATCTACTCTGCACTACTGCACTGTATGCCACTGTACTGTATTCTATGCCACTGCACTGTTTGCCACTCTACTCTACACCATTGCACTCTGTTACACTACTCAACACCATCACTCTCTACAACACTCTACTCTGCTGCACTGTACTTTCTGTCACTGAACTCTCTGCCACTTTACTCTATGCCACTGCACTCTATTCTTAGCCTTCTTAACCACTCTACGCCACTCTTCTGCATTCTACTCCAATGCACTCAACGCCACTCTAATCTTATGTGCACCACTGCACTCTGACACTTTACTCTGCTCCTCTGTACTCTGCACCACTCACTCTATGGCAGTGCACTCTACCCCACTCTAATATGCACCACTGCACTCTTCGCCATTGCACTTTACACCACTCCACTCTGCAACACAGCACTCTATGCCAGTGCACTGAATGCCACTCCACTCTACCCTGCACCACTCGCTATTGGGGTCTGATTGGGGAAGGCTGTACAGATGTTATTTTCACTCTACTCTGAAACAATCAATAGCACTGCACTCTATGCCACTGCACTTTATGCTACTCTACTCAACTCTGTGCCACTCCACTCTATGCCACGGCAATCAACGCTGTGCCTCTCTACTCTATCCCACTGCACTCCACCCAACAGCACTATACTTCACCCTGCACCACTCCATTCCACTCTACTCTTCTCTGAAACAATCTACTTTACACCACTGTCTTCTACGCCACTGCACACTATGCTGCAGCACTCCACTCTCCGGCACTGCACTCTACACTGCACCACTCTGTGGCACTGCATTCTACACTACACCACTCTACTCTAAACTACGGCACTCTAGTCTATGCCAATTCACTCTTCACCACTCTACTCAAAACCAATGCATCCTATGTCACTGCACCTATGCTAACTACTTCCCACCACTGCACTTTAAGTCACTAAACTCTACAGCATTCTACTCTTTGCCACTACACTCTACACCACTGCTCTCTATGTAAACTCTAAACCACTGCACTCTACACCACTTTCCTCAAAATCAATGCACCCTATGTCACTGCACCTATGCCAAATACTTCCCACCACTATGCACTCTACAACACTGCACACTACGTTAACTCTACACCACTGCACTCTAGCTCACTGCCCTCTACACCACTCTATTATACTCTGCACCACTGTACTCTATACACTGCCATCTGCACCACTTTACTTTGCACTACTCTATTCTGCATCACTCTACTCTGCACTACTCTGATCTGCACCATTCTACGACCCGGCACTCTTTGACTGTTCACTCTATGACCCTGCCCTCAGACACTGAACACTGGAAGTCTGCACTCTATGCCACTGCACACTACTCAGCACCACTCAACTCTACGCCACTCTACTGCACTCTATAGCACTGCACTTTACGCCACTGCACTCTACGCCATTGTAATCTACTCTATACTACTCTGCTCCTCTGCACTTTACCCTGTACCATTCCACTCTATGACTCTTTAGTCTATGCTACTCTACTTTGAACCAATCTACTCCACTCTGCACCACTCCACTCTATGCCGTTGCACTCTACTCCACTGCAATCTACTCTGCATGACTCAACTCTATGCCACTGCATTCCACGCTACTCTAAGTCACTGCACTCTACGCCAATGCACTCGACACCACTTTATTCAAAATCAATGCACTCTACGCCATTGCACTCTATGCCAGTCTACACTGCACCACTGTACTTTACTCCACTTCACTCTAGGCCTCTCTACTTCACTCTACTTTACTCTGCTCTACAACACCCCATTCCACGATACTACACTCTATGATGCTCTACTCCATTAAACTCTGCTCCAATGACACTCTGCTCCACTCTATGCCACTCCATTCTACAACACTGTACTCCACTCTATGCCATTCAACGACATTACTCCACTTTACAACGCTCTACTCAACTCCCTCTGTGCCACTCCATGCCACTTTACTCCAATCCACTCTATGCCACTCCACTGTAGGACAATTTACTCCGGTGTATGCCTCTCTATTCTACAACACTCTACGGAACACCCTATATGCCTCTCCACTATAAGCGGGTAAGAAAGGCATGATTGAGTGAGTTTCATGACGACAATCAGCGAAAGGCAATGTGTGTATTAAGAGCACTTTTACAGTTATCGGGACTAAGAGGGTGGAGGATGTTGACCTTTCAATGAGCGAGAAGAGGTTAGCAAATGCAAGTTTGTATTGAATAAATTGTGGGCGTATGTGAACAGGAACAATTACAAACAAAATGTTGAAATGTATGAGATGGCGTTTATTATTAGTGTGCGGTTAAGTAATGTATGTTCAATCATTTGTTTTCTATTTTCCCCTAACGAAAGACCTGTGGAGGTCTGAAATGCATTGGGATATAATAAACGGCTTTTTATGGATTTGGCGCTGCTCGTGTTCTTGGGAGAGGTTCGGATGGCCCGCAGGAACATTAGAAACCTTGAAAATAGCTTTTCTGAGCATGTGGATGGAAAGTTGGGATGAATGTGAAAATAGCAAGTAGAACTGGATAAAAATGAGGAAAATGAAGACATAAGTGATGAAATGGATTACAAATGGGTGCATCTGCGCATTCAAAAAGCTGTGCTACAGGTTGGGGCCGTAGAAGGTCCCATTCGAATGTTCTCCACTCTGCTTGACACCACTCTTAATGCCACTCCACTTCACGACACTAGTCTATACCCGTCCACTCTATGACAATCTACTCCCTCCATGACATTCCACACCACTGTACGCTACTCAATGACACTCCACTTCACTCCTCTCCTCTCCACACCACTCAGCTCTACTGTATGCCACTCCAAGCCATGCCACGCCACGCCACTCCATAACACTCCACTCTGCTCCACTTTATGACACTCCACTCCATGCCACTCTACTTTACCCTACTAATTTTTAGCCATGCTAAACAGCAACCACACTGGTGTACAACATTGCTACAACATATTGGCAAAGCCTGTAGCTCTTGCATAGGCGAGATTTACTGGCTTTACCAATGCTTGTTAAAAGAGCATTTAATATGCACTTTGTATACATGGTTATACATGTGCACGAGTAACTTTAAAAATAAATGTAAAACATGACTAAGAGAATACTTGTTTGCATATGCAAATATAAGTTGAAGTGCATTTAAAAACATGAATAACGAGTACATGCTTAAACCGAACATTAGTGCACACACATATAAATCTCTAATCCCTACAACATTTTATTAATACGTTTAAATGTTTCATACACATTAATGAGGTTAAGACACGCAGTGAATATAATGTCGAATGTGAGGGTATAATTTAATTTATGTGACTTGTAAGGGTGAAGCTTAAATTGTTCTGCTTCATTACTCTTCCACTTACCTTGATTAATTTGGTAATATTCTTTTTTAATCAGGGCCCAAAGGCTTCGACTTGCATTAACTGAGCATTATAAAAGCCTTTTCACAGTAGGAGGTGCAACAAGTGATAGGGATCCCCTTTCACTTCTGCTCTGTTTGCGTTGTATTTAGCAACCCTCATGTTTGCAGTCAAATTAACAGCTGTGGATTTTGCTCCATTTTCTTCACAGTGTTCCTCATCTGAGATTTTGGTCTTTTCAGATTGGATATCACGGCTCTTCACTGGCTCAGTTTCTATTATACATCTGCTACTCTGAGTACCTTTAACATTTTAGGAAATCCTCTCCTAGCACATCAACTCTAGTCAAAATCGAATTTTGGTTGAGAATGCCACTGATTTTCTATCTTGATATTTACAATCTGAGCCCACCTGTTTAGGAGTTTATTTACATTTTTCCCCTAATCCAATTTTCCCTTTAATTTAGACCCTCTGATTAAATCATTTGAAATCACTCACTCTCTCATTCATCTATTACTTCACAAAGAAGAAATATAAGATTAGACATATTGTTAGCCGTAAACAGACCAAAACTTTTCAACCCACTCCTATTCACTACGCAACCGTGATAAATAGACGTCTTTTAATCAACTTTCAATTCAGTCCTCACCAATCCTGACAGCTTTCAAATCTGCCAGATAGGATGTCCACATCCTTCCCCTAGCCATAATAATATGCCTTTTTTATGAAGTATTTACTACTTTTTCATCATAGGCAATTACTCAAGCCATCTTTGCTGCCACACTGAAGTCTGTGCAGATCCTACTATCATGAAGAAAGCAACCCTTATTCTTGATGAACTTGCGAATTAGCAACCAGTAATTACTGATAATTAGGAAAATTATCTACATACAGGTGCATCATCAAACAAACAAGAATGATGTTCTGCATGACTACAATTTGGACTTCTGGCCACTTTGCAGTATTACAACAGCATCTATGGAAAGCATAGACAGAGACAATGCTCCTCCCCTCATCGAGGACAATGATCAACCACTACCTGGAGTATTGCTCTTTCTTGACCTGATGATGTCCTACAACACTGTTGGCCATACAGGCCTAACAAATGTCCTAGATACACATATTAGATTCTGGTGAAATGACTTTAGTCATTCCCTCTTACCTCTTCAACCAACATCAGTTTGTCCTCTTTAGGGTCTTATGCCTAGATGCATCAAACTGAATTGTATTCGCAAACGGTGCGACTCGCATTTTTCGGCCGTTTGCGAATGCAATTCACTAATTTGGAATGCATCATGCATTTCGCAATTTTAGGAATCGCAACCATGTTGCGATTTCTAAAATTGCGATTGCATTTAAGAAATCGCAATTTCAGATTTTTTAAATGCTATGCATGATTATTTTAAAATTGCGAATTCGCAATTTGGAATGGGTAAAATAGCATGAAGTTGAACTTCATGCTAAATTACTGAAAACTTTCAAATATGCACAAATTGCATTTTTGAAAGTTTAAATTTACACACACACATGCCCCAACGGCATGTGTGTGTGTAAATGGATCTTAAAGTTAAGTTTCAGGGGTGCAGGGACGGGTTCTTTGGACCCCCCCCTGCACCCTTGAAATTGCATTCACATTTTGCGATTCGCAAAATGGAATTCGCAAAATGTGATTGCCTTCCCATTCATTCCTATGGGCCTTTTGGCCCATAGGAATCAATGGGAAGGGTTTCCTTAATTGCGATTCGCAAATTGTGAATCGCAATTAAGGAAAAATACTGAATCGCAAAAATAATTGCGAAATTTTCATGCATTGCCATTTGCGATTTCTAAATTGCGATTCCTTAATTTTCGCAATTTAGAAATCGCAAATGGAAACAATGATGCATCTACCCATTAGTGCCTTGCTTTTACCTGGTGACTACCAACGTGATCCATTCTCTTCCCATCTTCCCCCCTCAGTGGCTAGTACAATCCCAGCGCTGGGACGCCCCCGGGCAGCCATGCGCTCTAGAAATCCCGTTTTCATTTCATTTCATTTCATTCATTTCATTTCATTCATCTTCAACCTTCATAGGCAGCCTCTTGGTGCCCTACTCACTCAGTGAACATGGTGTCAAGATCCATGATTTACGTGACATGTAGCTATCAGAATTCTCCTTGGTAGACCATATCTCCATTCGGAAACTCAAGACATTCCTCACCCTCATATAAAACTAAATCTTAAGCGTGTCCCTAAAACTGAACCACACCAAAACCAATGTTCTCCCTATTGAAAACACAAACCAGCAAGATCATATCCAACAATGTCTATCTGGCATTAAGCTCCACTGATTCAAAACTTAGCTTGCCACTAATGCTAAATCACGCAGAATCACCCTTGGCACTGAACGCTATTCCACCAATGGAATAAAGAAAGTACAAATAGGTCACCTGCTTTCACTGCTATGGAAAGTATGTATCTGTCCAATGAACAGGAAGTGCTCCTTTCACACCTGGCGGCTGCTACTCCTTTCTCATGTGAGACTTTGTTGTACCCACATCTGATCCTCTTATGTGCTTCATCAAGCTGCTGCCAACTAAAACAACTGAAGAATGCAACAACAGCATTTCGCCCTAAAGGGCCTGATGCCCCTACAAAGCATCCATTTAAATAAAAATCATCAACAGTTTCAACACCAGCATAACTTACCAAAAGATTAAGTACTCCACATTACTATCCTAACATGATGAAGCAAGATGCTACAAGGCTTACACCTAAGAAGCACAAAAAGTGAAAACTAGGAGTCTAAATGACTTCCTCTGTGCACCAGTATGCCAACAATTGAAGGAAGTGATTTAACTTTAAGGAGCACTTTGTCCCACAAAAAAACAATGGCTGCAAAGCAGGTTGAAACAAACACTGTTGACACTTATTGCCAAAAAGGATAAATGTGCTGTACATGTAAATGGCAACATTCCCAAGAAGCAGTGTATGGAGTGTGATGCAAGTTCGTGGAGAATAGCCTTTTCTTGTTTTGAAGTTAAGAAAACAATGTGTAACTCACATCAAGGGGGATTCAGTTTTCTTCCATGTTGATGACAATATGTCGAAAGTGACGCTGGCTTTCAATATGGAGGTGTTGGAAGAGAAAGCTCAATAAGAATCTACGCTCATGAGTGGTCTTTCGGTCTGGTGTCATGGTGGGCATCGATATGATGGGCATTGACAAGAAAACTCTTGATGAAGAATGAGTATCTGAAGTAGCATTTGGGGTTAATGTGTTGATCATCATCATTGAAGAGAAGAATGATGAGACTAAAGGAGTATTTCTCCTCAAAGACAGCCTATGGGCATGAGCTGTTGATGGCTATCAACGTTCAGGAGATAAAAGCAGTATGAATTAGAGTTCAGTCTCAGGGGTGAAATTCCGTCCTTTGTGAATTTCTTTGCACAGTTCCTCTTGTCTTATATGTATTCGTAAAGCACACTATGACCAACAAAGGTGTCCTGGTGCAGAGCAGGTACGTGTTCCTAGCCTTGCCTGTGGTAGGTTGGTTAATGGATAGGCCAGGATTTCAGTTTCTTGTGGAACATCAAGAAGAGGAGGAGGAGGCTCTGGATTGGAATGAGGGTCGTTCCATGCTTTAGGAGCGATAGCGATGTAAAAGAACGTTCCTTCCCATGATCTGGATCTGTGTATGTATGGAATGTATGTGAGTATGAGTCCTGTGGAGTGGAAATGTCTGAATGGTTGTTGGAAGGAGATGCAACTGTTAAGGTAGGTGTGGCCTGAGTTGCCTAGTGCCTTGAATGTAGTTGCGGCTGGCATGACTCGCGGGTGAGGGTGCGGGGGTTCAGGTGGGGAGGGGTGTCGCGCGGGGAGGTTTAATAATATAAAAAATAGGAAACTTCCCTTCCCGCCGGCCGGGTCCTGAGTTGTCTCTGCTCCTCTCTTGCTCTCCTGTCTCTGGCAGGAACAGGGAGCAGGCAGCCAGGCTCCCATCCCATAGCCAATCACAACGCTGCAAGCAGCGTTGTGATTGGTCGGGACGGCAACTAGCCAGGGGCGAATGGCCCAGCCACGTTCTCCATGTAGGCTTCATTGCAGCCTCCATGGCGACGGGCAGAGTATGCATGACTGGTTTGGTCGACCCCCGAGGGCCGACCAAACCAGCCATGCGCAATCAGGAGTGGGCACACCACTCCTCCCCTGCCCAGCCCTTCTCAGAGAGCAGCCCCGCCCACCCGCCTATCCGCAACCAAACCCTTCCGCTTTCTCGCAGTGCGAGTAGCAGAAACATAAAATGGTAGTTATGACCATTTTATATTTCTGCTTCTCGCATTGCGGCGATGCTCCTCCCCCCTAGTGGAGGAGCCACCCCGGCTTGAATGTGTGTGTTAGGAGTTTGAATTTAACATGTTTGTGTATCGAGAGTCAGTGCAGTTCCCTGAGGTGTGGGGTGATGTGGGAGTCTGCCTGCTGTGTTCTAGTTGGTTTGTAGTTTTCTTGTGACTTTCTTGGTGATTTTTCGGCAAAGAGTGTGTCCCCATAGTCAAACTTGGTGGTAACTAGGGCGTAACAGTTTTTCTACTGTTGCTTGCAAGCCATTTGAAGATCTTCCTCAGCATCTTCAGGGTGAGGAAGCAGGATGCAGCGACATGACATATGGTCCTGATGGAGCAAGGATTTAAGAAAACAAAACGTGTTCGGATCAAGACCTTCATTAACTTTCACTAACCATTAAAAGTTGTAGACAAGACGAAACTAATATACACCAGACACCGACACGTGGGAAAGAAGCTTTAATCATGCTTAATTAATGTGGAATAAAGTGCAACACGACTAAATCCGCTTCTATTTGTAAAAACGCTTTGCCCATGTGCAATCCAGAATTACACAGAGATAATGTGACTAACTCGCTTTTGGAGGGAAATCTTTGTGCAGGCACAAGAAGGAGTAACATGCGGTCTTGCCGAACTGCATGCCCGGCATCTGCTTGCCTGAACTAAAAAGAAAGCTGCTTACGTTAATGCTTTTGCCCAGAAAAATGATATTAACATGGGATAGAGTAGAAGTGGGTGGTGAACAGTAAGAATTATATATTTGAGAAAATAGCATCTGTTTATGATTCTTTCATCAATAGTGTGCATTTGGGCCTGCTTTGCATATGACATGGAGAGAAAATGGAGTTGAATGACGATGAGTTGCTCATGTTCAGTAGACTCGGAATATGACCCAATGACCAAAGAAAAGCCGTGAGAAAGTGAAGATGTGTATTCCTCGTCTATGGAGACTGCATTGAAAGTTGCAACAGTATATGAATTTGGAAGGAAACATGAATGAGCTAAAGGGGAAGGGTTTGAGAGGCAATGATACCTTCATAAAAATGTATATGTCAGCATAGTGTGATGAAAACTCCCCTAGCCCTGTCCAATCATATTTCGTATTTTATGAATATTTGCAACTATTGAGGGTGAGACATGTAGAAATGAAGATTATAACTAGAGTGACTTTAGAAGGATAAATAGCTACTGCCTTTGGAAGGGAAGAGAGGTTGGTGATGCAATTGTAATGCCAAGAGAAACTTGCTGCTGGGTTCGAGAGAAAAGAGACAGCAGTCTGGGGAAAGATTCGGATCTGAATGACAGCCTGATTAGATTTGAAGATTCCGGTAGAACATCGAGGAGGTAGAGAGTGTAAGAGAGGGATGCACCGTGGAGCGTCAGGTTTATAAAGAAGTTTAGTAAGTATCTGTCCTGTCTTGATCTTGTCCTATAGTGTTTGCCTCCTGATTCTAACTCAGGGGACTCCTACCAGTCATTTGGCCAGCGGGGTAGATTTCAGTATTTCAAATAGGTAAATATTATTCTGACTCGTATTTTGCATATTTCAGTGCAAATGTATTGTTGCTTCTGAACTCTTTTGTCTCTTCATCTATCCATTCCTTTTGCATTGGTTTGTTGAATGAGTTTGTGTTATTTGCTGTATCTGCAAAATGATTTGTCTCTCCAATGTGAAAATGATGCCGTTTGCACTGTGAATTTGTATCGAAAGAGCGTTCACCTTTATGCCTGAAATTTTAGATAAAACGTATGAATCCTACCCAGAGTCTGTGGTTATTTCACTAAGATATATGAGTTAGTTAGAAAACTGTTAATATCACCATCAACTAACTCAACTAATGCTGCATCGACCAGAGGAAAGAGTTTTGTTTGTATACTTTGTTTTTCGAAAGTTTTAAGATTACAGGAAACTAACGAATGGACATCTGAGTGAATTAAAAAACTTGACCCTCAGCGGGTACCGGGGAAAAGTGATTAAAGATTGGGTAAATGTGTATAGGCCTTGTTGAATTTGTGTGGAGTATTGATCCCTGGTGCACCCACTGGATCAGTTTTGCTGGTACCAGAGTTATGGTTATTATCGATTAGTTTAGTGATTATTAATTATTAACTATATGTTTAACATTCAGAGTTAGTATTGCGTTCTATGTTGTCTGGAAGTACATGTACAGAGCTACCTAGGAATCTGGGGAATGGAATTTAGAAGAGTGTGGTAAAGAAATCACACTGCAGAAGGTTACTCATCTGTTATAATAATACCTAAAAGCTACGGAAGGCTGTAGGTGTTATGTTAGGGACTACATTGTAAAAGAGTAGAGTGTAAGTGATAGCGAAGGGTCCACCTGTGACTCTTTGGCCTTATCCCCAGAGCAGTATCCCTAGAGGTGTAATAGGTCCTCCCCGAGCTTACTTGAAGGGAAAACAGTGTTTTTTACTCGTAGTGTAAGGGAAAAACTCTCTTGGAAAAGTGAAGAAACTATCTTTGGTTTAGTGGAGCAGACAGAGTAGCGCTTTTTACTAACAGAAATTGATCAAGAAAAGTTAGAAAAATACATTGCCGTATTACCTTGTGAAGGGAGGGTCAGTAGCAGGAGTCTACTGATATTGTTTGAGACGGGGAGTGTAACAAGTGCAGTCAGTAGTAGGAGTAATACTGACGTCACAAAGAGCTGCGCTGGCATTGGTCAGACAAGTGGGTGTGCTATAAGCTTTGATTGGCCAGTAGACAAGAACCGGTTTGGTATTGGTTGTGGAACACAATACTTAATACATTCTGATTTGACTGTTGGTGTGAGTCGCGCTGATATAGGACGAGTGTTAGCCAATAGAATACGTGGAGATAGGAAAGAGTTTCTGGATTTTCCCTGCTGCATTAGTTAGTCACAGGAATTGAGAAAAATTAAGTTGATTAATAAAATCATAAATTTTTTTGAGAATGACAAGCGTGTAATAACTAGGGTGGAAATTGTTATGCCGCCTCCTAAAACGCCTGCTTCTTGTATGATGATGGAACAAGGATATCATACCTTTATTTGGCTGGAAAATTGGGTAGAATATATGAAAGGTGATGGTGTTCTTGCTTTTCCAGAGCATGGTACGTTCAATGTAAGGATTCTTCAGAATTTGAGAAATCGGATAAATACAATAGAACCAAATCCTAGGTTAACACAGTATGAAGCTTTGGAAGAATGGGAAGTTGAGGCATTTGAACAAGAGAAAGACAGAGGCAGGCGCGGTGCATAGGCGGATAGCCCCACTAAGCCCTATGGACCCACCGCGTCGTCACTTAAATGCAAATCAAAATATTAAAATAATCGCGCTACCCGCCGGCCGGGAATCCGGGAGACACCCAACTTTTCCGGAGTGGGCAGGGGGGTGGGGGGAGGCTGGGCCTGCTGCAGCTGCGCAAGTGGATTTTGGGCAGAAACTAGCCCGCGCATGCGCAGATTGTTTTCCCTGTGCAGTTCCCCTTAGAGAGAGGACCAGGGGGCGGGCCGCAGCCCCCAGGGTTACACAGGGCTGACTGGGCGAGCAGTCATGGTGCCCCCCCAGCATATCCTGCCTACTCTAAAATGTTGGCAGGCATGTATGTATGCAGCTGATAAACATGGCGCCGCTTACCTCACACTGGTAGAGGCTGCGAGACTCCGGCTGGTGGCGGGGGCTCCTCTGCGCTGCGAGCAGACGTCTCGCTGTCTCCCTGTTACACTTTTCGCTTTTAAGTGGGAACTTTGTTAATCTAGTGCCATTTGCCCCCACTGCAGCATAGGAATCCCAAAATGCCTTATGAAAAGCACACTGTTGTACATCTTTGACTGATCTTGCGGACAAAGGGTTTCAGGTTGGCTGGGTGCCTGCGAGACGAGACACAGCATGGACAGCGTGTGAACATATAGAAATAAAATAAAACAGAAGTACTTTAGTGCTTCGAGGAAGAGTTTTTCGGAGCAGCCTGCCGTTTCCTTCCACAATGGTCAGTGAAGTGCCCTCATTTTTTTCTTTCTCTATTACACATGGGGGAGGGGGATTAAGTGATTTGCCAAGGATCACAGAATGATGAGCCCAGGCCAAGGCTCGAATCCGGTTCCCCAGTTCCAAGGTGCCAGCTCTGCCTTCGACGTGCATTACTTGTGTAAACCCTGCAATTGTTTTTAATCCCCCCACCCCTTTTAAAACACCACCTCCTCCTCCAGCAGCGTCATCTCGATATCGAGGGCTGGCACGTCACTGTGGTTCTTAAACAGGACAGAGACTGGATCTCGCAGCTCGACCTTAGCAGGTTTGCTTTTCTCCTAATAAAATAGAATACATTAGATGCAATACAGTGGAATAAGGCTGCATAAACATAAGGCAGCGTCATAATAAAGTGACGGGATGAGAGGACAAGATGACATCACTTTGCTAAACAACACAGTGCCGTTTGAAAATAAATATCACACCAATTATGATTTGTCATGGTTTTTCACCATGCTGGGCCAACATTTTACATATAAATCCACAAAAAGATTTATGTAATTATTATCCGCACCCAAGTCTCGATTATGAGCAGGGTCACTGGAATTATGCGGGAGGGGGACATCAAAGTATGTCAGTGCTGACTAAATTATGTGGCAAGAAAAAGCAAATTACGCCGCATAATGTGTTAACTTTTTTGAATAAATATAGAAATAAGCAAATGAAAGATGATCAGTAACCTTTGCGAAGTGCCTTCCACTGTGCAGAAACGCATGTCGTCTCTTGTTATTTTTTTTATTTATTTAAGTAACTATTTATCCGTTTGAGCTAGAAACACATTTTGTTTTGTTAAACCTGGAGGATTATGATGCGGATAATAGATAATATGGCAAATGTGACAAATTCATAATTTATGCCAAAAAGCAGCTACTACAGAATTATATAATACATCTCCCTGCTGGGATTATTCTTCCCCTTGCCTCTCCACAGCCACTCTCGGCACACCTTTGCCACCTGACTTAAAAAGGTTGTAAATTGTGTGTTAAACTCCTCGGAATAGGGAACACCATGTGGAATTCTGAATGGTAATTCAGTGTCTGCGCAGTTATTGCCTATTTCGAGGGTGAAATTCCATGAGGGGATAAAACTCGGAAACGGTCATTCCAACCACCAACCGGAACTACCTCTTGGAATTGTGCCTAACTCGTAATAGAACTTTCAATGATTCTAACTTAATCAACTTCGCAGGTATGACGGTTAATACCACTTTATTATGGGATTTCACATACAGAATGGGAAATCACTGTGAAACTAGATGTTTATAAAATGATTTTTCCTCAGATATAGTCTGTCAAATAGTTCTTGACAAAATGTGTCAAGTTGAAATCCCAAAGGTGTAGTTTTACCGCATTTCTCACATTCCCGATTTGGGGGGGGGGGAGAATCCTGTTCAGACTGAACCTCGATTACCGAGAAACCATTCTTCAATCTTTATTTCGGCCGATTTGGCCATCAAAGATATACAAAAGACATATATAAAACAATGTAAGACCATCGGAAATAAAACAACAGCACATATTATACAGTATAAGATGATTCCAACCTGTAAAATGACTACTACTAGAGTGAAAACAGGTAAAAGAGCATACATTTAAAATTCTTGATGTTAAAATTAAATGGGGAACTGCGACTTTAGAATACGGGTGCGAGTATGCCAGACATTTGTGAGAAATTTAGCCAGTGCAAACACAGTTGGTCCCGAGACATCAGATTTTAGAATTCTGCACATCGGGAGGTACTCCCTACAACCAAAATTTCTGATAAGTGGTAGGAGCCAGTATTTCCTGGCGGTCTTGTAAGTTGGACAAAACAAGACCACATGTAGATCGGTTCCCTCATGACAAATGCAAGCCGGGCATTGCTTGGTGGAGGGCGGTGTAGACCAGGAGCTAGTGTAAGACCGCAATGGCAGTGTGCCATATCTCCATTGGAGAAATAGCTTCCTAGCCAACACAGGAGTCATACCATCCAAAACCCTCTCCATCCTATATGAGTCCTTGCTTTGCATGAATACAGATGTTAAAGACCCCTCACCCTGGGATTCTAAGACCATGGCTAGTTTCTGCTCGTGGTACACATTGGCCAAGGCTTTTCGTGGAATCCTCATTGAAGCATTAGCCAGATCAGACCATAGGTCGGGGAGTCCCAGTCTCGCACAGGACTTTTTTATATATTTTATCCAGGGGATCTGTAAAGCTTTGGGGTGGGTTAAAAACTCCCTCAGTTCCGCCCTATAGGTGGAAAGTTCTTCGCTGCTCCATAACCTTCGCCAGAAGGCTATGGGTCTGAGACCCAGTTCATCTGCTATTGGTCTCAGTCCCAGGTCCATCCTCAAGGGGAGGAGTGGTGTACTAGACGGGAGTGCAACTATCTGTCTAATAAAGTTGTTTTCAGTTATAGACAGACTGTGGGAGGATGTATGGCCCCACAATTCCGCCCCATACATGACAGCGCCCCTGGCCTGTGCCTTGTAGATCTGAATGACCGGCCCCAGTGGTCGGTATGTGGAGCTTTTCATCATCCGAGCGATGCCGCCAGTGGTCTGCACTAATTTAAGGTTAGCCCTAGTCTGGTGTGTTCCCCAAGACATGGTTTCATTCAACGTTACGCCTAGGTATTCAAAGGTGGAGACTTTCTCTAGGCGTGATGATCCCAGTAAGGGGTTCGGGCGTAATCTTTGGGTTGGGTTCAAGACCATGAACTTGGTTTTTGTGGCATTGATCTCCAACCCCCTTTCTATGCAGAAAGCCACAAAAGAATCAAGGATCCTCTGTATCCCCATTGAGGTTTTGGACAGCAGCAGGGTGACGTCTGCAAACATGATTGCAGGCACCCTGCTGCCGTTCAACTTTGGAGCATCAGTGTGTTCAATGCCATTGAGATGGGCGATTACCCCATTGACAAAGAGGCAGAACAGGGTCGGTGCCAATACACAACCCTGCCTAACCCCCCTGTCAACGGGGAATCTGTCCGTCAATTCCCCAAGCTTCCCGCACCTGACCCGGGCATAGTTGTTAAGATGCAGTCTCTGTAGAATTATCAGAATGTCCGGAGGCACCCCCATCTCGGCCAGGACACTCCAAAGTTTCCCTCTGGGCACCAGGTCGAAGACGGCCCTCAAATCCACAAATATAGTGTATAAGCTGCCGCCTTCGAATACCGCTGTCCTCCAATAGATAATATTTAAACGAAAGACCTGGTCCACTGTAGAAACACCCTTCCTGAAGCCCGCCTGATATGGGCTGAGGGCACCCGTCTCCTCCGCCCAGTCCTGAAGGCGATTCAACAGTATCCTACCAAACAGCTTTTGGGGCACGTCAATTAAGCTGATTGGTCTGTAATTGGCTGGGAGCAGAGGTGAGCCCTTCTTAAATATAGGAACCACCTCTGCCCCCAGCCAAGTACTCGGGATTTCCATACCGTGGAGGACTGCATTGAACACAGTGGCAAGGTAGGGGGCCCACACATCGGGCTCCTGCTTGAACAGGTCCCCTGGGAGACCGTCCAATCCTGGCGCCTTTCCAGAAGTCAGTCCTGCAATTGCTGCCCTAACCTCTCCCACTGTTATCCATTCCCCGTCGTACTCTGCCAATCCATTGGCAATGTCAATCGCAGTTTCTCCCAGCTCCGAACTATAGAGAGACTGGAAGTGTGCCTGCCACACCCCTGCTGCAATATTTGGCTCTATTGCCGAATGTAGGCTCCCAGACCCGCCATTAACTATTCGCCAAAACAATCGGTAGTCTCTTGTTGCGAGGGAGCTGGTGAGCTCCTCCCATTGGTTCTCCTCCCATTCGATTTTGGCGGGGCAACTAGTTTTTTATATATCCGTCTACCTTCACGTAGCTTCTCTCCACCTATTCCCTCCTTGATGCTTCTAAGGAGTTCTCCCTTTGCCTTCCTGCAGGCTGCATTATACCATGGGGACTTGTTATACTGTTCCATCCTTAGATTCTTTACTTTGCCAAAAAGCTCTGAGGCCGCTCCCTTTATAAGGTCCTCATGAGCCTGATATAATTTATTTTGGGAATCTTTGTTGCCCACATCATTAGCTAGATCTCCCACTTTTTCGAGAATTGGAATTAGTCCTGTATAGAGCCTCGGGATTTTCACTTGGCTCGTGACTAATTTTTCCCACCTGATTCTTCTCCTGTTATTGCCCAGTAAAAGTTCGGGCTTGTTGTCCTCCTTATTTAAAATAGAGGGTTCTGAACCAGGGTGGATGAGATCTAGTTCTAGGGCATTGTGGTCACTATCTAGTCATTCAGTGACCCTGAAGTCCAAGATAGATGTCCAGTTCACTATCTGTACAAGGACGTAGTCCAAGCGGGACTCTCTTCCCACTCTGTTGTACGTGGGTCTACTTGGTATATCAGACTTAACACGCCCGTTGCAAGCTCTGATTCCATACTTTAGGGTTAGGGCAGTGACCTGCAGTGCTACAGGTGTCCATGCCTTCGGGGGAGGTGCTACTACAGGAGGTACTGCCCATCTGGACTCTTCTTCCAAGGGAGATCCCTCTAAAAGGCCGGCCAGCGGCTCAAAATGGGAATTTAAATCGCCTCCCACTACATAGGGTGTATCCCTGGGGATTTCAAATAGATAAGCTGAGAGCTCGTCAATGGTGGGAGATTCTCGCGAGACTCCCGCAGGCCTAGAATAGATATTTATCAAGGCCAGTTTCGCTAGGTTCGGCCAGGCCAATAAAACCACTAGAATATCGTCCGATGGCACCGGTAACCGTGAAGCCTGACACCCTAGGTGGGATGCCACCCATGTTGTGAGTCCGCCTGAGGGGCGGCCTTTACCCTCCCACCTAGCCGGGATTGAAAATGACAGGTAGCCCTGTTGGGTATATTCTTCCCTTGCCCAAGTCTCCTGGAACATACAGACATCCCCAGTCTTAATATAAGTTACCCAATCATGTGAGTCCATCTTATTGGCTAGGCCGGCCACATTCCACCAAATTAGTCTCAAGTGTGCCGGAGCAGCGGCAGGAGGGATTATAGAGATGGAAATGGGAGGGGAACCAGTGCCCGATGTTACACCAGATGTTACGTCAGGACCATTGTCAGTGGTAAGACTATTTGGGTCAAATGGTTCACTAGGGCCGTTGTCTGAAGTCACAGGAATTAGGTCAGGATTTGAAAACAGTCAATCGACCCCATCCAGTCCCTTCAGGCAATTAAATCGGTTGTAGCCCATAAAGGGTGTCTCTGGAGGTCGATATACAGGTCGTGCATCATACCCCCTGTATCTAGATCTCCGTTCAACCCTTGTCCAGTTACCTTGTGGCATTTCGTGATGCATACGAATAGGGGGGAAGAAAAAAGAGACTGGTAAAGTCTGTATGGTGGAATCAGGTGATCTATTTGACCCAGCACATATGTGTAGTACTGTCCCAGGTTCTCGGAAGGTCACCATGATACAATCCCCTATTATTGATTTTCTCGTTTTCCCCAGCCAGGGTACCCTTCTCACTATGATGATTTCGTTGTTAAAGTGGGCGGGGAGAGGTCTGTTCCAATTCAGCCATTTGATGATTTTCCTCTTGAGTGAGTGGAAGTTCTCACTTTCACCCATTTCAAGAGGAGGAACACCCGCCAAAACCACCGTAAGGCTGTTAGCCTCAGGCGGCAAATCGGGTCTCCGAGGTCTGGGAGCAGGCCTGCCAGGGAATAGGGGGGCAATAGTAGCATTGAGTGGATCCCCAGAGATTGTGCCGGGGGCTGTATTGTGGGAAACTGGGCCTGCTGGTTGTAGGGGTTGGGTATTAAAATTGCTGGGTGGTATTGTGACTAGGTTAGCCATGAGTGGCTGCAAAAGGGGGGTGGCAGCAGAACCCAAAGGAGGTCCCGCGTTTATAGGAGGGTTTTGAATGTTAACGGAAGTTTTAATTGGCGGATTTGACTCTGGGTTTCTACTCTCTTTGCTAGCCGAGGTTTTCAGGCTACTTATAGTTGCCTCCAAGATCGTGAGTCTGATCTCTACTTTCTTCAAACTCTCGCTAATGGGCAGCAGGAGTGATCTAAGTAAGAATTCTATATTTCCCAGAGAAGTGGCAGGAGGTATTATATTTAATAGATTGTCCCCCTGGTCAGTAGTGGAAGCAAAGATATTAGTATTAGTACCCTTGGTATTCGATATAAGCCTATCAGACGTAGAGACAGACTTGTGTACTTTTCCAAAGTCAGAGTGGGGGATCTTAGTCTTCCCCTGCCCGCCCCTCAACTTCCTTCTACGCTTATTTGGTGGTGGGCCGTGTACCTCTGCCATGGCAATTTGCGTTGGTTTGGTTTTCCTAGTTTTAGCTGCGGGAGGTGTGTGTGTGACTAGGTCGACAGCCATGCTGCTAGAACTTGTGAGTGGGATAGCGGCCAAGGTCTGTTCAGTGAGTGCGCAAAGATTAGAAGCGCTGTCCCGCAGTAAAAGAGGGACGCCTTCTAGGGATGATAGATCCTGACTACCATTAAAGGAACCTCCCTCTTGAGAGGTAAGATAGGGAATTATATCGCTAAGGGGCCTATTTTTCATACGCTCAATAGAGTGGCGGCGGTCCACCCTAAGCTTCTCCAAAGAGGTTTCATTGCCCCCATCACCCTTTGCTGTTTTAAAATAATTGTCCAGAGTCCCGTTGTTGCCTCCTTCCACCTTCGCTGGTGTTCCCACTGGGATCGGTGATGGCATATCCAGAGCCTATATCAAAGTCCAAATGGGATTGAAAAAGTACAGGCGAAAGAGAAGGGGCCCGGCCCGGCCCGGCCTCCCTTGGCCCCTGACGGCCACAGACGGTCCTGCCCTTGTCCTGGGCTTCTCCCGGGACGCTCCCGCGCGTTCCCGCGCAGCGGAGTCGTGATCCACTTAAAAAGTTATTGGGACAAATAGAAATGGCTCTTTCAATCCCCCGGTGCTCAGGGGGGCGGGGCTAGCAGGGAGAGTGGGCCAGATGTATTCAATCGGCCAGCAGGGACTCCTGGAACATTGAGTCCCTGCACGCTCGCAGCCCTGCTCGGCCCTTTCTGCACCCTGGTGAGTCCTTGCCAATTCACACAGACTTTGTGGCGAAGCGGGTCCCGCGAAGCGGGAACCGCGAGGAGTTGATAGGAATCCGGGGTTTGTAGAGCAAAACACACGGAGCAGCCCAGGGACAGCAAACAGCACGAAGAGCAAAAGGTCCCGCAATACAGAGGATAGAGTGGCTCTTTCAATCCCCCGGTGCTCAGGGGGGCGGGGCTAGCAGGGAGAGCGGGCCAGGTGTATTCAATCGGCCAGCAGGGACTCCTGGAACATTGAGTCCCTGCACGCTCGCAGCCCTGCTCGGCCCTTTCTGCACCCTGGTGAGTCCTTGCCAATTCACACAGACTTTGTGGCGAAGCGGGTCCCGCGAAGCAGGAACCGCGAGGAGTTGATAGGAATCCGGGGTTTGTAGAGCAAAACACACGGAGCAGCCCAGGGACAGCAAACAGCACGAAGAGCAAAAGGTCCCGCAATACAAAGGATAGAGTGGCTCTTTCAATCCCCCGGTGCTCAGGGGGGCGGGGCTAGCAGGGAGAGCGGGCCAGGTGTATTCAATCGGCCAGCAGGGACTCCTGGAACATTGAGTCCCTGCACGCTCGCAGCCCTGCTCGGCCCTTTCTGCACCCTGGTGAGTCCTTGCCAATTCACACAGACTTTGTGGCGAAGCGGGTCCCGCGAAGCGGGAACCGCGAGGAGTTGATAGGAATCCGGGGTTTGTAGAGCAAAACACACGGAGCAGCCCAGGGACAGCAAACAGCACGAAGAGCAAAAGGTCCCGCAATACAAAGGATAGAGTGGCTCTTTCAATCCCCCGGTGCTCAGGGGGGCGGGGCTAGCAGGGAGAGCGGGCCAAGTGTATTCAATCGGCCAGCAGGGACTCCTGGAACATTGAGCCCCTGCACGCTCGCAGCCCTGCTCGGCCCTTTCTGCACCCTGGTGAGTCCTTGCCAATTCACACAGACTTTGTGGCTAAGCGGGTCCCGCGAAGCGGGAACCGCGAGGAGTTGATAGGAATCCGGGGTTTGTAGAGCAAAACACCCGGAGCAGCCCAGGGACAGCAAACAGCACGAAGAGCAAAAGGTCCCGCAAAACAGAGGATAGAGTGGCTCTTTCAATCCCCTGGTGCTCAGGGGGGCGGGGCTAGCAGGGAGAGCCGGCCAGGTGTATTCAATCGGCCAGCAGGGACTCCTGGAACATTCAAGTCAAGTCAAGTCAAAAATTTGTATAGCGCACTACATACCCAGAGGGTCTCAAGGCGCTTGAAGAAGGGAGGGGAATTACTTGTCAAATATCCACGTTTTAAGTTGCTTTCTGAATGCTAGGTGGTTCTGAGTAAGGCGAAGATGAGTGGGTAGTGAGTTCCAGGTTTTAGCTGCCAGGTAGGAGAAGGATCTACCTCCCATGGTGGTTTTGTTGATGCGAGGTACAGTGGCAAGGGCTTGGTTGGAGGATCGTAGCTGGCGGGAGGGGGTGTAGAAGGACAGTCGTGTGTTGAGGCATTCGGGTCCGATTTCGTAGAGTGCTTTGTGTGCGTGGGTTAGGAGCCGGAAAGTAATCCTCTTATTGACGGGGGGCCAGTGGAGGTTTTTCAGGTGGCCAGAGATGTGTTCTTTACGCGGTATGTCTAATATGAGCCTGGCTGAAGCGTTCTGGATGCGTTGGAGTTTTTTTTCTGGATTTTTGCGGTGGTACCGGCGTAGAGGGTGTTTCCGTAGTCCAGGCGGCTCGTGACCAGAGCGTGAGTGACTGTTTTTCTAGTTTCGGTGGGGATCCAGCGAAATGTTTTCTTGAGCATGCGAAGAATATTGAAGCAAGATGAAGAAACGGCGTTGACTTGTCTGTTCATCGAGAGTGAGGAGTCCAGGATGACACCCAGGTTGCGTGCGTGGTCCGTCGGGATAGGTGCTTTTCCAAGGGCCTCTGGCCACCAAGAGTCATCCCAGGCGGAGGGGGAGGTGCCTAGGATGAGGACTTCTGTTTTGTCTGAGTTCAGTTTTAGACGGCTGAGCTTCATCCATTCGGCTACTTCTTTCATTCCTTCATGCAGGTTGGTTTTGGCCGTGTTCGGGTCTTTGGTGAGTGATAGGATCAGTTGAGTGTCGTCGGCGTAGGAGATGATGTTGAGGTTGTGTTGGCGTGCGATGGCTGCGAGGGGGCTCATGTATACGTTGAAGAGGGTGGGGCTGAGTGAGGACCCTTGGGGTACGCCGCAGATGACTTCAGTGGCCTCTGACTTGAATGATGGGAGGCGGACTCTCTGGGTTCTTCCGGTGAGGAACGAGGTGATCCATTCCAGTGCTTTTCCATGGATTCCGACGTTTCTGAGGCGTTGTAAAAGGGTGCTATGACAGACCGTGTCAAAGGCTGCGGAGAGGTCGAGGAGGATGAGGGCGACTGTGTCTCCATTATCCAGTAGAGTTCGAATGTCGTCTGTTGCTGCGATGAGGGCTGTTTCCGTGCTGTGCTTGGCTCGGAAGCCGGATTGTGAGGAGTCGAGGGATTTGTTGGTTTCGAGGAATGCGGCGAGCTGGTTGTTGACCGCTTTCTCGATGACTTTGGCCGGGAATGGGAGGAGTGAGATAGGGCGGTAGTTTTTGAGTTCAGTGGGGTCAGCTGTGGGTTTCTTCAGGAGGGCGCTGAGTTCGGCATGTTTCCAGCTTTCCGGGAAGGTTGCAGAGTTGAGGGAGCAGTTGATGACGTCTCGGAGGAGCGGTGCTATGATGGAGTCTGCTTTGTTAAAGATGTGGTGAGGGCATGGGTCTGTGGGGGATCCTGAGTGGATAGAGTTCATCAGACGGATGGTGTCCTCAGTGGAGATTGGCTTCCAGTCATTGAGGATGTTCAGGGGGGGGGGTCCTGCAGGGGGTTGGGTGGGTTGGTTTTCGGGTCGGTTGTCGAAGCTGTTGTGGATGTCTGCAATTTTGTTGTGGAAGAATGAGGCTAGGGAGTCGCAGAGGGCTTGAGAGGGGGTGATGTCGTTGGAGTTGGCCGAGGGGTTGGTAAATTCCTTGACGATGTTGAATAATTCCTTGCTGTTGTGGGGGTTGTTATCAAGTCGGTCCTTGAAAGCGGCTCTCTTGGCAGTCCGGATCAGTTGGTGGTGTATGCGGGTGGCGTTTTTGAAGGCGTCCTTGGTGCTGGTGGTTGGGTCTTTTTTCCAGGCCTTCTCAAGGGAGCGGCAGAGTTTCTTGGATTTCTTAAGATCATCGTTGAACCAGGAGGCCTTCTTGTTGCCTAGTTTGATTTGTCGTTTTTTCAGTGGTGCTAAGATGTCGGCGGTGTTGGATAACCATTGGGTGAGGTTAGTGGCTGCTTGGTCTGGGTTTGAGGAGTGGGCTGGGGGGTTTTGAAGAAGCGATGAGGAGATCTGGTCGATGGTGATTTTGTTCCAGTTTCTTTGCAGAGTGGGTTGGGGGTGGTTGTTGGAAGTGGGCTTGTTGTAGGTGAAGTGAACGCAACTGTGGTCAGTCCAAAGGAGAGCTGTGGTGTGGCTGAAGGAGACATGTTTGCTGGAGGTGAAGATAGGGTCGAGTGTATAACCTGCGATGTGGGTGGAGGTGGTGACAAGTTGTTTAAGACCGAGGTTGGCGAGGTTGTCCAAAAGGGTGGTGGTGTTGCGGTCGTTGTTCTTTTCAAGGTGAAAGTTGAGGTCTCCCAAAAGCATGTAATCCTCTGAGGGGAGCGCGTGTGGAGTGATGAAGTCCGTGATGTCTTCACTAAACTGTGCGCGGGGTCCTGGTGGCCTGTAAAGGAGGGTGCCTCTGAGTGTGGTTTTGGGGTCGATGTGGATCTGGAAGTGAAGGTGTTCAGAGTTGGCGAGATTGACGTCCGAGCTGGTTGAGATGCGGATGGATTTCTTGTGGACGATAGTGATACCTCCGCCTGTGTGGCCGGTACGGTCCTTGCGAATGATCTTATAGCCTTCCGGGATGGCAATGGTGATGTCTGGGGCTGAAGAGGCATTCATCCATGTTTCTGTTCGGAAGGCGACGTCCGGAGAGATGGTGTCTAGTAGATTCCAGAGGTCAATGGCAGCCCTGCTCGGCCCTTTCTGCACCCTGGTGAGTCCTTGCCAATTCACACAGTCTTTGTGGTGAAGCGGGTCCCGCGAAGCGGGGACCGCGAGGAGTTGATAGGAATCCGGGGTTTGTAGAGCAAAACACACGGAGCAGCCCAGGGACAGCAAACAGCACGAAGAGCAAAAGGTCCCCAGTAATGAGGGGAAAACTACCTGATTTGCCTGTAAGCCAGTCTGGCCAAAGTCACCAAAGTCAGATGTTCAGACATTTCAGAGGTTCGTTTCTTTGTTCCATGAGAGGCAAACAGGAGGAGTTGTGGTCAGCTTGTCATCCTTGCACACTCAAGCGTTCCAGTTATGATGGCCCTTATTCAGCACTTTTTCTCAAAGCGCTTTAGCAAGCGGCCTCCCAACGAGAGACAATAACAATGTCATGATAAGTAACGCTGATGGTTAATGTTTTTCCTAGAGAGAGATCAGAGTTTTGTGTTTTGTCTAATGGAAGTTTTGACTCATGGAAAGGTAGCGCAGAAGGTTAATGTGCATGCTGCAAATTACATGTACCTGATGCAGATCACAAAACGCACATGATGTAACAAAATGCACTTTCACAATTGCTCTGCTCTCCCAAATTTGCTTGAAAATGCACAATTTTTCCACTTTTTTCAAAATTTTCTCTAGGCCACCCTTAGGTTGATTGGGTTCGCTAGCTACGCATTCTCGCTACGGTGCAATATGACAATCATTTTACGGCCCACCACTTTCAAATGTCACCATCCGCCCCTGGACAGAGGAGGTAGAAGAATTAATAGAGGATTTTTGTCCAGATACCTATTTGACACTCAAGAGAATCAGATGAAAAGATGGAGAAGGGCTGTAGTAACAGAGGGCTTGTATCCCGTGTTGATGGCTGAGGATCAAGTAGGAAGTAAATGTAAAGAAAAAACAAAACATATAGGTATGACAGGAACAAGGTATGATGAATATGATAATGAGTTATTAGAGGACATTTTGGTTAAAAGACTTCCGCCTTATCAAGAGGATGCCAGATACAACTCCAAGTGCGCCAATGATGGGAACTCTATTGGTTCCACAGGTTCTAAATGATCCAACAGTCACCGAGTGTTGCAAGAAAAAGAAAGGGATGCATTGAATAAAACAAAAGAAGAGATAATTCAGAAAATAAATCAGTTAGGTTTGAATGCCGCAGCATTGACAATACCAGTGACAATTGGTCCTGTTATTTCATTGTATGGTGATAAATGAGACTTGCCAAAATTGCAAACAGTGACAGTCCCACAGAATAGAGTTAGAAAAGAGGTAGTGATAGAAGAGCAAACTAGTGAGTGTGATTCCAATGTCTTAGATCTTCCAAATCTTAAGACAGTGACTGAAACTCCTAAGACAATTTCACCCCTGGACCCAAGGAGGAAAGAACCGACTGTCACTCCAGTGGCAGGGAATTCAACAGGGTTTTCGCCAGAAGACCTAGAGGAGTTGGTAAAAGGAATAGAAAAGATGAAACCCAACCACAAAATATAGATGTAAGCAAGTTGCAGGTGGATTTAGAGGAAATGATTATTGGCACAATAAGTTCAGACAGATTAGGTTTCTATGGCAATGAGAAATTGTTGTTTTTGTGCAAAAGTATAAAATGGAGAGCAAAGAATCTTCACCAGAAATTAGTAGAAGTGGCTATAGAGTTTGAAATAGATGTAGAAAAATCTAAAATATTGCAAAAACTATATAGATCAGAATTTACTGAAAAAGATTTATAAAGTTTGAATGCGTCAGGAAGGAAATTACAGATAAAAAAATGTATGTATATTTTGAAGAAATGGGGAAATGCAGACCGATGGAGAGGTAGATGGACAAGAAACAGGGCTGAAGGAGCTGCGAAGGAAACATCTACATTTCCATTAAGAGAGACACAGCAAGTTGAGAGAGTATGTCTAATGAAATAAGTTCCTGGTGAGGATATGTTCATGTTCCTTGGACGAGGCAGGATATTTTATCCTTTACAAATGATTTTCCTAGATTGAGAGAGAAACCGGTTGAGTGGTACAAACAGGTAGAGAGGTCTGTAAAAGTTTCAAAGGTTTTGATAAAGGATTTGGATGGTCTGTTTGACATAGTGGTACCAGCTGATTTGTGGATGGAGTGTAAAATTACTGTTGATTGGCCAACTGAAGAGTATCCTAGAGATTCAAAAACAGGTGTGCCTTCACTTTCTTGAAAGGAAAAATTCCTTCTAAGGAAACAGTTTGTGTTAAAATAGACAGGACAACTCAAGAACCCAAGGAGTCAGTGCATGCATATTATGAAAGATTGTTGCAGGTATTTAAACAGTATAGTGGATTTGAAAATATCAGTGAAAAGGATATGAGGCATTTTGTATATCGGTTTGTGTATGGATTGAGACCAGAGATTAGCCAGATGATTCAGCAACACATGCTTTGTTGGCAAAGCAAAACCATAGATGATATTTTAAAGTATGCAAAGTATTGTAGTGATGATAAAAATGCAAAACACAGAAAGCTGAAAGTGAAAATGATGTGGGAACAAGTGAAGATGGCAGAGCAGCACGAGGCAAACTGTGGTAAAGGAAAAGGACGAATGAGTAGAGAGGATGGGAAAAAGAAGTATCCTTGTCATGCGTGTGGAAAGCATAGACATTGGAAGAATGAGTGTAGATTTAATCAACAGAATACTGGAGTAAATCAGATTTTAAATCCACAGATGCAGAACGAGGTGGTTGTGAACCAACAGCAACAGCAGCAGGTCGTTACTCCTCAATTACAGGTGCCACAAGCACCTATGCCAAATTACAAGAATGCTCAGGTGCAGAGATACAATCCGAACATCAGATTTCACTGAGTGAGTGGCAAGAATACACAAATGGTTCAACAATATTGGATGCAGAGTGGTGAAAGTGATTCGGATTCCTGTCAATGACGGTGCCTAAGGGGAGTGGAAAAGTGCGTGCTTGACGCATCCTTGGCAGTAGACCAGTCATGTCCATTTGTTGACGGTAAAGTGGAAGGTAATGACATCACTTTCCTAGTGGATACTGGTGCTACCCGTTCTACTGTGTGAGCTGCAGAAATTCTAAACCTACCCCTCTCGGGAGAAACTATCCTAGCTGTAGGAGTCTCAAATAATTATATAAAGACTCCAGCCACAAAACCAATAGAAGTGAATATCGGAAATTTCAGATGCATGCATAAGTTTGTGGTATGTGATACGAGTCTAGTAAATCTGTTAGGAAGAAATTTGTTGTGCAAGATAAATTGCACCATTTATTGTATGCCTGATGGTATTGCTTTTCAAACACCTGATGAGGATGTTGCATTTAAGATGATGATAGCGAAACAAGGGACAGAAGTGGATGAGATGTTTTCACTTCTTTCAGAAAAAAACTTGCAGGATGAACTGAAAAACACAGTAAGATCCGATGTGTGGGATTTTTCAGGAAAAGAAATTGGTCTGATGGTGAATGTAGACCCAATTAAAATCATGGTGAAATAGGGTGTGATCTATCCAAACACATCCCAATACAAAATTAGTCCCGAAGTAAGAGTAGGAGTTGCTTCAGTAATTGATCAAATGATTGAACAAGGTATTTTAAAGGAAATAACGGGCAGTCTTAGTAACTCGCAAATCATGGGGCTTAAAAAGCCTAGTGACAAGTATAGAATAGTGCAAGATTTGAGAAAAATTAATAAGATAGTAGTACCCTGTTGTCCAATAGTACCAAATCCAGCAGTGATCCTGTATCAGATACCTTGGGATGCACCTTGGTACACAGTGATTGATTTGTGCCAAGCATTCTTTTCGATTCCTTTACATCCGGATAGCCAATACCTTTTTGCATTCCAGATTGGATACATTGGTTTGGCATGGTGCAGTGTTCCTTAAGGGTATACAGAGAGTCCCTGGAGTTTCAATCAGATTCTGAAAATGTCTTTGGAGACATTGGTTATGCCAGGAAATTCAGTTTTGGTTCAGTATGTTGATGACCTATTGGTGGCATCAAAAACAAGAGAAGCTTGTGTCACTGATACAATTGCCTTACTGAACCATTTGGCAGAAGGGGGACATAAAGTGTCACCAGAAAAATTTAAATTTTGTCAACACGAAGTTCAATATTTGCGATCCAAAACAGAAAAAGGAGTCAGAAAAGGGACACCAGAAAGAATAAAAGTGATTTGACAAATGAGTCTTCCTAAAACTAAGAAAGAAGTGCAAATGTTTTTGGGAGTGGTTGGATATTGTCGTCAGTGGATTAGTGTTTTTTCACTGCTTGCAAAGCCTTTACAGCGCTTGATACAAAAAGATGTGAGAGATTCGATTGAGTGGGATGATTTGAGTACGGAAGCATTCATAAAATTGAGAGATTGTTTGTGTCAAGCGCCTGCATTGGGAATACCAGACTATACAAAAGAATTTGCCTTGTTCTGTTGTGAAAGGGAAGGATGTGCACTCTTAGTGTTAACCCAGAGACATGGATTGTTACAACTTCCAGTGACATACTTTTCTGCCACTTTAGATTCAGTGGCTGTGGCATTGCCTGGCTGTTTAAAAGCAGTAGCTGCTACTTGTGTGAGTCTGGAACAGAGTGAATCAATTGTGATGGGACATCCTACAAGAGTATATGTGCCACATTCAGTCAAAATCCTTTTAACAAGGACTCATACTCAGCATCCGACCCCCAGTCGACTGACTAAGTATGAAAGAGTGATTCTGGGTGCTGAAAATGTAAGTGTGATAAGATGCACCACAGTAAATCCAGCAACCTTGTTACCTGAACCATACTGTGAGGAAGTAAAAGAGGAGATTGATCATGATTGTTAGAATGGGACAGAAATGTGTGCTAAGCCCAAACCTGATATTCTTGTCGTCCCGTTAGAAGAATCAGATTCTGTGATGTTTGTTGATGACTTGTGTCTGAGGAAAGAAACTGGAGAATTGAGTTCTGCCTATGCTGCATGTACTGTGGTCGCTATCCTGGAAGCATCCTGTTTAAAAGGAGTACAGTCTGCACAAATAGTTGAATTGCTCGCTTTGAAAAAAGCATGCAAAATTGGGAAGGAATTGAAAATAACCATATTTACAGATTGTCAATATGGTGTTGGGTTGTGCATGACGTTGGTCAATTATGGATGCAAAGGGGATTTCTGACTTCTTCAGGTTCTCCTTTCAGGAATAGTAAAAATGTAAAATAACTATTGGAAGCACTACAATTGCCAAAAGAAATTGCAGTGGTAAAATGTGCCACACATAAGTCAGGAAATGACTATGTGACACAGGGCAACAGATATACTGACCAAGTTGCACAATGTTGTGCTCGAAATACAATGTCTTTGAACAGAGGGTTGGAAGAAGAAGTTACAAATTGCCAACTAATGTTTTTTTCTCTTTTGAAACATGGGATGAAGTTCGGCTGTTGCAGGATTAGGCAAATGCAAGAGAAAAGAACTCTGGATTAAATCAGGTTGCACAAGAAGAACAGACAATGTGGTATGGGTGTGCCCTGATGGTAGACCAATAATGCCAGATTGTTTGTTATCACAGATGGCGAGGGTATATCATGGAGCTACACACATTAGGAGAGATGCCATGATAAGACATTTCAGGCAAACATGGTGCAATCCCAAGTTTAGGATAACTGCAGAGAGTCTCTGCCAAAGGTGCTTGATATGTCAACAGCAAAACCCAGGTAGAAAGATGGTTGTCAGTTGGGGAAAAATTGGAAAGGCAGAAGAACCATTTACAAGACTGCAGCTTGACTTCATAGAATTGCCACCGTGGAATGGCTTGAAGTATCTCCTTGTCATTGTGTGTCTGTTTTCTCAATGGGTAGAAGCTCATCCTACAAGAAGGAATGACAGTCTCACGGTTGATAAACTACTGTTGAGAAAATGTATCCCTAGATTTGGATTTCTAGTCACTTTGGAATCAGATAGAAGACCTCATTTTAACAATGAGATAATTTGATTAATTTGTGCAGCTTTCAAAATTTAGCAGAAATTACTTTGTGCCTATAGACCAGAAGCCTCTGGAGTGGTTGAGCAGCGAAAGGCACAATAAAATCTAGGCTAGGAAAGGTCTGTGAATCAACAAAACTAAAATGGCCTGATGCTTTGCCCCTTGTATTAATGAGTCTTAGAAGCATTCCTGACAGAAGGACGGGATTGAGTCCACATGAAATTCTCATGGGAAGAGCAATGAGACAAGCATTTGTATCGGGAAACAAACTGATGAATATAACTGATGATCTAGTATTGGACTATTGCAAAGGACTAGCTGATCTGGTACGTTCTGTGTCTCACCAGGATGGAGAAGATGCAACCACAGCACAGCCGAATCAAGCTCATGATTTGTGTCCAGGAGAATGGGTGGTGGTAAAGAAACACCGAGCAAAACGTGTTTAGAAGCCAGATGGAAATGACCCTATCAAGTACTAATGGTCACGATGACAGCAGTGAAGTGTGCTGGCTTACAAAACTGGATTCATGCCAGTCATACACAAAGAGTCGCTAGTCTATCTGAACCACGAGAGCAGCAACTGGTAGAACAAAGAGAAGCTGAAAGTTGTGAAGTCAAAGAAATCAGAATAACAGACTCTGAAGAGCACATCGATGATGATGAACAACGAAGCACCAGTCAAGTACAGTGGGCACCAGTTACTGGGTCTAGTGAGACTGCTGTTGCAACAGAAGAAAGACAAGAATTTGAAAGACCCGAAAAAGTTGAGCAAAGGATAGAAGAACTAGCTACAGAAAACCAATATCAAGCTCAGTCAGAAGAAGAAGTAAGATTAGAAGATTCAGAACAAATTCAGTCAACAGAAAGAGAAAGATCAGAAATTCCAGAACAAGTTAGGCTGATAGAAAGTGACAATAAAAGAACACTTGAAATAGGTGAAGGAGTTAAAAAAGCAGTGGCCAAGTGGAGTGAAAAGACTGAGATATTTTCTGGGAAGAAAAACAGGGAAAGAACAAGACCAAATGAATGAGGTTTCAAGTCAAACTGAGCAAGAACCATTAAGAAATACACTGTCACAAAAGACAAAAAGGGTGAGAATTCCAAACAGAAAATATAAAGCCCCTGAATGGACCTATATAATATTGGAGGACTTTGAGAATCTAGATCTGAATAAAGAACAAGAAAGTGTTGCTCTTGAAAGAGTTGAGGAAAGCATATTAAGACCACCTTTAAAGGAAAAGACTTTGACCCTAAGGGTGGAAATTACCGAATAAAAGAAATCAAAGAAGTAGAAAAAGAAAGAAAGAAAAAGGGTCAAGGACGAAAAAATTTGAAGTGCGGGATCACACAGATATTCTTTGCATATATATACTAGCAGCCCGTCCCGACGTTGTCCGGGTATGAATTGCTGCCGGCCAGTAGTATATTGTTTTGTAGGATTTCGTTTTGATAGCATTTCTTATCTCTGACAGGCCTGTGAAACGCTCAGATTCACAGTGCACTGCTGATGCACTTAAGAGTGCGCGTTCAGTAGTGTGTGAACTCAAGTTTCCCTACTTTATTTTTCCTTGCAATATTATATAGCGCAAACTCGACAACTTGGCATGAGCACAATTTACATTACAGAAGAACACATTCATTTGTGGTAGGCACGGGGAGACAAAGCGATTTGCCTGGAATCACAGGATGTTGAACTGATGCCGAGATTCGAACATAGCTCTCCAGCTCTAAACTTCGCAATTCTAGAACTTGTGGCGGGAGGTGTGTCTAAAAGTGTATGTCGGTGCTGGCCGTCAATGAGAGAGACCTGTGCATTTTTCAAATGGGTGGTGAAAAAATGTGAGTATGTTGCTGGAGATGTGGGCCGCCGTGCCACCAATGTACTTCCGCAACTTTCTTTCCGCATACCATCACTCCGCATACTTTCATTACGAAAGTACCATGACTCCGCAATGCCATTATAACGCATGGCATTACATTTCATATGCTTTTACCACGCATACATTTACAACGAAATTCGTTGTAAATGCATGAATGGTAAAAGCATTTTTTTTCAAATGTTTGGATAAGGTAAGTATGGGTATAGGGGTATAGGTTTTGGGGTACTGAGGAATATGTTTTGGGGTGTTTGGGTATTTTAAGGGTTCAGATATAGCTTTGGGTTATGGGGTACAGGGGTAGTTTTAGGGTTTAGGGATAGGTATGGGTTTTGGGGTACAGGGGTATTTTTAGGGTTCAGGGCTAGGTTTGGGTTTTGGAGTATAGGGGCATTTTTAGGGTTCAGGGCTAGGTTTGGGTTTTGGGGTATAGGGGTATTTTTAGGGTTTAGGGGTAGGTTTGGGTTTTAGGGTACAGGGGTAGTTTAAGGGTTCAGGGCTAGGTCTGAGTTTTGGGGTACAGGGGTATTTTTAGGGTTCAGGGCTAGGTTTGGGTTTTGGGGTACAGGGGTATTTTAGGGTTCAGGGGTAGGTTTGGGTTTTGGGGTACAGGGTTATTTTTAGCGTTCAGGGCTAGGTTTGGGTTTTGGGGGACAGGGTTATTTTTAGGGTTCAGGGGTAGGTTTGGGTTTTGGGGTACAGGGGTATTTTAAGGGTTCAGGGCTAGGTTTGGGTTTTGGGGTACAGGGGTATTTTAGGGTTCAGGGGTAGGTTTGGGTTTTGGGGTACAGGGTTATTTTTAGGATTCAGGGCTAGGTTTGAGTTTTGGGGTACAGGGGTATTTTTAGGGTTCAGGGGTAGGTTTGGGTTTTGAGGTACAGGGGTATTTATAGGGTTCAGGGCTAGGTTTGGGTTTTGGGGTATAGGGGTATTTTTAGGGTTTAGGGATAGGTTTGGGTTTTGGGGTACAGGGTATATTTATAGGGTTAAGATGGGTTAGTGTTTAAGGGTGTTGGAGTATTTTAAGGAGTAAGGGTGGGTTATGATTATGGGGTGCAGGGGTATTTAAAGGGAGCAGGGTGGGATTAGTTTTTAGGGTATAAAGGGTAATAAAATAATAAAATAATAAATAAAAATAATATAAATAATGCAATTGAAAAGAATAAATGTTTTCATTAAATTAAAAAAATGTGTGTCTATATATATATACACATATATACAAACATATATTTGATGTTTTGATGTTTTAATAATGTACTTTTACAATGTATATGACTTTACCACACATGCATTTGCGTTATGATGGCATGTGTGATAAAGTCATATGCGTTGTAAAAGTTTTAGAAATGATGTCTTTGCGGAGTAATAGTCCCGCGTTATAAAAATTGCGGAGTGATGGTATGCGGGATGTTGGTTACGGAATATCATCACATATTCCCGGGGAAGGCATTGTCCCTTTCTTGCTATTTCCGTGGAGGCGAGCCTTGTGTCCGGATGTGCGCATCAGAAGTGGAAAATCTCCAGTGTGCACTTCATGCGTCACCGGAAGTTAAGGCGAGATTACATTTCCTGCACAATGGCCCCTGTTTGCGCTCCTTCCGGCCCCTGGGAATAGCGCCGTGCCTGACCTCCATACAGTAAAGCAGGTGCATGTCACTGGGAGCGCGGGGCAAGCACACCCGGAGCTGGAATGTACAGAACCTAGGAAGAAAAAACAATGACCTATTTGGCACAACGCTCGCTTTTTTTCCCCCGTAAACCCGCGCCCCGCACACGCCTACGCCCCCAGCACAAGCACACGATATGAGACATGGCATGAAGGGCAGCACGTACCACACGCCCCCAGCGTTTGTCATGCCCCCAGCACACGCCCACAGCACAACGCAGACACGCCCACAAGGGACTACTTTGCTGGCACGGTTCTTTTACCTTTTAAATGTATATGGTGGGCGTCTGCATAGCCTATGTCCTTCTGCTGCAACTGACCTTTCCAACGCTGTATTGGGTGTTGTGATTGGTGCTGTGGTTCCTGAGATTACCTGCCTCAAAGCTTTGGGCTCTCTCTTTATTATATATATATAAAATATATATATATATATATATATATATATATATATATATATATATATATATATATATATATATATATATATATATATATATATATATATATATATATATATATATCCGAGCAACAATCCTACTGGATCGGCAATGGAAACCAACAATCTACGTGTAGGTACAGTGGTACAGACCACAAGATAGAGCTGATTTACTTAGAAAAGAGGTTTAATGTTCGTCTGTCCCCAGCATGACGTGTTTCGGGTGCGCCACGGCAGCCTTGATAAAAAAAAAATTAGAAGAGATTTTAATATTAGATAATATTTTTTAAAGTACTAAAATGGCTGAAACGAAAGTGACTGAACATCCAAAACCTCGTTTAAAACGCAGATGTGTTAAAGTTTGTTTGTGTAGTATCATAACATTGACATTGATGTGGTTGTTGTTAACTGTTGTAATACCTGTTCTAATGGTAACAAATAACCAAAATAACACAAATATTAGTGAATGAGTGAATGCAGTTACTAAAAGAACTACTACTACTATTTCAGAGCAAATGGAATGAGAGCATGTAGCACCATGACAAATCAAATAGTGATTTGTCATCAAATGTGTTTACTAAACTCCTTTACGAATATGTTGACACAATGGATGTGAGTAATTGTTATGTTTGCATAAAATTACCTTTGTCTGTCTCGGAGGGGGTGACAAATCCCCATCTTCCATTAACATATAGTGTGTTGTGTAGTGATGTGTCCAGTCTGTTTTACGTAACAGGGAACCTGCAGTATTACTATTCGAATATGGATTTAGTGTTTTCAGAAATCCCCATTCAAAGAAACCTGAACCCAGTGCTTAGTAGTAAAGATGCAGGGTTCATAGGCGAGTTTTTCTTAAGAACAAGCCCAATAGATTCAACATATACTCACTAGAACAAGTTAACATGTATTTTCTGTGATGAAGAGAAAGATTTTCTAAATTTAGTGGAAGAGAGGCAGAATTTCCAAAAGAAAGCTGTTGAACGGAAGTCACATGCACAGCCATGGGAAAATCAGGAGGGGAATTATAAGAAAAGCGAGACTCATGTTGCAATGTCCCTAGACTTGCCAAAAATGGGGAAATTCTGTCTGCATAGAATATGACAACATTTTCATTGGTTCTAATGAATGTGAACATACCTTCTTAATAATGGGGGGATGGGGACTAAAAGGTGAAACTGATCCTGTTTTCCCAGGTATTTATCACATGTGTTGTAAAAATGCCTATTATAGGTTGCCTACACTATGGTACGGTAGTTGTTACTTTGGAATAGTATTTCCGAAGGTATATCACGTAACTAAGAACAATGAAATGGATGTAGTAAGTCAAGGACTAAAAAGAAGTAGAAGATCAAGTTTTTCAGAAATAGTAGGTGATATATTTGGAGCACTGATAGTTGGTGTAGTAATGAATTCACATGAAAACTTAAATTGTCAACAGTAGTTGATCGTTTATCAACAGATATTGCTGGAGGATTCTTGATGATTAATACAGTAATGGTTGCAACCAGATCAATGCTTTTGCAAAACCGACTTGCCCTTGATATTTTATTGGCAAAAGAGGGTAGAGTCTGTGGCATGTTGAAAATTCAAAGTATAGCAAAGCAAAATTCCTTTCTGTGTTATTCAGTTTAGCTTTTGTGACCAACCGGTCTACTTTCAGTTCTTATTTACTACTGAACAAAATGGTTATACAGGCACTTATTACTAAACCACACTAAAGTAACTTTTTCCTCTCAACATTTTATTTTCATTTGTTAAAAACATTTATATAAAATTCATCACAAGACATTTCATATCCAAAATATATGTTTGAGCATTCCCTAATCTAATACAAAAGTAAATCCTATTCTTATTGTTGCTCAAACTATCAAACACAAGATAAAAAACCAATTATTTTGGCATACATTAAAATCTCTGAATATATGGTACTTTGGGCAATCCTTTGTCGACGCGTTTCGGTGCATTAAGTTCTTTGGGGCACCTTCTTCAGGACAGACTTATAGAGACCAAATTTAATTCTTCTTTCTAAAATTAAATAAAAACAATTAATATCTAGTTATGTTGAGAGTTCTTGTCTATCTTTATAGTGTTGGGCAGTCATTGTACCTAATATCCTTCTATAAATTTAAGGAAAGCAATCTTACTTTAAGTGCTTTTATTTCGGTTAATCCCGCTTCTTATTGGGGGTATCCGTTGTCTATGTTTCAATTTCTTTAATCTCTATAACATAGAAAGGACACACTAATGTTATCCTTAATGCTCTACCCTCTTTTAGTTTAGAGACTGACCCTGTTTCTCATATTACTTAGTTAAAAACAGGAGAATAACTTTTTGCGTGTCTTCGTTGTTCCGTTGCGCCTTTAAATTTGCGCAGGGTGTTCTGATTGGTGGATTTCTTATTTATCCATCTATCTATGAGAAGAACATCCCGATCTCAGTAAATTGCTAAATTGAGTTCTTATTTTACATCTATATTGATCGCGCATCTCCCCGTAAATTACATACCTGGTGATATGGTTTCTTGGGTCCCTGTATGTATTGTGTACACAGGTATCCGCTTTGTCTTGGTATTTATTGACTGGATGTCCTCTAAATCAGGTTTTTCTTGTGTCCCAGTCCCTGATAATATAAGAAAAGTACATGCCCATCATGTTTTTAGTCATATTCTACTCTGTATCGGGCATATTTAATTCATTCTTTTAACTACCCATTTTTGGGTCGGGTTATATACTGTGTTCTATTATCGTATATTTTTCTCTCCCCTTCCCAATTTTTAGCAAGAAAATCAATGCAAATCTATCATATATCTTTATGGGTTGTAATTCTGGATTAGATCGCATAGGTCACCCATTACTCTATCTCCCTGTCTGTTTGGTAGGAACATTACATCTATTCATTAATCCTGTTGGCCGTCTTAATGTGCATGTATTACCTGACGGACACATTGTCTTTACTGCCCATAATTTGTAAAAAAGGGTTATTTATTTTGTCCTTACATAAATATTTATAAATTTCGAGGTACAAGTATTCGTAAAACCACCTCGTTCCAGAAGGCTCAAGCATTATGTACTTGTCCCCGTTGTATTTAAAGGGATTCCTATGGGGTAGAAGCTCATGAATAAGCTTCTTGTCTTGACATGGGCAAAACTATTATAACGTCTCATCTCTATTCTTAATACAATTTTTCTACAACTATGGCATCTCAGCATTAGGGGTCTTACGTTTTACGAGAAAGCGATAAGGGTAACAGAGCCTATCCCGCCCGACTGCTTACCTTAATAGTGTCTCGTAACGCCGTCGGCACGTCCACTCTCCCGTAGAATGATGTATGGAGAGAGGATCGATCGCGGTTTTTTATACTCATCGCAGCCGCTTGTTAAGATTTAATTAAATGCAGCTGCAACACATCGTGTGTTCTTAGTCTGCTGAAAATGTTGTATTTCTAAAGCACGGCACGCGGAATAGTTTATGTATTTATCTGGTGAAAAGGTTTGTTTAGAAACCTCATGTTTGCCGACTAATTCTAATTTCGTTATTAATTATAACGATTTCACGAAGGACAAAGAGAACTCCATCTTGGTAGTTTTCTTGCGGTTTGTAGTTTACGTGATTTACGTTTAGTCACGTCTGAAGCGCTATTTTAGTAGTTTGTTTATTTTATATAGACTATGTTGTTGTTATTTTAGTCAGTCCTATTGTACTCACGAGGCTATCTTTTATTTCTCATATTCTATGTAGTAGCCCGGGTCATAATTACATTCGTAGTATCTGTGTTACACGTTTCTTGGTGTTTTCCGTGCAATATCATCGGAAGTTATGGCGCGCGTTCAATACCACATATATACACATATTAATACAAATTCTAGTGTTTGTGTGCACATTTTTATACATCAAGATATCAAAAATTGGCCCATAGTTACCCTCGATATCTATAGTCCATATCGCCAATCATCAATATTATACACTTTAAAATGCTAAAAAACATGGAGGTTGCATTGTTGTCAAATTTACTTCAGGTCTTTCCATTAAAGTCAATACAACATGAATTTCCATACTGATTCAGATATAATTGCACATATTACATTGTCAATGTGTGTCAAGAATTACAGGTTGGCGATAAATTTCTCGGAAAATATATATATATATATATATGCATACTGTTCCATTATGGACTCGATATGACATCAGTTTCAATGTAGGTTCAAAAGTATTTGCACATGTTGCTTTGTCTATTTACATCGAAATCACAGGTTGACCATAAAATTTATTATAGATTATATAGTCCATATTATGCACAACGGGATATAGTGATAGTTGGTACATAACGTTGTACTTTAGTTCAATAATCTATATGTATGAATAAATCATCAACATTGCAATGAATGTATTTCTATTTTACTTTGCTTCTCTTTTACGTGAGTAAATATAATCCAATTCAGTATTCTATGATTCCTTCTAACTAGACTTAGTTCCAGAGTATTCACTTTCTATTTTATTTCCGTTCGATTGTGGGTATAATATTAGTCTTGAATTGTGCCTAAGGCCTCCCTGTTTCACCCTCATCTGTTCATTTGTTTATTTCTACTGTTATGAAAAAGGCCCATGTTAGTTGGTATAATCTTTTTTGATACATGCGTGGGCCCTACTGTTCTACAGGCTAGCCTTCAGAATTTATTTAATCAGTCTTTCCCATTCTTCATGACAATTTAATCCAGAATGATGGGTTTTGAATTTTGACATATAAAACTGTTCCCTGATTTTACGTTTCTTCTGTATATCTCCACATCTCAGTGATATCTTTATTTTCTCAAGTATGAACCACTTGGAGTCATCGGCTCCATGTTGTGCAGAGATCCAATGGTCCTCAAGTGGTGCACCTTTTTTGAGATTCTTGATTGCGGATCTATGTTCAGTCAGTCTCTGTCGCATTTCTGTTCCTGTTTCCCCCATGTAACATTTGTTGCAGGGGCATATGAGTAGATAGACTATATTGGAAGTGCGGCAGTTTACATGGTCATTCATCCAATGAACAATCCCGTCTACCTCAACTTTGTCTGATTTTATGATGTTCCTGCAGTGTGAACATGTTCCACAGGGCAAATTACCTCTTATTGGCGTATTATTTACGATGTTTCTTAGACCACTGCATTTTGGTTCACGGAATGTCTGCACTAACTGATTACGGATTGTTCTGTTTCTTCTAAAGGCATAAGTAGGTTTTGCCAGGGGTGCTGAGCCTTCTTTGTTGAGTAGAGACCAATTTTTATTTATCAAATTCTTGACCTTATTGCTATAACCATTATAGTCAGATACCATTACTATTTCATTTCTTTTCTCTCTTTGTTTGTCTTTTGGTTCAAACAGACTATCTCGGTTATAGTATTCCGCTCGCTTATAACCCTCTCTAATCAAACGTTTGGGGTATCCTCTTTGTGCCAATTTGACCTGTAGTGTCTCTGCATGTTTTTCAAACAAATGTTTGTTACTGCAATTACGTCTGATGCGTAAAAATTGGCTGAAAGGAATACCGTCTTTCTGACAATTGGGGTGGTAACAGGTATGGTGAAGCAAAGTATTTCTGTCTGTGGATTTTACATATAATTCCACACTGATTAATCCATCCTGTTCTTTGATTTTAATATCTAAGAAGTCCACTTCTTGTTGACTCTTGGTGGATGTAAATCTTAAATTAGGGTCTCCACAGTTAAGCCATTCCAGAAATACTACTAAATCTTCCTCCAATCCGTCCCAAATGAAGAAAATATCGTCAATAAACCTTGACCAGTATTGCACATTTTCATAGAATGGACTCATTTCATTATGTATTTGTAATTTTTCAAAATTTCCAACATATAGGCAAGCCAGACTGGGAGCACATGTGGCTCCCATGCTGGTACCCTTTGTTTGGCAAAAATAGTCTTTTTTAAATAAGAAGATGTTATTTTTAAGAATAATTTCTATACATTCTACTATAAACCTCTTTTCCACTGATAACTCTTCCTCCTCATTTTTTAAGATTTTTTCCATCATATTTATGGTGTCCTGCTGTGGAATATTTGTATAGAGTGACTCAATGTCGAGACACACTAACCATTGTGTGGATTTGTTAAACTCGATACCCTCTATTTTTGAAATCATGTGAGTCGTATCTTTGATATACGACGGTAAAAGGGCTACAAGGGGCTGGATATAATGGTCCACATATTTGCTTAGTGGTTCTGTCAAGGACTCTATTCCTGACACAATGGGACGCATTGGTGGGTCTATCATGCTTTTATGGACCTTAGGCAGTCCGTATAGTGCTGGTATTTTAGGATAATCATTTGTCAAGAAGCGATATTCCTCATCACTGATGACACCATCTTCTTTAGCATAAGTTACCACGTCTTTAACCTTCTTTTTAAGGTTATACCAGTCTGTTGCGCTGGATGGTTGATAGTGTGACCTATTTTCAAGTAGTTTTAACATGCGTTGATCATAGTCTTCTGTGTGCATTATGACTATACTTCCACCCTTGTCTCCTGGTTTTACAGTTATATCATCACTACTTGCCAGGTTTCTAAGAGCTTCCCTCTCACTTTTAGATAAATTATTTGGAATCCAAGGTTTAGTATTAAGTATCTTCTCCAGACAGCTTAATACTACTTTTTCAAAAATGTCAACTTCTGGGCCTACCAAATTAATAGGTGGTGTCCAGGTGGACGGGGGTTTCAGACCAGACTTATTATTCGTTACTCTTTCAGTCTTATTCTCAAAACATTTTTTCAATCTGATTTTCCTGAATAAGTCTCGAACATCTTTTTCTATGGTGTATCTACAGCCTTGTGTACTGGGTGCAAAGCCCAGGCCTTTTTCTAGGACGCTGATTTCATCAGATGTTAATATTCTATTGAAGAGATTTATAATTGGAGCTTTCTTGTGGTTAATATTGTATATTCCCAGTCTTTGTGGCTGCGAGTCCGCATGTAGGGTCTCCTCATTGTATTCCCTGTTTGGGTGTTGCCAGGATGTCCCCTCCCCCGGGTCCTGAAACCCCTGGTTTGGCGTCTTTGCTGCTGGCCTAAAAAAACTGGTGCATATTCTCTACTGATCCCTGTTTCATTCTATCTCTGATCTTTCCTATTTCTTTGTTCATTATTCCTCTCTCCTTCAGAGTCTGAGCTATTATATGATGTATCTGAAAAGGTGACATTTTTCTTAAAGTATCTATTTTTATTGTATTGTTGTTGGTTACCTCCATATTCATTAGGTACTGATGGTTCATAGTAGTCCTTCTGAAGGTAGGGGTAAACAGATTCAACTTTATAGTTAGCTACATCTTTTCTCAGTTTATTTGTTTTTTTATTTATCATATACTCCTCATACCCGCTGATATCCTCTTTAATCTCATCTAGTTTTTTCTTTGCGTCATCTAGGACCGTGCATTCATTCAGTCCATTTTCTAATCTCTCTATTTCTTCTCTTTCTATTATTATTATATCTTGGGCTGTTTCAATTGTAAGTAACATCCAATCGCGACTGCACCGGTTCGCGATGAGTGTCCAATTTTCTTTAAATTTTTAATTTTTGGTAAATAAGCCGGGTTCATTTTTTATCTGAATCCCCACTGGTATTACTCCCTTTTTGCAATACTGGATGATAAATTCTGAATGTAATTCAGTGCGGATCATCTTTTTCTTTAGGTTCCATAATTTATTCCATCTATCATCATCTTTACTTGACAGAGTCATGGAGTTGATGGTTTTAGACCCCCCCCTGTCAGTTTCTTAAATCGATCTTCGGAGAAGCAAAAAATCCTTAGAGTATCCATGTTTTTACACTTACTCACTCTCCAGCTACTAGAGCTGTAACAATCTTCAAAAGAAGAGAGTGTCCCAGAAAACCAGAAAGGACTGGGTGTCAAAGTATAGCAAAGCAAAATTCCTTTCTGTGTTATTCAGTTTAGCTTTTGTGACCAACCGGTCTACTTTCAGTTCTTATTTACTACTGAACAAAATGGTTATACAGGTACTTATTACTACACCACACTAAAGTAACTTTTTCCTCTCAACATTTTATTTTCATTTGTTAAAAACATTCATATAAAATTCATCACAAGACATTTCATATCCAAAATATATGTTTGAGCATTCCCTAATCTAATACAAAAGTAAATCCTATTCTTATTGTTGCTCAAACTATCAAACACAAGATAAATAACCAATTCTTTTGGCATACATTAAAATCTCTGAATATATGGTACTTTGGGCAATCCTTTGTCGACGTGTTTCGGTGCGTTAAGTTCTTTGGGGCACCTTCTTCAGGACAGACTTATAGAGACCAAATTTAATTCTTCTTTCTAAAATTAAATAAAAACAATTAATATCTAGTTATGTTGAGAGTTCTTGTCTATCTTTATAGTGCTGGGCAGTCATTGTACCTAATATCCTTCCATAAATTTAAGGAAAGCAATCTTACTTTAAGTGCTTTTGTTTCGGTTAATCCTGCTTCTTATTGGGGGTATCCGTTGTCTATGTTTCAATTTCTTTAATCTCTATAACATAGAAAGGACACACTAATGTTATCCTTAATGCTCTACCCTCTTTTAGTTTAGAGACTGACCCTGTTTCTCATGTTACCTACTAAAAAACAGGAGAATAACTTTTTGCGTGTCTTCGTTGTTCCGTTGCGTCTTTAAATTTGCGCAGGGTGTTCTGATTGGTGGATTTCTTATTTATCCATCTATCTACGAGAAGAACATCCCAATCTCAGTAAATTGCTAAATTGAGTTCTTATTTTACATCTATATTGATCGCGCATCTCCCCGTAAATTACATACCTGGTGATATGGTTTCTTGGGTCCCTGTATGTATTGTGTACACAGGTATCCGCTTTGTCTTGGTATTTATTGACTGGACGTCCTCTAAATCAGGCTTTTCTTGAGTCCCAGTCCCTGATAATATAAGAAAAGTACTTGCCCTTCATGTTTTTTAGTCATATTCTACTCTGTATCGGGCATATTTAATTCATTCTTTTAACTACCCATTTTTGGGTCGGGTTATATACTGTGTTCTATTATCGTATATTTTTCTCTTCCCTTCCCAATTTTTAGCAAGAAAATCAATGCAAATCTATCATATATCTTTATGGGTTGTAATTCTGGATTAGATCGCATAGGTCACCCATTACTCTATCTCCCTGTCTGTTTGGTAGGAACATTACATCTATTCATTAATCCTGTTGGCCGTCTTAATGTGCATGTATTACCTGACGGACACATTGTCTTTACTGCCTGTAATTTGCAGAAAAGGGTTATTTATTTTGTCCTTACATAAATATTTATAAATTTCGAGGTACAAGTATTCGTAAAACCACCTCGTTCCAGAAGGCTCAAGCATTATGTACTTGTCCCCGTTGTATTTAAAGGGATTCCTATGGGGTAGAAGCTCATGAATAAGCTTCTTGTCTTTACATGGGCAAAACTATTATAACGTCTCATCTCTATTCTTAATACAATTTTTCTACAACTATGGCATCTCAGCATTAGGGGTCTTACGTTGAAAATTCAAGACTGCTGTACATATATTCCAGACAAAAGTAAAGGTACTGAGGGATATATTAAGAATATTACAAAGATTCATGAAGGTTCAACCCAACTGGAGGTTGATGGTGTTCAGGACAGACTAAGTAAAAGTATTTCCTCTATAGGTAGTTGGTTTTCTATCTTTGGAAGTAGTTTACTAGGGAAAATACTTATACCAATAATATCAGTAGCAATAGTAACCCTGATGATAATGATGATATATAGGTGTTGCAGGGGTAAAACCAGAAACAGAACGGTGACTAATAAAGGACCAGGTTTTTAGAACCTAGCGGCGCCAGGGAATACGCCCGAAGCCTTCGAGTTCCCCTGCCTTGGCTAACAGAGACACAGGACACTTCTTGATGACGTCAAAGACCAAAGTTTTTTGGCTGCAACCAGGAACAGAGGTCTACGAAGCACAACACGGGTGGTTCGCTAGAGACTGCACAATTTCAATGAGCGGAGCATGGTCATTTATGCCAGAAATCACATTGCAAAGTAGCATCAATTACATACAAACTAACCAATCACATGCTGACATTTCGAACATATCGCATGACGACAATCCCACTTTCCGTTGTCCAGCCCACCAGAAATGACCAAGCACATTCCAATTTCTTGTTCGATCAGGCCGGGCAAACCCATCATAAAACCTCAACCCAAATCAGTAATCATGTCGTAAAGGAAGGAACAGAAACAGATTGGAAGCAAGATAGAAAAGTGGGTGCAGTGTACTATAAACTTCGGCACGTCCTGCTCTTTGATCTTTATCTGACCAGCTGCTTAATAAGGAACTGGCTCAGCAAGGTCAGCCTCGGGCAAGGGAGTCAGTTCGGCCAGGTCATTCAGAAGTCAGCTAAGGCGTACGTGTCCCAAGGACTCGTTCGGCCGTAGTCAACAGACCCTCCTTTTGCCCTTACATAGGCAACAAACCCAAACCCATGTCAATCTGAATCTGGATCTATATTCATCAGATCATTGACATGTTGCTGTAGCATCATCCTAGTACTTAGTACCTCTCTCTGGACAGGTTTCCTTGCACACGAAGTAGCACAAAGGCCACAAATAGCAGGAGCACACTGTACACAGAGACAGAACAGGAAAAGGATAGCTAAGACCATCCCAATGACCATCAGAATCTTCCATCCCCAAGTGGATATCAATCCCCAGAACCATCCCATCAATGACCAATCTCCTTTATCTAAATGGACAGAATCAGAGATCTTATGTAGCTTGGAAATGGCCTGGAAGACTGTCGGAGCGTTGTCTGGAATGAAAACGCAGCAGCTCGATTGAATCAGTTTACATACTCCACCTCGGTCTGCTAGTATGACATCAAGAGCAACCCTATTCTGAAGTGTCATAAGTCTATCCGACTGGAGCTCAGCAGTCAAGTTACTAAGGGCACCGGCAGTTTCGACTATGGTGGACTCAACCACTCTCGTCAACTGGGGAATATTCCTGCTGTTAGCCATCGGTCCCCAGAACGGCAGAAACCCCTTAAAGAGATCTCCCAACTCTTGCCCTATAGTGTCTTCCTGACTGAAGACACCTCTAGCAACTCTCATCTTATGGTAATCTGCTGCAGCTGTAAAAGTGGGAGGCAACAGGAAGGAAACAAAACATGTGCCCGAAAAGTCAGGGGGCAACCATGTATATGCTTTGTCGTAGCAAACAAAATAAGTAGCCTTAGCGGCTAAAAATGCTGGGGAAGTCTGGGACGTAAATACATAGGTGTCAGTACAAACACTCTTCCCTAGCTGAGCTCTCGGATTCTTGCCATTACCCTGCAGACAATAGCGACCCTGATGGGGCACTATCCAAATTGGTGGAGAACTTTTCGCTCGCTGGTTAACACTCAGACTTACTCCATATCCAGTAACGTTCCAACCAATGTATGCTTGTGTCTCATCTCTCGGAATAGTCTCATACGAACTAATCCCTCTAATCATATCGACTATACCTTTGACCAGAGCACTATTCTTTGGGTTATCTTTCACTGAATGTTGGGGATAGACACTATGGGCATAGATAAACATCGTTCTGTAAGCCCAAATAGACCCATTTAAGCTAAAAGGCAGAACCAAGTACGGAATACCTTTATCGGTCATATGGGGCATTAGACCACAAATCCAACAATTTGTCGTGTTCATGACTAACTGGTGTTGGTGCAAAAGTAGAATAAAGGAATTATTGGCGAATTCCAGTCGTCTAACTACCTCATGTTCAGGCAAAGGGTGAAAAGAATGAGAAGAAATAGTAGGTGGAGGTGTAGGTTGCACAGTGGGAATAACCGTCACTTTAAAAGAGAATGTCACATAACCAATTAAAAATGTCATTAAACTCAATAGCAAAAACAAACATAGTATTAAAAATCTTTTCCGTGTGATTAGCTTGTGTATCTTATTCTTGAAATTCATTGTCCTTACAGGTCTCTCCAACTCGAAGAAATCCATCCTAACTAAATATGCTGCTCGCGATGGTAGGGTGTTCTATGCTAAGGAATGCCTCTGTCAACCCAGGGCAACTCCCTTAGGCCAACCTGAACCTTCGACCTAGTGTCTCAGGCTTGCACTCCAAAGACTTATCAACGCGACACTACAGCTGAACCCGGATGGCGGTTCGAAAAACAAAAATAAGTAGATCCTCGGTGGAGAGTTAACCTGTAAACAGAAAAAATCATAAAAACTTCATTAATTTTATTAGTACCACGACTCTTGGGCGCAAATTATAACGATCTTTTCCAGGCAATGTCTGTTCTTTGAATAGAAGCTCAGGCTCAGTAGTGTTCAATCGATTCAAAGGAGGCACAGCTTCTTGCAAGAGATCGTCACTTTCTTTCTCGGAGTCTGTTCCAATCAGACGGGCATCGCTGAATGGCAAAAATCGTGGCACAGTTTCTGTTTCAGAGTCTGGGAGTCCTTCCTGGACCCACCGGTCGTACGGTAGGAACAATGGAGCCCGTTTGTAGTGTACGCCGTGGATCCAGTGTTTCTTGCCTTGCACTCGAACTGCAGAACGTGTAGACAGGAGAACTAGATGTGGTCCTGTCCAACGGGGCTGATCATTCTTGTTCCGCTGGAAGTTTTTAATGAAGACCCACGAGCCGGGTTCAATGGTATGGCCTGGATCTTCAGAAGCCTGTGGCAAACTCTCATAAACCTGTTGGTGTAAAACACGCAGTTTAGCCGTCAGTTTGTGCAAGTAATCAAGCAACACAGGGTACTCGAGGTCACTAAACTTTGTTGGTCTTGGTACGCCCCAAATATTCGCCGGGCGACCAACACAACCTCATACGGACTCAAACCCATTCGCGAATGCACAGTCATTCTTGTGGACAGGAGCGCTAAAGGCAAAGCATCTGGCCATTGTAAACCAGTGCTCGCTTGGATTTTGGCCAACTTCAACTTTAAAGTGCCATTATAGCACTCGACTAAACCAGCTGATTGGGGGTGATTTGCAGCGTGAAACTTCTGCCGGATTCCTAATCCCTCACAGACTTTCTTCATCACTGGACCCACAAATTCACTCCCATTGTCACTCCAGATAATTCTCGGCAAACCGAACCTCGGGAAAAATTCCTTGATTAGGGCTTTCGCTGTGGACAAGGCAGTATTGTCCTTCAAAGGATAAGCTTCCACCCATCTAGAAAAGGACCAAACAACCACCAAGACATATTTCAGGTTGTTGCACCTCTCCGTGTGGATGAAATCTAGCTGCAAAACCTCGAACGGATACGTAGGAGGGGCGAAATGACCAGCTGGTGTTGGAATTCCCTTACCAGGATTGTACATCAAATACACCATACAGTTCTTAACCAAATTCTCTGCACATTTGGGAATTCCTGCAATCTGCCAAACCGGAGCCAACAACTTACAAATCCCTTTCACGCTGATATGTGCCATCCCATGAGCCATTGTAACAACTGGAAGCACATACGCGTCAGGCAACAACCATCTTTGATGCTCAGACAAATCAATCCAACGACCATTCGAATCCAATCTACCCTTACTTTCTCTCCATTCATTCAACTCTTTCTCTGTAGCTTCAGCTTGGATGGATTTCACACTTTCAATCGTATCTTCACACATACTTTTCTCTGGAACCCATCTCGCCGGATCTGCGACATACATTCGGCTGATCACATTTCTCGCAGTTTCTTTCGCAACTTCATCCGCAAACGCATTTCCGCGACCAACATCATCCGTAACTTTCTTATGGGCACTACATTTCACAATCGCTACTTGCAACGGCAAAGTAAGTGATTCAAGAAGCTCATTCACCAACTGTTCATGCTGAATCTTCGTTCCATGCGAAGTCAAAAACCCACGTTAACGCCACAAACGTCCAAAACTATGAGCCACACCAAACGCATACTGGCTGGCAGTATACACATTCACTCATTTTCCTTTTGCCAACACACATGCTCTTGTTAATGCAATCAACTCTGCTGCTTGTGCTGAATTATATGGGATACGTGCAGCTTCAACAATCATATGAAAAGTCGTAACAGCATATGCCGCAGTCGTATCACCATTCGGCAACTTAAAGCACGAACCATCAACCCACAAAGTACCATCAAACTCTGGAAGAGGAGTATCCCTAAGGCCTATTCTCCCTTTCGTTTCTTCCTCAGTTCTAAGGAAACAATCATGTTGTTCTGTATCATCTGACTCAATTGAAATCGGCAACAACGTGGCTGGTTTCAACGTGTTGCATCGTTTAATGTGCACTTGACTCGCTAACAAGGTCAACTCGTAACCCGACAACCGAGCACTAGTTAAGTGCTGTGTCTTGGTACGGTTCAGCAAGGTATCCACTGTCTACAGTACGACGTAATACCCAAAACGCATGTACTTCTCTCTGTGTTGTAGGAACACTCACTTTCGCAATAGCTTGAATTCTTTCTGGGGTCAGTTTCCTTCCCTCCTTCGATAAGAGGTGACCTAAGTAGGTTACTTCTTGTCGACAATATTGCAACTTGGAGAGAGAAACTTTGTGATGAAAATCAGACAAGTGGCGTAACAACGACAAAGTGGCCTCTCTACAAATCTCTTCATTGTCAGCCGCAACTAGCAAATCGTCAACATATTGAATAAGGGCAGCACCTTCAGGTAAAACCAACAGATCAAGTTGTGTTTTCAAAGCTTGGCTATAGATCGATGGACTCTCGCAATAGCCTTAAGGAGCACGCTTAAAGCGGAAACTTCGTCCTCCTAAAGAAAATCCAAAGATGTCTCTACTTTCTACGGCAATCGGGATGCTGAAGAAAGCATTCTTCAAGTCAATCACCAAAAACCATGTGGCTGTAGCCGGAATCAGAGTCAACAAAGCGGTGATATCAGGTACAACAGGGAACTGTGGAACAACGACCTTGTTCACTTCACGAAGATCGATCACAAACCTATATACAGGAGGCTGTGAAAAATCTGTTCTCTCCAGAACAGGCAAAACGGGACTATTACAAACATTACCTCTTGTTTCCTCAATCACACCGTTTTCGATCAGATCATAAATGATCGCTAAACGTGCACGCTCACCATCACTCGAGATACGGTACTGTGGAATGCACGGTAACTTAGCATTCGCCTTTAGTGTCACAACATATGGAGAAATCTCTAAAAGACCAACATCGTTCGGACCAGTAGCCCACAATGAATCGGGTAAAGGAGACAATTCAGGTGGAAGTCTGTCTTTCGATATGTACATCGGAGAGATCACTCGCTCACCCAACGTAAGATGTACTCCTGATGGAGAACAATACAACGTCGCATACAATCTCTTCAACAAATCCAATCCCAACAAGTTCCCACCGCAACCTGTAGTCAAAATGAGGGGTGCTTCAAATTTACGAGGTCCAACAGAAAGAGACAACGGAGCAGAAATCGGATTCGTAACCGGGGCGCCAGAAAACCCTACAGAAACATTCTCAAAGCCAGACAAAGGTGCGCCAGGGAGTTTAGAGTGCATCATAGAAGTCTTCGTAGCACCAGTATCTAACAGAAAAGGCTCTGACACACCTGATGCAATCACTTCAACATAAGGTCCACTCTGATCTACTGGAACTGAAACAACTCCCTCTCTTTGTCCATGGCTGTCCTACCAATCATTAACATCCACTTCCTCACCTTCGACGTAGTAATCATCTGTATAATACTGTTCTGTCCTACCAGACGAACCTTGCTGCTGATCAAAAATATTCATTGAATTCTGTGGAGGCAAAGAACGCCCATTCTGTCCGCGACCTCTACCTCTAGGCACTTGTTGAGCACCTCGACCTCTTACACCAGAAGAACCATTTGCGCGCTGTAACAAAACTGGACAACTATTCTTGAAATGGCCCTCTTCTTTGCAATACGCACACTGAGTAGGCCCATACGGAAATCGCTGTTGAGAAGACTCGTTCCTTTGCGAGTTTCTCGAATATTGCTGATTCTGCTGATAATCGCGTTGATTATTAGTACAGGGTGGATAAGCTTGTTGTAGAAGAACTTTAGTCTTCAATTCCTTAGTCTTCTTATCCGCTTTCTCTAACTCATATTTATGCCTATTTTCATAGTACTGGGCCGTAGCTAAAATCTGCGCTGACGTGGAAACAGCCCAAGCACTCTCAGAATCTTTCAACTTAGTGCACAACTCGGGAAGCAGATTATGCACAAATTTATCGACGAACAATCTCTGGCCACCCTCAGTAGCCATATCCTGACCACTATGATCTACAAAGGTCTCTTCAAACCGCGTGAAAAAATCGGACACCGTTTCATCTTTCTTCTGCTTGCAAGCAGACAACTTGTCCCAATTAACACACACTTCAGGCATTAAAGTCTTCATATAATTAATTATCCTACCAGGGAGTTGAGTAATGATATCTTCAGGCTTAGCACCTCCTACTTGTCTATCATTCGCAGCACGAAGGTTAACCCATGTATCACCCAATTCTTGGTCATGATCCGTATGTCGAATCGTACTCCAAATAGGATGCGGGACAACATTACCAAACAACATATCTATGTCTGCTAAATTCATGATGCACGAACCCACAGTCTGAGTGAGCTCTTTATAATATCCTGCCGGATTTTTGTGCGGATCAGGCAAAGAATGCTTGATTGCTAAAACTTCAACACGCTTCCAAGGAACATGTACCCATACTCGCTGGAAGTGTGGCAAAATAGCTGGATTAGCTGTTGCATCACCAGGCCTCCAAACCGGAGGAACCTCACGCATCGGATATTGACGCACTGTTCTCCTAACTGACGAATCAGGCTCAAACAATCGCTCAGAAGGAGTGTCACTACGAAACGACAAGATAGTCGCAACTGCTCTCCCAACATCATGAGGACTCATAACGATCCCTTTCGCAAATTCGGAACGTATTCGGTACAACTCATTAGGAGCTTTACCTACTTCTTCAACCCATTGTTCATGGAGGAACCCACACATCATCTCAAAAACGTACCGTTGTTTTGGTGCTTCCCATTGAAGGAAAACATCCATAAGACCTTCCATTTACGCGCCAAATGATCCAAAACTGTACGCTCATCTGTATCAGGCAACTGACTATGTGATTGTCTACGTTCACTAACAGGAGACATACCCAATTGTCCCAACAAAGGAGAAAAGAAACCAGAAACCGCAGCAGTCATTCTCTGTCTAGCAGAAGGAGAAGGTGAAAGAATAAGGGAAGACGGAACAATAGTAGAAGAATCCAAAGTCGGAACGGAAGGAGTATTATAGATAGGCGTAGGAGTAGCAGACGAAGAAGGAGGCAAAGTTGGCGGCCCCTGAGGAGGCTGCGCCAAAGGAATAGTAGCCAACGGAAGAGGAGCTGGCTGTGGAGGAATTGCAGATGGCACAACAACCGGAGGTTGTGGAACTACAACTGGTAGTGGCGGTGCCGTAGCATTCTGAGCATAAGGAGGTGGCGAATTCAATAGATGCAACATTAAAGGATCTTTCGCAAGATCTTTCTTTTCTTCCTGCTCTTTACTCGGCAAAACTGGGTAGCATTTATCTACCGGTAACTTCCTAACCCTAAGCATCTGTTCGCTCTCTTGCTCTTCCTCATTATCCCTATATGCTATAGCAGCTTGCACCATTGACAAACCTCGTTCTCGTTTATTCTTCTTCGCTAATTTAATTTCTTTCTGTCTGGCTTCTTTGCGCCATATGCGAAAAGAGTCAAACATTGCCGGCCGGGCTTTCTTTTTGAACAATTTAACTTCGAGAATTTCTAGAATCTCAGTTCCAAAATTACCATAACGTGGCCATTGTAGGACACCGTCATTCTTCGTATATTTTACCCAGATGTCATTATAACTAATGGGTCCCACACCATGCTTCACATAGAGTTCATATGTAGGAGTTCCAATCGGAGGAACTGGACAAAATCCTCTAACCGGGAATCCTTAGAACAACCACAACCAAATATCTTTCCAAGTCTGCTGAGACCAGGCATCTTTGCTCACTAGTCTAGCTTCAAACTTCAAGGGAAATCTGAAAACGATAGTCTTGTGAATACATGAGTCCCTTGGCTTTGGGGCCTGCAGGTACCAAATCAAAGCGATCCACGAAGGGATACCAAAAAACAAACTAAGGACTGGGAGACGCTCCACTCATACTTAACTGAAATGTCGATGGCGTCACCAGAAGACCCGTGTATCATCTCGCTCTACAAATTGTCTACGGCTCCAAGACAGGGCGACAGTCAGGGCAGCAGTCCTTCATAGCCGTCGGAAAGCGGGGAACCTCGCAGCAAAGACTTTCGGACCACGACGACATATAGGGGTCGATGAAGTGGCTGGCCTTCCTCCAGAATTTCCACACGAAGCTCTCCACGATCTTCGGGTTTGGACCGGTACCGTTGAAGTCGCCCCTAGTTGGGCGCCAATTGAAGGACCAGGTTTTTAGAACCTAGCAGCGCCAGGGAAAACGCCTGATGCCTTCGAGTTCCCCTGCCTTGGCTAACAGAGACACGGGACACTTCTTGATGACGTCAAAGACCAAAGTTTATTGGCTGCAACCAGGAACAGAGGTCTACGCAGCACAACACAGGTGGTTCGCTAGAGACTGCACAATTTCAATGAGCGGAGCATGGTCTTTTATGCCAAAAATCACATTCCAAAGTAGCATCAATTACATACAAACTAACCAATCACATGGTGACATTTCGAACATATCGCATGACGACAATCCCACTTTCCGTTGTCCAGCCCACCAGAAATGACCAAGCACATTCCAATTTCTTGTTCGATCAGGCCGGACAAACCCATCATAGAACCTCAACCCAAATCAATAATCATGTCGTAAAGTGTTAGAACCGGCTGTCTCTAGTTGGCAGAGGTATACACTTCTGACAAATAGGGACACACCTTTTCTACAGGGCAAGGGGATCACACCCTTTGATAACCCCTGCTCACCCCCTCGGTAGCTTGGCAGAGCAGATAGGCTTATCTCGGAGGCTGTGCGTTAAGCATTTATGACCACATACAGTAATAAAGTGAATACACTACAAATGGACACGACACAGTAGTATTATAAAAATAAGTATTTTTATATAAGGCTTAGCACAAGACCAAATAACGACAAAGATGTACACAATCTTAATAAATACTCTAGGAAGGGAATAACGGTTCAAGGTAGTTTCTTCTTTAGCACAACGTCTTTAGTATCAAGCAAATCTTCTTCTTGGCAACACAGTTCTTAGCAACAAGGTAACCCACACGGGGGCTACACGACGTCGGGCAGAGTTAATCCAAAGGTTCAGCGTCGACTGCGAGGAGCGCTACGTCGAGCCCGGAGTCATCCGGACCCCCAACAACACAGTACCTTGGAAAATGAAGCACACGATGATCAGCGGCGTCGAGCAATCCGGCGTCGCGTCTTCGGTGCCGATCAGGCCTCAGCAGGCGTCGTTGTCGATGATGCGGTTGCAAAGTGTGAGCAGCGCTCACGGCGTCGAGAGGGCACGCAGTTGATGCAATCAGCAGAGGTGCAGACACGAGGTCCCTTGGAGCTGGAGCGAACTCACTACTCACTGGCGTTGCTGCTGGCGTCGATCGGGCCCGGCGGCCGGCGTCGAGGAAGCGGGACACTGGAGCCGTTACTCACTATGTCGAGCTGGATTCGGCGACGTCCGTCGGCGTCGAGATTACTGGCTCTTTCAGAGGTGCTGGATTCACAGGTTCCAGCAAATAGCACTTTAAGCAGATGAAGTCCTTTAGCCCTGTGACTTCAGCAGGAGACTGGCACTCTTCCAGTCCTTGGAGATTTTCTTAGCAAGCGTGAGAGTACACACACAGTTCCTCTCTCCTGGTTCCTTGGCAAAAATAAAGAAGCACTGCAGGATTCCCCCCAGCAAACAGCACACTGGCAGAAGGGGTAGGCAAGTCCTTAGATCAGCAGGCCTCTTGTCCTTGGTTACAGGGTTCCTTGTCAGAAGTGATCTGATTTCTTGGTTCAGGGGTCCTTCTCTTATACCCCTTTCTGGCTTTGATCCCTTTGTCCATGCAGGGGAAGTTCCCAACATCCTGGGTCAGTTGTGGGTGGAGCCAGGCAGAAGTACCTGGCCTATTCATTGCGCAGGGCTGGGTCCTCAGACGCCCAGCAGGAGGTGGAGCCAGCATTGACACTGGCAGGAGCAGAGCTATCGGCCTCCTGGAAGGAGGTGGGGCTAGGATCGTCCATGGCAGGCACAGAGCCATCAGCCGCTTGGCAGGAGGTGGAGCCGGCCTTGTATCAGGCAGGGCAGGCTATCAACAACTACTCTCCCCCTACTCTCAACGCAAATGTCCCACTCATCCCGCACTGACTTATCCAGACCTGTGGAGCCACCCAGCTCCTGTCACACACACGCAAGACCAGCAGAACCCAGATATGGTTAGACAAGAAATAGACACTTTCTTAAAGTGCTATTTTCAAACCCAGAGTCCAAAAACCATCCACACCAACGGATGCGTAATTAAACCCCGAGTTCAGGGATACCAAACTCGACATTGCACCATGCTCCCCGAGCCAGCTAGGATCATAATCCCGGCGGCCCATTCTAACTAATGGAGATCAGGCTACCTCGCAATAGTGAAGAACGAAGATGGCTGTAATTCACTATTAGGACAAGCCAACTTGGTCAGGCGTGTCCTACCTTATAATTGCAATGCACCCTGCCCGTGGGCCTACCATAGGGGTGACTAACATGAAGTCAAGGGAAGGTTTGAGGGGCTGGCAAGTAGGTATACTTGCGCAGTCTGCGTGACAGCACTAGGCTGCACGTGGGTCTCGCAATGACTGACCCGTAGACATTCTTTTACGAGGCCGCTCCTGTGGGTGGCACAACATGTGCTGCAAGCCCACGAGCGGCATTTGTATTTACAAGCCCCGGCACTCCTGGTGCACTAGACTAGGGACTGATAGTAAACCAAATAAGCCATACATGGATACAATCGATACATCAATTTAACATAGGGAGCACTTGCGCTGTGGCACTGATCAGCAGTGGCACAGCGCCCAAAGCATAAACCAGCAAAACATTGAAAAACAGTGGAGGCAAACAGAAAAAATGGAGGAGAGACTCAAGCCAATGATGTCAGGTCTAACACGTGTCCCCTCCAGCTGAAATGTGGGGAGAACTACCCTTGACCTAGGGAGTCCTCTTCACTAAGGCGGAAAAATCTGGACAGACCATCAGCATTGGCATGATCTGTACCAGGGCGGTGTTCCACCGTAAAGTCCATCCCCTGTAGGGAAATGGACCACCTCAACAGTTTCGGATTCTCACCCCTCATCTGCATCAACCATCTGAGGGGCCTGTGGTCTGTCTGAACCCGGAAGTGAGTCCCAAACAGGTAGGGTCTTAACTTCTTCAGCGCCCAGACCACAGCAAATGCTTCTCTCTCTATCGCACTCCACCTCGTTTCCCTGGGAAGTAACCTCCTACTGATGAACGCTACAGGCAAGTCTCGGCCCTCTTCATTCACCTGAGCTAGAACAGCCCCCACGCCATGCTCTGAAGCGTCCGTCTGGACAATAAATTCTTTCGAGAAGTCGGGTGCCTGGAGTATAGGTGCTGTGCACATTGCAGTTTTCAGGGTGTCGAAGGGCGTTTGACAGGCATCAGTCCAGATCACGTTCCGTGGCTGCTTCCTGGAAGTCAGCAAAGTCAAGGGGTGCACAATGTTACCGTAATCCTTGACAAACCTCCTGTAATAACCCGTGAGTCCTAAGAAGGCTCTCACCTGAGTTTGGGTTTTGGGCGGCGCCCAAGCCAGGATGGTATCAATCTTGGGTTGCAGGGGGGCAACCTTGCCGCTCCCTACTTGGTGCCCCAAGTAAACCACCGAACCCTGCCCAATCTGGCACTTACTGGCTTTGATTGTGAGGCCTGCTCCGCGCAGGGCCAACAACACTTCCTGGAGGTGGCGCAAGTGTTCCTCCCAGCTGGCGCTGAACACTGCGATGTCGTCCAGGTAGGCGGCACTGAAATCCTCCAGTCCAGCCAAGACCTGGTTGACCAACCTCTGGAAGGTGGCAGGGGCATTCTTCATCCCAAAGGGCATCACCCGGAACTGGTATAGCCCATCTGGTGTGGAGAATGCGGACCTCTCCTTTGCCCCATCAGTCAAGGCGATCTGCCAGTACCCAGACGTTAGATCAAACGTACTAAGGTACCGGGCAGCCCCCAACCGATCTATGAGCTCATCAGCTCTGGGGATGAGGTGTGCGTCAGTCTTCGTGACCGAATTGAGTCCTCGGTAAGCCACGCAGAACCGGAGTTCCGGTGAAGCACCAGGCGCTGCAGCCTTCGGGACCAAGACCACTGGGCTGGCCCAAGGACTGCTAGAGGACTCAACCACCCCTAACGCAAACATCTTGGAGACCTCCTCCTTAATGTATGCTCGAACCTTGTCAGTCACCCTGTAAGCCTTGTGCTTCACAGGAGGTCTGTCTCCGGTGTCAACGTCATGGACGCACCAATGAGTGACACCCGGAACCAAGGAAAACAGATCCGGGAATTGTCCCAACAGGTGGCGACAATCCTGTTTCTGTTCAAGGGTCAGTGTGTCAGAGAGGACCACACCATCCACTGACCCGTCTTGCTCTTTAGCACACAGGAGGTCAGGAAGAGGCTCACTCTCCTCCTCCATTCCAGCATCTGTAGCTAGGAGCATGCCCACTTCGGACCTTTCTAAGTGGGGCTTCAAACGGTTGACATGCAGGACCCGCAAGGGGTTCCTGGGAGATTTCAAGTCCACCAAGTAGGTGACATCGCTCTTCTTCTCCACAACCTTAAACGGTCCAGTCCACCTGTCCCTGAGCGCACAAGGTTCCACAGGGGACATGACCCACACTTCTTGACCAGGCTGAAGCTCTACCAGAGTGGCATTCCGGTCGTACCATCGCTTCATCTCCTCCTGGCTGGCCTCCAGATTTGCCTGGGCAAGTTCTCTGAAGCGCCGAGTCTGGTTCCGAAAGGCCAGCATGTAGCTGTATACATCCTGGGGAGGTTTCCTGGGAGATTTCTCCCAGCCTTCTTTGACCAGACTCAAAGGCCCTCTTACCGGGTGACCGTACAAGAGCTCAAAGGGGCTGAACCCTAGAGACTTCTGCGGCACCTCTCGGTAGGCAAACAACAGGCATGGCAAGAGGACGTCCCATTTCCGCCTCATTGGTTCTTCAAGACCCATGATCATGCCTTTCAGGGTCCGGTTGAATCCCTCAACCAGCCCATTTCCTTGAGGGTGGTAAGGAGTGGTGAACTTGTAGGTTACCCCACACTCCTTCCACAGAGACTTTATATAGTTCGAAATGAAGTTGGTGCCCCGGTCTGACACCACCTCTCTGGGGAACCCCATCCGGGAGAAAACACCCATCAGTGCCCGTCCCACCACGGGGACCGTCACTGTTCGGAGAGGGATGGCTTCCGGGTACCGTGTGGCATGGTCCACCAAGACCAGGATGAACCTGTTGCCCAGGGCTGTCTTGGGGTCCAGGGGCCCAACAATGTCAATACAAACCCGGTCAAAGGGGGTACTGACCACCGGAAATGGTTGGAGGGGAGCCTTCTGCTTCCTTCCGCTTTTCCCACTTGCCTGGCAAGTGTGACAAGTCTTACAATGGATGTCTACATCCCTTCGCATCTGAGGCCAATAAAAATGGGTGACAAGTCTGTCATAGGTCTTGTCCTGCCCCAGATGTCCAGCTAACGGAACGTCATGAGCCAAACCCAGTAGGAAGGCTCTAAAGCGCTGGGGTACCACCAGCACATGGGCTGACCCAGGCTCAGCAGCCTTAGGCTCGCTATACAGGAGGTCGTTCTCCTAGTACACAAAATGTGACCCTGACTGATCACCTGAGGATTGGGCTGAGGCCTGCTGCCTCATACCCACAAGAGAAGGGCACACCTTCTGTTCGGCACAGAATTCCTCCCTGGAGGGACCACCATCCTGCTGCCAATGGGTCAGCTCGGGCAGGTCTCCCAGTTCGGCAGTTTGTTCCCCCGTGGGCTCCAGGGCATCCCCCTCAGGGTCTACCTCCTCCTGGACCACGGGAACTATGGGGGCCGGTTTCCCGCGCCTCCTGCCTCTTCTCTTCATAGCTGGGTCCTGGGCCGTACTTTCAGGCTCCGGGACCCCATCAACACCCTTACTCGCTGTCATCGATCGAGTGGTTGCACACACCCACTCTGGCACACCCAACATTTTCAAGTGCGTCTCCCTCTCCACCTTAGCCCAAGGGGAGTCTTCTAAATCATTGCCCAGGAGACAATCGACAGGCATGGCGGGTCTCACAGCAACCTGAAGAGTACCTGAAACTCCCCCCATTCAAAGGAAACCTGAGCTACCTCACACTCTTTCTGGGAGTTGTCGGCAGCTATCACAGGGTAGAATGCGTGGGGAACCACCTGCTCTCTGGACACCAAGTGACACTTGACAGCTGTCACACTCGCTCCGGTGTCTCTGAGAGCTTCCACTCTATGGCCATTAATGGTCACCCACTGCCTATATTTACTAATGTTACTAGGCAGAGGGGGTGGAGGGACCATTTCCATGTCTCCTAGCGAGACCAGGGACATTTCTGCGGGACCCCTCCCACCAGGGACAACCATCTCCTCCCCTCCCAGGGCTACACTCGCCAACTGACGGGGGGGTGCACGCGGCGGTGCATTCGAATCCTTCTTGGGACACTGGGGGTCATAAAACCGGTGTCCCACCTGCCCACAACCGTAGCAGGTTAAGGGGCCCCTCTGAACAGGTTTACCCGTCTGGCCCCTGGCTTCTTCTCAGGGGGAGGCTGGGAACCTTTCCCTTGGTTCCCTTGGGGATTACTTTGGGGCCCTTTCTGAGACTCCTTCTGTTTACCCTTGTCCCCCCCACTCTTCTGCTGGGGACCCTGCCCACCTTTGGCTGAGTCTCCCACTGGACCCTTGTGGACCCTGGTACTGACCCAGCGGTCCGCCTCCTCAGCAAGTTTTCTAGGGTTAGATATCTTGCTATCAATCAAGTGCTGGCGCAGCTCTGGAAAACAGTTATTAGACAAATGCTCCCAAGCAAACAAATCATAAAGAGCTTCATAACTTTCCACTTTGCTGCCCTTTACCCAACCATCCATGGCTCTGCAAAAATAAGACACATATTCAACCCACGTCGTACCAGGCAACTTCTTACATTCTCTAAAAGCTTGTCTGTACTTCTCGGGGTTAGGCCATACCGCAACATTAAAGCATCTTTCATATGAGCATACGACATCCTATCTGCAACAGGCATGTCTAACAGGGTATCTCTCCCCTCATTCACAAAGCGACCCCACAACCCCGCTCCCCAATTCTTCTCAGGGACCTGGTGGGCCAACAATGCTAGCTCATATGCTTTAAACCACTGACCAATATCTTCGTTCCTATGATAATCTTTTATCACATCCTTGGGAAAATAAAACCTACTTTCTGCAGGCTCGGATGGGATGCTGCCACCAGAGGGATTCAATTCTAATTTCTTAGCTTGGATGTCCAACTCCATCAACTTGGTATCACGCTCCAAAGCTAACTTCTCTCTTTCAAAATCTAACCTTTTGGTCTCCAAATCAGCTTCTCTTCTACCTCTTGCATTTTCTAACTCCAACTGCCCATTTATCTTTAGCCTTGCCATTGCCATGTTGTATGCACGCTCCTTCGCCCTTTCTTCTCGTTCTTCAGGGGAAAGACCTTTGGAGGAAACACTGCTTCCGGGAGAGGACTCAGGCCCATTCGCTGGCGCCTCCTCATCCCCTTCCACTGGCGGTACCACCACCGGATCAGTGGGATCTCTGGCCTCCAACCAGGCCTGCAATGCTTTGAGATATTCCTCTTTAATCTTGAGGCCTTTGGTAGGAACCTTAAATTTCTTGCAAAAGGATTTCAGCTCCTCCAGTTTGTAGACGTTTGTCTTCTCTCTGTCGAATTCCTCCACGACAACAACAGGGGTAGTGACTCCGGTGTCACTCATGGTCAAAACTGGCAGTGTTAAAAAAATCAGGCTTCAGGAAAGCGGAGAACCAAAAATAGGATCCTTCCTAATTAGATTGTGACTGCGCTATGGTCTGCTTTCACTATGTAGCGCACACTAATCACTGCACATGGGTCATAAATGCAAAGTTCAAATCCTCACTGCTGACCCACCAATGTTAGAACCGGCTGTCTCTAGTTGGCAGAGGTATACACTTCTGACAAATAGGGACACACCTTTTCTAGTCAGGGCAAGGGGATCACACCCTTTGATAACCCCTGCTCACCCCCTCGGTAGCTTGGCAGAGCAGATAGGCTTATCTCGGAGGCTGTGCGTTAAGCATTTATGACCACATACAGTAATAAAGTGAATACACTACAAATGGACACGACACAGTAGTATTATAAAAATAAGCATTTTTATATAAGGCTTAGCACAAGACCAAATAACGACAAAAATGTACACAATCTTAATAAATACTCTAGGAAGGGAATAACGGTTCAAGGTAGTTTCTTCTTTAGCACAAAGTCTTTAGTATCAAGCAAATCTTCTTCTTGGCAACACAGTTCTTAGCAACAAGGTAACCCACACGGGGGCTACACGACGTCGGGCCAGAGTTAATCCAAAGGTTCAGCGTCAACCGCGAGGAGCGCTACGTCGAGCCCGGAGTCTCACGGACCCCCAACAACACAGTACCTTGGAAAATGAAGCACACGATGATCAGCGGCGTCGAGCAATCCGGCGTCGCGTCTTCGGTGTCGATCAGGCCTCAGCAGGCGTCGTTGTCGATGATGCGGTTGCAAAGTGTGAGCAGCGCTCACGGCGTCGAGAGGGCACGTAGTCGATGCGATCAGCAGCGGTGCAGATACGAGGTCCCTTGGAGCTGGAGCCGAACTCACTACTCACTGGCGTTGCTGCTGGCGTCGATCGGGCCCGGCGGCCGGCGTCGAGGAAGCGGGACACTGGAGCCGTTACTCACTATGTCGAGCTGGATTCGGCGACGTCCGTCGGCATCGAGATTACTGGCTCTTTCAGAGGTGCTGGATTCACAGGTTCCAGCAAATAGCACTTTAAGCAGATGAAGTCCTTTAGCCCTGTGACTTCAGCAGGAGACTGGCACTCTTCCAGTCCTTGGAGATTTTCTTAGCAAGCGTGAGAGTACACACACAGTTCCTCTCTCCTGGTTCCTTGGCAAAAATAAAGAAGCACTGCAGGATTCCCCCCAGCAAACAGCACACTGGCAGAAGGGGTAGGCAAGTCCTTAGATCAGCAGGCCTCTTGTCCTTGGTTTCAGGGTTCCTTGTCAGAAGTGATCTGCTTTCTTGGTTCAGGGGTCCTTCTCTTATACCCCTTTCTGGCTTTGATCCCTTTGTCCATGCAGGGGAAGTTCCCAACATCCTGGGTCTGTTGTGGGTGGAGCCAGGCAGAAGCACCTGGCCTATTCATTGCGCAGGGCTGGGTCCTCAGACGCCCAGCAGGAGGTGGAGCCAGCATTGACACTGGCAGGAGCAGAGCTATCGGCCTCCTGGCAGGAGGTGGGGCTAGGATCGTCCATGGCAGGCACAGAGCCATCAGCCGCTTGGCAGGAGGTGGAGCCGGCATTGTATCAGGCAGGGCAGGCTATCAACAACTACTCTCCCCCTACTCTCAACGCAAATCTCCCACTCATCCCGCACTGACTCATCCAGACCTGTGGAGCCACCCAGCTCCTGTCACACACACGCAAGACCAGCAGAACCCAGATATGATTAGACAAGAAAGTAGACACTTTCTAAAAGTGCTATTTTCAAACCCAGAGTCCAAAAACCATCCAAACCAACGGATGCGTAATTAAACTCCGAGTTCAGGGATACCAAACTCGACATTGCACCATGCTCCCTGAGCCAGCTAGGATCATAGCATTAATAATCCCGGCGGCCCATTCTAACTAATGGAGAGCAGGCTACCTCGCAATAGTGAAGAACGAAGATGGCTGTAATTCACTATTAGGACATGCCAACTTGGTCAGGCGTGTCCTACCTTATACTTGCAATGCACCCTGCCCGTGGGCCTACCATAGGGGTGACTAACATGAAGTCAAGGGACGGTTTGAGGGGCTGGCAAGTAGGTATACTTGCGCAGCCTGCGTGACAGCACTAGGCTGCACGTGGGTCTCGCAATGACTGACCGTAGACATTCTTTTACGAGGCCGCTCCTGTGGGTGGCACAACACGTGCTGCAAGCCCACGAGCGGCATTTGTATTTACAAGCCCCGGCACTCCTGGTGCACTAGACTAGGGGCTGATAGTAAACCAAATAAGCCAAACATGGATACAATCGATACATCAATTTAACATAGGGAGCACTTGCGCTGTGGCACTGATCAGCAGTGGCACAGCGCCCAAAGCATATACCAGCAAAACATTGAAAAACAGTGGAGGCAAACAGAAAAAATGGAGGAGAGACTCAAGCCAATGATGTCAGGTCTAACACGTGTCCCCTCCAGCTGAAATGTGTTGAGAACTACCCTTGACCTAGGGAGTCCTATTCACTAAGGTGGAAAAATCTGGACAGACCATCAGCATTGGCGTGATCTGTACCAGGGCGGTGTTCCACCGTAAAGTCCATCCCCTGTAGGGAAATGGACCACCTCAACAGTTTCCGATTCTCACCCCTCATCTGCATCAACCATCTGAGGGGCCTGTGGTCTGTCTGAACCCGGAAGTGAGTCCCAAACAGGTAGGGTCTTAACTTCTTCAGCGCCCAGACCACAGCAAATGCTTCTCTCTCTATCGCACTCCACCTCGTTTCCCTGGGAAGTAACCTCCTACTGATGAAGGCTACAGGCAAGTCTCGGCCCTCTTCATTCACCTGAGCTAGAACAGCCCCCACGCCATGCTCTGAAGCGTCCATCTGGACAATAAATTCTTTCGAGAAGTCAGGTGCCTGGAGTATAGGTGCTGTGCACATTGCAGTTTTCAGGGTGTCGAAGGGCGTTTGACAGGCATCAGTCTGGATCACGTTCCGTGGCTGCTTCCTGGAAGTCAGCAAAGTCAAGGGGTGCACAATGTTACCGTAATCCTTGACAAACCTCCTGTAATAACCCGTGAGTCCTAAGAAGGCTCTCACCTGAGTTTGGGGTTTGGGCGGCGCCCAAGCCAGGATGGTATCAATCTTGGGTTGCAGGGGGCAACCTTGCCGCTCCCTACTTGGTGCCCCAAGTACACCACCGAACCCTGCCCAATCTGGCACTAACTGGCTTTGATTGTGAGGCCTGCTCCGCGCAGGGCCAACAACACTTCCTGGAGGTGGCGCAAGTGTTCCTCCCAGCTGGTGCTGAACACTGCGATGTTGTCCAGGTAGGCGGCACTGAAATCCTCCAGTCCAGCCAAGACCTGGTTGACCAACCTCTGGAAGGTGGCAGGGGCATTCTTCATCCCAAAGGGCATCACCCGGAACTGGTATAGCCCATCTGGTGTGGAGAATGCGGACCTTTCCTTTGCCCCATCAGTCAAGGTGATCTGCCAGGACCCAGACGTTAGATCAAACGTACTAAGGTACCGGGCAGCCCCCAACCGATCTATGAGCTCATCAGCTCTGGGGATGGGGTGCACGTCAGTCTTCGTGACCGAATTGAGTCCTCAGTAAGACACGCAGAACCGGAGTTCAGGTGAAGCACCAGGCGCTGCAGCCTTCGGGGCCAAGACCACTGGGCTGGCCCAAGGACTGCTAGAGGACTCAACCACCCCTAACGCAAACATCTTGGAGACCTCCTCCTTAATGTATGCTCGAACCTTGTCAGTCACCCTGTAAGCCTTGTGCTTCACAGGAGGGCTGTCTCCGGTGTCAACGTCATGGATGCACTAATGAGTGACACCCGGAACCAAGGAAAACAGATCCGGGAATTGTCCCAACAGGTGGTGACAATCCTGTTTCTGTTCAAGGGTCAGTGTGTCAGAGAGGACCACACCATCCACTGACCCGTCTTGCTTTTTAGCACACAGGAGGTCAGGAAGAGGCTCACTCTCCTCCTCCATTCCAGCATCTGTAGCTAGGAGCATGCCAACTTCGGACCTTTCTAAGTGGGGCTTCAAACGGTTGACATGCAGGACCCGCAAGGGGTTCCTGGGAGATTTCAAGTCCACCAAGTAGGTGACATCGCTCTTCTTCTCCACAACCTTAAACGGTCCAGTCCACCTGTCCCTGAGCGCACAAGGTTCCACAGGGGACATGACCCACACTTCTTGACCAGGCTGAAGCTCTACCAGAGTGGCATTCCGGTCGTACCATCGCTTCATCTCCTCCTGGCTGGCCTCCAGATTTGCCTGGGCAAGTTCTCTGAAGCGCCGAGTCTGGTTCCGAAAGGCCAGCATGTAGCTGTATACATCCTGGGGAGGTTTCCTGGGAGATTGCTCCCAGCCTTCTTTGACCAGACTCAAAGGCCCTCTTACCGGGTGACCGTACAAGAGCTCAAAGGGGCTGAACCCTAGAGACTTCTGCGGCACCTCTCGGTAGGCAAACAACAGGCATGGCAAGAGGACGTCCCATTTCCGCCTCATTGGTTCTTCAAGACCCATGATCATGCCTTTCAGGGTCCGGTTGAATCTCTCAACCAGCCCATTTCCTTGAGGGTGGTAAGGAGTGGTGAACTTGTAGGTTACCCCACACTCCTTCCACAGAGACTTCATATAGTTCGAAATGAAGTTGGTGCCCCGGTCTGACACCCCCTCTCTGGGGAACCCCATTCCGGAGAAAACACCCATCAGTGCCCGTCCAACCATGGGGGCCGTCACTGTTCGGAGAGGGATGGCTTCCGGGTACCGTGTGGCATGGTCCACCAAGACCAGGATGAACCTGTTGCCCAGGGCTGTCTTGGGGTCCAGGGGCCCAACAATGTCAATACCCACCCGGTCAAAGGGGGTACTGACCACCGGAAAAGGTTGGAGGGGAGCCTTCTGCTTCCTTCCGCTTTTCCCACTTGCCTGGCAAGTGTGACAAGTCTTACAATGGATGTCTACATCCCTTCGCATCTGAGGCCAATAAAAATGGGTGACAAGCCTGTCATAGGTCTTGTCCTGCCCCAGATATCCAGCTAACGGAACGTCATGAGCCAAACCCAGTAGGAAGGCTCTAAAGCGCTGGGGTACCACCAGCACACGGGCTGACCCAGGCTCAGCAGCCTTAGGCTCGCTATACAGGAGGTCGTTCTCCCAGTACACAAAATGTGACCCTGACTGATCACCTGAGTATTGGGCTGAGGCCTGCTGCCTCATACCCACAAGAGAAGGGCACACCTTCTGTTCTGCACAGAATTCCTCCCTGGAGGGACCACCATCCTGCTGCCAATGGGTCAGCTCGGGCAGGTCTCCCAGTTCGGCAATTTGTTCCCCCGTGGGCTCCAGGGCATCCCCCTCAGGGTCTACCTCCTCCTGGACCACGGGAACTATGGGGGCCGGTTTCCCGCGCCTCCTGCCTCTTCTCTTCACGGCTGGGTCCTGGGCCGTACTTTCAGGCTCCGGGACCCCATCAACACCCTTACTCGCTGTCATCGATCGAGTGGTTGCACACACCCACTCTGGCACACCCAACATTTTCAAGTGCGTCTCCCTCTCCACCTTAGCCCAAGAGGAGTCTTCTAAATCATTGCCCAGGAGACAATCGACAGGCATGGCGGGTCTCACAGCAACCTGAAGAGTACCTGAAACGCCCCCCCATTCAAAGGAAACCTGAGCTACCTCACACTCTTTCTGGGAGTTGTCAGCAGCTATCACAGGGTAGAATGCGTGGGGAACCACCTGCTCTCTGGACACCAAGTGACACTTGACAGCTGTCACACTCGCTCCGGTGTCTCTGAGAGCTTCCACTCTATGGCCATTAATGGTCACCCACTACCTATATTTACTAATGTTACTAGGCAGAGGGGGTGGAGGGACCATTTCCATGTCTCCTAGCGAGACCAGGGACATTTCTGCGGGACCCCTCCCACCAGGGACAACCATCTCCTCCCCTCTCAGGGCTACACTCGCCAACTGACGGGGGGGTGCACGTGGCGGTGCATTCGAATCCTTCTTGGGACACAGGGGGGTCATAAAACCGGTGTCCCACCTGCCCACAACCGTAGCAGGTTAAGGGGCCCCTCTGAACAGGTTTACCCGTCGGGCCCCTGGCTTCTTCTCAGGGGGAGGCTGGGAACCTTTCCCTTGGTTCCCTTGGGGATTACTTTGGGGCCCTTTCTGAGACTCCTTCTGTTTACCCTTGTCCCCCCACTCTTCTGCTGGGGACCCTGCCCACCTTTGGCTGAGTCTCCCACTGGACCCTTGTGGACCCTGGTACTGACCCAGCGGTCCGCCTCCTCAGCAAGTTTTCTAGGGTTAGATATCTTGCTATTAATCAAGTGCTGGCGCAGCTCTGGAAAACAGTTATTAGACAAATGCTCCCAAGCAAACAAATCATAAAGAGCTTCATAACTTTCCACTTTGCTGCCCTTTACCCAACCATCCATGGCTCTGCAAAAATAAGACACATATTCAACCCACGTCGTACCAGGCAACTTCTTCCATTCTCTAAAAGCTTGTCTGTACTTCTCGGGGGTTAGGCCATACCGCAACATTAAAGCATCTGTCATATGAGCATACGACATCCTATCTGCAACAGGCATGTCTAACAGGGTATCCCTCCCCTCATTCACAAAGCGACCCCACAACCCCGCTCCCCAATTCTTCTCAGGGACCTGGTGGGCCAACAATGCTAGCTCATATGCTTTAAACCACTGACCAATATCTTCGTTCCTATGATAATGTTTTATCACATCCTTGGGAAAATAAAACCTACTTTCTGCAGGCTCGGATGGGATGCTGCCACCAGAGGGATTCAATTCTAATTTCTTAGCTTGGATGTCCAACTCCCTCAACTTGGTATCACGCTCTAAAGCTAACTTCTCTCTTTCAAAATCTAACCTTTTGGTCTCCTTATCAGCTTCTCTTCTACCTCTTGCATTTTCTAACTCCAACTGCCCATTTATCTTTAGCCTTGCCATTTCCATGTTGTATGCAGGCTCCTTCGCCCTTTCTTCTCGTTCTTCAGGGGAAAGACCTTTGGAGGAAACACTGCTTCCGGGAGAGGACTCAGGCCCATTCGCTGGCGCCTCCTCATCCCCTTCCACTGGCGGTACCACCACCGGATCAGTGGGATCTCTGGCCTCCAACCAGGCCTGCAATGCTTTGAGATATTCCTCTGTAATCTTGAGGCCTTTGGTAGGAACCTTAAATTTCTTGCAAAAGGATTTCAGCTCCTCCAGTTTGTAGACGTTTATCTTCGCTCTGTCGAATTCCTCCACGACAACAACAGGGGTAGTGACTCCGGTGTCACTCATGGTCAAAACTGGCAGTGTTCAAAAAATCAGGCTTCAGGAAAGCGGAGAACCAAAAAAAGGATCCTTCCTAATTAGATTGTGACTGCGCTATGATCTGCTTTCACTATGTAGCGCACACTAATCACTGCACATGGGTCATAAATGCAAAGTTCAAATCCTCACCGCTGACCCACCAATGTTAGAACCGGCTGTCTCTAGTTGGCAGAGGTATACACTTCTGACAAATAGGGACACACCTTTTCTAGTCAGTGCAAGGGTCTCACACCCTTTGATAACCCCTGCTCACCCCCTCGGTAGCTTGGCAGAGCAGATAGGCTTATCTCGGAGGCTGTGCGTTAAGCATTTATGACCACATACAGTAATAAAGTGAATACACTACAAATGGACACGACACAGTAGTATTATAAAAATAAGTATTTTTATATAAGGCTTAGCACAAGACCAAATAATGACAAAAATGTATACAATCTTAATAAATACTCTAGGAAGGGAATAACGGTTCAAGGTAGTTTCTTCTTTAGCACAAAGTCTTTAGTATCAAGCAAATCTTCTTCTTGGCAACACAGTTCTTAGCAACAAGGTAACCCACACGGGGGCTACACGACGTCGGGGCAGAGTTAATCCAAAGGTTCGGCGTCGACCGCGAGGAGCGCTACGTCGAGCCCGGAGTCACACGGACCCCCAACAACACAGTACCTTGGTAAATGAAGCACCCGATGATCAGCGGCGTCGAGAAATCCGGCGTCGCGTCTTCGGTGTCGATCAGGCCTCAGCAGGCGTCGTTGTCGATGATGCGGTTGCAAAGTGTGAGCAGCGCTCACGGCGTCGAGAGGGCACGCAGTCGATGCGATCAGCAGCGGTGCAGACACGAGGTCTCTTGGAGCTGGAGCCGAACTCACTACTCACTGGCGTTGCTGCTGGCGTCGATCGGGCCCGGCGTCCGGCGTCGAGGAAGCGGGACACTGGAGCCGTTACTCACTATGTCGAGCTGGATTCAGCAACGTCCGTCGGCGTCGAGATTACTGGCTCTTTCAGAGGTGCTGGATTCACAGGTTCCAGCAAATAGCACTTTAAGCAGATGAAGTCCTTTAGCCCGGTGACTTCAGCAGGAGACTGGCACTCTTCCAGTCCTTGGAGATTTTCTTAGCAAGCGTGAGAGTTCACACACAGTTCCTCTCTCCTGGTTCCTTGGCAAAAATAAAGAAGCACTGCAGGATTCCCCCCAGCAAACAGCACACTGGCAGAAGGGGTAGGCAAGTCCTTAGATCAGCAGGCCTCTTGTCCTTGGTTTCAGGGTTCCTTGTCAGAAGTGATCTGATTTCTTGGTTCAGGGGTCCTTCTCTTATACCCCTTTCTGGCTTTGATCCCTTTGTCCATGCAGGGGAAGTTCCCAACATCCTGGGTCTGTTGTGGGTGGAGCCAGGCAGAAGCACCTGGCCTATTCATTGCGCAGGGCTGGGTCCTCAGACGCCCAGCAGGAGGTGGAGCCAGCATTGACACTGGCAGGAGCAGAGCTATCGGCCTCCTGGCAGGAGGTGGGGCTAGGATCGTCCATGGCAGGCACAGAGCCATCAGCCGCTTGGCAGGAGGTGGAGCCGGCATTGTATCAGGCAGGGCAGGCTATCAACAACTACTCTCCCCCTACTCTCAACGCAAATGTCCCACTCATCCCGCACTGACTCATCCAGACCTGTGGAGCCACCCAGCTCCTGTCACACACACGCAAGACCAGCAGAACCCAAATATGGTTTGACAAGAAAGTAGACACTTTCTAAAAGTGCTATTTTCAAACCCAGAGTCCAAAAACCATCCACACCAACGGATGCGTAATTAAACCCCGAGTTCAGGGATACCAAACTCGACATTGCACCATGCTCCCCGAGCCAGCTAGGATCATAGCATTAATAATCCCGGCGGCCCATTCTAACTAATGGAGAGCAGGCTACCTCGCAATAGTGAAGAACGAAGATGGCTGTAATTCACTATTAGGACATGCCAACTTGGTCAGGCATGTCCTACCTTATACTTGCAATGCACCCTGCCCGTGGGCCTACCATAGGGGTGACTAACATGAAGTCAAGGGAAGGTTTGAGGGGCTGGCAAGTAGGTATACTTGCGCAGCCTGCGTGACAGCACTAGGCTGCACGTGGGTCTCGCAATGACTGACCCGTAGACATTCTTTTACGAGGCCGCTCCTGTGGGTGGCACAACACGTGCTGCAAGCCCACGAGCGGCATTTGTATTTACAAGCCCCGGCACTCCTGGTGCACTAGACTAGGGACTGATAGTAAACCAAATAAGCCAAACATGGATACAATCGATACATCAATTTAACATAGGGAGCACTTGCGCTGTGGCACTGATCAGCAGTGGCACAGCACCCAAAGCATATACCAGCAAAACATCGAAAAACAGTGGAGGCAAACAGAAAAAATGGAAGAGAGACTCAAGCAAATGATGCCATGTCTAAAATAAAGGAAGGAGCAGAAACAGATTGGAAGCAAGATAGAAAGGTGGGTGCAGTGTACTATAAACTTTGGCACGTCCTGCTCTTTGATCTTTATCTGACCAGCTGCTTAATAAGGAACTGGCTCAGCGAGGTCAGCCTCGGGCAAGGGAGACAGTTCGGCCAGGTCATTCAGAAGTCAATTAAGGTGTACGTGTCCCAAGGACTCGTTGGGCCTTAGTCATCGGCCTATGTGAGGGCAACCACACAAAATGGCTGCCGTTCACAAAATGGAACCCGAGGGTTCAAACGAAATCCCTAAATACATAGTGTTCTCATTGATCGATTAATGCGAAAACACTCGTACATACCGCACTCATGATTTGCGGTCCGCTGACACCAAAATCGTCTATTTCCGACGATCTTTATTGAACGGGTTCGGAACCACCGAACCTCAGACCCTCGAACTACGGAACCACACTAATAATAGAATGGCAAGAAAGAGAAAAAGAGATGAGATCGAATTAGAGGAAATGAAAGGAAGTGAATATGATAAGATGAAAAGGTTAGATGTGAAAGAGGTAAATGAAGAACTTGTTGAAAGAGAAGAAGACACTGAAAATTAGATAAACAAAATTGGCACTTGGTAATGATGGGTATTTTATGATAGCTCAAAAATACCATCAGAGGGGGGATTGATGGAGCAAGGATTTAAGAAAATGAAACTTGTTCGGATCAAGACCTTCATTAACTTTTACTAACCGTTAAAAGTTGTAGACGAGAATAAACTGATATACACCAGACACCGACATGCGGGAAAGAAGCTTTATGCATGCTTAATTATTGTGGAATAAAGTGCAACACGATTAAAACCACTTCCATTTGTAAAAATGTTTTGCGCATGTGCAATCTAGAACTAAGCAGAGATAACGTGACTAACTCGCTTTTGGAGGGAAATCTTTGCGCATGCGCAAGAAGGACTGACATGTGGTCTTGCAGAACCACATTAGCGGCATCTGCTTGCCTGAACTAAAAAGAAAGCCGCTTATGTTAATGCTTTTGCCCAGAAAAATAATATTAACATGGGACATAGTAGAAGTGGGTAGTGAACAGTGAGAATTATATATTTGAGAAAATAACATCTGTTTATGATTCTTTTATCAATAGTGTGCATTTGGGCCTGCTTCACATATGACATGGACAGGAAATGGAGTCGAATGACGATGAGTTGCGCATGCTTAGTAGACTCAGAATATGAGCCAATGACAGAAGAAATGAACTGCTGCCAAATATCAAGGACAGAAGACGTGGGAAAGTGAAGACGTTTATGCCTTTTCTATGGAAACTGCATTGAAAGTTGCAACAGTATATGAATGTGGAAGGAAACATGAATGAGCCAAAGGGAAAGGGTTTGCGAGACAATGGTACCTTAATAAAAATGAATATGTCAGCATAGTGTGAAAAAACTCCCGTTAGCCCTGTCCAATCATAGTTCGTATTTTAATATTTGCAACTATTGAGGGTGGGACATGAAGAAATTAAGACTATAACTACATTGACTTTAGAATGACAAATAGCTGCTGCTTTTAGAAGGGAGGAAAGGTTACCACGCCAAGAGAAGATTGCTGCTGGGTTCAAGAGAAGAGCGAGCAGTTTGGGAAGATTCAGATCCGAATGACAGCCTGATTAGATTAGAAGATTCAGGAAGAACATCGAAGAGGGAGAGAGTGTAAGAGAGGGATGCGCCATGGTACGTCAGGTTTATAGAGAGGTTTAGTAAGTATCTATCCTGTCCTGATCCTGTCCTGTAGTCTTTGTTTCCTGATTCTAACTCAGTGGACCCCTACCAGTCCTTTGGTCAGAGGGGTGGTTTTCAGTATTTCAAATAGGTAAATATTATTCTGACAATTTTTTTTGCATATTTCAGTGCAAATGTATTTTTGCTTCTGAACTCTTTTGTCTCTTCATCTATCCCCTCCTTTTGCATTGATTTGTTGAATGAGTTTGTGTCATTTGCTTTATCTGCTAAATGATTTGTCTCTCCCACGTGAAAATGATGATGTTTGCATTGTGAATTTGTATTGTCAGAGCTTTCACCTTTATGCCTGAAATGTTAGATAAAACTTATGAATTTTACCCAGAGTCTGTGGTTATTTCACTAAGATATATGAATTAGTTAGAAAACTGTTAATATCACCATTAACTAACTCAACTAATGGTCCATCAACCAGAGGAAAGAGTGTTGATCCGTGAAAGATTAGTTAGGCTATATATTTTGTTTTTTGACATTTTTAAGGCTACAGGAAACGAACTAATAGACATCTGAGTGAATTACAAAACCCACACGATGAACACCATCCACTCGGGCTCCCCAGCCGATCCCTGCCCACACCACATCTTCAACAAAGCCGACTCCATCATCGCACCCAAACTCCAGGACATCATCAACAACTCCTTCATATCCGCCAGCTTCCCGGAGAGCTGGAAGCACGCAGAGATCAGCGCCCTCCTGAAGAAACCCACCGCAGACCCCTCAGACCTCAAGAACTTCTGCCCCATCTCGTTCCTCCCCTTCCCTGCAAAAGTCATCGAGAAAACCGTCAACAAACAGCTGACAGCCTTCCTGGAGATGAACGGCTCCCCCAACCCATCGCAGTCCGGATTCCGAGTGAACCACAGCACCGAGACCGCCCTCATCGCGGCCACCGACGACATCCGTACCCTGCTGGACAACGGAGAAACCGCCGCCCTCATCCTGCTCGACCTTTCGGCTGCGTTTGACACGGTCTGCCACCGCACCCTGACAACCCGCCTCCGCCATGCCGGGATCCAAGGATAGGCCATGGAATGGATCACCTCCTTCCTCTCCGATAGAACCCAAAGAGTCCGTCTCCCGCCCTTCCAGGCAGAGCCACCAAGATCATCTGCGGCGTACCTCAAGGCTCCTCGCTCAGATCCACCCTCTTCAACGTCTACATGAGCTCCCTCGCAGCCATCGCACGCAAGCACAACCTCAACATCATCTCCTGCGCCGAGGATACCCAACTGATCCTCTCCCTCACCAACGACCCCACCTCCGCCAGAGCCAGCTTCCAGGACGGAATGAAAGACATCGCAGACTGGATGAAGCTCAGCCGCCTAAAACTGAACTTAGACAAGACGGAAGTCCTCATCCTCGGCCCATCCATCTCCGCCTGGGACGACTCCTGGTGGCCCCCTGCTCTGGGCCCCCCACCCAAGCCCACGGACCACGCACTTAACCTGGGCTTCATCCTTGACTCCTCCCTCACGATGGCAAAGCAAGTTAACGCCGTTACCTCCTCCTGCTTTAACACTCTCCGCATGCTCCGTAAGATCTTCCGCTGGATCCCCACTGGAACCAGGAAAACGGTCACCCCGGCCCTCGTCACCAGCCGCCTGGACTACGAGAACGCCCTCTACGCTGGGACCACCGCCAAACTACAGAAAAGACTCCAGCGCATCCAGAACGCCTCAGCACGACTCGTCTTGGACAACCCCTGACACAGCCACATCTCCGCCCCACATCTCCGCCCACCTGAGGGACCTGCACTGGCTCCCTGTCAGCAACAGGATCACGTTCAGACTCCTCACCCACGCACACAAGGCTCTCCACGACCCGAATACCTCAACAACCGCCTCACGTTCTACACGCCAACCCGCCAGCTCCGCTCCGCCAGCCTCGCCCTTGCCACCGTCCCACGGATCTTCACCTACCTGGCGGCCAACACCCTCCCCACCCACCTACAACTCACCCAGGACCATCTCTCCTGCAGGAAGCAACTCAAGACCTGGCTTTTCATGCAGTAGCAGCCCCCCCAGCGCCTTGAGACCCTAGCGGGTGAGTAGCGTGCTTTACAAATACTCTTGATTGATTAATTGATTGAATTAGTAGGTAGAGTTTATTTTATTTGCTGTCCCGGCTTCATTCAGCCGTCCCTGAATTACCATTAATTAGACAGACGGGTCCCGAGTCTGTTCTCACTTTGGAGCAATTTTTGACCTGATAGATATCTGCCCGTAGTCTGGTGTTTATGGCCATCACACTCTTTATGCAGCACATTTATTTCCATGTTACGCATTGTTGGCGTCAGTCACCACGGATGTCAAGGGTATGCAGCCATTGAATTAATCTCCCGGTAAGCCACCGTTTACATCATTTTGTGTGTTTTGACAGATAGAAGTCAGCCCGTTTTAAATCTGACCTTCTGCTTATTCAGTTTTCCTTTTCAGATAACCCCGTTCAGAATAATTAACACGGGGAGCAAGTACACCTTCCATGCTTGTGATTAGTGGAGCAAGTAAAATGGGCCAGCCAGTGAATGTTTTCACTCGGGACAAGTGAAGGAGTTTTTCTCTTGTTGTAAAATAAGTAGGTATATACGGAGGTTATGAAAGACGCTTTTTGCTTTAAATTTCTTTCGTTTTAAATTACTTTTGCCCATCCCTTCATGAGTTGCCTTTATTGCTTTTCAGAAGAGCACCTGTCTAGTTGTGTCGTGCCCCTGGAACCTTCCCGTATTTGCATACTCTAAAAGTACCAACAGCGATTTTTAGAGGTAGCTACATATAGAAGTACTCTGCATTTCATCTTGCTATTTTCTTTCACCCTAATGATTTTAGAAGCACTTTATTTCGGCAAGAGTTGTGGTACTTAGGAATTTCAAGGTCTTAATCTCTTTCTTTGAATCTTTTTTATTCTTTGGGCCTTTCCTAATGGGTTAGTCGCTTTACACAGTGAATTTCGACATGGCGATATATGAATTATTAGAATATCAGCCAGTCTTTACACACGCTATGCACTTTTTCATGCTCTGTGTTGCCCACAGGAGTATTTTCAGTGGTATGAATTTTCTGCTGGCCAGTTTTTGTGCTTAGCTATATCTTCTACAAGAATCAATTTGTATAGATTTGTATATAATTTTATTTATGTAAATATGAAGATCTGTACCCTATTGTGTTTTAGGTTTCCTTTCCGCCCCAAGTCCTGATGAGGCCCGGATGAAAAGGGCTGAAACACATCGACATTATCATAAAAGATAAGCCCACTGAGATTAAATTGTTCAGTAAAAGAAAAATTCAGTACCCTGCGATAGTGTGTAGGGCGCCAGATTAATTATGCACTCCATTGGTGCTGTTCTAAGGGCTATCTCTTTATAATGGGTTGCAAACTATAATTTATGAAAAGTGTTCCCTTGCAATCCCTTAAGAAGTTAGGGCTAAAAGGATTCTTTATGTTTGTTTATGTTCATGTGATATTGTGTCTAAGTAGGTTAAATGTATGTATTGATGTATAGCAAAAAACATTTGTTTGCATTATGTTACGGTTTGTACATTCATATAATTGGTTTTCTGTTGACAAATATATTTAAGATGATTTATAACTAGTTTATTGACTGGTGTGTGTTCGTCCATACTAAGAATACATGTTTTTTTGGGGAGAAATGTTCTCTTTTGAGAGATTAATTAAGGTTTCCTTCAATGTTAAAACGATTGTCCCTGATTGATTCCGCAGCATCCAAATTGTTTCTTTGGTCTAGTGACACGTGGCAGCAGCGTTTGATATTTGGGGACACTGACACACACGTCACCGACTCACCACCCACCCCCACATGTGTGGCTGACAGTCTGTCACTGAGGAGCTTTGTCTGCACATGTGACGTGCAGTTATGTAACTGCAAGCGCACCGGCTTCCCTGTGCTGTGCAGAGGCACCCAGCATACCTGCTTCACTAGCATGAAAAGTAATACAAACCTTTCTACTCCAAAGTGTTCTGTGGCTAGAGCTAGAACAGTACTCTGCCTAGAATCAAAGTATTTGGTAGAAACCATTTACTAAATATCATCTGTTTCATGCTTGAGAGTCACTTTCAAGCCATTCTGTCTATTTTAGAGGGGATGAACACACAGATGATGAAGAAAAGTATTAAGGTGCGGTGCAAATTTCAGTAGCCAACATCGTCCATCATTAGGTTCTTTTGAACACCGCATCCTTCTTTGTCCCATGCTATGTCCAGTTTTGCTTCCACATCCCAAGTGTCTCTCGGGCACATTTGGGGAACATCAGAGCTTGTTATACTCTCAAACTCTTTTTCAAATAATTATTCTCTATTGCAGATTAGGGCTTGTCGGCAAAAGAGAAAGCCCGCATGAGGAGCTTGACACCCTCCCTGCTCCTCCTCTTACCTACTACCACAGGCCTCACTGCCCCAGAGCAGATGCCTCCAATGTTCCTCTTTGGGATGGCTGCCTATGGGGTGGTGAACAGGGAGTAAACAGACAGAACAGCAGACAGGGACATAAACAGTGCCACAACAGGTCAGAATGCTTCCGAAGATCACAGCGCTCTCTCAATGAAATTTACCTCTTCAGTAAAGCCTGCATAGAGAGTGAGGCAATAATATTATTTACTGGCACTGACTGAATTGTGCCAGAGGCAGGGCCATCCTTCGATAGAAACTCAAAGATTCTACAGATTAAGTTATTTTTTTGTAAGAAAATGTTATTGGCATTTCGCTTGACAAGTGCATACAGTAAAAGGGACAACAGCTACTCCACAAACAGCAGAATAAAACCATGTCAGGCTTATAAGGCGTTTTCCCACTCCTCCCCACTTCTGACAGACTAACAAAGCAGCTGAGCTGCTATTCGATGGATAGTGAAGACTAAAGTAGACCTGAGTGCACCCACTTTGCTTAGTACTTGTGTTTTAGGAAGGCATCAGTGCTTTAAATGGGCAGGTACTGAGTACCAGAACTTTTTTATTTGAGACGGAGAGTGCAGGCACTTCTCAAGAGTGACGTAATACCTTTAATTGGAGAGTACCGGCACTTCCCAAGAGTGACGTACTACGTTTAATTACAGAGCACCAGCACTTCTCAGAAACAAGCAGGTACTCTGCTCTTCAATTTTTCCATTTCTACGTTTGGAAGGCATAGGTAGGTAACATGCCTCAAGCTACTTTCCATTTTTCAAGGACGACCACAGCAAGTGATTCGTTTTTGCTTGTTTCGTCCTAAGTAAGTTCTTCCATACCCAATTCCAGAGCTCAGCTTAGCCCCCCTGGGGGCGGCAATCTGAAAGTTAGCTACGGGCGCCACAAGCTCTAGCTATGCCTCTGCCTTAGCCAATGATAGAGTTAAAAAACCCTGCAATGACCTGATGTCAATGCCGTTTATAAAACTATTGAATGTTTTATTTTGGAGCAAAAAAATATTTCCTGTTATAATGTATTATCATTTGCCTTGTCTAATCTATTGTTGTCAGTGTGTCACAAAATGTTGTACAGTGCTCTGAGGGCCAATGGATTGCATGACAAACCCTACAATCTCAACTCCATTTCCTATAGATAATATTCAGCTGGTCTGAATCAAGACTTCAACTCTTAGAATAGACTAGCCTCTTAAATGAAAGCGTGCAACTGGAAATGTATTGTCACATTAACTTCATCCAACCAGATACCCCTTAATTATCACTCCTAGTCAGTGTGCTTGTTCAGGTGTCAGAACTACCCTCTTCCTCCAACCAATCACCATTCTTTTCCCTCTATTAGCTCTCATGTTTTATTCAGTTTACCTAAACCAACTAAGTGTGAGCGGGAAATCCGCTACGCTCGCGGATTTTGCGGATTTTTGGGAAATCCGCAATCCGCGAATTTTGCGGATTTCCCGCAAAATCCGCAAAAAAAATCTGCGAACGTACCGGGTTCAAAAGTTGAACCCCCACTCATGCAACTATTTTACAATGGCGCCAGCAAGCTGCCAGCGCCGTTGTAAAATAGTTACAAAGTTAGCTTGCACAGGAACCACTAGATAAAACGAAGCAGGTGCTGCTTTATTTTATCTAAGTGCTTCCTGTGCAAGCTAACTTTGTAACTATTTTACAACGGTGCTGGCAGCTTACTGGCGCCATTGTAAAATAGTTGCATGGCTGGGCACAGGTCTGCAGCTCACTCAAGGGACCCCTGCACCCTTCGGGGCGATTGCATAGTAACACACACATGGTCGCTCGAACTAGTTGATGCTCAAATTCAGTGACTCATTCATTAGCCCAAAAACAATCGTGAGCGTCGTCGAGACTGGACAGGTGTGCCTTCTTCCCAAATCTACCGTGGAAAATCAGCTGTGATGCTGGATAGGCTTTGCATCCTTGACTTTCACGAGCGCAATACCCGTGCTGTTCCTGTGACCAGGAGCTTCTTTCTCTTCATCTGCTGAACTGATCTTTCTCTGACCTTTTATTTACACAAGAGGCACATACCCTACTGGGCACATTGTGTTTGCACGGGTTTCTGCAAGTTCGCACGTGTTTTGTACAATTTCGCAATTTGCGAAATTGTACAAAACCCTCGCGAACTTGCAGAAACCCGTGCGAACATAAAAAAAAAAAATCCGCAAATTCGCGGGAATTCGCGGATTTTGCGGATTGCGAGTTCGCAAATCCACAAAATTTGCGAACGCGAGATTCGCAAAATTCGCCCATGCTTAAAACCAACAGCTGAGCCAAAAAAACTTCCACCTCGTCGTTGAGCATGGACGCAAGGGTTACAGAGTTGGTCAATATGCAGGGTAGTAGTTTATTACACACATTTGGGGATTCAAAAACCTACAACCACCTAAATAAAACCAAAGTGACAAATATGGTTACTTTCTAATAAGAACCCTACAGATGCCCTGGCAATGAAAAACAAAACAATTGCCTTTTAGTCTCACAGATAATTGCAGCCAGCAACCGCATCAGGTTACAGCCCGCATCATCACGTGTGTAGTGGGTATAAAAATAAATAGGTAAAAACTGGCAAGATGGCGTCTGGCTAGGCGGCTGGTCAAGATAACTTCCCATGCCGGTCTAAGAAGGAAAAAAGAAGGTGGTGCAGTTTGAGACCAATTATCCCAATCTCCCACCCATGGAAATGGGTCAGAGTGCTCACCTGTGTCTGGGAGCCTGCGAGGAGCTTTGGTGGTGGATGCTGGCGATAGTAGCGTCGGTGGAGAGGCTCGTTGCGGAGCTGGGAGGACGCCGCTGCCGAGCAGACGGGGTCAAGCTGAGCCGCTGGTTCATCGCTAGGGGCGGAGCCGGAGTTTCGGAGCGGAGTGGAGCCAGACTTTCTGGCGGAGCTCAGAGAGCAGGATCAGGCGGCGCGCTTGGGCAGAGCCGCTGAAGCACGGGGTGGATCCCGCGAAACGAACAGAGCGCAAGGGGCAGGACAAGCTCGGTACAGAGGAGCCCCGGGAGGTCGGGAGATCCCGAGGAACATTGGCGGTAGCCGTGGCAGTGGCTGTGGCAGCGGTAAGAGCTGGGAGAGCGACGTAGGCGGTAAGAGCAGCTGCAGCGATTGCGGTGACCATACAAAGGACTCTGCGGCAAAGGGGTCAAGGTGCGGCAGTTGAGAGGTAGAGGTGGAGGCAAGAACAATGGCCCCTAAAAATGTCCGAGGAGGGAGAGGGAAAGGACCTGATGTAGAGGTCCCTGGCAAGCAGCCTGTAGCACACAAGGAGCCTGCCAAATGCAAGGACAAAGGAAAGGAAACCAGCAAGATCCCCAGCGAGTGTGGGGCAGTGGGGGGCAAAGATATGAATGGTGAAGTGGCAAGTACCTTCGGGAAAACCAGGGGTAAAAAGCAGAGCACACTGGTTCCAACCCTGAACACAGGAACATCCAAGGCTATAACAGGCTACTTCTCCCCCTCCAGCCTGGCGGGCACACAAAAATCAGGTGCTGAGGAAAAGGCGGACACCCCTATAGTCACCTCCAGAGAGATCTCTAAAATCACCACCTTAACAGCCATACAGAGGAGATCATTGACATCCTCAGGAATAGGAACAGGAACAGGGACAGGGACAGCGGGGGCCCAATCCGAGGCTCAATGGGGGGAGATCATGGAGACTCACGCCGCATTGGAGTCCGGTCTGGAGGAGCTGAATCTTAGAGACATAGTGCTCCCAACCGAATAGGAGCTGCAGATGGAATCAATGGTGCAAAAGGTTGTTGGAAGCAGTGGCCCAAGTGGGCAAAGTGGTCCAAGTGGTATAGAAGACAACCTGGAGACAGTGGACAATTTCTACTCTGTTACAGATGGGTCTGAGGATCCTAAGGATTTACCCTCCGATGTTGAAGAAAGCGCAAAGGGGATCCATACAGACTCCAGCCCGGACTTAAGCTCAGAAGGTGAAAGCCAATCCTCAGAAAATAAGACACCAGCTGCAAGGAAGAAAAGACGGTTAAGGCGACAGAGAAGCTCGCAATCACAGGAGAAGGCTAGCAACAGCCTGAGGCGAGTCAGCACCGCTAGTACAGAAACAGAAGTCGCTCTGAGATGGGACTATTCTGCTACCCAGTTGACCTGCACAGAGAATATTGCATAGGGAGGAGTGCATGACATGGCGGCTGTGGAACCAACGCTCCAGTTAATCTTAAGCTCAATAAAACAACTGCAAGATGCCACAAAGATGGTGGGGAAAAAAACGACTTGCTACAAAGAATTCACAAGGGGCAATTAAAAAAGTCGCAAAGATTTGTACAACGACAAATGCAAGAGTGACCCATTTGGAGGGTCGTACCAGTAAAGGATACGACCAGACTGAATGGATATGAAAAACAGATGGTCGACGTTCAGTGGAAACTTGAGGACCTAGAAAATCACCAACGGCGAAGTAATCTGAGGATTCTAGGCGTTGAGGAAGGCGTTGAAGGAGAGGATATCAGAGCCTGTGTCCTGAAAATGATAAGAGGTGCGTTTCCAGAACTGAACCACTGGGACTTGGACAAGGAGGTTCAAAGAGTGCACGGATTCCCAATGATCATGAAGAAGAAGAGTCATCAAGGAGGGGTGCAGAGACCCAGAGCTATATTGATCTTCTTCGGTAATTTCCTGTTAAGGGAAGAAATCTATGCTAAAACACGACCTAATGCTAGAAGGTCATTTAAGAACCAGTCCTTTTTCACAACACCTGACTATTGTCATAGCACTGTGGAAAGACGATGGAGACTAAGAGAGCTAGTGGATCCGTGTCATCAGATGGGCCTTCAGGCGTATTTGATGAACCCGGCGAAATTGAAAATAATTCATAAAAACACCACTAGAGTCTTTACGTCTGAAATCCAAGCCAGAGCCTATATGGACACACTGCGTAGCGGGGAAGCAGCTAGTGACAATGTTTGATAACTAAGATGTACCTGTAAGAGGCATCGTTTAAATGCCCGGATATGCACATAGATGAATGGAAAGGAAATATTTGGTTAATTTACCTTTGGGTTTCTCTTTTTTCTTCCTTTTTTTGTCTTCTATCTTCTCTTTCTTTTTTCTCCCTCTTAAGGGTAGCACAGATGGGTGTGTGTTGGACCTAGGTTCCCCAAGTCTACATAAGGTAGCTTGGCACAGTAGTGGCTACAGCTAACTCAAGGCGTTGGTTAAGTGCTTACAAGTCTCACTCACAGTAACTCAGTGATGAACCACTAAAATAAAAGACACAACACCAATGTTTGGAAAAATACTGTTACCTTTTATAAAAATAGAGTTCTTTTCTTGTTATGCTTTTAGACAGGTATAATACACAATTAATTTACACCTTGTTCATGAAACTCAAATCACACTTCAATACTTTTCCCGGTCAGATTATAAGAATTAAGGGTACATTTGTGGTCAGTTGCTGTTCAGGTCACAATACACTTCACTACTATATGTTTACAGAAAGGAAAGTGCAGTCTAATATTTCAATATGTTTTTAAACAACTCATAAACAAGTACATTACCCCACAGCTCTTAGGTATCTGCTCAATTCCACAGACCTCTACTGGATGTAGATCTTCACAGCATAACCCACCAGTTATGTAGCTAAAAGGAAGACACAGTAGTATTAACAAGGCTCCCCTCTAGTTAATTTACAGGCTACACCTTTCTGGTGGAGGATCTACTCCCTCAGTTACCAATAGGCTAAAAGGGTTTTGTTTCAGGAACCCTGTTGCCCCCTGCACACCTTTCTCCTCTCTCCTCTGTGTTAATTATTAATTATTTTGCCGTGGGCTGGGCGGGTCACTAGCCCACTTCCTCAAGTCAGACTTCCTGGTGCTAAACAGTTAATCTCCTGGGGCTTAGCCCCGCTGTCCTGGTTCTTAGGCAATTGGCGCTGCCGCCTCCCGCTCCCTCTCTACCCGGCTTACTTGGGGGTTTGAAGGTGTTTTAGCGGGTGTGTCCTCTCCGCGCAGCGGCGATGGAGTCTGGAAGCAGTCGGGCTGGCGGGGGAAGACAGGAAAGGCTTTCCCGGCCCGAGGCTCCCTACCACGACGTCCGCTGTGGCGCTTCTGCCTCCTTCGAGGGGTCCGATGACTGGCGCTTCGACGCGGCGCTCCTCTGCTGACGCGACCGGCTCTCCTCAGGCGGCACTACCCCGCCGGGCATGCGCGGAAGCGCTCGCTCTTCTCCCGCCTCTGCACGGCCGCTCACAGGAAGGACGCTGTTCCCCGCGGAGTCGCTGCTCTTCTGGGCCTGCCCGACCCTAGGCCCCTCCTGCCTCCACAGAAGCGTTCACGCTCAGGACATGCGCGGAAGCGCTTTCTTCTTCGTTTAACGCGGCTGGTGCCCCCGGGGTCCCACAGCCGATCGGAGCAGCGCCGCTGCTCTTCCCCAGTCACTTCCCTCACCGGCTTCACAGGAAGGAGGTCTTTAAGCAGCGCCCACACTCCTTAGGTCTTTTAAGGCCTCACAGACCCACAGCTTCACCAGGGCACGGCCAGGAACTCCAGCCACGTCACAGGGCTCGCAGCTGTTCTCCCACACTGGTAAGTGGAGTTGGAAATGTGGGAAATCCTCTTTTAAGAGCTCCCAGACAGGGTTCACTGGGGCTCAGGTTAAGAGAAATCTCCCTTCACACGCAGGCTTCTTTTCTCCTTGTTAGTTGATGTATGGGGAGGGATTGGTCAGAGGCTGAAGGGGGAACAACCCTCTGAAGTGACTGTCTGCCTCAAAGACAAACTAGCTGCTCTCAGTGCGTCCACCTCCTCTCACCACTGCCTCACTCCTCCACTCTTGGGTCAGCACAAAATGGCTGCTGGTCACTGGCCTTATATAGGGTGGCCTGAGACCTGCAGAAGTCTCTAGTGGATTCTAGAAAGTTCCCTAATGTTAGCCTATGGACCTGTCCTCCAGTAGTGTCCGTTATGGCAGTTGGTGGACACCATTTTAGGTTTCTGGAGATCCCTAGATTTTCAAGGGGCCTGACTAGGCCTCACAGGTTATGAGGGAAAAATGGCGTCATCGCCAAGGAACACCTAGCCCCCTGACAGCATTGAAAAATCCTGATGGACATATGTAAAAATAAAAATAGAAACTCTGGGAGGCTAAGGGGGACAAAAATAAATAATCATGGTTAGAGTATCCCCAGAAGCAGACAGGTCTAACACGCGTCCCCCCCAGCTGAAAGTGGGGAGAACTACCCAACCCCTTGGGAGTCCTCATCACTAAGGCGGAAATACCTGGATAGACCGTCTGCATTGGCATGGTCCGTCCCAGGTCGGTGTTCCACCCTAAAGTCCATTCCCTGTAGGGAGATGGACCACCTCAGCAACTTGGGATTCTCCCCCTTCATTTGCATCAGCCAACGAAGGGGGCGGTGGTCAGTCTGAACTAGGAAGTGTGAGCCAAACAAGTATGGCCGCAGCTTCTTCAGAGCCCAAACCACCGCAAAGGCTTCTCTCTCAATTGTACTCCACCTCCTTTCCCTGGGGAGTAGTCTCCTGGACAGGAAGACCACGGGTTGATCCAAGCCCTCATCATTTAGCTGCGATAACACTGCCCCAATGCCATGTTCTGACGCATCTGTTTGGACAATGAATTCTCTAGCAAAATCAGGGGCCTTGAGAATGGGAGCGGAACACAATGCTTGTTTCAAGGTCATGAAGGCTCGCTGGCAAGCCTCCGTCCAGACTACCCGTCGGGGTTGCTTCTTGGAAGTAAGTTCAGTGAGGGGTGCCACGATAGTGCCATACCCCTTCACGAAGCGACGGTAGTATCCAGTGAGGCCCAGGAAGGCTCGGACCTCTGTTTGAGTCTTGGGGGGCTCCCAGGCGATGATAGCCTCAATCTTTGCCTGGAGGGGCTGCACCGTCCCTCTGCCCACCAAGTGACCTAGGTACACCACTGACCCCTGTCCGATCTGACACTTGCTGGCCTTGATTGTCAAGCCAGCCTGTTGCAGGGCATGAAGAACAGCTTGCAGGTGCTGCAAATGGTCCTCCCAGCTGCTACTGAAGACAGCAATGTCGTCCAGGTATGCAGCAGAAAAAGCTTCCATTCCAGAAAGGACCCTGTTCACCAGCCGCTGAAAAGTGGCAGGGGCATTCTTGAGCCCAAAGGGCATCACACGAAATTGGTAGTGTCCCTGAGGTGTAGAGAAGGCTGACCTTTCCTTCGCCTCCTCAGTAAGGGAAATCTGCCAGTACCCTGAAGTTAGGTCAAAGGTACTTAAGTATTGAGCAGCTCCCAGCCGGTCAATAAGCTCATCCGCCCGTGGGATGGGATGTGCATCAGTTTTGGTTACTGAATTCAAGCCTCGGTAGTCCACACAGAATCTCAATTCAGGTGTGGTGCCTGGTGGGGCAGCTTTTGGTACCAAAACCACCGGGCTAGACCAAGGGCTACCAGAAGGTTCAATCACTCCTAGCTCCAGCATCTTGGCGACTTCACTTTTGATGCTGGCCTTCACCTTGTCCGACAGCCGGTAGATTTTAGACTTCACAGGTGGGCTGTCTCCTGTGTCCACGTCATGGGTACACAGGTGGGTCCTACCTGGGACAAGGGAGAACAGAGAAGAAAATTGCTCCAGGATCTGGCGGCAATCACTCTGCTGTTCAGGAGTCAGGGATGGCGAGAGAATTACTCCCTCCACCGACCCATCCTTTTCTTGGGACGAGAGAAGATCAGGGAGAGGTTCACTTTCTTCTTCCTCTGCTCCATCGGTTACCATCATTAAGACAACCTCGGGCCTCTCATGATGTGGCTTGAGGCGATTGGCATGCAGCACCCTGTGGGGCTGCCTCGGGGTCTTAAGATCCACCAAATAGGTGGACTTCCCCTTTTTCTCCAAAACCTCAAAGGGGCCTGTCCAACGGTCCTGGAGGGCGTTTAGCTCTCCAGGTTCCATTACCCACACTTTCTGTCCAGGCTCCAGTTCCACTGGGTGAGCGTTGTGGTCATACCACTCTTTCATAACTGCTTGGCTGGCCTCCAAGTTGTCTGAAGCTTGCTTCCACAACTTAGCCATTTGGCTCCGGAAGGCCAGCATGTAGCTCACCACGTCCTGGGGAAGCTTCCTGGGAGTCCGTTCCCATCCGTCTTTCACCAGGCTGAGAGGTCCCCGTACAGGGTGCCCGTACAAAAGTTCGAAGGGGCTGAAGCCCACTCCCTTCTGTGGCACTTCCCTGTAGGAAAACAAGAGACAGGGTAGGAGGACGTCCCATTTCCTCCGCAGGCTCTCAGGTAGACTCCGTATCATACCTTTCAAGGTTTTGTTAAACCTTTCCACAAGACCATTGGTTTGTGGGTGATAAGGAGTGGTAAACCGATAGGTAACACCGCACTCCTTCCACATAGCCCGCATGTACGCTGAAAGGAAGTTAGTCCCCCTGTCGGACACAACCTCCTTGGGGAAACCCACTCGGGTGAAGATCCCCATCAGGGCCCTTGCCACTGCAGGTGCAGTGATGGTCCTCAGAGGTATTGCCTCTGGGTACCGTGTGGCATGATCCACCAAGACCAGTATGAACCGGTGACCAGCTGAAGTTGGTGGATCCAATGGCCCGACAATGTCGATGCCCACCCTCTCAAAGGGGGATGCAAACGACAGGTAGTGGTTCCAGGGGAGCTTTTAGCTTCACCCCTGTTTTCCCACTGGCTTGGCAAGACACACACGTCCGACAATATGTATCAGACGCCACTTTCATTCGAGGCCAGTAGAAGTGGGGGACAAGCCGGGCAAAGGTCTTGTCCTGTCCTAGGTGTCCTGCCAATGGTATCTCATGAGCCAGTTCCAGTAGAAAGGCTCTAAAGCATTGCGGGACCACCAAGGCCCTGGATGAACCATGACCAGGTGCCTTGGGCTCACTGTAGAGGAGTCCATCCTCCCAGTAAATCCGGTAGCTCCCTACAATGTTTCCTGCTGCCTGGGCTTTGGCCTGTTGCCGCAGCCCCTCGAGAGTAGGACACTCTTTCTGAGCTTCGCAGAACTCTTCCCTAGAAGGACCTCCCTCCACATGCCATTCAGTAGGGATGGGTAGGTTTTCCAGGGAAGCAACATTCTCCCCTGTGGACTCCAGATCCACCTCCGCAGGTGGCCCATCTGTCTCACGAGGTGGAGATGTCGAGGCAGGGTCCTCCAGCCTCCTGTCCTTCTCCTCTCTGGCAGCCGGCTGGGCCATTGTTCCAGGCTCCAGCGTAAGTGAACTCCCCCTTCGGGCAGTCGCGGACCTTGTGCTGACACAAGTCCAGTCAGGGGGTCCCAGCATCTCAGAGTGAGTCTGGTACTCCACCCTCCTCCAAGCATTGTGCTCCATATCATTCCCTAACAGGCAGTCAACAGGCACGGCAGGGCTTACGGCAACTCGAAGTGGACCTGCAACCCCTCCCCACTCAAAGGGAACCTCAGCCACAGGGTAGTGGCCCAATCTGCCGTCAGCCATTACGGCGGGATGGAGTACATCTGGGATGACCTGCTCTGGAGACACCAGCTGACTCCTTACCATAGTCATGCTGGCTCCTGTATCTCTCAGAGCCTCCCCTCTATGGCCATTGATGGTGACCCACTGCTCATACTTAGTAGTATTAGAGGGCAGTTGGGTCTTTGGAACCATCTCCTTATCTCCCAGGGACACTAAAGTGACACCCGCCCGCTCCCCTCCATTAACCAAAGGCATCTCCTCCCCGAGCACTACACTAGTGATTCCCGGGGCTTTTCCTCCAGTGGGAGGGGGTGGTCTTTTTGGGCATCTCACATCTCCTTTATAGTGTCCCACACCACCACACTCAAAACAATGAACAACCCTTGGCTGCTGGCTTTGGCCAGGGGTAGGGTTGCGAGGGGGGTTACTCTTAGGGATGAATCCTCTGCCCCTTCCTTGCGAAGTATTTTGTGGCCCTTTTGAGAACTCCCTCTTAGTTTCCCCTCCCTCTTTCTTCTGGGGGGCGCCCTGTCCATGCTTCTGGGAATCCCCTCCAGTCCCCTTAGTCGACACCCGGGTACTAACCCAGATGTCCGCCTCCTCAGCAAGCTTGCTGGGGCTGGTCAACTTGCTGTCCACCAGATGCTGTCGTAGTTCGGGAAGACATTTCTCGAGTAGGTGTTCCTTGAGTATGAGGTCATATAGTCCCTCATAGTCCCCTACCTCGCTGCCTCTCACCCAACCCTCCAGGGCCTTCCTGGAGTAGTCCAAAAAGTCTACCCAGTTCTGCGTGCCTAGTTTGTGGCTGCCCCTGAACTTTTGCCTATACTTCTCAGGGGTCAACCCAAACTTCCTGAGCAGCGATGACTTCATAGCCGGGTAGTAGGTCTGTTCACTCTGATCAAGGGCCAACAAAGTATCCCTGCCAGTGGGGGGCATGTATTTATATAACCCACCCCCCCAGTGGACCTCCAAAATCCCATGGGCCCTCAGTGAGACCTCGTAGGCGGCTAGCCATTTGGCAATGTCATCACTGGGTACATAGCATGCCATAATATCTTTTGGTAGGTACGGTCTGGGTTCCCTGATGTTGGTTTGGATATCGCTGCCACCATTCTCTGATTTGGGGGTCCGTAGGTTTAGGGCTTGTAAATCCATCTCTTTGATGGTCCGTTCATGCGCCAACCTCTTTTCCTCCCTTTCCATGTCCATCCTGGCTAGTTCTATTCTCATCCTCCTCTCCTCCCTCCTATCCTCTAACTCGGCGTCGGTCAAACCCCTCTCTGAGACACTACTGCCCACTCTGGAAGGTGTCCTAGGGCCTGTTAAAAGGTTCCCCCCTCCCGCCTGGTACAGTGTTGCGGTCTCCAGGACAGTGTCCTTGTCACTCCCCTCAGGATCTACCTCCTCCCCGGAATGAGCCTCCACCCATGCCCGGATACTGGTCAGCAGCTCCACTTTCCTGGCGCCTTTCTTAAAAAACACCCCCTGCTGCTGACACCATTCCTTCAATTGGGTCACGGTACAATTTTCCAGCTCTTCCACATTTATCTCCATTTCTATTTGGAGTGTAAACTTCTTCCCAGGAGAAATCCACAAAGTGACCTGGGGTCAACCTCCACCCACCACCAGTAGTTAATTTAGAAAAAGCAAAATTTAAATTAGGAGGGCCGCAGGGAGAAAACTCCAGGTGAGGTCTCGTGGTTGGCACTGCGTTACTAATAAGTGAGTGTAAGCACAAATCCGTGATCCCACCGCTGAAACACCAATTATGTTGGACCTAGGTTCCCCAAGTCTACATAAGGTAGCTTGGCACAGTAGTGGCTACAGCTAACTCAAGGCGTTGGTTAAGTGCTTACAAGTCTCACTCACAGTAACTCAGTGATGAACCACTAAAATAAAAGACACAACACCAATGTTTGGAAAAATACCGTTACCTTTTATAAAAATAGAGTTCTTTTCTTGTTATGCTTTTAGACAGGTATAATACACAATTAATTTACACCTTGTTCATGAAACTCAAATCACACTTCAATACTTTTCCCGGTCAGATTATAAGAATTAAGGGTACATTTGTGGTCAGTTGCTGTTCAGGTCACAATACACTTCACTACTATATGTTTACAGAAAGGAAAGTGCAGTCTAATATTTCAATATGTTTTTAAACAACTCATAAACAAGTACATTACCCCACAGCTCTTAGGTATCTGCTCAATTCCACAGACCTCTACTGGATGTAGATCTTCACAGCATAACCCACCAGTTATGTAGCTAAAAGGAAGACACAGTAGTATTAACAAGGCTCCCCTCTAGTTAATTTACAGGCTACACCTTTCTGGTGGAGGATCTACTCCCTCAGTTACCAATAGGCTATAAGGGTTTTGTTTCAGGAACCCTGTTGCCCCCTGCACACCTTTCTCCTCTCTCCTCTCTAATTATTAATTATTTTGCCGTGGGCTGGGCGGGTCACTAGCCCACTTCCTCAAGTCAGACTTCCTGGTGCTAAACAGTTAATCTCCTGGGGCTTAGCCCCGCTGTCCCGGTTCTTAGGCAATTGGCGCTGCCGCCTCCCGCTCCCTCTCTACCCGGCTTACTTGGGGGTTTGAAGGTGTTTTAGCGGGTGTGTCCTCTCCGCGCAGCGGCGATGGAGTCTGGAAGCAGTCGGGCTGGCGGGGGAAGACAGGAAAGACTTTCCCGGCCCGAGGCTCCCTACCACGACGTCCGCTGTGGCGCTTCTGCCTCCTTCGAGGGGTCCGATGACTGGCGCTTCGACGCGGCGCTCCTCTGCTGACGCGACCGGCTCTCCTCAGGCGGCACTACCCCGCCGGGCATGCGCGGAAGCGCTCGCTTTTCTCCCGCCTCTGCACGGCCGCTCACAGGAAGGACGCTGTTCCCCGCGGAGTCGCTGCTCTTCTGGGCCTGCCCAACCCTAGGCCCCTCCTGCCTCCACAGAAGCGTTCACGCTCAGGACATGCGCGGAAGCGCTTTCTTCTTCGTTTAACGCGGCTGGTGCCCCCGGGGTCCCACAGCCGATCGGAGCAGCGCCGCTGCTCTTCCCCAGTCACTTCCCTCACCGGCTTCACAGGAAGGAGGTCTTTAAGCAGCGCCCACACTCCTTAGGTCTTTTAAGGCCTCACAGACCCACAGCTTCACCAGGGCACGGCCAGGAACTCCAGCCACGTCACAGGGCTCGCAGCTGTTCTCCCACACTGGTAAGTGGAGTTGGAAATGTGGGAAATCCTCTTTTAAGAGCTCCCAGACAGGGTTCACTGGGGCTCAGGTTAAGAGAAATCTCCCTTCACACGCAGGCTTCTTTTCTCCTTGTTAGTTGATGTATGGGGAGGGATTGGTCAGAGGCTGAAGGGGGAACAACCCTCTGAAGTGACTGTCTGCCTCAAAGACAAACTAGCTGCTCTCAGTGTGTCCACCTCCTCTCACCACTGCCTCACTCCTCCACTCTTGGGTCAGCACAAAATGGCTGCTGGTCACTGGCCTTATATAGGGTGGCCTGAGACCTGCAGAAGTCTCTAGTGGATTCTAGAAAGTTCCCTAATGTTAGCCTATGGACCTGTCCTCCAGTAGTGTCCGTTATGGCAGTTGGTGGACACCATTTTAGGTTTCTGGAGATCCCTAGATTTTCAAGGGGCCTGACTAGGCCTCACAGGTTATGAGGGAAAAATGGCGTCATCGCCAAGGAACACCTAGCCCCCTGACAGCATTGAAAAATCCTGATGGACATATGTAAAAATAAAAATAGAAACTCTGGGAGGCTAAGGGGGACAAAAATAAATAATCATGGTTAGAGTATCCCCAGAAGCAGACAGGTCTAACAGTGTGTATGTGAGAAGTTGGCCTGATATATAGTGCTCACTATTCTAGTGATCACTGTGTATCATACCAAACAACCCTTATTGATGATTGGTTGTAAGTCAACCTTATAGACCAGCTATCCTAGTAGCGTGGACAAAAGCAGTCTTCAGGCTAAACTCTAGAGGGCATGTTAAGCCAGCTGTTTTACCATCACATATACCCCTTGAACACCAAGTGAAAGGACACCACACAAGTTGTTATAAAAGTAAAGGATATTTATTAATAACAAATCTACCCTGAACTCTTTATGAGTCAGGGAGCTAAGCACAATACAAAACTCTTACGAAAATACTTCAAGTTGCACAATTTACACAAATGCCCGAGGGGCACGAAAAACCATATACACTAAAAGTGGAATGCGAAATACTAGCAGGTAAGTAACAAGATCCAGAGGCTTCAGGATCGCTAGGACTACACTACTGAACTCTAAGGTTAGGAGCAGGAGGCCCAGGGAGATCGGGTGCAGAGTGTGCACTCTCACGCGGGATGCGGGACAAAGTCTATGGAGGCTAGTATTTCTAAAGTTACTGTTTCCGGACGAATCCGACTAGGTAGACTTAAAACGAAAAAGGATCTGGACACTTGGATAGTGAACCTGCGTTGGAGCACCGAAATGCTCGGGTTACCTAGCCCAGGGGCTGCGGCTGCATAGGCTTCAAAAGACGTCGGGAATCCTCGTTGTAGTCTATGGAGCCTGAAAGAAGAAGTTGCTGGCAGGTGACCAGTGAAGATGTTCGGTGTGATCCAAGCCTGGATCGGTGATGGAGACGACCTGAAAGCAGAGGGGACTCAGTTCTTAAACACTAGTCAGTGATTGTGTGGGCACCAGGATGGCACCGGATGAGGTCACCGCGATCAGGTGAGTGGGCGACGCTGGACTCTGCAGTCACACGGGCAAGGAGGCGTTGTCGGCGACCAGGCTGGAGGTGCGAGCTGTCCCACGAGGGTGTCTGCTGTCGGCGATACTGGAACCAGAATTGGAGCAACAAGCCTTGGCAAAGGCAAGCCCACGCGGTGGAGTCAAGATGGGGTCTGGATGGGACCAGGAGGGTCCGGGGTGCTCCTCTTTTGGAAGGGAGCAAGGGCCAGTCTGGAGCAACCAGACCAGCGGTGAAATCGTCGTGGTACGTTGTCAGGAGGGCCACTAGCCAACGGGCAAGCGACCAGACAACGCGGTAAGCAGCAAAGAGCAGAAGGGCCCCACGCAGATCTCGTGGATGCTGGGGGGCTGGACTTCGGTGCTGGAGCTGCTCAGGGTTGGGGCTTCTCAAACCCCAGTGCACTCACTCGAGGATCCCTCGGCGGTCGTGCTGGTTAAGTGTCGTGCAGGTTTTGAAGATGGCCGGTCCCTCAGGTCTCGTCACACCCACGAATCTCAGCTGGGCTGATGATGCAGGTAGAGGTCAGAGATGCCAGGGAATCTTGGTCTCGTCGAGCTGGTCAGTCTTGATCCGGAGGATGGACGTGCAGCAAACCGCGATGCTTAGGTGGTGCCTGCGGGTGCAGGGTGGCTGCTCCTTAGCCACAAGGGAGAGTCTTCAGAGAAAGTCAAGAGTTCCTTTCGTGGAAAGTAGTTCAAGATTCAAGATGATCTCATTTGGGAAGGGGGCCCGCTCCTACCTTTATTCTACGAAAAGGGGCTGGCACGCGACTAGTTCCTGCCCATGGGTGGGACCAGGAGGGGAGTGGTTACACCCCTCTCCCTTGTCCGGACTTTCCCCAGGTCAGGGACTGGGGTGCCCCTGGAACTGGTTTGAGCCGGCATATGCACAGTGAGCACCGGGATGCCACTTGCAGTCACCTTCCTCTCAGCCCTGCCTACCTGGGATACACAAAACCCTGTCTGGGAAGGTGCTAGCACCGCCCCTGACAGGAAACCCTTTGTCCAAGCTCTCCTCGCTGGAAGGACTCCCAGCAGCAGGAGGTCAGACTTGTGTCTGTGGTGGCAGCATCCATTTTGTGATGCTGAGGCTCGAGTTAACTTTAACCGGGGTTCACAGTTACATACATGTCGTGTCCCTCTAGAAGGGTGGAATGCTAACCCCGTCGCCAGAATTGGCGAGGGGTTAGTATTCCAATTTGTATGACACCTTACTCGACATGTTTTGATAAAGCGATACCAAAGTTGGCAAATAACCGCGAGGATTATAATGCACTTAAGAGTATATGGTACGCGTTATCATGGAACAGCTATTAGGACTTGGTTCCGCAAGTTGCAAATGGGCTCAGCTCATGCCAGAGCACCATGTCACACAATTCCAAGCACTCTGCCTTCAGGATTGATAAGGCCTGCCATAGGAGTGACTGATAGGAATATATGTGTCCATTTTAGGGTTAGATATAGGAATACTATATCTAAAGCAAAGGGTGATTACACCACCTTGCCCCAGCTGTCGTGCAGCCAGTTGTGTCAGATTTGGGTGGCCAGCCAGGGGTGGCATAATACATGCTGCAGTCCCTGGTAGGCCCTGGGTACACCTATGCCCTGGATACCTAAGGTATGCTGTACAGGGACTGATAAGGTGGCCCAGTACCAATTAGATATGTACCTAAGGTACATGGAATCCATTTTACAGAGAGAGCAGTGGGCCAGGTGGCCTGAATAGCAGAGTCCCAGGTCAACTAAGTCGAAAAACCAGCAAAACACAAGGCAAAAAAGTTGGGGGCAACCATAGTCAGATATCCACCTTCCTACATTGTATATGGTGGGAAAGATAGAGGGATAGGGGTTATATGTGAAAGGATCTATTTTTCTAAGATGTATCTCAACAAAGCACCAAGCTCTGTAGATAAGGACCGGCAGAGGGAAGCCGATGGCCAGACTCCATCACAGGGACCTTTGGTCTGCTTGCTCGAATAGGTGGGGGGGGGAGGGTAAGATGGGGGAGGGTTTTTCTAGGACAGGGGGGAGAAAGGGGGGTGGCGGGGGAAAAAGGGGAGAAAAACATCATCACATCAGGATACAGGGAAGGTCAGAGAGCAGAGGGCGGGAAAAAGGGGAAGGAGGCTAAAACAGGATTACTTATGCGGATAGTCACTCTGAATATATGTGGATTAAATGATGGGAAAAAGCGAAGGGGACTGAGAGAATATTTAAGGACAATACAAGCGGATCTCACATGCCTGCAGGAAACACATATCGAGGTCTCTCAAAAGAATTTTATTAGAATAGCTGGGATATCAATTAATAGCATATACGACACAAGGGACAAGGACGCGAGGGGTGGCGGTATTGGCACGAAGGAGGTGCGTAATCGTGAATAGACAGAAGGTAGACGCTTATGGTCGGTGGGTAATTCTTGTATGCCAGGTTCAGGGGTTTAATTTCACACTTTGCTCGATCTATGCTCCTACTATTGACGACCCCGAGGCTATTAATTCTGTGAATGCACAAATGTCTAACTGGCCCATGCCAATAATAATCTGTGGGGATCTAAATATTAATGGTTTAAATGGCTTGTGGAAAAATGACCCAGCAAGATTCTTAGGACGGAAGAAGAGAAGCCACAAGGCATTGGTACAGTTGATGCAAGATAAAAGGCTAGTGGATATCTGGGAAACGCAAGGAAATCTAGGAGGTGGCAGTACTTACTATTCTGCTCCACATAAAGCTCTAGCAAGGCTGGACTATTTTTGGTATCACCCTTAATTATATCTATAGCTAAGATTATTAAGCTGCCTCGCGTGATGTCAGATCACAACCCTCTAACTTTGGATTTATTACTACATAATCAAAAAAAGCAGATGACAAAATGGACATTCGAGAGAGCCTTGCTTCAGGATGATAAATATGTAGTTTGGATGAGAGAATGGATAAAAGGGCTCTTTGAAATAAACAGAGGGACTGCCTCACCAGCTATAGTTTGGGACACAATGAAGGCTGGCGTAAGGGGGGAGACACTCAGTTATTCAATCAAACGCAGCAAGGCAGAAAGGAAGGAGCTAGAGGGGAAGTTAAGGGCAGTTGCTATCATTGAAGAAGAACTTAGTGGAGCAATTAGGGCCAAACTAGACGTAACGGAAATAACATTTAAATTAGCTATAGCCAAGGCAGCAGGAGGAGAGATATTCGCGTCCAAGGCTGTGGGGAAATATCTGGCATGGAAAGAAGAACAATATGAATAAAGTGAGCAGATCGGTCGCACACTAGCCATTCGAACACGTCAAGCAGCTACCAAAGGGGATATAGCTGAAATTAGGCTGGAAGATGGGGGTACAGCAACAACACCAGGTGGTATATGTTCTAGTTTCCAGAGTTTCTACCAAAATTTATATAAATCTGATCAGGGGATAGATATTGATGAAATAGATAGATATCTCGAAAGTGTAACACTAGAGAAACTAACAGCGGAGGATAGCAAAGCTTTGGAGGTTGTATTTGACAGGGGGGAAATGCAGCAAGCGATTCAAAGCTTACCAGTAGGAAAAGCGGTAGGTCCAGACTCTATCCCATTGGAATTCTACAAAAAGTTTTTACCCGAAATAGAGGAGGATTTGTATAATCTTATAGCTAATATACAAAGCGGTGCGACACTCCCGGAATCCTGGGGGGAGGCAACTATGGTGGTGTTTCTGAAAAAGGATAAACCCCCAACCAGTCTCGGGTCTTATAGACCAATTAGTCTCATGAACAGCGACGTAAACATTTTCTCAAAACTGTTGGCTAATAGGCTCGGAAATTTAATTGGAAAAGTTGTCTCTCCTCTGCAACACAGGTTTATCGCCGGCAGAGGCACAGCAGAACATATTAGAAGAGTACTCACACTATTCGATGGAACTGCTGCCTCACGAGACCCTATGGCGTTAGTATTACTGGACGCAGAGAAAGCATTCGATAGGGTCTCGTGGGGGTTCCTCTGGGCAGTTATGAAAAAGTTAAATCTAGGGGAAGGCTATGTGGGAGCTGTGAGGGCATTATACCATAATCTGAGAATAAGGTTGAGAATTATGGGTGAGATGAGCGGTATAATAAATATCGGGCGAGGGACCAGGCAGTGGTGCCCCTGCTCCCCGCTCCTCTTCGCTCTATATATAGATTCGTTTATTAGAAGGATAGAGCAGAATAAAAATATTTTGCCAGTGAAATTAAATGGGCATGAAACAAAAATGTTGGGGTATGCCGACGATCTAGCCATAACATCGAGTGATCCAGTGTTGGCCCTGAGAGAGATAGAAGAAGAAGCAGCAATATATGGGAATCTGTCAGGGTAAAAATTAAACAGGAATAAAACCCAAGTGGTAGTAAATCAAAAAATAGCTATGGTAGACCCAAGAATAACAGAGACAGTAGTTTATTTAGGGATCAAGATAACATCTGACTTGTCAAAAGTGGTGGCAAAGAATCTGGATCCAATTATAAAGAAGGCTAAAACTGATTTTGATAGGTTGAATAACCTACATTTGACAACAATTGGCAGGTGCAATATTGTTAAAATGTTGTTCTTGCCAACAGTCTTATACCTATTTAGAACTATCCCCTTAAGATTTAATAATTGCTGGTTTAGGGAGCTAGAGAGAGTCACAAACAGCTTTATATGGGCTAAAGGCAAAACACGCCGAGGCCAAAAATTCCTGTCTCTGCCGAGAGAACGTGGAGGGCTAGCACTACCCGACTTTAAAATCTATTATTGGGCTACAGTCTTGCAATACATCAGAGGGATGCTAGGCGGAAATGTTATGGCTAGATGGAGAGGTAGAGAAGGGGTCCGGGATGTATATGAACTATTACTTAATGACTCTGACAGGTGACTTTTATCATATGATGAAAGACGTTATTATAAGAAAGTACGGTTTAAGACCCTAGGGGCCACAATGTCAGTGTGGTCTGGGATCAGGAAGAAATTAAAGATAGGGAGGATTAATTATTATACACCTCTATATAGAACCTCCTCATTTCCCGCGATCTTTCACGATTCAGTGATGAAGGGCTGGGATCTATTAGGGGTTAAAATTTTAGGGGATCTTATAGGGGCAGCTGGCTTAATGACTTTCGAACATATACAACGGCTATATAATCTGGGGAGCAGAGACTTCTTCAAATATCTGCAAGTTAGGTCTGTTTTAGTAAAGAAGCAAGGGGGGGGAATTAACTTCCAAAAAATAGAACTTATGGAATATTTAAGAGATGAAACTGGATGCTCCATCTCACAGTTGTATGGTGAAATCTGCAAACATAAAGAAGACGATTGTAATAACAGGTTTGAAAAATGGAGAAATAAACTAAATCTATCAGGGACCGAACCGGAGAAATCGCTTATACTGTCAAACTCGCTGTTGAGAGTAGCAAATTTACAAACCCAACAATACAAAACCTTCTTTGAATTGTATTACACACCCCACAAAATAGCTCAGTGGGGGGGGACTAGTGGGGTAGTATGTCCAAGATGTCAATCCCCTCATGCGGATACCATACATATGTTTGCTTCATGCCCGTCTTAGATACATATAAACGGTCATTGGAGCAATTCTTTGCTAACTCTCTGGGGATGCATATAACTCTAACAGATGAAATAATGATCTTAGGGGTGACAAAGGGGGGATTGGATGTGATGCATCACGAATTTTTGTATCTAGCAATGACTCTCAGCAGATTATGTATTGCTACTCTTTGGAAAGACCCAAATCCGCCAACACTGCAACAATGGATCTCCCGGGTATTGGCTACATATATACCAGAGAAAGCCCTATATGAAAAAAGGGGAAGGAAAAGAAAAGAAGCCGGGAGAAGGACATGGGCTCCAGTATCAGAATGGAAGCAGAGTTTAGGAGAGATGTAAATCAGGCATTAAATAATGAGACTGATTATAAATGGAATGTTTACTGATTGTATTATATTACTCAAGGACACATTTCTCTATTGTAACCGCGGATATCGCTCTTTCTTTTATGTCGGAAATTATTGGATTTGAGAATATTGATGTAAGGGCTATATTATCTTAATTTTTCTCTTTTTTTCCCCTTTTCTCTCTCTCTCTGTAACATGCTCTTCTGCGTATTCTTGATGATGATGAATAAAAATTAAAAGAAAAAAAACTGTTACAAATCACCAATCGATTGTGATGCTGGTGAATATTGATTCAATCCTAAGAAAGTTTGATTTAGTTAAATACTTTGGTGAAAGGATGATGAAGAAACGGGGCGGATGTGACCTAACGGGTAGAGCGGTCGAATTCGAAGCTGTATAAGTGGGTTCGGGTCTCAGCAGGGACACTCAACATCCTGTAAATTTGGCCAAATCACTTAATCTCTCTGTGCCTAACAAAATGAATGTGTTTGTCTGTAATGTAACTGGTGCTCATGTATAGCACTCTCATACCTTTTGGTAGAATTTGCTCTATATAACCTCCCCCCAAAATAACCCATAGCATTTCATGAGCCAAGTACATTTTATTTCTCGACTTGTGCCCACCCATAGGATTTACCATTTCAAAACACATGAATAAAACAATAAAGTGATTGAAGGAATGCTTGAAATGCATTTCAGTCCATGACTTTTCACTCACTTTCAGGTTCTCGACAAAGACCAGCCATGTGGAAATCGACCCTGGTCTTGCTCCTTTTAGAACTGTCCACCTCAAAATGCACAGCCAGGTCCCCTCTTGATAAAAGAAGTCCCAGACCAGTTTTAGTCGACTTAGACCAAGGTGTGGCTTGAATCCTGTATCACAGGGCCTGCATCTAAGCATTCCAGTCACAGTGAGAGCTTTTACTACAACAAGCAACACAGAGATGGAAGGAATGCTCGAATCATTGTCAGCCACTGGCGATCACAGAAGGGCACATTCCAGTCTATCGTTTTTGTGTGTACCCACAGAAAGGGGATCCCGAGGAGTTTTTCAGACAGCGAGGGCGAACTCCCCGAATATAATAAACAAAACACGCATGAGCCATTGGGTCAATCAAGAAAAAGATGACGACAAGAATGGCTGACAAAGCAAAAGGCGTCCCTTTAAAGGACGGTTTCCCTCACCCAGCAGAGGTGGCATGCTTCTTCATTGGGAATCGTCCTCGTACCATGAATCCTAGTCATGGTGCAGGCTACAACCCCCGCACTGCGAGGGAGGAGCTCAGGGATGTTTTTATGTAAGAAGGGTTATTACTAAAACCCAATGTGAGCTAGCAGGATGTTGTGAGGGGTGCAGTGCTACTGGTGGAGTGGATTAAAACTAGCTAAAGGGTTTAACACATATCTTTTATTCTGGCTACCATGTGCTAGAATTGAAAACAGAAGGTACAATGGAAACCATTAGATCCAATTGTATTGTACTCAGATCAACATGTTTCAGCCAATGACCTAGAGAGTGTTGTGGCTTTCTTCAGGATCTTAGGTAAGCTACTGCTGTGAAAGTAGTATCTACAAAAAAGTGCAAAATTATACATCGAGGCAAAAAGCTGGTATATTGAATTTGATACAAAACCAGTGAACCAAGGCTAGCAAGATGGTGGATTCACCAGTGGTATCTGTTAGGGGAGACAAAAAACATACAGAGCAATTTAAGGATTGTTAACAGCTTAAAGCAGATCTCAACTCAACTCAGCCAATTGTCAAATTAAAGTCCACACAATAATTCCATACCGGAGGGGGTGTTCCAAGATTGCTGAGAATCAATCAATTTGACGCTGTAAGGAGATGTCTAGAAAAAGCACTCACCTGCAAAAGTCAGGTATAGTGTCCCAGCTGTCCTTAGCATAGGTGCTTAAGGCTCAATCGTGTCTCCAACCTCTCTGCTAAAGGTCGATGAGCTTAATATCATATGTATGTTAAAATTAAAGCAACAAGCATAGTAAAAGCGGAGACCAAGTCGACTCATATGCGTAATAGAGGACATTAAGTGAAGAAATGCATACTGAAAAGCAGCTCTCTCTCTCTCTGTGCTCGTTTTGTTGCAATAAGAGATAGTGTGCCATGTGTCTCTAGTAGTATTTGATTGTCAATTGTGTAGAGTACAATAGAAGAACTATGTACAGCTACATTGGTGCTATAATTATTTAAAAAGTTCAGATTGATCCGTATCTTTTTTTGCCCATTTTGCAACTCTAGACAAGGACAAGCAACATGCAAATCAGTCATAATTCTGCTCCTATCAGAATGATTGGCTGGAGCGTAATTACCAGTGTCAGATTAATTCAAGAATTCCATTCATCACTACTATTTTTCTTTTCTGAAACATCTGTCTGAGTTAGATCTTGAACTGCCTTTGGATAGGGGAGTGAAACAGAACAGAGGCAGGTTTTTAAAACACAGAGTATTCCAGCTTTGTATTTCCACATACTATGCTATGTTTACGATGACATTTACTGGCCAGAGTCATGTGTTAATGTGACATGAGTAATGCAGTTTACAATTGCAGCTGGGTAAGATCCACAGACCTTGAGGAAATCACCCCAAGAATAAACCACATGTTGCAATAATTCCAAGGCGCTGCTCTAAGAGCTGGCATCGAGGCGTTGAGTCACAGAGGAATGATGTGGATTGCGCAGCCAAGGCCATGATTAACATATTCCTGATCGTACCCACTGAACCTTGTGGCCATTATTGCAGGGACTTCAGCTGTTATTTTACCAAAGGAGCATATTTACAACAAAAGTGGCTGAGGGCGGGTTAGCTTCAAAGTAGCTAACGCCGCACTCCCTCACTTTAGAAACGCAGGACTGCACCCTATTTACAATAATATGGTGCAGCCCAGTGTTTCTCCCTGCGCTGACGCTAAATTCAGCTGCATTGCGCCAACGCAGGCTCTCCTACACCATTGTGCAAGGGTGCCTGCGTTGAGGGGATGATTGTTTATGTGCAAGAAGGTGTCCCTTCCTGCACATAAACAACCCAGAATAGCGATTTGAATATGCTATGTGTGCTGCATTGTGCAGCACTCATAGATGTTGCAGATCGTCAATTTTTACATGATTTTTTATGTGAAGGAAGGGACACCTTCCTGCACGTAAACAATCATCCATGGAGTTTTGCTGTTTCTACGTGTGCTGCACAATGCAGCACTCATAGAAACAGAATTTCTCCTGATTAACCCCCGCAACCACGAGGCACCCACACAAAACTGGATTATAGAAATCTCCGCACTCAACTGTACCCCGCATATGGTTGACTCCGCTTGTTCTGTCCCTGGACACATTTCTAAATATGCAAGGCCACATCAGTGCCACCATTAAGAGTGCCAATCATCAGCTCAACACTCTTAGGAAAATCAAACCTTTCCTACCTCCCTAGGACATACAGTCAGCAGTCCAATCTTAAGTTATCTCCCCATTAGAATATGGCTTGGTGACCCTAGCTCGGCTTCCTAAATCTAGGTTAGCTCCGCTGAGAGCTACTCTGAACGCCTCTGCCAGACTAATCAGACTGAGGCCAAGTCTCATTCGCATGCTTCTGGAAGCTGAAAACTCTAAAGAGATTTCTTTATCTCTTACCTGTGGAGCATGCACTAATTACCTCACAACTGGACTATGCTAACAGTCTTTATCTGGTTCTCCCAGACTATCTTATTAAAAAGCGGCAGGTCATTCAAAATGCAGCCGCCAGGATCATTAGAAATGTACCACGTTTCTCCACATCTGCGCAGCCTTCATTGGCTGTCTGTCCAAAAGTGGATCAAGTTCAAGGCTTTGACTTTGGCCTTCAGGTCCACGACTGACATGGGGCCTAAATACTTAAAACTAAGACTTCCCAAATATACCCAAAATAGGACTCTGAGATTGAATTCCCAGAGACTTTTCTCTATTCCTCGTTTTAAAAAAACTAGACTAGGCGGCCGTTCTTTTTCTGTCATCCCTTTCTCTCTCTGGAATTCTATGCCAGAGCACCTTCGAAAGGCCAGCTCTGAACTAATATTTAGGAAGAATCTTAAAACCTGGCTTTACGGTCTACCTTAGGACCTCCCTCCTCTGATTTACTTTCCAGACCTCTCGCTCACTTAACTCACTGATAGCGCCGGGACACCTCTGTTGGAGGTAGCTGTTGCTCTTTACAAAATGCAATAATAATAATAATAATAAAAACAGGGGTGGCTCCTCCACTAGGACAGGGGAGCGTCGCCCCACTGCTTTCTAGCAGTGCGAGAAAGCCAAAACATAAAATTGTAATAACTAAAAGTTATTACCATTGTATGTTTCCGTTGCCATTGCGGGCCGGTGGGCGGGGCTTCCCTGCTCTTTGAGCAGGGCAGGGGAGGAGTGGTTTGGCCACTCCTGAGTGAGCAAAGACTGTTTGTTCAGCCCTCTCGGGGGTGCCCAAATCATTCAAACACACTCTGGCCTTCTCCATGCAGGCTGCTATGGAGAACATGGGCACCCCATTAGCCCCTAGCTGGGCGGCGTCCTGACGAATCACAATGCTCCCTGCAGCTTTTTGCTTGGCTTAGGGGAGGGAGCGTGGCTGCCTGCTTCCTGTTTCTGTTAGAGGCAGGCGAGCAGGAGCCGAGAACACACAGGACCAGCGGAAAGGTAAGTTTATTATTATTTTTTTATGATTTCCCAGCAACCCCCCCCCCTCAAATCCCCCTTGCGACCCCTCACACCCGCCCCTACACGTGAGCATTGCCTGCTGCTATTGCAGCAAAAACAAGGAAAAATAAACATTTCTCCTCATTTCACCATGTTAAGAGCAGGTTTTCCCTGCTCTTAATTTTGGCGCTGCCCCATATTTACCCCACTCTTGTAAATATGGGGCAGCATTAAAATCAATGGGTGTTGTGATGGAACGCCCACTGCAACACCCGTTGCCCACTCCTTTCACACTAAGCATAACATGAAAGGGGGCCTTATTTACAAGGCAGCATTCAGCTACATTAAGTGGCTTAATGCCACTTTGCCCCTATGGCCACAGGAATGCCTTTAAAAGTGACGATCCTGTGGCGACAGGGGCTTGTAAATATGCCCCTAATTACGTTAGTGATGACAGATGTCACACAAATAAACTACTTTGCTAATCTTAAAAAAAACAAAGGGATATTCTATCTTTCTTTGCCTTATTGCTAGCTATAGATTTTTAATTATTGTACGGCACACCTGATTTTAAAAAGTTGAACTATTTTCTAAATACCTACGTAGCTAATATTTTTGGTTAGACTGTTGTTATGACCAGATTCTCAGAACAGATAGAACCAGCTCACCAGAGCACCACCAACCTGGCCAAAACGTAACCACCTCCCTCCTCAGGACCCATCTATCCAGGCACCTGGGTACCTACCTGAGGATGGGGAACTCGCAATATACAAGCTCATATCATTAGAAACACCACTAAATCTATAGGGATTACTAGGAATACTCACTGATTACTAAGGACGTCCATGCCCTACACCACACTCATACCTCATAGTCTCGCGACCACATGGGTCCAGACTAAGCATGGGCGAATTTTGCGAATCTCGCGTTCGCGAATTTTGCGGATTTGCGAACTCGCAATCCGCAAAATCCGCGAATTCTCGCGAATTTGCGGATTTTTTTTTTTGTGTGTTTGCGCGGGTTTCTGCCAGTTCGCGAGGGTTTTGTACAATGTCGCAAATTGCGAACTTACCTGTCGGGTCGCAAGTTTCGCGAACTTGTTGTTTCTACGTGTCCAGCCTGTTTGGGACACTCTTCTTCATCACTGCCACTCTCTTTCACCACTGCCACTCTCTGACTACTCATGCCACCCTCTGGCCCACCCATGCCACCCTCTGTTTCATCACAGCACCCTCTGGTTGTCCAGTCAGTGTACATTATTGTGGCAACGCAAGCACACCTTCCCTGCCTCAAGTGACCTGAATTAATTTGGGGCTGATTAATGTGTCACAGAATATTTTTTTAGCTGGCACCTGCTTCCTTAGTGCTTCCTGATTAGTGAACTTTTGCATTTGCTAAGTGCTTTCATTGTTGCAAAATTAGTTACAACACCTGCCCTGCCCCAACTGACAATAATGAATTAGGGGCTGATTAATGGATTTGAACTGCCAGCCTGGCTCCTGCTTGTCTCCCTTAGCTGTAATTCAGGACCTTTGTGGCATATGTGTAACTATTCTGAGGTTCAGAGCAGGGTCACATAATAGTTGCAACTGGCAACTGAACTCTGGAGGGGCCCCTCAGCAAGCACTACAGGAAATGGCTACTAATGATGAGCCTGAACTTTTGAACCTGGTAAGTAGTTACTTTCAGTTTGCTAAAATCGTATTTCTGCAATTTTGCACTTATTCGCGGGGCGCGAACTCACGCGAACTCACGCGAACAGTGCGAGCAGTGCGAGCAAAATCCGCTGCTCGCGGATTTGCGGATTTTGCGGGAGATTCGCGAATCTCGCGGATTGCGAATTTCCCGAAAATCCGCAAAATCCGCGAGCTAAACGGATTTTCCGCCCATGCTTAGTCCAGACTAATCTACCCTGGGGCAGTTCTGATTATTTACCATTACACACTGACTACAGTCAGTGCTCACTCGACACCTCTGCAATCCTGCGTGCCTACACACCGTTCTGCAGCCCTAGTGCTCTCTTCCTCACAGCCCGGTCCACAATCCGGTGGACCTAAGCACTGGTGTCCCCGCCAGTGTTCTCTAACTCACAGCCCGATCCGCAATCCGGCGGACCTACACATCAGGATTCCACCTGATGCTCTCTTTAACGCCGCTTACCAACGACAATCACTTTCCTATGAATACCTTCAGCTCTCTCTCTCTCTCTCTATGTTGTGAAGTTTCTCTCACTATTCACTAGAGGTTCGCTACTACAATAATATTATAGAATGGCCGAATTACTTAGTGTATATCTATTTTCTTAGCTCAAGGGCTCCTCTCTCTCCCTAATTATTCAGTGGCTACTTACCTGATCAGGGGCAGCATCTGTTCTGGCTGTAACACCTGACTAGAAGGAAAGGTTACCTGCGCTTTAAGAACAAGAGACACACACTGTATGCAAGAGTTATTCCCTGATTTAAACGCTCCTACTATCATAAGAACAACACATGCACACTGGTTCACTAAGAACTGGGGTATCTTTATTACAATAACAATAAAATGGGAATAGACACATACACAGATCTGCGGGGTCTCTGTAACTAACAGGAACTGTAACACACCGCTGAAAGAAAAAAGGATTAGATATATAACAGGGACAAGGTTATCTGCGGGGTCTCTGTAACTAACAGGATTTGTAACACACCGCTGAAAGAAAAAGGATTAGACATACAATAGCCTAGGGAATAAAGACAAGATTAAGGTGTAAGTGTAAAGCAGACTATTTCAGACTACCTCACCTATTAGAAGGAATGTTTCTCTCTCTCTCTGGTGGGATCAGGGCTCTCTCTCTCTCTCCCTCCGTCACCACAGCTTCACTCCTCTGGCTCAACTGCTTCAGCTGGCAGCTTCAACTCCTCCATCTGCTTTAATGCATTCTGATAAACTGGCAGCCACAGCTGATAGTTCCAACTTTGTTCATATGACTGCTCTCTCCAGCTTCAGCAATCATCTGCCTTCTTTCTCCATTCCAGAAAACCAATTGAACTGAACTATACTCTTCAGCTCCAGCAAACATTCTACTCTTCACTCTTCAAGAACTAAACTGACCACTCCTCCTCTCCTGCACTTCGCTGATATGGAATCCTCTCCTCTCATGGAAATTTCCAACAGAGAGCTGCCTCCCACCGAATTCCTGTGCAAGCTCCAGGGCTCTCCGCGCAACCGCAGTGCGCATCTGCATGTTACGTCTGGGCCCAAGAGACAAACACATTCTTCCGATAAGAACCAGTCCTGGCTGGTTTTCCCCTAGCAGACAACAGGCTTAACTATAAACATTACCTTTACCCTTCAAGCATCTCAGCTCTGCAGGGACAGAAAGCAAAATGGAGTCTCTCTAGTTCTGGGCCTTGTAGGCCTGAGAAGGATGAAATAACCCTTAGCTCTGTCAGAGTACCTACACAAACCATGCCAATGTGTAATATAAAGTCAGGACCACAGGATCCACCCTCTACTATAGGCAGGATAATGAAAGGACACATAATTATGTCAAAGCCAATAGGCAATAGATGGATTAGAGTCAAGAATAAGGGATCTATCATCATATAAAGCAGCTATCCTCTTCTAGGTCTGGAAAAAGGGCTTAAAAGGGCCAACACAAGGTAAGAATACAGACTATAGATGTTAGCAAGCTTAAAGTCTTCATCACTCCGAAATAGAGCCAAAAACCATGTCAGTACAACTGTACTATTAGTTTGAAACCCCCTTTATGACAGGTTGACAGGAGGAGCAGGGGCACCTGTGTCCTTTCGGATGTGGCAATATCTCTGCACCAAGGAGGTGAAGGCGGCAAGTCTGCAAGTGGGTCTCAACTCTACAATTCAAAGAATTCCTACTGCATCTCGGTCCAACAATAATATTTGCAGTAAGCTAGTAATGGTACTCATCCCCAATAAGACATGCATCTGGAAACAGACTCCTATTTACCTTCAATTTTATTAATTAAATAAACATCACCTCAGTCATTGGGAAATAGTCTAAGATATAACTGTTCAAGCCACACAATCCACAACGAATAACTGAAGAAACGAAGCTCCTGATCCCTGACCTGAGGACAGGGAAAGGGAACCAGCCACTGGTAGACACATCCCCAAGGATAACACCCGCCTCTGCATGACTTGGGCCCTTGTTATGAAAGGATGGCCATGTCCGATGGGAAATGTGATACTGTGACCGTCTGCATCTGGAAGTAAGGGGTCAACAAAGTTACCAAGGACCTTTCATGTTCCCCAAAGATATTGAATGCTGAAAGCAGCCACAATCCTTAGGTGGAAACTGCTGTACAATGAAGAATTACCTGGGAATGTTTTGCTTGGAATTACTGACTCCACTGTTAATTCCTCTGGAGATTTATAGGGTTCAACCCAAATCCCCATTAATTCAGGACCCCTGCGGTTCACACAACCCCAGCACCATTAAATCCAGGGTTTCGGATTTAGCATCCTCTGTACTGGGCAACTGGAAAAGAGGTCCTCGGTGAGAAGGAAAGGAAAGAAGACACCCCTGCTAGAAAGGTCGAAGCACAAATTAGTCTGCCTAGTTTGGCCTGACCACACTGGTCAACAGCCACCGGGGGCTGAAGAGGTGGAGCTTCACCAGCAAAATAGATGACAAGTAGGATTCGTTAAGAATGGGAGAACCAGTTTAAAATAAAACATTAGCCTTCACGTTAATATATCCATGTCTGTAAAGGGAGAACAGCTGACAACTTTCACTAAATTCAACAGTAAGTCTCTCCAGAACTCTTCGAAAGACAGACCTCTTAGACCTGGCAAGAACCAAGTGTTTCCTGTCAGAGAAGAAAGCCAATCTCAAGGTGACCAGTCAATCACTCCCTGGTAGAGACTAAAAGCATGGACCACGTATTAGAAGTCATTGCGGATTCAGTCAGCCGGTTTACTGAGCTAAAATACCTTCTAAATCGGTGCCCAGGAAGGCCTTCAAGGCAATTCTCCACTAAATAAATCTGATCATATGTGAGATAATCGTATACTGGACTTTTGCCTCAAATATTGTTTTGAAAAGCGTTGTACCATATAGTGTAGATTTCCTCATGGAGGAGATGTGGCTTAGCGACTCGACTTGCTGCCTTTGGCCCTGGGAACCCAGGTTTGAATCTTGGCCCTGGAGATAGACCCAACATCGTGTGATTCTGGGCAATTCGCTTAATCTCCCTGTGCCTGAATGGGAGTAAAATGTATTTGTGTAATATCCGCTTGATGTACACAATCTATGATCATCTCCCAATGCCCCTATTTAAGTACAGCTCTCCGTTGCCTCACAGCTAGGTACGCGCTATATGAATACCAGTATATACATACATATTAACTCCGGTTTGAAGATATTTAGCCACATTATGCTTTTCAGATGATATTCTGAAAATGATATTCTGGTACCGCACCAATGAATTTGTCCCAAATGTAGGAATATCCTGACCTGCTTCCTGCATGATCCATTTTATCCATGTAAATGAAATTGGAGATGATTTTGGTGCAAAAGTCTTCTGCAAGAGTTTAGTAGTGGGTAAACCACTCAAGGTTTAAATTCCTTCATTACTTTCACATAGACGCTAGCAAATTGAACCATCCAGAGCTTTGGTTCATCTGGCAATGTCTGATAACCACTGTGCAGGACAGGTGTCCAGGTAGGGCTTGGGCCCAGAGAACCATCTGCCTCCTGAGGAATGTGACAGTGCGATCTCTACTGAGAGATGATGCTTTCCTCGTGCAGGCTGACCCTAAATTGAGGGATCTGGCCCCATTGATGTCAGGAGCAATTACCCATGGTTGCTTCTTTGGACATCCTTTAATCAGGGACTGGGGAAATTTGATCGACCTTTTCATTTATAGACAGGTGCAATCATCAACAATGAAGATCCTAGGTGGAAAAGTTTTCTAATAGGGGTTATCGAGATAGGAGACGCTCAAATGGCTGTCGTGGCCCACAAGGTACCCAGAGAGGAGAGAGTGGCAGGCATAGCAATGGCTGGCAGGATTCCATACAATTTGGAAACTGTTTTCCCTCATGGGGAACTGGTAGGGGGCAATGGTGCAGAGGCACAGTTGACAGAATAGCAAATGCCCCAGGAAGGTACAATGGTAAGGATGATCTCTTTCTCCCTACCAAGACTAGGGGATGATTGAGTTTTCCTACACAAGTAGTGGATGCTCACATGGGACCAGTGAGTTTTACAGCTGGTGCAAGGGCTCCGCATAGAATTCTAGGAGTCCCCGATTCAACATGTGAAACCCAGACAACTCTTTTTTCCAGATGAGGAGGCCAAATTAATAGACATCACAGTATCAAAACTAGAGAGAAGGAGAGCCATCTGCAGGACCTCTCTCTTTCCGAGAGGGTTTCTGAGCAACTTCTTACTAGTGGAAAAGATAGTTGAGGGCCACAGGCTGGTAATAAATTTGAGGGAATTCAATAAATGGCTAGTTTCTGATGAGGGACATGCTAGTTGTGAAGGACTAAATAATTCGCCTGGCTTCAAAGAGGCATGTGTGATAGTCTCCATTGTAGACCCTCTTCAACCCCCTCCAATTCTCTCTGAATGGAGCTGATTTCGAGTTTGTGGCACTGCCTTTCAGGTCACCACTGAGCCCTACCCAGCTCCATCGACCAGCATTGGAGTACCCAAGGTCTAAGGGGATAAGATGAATGATCTACCTAGATGATACTATTTTGTTGAACCAATGTCTGCATCAGCTACAATATCACTTGAAGACAACTATTGGTCTTCTCTAGGACTTGGGCTTTGTGATCACACAGAAGTCCGAGCTGACTCCCAATCTCTCCATGATTTTCCTGGGTTTGTTGTAGACTCCATAAAGGTGCCCTTCAGTTTCCCGGCAGCGGAAGTGCTGTCAATCAAGAAGGAACTCAAGAGAGCCCTTTTGCAGAACATGCTTTCCCTCAAGCTCAAACCATGATTGTGGAGCTAAAGTTGGGAACCCACCAGCACACAGCACACTACAACCTGAAGGCCCATGCCACATCAGCACATCACAACCCGCTAGCACATAGCGCACATGCACACCACAGCCTTCCAGCACACAGCTCGCCAATACACTTATGCCACAAACACCAGTTCATCTGCTCACTCATCATGCACACTCTACTCACACTCCTCTCACACAGCAAAACAACACCACACAGCATGCACCTACACCACACTGCTCCTGCGTGTGGGTATGGACTGCTGTACAGCTACCTGTCAGCCTTGAGGTGGTTGGGGCTGAATGGGCTCTACCTTGACCTTGCATAGTCTTGTGAGGTTTCACACTCCTGCAAGTGCCGTGGCCATTTTGGGTAAAGTAAGGTGGATTTCATTACAAGACCGGAGGCTACATTATGCATTTACCTTTAATGCAGACCCAAGCAGCCACACACATCACAATATAAACGTTCCAAATAGAACAAAGGGAACAGCTAAAGGCTATGGGGCAACAACAGACAGCCTCTTTTAAATGCGGCTCCCAAGCAGATAAGATCAACTTTGCTCTTGCCTTTATTTATCTTTTTTAATATGTATATAGTTAGGGTGTGCTTATGGTGTGGTTTGATCTCCCCCCTGATCCCTTCACACCCCCTCCCTTTACCGATCTCCAATTTATAGAGATTTACCCTCATTTTTTCCCCTCTAGTATGAAGAATTTCACTTTCTCGTGCCTGACATTGTATGTATGTGGAAATTTTGCCGCGTAGTGCCTTTCTGCCACTTTCGGCCTCCTTCCGCCAAATTTTATTAATTGCGCTAAATACGTTATAATATATGCATGGCTGACCCGTTGTGCTCTCGTTCATCATGAGGTAAGTTTTGGCGATAACCATCGTTATCTATTACCTTTACAAGATGCTTTTTCCTTCTGAATGTTTTTCACTGTATGTGCTCCTAACATCAATGGAGCATTAGAGGAAAGTCTGCTGGCAAAGGCGACGTTACGTCGTCTTGTTGCTAGGGGTATTTCTCTTCTCCTCCGGCTCTCGCAAAAGCAAACAGAGTCCGGAGGAGAGTTGTCATAGCAACCTGTCAACTCTGCGCTTGAGCTCAGCGCTTCCTTTGCTTTTCTGACAGGTGAGTCGAGTTTGAGCCCGTACATTGAATTTTGGATCTGGTATTTAATATTTGCCCTAATCAGGCGAGTATATATTAAACAGGCTTACTCGCCCTAATCAAAGCGAGTATATATATATTAAACATTACTTACTCGCTTGTAATATTGACCTTTAAATTTAGCCTCTGTCTAAGCGACAAGTGCCCTTAAAGGTTAGCCCCTTGGCACATCTTTATCAATACTATGTCCAGCTCAGAATCAGATGAGACTTCCACCCCTACACCAAATCTGGACAATGATTCATACAAAAAAATGCTCCATCTAGAGATGAAGTCTTGTATGATGGAGAGCCTTTCACATCTTGTGGCTTCAAAACGTCCTCCTCAAGATGATGAGACGACACAGATTACACACAATCTATCTAGCTCTGGAGGTAAGAAATTGAAGAAGAGCAAACACAGTGATATGGGCATTGGAGGTCTTAGCACCTCATTAAATAAAGAAGGTCCTAGCACCTCAAGGAGTGATGGAGGTCTTCGCACCTCGAATCGCATGGGTGTCCGTGGCGGCACAAAAAGTATAGGTGTCCTAAGCGACACACATGTAAGAAATGCTCATTATGGCACTGATGATGGTGAATCAGAAAACTCTGAATTTATAGATGAATATGTCCTCGATCTCAACGAGGGGGACCAAGATTTCGGAGATGCATTCGATGATGCACCGTCCTCCTCAAAGGATGTGATTTGTAACCCCTTAGGTGAAGAAATGCTTTCACCTCAGAACCTGAAACACCCTCGGAGCTCAGAGTGGTGTCCGCAAGAACATGTTGCGAAGTTTGTAAGAAAATGGATTCGATATCCCTTAGAAAGGGAAACACGTAACATTTTGAGGGCAGAATGTTCTAGACCCTCTGTTGGTGATAAAACCTGTTACACCCCTAATCTTGACCATGACTTGATTAAATTCCTTTTTAAACTAGGGCGTGACCCTAGAAAAGGTTTGGAGAAATCTTTTAAAATTTGCCAGGATCGTCTACTCAATGTCCTGGGTCCTCTAACAAGAATCCTCGACGTGGCCGAAGAGAGCCATACACAGGGCACCCATCTCGATACAGAGATGATAAGGGGTTGAAGCCAGAGGGCCATCATTCTCTTAGGGAATGCAAATACGAGTATCAACGCCGAAAGGCGTAGAGTTGTCCTTACTCGGATCAACCCCAAACTCAGCGATCTCGCTGATAAAGAACCCTCTAAGAACGTGAAAGGACTTCTCTTTGGAGAAGATCTAATTAAATTACTAGGGAAATACGTTTCCACATTTACTGCCCTCGACAGAGCGCAACAAAACATGCGCAAGGTCTTTAACACTGGTAATAAACTTTTTGGAAGGGCCGGAAGACGAGGCCAATCTTCTGGCCGATACAACCAAAGTGCCAACTCCAGAGGACGTGGGATTGGCAGAGGCCACCAACAATACAAACAATACCACAACCCACAGTTCTACCCCCAAAAGGGGTAGAGGACAACGAACAGGGGCTTCAGATCTCGCGGATCAAACAATCAAAGCAATCCCTCAGGTGAGTGTTTCCCCTCTACCTCCCCATTCTTTCCCCTCAAAGGTGGGGGGCAGGCTAAAATACTTCCTAAAAAATTGGAAATTGATTACTCAGGACAGTTGGGTACTGAACACAGTAAAACGCTTTACAATAGACTTCGAACACACACCTACCCAGAAGTCCTTCCCAAAGGGTATTCCCTTATCTCCAGACCAACAAAGTATCATAGAGGAACAAATCTCTTCAATGATTCAGAAAGGTGCAGTTTTGGAGGTTCCTCTGGAACTACTGGGCTTCGTAAGCAACCTCTTCCTGGTCGAAAAAAAGGAGAAAGGTTGGAGGCCGGTCATAAACCTGCGAGAACTGAACAGATTCCTTACATACAGACACTTCAAGATGGAAGGAATTCACCTTCTCAGAGACTTACTTTTAGAAGGAGATTGGCTAGTCAAACTAGACCTGAAGGACGCCTATTTTACCATTCCTATGGCAGAAATTCATCGACACTTTCTCCAGTTTTTTTGGAAAGGTCACCTGTACCAATTTCAGGCACTTCCATTTGGTCTCTCTTCCCCACCCTGGTGCTTTTTTCTATTTATTATTATTTTTTTTTAAAACACCTTTATTAAAGTGGACCAAGTTGTACACAGCTTTACGCCTACAACCCTCCGGGCCGGCGAAGCAACAATGATGTAATAATGCATACAGACCATAAACCGTACATGCGAAGTACACAGCCCTATGCCGTCAACCCGGGGGTATGGCGGCGCTACATCACCTTACCATGGGTCGACCACCCATGAACTACTGTCAACACAATGACGAAGTATCTGAGAGTATCTCCACGCTTATGGAAGGAATTATACGTAGGACGTACGCCGTGAATCTGGGAATGTAGGTGCATTTTGTATTTTATCCCCCTTCCCCCTCCTACAGAAACCTGCCCATCCCCTTCATATGCAGAAACAAGTAGAAAGCTCCCCTAGAACTCCCCACAACCCTCCCCCTCTCTCGCAGTATCCCGCCCGTGCGCTGCTACTGAATTTGCCATGTGTTAGTCTTGTGTTGGTGTCCCCCTCTCTAGTCCCTAATGTGGCTCCCACCGTAAGGCCCGGGAATGTGTCCACCTGTCCCTTCGTGTGACCACCCCACTATACTAGCGTCCGCTCCTCGCCCCACAACAGCCAGGTTTCAATGCTCCACCCAGCCGTCGCCCTGCCTCTCCTATCCCCGTATCTCCGTCCTCGACTAAGGACCTGCGACGGAGGTATAGTAGTGTCGTCTATTGTGTATCCTCCTCCTCCTCCCGCTGCGCATCCCCCGTGTCCCCCCTAATGGTCCTGAAGATGTTGTATAGTCCCCAGAAGTTCTTAGGTCTACTAGTGGGGGGAGGAGTTCGCTGTAGTGTTCCGCCTGTGTGCAGCAGTATTCCATGTCCCTGGCCCATCTCTTTTTTGTTGGGGTCGGGCCCCTCATCCAGCACTGCACCACTGTACGCCTCGCCAACAGTAGACCCATGTCCGCCAACCTTCTACACGCCACCGGCAGGGGTTTCGAATAGCCCAGCAGGGCCAACGCCGGATCAACCGGCAGTTCATGGTCGAGTATCTCGCTCAATTCCGAAATAACCGCCACCCAGAATTCATATATTCTGCGGCAGCCCCACGCCATATGTAGGAAGTCTGCCACCGGAAAGTGGCAGCGCTCGCATTCAGGGGATTGTCTAAGGCCATATTGATACAGGCGTTCCGGAGTATAATAAACTCTTTGCAGGAACTTAAAGTGTACCAGTCTGTGGCGACCATTCAGGGATATCTTCCTAGTGTTGGCACAACAATACGCCCACATCGAATCATCTATGTCCATCTCGAGGTCGACTTGCCAAGCCAGTCGGGCCCTGGAAGGCTCCTGCGCTCTGTATGACACACTGCTCTTGTATAGATGTGTCGTCAAATGCCGTGGGGACGCCGTCGCTATGACGTACGAGAGTTCTGGGATGTCCGGTGGCTCAGCTAGATCTGGGCCCAGGACGTCTCTCATGGCACTTCGAAGTCTGTGGAACTGGAACCGCTGTAACAGAGTCGGGCCCTCAGCGCCCTGGGTGACCTGGTCCCACGTTTTTACCTTGCCATCCTCAAATAGGTCCCCCGCTGACTTAAGCCCCAGCTCATGCAGCGCTCTGAGTACGTTCCTGTCCCCAATAGGAGCCAGCCACTGCAGCCAGCAGTCGTCTCTTACCTAAGGTCAAGGGGCATTCGTCTAATCATCTAGCTGGACGATATTCTCATTATGGCGCAAGATTATTCACATCTAATCCAAGATCCGAACTTTTCGATGAATCTCCTAGAGAGTCTGGGTTTCATCATAAACAAGGAAAAATCATGCCTGATTCCCTCAAGATCTCTAGAATTCCTGGACTTCACGGTCGACACAGTCCGTTCCCTCCTCCTTCTTCCTTCAAAGAAAATATCAAAGATAAAAAAGCAAATAAAACACACTCTCAAACGTCAAAGCCTCTCCCTCAGGGACTTGGTCAGACTCCTAGGCCTCCTTTCATCTTCCATACAAGCCATAATTTTTCCCGGTCCCCTCAATTATCGAGCTCCTCAGAGAAACAAAGCAAGAGCTCTGAGATCTGGACTTTGGTATGGGGATCATATCTCTCTGGACCAAGAGTCTTGTTCAGAATTGAGTTGGTGGCTGAACAACCTAGAGGAATGGAATGGGAAAGCTATTTTTGGCTCAACTCCAGAATTCGTCTTGGATCAGATGCCAGCCTGCATGGCTGGGGTGCCTGTCTTCTGGGTCAGAACACTGGAGGACTTTGGTCTCTGGAAGAATCTCTCCACCACATAAATTACCTAGAATTGACCGCTGGGCTCCATGCACTCATGAGCTTCAGACATTCCCTTCAAGGGAGGTCTGTCCTTTTAAAGATGGGCAACATGTCAGCGGTAGCGTATATCAACCGCCTAGGAGGAACCAAATCTGCCGACCTCTCAGATCTAGCAAAGAAGCTCTGGATGTTTTGTCTGGAGCACAAGATTGCTCTCAAAGCGGAATATCTTCCAGGAGTGGAGAACACCGCTGTGGACTGGAACTCGAGATTCCTCATAGATTTCAGCAATTGGAAACTGGATCCTCCTGTTTTCAAAACCCTGAACAAAATTTGGGAACCTCTGGAGGTGGACCTCTTTGCAAGCAGACTCACCTTCAGAGTTATTTCAGCTGGATGCCCGACCTGGGTGCTCTGGCGGTCAACGCCTTCCTTCAATCCTGGAAAGATATCAGAGGATATGCTTTCCCCCCTTTCGCAATGATTCAGTGGGTCCTTCAGAAAGTGAGACTAGATCTGTGTCTCCTCCTTTTGATAACCCCCTTCTGGCCTTCCCAGGCATGGTTCCCTACCATTCTGGAACTGACTTGCAGTATCCCCTTCTTGATTTCTTCCCTAGAGAATCTTCTCACAGATGTAGACGCCCAAATACATCCTCTAATTCTCAACAGGAGTTTATCCCTTCTTGCCTGGAGAGTGTCAGGAGATCTAACGAAATCTCAGGACTTTCGGAAACGGCTTCAACTCTCCTCCGGGAGTCTTGGGCACCAGGCACACATTACAGATACAATAGAATCTGGAAACTTTGGGTATGTTGGTGCTTGGAAAGGGACCTTGATCCCTTGGAGGCCCCTATTGTTGACATAACCAATTTCCTTGTTAAACAATTTGAAAGGGGTCTTAGTTATAGATCCATCAACTGTTTTAGATCTGCGATCTCTGCCGGTCATACTCTTGTCAATGGCAAGACTGTTGGTAAATATGTCATCATCTGTAGAGTTATGAAAAGTATTTGTCTTAAGAGACCTCCTAGGACAAGATATGACTCGCTTCGGGATGTTAATTTGATTCTTGATTTCTTTAATAATTGGCCCTCCAACTCTTTCCTTAACAGGAAGAATATTTCTATTAAACCAGCTACTCTCTTATGCCTGGTTTCTTGCAGAAGATCTTCGGATATCGGAGCTCTAGATATTTCCTATTGTTCCTACAATATGTTTGGTGTTAAATTTGACATCCATAAAAGAACTAACACTATGTCTGACTCCATTTTTTATCCTCGTTTTGATCTTTGTCCCAACTTGTGCGTTGTTGAATGCATGAAAGAATATGATCTTAGAAAGTCTTAACTCCGTCCTTTAGGTGTTAATCAATTGGTTATCTCTTTTGTTAAACCACACAAAGGAATTAGTTCCTCTTCTATCGCTATGAGCTTAATAGGTATTGACTTAAATACATTTCAGGCTCACTCCCTTAGAGGTGCTATGGCCAGCAAATCTCTTTGGTCCCGAGGTAAGTTGGATGACATCCTGAAAGCTTCTGACTGGTCTAATGCCAGTACCTTGGCTCGTCATTATTGTAAACTTATTCAACACATGTCTGATGATGTTTTAGGGAGCTACCAACATGCATACTGTAGCCTCCGGTCTTGTAATGAAATTGCCATTCTCATATTATTGTTGCCTCATGGCCTTTAGCTGTTGCCTTTGGTCTATTTGGAACGTTTATATTGTGGTGTATGCGGCTGCTTGGGTCTGCATTAAAGGTAAATGCATAATGTCAGCCTCCGAGTCTTTAATGAAATCCAGATTCTCTAGTCATGTTAATATGAGAATTGCAATTCGTAGAGAGCTGCTTATCACCCATGAGAGTTTCCAGGCACTGAGTAGGTAAGTGTATGCGTGTGGTGAGGCTGGGCCTGAATAGAGGTAGTCTTGATGGTCCTAATTGAAGATCCAGGTCTTCTGCTTCTTACGGAATCCAAGTGATGTGGTGGAGCAGGTCGTTCCAGGATTCTATGGCGGGTTAGGAGAATAATCAATCTCCTGTTCTGCTTCTATGGATGCGGGGTGTGTGTGTGTGAGTGAGAGTGATGCTGTGCGAAGTTGTCTGGTGGATTGGTGAAGCCCATGAGTGAGATATACAAGTCCCATGTTGTATAGTTACTTGACCAGTGGCTGCTCCTCCTCTAAGGTGAAAGAGCGTTGCCCCACTGCTTTAAGCAGTTGAAATTAAGGAAAAATAAAATGATAATAACTCGCTGTTATTATCATTTTATTTGCTCATGCTGCTGCATCTTTACGGGGCAACGCTGCTCTGCTCTCAGAGCAGGGGAGAGGAGTGGTGGCCACATTGTAAGTGCACAATGACTGATTGGCCGGCCCTCTGCCGTCAGCCAAACAATCATGCGTACTTTGCATGCCCTCCACCCAGGCTGCCTTACAGCCTAGGAAAAGAACATGCCCAGGCTCCTATTCCCTGGCTGAGCGCCAAACCACGGCGCTCAGACCAATCACAAAGCTGCATTTCAGTTTTGTGATTGGTCAGGGGAGCCTGGATGTGCTTCCTTTTCTTGGCTGGGAGAGTCACTGCAAGAAGACAGCGGAGAGACGTGGCGATGATGGAGGAGAGACCAGAGAGGAGGTACTTTTTTTCATGTTTTTTTTACACCCCTCAACCCCACCACCCCGCACCGCCACCCCTGATCCGTGCCGGCCACCACTGTACTTGAGTGCATGTGTGAGAAGTTTGAATTGGCAGCGATTCTGGATGGGGAGCCAGTGGAGCTCTCTGCGGAGTGGTGTGATGTGGGTTCGATGTGGGAGGTCTAGGACCAATCTGGTGGCGAAGTTTTGGATTTGTTTAAGTCTGTGAAGAAGGTGTGGTGGGATGCTATAGTCCAATCTGCTTGTGATTAGGACCGGCGTGATGGTACGGCTTGTGTCCAGTGGGAGCCACTTGAAAATTTTACCTAACATGCAGAAAATGTAGAAGAATGAGGAGGTGACAGGCGTTGACCTGGGATTTCATGGTGCGGTTGGTGTCCAGGGGGAGGCCTAGGTTCTTAGCGTGGTCAATTGGGGAGGGTGTTGGTCCAAGGTAAGCAGCCCAGAACTTGGAGCCCCAAGACGAGCTCTTATTCCTGAAGAGCAGCGCCTTAGTTTTGCTAGTGCTGAGATTGAGGCAGCTTTCTTTCATCCAATTGGACACGCAAGTATTGTTTGAAGTATTTCTTGGTGGTGATGAAGTCATCTGAGAGGGAAAGAATGAGCTGTGTCATCGGCGTAGGAGGTGATGTTGATTCTGTGGGATCTTAAGATGTTTACCAGAGAAGTCATGTATATGTTGAAAAGTGTGGGCTGAGTGATGAACCCTATGGGACTCGTAGATGAGTTCCTTGGGTTCTGATGTGAATGGCGAGAGCTGTACTCATGTTCTTCAGGGGAGGAATGAATCTATCCATTTGACTGCTGGGCCTTGTATTCCTACTGTGTGTATTCTGGTGATGAGTGTGTGGTGGGAGACTGTGTAGAAAGCAGAGGTGAGCTTGAGGAGGATGGAGCAGTGGTCTATCCACGTTCGAGGATAGTGTGTATGTCATCTGTGACAGTGATGAGGGCTGTTTTGGTGCTGTGGTAGTTTCAGAATCCTGTTTGCAAGTCGTCTAGGAGTTTGTGGCATTCTAGGTGGTCAGAGAGTTGTCTATTGATGGTCTTATTGATGACTTTGGCTAGGAAGGGGAGCAACGAGATGGGTCGGTGGTTTTCTGAGTACTTTTGAGTCGGTTGAGGGTTTTTTGATGAGGGCGGTGACTTCAGTGAGTTTCCAGATATCTAGGAAGGTGGCTGTCTTAAGAGATGAGTTGATGATGGAAGTGAGTGCAGCGCTGATTGTGGCTCTTCCCAGGTTGTAGATACTATGCAAAACAGAGCAGTAAGAGGAGCAAAAGATGGAAAAATGAGCAGTTAAATAGCGACATGGCACAGATAAACAGAGGGCACAATCAAGAAAGAGTAGCAGGCCCGGACTGGCCGTTGCAGGCACTGGGCAGTCCCCAGGTGCGCCGCAAGGGTGGGGGCCGGTTTTGGGACCCTGGGGCCGCTTTTGATACACAGCCGTTTTTGCAGCGTTGCTGCAAAAACGGCCCTGTAACAAAATCGGCCGAAAACCGGCCCTGGCAAAGAGCGCGGTCGCACCTCCAACCCCTCCGGGGGTGGGGAGCCGGCCGAGCACTTTGCCAGGGCCGGTTTTGGTTCTCAGTCCAGCCCTGAAGAGTAGTTACCGAGTCGGGGGAAGTACGAGCAACTAACACGAAAAAACTGCAAGAGAGAGACACCAACATGAGTCAGAAGGGCAAGGCGAAGTCAAGGTTGCACTGAAGCAGTAGAGAGATGCCTGGGCACATACTCAATAGGGTCGTATTGCGGCCTCCATTAAGTAGGGCCTTGGAGAGTTGCAGGAGCACAGGGGGGCAGTTGGCAAGCACAGCAAGAGTGAGAAAGTCTGGTGGGAAGGGCAAGAAAGTCCAGCAGGAGCAGCAAGGCAGGAAAACGCAATCAGCAAAGCATGTCAGGGAGCAAAAACTGACAGAAGAAGATGCAAAAAGGAGCAGTTAAACAGAGACGGGCAGACAGAACAGATGGCACAAACAAGAAAGAACAGTTACCAAGTCGGGGGTAGAACGAGCAGCTAACTGCAAGAGAAAGACACTGAAATGAGTCAGAAAGGCAAGGCGAGGTCAAGGTAACACTGAAGCAGAAGAGTGACATCCGGGCACCTACTGGTATCCTGACATTTTAAGAGAAGGGGAGCTCCCTCTTGCAATACACATGCAACGCTTCCAGCACCTGTGAAGTCTCAGAACTTACCTTTTTTTCTCCTACAGATGCTGTATCTCTATCCTGGGACTTCCAGGTCAAAATAGCAGAACCTAGGTAATAAAGACCACGCAAGCTTAAGGAATTCACTATCCAAGTAGAACAAATAAGGTAAGGCGTAGGCGCCTATTAGTAAAAACTTCAACATACCTGCTTACTATCTTCAGCAAGCCAAGGTAGCTTTTGAAAGAAAAAGACATTTCAAGCCTATTTTAAGCTACAGTTCTCAGCCTGAACTAAAAACCTTAGGCATTTAATATAATCCTTCAGGGTCAGAAAGTGGTTGGAAACAATGAGGATTATCCCAAAATGTTGTTACCAGTCTAAAGACATAAACCTCAATAACACTACTCGATCTGAACTCAACACCACCCTGATTTAGGAAGACGTTAGAAAAGAATATAACAGAGAAGAGAGCAGGTATATGAGGTGATACATTTCCTAGGAAATGTTCATAAGAAAGGGCAGAAGGGAATAATTGTTATGTTCTTCCCTTCTAGAGTGCAGTCAGATCCAGAGTCAAGAAACAATCTGAGTCAAGACGGGAAACGGGGATATTAGGTAGGATGGACGCGATTTACCCCAGGAAAGAAGTCATAGTAGAGGAGACCTGGTCTGAGTGGGAATAAACCTAACCTATACACTTTGTTACTTCACATCCCCACAGAATAACTATAACTAGGAAGGCAATGGGTGACCGGGACGGTTTCCCTGCAGGAGGTCAACCAGGATCAGGGATGGACAGCGGGACACAGCAATCTTACCTTCCTAAACCTCCTTTCCCCTGACTCCCTGTGGTTGGCCAACTTGTGACCATCAGTGGACGGACACAGGGAGGTAGTGGTGAGGAGGCTCAAGTAACTTGTGGGTGTGTTTCACTGCTTCAGGAAGTTAGTGTTCTGATCTAACAGTTACTTTCATCTTTGATACAAGTGATTTTCCTGTGTTCATTTTTGGCACCCCCACCCCTGATAAAGCCTCCTTGGATTATCTCACTACCACCAGGAAAAAGTGCCCTTCACCTCTCCAGTCATAAGTTATTGTTAAAAATTGCGAGCAACTCCCCCCCCCCCCCCCCCCTACCCAGATCAGCGCCCCATCCACAGGTCAGCACCCAGTGCGGCCGCACGGTTCAAACTGCCCTAAAGCTGGCCCTAAAACACCCAGTAACACAAGCACAACCATAGCTGCGCCATTACAATGAAATAATTCCCAAGGGGCACCTACGTTAAGTAAACAATACTTGGAAGGATCTGGAATGAACTATTTTAAGAAACGAAGAAGCACACGCTTGGCAGTATCCGAGGGACGCATCTCCTAATTAAAGAGAGTTCCTGTCATTTGAAACACTGTTTAACGGCCAGCGCGTGCACCGGAAGAGGCCAATAGAGATTCGAAGTTTCCACTCGCACAGCCAAGGGTGTCATTTCATTGGCCGGGCGCCCTGGAGTTTTCCATTATCTGTCCTTACATGGCAAGAGGGGCGCCTTCTTTGACATTACCATACCCTCTGGTGCGTTTGTAGGCACTGCGCTGAGGACAGAACAACAGAACCGCTTAAGAACCAGAGCCAAGTTAGAACCTGTGATTTATAATACTGGGAAGCTCTGCTCTTCCTTCCGCCAAGGCCGCGCCATTCATTGTTCAAACAATAACTTGTATAACAAATATAGTTGTTAACATCACGAGCTAATAAATGATGAGTGTGGGCCAATAGTACTCAGGAGGCAAAATATTTTCGACTGGACAAGTAGAATTGAACTTGTCTAGCATTTTGACTATGTAAGGTAAGACATTCCACACCAACTTAATGTAGAAAAACAAACCACTTGCAGTATGAACCAATGCTAACTGGTAAATATTTAACTAGTGATGTATGTATATCACCTAAAAGCAAGTATATATGGCAAGCACCATATATAGTAAGATCCATGGAAAAACATGTATGTGGTGGTGCAAATTTGTATTTAAAAAAGATTATAACTCCCGAGAATTAACCTTTTCGTGCTTTTGACTAAATTCTGTTTCTTACATTTGTTCTTGGTGGGCTGTCTAAGAAAATTGGAAGACAGAGAATGGAAAGGAGATTTTTCGCTAATTTGATATAGTTATCCTAGAGATGGTGGAACGTTTAATGCTCTTTGACCTTGGTGCACCCTCTTTAAACAAATATTTAATGCTCGTTGTTAATTGGCTTTGGACTTAGAACTAGGCCATAGAGTTGTAATAGATTGTTGAGGGTGGGGCCTAATAATATTAACATTGCAATATCCACCTTATCAAAGATAAACACATTTTAAAGGTGCATAGATTGGATTTAAAAATAGCACATTTATACTTACTCAAATTTACTTTTCTTGCTGATACAGTGGTAGTTGGTATTCTGGGTCGTATTTTTCGTAACTTGCAGATGCGGTTACTTCATGATGGCGAAAGAGCGTCGCCCACCCAGCTGCCAGTGCAGCAAACATGAAAAATAAAATGGTAATAAAATGATTTTATTACAATTTTATTTCTCAATGTGGCCTGCCTGAGCTAAGTGACAGAGAAGGGAGTGGTCATTGATGCTGACTAGTAGCAGGGGTGGAGAAGTGGTGCTTCAGTTTAATGTGCAGATGTCACTCTGGCCACTGTCTTTTGACTACCAGCTTGACATGCGCACTTTAAACCTCTCCAACTCGAGCTGTTCTAAACAGCTGGGTGGAGAGCAGGCACAGGCCTCCAGTGATTGGAGGAGCACTGAGCCAGTCCGCTCCAACCAATCCTGGTGCTTCTTTCATGCTGGTTAACAGCATGAGAGCAGCGTCTTGTTTGATTAGAGGTGTTGGCTCAGATACTCCTCTTTGCCTTGAAGCCATTAATTGCAGGAGCGGTGAAGACTAGAAAAGTACTTTATTTCAGTTTTTTTTTAATTTAAAATTGGTTTAAGTTGCATTTTGTTAGGCAGTGGGAGAAACACACACTGCCTTGAGCCTCCACTCCTAACTGGCCAAGATTAAGAACTTTGGAGTTTCTAAATCGGCCTGAAAGGGAGTAAAAATAGTCATACCATTGCCGCACCACTTTCAACTACAAGCAGCTGCCTCTGTTTGTAGGTTGATGTAAAAAAATCAATAATGTGGTAGGACACCATTTGATTGGTCAGATGACCTCAAGTGCTCTTTATCTAGTCTTTGAAGAGAAGATGGCACCTTTATTGCCATTATCACACGACTGTGATGTGCCTATAGCCACTGTACAGAGGTCAAAGCAGCACAGCTACTTAAGAAGCGAAGTCAGTTGACTAATTCCCTGTGATTATAGGCTACATTCAGTTCCTCAGTATTATACCAACCTGCCATCATCGACTAAGCAGTTTTGAGCCTACAGTCCATCACACCGCTGGTTTCAGACCAAGCAAGCTCCGGAAACCAGCCCCACACCCTCCTTAGCTCCTGATAGTTTTGTTCTTCAGAGTTCTTCTTCTGACTCTTGCTAGTCTGCAGACTTATTATCAAGCATACAGTCAATCTCACTTTTGCCTGTAGGCCTCTTGTGCTTTCATTGCCAACTCTGATACAAAGTACTTCTCTCATGGTAAAAAACAAATTCTGGTTCTGGTGCTGGATGAGAGGTGGAGCTTATGGGTCGGGGTATAATGTCACAGTCTGTTGCCTTAAAGCTCGTGCTCAGTACTTGGGGCATGACTTTAGAGAGTCAAATTGCACCCTCTTTCCTTGTCGCCTACCTGTTTCTAGCTTCTTAGAAGATATCTAGAGTTTGCCTTCTGTCAAGGATATATGCTGTCTTTTTAAACAGCCATGGTACTTTTGACCCAATGACTATTTTCTTAAAAGCCTTTACACACAGCTCAGCTTCCTCTCCACCCTCGGCCATGTACATGTGAAAAAAACAATACGCCTGCGGTACGCTAGGCCTAGCCTCGATTGAGGAGTCTGATCGCTAGTGAGCTTACACTTTGCTTCTCCAGCATTGCATATTGATAGAGTGCTCTTCTTTTTATGGTTTAAATCTTTTTTATTAATTTCCAAATGAAAACCTGAACATTAGCCACCACCTGCAACCCTTGGCCGGTGGGGAGCATTACTTGAAGATCTTTGAACATAGGTAACGAGAGGAGAGATAGAAGAAGAGAAAGAGGAAATTAGGAAATAGATAAAGTAGTGGCTAGAGTGGGCGGCTGGAGGGTCCCTGTTGGGATGGTCGCCATCCTGGGTCTGTGCTGTGCGGTAGAGAAACAGAGAATTCGCAGGCATCTTGGGCAGGTAAGTTCGACAAATTTGGAGGAGAGAAAGTCAATAGTGGTACCCCACGTTTTATCGAACCTGGGGAGAGTGCGGACAGGGTAGCTGTGATCTTTTCCATGCCCACCATCTCCCATATGCGATACAGCCAATCTAATTTAGTAGCGATCTCATCTGTTCCCACCTAAACAATAACACCTGTTTGGCAGTTCCCAAGGTTAAGGTGATAGCTCTTCCTCTGCATGATTTAAGGGGGTAGGTCAGGGGGTTAGGCAGTTCCAGGAGAGTGTAACTAGGGAGTCTGGGTTTTTCAGTATGGTGTAAGGAATCTACCTCCTGCAGGATTGTGTTCCAGAAGGGCTGTTTTTTCGGGCATTGCCAGAGGATGTGGGTTAGTGTACTCAACTGACCACAGTTGCCCCAACATAAATCACTGGCAGCAGGTTTCCATTCAGCAATTCTAACCAGGGTGTAATACCAGTAGTGGGCTATCTTTAAAAACATCTCTTTTCCTGCAGTGCTGCAAACAGAGGCTCTGGCCTTATGGATGATGTCCTGGCATTCTTTGGGGGAGAATTCCCACTCCATCTCCACTTGCCATCTACGCTGCGCTGGGGTTTTACCACTGTGTTTAGGTTTATTGAGGAAGGAGTAGATGTCAGAGAGTAGGCGCTTGTCAGATGTGCGTGTGATGTACCCTAGTTCATATTTTGTGAGGGGGCGGCTAGCATGAGGTTGCTCCTGCGGACAAGTTACCCTGTGCCGAATCGCTAAGTACTGCCAATAGTTGTCTCGGGGAGTCCAAAGCCAGAAACCAGCGTGTCACAGTCCATAATCCCTTTTTCATCAAATAGGTCTCCTATCCTTTTACAGTTGGCTTCTTGCCACTTCAGGTACCCATTCCTTTCCAGCACGGGGGGAATCTGAGTTGCCTATGATGGGGGTTATCAGGGAGACGGGGGCTTGAAAGCCATTGGTTTCCTGAACTCTGTCCCAAGCCCCCATAGTTGCCTTCAGTACTGGTGATAGATAAGCTCCTACTTGTCTATATCGTTTGGGTAGCCAGGGTACCTTCCATATATGCATCCCCGCAACGCCCCTATCAATGAAACCCCAATGATTCTCAGATTCTAATTTATACCATTCGACCATATATCGCAGTTGCTTGGAAGTACTTCACTAGGTGTGGTACCCCGAGACCCCCGTCCGCCTGAGTGAGAAAGGTTTGATGTTGTGCCAGATGGACTCTTTTCCCTTCCCAGATAAAGTTCCCTACTATGTGTTGTAGTTGCGCTAGCACTTGGGGAGGTGGGTTTAGAGGCAACGTCTGCATCACATTTAGGATGCGGGCAAGAGGGTCAATTTAACGGACGCAAGCCTACCCAGCCATGACATGGTTTGTCTCCTCCAACTGAGGAAGGTGGAGTAGTTGGCCTTGGCTGTGCTTTCCATCGTGGGTAATATTTGCAACCCCAAGTAGGGGACGCCCCCCTGCGACCAAGCAGAGGGAATTCCTGCCTTAGCTGTTCCTACACCGCACGTGGAAGGGTAAGATTAAGAGCTTGTGTTTTTTGTACATTAATCTAGAAGCCTGATATATTACTAAATGCTGTGAACTCCTCCAGCAGGGAGGGAGTGACAACATTGGCTATGTGAGGAACAGCATCACGTCATCCGCATAGAGGGATATTTTGTGCTCCCTGTCCCTGTCATGCAGGTCCCTGTAATCGGCTGGAGCTGACAGACCCTCTTGGAAAATGGCTCCATATAGAGCACAGGGGTACAGAGACCAAACCTGGCGAGTCCCCGAATGGTATGGCCAGTGTACTCGGTCAAATGCCTTTTCGACATCGACCGATAAAAGGACCTTGGGTTGTTGTGTGCCCTGGGTTTCGTCCAGTAAGTGGCAGAGGCTCCTCATCCGTCGCTACAGCTGCGCTCTGGGATGAAGCCTGATTGATCTGGGTCAACCAGACCTTGCATATGTGTAGCCAGCTGCGCCGCCAAAATGCTAGTGAATATCTTTAGATCCACATTCAATAAAGAAATCAGACGGTATGATGCGCACTCCGCCAGGTCTTTACTGGTCTTCAGTATCACAACAATCTCTGCGCCATTGTCATTGGGGGGGTTATCGAGCCTGTGTCACTGAAACCATTAAAAAGACGGACCAAGTTGGAGGTGATCTCAGAAGCAAAAGCCTTGCAAAAGTCTACTGGGAAACCATCTCCCCCCGGTGTCTTGCCTGCAGGAAGTTTCTGTAGGACCTCCTCAGGACGAATGTCTAAGTCCATTGCCGCAGCATCAGTCGGGGGAAGGGAAGTTACCGGTGCCTGTTGCACATAGTCTATGGCTGCCATCTCATCTAAGCATTCCGCAGTACATAATGAGGTATAAAAGGCCTCAAACTTGGGCGCAATGTCTGTGTCCTCCCCTAGAGAAGCTCTCCGCCAGGGTTCTTTATACCTGCAATGCAACGTGCGTTCGTCTGCGCTCGTAAGAGGTGTGCAAGCAATTTCCCCGCCTTGTTACCCCCTTCATAATATCGCTGCTTAGTACGTAGGAGTGCATACAGAGCCTTCAATTGTTTCCACACTGCATTAAGTTGCCTTCGAGTCTGGATTGCTCCTGTATGGCAGGGAACCCCTTTTAACTCCCTGACCTGCGCCTCTAGGAGCTCTCTCTTATGTCTCCTTTCCTTATTGAGCCCTGCAGAAATAGACAAGAACCGACCCCTAATTACTGCCTTAAGGGCATCCTAGACCTGGGGGAGCGGGACCGATCTGTCATTGTTAGTTGCTATATAATCTCGGATCACTGCCCGTACTTCAGAAATGTTAGAGTCGTATGTGAGTAGTGTGTGATTGAACCTCCACGTGCGTTGGCGGGGTGGACCTCCCAGCAAGCATAAGGCCAGGCCTATCGGGGATTGATCTGACAGGGCCGTCATCCCCACCGTGGTGTCCTGGATGTAGCTCATTACCCGTTGGGAGACCCAGAATAGGTCAATCCTCACATAGGTTTGGTGCTACGCTAAGAAAAAGAACTATTCGCGGGCCGTGGTATTGCCATGTCTCCAGGCATCTGTCAGCCCCATTTCCCTTAGTCTCTTGAGCATAGACTCCAAGAGAGATCCCGGGTGTCCCACCCGTGATACAGATCTGTCCATCCGTGGTTCCGGCACGATGTTGAAGTCCCCCCCCCCAGTACCTATTCCTCGTCTGGCGAGTCCCCAACCACGTTTAATGCATCCCGAAGGAAAGCTTCTGGTTGCTCGTTAGGGCTATAGATGGAGGCTATGGTGTATGTGTGGGAGCCCACCAGTAATCACAGTACTAACATCCTGCCTGGAATTTCTGCGTGAAACTCCCTAACAGTTCCAAGGAAGTGGGGGCCACCCCGACCGCTTACCATGAGTTGAGGAACAATATTGCCTATAAAACCATTTTCAGCGGAGACACCTCCAATCTGCGCGCATCAAGTGGGTCTCTTTCAATAAGCAGATATCGCAGCCCTCCTCTTTAAGCAGTGCAAGTAAGGCACACCGCTTAACAGGGGTATTAAGTCCCTGGACGTTGAAACTCATTATCTTAACCTGAATCATAGACATATAAGTCTCCTGGACAGCCTGCAGGGGTCCATGCCAGAGGTTGTGCCAACGTAAGGACCCACTCCCTCCCCTCCAAAGCCACCCATGCCCCTCTCTGGTGTCTTGACTCATATGCAGAAGTGACTCACCCCTCTCCCACCCTGCCCCATGACTCCAAGATCGTTGGGCCTCAAGTTAAGTGTCTCCCCATGACCCGCCCATTATTTCAAGTGTGACGTATTTTCCCGGGCGCATACTTGTATTGCGACTTATATAGCGCACGTATCACCCGAAGGCATCAAGGCGCTTGCCTTGGGAACCCGTCCTGGCTTTTCCCCTGTGAGATAACCCCTACTGGGCATCCCCAAGGGGGAAGCCAGGCATCCCGCAGCGGGTGGGCCGCCGTAGTGGAGATTAAGCAAGCTATTGCCCAGAGTTGCAGCGTGGGACCCCATGATTAGAGTAGGCACCGAGGCGAGAATTATCGAGTCCGTGGACATTTTTGGGCTCAGGACCCTGCCACGTCAGGAATTGAACCCTGGTCCTGGACCAGACATCTGCATCAGGGTCTGCCGCTCTAATCAGTGAGCCACACTCCTCCAGGACACTATATGCAATGGGAGCAGCCCCTGAGCCTGGTGTCAAGGACCCTCCTGTGGGCGAACCATGACACCCCCCTGGAACTGGTGTGACCCCAGACCATTCCGCCCTAGCTTCACCCACTGTGGCAGCGGTAGATGGAAGAAGCCATTCTAGCAAAGGAAAAAGAAAGGAAGATATAGAGATAAGAAGCATGTGGGCAAACATTGAGAGAGTGCCAAAAGCCGGGCATAAATTGCACCATCGTGCATGGGTCCAAGTGTCCATAGGGCGGTCATCATGTCGTCGAGCATGGACCCCACCAGCTAAGGCCAGGATTCTTCTCTGGGTTTAACACAGCGTTTCTATGTCACAGCAGTATAAGCAAATCTCAGGACACACCCTCAGACGCCCAGGTTGTCTCCGGATTCACCTCAACTCTGAATTTGATGAATCAGCGCCTCGCGTTCCTTCTGGCTCTCCATAGCTGTGGTCTTGGAGGGTTTCTTATGTCTGGTTCCCCACCTTTGACCGGGTTTTTTCGGCTCGCGTGTAGCATTGTCTTCTGAACATCGCCCAGGAGAATCCCTTTCCTCCAGATCAAGCCCAAGTATCTCTTGTACCTCCTTCAGTGACCGCACAGAGCGCAACTCCATATCCCACACAAAAGAAAGGCGAAATGGATGGCCCCACCGGTATCTGGCTCACTTGTCGCGCAGGTAGGCTTTAGCTGGCCTCAGATCGTTGCGTCGTTGGAGAGTCAATGGTGACAAGTCCTGGTAGATGCAAACTTGGAGCCCCTCAAACTCCAGTGTCGCTTTGTCCCTGGTGGCGGCCATGATTATCTCTTATTTTTGGAAAGAGTGAAGGCATGTGAGAATGTGAGAATGTCCTGTTGTTGTCCCGATCCTTCACCGGGCGGCCTGCCCGGTGAGTGCCATCTAGAATGATTTCCTTGTCGCCAAGCGCAGGTGCCACGTGGCGGAAGAAGCGGGTCACCCAGTCTTCCAACTTCCCACCATCGGCCAGGAGAGGTACGTCTTTGATGCGTATATTGGACCTCTAAGAACGATTCTCCAGGTCTTCGAGGCGGATGTATAGCTCCTCATTTCGGTCCCTGAGCTCCAGCAACTCTCAGGTCTGCTCGGTGATCTCTTCTTCACTCCGGTCACCGTTCCTTTCCAGAGAGTCCACGCGATCGCCGATGTTCCGCCCCTCCCTCTAATCTGCTTGATGTCCGAGGCGACGTCCTGTCTTAGGCTCGCAAAGTCCTCTCTCAAGGAGCCGAATAGCTGCTCCAGGAAGCCTCGAGCGATAGGTTCCTCTGGCTGCTCGCTAGGAGAGTCTACCTCCTTCTCCTGTTGTTGGGCCATCTGCTGATCCCCCTTCTTGGAGCCTGGTTTCTGCAGGTCCTTGATTGTGGGATTCTTCTTTGTACTGTGCAGGATCATCTCTGTGGGACCCAGTCACTAGCTCTTCAGCAGCCCGATTGTCCAGGTTCGAGACGATCTCAATGGCAGATCTTTCCAGGGGCCCTGTCCAAGTGAGGCGACTGGACAGCTCTGTATACGCTCGGTCCTCAGCTTACTGTTGTGTGCAGGTCCGACGCTGCAGGATTCAGGCCCACGCCCTATGGCTCTGCCAGCCACGGTCCAAAGGGCCCTGAAAGCCCGGGGGCCCCCTCCACCTAGAGGCTGGCTGTAGAACCCAGTCTGTGGGAGGTGCTGCTATAGTCGGCCTCAAGTTCACCAGACCACCGGAAGGTTCTGGTGTGCAGTATCAGGCCCCTGTGTCTCTGCGCCCCAAGACCCTCGCCCCGGTCTCTAGAACCTTCTCTTCTCAGCGGGCACTGTGGACTAGGCAGCAGAGGGGGCCAACTTCATGCTAATCTCTGATCTGGCTTGACTGCAACACGATGCCCCGGGCATTGAAGCCTAATGGGTGTGAGACCCACACCCGAAGCTCGGCCTGGGCAGGTCTGGGCTCTTACTGCCTCTGCGCTCCACAACTTCTTCCTGCCCCAGCGCTCAAGCGCGCACAGATAATGGGGCCCTCCGAGCCCACAGGTCACCGCAGCCTAAATCAGCCACATGATCAGCCGGGCCACTACTCCAAGGGCGCGTCTGAATCTGAACAGAGCCCGGCTGCGCTCAGTCCTGTAATGTTGGTCCCAGGGAGTGCTCCCCTCACACGGCAGGCTCCTCGCGGCAGCTCTGTATGCCGCAGATAACGATTCCTTCGGCAGCCGGCCCCAGCACTCTCCTCACCTTGTCTCACAGGCAGCAGGGGCGTGTCAGCTACGGAGCCAGGGCCCGACTCTGCCGGGAAGCCCCCCCAGGCATCAATAATGGGCCCAGGCTGCGGCACAGGCAAGCACTGGCTGGGCTTTTTGCCGCCGTCCTCTCAGGCGTCTCTCCAGTACGCAGAGGGCTCCATCGGCAGCCCTGGATCCACGTTCTGTCACTCGCTCGATCACTGGAGCAGGCCCCGCTGCGCATCACGCGACTTCACCTGGGGAGCCGGCGGCCACTCCACCGCCTCAGACATGGGTCCAGCCCACTACCCGGGGCCTCTCAGATGCTCTACGTGTTTCAGATGGACTTGAGGGCAGTTTGGGGCTGGCAAAGACCCATGCCCTCTATTTGGGGCTAGTGATCCGGCCTCGGCGAGCGGAGCCAAGGAAGAACACAGCTACTCTGCCGCCATCTTGGCCATGCCCCGGGCTCTTCTTTTTAGATTACTGTTATCTAGAGATTTCCTAATTTTCAGATATGGAACGTGTGCTAAAGTGAAAATTTGTTGCATAAATTGCTATTGTTTTTAGCAATTCTTTATTTCCTCATCTATCAGCATTTAGCTGTGCATCCGTTTCTAGTATTAGAACAGGTAGGCAGTACATCTGTTTCCTAGGCTATCACTGTTTGTCAGTGCAACCCCAGTTCCTGAGCTAGCGCTGTTTAGCTATGAACCTGTTCCCAGAGCCATCTCTGTTTGGCAGTGCAGCCATGTTTACTGAACTGGCACGTGGACACCCATTTCTTGAGCTAGCACTCTCTGTTTTAGTAGAATACTCGTTCAAAGAATCAGCTGCGCGCCCGTGCAGCCATATTCTCGAAACCATCACTGTGTAGCAACAGGCGCCCATTTCCTGAGCTGCCACTGTTGAGCAGTGTAGTCTTATTTTCAGTGGAAGCCCTGTGTAGCGTCCCTGTTCCTTCAGCTAGCACTATTTAGCACTGCTGCATTTTCCTGGGTCAACACTAAGCACTGCACCCGTATTTCACGAGTTTGCATTGCTTGCCACTGTTGGGCACCACACCCATTTGCTAACTTGGCTGTTTGGCATTGCGCCCATTTCCTGAGCCAACAAACACCATTTAGCAAACAATTCTTATGAAGTGCAGTACTTATGGTGGATTGCAGGTTCCAAGTCTGTCTTCGCTTTCCTTTGTTTCCCCAGCAAGGTGACAGCGTCGGTGTAGCGTGGGAAATTCGGTAGTCTTTTCATGGATTCCATAGTCCCTGCTGTTTGTGCCTTTTATTTGCTTACTTAGAGCTCAGCAGCTATGTTTTACGTTATTGTCTTTGAGTACTGTCCCTATCTTACTCCTTGTTTATTGTGTGCAAATATTAACGTCTACTCGCGTCACCTTCCGAGTTCCCTTGTGAGCGCCAGAGGTCTGTGCGCAAGGCTCTCCTCCAAAGAGGTGTTTCTTTTTGTCCTGGGAACATTTTACTGACGAGCTTTACTCCCTCAAATATACTGTGCAGCGCTAACTTATTCTGACCTGTTCACCTGTGGCACCCTTTGTGATTTGAGGAATTATAGTACCATGAAAAGCCTTCCTCCATAGCGATAATCAAATAGCAAGCTGCATTTACTGAAAGTAACAGCTAGGGACATCTTAAGGATTTGGGGGGCCCTGGGCTAAACGCATTATTGGGGCCCCTGTTCCAACAACTTTTAATTTATAATTCAGTGTCAGCCCTTTCGTGCCCTCTTTGGCCAGGTCACTGGGTGTACATGGTCACGCATTCAAATTTTAAATGTGTTTACATCTAATATTCAGGGATACCGTTAATATTGTAACTCAGCAACAGCTCACTAACATTACCGCAAATAATCTGTGACACCCTCTTATTTGTCATATAAAAGGTCCTGTTTTGATCTAAAGAAACTTTTTTATGGATGTATGTAGCATAAAACATAAACATAACATGTCTCTGCAAAAAGTCTGTAACAGATTCACACAGCACCCCACATTAAAAAGAAAGGAAAACGGTATTTAAAACAATATGTTTAACAATTATTCAAGGTCATCAGGGAAAGACTCCGTAGAACAGGGTTGGCTTTATCATGGGGCACCTGAAAGGCTGGGGTCCTGGGCCAGAGCCCACTTTGTTCATGCCTTAAAACGTCTCTGGTAATAGCTACAGATTTTAGGAGGAAATATAGACTTTCCAGTGTAAATTGGCTGACAACAAAAGACCTAAATGCTCGTTAAAACAAACCTGCTCTGCTTTAGGATTTGCAAACCACAGAGCATGTTGCATAGGTTGAGTGGAGAAGGACACCTTATTTTGAAGCCAGTTTTTACTACGGTAATCATTAAGCGCTGTTGGTTTACAGTGAAGCCCAATAGATGAATAGTCCATGATCTCAAGACTACAGTTGTACGAAATAATCAGAAGAAATCCCATTTTTGGGGAGGAAAACTGTCAGATCAAAGTTTACGTAAATCAGCTAAAAACAAACTAAAAAGCATGGGTACCAGAACCAGTACTTAATTATTAAAAAACAACGTGATAGGGCCCTCATCAGGAGGCCAGTGCAGTTTATGCCACCCATTGCCCCGGTCACTGCAGCCAGTGGCAGTAACAGCTCACCTATTATTCATCCCACTCCTACAGGTGTGTCAATTTAGACTATTCCAGGACTCCAAAGCTTTAACAATGGCTTGAGCTTTAACAATGGCTTGGGCAGTCATGTATTGGTCATTTTAAATGTGTGTTGAACTAACAAAAACTGTTGATGTTCTCATCTCCACATTACAGAAACAGTGCCACAATGTGGCAGGCTATCATAAGTGCCTGTATCAACAATGAAGTGCTTTAAGTGCTGTGCTTTGGCACCGGAAAACACCGGCTCAAATTAAGCACTGAGAGAACACAGCCTTCTATAGGTGTTCTCAATAATAATCCAAGGAGAGAGTTTGCTTTTGTCATCCCAAACCATCTGAGGCCAGTTTTTGGCATACAGTTCTTGTAATATTGCAAGTTGGAGAAGCAGAATATCCAAACTCCAGAGTTGGGCCATGAAACATTACAATAAACCAGATCAAAAGTGGCATTGAAGTCCACGAAACAGCAGCGGGAGACTAGCTAATTCAGTAGACCGCGGATGGGTAAAACAGTGGTTCACTCTGGAATGATTGTCTTGATACCCACTTTGTTCATAAGGATGGGTCTTTGGCCCAACACTATAACTATTTGAGAACAATATTTGCAGCTCAAACCTGCTTTCTTGTGAATAGGCTTAATAATGGCAGCATTTCATGCTAATAAAGACTGAATTATTGATGGAAACACATCTAAAAAAACACACATTAAGTTGTGGACCCCATGAGAGACTGGCAACAAATATTGTTGCTAGAAGATTATCAGGTCCTCCTGCATGAGATGGCTTCATGGATGACATTATTGCTGAGATTCACTCCGCACGTATAATTTTCAGGAGCACAGGGTCATTAGTGTATTGAGACACCCAGACACTAAACCTTATCATTCCATTGTTCTTATAAAGGCGAGAAAGGTATGAAATGCAGCCATCCGCCGACACTGTATACTCCAATAAGTTACGGGCAGCTTTTATTTTATTAATAATCATTGGCCAGAAATGCTTCTAGTACTCTTGTAAGATTATGTTAATCATTTCATCCCGGCTTTTAAAATACATTTAATTTTTTCTCTTAGTAATCAGCCTCTGATATATATTTTTGACAGTTTTAAACTGACTGAAAAGATGTAGGTCTTTACATTTTTCAGTGTTTATGGTGTGCCAGTTTTTTGAGATCGTAGCACTTAAAGTTCAACCAGCCTTATGTATATTTCCGTGGAGCTTGACAGCCTCCCCTGCTTCCCTTTAACTTCAAATACATTGGTCGATTTGAAATCAGGGTATCATACCAAACCTGTAGGTGATGAGTTGAATAGACAATTGGAAAATTGCTAAGATACACTTTTAAAATGTTGAACACATTTTCATTTCAGATGCAGGTCCGAATTCTGTGTGGATAGGAAATATGTAAAGACATGGGTTGTGTACTTGATTGCAGTTTCCCATCATTCAAAAACACCCGCAAATTAATCAATTAGCTTGAAGCGCATGGTTTCAAAACTAAAAAACATCCAAAAATATTCCACAGATACAAATATATATTCAATAAGAACTTCAGAGTTACCAAATCCAAAAGTTTAATTGGCTGGTCGATCTTTACTATAACACCCATTTAAGTGAATCACTATATGTTGTACCAGCAAAGCACCTAAAGTTTTTGCCAGAGGGATATTAAAATGTGGACTTACTGGACAGCGATTAGTCAAGTCAAGTCAAGTCAAAGAATTTATATAGCGCACTACATACCCAGAGGGTCTCAAGGCGCTTAGGGAGGGGAAGAGGATTACTTGTCAAATATCCACGTTTTAAGTTGCTTTCTGAATGCTAGGTGGTTCTGGGTAAGGCGAAGGTAAGTGGGGATTGAGTTCCATGTTTTAGCAGCCAGGTATGAGAAGGATCTGCCTCCCATGGTTGTCTTGTTGATGCGAGGTATAGTGGCGAGGGCTTGGCTGGAAGAACGTAGTTGGCGGGAGGGGGTGTAGAAGGACAGTCGTGAGTTGAGGCATTCTGGTCCGATGTCGTAGAGTGATTTGTGTGCGTGGGTTAGCAGTCGGAAAGTGATCCTCTTATTGACGGGTAGCCAGTGGAGGTCTTTCAGGTGACCAGAAATGTGTTCGTTACGCGGGATGTCTAATATGATCCTGGCTGAGGCGTTTTGGATTCGTTGGAGTTTCTTCTGGAGTTTAGTGGTAGTACCTGCGTAGAGGGTGTTTCCGTAGTCCAGTCGGCTTGTGACCAGAGCATGGGTGACTGGTTTTCTGGTTTCGGTGGGGATCCAGCGAAATGTTTTTTTGAGCATGCGAAGAATGTTGAAGCAGGATGAGGATACGGCGCTGACTTGTTTGTTCATTGAGAGTGAAGAATCCAGGATAACGCCTAGGTTCCGTGCGTGGTCTTTCGGGATGGGTGCTTTTCCAAGGGCTTCCGGCCACCAAGAGTCGTCCCATGCAGAGGGGGATGTACCTAAGATGAGGACTTCTGTTTTATCTGAGTTCAGTTTCAGACGGCTGTGTTTCATCCATTCGGCAACTTCTTTCATTCCTTCGTGTAGGTTAGTTTTGGCGGTGCTGGGGTCATTGGTGAGAGATAGGATCAGTTGAGTGTCATCCGCGTAAGAGATGATGTTGAGGTTGTGTTGGCGGGCGATGGCCGCGAGGGGGCTCATGTATACGTTGAAGAGGGTGGGACTGAGTGAGGATCCTTGTGGTACGCCACAGATGACTTCAGTGGCCTCGGACTTGAATGGTGGAAGGCGGACTCTCTGGGTTCTTCCGGAGAGGAACGAGGTGATCCATTCAAGTGCTTTTCCTTGTATTCCGATGTTTCTGAGGCGTTGTAAAAGGGTGCTGTGGCAGACTGTGTCGAAGGCTGCAGAGAGGTCGAGGAGGATGAGGGCGACTGTGTCTCCATTGTCCAGTAGAGTTCGAATGTCGTCTGTTGCCGCGATGAGGGCGGTCTCAGTGCTGTGTTTTGCTCGGAAGCCAGATTGTGAGGAGTCGAGGGATATGTTGGCTTCGAGGAAAGCGGCGAGCTGGTAGTTGACAGCTTTCTCGATGACTTTGGCCGGGAAAGGAAGGAGTGATATTGGGCGGTAATTTTTGAGTTCGGTGGGGTCCGCTGTGGGTTTTTTCAGAAGGGCGGTGAGTTCAGCGTGTTTCCAGCTTTCCGGGAAGGTGGCGGAGTTGAAGGAGCAGTTGATGACGTCTCGGAGGTGCGGTGCTATGACGGAGTCTGCTTTGTTGAAGATGTGGTGAGGACATGGGTCTGTGGGGGATCCTGAGTGGATGGAGTTCATCAGGCGGATGGTGTCCTCGGTGGAGATTGGGTTCCAGTCGTTAAGGGTGTTCAAGGGGGGAGAATGTTCATCATATGGTTGGGTGGGTTGGTCTCCGGGTTGGTTGTCGAAGCTGTTGTGGATGTCTGCTATTTTGTTGTGGAAGAATGAGGCTAGGGAGTCGCAGAGGGCTTGAGAGGGGGTGATGTCGTTGGAGTTGGCCGAGGGATTGGTAAATTCCTTGACGATGTTGAAAAGTTCCTTGCTGTTGTGAGCGTTGTTGTCTAGTCGATCCTTGAATGCTGTTTTCTTGGCCTTTCGGATTAGTTGGTGGTGTGAACGGGCGGCGTTTTTGAAGGCGTCCTTGGTGCTAGTGGTTGGGTCTTTTTTCCAGGCCTTTTCAAGGGAGCGGCAGAGTTTCTTGGACTTCTTAAGATCATCGTTGAACCATGAGGCCTTCTTGCTGCAAGGTTTGCTTTGACGTTTTTTCAGTGGTGCTAAGGTGTCGGCGGTGTTGGATAACCATAGGGTGAAGTTGGCGGCGGCTTGGTCTGGGTTAGAAGAGTGGGCTGGGGTGTTTAGAAGAAGCGATGAGGAGATCTGATCGATGGTGATTTTGTTCCAGTTTCTTTGCAGAGTTGGTTGGAGGTGGTTGATGGGTTTCGGCTTGTTGTAGGTGAAGTGGACGCAGCTGTGGTCAGTCCAGAGGAGATCCGTAGTATGGCTGAAGGACACATGATTGCTGGAGGTGAAGATGGGGTCGAGTGTGTGACCTGCGATGTGGGTGGGGGAAGTGACCAGTTGTTTAAGTCCGAGGTTGGCGAGGTTGTCCAAGAGGGTGGTGGTGTTGCGGTCGTGGTTCTTTTCAAGGTGAAAGTTGAGGTCTCCCAGAAGGATGTAATCTTTGGAGGGGAGCGCGTGTGGAGTGATGAAGTCCGTGATGTCTTCACTGAATTTTGCGCGGGGTCCTGGTGGTCTGTAGAGGAGGGTGTCTCTGAGTGTGATCTTGGGGTCGATGTGGATCTGGAAGTGAAGGTGTTCAGAGTTGGCGAGATTGACGTCTGAGCTGGTAGAGATGTGGATTGATTTCTTATGGACGATAGCGATTCCTCCTCCTGTGTGGCCGGTACGGTCCTTGCGTGTGATCTTATAATCTTCAGGGATGGCAATGGTGATGTCTGGGGCGGAGGAAGCATTCATCCATGTTTCTGTTAGGAAGGCGACGTCTGGAGAGATGGTGTCTAGTAGATTCCATAGGTCAATGGCGTGCCTGTGGACCGAACGGGTGTTGAGAAGGATGCATTGAAGGAGATTAGGGTCGGGAATCTGTGGTGTGGTCGTCGCGGAGATGTTGTTTGGGTCTTTGAGCAATTTAGCTTGTCTCCCAGAAGAAGCAGGGCTCCAGTCCTAAAACAAGCATTTACAATGCAATGGTCTCGGCATTATTAAAGGTAGAGCTATTGGCATTGCTCATGACTTTTTTTTTTTAATTATAAATAAATGGCATTGTCATTTTCATTGCCAATAGCATAATCGTTAAATAAATGGCATTGTCATTTACAATGCCAATAGCTTAATCGCTTGCAAATGCATGACCTATTGCATTTACACACACACAGAGCCACACACACAAAGCCACCCACACACACACGCAGAGCCACCCACACATAGAGCCACCTACAAAAAAACCTATCCACACAGAGCCACACACAAAGAGAGCTACACACACACACACACACACAGAGCCACACACACACACACAGAGCCACACACACACAGAGCCACCCACACACACAGAGCCCCACACACACACACACAGCCACCCACACACACAGAGCCACCCACACACACACACACAGAGCCACCCACACAGAGTCTCACCTATAACTGAGTCTGCTTCTTGGAAAGCTGGAAGAGGCGACCCTTTGATACCGACTCCAGCAGTTGGTGTCCGTAAGGGGAAGACCCCACATTTCTTTCCATTCACTCACACTTCTAACTGCCCCTAAATGTTTGTGGAGGGCATGCCTGGTGGAGGGATGTAGAGGGAAAATGTTGCGTTCCTGGTGGCATTTGCCCCTTTCTGAAATGGATTCCTAGTGGTTCCCAGAAACCTAACAGCTGCTGACCTATTCACATGTCTACAGTCTGCAAATATGTGCTCCCTTGTTGCTGAGACAGAAACTGCAACATTTGGGGACAGACACTGTTGCTGAGGGACTGGTGCCAGCGTAGGGAGGCAGGCAGACTCTTACTGGTGTAAGGACAGAAATGGTGTTGTGGCAGACCTCAGTGGTGAGGATGGGCATTGGTGGTACGAGACATACACAAGTGTTGGTGGCGACAGATGTATGGGAGGGACATGTATGGGGATAGACACTGGTATGCGGGACAGATACTGGGGGAGGGGTGGACACTAAGCGACAGACACTGGTGAAGTGGAATAGACACTGGTGACAGGAGCCAGATACAAGTGTAGGTGGCGGCGGATGTATGGGGAGGGACATGTATGGGGATAGTACTGGTATGAGGGACAGATACTGGTGTTAGGGCAGATATTGGGGGAGGGGTAGACACTAAGCAGCAGACACTGGTGAAGGGGAACATACACAAAGAGACACTTGTGTAGGTGACGACAGATGTATAGGGAGGGATATGTATGGGGATAGAGACTGGTATGAGGGAAAGAGAACTGGTGTTAGGGCAGATATTGGGGAGGGGTGGACACTAAGTGACAGACACTGGTGAAGGGGAACAGACACTTGTGAAGGGGAACAGACACTGGTGAAGGGGAACAGACACTGGTGAAGAGGAACTGACACTGGTGAAGGGGAAATGACACTGGTTGAAGGGGAACTGACACTGGTTGAAGGGGAACTGACACTAGTTAAAGGGGAACTGACACTGGTGAAGGGCAACAGACACTGGTGAAGGGAAGCAGACACTGGTGAAGGGAAGCATACAGTGGTTAAAGGGAGCAGACAGTGGTTAAAGGGAGCATATGGAATAACTTATGTTGAAAAGAATTTTCCACGTTGTGAAGTAACAACAATATGGAATGCAAATAAACAATACATTTGGAATACTTATCCTACATGTGGATTTTTGGGATTTAAAGATACCTAAACTATCGTAGGACACTGTCTTGAAAAGCAGAGAACACGTCTCACCAGGATTGCCAGTAGAGTACGGTGCCATACCTTTGACACTATACAAACACTTTTCACGATTTTTACTCCCATTGGCCAGAGGGAGTACACTCATTGGCACCCATAAGAAAATTGATTCCACAAAGTACGCACCAGAAGCGTTATTAACTTTAATACAAGGAGAGTGCCGCATATTACGCATTTTCACTTCTGCAAAGAGCAGAGGTGTTGAGACCATGTGCAGATCACACAGTAGGTGCACATGATCTACGAGGAAGTTCTGCTGAACTGCCTTAACTGCAGCTTTCAAGTTTGTATACAGGACACTGAGTAATATAATATAGCGTATTTTATTTATTTAGTAACTCCTGACAGCAGCTAATTTTTTGAGGCACACCTCCTTTTAACTCAATACAGAACACCCTGGGTCTTCTACAAAAGAGTGAGAGAGGAGTGAGTCAACCAAATGAAGCAACCACTAGGGTACCAGTCTTCCGAGTGGGAGCGAAACGTCCTTCTACCAAGACCCATCAATCACCCAATGTGATGTCTCATCATCTGGGTTTAGGTATCATCCCATCAAGGAAAACCGATCTAGGAATTGATCGGAAAAAACCTTGACTAAGAGGAAGACTATGGGTTAGCTGGTCACCCTACATAGTACTCACTCACATCCAGAGACTCACTTAGGAAGGTGAGAGGATCAGAGAGGTATAGGTAAAGGATGTGAAATGTGCAGCGCAAAATAAAGTGAGAAGGTGGTGTTCTAAAAATGACTAAGGAGTGCTTATAACAATTTTATTCGACAAGCCCCCTTGCCATTACTAAAAATCAGAGTGCTGACGCTTGTCATTTACAAGACGTCAAACAGTGTGAAAGGTCAACATGTTTCTGCCCTCACTGAGATCAAACTGTATCGGGGCATTCTTCAGGACCAAGCTATAAACAAGTACAGCTGCTGCTACAAAAAGTGAAAATTATAATAGTGTGAAATTGATATACAGATACTCCACCGGTAATGTCCAGATTGAATGGTTAAGGATACATTAACCGGAACCTGCAATAGATAAGAGACATCATATACGTGTCAAACAGTACTCCATAAATTACACTCACTCATACTCACTCTGTGCTTGCGTCAAATGACGCTTTCGCATTTCTAATTGTGTGGTGATACTCAAATGAGGTTTATCACTTACCCAGAACACTTGGGTGTCACCCTCACCTCTACCTGGTACACTACTCAGGGAAGGGGGCCCGCTCTAAAATAAGGACAAAAAAAGGGATATAGTCAGTGATGTATCTACATCACGACCAGAACGTCTTATATTTACTACACTCGCCCCTGGCTAGGGCCAATTGAAGGTACAGCGCGTCAGGTATAGTCCACAAGGGGTACCCGTCATAAATCTCATCCCTCATTAATCACGGGGTGTCATGTGGTGTTCTTTCATAGTCTTACATATTAACCATTTCACCCCTCTTAGTGTAATCCTCTCTGTCTAACCTGCTACTTGATTGAATAAAGCAAGTAAAGCAGTGTGCTCTTGAGAATGGAGCAAGTAATTTTAATTAAACACAGAGAGATAAAGTCTTGGCTAAGTTGTTGTTGAATACAAAGCAAGTAATCCTAGTTGAAAACAGAGATACTAAGTCTCGGCTAGGTCTCAAGTGGGGTATCCAGTTCCCACTCCTGAACCAGCGTTCGCCTGCTCGAATCAAAAAAGTCTAGGCATCTCTTGTGAAGAGACTCACCTGTCCGTCGGTACCCCGGGCCGTGAGGAGTAATGACCGGAGGTACCGACGTTCTAATCTGCACTGTTTTTGAAGTAGATTAGCCGGCTCGCCGCGTCGCGAGGTCCTCCTCTCAACGGGCGTCCAGGGATGTGCCTGCAGTACTAAGTTGATACCGCGCACGCGGCGGCATACACTGCATCTGGTGTGCCCGGCCCCGATTGCGCATGTGTCAGGCACCAGACACTCTAACACGGACATGCTCTGTGAGTCAAGTGTAGTGCTAAGCATGCCCGAGTTCGTGCCACTATACTCACATGCCTTGAGATTTGCCTCATTACTATATATCGGTGTCAAGTTTCTGGTGGAGTATGGGCAGGATATACAGAGGTGGAACACAGGTTATTCTCACTAAAAAGATGTTCATTAACACTTGTGAAATCCTCATCATAGGGTACATACCCATTAGCTTCACTGAGAACAATTACCCTAAGAAATAAGACCTTTTATAGGGAGGCATTCTAGAACTTACTAAAGACTATTGAGGCTGTCTTGGTTGAAAATCTCCACCAGATACTTTAATGTACATAATACACACCAGATACTTTAATGTACATAAAACACATCACTCATCTCATTTGTGATAAATATCATTATTCACCGAAATCTCCACACACCAGAATAAAAATGAGTAAAGCTAATGGGTATGTACCCTATGATGAGGATTTCACAAGTGTTAATGAACATCTTTTTAGTGAGAATAACCTGTGTTCCACCTCTGTATATCCGGCCCATACTCCACCAGAAACTTGACACCGATATATAGTAATGAGGCAAATCTCAAGGCATGTGAGTATAGTGGGACGAACTCGGGCATGCTTAGCACTACACTTGACTCACAGAGCATGTCCGTGTTAGAGTGTCTGGTGCCTGACACATGCGCAATCGGGGCCGGGCACACCAGATGCAGTGTATGCCGCCGCGTGCGCGGTATCAACTTAGTACTGCAGGCACATCCCTGGACGCCCGTTGAGAGGAGGACCTCGCGACGCGGCGAGCCGGCTAATCTACTTCAAAAACAGTGCAGATTAGAACGTCGGTACCTCCGGTCATTACTCCTCACGGCCCGGGGTACCGACGGACAGGTGAGTCTCTTCACAAGAGATGCCTAGACTTTTTTGATTTGAGCAGGCGAACGCTGGTTCAGGAGTGGGAACTGGATACCCCACTTGAGACCTAGCCGAGACTTAGTATCTCTGTTTTCAACTAGGATTACTTGCTTTGTATTCAACAACAACTTAGCCAAGACTTAGCCTTTAGTTATATCTCTCTGTGTTTAATTAAAATTACTTGCTCCATTCTCAAGAGCACACTGCTTTACTTGCTTTATTCAATCAAGTAGCAGGTTAGACAGAGAGGATTACACTAAGAGGGGTGAAATGGTTAATATGTAAGACTATGAAAGAACACCACATGACACCCCGTGATTAATGAGGGATGAGATTTATGACGGGTACCCCTTGTGGACTATACCTGACGCGCTGTACCTTCAATTGGCCCTAGCCAGGGGCGAGTGTAGTAAATATAAGACGTTCTGGTCGTGATGTAGATACATCACTGACTATATCCTTTTTTTGTCCTTATTTTAGAGCGGGCCCCCTTCCCTGAGTAGTGTACCAGGTAGAGGTGAGGGCGACACCCAAGTGTTCTGGGTAAGTGATAAACCTCATTTGAGTATCACCACACAATTAGAAATGCGAAAGCGTCATTTGACGCAAGCACAGAGTGAGTATGAGTGAGTGTAATTTATGGAGTACTGTTTGACACGTATATGATGTCTCTTATCTATTGCAGGTTCCGGTTAATGTATCCTTAACCATTCAATCTGGACATTACCGGTGGAGTATCTGTATATCAATTTCACACTATTATAATTTTCACTTTTTGTAGCAGCAGCTGTACTTGTTTATAGCTTGGTCCTGAAGAATGCCCCGATACAGTTTGATCTCAGTGAGGGCAGAAACATGTTGACCTTTCACACTGTTTGACGTCTTGTAAATGACAAGCGTCAGCACTCTGCTTTTTAGTAATGGCAAGGGGGCTTGTCGAATAAAATTGTTATAAGCACTCCTTAGTCATTTTTAGAACACCACCTTCTCACTTTATTTTGCGCTACACATTTCACATCCTTTACCTATACCTCTCTGATCCTCTCACCTTCCTAAGTGAGTCTCTGGATGTGAGTGAGTACTATGTAGGGTGACCAGCTAACCCATAGTCTTCCTCTTAGTCAAGGTTTTTTCCGATCAATTCCTAGATCGGTTTTCCTTGATGGGATGATACCTAAACCCAGATGATGAGACATCACATTGGGTGATTGATGGGTCTTGGTAGAAGGACGTTTCGCTCCCACTCGGAAGACTGGTACCCTAGTGGTTGCTTCATTTGGTTGACTCACTCCTCTCTCACTCTTTTGTAGAAGACCCAGGGTGTTCTGTATTGAGTATACTTCTAATAGGGGATATTCACCCTGCTGGTCTATAAAATTATCCCTTAGACCCTCCATTAAGATAGTTGTCGTGATTGAACACCTCCTTTTAAGCCTTATTTATGAGTCACTCACCACAATGCAAAAATAAAACCTTTCATAACGTTTTTGTACTTCTAAAGAAGGTTTTCCAGACGCTACTAACTTGTGCTTACGACTGTCGACTTCTTCTATTAGTAGCTTTGTAAATAACGAGTGTTACTATTGGCCAATCAATTACTTGCTTTATGGTGCTTGATCTCACACTACCGTTGTTTCTAGGCTCTGTAAATGACAAGTTTTACTATTACTCCATTTAATTGTACTCAGTTGACCAATCTCAGAAGGATTGGAGGGTGATCTGGATTTCTCTCGATTGGAACTCACGACCTGCAACCTTCAGATTACATTAGATGTCAGCTCGGAGCATTTAACTCAAGGAGCCACCTTGCCATGTTGATTTTCCCAACTTACGGAGCAGGAGCGGCTGACACAGCCCTGTAGGATTCAAGCCTCAGATATTGTAGTTAAAGTGGATCACTACAGAAGCCATATTAAGCCTCTGAACTATTTGAATGGTTGATAAAGCGGTGGCACACTTGGTGCGCCTGTTGCGGAAAGCAAAGGTTCACATGAATAGCATGTTTACACTGTGAACCTCACATACCACAACAATATGATTATGCAGTAGCCAGCTTCTCTTGCTTCCACGTGAAGCTTCTGAGGATGGTGACGGAATGTACGGTATTCCTGTATGTGAATCCATAGGAGGCTAGTCTGGTACGGGTTCCTGTACATCTCCATGTCCCTGGAACACCAAGGGCTCTCTGGATACGGCCCATTACATTTGGCAACTTTTGTCCACTGTCTTAACTGAAGTGCACTCAACTGATGGGCCTGGTTGCTTAAGCAGTTCTACGAGGTAGTAAAAGTTTTCTGATCTTTGATATTTTTTTTATGCTGAAAACCATTGACGTGCAATTTAGCACCAAATTAAATAATTGGTCCATTTCTTTTTGCGGACGTCAGTGCTACTCGGAGCAAACAAAAATTGGTGTTTGTATTTTGATTATGACAAGCATCATTACACGCGATCACCAGCGTGACTGTCTCTGGTTTACACATCAATGTCCAATGAGGTACTTCTTGAGGTAGCAGCACATTCTCTTCTCCTTGTGAAAGTGCATCACCTCCGTCTTTTATACTCAGCTACGTGGGCAGGCAGTTCAAACTGATGCACACAGAGGTTCAAACCCTCGAAGCAATCTCATTTCCAATCTATTTTCCTACAGTTCTTCTACAACTCATTAAAGTGCTGTGGCTCTCAGTGACGGCTGATGTTGCATTCATGTGGTGAGGCAGCGCGGGGGAGTCAGTGTAGGGGGGCAGTGCAGGGGAAAGAATTTAAAAAATGCTTACCTGCCATTTGCAGTGTCGGTGCTCTTCTGGCCTCTGCTCCTTGACTCTTGCAGTGCCACAGGCTCCCCTAGCTGAGGGCTGTGCATGGATGCAATCCCTTGGCTGACTCCCCAGGCGACGGGACCAGCTCCGGTGAGATCCACGCAGCCCGTCCGGAGGGATGAGGCGAGCAGGGGACGGAAGGTGGGCTGCAGGTGGCTGGCGAAACAACAGGGGGAGGAGAGACGGGAGGGAGAAGAGGGAGCAGACGGTGGAAGGAAAGGCGCAGGGAGGTAGAGAGAGCGGGAGGGAGACACGGCAAAGGAGAGAGCGCCAAGGACAATATGGAGCTTCGGGAAGGAAGGCGAGAGGTCAGGGGTGGAGAAGGAGACACTACATTTGAGATGGAATAACACAACTTTTACTCAGCCAACTACTGTGCTCCAGGTAACTAACATGAGAGTGGAACTAAAGCACCTTGCTCAGTTTTGCCGCGGAATGACTTCAGTGCAGGGAAGCGGAAGAGAAGTGAGCATGTCCAGGGGTGTGAGAGGTGACGACTGGTCGAACAGCAGACTCTAGCCCCGCGCAGCACCGCTGCTTCCACCCCCGGGGTCGACGCGGTTCCAACACAAACAGAGTGCAGGAAATGAAAGCAGGCGGCTAATGACTGCACATACCTGAGGCCAGCAGCGGCCAACCTAATCAGTGGGAGGGAGGGGGGTGGGAACAAAGACATGGACAGCGGGAGGGGGGCGGGGGCGGGAAAAAGACACGGCAGGGAACGAGAACAGCAGCGGCCGACCTAATCAGCGGGAGGGGGGCGGGAACAAAGACACGGACAGCGGGAGGGGGGCGGGAAAAAGACACAGCGGGGAACGAGAACAGCAGCGGCTGACCTTATCAGCGGGAGGGGGCGGGAACAAAGACACCAACAGCATGAGGGGGGCGGGAAAAAGACACGGCGGGGAACGAAACAGAAGCGGCCTACCTCATCGTAAGAAGCAGGAAAATGGCGGCCGCAAAGCTCCTAACATTTTCGGATTTGGGGGCGTGTTTTGGCGTTCTGAATGATGGATGATGTCACAGGTGGAAAGAACACCAAAAACACACCCTTGAATCCGAAAGAGACGGGGCTTGATGGAGTGACGCCTGTCTCCTCCAATGGCTGGCCTCCGATTAGGAAGCCAGTCAATGGAGGAGAGAGGAGGAGAGAGGCGGGTTGAAGCCCCCATACTCCAAATCATTAAATCTCCGACCAGAGACTGCGCAAGCGCAGCCTTTAGGTCATGCATTCCCTGAACTTTGGGTTAATAGAGTCAGGGTTTGGGTCAATGGAGTGCCATCTGCATTTGAAATGACACTGAAACCACAGTACCTTACTACTTGAGCCAGAGGTGCCACATAGATGTTAAAAAAGTACAGGGCTTAATGAAGAGCCCTGAGGAACGCCTCTTCCCAGTGACATGATCCGAGATTTGAAGGGACCTAGTTTGCTAGTCTGAGTACGATTGCTGAAGAAGTTCTGAAGCCAGCCGAGGGCTTTACCTCAGACACCAATCTCAGAAAGTCTTTGAATCATGATGGAGTGTGAGATGGTGTCAGAGGCAGCCAACAGATCAAGCAGCACCAGCATTGTTAAGGGAGAGTCTTATGGTGCCAAGAACCCTACCAGTTTATGTACTATGTGAAGCTCTAAACCTAGATTGTGAGGGTTCTAGAAGAGTATTAGATCCCAGATACCGGGCGAATTGTTGATTGACCAAGCTTTCCAGGATATTACTAAGGTAAGGGAAAAGAGAAATGTGTCACTCTGTAAAATACCCACTTTCTCCCATTGATTGCTTTTGCAACTACTCACTGATAATTCTTCTCCCACCAACATTGCTTCTGTTATTTTCCAACTTGCCCTTAGCCTCTTACACTAACTTCAAGTATACTACAGTTCCTCAGTTCTTCTCAAGAGCATTTCTAGTAGTCTAATCCATCACTTACCCCCAAGTCATCAGATCTACGAACACAGCTAACCCCCTGTAAAAACCCTGATGTTATCAATTCTGCCAAAACACATTGTCTTCTCTTCATGAATGCCAATGTAATACGTTCCACATAAATTGAGCTAAATTCCAGGATTTTGCAGTACTTGGAGGATATTGGGCATGCTTGCAAAACAGGGCGTAAATAAGAATACCAAAGTATACAAAACATGCTGTATGGAATGCTTAAATTAATCTCAGCCACTGGTAAATAGTTGAGGCTGCATCTCAGTCCATCATTATGGAAATCAGTCTTGACACTGTTTCAATGGGAACAGTCCAGCCTAAACTGCCAAGCCAGGTGCTCCCTAAACCTGAACACAAGCCACCTAGGACCAGTTTCACTCTTGTTATAGACTCATCAGTCAGATATAGCTTGTTTCCAGTGACACAGTGTGCACACGACCCACGTCTGGGGATACCTATCCAACATAGTGCAACACTTTAAAGTATACAAAAAGTCAAGGGTGGAATGCTTAAAATAATCTCAGCCACTGGTAATTACTTGGGTCGCATCCCAGTCCATCGTTATTTTACACACCATACCACCTCAGTTTGGAATCAGCTATATGCAAATCAGTCTTGACCCTGCTCCAATGGGAAAATTCAAGCCTACCTGCTAAGTCAGGTCCTGTCTGAACTGGAACACAAGCAACCCAAGACCGGGTTTGCCCTTGTTATGGGCTCATCAGCTGGGCATAACTTGATTCAGTGAGTATGCCCAGACATGGGTCCCGTGCTCACTGTGCTAATGGAATCAAGCTATACCTGCCTGATGAGCCCTTATCAGGGCAAAACTGGTTCTAGGTTGCTTGTATTCCGGCTTAGGCAAGAACTGGCTTGGCAGTTCAGACTGGACTGTTTCCATGAGGAGCAGGGTCTATTCTGATTTGCATATGTCATGTCCAAACTGAGGTGGCATGGTGAGCAAAAGCCGATGGATAGGGATGCAGCCTGAGCGATTGGCAGTGGCTAAGATTGATTCAAGCACTCCACCCATCAACTTGCTGTTGTTGCAGTTGATGCCCTAAGTGCGACCGGTATGCCCAGACGTGAGACCCATGCTCACTGTGTCACTGGAATCAAGCTATACCTGGCTGATGAGCCCTTATCAGGGCAAAAGCAGTCATAGGTTGCTTGTATTCAGGTCCAGGAAGGACCTGGCTTGGATTTTCGGGCAGGGCTGTTCCCATGGGGAGCAGGCTCAAGGTTGGTTTGCATATGGCTGGGCCCAAACTTAGGTGACATGGTGGGCAAAAAACAATAAACTGGAATGCCATCCTAAACAATTACTAGTGGCTGAGATTAATTCAAACATTGAATGCATCAACTTGTTGTTGTAAAGAAGAATACCACGCAGAACTGATATGGAAATTTGAGACTTTCAAGTATCTGGGAGTAAACTTCTATTTTATGGGTAAAGATCTTATTAAAGGTAATTTTGGGCAAGATAGGAACAGCGACGTGGCAATCTATATCATTCTAGGTCATTATCCCACTCTCTCCAATAGGAACGGTGGCGATAGCCAAGATGTTGGCCTTGCTGAGATAGATGTATTTTTGGGGACAATTCCAATAAAACTAATCAGGTCTCAAAAAATCATAAAAATATTACTAGACCTGCAGGTCTAGTAACTTGAATAATCTACACAATCTAACTGTAATTTACTTGAAAGCGTTAAATGGTCTCAAATTGTGTGATCTTAGACAGATATTTTATTTTACAGAGCCGCCTTATTCTTCATTATCATGAGAGCACCTTCAAATATGTGATTTCAGCTTTTCTGCTGTACAATAAACCTCTTTTGTTTGATTTAATCGACTAAATGTTTGCTCCATATATAATACAAATCTATCCAACATATAGGGTATACATGACTTCTGACTTGCCTCTTAGTTCAATAATAGCATAGTCATCAGGGCAGGGGCAAGAATGTTTCTCAGTTGAAGTTTAAAAACTCACTTTTATTAAACATATTACTAAAGCATTATGTGGTAGTGAACTGTCATTTACAGGTAGCAAATTTCTATTGAAATGCTCAAAACCTTCACACTTACATGCTGCTTTACTGATAAAACTATGTAGCGTATAAACATGAATCTTTGGAAATTAGGATTCCGGAAAGATTATTATTTGCACATCATCAAGTAGTGTTCTTATTTGTTTTCATCCTATTGATATCTTGTTGTTCATCAAAGAGAATTAAAAAAATGTGCTTTCATACCTAATGAAATATAATTTGAATTGTGTGTACCGTTGACTTATAAATATTTAAATGTGTGTTAGAAAAAAAAACTGAAATCCTACATTCTAAAGTTAAGTGAATGTCACGGTAGAGTTGGTGGGCAGCCACAGGCTTTTCAGGGAAGTAGTGTAGGTTATGCAAACTCAGAATTCGGATCTCCCAGCAACAAAATATCAGTTTGTCCTTTCCATCGCTTTACTTGGATAAGAAAAGTACTTTAATAGACATACTTAAAAAGGTATATGACAGTAGTAACGTAATATGCACTGTCACTTGGGGTACTGTACCTTGGCCTATCGTCTCCTTGATACAGTCTCACCACATTGCGGGTCTCTGTGTCTTCTAGCATCACACTTCTCCGATCTTGCTTGCTTCTGGGATGAGATGCTGTGGTTGAAGGAGTGGCCCTTGATCTGAGTAAGCTAAAGCAGGATGGGGCAACCAAAGATACAGCCATGAGTCTTTAGTTGAATGAAGATACTGGGTGTTAGTGCAGGCTCATGTCAGGCATCAGAACTGCTTCTCGGGTCACTCAGCATTGAGCAGCAGATGGGTCACTATGTACACTGGTATCACAGCGGCTCATTGGCAGTCGCTAGATGCACTTTGCAAATGTGGTGACTTCCATTGTAACAGGTCTTCGCTCCAGTGACAACGTCCACCCCAGGCATAGTTCTTGACTTGTGTAGCTACATGTGCTACAGGCATAGCTCTAGGTTTCAGTGTCTACTTGCACCATGGGCATGGCTCTTGATTTAAGCAGGGAGCTCAACCATGATTGTCCATTTTGCATAGTGGCGAGGTTGTCTGACAGCTCGCGATTCCCACTTGGACCCGCACTTGTGGAGCGACTGCACTCTTATTCTTGGAACCTGTAGATGGCTCTTTTCAGTCTTCTCGCTCCTTGTACCCTCCACACTAGAGTCTAGCTGTTTCTGGCTGTTTCTGGCCTTTCCCTGGACAGTCACACCTCCTGAGGCTTGGCAGACTCTTTCCCTCTCTCAGCAGGCATGCTGTTTTCAGGCGCTTCAGGTTAGCTCTTCCAGCAAGTAAAGACTCCAGGTGATGTAACCACTCCTCTTGGAAGCTGGCTGTTACACAGACACCAGCTCTGATTCCACAGCGGTCCTCAGAGTATGCTGTGGAAAACCCCTTTCCTTGGTGAAAGGACTTGGAACTGGAGCAACAAAGATGTAAGTAGCTCCTACTTTTACACATTCAAAGCAGATAGGCTTTGGGACGGAGGGGGGCAAGCCAAGCCAAGATAAATTTTTGTGTGTGTGTGTAAAAGGCCGCTTTATTGAAACAGGTGCGTATCACAATTTATTAACACTAGCAACTGCCTTACAAAACTAAAACCTCACTATACATAAGTTATCTGCCCCCTTGTTCCCCCCCCCCCACCCCTACGATCCCCACATCAAAAAAACCTAAGCCGCGCAGCGCTCCCAGCTACCAGGTCACCAAACCCAAAATATTGGCCGGGAAAGCGCAAAAAGCCCCTATATACTTTTGGGATATTATTCAAAATGGGGCTGCAATTGAGCTAATCCCAATGTAGCCCAAAGTATACCAAAATGGCCGCTCCCTGTCCAACCCCTCCCCCTCCCAATCTGCCCTGGGGCAGACCTTGCGGTGCTCAGCTTCCCCCCCAAGCTTCCCATGTGGATTCTCTGACTGCAATCTCAGAACAGGTTTGGGGAAGTTCTTTTTTCAAGTATCCTCTATAGGCTGTTCTCCAGACACAACCTTTATATAGAGTGATGCTCCATACTGCAGGGCAGGGCAGTTTCCAGCCAGGAGCACCCACAACAAAGGCACAAAGAGGTCTGATATTTCTGCAACTGGCTTACCACTAGCCACACTGAGCATGATCAGGATGAAGACATTAGGCAGGACTCACCTAAAAAAAATTCTTCAATATGTTTAAATTGAAGTTTGTCACTTATTTCTCTCTGATTGGCTTTAAAGAGATCTACACCTATATTGCTCGAAATCCTTGTACCGCTTCACTTACTGGAAGTGTAAACCTCCACCCCGCCCCCCCCCCTCTGAAGGTCGGGTCTAGTTGCGCCCCTAAATGTCACAGTTAATGTTTTATGGAATTTATCTCACTGTCTTAGTTTTTTTTAAATCTTTTTCTTTGATTTTTGTTTTTCTCTTCCTTTCTTTTTTTTCTGAGTATTCCATAAGTAAACATCTCGTAGCTGGTAGACGAATGTGATATACAATTTATTTTATAATACCATAACTGCTGTATGCTTTTGTTCCTTATATGTAAAACTCAAATAAAGATTTACCTGGAATGAAGAAGAATACAATGTGGTAAAACTGGTTCCTGTATGTTATTCCCCACTGCACATGGAACATTTATAATCGGGTGCAAAAATACCTAATTCAGTCCCCCAGGAAGCACTGGAACTGAGGAATATTTCTGTTCTGGCCCTTGGTAAATAAGGAAATAAAGCCAGCAGAGGGAAGAGACAGTAAGTATATTCAGCCGCACTCATCATGCCACAGAAGAGGGACGGTTATCATCACAGGACGAACAATAAATATTTGCAGAACTACAGCGTGTTTAAAGTGTTTAAGTTAAACTGAGTGTGCTTGCTTAACGCCTAGGTTCCCGGCGCTACAAATCCTCCTTGTTAACTGTTCTACCTGTTCCTGGTTTGCCATGGTGTTTGCAGAGAGGCACCTGGACTAGAAAGGCTCATCTTAAAGGAGACGCATCATTCCCTACTATCATTGTAATTGAATATTTGCCTCTTCATTTTTTGTTGAAGCTAAGAGAGATTCGATACTGGCAAGACAGAAGTACTATCTCAAGTAATTTGTTTAAATACAAGATTGTTGTGCTAAGAAGCATTGAGCTTCATGGAGCACTATCCCAGCAAAAGACGTCGGGCCGGATATACGACCATATTTTGCAGTCGCAAACGGGAAAACGGCCCGTTTGCGACCGCAAAATTGGTTTGCTCCATGTACAAACCCCATTTTGCGAGTCGGTAACCTTTTAATGACTCGCAAAATAGGGTTTGCGACGCGCTATTAGGGAGGGACGTGCCAAGAGCGTCCTTCCCACCCTAATAATGACTCGCACTGCAATGTAAGATTTTTTTGCGACCACACTTGCAGTCGCAAAACACGTGGGGGCAGATTTACAACAAAGTAACGCAGCACGGTGCAGCAAGTCATTTTGATGCGCCGTGCTGCATTTGTTTGGAAAGCACAGTGATGAGACATATTTACGAGAATATGTTGCATCTCTGTGCTTCCCCTGCGCTGGAGAAAAAACTGCAGCCATGCACCGGCACAGGCACCCTTGCACCATGGTGCAAGGGTGCCTGCGTTGTGGGGAGATTGTTTTTGTACAGGAAGGGACACCTTCCTGCACAAAAACAATCACAAGAGGCTTTTTCCTCTTTCAATGAGTGCTGTAGAATGCAGCACACATTGAAAGAGGAAAGAACAAGGAGAAATGAAAACACGTTACTCCACCTCTAGGATGCATTCACACGCATCTCCAGATTTACGATTTCTCGAAAATCTGGAGATGTATCTTGTTCCATGGGTGTTGCGTGGGAACACCCACAGCAACACCCATGGAACGCCCGTTCCACGCAGAGTGCTGCGTGTGAAGGGGCTATATTTACCTGGAGAGGAAAAGTCATGCAGGGTGGCATTTCCTCTCCTTGTAAATATGGAGGATCCCCCTGCGCCACCAGTATGCCACGGAAAGTGACGTAGTGGTGGTGCAGGGGGCTTGTAAATCTGCCCCTTGCAGTTTACCACCTACTTTAGGTAGGTGGTGACCCCCTCACGAACGGGAAGGGGTGCCTAGGGGACCCCTTTCCCTTTGTGAGTGTGTGCAAAAATATTTTTTAAGAGCAGGCAGTGGTCCCACAGACCACTGCCTACTCTTAAAAAAGGAAACAGAAACGTTTAATTTTTCTTTTTAAATGCATCCCGTTTTCCTTGAAGGAAAACGAGCTGCATAAAAAAACTGCTTTATTGAAAAAGCAGTCACAGACATAGTGTTCTGCTGACCCCAGCAGGCCACCATCCCTGTAAATGCTAGCCATTCCCAATGGGGTTGCAAGTAGCACCTGCCTCGTAAATATTATTGAGGCAGGCAATTTGTTACCCCCCCATTAGCAATCGCTAACAGTGTCTGAAACACTGTTGTGAATTACATTTTGCGAGTTGAAACAACAACAAAATTTGCGACAAATTGCAAGGGTCGTACATTTGGCCCCTTGTGCACTAAAGGATTCTACTCAGTTTGCAAAAATATTATCTTCCACATGGTTTATGCAGCTGTCAGATGAAGGTCAAAGGTCCGATTAAACTGGACTCCTTCCCAAGGGGCTGATTACAAATTGAACAGTACTGAGGGCAGAGTAAAATCGCATGCAATTTTACCGTTACCATGTGGTTAATCTGCTCCCGTACATTTTTTCCCATTTTATTATAGTATAGGGACGTGTTTCGGTAGTGGTGCTGCTGCTCATTTGACTTACTACTAACACCTATTTGCATGTCGCTTTAACCGCTGTCAATGCCTTTTTAACCATTTCTGTTGGTTCTTTATTTTATTACTTTGCCTGTAATTTTAAAAATTATTCCGATTCACTTACTTCTTTGCTGCTCCTTCCTGCCTAGCCCCACCTCCGGCTCCCTTCCCCGTTCCTCCATGGGTGTTAGTCTCGATTGCGTGGAGAGAAGATAGCCAGTTCCGGTTGGTTGGCGGTCTAGTGCACAGGCTCGCCTCACCCTAAATGGAGACACAATGCGGAACGCGCAGCGGACGTGTTTAGGTAGTGGTGCTGCTGCTCATTTGACTTACTACCAAAACGCTAGTTGCATGTCGCTTTAACCACTATCTATGCCTTTTTAATAAGCATGGGCGAATTTTGCGAATCTCGCGTTCGCGAATTTCGCGGATTTGCGAACTCGCAATTCGCAAAATCCGCGAATTCTCGCGAATTTGCGGATTTTTTTTTTTATTTGTGTTCGCGCGGGTTTCTGCCAGTTCGCGAGGGTTTTGTACAATTTCGCAAAACGCGAACTTACCTGTCGGGTCGCAAGTTTTGCGAACTTGTTGTTTCTACGTGTCCAGCCTGTTTGGAACACTCTTCTTCATCACTGCCACTTTCTGTCACCACTGCCACTCTCTGACTACTCATGCCACCCTCTGGCCCACCCATGCCACCCTCTGTTTCATCACAGCACCCTCTGGTTGTCCAGTCAGTGTACATTATTGTGGCAAAGCAAAGCACACCTTCCTTGCCTCAAGTGACCTGAATTAGTTTGGGGCTGATTAATGTGTCACAGAATATTTTTTTAGCTGGCACCTGCTTCCTTAGTGCTTCCTGATTAGTGATCTTTTGCACTTGCTAAGTGCTTTCATTGTTGCAAAATTAGTTACAACACCTGCCCTGCCCCAACTGACAATAATGAATTAGGGGCTGATTAATGGATTTGAACTTCCAGCCTGGCTCCTGCTTGTCTCCCTTAGCTGTAATTCAGGACCTTTGTGGCATATGTGTAACTATTCTGAGGTTCAGAGCTGGGTCACATAATAGTTGCAAGTAGGCAACTGAAATCTGGAGGGGCCCCTCAGGAAGCACTACAGGAAATGGCTACTAATGATGAGCTTGAACTTTTGAACCTGGTAAGTAGTTTCAGTTTTGCTAAGATCGTATTTCTGCAATTTAGCGCTTATTCGCGGGGCGCGAAGTTGTACTGGGAAGCCGCGAACTCACGCGAACAGTGCGAGCAAGCCATAAAATCCGCTGCTCGCGGATTTGCAGATTTTGCGGGAGATTCGCGAATCTCACGGATTGCGAATTTACCGAAAATCCGCAAAATCCGCGAGCGAAACGGATTTTCCGCCCATGCTTACTTTTTAACCATTTCTGTTGGTTCTTTATTTTATTACTTTGCCTGTAATTTTAAAAATTATTCCGATTCACTTACTTCTTTGCTGCTCCTTCCTGCCTAGCCCCACCTCCGGCTCCCTTCCCCGGTCCTCCATGGGTGTTAGTCTCGATTGGGTGGAGAGAAGATAGCCAGTTCCGGTTGGTTGGCGGTCTAGTGCACAGGCTCGCCTCACCATAAATGGAGACACAAAGCGGACGCGCGCAGCGGACGCGCGCAGCGGGCATGCCGGCGGCGCGCCAAAGGCAAGCCCGTCTGCGCCCGTCCGCGCCGGGATGATGCCATATGCCAGAAATCCCGGCCAATCCACCATTGATCATAAACCTCCAGCACAAATTAGCCATACTAAACAGATCCTTCTGAGTTTACAGCCGAAAGCAGCCCCGGACTATGTACCAAACTCATGGCCTTCCATGGAAGGCCCAGTCTCATGCCGATATTGCCGGTTTCAGTATGGGATCTTATCTCCTCAGCTCAGCCAGAACTGGGTTTCCTAACTGAAACCTGGCTCAAACCCCATTCACTTCCAGCTATCGCATTAGACATTCCGGAAGGATTTAAAATAATTAGACTGGACAGACCTCTTAAAACTGGAGGTGGTGTTGCCATTATTTATAAAGATGGCACCAACATCTCGGTTCTAGATCAATGTAGTACGGCAAACATGGAAGTTTTGGTCTTCAGGATAGATACACCCACACATGTATATTGGAAAGGGGCACTGGTATACCGCCCTCCTGGACCGGTGGCCAACTTCTCTCTGCAATTAGTTGAACTACTGGCCACGCATATAAATTCAGGCAATAACTTCCTACTATTAGGTGATTTCAATGTCCATAGTGACCGTACTGAAAATTTGGATGCCCAGACTCTCAAGACCGACCTGTCCCTATTAGGACTAGTTCAACATAATGTAGGCCCCACACATGTAGCTGGTCACACATTGGACATGGTTTTCTCCAATTCTACCACAATTAAATGTGAACCCCCCAGACAAGTGAACTGGTCAGATCACTCCATCATTGAATTCCACATGCATGACCTGATTGTACACAAAAAACGGATCCCGGCTACATCTTATTCATTGAGACAGTGGCATACGGTCTCAGCAGATAACTTTCAAAGTGTGTTCACTGAACCTCAGTTTGAAGCTGCTGACAATATTGAGACAGCCCTATCTATATATAATTTGGTTATTGCCAAAGCCATTGACCAGATAGCCCCTCTAAAAGTCTGCATGAACCATCCTAATCAGCGCCAAACAGTGTGGTTTACAGATCAGCTGCGCCTACAAAAGCAAGCCTGTAGGAAGTTAGAAAGGATCTGGAGGACCACACATACTGAGGCGGACAGAAATCAATACCACCTCTCTTTGACCAACTATCATAAAAACATTAAGACTGCATGGAGGGAGCATATATCATCACAATTAACACAAGCTGGAAACTCATCTAAAATGCTGTATCAAATGTTACAAACCTTCATCAAACCTAAGGCTTGTGAAAGCATCGAACCATCCTCTCAAAAAATGTGTGACGATATCTCTTCTTATTTCTCTCATAAGATAGAGGTGATAAAATCTTGATGACGGGAAATACGGTTAGCAACTCTGAGTCCTCACTTGCTCTCAACCATGTGCTGCTCAGTGATTTCTCTGCCATCACTATAACTGAGGTTGAAGCATTGATGTGCAAGATCAAATCCGGCTCACCATCTGACTATATCCCTGCTAAAATCATCCCATCCCTGGTTAAACAACTAGGCCACATAGTCCAGTCCCTTGTCAACCTTTCCCTTACACAAGGTCTGGTGCCACAGGAATGGAAGACGGCCTATGTGAGACCCATTCAGAAAAACTCCAATATCTCATGGTCAGAGCTGTCGAACCTCCGCCCCATCTCACTTCTTCCGTATCTGAGCAAACTCACGGAGAAGCACGTTAACACCCATCTATCTAACTTCATCGAACAAACTGGATGTTTAGATCATTCCCAGTCCGGGTTCAGGCCCAAACACAGCTTGAATCTGCACTTCTTTCAGTGACCGATAACATCAGAATGTCCCTTGACAAAGGACATTCTATGATTCTGGTGCTGTTGGACCTATCCGCGGCGTTCGACACGATGTCCCATATGTCATGCTCAGAAGATTGGAAGAGGTGGGGCTAAGGGGGCTGGCTCTGTCATGGATGAGGAGTTTTCTGTCGGGGCGCTCGCAGAGTGTCAACCTCGGCCAGTATCGTTCGACCCCCATGGTACTGACTAAGGGGGTGCCATAGGGCTCCTGTTTGAGCCCTACGCTTTTTAACATATATGTCGCCCCCTTGGCTAGTCTCCTAAGGACATACGGGTTCATCCCCGTCTCATATGCCGATGACACGCAGCTCCTCTTTCCATTCAGTAAACTCACAACCGCGGTCCAACGGGCCTTCTCTGATGGAATGCGTGCTGTGTCCCAGTGGATGGTAAACAACTACTTACAATGTAATGTAGGGAAGACAGAGGTGATGCTATTTGGCGAGGCCCCTCTTCTGTGGACTCCTGAATGGTGGCCATCAGTTCTGGGTCCTAACCCTGTCCCCAAGCTTGTTGTTAAAAACCTAGGTGTCCGCCTGGATCAGGTCCTTAGTTTAATAGAGCTGGTGACTCAAACAGCTAGTTCATGCTTCCATATAATCGGAATGCTCCGAAGAGTTTTTCCTCTACTCCCTGACTCCACCAGAAAAACTCTGGTCCAGGCTCTGGTGATCAGTCGCCTGGACTACTGTAATGGACTGCTGATTTCGGCTAATGACTCTTTACTAAGCAGACTTCAAGTAGCCCAAAATAGAGCGGTCAGACTGGTCCAGAATGCGCCACCTAGGTCACCTTCACGACCTTTGTTGGTGAAGCTCCATTGGCTGCCCATCCGCCAACGGATCAAGTTTATATCCACAAAGCACTCCAAAATATGGGCCCCTCCTACTTGGCGGACAAATTCTTACCTTACACTCCCTCACATGCTCTTCGTTCCAGCAGTAAAAATGTCCTCTAAATACCAATCATTAAGAGAGCAAGATTGGGAGGGAGAGGGAAGGCCCTCTCTTACCTTGGCCCACACCTCTGGAATGATCTCCCTGACTCCCTCAGACTCTGTCCCGAACACACAAAATTTAGGAAACTTGTAAAGACTTTTCTGTTTCACACTGACTGAGTATGCTAGTGTCCTCATCCCTCCTCAAAGCCCGCCTAAGCGCAGAGATACTCCTTCGGGATTCGATTCAAGCGCTTTACAAGCATATAAATAAAATAAATAAATAAACCTGATGCCCAGTCAACACCATAACATATTTTCAGTTAGTACAAGTTATACCACTTGATCACTATATCCATGGCCATGGGATTGGTCCATAGAGCACAGCATTAAAGAGAGAATGCGAGCTATGTGATAACATGCCCTCAGTGGGATTATAACCACATCGTTTTGTAGCAAGTAGATCTCATCCAAACAACAAGAAAGAATTAAAGCCAGTTTAACTAGTGAAACCAGTGCTGCTAGGCAATAGAGCTACGGATACACACCCAAGGGAGTTGGGAGGCGGGGTATTCTGGGGAGACTCTTCTTCAAGCACAGAAAGTCGGAATATATATGTTTCTGTGGAGGGAAGGGGGTTCAATTAATCAATCATCTGACTTATAGAGTGCACAGCTACTCAGTGAAGGCCTGGTGCTAACTAGGCTTGTAGACCATTCATGCACAGCAGGTTATCTAAATGCGTCTTCAATAGTCAAGTCTTCAATATATCCACTAGGAAAGTAATTTCTACATCATTTACTTTACCATTTACAAATGGACCAGATTGATCTACCTCAAGAGTGGCTCCAAGCACACACTCTTCCTCCTCTCTCAGGCACCGTCAGAAGTATTCTTCAGATTCACTCCCTCCATCTTCTTTCAACCAATATTGTTGAGACACATTTGACACATTCACCCTTGGCGATCTGTTTACCTGTTCACCTCCGCTGAATCCTGTTTCTGCACTGTATCTCTGCACATTTACACAGTTTGGAAGTGGCGGTTGTGGTAACTGACTTTGCTGAATCACTACCTGTCGCTGTAGCTGTTGCTGCTCATTTATCTCATTCTGCATCTGTGGATTTAATGATGTATTTTTTAAATAAGTTCTGGGCAGATTCTTACATTCACGCTTCCAGTGTCCAATTTCGCCGCAGTTAAAACATGGGAGTTTCCGTTTTAACTCTTCTATATTTCCTATCAATTTTGGTTTATTATAATTACCTTTAAATGTCCCTTGATTCTGATCAACATTCTTATTTCCTAAACCTGCTAATTGTTGTTCAGCCACTTTTACCTGTGCCTACATAGCCTTTTCTTTCAACTTCTTTTGTTTAGCTTCTATTTCATCACTACAGTATTTTGCTTTTCTCAAAATCTCATCTACTGTGTTTGATTGCCAACCAACTATTCCAGTTCTTACCATTTCACTAATTTCAGGTCTCAAGCCATATACAAATCTGTATATAAAATGGCTCATGTCTTTCTCACTTAAATGTTCATAACCACTGTATTGTTTAAATACCAGCAGTAATCTTTCATAAAATGAATGTACTGATTCTTTTGACTCTTTGATTGTTCTGTCAATTTTAACCCAATCTATCTCTTTTGGGGGAATCTTGTTTTTCAAAAACACAATTACCTGTTCATACTTTCTCATCACATCTGGAGAAGGAGCACCTGTTACTTTATCTCGAGCATATTCTTCTTTAGGCCAATCTATAGTAATTTTACATTCTGCCCAAAGATCTGATGGGACAACTATATCAAAGAATCCATCAAGATAAATCCACAAAACTTTTGAAACTTTCACAAATCTGTCTACCTGTCTATACCATTCTACAGGTTTTTCTCTAAATCAAGGAAAATCATTTGTGAACATTAAAATGTCCTGTCTTTTCCATGGGACATGCACATACCCTCCTCCCGCTATTTGTCTCATTGGAAATTAATTTACTACTTTTTCTTTTTCTCTGACAGAAAAATCTAAACTTGTTCTGTCTTCATCTCTTTTCTTTGTCCATTTTGCTCTCAATTTACTTAATTCACCCCATTTTCCCAAAATCACAATTAAATCTTTTATATGAATTATTCTTCCTGTGGTATTCATATTTTCAATGCCTTTTTCAGAGAAATCCACCCTATAGGTTTTCTGCAAATTCTTCTGCTTACTTAAATCTATTTCTAGTTCAAAAGCCATATCCTCTAATTGATCATATTTGTTTTTCGTTTTCCATGTTATGCTTTTGCAAATAAATAATAATTCATCATCCTGATATGCCTTCAATCTGTCAGTTCCAATTGTTCCATTTATTAATTCCTCTAAATCTGCTTTTAATTTTGTAATATCAAGTATTTTACATTCTGGGGTTTGTGTTAAATCTATTTTACTCAGACTCTTTTCCGGAGTTCCAGAGTCAGATTCTGCACCAGATGGAGTTTTACATGACGAACTTTGATTAAAAGTTAAGCCAGGCACCATTATTTTCTCTCGATGTATTTCAGACAAATCTGAATAAAAATTTTCAGTCACTTTCTGTATTTCTGAATTTAATGGAACAGTTAAAGCTGAATGCCTAATTTCCTTTTGATCAAATACTGGAAGAACAGGTCCAATCGTTACAGGTACTGTTACTGCTTCCATGCTTTTAGTTAACTGCTGTATTAATTCATTCGTAGAACGAATATAGTCTGAAGTATTTGGGGTTTTAATATAATTTCTATTTTCTCCTGATATATTTGAATTACATCTTGTTTCTACTCTTTCGGGTGTTTCTCTATAATTCGGATTTGTTTCAGGGGATGTCTCATCAATAATTTCTCTTTGAGGGGCACTTGGAGAAGACCATTAACAAACTGGTGGATAAGGTGGCGTTTTTTTTAGTATAAATTTCTTCTAATACCGCATCTTCTGAATCACTTTCTTCACTATTTCTATTTTTCTTTAGAGCACTCTTTTGTCCAGTTACCTCATCAATTAATCTCACTGGATACAAGCCATCACACATGTCTGCACTTCTCCATTGACGCATTCTATCCTCATGTGTTTCTCTTTTAAGACCTAATCCTGTATCCCTTAGTACTCCTCTACTCTCTCGATCTAATGCAAACATTTCATCTTCCCATTCAACTAAAGCTTCAAATTGAGTAGGTCTAGGCTTTGGTACGAGTTTCATCATTTTTTCTCTTAAGTTTTTCAAAACTGCCATATTAAATGATCCATCTTCTAGCCATGCTAATACACCATCATTTTCAGTATACTTCATCCAATTCTCAATCCAAAGACAAGTATGATAACCATATTCACCCAACATGTAAGCTGCAGGTGTTTTGTACTTATATGAAGTAATCTTCCACCTCGCGTTGAAATTTTCTTGTCAGGTTTAATTTTGTTTTTCAATTTCTGAAACCATGAAAGCTTCTTTTTCTCTTCCATGTAATAGCAATCCATGTTTTTAATCAATTTCCCTTACTTTGGAAAAGATCGTAACAACTTCCTTGTTATTCCGTAACACCAACCAATCCGTGCGCCAAACTTACCAACAAACCAATCAGGTTAAGCTTCGTCACTATTTTGCTCAACCAATAGAATTACTGTTTTTCAGGATGTTTCGCTAAAATAAAGTGATAGTTTTTTCAATCATTCAAGTATTCTTATCGCGTGAAATAGACAACGCTATTTTTTACAGAATATATAAGTTTGTCGATAAAGTAAGGCTACTTTACCCTTCTAGCAGGTAATAACGAACTCGTTTCTCTCTAAATGCACATACAGATATATTTTATACCTCCTTAGAGACAATTTAGAGTTTCACTCGATCGTACATTACAAATTCATTTACGCACATTCATACAGAAAAATCCCTAACCATGCATACATGAATCTTTAGTAGGACTTTAACCCACAATTAAAAATCCTCACTCGCTAGTAAGGTAGACGACGCTTCCTTACCCTTCACTTAAGCTTAGATAAATTCTACTACTCTTTTCAAAGTGAGTTTTAAAACAGGACACCAGTCCCTATACTCGAAAGCTACGATTTCATAGACAATCCTCACTATGCATTCTACCGTACACACCTAAAATCCCTAAACTTGTGCTGTACGACCACAACACTTGTGATATACGACGATACCACTATTTTGAAACAGAACAAATGCACTGTGTAACTTCACCTGTCACATTTCTCATGCCGGCACAAACCAGGAATTTTCACACTGCTGGAAAAAACCTTTCGACTACATATAACAACTGAACAAACTTAACATGTTTTAGACATCAATCCTATGTATTACCATGTAACATGCTAGTTACCATAGAAACCGTAACTCTGCTACCAAGTAATTGGTCCAGCGCTCTGATTGAAAAACTGTCTCATAAACGCTACCTATCACCTCAATTCTCACCATTAATCATATAACACATATGAAGGCCCTTAACACCAATGAGACAATTTTGAGCAACTGAATCAGGTGGTATGATTAATAAAGCTATTCACATATTATATACAATAATATATACAACTGCAGGTTATCTTTCTTTACCATGGTTTTAAACATTCTTTAATCAGACCACTAAGGCGATTGAATCAACTGACGGTAACTAGACCATGAATAAACAAGACCAGCTTGTCTCTTCAAATCTAATTTTATTAATTTTATTTTTCATAAAGTTAAAGCATTTACGTTTTAGAATCTTTATTTTATAAGCAATTAAGAAAGTAGCATTTTAATAAGGAAGTGAATTAAAACTGACATCATCAAAAACAAGCTCAGGAAAACGAATTATTAGCAAATTAACAGTTTCCCATTCCCTAAATCTATTTCCCTGACTATATCTCGCTTCACCTAGAAAGGAAAAATCATTTAAAGTCTGCTATCCTTACATGCGCCAAAAGTCCAACAGCATGTCATGTCACTCAGTAATCGGAAAGTAAGAGTTTTTTCTCTGCTCGTAGTGCCAGACTTTATACCTTTCTCTCTAGCTACACTTTCTACATTTTACATTCTTCTAAGCAAATCCGAGCTTTTCATTGGCTGTCCTGTGTCAGTCCATGATAAAAATATTAAGTCATCTCCGACTCTTGACCAAGTCCAGGCTTCATATAAGCCCTATTGTCTTTCATTTCCACATCCTTCAGTTTCCTCAAGAAAGTTACTTTTTCCTCGAGTTCCAAACATTTACTTCCTAGCCTTGGCAGACACATTAAGTTCCTGTCCTTGAGCCTTTATCCATGAGCACGTTCAAACACAATCAATCAATCAATCAATCAAAGTACTTTATTTGGTTAAAAGATAGTAACCATAAAAGTGTGCAACATAAAATACATAAAATTTCATTTACATAAAAGTTTTAAATATAATTTCCTATATATAGCAGCTTTCCTTATCATCGAACCGTTACAAGTCATTCAGAGAGATCTAATTTCGCAATAAAAGAACATGTCAGTCCACCAAGTGTAGACCGGAGAATAAGTCAAATCGGTTATAGATGGGAATATTATAGCTGCTCGGTAGGAGGCCTCTACTACCCATTGGGTAGTTGTTTTCTACATTCAATCTTACAGGTGGCAGGTATGGTATTCTAGGGTAGAAATCACACAGTTCCCAAGTTGCTATAGGGCTGTCTCCTATTTGTGGCTGCCAACTTTGAAGATATGGGACGACATGGTTATCTCTGAAGTTTACTATTACCAGGTCTCCAGCTATATCCTTTAGGAGGGATCCTAACCAACCCACCCTTCTAACATTTAGAATTTTTCCGCCGATATTAGGTGGAAGGGGTCTATTTTTGGTTAGCCAAAATGAAACCTTCTTTTTCAAATCTTGTTGACATTCGATTTTTCCATTTGTGAGCGCAGGCACTCCCGAGAGGATGCACACAAATGGTGCGGCCTCCGGTGGTAGGTTTATGTGGTTAATTTTTCTTTGTATGTTACCTTGATCTCGACTGTCCCCTCGGAGCTCGTGGCTTCTTTAGTCAGCCCTACTCTAGGAGCAGAGCTCTGTACTATTGTAGGTTTTAAGGTTACTTTCTGAGTATTTGGAAATGATGTTTTTGAAACAACTGATTGAGTTTGGGCGGTATTACTTTGTGCAGTAGTTTTGGGCACGTGGGTAACAGCTAGAGTCTGTGTTTGCTTATGTCCTTCCATTCTTTTTATAAGTTGCGTGTTTGACTTGGTAGTTTCCTCTATGCTCGTAAGCTTTTCCCCTAAACTCTTCATTCTTTCTATCAGCGGAGATATTAAAGATTTAACCAAATATTCAATCTGAGCCAATAGGTTAGTTGGTGGAGTAGATGCCGGAGATTCTAATATTGAGCATACCTTAGGTGTTTTAGGGGTGGTGGTAATAACCAATGGGGGACTAGTATGCAATTTTTGTTGTTTTGCTAGTCTCCCCTTATGTTTAGCACCTTTACGCTTTCTTTTAACAGAAAGGAACTGAGGGTGCGCTATCGATTGAGTATTATCTTTGGCCGATGGTGAAAGGGGGGTACCCAGGAGGCTTTCATTTAATTGGGATGGTGTACTAGGCTGGGGACTTATATTACCCGTAGAGCAGGTAGGAACACCAATTTGCTCATTTCCCTGCTCTACAGGAGTATACATGGTATTACAGATCTCATTTAGTTCCCCCAATAATGAAGAATTTTGTGCTAGGTCAGCTGATACCAGGGGAGATCGTTTACTGGATGTACTTTCTATAGAGAGACGACGTCTGCTCTCTCTAGTTCACGGTCAGTATCCGATGTTGTCCTGGTTAAGTAATGATCCAATGTCCCCTTAATCGAACCCCCCTGAGAAATAATACCCTTGGGGGCCCCTTTACGAGTCATAGTGTAGCCGCTTTTATATATGTAGCAGAGGAGATACAACAGCAACAAACACTTGTAATGGTCGAGCGCGCGTCCCAATAGCCAAAGTATAGTACCTAGGAAAGAGCCAGAGTGTACATATAAGCAGTCACTGGTCCGGGTTACCTCCTTTTTTGGCAGAAAACAAATGGGGTTGCCTGCCCAGGCCTCCTCTGGCCTCTGAGGGCCACCGAGGGCCCGCCCTTTACCCGGGCTTAGCCCGGCGCCGCCCGCGCGAGTCCCGCGGGGCGGGAGGCTCTCCGTGGTCTTATGGAGGCAGCAGGCGCAGCGGGAGCGTCACAGGAGTGCCGGGCTGCTGGGGGATGTAGTCCCCGGTTTTCGCTGTGGCCGTTTCCCTCACGGTGGGACAGTAGAGCTTGCCGTTTCCCTCACGGCTCGTCGGTACCCATTGGCGATGTTTCAAAGGTGCTCCCCTTTGGCCGCTCGACCCTCCGTGGTCTTGTGGAGGCAGCAGGCGCAGCGGGAGCGTCACAGGAGTGCCGGGGCTGCTGGGGGATGTAGTTCCTGGTTTTCGCGGTGGCCGTTTCCCTCACGGCGGGACCGCAGAGCTTGCCGTTTCCCTCACGGCTCGTCGGTACCCACTGGCGATGTTTCAAAGGTGCTCCCCACTGGCCGCTCGACCCTCCGTGGTCTTATGGAGGCAGCAGGCGCAGCGGGAGCGTCACAGGAGTGCCGGGGCTGCTGGGGGATTTAGTCCCCGGTTTTCGCGGTGGCCGTTTCCCTCACGGCGGGACAGTAGAGCTTGCCGTTTCCCTCACGGCTAGTCGGTACCCACTGGCGATGTTTCAAAGGAGCTCAAACACAACCAAAGAACTGCTTTTTCAACCAGCGATGACAATGCAGTTAAAATCTTCACTGCTACGCATGTGCAAATGCTTCACTCTGGACAAGGTTTCACGTCTGCAGCTCTGTCAGCCATATTTTCTTTTTTTTTTTAAAGTTTGATTTATTAAGGAGAATAAAAGATGGGTAGGAAGGAAGGGGGGAGGGAGGGGAGAAGAGTTACAATAAGCTGGGTATATAAATAAACAATGTAATAACAATAATAATTTCATAAAAAAGAAAGCATCATGAGCATGAAAAGTTATGAACATATCATTAGAATGGAATATTATAAATAAAAACATAGTGCATTAATACTTAATAATTATAGATAATCAAATGACAAAAGAGTAAATAGGCAATAAGCGATTCATGGGGGTTTGTGAACTTCTACTGTTTCAGGTGCAGGAGAGGAATGGGCAGGGGAAGAGGAAGATAGGTATGTTACCAAAGGGAGCCAAATCAGATCACGTTTTACAGCTAGGGAAATGGGGGATACATAATTAGTGTCTAGGCGATGATTGAAACAGATTGCATTCCACCAGGACTGATAGGAAATATTTACGGCCTGTTTCCAATTAGAAGTAACAATATGAAAGGCGATAGCAATAAAAAGGTCAAGTAAAGGGTAGTGGTTGGGAGATTGAGGAAGGTCTGGAGAAAGGGAGCCGAGAAAAACTAAGGAGGGTGAAAAGGGGACCTGAAAGTGAAAAATTCTCTGAATTTGTCGCCAAACCAACTGCCAGAACTGGGAAGTAGGCGGGCATTCAAACAACATATGCTTAAGGTCAACAAAAGGGCAGGAACAAGACCAACAGGTAGGAGGGGTGTCTGATGAGAAATGCGACAAAGCAAGTGGGGTAAATAAAGTTCTATGATAAATGAAAAATAGAGTTTGGGTGGTGTTTGCAGCTCTAGAGGTCTTATGAAGTTTATTCCAAATTTTATCCCATTAAAGTACAGGCCTCCAGCTCCCATGCAAGCTCAACGCGAGATTTCAACCTATCGGTAATAGAACGGAAAGAGTTATATAGAGCAGATGCAGAAGGAGAAGCCTCTAGTAAAAGGGAAGTGGGTCTGCAATCCAAAGGAATATCGCTGGAAGGTGAAAGAGATTGGAGATAACAGAGCAAGACAGGGCGAAGGGAATTATATTGCGAGCGGGCAGAAGCAGGTAAAGAGAAAGTAGATTGAAGATCCTGAAATGAAAGGGGTGTATCCTGAGAAAGTAATTGAGATATCCAACATATTCCTCGAGAGTGCCAAGTTTTCCAATAAATAGTGCGATTACGAATTTTAAGATGAGAATTATTCCAAATTGGTTGCTCATGAGTGGAGAGTAGGGATGGATAGGATGAAGTTAAATAAGGAGAAAGAAGAGTTCGAGAGTGTGAAAGAATAGGTAACCGAAGACGAGTTAAAGAAGATGTAAAGGACAGAAATTCACAGAAGATTAAAGGAGAGATAAAAGAGGATTCCATGCTGAGCCAGACAGGGGGAAAGTGAGGCAGAGAGGATGAAAACCAGTGAATCGATTGTTTGAAGGAGAAAGCACAATGATATCGTCTGAAATCAGGGAAACGTACTCCAGAATGAGCCTTATCTTTCCGCAAAGTGGCAAGAGCTATTTGGAATGTTTGCCATTCCATAAAAATTTTAATAATAAAGAATCAGTTTTCTTAAAGAAAGAAAGAGGAATGTGTAAAGGAAGCATGGAAAGGGTATAGAGAAGCAAGGGAGAAAGCATCATCTTTATAGAGTTAAGGCGGCCCCACCAGGACAAAAAGAGTGGATGCCAACAAGTGATAGCTGTGTCTATTTTTTTGAAAATATAATCAAAGTTTAACTTGAGGGTATCGGATAATAAAGGAGCAAACCAGACCCCTAGATATTTGATTTTGGATGGTTGCCATGATAAACCCGTAGAGGAAAAAAGATGTTTCTGACAAAGAGGATTTAAAGGTAAAATTTCACATTTGTCGGCATTTAAGCGGTAACCGGAGACTGCAGAAAAGGAAGAGACCTGGTTAAGAAAAGAGGGAATAGAGATGGAAGGGTTATAGCAATAAAAAAGAATATCGTCAGCATAAACCGAAAGTTTGACTTGTTGGGAACCAAATTGAAAACCAGAAATAGTATCATCTAAACGGATTTTAGTAAGAAAGGGTTCTAAAGCTAAAACAAAAAGTAAGGGTGATAAAGGGCAGCCTTATCGAACCACTCTATGTAAAGAAAAGTAATCCGAGGAAATCCCATTAACAAAAATAGAGGCTTGGGGATCAGAATAAAGAAGTGATATAATAGAAATACATTTAGAAGGGATACCAATCCAGCGTAAAGCCTGAAACATGAAATCCCACCCAATCCTGTCAAAAGCCTTCTCCGTGTCTAGGGAGATAGCTGCAAAAGGAAGAGGTAAGGAAGAAGATTTGCTAAGAATGTTAAGAAAAACTCGGGAGTTATCAGAAGAGAGACGTCCTTTAACGAAACCAGACTGCTCTGGGCCAATTATATCTGGTAAGAGGGGATCCATGCGAAGTGCCAGTATTTTTGCTAGAATTTTGTAATCAGTGTTAACTAAAGATATTGGTCTGTAATTTTTGCACAAGGAGTGATCCTTATCATCTTTTGGAATTAAGCAGATTAAGGCTTGTTGAAAGGAACCGCTAGATGAACTGGTAGCGGAAAAAGATTGAAATAAAAGTAAGAGTTTAGGAAGGAGGAGAGAAGCAAAGTGACTATAGAATTCAATAGTAAACCCATCAGGGCCTGGAGATTTGCCATGACGAACTTTAGATACAGCAGAAGAAACTTCAGAGAGTGAAATGTCTCGCTCCAGAATGCGAAAGTCAACATGTTAAACTGAAGGAGGAGGAAGAGATTGAAAATAAGAGAGGAGATCATCAGATGATGGAACTTGTTCTGGGGTATAAAGAGTGTCGTAAAATTTGGCAAATTCAGTGAGGATTTCTTTATCTTTATAAGTAGAGTCTCCAGAAGAAGTTTTGATAGATTGAATTTTTGTACGTTCTTTACGAATCTTTAAGTAATTGGCCAAAAGCTTTCCCATTTTATTCTTACCCCCATAATATCTAGTTACATTTTAGTAGAGTATTAGAGGCAGCGTCTGTAGTAAATTTGTTAAAAGAGATTTTTGCATCAATAAGAGCTTTAAGGGAGGAATCAGATTTAGAAGCAATGTAAGCAAGTTCAAGGGCTTTAATGTCAGACAGAATTTTCTCCGATTTGGCCTCTCGAAGTTTCTTGCGTCGGGATACAAAGTTAATAATAAAACCCCCTAGAGGCTGCTTTAAATGCATCTCAAACCGTAACAAAAGGGGAATCTGGAGTGTGATTAAAATGAAAAAATTCCTTGGCAAAGGCAGAGAAGTCAGAGCAAAAAGAGGGTTCCAGAAGTAAAGCATTATTAAACCTCCACCTGCCAGCGTGAGGAGAGAATGGGAGAAGGTCAAGGTCTACAAACACTGGGGCATGATCGAAAAGTAAAATGGATCCAATTTCAGAACGAATAGCATGTTGGGACAAGGATTTGCCGAGAAATATATGATCAATGCGGGATTGGGATTGGTGAGGAGGGGAGAAAAAACTATATTCTCTAAGGTCGGGATTGTATAATCTCCAAATATCTACTAAGGCATTATTTTGAAAGGAGTTCACAAACTGCGTGTGCATTCTAGAGGGAACAAAAGTGACTTTGGAGTGTCTGTCGAGGAAGGGATCAACAACTTGGTTACAGTCTCCTCTGAGAAGTATATAGTCTCCAAAAAAGGGAAGATAGTTTGGAAGAGATAGCAGGCCAAAAGGATCTATTGACGCCAGTGGGGGCATACACATTAAATAAAGTGAGTGGGATATTATCAATGAGTAAGTTAACGATGAGCCAACAACCATCAGTATCACATTCATAGGTAATCGAGGAAGCATTTAAATTTTTATGTAACAAAAGTAAAACACCATTTTTCCTAGATGTCGTAGGAGAACATAAAACATGACCCACCCAAGAACGTTTAAGTTTCAGAGCCTCCGGTTCAGCAAGATGAGTCTCTTGAAGGAGGGCAACATCAGTTTTTAACCTTGCTAAATGTGACAGAACCCTCTGTCGTTTAATGGGATTGTTTAATCCCTTAACATTCCATGTCGTTACACGGAATTAAACAGTTTGGAAGAACAATTGAGCGTAACATGCTCAGTAATGCATAAGAAATATAATGGAAAGAAAGTAAGAAGATGGAATAGGAAAGAAGAACAGAGAGGAAGATAGAGAGAAGATGAGAAAAGGAGGAAAAAGAGGAATAAGCTAGCGCAAAGGTAATAATGTATCCAAAGGAAAAGGACATGGATAGAAATAGAAACGAACAAAGAGACTGTACAGGTCCGAAACGAACGACTGAAAGACATACTTACTAAAACGGGAAATCCAAAACAGGGATGGGGGTGGTGGTGGCGGGAGATGACGACGACAAGAACCAGAGCGGACATCCAACCACTGGTAGTAGAAACCGATGGGCACATAAGAAAACAATAGGAAGCATCAGGATGAGGTTGGACTGAAGGAATATGGAAAGAGATGAGAAAAAACATTAGGGAAAAAAATGAGAGGTTCCGCAGCGAGACAAAACACAAGTTCGACTAGGGATATCAGTAGAATAAACAACAAAGTGTAATAATGAAACAAAAACTATAAACGGTAATTAATACACAACAAACAACATCAAGGAATAGAAAGAAGAAAGCACAATTAAGACACAATCAGAAGGAACCATAAGCAAAAAACAAGATCAGGAGAGTAACAGATGAGTAGCAGATGACATGGCCGCTCAGCCTGGCCTAGATGTGTCCATGACATCAGAAGTCTGTTGACGAAGGAAGGCTTGAAGGGCTGCAGGATCCTCATTGTAGTTGTTCTGTCTTTATACGTAACCTTGAAAAGACAAGGATGCAAGAGGCCATATCTAGCATTGAGGGCTCTTAACTGAGGCCTGAGGTCCAAAAACTTTTTCCTCCGATCAGCGGTGGCTTTGGAGACATCTTGTGACAGGTAGAGACAATGACCTTCCCATGTGATTTTCTTCTTAAGTTTGGCAGCTGAAAGGACCTGTAAAAGGTCAGTATGTTGTAGGAAGAGCATGATGACACCCCTAGGCTTGGAAGCGACTTTGGGGCCAAGACGATGAGCTCGCTGGATGTTGATGGAAGATAAAGCCGGATTGTCCAGAATTTTTGCGAGAAAAGATTGAAAAAAGATGGTAGGGTTGGACCCTTCTGTAAGTTCTGGAAGACCATATAAGCGTAGGTTGTTCCTGCGATTTCTATTTTCCAAGTCCTCGGTCTGACGTCTGAGTAGAAGGATCTCAGCCTCTATGGAGGGAATTCGGGAGCAGGTATTGTGTAAGGAGTCTGAGGACTGCTCCAGGGTTGTGACGCGTGAGTCCAAAGATATCCATTTCTCCTGCATGGCCTGCATATTATTTGTGGTAGCCTCCATAAAAGGCCTGAAGGCACGTAACTCCTCCAGGATAAGATCCATAGATGAGGGAGAGGAAGAATTTGTCCCAGGAGATGGCGGGTCCTTCTTCAAACGTTTGGACGAAGTCAAGGAAGACTGTGTCTTACTTCCATTCTGAGACTTAGGAATAGCCCCGTGGGCAGAATCAGACTTCGAGGATTTGCCCTCCTCCATTTCCTGGGTAGGTGAGTCGGATTCAGAACCAGAAGGCAGTTTCGGTAGAGGTGTGAGCTTCAGAGTCCGGAGTCTCCCCATAAAAGGCAAGTAAAACAGAGAAGTAAAAAGGAAAACGCAATATCACAAGGATCTTGTGGTAGAGAGCAGGCATGAATATGTGTGAGACCATTTCCTGGAGGCAATTGCAGAAAAGAGGCTTCCTGGCAGAATATTCAAGGCGCAGAGCAGCAAGAGTGTATATGGGAGAGCATCCTGAAGGCAATTACTGTAGCAGGGTTTCCTGAAAGAAAGCTTAGAGGAACAACAGCAGAAGCGTCGATTTAGAGGCAGGAAGACGCTGCAGCAGTATAGTTTGGAACAAAGTTCATGTCGATGAGGAGGAGATATAAATCAACGCTGAAAAAATAAACATTAGACAGCAATAGGCTCCCAATAGCTGCGCAGAAGGAGCTGAAGAAAAAGGGCGCTTCAAAGAGAGCCAGTTACATAAAACGTGAGGTATGCCATTGAGGGTTAACGCTGTGAGGGTCTTCAGCTGAGGAGAGGAGGACGTAAAGAAGCATCAGTGTATATGCGATGTTTGCTTCTAAAGTCTATTGTTGACGCACAAAATGGTGGCTGAAGATACTGAGGCAAACTCCTCACACAACTCTCACAAAGACCTCGAGGTTGGAGAACCTCCCAATGAGGAAAGGAGGGTAGAGTGCAGAAGAGGCACAAATTTAAGTGCAGGAGAGCATCACAGGAACGCACATCATTAAATGTGGTGAAAGCCTCAAAATAGCATTGTAGGATAAGAACGATGAAAAAACAAGCGTAGAGGGGCGCCTGAGAAAAGTCATTTACATTGTCAAGGAGGCTTACCCCAGAATTAGCGTTGCAGCACTCTCGAAGTATGCAGAGGAGACTAAGGAGAACAATTGTAGGTACGAGCCGGCCGCCGCGGAAAACCCCGACCGGCGTACAAAATGGCGGCTGCAGCCGCGAAGGCGAAATTCCTCGTAACTTGGTCGGGAGACCGCCAAACCGGTAAACAGTGAGGGCACAAAGCTCGCCTCACGTTCCGGTTCGCGGAATGAGGCACTTTAAAGCAGTTGACATGAGGAAAGGTGCCGGGATGATGAGGTACGGAGAAGTCGGAGTCGGAGCTACCGATTCACGCCGCCATCTTGGCCGGCGTCCAAGCCACCGTCAACCATATTTTCTGAACCACCTTTAGGCCTCCCTTTGGAAACTATTATTAAGCAAACACAAGACATCAATTAATTAAAGAATTGAGACCCATTCTGTTACCCTCCCCCTTTAATAATTAATCCTGTTAATTATGTTACCTAGCATTAAGCACATACAAGCAGCATTATATTTACTTTTCCATCTCGAACAGCGTGAACTCCATAGGCTCTTCATCACAGAAAAAACATAACCTAAGCACATAAAATAAGCACATGCCATTAACTTACCTGCCGCATTTAATACTGACAAAGACAATAGACAAGGTTAGTTTATTATTTTTTTCTTTGCATATGCAACATAGAGCACATTAGTTTATCCCGCGTGTATCAATGAATGTATTCTTAAACTAAATTGATTAGTCATTTCACCACATGCTTAATAATTTCATTATGGTTATGGGAGATTAACTTCACAAGTTTAAACAAAATTTTGTTCTTCACCTTGCTCCATCAAGTGCATCGCAATGTGTATTTCCTTTTCAATTCCTGATACTGCTTAACTTTGCTTTCTGCCAGATTATTCCAGGTTTTGTTTTCCTTCTTAAGATTTTTTCTCTGGAAGACTGGTTTTCCAGTTGCTCAGTAGTTTGGTCGGTCTTTTCTAACCTACCTGGAGTCTGAGCATGCCAGTCTGAGCTGTAGACCTTATTTTGGCACCAAACAAAGACCAGTTCCTACTGCTAAGAATAAACAAGCCTTGGCAAGGCTTGACAGATTGCAACTCTAAAATTGCTCATGTTCTGTAGTTCAGATGGATCAAGTTCAGGATTTATTGGTAGCTGTGAACACACTCACAGCCAAAGTGCAGCCTTCGACTACTGAACATTAATCTCTCTGGTTCTCTTTAGCAATTCTACAACTTGGTCTGTGGTTTAATTAATACCACTGGCTGAGCATAGATTTGATGGAAATCCTCACAAGTGCAAAAAAGTTTTGGACTCGTGCATGATACATTTCACGTTAAGACTGCATATTGATGCCTCAGATCACTCAAAAGTAGGATTTGTCAAGAGTAGCCAGATTAGGAATGGCCTCGCATGGGCTACTTCATTGGCAGACCAAGGAAAACCCTTTCTCGATAATTACACTGAATCCCTGAACTCTTTCAAGGCCATGTTTGAACGGCAGGATCAGCAATATTCCATGCTCGATGAATTGCTGGAGATTAAGCAAGGCCTTCAGTTCTACATCACAAGGTTTAAGGCTTGTGCGCGGGATATGACCTGGACACATTCAACCTTGTTCTTTGTTTTCAGAAAATGATTAAGTGATAAAAGATGAGTTGGCTCATATTTGTGACCACCAACTGTTGCTGAATTAATTGGCGATATTTCGAATCCCGTAATTCCTTTTGAGCTATACAATGCCCTAGCATTCTCCAGAGGTTTAGGAACTTGATATTTCCTGACTCTTTGCTCCATTCTATGATAGTTAATCATAATGATATTCTGATATTCTTTAGAGATCTTGAAAATTATAAAATACTTGTTGAAGAAGTGTTGCAAAGACTGAACGAAGATATTGTTCGCCAAGCTTGAAAAATGCAAGTCTGACCAAAGATCAGTAGAATACTTAGGTTTTGTCTTATTAGTTGACACCTTTGACAAGGATGACAAGAAGGTGAAAACAATTTTAAATTGGAAAATTACAAAATCTGTCAAAGAGACCCAAAGTCTAATTGGCCTGGCCAATTGTTACCAAAAATTAATTAAGAACATTTTCAATGTTTCAAATCCTATTACAGAACTCCTAAAAAAAAAGGGACGGTACTTAATGGGCAGAAGAGGCTTAAACAGCTTTCACAAAATGAATGCGGAAATGGACTGATGCTCTGATCCTGCTAGGACCTGGCAACTCAAACCCCTTCTTAGAAGAAACAGGGTTGTTCTTCTTCAGGGAAATAAATTAACCCCTTCACTGTGGCGGCTATTCCGCCGCAGTGCTAAGGGGGCGGGGGGCCGCGCGGCGCGCCCATGCTGGTGACGGAACCGCTCCGTCACCAGTTGCGGTTGCGCTGTGCTCATAACGGAGCGGTTCTGTCACGGGCCGGCCCGCTCAATGGAACGCTCAGCGCAGGTGCGGAATCCGCACCGCGCAGACGTGCCGAGCGGGCCCTGACGGAACCGCTCCATCATAAGCACAGCGCGACCGCGGCTGATGACGGAGTGGTTCCGTCACCAGCAGGGGAGGGGTTAAAGGAAGAACACCCAGTTGTAAACTCTTCTTCATCCGGTTGACAATGTATAAACTGTTCATATCAATCTAAAACTTTTACAAGAGGTGGAATGGTGAAATAGCTGCAAGGTTGTTGAGCTTATATTTTCCATCACCACAACTTTGTTACTATATACATTCCTGGTACATGTAATGCTGTGGCAGAATGTTCATCAAGGATGTATCCTGAAAAAGACTGTCTCGTTGTGACAGTGAAGTTTCGAAACTCCCAGGAAGTTATAAGCATTATCGCCACATCTAAATACTTTTTAGAAAAAGTTCAGAGAGGGGCTACGAAATTGAAAGAAAATAAGTGGAATTCTCCTGAACTAAACATCCAAAGAAAGGATGGATTGATTTGTGTTCAGAAAAAGGTTTTTCATTCTAACCAAGAGCATCTCACAGGCTTCTTACCATGCCTCAACTGTCGCTTGTAGAGGTCGCAGAGTGACAGAAGATACAATCAAATAAGATATTGGTGGCCTACAGTTAAAGTGGGGTGTAATTGATTATGTGAAATCTTGTGGCATTTGTGCTTAGGCAAAAGACCAAACTCAAGCCAAATTATCTGAAAGCCTTATAACGCCCCCAAAAGCCCTGTGTGGATATGTCTATTGATTTTATTGTATAGATCTGTCCAGATCAGAAGAATGTATGGTTATAATGGTAACAAGGAATTATTTTTCCAAGAAGGCTCATTTTAATCCTTTGGCCACAGTTCCTTCAGCTTCACAACTAGCAAAGATTTTTTCACTGACACTGTTCATCTACATGGTTTGCTTAAAAATGTTGTTTGCGACAGAGGAGAGCAAATTGTTTCCGAATTTTATCCATATTAGAGTTGAATTCATAGTGCCTTATCATCGGATTTTCATCCTAAAATTGGTAGTCAAAGCAAAAGACTTAATAAGACTTTAGAATACATATCTTGTTTTGTGAAAAGTTCCCTGACCAATTGAAAGCCCCTACCATCAGGTAAATTTGCATTAAGCAATACTAAGCATTCACCTATGGGATTCAGTCCATTTTTGCTATCAATAGATTCAATCCTGTCCATTAAATTCCACGTTAGAATCAAATGCACCTACAGTACAAGATTTTTACAAGGGGTCTAGAACGTCCACAAACTTGCTTCCTTAAATTTAAGGGAGTCAAAAGAGAAGCATGCCAAGAATGCTAGAATTTACAGCCTCTCAGAACACCACCCCAACATATACACCCCCCCACTATCTGACAACAGGCCTAACTTTGTGGGAAGGAATGCACTCTGGGGTAGAGATGAGTTGAGTCCTTTCTCCCTTCTTGGGTCTTTTGATGACTCAGTACATAGTAATTGGTTATTGCTAAACCCAGTTGCACCAGAAATAGAGAATAAATATGAGTGTATCTGTACAAGTCCCGATTAATTACGGTTGATAAGTAGTTTTTATGGTGTCAAGTACCCAGTATTGTACATATTTGTCTAATATTGCTGGTGCTGTCCTTTATCTGTGTACAGCTACTTGCCATCTCTGATGTTTCTGAACCATCATATTCATGAACATTGCATTGTGGGCAACCATCTACACACTCTGCTCAAAGGACCTAGCCAAGACGGTGTGCACACTGAATATTAAAACCAGAACATTGAGGAATGCATACATCGAGGACAAAATATCAAATCCAAAATATCAAAAGATAAGTACAGAATGTCTATACCTATTGCCACATGTATATACCTTGGTGATAAATGTATCTTCAAGGTACTTAGATGTAGAGTTATGAACAGTAAATCTATACTTTCCTATCTGCACTTACCTTTTAATATTTTGTCTCTAAATAGCCTGTATGTGATAGATATTCTTGTGCTTGATAATCAGTAGCATAACCAGCCAAGACCGTTCTTTCCCAACCAGACGTCAGTTGACTGCACTCCCTGCCATCCAGCAAGCATGAAACTTCTATTTAAAACTCAGCTTTCTCTGATCGTGCTAACCACATGCCAAACTAATGAACATGAACATTTCTCTTATCATATTAAGCTGTTGTCCCCCACACTGATGGTATAAAGTGCAAAAGACTTTGAAATGAATTCTAGCTGAAATTGATGACAGACTAAGAAGGTTAAGCAGAGGAGATACATCAGCACCAAGCAAGTGTACCCTCGAAATCTGGCTGACATAAAAACAGAGGAAAGAACAGGGAACAGAAAGTCCATGGCTCACTGCACAAGTTAAGAACAGAGATTTAGAAGTGAATGCTGGTAGGGAAACTGCTTAGTATCCATTAGTCAGAAATTGTTTTGTAAAGGTCATATCTTACCTACTCACTCAGACTGATCAAAGATGATGAAGATGAATGTAACATTGCCATATGCCACCAAGTAAAAATCACCAAGTAGAAGGGATTTCCATCACCGGATGGAGCAGAACGCACCAGAAGGCCTTTGCAGCATCTTCGAGGGAAGTGGAAGCGGAGTGATGGGTGGAAAGCTTGACAGCTACTCAGAATCAAAATAAGCCTTCTTAAAGAATATGTGGCAATTGTTTGCGTCAGAAGCGCAGGGACCAGCTTAATAAGGGCATAGTCTTTCAAGGTATTCGTCAGAAGAGGGGTTAACACGAGTAAAGAACCAGTGATTATCATTTGAGGTGCAGGGGGCAGAATTCGGATTTATGAGTTGATGCAAGAACATCAGTGAGAAGTTACATTTAAAGGAAACTCAGTTGGTACATGACAAAGGCACAGAAGAGGTAGAACTGATGTTATCTTTGATGTTATAGAAGTTTTCTCTTAAACAAATGCAGATAGTTGGTGGTGCACAAGAATTAACCAGTAAACCAGAATTCCACCTCAAACATTTGCTTCTGTTTTGTGGAGATGCTACTGAAAAGATTAGAAAAATGTTGCTTTTTGTCCATTAGTAATTGTGATTGAAGGCTCTTATTTTGGATTATGAGGTGAATCATTAGGCTAGTCTTAGAAATGAGGATTTCCTGAGGGATTTAGTAATCCCACACCTGACTCCTCTTGTAATTCTTCAGAGTGAAAATCCCCTAGTCTGCAAAGTTACTATGGATTTTGTAATTTTGAAGGTGCCGATCACCCCAAATAAGGGCTTTAATACAAAGAGAGAAGAAACACTTTCAGTTATCATATCATTAGGGGGCACAGTTATATGATATATGCTTTTGACATTTTTATCTGTATTCCCATCAACCTTCGAGAAGACTATGTCACCCTTTCGCTTGCACATACTCCCCGCATCTACTGATGCAGAAGTGGAGAACGCTTCTTCTCCCACATCGCAGCAAAGACCTGGAACAGCATCCCCACGCTCCTCCGGACCATCACCTCACTTCTGGAATTCCAAATGGCCCTCAAGACCTGGCTGTTCAACTAAGCCTCCAGGGCCTGCAAGAGCTTGGATACCCTTTCGGGTGATTAGCCCCGTTTTATAACTCCCGATTGATTGATTTCGCCATACTTAATTTTTTCTCCATACATGAATGTATCCGTATGTATTTAGACAATAAGTTTACACTCACATTTAAAAGTCTTGCTTGGTTTAAATGCTGCAATTTATACTCGTAAGCACATTTGCTACTTCTTAGATGAGAAATACCCTCACAATTATCCTGAAGAAATGTAATTACTCGGAAGAAATGCTGCAGAAATGACGTTCACTGGGTCATTCTCGGACACTTTTGTTAGTATGCTGTTTGTGCTTTTCTTGCTGCAACAGTCAGGGATATTTATATTTTAGATTAGAGGAAGTTCTTGAAAACGCCATATTTGCTCAGCAGGAACACCAAAGCCCTCTGTAGGTTTAACGCTAATAAACTTTACAGAACAGTCTTTGCTTGCATGGCTCTTATTTGCCATGTTAACTGTTTTGAACTAAACAGAGCAAAGGTCAACTTTTTTGCTTCACTGTTTGTTACTTTTGAGTTGTGACAGTCATTTACGGGTAGCCAATGCAGCCATCCTGGGGCAGATTTACAGGCCCCTTGCGCCGGCGGCGCATCACGTTGTGTGAAGCACCTGTGGCGTAGCCTGCTAAGTAATATTTACAAGAACAAGTAAAGTCACCCTGCGTGACTTAACCTATACTTGTAAATATCACCCCTGTTCACGCAACACTTTGCGTGTTAGGGGCATGACATGGGTGTTGCTGTGGGTTTTCCCACACAACACCCATGTCCACTGATGCATTTCCAGATTTACGAGAAATTGTAAAACTGTAAATGCGTCAGAATGCTACGCCGCCCTAGGGGTGCATTCTACAGCACACATTGGAAAAAGAAATCACCTCAATTTATTGTTTTTGTGCAGGAAGGTGCCGCTTCCTGCACAAAAACAATCTCCCCCGACGCAGGCATCCTTGCACCATGGTGCAAGGGTGCCTGCAGCGGCGCATGGCAGCAGTTTGTGCGCCACCGCAGGGGGAAGCACAGAGATGCAACATATTGTTGTAAATATGTTGCATCCCTGTGCTTCGAAACTAACTTAGCGCGGTGCAGCAAAATGACTTGCTGCAAGCGCTGCGTTAGTTTCTCGTAGATCAGCCCCCCTCTATCTACCATGAATGCTCTGTGGAGGTGACTAAACACAGACTCGCTTTAAATGTGCAAAAGGTTGTGTATTCTGTAAGCAGGGCAAGCTCATGCTAAACATTCAGGACAAATTCTTACAGACCCTAATATCCATTTGTTAGGCTAACATACATCGTCTCAAACAACCCCATCTATTAAACAAACACAACAGAACCCTTGTCATGCCATATATGAAGCAGATAATGTCCTGGAGAAATTTGTCATTTATTACTCTAACTTATACACTACTTGCATTCCCAGCTTCAAGGTCGATGATTCTGCATTATTTGATCGAATTGTGCTGGCCTGATCGTAGGGCCCCCATCTTCAGGTTCTTGATGCACCCATTGCCCACGTGTAAGGAGCCCAGGAGTGATCAATTCCCTGCAGAATTTACAAGGCCTAATCATAACTGCTGGCCCCATGGCTCCTGGGGGTGATTAACAAAGTAGGGGCAAAAATGTGTATTTCCTCCCTTGTTTACAGAGGCCAGTCCCATAATCCTGAAAACTGGCAACCCTCCAATGAAATGTGTTTCATATCGCTCACTGTCTCTTATCAATGTGGATGCTAAAATTCTCACAAAAGATTAGTTGCTATTATTGTTGCCGGATCTTTTCCTCCCAGAAAAGGCAGGATTTACTCCTGGCAGATCCACTTCTCATAATCTTAGATCCCTGTTCGCCTTAATGCACCATTGGAACCCGGAACGCAACACCGCGGCAGGCGTCTTGGACAGCACAAAAGTATTTGAGTCCTCGGAGTGGGATTTGTTGACACTCTCCTGTCCAGAATGGGCTCACCAAATAGTTTTAAACACTGGGTTGGGTAGCTTTACAAGAGGTCAACAGCCAGATGTAGGCTGAACAGGCTACGTTCTGACCCAATACCCATAGGGAGGGGTACTCAATATCCGAGCCCTTGCTATGCACGATTAGACAATTGCATTCACATAGAGGTCTGTATTTCACTCCCCATAAACCCATAGTGTTCATGTATGCTAAAGAAACTAGCTTATACCTGAGACATCCAACCCAGAACCTGAGTCGAGTTATCAGGGAATTTACTGTATTCAAAGTCCTATCAGCCATTGCCATTAATTAAAACAATTGCAAACAAAACAGGTGATGGACCGAATGTGGATCAATGTCACACATTCATCCAAGTCCAAAGATCTGGGCCCAAATCCACCGTTTTTTTGCACTCCACACCACCCTGGGTTAGACAATGGCGATATGCAAATCAGCTCTGACCCTGTGCCCCATGGGAACAGTCCAGTCCGAACTACAAAAGCCATGTCCTTCCCAGAACGGAATCAAGCATCCGAGGACCAGACCGGTTTCGAGGTAACACCTCTCATCAGCCCGGCTAGCTTGACTCCAGTGGTGTGGAGTGCCTGGGACCCACGTCTGGGCATCCCCAGCACACTTAGGGGGGCGATTGCAAACAAAACAGGTGATGGACCGAATGTGGATCAATGTCACACATTCATCCCAGTCCAAAGATCTGGGCCTAAATCCATCGTTTTTTTGCACTCCACACCACCCTGGGTTAGACAATGGCGATATGCAAATCAGCTCTGACCCTGTGCCCCATGGGAACAGTCCAGTCCGAACTACAAAAGCCATGTCCTTCCCAGAACGGAATCAAGCATCCGAGAACCAGACCGGTTTCGAGGTAACACCTCTCATCAGCCCGGCTAGCTTGACTCCAGTGGTGTGGAGTGCCTGGGACCCACGTCTGGGCATCCCCAGCGCACTTAGGGCGGCAATTGCAAACAAAACAGGTGATGGACCGAATGTGGATCAATGTCACACATTCATCCCAGTCCAAAGATCTGGGCCCAAATCCATAGTTTTTTTTTGTTGCACTCCACACCACCCTGGGTTAGACAATGGCGATATGCAAATCAGCTCTGACCCTGTGCCCCATGGGAACAGTCCAGTCCGAACTACAAAAGCCATGTCCTTCCCAGAACGGAATCAAGCATCCGAGGACCGGACCGGTTTCGAGGTAACACCTCTCATCAGCCCGGCTAGCTTGACTCCAGCGGTGTGGAGTGCCTGGGACCCACGTATGGGCATCCCCAGCGCACTTAGGGCGGCAATTGCAAACAAAACAGGTGATGGACCGAATGTGGATCAATGTCACACATTCATCCCAGTCCAAAGATCTGGGCCCAAATCCATCGTTTTTATGCACTCCACACCACCCTGGGTTAGACAATGGCGATATGCAAATCAGCTCTGACCCTGTGCCCTATGGGAACAGTCCAGTCCGAGTCAAGCTAGCCGGGCTGATGAGAGGTGTTACCTCGAAACCGGTCCGGTCCTCGGATGCTTGATTCCGTTCTGGGAAGGACATGGCTTTTGTAGTTCGGACTGGACTGTTCCCATGGGGCAACAGGGTCAGAGCTGATTTGCATATCGCCATTGTCTAACCGAGGGTGGTGTGGAGTGCAAAACAACGATGGATTTGGGCCCAGATCTTTTGACTGGGGGAATGTGTGACATTGATCCACATTCGGTCCATCACTTGTTGTTTTTGCAATTAATTAAAACAAATCTAGGACATTTCCGCTGTCACCTAGCACCCATGTTGTACACTACAGTTCCCTCTCCCCGGATGCTCAACTTCAGGTAAATACCTCGTAGTATGGATTAGCTATGATAAAAACACTGACATATTCTAGAATTACAGGGTGGCCATGGCTAAGACAGAGGAACAGATTTGCAGGTGGAAACACGCCTATCTCACTATGAAGGGGCGGCTAGCTCTGCTTAAAATTAATAAGTCGCCTAGGTTGCTATGTTTATTTTACAATGTCCCTGTTGTCCTGAACCAACAATTGTTCAAAACACTGAGATCCCACATGATCTCCCTGGCCTGTACGGGTAAACAGGCAATGATTTGCTGACTATTACTGACATTACCCTACGAACAGGAAGGCCCCACAGCTTCTGATTTTTAGCAATGCTATTCACTGTGCTCAAGTGCATGTCACTCATTACTGACTGCACCCCAACCATACATGACACACATAGAGATTGAGCAAGACAAAGCTCCCCCCCCCCCCCCCCACCCCATGGGTGCAATGCTAGGTCAAGCGCCAACATGTAGCTGTACTGAAATTCCCTCTTACTTACTTACTTAAATTTTATATAGCACTGGCTAGACCCGTAGGTATCAGAGTGCTTCACATGAGGAAAGTTACATACATTACAAGTTACAGATTGTTACAGAAGATATATCAGATTATAAGTTACATCAGTTGAAGGGATGGGGGTAATGAAAAAGGGTAATGGGGAGGGAGAAAAAAGTGGAAAGACGAAGGAAAGTCTGCCCAATGTCCGGCTGGGTAGGTGACGGCCGAGTGGAAGTCCATAGCCCATCTCCTCAATAGCTATCAAGTAGCTCCACAGGGCATCAGCCAAATGGCTAGGTCTCAATAGGGGACATAGCAGGGAGATGGGGAGAAAGTGTCCAAAGTCCGGCTGGGTAGGTGACAGTCAAGGTGGTGAGCCAGGGCTGGTCTCCTCTTTAGCTGTCTAGGCAGCTCCACCGGGCTTCGGCCATATTGCTCAGTCTCCAAGCACACTCTCTGTTGCCTGCACACAGCTGGCTTGGGATAATCAACATAGATATATGACACAGCCCATACTTTATGCCGCTGAGCAACCCCTGGCACCCTACCCTTTCATCTATCTAACCCAGAGAAGTTGTCACTTCATGGGCTTCATGAATGGGGACTGCCCTAAATAGGGGTTAATAACACCAACGGCCACAATAATGATAGCTTGGCTATTATGGTGGTGTAAATCACTCCAACCTATTTAGATTCAGACTTTGTGCATTATGTAGACAAGCACCACCCATATTTTCCACTGGAATCAGCTCCCTGCAAGGTATATGCGCTAATCACTACAAATCCATCTAACAGATACTTAGTGAATAAACAATATCCAATAATACAAGTTAAATCCCAAGTTGTTGCACCTAATGCTAAACTGAGACAGGATAGAAGAAACACAGGACCAAACCCAAGTCTTCCCAAACACCGAAACCTGGGTACATTCAAATAAAGAGCAAATGGTTCTGAGAGACATACTTCAGTCTTCCCATGAGGTAAATATACGTGCTGATATTTAGATCTTGTACAAAAATCACAATTGTATTATTTTCGTAAATCAAGTGGTATCAAGCAGCATGTTAACCCCTTGGATGCTGATGACGAGCTCAGCTCGTCATCAGCCACGGGGGGCGTGTGCGGATGACGAGCTGAGCTCGTCATGTAACGCAGCTTTTGTAAAAAAGCCGCGCAGCGCAAAAATGACCGCAGCAGCGATGCGGTTAAATAACTGCAGACTGCGTATTGCTAATAAGTGCAATAGTACAATAAATAACATATGATATATGAATACAGTGTGGGTATCTATGAATCAAACATACCAGTCCAGCACAAGAGATAGAACTCAGGCTCACCTGCTCAACATACTCACCTGGGCCCTTATATCTATTGTATACATTAAACAGATAAACCTACACCTACACTCAATCAATTTGGGTTTTTTTCCATTTGGATTGAATAACCACAAACTCGGGAAAAGTTTAAAATCTTTATCTAAGTAATTTTGAAAGTATAACATGAATTCAGATTAACTTCTTATTCTTTAGAATAATGCAGATTTAAAAAAAATAATCATTGCAAATGCATTGGAGGGAAAATGTCATTAAGCATTTAAACAGAGGCTGGGTAAGAGAAAGGGGGAATAATACAATGACAATCCCACACTTTATAGTCACCTATTTCGGTGTGATGACGAATCCTGGCCACGGGCTGAGTCAAAGAAATAAGAAAATCCCAAGTACAGGTGCCAGCAGGTAAGAACAGGTGCAAGCCAAATCAGAACCAGGACAGGATACGGACAGAATTGGATCAGGACAGGACCACCACAGGCTAAGACTCGCACCACAGTTAAAGTTCAAAACGTCAGCGTTATAAACACTCTCTGCAGCTAACAGTCGAACCCCGATTAGGACATCGATCTCTTTTCCAAAACCCCGATTGAGTTATCGAATCTTATGACAGAGTGCTCCGCCAACAACTCTGCTCTCGATCACCTATTGAGTGCGTTGGGTCAGTGACAGGTCAGCTATTCGGACAAGTTGGCCAATCTAGCTAGCTAAGCCTACCCTAGTTATACTATTTTTCAGGTCAGTGTACCACCCCCAAATGTTGCAAATGTGTGAATCCCACGTTTTTATTGGACAAGAACTGGGAGTAGCCATCACACCATATTTCTCTTGAAGCAAATTGTCAATCATGTATTCATGTCGTTCCCTCCCATAATTGTATCTACCCATGTTCTTTTATTACGCCCGGTAGTGAAATGTATCAATGATCATTTAAAACATTTTAATCAATTCAGCTTCCTCTGGCACGGCAAGGAGTTCACTCTTCTCCGCCTTCCATGTCCGTCTTGGCCTACAATCAAGGCTACAGCTTCTGTAACTTCAAGACTTCAAGTCAAGTTCAAGTCAGAAACACTTTATTCGATTGTTTTAAAATCATAAAAGTATGCTACAGAACCATAATCAATCATACAGACAAGTTTTTAAAACAAGTTAAAAAGTTAAAAAGTTACTATGCACATAAAAATTCATGTAAAAATCATCTTTGCAAAACATATTTACAATGATCACAATCTTATAATCCTTTAGCAGTAATCGTGTTATAAATACAGTTCAAAACTAGAAAAAATCTTTACAATTTTAAATACAGGAAATGCTAGCCACCTGGGGTAAAGTGCAAAACGTGCAGTTCTTGAATTCAAATTTGGTACAACTAAGGGTTACATAACCAAAGGCCATTTATTCAATACAAGCAATTTAGGATACGCTAATTTTTTGATTTTAGTCTTGCTTGCTTTGACCGAATTGACATAGTCAAAAAATTTGCCACCCCGTACATTACTACTGAAGTTTCCATAAGTTGTAAGTACAATAGGGCTGGTTTAACCTGCACGAAACCTCTCAGAATTGGTTTAATATATCTTTCTCTCCCATTTTTATAGAAGGGACAGAAGAACAAGAAATGCAATATGTCCTGATCTGAGAAGTAATCGCATTTGCAGGGAGCATTTTCGTGAGGCTTACACCATTTTTCAAATTCACCTAGCAGAAAATGTGCTTGATTAAAACGAAATTTAGTGAGGACCCACCTATGAAAAGGTTTATTTATTATCGTTAAATAGGATTGCATAGATAACGAAGCAATCGTCATATAATGGGCCCTAACAGTTGGTTTTACAATTTCGATAGCCTCTCGCTCTGAAACCTTTTTCTCAATATAGCTTTTCTTTACCCACTCAATATCCTCTCTCATAATGCTCTCGGGGTATGTGTATAACTCCGGGCGGCCTAAATATTCTGTTGTAATTTTAATGTATTGTAGCCACCCGATCTTAGCCACGTTTTCTCTCCCCATGCAGTCCCTAATAATCATATGGTTTAAAATTAAAGCTGGATTAAGCCACATCCTAATCCATGACAGTAAAGGGGCCAGAGTCAAAGAGTCCTCAATGTACCCTATCCCCAATTCCATATGTACGGGAAAGGCTGGGGTGGATTTCGGGAGGCCTAGTAGGGATCGTAAAAATATGTTTTCTTCTCTTTGTATGGGGTCCAGATTTTTATAACCCCATATCATGGCACCATACCTTGCAATGGACAGTGTTTTAGCTTTATAAATTGCTAATATAGCCTCAGGTGGCTTACCACCCAACCTTTTTGCAAAGCCTAGGATAGCGGCAGCCGATCTTTTTACTGCCGCAGCCTTACTTTTGATTTGTGGAGCCCATGTCCCATTCTCATCGAACACCACACCTAGGTAGGTAAAAACTTTTACTTTAGATAACACTGAACCATTACAGGTAAGGGTTTTCATACCATTTTTGCGACTACCTACAGCCATAACGTGGGATTTCTCAATATTAACTGCTAGATCCAAGCCTTGCATAAAAGCCCCAAAGGAATTTAAAAGGCGTTGTAAACCATTTGGGGTTCTAGCCAGCAATACCGTGTCGTCGGCATAAAGTAAGTCCGGCATTAAGGAGTCACCCATACGTGGTACATCAATGGAGGCCGTTTCCAGGGTCTTCCCCAGAGAATTAATGTAAAGTGAGAAGAGCATTGGTGCTAAAATGCACCCTTGGCGCACCCCCCTTCCTGATTTAAAAAAGGCGGTGCAATTTCCCTCTTGTGACATACGTACTGTTGCCCTCAGATCGCTATGCAGTTGTGCCATAAAATTCACCAATGCTTGGTCTAACCCCAGTTCCAGGAGTATTGTCCACAGCTTTGACCTGTTTACTAGGTCAAAAGCTGTGGACAAATCCATAAAAGCCAGATACATCATACCCTTTGACGCTACAGTGTATTTGCCCAGGGTAAGAAGTAAATTAAGGCACTGATCCTCTGTGCCTCTCCCGGCACGAAAGCCATACTGGGCTTCACACAGAATGTTATTGTTTGTCGCCCAGGCTGAAATTCTTTCCAAAATAACTTTACCCAAAATTTTAAAAGAAGAATCTAACAAAGAAATGGGTCTGTAGCATCTAGGGTCTCCCCTTTGACCCTTCTTAAAAATGGGAATTATAACAGACTGCGACCAAGTAGTTGGTGCTTTTATACCTTCTAAGCTAATGACATTGAAGACATTAGTGAGAACCACAGCCCACATGCCCGAATTTGATTTAAACATATCGGCAGGTACGCCGTCAGGGCCAGGAGCCTTCTTTCCTGCCGTGTCCTCTATTGCCTTCTGCACCTCTTTGATGGTGAAACTGGCCAGAACCTCTTCTGTTTGTAGCAGTTTTGGATCTATAGGGTCTGTAGTAATGTTGCTACCATAGATGTTTTGGAAGTGCTCCAGCCAATCTCGTTCCGCAATGTTCACTTCTAACGGTGCATTTTCAATCCCGCTAAATAAGGGGGTGTTAACAATTTTCCAGAATTTGGCACTGTCCTTCAGGGTGGCTTTATCATATAGGTCTTCCCAAGCATTTTTTTTAATTTCATTTTTACGTCTTTGGATGTTTGCCTTATACTCTTGCCTTTTACTGGCCACTTCCTGCTTATCACGTGGGGTCTTGTTTAGGGCTTTATGTAATTCCCTATGGGATTTGGAACATTCTTTATCAAACCATCCCATAACCCTTTTCTCCTTCTTTTTTGTGCTACTTTTAAGGTCTTCCGATACTTGACAACAAATTTTTTCAAAAGACTGGATTATATTCCCTTCATACCTAGTAGGATCCATACAGATATTAATTTCTTTACCCATCTTAAGATTAAGGGAGTAGAGAAAGTCCTCAGGGATGATATCGCTCCATTTGACCCGTCTCCCCTGGTCCTTAACAATCAAATCGTTAGTTCCTACTGTGATCAAATCAGAATTGTTTACATTTGAAAATAAAAACAAATTACTATTATCTACTTCTAGTATGACCGGATTATGGTCACTGAAGGTCGTCTGTACAGCATTATAAAACAAAACATTTTGTAGCATGCCCGGTGAAATGAAAATGTAATCGATTATTGTATTGCTATCCCTAGCACTATAGGTAGGCACCCGTTCCTTTCTGTCACAGAACTCAGGTTCATGTAGATCATTTTCTAAAAGAAGTTCTTCTAGGGCCAACCCCTTTTCTGAGTGCTCAAAATGTGGTAATTGTGGCATGTCAGTGTTAATTGTATCGATAACTTGACAGTTCTGTTGGCATAAATGAATATTAAAATCTCCCATCAAGAAAAAATATACAAAAGTGGTCTGACTCTCCCTATATCTTTTTAAAAACTCCATCAGTGAATTAATATTTGCATTTAATGCTATACATTGTATACTGTTATAAAAGTTAATGTAAACGCATTTATGTCTATTAGGCATTGTAACCTCAAGAGCTAAATAGTTTTGGGATGGAGAATCCAATACCTTCACAGTGCCTTTTACATTTACGGATATCAAAAACAGCAGGCCCCCTTTATTTCGGCCTGAACTTGATGTCTGGGCAGTTACAAAATAGGAGGTATATCCATCTAGCCAGAAATCACAGTCCATATCCCACGTCTCTTGCATGGCCACCACATCACATTTTTTTAACAGGTCCAACCATCTTATATCGCTCCTCTTAGAGCGTAGACCTGCGATGTTCCAACTCATCAATTTCACTCTACTATCTTTTCCCACAATGTTTGGCCAGGTATGTGGCGAGGAGGGGGGGCATCTAAAGGTTTAGTTGATGCATTGCCCTTGTCTAAAGCAATTGAAGAGGGGGGTTGTGATAGGTTTGTAATACAGCCTGGTGAGGTTAGTCAATCATTTTCCTCTAGGTTTGAGAGGGCGGCAAACCTATTTGTTAACATGAGATCATTTCTGTATTCACCTCCCTGTTTATCCCTATTTCTTGGCATCATACTTGTTTTCTGTGTAGCCCATGTGCTCAGGGAGGGAGTGTGTCTAGATTGAGCTCGATGCAGATCCCTTCCCGGTTGGGGCTTATGCATTGTGGGAGGAGGGTAAAAGAATCCTAACGGTAGTGCTCTGATCCCATCTTCCGTTACTTCCGTGGCATCCCAAAATAACCGTTGGGCCTCATGTGGTCTATTAAAATTTACAATCATGCAGTCCCCTGCAAATTTTTTATGCGTGTACCCCACCCATTTGACCCTTCTGCCTGTTTGGATATACTCTGATATATTATTGGGGCCAGTACAGTTTGCATCACACCACGTCTTAATGTTATTTAATTGAGCTATATCCGTCTCACTTTCTCCACTTTTCAGTACTGGTACGTTCACTAGGATAGCAACATAAGGTGTTGCTTCCGGGGGAAGGTGTACAGGTGGTGTTACGCGTTGGGTTCTAGGCCCTGGGAAGTTAGAGGTATCTATTGCAGGGGCTATAGATGTAGCTACAGCCGGACGGGGGTTACTTGGCTGTTGTACCCTGGTTATGCTAGTGACCGGTTGGGAGTTTATAGTACCTGCAGATACTTGGGGCAGGGGAAATGGCATTGGGGGATATAACTCTCCTATTTCTTCCGTCACAGATTTTATTTGTGTGTTTGGGTTGCAGGATAACTGTGATGCAGTATTTAGGGTGCATGTGCAAGGCCTGCTAGGACCAGAGGACAGAAAAGTATTAATCCTATCGCATTTCCCCATTATATCTGCTACACAATCCCTTAGAGTTTCAATTATATCATTTGAGATCTGCACTAATATCCCCTCAACTTTATCCACAAGTACTCCCTCCACCATTTCTTTCAGAGAGGATTCGATGTCAGTTAACGGATGTCGGGCCTTTTTCCGTAAATATAGTCCTTGTTTGTTTGTTCTTTGGATAACACGTTTAGTGCGTTTTGGTGCATGAGGGGTTAGTACATGTGTGCTGATATCTTCTTGTTGTAGAGTATCTTGATTGTCATTGTCTTGGCCCTCATGTAAGTTGATGTTTGGTTGGCCTTGTGTTTCAGTGTTAGGCAAATTTCCGATGACTATTACTGGGTCCAGAGGAACAGGGAGACTGTTTGCAGTGGGAGACAATTGACTGTCCAGAATTATCTGTTCTAGCCCCAGCTCGCGTTCTTTAGCAGCAATTTCTTTGGTCAGTTTTCCCACTGCTGAAGTTAAGTAGTTCATAATACTTTCTGAGGCAATAGCTTTGCGTGGAACTTTAGCTTTGACTGAACCCCCATTAGCAGACGTCTGTAATTTTCGCTTACCCATTTTGGAGAGTGGAACGAATGGAGGGGGCCCGTCCCGTCCCTCTTCGTCCCTAGACGGCCACAGACGGCCCGCCCTCTGCCCGGGCTCCGCCCGGCGTCGCCCGCGCGCGTCCCGCGAGGCGGGAGGGACTTCCGGTCTTTATGCGCCTCTGTGGGTGTCCATGGGCGTGTCACCGCCGAGGATGCTGGGGGCTGTAGTTCCCTGCCGCGTGGTGGTCGAGCGGCGTGCTGCCCAGGAACCAGCCCAGCGTCTCCCCCAGTGATCAGGCAAGTGTTGCTGCCCCAGAAATCTCCAGCGAGGCCCCCGCTCTCCTGCAGGGACCTCCGGTCTTTATGCGCCTCTGTGGGTGTCGATGGGCGTGTCACCGCCGAGGATGCTGGGGGCTGTAGTTCCCTGCCGCGTGGTGGTCGAGCGGCGTGCTGCCCAGGAACCAGCCCAGCGTCTCCCCCAGTGATCAGGCAAGTGTTGCTGCCCCAGAAATCTCCAGCGAGGCCCCCGCTCTCCTGCAGGGACCTCCGGTCTTTATGCGCCTCTGTGGGTGTCGATGGGCGTGTCACCGCCGAGGATGCTGGGGGCTGTAGTTCCCTGCCGCGTGGTGGTCGAGCGGCGTGCTGCCCAGGAACCAGCCCAGCGTCTCCCCCAGTGATCAGGCAAGTGTTGCTGCCCCAGAAATCTCCAGCGAGGCCCCCCTATCTCCAAGACTTGTCGTGCAGGCGCAGTTTCTCCAAAGATGGAGTTCAGCAAAGCATTTAGGCCCGTTTATTCATGACATGTAAAAATAGAAAAGAAACAGTTTTAGAGTCACAGAATAAATGAATACACTGTATACCACTTCTTTCTACTCTACTCTCATTATTTTATGTTATACTATTGCATTAGATATTAAGCAAAAACAAACAGCTTAGCAAAGCAGCGATGCAAGCTTCTTGCACGTTAGGACACATAATAGCCATCCTAGTTCTATTGCGCAGAAGCAGACGTTTCCCCACCAAGCATATCACGTGGGCATGACAGACGCATGCGCAGTAGAAAATCCCGCGTAGCAGCAGCCATTTTAGTGCAAGCGGATTATTGTTAGTAAAAGCACATTGGCAAGCTTCCCCTAGATGCCTAAAATGTCGTGTAATGCAATATTAATTAGACAAAACATGTTAGTTAGTACATTAATATTATTTTCGAGAAGGTTGAGTACGAGCAAGTCACTTTACGTGTGAAACCTTGCTCCTTCAACCCCCTCTTTGATGATATTTTATATCATAACTAATTAATGAAACAGATGCCAACTTTCACACTTCATCCATCTCAATTTCTTCAAACTTTCTGTTAATATTATTTTCATTCTTCAAATGGAGATCTTTCCCCTTCTTATGTAAATGTCTATTACATTCTTCTAATTCTATTTCGTTGATATTTGTTTTCTTACCCTTTTTATTTATTGCATATGTCTTTTTATGCTTACGACATCTGCAACAAATTATTATCCCTAAAATCATTAAGGCTATTCCCACCATTGGCATCAGTATTTTACCTACAAACCTTTTCCCTATATCTGAAAACCAACTACCTATAGAGAAGAGACCATCTGTTTTTCTCTTCCATGCACTGTCAACCTCCAGTGGTTTAAGGTCCTTTTCTAGATATGTAATATTCCTTACATACCCTTTCAGTTCTACACTTTTGTCAGGTATGTAAGTGCAACAATGTTGCGCTTTCAACATTCTGCAGACTCCGCCCTCTTTTGCCAACAATGTATCAAGAGCAAGTCGATTTTGTAAAACCATTGACCTTACCGCAACTAGTTCAGTATTGATCATTAAAAATCCTCCAGCAGTGTCAGTCGATAAGCGATCTACCACTGTCGATAATTTGCAAATTCTTTGAGTATTTAAAACCACTCCCACTGAAGGTATCAATGCACTAAATATGTCACCAACAATTTCTGCTATACAAGCTCTGTTACTACGTGTTAGTCCATTTGTATCTTCATTACTTCCAGGGATGTTGTTTATATGATATACTTTTGGGAATACTATTCCAAAATAGCAGCTCCCATACCAATGATCAGGCAATTTGTAATATGCTTTGTTGCCACAAATATAATAAATTCCAGGAAACACCGGTTCAGTTCCATCTTTGAAACCCCAACCCCCAATTACTTTATAATTGTGTTCACATTCACTAGAACCAATGAATATGTTGTCATAATAACTTGTTCTCTCCCTGTGGAGACAGAGTTTCCCTTTCTTTTCAAAGTCCAGCAACATAGCAGCATGAGCTTTGCCATTCATGGTGTATTCTTTATTTTCTGCCCATTTAGGTATTTTTCGTTTCTTTCCTGTAGCTTTTTTTGGAAATCCTCTCTCCTTTTCTCAACTAAATTCAAAAATATTTTCTCTTCTTCCTGTAAATTGCATGTTAAATAATTTTTGTGTGCTTTGGCTATGTCTATTGTACCTATTGTTAGAAAATATTCTCCCTTATAACGATCTATCTTACCTTTACTATGTACAGGATTCAGGTTGCTACAAATAGGAAGTTCAGAGAAAATTACATCTAAATTAGAATATTAATATTGTAAGAGTCTTTTCTTGTAAAATAAACTAGCTAAAATACTACATGAGATACCATATGTCAGGGGTATATGATGATAAGTAACGCCTTCTGCTACAGACAATGGTAGCTTCATACACACATAGCAGTCGCTTATTTCCATTGCCTCTACATAGTGCACTAACAGATTTGCGAATACATTCAAATGTGTTCTATTTCTAACTTTATCGTAATGTAATCCTTCCTCATCTGATGCTTTTATGTCTACTCTTTGCTGCCTAACATTATCTATTTTTCCATGTATATCTGATTTTTCAGGTTCATCTACTTTCTCATGAATGTTAGTTTAATTCTTTTAACTTTTACTCATTAGTTAAGGAATAGCTACTGTCAAATCCTAACCATACTATGAGTATTATTACTGCACTACATGTGCATATTCTACAGCATATTTTTAAGCAATTTCTTTTCGGTTTACCATTAACAGTATGATCAGCCATTTTTCGATTAAGGATACTTAGCCCCTCTTTGAGACCTTTTCGTAGAATTTCAACCAGTGAATTTTTCAAGTTGGTCTTACTTTCTTCGTCTGTTGGTTCATCAATTAATTCATCATCTTCTTCATCACCCAGTTTTATTTTTTCAAGATCTTCAAGGACATAAGTCTATTCAGGGTCTCTGAACTTATTATTCATTCTTTTCAAACGCAGACTTTTCTTTTCGCTTGTTCTGTGGTAAACCCAGTTTGACTTGATATTTCGTTTACTTGCTCTGGTTCTTCATTTATTGATTTAAGACAAAACTTCAGTTTCTTGACAAACCCGGGCCAATTATCTCCCTTTCTGAGTCTTTTAGCTGGTTCTATGCTTTGTTTTCTTTGATTGTTCTTTTGTTCTCGCTCAGTTGTGGCACAATTTGTGTATCTTCGTTGTCTGTATCCCTCTCTATCTTACTTAGTCCAGGTCTTGCTTCTGTTTCTTCTGCCTGGATGCTAATCTGACCTTTTTCAGGTATGTGCTGCAATTGACTTTGATTTGGTTTGTTTTCTTCTTCCTGAACACATTTACCTATATCTATCTGGTCCTGCTCAGGTATCTTGATCTCTTGCTCTTCTTCTTCCTGAGCCTTCACCTTTTACTATCTGCCCCTTCTCTGGAACTGTGACAGGTATATGGAATGTCTGAGTATATTGATCTTTCTTTATCTGTTCCTCCTCAGAATTACTTTTGGCTTTGATTTGTGTAATCTGAGTACGTTCTTCTATTCCTGACTCATCCTCACTATCACTCTGTCTATCTAAGTAGGTTTGGCTTCTAGTTCTTACAACATCTGCAGGAAAGTTAATCACTGGAATCCATTCATCCTGACTGGTGCTCGGTTGTTCATCATCAACTACTTCGTAATCACTTTCCCGAGACCCCTCAGCTGCACAACCTTCTGCTTCGGTTTCTTCAGGTTCAGCCTCTCTTTTAGTGTGACTTGCGTGGATCCAATTCGGAATTCCTTTACATTTTACTGCTGTAGTGGTGACCAATATCACTTGTTTTGGCCTTCCCCACCTCAGAGCTAGACAAGATTCTCATTTATGTTCTTTTATTACAACCCAGTCACCTGGAATCAGATCATGTGCTGGTGGTATTTGCCTGGTGACGGCGTCTTCTCCAACCTGGTGAGAGATAGAACGCACTCTAGTACTAAGTCATCAGATATATTTATCAACTTATGTCCTTACACCCATGCCTGCCTCATTGCTCTTCCCATGAGTATTTCATGAGGACTCAAGCCTGTGTTTCTGTCTGGAATGCTTCTGAGTCCCATCAGAACAAGAGGTAAAGCATCTGGCCATTCTAATCTAGTTGATTCATAAATATTTCCCAATCTTGACTTGATTGTACCATTAAGTTGTTCTACCACTCCAGAAGCCTCTGGGCGGTATGCACAGTGCAGCTTTCGCTCAATTTTAAATGCTTCACAGATTAGACCAATTATCTCATTATTGAAATGTCTACAACGGTCTGATTCAATCGTTACTGGAAAACCAAAACGTGATATGAGCTCTCTGAGTAGTAGTTTGGCTACTGTGATGCTATTATTCCTACGTGTAGGGTAAGCTTCCACCCATTTTGAAAATAGGCAGACAATGACAAGAACGTACTTCATTCCTCTGCAAGGGGGTAACTGAATGAAATCAATCTGAAGTCGGATAAAAGGACCTTCTGCCTTTCCAATGTTTCCTGACAATACCACAGTTCGTTTACCAGGATTCATTTGTTGGCACACCAAACACCTATGGCAAAGACTCTCTGCAACGTTCCTGAACTTTGCATTGAACCAAGTTTGTCTGAATAATCTTATCATAGCGTCTCGTCCTAGATGAGAATCACCATGATACATCCTAGCCATAGGAGCAAGCATCGAGTTTGGCAACACAGGCCTCCCATCAAGGTAAACAATGACACCATCTCCAGCCCTTCTCTGACATCCTATTTTCACCTATTCTTCCTTTTCTTCCTGCTCTGCATCATTTTGCAAATCTTTCACTTCTTCCCACGTTTTCACTTTCTCAAGCAACATAAGTTGGCAGCTGTTTCTTTTTGATTCAATCTTCGTGTTTATTACCATCTTATTTTTGGCACAATATTGAGCTAGTTGGTCAGCATATCGGTTACCTGCTGTCACTTACACTTGACGACAGCTACAGTTTCTGGTAATTGGATTGCTTTTAGCACATCTTTCACAACATTTCCATTTTTAATTGGAGTACCTGATGAAGTCAGAAACTCCCTTTGCATCCAGAGTTGGCCAAAATCATGCACAACTCCATAGCCTTATTGGCTATCAGTAAAAATTGTCACTTTCAGATTTTTCCCAAATTTACAAGCTTTTGTCAATGCAATTAGTTCAGCTACCTGTGCAGATTTTACTCCAGGTAAATATGATGCTTCAATTGGACCCCATAGAGTGCAAACTGCATAAGCAGCACTCAAACCTCCTTTCTCATATCGCAAACATGAACCATATACAAATAGCTCATGTTCTAAATTTATTAGTGGTTCTTCTCTTATGTCTGGGCATGGTTTAGTACAGTATTCTGTAAGATCAATACAATTATGTTCGTTTTCATATTTGACCTCTGCAAAGTGCAATTCAGGCAACAATGTTGCTGGGTTCAGAATATTACATCTAGCAATTGTCACATTCTCTGCACCCTCAAGAATTCGTTCAGCCGACTAGGTGTTAGGTACTGAGTTTTAGTCCTGGTCAGTAAAATCACAACTGCATGTGGGACATACACTGTTACTGGATGTGCCATGATAATGGACTCACTTTGCTCAAGACTCTCACAAGTTGCTGCCACTGCTTTCAGACATCCTGGCAAAGCTGCTGCCACTGGATCCATAGTAGAGGAAAAATGTGCAACAGGTCGTCTCATTAGACCATGAGTCTGAGTCATAACTGAAAGTGCACAATTGTCTTGTGTATCACAAACCAATGCTAAATCTTTTGTATAGTCAGGCATCCCTAATGCTTGAGCTGAACACAGACAATCTCGTAATTGTAAAAAGAAATGACATGCTCTCCTCATCCCATTCTACTGGGTCCTTTGATCTTTTCTTTGTCATTTGTATCAATGGTTTTGCTAGGACTGCAAATCCCACAATCAATTTCCTGCAATAACCTACAACTCCAAAAAACATTCTGATTTCTTTCTGTGTTTGAGGTAGATTCATGTTTTGAATTATTCTGATTCTCTCAGAGGTAACCCTTCTGACACCTCTCTCTATCTGGCGCCCCAGATATTTCACTGATGTGGTACAATACTGCAATTTCTAAGGTGATACTTTGTGTCCACCTTTTCCTAAGTGATTCAGCGAAGCAATTGTATCAGTCACACAGTGTTTTCGATTCTTAGATGCCACCAGTAGGTCATCTATATACTGCACCAGGACTGATTGTCCGGGCTATATCAGAGATTCAAGCCATTTTTTCAAGATCTGATTAAAGATCGATGGACTTTCTGTGTGCCCTTGAGGGTCGCAATTCCAAACGTAGATATGGTCATCGAATTTGAACAAGAAAAGATACTTCCTATCCGGGTGCAATGGTATTGAGAAAAATGCGTGGCAAAGGTCAATTACTGTGAACCAGCCTGCTGCCCATGGTATTTGATACAGAATCACAGCAGGGTTTGGCAAGACTGGACAACATGGGACAACAATTTTATTAATTTTGTGGAGGTCCTTTACGACCTTGTATTTTCTGCTCAGTTTCTTGATGCCAATTATGGGTGAATTACATGAACTGCTCATTATTTCCTGCAAAATTCCTGCTTCCACTAGACGTTTTATTTCTAGTGCAACTCCTGCTTTTTTTTTCAGGGCTCATTTTATACTGACGAATATTTGGATAAACTGCACCTTATTTTACTGTCACTTTTACTGGGTCAACATTTGCCATTAATCCTACATCTTTTCCTGTGAAATCCCACACTTTAGGATCTACTGTATGTTGTAATTCTTTTGGCAAATCTTCAATGGTAAACTTTGATTTTTCAGTTACCTGCCTTGCTAACATGATTTTATAAATTCCATCTTCATCTGGGGTTTGAATTTCAACACCATTTGGTGCACAAAAGATGGTGCAATTCATTTTGCACAGTAAATCCCTACCTAACAGATTTACAGGACTGGAGCCACATACAACAAATGTGTGCATTTCTTTAAAATTGCCTATTTTTACTTCCATTGGTTCTGTTACCGGGGTACTAATTTGTTTATTAGAAACGCCCACTACTTGGATCACTTCTCCCGAGAGGGGTAGGTTTGGAGCGTCTGCTGTTCTCACAGTAGAACGGGTACCGCCAGTATCCAACAGAAAGGTAACATCATTTCCTTCAACCTTTCCCTCAATGTATGGACCTGACTGATCTACCTGCAAGGATGCGCCAAGTACGCACTCCTCGTCCTCCCCTCTCAGGCACCGTCAGAAACTCTATTCATCAAAGTATAAGTCACTCAAAAAAAATTGGGATGTCACTGTGTCCCTTTTACCACTTCCTTCCCAACTTGTGGTATCTACATTGTATGCTGGTTGACTCCCTGGGTTTGGCATAGGCGCCAATGGTAACTGATTTTGTATTACCTCTTTTTGCTGCTTTTTTGATACCTCATTCTGCGTCTGTGGATTCAAATTATTATTATTATTTAGCACAGCCTAACACTCGTTCTTCCAATGCCCCAAATTGCCACACCCATGACAAGGAAATTTCTTTTTAGCCTCCTCTCGATTAAATTTCCCTCTAGGTTTATTACCATTTCTATCTCCTTGAGTCTGAATATTTTTCAATTGTTGTTCTTGTTTTTCTACTAATTTTACCTGTGCCCACATTACTTTTTCTTCCAAATGTTGTCGTTTATTATCCAATTCATCTTCACAATATTTTGCATATTTCAGTATTTCATCTACAGGCTTGTCATGCCAAAAGATTTATTATCTTTTATCCATTGCGAAATTTCCATTCTTAGTCCAGACACAAACTGATAGATAAAATGTGCCATATCTTTGGTGTCAATATTTTCTAAACCACTATACTGTTTAAAAACCTGTAAAAGACGTTCATAATATGCATGCACAGATTCGGCTTTATTCTGGGTGGTTCTGTCTATTCTAGACCAGTCTGTCTCTTTTGGAGGTACTTTCCCTTTCAAGTACAATATAACTTGATTATACTTCCTCATCACCTCGTCTGATGGTGCTCCTGTTTTTGGGTCTCTAGGATACTCATCATTAGGCCAGTTCACTGCAATTTTACATTCTGTCCATAAATCAACAGGAACAACAATGTCGAATAACCCATCTAGATCTTTTAAAAGTACTTTTGAAACCTTTAAAAATCTCTCGACCTGTCTGTACCAATCTACAGTTTTCTCTCTGAGTTTTGGAAAATCATTTGTAAATGACAATATATCTTGTCGGGACCAGGGAACATGCACATAACCTCCACCTGGTACTTCTCTCATTGGACACAACCTTTCCACTTTTTCTGTTTCTTTCAACATATATTCTGATACAGTGCTTTTCCCCTGAGCTTCTTCCTTTTTCTTTAACTACCTAGCTTTCCGTCTGTCTATATCTCCCCATTTTTGCAACAATGATAACAGTTCTTTTATTTGTAGTTTACGACCTGACACATTCATATTTTCTCAATCTTTTTCAGAAAATTCAGCTCAATATGGTTTTTGTAACACTTTTGATTTACCAATGTCAATTCCTATTTCACTTGCCAAACTCGTTAATTTTTCATGAAATGTTTTTGTATTTCGGGTGATACTTCGACATATAAACAAACATTCATCTTCATTTAATACATTCAATCGATCTAATCCCACATTTCCAGCAATCATTTCTTCTAATTCAACTCTCAATTTAAAAATATCCAATGTCTTTGACTGTGATTTTGTTTTTTCTATTTCAAGGGACCATCTTTCAATTTCCTCTGGAGTAACTACGGTTGCACTTCTCGTACCTGAAGAGCTTTCAATTTGTACATCTCTAGTATTTACAGGTGTGGTTTTCTTAGCTGAGCTACTTACTGGTTCTCTTTTAGGTAAATCCATTAAAGAAATTTCTGACCCACATTCACTTGCTTGGTCATCCACTATTAATGTTTCTTTCCTTGGTTGCACTACAGGTGTAGTTAAAACAGGGGTGCTGGGACTAGTCTGTTTTTCTCCATATAAATAAACAACTGGACCTATAGTCACCGGAATTGTCAAGGCTTCAGGACTGAGATTTAGCTGTGTCACTTTCTGAATCAACTCATTCCTTTGTTTAATTATTACTTCTCGTTCCTTTTCCTGTAATACTTTTAATAATGATGCCTCATGTAATACTTGCGGAATCAAAGGTGGCTTTAAAAACGGAGCACTAGGATTTGTTTGATTCAGCTCCTCATTATAAGGTGGCAGATTTTTCATTAATAAATCCTCCAAGTAATCCTCTTCTGGATCAGCACCTGTCATTACATTTTTAATTCTCTCAGTACTTTTATTCCCTGTTTGTTTGTTTAATGCTCGAACAGGATATAGCCCCTCTACTAACACAGACTGTCTCCATTGTTTCATCTGCTTATCTCTTGCTTCTTTAGGAAATTTAGGATATAATTTACTAATACTTTTATCACTTCTTGATCTGTCTCGCTCAAAAACCTCTCTTCCCCATTCCTCCAATGCCACATATTGGGTTAATCTAGGTCTTGGATCTAATTCATTCATGCGTGCTCTTAAATTGTACAAAACTCTACCATTAAAGGTACCATTTTCTGGAAATGCCAAAATTCCATAATCTTTGGTGTATTCTATCCAGTTTTCTAACCATAAACAAGTATGGTAGCACCTTTAAACCATCATGTATGATGCGGGTGTATTCGGTGGTGGAATAATAATCCCTTCTCTGGTTTTTATTGGCTTATCTTTCTTAAAGAAATTTTTAACTTTCTTGAAGAATTACATTTTTCTTTTAACTCCGTACATGATATAGGGTCACCCTTTTATCATCTGTTCTTTAGCAAAACCTAGATATTTTCTATCTGGTCTATTTCTTATGAATCCTGGATCTAAATGCCACATATATTTTATGCCGCTTTACTTTGTAATGACACTCAGTTTGTTACAAAAAAAACCTCCAATACCAAAATGTTTCTTATTTTCAATGACCAATCAATGATTAGAATTCAAAATAAATTCAACCAATGGTTGCGCAGCTTTTCTTGTGAGACGAGTTCTCACGCTCCTGTACTTACCCCTCCTTTACAAAATTACCTCAGCTACACACCCGCTGACTCCCTCCTTTGCAAGGTAATACGAGAGTTTACTTTGATTCACTTTTAAATGTTAATTTTATTAATCTACAACGTAAAAACATTCGCCACTGTGTCTGTGTAACTAATTCAAAAGGAAAGAATGACCTTTATTTACTGCCAATAACTCCCTTCCGTTTACTCTTCATCCACTACAAGTAGATCCCTTCCGTCTACCTTGCACGCAAGCATCAGAGAACCTGTTACTCCCTTGGGCTTACCCTTTCTAGGTTATGCAAGGCCAAAGTTTCACCAACGAACCCCTTTGCTGTCAATCAAGCTTAGAAGAACCTGCTACTCCTCCAGTGTGACCCTTTCTAGGTGATGAAGAAAATACGCTAGAGGAAAACCACTAGTATGCCAGGCGCACTGCTATATTAAAGTATGTACTGTACTCTAGCTAGACACATAAACTAAATTATACTTCACAAAATGTGCGCTTATTCCAAGAATCTGTGTTTGACATAGAAGCAAACAATGCTCAGAGAACAGAAATTGGCGAAACAGTTTGTATTAAACTTTTCATACAAACATTGCAACGAGTTGTGAAACTTTATCAATCTAATAACCAGATGCTAAAACAATGATGCTGCATGCAAATTGAAATGTACTACACACTCATGTGCTACACACTCAGTAATGCCCTGATGCCCAATGCATTTCGGGAGAGTATCCCTTCTTCGGGGGCACTGTTGGGAAAAAAAAAGAATAATCAACATTGTCATAGTACTGCATGGAAATCAGTCAAAAAATATATGGGTACACATGATATATACAATGTCCGGAGTTCAGTTACAGCATATAGAAAAGGTTACTAGTATGGCTATTTACTAGTCGATAACGATCAGTTGATTGAACCAACACCAAGTGAAAAATAGAACCTTAGTCCTCACGCCAAAATTGGAAGCGACAAGAAAAAGCATTCCTGTGGAACTGTCAAAAGACCATCACCATAACACATAAAAGAGATAGCCATGCTGAGATACCAGATCAAATAAAGAAACTAAGTATATGCAAGAAAAAGACTCACTGGTGTACTAGGCTAAGTGAAGGAAACTGAATGCAGCGAAACGAATCCTAAGACTGGAGACTTCAAATAAAATAACTGCATAGCTGAAGAAGATATGTGAAAGCTGTGTGTATGGGATACGCAGTGTGGAAAAGAACGAAGGCCATAACAGTGTGGCTGACTTACTGAATGGCTGTGCCTGAAGCGTCTGTTGTAGGAAAAATGCAGTCAAAAGCACGTCTTCACTGAAATGATAATGATGTAAACCAATGTAAATGAAAAGACTCTAAAAACGTGGCAGATATGAGTATGTGATAAACCCCACAGTGAATGTTTATCTGGAGTTTAAACCGATGTAGCCTGCTCCAGTTGACGGAAACGGAAACTCGGGCAACCCTGAAGAGTATTCGCTCAGCTCAATGAGAAAATCTGTGCAAAGCGTAAAAACGAGTCTACCGTAAGAATCCACTCGAGACACAAAAGCGGAGAGCGTGAGAATGCTGGTAACCCGTGGGACTAACCTGACAGAGTTCGCCAGTCTAGGACAAAGACGCCACCGCCATTCCAAACGCGAAGCGTGTGGACTGCCCAGTGGACGCCGATGTAAATCAGTGTGTGAGACATAAAAAATGGACTGACCATAGTCGCCATCTTTGAGTGTGCAAACGAGACTAAGTGAAGATATAAAGGGCTGCATAGATTGAAAGAAGGTATAAACTAGTGAAACACAATGAGAGAACTGAAAAAGAGAACATCAGGTGAAAAAAGGTGACATACTATATTAGTGCGTACCGAATAAAGCCACGAGAAAACTGACTCCCAACAATCACTGTGAGCAAAAACAGAGACAAAGTGCGAAAACATGCCTTAACACCAAAATACTGGATGCATAAGGTGTCACCCAGAGAAATGTGAATCAAATACTGTGAAATGAAATAGTTGTGGTGAAGCTGATAGAAGAAAAGAGTTATTGACTAAAATAAACATCACACGTACAATGTACTGAGGACTTAGCCTTATGACATAATGAGGGTAAAGATACGACATCTCTAGAGAAAACATAGGAGTTCGATTCTGTCATTAAGCCCCCCTGGGGTTAGTGTCTGTAAATGCTTGGTCCACCAAGCTTCCCTCTGTGATAAAAGTTTATTATTATCCTGGCTGACTTTGGCTGCTACTATTTCTAGAATAGTAAATCGTAATTGGGCATTGGAATGATGTGATTGTAACCAATGTCTTGTGAAGTATGTCTTTGTGCTTTGATTGCGGATAGTGCTCTTATGTTCCGTTATCCGGACTTTAACTTTGCATGTAGTTTTGCCTACGTATAGTAGTCCGCAGGGACATTTAATGGTGTAAATCACATTGTTAGGGTTGCAATCTCCATTGTGTCTGAGTTCAATTTTCTTTCCAGAATGTGGGTGTAGAATGACATTGCCTTCTATCACATTGTTACAATGAACGCAATTGTAGTATTTGCGCATGCCATGGTGTACTTGTGGTTGAGTTACTGTTGTTGTCAAGATTTCTTTCAAGTTTTTGCTGCGGGTGTATGCAAACAGTGGTGGATCCATAAAGAGTCCCTTGAAATCTGGTTCTTGTTTGAGTATTTCCCATCTGGATTTGATGATACTTTTAATGACGTTGGATCTTGTCGAGAACTTACTGACAAAAACATGTTTAGGCTTCTCGCTCCTGATTTTGGTTTTCAATAGATCGTTCCTGTCTTGTAGCTCAGTCTTGGTGATGGCCGCCAGTACTGCTGTCTGGGGATAACCTCGTTGTTGGAATTTGTTTGAAAGTAGATCCCTTCCGTCTATCTTGCACGCAAGCATCGGAGAACCTGTTACTCCCTTGGGCTTACCCTTTCTAGGTTATGCAAGGCCAAAGTTTCACCAACAAACCCCTTTGCTGTCAATCAAGCTTAGAAGAACCTGCTACTCCTCCAGTGTGACCCTTTCTAGGTGATATCACACCAAAGATTTACTAGCGAACTCTTTGCGATCAATTATTCACACATTCATACAGAAAAAATCCCTAAAACAGGGCTTCCGGTTCTACCTAACCATCCACTTTCTTTCACTGACAAGTGACCTCAATACATAATAGTTTCCATTTACCACCTGTTATTCTGCCCCGAGGTTTCCAGACAAAACATAAAAACAGGTATGAACAGTTTTGGTTAATGCATAAAATCAATAAATCAATAACTAATAATCAATCAGTAATCAATATTTACTAACTACCTATCTACACTAATCCCTAACTTTGCCTCTGCTACCAAAATAACTGATAAAACGCAGGCTCACCTGCTTAACATACTCACCTGGGCCCTTATATCTATTGTATACATTAAACAGGTAAACCTACACTCAATCAATAGTTTATTTTTTTACTATTTGGATTTTATACCATTTGTCTTACCAATCCAAGTCACCGATACCTATAGTCCTAAAGGATCAAGGGAGTTAAAGAGAAAAACAGGTACCATATAATAACATTTAGCATTTCATTGAATAACCACAAACTCGGGAAAAGTTTAAAATCTTTATCTAAGTAATTTTGAAATGCATTGGAGAGAAAATGTCGTTAAGCATTTAAACAGAGGCTGGGTAAGAGAAAGGGGAAACAATACAATGACGATCCCACACTTTATAGTTACCTATTTCGGTGTGATGACCAATCCTGGCCACGGGCTGAGTCAAAGAAATAAAAAAATCCCAAGTACAGGTGCCAGCAGGTAAGAACAGGTGTAAGCCAGAATCAGAACCAGGACAGGATACGGACCAAATTGGATCAGGACAGGACCACCACAGGCTAAGACTCGCACCACAGTTAAAGTTCAAAACGCCAGCGTTATAAACCCTCGCTGCAGCTAACAGTCGAACCCCGATTGGGTCATCAATCTCCTTTCCAAAACCCCAATTGAGTTATCGAATCTTATGACAGAGTGCTCCGCCAACAACTCTTCTCTCGATCACCTATTGAGTGCATTGGGTCAGTGACAAGTCAGCTATTCGGACAAGTCGGACAATCTAGCTAGCTAAGCCTACCCTAGTTATACTATTTTTCAGGTCAGTGTACCACCCCCAAATGTTGCAAATATGTGAATCCCACAATTTTATTGGATAAGAACGAGGAGTAGCCATCACACCATATTTCTCTTGAAGCAACTTGTCAATCATGTATTCATTTCGTTCCCTCCCATAATTTTATCTAACCATGTTCTTTTATTCCGCCCGGTAGTGAAATGTATCAATGATCATTTAAAAATTTTAATCAATTCAGCTTCCTCTGGCACGGCAAGGAGTTCACTCTTCACCGCCTTCCATGTCTGTCTTGGCCTAGATTCAAGGCTACAGCTTCTGTAACTTCAAGACTTGTCGCGCAGGCGCAGTTTCTCCAAAGATGGAGTTCAGCAAAGCACTTAGGCCCGTTTATTCATGACATGTAAAAATAGAAAAGAAACAGTTTTAGAGTCACCGAATAAATGAATACACTGTATACCACTTCTTTCTACTCTACTCCCATTATTTTATTTTATACTGTTGCATTAGATATTAAGCAAAAACAAACAGCTTAGCAAAGCAGCGATGCAAGCTTCTTGCACGTTAGGACACATAACGGCCATCTTAGTTCTATTGCGCAGAAGCAGAAGTTTTCCCACCAAGCATATCACGTGGGCATGACAGACGCATGCGCAGTAGAAAATCCCGCGTAGCAGCAGCCATTTAGTGCAAGCATATTATTGTTAATAAAAGCACATTGGCAAGCTTCCCCTAGATGCCTAAAATGTCTTGTAATGCAATATTAATAAGACAAAACATGTTAGTTAGAACATTAATATTATTTTTGAGAAGTTTGAGTACGAGCAAGCCACTTTACGTGTGAAACCTTGCTCCATCACAAGTGCTGCTCGAGAAAACAGAACTGTTGCAAATAATACCCAATTAACAATCAACGTTTCTACCCACAGTTCAACATAAAGTGGGTCTCCTCAGGAGCAGGCTCTTTCTGACTCCCGGCACCTCACAATTTTGTTTGACTTGCTTATATGAAGGTCTTGTACAATGATGTCAGAGTTCCTTTCTCCCTAGCAGTCTGCACGCTATCTCCCACTGAATCAAAGGAAATGATGAATGGAGCGCTGAAACTTTTCAGACACTCACCCCCAGTCACAGATCTGGGGTGAATCCATCATCTTCTTTAGCTTACTTTGCCACCCCAGTTCAGACCCAGCCATATGCAAATCAGTCTTGACCCTGTGCCTCATGGGAAAAGTCCAGCCCAAACTGCCAAGCTAGGTCTTCCCTGAAGCGGAAACCCAGCATCCTGGGACCGGTTTCGAGATAACATCCCTCATAAGCCAGGGTAGCTAGAATCCAGTGGCAAAGTGAGCACCGAATCAGCATGTAGTTTAGCGCAAGCTCAAACTGTCTCCCCATTCAAAAAAATCATGTGAGAGACTGAGATAGGAGACAGGTACGGGAGATACTATTTCAGGTAAGGAGTGGGCATACTGCTGTGAGCAAACTGGGACATTATCTCCAAATGGCCGCTCACGCCTTATCCATCACAATTTTCTGCATCAACTGTATGGATCCCCTCGTTGTATGGTCAATTCTAGAGTTCTGGCAGACTCCATATGCCTCAGATGCAAGGACCCAGATGCAGATTTCATTCACCTTGCTTACCACTGCCCACCAGTCACTAGATTCTGGAATGGAGTTTTCGTGTTGCTCCCGGAAGTGAACTGGTCCACTCTGGCAGCGTCTCCAAAGTTTGTTCTTCTGGGGTGCGCTGTTTATGTTCAGTGCAGTGTGTGAAAATATGTATGTGTCACTGTGCTGTTAGAAGTCAGCAAGTGGCCTGCACCTGGGGGAGAGACAAGGCTGCCAACGTCAAGAAAATCTTGTATGATATGATTTACAGCAATAAGAAATTAGATCTTTATTAATCCACTACATCCCTAGCTAACAGACCAAAAGACTTTTAGGGCCCATTACAGCCTCACACTGGCCGATTGATTGGGTTTACAGCGGGTGGAGCTAGTGTAGCGTGCTGGTGGGCAGCCACGGGGTCATCATAAAATTGGATATTAAAATTCATTAAACATGCTATCATTCTACCACTTATCACCTTCTCATCTGCAGCATGGACCTGGTGGGGCCACCCAAGTTGACATTTCCGTAAATGTATACTATAGAAACAATCTGCAATTATAATGTGTAATTACCTGTATTTCTTGAGTTTTGTGCACAATCTGCTCTGTCTAGCTTCTTCCCAAACAACATCCAGCCAACCAATTTGTCTGTTTCTTTTTTAGGTCGAGCAGACGTACTCTCAATGCGTGAGCATTGAGAGTGTCTGCTCCAGACCTAATGTGGCCCGTATTTAGGAGAGTGGACACGACTCAGACGCACGCTTTTGCAATCTCAGTTTTGACCGCGGGAGCGCGCGTCTGAGCCGCGCTTGCGCAGATCAACTCCCATCCCCTGCTCACACACAGCCAGCCCCCACCCCTCTGCATGCACGCACACACACACAGGCACGCGCGCACACACACACACACACACACACACACACACGCTGCCCCCCCTCCCCCCTGCATACACACAGACACGCAAGCACGGAGCCCCACTCACCCGGACTTCTACTCGTCCAGCTCCGGGGCTGCTCACTCCGACGTAATACAGGCACAGGGACACCAGCACTCCGCTCCTTGGCTTCCCGGGCGGACGCCGGCTGCACGCAGGGCTCTCCTCTCTCTGCACCGGAGCCATGTGCCAGCCACTGCAGCCTGCCTCCTGGGAAGCTCCGGTCGCGTGTCCGGCCCCGCCCCGTCCCAACAAAGGTTGCCTGGCTTCCTGTTGAAGCCGGGCTGCGGCGGTGAGTTTGCTTTCGTTACAGTGGCGGCACCTAAACCCATATAGATTGCAGGACAAGTGGAAGCAGGAAAAAAATGCAGCTTTGTACTTAGCTGAAACGTGACAGGCACAAATAATAATGAAACAGACCTCTTTTGTTTAATTTTACCAATTTCATTTGGCAAACGCTCCTTTCATAAAAGCAAGGCCAGCTATAAAATATTTTTAGGAAACTTAAGGCAATTACATCACAAGATTTAAAAAACGAGTCACTAGACAGATGTGAAAATGTACACCAAGCCAAACAAGACATGCACAAAACTTCTCATTTTATGTCCAGCTGTGCTGGCAAGAGTTTTTGCTGGAACAAATTTGAATGCCTGACATAATATCGACAGACAGAATATCGACATGCAAAAATATCGGAGCAAAAATATCGACAGCAAAAATATCGGAATCCTATCTTCATTAAGGTAAGTACAAAAATATCGAAAAAATAATATCGTAGTACAAAAATATCGGAATCAAAAATATCGTTTTTTTAAATGTATTAATAATAATGTAAAAATAATATTTAAATACATATAATTTTACAACTATTAAATAAAAATATTAAAACAAAATTAAAACTAATACATATACATTTAAAATAAATAAAACACTTAAAAATTAAAATTATTTTTAATTTTTTTCATCTAATTTATTTGATTTAATGTAATTTTTTTTGTTTTTACCCTGTACCCCAAAAACCCAAAACTGACCCTGAACCCTAAAAATATCCCTGTACCCCAAAAACCCAAAACTGACCCAGAACCCTAAAAATACCCCTTTACCCAAAAACTGAAAACTGACCCTGAACCCTAAAAATACCCCTTTACCCAAAAACTGAAAACTGACCCTAAACCCTAAAAATACCCCTTTACCCAAAAACTGAAAACTGACCCTGAACCCTAAAAATACCCCTTTACCCATGAACTGAAAACTGACCCAGAACCCTAAAAATACCCCTTTACCCAAAAACTGAAAACTGACCCAGAACCCTAAAAATACCCCTTTACCCAAAAACTGAAAACTGACCCTGAACCCTAAAAATACCCCTTTACCCATGAACTGAAAACTGACCCTGAACCCTAAAAATACCCCTGTACCCAAAATTAATTAATATTATTTAATTACCAATTAATTATTAATTAACAATAACAATAAAGTAAATATATTAGCACATTTGCTGTAATTAATTTAATTTAATAATTAATATTATTTTGCCCAATTAATTAATTAAGAATAACAATAAATTATATATAGAAAATACTATAATTAATGTAATTAAATAATTAATATTAATTAATTACCAACTAATTAATAATTATAAATATGTAAAAAAAATATAATAATTAATTAACTAATTAATAGCAATTAATTACCAATTAATTATTAATTAAAATATGTACAAACATATATCAAATAATTAATTATTATTAAATTACTTCCCACCCTATTCCCCTATAAACCCATAACCCGCTACAGAACATATTTATCAAATAATCAATTAATTAAAAATAATTAAAAATTAATTCTCAATTAATTAATTAATAATTCCTACTAATTAATAATTAATTTAACAAAATTAAATTACTTCCCACCCTATTCCCCTATAAACCCACAACCCGCTACAGTAGTAAAAGACAATATTTAATTAAATTACATTAAAAATAAATAATAAAACATAATAAATACAATATAATATACACTAAATTTATTTAAATATTGATATTAGTAACAACAAAGTTATTAATTTCGATATTATTGACATCGATATTTACAACTTTGATATTACTGATATCATACCAATATCGATATTTAGACTGTCGATATTACTTACCTTCGATATTTTTGTATATCGATATTTAAACTTCGATATTTTTGTATATTGATATTTAAAAATCGATATTTTGTCTGTGTACCAACAAATTTAGGAGGTGAATAATTTTTTGGGGAAATATATTAACCGATTTAAGCAATTGAAAATCGTAATACTGCTCTACCATTCGGGACATTTTACATTGACACATCATTTCACCTAAACTTTTAAGGGCAGGGACTAAAACTTTGGACACCATATTTGACACAGCTATATGATATATGTTTGCAAAGAGCACTACCGTGTGCTGCCTGTACTGAGGGTTGCTGCACAGTTCTGGTATATACACATCAAGTAGGTGAGGATTAGTGTGCAAGGGTTTTGGTTCTGCAGTTGTATTGGTTTTATGTGTGTGTGGTCTTCAACACTTGTTCGTCTTCACAACTCTTAGATCCTTTATTCTCTTCTGTCATAGCTCCCCTCTCTTTCACCCTCCTTCTTTTCAATTCTCTACACCCCTTTCTCATTTTTTTTGCACCCTCACACACACTGCACACACTGCACCCTCACACACACTGCACCCTCACACACACAGCACACACTGCACCCTTGCATACACTGCACCCTTACACACACTGCACCCTCACACACACTGCACCCTCACACACACTGCACCCTCAAACACACTGCACCCTCACACACACTGCACCCTCACACACTGAACACACTGCACCCTCACACACACTGCACCCTCACACACACTGTACACACCGCACCCTCACACTCTGCACCCTCACACACACTGCACCCTCACACACTGCACACACTGCAACATCACACACACTGCACCCGCACACACTGCACTGCACCATCACACACACTGCACACTGTACCCTCACACACACTGCGCACCCTCACACACACTGCGCACCCTCACACACACTGCGCACCCTCACACACACTGCGCACCCTCACACACACTGCGCACCCTCACACACTGCGCACCCTCACACCCTGCGCACCCTCACACTCTGCAATGGAACATACACTCCAAATACCACTCAGTGCCACATAACACTGTATATATCTGTCGTCCTCCCTCTATCTATCGCCCTCACTCTATCTATCTATCTATCGCATCAAGATAGCATCACTCAGCTCCACCACAGCATCACTCAGGGGCACCACAACATCACTGTGCGCTACCACAGCATCACTAAACGCTCCAGCATCACTCGTCGTCACCACAACATCAGTCAGCGCCACCACAGCATCAATCTGTGCAACCATTCAACAACAACTGGTTCAAATGTGTTCTCTCAATGTTTCAAACTTTATTACAAATGTCACAAAAATATGTTAATATTTCACTTCTGTTCTTGGATTTTCGTCACAATAAAATACAATGAACATAATCTTCACAAAATTTATTTACAAAAGCATTTGCCATTATAAATTACAATAACTTTTATTCAAGTATTAATTATTTAAAAAAGCCATTTTTATTTGTAATATCAATACATCTAAGTCACGTAAATACAACACATATTACATTACAAATGCTATAGGTGTCACATTTGCGAAAGGTAAAACTATTAGCATTGTAAATGACGAAGCTATTAATTTTGCTATTTTCAAAACCAACACATAAATAAAAAAATTGTCATTTACAATACCAATAGCTCAAACTTTCCTAATGCGAGACCTATTGCATTGCAAATGCTTGTTTTATATTTGAGATCTCTTGAGCACACTTACACCTGAGAGTCTCTGCTGCTAGATTGGGGACTGGGTTGCGTACTGAAAACAGAAGAAAGAATGAAGGTAGTAACCAGGATTATATGGATTTTAAGAAATTGGCTGTGGTATGTTCTGCATTGCAAGGAACCCAGCAGAGAATTCCAGTTACATGGTGGTAAAGCACAAAAAGACCTACCATCAAGACAGGTTTTGTGAAAGAGAGCAAGACAAAGACGTAAATTAACTGAGCCTTTTTTGGGAGTGTGCTTTGTCAGTTTCCGGATAATACTGTTCTACGATTATATCAGAATATGTGATTGGGGATGTTTTGATACAATAGCGACTAGGTAGCTGATCTAATGTAATAAGTAGATCATGTAATGTCCTCCTGGAAAGGATATGTCTGTAAGAGGAAGTCAGCAGTCTAGCTGTTCATCAGAAACTGTTCAGATAGGAACTTCCGGCAAGAAGCAGAGGAAGTAGGGGCACTCTGAGAAGGATACATATGTTCAAAGCTGGACTAGTGGATAGCTCCACTTGAGTAGGCCCGCTGTGAGTAGTTAACACATCAGTCAGTAGGAACAAATAAACTGAAACCTGCACTCTTAAGTCTGCCTCCTCTAGGATTAGCACCTGCTGGCATGAGCCTCTCTTGCTAAGCAGAACACAACAGATCAGGAATAGAGGCCTAGAATTGGAAAAGTGAGGTGCTCTGATGCAGGCGATACAGCAGCGACGTTTTAATGCCTAGATATAAACTGTTATAGTGGTCCAGTGTAGAAGCAATCAGGGCTGCTACGTTGACGTGTCAATAGTCTATAGGGAGCAGAGGCAGCACTGGACACCAGAACACATAGGAGGAAAGTACAGAGGAACATTGAGTGTCCACCTGGGGAGCAGCACCAATCTTGACACCCAGGCTCTTGACCGTCTTAGCGGGCAGAGGGCAGGTCCCCTTTTTTCACGTATGTAAGGGAGGATATATATGTAGTGTGGTGGTGACACTGATATACATACACGTATCTTGGCATCATTGCCAGATTGAAAATTACAACGTTGTGTAATACTGTGGATAGAAGTTAGATATTCTCTCTACCACAAGAGCAAATTCTTCCCCTTTGTTTAGCCGTCGAGCTGTTCAGGAGCAGGCCATTGTTGTAAGAGAGCTGTAAGCAACTGGCCAAATGGAAAGCAGCCAAAGCCTGAGACTACCACAGATTATTGGAATTTGTTTGTTATGCATTGCTATCATAGAAAGCCTTTATCGTTTACTTCAGTTTCTGAAAGTCATAACTCCTTGCTATAACATCACAACAGTTGATAACAAAGCTGGTTAACCACTGTTTTGATGTCATGTAGGCCTTCAAGGCCAGGTGACAGGCCTCCCTGAGAGCCTGTCAGCGCAGCTCTGCTTGCCTGCTTTGACTAAAAAGCAGAAAGCACAGGTGCAGGAGGGACCGGAAGGCAGGGAAGATAGTGGGTTGTGGTTAAGGATAGCAAGTAAGATATTTATTGTACACATTTGTATCAGAGAGGAGAGAGCATGTTATGCATAGCTCGCCAATTTTCCTCTGCCCTTTCGCAGTAGTTGAAGGCATTGGCAGGTGATTTTGGGGGTCATACATTACATAAAATTATAGATGGGTAAAAAGTGAATCACGGGGATGTTTTCACTTCGGGGCTCTGAGTGACATCACAGACAACTAGAGCGTTGCTTTCCTTGTCTATTTGACGTCACTCAGAACCCCTTTGTGAGAAACATCCCCGTAATTCACTCACTCATCTATAATACTATCTATTCTGTGATATGTTTTAACGGGTAATGCGCTGAGTAAGCTGTGCTTACACAGCTCTTTTATTAATCCATGCCACAAACTTCCCTACTTTTTTGCTTACCTCATATAATCTTTTCTGTCTACGCTGGTGGTATAAGATGATTTCTCTTTGGATAATGTTCTCAGTCTCACCAGGAAAAGCATCATATATTTAACCTAATTTTTCCCCAGTTCACTCTTAACACCATTAGAGGTCCTTTTTACCCACCCAAAAGTATTTTTGCATCACGCCAACTAGTAGAGGCTGTGGTATGGCTAATTTGTATGGGTCACATTTAAGGTAAATTGGCTAGGCCTAGGTGTACATACAGCATGTGTGATAAAAACTGAGGCAGATCAGAATCGCTATAAGATGCTATGCATGCACTTCAACTACCCCTTATCCAACAGACGGTAAAGTATAATCGGCAGTAGTCTCATGCTTCCGCCCGTGGGGCCCCATTGCCATTTGCATAATTGTTTTGTTTTAGTATTTTATTAAGGCAAAATAGCAATACATGAACACCAATAAAACAGTCCATTAACTAAATAAAATACAGTAGGAAGGAAAATTATAAAGTATATGCTAATAACAAGACTATAAGTATACCCTTAAATTGAAAGCTGGTCTGTATAAATGTAAGGAAAGGAGAAAAAAAAGAAAAGAATTGTAAGACAAGATTGAAGGAGAAAATACAGTTAGAGAAAATGGAGAGAGAGAAGAGATTACCCTTTTAATATACTATAATAGAACTGATTTCCTGAAGAACTTTATATAAATGCATTATACAATACTAAGAGCAAAAACATAATAATAGTATTAATGAGTTAAATATAACAGTGGTCCAAGCATTATACAACTAAATAGAAAGATAGTTAAACTGTATACAAGCATGTAAAGTTAAAGAATGAGTCAAAGGATCCTACAATGTGTCATGTTTAGGTACTAACAATAGAGAATGCAAGTTGTAGCAATCCAATCAATGGTTGCGACAAACCAGATTCACCACTTTTGGAGGGTAATATCAGATAATTTCCAATTACATGCGACCACCAGTAAGCCAATCGCAAGCAAGAAATCGACTAGTTTGCAAAGCATTCTTTGAAGAGGCCATGAATTACTGACTCCCTCAAGAAACAATCCAATAATTGAGAATGAGATGTGAACCTGAGTGACATCTCCTATTCTTCTCCATACCTGAACCCAAAAGTGAGACACCTTAAGACAATAAAAGAAAATAAGAAAGTAGGTACCAGGATTATTATTAAGGCTTCCAGTGTTCCATTTTTACAGATTTTTACAATTAAATACAGACAGAAAACAATGTGTTTCCTGACTATTTATTTCTAAAAGTGGAAAAATACTGGAAATTGTGCTTGTTGTGAGAGACTCACCATGCCTTCTTTATTGAATTCTAGGTAACAGCTGAGCAGATAGACAGCATGTAGAGTTAATACACAGGATGAGGTTTCCTTAAATAGGCACATGTTAACATATATTTGTAGTATAGTGATAATATGTAGCTGTGAGTGTAGTGTTTTGTAATACTGGCTGCTTAATTTGCTAAAATGCGACAGGCATCCATGTATAAGTGCACGTCCAAGAGTTAAATAAATGTGGAAATATACCATTTTATGGCTCCATTTATTCTCAAAACACAAAATAAAAATGGATAAATACCAATAAGATGGGCAAAAAATAAATATTGATAAATACAGACAGCAATGTTAAAAAAATAAATACCATAAACCGGGAGCCCTAATTATTATTAGAACACCAACAGGTGTCCTGTTTGAGCAAATTTGATCTTAAACATATGTGCTCGTGTATTATAAAGTCTGTCACAAAAATAATATAATGTTTGAGTGAGATTAGCTGGGTGTGCAGTAGACTTTTTTCCCAGACTCTGCCAGATTGATACAGCCCAACTGGAAAGCAAATCTGATTCCTATCAGCTCAAACGTGGTTTTAGGTCTGTCAGAAGGGGGAGTAATCAGTGTTTTATAAATCAGTGACGCTTTGGCGGGGAGTAATATAAGTGAGAGAAAATGGTGGACTTTATTCCTGAATGGAACAAGTAGGCAGAGAGGTTAGAGTTGAAGCCAGCAGTTTTTCAAATAGCTGATACTGTTTAAGGTATTTTGAAGAAGTATTAAAAGAAGAAGCAATGGTCTCAAAAGGGATAATTTTTGAAAAGGTATATACCCAGGCAGACTTTAGCTACAAGGACCTGGCTTAATCGCAACACATTATAATGACAACATATGATAAACACACAAAAAATGATAAAAATCAGAAAAACGTATCTAAACGTATAATATGTGTTTATCAAGCATGGAAATTATCAACAGATTGTTATAAAATGCTGTTACCTGTTGGTCACCTTTGATTAGCTGTAACAAGAACCGCTAGACGTAACCTAAAAAATGTTGACCATACATCTATCTAAAACCTGTTTTTATTCTGTCTAGAAAAAAGTGGCTGCATATTCTAAAGTCCTGATGAAGACAAAAGATTTGTCGAAACGCGTTGACACAGCCCAAGTCTAACAAAAGAATTTTTTGGAAAAACAATTTTAAAACTAACTTTTTATTTTTCTGTATTTTAATAATATATTAGAAATGTCATTCCTAATCAATGTATCATTTGTCTAACTATATATCTTCTATCAGATTGATTTTTTAAAAAAACAAATCGAAATTAAAATGTATTTTTGATATCATAACAGTCTGTTGATTTTTCTGATTTTTATCATTTTTTGTGTGTTTATCATATGTTGTCATTATAATGTGTTGCGATTAAGCCAGGTCCTTGTAGCTAAAGTCTGCCTGGGTATATACCTTTTCAAAAATTGTTGTTTCCCTGACCCAGGAGCTAGATCCTTAACAGGGGGTCCCTGATACTTACTCAAAAGGGATAATGACATTATTATTGAAAAATAACTGAGAAACTGTAAATAGACCCTTATTTTTTTGGATAAATGTTTATTATTTTCAGCAGTTACAACAGGCCACATCAACACCGACACTCAGCTCCTGAGGGAGGCCAAAAGCAATATAATAATTAACGTCACTGCTAGCAAAAGTGGACACCAAGAGATTGACATCAATATCACATCATCCTCACAATGATCCCACGTCCCACCCCCCCAAGCCATTTCCTCCATACTTTGCATGTTTAGCAGAACAACCTCATGCCTCACACACTGACATCTTCTGCTGGGCGTATCAGTCTACCCCACATCGCTATTGTGTCAATGTTGGTGGCTTGGAAGCCTTCCAGTGAGCAGCTATATCACGATTAGCCACTATCAGTGCTGTCCCCAGGGGACCTCTGTCTGCTTGAGTATTCCCTTAAAAAAGCAAATATTTCTATTTGCAGTTTTAAATATATACATAAATACCACACCTAACCTTCCCGCCCCCCACCCCACCCCACACGTTGTATGGTCATACAAAACAACCAGCACAACTTTTATACCATCACCTATACAGTTACTCAGATGCAGTTTATAAAACAACAATTCATTATAATTCAGTACATTTCGATCTCGCTAATAGCCCCCCTTACCAATTAAAGTGACAAGGGCTATAGCAGCCAAGCACCATGTCAGGAATTCCCTAGAGTTTCCCTAATTAGATGATTGACTGACCCACTTGGTTATTCAATCCTAAATATTCCATCCCTTTTGTTAGTGCCCTATTACCCTTTCTTGCATTATCAGCCTTTTCTAAATTATACACCACTAATAGCCAAGCCAGCCTTTGCTGGAAAGTTGGTTGGTGGGGGTCTAACCAGGCTGAAGCAATGCATAAACTAAAAACCCTACCGCCTCTACTTCTTGTACTCCCAATAAAATCAGTGTGGAGGTTATGGTTACATTCAGACTGAGTTTATCATTAAAACAAACGAGTAATTTCATTTGTCAGGGGAAGAAGGACTCTGCATGTAGCAAACATATGAACTATGTCCCCTCCATGTAAAGCACACAGAGAACAACAGGTTCCTTTGCCTTCCCCCATGTAGCAATCCTGTGTGGTGTATAATATAAAAAAACAGGTCTTGTAAATTTGCCAACATTAAAACAGACTGTGCTAATGAAAAAGATCTGCAAAATTCCAATTCCTATTTAGCCAATTTATCTTGCCATTTTAATGAGTATTTCACTTCAGGAGATGGTATATTGTACCATTCGGCATTTAATCTGGCCCATCAGTCTGTTGACAAATTCAAATTTTTTAAACCTGCAGATTCTCCTCCTCTACATTAAAGGAGACCTCTTATTTGGAGATATTTAAAAAAATCTTTTTGACTAATAACAAACTTAGTTTTAAGTTAATTAAATGAAACAATCCCAGTTAAAGAATAGAATACCCCATATCTATTCAACTATTAATACAAGTTAACATGTGTTGGTCACTGAAGATCTCAAGTCGGTTCTTATTATTCATGAGGGGCGTATAGGAATTCAATCTGCCAATGCGTATCAATCTGCAAACCAATGCCCATACCTTAAAAGTACCTAAGAGTCTTAAAACATACCCTTTTGAGGTAGCCGAGTTCCATCTGTCGCCAAAGGCAACCCCATGCCTCCACACCAACTAAAAGTTCAAAGGGAGAAGGAATATAATCCTCTACAACTCCACTAGGGTGTTCCTGTAATAAAATAGTAAAAAACTACAAAGTGGTGGCCCAATTATATAACTTAAGATTAGATATGGCCCCCCACCCCCCTCTTTCCTCCCACTCCCTCCCTCTCTTTTGGAAGCAAGATAAATGTAAGTGATATTCTAGGTCTTTAATAGGCCCATAAAAACAGAGAGAATATATCATCAACTTTCTTCAGCCACTGATTAGAGAACTCTAAAGGAATAGCTCTAAACAAATACAAGATTTTTGGGGAAAAAATCATCTTGATTATATAACATCCATCCACCAGGGAAAGATATGTTATTTTACTCTGCAAAGCACCTTTCTGGTTTTCCCAATCAGAGGAACCATATTTTCATTAATAATTTCTTCTGTGCTAGCTGTAATACTAATGCCCAAATAAACTGTACTTTTAACCACTCTGGTTTCCACCAAGAGTATTATGTCATTAGTGACAACTTGCATCTTATTGTTATTTAAAGAATATCCAGAGCTATTCCCAAACCTTAAGGTCTCTTCTTCAACAGTCTTAAGAGTCATATCTGGGTTAGAAGTAAAAAGAGCCATATCATTGGCATAGGCCAAGATCTTAGTGTCATATCCTTGTGTTTGTACCGGGTAAATAGCCTTGTTATTTTCCATTCTCCTTATAAATGGATCGATATACATTGCAAATAGAAGTGGGGAACACGAACAATCTTGCTGCGATCCCTTGAGATCTTAAATCCTTACGTTAATTCCCTGGTTACAAAAACACTGGCAACATGATTATTATACATAGCTTTACCTACCTGGATAAAGCCCAGACCGATACCCATTCTCTGCATACTAGCCTAAAGAGAGTGCCAGGAGACCCTATCAAAAGCTTTCTCCGCGTCAAGCAGAATCAAAGCCATAGGGTCTCCTGTCACTTGAGCCACATCAAAGAGAGAAATACCTCTTCTTGTCTGTTCGGTTGTGCCTCTTTTGAGAATAAACCCATGTTCCCAATTAAAAACGATCTTGCAAATGACTTGAGACAAGCATGTGGCTAAAATTTTAGAGTACATTTTTGAATCCGCGTTAATTAGAGTAATCATACCATAGGACCCAAGTTCCTGTATTGGTCTGTTCTTCTTGGGTAATACATTAATTTTGACAGAGGACCAAGAGCCTGGGGAAGACGCTCCACTAGGTATTTGCTCCAATAAGGTCGTAATATACTCTTTAAGTTGTCCCGAGAATACTCTATACCAGGGGTCTCCAAACCGGTCCTGGAGGGCCGGATCCATGCCAGATTTTTAAAATTACTACATGTATCTCAATGGGGATATCCCTAAAATCTGGCATGGATCCGGCCCTCCAGGACCGGTTTGGAGACCCCTGCTCTATACATTTCAGTGGGAATAGAGTCAATGCCAACAGCCTTCCCCGCTTTTAGATTGGTTAGGTTGTGGAGAATCTCTTCCCACCGTGGTGGTCCCTCTAAAGACTCTTTTTCATCTCTGGATGAATGATTCAGAGATATTGAATTTAGTTACTTATTTATATGTTCAGCTACCAAATTTACCTCCCCCTTGGTGCCTTCTGTGTACAATGATTGATAATAATTTTGAAAGAAGGCCCTAATTTCTGCAGGGTCAGAGACCACCCCGTGCGTTGGATCTGTAATTGCTCGTACTTCCTTATATGTATTTTCCCGTCTTGTTCTCATAGCTACGTGGTGTCCTATTTGTTCACCACACTCATAAGCTCTTTTGCTTCACACCGGTAATTTATACGCTGCTTTTATTGCAAATATTTTCACTATCGCTGCCCTACCCATTGGTACATTCAATTGAGCCTCCTCCACCTCTATTCCCTGTTGAGCAGCTGTTACCAAATGTTTCTCTGCAAAGCCAAAATATTCTGACATTCCTTTAATATTTGCTTTTCTTCTTTCCCCTGATTCAAAGAAAACTGTTAGGTGTCCCCCATATACACGCACTTACATAGTGTCCCAAACCACCCCTATTGCCGCATTTCCTACATTCTCTTTCAAGAACTCAGGAATACATTTTGCATATGGTTGCAGTATTCCTCATTATTTAATAGGGGCCTTTCGAAACTCCAGGTACCCACCTTCTTTTTAAACCTATCTCCCTGAGCACTAAAGGGTTATGGTCGGACAAAAACCGTGGGTAGTGCTCAATTCCACCGTCCTGTATTAAAGCATGTGATGTATAAAAATAATCTAGTCAGGCATGTGATTGATGCGGTGCTGAAAAATATGTTTACCCATGTTCAGTAGATCTTTTGCTATGCCATATATCAACCAGACCATGATCCTGGCATAAACTCTTCAGTAACTGATATACTTTGGGTTTCCTTACTATATAAGTTTGATTTTCTTCCATAGACCAATCACCTGGTAGATTAATATTCATATCCCCAAGCAGTACGATTGGTAGGGTTCAAAGTGCTGACTCAGTCGAAAGTCAGCCAAATATACCTGGATCATCTGTTATACATCCATACAGAGAGCATAGAGTAAATGTAAATCCAGTAGAGGACAGGAATTTAACGATGACCCATCTAGTATATGAGTCCACCCGCATTTGTTTGAACTGTACCCCAGTTTTTCGGGTTAAAATTGCTACCCTACCAGTACGCACACCATGAGAGGTGCCCCCAATCAATCTATTTCCAAGTGATTTTAACACATCCCTCCATGCACCCTTCTATATGAGTTTCTTGCAGGCAAATAATATCCGCATACAGCATTTGAAGTCTAAGTGAAACTCTCAGCCTTTTTTTTGCTTTAGCTTGCAGATATTGATGGTGGCTATCCGTATTTACCCCTTCTCCCCATGAAGTCATCCCTTTTCCCGGGTCTTGCAAACAGCCCCTGAATCCTGTATCCATAACGAAACAAACATCTCTGAGCCTTTCATACGGTAAGAACCAATTATCCACCTCAATAGCCCACCAACGTGTGAAGCCCCCTGACCCACCCACACCAGACCCTGCCAAACCCACCCCCTCGCCCCTCCCTCCTTCCCCACCCAAAAATAAGCAATCAGGGGTGCATTGTAGGCCAGGAAAAGCAACATGGCGCCTGAGTAACACGCCACACTGTTTACCGCTCCTCTTCTGCCTTTCTAGTTTGGAGCTCTGCTATCTCGACTTAGCAATGCGGGGAGGCGTCGTGCTGTAGCGAAGATCTCAGAAAGAGAAAGCTACCGACAAGCAAACATTGGCGATGCGGCCAGAGGAGTCCTAATTATAGGGTACGGACTGCCTGATTTTTGCAGCAATCTCGAGGCTGGCAAGGTCATTTTCCCGGCTGGGAACTAAACTGCTTTGGACCCAGGGAGTACTGGTGGGCAGGGGAACAAAAAATACAAAGTAGCGACCTGCATCTTGGACCTCGGCTAGTGCGGTGGCTGGGGAGGTCTCTATAACATCTTTACTCGCGTTGACTTGCCGTGAATCTAACCAGGAATCTAAAAACGGTGAAACAGCCGGCAAAGGAAAACATGAGGCTGGTAAAAAAAACATCACAGCGACTGGCCCAAGGAACTTTGCAGCCGGAGTATGGTGGCTCGCAACCCTCAATTGCTAACCTGTTTGTAGTTCCTAACATCAAGGGATCAAAAGGAGACCTACAGGAGAAATCTACACTGAATATGAGTGAAGCTCCTCTGATGGAAATCCTTACAGAGTTGTCTGGAAAATGTAAGAACAATATACATGGTGAGCAAGCAGACGCCTTTACCTCAAATGCAGGTCAGGTTAATGTATCCTGAGGCCACAAGGGAGGTGAAGGCTGTCGAATTTATTAAGCATGGGCGGAAAATCCGTTCCGCTCGCAGATTTTGCGGATTTTCAGTAAATTCGCAATCCGCGAACGCTCGCGAATTTACCGAAAATCCGCAAATTCGCACGCAGCGGATTTTTTTTTCTTGGTGATACAATTTTGCGGCATGCGGCATTCACTTACCGTCATTCAGCGTTTGCTGAGTTGTTTTTCTCGATATTTTGCGAGTGCTGCGCCATTTTGGATCTTGCTGCGGGATCCCGCTGGAGTTTGGCGACGCATCGCAAGAGTTCGCAATTGCGAACATGTAGGTGCGGCGGGCAGCAACAATCTCGCACTCGCGAAATTACAAAAATTGCAATTCTGCACAAGAAATCCACTAGCAAGCAGCATAGACCTTCTGAAAATGATGATTTTTATCAGAATAACTCCTCAGGTTGACATTTGCCTGCACTTTTTTGGATTTGAGGCCTTTTGACTTTCTTTGGATCACTTTTGGATTAGAAATCAACTTTCACAAGTAAGTTTGTTTGGGGCATTACAGGGGCTGTTCTGCAGAAAAACGAGTTTTGCAAAACTGAAAGCACTCAGCAGGTGCAAAAGTTCACTCATCATTAGTAACCATTACCTGTAGTACTTCCTGAGGGGCCCCTCCAGAGTTCAGTTGCCTATGTTTGTTTGGGGCATTACAGTTGCTGTTCTGCAGAAAAACGAGTTTTGCAAAACTGAAAGCACTCAGCAGGTGCAAAAGTTCAAACTCATCATTAGTAATAGTAACCATTCCCTGTAGTGCTTCCTGACTGGGGCCCCTCCAGAGTTCAGTTGCTAGTTGCAACAATTGTATGACCCTGCTCTGACCCTCACAGCAGGCTCATAGAATAGCTACAAGTAGGCCACAAAGGTCCTGGGAAAAAAATTTGCACTGCAACAGAAAGCAAATTACAGATAAGGAAGCAGGTGCCAGACTGGAATTTTAAAACAGTGACACATTAATAAATGAACCCCAAATTAATTCATGTCAGTTGAAGCAGGGCAGGTGTGCTTGCTTTTCCCCCCCATAATCTACAGTGATGATGAACCAGAGGGTGGCATTGATGTACCAGAGGGTGGCATGGGTGAAACAGAGGGTGGCAGTGGTGAAACAGAGGGTGCTGGGAACCTGTGATGATGAACCAGAAGTAGAAACAACATAGTCGCGACGGTTGCAAGCCGACAAGTAAGTTCGCATTTGCGAATTGGTACAAAACCCTCGCGAACTGGTAGAAACCCTTGCGAACACAAAAAAAAATCAGCAAATTCGCGAGAATTCACGGATTTTGCGGATTGTGAGTTTGCAAATACGCAAATTTGCGAACGCCAGATTTGCAAAATTCGCCCATGCTTAGAATTTATTAAAAATACGTCATAGACTTTGCAAGGTTACTGTCCCCCCTGGATGGTATAGAGTGACAGGGTAATGATATATACCCACTTGAATTATAAGCTGCCCCCACCACTGCCTGGAGTAAGCCTGGGGACAGAAAGCAAGAAACTGCTATTTGTCCTTGAAACAGATGAATCCGAATCTTCTAATCTCGTTAACACTTCATCAAGTGATGATGTGGCTTTACCTTCAAACAGTAGCAGCCTGATGGAGGAGTTGCTGTTAATGACTCAATGAAAGAAATCATCATAAAAAAAAGAGAAAAAGAAGTGGAATAGTCTAGTCATCAATTAAAATGGGACTACTCTCCTACTCAGCTTGTTTATCCTGATGGGGAGAAACTTGAAAAAGAACCAAGTTTTGATGAAGAGATCAAGGTGGCAGCTATGGAAGGAACCCTCTCTTGCTATGATCTTTTTTTCCATCAAACAGCTACAGGATGAAGCTCGGAGCGATAGCCGTCAGGCAAGGTTAGCATCAAAGAAACTGCAGAGGGCAGTAAAGAAAATAAATATGACCTTCTCAGACATTGCAGATATGTTAACAATAGTGGACGGGCAGACTGAGTGCCTCAAGACTGAGGTTAGTATGCTGAAAACCCAAAGTGCATCCCAAGAGGCTATCATGTCTGATGTTATGTGGAAGCTAGAAGATGAGACGAATAGACAACAGAGAAATAATCTACGATTCCTGGGGATACCTGAGGGTATGGAGGGGGTTTGCTATATTATTAATTGTGGAGCTCTTGAAAGGCGAATTCCCAGATTCGACAAAATGGGACTGGGACATGGAAATTCAACACGCACACCGGTTCCCCTTAACACTGATAAAAATGCCAACCAAACGAGGTAGAGAGGACTCGAGCAATGCCTGTGTACTTTGGGAATTTTCTCCGAAGACAATATATATATGGCCAGGCTCGCCCAATTGCAAAAATAGAACATGAGGAAGAATCATTCTTTGTGAAGCCAGATTTTGCATAGGCCACAGTTGAGCATAAATGGGGCCTGCGGCAGCTGTTTGTTCCATTTCAGAAAGTGGGTGCTGAACTGTATCTACAAAATCCTACTAGATAGAAAATTATTTTTAATGGCTGAAACCGCAGTTTTATTTCTGAAATTCAGGAACAGGAATATTTAAAAGAGCTTCATGGTGGGCCTTCTACAGCAGTTAGATAGTTATGAGGCACTTTGAGGGTTTGGCAATGCCGGAAAGGATCATATACAGCTGCAACGATTGAGGAAAAAAGGGTTTGGCCGAATACTCTTGAGGTTCCTCTTTGGCATGGGAGAGTTGGGTGGTGGGCTTGTTAGCTAAGGTACACATCACGCAGGCTCAGCCTGATTGCTCCCTCTCAAGTATTCCCAGCAGAATCAATATCAGAGAGAGGTCTATCTCCAGGTTCAAAACATCGGACAGTTCAGCAATCACTGATTCCCGATACCTTGACAATCAAGGACAGGACCATGTCAGGTGAAAGAAATCAGCTGGGAAGTTGGAGTCTCGAAAGCATGCAGGTCTGGTGAGAAGCCCAGCTTTATGGAACCTATTAGAGCAGAGGGTACGGCACTTCACCGAGAGGAAATAGCGGGTCTGAGGCAGTTCCCGATCGCACAGCTCTGGGATGGCATCCTGGGGTCCTTGCAGGGGGAGGGCGCGGTCAGAGGGCTCACGTAGAGCAAGCTATGATGGGCGAGCGCCATGGGGCGACAACTCAGTAGGCGGAACCTTCACGCATCGTGCCCCCCCCCACTCTGGACACCGACCCCTACGCGCGCAGGCCACAGACACGGTCAGCCATCCACACGAGTGCCCTCCAGCAGACGCCACCTCACACTTCGCCCCCAGCTCCAAGCCGTTGCACCGCTCCCGCAAGTACGCTCCACACCCCCCCTACCCCCTCCCCTTATATGTTCACATGATTGAAGCATCGGAATCCTGAATCCCAGCTGTAGCCTCAGCACCCTTCCACGCTACGGCGGACAGACGCCACTAGCCGCGCCCCCGGCAGCGACTCCAGGTGCGGACGACATTTGCTACGACAACAGCTAGGCTACCCCACTTGACTGCTACACGCGCCGCTAGCCAGGCAGGCGACCGGCGAGGCACCACGGCCCACAGGAGCTGTCCCATTTCAAGTCTGCGTTTATTTGCGCGAGCGCACCACCGACCCACTAATACACTGACACATTATCAGTGTACACTGCACTGTATAGAGGGGTCTTCTTTTAGCACCGTGCAAGCAGGACAGACACGACGCGGCGCAGCCGCGGAAGCGACATTGGGACATGCCGATACGAACTGTTCTGTTTCGTTTGCTGAATTTATGGTTTAGTTCTAGAAAAATTGTAAAACAAGACGTCACTTATGGACCTGTTTATTTGCTGAATGAAAGTGATGTGACCGTAATACCTGAAGTTTAACCTGCCAGAGACAAGTGAGGCGCAACAGCACCCCCTCCCCTGCAAACCCTCACCCTCAAGATCTACTGTCTTCTTTCAGCCGGCCCGCAGGGTTGTAGGCTTTGCTATATGTACTGCACTTTTGGGAACTAATAAACGTCTTACAAAAAAAAAGGATCATATACAGCTGCAACGATTGAGGGAAAAAGGGTTTGGCCGAATACTCTTGAGGTTCCTCTTTGGCATGGGAGAGTTGGGTGGTGGGCTTGTTAGCTAAGGTACACATCACGCAGGCTCAGCCTGATTGCTCCCTCTCAAGTATTCCCAGCAGAATCAATATCAGAGAGAGGTCTATCTCCAGGTTCAAAACATCGGACAGTTCAGCAATCACTGATTCCCAATACCTTGACAATCAAGGACAGGACCATGTCAGGTGAAAGAAATCAGCTGGGAAGTTGGAGTCTCAAAAGCATGCAGGTCTGGTGAGAAGCCCAGCTTTATGGAACCTATTCGACCAGAGGTATGTGGTGTGAAGATAAAATGCTTGTACTAAACAAAGCTGAGATGAGATAGTTAGGGACTTGGGGGCCATAAGTACATCTCGCCAATCTACTTCCTAAATAGGACTGAGCCACCCTTCGAGTGGGTTCTATGGGTGACGGTGTGTCCGGGGCACTGATGATTAGTGTGCAACAATTCTCAGACTCCCCCCTCTGCCCATAGCACCCATCATAATCTTAGCCTCTATTGTATTGAATTCTCGGATTGGAGTAGCAGGGGGGACATGGACACACAGCGCGTGACACATTTGTAAATATTTATGGAACTACGTTCTAGACAGGAAGTAACCACATTAAAGATCTTGAAAGGAGGACATATGGAGAGCCTTCAACATGTCTTCCTGGAATGTAATGCTGATTGAGTCCAACAGAGCAAAGCCATCTAGGGATACTACTTCTTTCAGTCATGTGCCATACAACATGGGGGGTGTGCTGGGTAAGATTGAACCAATCCCATGTGTCGATGGGCTACCTTACACCCGATAAATACCAGCTGGGTCACCTCTGGAAGCGTGAATTGTGTCTCTGTAGAGCATTGCCAGTATTCAGGGGGAAACCTAACACATTGCGTTCTAACCTGTAGGCTGGGTCAAACCACCCACCACAGAGCCAGTCATTAACAATCAGGAGGTGAGATGCCGGATGATACAAATACAGTTTAGCCATGCCCTGACTGCCACCGCAAGGGACACACTGGCAGGTCCCAAGTGCCAAATGCGGTCTGAAGTTATGCCATAGGAAGGAAATCTCTATTGAGTCCTTCTCCCGAAACCAGTGATGGGGAATTGCTGGAGGAAAATTTTGCAGGAGATAGAGGAATCATTGCATATCATATTTTTATACTGCTCTGTTCTCCCCATGATGTTCAATGGGAGTGTCTACCACTTCCTGAGATCTTCCCTGATCTTACGAGTGAGAGGGGCTATGTTAAGGAACCATGATAGCGCTGGGTCCAGGGCCACCTGGATGCCTAAGTACCGGTAACAAAGATGGCGTATTGAGATAGATATTTGTCAATCCACACAGTCTCGTGAGGGAGCGAATGGGACCAGCTTGGATTTGGCGGAGTTAACTATTAATCCTGAGGCCTCCGCAAAAATTTGCAGCAGCTGGAGGCATCGAGGACCACTAGTAGCTGGATTTGCCAAGTACAGAAGACCATCATCTGCATACAGAGCTTTTTTTTTATCTGTTTTTATTGGTTCATAGCACAACACATGGCCAACTTACATCAATGATCAATTTCCACAACTTGCATCATCCTACTGGGAGACCTCAACTTCCACCTGGAAAAGAATAACGACAACAACACCACCACCCTTCTGGACAACCTGGCCAATCTCGGACTCAAACAACTTGTTGACACCCCGACCCACCTTGCCGGGCACACGCTCGACCCAATCTTCACCTCCAGCAAACACATCTCCTTCGATCACACCACAGCTCTCCATTGGACGGACCACAGCTGCGTTCACTTCAACTACAAAAAGACCACGACCCACAACCCCCCACAACCTATTCCCCGAAGAAATTGGAACAAAATCACCACCGCCCAGCTCTCCTCTTCGCTTCACCTAAACCCTCCTGCCAAATCATCGGACCCAAACCAAGCAGCCACCAACCTCACACAATGGATCACCCTCAGCGCAGACGAACTAGCACCCTTGAAAAACCATCAAACCAAGCAAGATACCAAAAAAGCCCCCTGGTTTAATGACGACCTTAAGAAATCCAAGAAGTTCTGCCGCACCCTCGAGAAAGCCTGGAGAAAAAACCCAACCACTGACAACCTGGCCACCTTCAAGAACGCCACCCGCAAACACCACCAACTGATCCAATCCACCAAGAAATCAGCACTCATAGATCGACTCGACAACAACGCCCAAAACAGCAAGGAACTATTCAACATCGTCAAAGAATTTACCAACCCCACCGCCGGCACCAACGACATCACTCCCTCCCAAGACCTCTGTAACTCTTTATCCTCATTCTTCCACAACAAAATCGCCGACATACATAACAGCTTTGAAAACCAGTCCGAAGACCAGCCCACCCCACCCACCTCCGAACCAAAACAGAACTCTAACTACCTTTGCGCCTGGAACCCAATCACTACTGAAGACACCATCCGCCTGATGAACTCCATCCACTCAGGATCGCCAACCGACCCATGCCCCCACCACATTTTCAACAAAGCAGACTCCATCATCGCACCCCATCTCCGCGATGTCATCAATTGCTCCTTCAACTCCGCTACCTTCCCGGAAATCTGGAAACACGCCGAACTCAGCACCCTTCTGAAGAAACCTACAGCAGACCCCTCTGAACTTAAGAACTACCGCCCCATCTCGCTCCTCCCATTCCCTGCCAAAGTCATTGAGAAAGCCGTCAACATTCAGCTCGCCGCCTTCCTTGAATCCAACAAATCCCTCGACCTCTCACAGTCCGGCTTCCGAGCCAAACACAGCTCTGAAACCGCCCTCATCGCAGCTACAGAAGACATCCGAACGCTACTGGACAACGGTGAAACAGCTGCCCTCATCCTACTTGACCTCTCCGCCGCCTTCGACACAGTCTGTCATAGCACTCTCATACAACGCCTCAGTTACGTCGGAATACAAGGAAAAGCTTTGGACTGGATCATCGCGTTCCTCGCCGGAAGAACCCAGAGAGTCCGCCTCCCCCCATTCAAATCAAAGGCCACCGAAGTCATCTGCGGCGTACCACAAGGATCATCACTCAGTCCCACCCTCTTCAACGTTTACATGAGTCCCCTCGCCTCCATTGCGCGACAACACAACCTCAACATCATCTCCTACGCAGACGACACCCAACTGAACCTCTCCCTCACCAAAGACCCAAACACCGCCAAAACCAATCTACACGAAGGAATGAAAGAAGTAGCCGAATGGATGAAGCACAGCCGTTTAAAACTAAACTCGGACAAAACGGAAGTCCTCATCTCAGGATCATCCCCCTCTGCCTGGGACGACTCATGGTGGCCACCGGCCCTGGGTACAGCACCCATACCTACAGATCACGCACGTAACCTGGGTTTCATCCTAGACTCCTCCCTCTCTATGACCAGACAAGTCAACGCCGTCTCATCATCATGCTTCAACATCCTACGCATGCTCAAAAAAATCTTCCGTTGGATCCCCACCGAAACAAGAAAGACAGTCACCCACGCACTGTTCACAAGCCGACTGGATTACGGAAATACCCTTTACGCCGGAACCACAGCCAAACAACAGAAAAAACTCGAACGCATCCAAAACGCCTCAGCCAGATTCATACTGGACATCCCCCGTCAAGTTCACATTTCCGGTCACCTGAAAGACCTCCACTGGCTCCCCATCAACAAGAGAATAACGTTCCGTCTCCTCACCCACGCACACAAGGCCCTCTACGACCTTGGACCCGAATGCCTCAACACACGACTGTCCTTCTACACCCCCACCCGCCAACTACGATCGTCCAATCAAGCCCTCGCCGCAATTCCGCGGATCCATAGATCCACCATGGGGGGAAGATCCTTCTCCTACTTAGCGGCCAAAACCTGGAATTCTCTCCCCACCCACCTCCGCCTTACACAGAACCACCTCTCCTTCAGAAAGCAGCTAAAAACCTGGCTATTCGATAAGTAAAGCATCCACCCTCCCGCAAGCGCCTTTAGACCCTCTGGGTGAGTAGTGCGCTATACAAATTCCTAAACTTGAACTTGAACATCATATTAATAGTCCCAACATCCTCATGTTCTTCCTCACTGAGCCATTATTGCTTTACAATTTTAATATAGTAGTGTCCTCTCCACAGTAAACCTCTCAATAGGCTCATAAATGCGCTAGTGTAAGCATGTTGTTAGTTTCTTCAATGCCTACGGTTGCCAATACAAGTAGTACAATTTACAATAAGCCATCACAATCAAACACTCTCCCCCCTCCCTCTGCCTCCAGTGTGTCCAGGTCTCTGATCACCTATCACAGTATCCACATACAGAGCTATGTGGTCTGCATGTTCCACAGCCCATTCCCATCCCTATATCTCTGTGTCTCAATGTGTCTCAATGTATAAGCCTTGCAAGGGGCTCAATAGTAACTCCACCCAGCAGAGTTTGCGGAGGTTTGTCTACTCTGCGCTCCTTTGCGAATGCGGAGTTTAGGCAAAACTCTGACTCTGTGGAGGGGCAGAGTTAGCCAGCCCCTTCACCCTCCCAAATTAATTAAACATTAAAAAAGAAGGCACTTACCTGCGTGGCACCTGCAAAATGTACATGGTAGGGCTTTTTCATAGTAGAAGGATGGCGAGGAGCAGGAAGGAGAGCAGCCAGGCAGAGGAGGATGCAGCCACACAGGTAAGTGCCTTCTTTTTTAATTTTTTATTAATTTGGGAGGGGGAGGGAGCGGAGCAGAGTACCACAAAGTTTTTTTTTCAAACTCTGTGGAACTCCGCATAGAGGCACTACGCCAGCTCCGCCTGCCTTTACTCAATAACTAGTGCAAAAAAAAGGGGGGATAAAGGGCAATCCTGGCGGGTTCCGCATAGTATAGGAGACTCGGCGGAAACCATCCCATTAACCTGCACTCTGACAATCAGGTTAAGTAAAGAACGTGTACCAGACCTCAGAATTGCGGTCTGGGATAACCATCGGGCCTGGTGTTTTACCAGTGGCTATTGCTGAAATGGCCTTGCCAGTCTCTTCTGCCATAATACGTTCTTCTAACTTCTAGCACTCAACATCAGAAAGGCGGGCAGCGGTATCTTATCAAGGAGGGGAGCAACCAACTCCACTGTCAGTCATGGAGAAGCCACATAAAGCAATGAATAGTAGTCTGCAAAGGGTTGACGACAGCGGGGGAAGTGCTGTGGATGCCGCCATCGCCATCTGTTATCTCTGGAATAACCAAATTTGCGAGTGGTCAGAACGTCAACCAACAGTTGTTTCCCATTCTTATCTCACCAGCCATAGATCTGCATTGTGGATGCTCGCCAAATTTATTTTGCTGCCTCTGAGGTGAGGAGTCTCATCTCCTCAAGAATCAGTGACAAGTGCCTGCTAGTATCACTCTGTATTGCCGCAGGAAGTTGCAATTCTAGCTGACGGGCTTGGGTTTCCAATTGCGTGATACGCTGGTGGCTCTATTGTTCTGCATGCCTAAGAAGACTCTTGGTGTGCCCCCGCATGGTGGCCTTGCATGTGGCCCATAGAGTGTCCCCTAATTGCATGGACCCAACATTGAGTTGGAAATATTGTGTGACTTCTTGCCTCAAAGTGCAGGTGTAGGTCTTGTCTTGAAGATGCCAGGCGTTAAGTCGCCATAAGGGGTGACGAGTTGTGCTGGATTTCCCAATACGGAGTGGTAGCGGGGCATGATTTGAGATCCCACAGGGGAGGATTTGTACATGAGGCACTGAAAGAACATCTAAGGCTGGCAGAAAAAGCATGTCAGATGAGAGAAAACAAGGACCCCCTGGGTATCAGTAATACACAGACTCCTAGGGCAGGGTAAAAATCAATGTGGAAAAGTACTACACTGTTTCTGTATGAAAATCTGTCTATCATATGACGATATGTGACCAAATTTATAGTCTATTTTGATTTGTGTAAGATTTTTTTAGTATAGTTGATGATATGTATTAGTTATGCTAAACAAACTTTGTGATCTGATCTATATTTTTCTTTTTAATAATGTTCTTTCAGAGTTTCATCTGTGACTCCTGAGGAAGGCGGATTTCTCTGCCGAAACGCGCGTCGAGTGTTTATAAATAATTCTACAATGTTCCCTATGTCATTGATGATCTTGAATGTATTATTATTTGTTACTTGTCTGATCTATATGCGAGTATGATTTATATGCCCTGTATTTATCGTGTTTGAAGTCTGTTGATGAATTTTAATGTACTATATTTTTACTGTATCATATAGTTTGACTTATGTGTCCGAGTCTCTATATGATTTTTATCTATGTTAATTAAATATATATTTTTTAATATACATTTCATTTTTTGATATTCCTTTTCTCTACTGGTCTTAGACTAATTGTTCACATACTTAGCTGATGGCCTAGGAGTTTTTTCCACATAGAAAAAGCATGTCAAGCATGGTTTTGGTGTGCCACTGAGGTGTGTATGTGTACTGCTGTTGTATGGAGTTTCAGATCCTCCATATATCGCAGAGGCCCAGAGTGTTTTCCCATTTGTGAAGCGATCTGGCTCACTGGAGATGAACTACCATGCCAAGGAATGTGGTTAGGAAGGAAACCAATGCTACAGAGTGGCATAAATACATAGGAGTGTCAGTGGGCAGCCCTCCAATGAGCCCGCCAGTGTGATATACTGTCGCTGAGGATCGGACCAGGAGTGAGTCACTACCATGGGACATCTGATGCAGGAGGATCGCCACACCCCAGGGCAATCTAGCAAACCCAGCATGATGTACTCTGTGAAAACCATGTCGAGTTAGGAATGGACAACCAGAGCACAGTAAGTGGGTTTCCTGAAGCATCAATATGGATGGTAGGAAGCTCTGGGTGTAACACAAGAGTGCTTGATCTCTTCTAAATGACTATTAATATTCCACTATATAAGAGAAATAAATATAGGCTAAAATTAGTGCTATATTTTAAATGTCCCCTCAGTGAAAAAAATGCTATTGAGTCGCTGAAAAAGAATGATTCATTAATCATCAAATCGGCCGATAAGGACGGTGATATTGTTTTGCAAGCTGTAGATACATACAAGTCTGAAATTTTACGACAACTTTCAAATACTGACCATTATTGTAGGTTATTAACAAATCCAACTAAAGAGTTACAAAATTTGATTTTGAAGATTACAACAGATGCAAAGACTGAAGGTTTTTTGAGTGAGAAAGAATTTCTTTTTTTAAATGTGAAATCTCCATGGACGCCAGTTATTTTTACCTTACCAAAGGTTCATAAAAATGTAACTAGCCCGCCCGGACGTCCTATAGTCTCGGGCTGTGGCTCGATATTGGAGCCTTTAGGTCAGTAGGTTGATTATTTTATCAAAGAATTTGTTCCTCAAATAGAGTGTTTTGTGAGAGATAGTATGGCTCTGATCAACCTGATTGAGCATCATCCTTTCGATCCAACCAATGATTTATTGTGCACTTTGGATATTGAATCCTTATATACAAATATTCCGCAAAATCTATCATTTATTGAGATACAAGGAGTATTAGACTCTAGGCCTCGTCCACATGTGGTTCCAGCGTTATTTATATTGCAATTGTTGGAGATCTATCTCACCAGAAATGTATTTTGCTTTGATAATTTATATTATCAACAAGTTAAATGTACATCAATGGGGGCTGTTTTTGCCCCCAACTTGGCAGTTTTGTTTATGGACCATCTGGAGATGAATACCATATTATCTTCGACCAATCCATTTATTGCCGGCGTCACTTTGTGGCGCAGGTATATTGATGACATCCTTTTGCTTTGGCACAATGACGTTGAAAATCTGTACCAGTTCCAGCATTGGCTGAATAACAACTGCCTTGGGTTGAATCTTACATTAACGCATGACACTAACTCTATTGCCTTTCTGGATTTAACCATTTATCATTCGAACGGTGAGTTACTCACTCGGCTCGATAGAAAACCTACTGAGCGCAATACTTTACTCCGCTATGAGAGTAACCATCCACGTGCCTTACGAGATTCTTTGCCATATTCTCAGTTTCTAAGAATTCGGCGTAACTGTTTTTCAAAAGATGACTACTTTCGGGAAGCCACGATTTTGTCCACTAAGCTTAAAGCACGTGGGTACCCGAAACGTCTAGTGCGCAGATCACAAAAGCAGGCTTGGTATTGCCCGAGAGAGGTCCTGCTTTTGCCCGAACCTAAGCCCGTTACCAACGGGCTAGTTTGTGTGACTACTTTTTCACCCATTTCACACCCTATTCGGAAATCTATATTGATTGGCCAGCAGTGAACGTGGGCAACCTTGAGATTGATCGGCCCTGGTTTGCCTTTCGGAAAAGCCGTAATCTCAAGGACCATCTTGCAAGAGCAGCTTTACCTAGCATTCAAAAAGCCAATACTCTCAATGCTCATTGGGGTTTGGACCCTTTATTGGGGCATGCTAAATGCAGGCGTTGCAATGTCTGTGACTACACAATAGAAGGTAAAGAGTTTACATATAACAATGTCACAGTTAAGTCCAGGTTCTTTTCGAACTGTAACACTAGTAATGAAATTTACTTGATCCAATGCCATTGTCAGCTTGTATATATAGGGCAGACGACCCAAAAAGTTAAAATCCGAAATGGCCAGCATCGCAGTCGAGTGCGCTGTAAAACACCGAATGCGCCTTTGGTCGAGCATTTTTTAGAGGCCAAGCATACTGAGGACGACATTAAATGGACAGTCCTCAGTGTGGTGAAATTACCTGCAAGAGGTGGTGACATTACAAAATTGCTGAAAAAAAGAAGAGCCAAGATTAATCATTCGTATGAATAGCATTAAGAATGGTTTGAATAGGAAGGAAGATTGGACCACCTTACTTTGAAAACCCATGGCCATGGGTTTACATGTCTGTTGCATCTGTTGTCTTTATTTATTGCTAATGAACATTCTTTTTGTTCCATTATTCTTTATGGTCTATTTTTACGTTATGAGTACTAATTACTGGTAATATTGTGTATATATACATGTATGTCCCAATAAGTATCATTAGTCATGGTTGTGTCTAATTATAAAATGTAATCTGCAATATGGTCACGATTTGCTTAAATTAACTTCGCTTTTTAATAAACAATCCTATGCGTGTTGATAAAATGTGTTCCTTAACAAGGCCCTGATAATAATCGGTCACAAATCCTTTTCTCCTTAAAATTGTTCTAAATGCATAAAATATGTGGAATTATGCTGGGTTTGCATTATATACTCATTTGTTATGGGACAAGCGGTTTAAAGCATTCCTATATTGAATGTTTACAAAGTTCACAGATCGTTGCGTCTTTTAGCCAGTCTTTTTTCTATTTCTAATTCTATACTCACCCAATATGGCCGCTGCGCACAACGCCTTGCTATTTAACGTGCCCGTGAAGAGCTGTTTGTTCTCTCCACAATTTGGCGATTGGATTATTGCCATTGAGCTGCTTGAACCACCTTGGTAAGTGGATCATGTGTGCGATTGTGTTTCTGGTATAATTTATTTACTACAGTTGGTAACGGCCAGCAGTTGTTCTTTTCAGTGCATTGTCACGAGTCAGTTTATTGAAATCTGCTATGGACGTTTTTACGTTTCGCCTGTCGAAAGCTGCGCAAGCAGCGTTTTGCGCAGGCAAAATCTTTTGTTTTGCAGTATGGCTGTTTGTCCCGACTCTGTTTCCCATTGGCTAGCTCCAAAAAATTTTCTCATCCGCCCCCTTTTAGGACGTCAGTGCGTCAGCGGGCGGGGTTTATTTTTTTGTTCGGCGAGGTTTCTTTTCGTCGTTTCGTGGCCAACCGCCGCCGGAGGAAGTCCAGGTCCAGGTGAGTCCCCTCCCGCTGTCCGTGCTTTTCCCGCCCCCCCTCCCGCTGTCCGTGCCTTTCCCGCCCGCCCTCCCGCTGTCTGTGCTTTTTCCGCCCCCCCTCCCGCTGTCCGTGCCTTAAGCTGCCCATGCTTTTCCCGTCCCCCCGCTGTCCATGCCTTTCCCGCCCCCCTCCCGCTGTCTGTGTGCCCGTTAGCCCCCCCCCCCTCCCGCTGTCCGTGTTTCTTGTTGCTTTTGGGTTGAGCACCCCATGGGAGTGTATGCGTGTTACAGCTGCCTGAGTTGGGCATATCTTTTCCACTGCAATCTATTGGCCATGCGCTTCTTTCTGCCGCTCTATATTGTGCTTGTCCTCATGTCTCGCTCTGTCCCCGATTGCTTCTCCTTGCCAACAGTTGTACCCTACTCTTAAACCTGTTGCTTCTCCAGCCCATCCCCTCACTTTATGTTACTTCTCTCCATCCGTCCACTCCTTTACTTGCGCCCGTTGCTTCTTCACACCAGCTCCCCACCCCTTGTTGTTTGTCCATGTTTCTTGTTGCTTTTGGGTTGAGCACTCCATGGGAGTGTATGCGTGTTACAGCTGCCTGAGTTGGGCATATCTTTTCCACTGCAATCTGTTGGCCATGCGCTTCTTTCTGCCGCTCTATATTGTGCTTGTCCTTATGTCTCGCTCTGTCCCCGATTGCTTCTCCTTGCCAACAGTTGTACCCTACTCTTAAACCTGTTGCTTCTCCAGTCCATCCCCTCACTTTACGTTACTTCTCTCCATCCGTCCACTCCTTCACTCGCGCCCGTTGCTTTTTCACACCAGCCCCCCACCCCTTGTTGTTTGCCCCCACGCTCCCTGTGTGGCTTCTATTCAACCCACCTGTTTGTTTTGCTTTTGAACCCGCCCCCCTCCCGCTGTCCGTGTGCCCGTTAACTCGCCCCCCTCCCGCTGTCCGTGTTTCTTGTTGCTTTTGGGTTGAGCACTCCATGGGAGTGTATGCGTGTTACAGCTGCCTGAGTTGGGCATATCTTTTCCATTGCAATCTGTTGGCCATGTGCTTCTTTCTGCCGCTCTATATTGTGCTTGTCCTCATGTCTCGCTCCGTCCCCGATTGCTTCTCCTTGCCAACAGTTGTACCCTACTCTTAAACCTGTTGGTTTCTCCAGCCCATCCCCTCACTTTACGTTACTTCTCTCCATCCGTCCACTCCTTCACTCGCGCCCATTGCTTCTTCACACCAGCCCCCCACCCCTTGTTGTTTGCCCCCACGCTCCCTGTGTGGCTTCTATTCAACCCACCTGTTTGTTTTGTTTTTGTTGTTAACATTTGTCCACATTGGTAAAAAAAAAAGAAAAACATAAGGCTCATCATTGGGATTGCTGCAGAAAAAGGCCAAAAACTTGACAAATTCAATGGGTGTCAAGGGCGAGAGCGGTTGGTTTTGCTAAGGATCGTTTACGTCTAATTTGACAGCACAGCTAGCTGCTGACCTCAGGGGTCTTTAGCTCTACCAAGAGGAGTAATTCTATCACGTTTTGGTATTGGCTGTTTGATGTATCTTTCAGTTTCATATGATCTGCTTCCATTGAAAGACATGAGCAACTATGTTATTGCAAAAGTATACTGGTTTGTCTTACATGTTTTATTCTAGATGTGTTTTGCATATAGAAAGCAATCTGTTTTTTTTCACAGCTGGAGGTTTTTATTATGTTTTATTCTGGAAGGTCTACAATCATGTCATCTAGGATGCTGCCTAGGCCAACGTCGTTTATTGAGAGGGCACTTGTTCTAGACTTAAACTTGGCATGTGATTTTAGTTGTCTTAAATATCCAGGGTGATTGGTTTGCCTCTTCTCCAGGGAACGGTGTGAGTCACAGATTTGCACATATGTTTACATCTACACATGCTCATAAGGCCACACAATCCAGCTGCCTACTGCATAAATAGACATTGGCAACGCCATTTGGCTTCGTGTTAACGCACAAAAACAGAGGCATGCACAAATGCATCTTGCAGACAATAACATGATAAAACATTCCCTGTTGGCTTTGTCCATGGTTTTCTATTTACAGATGGGGTGTTTTAGGGCAGTCTTAAAGGAGGGAGTGCATAATTGCCTGTGCAGAGGGATTGAAAACTGGACCCAAACAGTAGCCCCTGGTGAGAGAGTTGAGATGCCACACACACACACACACACAAATTTGGCGTCTGAGTGCAACAGAATATTTGCTTTATAGGGCTCTGGCCCTAGCATGGTCCTGCAAACTAGTCAGTATTTAATATAAAGTTGTGTGTTTTTGCTAGCCGTCCAGCCCGGTGTCAACATTGAGAGGAGTGCTTGTTTTCGAAGTTGTTCTGAAATTGTATTCTGGGAGGATAAAACCCCCGAGAAGGGAGTTCTTATTAGGAAAGTTAGTCAAGAGAGATAACTTGCGGTGAGCCAGATGTTTTACTCTTAAAGAGGGTGGCTCCGAGTATGAGGATATGCTCCAAAATATAGTTGGAATAAGAGTGCATAATGTTTGATGGATTGTAAAAGAAGGGTGTAGGCTGGGGGATCAGTGTAGTGAGGATTCTTTCACCCTGAGATTCCCGATGGATTGATAATTGTTGAAGGGGCAAACACCTGGAACATCACATGACTGAACAACTGGCATAGTGCAGGTAACATTCAATTGAAAGCCACCAGAGTTGGTATCAATATCGTATTACTGCAAAACACTCCTTCAAGCTGCTCTGGAACAGAACTGGATATGAGCGGGGTTCTCAGGTGATTTCCACAAACATTTGCAAGTACTACAACGCAGCACTCTCATTTTATAGTGTGCCATTCACCCCGTGAGCTGCCAGCCGCCACCTCGGCTCCTACTGCTTCTGCCACCACGCTTGTGTGTGTGTGGCTGGCTCTGGGTGTGTGTGTGTGGCTCTGGGTGTGTGTGTGTGGCTCTGGGTGTGTGTGTGTGGTAGTAATTGCTGACTGCTGAGCTCGTCCGTAGGGTACAATATGTCTCACATTTGCGAGAGATTAAGCTAATGGCAATGTAAATGACAATGCCATTTATTTATCTGTTTTCAAAACCAACACATAAATACAAATTTTGTCATTTTTCAATGCCAATAACTCTAACTTTTCCAAAGGCGAAACCATTGCATTGTAAATGCTTGTTTATGATTGCCGCTGCGCTAAATACAGGCAGTATTTAAAGGCCTTAAAGGTGAGCTTTTACATTTGTACTTACTTGTTGTCAGTCTTTGGCCGTGTAGATAAGCACCACTAATAACTTTTGGTTTATCTGTATCGCACTATTTTAATTGTGTTTATCTGCCGCTAGTCTTTGGTCGCTTAGATAAGCACCATTAATAATTTTTAGTTTCTTGGTACTGCACCATTTTTCGCTTGTTAGGTAATGGGCCTTTCAGTGCAGTGTGATTATTTTACTTTAATTCAAAGACTACCAGTGCCTTTGTTTATGGTTAACGCTATCCTGCTACTTGGGCGTTCCAGCTATTTAAGTGAAATTGTTAATATATCACCTTGCCACTATATTAGACACTGGTTGTTTGGTAAAATGTCCAAACTAGGTCCTTACCTTTGTGCTGTAATTTGCCTTACATGTGGGGTAACGGACAATTAATGTCATTTCAGTACATTGGGACCATCTTACTTCAATAGGAATTCGTTATCACCGCGCTTCTCCTTGCTGGTTTTTATCTTCCTTAATAACGGCAGCACGTTCCTATGCATTAGGTGAGACTTTTATTTGGGTTTGAATTCCCATTAGAAATGTGGCTTTAACATACTGAAAGCGGATGGCTTATATACTATCCCATTATTGCAGGAGAATTTCTATTGTATCGGATATTGTCACTGCTGTTTATTCCGATAGCCGAGATTTATTGCGCCACATTAGGTAATATTATATAGGCCGGCATGCCTCTGTTTGTAACACGGTACAAAATGGGGTGGTGATGGACGGAGCATCTGAATCAATCAAACACTCACACCCAGTCAAAAGATCTGGGTTTAATCCATCACCGTTCTTTAGCCCACTCTGCCACCCCAGTTCAGACATGGCTATATGCAAATCAGTCTGACCCTGTGCCTCATGGGAACAGTCCAGCCCGAACTGCCAAGCCATGTCTTCCCTGGACCGGAAACAAGCTTCCGAGGACCGGTTTCTGGCATTCCAGCCATCTTCAGCCCGGCTTGCTTGAATCCAGTGGCAAAGTGAGCAAGGGACTCACGTCTGAGCATACCCTGCCACACTTTGTAACACAGCTTATTGTGCATTTGGTGACTAAGGTTCTCACTCCCTTTCGTTTGCACATTAGTTATCTTTCTTATTTTAACTTACAATGATTAAGGTATCACACCTCTGGGTCTAATGTTTTCATTGTTAACTCTTTTTCGGACGTTGAAACTATTGCAAGCTTGCACTTTCATCTTTCCAAGTTTTTCTTTTGCTGGCCATTTGACCTTTTGTGGACATGGTCACCACTTGTCCCTAATTGTAATAGCATTGCTAGACTGTGAGGGCAACTAGTGTTTTGCCCAGCTGATAATTGTATTGGTCATTGCATTGTTTCTTTCTTTCTTTGTTCTTATATTTCATTTGTTTTCTACAGGCTTTTGCCTACACTTATTCAGGCTTGCATTCAAAAGTCCTGATGATGATCCAGTTATCCCGCTAATGGATCGAAACGTCATCGACTACAGTTAACAGTCATACACATGAATCACATTGATAAAAGAAGTGTTATTACTGTTTTTTTTAAGCTTGTCATAACACTATTCTACAGTGTAGAAGCCCATTTTTGTTTCGCCTGAAAAGTTTTTGCTTTATATATATTGTGTTTTTATGTAGGATACAGGACTGTGTCCCTTATTATTGTTGTGTTGTATTTATGTTTATCAATAATTTAATGAAGTATTAAACTTTCTGTCCGGCTGAACATTTAAAATATAGCACTCATTTTAGCCTATTTTTATTTCTCTTATATATTGGTTAATGTAAGGACCATTGTTCCGAATACATAGCTACTACCTAAGGTTCTTTCTTACCTATTTGGGTTCCCTTGTTGTTGAGAATATACATTAATATTCCACAGCATAATATTGTGAAATAGACCTGTATTTCACCAATTACTCCACAAAAGAGATTTGCCATCTACCACGATCCTTTTGTTATACCAAATAAGACTCTGAACAACGTGGTCAAATGGAGAAAGGTGAGCTAGTAAATAGGGCTTGAAAAGAGAACAGGAATGTGAGATGACTGCCGGTATCCAATACTTAGGGGAATGAGACATGTGTAGTATGTACGTATGAGAGAACAGAAAGATAAGAGCGAGCTCCAACCGGTGCCAAAGTTTGGATTGAGCGTCTGAGGAGTCGAGAAAACAATCATGACCATGTTTAATATCAAATGCTTTGCGATGATGAGAGAAGGCAGAGAAGTTGACCCCTCCTGAATATTTTGATCGTTTAGGGGCTGTAAGGAGATACAAGTTGGCTTCCCATTCTACAAGAACCTGGATCAAAGCTTATCAATAGCTATGAAGAACTTATTAGGTATTTTTATTGACAGCATTATGAGATAAAAAAAGAATGATAGTAAGAAGCATCATTTTAATAGTATCAAGGTGACCACACCATGACAAGAATAAAGGTGACCAGCTAATTTTTACAAAGAATGCATCTATATTAGAATGAAGTGTATCCCTGAGATTATTCTGATATAAGATTCTTAGGCATTTGATCTTATTGGGGTTCCACGAGAAGCCTGTACCAGCAAAAGAGGATTTTAAACAAAATGTGTTTAGGGCCATTACTTTGGACTTACTTATATAATGTTTTTGACCAGACACTCTGGAGTATGCACCTAACCTTTCAAAGAAATGAGAAAGAGAGCATGCTGTTTTGGAGATGTAAAGAAGGTTGTCAACCGCATACACTGTAAATTTAATGTATACACTACTTAGCTGGTAACCAGAAACGGCATCAGAATGTTTCAAACGATATAAGAAAGGCTCCAGGGCTAGAATAAATATTAGAACATTGGAATGTTGGGAGCTCCATTGAAAACAATGGAGTGCTCCGGGCTTATATTGTCTGGTATAAGCCTGGAGCTCCAACATTCCAATGTTTCTTTGTTCACAGCTCTGGCTGTAAACAAAGGCTTCAGGGAGCCTGAGGGGATTCCAATCCCCTCACGCTTTCAAAAGGCTTTTTTTTTAGAACATTCTGTCCTCTAGTGACAGAATGTTCTAATAGCCTTATAGCCCTTCTTAGATGGGCTATACCGTTATTAAAGTCCCTCTCCCTTGTTAAAGGCCCTCGCCTTCGGCTCGGGGCCTTTAACGCTGGAGAGGGCCTTTAATAGCCGGTATAGCCCTCTACGGCGGGCTATAAGACTATAATAAAGGCATTAAAGGGTATCCTTGCCTTGTGCCTCTTTCAAAGGGGAAGTATGCAGATTGAAGTACATTACTAAGACAGAGGAACAGTGAGAGGAATATAACAAGGAAACGAGTTGGAGGAACTGTAAACCAAACACATGCCAGCGGAGATCGTGCATAAGAAAGCGCCAGTCCATCTGATCAAAAGCCTTCTTGCCTTCCAAAGCTACTACCAGGAGAGAGTGTTTTACTTAGGTGCTTTACTGAGAATGTTGAAAAGAACAGTCAAATTATCCACAATAGTTCTATTTTTAACAAACCCTGATTGTTTAGCTTGATCAGATCAGGCATACATTTGTTAAGTCGAAGGACCAAAGCTTTAGCAAAGATTTTACAATTAATTTTTTTTAGTAATATAGGACGGTAATTTTTGCATTGAGAACGATCCCTGTCCTTTTTCAGTATAAGGCAAATCATAGCTTCTGTAAAATAACCTGAGGATTTATTGAGAGAGAGAGATAATGAGTAATTAATTTGAATAATTTGAGAAAAAGCAATATAGAGAACTGGAGATAAAATTTGACTGTAAACCCGTCCAATCGGAGTGCTTTCCCTAGTGGAAGACTTTTAACCACTTAATACATTCCGCCTTGCTCAATGGGTTCTCGAGAGAAACACGATTGATGGGTGAGGACTTATGCATTGAAGAATGAGCTAAAAATGACTTGATAGTTTCCGCAGAAGGGGTAGAATCAGGAGTATAAAGGGTTTGATAATATGAGGCAAAATATTCAGCTATATCTGAGTCACAGAAGAGAGTGGTACCAGATTGATTGGTACTAATTTTGATGGAGGGTTTTTCTTTTCTACATTTTAGGTAATTGGTGCCATTTCCATATGGAAACACATGCCTTACCTATATTCTCCCTTTAAAAAACACAATTCACCCTCTTCCCCTGCTTTGATTCCGTAGTTGACAAAGCTGGCAGTTGGTCTTTTTCCTTCTGCTTGCTTGCTTCATGGGCTTTTGTAGTAGATGGGTGAAAGGACTTAGCAGGTTTACTTGTGTACCTAAGGACTGCATGCTTCAGCTGCAGGGGACAGTGCATACCGATGAGCGACCCCGCACTATACATAGCTAAGGCCATCTTCTTAAATTTTCATTGTCTCGTGGTGTTAGTGATTCTTTACCGTCAGATGAGGTGAGCTGTGAGCAACTTACCACAGGGAGGATGATGCACACTTCTTTTTTAGAGATAAAAAAGGGCTACAATTTATTACACAATAAGAGAAAGGAAAAACGTTTGCAAGAGTTTTAGAGTGCTTGCTTGCAACACCAAAGTAAAACCTGGCAACAGACCACAAGGGGTCCATTAGGATGGTGGGCGGACTTTGCCCGCCCGCCATCCCCGTGCAATACGGGACCGGCCGCCATCGGAGCGGCAGTCCCACCTTGGCGATTAGGATGCACCCGCCACACTGGTGGGTGCATCCTGTATTTTTACCATTGACGCGGGTGGTGCTGAAAGCGCCGCCCGCCGCAATGGTAAAAATGCATGTTGTGCATTTCAAAGCACAACATGACAGGCACCGTGCGGTGCCTGCCATGTTGTACTTTGAAATGCGGGGGGGTACCATAGGTACCCCCCATGTGCATCCCCTACCTCCCCTGAGTCCCAGGGGGCCCGCAACGGGCCCCCGCAGGGAGTCTCCGCATGCCTTTCCGTGGCGGCATTGCTGCCACGGAAAGGCATTCCCCAAAGCCCATCATAATATGGCTGGTGGTGTCTAATAGACACCGCCACCATATTAAACATCCACTATACTCAATACCACTCCACTCTATGACACTCTGCTTCACTCTACAATACTCAACTATATGACACTCTAATACACTCTACACCCTTCCAATCTACGACACTCTACCATCTCCATGACAATCCACAACACTATGCCGTCCACCCTATACAAATCCATGACAGTCCACTCAACTCTACTCTACACCACTCCATGACTCTACGCCACTATATAAGAGCCAACTCTACTCCACAACACTGCTTTACGACACTCCGGCAGAAAAGCAACTTGCGTCTTGTTTGTCTAAATGCCCTTCCCATGCTGTGTAGCAAATGGGGAAGGGTCAAACGTGAACATTAATGCTACCCAGATAATCTAATTAATCGAATCACTGGCTTAGTGATTTCTCATCAGCCAGAGCTGTCACCCCATTACCATTGGTGTACTAAAAAGGTGCTATGTGTTTCTAAATTATTCCTAATAAATATAAGCAACTGATAATGAGCCCATTAAATGTCCATTCTCCTGTGAAAAACAAAATATCGAATCCAATGCTTCATTTGAGCCTGTGATTTTCGGTGCTCAGCACCAGAACTACATTGTCAGCACCTGCACATATGACTGCCTGCCCCATGGTAGAGCAGGTGGCTGAAATAGAGATGACCAAAACAACAGCAGGCCATTAATTTAATGTACGTTAACAATGATTAATAACTCCCACGCAAGCCATTCTTCAAGCTTTGAGGGCCGGGAATAGTAATTAATTGTAATACCTGCAGAAGTGTGAGGGTTAGTAGTTGTCTTGGTACTGTCATTGGCAGCAACAGTGGATAGTTTAAATTGCAGTAGCCTTCTGGCATGGCCCCAGCACCTAAATGTTCGCAAATTAAGCACTGCATGTGAACCTTAACAATACGGGGCCAGATGAGACCATGCAGTACAGGAAGGCATATGCCTGAAAACACACACCGGCTGTACCCACATTTTGGGGAAAAAGACCACCTTGCACATTATAACTTCTTCTTGATACTAAATAGTACCTGTAAACAAGTTTGTATTGCTTTATTCGTAGAATGACTTCCTGCTGTTCGTGTCCTCTAATTACTAATCAGGGATAATTGACACAGATGTAGAAGCCCTGTAAAAATGCTTTTCATTTGCATTCATGCATTCCCATGCAACATCAGTATGACTTGAAACTCGCAACCCCATCATCAAAAATAAGAATATGAAATGTATTTACGGCAGAGTTGCATAAGTACTAGACACAAATATGAAAACAAGATTCCCCGTAAAAAAAAAAACTTAGCAATGACTCCGGCCACGTGTGTTGCCTGAAAGTGACAATATTACGATATAGCAACTCTATCAAAGAAATTATTGGTCTCGTTACTATATGCTGTGCGGACATAGGATTGCCTGAATTCGTGAATAACATGCTGTAAATTATTTGGAGGGACAGTCCAATAATCAAATTAAAGTTGAAGTTCCAGGCCCTGGAAAGACTTGACTCCTAGCAGGCTGTTTCTTTATCAGAAAAGAAACTGGAGACACCTTGTAGTGAAGGAGTTATGACCAAATCACACATTTCTCAAAAGCAGAAAACAGGGAATTGCATGAAAATGTTATTTGATTTTGTTAACTGGGATTAGTAATAGACAAGTCCTTTTGCTTATAGTTTTTTAAAGCTCTAGGGTGTGTGATTCTGTCTTCCATAGCCTAATATTGGCATCATGCGCATTATAATAACTTACAAGTCAGTTTGCCTTTTTTCAAGGAACAACTAGCCAGATGAAGGCCTAGAGTGACCAGAAACAGAGACCTTCATAGGGACTAAATCAGCCAGAGCTGAGGTGAGCCAAGAATAAAACACTTCACAGTCCGATTAAGAAAAGTAATTCATCGTTAACTTTGTTGAAAGGCTAAACTCATTGACTTCATAGGGGTATTTCCTTATGGAGGGTAGAAACAGGACGAAGGTTGCCTGTGCTAAATTTGGAGGTAGTTTAAAGAAACAGTATTGCCGTATGATCTGACCAGGTGACCGGCAGTTATAGAAAAACATAAATAAATTAATAAGTTGATACAATGGCCAGCACTATGCGTGGGGGCTCGCCAAAGTTTGTGCAAGCCCAAGAGTAGCACAGGCTTCAGGCAGATTTCGGTAGCTCGTAGCTGGATGGCTAGACTTGACTCTCCATAAGTGAAAGTCGTCATGGTTCAAAATCAATAAAAAGAAAAATAGAAAAAAAATAAGTCCTCTCGCTTGTCACGAAACAAAGCAAATTGAAGTTAGAGTTAGGACTAGTACAATTAAATGAAATGCCTCTGTCGTCACCTTTAGTTTCTCTGAAAAAAATATATTTTTTAAAATAGCTGTGCCTGCAAATTTTACAACTTCGGGTGGTAACTTTGAGCAGTATCAATGGGTTGCCCTGGGAAATAACTGAACGGAGCACCTGCAGCTTATAATTGTAATTCATTCAACCGGCTATATATTTGAGTTGGTGCTTTATTTTCAAATAGTACAACTTGCAAACAGTAAGGTTGGCCTCCTGTTTCTGAACTGTGCTGTCCGAAAACAAAGTACTAACTCAGCCAAATATCGGGTTAAAAGAATCCACTTTACCTCTGCAATTGAGGCGCATAAAACAGGCGCGAATCCGTTACCTGCACCAGTAAATCCCATCTTAAAGTGACCGCTGTATGGTACACGAAAGCCACACGCACTTGGACAAGTGTTTACCTCAGAAACAGGGGAGAGTCTGTGGCGAGTAGTGCGTGGATCAAAGGGCTTCCAGTGTAGGCCCATAACTGCTAGTCAAGTGTCTGGTTTGCACAGTGTTGAGTTGGGGCGACTCTGCTAAACTTTAGTGACAGGAGCAAATTAATTAATAGCATAAGCAGCAATTAAAGTCACTGACACTACCCGGACACTTACTTTTTTGCAGCGAGCGGAGCAGGGCAATTCGGTAACGTTGATGCGACAAGCCGCAACATTACGACTGGACTTGGACTAAAACCCACTGCCACCACCCTGCGGCCAGCAGATGGTAACAAATGGAAACTCTGAGGCCGGGCAATCATGGTTCTGGGCGGCTGGTCTAAGCTCTGGGCTGCAGCTACACCGTGCGATTACGTAGCTAAAACGTATTTACTGTAGCTGTCGCAGTGCGCACGCTCAGACAACTCTATCTCAAGCTCATTCATTGGCCGGGCAGTCAATGACTCCTGATGATGTCATTTGAAATGCTGCGCGTGAAGTCAGAGTCGGTGAAAATCAATAGTGTTTAAATTAGTTGCACCTACTGTGCGAGAAACTGGACCGCCCAGACCCAAAGCCTGCCTGGAACAGAACGCACCCGGGTGACTGACTACTCACTGCCTAAAATTTTGCAGTGACTACTATGTGCTGAGGAGGCCCTTCAAGCTCGGGGCCCCTCGAGCTCGGGGCCCCCCCGCAAAGCGGGGGCTGCGGGGGACTTTGTTACGCCCCTGGACCTGGCCGCAAGGCGACCAGGGTGGAAAAGCGGGGCACTGTCTTTCCGTCCGCCGCGGTCCCCCCCCGCCATACTAATATGGCAGGGGGAAATAGGTGGCGGGCGGCACAAGATGTCGGGCAGGTCGCCACCGCCCGCATGGAGTTGGCGATCCGCCCGACATCCTAATGGGCCCCCGAATCTTTAGCTCAGATCTTCTTTTGCAGGGGATCTATATTTTGTGATTTCTGGCATTTGATGCATATTTTAGACTTTTTCCACAGATCTTGCAAATTGTTAAATGTTGTTCTGCTTTACCTCTGTCTCAATTTCCAGGGCGAGTAAATACTGCAAAATTGTTGGAAATGAAGGAAGAATGACATGGGCCAAAGAAGCAGACCCACAGGCAGCGGATGTATGACGTTAAAACGCATACTTTTACCATGCATACCATTACAACGCAATATTTACTACGCAGGATCTTTTACAACGAATACCTTTACAACGCATGACATTACATCGCAGATACTATTACAACGCATGCCATTACAACGTAAGTATAGGTAAGTATATTATTTTTTTATATAATTATATTATTTTAATAAAAAAGGAAATTAATAAATATTTAATTGATTTTATTTATTAAATACATTTTTTATTAATGTCATTGTAATTTTAAAATTATATATACATATATACTTTTTTTAAAAAATATTAAAATTACTTAAATAAATTTACTTAATTTAAGTTAAGTATTGTTATAAAACTGAACCCTTAAAATACCCCTGTACCCCAAAACCCAAACCCAGCCCTGAACCTTAAAAATACCCCTGTACCCCAAAACCCAAACCCAGCCCTGAACCCTAAAAATACCCCTGTACCCCAAAACCCAAACCCAGCCCTGAACCCTAAAAATACCCATGTACCCCAAAACCCAAACCCAGCCCTGAACCCTAAAAATACCCCTGTACCCCAAAACCCAAACCCAGCCCTGAACCCTAAAAATACCCCTGTACCCCAAAACCCAAACCCAGCCCTGAACCCTAAAAATACCCCTGTACCCCAAAACCCAAACCCAACCCTGAACCCTAAAAATACCCCTGTACCCCAAAACTTAAACCTACCCCTGAACCCTAAAAATACCCCTGTACCCCAAAACCCAAACCCAGCCCTGAACCCTAAAAATACCCCTGTACCCCAAACCCAGCCCTGAACCTTAAAAATACCCCTGTACCCCAAAACCCAAACCTAGCCCTGAACCCTAAAAATACCCCTGTACCCCAAAACCCAAACCCAATCCTGAACCCTAAAAATACCCCTGTACCGCAAAACCCAAACCCAACCCTGAACCATAAAAATACCCCTGTACCCCAAAACCCAAACCTAGCCCTGAACCCTAAAAATACCCCTGTACCCCAAAACCCAAACCCAGCCCTGAACCCTAAAAATACCCCTGTACCCCAAAACCTAAACCCAACCCTGAACCCTAAAAATACCCCTGTACCCCAAAACCCAAACCCAACCCTGAACCCTAAAAATACCCCTGTACCCCAAAACCCAAACCTAGCCCTGAACCCTCAAAATACCCCTGTACCCCAAAACCCAAACTATATATAAAATTACTTTAATTAATTTATTTAATTTATTTTTAATATTTTGGTAATTTAAAAAAAGGTTAAATAAAATGATATACTTACCTATACTTACGTTGTAATGGCATGCGTTGTAATAGTATCTGCGATGTAATGTCATGCGTTGTAAAGGTATGCGTTGTAAAGGATCCTGCGTTGTAATGGTGTGCGTTGTAACAGTATGCGTGGTAAAAGTTGCATGGTAACGGTTGCATACCACAGGCAGCTATCAAGCAGAAGTGAAACATAATAGGCACTGACTGAGGTACACGTTCATTATAGTTCCAGTGAGTTTTAGGCTGGGCTCGGGAGTGGGCACCTACACAGTAAGTTTATGCAGGAATGCCGCAGCACTGCGCCCCACCATCTTCTTGTAAATATCCAGGGGCGTAGTTTGGTCAGTAAGACTGGGGGAGTGTGAGCTACAGATTTCCCAACAATCGCGCTGGCATATAATGTTATAATACTTTATACCAGAAGCAGGGTACATAAGAGGGGCTTAAGGGGAAGTGGCATGGGAGAGACATGTGCAGAGATATTAAGGGGCCCATTAGGATCTCGGGCGGATCGCCACCGCCCGCATAGCGGTGGCGATCCGCCTGAGATCTGTCCCCCCCTGCCACCCATTTCCGCCCGCCATATTACTATGGCGGGGGGACCGCGGCGGACGGAAAGACCATATACCGCTTTTCTGCCCGGTCAACAAGTCGACCGGGCGGAAAATAGTTTAATATGGTGGCGGTTTGTTAGACACCGCCAGCCATATTACTATGTGGGCAGAAACATGTCAAAAGGCATGTGGGAATTGCTTGCGGGGAGTCGGGACCCGTTACAGACCCTAGGGACTCTGGGGGTGGGGGGTGCACATGGGGGTTCCATGCACAACATGCACAACATGGCAGGCACTGCGTGCCATGTTGTGCATGTAAGTGCATGACATGCCTCCCTGGCATTGTGGCGGGCGGTGCTGAGTGCACCACCGGCCACAATGTCAGGAATGCAGGATGCGCCCGCCACTGTGGTGGGCGCATCCTAATGGCCCCCACGGGACCCCCCGCCCTTATGGCGGGCGGTCCCATTTCACGATAGGATGACGGGCGGACTGACCCCCCTTAGTGAGATAAAACACATTCTTTTGAGAAATAACCAACATTTTAAAAGTCTTTCTAAACAGAGAGGGGGAGAGAGTCAAACTGAAAATGTCAGAGTCCTGCACCGAGGAGCAAATGCCCCTGCCCACATCTGGGAAAAAAGTATTTGCAACTGTTAAGTGATCATATTAATTTGCCAGTATTAATTACTATACAAGTGTGTCCTTGAGATACTCCAGGTTAACTCCAACTGAAGAAAAAGAATTAAACACACAAAATGAAAAACGGCCCGTACAGTGCTTACTTTGTAAAAGAATAATTGCCAAGGCCAAATCCTGTGCACAGAAGCTCTCCGCCACCGCTGCCAAATGTCAAGGTTGCCAAATGCCAAGGCTGTATAATCTTTATTAAGCCTCAGGACTCTTTCTTCCACTCATATTCTCTCCCTGGCCTCTTTCTCTCACTGTTGCAGTTTCTTTTTGTGCTTCCTCTCTCCCTTTATCACTGATATTCCATCTTCGTCTTCTCCCCTATTCCTCCTTTTGTGTCTTTCTCTTTTTCTGGGTCAATACCAATTGGTTAAAAATACGTTTCTGTCCCCAAAAAGGAATGCTGGTGGTTCTAACTCACATTCAGCACTGACTAGATAAAGTGTCCATCGCCAGCCACGGGAAGTCAGGCAGAAGGTGGGATCGCAGAGGAGGATTTGGGTTGATGTACCAAGAGATCAAGTGGTCTTCTGTGTTGGTATCGATAGTCCGTGCACTGATCCTTGGCTAATGGTACGGGCAGACTGCCAGGGTTCCGTCCACCTAGTACCGCACAGTCACTGGGCGACTGGGTCTCAGATGGCACTAGAAGAGCTGAAACAATCAACCCATGTCGGCCATTGTGTATCCAGAGTTCTTGGCACCAGGCATAAAAATGTAGCTCCCAAAGAAGAAAGTGCACTTCCAAGCTCCTTCCAATAAAAGCACTCGTTTAATGGGGGATGCTGGGAACCTTACTCGATGAACTTTAAAATGGCTGCCAGGGCCACTGCATCACATGTATGCATCTGCTTCGATAGCCTAAGAATGTTGCATTGCACAACATTTGACTTATGACTGTTCTCTTTTTGTCACGAGCCAGCATGCTATTTTTGGGTTTTGTGCATGAGTCAGGAGGGTACACAGGGTCGCAGGCTGTCCAGTCAAGCAAGTACTGGCCCCTCTGTGAAACCTTTTCGATCCGAAGGTTCCACCATTCTGGAATGATGTAATTCGGTGTTTTTCCCCCTGTGGTCTGTCGACCCCTGAAGGACTGGGTTCTTTAAGACCCAGCGGTGCCAGGGCACAACACCTGAAACCTTCGTGGGTAACCTGCTCCGGCGTACGAATCACAGAGACACGGGACACTTCCTTCGACGTCAAAGATTCAAGGTTTATTTGCTGCAGGGAACACAGAGATCACGACAAGTACACAGCGTGCAACTTGGGGAGACTGCTTCAAATTGGTTCTGTGGATCGCTCCTTTTATACAGTTTTTACCCATAGGATAACATTGAACACAAAAGTTTACAACCCGGTTCCCACAATTATCCCCCAGAGGGGTCACTTTGGTCACTTTGAAACACACGAGGTCCGGAACATAAGTGCGGAAACATTTGGCGGTTCCCAACTGTAAAAACCATCTTCCCACCATTAGCAAATTCCAATCAGCAGTAAAACAGATCGAAATAGGGAAAAAGACAGGTGCAGAGGAAGACGGAGACAGTGGGGAGATCGGAAAGGGTGTAAAAAGGGGAGGTATCGGGAAACACGAGATACAGGCATCAAAGGGACGTGCCTAATGAGATGCACGGCTGAGACAATAAGTCCGTGCGGCAAGATGAGCCTCGAGCGGCGCCATCTGCCTTACAGTAGCAACCCCCTCGTCATAAAGACACTCACAAAGAACATGTGTCTTCCGCAAATATCTTGGGAGTCCCAGGGTCGCGAAGCGGACAACGTCCGTTCGCTGGCTACTTGAGGGCAAGAGACAAAATGGATGCCGTATCTAAGATGGAACCCGTGGGTACAGATGAAAAACCCACATAACAAACGAACGGTTTAAGTTAGCACAGCGAAACTGCGCCCACTTACTAAACTCGTCATTTGCGGTTCATAGATACCAGACTCGACTATATTCGTGCGAGTCGAAAACACCACTTACAATTGTCACGGAACCTCAGACGCTCCTTTTGCCCTCATGTAGGCAAGCACTAGTCGGAATCATATTCGATATTCATCAGACCATCAAGATGTTGCTGTAGCATAGCTCTGTCCAACCGAGTCCCCTTGGTAACAGATGGTTGTCTCATACACGTTGTAGCACAGAGGCCACATAAGGCAGGACCACACTGCACACAAAGGCAACACGTGAACAGGAACACTACAACGACTCCGATGATCATCAGAATTTTCCAACCCCAAGTCGACATCAGGCCCCAAAACCATCCAAGTAGCGTCCAATCCCCTACATCCACGTGTATGGATTCGGAGATCTTATGCAACCTCGAGATGGCTTGATAAACAGTAGGAGCATTATCTGGAATGAAAATGCAGCAGCTCGAATGGATCACCTTACATACCCCACCTCGATCTGCTAAGATGACATCTAAAACCATACGGTTTTGTAACGTCATAAGTCTCTCCGCCTGAAGTTCTGTGGTGATGTTACCAAGGGCACTGGCAGTAATATTAGCTGTCGATTCTACCACTCGAGTCAACTGTCTCAGGTTCCTACTATTGACCATAGGTCCCCAAAACGGGAGGAAACCCTTGAAAAAGTCTCCTGCCTCTTGACCGGCAGTATCCTCTTCACTAATTACGCCTCGCACAACTCTAGTCTTATGATAATCGGCATCTACAGTGAACGTCGGAGGCAACAGATTTGCAATAAAACATGAGCCCATGAAGTCAGCGGGCAACCATGTGTATGCACGATCATAACAGATAAAGTATGTACCCTTGGCAGCCAGAAACACAGGGGACGAGAACATCGGCAGAATGTAATTTTCAGTGCAAGCACTTGCTCCAAGTCGGGCTTGCGATCTTCGGCCACGACCCATAAGACAGAAATTACCAGTGTGGGGTACGACCCATATTGGAGGCGAGCTTTTAAGCTGCTTTTCACTAGTGAACACACTATATTCACCTCTACTTAGGACCTTATAGGCCTGTACCTCTTCTTCGGGAATAAGCGAAGGATCATAGATCTCACTATCTAAATCCTCTATTGCTATCGACAAAGGTTTTTGGTACGAGGTAGGACCAGAGTAGGGGGAACGTGGTTCTCGAATGGGGTGGAAACCCAGTGCGCTTCGAAACATTGTTTGAAATGCTCGAGCCGACCCTTGGGAACTATACGGTAACACCAGATATGGAATTCCCTTATCCGTAGTGTGTGGCATCAACCCACACACCCAACAATTAGTAGTATTAACCACTAACTGATGCTGATGGAGGAGCTGAATAAAGGAATTGTTGCGGAATTCTACACGTCTAGCCTGCTCGTGTTCCGGTAACATGTGAAAGGAATGGGGAGAAGCAGTAGAGGTAAGATTAGGGTAAGGAGTAGGAATAGGTGTAGCAGGTAAGAAATAAGACATCGTATAATACACCCCACCCGCCAATAATGCAGAAGCAGTCAAAAACAATACAAACAGTTGGAATATGAAACATTTGGTACGACTGAGTTGCTGCAGCTTGAATCTGTGGACTTGAGCTCCCTCCAAATCATTCAGCTTCGAGAATGCCATTCCCTACGACCGTCCGCAACGTTTCTTGACGCACTTCGTTCTGTGCAGCAATAGTCAATCCCTAGGAGTTCCTAGGAACCGACGGCCTTTAACCTAGCGTCAAGACCTACTGTCCAGAAGGAAGTACGCGCGCGGCCCTACGGCCTTCAATGCACAATATGTACGTATGCAAAAACAAAGTCTCTCAGCTGTAAAGGCAAAAAGGTACAAGGAGTGAAGCTCAAATTATATGTACAAAAATAATTACAGTAATACGAAAGTTCAAAAACTGATCACGGAAAACGGGATAATGCAGTTGTCAATACAGCAAAAACAAGATCTTTTATTTGTCCTTAGTGCGAGATCGCAAAAAGTATCGGGTTTTCCCAGGACGTGTCTGCTCGTCAAACAAAGGATCCGTTGAAGAGACAGCGTCCTGCTGATCAGTTGAGTGTTCTGGTCTTGAGTCTTTTGATGCCAATTGTTCAACAGTGTCTTTCTGCTGCGCTGAGGATTCTTCAACAAGCTGTGCGTCGCTAAAAGGCACAAACGCCGGCAATGTTTCTGCTTCAGATGACGCAATGCCTCTCCTTACCCACGGGTCTGCCGGCAAAGGGATGGGGACTCGCTTGGTGTGCGTAGCATGCACCCAATTTTTACGTCCCTCAAGACGAACGGCAGTCCTCGTGGCCAGGAGCACTTGATAGGGTCCGGTGAACCTCGGGTCCAGGTTATTTTTGCGTGAAAAGTTCCGTGTCACCACCCAGTCTCCGGGCTGGAGCTGGTGGCCTGGACCCTCTGTCTGCGTCGGCAATGCGTCGTAAACCTGTTGGTGAATTAACCTCAGTTTAGCAGTCAAGTCATGTAGATAATCAATCAACATTGGGTACTCAAGATCAGAAAACATTCCTGGCCTAGGAACCCCCCACACATTCGCAGGACGGCCGAACACTATTTCATAGGGACTAAGCCCTACTCGGGAGTGTACAGTCGCCCTAGTTGACAGTAGTGCTAGAGGCAAAGCGTCAGGCCACGAAAGACCAGTCGTAGCCTGAATCTTCGCTAGTTTTAGTTTAAGGGTGCCGTTGTACCCTTCAACCAATCCAGCTGACTGGGGATGATTGGCGCTGTGGAATTTCTGATTAATTCCAAGGCCCTTACACACACTCTTCATCACACTTCCAACAAACTCACTTCCGTTATCTGACCACACGACTCTAGGCATTCCATACCGAGGAAAGTATTCCTTCAGTAGGATTTTCGCAGTAGACAAAGCAGTATTGTCTTTGAGGGGATAGGCCTCGATCCATCGGGAGAATGCGCAAACCACAACTAAAACGTATTTCAGGTTATTGCATCGCTCCATATGGATGAAGTCCAATTGAATCACCTCAAAGGGATATGAAGGGGGAGCAAAACTGCCAGGAGGAGTTGGGGTTCCTTTGCCAGGATTGTACATTATACACACCATACAATTCTTCACCAAACGTTCAGCACATTTTGGAATGCCATCATTCTTCCACACCGCAGCCAATAACTTACAAATACCTTTCGCGCTAATATGTGCTAACCCATGCGCCATTGTCACAACAACCAGCACATACGCATCAGGCAACATCCATCTTTTCTGATCCGACAAATCAATCCAACAACCATTCGCATCCAACTTTCCCGTACTTTCTTTCCACTTCGTCTTTTCAGTCTCAGTGGCCTCATTCTGAATTGCTTTCACACTCTCGATAGTGTCTTCACACATACTCGATTCTGTAGGCCACCTAACCGAACTCGTCACATACATTCGAGTGCTAAGGTTCCGGGCAGTCTCCTTAGCAGTCTCGTCCGCAAACGCATTACCACGACCAACATCATCCGTCACTTTACGATGCGCACTACACTTAACAATCGCAACTTGCGTAGGCAGAGTCAATGCATCCAAAAGATCATTCACAAGCTGGCCATGCTGTATCTTCGTACCGTGCGACGTCAAGAAACCTCTCTCTCTCCACAATCGTCCAAAGCTATGTGCAACACCAAACGCATATTGACTGTCAGTAAAGACATTCACACGTTTCCCTTTCGCCAACACACATGCTCTAGTAAGAGCAATCAGCTCCGCAGCTTGGGCAGAATTCTGATTCAACCTTGCAGTCTCAACAACAGTATTCAGTGTTACAACAGCATAAGCAGTAGTCACATCGCCATTCGGCAACTTAAAACATGACCCATCCACATACAGAGTGCTATCCGGATCTTCCAATGGGGTGTTTTTAAGGTCCACTCGACCTTTCGTTTCCTCTTCAGTCCTCAAGTAGCAGTCATGTTCTGCTACTTCATCTGACTCTGTGCTAATTGGTAACAAAGTTGCCGGGTTCAGAACGTTACAACGTTTTATCTGAATGTGGCTTGCCAAGAGCGTCAACTCGTACCCAGACAACCTCGCACTCGTCAAGTGCTGAGTTTTCGTTCGATTCAAAAGAGTATCGACTGCATGCGGAACCATCACCGTAAGCATATTGTCCATGACCAATCCTGCTGATTGTCGGATGGAGACCGCAGCTGCCGCTGTTGCTCGTAAACAACTCGGCAATGCTCTAGCTACTGGGTCCAAGGTCGAGGAAAAATATGCACATGGACGTTGCTTACCACCAAAAGGTTGCGTTAGAACACTCAAAGCACAACCTTCCCTCTCGTGAACATATAACGTGAACGGCTTACCGTAGTCAGGGGTACCTAACACAGGAGCCGAACACAATGAATCACGCAGTTCAGAAAAACTTTTCTGACATTCTTCCGTCCATGGTAAAGGAGTTGAAACATCCTTGCACGTAAGAGCCACCAATGGTTTTGCTAGCAATGAAAAATTAGGAATCCATTGCCTGCAGTACGACGTGATACCTAGAAAGGCACGCACATCTCTTTGGGTTTTTGGCACAGCCATTCGTGCAATCGCTGCAATTCTCTCTGGGGTCAATCTCCTTCCCTCCTTTGACAATAAGTGACCTAGGTAGGTTACTTCTTGACAACAATATTGGAGTTTAGAAGGTGACACCTTGTGATTTAACTCACAGAGATGTTGCAGCAACGACACTGTAGCAATTTTGCAAATGTCCTGAGTATCAGCAGCCACCAATAAGTCATCGACGTATTGGATCAAAGCCGCACCAACCGGCAACCTAAATGCATCCAGTTGACCCTTCAAGGCTTGACTGTAAATAGATGGACTTTCACAGTAGCCCTGAGGAGCGCGTTTGAACCGGAAGCTGCGTCCACCGAGAGAGAAACCGAAAAGGTCCCTACTCTCTTCGGCAATCGGGATGCTGAAAAACGCATTTTTCAAGTCAATCACCGAAAACCATGATGCAGAAGCTGGAATCAGAGTCAGTAGCGCCGTGATGTCAGGCACAACAGGAAATTGAGGAACCACAATTTTATTTACCTCCCGTAAATCGATAACAAAGCGATAAACAGGCGGTTTCGAAGGATCGGTACGTTTAAGAATGGGCAGTACAGGGCTGTTGCACACGTTTCCCCGAGTCTCTTCAATAACATCTTTCTCGATCAAATCATAAATGATCGCCAACAGTGCTCGTTCACCATCAAGGGAGATACGATATTGGGGAATACGTGGCAGCCGCACATTAGATTTCAACTGAACAACATAAGGGGAGATATCAAGTAGGCCCACGTCATTTGGACCCGTCGCCCACAAAGACGCAGGAAGAGAACTCAATTCCGGTGGAAGCTTATCGAGAGACAAATACATAGGAGAGACAACCCTCTCTCCTAACGTAAGCTTTACACCCGCAGGAGAACAATACAAAGTTGCGTACAAACGTTTAAGCAAATCCAGGCCCAAAAGATTTTCGCCACAACCCGTGGTTAAAATCAACGGAGCTTCTAGCTCACGTGGCCCAATTTGAAGGGGCAAAGGGCGCGAAACTGGATTGCTAACAGGGGCGCCAGAGAAACCAACGGAAACATTTGTTAAGCCAGACAAAGGTGCGCCAGGGAGTTTCGAATACATGATAGAACTTTTCGCTGCACCAGTGTCCAACAGAAAAGGCTCAACGACGCCCGATGTAGCAACTGCGACGTAAGGCCCTCTCTGATCAACCGGAACTGATACCACTCCCTCTCCTTGTCTATGGCTGTCCTAGTAATTACTGTCGTCAGTTCCCTGATCGACGTAATAATCGTCTACATTGTACTGCGCAGATCGTCCTTGCGATGATCCACGTTGATCGAAACAATTATTAGAATTAGAGGAGTTATCTGAGCGATCATTCTGAGCACCACGGCCTCTACCTCGTGACGTTTGCTGCGAACCACCACGACCTCCTCTAGATGAGTTACCACTATTGCGTTCGTTCAAAACAGGGCAATTGAATTTAATGTGTCCCTCCTGTCTACAATAAGCACATTGATTGTACCCTAACGAAGATCTTTGGGAGGAGGAATCGTTACGGGTTTGGGATCTATTTGATTGTGGCTGTGATCTATTCTGTTGCGAATTATTCTGATTTGACCGCGGAGGATACGCTTGTTGCAACAACACTTTAGTTTTCAGCTCTTTCGTCTTTTTATCAGCACGGTCAATCTCTTCTTTCTCTCTATTCTCATAGTATTGTGCCGTAGCCAATATCTGAGCCGAAGTAGAAACGGCCCATGCACTTTCCGAATTTCTCAATTTATTGCTCAAGTCGGGCAATAAATTTGAAACAAATTTATCCACAAACAACCTTTGACCGCCCTCTGTGCCCATATCCTGACCACTATGGTCGATGAATGCTTCCTCAAACCTCGTAAAGAAGTCAGATACACTCTCATCTTTCTTCTGCTTACAGGCTGATAACTTATCCCAATTGACCCTCATAGCTGGCATAAGAGTTTTCATTAATGTTATTATTCTTTGAGGGAGAGCAGCAATCAACTGTTCAGGCTTAGCGCCACCAACTTGCAACCCATCCGCCGCTAAGATGGCCGCCCAATCACCACCTAATTCATTTGCGTGATCCTGCTGGCGAATTTTAGCCCATACCGGTTGCGGTACGACATTGCCAAACAACATGTCAATATCGGCAAGATTCATTATCGTAGCATCTACGAGCTGCGATAATTCTTTGTAATACCCTGCAGGATTTTTGCGAGGGTCAGGCAAAGACTGCTTCACCTGCAACACTTCCGATCGTTTCCATGGGAGATGTATCCATACTCTCTGGAAATGCGGCGGGACAATAGGAATAGCAGTAGCATCGCCTGGCATCCACACTGGTGGAACTTCCCGCATAGGGTATTGGCCAGACTCGTCTGGTTGTTTTTCAATATCCTCAACAAACAATGCATGAGGGATGGGAGCGGGACGAAGAGATAGCAATCGTTCGACAGCACGTCGAACGTTGGTATCTACTATCAGCCCATTTGCGAACTGAAGCTGGAGATCAGACAGAGCGGCGAGCACCTCGTCAGGCGCGTCGGCCATTATTTGATCATAAAGGAACTTACACATTTCATTAAACACATATCTCTGGGTTGGTATATTGAATTGACAGAATGTTTCGAGGACAACACGGGGTGGACTTCTCTGCGGATTTACCATCCAACCCATCGCCATATTATATAGCGCAACGCGTTCTCTGTTTCCAGGAAGCTGACTACGTCTCTGAGGACCATCGGAACCAGCGGACCCATGAACAGGTCCAAGTGAATGAAAGAAGCTAGCCGCAAGAGGAGAATTGCGACTACGAGTAGAGGGAGAAGAATAAGACACAGGGCTAACAAGAGAAGGAGTAGAAACAGTAGCAACAGCAGGAGTTAACAAAACAGGAGCAGCAGCAGAAGTAGTAGCGGGAACAGGAGTATATGGAAGCGGAGGAGCAGTAGGAATAGAAACAGACAAAGGAGCAGGAACAGTCGGAAGAACGGGTGCAGGTTGAGGAACAGGCGGAGGAGGAATAGGTGGAAGAACAGTTACGGCAGGGACCACAGGAGCTGCGGTACCCTGTACGTACGGAGGTGGCGACTTCATAAGATAAGACATTAAGGGATCCTCAACTGGCTCTTCCTTCTTTCCCGACTCTGTTGGTAAAGCGGGGTAACATTTATCTACAGTCATATGCTGTAATCGATCAAACACTTCCTTATCCTTAACCTCCTTATCTCGCTGAAATTGCTCTGCTTTCTTCACTATAGTAGCAACGTTATCTCGCTGACTACGTTTATTCTGTCTGATTTCTTTCTGTCGGGCTTCTTTGCGCCACAACCGAAAGGCATCAAACATGGCCGGCCTTGACTTTCTTTCGAACAATTTAATCTCTAGATTATCTAAGATCGGGGCCTCGAAGCTACCATGAGGTGGCCAACGAAGGTCGCCGCCCTTTTTCGTATATTTAATCCAGTAATCGTTAAAGGTAACTGGGCCTAGCCCATGCTTACTATAGAGCTCATACGTGGGAGTTCCAACCGGAGGTATCGACATGAGTCCTCCAATCGGGAATCCATACCACAAGGTCTGAAACAACTAAACAGAGTACTACAACCAGGCATCTTGCACACTAGCCGAGTTTCACAAACTTCAAGGGTTACGGGATTTACCAAGTCCCAGCAAAGAACAAAACCCTCGGTTTTTGGCGGCTGCAGTCGTCAAACAACACAACAAAGTACGCTATCAAAGTGTCACCGACAAAAACACTCACACAGCGCTAACAACAAAAACACTCGCTAAAGTGTCAACAACCAAGAACTATGGGAGCGACCCACAAATACTTAACTCAAAAATCGATGGCGTCTCCAGGAAGGCCCGTCAATCGTCTCGCTATACCGAGGTCTACGCCAGGCGCCAAAACAGGTCTACAGTCAGGGCAGCAGTCCGTCGCAGCCGTCCGGAGGCGGGAATCTTCGCGGGAAAAGTCTTCGGGCCACTTATTTCGACAACAGGATCGATGAAGCGGAGTGCACCTTCCCTCGGAGATTTCACACGAAGTTCCTCACGATCGTCGGGCTTGGACCGGTACCACTGATGCAGCCCCACGTTGGGCGCCAACTGAAGGACTGGGTTCTTTAAGACCCAGCGGTGCCAGGGCACAACACCTGAAACCTTCGTGGGTAACCTGCTCCGGCGTACGAATCACAGAGACACGGGACACTTCCTTCGACGTCAAAGATTCAAGGTTTATTTGCTGCAGGGAACACAGAGATCACGACAAGTACACAGCGTGCAACTTGGGGAGACTGCTTCAAATTGGTTCTGTGGATCGCTCCTTTTATACAGTTTTTACCCATAGGATAACATTGAACACAAAAGTTTACAACCCGGTTCCCACAATTATCCCCCAGAGGGGTCACTTTGGTCACTTTGAAACACACGAGGTCCGGAACATAAGTGCGGAAACATTTGGCGGTTCCCAACTGTAAAAACCATCTTCCCACCATTAGCAAATTCCAATCAGCAGTAAAACAGATCGAAATAGGGAAAAAGACAGGTGCAGAGGAAGACGGAGACAGTGGGGAGATCGGAAAGGGTGTAAAAAGGGGAGGTATCGGGAAACACGAGATACAGGCATCAAAGGGACGTGCCTAATGAGATGCACGGCTGAGACAATAAGTCCGTGCGGCAAGATGAGCCTCGAGCGGCGCCATCTGCCTTACAGTAGCAACCCCCTCGTCATAAAGACACTCACAAAGAACATGTGTCTTCCGCAAATATCTTGGGAGTCCCAGGGTCGCGAAGCGGACAACGTCCGTTCGCTGGCTACTTGAGGGCAAGAGACAAAATGGATGCCGTATCTAAGATGGAACCCGTGGGTACAGATGAAAAACCCACATAACAAACAAACGGTTTAAGTTAGCACAGCGAAACTGCGCCCACTTACTAAACTCGTCATTTGCGGTTCATAGATACCAGACTCGACTATATTCGTGCGAGTCGAAAACACCACTTACAATTGTCACGGAACCTCACCCCTGCCTGCCCATGACACCTACTCAGCGGGTCCGCAATTATATAGAAAATGAAATACCATTATCAGACTAATAAAGTACACATGTGATTTTGTATGTGAATTAAATACAATATTTCATCATTTGGGTATGTGTGAGATGTATCATTGTTTCTGTATTTATGTGTATTGTTTAGCAGTTCAAATAACTGAAACTGCTCAAGCTAGGGCCCCTTGCTTCCAGTAATGACTCTGTGGGGGTCCCCGAACTGCTAATGTGGACAATAGATACTGCTTTCGACCACGTCTGGCTGTTAGCCTTCAGCGTGAAATGAATGGTGCCCACGCGCACTGTCCTGTGTTTACTAAAACTAGACTGCATTTCGGGGATGGCTCTCAATGGTTTAAACATCAAGTGCACGTGCATTGAAAGGTAAGTGCATTTGTACTAGGGTGTGGCTGCACTGCTCCAGTCCCACTAACCTGATAGGTTTAGAGCTGTATTAGTAACACTCTTCAAAATGTGGAAAACTAAACAATCTGCACAGCGTCTGTTTGAACGTCCCACTCAACTTTATTTTGCTTTTTTTCAGGCTTAAATATTTTTGAAACGATCCTTTTTTTAAAAACGTAGGGGCATATTATTATTATTTATCGCTACCTACGCTTTGCAACGATTTTTTTATTGCTAAGCATCGCCAGAAATTATTGCTGAGATAACTTGCTATTAGCAACGTTTATCTCAGAAGTGCTAAAAATCCTCACGCTAACTGCCAAATGAGAGATTATCGCTGGAAAACCAACGATAATCTCTCAAAGTTTGGCGTTAGCTTGATGATAGGGGCTCACAAACTTAGCCATGATATCCACCTTCCATAGGATATCATGGCTAAGTCAGGAAAGTACCAGGTGTAAAAAAAAGCAGCGCTAACCGCGGTTAGCTTTTTTTATCACTAACAGGGTTAGCGATATCCTGGATAATAGGAGAAATGTTACTAAACAAAATTTCTCCTATTATTTTTCTCTGGAACGCCCCCTTGGCATCTCATTAGAGATGCAAGGGGAAGCGTGGAGAAAAAGGGTGCTAACATGCAAATTTGCGTGTTAGCATCCTGTTGCTGATAGGGAGATAATTTTATCCCCGCTTTCTTGGCTTTTAAATCCAAAAAAGCAGAGATAAATCCCTTGATAATATGCCCCTTATTTTTATTGCAACACTGCACAGAAATCGCATTACATGTTTACCGCACAGTTTACGATGTATCATTGGTAGGCTAATTAGTAACGTATTATAATGCAGCAGTCTACTTCGGTGCCCCTATGCTCCACTCAATAGTTTCATTGCTGGGCGCATAATAGCCATTCGATATCTAAAGCCTTTCCCACCCAGGAGAAATGTGTGCAGCAATACTTATTATAACTTATACTAAGAAAATGAAAATAACAAAAAGAACCTTGGCAGGGATCAGTGATCCCTTTTATTCTTAAATCATAAATGCATTGAATTAAACATGTAGTGTGACAGATGTTTTGTTCCATGGCCATCTTCTGCTCCATGGACAGATAGAGGGTTGGTTTCATGGCCACGGTCCTCTAGTCCATGTTGTTGCACTGTGGAACCTAACTTTATTTTCATCAGTGCAAGATAGAGCAATGATTGTTCCACATTTGCACCGTTATAGGGAGTTTAAGAAACACAGCCATCACTGGTGTGTCTGTGAGAGAGAGAGAGAGCAAAGAAAGAGAGAGGGAAAGTGTCTGTGAGAAACTGGAGGTGAGAAAGAGAGAGCCGGTGTGAAAATGAGTCTGGAGGGGTAGAGGGAGCTAAAGGTATGGAAAGAAGGAAGTTGGATGTTTCAGGGCTCACCAAGTAGAAGGCAAAGACCGGATGAAAATCAACATACTTTACAATAGCAACTGAAAGGGGAAACAAATTCAAAATAAATCTATCTATCTATCTATCTATCTATCTATCTATCTATCTATCTATCTATCTATCTATCTATCTATCTATCTATCTATCTATCTATCTGTATATCTATCTGTATACATATCTATATATATCCAAGAACAGGGGTTGTGGTATGCTGGCGGTGCAGAGTACAGCACCACTGCTAGTGCTAGAAATATTGAACACAATCTCCCCAAATCCCTTTACGATAAAGGGAGCTGGCACTGGTAGTCAAGGGAATTCACCTGTTTATTGGTTCAAGTCACATTGGACATTGGAACACCAGAGAGAAGCCTTTTGGCAGTCACACTGCCTTTATCAATCTAAAGTGCACCATATGGCACTGGCCAAGAGGTGGAGTCATGGGACTCCATGACCCTCAAGCAATACATACATCATCTGCCCAGAGGCCACTACCTAGACCTCGAAATATGCCACCGCCTGGTGTCCTTTCTGCACAGGCCCAATAACTCGTTAACCCTGTCACCTCTCTTTTTTTGATGCCTGGTGGGAGCTACTGGTGTACTCTGGCCCCAGGAAGAGTTATAGGGAATTCAACAACTGGACGTCAGTGGCTAGTTGATCTCTAAGAAATGTCCTGTCCACCTACGCCTGTCTTATTCTACAACCTAAAATGGCCTCAACGTCTTGTTCTGAAGACCAGTCAGCCAACTACAGAGGGTAAGGGTTACAAATACATACAACCACAAGTTTATTAATGAAAGACATATATCACAGGTTGGATTTTCCATCTAGGTGGAAGATCCAGTTAAACAACTGGCTTGTCCTATGTTTGAGTAATGAGGAATAGGCCCAAGAAGCATAGTTGAACTTGGAGGGGGGCTTCAGGGATCAGCAGGAATGCTAGGTTAAGCATATAGCACCTCCCATTGTATAGGGTGGACTCTGTCTGACATATCTTTTGTAATCTAGCTTTGTCTGCATGGGTTGGGAGGACACCGACACAAGTTTGTGTATTCTAGGCAAGGGTTTGACCAATGACTGCACAGAATGAACATCACTGGAAACGAAGGTGTCTGGTGAGATCTTGGGATGCATGCCATATATTTACAATAAAAGGCAGAATACCCATCAGACATATGCAGTGTATTATTGTAACCCTGCTCCTACCAAGGCAATGTGACCTTTACAGTCCTCTGAGAGATCCATCAAGAAACAAGGGAGATATTTTTCAATGGATTAAAACCCTCTGTCTGGCCATCTATTTGTGTATGATAGCCAGTTGATTTAAAATTAAGAGCGACCAATTGTTTTAGCAAGAAGTTCCAAAATAGTGACACAAACTGGGGCCATGTAAAAGAGCAATATCTCTCAAAAAAGCTTGAGATAACCCAGGTGCTGAAGGGAGCCCAGGGAAAGAAATAAAGTGACCTGATATGGTAAAATAACAAATCACTATAAATAAAATGGTACACTGAAAGGACACAAGTTAATCCAAAACAAAAAATCCATTTATATGCGAGACCAAGGATTCAGAGGTGTACAAAGGGGTTGTAATAAACCAAATGAATAGGTAGGATCAGACTTGGTTCGAGCGCTTGATTACATATTGTGTAAAGTCCCTACTTATATGGGCCACGAAAGCTTGTTTTATGCACTCAAGTGTTCTGACTTCAAAATAAAAATGATTATTGTAATGTTTGGCTGGGTATGTAGCGGCAATGCTCTTGAAATATAAGAGTATATATGTCCTTGTGTGCCCAGAAACCAATCTGCTGTGTTTCACAACACCTGAAGCAACTTACTGATCATTTTGTATTTTAGTGGAGGCCTGGGTCATTCAAGTCTATGATGATGGCCTACCAGTCTGTCAATAATCAAGAGCAATAGTCAAGGAGGGAACACACATTTACATACTTCCAACAGAAACTGAACATTGGATGTGAACTGAGTGACACAGGCACTTTCTAACCAACTACAGTTGAAGGACGTTCATCTGGCCTAGACGCTAAGTCATGTAGTTTCAGAAGGGAAGACATGCTGCATGGCTTTATGACACTTATGATGGCCACATTCCAGATGGCCTGGCTGATGATGGGTGTTATTCCAAAACCAATCCCAGGATACTTGTTTCTGGTGCACGGAAGACATGGCCTGGCATTTTGGGCTGGACTGTTCCCATGTAGAACAGGGTCAAGACTGATTTGCATATGGCCGGGTCTAAACAGGAATGGCGAGGCGTGCAAAAAAAACAATGGATGTATCCCAGATGCACAGGGTCAAGACTGATTTGCATATGGCCATCTCTGAACTAGGGTGGCATGGTGAGCAAAATAACGATGGATTAAACACAGATCTGTGACTGGGGGTGATTGTTTTGACATTGTGCAGCATTCCGTCCATCATCTTGTGTGTTTTGTTGTTCACCCTATGTGGGAAGGGTATGCCCAGTCGTGGGTCCCGTGCTCACTAAGCCACTGGAGTCATGCTGTCCTGGCTGAAGACGGCTGATAGCCAGAAACCGGTCCTAGGAGGCTTGATTCCGGTCCAGGGAAGGCATGGCTTGGCAGTTCGGACTGAACTGTTCCCATGAGGCACAGGGTCAGACTGATTTGCATATGGCCATGTCTGAACTGGGGTGGCAGATTGGGCTAAAGAACGGTGATGGATTAAACCCAGATCTGTTGATCGGGTGTGAGTGTTTGATTGGCTCAGATGCTCCGTCCATCACCACCCCCTTTTGTACCGCTTTGTCGCCATAAGTTGGCAGGGTATGCTCAGACGTGAGTCCCTTGCTCACTTTGTCACTGGATTCAAGCAAGCCGGGCTGAAGACGGCTGGAATACCAGAAACCGGTCCTAGGAAGCTTGATTACGGTCCAGGGAAGGCATGGCTTGGCAGTTCGGGCTGGACTGTTCCCATGAGGCACAGGGTCAGACTGATTTGCATATGGCCATGTCTGAACTGGGGTGGCCGAGTGGGCTAAAGAGCAGTGATGGATTAAACCCAGCTCTGTTGACTGGGTGTGAGTGTTTGATTGGTTCAGATGCTCTGTCCATCATCACCCCCTTTTGTACCTCTTTGTAGCCATAAGTTGGCAGGGTATGCTCAGAAGTGAGTCCCTTGCTCACTTTGCCACTTGATTCAAGCAAGCTTGGCTGAAGACGGCTGGAATGCCAGCAACCGGTCCTAGGAAGCTTGATTCCAGTCCAGGGAAGGCATGGCTTGGCAGTTCGGGCTGGACTGTTCCCATGAGGCACAGGGTCAGACTGATTTGCATATGGCCATGTGCCATGAATCCCCCCCTCCTCTCCACTCCGTGAAGGCACTTGTAATGCCGCGATCCGGCTCAGGAAACAAGCTGCGGCGCTGACTAAAGCGGAACTGCAAGAACCAGCCTGCTTAGCGAGGTCGGTGCGACGACCGGAAATGCCTACATATAGCCGGCCTCATCATAGCCTCGGCGTCGAATATTATGATCCATTGTCGACACCGAGGGCTGCCCTGAACTACGCACTGAGGTGTTAGTTACCCGCAGCCGCCCTGAGAGAGAGAGAGGTACGTGAGGCCAAGGGCTGTTCGCCGCATCTCGCTACCCGACCCTACAGAACCGAGTGTCAACTGGACACCGTTCGAGAACGCCGGACGAGGCTTAGAGGAGACGCCGTCTGCAGGGGTGACTGCAGCGTCTCGTGTACTATCGTATGGAATCACCGAACAGGAACCTAGGAGATCAGAGGCAAGATCGAGCGGCTGCTCTCTGCCCCCGTCCTCGATACCCGTGAGTGCGTACATTGTGAAGTACTCTAGCAGAGACGCACGCCAAGGAGGTGTTGCCGTTGATAGAGCGCGCAGGTCACCCGGGTCACAAGTTTACCAATTTTCCCCGCGCACTGGGCCCTGATGCGAGAGACCAAGACTGAGTTTTGCGTGAACCGGGTGATTTCTTGCACGCCACTATGAGTAATTCGGGGGGTGACTCTTACACCACTTACTATTCATGTACCTGACTTACCACAGGCACATTACTCCCAACGGATCAGGAGCTAGCAGTGAACAGGTGACAGGTTTCCTAGGAAAGAATATACTTCATAAACCAAAATACATTGTTCACACTGTTAATCTGTAAAATAACCACAGACACCTGATGGGTTTAAAAGTTTATCTAAAGATTTCAAAGTGAATATGCCAAGATAAGCAAAATACAAAATAACACATCAAGCATTAAGATCACAACCAAAATGTAGCTATGAATTAGGGCAAGGACCATTTGAGTATATGTGAACACTATGGGATATGAGCATTCAGGGAACACGCTATTCAACACAGGTTTAAACTAAAGCGAGGGACCTAGAATGTAGACTAAGCTACTCATGCTATTCTTACTAAGTTCACTGCAATCATGCTAAGGAAAAGGGGAAAAACGGGAACACACTAATAAAATATGACAGTTTTGATAATCTCCTACAGGTGGGGAGAGAAGTGGAACAATTCTAATAAACAATTGCGTATAATTTGCATTTCAAGAAGATAGGGCAATATCACAGGCAAGAGTGCTTTATTAAGGAAAAGGAGAGTAAGTGAGAGAAAGACGCAAACCCACAAAGTAATATTTACCTAATTAGGAATGAGGACTAACCCTGGCCACGGGTCAGTTTGGAAGGACGGGGACAAGGACCCTCAGAAAAGGAATGCCAGAATGCGAGCAGGTACAGCTCACGGGCAGTCAGGACAGGATACCCCTCAGGTTTGGGTCAGGACTGGGCTCACCAAGGTACGACCAACACCCACAGCTTCGGATGCAACGCCTGCATTACCCCTCTCTGCGAGTAATCCGCCAGTAACCCCGATTGGGTTTTCGAATTTCCCCAGCAAAGTGCTTCGCCAGCACTTAAGACTATTTCCACCCCTAGGAGTTTGTGGAAAGTATGGACAGAGTGCTCCGCAGCACTCTAGATTGGGCACCTATAGAGTTCGTAGGGTCAGTGACAGGTCTGCTACTCGGACAAGTCGGACAATTTTCGTAAGCTACACTAGGGCAATTATACGATTTTGGGACCCTTAGACCACCCACTAATGTTGCCAGTGACAGTTTTCTACATTATGATTGGTCAGGAGAGGTGATTCGGTCACTGTCACCTCCTAGAATTCAACGTTCCCATCATTAATATTGAAATTTTCTTATCCGCCCCTTGGGTTCACGTTCCCATCCATAGGAATACAGTAGAAAATACGAGTGTACAGGGTATAGCAACAATGTCTCTGAGGTTCAAGGTGGAATTTCATCGTCTTGTGCTGGGTTCTCAGGCGCATCGGGCTTCAGGAGCCAGCTGGCTTGTTTCAGCTTCTGCGCAGTAGAGTTTCTCCCAGGTCACATGGCAATACTCAGAGGAGCCTCAACATGGCGTCGTTATGTATGTCCCAGCCCCCAGAGACGCGATACATGAAAAGTAAGCGAGAACAAATTAAAATCACACATAAAAATGATCACACTGTATACCGTGATAAAATTTTACACACCCCTTACTTTATAACATCTATAGCATTAAAGTTTAGTGCGAAAAGACAGATAGGCTAAAGCAGCAGTTGCAAGCATAGAGCGTGGTGAGAGACAAGCGGCCATGTTTGCAACAGTGCGCATGAGCAACAGATTCCCTCCAGAATGCGAGTGCGTCACATCACATGGGTATGACCGACGCATGCGCAGACTGAATCTCAGCGAAGCGGCCATTTCTTCTAGTGCAAGCATTGTGAGGATGAAAAGACACACAGGCAAGCCTCTTGGGGACACCCGCGTGTTGGGAATAATGCTAAATACAAGACGAACAGTTGGATTAATATGATTATAATTTGAACGAGGTTCATGAGTGAGAGCAAGTCGCTTTACGTGCGAATCCTTGCTCCATCAATCCCCTCTTTGATGATATTTACTATCATCACTATATAACGGAAACAGATGCCAACTCTCATTCTTCCATATCATTCATTTTTATCTCAACGAACTTATTGTGGATTTTTCTTTCGGCTTCTCTATGAGAGTGGTGATTCTTTACCTTTTTGTATATTTCATTCCTCAATTCTTCCAATTCTAATTCATCAATGTTTCTTTTCACCCCTCTCTTATTTACAGTGGACTTCTTTTTGCATTTTTGACATTTACAGCAGATGAATATGATCAGAACAACCACACCTATTCCGATTATTGGCATCAGTATTTTCCACAGAAGATTTCTACCTAAGTTAGAAAACCAACTACCTATTGAGGAGAGACCTCCAGTCAGTCTCGTCCAGGCACTGTCAACCTCTAATGGTTTGAGCTCTTTTTCCAAATTAGTTATATTTCTTACATATCTTTTAAGTTCGATACTTTTATCAGGTATGTAGGTGCAACAATGTTGCGCCTTCAGCATTCTACAGACTCCGCCCTCTTTTGACAATAAGGTGTCAAGAGCAAGGCGATTCTGCAAAACCATTCATCTGATCGCAACCATTTCAGTATTGACCAGCAGGAATCCAGCAGCAGTGTCAGTAGATAACCGATCCACTACTGTAGATAATTTGCAAATTCTGTGTGTGTTCAGAACTACCCCCATTCCAGGTATCAGTGCACTAAAAATATCACCTATGATTTCTCCTACACTTTCACGTTTTCTACGCACTAAGCCATTAGTGTCTTCATCATTGCTTCCAGCAGCATTATTCACATGGTATATTTTCGGGAAAACAATGCCAAAGTAGCAGCTTCCATACCAGTGATCCGGCAATTTGAAATAAGCCTTGTTCCCACATATATAATATATTCCGGGAAACACAGGTTCTGACCCATTTTTGAAACCCCAACCTCCAATTACCTTGTAATTATGTTCACACTCGCTGGAACCAATGAATACATTGTTATAATATTCTGTCCTTTCTCTATGGAGACAAAGTTTCCCTTTCCGTTCAAAATCCAGCAACAAAGCAGGATTAGCTTCGCCTTGTGAGGTGTTATCCATGTGCTCGGCCCACCTAGGGACTCTATCCTTTTCATCATTTGCCTTTTTCTGAAACTTTTCCCTCCTTCGGTCTGCCATTTTTATAAACATCTTTTCCTGCTCTTGCAAGGAACAGGTCAGATTCTCTTGTCGTGCTTCATCTAAGTCAATGTCACCTATAGTCAGGAAATATTCACCCATATAACGGGTTACCTCGCTTTTAACATGGACAAGGTTCAGATGTCCTCTAATAGGAAGTTCAGAAAATACTACGTCAGCATTTGAATAGTAGTACTGCAAAGTGCTTCTATAAAACAAGCTAGCTAATATACTGCAGGAAATTCCGTAGGTTAGGGGTAAGTGGTGATATGTCACACCTTCAGCTACAGATGTGGGTAGCTTCATGCAGACATAACAGTCTTCTATTTCCATAGCTTCTACATAATGCACTAACAGGTTAGCGAAAACATTTAAATGCGTCCGGTTTTTCATTTTGTGAAAGTGCAGTTCACCCTCATCTGATGCTTCTAAATTTTGTCGTGTGTGTCTTTGCCTAACTGAATTGTCATGTCGTTCTAAGCTTCGTGGTGTTTCTGCAGTCTGTGCAACGTCTGTGTCTAATATTTCAGGTTCAGTAGGGGACAGGTTAGGATTTTTACTTATCATAAAAGGTATAAAGACGGTTAATCCTATCCACATCACTATTAGCATAGCTATACTACATAAGCATATTTTACAGCACGTTTTACAACACCCAAGTCTGGACCTTCCAGCTACGCTTGAATCAGACATTTTAGCTTACAGGTGGCTTTTGCAATCCCTCTTCTTTTCTTTACACCAAGGCTTCGCTCTGTTTTGTCTCAAGGAGGGTCTTCGTCCGAACTCTGATCAGTGATGGACTCCTCGTCACTTTTGCCACTGCGATTGGGCTCATCAATTTCTTCCAGCACCAGGTATGTCCATTCGGGGCTCTGATACAGTCTATTCTGTTTCTTCACTCTGTCGCTCTTTCTCAGAAACTTGCCTCGGGCTGCTTTTCTTTCACTATCAGCCCTCTCACGGTCTTTCAGTTTCTCCTCGACTGTTTTTATTCGGAGTCTTAGCCTTTTGACGTACCTGGGTGTACTTTTGCTTCTGTGACTTTCAGTGGTCGAGGACACTTGGCCTTCCTCGTGCACTCTTTTAATTTTTCCCTTGTGCTTGACAGAGTCTATTTCCCTCCCTGTCTGACTAGTTCCAGATCTTTCATCTATTTCTTCTGCCTGGTCCTCAAACTGGTCCTGTTCAGGTTCGCTTTGTAGGTTTTCTTTGCTTTCAGGTGAACTGGATTCTGATTCCTGAACGCGTTCATCTATTTCTATCTGCTCTGGTTCATGCACTTCGTTCTCTTCACTTTCTTCCGCATGAACTTCAGCTTTGACCACTATCTGTCCCTTTCCAGACTCCGGAGTTTCAGGTGGAGTGTCGACGTCTTGATCTGTCCCTGCTTGGCCTATTTCCTGATCAGGTGTGATGTGAGTCTCGTTGACCTGACCTTCGTCCTCTAGTTCTGTCTCACCTGGACTATCCCACTCACTGTCTAGGTAGGAATATTTCTTGGTTCGTATTGGATCATGAACCTGGTCGTCGGCAGGGTACCACTCAACGTCTCGACTTGTGCTCGGCAGTTCGATGTCAGCGAGATCCGGACTCTCCTCGGGAGTCTCCTCAGCGGCGCTGCCTTCAGCTTCAGTCGTGTTTTCTCCGGTTACCCGCTTTGTGTGGCTGGCATGGATCCACTTCGGCACACCAGCACACTTTACAGCAGTAGTGGTGACAAGGATCACTTGTCTTGGCTTTCCCCACTTTGGTCCAAGGCAACTCTTCCGGGTGTGTTTCTTTAACACCACCCAATCGCCTGGTCGTAGCTTATGTGCTGGAGTCTTGGGCCATTCGTCAGCTGTCTCTCCAATCTGGTGGGAGATAGAACGCACTTGGTCACCCAGCTGCTTGCAGTATTCTAGCACCAAATCATCAGTAATGCTTAGCAGTTTGTGTCCAGGTACCCATGCTTATCGCATCACTCTCCCCATTAGTACCTCATGGGGGCTCAGGCCTGTTTTTCGATTTGGAATACTTCTCAGACTCATCAGCACAAGGGGCAAAGCATCTGTCCATTTCATTTTGGTGGAATCACACATCTTCGCCAACCTGGACTTTATCGTGCCATTTATCTGTTCAACCACCCCAGACGCCTCGGGATGGTAGGCACAGTGCAGTCATTGCTTCATTTTAAAGGCCTTACAGAGCTCTTCTAGGACGTCGTTGGCAAAATGCCCACCTTGGTCTGTTTCAATCGTCTCAGGAATTCCATACCTAGGTATTAACTCCCTGAGCAATAGCTTGGCTGTAGTTAGGGCATCATTTTTCTTTGCTGGGTAGGCCTCCACCCACCGGGAGAACAGACAAACTATGACCAGGATATATCTATATCCCTTGCATCTGGGCATTGTTATAAAGTCTGCCTGCATTCTGACAAAGGGACCTACTGCCTTTCCGATGGTACTCTGCTCCACTACAGTCTTCTTTCCTGCATTGAATTGCTGACACACTAGGCACCTCTGGCAAAGCCTTTCCGCTTGGTTCCTGAATTTTGAATTATAGAACACTTTTTCAAACACACGACACATGGCATCCCTTCCCATATGTGTTGGTTCATGTATCATTCGGACCATGGGATCTATCAGACTGTCGGGCAGCACGGGCACTCCATTTTTGTCTACCACCACACCGTCATTCCTCATTCTGCAGTCATTCTCACTCCATCTACCTTTTTCTTCCCTGCCTGTTGACTGTTGTAAGTCTTTCAATTCATCCCACGTTGACACACTATCAAACAACATCAGTTGGCAGCTGTGTCCACCCCACAACCCAATTTGGAGGGACATTTGGTGTCGGGCACAAAATTGTGCGATTTGGTCAGCGTATCTGTTCCCGGCTGTCACATCATCATTTCCTGATCTGTGAGCCGCACACTTGACCACAGCCAATTCTTTGGGCAATTGAATAGCTTCCAATAATTCTTGTACCACCTTTCCGTTTCTGATAGGGGTACCTGAGGAAGTCATGAATTCTCTTTGTAACCATAGTTGGCCGAAGTCATGAACAACCCCGTAACAGTACTGACTGTCGGTATAAACAGTTATTCTTTTGTTTTTTCCCCTCCGACAGGCTCTTGTCATGGCTATGAGCTCTGCTACCTGTGCAGATTTCACTTCACTTAGGTAAGAGGCTTCTATGGTGTTTGTCAATGTGACTACAGCATAGGCAGCACACAGACCACCACTCTCATGTCTTAAACATGAGCCGTCCACGAACATTGTAAGTTCCCCATCAAGTAATGCTACTTCTCGGATGTCAGGGCGGGGCTTAGTGCTGAATTCTGTTAGATCAATGCAGTTATGTTCCATTTCCCTATAAATCCTTAAAACATTGCAAAATATTTGAACCAATACAGTAGAAAATCAGCAGCACATTTTATTTTCACGGTTTGTTTATCAACTATCCTGTCTACCTATCTTAACTAGTCCTAACCATTACCTCTGCTACCAGAAAATTACTGATAGAGCGCGCAGGTCACCCGGGTCACAAGTTTATCAATTTTCCCCGCGCACTGGGCCCTGATGCGAGAGACCAAGACTGAGTTTTGCGTGAACCGGGTGATTTCTTGCACGCCACTATGAGTAATTCGGGGGGTGACTCTTACACCACTTACTATTCATGTACCTGACTTACCACAGGCACATTACTCCCAACGGATCAGGAGCTAGCAGTGGACAGGTGACAGGTTTCCTAGGAAAGAATATACTTCATAAACCAAAATACATTGTTCACACTGTTAATCTGTAAAATAACCACAGACACCTGATGGGTTTAAAAGTTTATCTAAAGATTTCAAAGTGAATATGCCAAGATAAGCAAAATACAAAATAACACATCAAGCATTAAGATCACAACCAAAATGTAGCTATGAATTAGGGCAAGGACCATTTGAGTATATGTGAACACTATGGGATATGAGCATTCAGGGAACACGCTATTCAACACAGGTTTAAACTAAAGCGAGGGACCTAGAATGTATATTTAGACTAAGCTACTCATGCTATTCTTACTAAGTTCACTGCAATCATGCTAAGGAAAAGGGGAAAAACGGGAACACACTAATAAAATATGACAGTTTTGATAATCTCCTACAGGTGGGGAGAGAAGTGGAACAATTCTAATAAACAATTGCGTATAATTTGCATTTCAAGGTGATAGGGCAATATCACAGGCAAGAGTGCCAATTTGAATAAAGCCAATTTGAATAAAGATGACCTGAAAAACTATCGTCCGATAGCCAGTCTTCCTTTCCTGGCTAAGGTAATAGAAAAAGCCATGAATCAGCAACTGTCGGAATTTGTGGAGCAGCACCAGTTGCTCGATAACACCCAGTTCGGATTCCGCAAATGTCATGGCACGGAAACTGCCCTTCTAAAGGCTGCGGATGACATCAGAGCCATACGAGACCAGGGGGGGACAGCACTCCTGGTACTGCTGGATCTTTCGGCGGCCTTCGACACGGTCGACCACAAGATCTTAGTCGACCGTGTCGAACGACTGGGGGTCCAGAAAACTGCTCTGGACCTGCTTGTATCGTTTCTGGCCAATAGATCACAAGCAGTATCTCTAGGACCCTACCAATCATCGAAGGTGTCTCTGCCGTGTGGGGTCCCTCAAGGCTCATCCCTGAGTCCGACACTATTTAATATCTACGTGTCGGACCTTGCAAATGTCATCAAAGCATTTGGGATGAGCCTGACCTCCTACGCCGATGACACCCAATTGGTACTGGCTATCAAAGGGGACGGGGAGGAAGTGGCCAATCGATTCACGAGAGGAATGATGGCAATAGGTGACTGGATGGCCACGAATTGTCTGAAACTCAATTCAGAAAAAACTGAAGTGGTCATCTTCGGTCACCTCTCCCCGGGCTGGTCACCTGTCTGGTGGCCACCATCTTTCGGTCCCCCGCCGAGTCCAGCTAGCAAAGTGAGAAATCTAGGCGTCATCTTCGATGCTGGCCTCAATTTTATGGCACATGCGAATAAAACTGCGGCTTCAGCTCATATGAAATTGAGAATGATTAGGAAAATACTACCTTTCCTACCGAACACGGCCGGGAAAACACTGGTCAGCTCACTAGTCCTGTCCTCCTTGGACTATTGTAATGCTCTATTCTTAAATGCCCAAGTCCGAGTGACAAATAAGATGCAGTCAATCCAAAATGCAGCCGCACGAATGCTGGCTGGGATCCCCAAGTTCGCACCAGTTACAAACATCATTAGGGATCTCCATTGGCTCCCGATACGCAGCCGTATCAAATTCAAATCGCTGTGTATTGTTTACAAGTCACTCAATAATCAAGGTCCCCACTTTCTCAAACAGAATCTTCTCCATCATGTCCCAACCCGATCTCTTCGTTCCTCTATTCAGAACTTCTTGGCTGTGCCTTGCACTAGAACAGTCACCTGGGGCGACAGGCGTTTCCTGGTTGCCGCCCCTAGACTCTGGAACACCCTTCCTGCACATATCCGAGCAAGTCCCTCCCTGTTCACATTCCGCAAACAGCTAAAGACGTGGTTATTTGACCAATAGCCTTGTATATCTTCTTTACCCCAGTTGCTGATCCATCCCTTAACTAGCGCCGAGACGCCCACGGGTATTCGCCGCGCTCTACAAATGTCAATAAATAAATAAATACATTTATTAAGGAAAAGGAGAGTAAGTGAGAGAAAGACGCAAACCCACAAAGTAATATTTACCTAATTAGGAATGAGGACTAACCCTGGCCACGGGTCAGTTTGGAAGGACGGGGACAAGGACCCTCAGAAAAGGAATGCCAGAATGCGAGCAGGTACAGCTCACGGGCAGTCAGGACAGGATACCCCTCAGGTTTGGGTCTGGACTGGGCTCACCAAGGTACGACCAACACCCACAGCTTCGGATGCAACGCCTGCGTTACCCCTCTCTGCGAGTAATCCGCCAGTAACCCCGATTGGGTTTTCGAATTTCCCCAGCAAAGTGCTTCGCCAGCACTTAATACTATTTCCACCCCTAGGAGTTTGTGGAAAGTATGGACAGAGTGCTCCGCAGCACTCTAGATTGGGCACCTATAGAGTTCGTAGGGTCAGTGACAGGTCTGCTACTCGGACAAGTCGGACAATTTTCCTAAGCTACACTAGGGCAATTATACGATTTTGGGACCCTTAGACCACCCACTAATGTTGCCAGTGACAGTTTTCTACATTATGATTGGTCAGGAGAGGTGATTCGGTCACTGTCACCTCCTAGAATTCAACGTTCCCATCATTAATATTGAAATTTTCTTATCCGCCCCTTGGGTTCACGTTCCCATCCATAGGAATACAGTAGAAAATACGAGTGTACAGGGTATAGCAACAATGTCTCTGAGGTTCAAGGTGGAATTTCATTGTCTTGTGCTGGGTTCTCAGGCGCATCGGGCTTCAGGAGCCAGCTGGCTTGTTTCAGCTTCTGCGCAGTAGAGTTTCTCCCAGGTCACATGGCAATACTCAGAGGAGCCTCAACATGGCGTCGGTTATGTATGTCCCAGCCCCCAGAGACGCGATACATGAAAAGTAAGCGAGAACAAATTAAAATCACACATAAAAATGATCACACTGTATACCGTGATAAAATTTTACACACCCCTTACTTTATAACATCTATAGCATTAAAGTTTAGTGCGAAAAGACAGATAGGCTAAAGCAGCAGTTGCAAGCATAGAGCGTGGTGAGAGACAAGCGGCCATGTTTGCAACAGTGCGCATGAGCAACAGATTCCCTCCAGAATGCGAGTGCGTCACATCACATGGGTATGACCGACGCATGCGCAGACTGAATCTCAGCGAAGCGGCCATTTCTTCTAGTGCAAGCATTGTGAGGATGAAAAGACACACAGGCAAGCCTCTTGGGGACACCCGCGTGTTGGGAATAATGCTAAATACAAGACGAACAGTTGGATTAATATGATTATAATTTGAACGAGGTTCATGAGTGAGAGCAAGTCGCTTTACGTGCGAATCCTTGCTCCATCACCGTGGCTCTGCATTTCATAGCGCTACAGGGTGCACAGGCTGTGCACACAAAGTGGAGGAGGTCGAGCGGCTGCTCCCTTCATAATTGGTGGGAACTGCATGTGGTAGAGTGCCCGGCTGGGCCTCCCAAGTTTGTGGTTTCCCTGCAAAAACAACCCACGCCATTAGCAGCATACGAATGGCATTTTCGGCCGTTTCTTAGCACAGTGCCCTCCGTTGGCGGATACCGGACCGGTATTCATGCGGAGGACGGTGAGAGCCTAATCCAGGCATAAGGAACCGTGCTGCTAATAGGTATCGTTGACTTTCCTTTATACTTTTATCATTGATGGTTCTTTGTCTTTTGAACATATCTTATGATTTACTTATTGGTCCTTTACGTTTATCCAGACCTTCCTTTCCTTTAATCCAATAAATACAACTGGTCCAGTACAACTGTTTGGGGTCTGATTCTCTTGCTTTGCCTTGTCTTTCCCCGATCCCGGGTATTCCAGAGGTTACACCATGCCTGAACTGGGGAGGCAGAGTGGGCTAAAGAACGGTGATGGATTAAACTCAGATCTATTGACTGGGTGTGAGCGTTTGATTGGTTCAGATGCTCCGTCCATCACCACTCACTTTTGTACCGCTTTGTCACCATAAGTTGGCAGGGTATGCTCAGACGTGAGTCCCTTGCTCACTTTGCCACTGGATTCAAGCAAGCCGGGCTGAAGACGGCTGGAATGCCAGAAACCGGTCCTAGGAAGCTTGATTCCGGTCCAGGGAAGGCATGGCTTGGCAGTTCGGGCTGGACTGTTCCCATGGGGCACAGGGTCAGACTGATTTGCATATGGCCATGTCTGAACTGGGGTGGCCGAGTGGGCTAAAGAACAGTGATGGATTAAACCCAGCTCTGTTGACTGGGTGTGAGTGTTTGATTGGTTCAGATGCTCTGTCCATCACCACCCCCTTTTGTATCTCTTTGTCGCCATAAGTTGGCAGGGTATGCTCAGATGTGAGTCCCTTGCTCACTTTGCCACTTGATTCAAGCAAGCTTGGCTGAAGACGGCTGGAATGCCAGCAACCGGTCCTAGGAAGCTTGATTCCGGTCCAGGGAAGGCATGGCTTGGCAGTTCGGCTGGACTGTTCCCATGAGGCACAGGGTCAGACTGATTTGCATATGGCCATGTGTCATGAATCCCCCCCTCCTCTCCACTCCGTGAAGGCACTTGTAATGCCGCTATCCGGCTCAGGAAACAAGCTGCGGCGCTGACTAAAGCGGAACTACAAGAACCAGCATGCTTAGCGAGGTCGGTGCGACGACCGGGAATGCCTACATATAGCCGGCCTCATCATAGTCTCGGCGTCGAATATTATGATCCATTGTCGACACCGAGGGCTGCCCTGAACTACGCACTGAGGTGTCAGTTACCGGCAGCCGCCCTGAGAGAGAGAGAGGTACGTGAGGCCAAGGGCTGTTCGCCGCATCTCGCTACCCGACCCTACAGAACCGAGTGTCAGCTGGACACCGTTCGTGAACGCCAGACGAGGCTTAGAGGAGACGCCGTCTGCAGGGGTGACTGCAGCGTCTCGTGTACTATCGTCTGGAATCACCAAACAGGAACCTAGGAGATCAGAGGCAAGATCGAGCGGCTGCTCTCTGCCCCCGTCCTCGATACCCGTGAGTGCGTACATTGTGAAGTACTCTAGCAGAGACGCACGCCAAGGAGGTGTTGCCGCGTCTCTGCATTTCATAGCGCTACAGGGTGCACAGGCTGTGCACACAAAGCTGAGGAGGTCGAGCGGCTGCTCCCTTCATAATTGGTGGGAACTGCATGTGGTAGAGTGCCCGGCTGGGCCTCCCAAGTTCGTGGTTTCCCTGCAAAAACAACCCACGCCATTAGCAGCATACGAATGGTATTTTCGGCCATTTCTTAGCACAGTGCCCTCCGTTGGAGGATACCGGACCGGTATTCATGCGGAGGACGGTGAGAGCCTAATCCAGGCACAAGGAACCGTGCTGCTAATAGGTATCGTTGACTTTCCCTTATACTTTTATCATTGATGGTTCTTTGTCTTTTGAACATATCTTATGATTTACTTATTGGTCCTTTACGTTTATCCAGACCTTCCTTTCCTTTAATCCAATAAATACAACTGGTCCAGTACAACTGTTTGGGGTCTGATTCTCTTGCCTTGCCTTGTCTTTCCCCGATCCCGGGTATTCCAGAGGTTACACCATGCCTGAACTGGGGAGGCAGAGTGGGCTAAAGAACGGTGATGGATTAAACTCAGATCTGTTGACTGGGTGTGAGTGTTTGATTGGTTCAGATGCTCCGTCCATCACCACTCACTTTTGTACCGCTTTGTCGCCATAAGTTGGCAGGGTATGCTCAGACGTGAGTCCCTTGCTCATTTTGGCACTGGATTCAAGTAATTCTGGCTGAAGACGGCTGGAATGCCAGAAACCGGTCCTAGGAAGCTTGATTCCGGTCCAGGGAAGGCATGGCTTGGCAGTTCGGGCTGGACTGTTCCCATGAGGCACAGGGTCAGACTGATTTGCATATGGCCATGTCTGAACTGGGGTGGCCAAGTGGGCTAAAGAACGGTGATGGATTAAACCCAGATCTGTTGACTGGGTGTGAGTGTTTGATTGGTTCAGATGCTCCGTCCATCACCACCCCCTTTTGTACTGCTTTGTCGCCATAAGTTGGCAGGGTATGCGCAGACGTGAGTCCCTTGCTCACTTTGCCACTGGATTCAAGCAAGCCTGGATGAAGACGGCTGAAATGCCAGAAACCGGTCCTAGGAAGCTTGATTCCGGTCCAGAGAAGGCATGGTTTGGCAGTTCGGGCTTGACTGTTCCCATGAGGCACAGGGTCAGACTGATTTGCATATGGCATGTCTGAACTAGGGTGGCAGAGTGGGCTAAAGAACGGTGATGGATTAAACCCAGATCTGTTGACTGGGTGTGAGTGTTTGATTGGTTCAGATGCTCCATCCATCACCACCCCCTTTTGTACTGCTTTGTCACCATAAGTTGGCAGGGTATGCTCAGACGTGAGTCCCTGCTCACTTTACCACTGGATTCAATCAAGCCTGGCTGAAGATGGCTGGAATGCCAGAAACCGGTCCTAGGAAGCTTGATTCCTGTCCAGGGAAGGCATGGCTTGGCAGTTCGGGTTGGACTGTTCCCATGAGGCACAGGGTCAGACTGATTTGCAAATGGCCATGTCTAAAGTGGGGTGGCAGAGTGGGCTAAAAAACAGTGATGGATTCAACCCAGATCTGTTGACTGGGTGTGAGTGTTTGATTGGTTCAGATGCTCTGTCCATCACCACCTCCTTTTGTACCGCTTTGTCGCCATAAGTTGGCAGGGTATGCTCAGGCTTGAGTCCCTTGCTCACTTTGCCACTGGATTCAAGCAAGCCTGGCTGAAGAAAGCTAGAATGCCAGAAAACGGTCCTAGGAAGCTTGATTCCGGTCCAGGGAAGGCATGGCTTGGCAGTTCGGGCTGGACTGTTCCCATGAGGCACAGGGTCAGACTGATTTGCATATGGCCATGTCTGAACTGGGGTGGCAGAGTGGGCTAAAGAACGGTGATGGATTAAACCCAGATCTGTTGACTGGGTGTGAGTGTTTGATTGGTTCAGATGCTCCGTCCATCACCACCCCCTTTTGTACCGCTTTGTCGCCATAAGTTGGCAGGGTATGCTCAGACGTGAGTCCCTTGCTCACTTTGCCACTGGATTCAAGCAAGCCTGGCTGAAGACGGCTGGAATGCCAGAAACCGGTCCTAGGAAGCTTGATTCCGGTCCAGGGAAGGCATGGCTTGGCAGTTCGGGCTGGACTGTTCCCATGAGGCACAGGGTCAGACTGATTTGCATATGGCCATGTCTGAACTGGGGTGGCAGAGTGGGCTAAAGAACAGTGATGGATTAAACCCAGATCTGTTGACTAGGTGTGAGTGTTTGATTGGTTCAGATGCTCTGTCCATCACCACCCCTTTTTGTACCGCTTTCTTGCCATAAGTTGGCAGGGTATGCTCAGACGTGAGTCCCTTGCTCACTTTGCCCCTGGATTCAAGCAAGCCTGGCTGAAGACAGCTGGAATGCCAGAAACCGGTCCTAGGAAGCTTGATTCCAGTCCAGGGAAGGCATGGCTTGGCAGTTCGGGCTGGACTGTTCCCATGAGGCACAGGGTCAGACTGATTTGCATATGGCCATGTCTGAACTGGGGTGGCAGAGTGGGCTAAAGAACGGTGATGGATTAAACCCAGATCTGTTGACTGGGTGTGAGTGTTTGATTGGTTCAGATGCTACGTCCATCACCACCCCCTTTTGTACCGCTAAAGGCATATTGTGGCATGTGCAAGCAGAAGTTTGTCACAAACTGAACGTGCCTATATGCAACTGGAAAAAGAAAGCATAGCTGCGATGTGGGCTTGTGAACATTTCCACATATTCCTATTTGAAAACCTTTTACTCTTTTAACAGATCATCAAGCATTGGTTACCATCTTTGGCAACCCAAAAGCCAAGATGCCTCCTAGAATTGAACATTGGAGTTTGCAACAACAGGAATATGACTACACTATTGTGCACCAATCAGGGAAATATAAAACCCCTGCTAACTACTTTTTATGAATGCCAGTACAGTGCCCTAGAAACATTATCAAAGTGGACAAAACCTACATTAACTCCATTGTAAGGTCCAACACACCTGCAGCTATTTCATTAGAACAAATTATTGCTGCATCGAGCAAAGATAGTGACATATTGATGCTAAAAGACACTGTTGCACATCAATCCTGGAAACAGCGCATTCAACCTCCCACACATGACAATGAATATCAAAAGTTCAAAAATGTGAAAGATGAACTGTCCATTTCTCAAGAAAGTATTATCTTACGAGGTTCAAGTTTTGTCATACCGGATGCTCTGCAACAACAAGTCATTGAAGTGGCCCGTGAAGGACACAGTGGAATTGTTGCCATTAAACAAGCTCTCTGAGATTGAGTTTGGTTTCCTGATCTTGACAAGATAGTCAAAAGAGGATGAAGGCCTTTCATGTGTGCAATTGTTTATCTTCAAACACCACCCAACACGCCTTGAATATGTCTGATTTACCAAACCATGCATGGGAGAGATTTGCAGTTTATTATTGTGGTCCTCTTGATAATGGACATCACCTGATGGTTGTCATCGATGAATACTCCCATTTTCCATTGGTAGAAAATCTCTAATCAACCACTCCAAAAAAGTCATAGATTAGATGGCATTTTAACAATATGGGTGTTCCTTCAATTCTAAAGTCTGACAATGGTCCACCACTCACCAGTCGAGAATACAGAGACTTTCTCAATCATTTCAATGTGAAGCATCAGAAAAGCACACCTCTTTGGCCACAAGCAAATGGCGCTGTTGAACGCTTTATGAGTAGACTTAAAAAGACCATCCAGCATGCTAAATTGGAGAAGCTTTATCTTAAGTCTGCTCTCCAGGCTGCTCTTCAAGCTTACCAGTCGACTCCTCATTTACTGGCAGGTGAAAGTCCTGCCGCCTTGATGTTTGGGTTAGCCATGATGACCAAGTTACCACAAAGAACCAACAGAAGATCTACACCAGATGGTGAACTTCACCAAACAGACTTGTGCTGTAAGAAAAATATGAAAGTATATGCTGACAAACTCCAATGTGCCCAAAAATTACTTTCAATAAAGGTGATCAAGTAGTGATATGACAACAGAGGAAACACAAACATTCATGTGTCAATTGTCTTACTGTGTAATCTAAAATGTACGTTCTACCAAAATGTAGGAATCCCAGGATTGATTGTAAATTTTTTTATGATTTTGGAGGTTGGAGCTGCGCACATTTTTCTAAAAATTGGGTGCCAGGCTTTTCCCTTCACTTAAAAGCTTATATCCTAAAAACAGGACACTGAGGTGGGCTATTTTTCATTTTTTAAGGTTACATTTGTAGCCCTCAGATGCAAATCCCAGAATTATGGTATTCACCCTGTTCAAGTGTTCCTCTAGATCATCATCCATCAGATAAATATCATGCACATAGGACAATGCCTCTTCATCCAATTTTTTAAGTAACTCAGTTACTCTGGCCAAAAACAACCCAGGCTGTTTTATACCCCTGGGGGAGTCGACAAAATTGCCCCTAGGACCCTAGCGCTTTAAATGCTGTTAGATATCTGCTTTCAGGTGCAATATTTTGGCAGAATAATCCATTTGAGATATCAAGTGGTGTTTTATATTTTCTCCACACAATGTTATTCATTAATGCGGCACTGTCTGCATTTTGGACTGCAAATGTCTTAGTGCAAGTGTTTAAATGTCTGTAATCTAAACTAGACAATATGAATTGTCAGGTTTCATGACCGGAAACAAAGGATTGTTCATTGATGAGGTGCAATTTTCGATCACGCCTTGGTATTCAAGTTGATCTAAGATCTCCCTAACCTGTTATTTTAGTTTCTTGCTTTATTGCATTCTGCCTCTGTGCAGTAGGAGTATTTTTTAAAGGAATTAATTGGTGGGTTGAATCCTCAGCCCATCCAACATGGTCTTTGTTTAATGCTGGAGCCTGGGCAACTGCCCAACCCATGCATATGTGTGTTGCAAGTGCCTGGAAATATGATCTGAAAAAGCCGATAGAATTACTGTTTCTCCTTTAGGGAAATCCATGATGCATGCTGGCGGACAATCTTTTTCAGCTAACAAAATGTCACAGCAAAATGTAAGGTTCTCCCAAAAGAGACCTTGCGCTGTTCTACATTTGTCCCCCTCCATCTGGAGCGTTATTTCATATACTTTATATGGGACACTTACCCTAGTATCGGGTGTTTCTACAGTGATATAATCATTCAAGTCCGCTATCACCAGATATTTCATCAGGTTCTGGCGAGCTATTGTTCCTTCTGGCGCACTGTCTAGCATCGTCAGAGCCCATTCCCCGTTCACTAGTTGAATCCTCAGAATTCTGGGCATGTCTGATCTTTAGACCTGCAACCTTCTTCTTTTTGAACTGTGGCTTTTGCTTTGGCTTTTCTTCTTTTTTGGAAGTGTAATCTTGAGCGTGCTGCTTGTCTCTGGACTTAGTACGCTCTTCTTGTCTGTCTGACCAGCCTTCCCTCTCTGAGTTTTTCGATGAACTCTAAAAGGAACGAGAGGAACGTGTATCAGTATACTGATACCTGTCAGGTTTCCTAATATTATCGCTATTCCTGAGGTTATACCTCTTTTCGGAGAGCTCCTGTGGAGGAGCTCTACCTCTGGATTGAGATTTGTTTCCTTTAAATGTTTTTTTTTTAATTGTCCCACTTCTTAGTTGAAGCAGGTGTCTGTTTAGAAGTGTCCTTTTCAGGACTGCCCATTAGTTGTGGTTTTAAAGCTTTTCCACCCAAACTGTCTATGCCTAATTCTGCATATGCAGTTTCAATTCGTTTTGGTAGTTCGTGTTCCTGTTCTAAAGGACTGAACTTCCTTAGGCGTTGGTGGATAGCTACTGAAGCTTCTTCCCCATTAATATTAGCTAGAATTATGGCTGATACCTGGGCATAGTTACCTAGTAACTTCATCCCTAAGTTCAGAGCAGGCTCCGTACTCATTTTGTATACCTCTTTTCGGAGAGCTCCTGTGGAGGAGCTCTACCTCTGGATTGAGATTTGTTTCCTTTAAATGTTTTTTTTTAATTGTCCCACTTCTTAGTTGAAGCAGGTGTCTGTTTGGAAGTGTCCTTTTCAGGACTGCCCATTAGTTGTGGTTTTAAAGCTTTCCCACCCAAACTGTCTATGCCTAATTCTGCATATGCAGTTTCAATTTGTTTTGGTAGTTCGTGCTCCTGTTCTAAAGGACTGAACTCCCTTAGGCGTTGGTGGATAGCTACTGAAGCTGCTTCCCCATTAATATTAGCTAGAATTATGGCTGATACCTGGGCATAATTACATAGTAACTTCATCCCTAAGTTCAGAGCAGGCTCCGTACTCATTTTGTATTTGTCTCAATACATCTGGTATCACTGCTACAGACGGAATACCATGAGTCCGGGTATAAATGGCAGCAAAGACAGTACCCCAAGTGGTACAGTCTTCTACTTGTGGTGTTATCCCCATGGGCAAGCAGATTATTAGCATTCTGTGTTTTTCATACGAGGTAGTATTCGGGAATACTGCCTATAGCTGTGTTATTTTCTGAGCTACCCAGAATGGCATTTATTCGCATTTTGTGGGCATTTTGCCCATCACTGCGTTTGATGTTTATGTTGGGATTTTAGTTGCTGTACCCTGAGCTTGAGTTCCATGTGTTGCAACTATTGCTGGTTGGACTGTAAATGTACTCATGACGAATTGCGTCAAATTTCTATAGATGTTAATTAAATCTTTATGTTGTATGAGTAAGTCTCCTGGTGGCATTGTTTCAATGTAAGGATGTGGTGTGTAGGCCCCTAATATCAGCTATGTTGCCCCTTCTCCTCTGAGCTGGCCGAATCTTACTCTTCTTCTTAATGGGACAGGGCTCCTTTAAACCAGTATAAGTGTTCCTGGTACGTGAGCGGAACCACTATGTCCTCAAACTGACAGTATTCTGCTGGTGCATCTCCTTCCATGTAGGAGTTTTGTTTGCTTCGTGTGCTTCAATCACGAAAGTACTATGCCACCCCTTGATAATAATCCATGTTCTTGCTGTTTCAGGGTGACTGTATTTCTAAAGTTTGGTGCAATCTGTATTGCGTCTGCAGCTTTCTCCTCATCTGTGAGGGGGAGTGCTTGTTGTAGTGGGTCTAAAACCTGGTTAGTCATTGTTCTTATAACACTGAAAAAATTTTTTCCAAGAAAACCGGCATAAGGTGTTATGCAAAATTTTTAGGAACAACTTGTCCTTCAAGCTTGATTAACCAACAGCCAATAAATAGGATTATTTCGCCTACTCAGCTGTGGCAGAGTTTGTGCCCATCCACTCCAGACGTCTCTGGTATTTTGTGAGTTGGGTTCTCTGAGAATAGCACAACTGAACTACTCAGATTCTATTGTTAAATAAGTATCTAACCAACGTTGGCGGCGCCATGTTGTGTAGTTCCTATATTACCTATACAGGATCTGAGTGGTTGGATAACAAACTGTGGGACTGGTGGCAGACTGATTCTGTGCAACTCCACCGGATACTGTCTGTATCAGATAGCTCACAGTGCCACTATAATCTCCTCTTACCAAGGAGAGAATAGGTTCTGGAAACCTCAGAACATGACAACCCTGATCCCCCAGGATCGTGGAAACAATATACTACCTTTTGCTCACATAGATACTCAGAATAAACATACTGGGCGGTTTGTCAATAAGAATTTTTTCAACAGTTGTTGTTCTAGTGTAGAATAGATGAGCTGCAACAACCATTAGACAGTAGCAGAGCTATATGATTAAAAGCATTTAGGGCCAGATGTAGGAACCCTAATACCGGTCGGTAACGGCCGAAATTACTGAATTTCGGCCGTTACCGACCTGTATTAGGCATTTGGGATGTAGGTGGCTACATTTCAGATTCGGCAATTTACTGAATCGGTATTTAAGAATTCGGTAAATTACCAAATTCTTAAATACCGATTCGGTAAATTACCGAATCTGAAATGTAGGAAGCACTCAAGTGAGTGCTTTTCACCTGTAAGGATTCGTTATTTACCACCAACTAAAAATTGGTGGTAAATTACGAAAACCCTAAAAAAAGCTAATTTTTAAATTGAATAACAGTGCAATGTGGCAGACATACATGCCCTTGGCGCATGTATGTGTGCCACATGTGCACCCATGCCCAATTCAGGGGTGCAACAGGGTGTCAAAGTGACACCCTGCCACCCTTGAATGTTTCCCCCCTTTTACCGAATCGGTAAATACCCATTCGGTAAATACAGAATCGTACTGATTCGGTAATACTTACCGAGTAATTACCTACATAGCATTTACCGATTCTAAAATACCGAATCGGTAAAATTCGGTATTTTAGAATCGGTAAATGTAGTTTACCTACATGTGGCCCTAAAAAGGTAAATGGATAGTATAGCTCTACCATCTTGCAATAATCATGAATACATAGAAGTATATAAAACACATGATAAAAGTGCGTACTCCTACGATGTCTCCCTAACTTGGTGTACCTAAATGTACCTAGCATCTGTGTAGATGTTATGCCAAGAATCCCTCTAGGATCTAGTCAACTCCATTACCTGAGAATGAGAGAGTGTGGGACCTTGTCCTGGTCTCGTGTTGGACCCCCTGCAAGGGATGTTAGACCACTGCTAGCTGGAGTGTCTGCATGCAGAGTCCTAAGCATCTTGGGTCAGTGTGTCAGCCGGGAAGTCAAGGTCTCCTCTGTCTTTCTAAAGCAAGATGTGATGCATATATACCCATAGATTTCTCCCGGGGTCCTACCTTGGTGTGTTAAAAGTCATCCTAATGGATGACATTGGGCCTGAACTTCATACAGAGATATGATACAGGAGATGGTAGTCCTGCTGTCAGTCCTGCTGTACTTTCAAGAAGCCTCATGCATAATGTATGAGTTTTGAACTAGTGAAAAACATGGGTTCTGAGTGCAGTGTTGTATCTAGGTAAAAGGTAAGTCCCTAAGAACTGTAATGTATGTAATGTAGGGAAGGATATAGGTGAAAGGTTGCAGTGTTACCTGTGCCTATATACGGTACCTATATGGAATATAACAATGGTCCCTTTGATGCTGAACCCTTCAATGTTGTGACTAGTAAAGGACACATAGTGACTGATCATCGTCCTGGAAAGTCCTTTAAGCTAGCTTCTTTGCACTTCAGGCATCAGCCTCGTCATTCGCCAGTACCTGATGTCAGAGATTAGATTTGTTAGATTGAGATTGTAGAGAGCCCCTTGACTGTGTCTGTCCCTAGATCGCCAGTGCCAATCATGGAAGCTACTCTTCTCTCTTCCCTGCCTCAGAGGACACGATCTGTGTTTGGTCAGAGACTTGGTGTGTGTGTGTGCGTTTACATGACTTTTGGATACTGCTTATTCAGAAGAGTATTATACCAATGTCCCGTTTATACGCTCCCTTTTCTACAACGGATGTTTTTTTTTGCCTTTACGGCCAGTTTTTTTACTTCTCCTTTTTTCTTACTCTTTCCCAGCTATTGATTTTGGCCTGATTATTGTTGCTCACTCGCAATTGAATGCTGCTTTTGGAACCCAACCGGGTTGGAATTATCACCGGTTCAGGGGTGAGTGAATATTCATTTGGATTAATGTCTTCTGACATTCTTAGGTCCAAGTTGTTTCTTCAGACTTCTGCCATTTTAACAGTGATGGTGTTTTGCCGACCAGTTGGTTTGATGTATTTCTCTTTCTTCCCCCCTCCTTCTTTTTCTTCTTTTTGTTGTTATGTGATCCTTTCTCTACAGATTACATATACAGTCTATTGAGACTCAAGGTATGTGTCCACCGCGCGATGAAGCACCTGGTCCTTCTCTTTTTCCTTTTTCTTTTCTCCTTATCCTCATTCTTTTGGGATATCTTTCGGTGGCATGATTCTATTTTTTAAGCAATTGTACCTATGATGTGTTCCTTGAGATCATGATGCTATGTTTCAACAATCTAATTATTTAGATTCCACTTCTGGGACCGGGGTACACCACTTGAACTTAAATGGATGCTGATATGTGGGCCTGCTTTTTCTCAGCTACCACAAAGCTGTTTCAACTTCGAAATACCATGTTGGTTTCCACCGGTGTTATGTGATTTCATGGCTTTTTGACCTTCCATCTGTGTCATTATACAACATAACGTATGCAATATTCTGAGTTAGTACTTTTGTATTGTTTCCAGCCCTGAAGAGTCAGAGATTATTTCTCTCAGACGAAACACGTGTCGGCTGGCTGTTTTCTGTGCAAACACACATTAAAGAACAGAGGAAATCACAACCAGATTATGTTTTCATTGTCTCGTACATAATTACAAATTGTATAATTTTGATTATATGTGTGCACAGGACTATTGTAAATTGTAATCTGTGATTTGTTATAATCACAAGTAAGGGGTTTATAGGGTCACCCCTTTCCTGTTAGCACCATGTAGATATAGAACTGTGTCGGACTGACTACCGGAATTCTGCTGAGCGCCACTAACTCCTCTATACTAAAACCCTACATTTTCATACTATAAGCTTTTAAAGCATAGTAAATGACGAACTTAAAGTGCACCAGGATTCAATCATCTATATTGGCGTTTGTCAATGATGCCCTCACTATCACCCTCCAACAATTCCCTTTATCTCTCCACAGTCCCTCTCTCACAGGTATGTATTTGATTTGTTTTTTTTTAATTAAAAAATGACTAAACTTTATTGACAAAACTGGCAAACATTTTGACATAAGTTTAGCTACCTATTTAGGCAGTCTTCACACATTCGTTAAGTAATTATCCTACGCGCACACTGAAAGGACGGTGTACAAACCCACAGCATTGATAACTATGTACAAAAAGGAAGCTTTTCATGGTTTGCTCCTTCCCCTAACAGCAGTGTTTAAAGTACCAATGTGTTGATATCAGAATGAGAGGAGTGGTCACCCAGTGAACCCAGCGTGGAGCAGCACTCCTAGGGCCATTTCTGTTCGGCAGGAAAGGGTGGTGGTCCCTACTGAACAAGGCCAGATTGGTCCACTGCATTTCCATGCACTTAAGTCACTCCCACATCCAGTGGGAGGTTGCCTGTCCAGCAAGTTCATGCCTCTTCCACAGAAGGCTACTTAAATCGTATTGAACATATCGGGAATCAGATCCAAGAACTACCAGTCTCGAGCCAGAAAAGTAAGGGGAATAAAAGAATACAACTAGAGTACAGAAGGGGGCGGGAAGGATCCAGCTTCCGATAGCATGCAGGCACACAAGACGGTGGCCAATAAATGCCAAGCCTACAAGATCAGTTACAGCGTTCCAACCTACCCCACCAATAATGCAGTTACTTGGTTACGAATGCAATTGGTGGGGAAGGGGTGGAGGGGCAGCGTCCCAATTTTATTACCCAATATTTCCCTCCATTCTATTTTTTGTATTAAAAAGTGGAACACGATTTATTTGCCAATCTGCTTTTTGACTGCCAATCAGCTAAGATTTATTTAAACAATTTACGCATTGCTTTTAATGCCGAACGGAAAACTAAAAAAGGAAAAATATTTTTAAATGTAACCTATGTTTGGGGTTCTGTAGCTACAACTTTTAAGATTTGTAACAAAAAAGTAAAAAAAATATAAATACTTTGGTTTCTTGAACCAACTGACTTCACAACCAAGCCGTAATTAGTTTGAAATGAACTTTTGAAAAGAACTGCAGGACACCGTTTAGAAAGAACTTCTCGGCTACACTACACATAAAATGAGATGATGTTTGTACAACTATTTTAACGCCATTAAAATACTCCTTGATACAGAAGCTGGTATGAAGGAGAGCATGAAAGAATAGTTAGACAATTACTTGTCTGCCTGAAAAGCAACAGGATGAGTCTGGAAACCAGTATCTGGGAACGTGCACAATGTTGTCGTAATAACGGTTTAATAGCGTCCGTAGGGGTGATCCCTGTACGAGCCTTTCACAGGCCGGGCTGGCGGAGCCTTCAATGCACGCGAGCTGTTCCAGTCATCTTGCCCTTCTGGCCTACCGTAGCTGTCGTAGGATTCTGGTGTCATACGTGTGTTAAACAGTGTATAGAAAATGTTTCATAAAGACAAAGGTGCAGGATTCATGTCATCCATACCTGTAAGCATTTTTATAAAGTGCTTGGTCTAGAGAAGTGCAAACTCAGGATTCAGAACATAGCACAGCAGTTAGGGTTGGCTTTACTAATAAGAATTACATTCTATCCAAACAAAACCTTTTTACCAACAATAGGATAATGAGAGACTCAGAAAAAAACAGAACTTTCTAACTTGTACCATGTAGTTTGCATGCAGGTCTTTGATGACACTTTGTAGCTCACAGTGCTAGATAATGAATGTGACTTATGAACTGCTCAGTAACAAAAGGGTCTCTGTGACAAAAGCAGAAATCCACTAAGCTTTGCACATAAAATACTGTTCTGTGAGCTGCATAGTGCACGTCCTTTGCAGCAGTCATATTAACCCTCTGAGCTGACACATCGAAAGAAAACATCAGAACATACCATTGTAACATACACAAAGCAACATAATGACACAATGAAAATATAACAGGGCACAACACAACAAAACAGTAAAAAGAGAACGAACCTCAACATCCACAGTGCAACACAACATCATATTGCAATAATGAAGTATAAAAGCACAGCAGCACAAAAAACACAGAATACACCACCAGTACAAAAAAATGCCACAAAAGAAATATGCACTCTTGTCACACATGACCATCTCCAGAATCGTGCTTTCATAGCAGGGTAGTAAAAATGTTTAGAGCGAGCACAGCCTTATCTCACCATCAAGGACATGAAATGGCGCCAGTCAACAATGTTTTGTGGTCAGGGGGGCCTAGGACTAAATGATCACTCACAATGCTCACTCTATGTGATCCGACCGACAGACTCGATTTTGTCACAATGTCAGATGATACGGAAAAACGCACTGTCATTCACTCACTCATTCCCCTCCCACTGTAATCCTTCAAGCACGCAGAAGCACTTGGTAATCGTCTCGCATTTGCTGTTTTTTTTTAATTTTCTCTTCAACAACAAAATCTGCTGCTTCTCACATAGATGACGCCAAGATTAGACTGACATTTAGACTCCCACGCAAGACTACAGCTCATGAACTCGCAGCACGAGACACTCACAAAAGGAAGAAAAACACAAGCCTTGAAACCGAGCAAGTGCGCACGACTCCTTTGCGCTGTGGAACAGGAAGGGGCGAAACGTCACTTTTGTTATTTAAAAAAATAAACTGTGGGAGATTTGTTCTTGAATTACCGAGTTACTCATCTGCTAAAGCCCTTTAGCAAATTATAAGCCAATGAGGGAAGGTTTGCCTTCCTGCCTAAATGGCTTCTCTTCTGCAGGTCTGACTGATCACCTCCTGGGGGCACCACACAGCATTACACATATTTATTAATTTATTGCATACAAAACTTTTTCTTTTACTGCACTCACCACCATCATAACCAAGAACACACAAACTCAATATATTACAGACAGCCCTTACACATACACACACAAACGCACACACACCCAGAGCAACACACACACACACACACACACACCCAGAGCCACACACACACACACACACCCAGAGCCACACACACACCCAGAGCCACACATACACACATACACACACATGCATGCACCAACATATCCTACACCCTCCGATATCCAGTTTCACCGAGCTATCCACCCACACTTCAACTCAGTACATTGCCCACAGCCCTACACACAACTATGTCCTATCCCTCCTACACCCTCCTATATCCCGGTTATCAGGCATCCATCCACACTAAAGCTCATTACATTACAGACAGCTCTTACATACATACACAAACAACACCTGAAATCCGGTTTTATCAGGCAGACACCACACACCAACCTTCCAATCTCACCTGTATACGGCCATACTAAGTACACACTAGAAAGACCACTGCCACCATCATGGCTGGCCCACAGCACAAAAGCCACATGGTTGACAAAGCGGTGCCAAATCATCAGCACTGTCAAGCACCACAGCAACATATAAGCAGAGGCATGCATATAGAAACTAGAATAAATGTATCACACCTCCATGCACTTAAAAGCAATTCATAAGACGGTGCCCTAGTTTGAAATGCCTATATAGAAATCCCTTCACTCTGGCTGCACAGTGGTCAGTGCACCACCCACCCAGAGGTCAAAGTTCATCAACCTAGCCAGCAACACACCTAAGGCCCTACACCGATTTTTCTTAGTTCACACTAACTCATGCAAACCATTTCCAATCTAATAAAAAAAAAGATTCTCAACTAACCACACAGAGCAAGAGGCATTCAATCTTTTCAACGTTGACCTTGAGGTTGTTCGAGGTCATACATTTTTGATTTTTTTCCAATTCTGCTTGAGAATAAGAATTTCTTTGAATGAAGTGATTTCCTTGTAAAGGCAGGGAGTAACCACATATTGGTAGATAGACACTTGTTCATTCTCATCATGAATCTCAGAGGCTCTAGGTACAAACTGAATAGTGAAGGGGCCCGACTGGTAGCCTGTGTGACTCTGCTGGACCCAAGTTGGGGTCAGAGTGGGAATTTCCCATGTTTACTAGCAGTGTGGGGTTGCTTATGAATGAGATGAACGCACTAAGAACAGTGTTGAATACTATGCGGGTCTTGATGTCGTCTATGAGTTTCTGGTGATCAATTGTGTGAAAGGTCACAGAGAGGGCAAACAGAACCAGTAGGCAGGCTCTTTCTTCCATTAACCAGTATGAAATTAGTAACAACCAGGATGTTGATGGTGGCGTTCTAGTGCAAAACCCTTTTCAGAAACCTGATGATAGGTTTGCAGCAGATTTCCATCTGATGTGGACTATGAGAGTTGTACGGCAACACATTGTTTTGATAATTTTTCCAGGCTAAAGGAGAATAGATAGTGGTCTGTAGTTGAGGAGTAGATTTGGACAAGCTTTTGGGATTTTTTTATGTGGAGAAGTGATATGACTAGATTTTAGAGCATGGGGGAACTATCTTTGGGACACTAGGTTTTGGAAAAGATTTCACTTACTAACAATTCACCAACAAATCTTTTTCATAAGCTAGGGAGCAGAAGACGAAGGCCCTTCAATACCATAACAATGGCTGAACTGAGGGCCAAGTGGGAGACACCTCTGGGCACCCTCGAAGATGATGAATTGGCTGAGGCGAATATGGCACCAAGTCAATTGTCAATATCTATGCGCTTTCGCTTCATACAATTCAAATACCTCCATCAGTTCTAATACATCCCCTCCAAATTATGTCAGGTGGGTCATGCCAACGACCCAGACTGCACCAGATGTAACCTTTTCCCGGGCTCATTCTTTCACATAGTATGGGATTGTCCAAACTATAGCTTGTGCTGTCGGGTTGTTAGCATGGCCCTGGGTCAATTCCGGGGAGCTACTTGAACCTAGAATCCAAGATACCCTACTGGGAATTATGGGCACTTTAGCAGAGACACACATCCCCGCACACTCGTAGTAATGTTCTCCCTGGTTACAAAGAGGAATCCAGTGAGACACTGGCGGAAGGCCCAACCGCCCTCTATTAATAAATGGACCAGAGGGATGGATCAATGCTGAGCGATGGAGAAGCTGGTCTATAAAGCGCGAGGGGTGCAGAAGAAATATGACAAAACCTGGGATCCCTGGACTCAGGGTACTGGGGCCGTGGACTACTAGTTGGATCAACTGTAAGACATGATAGTTAAAGCCTGATCTATTGGTTTTGCCCGTGCTTTAGACATGTAGCACCGCTGAAGCTTCAAGAGTGCCCACCAGACCTGCGAGCATCAGATGTCTGCAAGATGGTACCAAGAGAGTCCTGTGTCTGGTCTTCATGTCTGACACACAGAAATGAAAACACTGAAGTATTTTTAGGTCGAGTAATTTATTACTCGAAACTATTGTGTTGAAACCATCTCTTAAAACCAAGGGCTTTGGGAGACGGATAACGCACAGTGCATGTGCCCGTGCACGCGCTTTTCTCCCGAGCCTCGGCATCACACTTCAAAGGAATTCCTTCCGCTCCTTATCTCCTCAGGCACTTAGCGTCTACGTGTGTCTCCCAGGCTCCTCACAGTGCCATATGTCCTCAGGGCATTACACTTCTAACGTGAACGACCGTCTGCTCCTTGGAATGCTGGCATGGTTGCCCAGTGCTGCCTGGTCTTCTTCAAAGGCAGCTTGTAACCCGAGCTGCCCTCTGCCTTTGCATTCTGAACTCTTTCTTGGATTTCACACACAGTCCATAGCGCTTCCATCTACCTTTCACCAGGCACACACACACACCACCAGCCATCAGTGCACGCTTTCACCAGGCACACACACACACACCACCAGCCATCAGTGCACGCATTCCCCAGGCATACACACCACCGGCCGTCAGTGCACTCTTTCACCAGGCACACACACACACACACACACACCACCAGCCATCAGTGCACGCATTCACCAGGCATACACACCACCGGCCGTCAGTGCACGCTTTCACCAGGCACACACACACACCACCAGCTATCAGTGCACGCATTCACCAGGCATACACACCACCGGCCCTCAGTGCACACTCTCCCCAGGCACAGACACCATCAGCCATCAGTGCCCGCGTTCACCAGGGATACACACCAATGCTGTCAGTGCACGGTTTCACCAGGCACACACACACACCACCAGCCATCAGTGCACGCTTTCACCAGGCATACACACACCTGTCGTCAGTGCACGCTTTCACCAGGCACACGCACACACCACCAGCCATCAGTGCACGCTTTCACCTGGCATACACACCACCGGCTGTCAGTGCCGGCTTTCACCGGGCACAGACACCATCAGTCATCAGTGCACGCTTTCACCGGGCACAAACACCACCAGCCGTCAGTGCACGCTTCCACCAGGCACACACCAGCAAACGGCAGTGCACGCTTTCACCAGGAACACACACCACCAGCCGTCAGTGCACGCTTTCACCAGGCACACACCACCAGCTGTCAGTGCACGCTTTCACCAGAGACACACACTACCAGCCATCAGTGCACGCTTCCACCAGGCACACACACCACAAGCCGGACACGCACACACACACCACCAGCCATCATTGCATGCTTTCAACCGGCACACACACACCACCAGCCATCAGTGCACGCTTTCACCAGGCATACACACCACCGGCCATAAGTGCACACTTTCACCGGGCACACACACACACCGCCAGCCATCAGTGCACGCTTTCACCAGGCATACACACCACCGGCCATCAGTGCACACTTTCACCAGGCACACACACACACACCACCAGCCATCAGTGCACGCTTTCACCAGGCATACACACCACCAGGCATCAGTGCACGCTTTCACCAGGCACACACACACACACACACACACACACACACACACACACACCACCAGCCATCAGTGCACGCTTTCACCAGGCATACACACCACCGGCGGTCAGTGCACGCTTTCACCAGGCACACACACACACCACCCACCATCAGTGCACGCTTTCACCAGGCATACAAACCACCGGCCGTCAGTGCACACTCTCACCAGGCACAGACACCATCAGTGCACGCATTCACCAGGCATACACACCACCGGCCATCAGACGCACACACACATCACCAGCCATCAGTGCATGCTTTCACCAGGCACACACACATCACCAGCCATCAGTGCACGCTTTCACCAGGCACATACACAAACCACCAGACATCAGTGCACGCTTTCACAAGGCATACACACACACCACCAGCCATCAGTGCACCCTTTCACCAGGCACACACACACACACACACACACCACCAGCCATCAGTGCACACTTTCACCAGGCACACACACACACACCACCAGCCATCAGTGCACGCTTTCACCAGGCATACACACCACCAGCCGTCAGTGCACGCTTTCACCAGGCACACACACACACCACCAGCCATCAGTGCACGCTTTCACCAGGCATACACACCACCGCCTGTCAGTGCACGCTTTCACCTGGCACACACATACACACACAACACCAGCCATCAGTGCACGATTTCACCAGGCATACACACCACTGGCCGTCAGTGCACACTCTCACCAGGCACAGACACCATCAGTCATCAGTGCACGCATTCACTTGGCATACACACCACCGGCCGTCAGTGCACGCTTTCACCAGGCAAACACACACACCACCAGCCATCAGTGCACGCTTCCACCAGGCATACACACCACCGGCCCTCAGTGCACACTCTCACCAGGCACAGACACCATCAGCCATCAGTGCACACATTCACCAGGCATACACACCACCGCGGTCAGTGCACAGTTTCATCAGGCACACACACACACCACCAGCCATCAGTGCACGCTTTCACCAGGCATACACACCACCGGCCCTCAGTGTACACTCTCACCAGGCACAGACACCATCAGCCATCAGTGCACACATTCACCAGGCATACACACCACTGCGGTCAGTGCACAGTTTCATCAGGCACACACACACACCACCAGCCATCAGTGCACGCTTTCACCAGGCATACACACCACCGGCCGTCAGTGCACGCTTTCACCAGGCACACACACACCACCAGCCATCAGTGCACGCTTTCACCAGGCATACACACCACCGGCCCTCAGTGCACACTCTCAACAGGCACAGACACCATCAGTCATCAGTGCACGCTTTCACTGGGCACAAACACCACCAGCCATCAGTACACGCTTCCACCAGGCACACACACCACCAAACGGCAGTGCACACTTTCACCAGGCACACACACCACCAGCCGTCAGTGTACGCTTTCACCAGGCACACACCACCAGCTGTCAGTGCACGCTTTCACCAGAGACACACACTACCAGCCATCAGTGCACGCTTCCACCAGGCACACACACCACCAGCAGGCCAGGCACACATACACCACCAGCCATCATTGCATGCTTTCACCAGGCACACACACACACCACATACCGTTAGTGCACGCTTCCACCAGGCATACACACCACCGGCCCTCAGTGCACACTCTCACCAGGCACAGACACCATCAGCCATCAGTGCACACATTCACCAGGCATACACATTACCGCCGTCAGTGCACGGTTTCATCAGGCACAAACACACACCACCAGCAATCAGTGCACGCTTTCACCAGGCATACACACCACCGGCCGTCAGTGCACGCTTTCACCAGGCACACACACACACCACCAGCCATCAGTGCATGCTTTCACCAGGCATACACACCACCGGCCGTCAGTGCACACTCTCAACAGGCACAGACACTATCAGTCATCAGTGCACGCTTTCACTGGGCACAAACACCACCAGCCGTCAGTACACGCTTCCACCAGGCACACACACCACCAAACGGCAGTGCACGTTTTCACCAGAGACACACACTACCAGCCATCAGTGCACGCTTCCACCAGGCACACACACCACCAGCCGGCCAGGCACACACACACCACCAGCCATCATTGCATGCTTTCAACAGGCACACACACACCACCAGCCATCAGTGCACGCTTTCACCAGGCATACACACCACCGGCCATCAGTGCACACTTTCACCGGGCACAGACACCATCAGTCGTCAGTGCACGCTTCCACCAGGCACACACCACCAGCCATCAGTGCACGCTTTCACCAGGCACACACACACACCACCAGCCATCAGTGCACGCTTTCACCAGGCATACACACCACCGGATGTCAGTGCACGCTTTCACCAGGCACACACACACACCACCCGCCATCAGTGCACCCTTTCACCAGGCATACACACCACTGGTCGTCAGTGCACACTCTCACCAGGCACATACACCATCAGTCATCAGTCATCAGTGCACACACACACCACCAGCCATCAGTGCACGCTTTCACCAGGCATACACACCACCGGCCATCAGTGCACACTTTCACCGGGCACAGACACCATCAGTCGTCAGTGCACGCTTCCTCCAGGCACACACCACCAGCCATCAGTGCACGCTTTCACCAGGCACACACACACACCACCAGCCATCAGTGTACGCTTTCACCAGGCATACACACCACCGGATGTCAGTGCACGCTTTCACCAGGCACACACACACACCACCCGCCATCAGTGCACCCTTTCACCAGGCACACACCACCAGCCGTCAGTGCACGCTTTCACCAGGCACACACACACACACTGCTGGCCATCAGTGCACGCTTTCACCAGGCATACACACCACCGGCCGTCAGTGCACGCTTTCACCAGGCACACACACACACACCACCAGTCATCAGTGCGCGCTTTCACCGGGCACAAACACCACCAGCCGTCAGTGCAAGCTTTCACCAGGCACAAACACCACCAGCCGTCAGTGCACGATTCCTCCAGGCACACACCACCGGATGTCAGTGCACGCTTTAAGCAGGCACACACACCACCAGCCGTCAGTGCGCGCTTTCACCAGGCACACACCACACTGCACTCAATGCCACATACACTCCAAATACCACTCAGTACCACTTAATTACACGCCTCATAATTACACTCTAATGAATGCAACACACACTCCACACAATACCACTCAGTGCCACATAATTATATGCTACATAATTACACTGTACTCAATGCAACATACACTCCAAATTCCACTCAGAGCCACATAATTAAACACCACATAATTACACTCTACTGAATGCAACACACACTCCACACAATACCACTCAGTGCCACATAATTATATGCTACATAATTACACTGTGCTCAACGCAACATACACTCCAAATACCACTCAGTGCCACATAATTACACGCCACATAATTACACTGCACTGAATGCAACATACACTCCAAATACCACTCAGTGCCACATAATTAAACTCCACATAATTACTCTGCACTCAATGCAACGTACATTCCAAATACCACTCAGTGCCACATAATTACACGCAACATATTTACACGCATCAAAACGTTACTCTACACTGTGTAGGGATAGAGGCTCTGTTATGGTGTTCGTTAGTAGCTCTTAGCGCGGGGACACGCCAAGATGGCGTTACTGTGCGCTCTATAAGCTCTTTATTATTATTTATTATTACTGCACTCAATGCCACATACACTCCAAATGGTACACAGACAAAATATCGAGTTTTAAATTTCGATATACAATTATATCGAAGTTTAAATATCGATGAGACATAATATAGAAGGTAAGTAATATCGACAGTCTTAATATCGATATTAGTATGATATTAGTAATTTCGAAGTTTTAAATATCGATGTCAATAATATCGAAATAAATAATTTCGATGTTACTAATATCGATTTTTAAATAAATTTTGTGTATATTATATTGTATTTATTATGTTTTATTATTTATTTTTAATATAATTTAATTAAATATTGTCTTTTAGTACTGTAGCGGGTTGTGGGTTTATAGGGGAATAGGGTGGGAAGTAATTTAATTATGTTAAATTAATTATTAATTAGTAGGAATTATTAAATAATTAATTGAGAATTAATTTTTAATTAATTTTAATTAATTGATTAATTGATAAATATGTTCTGTAGCGGGTTATAGGTTTATAGGGGAATAGGGTGGGAAGTAATTTAATTATGTTAAATTAACTATTAATTAGTAGGAATTATTAATTAATTAATTGAGAGTTATTTGTAAATAATTTTAATTAATTGATTAATTGATAATTATGTTCTGTAGCGGGTTATGGGTTTATAGGGGAATAGGGTTGGAAGTAATGTAATAATGTTTAAATAATTATTAATTAGTAGGAATCATACATTAATTAAAAATAATTGGTAATTATATTTAATTATTTTGGTAATTATTTTTAATTAATTGATAAATATGTTCTGTAGCGGGTTATGGGTTTATAGGGGAATAGGGTGAGAAGTAATTTCATTATGTAGAATTAATTATTAATTAGTAGGAAGCATATATTTATTTTTATTAATTGGTAAATACATTTAATTAATTGGTTATTAATTTTAAATAATTAATTAATTGATAGATGTAATTTATAAGCATGTAATTTAAACCCCTACGCTATTCAACACTTTCCCTACTGTTGCACTCTCTGGAGTTGGAATAGTAATTGTTACCCCTACGCTATCAAACACTTTCCCTACTGTTGCACTCTCTGGAGTGGGAATAGTAATTTTTACCCCTATGCTATCCATCACTTTCCCTACTGTTGCACTCTCTGGAGTTGGAATAGTAATTGTTACCCCTACGCTATCCAACACTTTCCCTACTGTTGCACTCTCTGGAGTGGGAATAGTATTTGTTACCCCTACGCTATCCAACACTTTCCCTACTGTTGCACTCTCTGGAATTGGAATAGTAATTGTTACCCCTACGCTATCCAACACTTTCCCTACTGTTGCACTCTCTGGAGTTAGAATAGTAATTTTTAATCCTACGCTATCCAACACTTTCCCTACTGTTGCACTCTCTGGAGTTGGAATAGTAATTGTTACCCCTACGCTATCCAACACTTTCCCTACTGTTGCATTCTCTGGAGTGGAAATAGTAATTATTACCCCTACGCTATCCAACACTTTCCCTACTGTTGCACTCTCTGGAGTTGGAATAGTAATTGTTACCCCTACGCTATCCAACACTTTCCCTACTGTTGCACTCTCTGGAGTTGGAATAGTAATTTTTAAACCTACGCTATCCAACACTTTCCCTACTGTTGCACTCTCTGGAGTTGGAATAGTAATTTTTAATCCTACGCTATCCAACACTTTTCCTACTGTTGCACTCTCTGGAGTTGGAATAGTAATTGTTACCCTGACGCTATCCAACACTTTCCCTACTGTTGCACTCTCTGGAGTTGTAATAGTAATTTTTAATCCTACGCTATCCAACACTTTCCCTACTGTTGCACTCTCTGGAGTTGGAATAGTAATTGTTACCCTGACGCTATCCAACACTTTCCCTACTGTTGCACTCTCTGGAGTTGGAATAGTAATTTTTAATCCTACGCTATCCAACACTTTCCCTACTGTTGCACTCTCTGGAGGTGGAATAGTAATTGTTACCCCGACGCTATCCAACACTTTCCCTACTGTTGCACTCTCTGGAGTGGGAATAGTAATTTTTACCCCTACGCTATCCTAAACTTTCCCTACTGTTGTACTCTCTGGAGTAGGAATAGTAATAGTTACCCCTACGCTATCCAACACTTTCCCTACTGTTGCACTCTCTGGAGTGGGAATAGTAATTGTTACTGCTACGCTATCCAACACTTTCCCTACTGTCGCACTCTCTGGAGTGGGAATAGTAATTTTTACTCATACGCTATCTAAAATGTATTTAGCTTTTTTATTAGTATTATGTTGTTATTAATTGTTATTTATGTGAATATTTTATGTAAATAAATGTATTAGTAATTTATTACATTTTTATTTGTTTTTAAGTTATGGCAATAATTAATTTAGAGTTATTATTAATGAAAAATATATTATGTATTATATATTTATTAACATTAATTTGTATTACATTATGTATTAATTTTAAATATTATAGTACATTTTTAAATATGTTTATTACATTTATAAGTATTATTTTGTTAATATTACATTTTTATTATATTTTAAAAAAACGATATTTTACAAAAAACGATATTTTTGTCATTCTATATTTTATTTTCGATATTTTTGTACTTACCTTGTTAGGGATAGGATTCCTATATTTTTGACTTCGATATTTTTGTTCCGATATTTTTGTATATCGATATTTTTGTTTTCGATATTTTGTCAGACATTCACTCCAAATACCACTCAGTGCCACATAATTACACGCCACATAATTACACTGCACTCAATGCAACAGACACTCCACACAATACCACTCAGTGCCACATAATTATATGCTTCATAATTACACTGCGCTCAACGCAACATACACTCCAAATACCACTCAGTGCCACATAATTACACGCCACATAATTACACTGCACTCAATGCAACATACACTCCAAATAACACTCAGTGCCACATAATTACACAGCACTCAATGCAACATACACTCCAAATACCACTCAGTGCCACATAATTATATGCTTCATAATTACACTGCGCTCAACGCAACATACACTCCAAATACCACTCAGTGCCACATAATTACACGCCACATATTTACATTGCACTCAATGCCACATACACTCCAAATACCACTCAGTACCACATAATTACACGCCTCATAATTACACTCTACTGAATGCAACACACACTGCACACAATACCACTCAGTGCCACATAATTACACGCCACATAATTACACTGCACTCAATGCAACATACACTCCAAATAACACTCAGTGCCACATAATTACACTGCACTCAATGCAACAGACACTCCACACAATACCACTCAGTGCCACATAATTATATGCTTCATAATTACACTGCGCTCAACGCAACATACACTCCAAATACCACTCAGTGCCACATAATTACACGCCACATATTTACACTGCACTCAATGCCACATACACTCCAAATACCACTCAGTACCACATAATTACACGCCTCATAATTACACTCTACTGAATGCAACACACACTACACACAATACCACTCAGTGCCACATAATTATATGCTACATAATTACACTGTACGCAATGCAACATACACTCCAAATTCCACTCAGAGCCACATAATTAAACACCACATAATTACACTCTACTGAAAGCAACACACACTCCACACAATACCACTCAGTGCCACATAATTATATGCTACATAATTACACAGCACTCAATGCAACATACACTCCAAATACCTCTCAGTGCCACATAGTTATATGCAACATAATTACACTCTACACAATGCAACATACACTCCAAATACCACTCAGTGCCACATAATTACACACCACATAATTACACTCTACTGAATACAACATACACTCCACACAATACCACTCAGTGCCGCATAATTATATGCTACATAATTACGCTGTGCTCAATGCAACATACACTCCAAATACCACTCAGTGCCACATAATTACACACCACATAATTACACTGCACTCAATGCCACATACACTCCAAATACCACTCAGTGCCACATAATTACACTGCAATCAATGCAAAATACATTCCAAATACCGCTCAGTGCCACATAATTACATGCCACTTAATTACACTGCACTCAATGCAACATACACTGCAAATACCACTCAGTGCCACATAATTACACAGCACTCAATGCAACATACACTCCAAATACCACTCAGTGCCACATAATTACACGCCACATAATTACAATGCACTCAATGCAACATACACTCCAAATACCACTCAGTGCCACATAGTTATATGCAGAAAGGTATAGGTGCCTTCAAGGGGATTTGTTTAACAAAATATAATTAAACGTGATTCAACTAACTCTTTAGGACAAGTCAATGGTCCTGTCAAGAATAAGGACCATTGACCTGTCCTAAAGAGTTAGTTGAATCACGTTTAATTATATTTTGTTAAACAAATCCCCTTGAAGGCACCTATACCTTTCTACTTACTCACCCAAGCCCTCAAGGGTATTTTGGGTTGCTCACTGTTCCTTAATCACATAGTTATATGCAACATACACTCCAAATACCACTCAGTGCCACATAATTACACACCACATAATTACACTGTACTGAATGCAACACACACTCCACACAATGCGACTCAGTGCCACATAATTACACACCACATAATTACACTCTACTGAATGCAACACACACTCCCCATATTACCACTCAGTGACACATAATTACACGCTACATAATTACACTGCACTCAATGCAACATACACTCCAAATACCACTCAGTGCCACATAATTACACGGCACACAATTACACTCTACTGAATACAATATACACTCCCCATATTACCACTCAGTGCCATATAATTACATGCCTCATACTTACACTCTACTCAATGCAACATAAATACACTTTATCTATCTGTCTATCTATCTATCACCCTTCTATCTGTCTATCTCTCTATCACCCTCACTCTATCTATCTATCTATCTATCTATCTATCTATCTATCTATCTATCTATCTATCTATCTATCTATCTATCTATCTATCTATCTATCTATCTATCTATCTATCTATCTATCTATCTATCTATCGCCCTCACTCTATCTATCGCCCTCCCTCTATCTATCTATCTATCGCACTCACTCTATCTATCGCATCACCACAGCATCACTCAGCACCACCAGAGCATCACTCAGGGGTACCACAACATCACTATGCGCTACCACAGCATCACTTGTCGCCACCACAACATCACTCCGCACCACCAAAGCATCAGTCTTTGCAACCATTCAACAACTGGTTCAAATATGTTCTTTCAATGTTTCAAGCTTCATTACAAATGTCACAAAAATATGTTAATAGTTCACTTCTGTTCTTGGATATTCATCACAATAAAATACAATGAACATAATCTTCACAAAAGTTATTTACAAAAGCTATTGCCATTATAAATTACAATAACTTTTAAGTATTAATTATTAAAAAAATAAAAGCCATTTTTATTTGTAATATCAATACATCTAAGTCACGTAAATACAACACATATTGCATTACAAATGCTATAGGTGTCACATTTGCAAAAGTTAAAACTATTGGCATTGTAAATGACAAAGCTATTCAATTCACTATTTTCCAAACCAACACATAAATAAAAAATTTGTCATTTACAATACCAATAGCTCAAACTTTCCTAATGCGAGACCTATTGCATTGCAAATGCTTGTTTGGAAAGGTGTCTTCTTATTGAAAGCAACATAAGCCACATGATAAACAAATGCTTCCAAGGAACAAGATTTTTGTGGGATAATCTCCCAATTTGCACATGAATTTGCTCCCAAAGACACAGAAGTAGACTTATCAATCAAAGAACTTTATTGCGATCACCATAGATCATAAAAAAACACCAGTAGACTTATATGAATCCCATTAATCAAGTGGAGCATGTACAGGGAGTATTAACTTTATGGGGGGCTTATATCTACCTGTCACAAAATGAGTTTAGGTCACCAAGAGCTCAAATGGCAGGGGCATTCACAAGGCGAAATAAGTGAAATACCTGTTCACAAATGTAAAAACCAGTATTTGTTGATATTTATCTTGCATGGCCCTAGCTGGTTAGCACCAGAGCAACATACATTATGGGAAGTGATCCCAAGTGGGGGCTTATATCTTTGAACTACACACATTGCACTAGCATCTCACAAATTAAAAATTAGGAGATTAAGGGCCATATGTAGGTAAATACTATTTACCGATTCTAAAATACCGATTTTTACCGATTCGGTATTTTAGAATCGGTAAATAGTATGTAGGTATTGATTCGGTAATTTTTACCAAATCAGTAAAATTCGGTAAATACCGATTCGGTATTTACCGATTCGGTATGCCCCATTCATTCCTATGGGCCTGGAGGTATTTACCGAATCGGTAATAGGGGGAAGACTTACAAGGGTGGCAGGGTGTCACATTGACACCCTGTTGCACCCCTGAATAGTGCATGGGTGCACATGTGGCACACATATGTGCCCTAAGGGCATGTATGTCTGCCACATGGCACTTTTGGAAAAGCACAAATTTGCTTTTTCACAGGTTTTGGATATTTACCACCAACTTGTAGTTGGTTTAAATAACGAATCCTTAAATGACAAATGCACTCACTTGAGTACTCCCTACATAATGGATTCGGTAATTTACCGAATCTGTATTTAAGAATTCGGTAATTTACTGATTCCTTAAATTACTGATTCGGTAAATTACCGAATCCTTAAATTAGGCCCCTACATCTCAAAGGCCTAATACCGGTCGGTAACAGCCGAAATTCGGTAATTTCGGCCGTTACCGACCGGTATTGGGCTACCTACATCTGGCCCTATGTGATTTGCCCAGAACTGCACACTTTTCAGCCAAGTGCCAATCTGGATTCAAACCCAGATCCCCAGGTGTCAAGGTGCTGGGGTTCAAAATATTATGTTGGAGATTGGTTCCTGCGGCACCCACTCCCAGCACTGGCATCACCCACTGACAAGGTGACATCCAGACTAATGGTGAAGAAGGAAGCAAAAGAAGTTGGTGAAATACGCTGTATAATTTGCCTTAGTGTCATTGGTTTGCTGCTTGTTTATACATCACTCACTCTGCATCTCCCATTTCACACTCCTCTTTTCTTTGATGTCTTAGTCACATTCTCCTCTCATTTCTTTCTTCTCGTTCCCTCCATATTCTTGTAAACTATCACTTCCTTCTTTTTCACTATTCTCAATCCTTTCTTTCTCACTCTCACACTCCTTCCCACCTTCTCCTCACTTCCTATCATAGACTCAACTCAGCCTGTGAACTGGCTCTCTATGTAGGCCAGGGGATCGGCTCTAGTTCAGTGCAGGAAATCAACTCTCTGCAAAGAAGCTCAACAACATACTTATATGACCGCTGCTCTATTTTTGTTTGGACTTTGCTCTATCTGGACAGGGGCTCTGCACTATGTATGCAGGGACTCAGTTGTATCTGTGTTCCAGTTTAGATCTACAAGAAAATGGGACCTGTTTATGACAGAGTCACACTCTTTCTGAATGTGCAGAAACACATTTTATCAGTGCAGGAACTCATTTATGTCTACTAGATGTTTATCCCTATCTTGAGATGAGTAATCAACGTTAGTGTCATGTTCTTCTCCTTAATAAAACAGGCACTGAAATGTGCTTCTCAAACCCAAGCAGTCCCATCCCTTTGTTTGTTACATTGGCAAGCAACACACTAGACATGAGATGGTTTGCATTGTAGTTGAACCTCTCATCTATATTTACCTCGTCTTCTATTCCACTCTCTACACACACACTCTCTTCCTCCTATGCCTTTCTCACAATACAGACGTTGCTGTGAATGCCGTCTTGACAGTCATTGCTTTTAGGCCAATTTGATATTCTATTTGGCCTACCTTTGTAGTGAGGACATTTAGAAAGAGCAGGGAAGTAGAGGCAGTAGGATGGAGACAACAATAAATAAACTAACAGCACATCAGCTGTTCAGCATGGCTGAAAGTTACTGAAAGCCCAGAATCACAGGCTGTTGAGCCGACCCTGAGTCTGTTCGCCCCCATGTTGAGTTTATTGTCCTGCCCCTCCTAACACAAACAAGCATTTACAATGCAATGGTTTCGCCTTTGGAAAAGTTAGAGCTATTGGCATTGTAAATGACAATTTTTTTATTTATGTGTTGGTTTTGAAAACAGATAAATAAATGGCATTGTCATTAACATTGCCATTAGCTTAATCTCTCGCAAATGTGAGACCTATTGTACCCTACGGACGAGCTCAGCAGACAGCAATTACTACCAGACACACACACCCAGAGCCACACACACACACCCAGAGCCACACACACACACACACACCCAGAGCCACACACACACACACCGAGAGCCACACACACACACACAGAGCCACACACACACACACCCAGAGCCACACACACACCCAGAGCAACACACACACACACACACACACACACAGCCACACACACACACACACCCAGAGCCAAACACACACCCAGAGCCACACACACACTCAGAGCCACACACACACCCAGAGCCACACACACACACACCCAGAGCCACACACACACACCCAGAGCCACACACACACACCCAGAGCCACACACACACCCAGAGCCACACACACACACCCAGAGCCACACACACACACACAGAGCCCCCCATACACACACCCAGAGCCCCCCCACACACACACCCAGAGCCCCACACACACACCCAGAGCCATATATATATGTAAAGTAATTATCCAAATGTGGGCAATACAAGAACCTACGCTCAACAAGAGCTTTATCAAAGGGCTGGTTGGTGGTTGACCGTTTTGCATGAAGCACAAGAAATGTGCTTTATGGCTCACAGGCACTCATAAATGTCCTCTGAAGGGTAGACAGGCGCAAAGTTTCCTGGGAAGTAATGGAAGAGGAAAGGAAGAGAGGAAATGGCAGGATGAAGATTGAAGCGAGGGAAGGAAGAAAGGGTCAAGGAAGAAGAAAAAGAGGAGACGTGAATAGAGAAAGAATGAGGGTGAACACAGTGGTATAAACGTGGAACACAGCTAAGTATGGTGACCAGATTTTGAGAAGCAAAAACTGGGACAGGCCAGACATAAAAGTAGGACTAACCGCCTTTAGTGTTACTTTTATGTTTGGTCTGTCCCGATTTCGCATATCTATCTATCTATCTATCTATCTATCTATCTATCTATCTATCTATCTATCTATCTATCTATCTATCTATCTATCTATCTATCTATCTATCTATCTATCTATCTATCTATCTATCTATCTATCTATCTATCTATCTATCTATCTATCTATTTATCTATCTATCTATCTATCTATCTATCTATCTATCTATCTACACACAAATACAGTGTGTGTGTATATAAGCACACATTTACAAGACAACCTTCACATAGCATTATCTTCAGACTTTACAGACACGTTCTCTGAAAGACTGGACTGTTCGGAAAAATCCGGGGCGTCTACTCACCCTCGAGGGAAAAGCTGGGAGGGGTGTAAAAAGAGCAACACAGACGAGACATAACAAAAAGGAGCCATAATTGAAGAAAATAGGGATAGGGGCTGAAGGGAAGGAAAGACCGGTGAAGGCATGAGCAGAGGAAAACAAACAACGAGGATAGAGAAGAGAAAATTAGAGAATCCCTGAGGGAGGAAAGAAGCTAGAGGACCCAAGGAAAAGGAAAGAGCGGAGAATAGAGAAGAATAGGAAGAGGTCCTGAGGGAATGAAAAGTGCTCGGAGGATAGAAGTGCTTACGAAATAATTCTTGCTTGAAAAATAATTTACCATAAATTATCCTCCAGTGCTAACCCAAAATAGTTTGTGAAAGATCATGATCCACAAAGGCGGGGGGGGGGTACCAATTTTGAACTCATTCAATAATACTGTTTCAGCTACAGCACAGTGGGAAAAAAAGGTGGAGGGAGCGCACCAAAAACAGAACAAATTGAAAAGATCCGAGGGGCAATGTCACGATGGAGGACAGGAGGACTGTGGGACCCCGGCCTCAAGTGTTAGCTGATTTACTGCCCATTGGCTCCTCTCCTTTGAGGGAGCAGGCCAGTGTACCTTGTAAAGATTAATGCGAAGGCCAGTCGCCAGCACTTGGGCCCCCAAGTCAATTACCTGGTGCCCTAAGGGCCAACGGGGTGACCAAACATGACTTCAACAATATTGGCTGGGTAATTCCAGTGTATAGCAGTCCAACTTTCTTGTTTGTTCTGTTTGTGGGACCCTGCCTGCTCTTCTCTTCGTATTCTTGCCTGCTCTGGTGGTGGGCTCTGACTACTCTGTTCTGGTCCTGTGGCCAAACTCAGATTTACAAGGGTTCTCTGAATGCCTCTGATTCATGCACATGTAGCAACTTCGGGTCAGGTGGTCCATTAATCCCACCTCTTTAAGACAAGAAATGGAAGCTGAACAGGATACTCGGAGGCAAGGAATGCGCAATCTGAAAAAGTTCAAACAGATTTAGATGAAAAAGCAGGCCCCCAGTCCACATGGTTTAAAATTAAAACTATTAATTGTGCTATGGACATGGTCTGACCATTCGATCACCGGTGCCTCGAATCCAAAATACTGACATTCTTGTTTCCACAAGAAGATTCATGAGTAATTAGAAACTTTGTAGTCATTTTTGTCTAAACTGATTCCTAAAGAGCGAAATAAATGCATGGCAACCCTAAGGCAACATGTTGAATGTCAGTCCGTGCAAACGTTTATATGGATGCAAATACCAATACCATATTCAGAACAACAACAGCTACACTGTGTCCAAGGTAAAATCGCATGTATTGTCATTACTCTGCCATAAATATTTACTTGTATGAATGTTCAATAAACACATGAGCACAAACACAATCATTACCATATAAATGTATTCCCATCAATATAAATAAAGTGGTAGTACCATATCATATACTACGTCCTTTATTCACGTTACCGGTTTTCTTTTTCGTATTTTCGGATCCTATCAGGCGGCGTTAGGACAGAAGGGTGCGAAGTTTTCAGAAGCTCTGAGCCTGGTTCGTTTACTGCCGCCGCATCAAAATACACGAGAAAGAAACAATCCATGAATTCACAGTAGCAGGGCTGCTGCTAAACAGCAACAAAACAGAAGCGCAAGCTACAAGTTTTGGTGTTACAACCTGTTGCAGCGGGTGTTGTGGGGCGAGGTGCTGACCAATGCCACGGTATTCTACTTTGGAATTATTGTGCATTACACAGCGGTGTGGATTCTTCTCCAGGCAGCTTTGTTCTAGACTGGTAACAAAGGGTGAGCAGTTAAGAAGATATGCGGCACAAACTTTCCTGTGAAATAATGGCCATGAGAGGGAATCAGGAATAAGAGAGAGGGAGAGATGCGTGTCATTAAGTGTTAAAGAGGGCCAGTGAAAGAGAGGGTGGGGAAAAAGAAGCAGAACATAACGAGTGAGACATGGGAGAGGCCAGGAAAGACAGGAAGAGAAGGCTAAAACGAAAACGACCCACATCATTAAAGGGGGGAGAAAAGACACACGGCAAGAGCAGGACAAAAGTGAAAGGCTGCAAAGAAATTAAGAGAGAGGGTAGTGATAAAGCACACAAGAAAAGGGAAACAGAGCAGGGACAGGGACGAAAGGGGATAAGAATCTCAAGCCGCGGGGTAGGGAGTGGAGCCCGGACTCAGCACACACGGCCATCGGAGCAACCCCCGCCGGAGCGCACCGGGATCGGCCGGCAGCAACCCCAGGTAAGCAACCTGGCACCTCTGTCTCTGAAATAGGTAGGAGTCCGAAACAGCAACAGGTCGGGCGGGCTGGGCGGAGGAGGCACCGACTTACCCAGGGGGGCAGTTCCGCTGTGGAGATGCAGAGCTTCACCGACTTCTCATCCTCCAGGAAGGCCAGGGCCGCCGGGAGCCCTTGGCCAGCTTTTTCTTCGGGCGCCATCTTCGGAGGAATGCAAAAAACAAAACTTGGCAAAAAAAAATAATAACATCCGCCCACCGCCGCAATGATGCACGAAAATGGGCGGGATGAGTAAAAATTGCCAGAACGCACACAAATCTGCTCGGGGAATGAGTGACACATCTCTGTTCCAATGGCTAGCCTCCATTTATGGAGCTAGCCAATGGAACAGAGAGGCGGAACAAAGCCCCATATTTGTAAACAAAAGTTTTCGCCTGCGCGAACGCTGCTGCGCAGCGGATTGCCAGGCGAAACCTAAAAACTGCTATGATGTGTCCTGTGCTGGCTGCATCATACCGTTTTTGTCAGTGGCTTTCAGTCATGCTGAACAGCAGATGTGCAGCTACACAACATGGCTAAAAGACATTCACATTAACAAGGCCAACAGCTCGAGTATTGCCAAGATTTATTGGCTTCCCCAATGCTTGTTTGGTGTTGACGGGGTCTTGCGGAACAAATGCTTAAGTGATAGTGATAGTGAGAAACAATTGAGGTGCTTTGAAGTGAAGTGAAGTGAGGATGTGGCATAATGAGCTGCCAACAAGGGAACTGGGGAACCAGGTTCAAATCTCGGGAATGGCTGACAATTTTTGATTCTTGGCAAATCACTTACGCTTCCCCCCACCTAAGACAATGAATGTGTTATTGTGTAATATAACTGGTGAGCATTGAAAGAGCTCCTATACCATTGTCTGGTGTTAGCACTACGGCAAGATGGAGAACGGAACAAGGGCTCCAATAACATCGGACAGTGCAACAAAAAAAAGCAGCAGCGATCAGGACGGTATTGGGGGGACGGGTCAAGCAGTATGGGATGGGGAGCTGGGCTAGCAACAACAGAAAAAACAAGCATTAGAAATGCAATAGGTCTCGCAGCATTAGAGTTAGTGCTTTTAGAATTGTTAATGGTTTTTTTTGTAAATCTTTAGCATGAGGTTGAGGGTGAGTGAGGGTGAGTGAGGGTGAGGGGTTGAGGGTGAGTGAGGGTGAGGGTGAGGCTGAGGGGTTGAGGGTGAGGGTGAATGAGGGTGAGTGAGGGTGAGGGGTTGAGGGTGAGTGAGGGTGAGGGGTTGAGGGTGAGTGAGGGTGAGGGGTTGAGGGTGAGTGAGGGTGAGGGGTTGAGGGTGAGTGAGGGGTTGAGGGTGAGTGAGGGGTTGAGGGTGAGTGAGGGGTTGAGGGTGAGTGAGGGGTTGAGGGTGAGTGAGGGTGAGTGAGGGTGAGTGAGGGTGAGTGAGGGTGAGTGAGGGTGAGTGAGGGTGAGTGAGGGTGAGGGATTGAGGGTGAGTGAGGGTGAGGGGTTGAGGGTGAGTGAGGGTGAGGGATTGAGGGTGAGTGAGGGTGAGGGGTTGAGGGTGAGTGAGGGTGAGGGGTTGAGGGTGAGTGAGGGTGAGGGGTTGAGGGTGAGTGAGGGTGAGTGAGGGTGAGTGAGGGTGAGGTGTTGAGGGTGAGTGAGTGAGGGTGAGTGAGTGAGGGTGAGTGAGTGAGGGTGAGTGAGTGAGGGTGAGTGAGTGAGGGTGAGTGAGTGAGTGAGGGTGAGTGAGGGTGAGTGAGGGTGAGTGAGGGTGAGTGAGGGTGAGTGAGGGTGAGTGAGGGTGAGTGAGGGTGAGTGAGGGTGAGTGTGGGTGAGTGAGGGTGAGTGAGGGTGAGTGAGGGTGAGTGAGGGTGAGTGAGGGTGAGTGAGGGTGAGTGTGGGTGAGTGTGAGTGAGCCTCACTACTTCCAGGATGTGCAGCCCAGGTCACTTTGTATGTACGTCTTATTTTGACATATATTGCTGCTTCGTTTGGTATACTAATCCATGCAAATTTGAAAATAATATTTCCTATGAGACTTGCTTAATTTTACTCACTTTCACAATAAAGGACCTGGTCACGTTTTGTTATCACTTTACTGCACTTGCCACATCACATGGACGTTTAATCTTGTAAATGCATCATAAAGACAGACCCCCCCCCCCGCCCCCCTTTAAACCAGGCAGCTGGGTCTTCTTTTCAGGTGAAGTGACGACATTCTCCCCACAGTCCACCAGTCGAGATCAAACGCTCATTCAAGCTTTTAAAAATACATGGTGGCCTAGTTTGGACGTTAATATAGCCCAGACCCCTCTAGGTTAAACATATTACATGACAGTACAGGCACACAAAGGCTTTATTGGCGCTGAGGAAGGGTCTGGCTGCTGCACTCAGCTGGTGTTTGGGGCCGAAGATTTACTGAGAATGACTGAAAAGGGAGATTTTTCTTCTCCTGGAAGGTGATAAATCTGCTTCCTTGGCTACTGCAGAGGACCAAGTGGAAGAGCATTTGCTTCAGTTCTAAGGCCTGGGGAGAGAAAATGTGGCTGTGGCAATTGTTCCCGATGCTTTCCTATTCCTTTTAAATTCTGTTGACAGTTCCTTGAGTGAAAAGAATTTGAAAAATAAACAAAGTCATTTATAAAGACGGAAAATAATGAATCCAATATACAGCTTTGAAGTACCTTATGGTATGAGTTTGCTTTTCCTACAGGGATTTAATTCTTCCCCCCTTTCTTCCCCCCCTTTTAAAAATAAAAAAGCTTTACTAACAAGCATTGGCAAAGTTAATAACGTGGCACTCTCATTATAAAAGCCCGACCTATTTAGTACTTTGTTGTCACCCTCATTCAAAGTGATCTCATTTGCGAAAAGAGATTCGTGACACAGAGATATGCCGAGGATCACACAATTTAGCCAAGTGATCACAGCAGGATTCTAACACACTGGAAGCCGGGTCTGGTGGCTCAGTGGACTAATGCGTCCACTGCAGGGGCCTGTGTTCGACCTCATGGTCACAGGTTCAAATCCCGGCGGGTCCACTCAGCCTTTCATCCATCTGAGGTCGATAAAATGAGTACCATTGAGTTGGGTAACAATAAACATCTGTTATTCAGCGCCAAGAAACCGCTGGGTGAACGTGCGCTTTACAAATACACATGTTATGTTATGTTATGTATAATACACAATTCAGCCACTAGATTAGGATTTATTTATTTATTTATTCATTTATGTATTCCACCAAGCGAGACTATACAAAGAGCCTGAACAGATAAACATCTAATTTTATTTGCGCAGATAAAGTTCCTGTAGACACTACAGGATACGCCGAAGTTACAAAAGATACGCAAGTTTGAAAAAGTTAATTATTTGAAAGTAATCCACAGACAGACTTTCTGTGCTAATGAAAACCACACTCTGGCGAGGCTTGGCCGTTAAATATTAAGCAGCCGAGGCCTGCCGCTGACACGCTTGAAGCTCCCTGCTGATAGCGGGGTGAGGTCACGGCCAGGCCTCCCCTTTAAGAGGCAGGAGCGCCGCGGGCGCCCTGGTATGTGTTTGTTTTGGGTCTGAGGACGGGAAGTGGAGAGAGATGCGGTTTCGCCTGCGCCTTTAAATTTAGTACCAGATAGTGTTATAATCAGGGTTCAAAACCTGAAACGTGTATTGGTTTAAATTATATATACAAATATGATCCTCTGGAATTATGCGGCAGGGAAGGCCTTATTTTATGCGGCAGCGTTAACTAAACAAGCGCTGGCAAAGTTCCTTGCCGAAAACGTGCAGGCGAGGTGCGACACGGCAGGACGGAAGGAAGAGAGGGGAGGGGGAGGAGAAATGCGACACGGCGGGAGGGGGCGGGCAGGGGAGGGGGCGGAGAGGGGAGAGGTGCGACACGACGGAAGGAAGAGAGGGGAGAATGTGCATCTATTAAGTGAATATGTTTCCTTTAATGAAAAGTGATCTTGACCAGTAAGACTGAAGGTCTGTGTCAAGACCCTTATATCTGATGGGCAATGGACATGGACAACGATGGAGAATGTATATATGTGTGCCTTGGTCACCACTTAAGTGCATATTTTTCAGTTTTGGTGCCCATTTTCAATTTTCTCTTGCAATGCGTTCTGTTGTATGAGACTGTGTTGTGTTGGATACCTACTTGCTTAGTGTCCTACGTAATGTGGAGTGATGTTACATGAATGATGTGCTACTGGAAATACATCATTTTGTGGCCTTTCGATTATCCCATAGCTCATGATTGGTTCCCTTTCTTCTTGATATCATATGCTTTCTTATTACTCGATGGCTCTACTTCTTGCCTTTGTCCCTCCTCTGCAGCATAGCTGTTTTACAGTGAGTCCAATATGATTAATTGCATCTTTTCACTGCTTACAATCGGGGAACTGCTTTTAATTTTTCTTTCAGCAGTTCGTGGGAGTGCATGTGTTTTCTTGCTCTCTCACACTTGTGCTGCTTCCCCTCTCCACATCAGCAACAAGTGTTGGCAAAGCTAAAAGGTTGCCATTCATGTTTTCAGTATGGGCATCGTTGCATTTAATGAGTCTTGTTCATTTTAATGCAAATAATACATTTCCATCTTTGCATAGCTAAAAGAGATAATTTACCATTTAATTATGTCAGGAGTTCACGGAGAAACAGTTAATGCTTTCCAAGCCCTTCTACGCGATGAAAAGACAAATGTTTACCGCTCATTGTTGCTATTAACTAAACAAGCGCTGGCAAAGTTCCTTGCCGAAAACGTGCAGGCGAGGTGCGACACGGCAGGACGGAAGGAAGAGAGGGGAGGGGGAGGAGAAATGCGACACGGCGGGAGGGGGCGGGCAGGGGAGGGGGCGGAGAGGGGAGAGGTGCGACACGACGGAAGGAAGAGAGGGGAGGGGGAGGAGAAATGCGACACGGCGGGAGGGGGCGGAGGGGTAAACAAAGACGGACGTGCACGCGCCCGTGAGTTTTAAGGTCAATGCGCATGCGCATAAGCTTAATGCGCATGCGCATTGACCTTAAAACTCACGGGCACTGCAAGGAATCGCCACGATTCCTTGCAGTGTGTCTAAAGAGTGGATAACTCGCAATAGTCTCGCTTTGCTCGATGCGCATGCGCATCGGCAACAGGCGAGACCTAAAAAACTTAATTGAAGCAGTATCGGTGACAAAAATGAATGCGTCATTGTGTAAGGTCCCTGGTGACCATATAAAGCAATCCAATACCATCGGCTTGTGTTCCAATACCATCGGATTGTGCCAAAAATAATAAACACATGCTGTTCGTGTTTTAAGGTTTTTAAGAAATGCATTCATTTATGTACATGTGCATGCATTTTAGTGGTATGTGTATATGTGTTCAAGAGAGAGACGGCCTGAAAACACAAGTACTCACATGGAGTGCTTGACAACGAAGAAAAAAAGGTAGCACTGCAAACAGAGACAGTGTAAGGAGACATGTACTTGATCCATTAGCTATGGGAGGGCCAAACACAAGAAGAGAGCATGATACCTGCATGCCATGATGAATGGTATCTAAGAAGATGAGAGCAACACTGAAGTTTACCAATGGTAGGAGAAGAGCGACCTGTGAGCCCACAGGTAGAACACAACACCTCTCTTCCAGACAGTGCATGCGCTCTCAAGCTGAGACCTAAAAAGAAGACAAAAATGAAATGTAAGGAGTGGGACGTAGCAGATGGAGGAAAAAGTAAAAGGGAGGATGATGGAGCAGGAGAGGAGGAAGAAGCAGGAGAGTCACTACAGGGATAGAGGGTAGGATATACAGTGCTAAGGATGAGGTGATGGCCTAAAGATCATGTAATAGTAGTTGCATTACACTGCAGCGCGTGGGTGGAAAAAAGCGGGCTTGAGCAGAAAAGCAAAAGGCAACTAATAAATGTGTTAAATTTCAAGTTGGCATCTTGGCACCAAGCTTGAGCTTTAAAATAGACTCTTAATGTGGACATTAAAAAAGGCAAGGTACCTGGACTGTCTCACAGCAGCAGGTGTGTTAACCCACAGGACAGCACTTGCTGCTTTGAAATTGGTGTAGAGTTGTAGAAGGTGAAGCAAGCACCAGCTGATTGCAAAAATGGTTCAGCTTGAGGAACAGCAGCAAGGCTGAGAAGCCAATTTGCATTTCAAGCGAGCCTTTGAAATGTATGTGTGTCTCAGTCCTCTTTCTCTCTTCATCTCAAGGTTTTCCAAGCACAAACTGTCACTTGCATAGATGGCAAAGATGACCAAGAGGCTGACCCCACAAATTCCTGAGCTGTCTGGAGCTTACCATGCTGCTGCAGCAGAAAGCTTCAGTAGGCGCAGTGCCAGGTTCTGTCCATGCACAGTGCCAAGATGATCCACCTCTTCAGTTTATTATGTGTCCCTTCACTAAACACAGATGGCAACTGGCACAAAAGGCCTTCTGTTAAGTGGACTATTAGAGGTTAGCACCCAGCAGTCCTTGACAAAGGCATGGGAATATTGCATCTCAAATGTGTCTCTTCTGCAGAGTTCATATCTGATTTAGCCAGAATTAGCCACAGAGCACATATGGGGCAGTAGAGCACAGAGAGAGGCTGCTCTGCACCACTGCCTGACTATTGACTGTTAGAGTAACTGTGCGACATGATGTTATTGTCAAGCCATCACCCTGTAGCCAATACTGCATGACAGGTTACAAGCAACATCAGTGCTTGGGCCTTAGCTCGCCATCCTTCTGAGACAGAACAGGACGCCAGGGATATTTAACTCAGAGGATCTGGAATGCTGTTTGCTGGACCATTTTTCAAAAGACTCTCTCCTTACTAATAGGTAGTGCCTCTGGAATTATGCAGCCCCAGCCTTTCTTGCATTAGTATGGATTTTCATTTGCCACATATTGCAGATTTTAGCATAAAACGTGTTTCCAGCTCTAATGGATCAAAAGATACTGAAAATGCAGCAACATGTGTTGATGCGCAGTGGAAGGCCTTATGCAAAGGTTGACTGGCCAGCATTAGTGTTTTTTTCTAGTATTCGGGTTTTAAGCTAGCACTAGTGTAATCAAACCTTAACCCCAGGGCCGGACTGGTTATAGCGGGAACCTGGCAATTCCCCGGTGCGCCTCGCGTTTTGGCCCCCTGGTGGCCGTTTTTGTTTCAGGGCCGTTTTTGCAGCATAGCTGTAAAATCGGCCCTGTACCAAAATCGGCCGAAAACCGGCCCCGTGAAAGAGCTCGGCGGCACCTCCAACCCCCCCCCCCCCCCCCCCTAAAACCATAAACCCCCTCCACCCCAACAGACTGGATGATGTGATGCTATTGATAGAAAAGTCTTGACTGTCTGGTGGACACTGAACCACTGCAAACCTATTTAAAAAGAAAAAAAGAAAAACAATTCTCCCCATTAATGCATGTATATAGTGTTTGCTACTGCTCCTCATGGGTAATAAGTGCTATATTTAAATGCTATTTCATACATTATAATTTGCCATTGTCTGCCCATTTCTGCCAATTTGTCGTTTTCAGCAAACCCCTTTAAAAAGAAACCAAATTCTCCCCTTTGTTGCATTTATATTTATATACTTCTTGCTAACATTCCTCATGGGTAATAAGCGCTATATATAAATGCAATTGCTTGCAATACAATTTGTCATTTTCTGCCTTATTTTCTCAGAAATTTAAAGGGTATCTGTCAGTCAAGATGGAGAGGGGGCAGAGAGCAACTTTTAAGTGCAGATGGTCTCTCTCATCCAAGTGCCGATCGGCAATCATAAGCTCTGCTTTAAACAATAATGAAGGCTCAAAAACATTGCCCTGCACAGCGACAGCCCCCACCACGAGGTCTGCACCCTAGGATATTGTGAATCACGATCATCAGTTACCTTCTCCCCCTTCTGAGAAAACATTCCAAGACAGCATGAGACGCTGAACCTGTTTTTTTAAAGAAAATGGGGAGGCATACTTACAAGCACCTAACGCCACTGGAGCGCCACTTTTTTTTGATGCTCTGGTGGTGTTGCGCCATTCCGCATATTTACAAGGTGGCGCTAAGCCACTTTACGAGGCTTAAGGCCACCTTGTAAATATACACCTTTCTGCCACAGTCTGGCAGCCAATGGGTGTTGCTATGGGTGTTCCACCGCAACACCCATTGCTTTTTGACGCTGACCCAGATTTACAAGGCTGGGGCCGCGCCAGAAACAAAGACCAGATCATATCTGGTCTTAGAATGGGGATACGAGGGGAAATTATTAATTTCTCCTAGTTTTTTGCTCTTTCTATGTGTGCTGCATTCTGCAGCATACATAGAAAGAGCAAATCACCAATATTGATTGTTTATGCGCAGGAAGGTGTCCCTCCCTGCACATAAACAATTGCCCCTGCAGGGGTGCACAATATTTTTGTAACAACAGAGCACCCCTGTGTTTTGAAAATGTTGTAGCGTGGCATTGTCAAATTGAATGTAACACAGTGCTCTGGCATTTTCTTGTAAATATTCCCCTGAGCGTCTTCTCCGACATGGCTCCCCAAGCAGTGCGCTGCACTTCCAGAGCTTTACCTGAGGCAAGTACCCTCGAAGGTAACAGGCCGGGCTATGGTCAACGACTGAGGGGGGTATAGCCCTTTTTGCCCAATGGTCGTTGCGCACCTGACAGGTTTGTTATTTTTGTTGAAAAGTAGGTAAGGAAAAATCAGTGGTTCTTCAAAAGATAGTAATCTCAACTTGTACGAATTCTTTTTAGACAGTTTGCTAAAACACAGCACAAGTTTCAGAATTCAACGAAAATAATACAGGACATGCCAGACATGCATCTCAGGGCATACCAGATCCTTTCTTTATTATGCAATTTTAATGGCTAGTAGACAGATCTGCAGGCTTTGGGTGGATATAGCCTCTCCAACATATGCGGGATGGCTGTCGTCCCTATATGAAGTCTCTAAGGTGGACTTGGCCAGGCCTTGCAGCAGGAAAAAGGTTGCTTTTTGGGAGGTTTTGATACAATGGAGGTAGGATTCCGGGTTTTTTTTCCCCCCCGGGTCCTATGATTATGCCTTCTTCCCTGCTCCATGGACCTATAGCAAGGGTCTCCTTCAAATTATCTGGTCCAACAGGCTGAAATACGCCTAGATGGAGTGTTTGAAGGTCGCCCTTTTGTGTGTAGCTCTCCTTTTTCCGCCAATTTGTCTCTTGTGCTTGTGCCCGAGCCTTACTTTTAGATCTGGGGGCCGGACAAGGTAGCACACAAAGGTGGTCGGTGGTTTTTTCGCACACAGGGGTATCGGCAAATGAGGACAAAAAAAAAAAAGAAAATAATACAGGACTGTAAGAGCCACTTGTACCTTTCCCTTGGCAACTCAAAATCTCTTCAACAATGAGGAGAAACTTGCAAACGGAAAGGCAGAAACCTGGTTGGACTGTGCTCAGCACAACACTGTGTCGCCTACAAAGATTTCTAGTAGCCATAGGTTACAGGCACAGTGGAGAACTATAACATGGTATACACATAGGGGCATAATCACGAGGAGTTAACTCCGATTTATCTCCATGTTGATGCAGCAAAAGTGGACACAGATTTAACACCCCATTCACAAGCTGGTGCAAACTGCAGACAACACCCGTATTCCCGGGGTAACTGCCCCGAAATTTATCTCCGCGGTGGGCACCACCAACTAACAGTAATGAGATGCAGAGTGGGCGTTCCTGTGCAAAAACATACAAGAAAACCACAACACCACATTCACAATGAGCTGCCAGATCTCCGAAGCGAAGCAAAAACAAGGGATAAACCGAAGTAGCACCAGGGATTTTATACCTGCCTTTTGCTGGCGCTAAGCAGAACGACTACCTTCAGCATGAAAGGGAGCCCAGCCAAGAGCCACACCTGAAGACCCACAGATGCCATGGAGGCAATGATCATGCAGCTCTGATACACATGAGGGTCACAACAGCCACCGCCACAACCCCAAGCCCCGCCATATTTTTTTAATAATCTGCCAACCCCTCAGCATTCACCCATGAATGCATTTTCATCTATCACTTGTAGGTGATGGCTGGCAGGGTCTTTTAATAGAGCGGGGGTACAGAGGTCGGGGAAAGGGCCTCTGTTGACACAGCAGTCTTTCAGGCTGCATGGCAAATGTTAAATGAACCAGACAATGGCTCCTGCATTTGTTATTCACTTGACATCCTAACCCTCACATCCTAATATTGGAGGGCCATGTTCACAATGCGATATCGGCTGGGTTGAGAAAGGTGAGCTGATGTGCCGATCCACAGCTATCGCCTGCTAACGCAGGAATAACTATCGCCATTGCAATGTTGTTGTCGCTTGTTTTCTCCGCCAATCACTGCAATTATCGCCATGTAGCGCAGGCTTGTGAATACCAAGCTATCACGTTGAAATAAATCGGGGTTAGGCAGTGCAAACTTTTCTGCTGCTAAATTACTTTGGCGATAGTTATCGCACGTTCTTGTTATGTTATGCTATGTTATGGAATATTTATATAGCACCTATCACCGTTGGTCTCTAAGCGCTTAACAGAAGGACATAACACACTGGTACCCATAGAACCCTCAGCTGTTCCACCGCCTAAACTGTCATCAATGCCTTTCTGAATAGATGGGTTTTCAGTTTTTTTCTGAAGGGTAGTAGCTGTAATTCTTCCTCCAGGGTGGCCGGGAGCTCATTCCACAGTTGCGGGAGAAGCACAGACAGGGCCCTGCCTCCTCTGGTTTTTAGTTTGAACCTGGGTTGAATCAGATTGGAGGTTGTTCCTGAACGCAAAGGTCTCCCAGGAACATACCTCTTCAAACGTTGCTTGATGTACTCTGGGGCTTTCCCAAAGAGTGCCTTATGGGCCACACAGAGACATTTAAACTGGACTCGAAATTTCACTGGAAGCCAGTGCAACTTCTGAAGCAGGGGAGTTGCGTGCGAGTTTCTGGGCAGGGAGTGGATCAGCCTAGCTGCATCGTTCTGTACTACCTGCAGCTTCCTCAACAGCTTCTGTGGCAGGCCAAGATATAAGGCGTTGCCATAGTCAAGTCTCGAGATGACTGTGGCAGATACGATCGATTGCAGGGTGGAGGCAGATAAGATGGGGACTAGCTTTCGTAATTGCCTCAACACACCTATGCAAGATCCGACCACAGCAGAGACTTGAGGGGCCATTGAGAGGTCCGCATCGATCCTCAGCCCCAGGCTTTTTACCACTGAACCAGGAGAAGGGGTGGTTCCTAACTCTGGGGGCCAATACAGGTCACTCCAGGGATTCTCTCGGTTGCTGATCACAAGCACCTCCGTTTTATCAGCATTCACTTTCAACAGATTGTTAGTCATCCAGTTGACCGTGAAGCTGAGCAGATTCCTCACTGATTCCTGGGCCTCTTTAGTGTCATCCAGCTGGACCAGTAGCTGGGTGTCATCTGCGTAATTGAAAATTTCGCAGTTCATACACATGAGCTCCTCCACCAACGGTTGTAAATAGATATTGAAAAGCAGGGGGGATAGAGCCGACCCCTGGGGCACCCCCCAAGTCACATCACTGATCCCGGACAACTGGTCTCCCAGCTGCACTCTCTGAGTTCGACCTGACAGGAAGGATTCCAGCCACTTTAGCACCTGGCCTGCGATCCCCAACTTCGCGATACGGTCCAGCAAGATGGTGTGGCTGACCGTATCAAAAGCCGCCGATAAGTCTAAGAGAATCAGGGCGCATGGCTGTTTATTGTCTGCCCTGACTCTCAGCTCATCGGCGACCGAGGCCATGACTAATTCTGTGCTATGTTGGGGCCGAAACCCAGCCTGCCTGGCATGAAGGAGATGGTGTTCCTCCAGATGACCGGCTAAAGTGCTGAGGACGTGCTTTTCTAGGATCTTGCTCAGAAATGGTAACTGCGAGATAGGCCTATAGTTTTTTAAGGCTTTCGTATCCGTTCCTGCTTTCTTTAGAAGTGGGGAGACCCTAGCTTCTTTCATCTGAGTTGGAAGATAACCTGTTTTCAGTGAGTTGTTCAGTAGACTCAGCACCTGGGGCTGGATGCCTGGCAAGGCCATTTTAAATATTTTTGGGGGGCATGGATCTATATTTGAGCCTGACTTGATTTGTCCGACAAGTTCCGCTAGGAACTTGTCGTCGATGGGGGGGAAACTGTTCAAAGTCATAGACGGCACCTGAGCAATCTGACTGGGCAGCATGGTTGTAACTGGCCGTGCATTGATGTCAGTAATGATATCCTGTACCTTCCGAAGAAAGAAAGTTTGGAAGGAGTCACAGTCTGGTTGATCGCACGTAGAAATTTTCCCTTCTCGTTGTGTGAGTTCCCTTAATATCATAAAGGTCTCTCGCTGTATGTTTATCGCCTCCCTAATTCTTCCCTCATAGAAGGCTGACTTTCTCTCCAGGATGTCTGCCTTATATTTTGAGAGTAGGGTTTTAAAAGTTTCAGCCTCTATTTGACAGTAATGGAGTCTCCACCTTCTCTCTGCCTTACGAAGGGCTTGCTTCTTCTCTTTCAAAGAGGCGTCAAACCATGGTGCTCCCTTCCCTTTAGTTCTAGTCCTCTCCATCTTCTGAGGAACCAGTTTATCCAGAGCGGCGAGCATCCAGGTCTTTAGCATCCTAGCATCATGGTCCAAATCTGTACCACTCATTTTAGGGGCGGGTGGAGGAGAGCGGAGCAGCAATTAGTAGGTCGGCCCCCACCTTGTTCCAAGGTCGAACTTTCCTCCGTGATTTATTTGGGGCAGCCCGCACAGGGTCACCCGGAACCCAGCACTTTATCATGAAGTGGTCCGACCAAATGCAGGGACTAACCTCCGTTATTTCTGTGTTAGGCAAAGAGGACCAGACAAGGTCCAATGTATGGCCTTTCACATGAGTCGGGCCCACCACTAACTGTTGTAGGTTGAGCACCGAGAGATTAGCTTCAAACTCAGTCTCCGTAGGGTCTCTGGGTACTTTGTCCCAGTGGTAATTGAAGTCGCCTACCACCAGAAGGGACTTATATCTGGAGGCCAAGTCCGTCAGAAGTTCAAAAAGGATATCATTGAAATCCGGTGAGCTTTGCGGCGGGCGATATACTACCAGTATCACAATGCATGAAGATTTAAGTGAGACTTTAATCCCTAACAGCTCCGCGCAGGCACAATTTCTAATCTGTTTCACTACGAGACATTTTTTAAACAAAAAGGCCACACCCCCCCTTTACAGTCATTAGGGCGATTATACCAAATCGTGTCATACTCGGGGGGTAGAGCAGCCAAGATGTCTGGCGTTGATGCAGAGCCGAGCCATGTCTCTGAGAGGGCAAGAATATCAATTTCTCCATCAAGCAGTAGGGAGAAGACCTCTAGGTGATGCTTTTGCAAAAAGCGTGTTTTAAGTGTCGCTATTCTTAGGCCATGTGACTGCCGGGAAGTGAATGTGGGGAGAATCCTGGAGCCTGCACCTGTAGTCTGCACCAGGGCTTCAGCTTGCAGGTTGGCCAACGTGACCTCATCTAATCCGATGGAGTCTGTATTTAGTGCCCAGAGGGCGTCAGGCGAATATGTACGGGTTAGACCAGAGTTTATGGCCCCTGGGCCCGTCCTGGCCCGAACGGGCACAGACGGGCTTTCCTCTGGCGCTCCTCCGGCGCGATGCTGCGCGCGATCGCTGCGCGATCGCTGCGCGCCTGTATACTAGTGGATATTTATGGTATATGGCTGAAGGCACTTGCAAAGACTAGCCCGCTAACCCCCAAAGCGTGGTGTCAGCGTCTCTAACCCGCACCCAAGATGGCGGACGGGCGTGACCCATAGTTTTTTTTAACATGTATCACAAAATGAGAGTTTTTGGTGCCGGCACTGTGAAAGCATCATGAAGACACACAAGGCTACAGCAAGATTCAGGGTCATCCTGCAAAGGAAACAACTGGGCTGTGAAAGCCAACTAAGCTTGCAATGTGGCTTTCTTGGCCCCAGGGACAGTATACCCGGTATACACTCAAAATATCGAGTTTTTAATATCGATTTGCATTAATATCGAATTAAAAATATAGAATGGCCACAATATCGAATGGACAGAATATAGACTACAAAAATATTGAATAGAATAGCAGTAATATTGAATTCAAAATATAGAATGGACAAAATATTGAATGGACAGAATATAGACAACAAAAATATAGAATGGACAGAATATAGACAACAAAAATATCGAATTTGAGGTAAGTTAATATTAATTTTTTAATAATATCCAATTTTTTAAAGTGTTTTTTATGTTAGTATATGTGTGAAAAGTGTATATTTATTTTATAATTTATTTTAATTAATTAAAGTTATGGTTTTTAATTTTTGCATAATATAATTCTGTAGCGGGTTGTGGGTTTATAGGGGAATAGGGTGGGAAGTAATTTAATTTTAATTAATTAAATATGTTAATTCATTTATTGGTATTTATTTTGAATTAATTGTTAATTAATTATTAATTGGTAATTAATTAAAATATAATTGGTAATTAATTTTAATTAATCGATTCATTGATAATTATGTTAATTTTATTAATTTATTTTCTGTAGCGGGTTGTGGGTTTATAGGGAAATAGGGTGGGAAGTAATTTAATTATAATTAATTACATTTTTTTATTTATTTATTGGTATTTATTTTGAATTAATTGATATTTACATTTTTAATTCGTATTTATTTTGAATTAATTGATATTTAAATGTTTTATTGGTATTTAATTAAAATATTGGTAAATAATTTGAATTAATTGATTAATTGATAATTATGTTAATTTTATTAATTTATTTTCTGTAGCAGGTTGTGGGTTTATAGGGGAATAGGGTGGGAAGTAATGTAACTATAATTAATTAAATATTTTAATTTATTTATTGGTATTCATTTGAATTAATTGATATTTACATTTTTAATTGGTAATAAAATATAATTGGTAATTAATTTTAATCAATTGATTAATTGATAATTATGTTAATTGTATTAATTTCTTTTCTGTTGTGGGTTGTGGGTTTGTAGGGGAATAGGGTGGGAAGTAATTTAATTGTAATGAATTAAATATTTTAATTTATTTATTGGATTTTTTAATTATTTTTTAATTGTTAATTAATTAATTGTTAAATGTTAAATAATTTGTATTAATAGGTAATTATTCTTAATAATTATTTGTTTATTTTTTATTGATTAAATATTATGTTATATAAAATTGTTAATTACTTTTAATTAATTTGTAATTGGTAATAATATTTGATTTAATTTAATTCATATATGAAGTATTTACTTTCCCTACTGTTGCACTCTCTGGAGTGTGAGTAGTAATTTTAACCCTCCCGCTATCCAACGCTTTCCCTACTGTTGCACTCACTGGAGTGGGAATAGTAATTTTTACCCCTACGCTATCCAACGCTTTCCCTACTGTTGCACTCACTATATTGGGAATAGTAATTTTTACTCCTGCGCTATCCAACACTTTCCCTACTGTTGCACTTTGTGGAGTGGGAATAGTAATTTTTACTACTACTCTATCCAACGCTTTCCCTACTGTTGTACTCTCTGGAGTGGGAATAGTAATTTTTACCCTCCCGCTATCCAACGCTTTCCCTACTGTTGCACTCATTGGAGTGGGAATAGTAATTTTTACCCCTACGCTATTCAATGCTTTCCCTACTGTTGCACTCTTTGGAGTGGGAATAGTAATTTTTACCCTCCCGCTATCCAACGCTTTCCCTACTGTTGCACTCTCGGGAGTGGGAATAGTAATTTTAACCCTCCCGCTATCAACGCTTTCCCTACTGTTGCACTTTCTGGAGTGGGAATAGTAATTTTTACCCCTACGCTATCCAATGCTTTCCCTACTGTTGCACTCTCTGGAGTGGGAATAGTAATTTTAACCCTCCCACTATCCAACGCTTTCCCTTCTGTTGCACTCACTGGAGTGGGAATAGTAATTTTTACCCCTACGCTATCCAATGATCCAATTCGTCAATTACTCTTTTCAGATTTAGGGGAGCGATTCGGTCCAAATCGCTTACTATTGTGACACCTAGGTATTTAAACTCTTTGCTGGTTTGCCCCGTCCAGTGTGTTATATTCCAGCATATTATCTCTGTTTTGGAGGAGTTAGCTAGGTATCCAGAAATTGACCCAAATTCCCCCAAAAGAGCCTCCACCCTTGGCATTGTAGCCTCTGGATTGCTGGTGTAAAGAATAATATCATCTGCATATAATGCTATCTTAGATTCATACTGTTGAGATCTAAAGGGTAGAATCTGATCATCTAGCTTTATAGCTTGGACTAACGGCTCTATATATAAATCAAACAAGAGGGGGGAGATTGGACAACCCTGCCTGGTTCTCCTTTGAATCTCAAAACCAGAAGTGAGCGTCCCATTTACCAAAATTTTTGCGGTCGCTCCCTGATAGCATTGTCTGAGTGTGTTAACAAATACGGGACCAAAACCCATGATTGCCAAAACTTCCCAAAGGTAAGACCTACAGACCCTGTCAAACGCCTTGGCGGCATCAAGAGCAACTACCGCCAAGGGGTCAGATCTCGCTAAGGCCAAATCAATATTACCAATAAGGAGCTGTGTCTGTTCCTCAATAAAACGCCCACTGATGAAACCTTTTTGATCAGAGCTAACCAGCCCTGGAGCGAGTTTTACCAATCTCCCTTCCAAAATACCGATAAAGATTTTATAATCGAAATTTAGCAGGGAGATAGGTCGATAGGAATCGGCCCTCAGGGGATCCTTTCCAGGCTTAAGTATTAGAAAGGTAGTGGCTTCTCGCCAGGAGCTTGGTATGACTCCCGAGGGGCTATAGATCGATTGAAACAGGGAGCCTAATGTTGGTGCTATCTCATTCTCCAAAAGTTTATATATTTCGTTTGGTAGGGCATCCAAACCTGATGTTTTCTTGTTTTTAGATGATTTTATTTGCGTCTTAATATCCTCCAACAAGATCGGGAAGTCCATAAGGTCTCTACCCTCCTGCGTTAGAGATGGTAACGATTTGGAACTCAGCCAAGCGTGAATTTGATTCTTTGAGGGATTCAGATCCTCTTTGTAAAGATCTTTAAATAGAGAGAGAAGAAAATTCTTTATATCTTCTATATCTTTCGATTAATCTTCCCTTTCATTTATAACTAACTCGCTTATGTCGTTTTTGGAGCGCTCAGTTCTGGCCTTCCAGGCTAGCAAAGCACAAGCCTTTTCCCCGCATTCAAAATTTTCCATGTTTTTAACTAAACATTGGGCCCTACATTTTTCGTCCAGCTTACCTCTATATTCTGATCTGGATTTTGTTAGATCATCCTGTATTTTTTCAACTCTTTCAGCTGGACAGCTCCTTGACTGGAGAAGATATGCTTCTAACATCTTAATTCTGTCTTCCCTTAGTTTTAACTCACGGAATTCGGTTTTGTTTTTGGAGGATATAAGACAGTGCAACCTACCTCTAAGGCTGGCCTTAAAAGCGTCCCATACAACCCCTATTGCTGCTGAACCAATGTTAAACTCAAAAAACTCTAAAGTGGAAACCTTAATAACTGAGATTATTTCGGGATCTAATAACCTTCTCCTGTTCAGAGTCCATCTCGACTCCACTGCCTTCATTGTTGTTTTATATGAAAATAAGATAGGGGTGTGATCTGAAACGTGACTAGCTAGAATAGAGATAGCTATGTTTCCGGGCAGGAATTCTCTACTCATGAGTATATAATCGATCCCGGAGAAGCAATGATGTCTTTTGCTATCAAATGTAAAGCCCGCTGCCTCTCCCTTCAACTCTGTCCAGACATCTTCCAACCCCATATCATGGATCAGATTTTTCATTACGTGCTGTACATGGGGAGCTCCTATGTAATGGCACTGATTTGACCTATCCTTATTTGGGTCAAGTAGGACATTAAAATCCCCCCCTATGATTATGGGGAGATTCTCCATCATTAACTTAGAGTAAAGTTTTGCAATATGTGTTGAGTCATCGACGTTAGGTCCATAGAAGGACACACAAATCACCTCCATTCCTTCCAGAGCCAAATGTGCAATGACCCACCTCCCGGTTTGGTCTGCCTGAAAAGATTTTATTGAACAAGCTGATCCCTGTTTTATTAAGATCATAGCGTGTAGTCAATAGAAATTAGGGTTACAAAAGATAGGTTGGCGCTGGCCTTTGCTTTACCTATTATTGACAATTATTATGGGGACTAGACAGGAGAGGCAGTCACTCTCTTGCCTCCCAATCCAGAGACAATGTGTCTAATTGTAAAATAGTCCAGCCTCCAGCACACCAATTACTCAATCAGACACTGTCACGATCATGTAGTTATTGATTCTTCTTTGTATCAGTTGCTTCAAATATTCCAGCCAGCCAAACTGTTTTGTCACTGTATATCGACGACTTTATCAGGGCTGTAGTGGTGTAATATTATTATTCCCAAGATGGTATAAAGCAATATGCCTTTCAAAATATGTTTGTCTGTTGTGTCAGTTTGGACTGGACTGTTCCCATAGGGAGCAGGGTCAAGTCTGATTTGCATATGTCTAGGTCCACACTGGGTCCAAACTGGGGTTATGTGGTGAGCAACAAAAAGATGGATTAAACCCAGGTCTGTGACTTGGGTGAATGTTTGATTTGTTCAGCATTCCATCCATCATCCGTTCTTTTTTCTTTTGTCACCCTAAGTGGGAAGGGTATGTCCAGAAGTGGGTCCCATGCTCACTGTATCACTGGATTCAAGCTAGCCTAGCTGGTGAGGGGTGATACCCCAAAACCGGCCCCTGGATGCTTGTTTCTGGTTCAGGGAAGTCCTGGCCTGGCAGTTCAGGCTGGACTGTTCTCATGGGGAGCAGGGTCAAGACTGATTTGCATATGGTGAGGTCCAAACTGGGGTGGCCTGGGTAGCAAAAAAACAATGGATTAAACCTAGCTCTGGGAGTGAATGTTTGATTTGTTCTGCATTTCCTCCATCATCTGTTCTTTTTTGCAGTAGTGTATGAAGCAACTCTAGTTTTGTTCTGTTCTGTTGGAGTAAACATGAGCTGAGTGGAAGAAATTGTGGTTTGAAAAGTGAACAATTGTCTGGTTGCTACTGTGTAATCATTTTTAAGACCATTACTTTGCACAAAGAGGGTTATTTCAGTAATGTATAGCATTACGTGGATTTAACTGCTGTACTTCTAGCGCTAGTGTATCACTCATAGTGTCATACATAAGGCACTAAAATGTCACACAATAGCACACTGAGAATATGAAAGTGTCACACATGAGCAAAGCAAATACTTGGCAGTTATGCACTGGATGTGGCAGGCAAATACTGATTAGTTGCCTGCTGTTGCTCTGCTTGCACTTTGCGATGCCCGGGTTGATGGGTCTTGAGAACAGCCATGTGTCAGGCCAGTGCTGCTTCATCTTAAACACTGGTATCTAAACAACTGACATGAAGCTGGTTCCATTCTGCCACTGGGGAGGTGAGGAGCAGAGTCCGTGAGGAGGCGAAGTGTTGAGTCCAGGAGGCGTTGGATGCGGTGAGGCAATGCGACGTCAGAGAGTTCATGAAGTCACCCTCGTTGGTTATCGGCTTCACGATAACGTGGCGCTGGCGCCTGGCAGCGTTGGTGCAAGTGATGCCGTCAGGGAGGCCGATACCTACAGGTGTCGTCAGGCATCAGCAGGCGTCGGGGCTGCGGTGCAGGCAGGACAGTGCATTGTACACTTCACGAGTGGTGCCCCTGGCCTCGGAGCAGTTTGCAACATCACTGATGGTGTTGAAGTTATTCTTCCTGCTTTGCAGCACCAACCACACAATTCCCAGGGACCAGGAACTGGAATTGGCACCCTTCTGAATACGGGAGTCTACAGAGGAGTCCAGGTGCTGGTCAGTGGGAGAGGTGAAGTCTTTGTGGTCCTGAGACCTCAGAACAGGTGGCCAGCACATACAGGCCCTTGGATATTTCTTCAAGTAGGTTCACAGCAAAGTCCCAATCTCTTTCCTCTCCTTGGCAGAAGCAGCATCTGCAGGCCAACCCAGCAAAGCACACACAGCAAAGGAGCAGTACTCCTCCTTACAGCTCTCCAGCTCTTCTCCTTGGCAGCGGTTCTTCTTGAGTCAAGGAGGGATCTAATTCTCTGGGGTTTAAGGTCCAATACCCCACTTTCTCTTTGTTCTCTTTGTGGCAAGGGCCTCTGAGCCCAATCCAAACCAGTTCTGTCCTCTCTGGTGACCACAGAAGGTGGAGACAGCATTGTGCAAAGGAGATACAACCTATTCAGGTGCAAGTGAAATTCCTCCCACCACTCTAAATGCAGCCAAGGTCTATCCAGCTCCGCTATGAGTCACCCAGAAAAGGCAGGCCACACCTCAACCCCTCCCCCCTTGTGGCTGTCTACTGTGAATGCACATCCCCAGCTCCTGTCACTCCAAAACCAGACAGTTAATACACAAAACAGCAGAGACATACAGAATGGTTAAACAAGAAAATGCCTACTTTCTAAAAGTGGTATTTTCAAACACACAATTTAAAAACCATCTCCTTAAAAAGATGTTATTAAATTCTGAGTTCAGAGAGCCTAAAGTCCATTTCTCTCTCTTGTCCCAATGGAAAGTATGCTTATAAGATGTTACAAAGCAACTCCCATGTTAGGCTATAGGGCAGATAGCCTTTCCATAGTGAAAAACCAATTTGCAGTATTTCACAATCAGGACATATAAAATAAACCAGCAAACGTCCAACCTTTTACATTCACTGCCCCCTGCCTATAGGGGTACCATGGGCCTACCTGAGGAGTGCCTTACATGTAAGCAAAAGGGAAGGCTGGGGCCTAGCAAGGGGTTGCAGTTGCCAGGTCGACATGCAAGTTACAGACTGCGCGTGCAGACACTACAGTGGTAGGTCTGAGACAGATTTACAGGGCTACTCATTTAGGTGGCACAAGCAGTGCTGCAGGCCCACTAGTAGCATTTGATTTACAGGCCCTGGCACACTCAATGCACTTTACTAGGGACTTACCAGTAAATCAAATATGGCAATTATGGATAACCAATCATATTCATAATTTGCAAAGAGAGCATATGCACTTTAGCACTGATTAGCTGTGGTAAAGTGCCCAGAGTCCTAAAGCCAACAAAAACAGGTCAGGACAAACAGGAGGAAGAAGCAAAAAAACTTGGGAATAACCCTGCAAAAGGGCCATTTCCAACAGCGTTAATAGAGATACAAAGCAAGGAAGAGAAGACAACTGGAGAGGGAGTAGGGAGACATGGGCGAGGGAGAGATAGAACCGGGAAGGGGATGAGACAAGTGAGGGACCGGTGGGACAGAAAGGCGAGGGTAAAAATGACTTGAGAATGGGTGAAACATGAGAGTGGAGAGAAACAGCAAAGGGAAGAGAGAAGTTCATGGAAAATTAACTATGAGTAATAGAGTGGAGCAGAAACTGGTTGGGAAATGTTAGGGGCAAAGCAGGGAAATATGTGAAGAGAGGCAAAGGAACGAAACACAACAAACATGAAAGTCAATAAAGTTGAGAATAAGTAAGAGAGAACAGATGAAGGCCTACCCGAGACAACAAAGTCGGAGGAAGTCGAGAAGAGAGAGACCAGGCCGAGGAAAGCAGGTTTTCTTTATGCTAAAATGTGCATATATTGAGGAGTAATATATACTTGTGTCATTGTTATTTATAAAAAATGAAAGTGCACCACACTTCAGCAATGTAGGTTTGGAATGGCACTGGCAGGCTGTCTAGGCCTAGTGCTCCCAAACGGGGCCCCTCATACCTTCACCCTTCACTGTGTTAAATGTACCTACAGGGCATCTTACTGTTTACTGTTTTAGCCAGGGCTTTAAGTGGGATGAAAAAACTGGGCAGTCTCTAAAAGGGGCGTGGTAAGCCTGTTGAAGTGGCATGGTCAACACAATTAGGGGCTTAGCCTAAATCATAAGATCTAGGATTGTGTGCTTAAGAAATTCATGAATTCACATCCAACAAAGGATAATAAAATTGTAAGAAGTTACATGAGATCTGTGCACAGCACAGCCAGGCAAGAGAAAAAAATTAGCATGTTTAAAACAATATTGGTGTAGGCAGTGTGTCATGAGCCCTAGCACACGGAAGGACATGGCTCCCCAGGCAGATCTTTGAACTGTGACATTCAGTAATAATCAAGGGTTATTGGGCCCCTCAGGCCTATGGGCCCCAGTGCCACTGCACCTGCTGCACCAATGGAAGCTACGCTCCTTATTAGAAAAGTGGCGGCAAGTAGACAGACATGGAGGCAAAGAATGTACAGCCTACAGAGGTTTAATTGCTGCAGTACGACAGCCTTTAAAGAGACGCTACTCTGTGTTAAGGAACTACACATTTTTAATGATCATGATCAAACATGTTATTTGTCGCATGGTTTTCATTTACATTCTGATCCTGACCAAAAGCAGATACCGAGTGCACATTATCCCTGGACATGCATGCAGAAGGCAAGGGGGATCCCAGGGGAAGTTTAATCTGCCAAGTAAAGCCTGAAATTCTGATATTTACTTAACATCATGTGCAATTGCTATTAATACTACGCGCGCACAAGGTGCTGCTTGTTGAAAGCAAGCCTCCATCTCAATGTTGAGTGTGTGATGGTGGTGGCGCCTGACACACTGTAAGCTTACTAGCCTATCTTCGAGCAATTGCAATGACAGTCAACGAATAAATAAACATAACTTGTTGACAATGAATGCCATCAGACGAGGCTCTCCTCCATACCATGTAATTGACAATAAAATATGTGAAACTTCCAGAATCGCAGTTCATGTCCTTCATAACTTGTTTTCTTGTGATTACATTTGGGTAGTTAGACATTCGTGGCTTACATCAGCCTAAGGCTAAACCGCAACTGCATTTTGTGATCCGGCAAGATCAGGGCTGCAGCAGGAGGATGGAGAGGGGCGACAAAAAGGGAAAGTGCAAAATGCAGGGTCGTGTATGTCCAGGGGGTGATTCCCTTTTGGTTTCGAACAGCACCACATCCAACAGCAAAGCAAAGGCCATGGCATGTAGCAGGAGAGGTTTGGTCAACACAAAATAATACAGGGCAGCTGCAAGAGACTTCAAAGTGACTCTAGCCAGGCTGCTGGATTCCGGCAGAGAAAGGAGGCACAGCGGGCTAGGGTACCTTGAAAACAAGATCCCTCCTCTTACCATTACTTTCCAGGTCCCAGATTCATGACGGAAGTGTTAACTGTGACTCACGTAAGGATGCGTGAACCGTCCATGTTAAGCTTGCCCTCAGCAGTCTGTATTACCAGGGCATGCACAAAACCAGGCCAGGCAGGGCTTGAAAAGAGAGCCTGATAGGAACCCGTTTCGATGCCCTGTTTTTAAAACTGTCAGGACCCGGCTAACTTACAGCCCTTTGTTGCAGGAGGTGTCTCCCCTCCTTTTTCCTGCCTGCTCCAGCACAGAGAGCGCTTAAAAGACCCCATCCCACCACCTGACTACGCTGGCCAGCAGGACCTGCCCAGACCAGACTGCACTGTATTGACCAGCAGCCCTGGAGGTGGGCCCAGCTGTTAGTTTCACTTAGACGCCTCCAAGCACAGGATATAGAACGCCGGCAGCCCCCGCATCACTGGACACTCGAGGCCGGCACCCGTGCAAAACCCGGGCCAAGTGTGGGCCCGTCCGCGCCCGGAGGAGTCTGGGCTGGGCCACCACTCTTTCCCATGACCCCTAGCTTAAGGCACTGTACCCCCTGCCCTTGTTCCACGCTGCCTGCTGCTCCAGCCCATGCGCTGCCTGCTGTCCCTGCCCCTGTGCTGCTTTTTGCCCTTGCTTTGCCTGCTGTCCCAGCGCTAGCTGCACATAGACCACCTACCAGGACCACTAATAGAGGCTGTGCCACAACCACACAGCGGACGCTTGCAATCGGCGCACTGCCAATGCAACATCGGTTGTACAACACCCAAAGCCAGGACCCCATATCCTCCTACCACACAACTGGGCTTGAACCTGGACCCCAGACGCTGAAACAGTGGTGCTTCCTCCTCCCCACAATCCACCAAAGGACCCCTAACTTACCAACATTGCCACTTCTCCTGTGACACAACCTACAAAAGATCCTGCACCACTCCTGCCCACAAGACCAAGAAAACCCCGCAATCACTCCTTTGTTTACTGCTCAATGCCCGCTCACTCCGCAAACATGCCGTGGAAATCTGGAACACTATCACCACCATCTCCAAGGACATTGACCTCATCACCGAAACGTGGCACAACCCCTCTTCGAACCCCGAAATCACCACCGCCACTCCAGAAGTGTACAAGATGATTTACTATGACTGTGCCAACAATCAAGACAGATGCATCACTATCATCTTTAAGGAAACCTTCAGATGCACCATCACCAATGATGACCCCACACCTCTCTTGGAACACCTCAACTTCCTACTACAAACCAACGTGAAGACCACGATAAGGGACACCCCTGCCTACAGACCCCTGTACCCTGAGCCACATTCTGCAACACCATCCCCAACCTCATCACACCCCAACAATCGACTCTCACCACTACGTCCTACTTGGCAAACTCAACTTCAACATCAACAAAGTCAACTCCATCGCCCTCCTAGAAAACCTTAACATCATCGGTCCCACCCAACTGGTCACTGAACACACGCACAAAGCATGACACACACTCAACCCAATTTTCACCTCCAATGACAGATTCAAATTCAGCCATACTACCGAACTCTCCTGGACTGACAACACCTTTTTACCCTTCTTTGTCATCGACGCACACCATCACCGGGTGTCAGATCTCCTCCCACCACAGCAGGAGCAAAGTCACTGAAACTTAGTGGTCACAAGCCCTCACCACCTCCCAACCCTGGCCTTAACAGACCTCAACCAGGCCGTCCAGAACTCCAACACCTGGATCAGCAAGAGTGCAGACAGAGTTGCCCAACTGAAACCTACAAAGTCCAACAAGATCCCTGAACATGCCAGCTGGTACATACAAGAACTCAGGACCACTAAGCGCAACTACCACCAACTGATGAAAGAATGGTGCACCACCAAGAACCCCGCCAAAATGAGCAGCTCACAAAACAGGCCCCAGCATGTATCACCTGCACAACAAAAAAGTCAAGATAGCAGCCATCACCACCTGCATCGAATCTGCAGCCAACCACACAAAGGAACAATAGTCAAAAAATTATCCCACCCAACAGCCATATAGAACACCATCCAACATCTACAACAATTTCAACATCCAACCCACCACCCTCGACCCCAATGACCTCAACCAACCAGTGAACACTAGCAAACCCATCATCACCTGGTCACCGCTCACAACCCTGACCACCTTAGCTATCATGTCTTCCGTCCACTCTGGGGCGTCCACTGACCCCTGCACCTATACCCTCTAGAACTTCGCAGTGAACCCAATACAAATGCAACTCACCAGCATCTTCAACACCTCCTTCACGACAGCAACCTTACCAGACAGTTGGAAACACGCTGACATCAGACCTCTCCTAAAGACCCCAAAGATCTCAAAAATTAAGGTCCGATTACCCTGCTCCCCTACCTGGCCAAAGTTCTTGAGAAAGCCATAAACCAGCATCTCACTGATTATTGGAACAAAACCAACAACTGAACATCTCTCAATCAGGATTCTGTGCCAACCACAGCACTAAGACCACACCGATAGCCGCAACAGATGACATCAGAACACTCCTCGACTGGAGAAACCATGACCCTGATCCTTTTCGACCAGCTTTCACACACTTTGAATGTTCCACGGAATTTTCAGATGAATCCCAACCAACACCAGAAAGACCATCATTCAGGCCCTTGTCACCAGCCGCCTCAACTACGGCAACACACTCTATGCTGGCCTCTCCACCCGGCTCCTCAGAAGCCTCCAGACCATACAGAAGGTTGCAGCCAGATTCATCCTGACCTTCCCTAGCAAACCCACATAGCCATCCACCTGAGAGACCTCCACTGGCTCCCTATCCCGGAAAGATGCCAGTTCAAGTTCCTAACCCACACCAACAAAGCCCTGCACAATCTAGAGCTTCCTACCTCAACCATCAACTGAACTTCCACCAACCCGCAAGACACTGGTGCTCCTCGTCACTTGCCTTCACACATACTCTGTGCATCCGTCGCAGAAGCAGGGGTGGCTGCTCATTCTCATACATCACTGCCAAGACCTGGAACGACCTCTGCTCCAGCTCCGTGGAGCCCCGGGCTGGCAGACTTCTGAAAGAGACTCAAGACCTGGCTCTTCGACTCAGACACAACACCCAGTTACCCCTAGGGGTGGCAGTGCTGCGCTTTACAAATGCTGTTTTATTGATTGGTTGACTTTACTTACGGAACCCAAATAACCTCCCTCTAAAATGGATGATGCAGCCGTTCTCCCTCCGGCCTGCCGACATTTACCTTTTACATCATCTCTTTACAGGCCCTCAAGGAGTGCCCTAAATAACACATTAATTTATCCATACTGTATTTACCCGGGCACTGGTCCAGCTCTTCAAAGCTAACAGACCTACATCCTGAGTAAAGAGCCCTGCGAAGGCATGTGAATAGCTAGAGGGGAGTGGAGCGCAAAGGCACAGTCACAGGACTCAGGAGTTGTCTGAGGTTACCACACTGGTGCAAGTCTGGGGATATCACTTAGGCCGCCGCAAGGCTAAAAAACATAGTGGTCAATTTATGAACTTACAGAGCAAAGTCAAATGTTGGAGATGTATAAGTGATTATCAGTGGCATAGAGAGAATACCGTGGATCATAACACAGTGGGGAAAAAAGATCTAAGACCTCCGTTTAATGGTAACAGCCATATTTGGAGTGAGCCCCGTAGACACCCTGGCCAGGTGCTCTGGCACTAGGGTTGCCACCTGGTCGATTTTCTACCGACACCACTTGTATTTTAATGTCTGGGCCGGCTCAAAAATAAGCAAAATCACTTAAAGCCAGTATTTTTAGCCCCTTTGTGTACAAATTTAAACAGCAAATATAAAAAGAAAACACTTTTAAATGTGTTCTACTGCGGAGTTAACTAAGCCTATGAGGTAATTCAAGGTGAATCTGCCCCTGTGAAAGGGGTAAATACAACCCTGATGATGAAATGTGTGCTTGCACATCGGCCCGTTTTGTCTATTGTTTGACTGGCTTCTATTTCTTTCTCCAGTCTAGCTATTGTGCTGTCTTTGCCTGTTTTTGCCTTGGTCTAGCTGTCTATAAGTTTGCGTAACTATCTATATATCTGCGTATCTATGTTTCCTTCTACCTCGCTTAGCATTCCTTCTCAGTCTGTTTCTCTACAGGCGTTTGATTGCATCCCAGGGAGGTCAACACACGAGGCTCTGGCAATCATATCTTTTTTTGAACATCTTTTTATTGAAAGACTAACAGTTCCATCGTAATACATACTTAGGAGCAGTACAGGAGCAGAATTAGGTTACAGTATAAAAATCACATCAGTCCAATCATCTACAGGTATTGGGATGTTCCATCTCCAGTTCAGTGTACCCTCTAGCCTAACTCCGGTCATCAGTCCGCCCCCTGCTCAGCCAACCACCTACCCTCCTGACTCTCCCTCGTCCCCCACCCCTCCTCTAAAAATGCAGCCCGAAGCCAAGCCAAAAAACCATAGCCTCCCTACAAGGAGGAAACATGGACAAACCATGGACGATTTCCGGCCCGGCAGGGCCTCTCTACTCCCTCTATATCTTCTCCAGGCCTGCCAGATCTTTTCCCATTTTTTGGGGCAGCCTCTGCTGTGATATATGACCTTCTCTGCCCTCTGGCACCAGTCCAAGTCCCGCTCCCATTCCTCTATTGTTGGTAGTAGGTCACTCCCCCAGAGACGTGCAATATTTCTCTTAGCCACCATACTCGCGAAGGCCAACCACACCTTCTCTCCCTTGGGCCATGTTACCTCTCCTGTGACTCCCAATATATGCCACCTGGCCTCCAGCGGCATCTCCGCCCCAACCACCTCCTCCATTATGGCTGTCAACCGGACCCAGTAGGAGCGGATTTTGGGGCAGTCCCATATGATATGGAAGAACGTGCACTCGTATCCACACCCTCTCAGGCAGAAACGTGATGTCGTGTATCCCATTTTAAATTGCACCGTGCTTTGGGTGTAAGATCTATGGAGTATACGAAGCAGTAACAAACGGAATCTCGCCCGAATTGCTACTTTCCTGGGGCACTGTAAGGCCTCGCTCCAATCGTCATCTTCTAGCAAACCCAAATCAGATTCCCACTTTTCCCGCAGTTGGCCAAGCGGATCCAGGAGGTTATTGATCAACTTCTTGTAGGTGAGTGAGATGGCCTTATCGATCATGGGGTCCAGAAGCAGTCTGTCGTCGAGTGGGGTGTACTCAGGTAGCTGGTCCCCTTGAGCTAAGTGCGAACCTATGGCATGGGCGAGCTGCTGGTAGTGGAGAAACTCACCATTCCCCATCTGGATTTCGGACTGCAAAGCCACGAAGTCCACCACTCGCCCCCTCTTCCAGACATCGCCCAATAGGTCTATGCCAATAAGGCTCCAATTGTGCAAACCGCGGAGTTTAACCACTTCCCGTAGGAAGTCCCCCTTCCATAGGGGCGTCTGTGCCGTAAGCTTCTTCTCCCAGCCGAGCAACTTCGTCGCCCGCCTCCAGATTTGGACCACCACCGCAGTCTGGGGGGGTAAGGGTAAGCCACGCCGTGTCCCGGAGTAAAGGGCCGCCAGATAGGTACCTGCACCCATGGCTGCCCGGTCCACCCGATAAGCTGGCTCCTCCTGCGGGGCAAAAACCCAGCCTTTAACGTTGGCCAGTTGAGCCGCCCAGTAGTATAGGCAGATGTCAGGGATCGCCAGCCCCCCCTCATAGGGACCGCGTTGCAGCTTAGCAAGGGCAATCCGCGGGCAGCCACCACTCCTGAGAAGGGAGCGTTGTTCCGCCTCCGCCGTTTTAAAAACCTGCTCCGGGAGCAGAAAAGGGGAGCTCTGCAACACCTAGAGCAGCCGTGGCAAGGCCATCATTTTGAAGAGTACCGCCCTCCCCATAAGGGAGACCGGCAAGGAGCGCCAGTGTTGCACGTTGCCACGTAAGCGGTCAAGTTGTGGCTGCACATTAAGCCGGAGGAACTCCGAGGCCGTTGGCGTAATCCATATCCCGAGGTAGCGGAACGCTTCCTGCCACACCAGGCCCTCACATCCCACCATCTCGGGCGGCTGGGATCCCGTCAGAACATAACCAAGGGATTTACTCCAGTTAATCTGGTACCCGGAGTATTCCCCCGAAGTACGTAAGATAGTCATGAGACGCTGAATCGATTCTGCCGGCCTCCGGGTGTATAGCAGGATGTCATCGGCGTATAGCGAGATACGCTCCTCCCAGCCGCCATCCATTGCTATCCCCCACACCCCTGGGTCCGTCCTCACCCAGTGCACCAGAGGCTGCAGCGCTAGGGCAAAGAGGGCCAGAGACAGGGGGCAGCCCTGTCTCGTGCCGCGTCCCAATCGAAACTCACGTGACGTGGCCCCATTCACTTGGACCCGTGCAAGCGGTTCCACGTACAGCAGTTTCACCCATGAACAGAAGTTCGGTCCGAAACCCAGTTTTTCCAGTACGGCGTATATATAGCACCATTCGACACTGTCGAAGGCCATATGGGCGTTAAGGGAGAGCAAGGACGCCGGAGCTGCCTCCGGTACTGTAACTGTCTGCATGACCTCAAACAGCCGGCGCAGGTTAAGTCTCGTGCTCCGGTGGGGCATGAAGCCCGATTGGTCCGGGTGGACCAGCGACTGGATCACCGCCCCCCAGGTGCATAGCTAGGATCTTTCCATGAACCTTCGTCTCGTAGTTGAGGAGGGAGATAGGCTGGTAGGAGCCACAAATACCACGTGGTTTCCTCGCCTTGTGGATCACCACGATCGTGGCCAGGCGCAGATCCCGCGAAAGGCGTCCCGCGTCCCGCGCCTCAAGGAGCATGTTGCATAGGTGCGGTGCAACGCGGCTGGCCACACAGCTAAATGCATCTGCCGGAAACCCATTCAGTCCCGGGCCTTCCCCGACTGTAAATACCCCATGGCCTCCTCCACTTCCTTGACTGTGATTTCAGCTTCCAGCACATCCCTGTCCACCGCCTCCAGGACTGGCAGCTGCAAAGGGGCAAGGAAGTCGCGACATTCTTGGCCATTACGAGACGCGTGGGAGCGGTAGACCTCTTCATAATAGCATGCAAAGTCCTCCTCTATGGCCTTACTGGTGGTGCGTCCCGATCCATCTGGGTGCTCTATATTCGGCACCCAGCTGCGGTCCCGGTCTCTCCTTTCCAACCAGACGATCATACTGTTCGCCTTATCACCCATGTCATACACTCTTCGTTGGGTGGCCAGTGCATGCGCCCGCGCCTGGTCCGTCTGGAGATCCCTCACTTCTTTGCTAAGCAAGCGCGCCCTATGCTGTCTAATTCGGTCCTGGTCCGGGGTAAGCCCTGTCTCATTATTTAAAGTCATAATCGCCGCCTCTAAACGCTCCACCTGAGCATACTTATCTTTACGTCTCCGCCCTACCTCGGCCTGTACAAAATCTCTCGCCATGGTTTTGTAGGCCTCCCATACAATCCCAGGGGAATCCATGGAGCCTACGTTCTCAGCAAAGTATTGGTCCACTCTCTTCCCAAAGTGCTCCTGAAAAGTCCTTATGTTTAAAGAGAAAAGAGTCAAGCCGAGGGGGGACGCTCCAATCTTGAGTGGGCCCCAACAGCTGGACCCCACCTGTGCATGATCTAAAATTACCCTGGCCAGAAGGTGGCCATCTCAGAACAGGGTCATGCTTTCCGCGCGCGTGAAAATATAGTCAATCCTAGAGGAGGACCCGTGGGCCGCTGATAGGTGCGAGTACTCTCTGAGGTGCGGGTTATGCGTTCGCCATAGATCCAGGAGACCCAGTGCTTGCGTAAAATTCCTGAGGTGGAGAGTCCCCCCCCACCCAGCAAGGGTGGCGACCTATCCAAGTCTCTGTCCATCACATCATTCATATCACCACCCAGTATTAGTGTCCCCGGAGGTAAGTCCAGCAGCAACCGCCCCATATCCGGCAGAGTGGATGTGTGCAACCTTGGGGGTATGTAGAGTGAGCAGAAGATCAGAGGACGTCCCTCCCAGTGTGCAGACAGTGCCACATACCGCCCCAGAGGGTCAAACCAGCTTTGTCCCAGAACCAGTGGTAGTGAGTTTTTGATAAGTATACCGACACCCCTTGAGCCTGTCGTAAACCCTGAGTGTGCATGGAGGGTATACCCGAATCTGTCCAGGGCCCTGCAGCAGTTCCCCAACAGATGCGTCTCTGGGAGGAACACGATTTAGAAAAGGGGGTGGTGATGAACAGAGTGTCTGAGTTAAACAGACCACTCTTACCCAGTCCAAAGATCAGGGCTTGATCCATCACCGTTATTTATCTCACTGCCCCATCCCAGCTCAGAACCTGGCTATATGCAAATCAGTCTGTCCCTGGCCCAGTGCATCATGGGAACAGGGCAGACTGAACTACCAAGCCAATTCTTCACCAGAAAGGAGACAAGCTACCGGGGACCGGTTTCTGGCATTTCAGCCGTCTTCGGCCCGGCTTGCTTGAATCCTGATGGAGCAGTGAGAAAGGGACTCATGTCTGAGTATACCCTGCCACACCTATAGTGGCCAAAAACGATTTAGAAAAGGGGGTGGTGATGAACAGAGTGTCTGAGTTAAACAGACCACTCTTACCCAGTCCAAAGATCAGGGCTTGATCCATCACCGTTATTTATCTCACTGCCCCATCCCAGCTCAGAACCTGGCTATATGCAAATCAGTCTGTCCCTGGCCCAGTGCATCATGGGAACAGGGCAGACTAAACTACCGAGCCAATTCTTCACCAGAAAGGAGACAAGCTACCGGGGACCGGTTTCTGGCATTTCAGCCGTCTTCGGCCCGGCTTGCTTGAATCCTGATGGAGCAGTGAGAAAGGGACTCATGTCTGAGTATACCCTGCCACACCTATAGTGGCCAAAAACGATTTAGAAAAGGGGGTGGTGATGAACAGAGTGTCTGAGTTAAACAGACCACTCTTACCCAGTCCAAAGATCAGGGCTTGATCCATCACCGTTATTTATCTCACTGCCCCATCCCAGCTCAGAACCTGGCTATATGCAAATCAGTCTGTCCCTGGCCCAGTGCATCATGGGAACAGGGCAGACTAAACTACCAAGCCAATTCTTCACCAGAAAGGAGACAAGCTACCGGGGACCGGTTTCTGGCATTTCAGCCGTCTTCGGCCCGGCTTGCTTGAATCCTGATGGAGCAGTGAGAAAGGGACTCATGTCTGAGTATACCCTGCCACACCTATAGTGGCCAAAAACGATTTAGAAAAGGGGGTGGTGATGAACAGAGTGTCTGAGTTAAACAGACCACTCTTACCCAGTCCAAAGATCAGGGCTTGATCCATCACCGTTATTTATCTCACTGCCCCATCCCAGCTCAGAACCTGGCTATATGCAAATCAGTCTGTCCCTGGCCCAGTGCATCATGGGAACAGGGCAGACTAAACTACCAAGCCAATTCTTCACCAGAAAGGAGACAAGCTACCGGGGACCGGTTTCTGGCATTTCAGCCGTCTTCGGCCCGGCTTGCTTGAATCCTGATGGAGCAGTGAGAAAGGGACTCATGTCTGAGTATACCCTGCCACACCTATAGTGGCCAAAAACGATTTAGAAAAGGGGGTGGTGATGAACAGAGTGTCTGAGTTAAACAGACCACTCTTACCCAGTCCAAAGATCAGGGCTTGATCCATCACCGTTATTTATCTCACTGCCCCATCCCAGCTCAGAACCTGGCTATATGCAAATCAGTCTGTCCCTGGCCCAGTGCATCATGGGAACAGGGCAGACTAAACTACCAAGCCAATTCTTCACCAGAAAGGAGACAAGCTACCGGGGACCGGTTTCTGGCATTTCAGCCGTCTTCGGCCCGGCTTGCTTGAATCCTGATGGAGCAGTGAGAAAGGGACTCATGTCTGAGTATACCCTGCCACACCTATAGTGGCCAAAAACGATTTAGAAAAGGGGGTGGTGATGAACAGAGTGTCTGAGTTAAACAGACCACTCTTACCCAGTCCAAAGATCAGGGCTTGATCCATCACCGTTATTTATCTCACTGCCCCATCCCAGCTCAGAACCTGGCTATATGCAAATCAGTCTGTCCCTGGCCCAGTGCATCATGGGAACAGGGCAGACTAAACTACCAAGCCAATTCTTCACCAGAAAGGAGACAAGCTACCGGGGACCGGTTTCTGGCATTTCAGCCGTCTTCGGCCCGGCTTGCTTGAATCCTGATGGAGCAGTGAGAAAGGGACTCATGTCTGAGTATACCCTGCCACACCTATAGTGGCCAAAAACGATTTAGAAAAGGGGGTGGTGATGAACAGAGTGTCTGAGTTAAACAGACCACTCTTACCCAGTCCAAAGATCAGGGCTTGATCCATCACCGTTATTTATCTCACTGCCCCATCCCAGCTCAGAACCTGGCTATATGCAAATCAGTCTGTCCCTGGCCCAGTGCATCATGGGAACAGGGCAGACTAAACTACCAAGCCAATTCTTCACCAGAAAGGAGACAAGCTACCGGGGACCGGTTTCTGGCATTTCAGCCGTCTTCGGCCCGGCTTGCTTGAATCCTGATGGAGCAGTGAGAAAGGGACTCATGTCTGAGTATACCCTGCCACACCTATAGTGGCCAAAAACGATTTAGAAAAGGGGGTGGTGATGAACAGAGTGTCTGAGTTAAACAGACCACTCTTACCCAGTCCAAAGATCAGGGCTTGATCCATCACCGTTATTTATCTCACTGCCCCATCCCAGCTCAGAACCTGGCTATATGCAAATCAGTCTGTCCCTGGCCCAGTGCATCATGGGAACAGGGCAGACTAAACTACCAAGCCAATTCTTCACCAGAAAGGAGACAAGCTACCGGGGACCGGTTTCTGGCATTTCAGCCGTCTTCGGCCCGGCTTGCTTGAATCCTGATGGAGCAGTGAGAAAGGGACTCATGTCTGAGTATACCCTGCCACACCTATAGTGGCCAAAAACGATTTAGAAAAGGGGGTGGTGATGAACAGAGTGTCTGAGTTAAACAGACCACTCTTACCCAGTCCAAAGATCAGGGCTTGATCCATCACCGTTATTTATCTCACTGCCCCATCCCAGCTCAGAACCTGGCTATATGCAAATCAGTCTGTCCCTGGCCCAGTGCATCATGGGAACAGGGCAGACTAAACTACCAAGCCAATTCTTCACCAGAAAGGAGACAAGCTACCGGGGACCGGTTTCTGGCATTTCAGCCGTCTTCGGCCCGGCTTGCTTGAATCCTGATGGAGCAGTGAGAAAGGGACTCATGTCTGAGTATACCCTGCCACACCTATAGTGGCCAAAAACGATTTAGAAAAGGGGGTGGTGATGAACAGAGTGTCTGAGTTAAACAGACCACTCTTACCCAGTCCAAAGATCAGGGCTTGATCCATCACCGTTATTTATCTCACTGCCCCATCCCAGCTCAGAACCTGGCTATATGCAAATCAGTCTGTCCCTGGCCCAGTGCATCATGGGAACAGGGCAGACTAAACTACCAAGCCAATTCTTCACCAGAAAGGAGACAAGCTACCGGGGACCGGTTTCTGGCATTTCAGCCGTCTTCGGCCCGGCTTGCTTGAATCCTGATGGAGCAGTGAGAAAGGGACTCATGTCTGAGTATACCCTGCCACACCTATAGTGGCCAAAAACGATTTAGAAAAGGGGGTGGTGATGAACAGAGTGTCTGAGTTAAACAGACCACTCTTACCCAGTCCAAAGATCAGGGCTTGATCCATCACCGTTATTTATCTCACTGCCCCATCCCAGCTCAGAACCTGGCTATATGCAAATCAGTCTGTCCCTGGCCCAGTGCATCATGGGAACAGGGCAGACTAAACTACCAAGCCAATTCTTCACCAGAAAGGAGACAAGCTACCGGGGACCGGTTTCTGGCATTTCAGCCGTCTTCGGCCCGGCTTGCTTGAATCCTGATGGAGCAGTGAGAAAGGGACTCATGTCTGAGTATACCCTGCCACACCTATAGTGGCCAAAAACGATTTAGAAAAGGGGGTGGTGATGAACAGAGTGTCTGAGTTAAACAGACCACTCTTACCCAGTCCAAAGATCAGGGCTTGATCCATCACCGTTATTTATCTCACTGCCCCATCCCAGCTCAGAACCTGGCTATACTGCAGGACAACCGTCCGTTTAATTTTATTCTGCAGGCCGTTCACATCCCAGGATAAAATGCTGATATGTTGCGTCTTAGGTGAGTGCATGACTACCATACCTCCTGTCAGCCCCTAGTGTGGAGGTACCATCCCTTCCCTCCCCCCGCTCCCACCGCCCCTCCAGCATGTTGATGGAATAAAAACCGTAATAGACTACAAAAACCACAAAAGAGTAACTGAACCAAGCCCCCCATGGCCCCCCCACAACACTCTCCCACCCTGCTACCCTGCTATTCCAGCCAACAGCGCCGGACATCCCCAATCATCAGAGTGCCTGTAGCCCTAAAAAGGAAAAAACGATAACCTTAGGGGGTGTGATGCAGTCGGCCCCACCCTCCGGGGCCATCCCCCTCAGACCCCCCATGTAGCTCCATACGTAGCCCAACAAACATCTCAGCCGGAACCAAGGCTCCACGAGGAGTACGGGACCCTCCCCCAATGAAAAATTTCTGGGTCCGCCGGCCAGGGAAGGGCAAATAGCCAGCGCCAGATCAGTGGTCCCCACAAGTCCAATATTACCAGGGCCCCTGAGCAAAGCAAACCCTCACCTCCCCCACATGAGAGAGCAGAACGAGGAGCAAGCATGGTTACAGCAAGCAATAACAGGAGCATCATCATACATTACGTGTCTAGAGGAGCCTGCCAGTCCAAGCTGAAATAGTCCGATTCCTCACTCCAGAGCCGGGGATACCGAGAGGCTACGGGACCGCCTCTGCGCCCCCGAGGACAGATCGTCCCGATATTGGTCCATATCCCTCGGAGTACCCACAGAGGAGGCCGGAGACCGGGGGGCCGGATTCCTCCAGCTGCCCTCACCATCCGGGCCCCCCGACGCCGCCCGCGCCCCTCCAGCCAGGTGTGTGCCTCCTCCGGAGTGGTGAAGAAGAAGGATTTGCCCTCCGCCAGCACTTTGAGCCGTGCCGGGAAGAACATCATGTAGCGAAGGTCGCACTCCCGCAACTTCTTCTTGACTGTGTCGAACGATCTGCGCTCCTGCTGGACCTTGAGCCGAAAGTCTGGAAAGAAACGGATCTTGGCGTCTTCCACCCGCAAATCTCCGTGCCGCCTGCAGGATTGCGTCCCGGTCGCGGTAGTTGAGTACTCGCGCAATAATGGTCCGCGGAGGGAGCCCCGGGTGCGGAGGCGGGACCGGCGCCCTGTGCGCCCGCTCGATGACGAAGAATTTAGATAGCCTTTTGGGTTTGAGAGTGTTCAAGATAAGATCCTCCAGAAACAGCTCGACCCTGGCCCCCTCCATTTTTTCCGGCACGCCCACCACTCTAAGGTTGTTCCTCCGGGCCTTCCCCTCCTGGTCCTCCAGCCGAGCCGCTATCTGTTGATGCTGGTGCGTGAGCCGCTGGACCTGTTGCAGCAGCGATTTGGTAGTTCCTTGCAAATCAGTGACAGCAGCCACATTCTGTGTAGCTTTCTCTGACGTCTTGTTCAGATCAGCCCGCTGAAGCGTTAACTCAATGGACATTTTGTCGATTTTGGACTCCAGCGTGGTGCTCAGGGATTGGATGGCCTGCATAATGGAGGAGAGGGATGGTTCACGGGCCCCGCATGGCCACAGAGGATGACAGACGGCCGCACACACGTCGCTCCACCAGACCGCCTCCCAGGTAGGGACGAACCAGGATCCCCGGTCCTGCCGTGCGCGGCCAGTCGCTGCAGCCGATACGGACCTCTCCGCCCGTAAAGCAGGTCCCCCCCACCGCCCGGCGAGCCGAGCCACAGAAGAGGGTCCAGTCAGTGCATATACCCTCAGTAAAGGGGGCCTCCGCCGTCCAGAGAGCCCCCCAGCCGCCGAGTAGGGTCAGGAGATCACCGTCCTGTCCACCTCCACGCTGCCAGCCGCACAGACAGGGGTCCAGTCCCAGGGGCCCAACTCCTTGCCCAGCACACTATGCCATGAGACGGTCCGCACACAGGGCTTCGCCGGGCCAATCCGGGCCGTCGTCCACTTATCACTGGGGCTTCCCAAGCATAGGCCACAGGCGCGGAAGGGCCAGCCGCATCCGCTCCTCAGGTGCACCTCCCACTCTCCAGGGCCGGGAGGACAGGGGCCCCCCGCCGGCTTCCCCTTGCAAGGCCGCCGAGCCTCGGCGCAGACCCGAGGTCAGGGCCCCTCCGCACACTTCCTGCAGGTTTACAATGCGTGCAAGGCCTCCCGCAATTCCAATGGAGCCCACACCGCTCCTATCACCACAGCACAAACACTCAGGAGCCCCGCAGTAGTCCCAGCGTTCCAGACGGATGCTCAGGCCGCAGGGCGCAGACGGTGTCACCGGGGGTCAAGTTCAGGCACCGGGGGCACAAACAGGTCGCCTCCCGGTATCCCCGCCGCCGCCGCCCAGGCCCAGTTCAGATCAAAAGTCGGGCGGCAGGAGGTACCTCCACCCGCGACCCGGGGGTCCCCGATGTGAAGTGCCGCTCCCAGCCGCTGTGCAGCGCTCCTGGCCCGTGCCCCTCTGCACGCGAGGCTGGTGCTCCGCCGCTGGTTCTTTGCTGCAGGGGCCGCAGTCGGCCTCGAAACGCCGCGGTCCGGATCTCCGGCACCCGGGCTCGGATTCGCACCGGAGAGGGAGCAATGAATGTCGGAGGAGAAGGGCTCCTCGGTTCCGGCAGTAGAAGCCGCTCAGACAACAGATCAGTGTCGGATATTGGGGTCAGCAGGATCGCCTCCGGAGCGGTTTGGGATTAGGCGGCCATTTTGGTCGCCGCCTCTGGCAATCATATCTAACCTCCCTGGAGCCCTGCCTAGGTGCATGTTCAAGTTAGCGCCTCCTTGCAGCTTCATACTAATAAAATGATCATGCAAGATGTCTACCAGAGACTGGGGCTTTGGCAAATTGTGTTCAACCTCTGTGACACCTTGCCTGCATACATTTTGAGGTTGGTCCAGTATTGCTGATGCAATTTTCAGAGTGGGGGCAATGCCATTAATGTTACATCACTAAATTCAGGAATTCTGGAAAATCTAAGGGCCTGATTCACAAAGATAAACTTGCACTTTTCTGTACGTTTATGATTGTTTGGCATTCACAAAGAGATTTACGAGTAGTATCTATATGAGCACGGAGTCTCTGCACATAAAAAGATAGCGAGTTTTAGTGAAGATTTGTCACTTGGGCTTCACCAAGTAAAGTGTCTTGATTTGTTTTTATCTTATTAAAAAACGTTGTTTCCATCGCACTTCAGAATTACAGAAAAAGTTGCTTAATTTGGGCTTTCCTAACTGCTGATACATTTTGAGATATTTGTACAGTTCATTTACATGTTGTGCTGCATTAGAAAAAAAATCACCTCATACAGCCTTTCCTATCACATTACTGGTAAATAAGCAAGAATATAACTTAGCTCACTTCACAAAATCCTCTGAATTTCAGTTAGAGAAAGAAAAGCAAACACCAATCTGTAGACTAAGAGAATAAGCAGCAATTTGTAAGAAAACAAGCCTGATATTTGACCTCTGTCTTTGAACAAGTAGCACAAGTGATAAGAAAAAACAACAACATTTGAAGTCATGTTTATTGCTCATTCACCTTCAGAACTCTAGCAAATTTATATTGGGGGTGCTGCAGCACCTTCCACACCTTTACTTCCATAGCCTATGAGTTATCACACCCCTTGGGGGGTTGGAGTACCATAAGAAGTAATTGTGACACTTTATATCTGCAGATGGCAGGAGACTCATGCAAACAGTATTGAGCTTTCCTGGGCTCTGCAGCAGTACATTTTCAGGTAGGTCATCTTTGAATACATGTCACATTATTTTTCTTTTAGACTGAGGTCATTCACTAGGGCTATCTGACCTCCTGGAATCCCAAATGGATAATCTTCAGGGATGCATGATTATGGAAACATTTTTTCATTTAATTACTTCTCCTTTTTTGCCTTTGGGATTTAAGGTTATATTTCCAAGCATTCGTTTTTCCTTGCTAACAGTTGTTTTTTCTTTTAGTTTTTTTATGGGACTTTGATGCAATGCTTTTATTATCTTTATTGATTTTCCATTAATTTTAAAAATGATATCCCTATTGCATTTGTGCATATCTTTGAACCCTTCATCAGTTTTGTTTCATTTAAGTCTTATTACTTTTTTAATTTTTTATTAAAGTTCTGTGGACATTAGCATTCTATGTATTTTAAATGCTGCTCTTATGTTCACTATCGCTCATGTTTGTCTTGTTGCTAAGTCAAGCTTACCAAAAGTGAAAAATAATTTTCTTCATTGAAACCTGCTTATCTTTTGAATGGACAGAAAGGCGTGCCATTGTCATACATGCTGTATACAGTTTAGTTGCTGCAATACGCTACTGTGGCATCTGTTGTTTACCTTGACGGCACTGTTGAAAAAGAAGTCTTCTCTTTAACGAAACTAGTTAGCACATGGGCCGGGGAGGTGAAGCCGGACCGGTGAGGGGCCCGCAACAAATCGCTATTGGGGGCGGGACATAGAAGAGGCAGAAATTGCCAGGCGCTGGTTGGGCAGCGTGGTTCAAATGACTAAATAGGCAGGGGCCTTCTGGGGGAGCACCAGAATTTAAGGGCGTGAGGGGCCCCCATCCAGGACATGTGCCTTCGCCGTGAAAGGAGAGACTTCACCGTTAGATCGTCTGCAAAGGAATTGTCGAGTGGAGCGGTTTCCAGCTGTATGAGAGGCAGACTTGCAGAAAAGAGCTTCCCAGCATGGTCACTACAGCGAGGGGATATCGCTCTGAATCTTCGCGCAATAAGAACAATCCACACCTTAATATGGATGTATGACGGTACCACGCGTACTTTTACAACGCGTACCGTAACAACGCTACTTTTACCACGCAAGTCGTTACAACGACTTGCGTGGAGGGGCGCTGGATAGTAAATTTTTTAATTTACTATTCCAACTCCAGTCCCCGTGGACTCTAGGGAAGGAGTTGGATAGTAAATTAAACTATTTACTATCCTGGAGCGCCCTCCAGCGCAAGTCGTTGTAACGACTTGCGTGGTAAAAGTAGCATGGTAACAGCACCGCGTTGTAAAAAATGCGTGCTAACCGTTGTATCCCCTTAATATACTTAGCAGAAAAGGTCACTTTATTAAGACAGGAAAAACAGATAATCCTTTAAACAAAACTTGTTACGAGAGAAAGAAACATATCGACAACATTTTTTCCCAATCAATTTCATCATGAATAGATACTCAAAACATTCCCAACAAAACTTATCAATAAAAATCCCCAATACTCTACAATCCCAAAATTTTTTCTTTCTCTCCTCATTATATTTCCATGACCATTTTTTCCATCTACCCTCCCCCCACCCCAGAGGGAAAGGATAAGTCCGCTCTAGACTATCCAGACCCCCCGAAAAGCGCCTAAAAACTATAAACAATGAAAGGATAAATCTGTCCCCTGTCTTAACGTGATGAGATTTAAATTATTTAGATATATAAAAACAAAATGAATACAAAATTAAATGAAAAAAGAGGGAGGGTGGGTGGGACAAACGACACAGCAAGCTCTCCTGACGGCCTCCCAATGACGTCACTCCTGCCCCCAGAGCTACACCAACCCTACCTCTGATCCCGCCCCTTCCTATCCTTCCACCAATAGCGCTAAGTGGATTGTTCCACTGCACAAACCCCCCCAGGGGTACACCGCCTCGCGCCAAGGTCCCCCTGGGTTCCATCGCGCAATAAGAACAATCCACACCTTAATATACTTAGCAAAAAAGGGCACTTTATTAAGACAGGAAAAACAGATAATCCTTTACACAAAACTTGTTACGAGAGAAAGAAACATATCGACAACATTTTTTCCCAAACAATTTCATAATGAATAGATATTCAAAACATTCCCAACAATACTTATCAAAACAAATCCCCAATATTGTACAATCCCCCAAAAAATTCTTTCTCTCCTCATTATATTTCCATGACCATTTTTTCCGCCTACCCTCCCCCCACCCCAGAGGGAAAGGATAAGCCCGCTCTAGACTATCCAGACCCCCTAAAAAGCGCCACCCAGGAAAACCAAAGAGTTTTCCTGGCCCCACCCAAAATGTGAAGATGTGTTAAAGCTATTTAATATTGCTATCGCACCATACGTTTTCGCCCCAAAAAGCCACCAGCAAATCTCTTAATTCCATCAAATAGTAAGCTTGACCCTTCTGAGAAAGATGCACCCAATCTTCTCTAAAGAGATGTTGTTCAATATCAGAAATGTGTTCGTAAGACAATACTTTGATACCCATAGCAGGACAGAAAGTTTTCATCGCTCTATTGAGTTTTCTGAGAGCTTTCTCCAGAGCCGTATGGCTGCGAGCCCCCTCCAGTGATGACGATAAAAACGAATTCTGTCCAAACCACTGATGTATTCGCCCAGTTGTCCTTTATGACTGCTAGATCCAATTTCATCCGTTTGATAAGCGTTAAACCAGATAACTGAGCAAGATCGTTTTCAACTAAATGAATAATCAATAAATCTGGAAAACCCCTCTCCAGTGACAATTTTAAAAGCAAAGGAAATAAATCCCCCCATTTCATCCCACCAACTCCCTTCCAAAATACTTCATGACCCTTGCTGTGAAGGCCTAGAGCTCTGCCACAAATCTGCTGCTCTGCAAATCTAGCTGACCATTTGACAAATGAGTGTCCTATAATCCAGGTCCACATTTTTCGTGGAAGAGAATTAACTCGACCTAAGGTGAGAAAAACAAAATTTGGCGTGCATTCTTACCAGAATAACATATGCAGTCTTTTTCGGACATAACAAGAGCAACAATCTGATTTCCATCTACCGATTCGTTGGATATCCTCCCACCTCCAACCCAACCTGGACGCCTCAGTAGCAGCTCCAATTCTGAAAGAGTGTGTCCCAAACAACAAAGGATTTTCTCCCACCAAAGACAAAGCTTTCCTTAACACAGCTAACAACTGAAAACAGGTAATACTATCCCATTGTTATGACAAAATATCACCCCATGACAGAAATCAGGAGAATTCAAGAAAGACTCCCATTCGCCCAGAGGACAACAACCCAGAACACCACTCCCCTTCAAATGAATCCATGCCTCCTTACCCAATTGATCAGTTTTCGACTTATGCAACCAAATCCTCAAAGACCCCTGTTGAAAATAAATTTCACTAGTCTGTATGCCCAATTGCCCCCGCAGACCCAGTAATTCAGACATTCTAAATGCCCCAAAAAACAACCATATCATACAAAGCCGGAAACGCAAAACCTCCCACCCATTATAACAACAATGTGGCAAATGTACCAACAACTTCTGCAAAAGTGTAAAAGTAATAGGCTCACGCAAAGGCAAGGTATGTGCCCTCTCTCTACTGAAACCTTTTAACATACGTCGTAACAAAACTCCACCCCCTAAGTCTAACCCAAAAAACAATTGACCATAAAAAGAATTCCCAGAAATGTTGCCCGCAATGGTAGTATGTGATAATCCCCTGTCCATCAATGACAGACCAAAATGTTATATGAACTCTTTGTTACATACAGATAAGCCGGACAGATTTCGGGATGTAGCATAACTTAACAACTCAGACCAAGCCTGGAGATAACTACGTCTGGTGGAAGTAGCAATAGATTGTTCAACCAGCTTGATGATCCTCAATCCTCCAGTACCCAGATATCTTGAGGAATCGCAGTTTTGCAGCTGTCCGCCCCTGGCGCCAAAGAGTGAAATTTCTGCCAATTAAAGTGAGATAAAGCATCTGCGATTGTATTATTAACACCAGGAATGTGACGTGCTTTAAATACAATATTCAATCTGAGACTCTGCAACATGAAAGATCTCAACAGATGCAAAACACGGACATCTCTCGCTCTTTGTTTATTGACCAGATCCACCACTGACATATTATCAATGTGAAACAAAACACACCGATCTCTGAAATCCTCACCCCAAACCCATGAGGCTACCAGGAGAGGAAAGAACTCAAGGAAAGCAACACTGCGTCCTTGATGAACCCACAGTTGAGGCCATCTCTCTGCACACCAACGTCCTTCCCAAAAAAGGCCAAAACCATGAGCCCCAGACGCGTCTGAAAATATTTTGATCTGCCATATCGTATTATCTTCGACAAAAAATATGGAAACACCATTAAATCCTTCCAGAAACTGTAGCCAAATCAACAGATCATCCTTGATAGCTTTAGTAAGTTGTATCCTATGGTGAGGAAGAGAAGCTCCTGACATTATCATGCCTAGTCTCCTGCAAAACAGTCTGCCAGCCCTAACTACCCTACAAGCGAAGTTCAAATAACTCAGCAAACGTTGGACCTGTCTGAGTTTAATTTTTTGTCTCACCTCCAGTAAAAAATACTTAGGGGCATATTACCAACAGCTAGCGATATTTATCGCTAAATGGGCATAGCGAGTTTTTTTCTATCGCCAAGCATCGCCGGATATTATCGCAGAGATAATGTGCTATTAGCAACGTTTATCTCTAAAGCGATAAAATATCCAGTGATAGCGGCGAAATGCGTGAATATCGCTGAGAATACAGCGATATTCATGCATTAACGCCAATAGGGTCTTAGCCCTAATATCCACCTCCCATTGGATATAATGGCTAAGAACTGGTCTGAGCAGGCGTTAGCTTTTGGAGATATTCGCGCTTATCGCGAATATTTCCATTGCTACACCTGCATTGATAATAAGCGATAGCGATGTTAGCGACTGTTTTTAGTTGCTAACAGGTTGGTTGCGCCCACTTTGCATGTCATTAGCGATAAATATCGCTGACATGCAAAGCGGGCCCCAAACCGCTCGCTATGACCTAAAAGCTGTTGTTAACTGATGTTAGCAACAGCTTGCTAATAGGGCGATGAAATTATCGCCGCTTAGTGGCTGAAAACGGCCGCTAAAGCGGCGATAATTTCATTTCGCCCGCCATGATAATATGCCCCTTAATTTCTTCCACCTTAGCAGCTGGTAAACGAGCCATCATCGCTTCAGTGTCAATCTCAATGCCCAAAAAAGTAAGCGTGGTAGATGGCCCCTCTGTCTTTTCAGGAGCCAATGGCACACCAAAATCATTTGCCATATCCTGGAAACAGTCTAAAACTCTGAGACATTGATTTAATTTTGCCTGTCTGATGAACATGAAATCGTCCAGATAATGACAAACAGAAGTGTGCCCACTTTTTTGCACCAAACACCACTGTAGAAAAGTACTAAAGGTTTCAAAAAGGGCACAAGAAATCGAACATCCTATAGGTAGCACTCTATCAACATAAAATGCACCATCAAAAAACATGCCTAAAAGCTCAAAGTCCGATGGGTGAATAGGTAACAAACGAAAGGCAGACTGCACATCACATTTAGCCAACTCCGCACCAGTCCCAGCCAAACGTACCAATCGTAAAGCGTCATCCACAGAAGTATAAGAAACATTGGCGTCAGTAGGTGAAATAAAATCAATGACTGATTGGCCCTCTGGCCATGACAAATGATGTATGAGCCTGAACTCACCTGCCACCTTCTTGGGAACTACCCCCAGAGGAGACACAATCAAGTTTGGTAAAGGACACTGACTAAATGGGCCCACAATCCTTCCAGTTTGTAATTCCTTGTCCAGTTTCATCCACACAAGATGAGGCAACTCTTTGGCAGACTTTAAGTTATCGGCCCAACAATGACATCGTGGCCCTTGATAACCTATTCTAAATCCCACGTAAAACCCCAAAATAGTTTAGAGGCAGCCTCCGCATCAGGATACTTCTCCATCCATACCAACATAGCCTGCAAATTAACCGGGGTAGGAGCCTTTTGGAACAGCTTGTTGAATGTTTCCTCTGCCTCTCTGGGCCCTCCCTTGATCCCCAAAGTTGTTGTTCAGAAAACATTGGGTAATGGCATGCCTACCTCCACATTGCGAGCATTCATGTTTAAATCTGCAAAACTGTCTGGTGCAGACTCCCCGGTTGAAATTCCAACATGCATCTGCTGCAGGCAATTGTGCCCTATCCAGTGCCCCGTCCCCATTTGGGCGGGACGCTGCAGAAAGGGCCGATAAGTTATAGGCAAACTGCTAGCAGTATGTATCGTTGCAGGCGTCTGATTAGAGGACATCCACTGTAACCAAAGTTCCTGGTCCACCCCCCTCCCCCCAGGGTTTGTTATTGAAAATGCTGACTCTGGACCTAAATTCTTCATCATAATTGAGCCAAGCATAACCACCAACCTGCAAATGTGCTCTACGAATAATATCTATATATTTAAACATGGCTACCGCCCTTTCCGGATGCCGCTCACAATACACGCTGGCATAAATTAAAAAGGCAGCAGTCCAATTTTCAATATTCTTGGGCACTCTGGGGCGTCTAGATAATTCCCATTCTTCCTCCTTGGAACCCTCTCTGGCTTGAATATCTCTATGCAGCAATTTAAATACATCAACAAATTCATGTTTTCAAATTTTTTGTTTAGTTTTCTCAGATAGATGCATACCCAGAGGCATAGCTAGACCCATATAAGGAAGTTTTGTCCGAACATTGCTAGTACCCAAAACCTGACTAATATTATGGACGCTGTTAACAGGCGTTTGACTGGCTTCACACAAAGTATTTGCCCTTGTAATATTACCCGGGGTCAAATTGGGAACAAAATCTACACCCGTTGGTTTCACCCCGCCCGAAGGTTGATTTGAGATCCCAACATTATCTCCCCCCGAGACAACAATATTGCCGCTCGCCAAAGGTCGTGACCAAGCAGCCCACCAATTAGGCCTACCTGACGTGAGCTGGGCAGCACGCTTCTGAAATTCCTGAGGATCATCGCGACCACGATTTCCGCCGCGCTGATCTTGATCCGTCGAGAAATCCGCTCTTGATCTCTGTAAAAAACTAGAAGAAGTGATTGCACCCCGACCCCCACCCACTAACTCCTGATTAGAAACTGCAGGAGCCGCATTATTCTCTGAACATTCCACAAAAACCCCCTTGTATGTATCATCATCCCCATAAACTGTTTCACTTTGAACCATGGGTAAATTCCAATCATTATCACTCGTGCTCGGCACTTCACCATCCCCAACACCACCATCATAATCTGTCCAAGAGGTCACAGGTCTCCGCTGAGAGAGCCCGGCCGATGACTCCAAATCCGCACTGGATCCGCACCGTGCTTCGCATAAGCTGAACCGGAGTCACTAGACCATGACCTATGAGCTGGGTCCGCTACAAACTTCTTACCGCTCCTGCCAGAAGACGCTGTCAACTTACCCCGACCAGGATCCCGGATGGAACTTACAGCCTCCGTCGCCGAAATATCCGAATGCTCCACCCATACCCATACCCATTGTCCACGTTGAGGCCCAAACGAAGAATCAAAATCTAAATCGACCTGAGGGTGACAGGGTGGGGGACAAGATTCTGGGAAAATAGAAACAATGTCTCCACAAGGACTATGATCTAAGACATGCCCCTGCACATGTTCCCTTAAAGGCCAAACCTCCACCTCCTGATCCAAAATGACATTATCCCCCCTCAACAGTGTCCGGAAAAACCATCTGCGCAGTAAAAGCCACTTGAGTATGCTCTAAAGTAGCTTTAGCCCGGGGGGGGACCCTGAGGCCTGGAATTCAGTGCAGCCTCAAACCTTACCGCACCCTTTGTGGCCCCCCCACCCACATGAAAAACAGACTCAGCATAGTGCGAAGACAAACCCTGTGCCACCTCAAATGGACCCTCTTCCTCCCCGTCGCTATCCGTAGGGTAATCCACCAGAGCAGCACAACGTCCAACATCCGGGAAAGGAGAGGCTATATTGATCACAGGCAAATCTCTTGTAAAAGTAAAACAGCTCTGAGGTAAATCTCCTGTCAAATGCGCAGCTTCCTGAAGAAAAACACCCTCTGTGTCCACAACAGGCTGCATGTCACTCTCTAAACTCCCCCCAACCACCCCACTAACACGCGTGAGGGGAGCCGGTACACTATTAAAACCCCCACTGCCTCTCCTGCTGCCTCGCTTACCGGACCGCCCCACACGCTGAGACACCAAGGCCCCAAGCCGCCTCTGTGTCGGGGCTGGTAAAGACGATGAGCGAGGCTTTGTTTGTTTCACGCGAGCGCTCCGCCCTGAGGGGGGCGCTCTGCGTGTTATCGCTGGGGCATTATAAACATTGACCAACGTCGGCGGTGCGCGGCTCGAAGAAGGCAGACACGACGCCACCGCCTGACTCACCCCCAGCGCTGCAGACCGCCTCGGGCGCTTGGAGCCGCCCGTCTCAAATTCCATCGGAGCACCAGGACGGAGGAGATCGGCTCGCCCGCCTCCAACAATGCTCGCACAGCGTCCCTAATGACACAGTCACCCTCCATGGAGACCAAAGGAAACGCCTCTCCTGACAGAAAGTCCGTTGATGCCACAAACGACAAAGCAAGCTCTCCTGACGGCCTCCCAATGATGTCACTCCTGCCCCCAGATCTACACCAACCCGACCTCTGATCCCGCCCCCTCCTATCCTTCCACCAATAGCGCTTAGTGGATTGTTCCACCGCATGAACCCTCCCAGGGGGACACCGGCTCGTGCCGAGGTCCCCCTGGGTCCCATGGGCCAGGCACTACAGGAGCTGAGAGGAAGGGCGCAGAGCACGGTGCCTAGGAAGCAAGCGGGCCAGGAGAGCGGATTGTGAGAGCGACTGAGCGGGCAGCAGTGTGAGAGGATAACATTGCCCGCGATCAAGAATACAAAGTAATTCAGCATTGCCGGCTACCGAAAAGGGCAGGGTTGAGGGGGGCAGGGGCGTGAGTGGGGCCCGCTGCCCGCGATCGAGGACTATAGCCCAAAGGTACAGCGGCGGGCAGCGGTGTGGGCCCGCGAATCCTCTAGAAAGGCAAAGAAGCGGGAAGCCGGCCACAACTGACGTCACAGAAGCAGGGGTTAAAGCTAACGAGAAGCGGACAGCAGCATGGTCCAGAGCTCGCTGCCCGCGATTATCAGAAAGCCAGGTAGGCCTTTCCGCTATGAGAGGGGAGATGAGCAGCGGCGTGGGAGCAAGCATGCCTCCCGCTACAGAAACTCGGAAACTCTCACCTGAGGATAGCTGCCAGGCGGAGAATAACGGAGCAGGTGCGGCAGCGGGCCATCTTGCAGGCCGGCCGGAGAGAAAGGAAGCTGATCGGGTGCTTTGGCCATGCCCTCTCCTTTCGTACTGGCAAAACGTTTTCTTAAAGGGGCAGGACAGCTGTGCCTGCATTAAAGGGAAAACTTGGATTTTTAACACAGAGGGGAAAGCAGTGGATTTTGAATACGAAGGGGAAAGTTGGATTGCGGGCCCCTACTGCACAGTGGGCGCTAAGCAAAGGCACGAGGCTGTTGAGGGCTTCAACAGACAAAAAGCAGCAACAAGTGACTACAAGCACAAAAGGAAAATGCCTGGACTGAGTCTTGGGAGGACCGCATATCGCTATATGCCGATGATATTCTTCTTTACTTAACTCTTCCTAGACGTTCACTCGTAGTTCTTCTTAACATTGGTGAGAATTTTGGGCGAGCCTCAGAATACACAATCAACTGGTCCAAATCGGTGTTATTTGTCCTTAAGGGGCCCCCACCGTGCCTTCCGGACGGCTGCCCCCTGGTGGTCACTGATGGACCCTTTAAATATCTGGGGGTGTGGGTGACACCAAGTCAGGAGATCTTTTACCACCGCAATTTACTACCCCCACTTGAACGATTCCGCACAGATGTGAGGCATTGGCACACCGTACCACTGACCCTTTTAGGCAAAGCGGCGTTATTTAAAATGATGACATTACCGCGACTGCTGTATATCCTGGAAAATACTCTGTTTCTCGTGCCTCTAAAATATTTTACGTCCATAAACGCATTGGTTTCTGGCCTCCTTTGGGGGGACAAACCGGCACTCATTTCCCGACAAAAGTTGGTACTGGCGTGGTTCGATGGAGGCATTGCGCTCCCAGATATCCAATTGTACTATTGGGCAGCCAACTAAAGACTATAAATCACTGGCTCCACGCTTCCCAGACTGAGCCAGCGTTCAAGGCGGATAGATACGACCTAGGGGGCAGAGGAGTGATGGCTGCGCTCTATGACCCTAGAGGTGCGGCGGCCCTGCTGGGCCCTACGGCTCACACAGTAAAGCTATGGTACTTGGCTTCTGCTCGCCTCAAATGTAAGAACACGATAACGCAGATGACGCCACTCTGGGCATCGCGATGCCTCGGCCGTCTCTTTAATAGTAAGGGATTTGAGGCCTGGGACCGCATAAGCATATCGACGGTTGGAGACCTCTATAGGCCGGATGCAATCCTCACCTTTGACCAGCTAGCGGCCCAATTCAACTTGGTGGAGGTGGAACGTTTCCACTACCTGCAAATCAGTCATGCCCACAAGTCTGTCCTTCCGATTGAAGGAAAGCTACCAGAATCCACTCCTTTAGAAGATAGACTGCTTAAGGAGCACATGCTGAAAAAGCCGACCTCATTGGTCTACCGTAAGTTGGTCAACAATATGCGTGACCCCATGGAAAGACGTAGAACGGCCTGGACTGCGGAGATAAGTGAATTTGATGAGTCGGACTGGCAGGCCGCGCTCTCCTCTCCTCAGGAGGTCGCTGTGCCGTCGCGGCTCAGATTGATACAATTGAAAGTCTTACATCGAGTATATTATACTAGGGTCACACTACATAGGATAGGTAGAATCACACATCAGTACTGCTTGAGAGGCTGCGGGGAGGTGGGGACATTCTGCCACACTATCTGGGATTGCCCATTGATTGTTTGTTTCTGGTCCAAGGTTATGCAGACTATATCACAAGTGGTTCACATTTCGCTACTCCCTGAACCACACCGTTGTTTGTTGAACATTTGGGAGCCTAATGAGCTGAGTAACCCCATACAAGATTGGGCAACGCTTGGTATTATGTACGCTAATCGAAATGTGGCTAGGGCCTGGGGGTCTCCCGTGTTACCGGCGCTTAGTGCCTGGAGTACAGACATGGACTCAGCAATGGTTGCCGAAAAGGCGGTATACTTAAATAGGAAGTGTCCGCGGAAGTGGGCAAAAATTTGGGGAGCCTGGAATGAGTATAGAGGGCATATTTGTGACACACCTAAGATGGATAGTGATACTGATTTGGAATGACAAAAATGGGGGGACGAGATAATCATGAAATGGGGTGTTTATATTGTATAGTTGTCATGCTTGCATTACTGCTGTCTCCTTGTAATAATATGCTGTGTCCACTATGTTTCGCCTTATTTACCATGCTCAATTGATGTGTACAATGTAAACCTTGACAATGCCCATTGTTTACTTTTTTCAACAATAAAAATTGTTTTAAAAAAACAAAAGGAAAATGGCAGGGAGAGGAGGCACCAGTATCCGACCTGGGGAATAGGGAGGGACTGGCGCAAACCCGTCAGATACAGGAAGGAGGACGAGGAGGACAACTGGGAACAACAGCCAGCAAAACGTGGAAGAAACCAAGGGGATCACTATGAATCAAAGGGGATCGCTTTCTTCTAAACAGTTCACAACGATTCAAGGTCAATCAAGCCTTGTCCAAACCTGTCACAGTCGCTATAGGAGTCCCACAGGGATCATCACTCTCGCCTACACTTTTCAACTTATTCATGGAACCACTCACCGAAATTCTTAACTCTTCAAATGTACAGTATCATATGTAAGCAGATAATACACAAATATATTTAAAGATCCTCTCAATAGAAGACATTAAAGCGCTCAACTCAACGCTAGAAAAAACTCAGATCTGGCTGGCCGAAAACCATCTAAAACTAAACACCCTCAAAACAGAATTCCTCCTAATCGCTCCTCCCTCCTAAGTATCTATAATTCAAAGCTGGCTGAAAGATCTAACGGCACTCAACTGCCAACCTCTGATCATTGACTCAGCAAAATCGCTGGGAATAACTCTGGACAGAAAGCTAAATATGCAGAAACACATCAGTGCCGCAACAAAAGGAGCAAACGTTCAGATGAACACATTGAGTAAACTTAAACCCTTCCTGCCTGCAAAGGACTTCAAACTGGCAGTGCAAGCACTAGTCATCCCAAAAGTGGAATATGGAAATGATAGAGCGCCAAGATGTTTTGAAAATTTGTAGGGGTGCATTATAATCACCCATAGTCGGTACCCGCATATTTAGAGGACTGTATTAATGTGTGATTACTTGAGATGTAGAAATAATCAAGTGTATTGCAAAATATAGAAGTGTGCTCATGTTATCCAAAGGCTAATGTAGTGCTTTAACCGAAAAAATGCCTTAAGTAATGCAGAGATTAATGTTTTGTGTGTAAAATGTTGCATTAGGTTTGAACGTGCCATATTAAAGTTGCACGTGTAGGTTGCTACTAAAGAGGAAAATGGTGTTCTAACATGAGAAGGAATAATGTTTTAGAAATGTAGTGAAATAATGCTTTTAGAATGGTTAAATGTAATGCGTATGTTGTAGTATTAGAAATGCATTTAAATATGTAAAGGCCTGAGACATGAAAACGTCAGCAGAGGCCTAACTGTATTTTCTTAGCTTAGCTAAAATGTATACTTGAAATGTGTAATTTTTCCTTGGGAAAAGGCTCCTTTTCGCAGTCAAATTCGAATTGTAACTTAGAGAGTGTGCAAGGTTGTTTCTCATACGTTTCTGTTGCAGGTGCAAGGACACGAAGCTTGTTAGGTAGAATAATCCATTGTTTAGGAGTTAGGTTGGTAGGAGTGAGAACGAAGGGAGTGTACTGGAATGCAGAGATGCAACATTTGGCAGAGAAGGTGCCTGGGACCCAAGGACACAGCAACGGTTTTGAAGGAAGATGGAGTCTTGCTGGAAAAATCCAAGAGGCTGTACCTGCCTGCAGGGGTGTGTTTTGGGCGTGTTTACTGTTTTCGGGATTTTGTATTAGGGACAGCACCCCGATGGTGGAGAGCAGTCTTTAGAGGAGAAGGGCAGACTTTAGAGCAGATTGGAGGCAGAATGTAGACTCGGAGCAGGACAGGCAGGAGAGAGGGGTAGGAAGAAGCATCTTAGAACGATCTCTGTAGCTTAGGCTACTTACCTACAGAAAGTGAGTGTAATTCTTAGGAAGTTATCACTGCTGACATTTTTTTCTCTTGCTTGGGAGGGTATGCTAAGTAGGGATGTCACCCTAGAGTTAGTGTAGGGACAGACTATTTTTTTCTTTCCCTTTGGAGCAGATGCAGTCAAGACTTCAAGTGGGAACAATAATCGTTTGCCTAATGCTTCTTGAACCTATTTTGATTTTTATATTGAGCCGTCTGAGACTCTTTCGTAGGATTATGTTTGTATTAGTGCCAGTTTATTTCTTGAACCTCTTGCTGAGGTGCTTGTATGTTCAGTTATTTTTGGCCTTGTAATAAATCTTTTGAATTTTACTTCGTAGTCAGTGGTACTTTGAATTGGGATGTATTTGGTCATTGGAAAATTGCCATACGTATGAAATTATTGATCTTCCCTTTACACTTCTTAGCAGACAAAAAGAGTCAGTCGATCAGGGATTTCAAGGTTTGGTAAGGTAAAAGATCTATATGAGAATCCCAGCGTTAACAGTAGTCTCTCTCTTTGCAGTCTTCCCAGATCCTCGACGGCCCCTTTAAGAGCGTCAATCAGTGCTGCAGCTAGACTCATTACTGGCTCCAAAAGAAACTCTCTCTCAACTCCCCGGATCTCAGATCCCTTAACTGGCTTCCTTTCAAAGTCAGAATTCAACTAAAAATCGCATGTATGACACATAAAGCCATACATCACAACACTCTTAGCTATCTGGCACATAAATGGGTGCTTTCATGTCGCAACAGATCCTCCAGAAGTGCTAGGAACCTCTTACTGACACCACAAAGATTCATCAACAAGAAAACATACAACCGAGCCTTCTCGGGGATGGCACCCAGGATCTGGAATGCCCTGTCCCCAGAAACTAGACTGAATCCCTCTACAGCATCTTTCAAAAAAGAAGTGAAATCGCTCCTCATGGCTAAATTTAACATGAGCTATGGTTATAACTGTTTATACGCCTCTTGATTGTACAGAACAATACGTTTACTATATACCTGTTTGTTCCCTATATTTACCCTGTAAAGCGCTCTGATAGCAATGGTCTTGTTCGCGCTATATAAAACCTTCATAATAAATAAATAAAATAAATAATTATGAAGGTCCAGAGCTAGATGAGGACCTACAGGAGCTGCTAGAGAGAGCGAGAACCCTGGTGGCGAACCAAGGAAAGGAGTGAGTCAATAAACATGTGACAGAGGCATTGCAATTGGATAAAGCAGGTGACCAGGCTGAGGCCAACCCCAAGAGGGCTGGAGGGCCTCAACGGCAAGGGCAGTGCAACGGTAGGCTTTCAGCCAGAACGGGGGCCACCGGGGCGCTTCCGCCAAAGAGTCAGGTGAGGTCGGAGGCACTCTGGCAGAAGCGATCATTGCAGTGCTCCCTAAGGAGGGTAAAGATCCTTCGCTCCCGAAAAACTACAGACCCATATCACTGATTAATATAGACTGCAAGATCTTAGCTATGATACTCTCTGCCCGCCTTCAGAAGGTCCTTCCCCAATTAGTTCATCCGTCCCAAGCAGGGTTCCTTAAAAATAGGTTGTCCAGCGACAACACGAGGATTTTAGCACATGTATTAGAAAAGGCGAAATTAATAGACACACCCACAGTAGCTATAACGTTGGATGCCGAAAAAGCCTTCGACAAGGTAGATTGGTCCTTCCTCGAAGCAGTCCTACATAAATTCAACCTAGGTGACACCTTTACGAGATTGGTAATGTCCTTATACTGCTGCCCCTCAGCAAGGGTTCGAGCGGGTGGTTCCTTTTCCTCCTCCTTTTGTCTAAAGCAGGGCACGAGACAGGGATGCCCCCTATCTCCCTCATTGTTCTTACTAGCAATCGAACCGTTCTTGTATCACATAAGGAACGACGCTAATATAGCGGGCATTACATTTGGGGATTGTACGGTTAAATTAACAGCATACGCGGATGATGTGCTTGTCTTATCTGAGAGAGCTGATGAAGCAATTCCTGCACTTATGGCTGACATCGATGAATTCTCCAAGGTATCTGGCTACAAGCTCAATAAAGATAAAACGGAGGTTAAACTCCTGAACAACATAGGGGACAAAGGTATCATTGGGGACTCTGGTCTTACCTGGCAGCCTCACTGTTTTAAATATCTGGGGTTGGACTTCGACAAAGATCTGGTTTCCACTCTGAAGATAAATGAGGAACTAACTTTAAAGAAGATAGCTACACTATTGGAAGGGTGGTCTCCGAAGTTCATCTCCTGGTGGGGCAGAGCGGAGACGCTCAAGATGATGACTACTCCGTTGGTCAACTATCTAGCTAGCATGCTCCCTATGTCGTTTTCGGACAATTTTATTACTAGAGTAGACAAACTGTTTGGTAACTTCCTGTGGCGTGGCAAGAAAGCCAGGATTGCACTAAAAAAGCTGCAATTAGCGAAAGATAAAGGCGGCCTGGGCCTGCCCTCTTTCAGGAATTACCAGACAGCATTCCTCTGCAAACAAGGTGCCCAATGGTTGACAAATTCCCCTCTCTATACTCCGATATGGATCAATATTGAGGAATCCTTAGTAAATCATGCCCCTCTTGCATCCTTCCTCACTATGGACCTAAAACATTTACCACACTCCAAATATATAATCCTGAATACTAGACGGGCGTTACTTAGACTAGACCTCACACACAAAACAAGGTTAACATTCACTAGGTCGTCTTTCTTGTCCTTGTGGGGAAACCCCTATCTTAAGCATAACGTAGATAGACTGGGCTGGGAATCATGGTCCGGGAAGGGCATTAACTTAGCAAAGGATTTGTATGATGATAAAGGTCCAATCCCGTTCTCGACCTTGCAACAGAAATATGACCTTACTCCGATGGAATTTTATGAATTCTTGAAAATCAAAGCTGCTCTGACCGCTCGTAACTTCTCTCCCTACACCCCTTGGTTAATACTCCATCTCCCTCGATTTATGTATGCGGGTCACTTTGTCTCTAGGGTTTATAAATTGTTATTACCTCTACCCACGAAAGCTCATAAAAAGGTGGAATTGAAATGGGAGGCTGAACCGAACCCAACGGGAATATGTTTTGATTGGGAAATAATCCATAAGGCTGCTCTTACCCATAAAGTATCTCCCATCCTATTCCAGACAAAATATATGCTTATAAACCTCTACAGCATCTTTCAAAAAAGAAGTGAAATCGCTCCTCATGGCTAAATTTAACATGAGCTATGGTTATAACTGTTTATACGCCTCTTGATTGTACAGAACAATACGTTTACTATATACCTGTTTGTTCCCTATATTTACCCTGTAAAGCGCTCTGATAGCAATGGTCTTGTTCGCGCTATATAAAACCTTCATAATAAATAAATAAAATAAATAATTATGAAGGTCCAGAGCTAGATGAGGACCTACAGGAGCTGCTAGAGAGAGCGAGAACCCTGGTGGCGAACCAAGGAAAGGAGTGAGTCAATAAACATGTGACAGAGGCATTGCAATTGGATAAAGCAGGTGACCAGGCTGAGGCCAACCCCAAGAGGGCTGGAGGGCCTCAACGGCAAGGGCAGTGCAACGGTAGGCTTTCAGCCAGAACGGGGGCCACCGGGGCGCTTCCGCCAAAGAGTCAGCGGTGGAGAAAAAAGCCAACAAGGATCCCAGTGATGCGAAAACTCTCTTCGGACTACGCATCAGATTATGAAGAGGAGACGGACCAAGGTGTTGGAGGGGTGCTTGTAGAAAATACAGCGGCAGCCTCAGTGTCCACAGCACAACAAGACAAAGGACAAAAGAGAGCTAACGGTGAGCATGCAGCGCACAGCGAGAAGGGGGCCAATGGGCTGAGTAATGGTGGGGGCGAAGAAATTGCCGCTGGGAATACCAATGGTGAGGTAGCTAGCCCTGGCTAACTAGCACTGGTACCTCAGGTAGCTGTGCAAGGGGGAAGGGACCAGCCTAGCAGTGTGGGGCAAGGGTTTCGGGGCAGGCCGGGGTGCAGGGCCCAGGGCAATGGCAGGGCAGTCCAGCAGGGGTATGGGGGCAAGGAGTAACCCCATTCAACTGGCCTCCATGGTGGCCAATCACCAGGCACAGGAATTTCACAGACGCTGCCTGCCCCCAAACATCCGTGGCAAGGAATGGGTGCTTGGACAAACCAAGGCGGCTGGGGTTCGGTCGCACTGGTACAGGATGGTTCACAGCTGGGCACACAAGAGGCCACTAGAGAAGGGTAACCAGGTGTGCTGCAGGCAACAGAGGAGGTTGGAAAATAGGCCAGTGTGTCAACCGTTGCAGAAGCGGAAGTGCGGTCAGGCAAAGAGGTGTCCAAAGCTGGGAGTGGTGTGGCCATAGTGACAGGTGGGGAAGGGAAAGCAACTAATGACTATGTGAGACCCTCCCCAGGAGACCCCCAGCCATAGCCAAACTGGGCTAGCCAGTCTCATCCCCCCTAGCAGTGAAGGAGAGGATATGGTGAAAAGAATACATTGACATCTTTTCACTACTAGAAGTGCGTTAAGCAGGTTTAGACCTCACAGTACAGGATAAGAAGGAGGAGGATAAGAAGGGAAAAGGGAGGCAGTGGGTGGAGCGGAGTATTGAGAATTGGCACCGGGCCTTCAGAACATTAGCCAGTGTGTTTGTGCAAAAGTTCCTGCAGAGCGTAGCAGCACTGTTTTTGCATGAACAAAAAGTACACGAGGCACAACTAAAATACCAGTGGGATGCTTGGTTACTCAATGACGTAGATTTCTGCCTAAAGATGCAAAAATGGCCATGCATTGACTGGGATCATCAAGGTGTGGAGGGGTACACCACACATATGGTAGCGGCCAGGGAGTGAGTCGGGAGCAGAGTAGTTCTTTCAGGGAAACTGGCACAAACCGGAGCAGGAGGGGATTCCTCATTAAGGTAAAAAGAAACCATACACAGTTGGGAGGATGGGAAAAAATTGCAACTCCAACTGCTGGAAGTATTACAGAAATGAATGCAAGTGGTGGCAGTCATGCAAGTTCAGACACGCCTGCGTGAACTGTGGTGGTTGGAGGGGGTTCATGCCCAGCCATTGAATACAGGCAACGCAAGGAGCAAGAGGACATAAAAAAAGGAGGTAACAAAAAATAGATACGCAGGGGCACGAAACCAGGCAGCGGCAAGCGAGTCACCTATGCAGCTACCCACACCCCTTATAACAGTGAATTTGCTAAGATTACTAACCAGCTCCCCTAATTCAAGGGAGAAGCAATTACTAGCAGAAGGTTTCCTGAGGAGCTTTAAGATCCCTTATCAAGGCCCACTGAGATGGCGCCTTAGCCGAAATGTAAAATCAGTCATAGACAAACCCGAAGCAGCCAAACACAAGGTAAGAAAAGAGGTCTGCTTAGGGAGAGTGACTGGCCTCTTTACAGACCTTCCATATAAAACTCTAGTGGTATCTCCATTGGGGTTGGTGCCCAAGAAGGAGCCGGGGCAGTTCAGGCCGATCCATCACCTGTCATATTCAGAGGGGGAGTCAGTGAACAACGGACTGGAGCAGGATAGCTGCTTGGTATCCTGTGCTACTATTGTCAATGCCATAGATCAAATCAGGGCAAGTGGGAAGGGGTCCATGCTAGCTAAGGCAGACATTGAGTCAGCATTCCGTTTACTACCAGTGCACCCAGAGAGCTACCACCTACTCAGCTTCAAGCTCAAAGAGGTGTTCTACTACGACAAATGCTTACTGATGGGTTGTGCCATTTCTTGCTTGTACTTCGAGGCCTTTAGCAGCTTCCTGGAGTGGGTCTTGGGGATGTGTCCTCCAGCTGGGGGACGAGTACACTACCTGGTTGATTTTTTGTTTATCGGCAAACCAGGAACCTCTGAGTGTGCAGACTTGCTAAAACAATTCATAGAGTTGGCCAGGGAGGTAGGAGTACCGCTGGCTCATAAAAAACAGAAGGCCCCACCACAAAACTATCCTTTCTTAGCATCAAATTAAATACAGTACTGGTCCAGTGCAGGCTACCATCAGCAAAGGTGGACGGCTTGAGATAAAACAGTAGCATGGATGTTAGGGCGCAGAAAAGCTACAACAACTAACTGGTAGAAAAACTAAATTTTGCAACACGAGTGATCCCTGCCAGGAGGCCTTTTGCTAGGCGACTGGAATGGCTGACAAGAGGACTGACAAAGAAGCATCACAGGGTCAGGCTGTCACAAGGAGTGAAGGATGACTTGCGGCAATGGACAACATTCCTAGCCGACGTTAACGGGTCACTGAACTGGAGGGAACCATGTGTATTGGCAAACCCATTGGAGATATTCACTGATGCAGCAGGGGGGAGGGCTTTGGGGCCGTCCTGGCATCCTCGTGGGCGGCAGCTTGGTGGCTGGAGGGTTGGCACGGGAGGGGGATCACCAAGAACCTGGCAGTGCTCAAGCTCTTTCCAATCATTGTGGCCTTTTCTTTATGGGAAAAGTGCTGTGTCAACAGCCAAATCACACAATGGGTGGACAATCATGCAGTGGTCCAGGCCTTGAATCTGGGGTCGGCACACTGCCCAATAGTGGTGTGCCCGCTGAGGCACCTGACAGGCAGTCAGTTGAGGGCCAACATTGGGCTCAGGGTGCAGCACATTCCGGGGGTGGAAAATACAGTGGCTGATGCTTTATCTAATTTTCAATGGCAGAAATTCAGAGACTTGGCACCACACGCGGACCGGGATGGGACGGAGATATAGCAAGAACTGTGGAACCTGATAGACCTTATTTGAGCATGTTAGTAGACTGTTCACTAGCCCCCAAGACAGTGACCAATTATCATAAGTGCTTGGAAAATTTCAAAAAGGTAACAGATATTCAAGACATTGGGCAGCTGACCAGTAGAGACGTAGAGGTATTCATACAGTGGGCTTATGCAGGCAACAAGAGTAGATCATGGACACAGAATCACATTAGTGCAGTAGCATACCACACAAAATTGGCAGGCTTAAGCAATCCAGCGAACACTTTTTACTGCAGGGCAGCCATGAAGGGCTTGGGGCGCTTGCAACCTAGAAGGCAAGACGGGAGACGTCCCATAGGTTGCAAAAAATAATGAGGGAGCTGGCAAACATTTATACGCAAAGACATGAACTGCTTCTCTTTCGAGCAGCATTGACGTTAGCCTTCTTTGGGGCTTACAGGGTTAGTGAGTTAGTGACCCTGGCTAGAAGGAATGCGGGGACTGCTTGCTTACGCAGTCATTACACTGCACTGCTTTACAACGCAACTGTTACAATACAACTGCCTTTACATTGCATGCCATTACAACACATGCCATTACAATGCATGTCACTACAACGCATGCCATTACACGCACACCATTACAACGCATGCCTTTACAACGCATTATAAGGCAAGTAAATGAGATTTTTTATTTTGGGGGGGTATTGTTTTTGGAGTAGATGGGAATAGTAAAGTTTACCCCTACATTATCCAACACTCTACCTACTGTTTGCACTTACTGGAGTGGGAATAGTATTTATTACCCTTAAACTATCCAACCCTTAACCTACTGTTGCATTCACTGGAGTGGGAATAGTAATTTTTACCCCTACACTATCCAACACTTACCCTACTGTTGCCCTTAAAGTATTATGCGTTATAATGGTATGCATTGTAATGGAATGTGTTGTAATGGTAGTTTTTAAAAATGCGTTGTAATGGCATGCGTTATAAAATCATGGGATGTAATGGTAGTTGCAACATAAAAACCGCGTTGTAAAAGCATGCATTGTAATTGTTTGCATTGTAACGTCATATATTCGGTTAGATCTGCTTATGGGAGACAGTGTCATGACAGTACACCTGCGAAGGTCAAACACAGACCAAGAAGGCACAGGCAAACGCACACACCTACATTGCCTGGCAGAAAATGACTGTTGCCCAGTTTGCTGCATCCGGGAGTACCTGAAACACAGAGTACAAGGGGACCGGCTGCTCCTATGTCATGAGGATGGAGCATACCTCACCCGGTTTCAATTTATTTCGGTCCTCAGAATGGCAATTGGGGCTGCAGGTCTCCCACCAAAAGAATTCTCGCCACACTCCTTTCACATAGGTGCAGCCACAACTGCGGCAGCCTGCGGCCTAGAAGAGTTTCACATCGAGCAAATATGAAGGTGGACATCAGGCGCCATTCGGGGATACATTCGACACAACCTAATATGACCCTTTCTTTACCGCAGGTTCCCCGGGGCCACAATGCAGGGTATGGATTCTAGGTCACTCTTGTGACACTAGGGGACAACGATGGGTAATGGCGCGGAGAAACAATGAAGGATGTGGTTGCACATGACGAAGGTACATTGGATGGGCAGGCTGGGGATGAGGTGGGAGCACCTGCTCCCCCACATGCAGGAAGCGATACATCGTGAGGAAAAACCAGACACGGTAGTGGTGCATCTGGGGGGAAATGACCTGGCCATCCTGGGTCGTCGGTACTTAATGGGAGTCGGTATTTCAGGGCTGACAGCAGTTGCCTGATTAGTTAGGCTAGCGAACCTAATTTGGTCGGAAATCATTCCACGAGATCGGTGGAGGGGTGCCCTGGACAACACAGTGGTAGAACGTTCCCGGAGAAAGTTGAATTGTACTATGGCAAAAGTATGCAAGGCGAATGGGTGGGGCTTTGGGAGGCATGGCCTTATTAACTAAAAAACTGAGGGTTACTATGACGTGGATGGGGTACATTTGTCGGAAGTAGGCATGGGATTGTTCCTCCTCAACATAGGTGGGGCTCTTAGGTCATTGGGTTTTAAATGAAGGGTCAGGGCCAAGCAAGGGGGAGCTGGCTGCGGTCGAGAAACCACACGCAGCGTGGCGAGGACAGCACAGAGGGACAGGAGACAGAGAGTAATAGCCAAGGAGTAGCTGCTCAAACCTGTCCTCTTGGGATATCTTACGGCAGGGGCACAGGGAGCAGGCGAAGGGTCAGCATGGGGTCAGCAGAGGGCGACACAGCACTTGCAGCCCGGCCCAGGCATGAGTGCCGCCCACAATACTCGGCAGCAACATGTAGCCTTGAGGCCGCAAAAAGAAGCGTTAGACCTGCTGAGAAGGAGCATTGGATTAGTGCGCTGTCAAAAAAGGGGCTGTGCTGAGAAGGAGAATGATTGGACAGGAACTCCAAATGAGGAGGCGTGAACAATTGGTTTGAAATAGATATTGCATGTTTTGTATGACAATATGTTAAATATTTTTTTTGTAAAACATTTGAGATTTTTACAAACATCACATCTTTCATTGCTGATGGTATTAGCGTACAGTTTGTCCTGCCCAGGGACCGAATATTATGACATGGGAACATATGGTTGTGAAGGATGTTAAGCCTTTTCGCTCAGTCCATTAATTGGCGATGACCCACATGGGTCAGTGTCCATTTACAAGTAGCCTTCACGCTTGCCAGTCCCCCCGTTGCGCTAGGGGTGCGATGTGTATTGTCTCCCCGTACATGAGCTTGTAGGGGTTTGAAAATATCAGCCACATTCTGACCGTAAACTAAATTGGGGCATAAAACTGGGATGCGCTGCGTCTTATGTTATGGGTACTAGTATGCGAACGCATGAGAACTGCACTACTGCGGGACATCCTGATGTAGGTACGCCGGGGTGGGTAGGAGGAGGGAGAAGGGACAGCGCTAAGAGCTATCTACGTGGGAGAGTGGTGTTGGGTCATTGGCAGCCTGTAGGTCTGGCCTGTCGGGTGTCCGGACCCCTGGGTACCCTCCCGAGCACCCTTTGGGTCTGCAAGCGCCATTGGGGAATCACCCCTGTGTCTCCGCCTCGGTCGCCATTTCTTGAGTAAAGGAGTGAAGTAGCATGGCCCATGGCATGGAGATCGGGGGCTTCAGAATTCCCTGGACTACCTCCCTCTGTAGTATTCCCTCCTCCGCTGCGCCCCATTTCTTGACCGCCTTCCAGTTCATGGTTATACACCATTTGGCCAGGAGGAGCACTAGGGAAGCGAAGCGCATTTCTACTTTCATGTGTTTGTGATGCATACAGATACATAGGGCGCTAGCCTCCCATGTGTTAAGTTCTCGCAGCCTCGTGATCGTCCTAAAGGTATTATGGACAGTACGCCCGCAGCTGTGGAGGGATGGGCAGTCCCATAGCATGTGGGAAAATGTGGTAGCGGGCACCCGGCATCTGGGGAAGGCGAAGGACCCACCGGGGAAATACTTTTGGAGTTTTTCTGGGGTGAGGTACACCCAATGCAGGATATGTAATTGTACGTTTTTGAAGCGGTAGTTTCGAGATACCTTCTTGGTGAATACTAGCGCTTTGACCCATTCCCCCTCATGTAAAGGCCTGCGAAAGTCAGTTTCCCATTCTTCCCTGAAGGATGCTAGTGTAGGCTGCTTAAGGGACTGTACGGCCTTGTAGATACAGGTAACTATGTGTCGCCCTGAGCCCATTTGTAGGATTGCATGAAGGACCGAGTGTGTAGGGGGTTCTTCATCAATTGTGTGCCAATGTTGACGGCATTCATTTAAGAGCTGCCTGTGCAGCAAGAACTCCTCTAGGGAGATCAAAGTCTGTTACAAGTGCCTCAAATGTCTGCAACTGTCCGTCAAAGTAGAGCGTCCCAACGTCCGTCAGGACGTGCTCCGTTCATACGTGCAACATTCTCTCTGTGTAGTGCGTACGCCCTTTGGGAAGTCCTACTAGTGGCAGGAGAGGGGAGTACGGAGGCGCCGTACGAATCATTTTGTGGATGCGTGCAAGACAGGCACGTGTCGTCATCAACTGGAGTGGCATGGCCGGGGTGGCGTAGCTCTTGGCAGTAACATACGGTGAACGGCGGGAGTTTGAAGTTGTCCAGCCGTGGTGATCCACTCTCTCTGCGCTTGTCCCGTCGTCCATCGGGACACCCATTGTAGTTGGGTGGCCAAAAAGTAGGCCTCTAAGGATGGCGAAGCAAGTCCTCCTTGGTCAAGAGGTAGCTGCAATTTTGCCAGGGCAATATGCCTGTGGCCGGATCTCCAGATGAGGGTCCCAAGCAGGGCATCTAGTTCACTGAAAAACGAACGGGGGAACCACTGGGAGTTTGGAGAAGAGGTATAGGAGTCTTGGGAGTAGGATCGTTTTGGCTATCGCTATCTTGCCCGTGACTGCTAGTGAGAGACCTTTCCAGAAGTGTATGGATGATCTGATGCCCGCCATCATTTTTCGATAGCTACCCTCATAGATGTCCTGCGGCGTATGGTACAGTCGGACTCCCAGGTACCGCACTGCTTGGGAGCTCCATGAGATGTCAATGTTACCTAGCCTCAGCTGGCATTGGGGCAGTGCCTGTACTAAGGGCTATACAATGGATTTTGGACCAGTTAATTCTGAGTCCAGCCACTTCCTCAAAGTCTTGCAAAATGCGCAAGATAGGGGTGAGGTCTGCTGCTATGTCCCGGACATATATGAGGACATCATCGGCGTATAGTGACACCGCATGTGTGGAATTGACAATAGGGATTCACCACTCCTCACCTGCGGCCCGGAGGCAAGCCGCCAATGGCTCCATAGCCATGGCAAAGAGTAGGGGGGAGAGTGGACAGTCCTGCCGGGTAGCGCAATGGACCAAAAAGGGGCGGAGATGAGGGGACCTATTCTTAGCCTGGAGGTGGGCGTGGAGTATATGAGACTAGTATATGCCTGGAGGCGAGGTCCCATACCCATTTGTTGCAAGACTCGAAACAAGTATGCCCATGAAAGGGTATCAAAGGCCTTCTCCAGATCCAAGACCAGACATGCCACCCGGGGGAAACTGTCCCAGATCTGGTCCTGCACGTGGAACAACCGCCGAATATTGTAGGAAGAGTTCCCACCTGGCACAAATCCATTTTGATCCGGATGAATCAACTGCAGGAGGACAGTGGCTTATCTATCCGCGAGTACTTTCCCATAGATTTTATAGTCCGCAGGCAATAGGGCTATGGGCCAATAAGAGCCCAGTTGATGCGGATCCCTGTCCGGTTTAAGAAGGGACACTATAACCGATTCGCACATAGATCGAGGTAAGGTGCCCTCATCAAGTACCACCCGGAATTGCCTCTCTAGTTGGGGGACTAATTGGGAGGTGGAGGTGTGGTAGAATTCTAGTGGAAGACCATCTAGTCCAGGGGGCCTTGTGGGTAGCTAATGCATTCATGGCATGTCTAATTTCCAGCGCTTGGATGGGGTTGTCAAGTTCTTGGCGGGTGACGCGGTCTATCTGGGGCAGCTGATGGCGAGCCAGGAATTGGAAGAGGGTCACCTCAGATGTCTGCTCAGGGCTAGTGTATAATGATGCGTAATACTCTCGAAAGGCTTGCAGGATTGCGTCCTGGGAATATAATAGGACATTCTGAGCATTATGAATGGCCGCGATTGGCGGGAGGGTCGAATCCGTCTTGACCAGCCATGCCAGTAACGTGCCAGCCCTGTCACCTTCTTGATGTATGATATACCTACACAAGCTGAGTAATGCCTCTTCGTATGCTGTTTTTGCGGCAGCAATTTGGGCCGGGTGGCTTTATCTGGGTCAGTCTCTTTTGTAAGATCGGACAGCACTTGCTCTGTGCGTTTTATGTCGCGCTCCAAGACTTGACGGACTCCTGTGACGTGTCGAATACATGTGCCCCGTATAACTACATTGAAGGCGTCCCATTCTACCGCACGCCTGGTGGCAGTGTCAGTGTTCTCCCGGAAGTACAGGCTAATATGGCCCACCTGAGTTTGCTTGAAAACCGGGTCATCTAGACATTCTCTGGGGAGACGCCATGTAGGGACAGGGGGATGCGGGGAACGCCATCGCAGTGTGAGTGTGTGTGCGCCATGGTCTGATATGGTCCTGCCCAGGTAGACCGTATCTAAAATAAGAGGTTGGATAGTGGAGGAACATAGGAAACTGTCCAAGCGCACTCTGAGGTCATGTGGTACTGAGTGGAACTAGTAGAGACTTATGGTGGGGTTCCTAGCACGCCAGGCATCCGTGAGGGAACAATGGCATGTCCATGTCGTGAACCTTTTTTCCTGCGCCGCTATGAGAGACAACAGATGGGGGTTCGGGATCTGTCCAGTGTTATGTCTTGCACGCAGATGTAATCTCCTCCCAAAACCCATGGGACTTGTGTGTATGTGCTCAGTGGAGTGGAAAGTGCGTCCCAGAATATACTTTGGTCAACATTGGGTCCATATATACTCCCCAATAGTACCGCTTGGCCGTCCAGCTGTCCCTGTAGGAAAACGTATCGGCCTTCTGGGTCAATGGTCCCTAGCTGACGAGCTAGTGGTGCTGCACCTGCGCGCCTGGGAGGCATTGAAGCCTGTGACTGTTGTTGGGCAGCCTACTCAGCGGCCTCATTACTTATCTCTACTGATGAAGGATATTGATCCAGAAACACAAGTCGAGTCTCGTGTCTAGAGATGCCTGGAGATACCAAATACCTACTTGCACCAAACTTGGTGAAACACTTACAAACCCTTTCTTTTTTCCATTTGGGAAGACACACGAACTGCATGACCCAGAATGCACAGGGGTAATCCAGCTGAGAGGTGGAGCAGCGTGCGCTCAATCCTGTTTACTGTTTAAGGGCTCCCGCGAGCCTCCCTAGCTGACGAGCTAGTGGTGCTGCACCTGCGTGCCCGGGAGGCATCGAAGCCTTTGACTGTTGTTGGGCCGCCTACTCAGCGGCCTCATTACTTATCTCTACTGATGAAGGATATTAATCCAGAAACACAAGTCGAGTCTCGTGTCTAGAGATACCTGGAGATACCAAGTACCTACTTGCACCAAACTTGGTGAAACACTTACAAACCCTTTCTTTTTTCATTTGCGAAGACACACAAACTGCATGACCCAGAATGCACAGGGGTAATCCAGCTGAGAGGTGGAGCAGCGTGCGCCCAATCCTGTTTACTGTTTAAGGTCTCCTGCGAGCCTCCCTTGCTGACGAGCTAGTGGTGCTGCACCTGCGCACCCGGGAGGCATCGAAGCCTGTGACTGTTGTTGGGCAGCCTACTCAGCGGCCTCATTACTTATCTCTACTGATGAAGGATATTGATCCAGAAACACAAGTTGAGTCTCGTGTCTAGAGATGCCTGGAGATACCAAGTACCTACTTGCACCAAACTTGGTGAAACACTTACAAACCCTTTCTTTTTTCATTTGCGAAGACACACGAACTGCATGACCCAGAAGGCACAGGGGTAATCCAGCTGAGAGGTGGAGCAGCGTGCGCCCAATCCTGTTTACTGTTTAAGGGCTCCCGCAAGCCTCCCTAGCTGACAAACTAGTGGTGCTGCACCTGCGTGCCCGGGAGGCATCGAAGCCTGTGACTGTTGTTGGGCAGCCTACTCAGCGGCCTCATTACTTATATCTACTGATGAAGGATATTGAATCAAAAAACACGAGTCGAGTCTCATTTCTAGAAATGCGTGAAGATACCAAGTACCTACTTGCACCAAACTTGGTGAAACACTTACAAACCCTTTCTTTTTTCATTTGCGAAGACACACGAACTGCATGACCCAGAATGCACAGGGGTTATCCAGCTGAGAGGTGGAGCAGCGTGCGCCCAATCCTGTTTACTGTTTAAGGCTCCTGCGAGCCTCCCTAGCTGACGAGCTAGTGGTGCTGCACCTGTGCGCCCGGGAGGCATCGAAGCCTGTGACTGTTGTTGGGAAGCCTACTCAGCGGCCTCATTGCTTATCTCTACTGATGAAGGATATTGATCCAGAAACACGAGTCGAGTCTCTTGTCTAGAGATACCAGGAGATACCAAGTACCTATTTGCACCAAACTTGGTGAAACACTTACAAACCCTTTTTTCATTTGTGAAGACACACAAACTGCATGACCCAGATTGCACAGGGGTAACCCAGCTGAGAGGTGGAGCAGCGTGCCCCAATCCTGTTTACTGGTTAAGGGCTCCCGCGAGCCTCCCTAGCTGACGAGCTAGTGGTGCTGCACCTGCGTGCCCGGGAGGCATCGAAGCCTGTGACTGTTGTTGGGCAGCCTACTCAGCGGCCTTATTACTTATCTCTACTGATGAAGGATATTGATCCAGAAACACGAGTCGAGTCTCGTGTCTAGAGATTGCTGGAGATACCAAGTACCTACTTGCACCAAACTTGGTGACCCACTTACAAACCCTTTCTTTTTTCATTTGTGAAGACACACGAACTGCATGACCCAGAATGCACAGGGGTAATCCAGCTGAGAGGTGGAGCAGCGTGCGCCCAATCCTGTTTACTGTTTAAGGGCTCCTACGAGCCTCCCTAGCTGACGAGCTAGTGGTGCTGCACCTGTGCGCCCGGGAGGCATCGAAGCCTGTGACTGTTGTTGGGCAGCCTACTCAGCGGCCTCATTACTTATCTCTACTGATGAAGGATATTGATCCAGAAACACGAGTGGAGTCTCGTGTCTAGAGATGCCTGGAGATACCAAGTACCTACTTGCACCAAACTTGGTGAAACACTTACAAACCCTTTCTTTTTTCATTTGCGAAGACACACAAACTCATGACCCAGAATGCACAGGGTTAATCCAGCTGAGAGGTGGAGCAGCGTGCCCCAATCCTGTTTACTGTTTAAGGGCTCCCGCGAGCCTCCCTAGCTGACGAGCTAGTGGTGCTGCACTTGCGCGCCCGGGAGGCATCGAAGCCTGTGACTGTTGTTGGGCAGCCTACTCAGCGGCCTCATTACTTATCTCTACCGATGAAGGATATTGATCCAGAAACACAAGTCGAGTCTCGTGTCTAGAGATGCCTGGAGATACCAAGTACCTACTTGCACCAAACTTGGTGAAACACTTACAAACCCTTTCTTTTTTCATTTGCGAAGACACACAAACTGCATGACCCAGAATGCACAAGGGTAATCCAGCTGAGAGGTGGAGCAGCGGGCGCCCAATCCTGTTTAATGCTGTGGAACTGTTCCTGGAATGGAACTCCGGGGCGCACCCATATAAGGGTGCCATCGAGCAAAGGCCCAATACGTAGTAGCGCATATGATCCCTCTCCAGCGACTATGCAGCTTCGTCACCTCCGCCGCCGTAAGGTGCGTTTCTTGCAGGAACGCGATGTGCGCGTAATGTCGCTTTAATGTAAGCATAGACTGAGTACCGTTTACGCGCAGTGTGCATTTCCCACAGGTTCATGGTAAGGATGGTGATGGTGCCGGTTTGTGTCATCGGTGAGGGTGTATGGTACTTAGGGTTTGAAGAGCCCCTGGACCCCCTATAAGAGCCCGAGCTCTAACCTGTCCCTCCAATGTCTGCTGTAGGATGGTGTTCGTGCAGCTACTCAGCGGCATATTAGTAGGGACACAGTGCAGTATGGAGGTGCTCAGTGGGGGGGGAAACTGGGGTGGGGCAAAACGCAGCCCCAATGCAGGGGACCCATCGACAAAAGCGATACATCCAAACTAGCTCTCTGTTGGCGTGAGAGCATCAACAATTTGTAGGGGTGGCAGCCTGTGTCTGTGAGGTATCTCAGCTTGTGGACTATGCGCGCAAGTTAATGACTGCTCGCTGGTCTACATAAGTGATTAAAGGGCTGAACTGGCCTAGAGTGGCAGGTGGGTGCGAGTATAGGGAGATTGCTTATGCCGGCGCCCCAGAAGCTTCTCCTCCCCCCTGATGCTTTCTGTAAGGTCCAGATGTCCATTTATATCAGGTCATCAACTGATCGCAGGGTGACCGAGGGTAAGGCCACTGAGTCCACACCTGATTGCGTTGGTTCACTGTCTCCTTCCTCCTCTGACATGAATATGTGGGGGGCTCACTCAATGTCTTTCAGGGGAGGGGGGCGTAGGTTCGCCACCGCCTTCAGGGCTTTTCCTCTCTCTTGGACTATTTGCTCCAAGTCTGGGGACCCCAGGGTGTGTGGGAGTGAGTTGGAGGTGCCCTGTCGGTTACAACGTTGTGAGCGTTGCCTTCTGGATCCTTGTGTCGCAGTATGCTGTTCGTGGGCATGCTCTGTGCGTGGACCGTGGCACCGTGCTGGTCCATCCAATCGTACACATCTTCCGGGGTCGCGAAGAAGTGAGTGGCAACCTCATATGTATGACTTTAAGGCAGGCAGGGAATAGCAGGGAGTATTGCATCTTCCCCGCTCGTAAACGCCGCTTCACCTTCAGGAAGGATGACCTTTGACACTGTACCGCTCGGGAATAATCAGGGAAGATCATGATGGTTCTGTTCTCCACCCAAAGCTGCCCAGCCTGACAAGCCACTCTCAACACCGCATCCCGGTCCCTGAAGTGTAAGAATTTTGCCAGCATTGGGTGTGGTGGGGCTCCCGGCAGGGGGCGACGCACCAGGACTCGATGGGCCCTCTCAATGGAAAAGAACACTGACTGCTCTGTGTCTGGCGTGAATGACTTGGTCCAGGTCACCATGTACTCCACCGCATCCGCCTTTTCAATTCCTTCTGTCAGGCCGAGAACGCGTATGTTGTAGCGCCTCGAGCCCCCTTCCAAGTCGTCGATTCGCTCTTCCATGGTGGACACGCGGCCTATCAACGTTTGTATCGAGTCTTGATGAGTCCGGATCATAGGCTGGAGGGAAGTGACTGTTTTTTAATTATTCGATACATTTTCGATGGTCGTCGCGGAGGAGGCTAATGTCTGTTGTCAGGATGCCCAGTTGCTTTTCCATGGAGAGCCTGGATTGCTCTATGGCCTATAGTACTCTGCCAGTTGGCCGATAGGGAGACATCCGCCGCTGTGGCATCATCCTTGGAGGCCCCCGTGGAGTGATTGTGGGTAGCGTCTGAGGTAGCCCCTTGGGCCGCTGCAGTCGCTCTTGGCTTGCCCATTCCGTCAGCGGGGACCACGCAAGCGCAACGGGCGTTGGCGCCTAGGCGAAGCGCTGGCCCGACCAACCGCGCGTCTCCCGGTGTCGTGTCTTGGCTAGCCCTTCTTATTAATGGAGTTATCTCCGGGAGGAGACGGAGTGCAGGTAGATCCTCGGATGCCAGGTGCGCCGAGAGACAAATGCTATCAGCCAGGTTGCCAAATCAGGCCCCTGACAGGTGGTCAGAACTGCCCCCCTGCCCCCGGCAGGTAGGAGCATATGGTCGAGCTCAGCACAGCGCAACCGATTCTATGTGCCGCTCGTTGTTGGATTTGCACCGCCCTGGCTGTGGACAAAAACTTGCGGCGCCCCCCCCAGAACGCCTCTGTGCCTGTTCGGTGATGTGGTAGTTGGTCCCTCTCGAAATTGGGGGTGTTGGCACAGTCTTTGTCGCCCAGGACTGGTTGTGGTACGCCTCCGCAAATACTGGTGGGGTCAGCAGGTAACAGTTCCACCTCGGTTCAGCACAGGAGCAGGCTGTGCCCAGGCCAACAGTCTCTTGATGCACACTTCCACCAGGGAGCCTATGGACGACCCTCCCAGGCGCACTGAGGCTGGTGCTGTCCTTAGTATTGTGCGCTGGAAAGCCAAGCTGTAAGTTCTGCTCAGGTTGGATGAAATCAGGAGTTGACTCGGAGAGGCTGAGATTAGGAGCAGTCACAGCTCGGAGAGGCTGAGGTGAGGAGCAGAATGCAGATGGCCAAGGTTGACACGACGAGCACACAGGCAGCACAGGGGCTCCACCGCCTGCCGCACTTCAATGAGACTCAGCAGTGCTTGTCACTTAGGGCCGCCATGTTGGAGTCAGGCACGCCGCCTAACAGTCGCGGCCTGCAGCGTTGTTGTGAAGGCGCCCAGGGTCTCCCACCCGCCCCAAAGCACCGACAGTCGGGCTCACCAGGGCGCCGCTGGCAACCAAGGAGTGCAGGAGGCCCGCCGCACAAGTCCGCCGCCCGGCTCACCAACGAGAGTCCCACCGCACCCAAGGCCTCCGCAAGGCCGGGCCGCCCCCAGCGGTCTCCCGGCACTTCACCATGGCAACAGTTGGCCGCAGGGATCCTCTCATCGATCCTTGGACGGGGCACAGGTGAGTCCCAGGCTGCACTTCTCTTCAGGGATAGCGGGCAACAGGGCACCCCCACTCATTTCTTTGACAGGAGACCGGCCAAGTCTGGGTAACAGGAGGCAGTTACAGCTGGTCCGTCAGTGTTGGCGCCATGTGGTCACACGGCGCTCCTATGTTTCCGTCAGGCGGCTGGGTCCCCCTCATGTATCCGCTGCTTTCTGGTCGTATTTTCGTAGGGCTCCAGGAGTTCTCGGCGGGCCGCAGGAACGCTGCAGGCTCCCGAGAGCTTAATTTTCTTGTCCGGGGACCTCCGCGCAGTCTGTCGCCATCTTGTGCTCCACACCGCCCCTCTACCCTAGAGCCAGATTCTTGCCTTTGCAAGGCACCCTGGCCGTTGCTGGTACTGGCATTGGGTGCCCGGTGTGCTCCGGTGCGGCCAAACATCGTCGGTGACCAGCTGGGCTGTTTGGACAGGGTCGAGATGGAAGCCCTCATGCAGAGTCTCCGCTTCGGCACGTCCGCCATGGTGGCCATCTTAACCATGCCCGACAATATGTTAAATATGTTAATAAAAGCTGAAGCATTTTTGCACCATCACAAATTTTCTGTGAGCACGGGAAAATGGGGGTTCAGGGGTGCAAGGGACTTGCCCTCCTGGGAGGGGTTTGGTATTGAAAGCTGGTTTCTCTAATGAGGTAGCTGTGGCTTGAAGAAGGTCCTCTTTAGCTGGAGGAAACTACTGCTAGGTGAATGTAAACTGCTGATAGGTTACTAGATTTTCCTACTCAAAGTAGTTCACAGTAATCTTTTTTATTCTGTTTCAAGTGGTTCAGGTATATTTTATGTCTACTGGGAAATGTAAATATAGGCTAAAGAAAGTGTTTGAGAGCACAGTAAACAAGCATTTGCAATGCAATAGGTCTCGCATTTGTGAGAGTTTAAGCTATTGGCATTGTAAATGACAATACCTTTTATTTATCTGTTTTGCTAATTAACACATAAATAAAAGGCATTGTCATTTACAATGCCAATAGCTCAAACTTTTGTAAATGAGAGAACTATTAAAAGAAGGGGCCACAATTGTCCCAGCTGCTCGGAATGTGAAAGCACACATGGTGCGCTGATGTTGCTGGAAAGCATGTCATGCCTGCAGGAGAAACTCACTAAAGAATAGTGCTTACAGACTAAAAAAGATATACCATGTAACAACAGAAGTAAAAGGGCCAGTCCTCATGGGAGGTTACAAATGAAGACAAAGTGGTACTATGAAGGGACTAGCAAGCCGTTTAATGAATCAGAAGCCAGCATTTACGAAGGACAATGACACAAGCTAATGACAAATATGGGCGGAGAGTAGGCGGGCCATCTATTCCATACTCCAATGCACTATGCCGCAAAGCAGCGCATGCGCTGCCCAGGCTCGACCTAAAATTGTTTTAGATGGCTTGGCAGTGATATGTAAATAGGAACTCGCATAGATTGTTTTGGTGCAATACCTCTGCCCAAATGGTGTGTGCCCCATTATTTATTGTTCATAATAACAATTATTTTACAGAAAGAGAATTTATGAAATATGGATTACTTTCGCACTTTTCTTGGAGCAACTCTAAATCAATTTAAGCATAAACATTTAATTTTAAATAGGACATGTTTCACAAAATTGTTCCCTGGCTTCCTACAAAATACCACGTAAATGCTTGAGAGAAATACTGAAATGAAATGTCTTCCAAAATGTTTTCACGTTGTTTCATTTCAGGCAAAAGTTGCTTATCTGGTCCAGTTTGTTTGCACTATGGTAATTGTGATCCTACATTTCAAACGGGAAAATTTCAGTGAATACAAAGAATAAAATAAAACATAAAAAGCCACTGTATGAGGTTTTCTTATAGCTCATTGGAGAATTAGAGATCTTTCAGAGAAATCAACCTGAGTCCTTTACATCACACGAGTAACCATATCTACACTAAGGCCCGATTACCACTCTGGCGGTCCACGTACCACCAGAATCACAGGGCCTCGGCAGTGGTGGTCTCCCAACTGCCCTATCATGAGTCGGGCGGAGGGACCATCGAAGCCCCACCGCAGTCGCCAGGGATCTTTCTTCTCCGCCGACTGTGTCATGGAGGTTCCTCCTCCATAAACACTGTGGTGGAGAGGAAACAAAGGGGGGCCTGCAGGGCCCCCTGTGCCTCCTCCGCATGGGGTGCAGGCAAGGGAGCACACCCTGTGTGCATGCGCCCCAGTTCCTGCACGGCATTGACTTTTCAACCCATGCCGTGTAGGAATTGTTTTTGGTGTTCCCATTGCGTGCCCGTTTTTAGAGGCACCGGCGTGGGAACGCCAAAAACCAGCCCACCAGACAGGGGGAAACTCCTAATCAAGCGGGCAGTCTGACCACGGACTTGGTGTGCAACTGAAGGGTGGACCCGGCACTGCACCGCCAAAGTCGTAATCGGGCCCTATATGTACAACTGAAGCACTTCACTCAGTGATCCTCAGTTTGACATTATTATTTGCTCGCTTGGTGCACATCACCCTCTGGTCCTAGGTAAACAACACACTCGTGGACACTAGCCTGTCCTCGCTTCGTCACTTCACTCTGTGTGCTCCTGATGCCCAACCCCATGTGCTCCCTGCACAGGGTTGGCATGTGAATGCACAGCGCTGCCTGTACCTACCTTGGCTTGTCTGAACCGGTGGCAGGGGTTTCTGCACCTCTGCTGGTCTATGTGCATGGGCACCTTTATAACTGCTGGCCTCTGTGCATGGGTCATCAATGTCTGTGTGCATTGGTTCCTGCATGTCTCTCTATACAAGTGCATAGATCCTTATTTTTTGTTGTTGTGTTTAAGTATTTATCTGCAGGTGGGTTGGCATGTGGGCTTACACGTGTGCTCTAAGTGCATGTGTGCTTATGTGTTGGATTAGTCTGTATACGTAGACTCGAGAAATACAATAACTGGCTTTGAGGGCCATGTGTTCATGAATAGGTCATGCAAAAGGGTTACGGTTTGGTATATTGTTTATCATACAGTTGAATAAATGAATGAATGAAAGTGAATTATAAAGCACAGAGTCTTGCCCCAGGGCGTCTTGGTGCTACAGTTGTCATGCAGGTTGTGATTCCCTTCTCATGCAAATATAGTTTGCAATACCTAGTGTTTGCAAATTAAATTGTGACTTCTTTGAGCTGTATCAGCACACAACACAATCTGAGTCTTGGCGTGGTGCCTACTATCAGGTTCTACTGTTGCCCGACTCACTGGAAGGAATGCTATCAAACTGGAACGATGAAAGGCTGAATTGACCCTCTTGGAATTCCGTCCGGAGAGGGTGCTCCGTTAACAGTGTACTAAGTGTGCCTCGCGACGCTGGCAGATTCGCCGCCTTGGCTGCGAGGTTAAGGCACACGACTCTTTTTTTTGTCGAAAGGGCGGAACACATTGAGAAAGTTGCAAGCATCATGGAACACCATGTGCATTTAACCTTTTTAATGAACAATGCAATCTCTGTGGAAGCCTCGGCTCCAGGGGACACCCTGGACTAATTGCACGACAGGCACGAGGAGTTGCACAACCCCCCGTTCCGGATAACATCTAGGACAGTTAGTTTCTTGCACAGTGGAACAGAAGCCCAGCTCTACCCCTGCTTGCAGCTTCATGGTCGGAATGGCCTATGGGGCAATCTGACAAGCCGGCCCTGGCTGGCGACTTGTAAGGATGACTAAGAGGGAGGTCGGTACGTCCGGTATTTGGGGGAGTCGGGGCCGGGGCTCATTATGCTTAAGTCCTCTGAGTCTGATGTCCCTGAGCTAATGCGTCCCCTCCAGTCATCTGTGTTGAGCTCAAGCATACATGCCAATAGACCCGATTCAGGCGGGAGATTACCGATTTTTCAAGCCAAAAATGGCTTTATTTCAGCTGTCTCCCGCCTGAAATTGCTTTTTCTACAATTGAAGTCAATGGGGAATTTTCATTCTCCCGATTTTTTCCTTTAAATCTCCCACGTGGCTGTCCTAAAATGTTGGCATGTATGCTCAAGGCCGTCGTCCTTCCGAGTTGCATAAAATGATTGCCATTAAATTGAGACACCCATAATCTGTTAACAGCGCCAAGAGACACTCTGTTTTGATTGTGTGCGCTACGGCATATGCCAGTTATATTTATGTATGGTTTATAGTGCCAATATCGGCAAGACACCCCACCCGCATGCACAGCAATCTCATAATAAAACACACAAGACACATTGTTTGTTGGAGAAAACTTGCTGCAGGTTTATCTGCCTGCAAAATATGCCAACTTGGTGGGTCAATTTACGGCCGATCAGAGGGCAGGCAGCAGTAACACCCCTAAGCTGCCCTGCCACCTGAAGTGCCAAATTGCACCGTGGCATAACCAATCGGTGCTCACCATTTTGGGGGATCACCCCTTACATCCTATGGATCACCAGTCCACCCATTTACTCACGCCCCTTGAGGGGGCAGAGCGTATCCAGGCAAGCCCCCAGTTGCCCAGGTTTACAACCGCCCGAAGGACCAACGGGGCGCCGTCGTTCCTCTAGGGTCCTGCCGTAGGGACTTCCTGGGGTTGTTTGGCATTTGCACCCTTGTTGTGGTCCTGAAGAGGGTACCCCTATGTTGCATTCAGCCTCAGGATCACCCTGTAACTCCGCCTGCAACACAAAATAACAAGTTAACAGCCTACCTACCCTAGCCACTCTTCCAGCCAACACGCTGGGTAAGCGGAAGGGAGGAAAAATAAAAGTGGCCTAATTTGCAAATCAGATATATAAACAAGCATTGGCAAAGCCAATAGGTCTCGCCTGTGCGAGAGCTATTGACTTTGGAAATTGTGTTTTAGCCATTATGTACACCAGTGTGGCAGTGTGGTTGCTGTTCAGCATGGCTAAAGATTAGTGACATGGAGTGGGATGGGGTGGGGTAGATTGGGGTAGAGTAGAATGGGGTAGATTGGGGTATAGTGGAGTGGAGTAGATTGACTTAGAGTGTAACAGGAGTAGAGTGGGGTAAGATGGAGTGGGGTGGAGTGGAGTGGGGTAGATTGAAGTGGACGAATTGAGTAAATTAGTGTGGTATATTGGAGTGGGTAGATTGAATTGGGGTAAATTGGGGTGGAGTGGGGTAGATTGGAGTAGTGTAGATTTGGAAAGTTTTCAGTGGGGTAGATAGGAATAGGCTAGATTGGGGTAGAGTGGAGTGGGATATATTCGGGTAGAGGGGAGTTGGGTAGATTGGGGATGAGTGAGGTGGATCGGGGTAGATTGGAGTGGAATAGACTGGAGTGAAGTCAGGTAGATTGGAGTGGAGTAGGGTAGATTGGGGTGGGTTGTGTGAGGGCAGAATGGAATGAGTTTGGGTAGATTGGGGTAGCATGGATTGTGGTGGTGTGGGGTAGATTGGGGGAGTAGGGTAGATTGGAGTGAGATACAGTGAGTTAGATTGGAATGGATTGGAGTGAAGTAGATGGGTAGATTGGAGTGGGGTAAATTGGAGTTAGTAAAACTGAATTAGGGTAGATTGGGGTTGAGTGGTGCAGATTGGCGAGGAGTTTAGTAGACTGGAGTGGGGTAGATTGGGGAAGAATGGAGTGCAGTAGATTGGGATACATTGGAGTGCAGAAGGGTAGATTGGAATGGGCAGGAGTAGATTGAAGTGGAGTGGGAAAGATTAGGATGGAGTGGGATAGAGTGGAGATGGGTAGGTTAGAGTGAAGTGGGGTAGATTGGAGTGGGGTAGATTAGAGTGTGATAGATAGGAGTGGGGTAGATTCGGGTAGATTGGAGTGGAGTAGATTGGAGTGGAGTTGGATAGAGTAGTGTGGGATGGGGTTGGGTATATTGGAGTGAGGGAGATTGGTTTAGGGTGGGGTAGATAAAAGTGGAGTAGACTGGGGTAGACTGGAGTGGGGCGGATTGGATAGGGTAGATTGGAGTAGGGTAGGTTGGGGTGGAATGAGGCAGAGTGGGATGGAGTGGGCTTGGTGGGGTTGAGTGGAGTGAAATAGAAAGGAGTAGAGTTGTTTGGAGTGGGGTAGAGTGGAGTGGGTTAGATTGGAGTGGAGTTGGATAGAGTGGTGTGGGGTAGATTGGGATGGGGTAGGGGTAGACTGGAGTGAGGGAGATTGGTTTAGGATGGAGTAGATTGGAGTGGGGTAGATTGGATTGGGACACATTGGATGGGGTAGATTGAGTAGGGTAGTTTGGGGTGGAATGGGGCAGGGTAGATTGGAGTGGGCTGGATTGGGGTTAGATTGGACTGGGTGGGGGTAGATTTGGGTAGTATGTGGTATATTGGAGTGAAGTGGAGTGGGGTAGATTGGGCAGAGTAGAATAGAGTGTGGTAGATTGTGGTAGAGTGAAGTGGGGTCAATTAGGTGGGTAGGAGGGGTAGATTTGGGTGGTGTAGATTAGAGTGAAGTGATATAGATTGGGGAAGAGTTGAGTAGGGTAGATTGGGGTACATTGGAGTGAGATATATTGGGATATACTGGAGTGGGGTAGATTGGGGAAGAGTGGAGTGCAGTAGATTGGGTAGAGTGGGGTAGATTGGCATAGAGAGGGGTAAATAAGAGTGAAGAGTATTGGAGTGTAGTGGGGTAGATTAGGGTGGAGTGGGATAAAGTGTAATGAGGTAGATTTGAGTGTGATAGATTGAGTTGATTTCGGTAGATTAGATTGGAGTGAAGTGGTGGGATTGGAGTGGAGTGGGGTAGATTTGAGTGTGATAGAAAGCAGTAGGACCGTTTGGATTGAGGTAGAATGGAGCAGATTGGAATGAAGTAGATTTAGTTGGATTGCATGGTGTGATGTAGATTGGGATGAGGTGGTGTCGATTGGAGTGAGGGAGATTGGTTTAGGATGGGGTAGATTGGAGTAGGGTATATTGGATTAGGGCAAATGGATGGGGTAGATTGGAGTAGGGTAACTTGGAGTGGGGTAGGGTAGAATGAAGTGGGACGGTTTAGATTGGGGCTGAGTGGGTTAAATTGGACTGGAGTGGGGCAGATGTGGGTGGCATATGGTGAATTGGAGTGACATGGAATGGGGTAGATTGGGATAGAGTGGAATGGCATGTGGTAGATTATGGTAGTGTGGAATAGGGTGGATTGGAGTAGGTTAGATTGGGTTAGAGTGGAATGGGATTGATTATAGTACAGTGAGGTGGAGTTGGATGGAATGGAGTGGAGTCAAGATTGGAGAGGAGTGAGATAGATTGGTAAAGAGCGGAGTGGGGTTGATCCGAGTGTAGTGGGGTAGATTAGAGTGGAATGGAGTGGGGTAGATCGGGTGGATTATAGTAGGGTAAATTGAAATGGAGTGTGGTAGACTGGAGTGGGTAGATGGAAGATCGATGATTGGAGTGTGGTAGATTGGAGAGGGTTGGGGTGGGGTAGGCATTAGTGGGGCGGGGTAGATTGCAGTGGAGTAGATAGGGGATTGGAGTGAGGTAGATTGGGATTGGGTAGATTTGAGTGGAGTGTGCTAGATTGGCAGAGGTAGATTGAAGTGAAGTGGAGTAGGGTAGATTTGGGTAGAGAGGAATGGAGTGTGGTACAGTGGTGTGCGGTAGATTAACAGTGGACTGGAGTTGGGTAGATTAGGTGGTGGATTGGAGTGTGGTAGATTGAAGTGGAGTGGGGTAGATTGTGTTAGATTGGAATGGGGTAGATTGTAGTGGAGCGTGTGGGGTAGATTTGAATGGACGACTTGGATAGATTGAAGTGGAGTTTGGAGAGGAGTGGGGTAAATTGGGTAAATTGGAATGGAGTGGGTTAAATTGGACTGGGGTAGATTGGAGTGGAGTGGGGTAGAGTTGAGTGGGGTAGACTGAGGCGGAGTCGGACAGATTGGAGTGGAGTGGGTATGATTAGAGTACATTGGAGTAAGGTGGATTGGGGTAGATTGGAGTGGGGTAGATTGAAGTGGAGTGGGGTGGATTGGAGTCGAGTGGGGAGATTGGACTGGGGTAAATTTGAATGGAGTGGGGTAGATTGGATCATAGTGGAGTGCATTGGGATAGATTGGAGTGGAATAGGGCAGATTGGATTAGAGTGGGTTAGATTGAGCTAGGGTAGATTGGAGTGAGGTGGGGTAGATTGGGGTGTTAAACAGGTGTGGGGTAGAGTGGAGTGGGGTAGACTGGGTAGAGGGAAGTGGGGTAAATTGGAGCAAAGTAGATTGGGGTAGATTGTAGCAAAGTGAAGTGGGGTAGATTGGGCTATAATAGAGTGGCGATGGATAGATTGTATAGTGCCCTGCCAGCCCAGGTATTCACCAATAACCACGCTACATACAGAGATTCGTTTGTAGACATCTTTATTCTGCTGTGTGTAAGTCAGAACTCAACATTGTAGGTCTGCCTTCAACTCATCTCTCCAACACTTATGTCACAAGCCTATGGTGTACAGTGGCAACCATAAGAGTTCCAGGGCTCTTTTATTTACAAGACACTATATTTCCCACTTTGTTAAATTAAAGGTTACGTCACAGGCCTACAGGGTACAATAGGAACCAAAAGAGTTCCAGCGTTCTTTTATTTGCAAGACACTACATCTCCGCTTTGTTAAATTAAAAGTTACAACTTTTCAAAATAGATAAATAAGTAAATAAATAAACAGGTGCACAAAATAAATACATGAATAAATGCACACACAATCATAGAAATTCAGACAATTACAATTCTTAAGTTAAATGTTGTGGTGCCTGAATCAAACTTCCTGATCAGTTCACTGGAAACCGGGAACTGGCACTAGAAGAACCAGTGATCTGCAATGGCGAGGTAGAATTATCAGCAGACAGAGTCTATAACCGTCCGTTGGAATTTAGTCTCTACATTGACATAGATGTTTGATGTGTGATGGGCCACATATCAAAAGTGAGAGGAATCTCTTGTAAGGGACTTCCCCAGTGGTGGCTGCTATCAAACGGGGGTGGTGAGGCGGGGGGAGGAATGAAACAAAATGCACTGGTACTGCCACTGCTCGTCCGTTCTTCTTACAACGGACGAAACAGGAAGCACACAGGTTCCTAGACTCCCCTAGCCAATCACGGAGCTGCTGTCACAAGCATGACACTAAACAACAAGAAAATGCCAATACTGATCCATTATTTAGATTAATTCAACCATAGGTGCATGGACCACAAGACAATACACCAGAAAACTCATTAATAGCTTTTATTTAAATAACACAAGCGTTTTTTTCAATTATTCTCTCCTACAGGGAACACATAACTATATGTGATGAACAACAATAAAATGTGAATACATTTCGACACAGGGGCTAGTGATAAATCCACTTACATTTGCATACTTCCAAAACGCATTCACTCTAACAGAACACACTCGTTCAGTATCACACCAAACCCATTCAACCTACTTGGTGCAAAACAACAAGGGGGTTAGAACAAATACACCACCTAGGAAGCATCTAAGATGCCAAACAAAGCTGTGGTTGACTTTACAAAAGATTTTTCTGTATGTACACCCTATAAAATATTTACACTAATATACAACCAATGAAATATTTACAATAATTAGGCATAACACAACCAAGCCTAATTTACAAAACCACTGTTTGGCAAAATATGTGGTCTACGCGTTTCAAATCCCTTTATTCTTGGGACTCTCCTCAGGACCAAAAACTATTCAAAAAAAGGCCACAAGGTCTGGTTTCAAGGAAATCAAGGAGTCGAAAGTCTTTGATGAGAGCCACCTTTAGAATTCATGCGTTGTTTGACTCAATGTTCATATCAGCGGCAATAACGGCATCCTCCAGGCGAGGACCAGTCCTGCTTCTAATGATCCAATGCCTCAATGGAGTTCCGTGCGTCAAAAACACGAAGTTCCCTTTCGAGCGTTAATCTCGATCGTAATAATGTTAGTATGCGAGCCTTAGTCATACCCGTTAATAGTTCGTGGTTGTGGGTATTTGCAGTCAGTATCTGTAACAGAAATTATGGGTAAGAAACCTACTGAGCTTCAGTCTTCCCGTGTGGAGCTCCTGAGTGCTTTACCCCACACCCCCATTTATTGTTTTTTTCAAATTGTTTTTATTGAGCACTGCAAGTAACATACAGAAAAACACAGTAAATCAGATGCCATTTAGAAGCAACACAGAGGGGCAATTCGGCATGTATGCATGTGGTAGCCGTTCATATAAGTAATACAAGGAAATTACAGGTAATATCACATTCCATGTAGCATACGTGTATAAACTGTACAGCTCGACAAATAAGAAAGGACGCTAGCAAAAGACATCCGGCGCAGTACCCATTACCTTCCCCACCCCAACTCAACCCTCCCACCACAATACCCCAACAAGAACTGGTAACTAAAGTGCCGCTATATTGACTACACACCGTCTTGATGGTCCTATGTCCAGCGTGTGCTAGGTCCGAGTGGCCCCAGATGGGGGCGTGTATCGAGAGGGAGGGGGAGGGAGACAGAGGGGAGAGATCAATGGGAGGGAAGGACCAAGTAATAGAGCCGGGGGGGGGGCAAGGGAAGCATTCAGAGTATGGGTGGGCAGAAGTCCGCCAGCGCCTAGGCCCCTGTACCACTGTCTCGCATGCCATTCTGAGATACTCCAGAGTCAGCTTCTTCCATTGCCTTAAATTGCTGCACCAGATGCGCCCAGTCCAGTGAAATCGGCCGCCAACGCAGCCCCCTGTACTCTTCACAGTGTAAAGCCTCCCTTTCAGCTATCGCCCATCTACCCACCTCCTCGCGTCAAGCGCCCAACCTTGGCGCCAGAGCTGACTTCCAGCATCGTGTAATCATACGTTTTGCCAACATCAGGGCGAGCCCTGCGAATTTGCGTAGTAATTTTGCCTTGATAGGGAGGGGAATAATCCCAGAAGGCAGGCCTCAATTGTGCCCCACAGATGACGCTCCGTCAACATCTCCAACCCCCGGATAACCTCCGACCAAAATCCCTGCAGCGCCCGACAGTACCATATCATATGAAGGAAACCTGCCTCAGGGTCCTTGCACCGCGGGCACTCCGCAGACAACGCGGGAAACATTTTACGTATAGTTGGAGGGGCAAGGTATGCTTTATTCAGTATAAATAATTGAATCATTTTCAAACGATAATTCCGGGAGACTCGCCGCGGATGGTCTAGCATTTGAACCCACTCCCTATCCTCCAATTCGTGCCCTAAGATCAAGTCCCATTTCTGCCTAAGGTGCAGTAGTGGAACTTGCAAATGCTCTCTCAACCCTGTGTAAAGATAGCGCACCAGATGACGGCCATGCCCCAATATGTGAAGTCATCGCAGCAATTGAAAAGTGGAGAGTTCTACATGATCGGTATACCAATAGGCCCGAATATAAAGCACCACAGCAGCATGAGTGAGGAATAATGTGGCAGGAACTGAGTGAGCGCGAATGAACGCGGCATGGGGCATCAACTGGGCCTCCGAAAAAAATTTGCCGATCATCCCTACCCCGTCCTGAGTCCACCTCCGTAGTTGGATCGTCGATAATACACCACGCCTAGTAGGCAACCTTCATAGAGGGGTATTCGGGGCGTAAGGGTTAGGCATTCTAGCCAACTTCTTCGCCTGTGCCCAATAATGTAATGCAACATGCAGTAAGTAAGGAGGATCACGCAATGTCTGCGCACCCGGACAGAGCTGCGACTGAAGGAGCCCATTCTGCAAATGATTCAATGAGTACCCAATTTCGAATAAATTCTTACCCGCCAACCAATATGCCAACCACTGTAACTGGCCCACTATACAGTATGACTTAAAATCAGGCGCCCCCATGCCCCCCGCTGTACTAGGTAGTTGTAGCTTAGACAACGCCAATTGATGCCTGCCCGTCCCCCAAATTAAGGATGTTAATAGCATATCCAGTACCTTAAATATCCAAGCCGGCAACACCACTGGCAAGTTCACAAAGTAATAAAGGAGGCGGGGTAGCATGACCATTTTTGACACCGCTATGCGGCCTGCCACTGTCAAATTCAACGAGTTCCAAAAGGCAACCTGGGAGCGCAGTAAATTATTGGGGCGAACCCCATTACCGTCTATGGTATCGGCAATCGATCTATAAATATTAATCCCCAGGTACTTGAAAGTGACAGGCTCAACCCGGAAGCACAGTGAACCAAATTGTAGAGTGGGAGACGCATAAGTATCATAAAAGACAAAGGCAACCGATTTAGAAGCATTGAGACCCAATCCAGATATTTCCCCAAATCTAGAAAAGGCGGCAGCTATGGTGTGTTTATCTACATCCAGATCACGAAAATATAGCAGCATATCATCCGCGTATAAAGACACCGAATGAATCACTCCCCTTAACGGTATGCCATGAGGAGTCATAATCTGTTGCAGGTGCTACTCAAGAGGCTCAAGGGCTAACACAAAAAGCATAGGGGACAATGGGCAACCCTGGCGTGTACCCCGAGAAATTAAATAAGAAGAAAAAATGATCCTACCCGTTTTAGCGTGCGCCGTGGGACTGGTATACAGCAATTTAATCCATGCACAATAGGACTGGGGCAGGCCAAATTTAGACAACATCGCTAACATATATGGCTATCTATTGTAAATGTTGTTTCATATATATGTCTTGCACATTCGTCCTGGGTGTAGTTATTCTGAATGCTAAATTGCCTTGTGAGTGCCTTTCCTTTCTGAGTCTTACCCATCTTGTTCACTTGTACAGGCTTCCCCTTTGGATCCCTTTTTCTCCTCCGACTCCCTGTATGATTCCGGGCAGCTATGTACTCTTCCTGTGTAAGTTTTCTACCCAGTTCCCTGACACCACCCAGGCTGTGCATTACAGCCTGGTGGAGAACATGCTAAGTACGCATGACTGTTTGGCAGGCCCAAGACAGCCGATCAAACTGTCATTCGCACTTAGAGTGCCCACCACTCCCCCCCACCCTGGCTGCTCTGGACACATCAGCCCTGCCCATCCCACACCTAAGCCAGTATGAAAAAATAAAATGATAATAACATTGCATTATTATCATTCTATGTTTCCTTGTTGCACTGCTCTGAGAGCAGTTTGGCAATGCTCCTCCGCCTCAGGGGAGGACCTGCCACTGGACTTCCCAAGATACTGGGCCGTCACCATGTGTCCTTTGGTGTTAGAAATAGTAAAGTGTTCATCTTCGAAAGGAGCATAAGACTTTCTTTTTCTGTGTTGTCTGACAAGCACTCCATCTCCTCTTGTAAAGGTGATACCTTTAACATGAAGTCTTTTGTCAGCATATATTTTCATCTTTTGTTTGCGACCAAAATCCATAGCATGAATATCGTCCTCAATTTTGGATCTGAGGTTGGTCCATTGAGGCAGGTTGGTCGTCATGGCTCTTCCAAACATAAGAGTTGCACGGCTTTCCCCTGTTGTTCAGTGAGGGGTCGAATGGTAACCTCGAAGAGTAGTGTTCAAAACAACTTTGAGGTCGAGTTTCTCTAGTGCAGCACGCTGAACAACTTTCTTTAGGGTACTCATGAGCCGTACTACGAGATCATTGACCTGCAGCCAAAGATGAGTGCTTTTTTGATGCTTTATATTGAGGTGATTTAGAAAATTTTTGAATAATTGACTATTAAAAGGTGGGCTGTTGATAGCTTTTTTACAATTGTAGGTACTTCCCATGTTGAAAAGATGCCATCTAACTTTTGAATAACCTTTTCATGTGTAGAGGATGAAAGGTCTTCTACCAATGGAAAACGGGAGCATTCCTCAACAGTAACTAGAAGATGATGTCCATTCTCAAGAGGACCAAAGAAATTAATAGCAATTTTCTCCCAAGCATGATATGACAATTCTGACATGTTCAAATGGTGCTGAATAGCTTGAGATGAAAGACAGTTGCATATGTGACAAGTCTTCAACTCTTTTTCGACCCTTTCATCGAGATGAGGAAGCTAGACTCAATCATGGAGAGCTCTCTTGGTGGCAACTATTCCTCAATGTCCCTCATGGGCAACGTCGATTACTTGTTCACAAGACTCTTGGGAATAACAATTTGGGTTCCTCGCAGAATAGAGTTTTCTTGAGTCACTGAAAATTAATCTCATTACATCTTACATTTTTTAACTTAACATACTCACTAGCATTAGTGAGAGATTTAGCATGCTGGTTCCACAATTGATTAGCAATAATGTTTTTCAACTTTAACATGTCACTATCTTAGATCGTGGCAGTGACAATTTGTTCTAAAGACATGGCAGTTATTGTGCTCTATTTCCCAATAACATTTATGTACCAGGGCATTGTAATGGCACTCCTTAAAAATAATCAGCAGGATTCTAATCTTTCCCTAAATGATGAAGAACTGTATAGTTGCATTCTTGTAACTTCAAACCCTAAAGTTCAACTCTAGGAGGCATTTTGGCTTTGGGATTACCGAATATCGTCAACCGTGCATAATGATAGGTCATGACTGTGAAGGCCTTCCGTACAAAAATACATGCAGATATTCACAAGCCCAGATCACAGCCGAACTTACGTTTTCAGTCTGTGAGCAAGCATGTTCCATTTGTTACAGGCTTTTACTGGCATATGCTACGATATGTCTCCAGCCATTGTGCTGTTTGTTGTGGTGTGTAAGGATTGTGCCTAACAGGACAGGGCTAGTGTCAACTACAACCTTTGTTTGAAGTTTGGAATCAAAGTAGGCCATTTCAGTGGCACTCTCAATAGCTTACTTGGGGCCCGATGTAGGTAAAAGTCATTTACCGATTTTAAAATACCGATTTTTACCGAATCGGTATTCTGAAATCGGAAAATGAGATGTAGAGAAAAAAAATCGGTAAAATACCGATTCGGTAACAATCGGTATCGTGTTTCGATACTTACCGAATCGGTAGATACCGAATCGGTAATGGCAATACAACCCTATGGGCCAAAAGGCCCATAGGAATGCATTGGAAAACCGATTCGGTATTTACCGAATCGGCAAATACCGAATCGGTAAATACCGAATCGGTAAATACCGATTCGGTAAATACGGAATCGGCAAGCAAGTAAAAGTGAAACTAATGAAAATAGCCAATGAGGTGGAACCACCCTCCCCACCCTAGCAGGGAGTGGCTACCCAGGCAGGTGCAACTCATTAGAACTTTCTGGAGAGGCAGCCAGAGCTGAGCAGTGAGAGTGAGCAGCAGAGAGAGTGGTAGCTGATTTGTGAACACAGTGGAAATGGCAAGCAGCTCAGAGAGCCAGAAGGCTGAGAGAAAGCGAAAGGTGAAGTTCAGCAGCATGGAGCTGCAAGTACTGGTGGAGGAGGTGGTGAGGGTCCACAGGTATCTGTTTGGGAGGCTGTCCCTCACAGTCCCTGAGTCTACCAAGAGGAAACTGTGGAGTGCCATCAGTGAGAGGGTCAATGCTGTTGGTGTGACCCCCAGGAGCCTGGAGGACCTCAAGAAGAGGTTTTATGATATCTGGAGCATCACCAAGAGGAAATTGGCGGAGCTCCACAAGCAGGCAGGTCTGACCGGTGGAGGCAGGAACCCCGCGCCCCCCCTCACTGAACTGGAAGAACTGGTGTCCACAACGATCGAGACGGAGAGTGTGGTGGGAGTTGGAAACATGGACAGCTCAGCCAGAGCTACAGCAAAAGGTAAGAAGCATGCACAGCATGACACACCCTACCAGACACCTCCCCTTTAGCCTCAATGTACAGCCAAACCCCAGTCCAGTACTGCTAGCAACATACATGAGCAATGCATTATGGGAAATGTAGTCAGCTAATGTAGGAACAAATGTCAGTGCACATTAAACTGCAATGCACTTTAAAAAAGAATCAGAGTAATGAAAGTGACATGTGCAATGCTTTTATTGTAGTGACTGTAAGACATTTGCACTCAGTTAACAAATGCTTCTTTATACCCCGGGGGCGCCATCAGGCAGTGGAGCAGCAGCTACACAAGCGACAGCTCCAGCAACAGCGGACAGTGCGGTGGCAGGGCCGAGCAGCATGGATGCCTCGCAGGAGGAGGAGGACAGCAGTGCCATGGCCAATGGGGAGTACCCAGGACATGCCCTCTTATTTCCCCACTCCCCCCTACTGTCACAATCCCCCCAATTGCAGTTCTCACCAGAGAACTCACCCACACGGTCCCAGCCAGCACCTGCCATATCTCCAGCCAGGAGAAGTATTGTGGCCCCAATGACCATCATGGAGGGAGCTGCGGGTCAGGCACCAGCACCCACACCTGCGACACCTGTGGCACAGCAGTCCACCCAGCAGGCCAGCACCAATCACCGCCGCCCACGCACTTCCAGCAGTGCATTTCCATCACGGGAGGGCACCGTCTTCCAAGGGCTTGAGGGGAGCATGGTGCGAATCCAGCGGATGCAGGCCAAATCCATCCTGGCTTGCCACCGCCAATTGCGTGAACACAACCTGCAGATGGTGGAAATGTCAAAGGGATTTGTTGAGTTTGTGGCAAGTAACAGGGAAATTGCAACAGGACTGGGTCGCATGACAACTGCCATTACACAGCTGTGTGCCAAGATGGAACAGAATGAGCACACAAGGCGCAGGGATGCCCGTGTACAAAACCGGGCAATTAACCGGCTTGCCGCAGCGACGTCCCTGCTATGCTGCCGAGGGGCAAATATGGAAGAGTGCCTCACTCAAAACACTGCGGAGGTGACCAGGGGCATGGCCCGCATCACCAGTGCCATGGAGGCTCTCATCATTTCCAACACAGTGGTGAATCCTGCCCTGGACGTGGCCGAGGCTGGGGACAGCAGCAGCTGCAGCAGCCCGGCCAGCGCTGTGTCCGAGCCGCGCCGGAGCACCAGGCGCTCCGCAGAGGCAGCCGGCCATGCAGAAGGGGGGGAGCCGCATCCCAGTGGTTCTGCAAAGCGCAGCAGGAAATGACACTGCCAGTGTGGGTGAGGCAACCCGGCCCATTTCCAGTCCCCACCTTTTATTTAATTATTTCATTTGTTGCACATCAGTGCTGTAACGTTGTGTCAACATTATAAAATATTTTTTTTCACATCCATAACCTGTCTGTGCATCTGTACTCACTCAGAAATAGTTTTCTAGTTTTCTGTTATCTCCTCACGTCTGTATCTGCCATCACTTGGTGTAGACACCCCAGCAGGTTGTGTTTGTGGCACAGCTACGTCGTCGTCATGGTCCTCGTAGTCTGACAACTCCACCTCAGTGCCCTTCTTCACCGCAAGGTTGTGCAACATTGCACAGACAGCTATTATCTTGCAGCAGGTGATGGGGGTATACTGCCTTGCACCTCCACTCGTGTGCAAGCATCTGAACCTGCTTTTCCAGATGCCAAAGGTCTGTTCTACTACATTCCTTGTGCTTTTGTGGGCCCGGTTATACCTCCTTTGGCTGGGTGTAGAGGGGTTGAGGTAGGGGGTGAGTATGAATGAGCGGAGGGCATATGCGCTGTCGCCTAGGAGGAAAAGGGAATACATCACTCACATGCATACTTGTACTTCACAGTGCTATTTTTGTAATGGGGTCGATGATATGTCTCACCTAGGAGGTAGAGAAGAACGTAGGGGGGAGAAAAGGAGGTTAAACCAGACTAGGTCGGCCTCCAAACAGTATTAGAAATACATGAACCCACTATGAAGGGTTCAGAGACCTAGGTGGTGTATATGGTTACTGCCAATTGTGTCAGTGTATACCAAGAATTAAGAAAGAAAAATTTCTTTCTAGAGTCCCCTCACTCACCGGGGTTTCCCCACGGTGACATGCTTCATCATTGGGGCTTCCCAATTCTCTACAAAAAGGGGCGTGCTGCGACAAGCGGACTACGCAGGAGCACTTTTTTGTGTGACAGGCTATGTGTGGTGCGAAGTGTGGTGATGGTGGAGTGGGTGTGTGATTAAAAATACCATGCTAGTGGGCCTCAACAATTTATTTTGCTCCTAGTCTGGTATATTAAAAAGGGGGTGACACTGTTATCTGGCCTTAAATTAGGGCTAGATCAGTGTTCTGTGGTCAACATGTTTCAAGCTCCCCAAGCTTTTCATCAGGACCATACAGGGTCCAGCCCTGTATTTTCCACTCCTATATTCCAATAGTAGGTTTCTTATAATAATAGTTTTAATAAACGCTGTGAATACTAAAACATGCGTTTTTCATACATACGATTTGTATCCTACTCGTGTTTCTGAAAAAGAGAATGACACTTGGTTAGTGGCAAACATCCCCCCTCATAAGAGTAGGGGATCACACATGCAGCTCACTTCGTCTAGGGCAATGGTGTGCCTTGGGCATCTTAATGGTGCGTGCAGGCTTTCAAGATCAGTGAAAATTAAAAAGAACTGTGAAAAAAGTGGTTACGTGATTTGCACACACATATAACACAGGACTTAATGTGACTATAGACAAGACACACAACATATATACATAAAATATTGTCATGGCAAAAAGGTATATTTACATATGTAAGTGCTAAGTCACACTTCATGGTCTTAGGCGAGGGCAGGATCGCCTCGTGGAAACATTGCTGTAAAAATTCCAGGCGATAGTTACTTTTCGTTTCACCCAAAGTTTAGCGTTTCCATCTTAAAGGAATTTAAACCTTCTAAGTGGTTTGAAACTTCTGTGTTGCTTCGCATTATTTTACTTACTTCCTATTGGCAAACCCGCTCGGTACTACCTGGTCAATCCTCACCCGACCGCATACTGAATGCTGGAAGGGTGCGCCGGTGTATTTAGAGTCACCACGCTTCCGGGTTCAGAGCGTCTATCAACGCTAGACCGTGCACAATGTGGCGGCCATCTTAGGTGTATGTAGACGGTGCCGCCACGAGTGTGTCATAAGATTATAAGTATAATCCTTAATCGGCTGAATTTTGGGAAAAGGAGTTTTTTCGAGTGATGCCTCAATGTTGGGCGTTCATTTTATACAATTTACGCATGAATTGTCAAAAAATTATTTAGTCAATGTTTTTTTTATAAATAATGGGTCTGAAAAACAGGTGATACCATCTACTTAATTCGGTTAAGTTCTGGATTATGTGACAATTGAAATTTGCTTTCCAATGTCACTAGATAGTTTGTCTTATCTGTTTTGGTTATAGTTCAAAGCACAGAGCGATACCTCAGGGCTTGTTGATCAACAAGGTGTTTCTTGATGGTTAAGTTAGGTTCTGAAGGCTCCCCATGGAATTTCATCGTTAAGCCCCAGGGTGTCAGTGTGTAGTCGAAACACCCATCTCTGTTCACGTTCATGGAGGATTCTTTCCAGGTTGTCCTTGTTTTTCACTGTCTCTAACACCACCCAGGTCAGGTCATTTGGTGTATGGTTATGTTCGATAAAGTGGGTAGTCATCCTGGTGGTGGCTCGTTTACATCTGATATTGCTCCTGTGTTCCACTATGCGGGTACTGACCTTCCTCGTGGTCATCCCCACATAGTGTAGGTTACAGGTGCATGTTATTAGGTACACCACTCCACTGGTATTGCAATTAGAGAAACCTCTTAGTTCCCATTTTGTAGCATTGTTAAAGGTTACAGTTTTCGTTGCGGGTGTTAAGTGACAAACACTACAGTTGTTACAGGGAAAATGTCCACATGGTAGTGGTTGGGTTCTTATTGTTTGATTTGTAGTTATGGGTCGAGTGTGAACCAGGAAGTCCTTCAGGTTCTTCCCCCGTCGGTGGCTGAACATAGGGGTAGGCATGGTTAATCCGCCACTGTTGATCATGGGCCAATGTTTTTTGATTATTTTTGCCACTGTGTCCGATACCTGGTTGAATGTAGTGATACAGATTGGTCTGGTGTTTTCTGATTTAGTTTTCTCTTTTGGTTCTAAGAGTGCATCTCTGTTATTGTTTCCAGCCCGTTTCTTGGCTTCCTTAATCAGTTTGTTAGGATATTTTCTGTTTTTCAGCTTTGTACTCAAGTCTTCAGCTTGGGTCAGGTAATCAGCTTTTTTACTACAATTCCTTCTTAATCGAAGGAACTGCCCGAACGGAAGGTTCTGTCTGAGGTGGCGATGATGATAGCTGTCAAATGCTAAGAGACAGTTACGTGATGTTTCTTTGAAGTGGGTTGTTGTGACAAGTTTGCCTGATTCTGAATATATGTTTAGATCTAGAAACACAAGATTGGTCTTACTCATTGCGCAAGTAAATTTCAGGAAAGGATCCTGTATATTCAGCCAAGTCAAGAAGGTTCTCGCTTCTTCCTCTGTACCTTGCCAGATTAAGAAAATATCGTCGATATAACGTTTCCATTCCAAAATCTGGTGTCTGTAGGGGTTTCTCTCATTTAATATTTTGTTTTTCTCCAAATGGTGGACGTATAGGCCCGCCACGCTCGGCGCAAAAGTACTGCCCATACTGGTCCCATGTTGTTGTTTGTACAGTATTGATTCGAAACGGAAAAAATTCTCAGACAGTGCTAATTGGCAACATTCCATCACTACATGACGTGGGGTGTGGAATTCCCACTCACTCTCAAACAGTACTTCTTCCAGTATCTGTAAGGTCTCAATGTGTGGCAAACTAGTATACAAACTCTCCACATCCAGACTGATGAGAATACTGGATGTGGGGTCAAAAACTAGATCTTTCAGGAGGCAGAGTACATATTTGGTGTCTTTGAGGTACGTGTCAGTTTTCTGGACCAAAGGTCTTAGGAAGGCATCCGCGAATTGCGACAGGGGTTCCAGGATTGACCCTATCCCAGAGATTATGGGTCTCCCTGGTGGGTTTTCTAGTCTCTTATGTATTTTTGGGATAGTGTAAAAGTATGGTGTAATAGGTTTCTTATTTGTCAGAAATTCTATTTATTTTTTGCTCAACCAGTCGTTGGCCTGGCATTCCTCAGTTAGGTAGGCAATAGAGATTCTTAGTCGCTCTGTGGGGTCCTCATTTAATATGCCGTAATTTCTCGTGTCACCTAAAAGGCGAAGGCATTCTTTTCTGTAGTCAGAGGTGTCCTGTAGGACTATTGCCCCGCCTTTATCGGCAGGCTTGATGGTGATGAGGTCATTTTTTGAAAGTTCTTGTATTGCTGTCAATTCAGCCTTGCTGGTGTTGTGGAATACTTTCACTGTGCGTGGGTCCAGTTCTTGTACCTCTTTCATGACAGCTTTCTCGAAAGCTAGTACTTCGACTGGTAAGCTGTGGGCCGGTGGAACAAAGTTTGATTTCCTCTGTAGTCCTGTGTCGCTCCTAAGACGTTCTTCATTATTTTTGTCTTTGAAGAATACCTGTAATTTGATTTTCCTAAGGAATTCTTTCAATTCACAGCAAAGTTTAAGCTTGTCTGTGATTGGGGTTGGTACAAAACCTAAACCCTTGTTTAGGACTTGGATTTGTATGTCTGTCAGGGTTATAGAGGATAGATTAACCACTAGACCGAGTTGGTGCTCGTGGTTGGCTCCGGGGGTCCTTTGCTCCGGGTGTGGCGTCCTGTTGTCACTACTGGTTCTGCCCATTGTACTCCCTGGTTGGGTTTGCTCTTTGCTCGTTGAGCTGAGCGGCCTCTCCCTAAAAAAAGGTTTTCCCTGGTTACCTTGGTTGCCTGGGTTGTTTCCCCAGTGTTGGTAATTAGGTTGATGGTACATGGGTGGGCCATAGAAGAAAGGTGGAGGCGGAGGACCGTAATTGTATGGATCCTGATATGTTGGCCACATAGGCGTTGGGTTTCCTCTTTTGGGTCTTCTGTTAGGGGGGATGTTTGCCACTAACCAAGTGTCATTCTCTTTTTCAGAAACACGAGTAGGATACAAATCGTATGTATGAAAAACGCATGTTTTAGTATTCACAGCGTTTATTAAAACTATTATTATAAGAAACCTACTATTGGAATATAGGAGTGGAAAATACAGGGCTGGACCCTGTATGGTCCTGATGAAAAGCTTGGGGAGCTTGAAACATGTTGACCACAGAACACTGATCTAGCCCTAATTTAAGGCCAGATAACAGTGTCACCCCCTTTTTAATATACCAGACTAGGAGCAAAATAAATTGTTGAGGCCCACTAGCACGGTATTTTTAATCACACACCCACTCCACCATCACCACACTTCGCACCACACATAGCCTGTCACACAAAAAAGTGCTCCTGCGTAGTCCGCTTGTCGCAGCACGCCCCTTTTCGTAGAGAATTGGGAAGCCCCAATGATGAAGCATGTCACCGTGGGGAAACCCCGGTGAGTGAGGGGACTCTAGAAAGAAATTTTTCTTTCTTAATTCTTGGTATACACTGACACAATTGGCAGTAACCATACACACCACCTAGGTCTCTGAACCCTTCATAGTGGGTTCACCTAGGAGGTATCCTTCACCAAATTCCCCTGCCGTCAGCCGTGCATAGATGCTGCTGTTTTGGAAAATGTAGGAGTCGTGGGTACTCCCTGGGAATTTTGCAACCAGGTCTGTGATGGCGCACTTAGCATTGCAAATCACCTGCACATTGATGGTGTGCGTAGACTTCCTATTGCGGTATATGTATTCTGTGTCAGCAGGGGGGCAAATCAAAATGTGTGTGCCATCAATGCAGCCAATGATGTGGGGAAATCGTGCCATCTGGTAAAAGTCTGCTTTTGTTTGTACCAGTTCTGCAAGGGTTGCAGGGAAAGAAATGTATTGGTCCATCCTCTGAATCATGGCGTCAAGGAATTTGTGGAAAAACCTTGACAGGCTGCTCTGGGTCACCCCTCCTACTGCAGCAACTGCACTTTGATAGCTGCCAGACGCAAGCAGGTATAGGCTGCATAGCACCTGCACGTGCGTTGGGATGGCGTGTGCCCTTGGGGTGGGGTGGTCCAACAGTGGTTTTAGGTCCCTGATGAGCTCCAGAATGGTTTCTGAGTCCAGCCTGTACCTCTGTAGGATCTCTGCCTCTGTGAGCATGAACAGGGTGATCCTCTGTCTGTAGACCTGCTCCTCTCTTTGCCATTCCCTCTCTCCTTCCTGCTGTAGCCGTAGCCGCCTTGCAATGACATAAAATGCTGCCATCCTGCAAGTTGCATTGCATTTTGGGTCTCATTTTATAGGTTGCAGTTGGTTACCACCTGATTCCAATCCATGGTAAATACCGATTTTGAAATACCGATTTTGAGCCAAAATCGGTATTTCTGTGCTTCCCTACATCTCTATCTGAGTTTTAGCCTGTCCGAATCGGTAATTTACCGATTCGGTAACTCTACCGAATCGGTAGATGGTCCGAATCGGAATATTTACTGATTCGGTAACTCTACCAATGGTCCGATTCGGTATATTTACCGATTCGGTATGTTAGCGATTCGTTAATTTACCGATTCGGTGTATTTCCGAATCGGTTTTTTACCGATTCGGTATCTATACCGAATCGGTAAAAATACCGATTCAGCCGGATTTCTGGCTCCTACATCCCGATGGCTGGATACCGCTCGGTAAGGGCCGAAAATCGGTATTTTCGGCCGTTACCGATCCGTATTGGGCCACCTACATCGGGCCCTTGATTCTTTAAAAAAATCTTCTCACATTCTCGTGACCAATGAAAAGACACATTCTTTTTAGTTAGTTCTCGTAATAGTGCACTGACCCTAGCAAAGTCTTGTATGTATCTAGAACAGTAACTGGCCATCCCAAGAAATGATCGCAACATAGAAACATCTTGTTGGGGATTTGCAGTAGACAATGCTTGTACTTTAGCTGGATTAGGTTTCATACCCCCATCAGAAAAAACATGGCCAAAGAGTTTCAAGCTTTTTACGTTGAATTCATATTTGTTAGCATTTAGGGTTAAACCTGCATCACTCAGCAACGGACATACTTTCATGAGAGCTTTGTCATGCTCTCTCTGTGTAGCTCCAAAAAACAATATGTCATCACTATAGTTAAATGCGTTTGCTACAGGCTATATGATACATTGAATGGCGTCTTGGAAATGTTTGGCAGCATAGATTTACCAAAACTCAATCACTTGTAGCAAAACAAACCAATAAGTGTAGAAAAGGTTGCAATGTACCTGGATTATATTCCGTGATAACAACAAAAAATGGGTTGAAGTAAGGATGTTTGTTGGCCCCTCTATTTTTTCTCTGTACGTTGCAGACTTACCCAATTGCTTTGCTCCTAACAAGGGCGATGCTCTGAGGATAGATGGTCGTTCATTTTCCTGTTTGATGTGAGCAGACAATATTGTAATTATGAATTTAACCCCTAATGGATTGATTAAGAAGCTAATGTTGCTTCAGAAGTATACTGCTGTACAATATCTGAAGATAAATATTTGTAAGAGCAAAATCTTGATTTTAAAAAGTAGAAAGTGTGGAAAGAATAGCAAATATATTTGGAGTATTGGCTTAGAAAAACTTGAGCTTGTAAATTCTTATCTTTACTTAGGGAAAATGGTAACTGGCAGCATAAAGGATAAAGCCCACGTTGAACATTTCTCCTGCAAAGTTGTCTCACATCAAACGGGTTAAGTGCATTTTATAACATAACTAGCAGCCCGTCCCGACATTGTCCGGGTATGAATTGCTTCCGGCCAGTAGTATATTGTTTTGTAGGATTTCGTTTTGATAGCATTTCTTATCTGTGACAGGCCTGTGAAACGCTCCAATTCACAGTACACTGCTGATGCACTTAAGAGTGCGCGTTCAGTAGTGTGTGAACTTGAGTTTCCCTACTTTATTTTTCCTTGCAATATTATATAGCGCGAACTCGACAACATGGCATGAGCACAATTTACATTACAGAAGAACACTGGGAGGCAAAGCGATTTGCCTGGAATCACAGGATGTTGAGCTGATGCCGAGATTCAAACGTAGCTCCCCAGCTCTAAAGTTCGCAATTCTAGAACTTGTGGCGGGAGGTGTGTCTAAAAATGTATGTCGGTGCTGGCCGTCAATGAGAGAGACCTGTGCATTTTTCAAATGGGTGGTGAAAAAATATGAGTATGTTGCTGGAGATGTGGGCCGCCGTGCCACCAATGTACTTACTGGGGGAGGGTAAACACCCATTATTCCGCAACTTTCTTTCCGCATACCATCACTCCGCATACTTTCATTACGAAAGTACCATGACTCCGCAATGCCATTATAACGCATGGCATTACATTTTATATGCTTTTACCACGCATACATTTACAACGAAATTCGTTGGAAATGCATGAATGGTAAAAGCATGTTTTTTTAAAATGTTTGGATAAGGTAAGTATGGGTATAGGGGTATATGTGTTGGGGTACTGAGGTATATGTTTTGGGGTGTTTGGGTATTTTAAGGGTTCAGATATAGTTTTGGGTTATGGGGTACAGGGGTAGTTTTAGGGTTTAGGGATAGGTATGGGTTTTGGGGTACAGGGGTATTTTTAGGGTTCAGGGCTAGGTTTGGGTTTTGGGGTATAGGGGTATTTTTAGGGTTTAGGGGTAGGTTTGGGTTTTGGGGTACAGGGGTATTTTAAGGGTTCAGGGCTAGGTTTGGGTTTTGGGGTACAGGGGTATTTTTAGGGTTCAGGGCTAGGTTTTGGTTTTGGGGTACAGGGGTATTTTAGGGTTCAGGGGTAGGTTTGGGTTTTGGGGTACAGGGGTATTTTAAGGGTTCAGGGCTAGGTTTGGGTTTTGGGGTACAGGGGTATTTTAGGGTTCAGGGCTAGGTTTGGGTTTTGGGGTACAGGGGTATTTTTAGGGTTCAGGGGTAGGTTTGGGTTTTGGGGTACAGGGGTATTTTAAGGGTTCAGGGCTAGGTTTGGGTTTTGGGGTACAGGGGTATTTTAGGGTTCAGGGGTAGGTTTGGGTTTTGGGGTACAGGGGTATTATTAGGGTTCAGGGGTAGGTTTGGGTTTTGGGGTACAGGGGTATTTTTAGAGTTCAGGGGTAGGTTTGGAGTTACAGGGGTATTTATAGGGTTCAGGGCTAGGTTTGGGTTTTGGGGTTCAGGGGTATTTTTAGGGTTTAGGGATAGCTTTGGGTTTTGGGGTACAGGGTATATTTATAGGGCTAAGATGGGTTAGTGTTTAAGGGTGTTGGGGTATTTTAAGAAGTAAGGGTGGGTTTTGATTATGGGGTGCAGGGGTATTTAAAGGGAGCAGGGTGGGATTCGTTTTTAGGGTGTAAAGGGTAATAAAATAAAATAATAAATAAAAATAATATAAATAATGCAATTTAAAAGTATAAATGTTTTAATTAAATTTAAAAATTGTGTATATATATATATATATATATATATTTCCACACAATCCACTCCAATTTTCGGCTAGAAGAATGACCAGCACACCGATATCATAGGTGATACATTTTAATCTAAGCCCCTACCCCAACAGACGCGTTTCGCCAGAAAGCTTCGTCAGTGTCAACCTGTGCAATATTACAAGACGCCATTTAAAGCCACTTTCCGCATTACCTTCAACGACATAGAAAACGGTTTACTTGCATTAAGAGGGTAAACGTGGCGGCCATCTTAGAGTGTACAAATATGCAAACAATTCATGTTAGCTGAACGGCGCTATGTACAATAAAGTGCTCTAGTGCAATTTAAAAATGTTTGTAGCAGCAAGTTACTATTTCATCATATATACATACAGATTGAGACACGTGAATTGAGCATTTCAACCAAAAGGCACGGATTTTGGCAACAATATATTCGGTAGAATACCCATTTTCCGCCGTAATCCCGCCTTTCATAAAGGCATATTGCCCAAAAATGGGCCTGTCTTGATTCACATTTGGGACAGTATTTAATTGAGCCCTGGATGGGCAAATTCAGTCCCTAAAAATAATCGAGCATCGCTCTAAATTGAATTTTGCAAGCTTGTACCAACATAATTGTATTATTGCATTCTAAGTTAATGTTCTTTCTGAATGGTTCGCAGTTCACATCTACAGATGTACCCACATTTCTTCATTGTTGTTTAATCCCCAGGGGGCCATCGTTTTTAGACCGATGATGTACTTTGACTCTAAAGTACGCAGTGATCTTTCTCTGTCTCCTCCCCTTTCAGTGCGCTCCACTTGATCTATACAATAAAAGCTGAGCAGGTCCCTGTCGCTTTGGTGGAGTTCTGCGAAATGTCGTGCCACAGGGTACGACTTGTCTTTATTCGCAATCGCACGCATGTGCTCAAGGATTCGCATCTTTGTGGGTTTGATTGTACTACCTATGTAGCGCTTCCCGCACGGACAAAGGAGACAATAAATAGTGTATTCAGAGTTGCAGTTAAGCGTTTTTTGATGGTTCTGTCTGGCTCATTTTTATCAGTTCTCCCTGGGTACGTTTTAATTCTTTTGCTATTTTTACAGGCCTTGCAGCCTAGACATGGGAAAAATCCTTTTGATATGGAGAGTTCTTTAGGTTTTTTCTTGGACGTGAAGTGACTGTGGACAAGATGGTCCGCCAGTGATTGACTGCGTTTGTATGTTATTAGTGGTCGCTCTGGAAGGACTCTTTTCATTATATGGTCAGTGCCAAGGATATGCCAATTTTTTTGAAAAATATGCATAATCCTTCCTGACTTCACATTGAAAGTTGTGATCATTCTAGGAATCTCCTCTTGTTTTTGTACAGGTTTAACTACCAGAAGTTCCTCTCTCCGGATTCTATTGGATTTCTCCTCAGCCACGTTTAGTATGTTGTGGGAGTATCCTCTAATCTGAAATCTTTTTTTGGCTTCATCCTTTGCCTGAACGTACTCCTCCTCGTCTGAGCAGTTTCTTTTCAGGCGTAGGAATTCGCCATAGGGGACGTTACCGATAAGGCATTTGGGAGGATGACTTGCTGCGTGCAAAACAGCATTCCCTGCCATGGGTTTCCTGTATAATCGGGTTTGAATCTTCCCCCTGTTGACATAAACTTCTAGGTCTAGGTAGTAAACACTAGTGTCACTTATTGTGCTTGTAAATTTGATATTCCACTCATTGCTATTCAGCGCGGCGATATAGTCCTCAGCCGAGGCTCTATTCCCGCGCCAAACTACAAAGAGATCATCTATGTACCTTGTCCATAGTAAGATGTTGTCTGTCCACTGGTCATTGGCCTCCCCCCAGGCCTCGTGCTTCTCCCACCAGCCCACGAACAAGTTCGCGTAGCTGGGAGAAAAGCACGAGCCCATAGATGTACCTCTATCCTGCCTGTACAATTGCCCTGCAAAGAGAAATATATTGTTATACAAACAGAATCTCATCATTTGTAATAACATTTCATTATGTTCCCGATATTGATCATTTATTTAGCGAGGAACCACTTTGCTGCTGCCAGGCCGTTCTCATGAGCAATGCAAGTATAGAGGTTCACAACGTCAAGAGTTATTAGGAGGAAACCGGGTTCCCAAGCAATACTGTCGATTAACCTCAAAAAGTCTTGTGTGTCCCTCACATATGAGGGAAGTTCTTTTACAATCGGTGCAATATATCTGTCAATAAATCTGGATGCATTCTCAAGTAGGCTGCCAATCGATGAGACGATTGGTCGTCCTGGTGGTCTTTTTGAATTCTTATGGACCTTTGTTAGGTGGTAGAACGTTGGTATAATGGGTGCTTCACATTGTAGGTATAAGAATTCGTCCATATTTAGCATTCCTTGTTGTCTCCAATCTACCAGCAATTTCTGGAAGTCTATGGTGCTTTTGACGTATTCTGCCCTGTTGATTACAGTGTAGCACTCCACGTCCCTCAGTTGTCTGAGGGCCTCTTGCTGGTAATGATCTTTCTGGAAGATAACGACGTTTCCACCCTTATCGGAGGGTTTTATCTCGATTGACTGATCGTTTTTCAGAGATTTGATTGCTTCCCATTCTCTGCGTGTAATATTTGAATCCTTAACGTTCATTTTTTCTTTTGCCAGCTTTTCAAGGTCCATGAGACATCAATCACATCATTTTGGGCTTTTGGGAGTTTTTTAGATTTATTCTTCATGTTACTCGGATCTCTGATCTGTTTAATCCCACTTTGTGAGGGTTGTGGATTATCATTCGCGTTATTGGATGTAAAAGATACTGTGCTGTTCATTGTATCTAGCAGTTGTGTCAAGGTTCTGGTTGGGATGTCATAATTAGTAATTTCGGGCTGTTCATTGGGAGGTTTACTAGGATGCATTGCAAAAATTTTCTGGAATTTCAGCTTTCTGATATATCTGAAAAGGTCAATTTTCGTGTCGACTAGATTAAAGTCGTTAGACGGACAGAAGCCTAAACCTCTTTTGAGTACATTCTCCTCTTCCTTTGTGAGTATCCTTGTGGAGAGGTTAATGATGTTTTGGTCTTCTGTTACTTTCACCATTTCGTGCGTCTGGAGACGCTCCTCGTCACTCTTGGTGAGGCGGTAGCAGCGTTTCCCCCTCTTGCCCCTCCTTGTTTTCCTCTTTGATTTTGTACAGGGGGGTGATTTCGTTGCTGCGGCCTCTGTCTCGTTTCTTTTATGACCTGAAATTCGTCGAAAAAAGCATTCTCTTTCTGTGCATCTCTGGCTTTTTCTTAAAAAAAAAAAAATACATATATATATATATATATATATATATATATATATATATATATATATATATATATATATATAATACACATACATACAAACATATATTTGATGTTTTAATAATGTACTTTTACAATGTATATGATTTTACCACACATGCATTTGCGTTATAAAGGCATGCGTGATAAAGTCATATGCTTTGTAAAAGTTTTAGAAATGATGTCTTTGCGGAGTAATAGTCCAGCGTTATAAAAATTGCGGAGTGATGGTATGCGGGATGTTGGTTTGCAGAATATCATCACATATTCCCGGGAAAGGGATAGTCCCCTTCTTGCTATTTCCGTGGAGGCGGGCCTTGTGTCCGAATGTGCGTGGCGCAAGGCCTGTGCGCAACAGAAGTGGAAAATCTCCAGTGTGCGCTTCAGGCGTCACCGGAAGTTACAGCGAGATTATATTTCCTGCACAATGGCCCCTGTTTGCGCTCCTTCCGGCCCTTGGGAATAGCGCCATGCCTGACCTCCATACAGTAAAGCAGGTGCACGTCACTGGGAGCGCGGGGCTAGCACATCAGGAGCTGGAATATACAGAACCTGGGAAGAAAAAACAATGAAATATTGGGCACAACGCTCGCTTTTTTTACCCGTAATCCCGTGCCCCGCACACGCCTACGCCCCCAGCACCCGCCCACAGCACACGATATGAGACATGGCATGAAGGGCTGAACGTACCACACGCTCCAGCGTTTGTCACGTCCCCAGCACACGCCCACAGCACAACGCAGACACGCCCACAAGGGACTACTTTGCTGGCACGGTTCTTTTACCTTTTACATGTATATGGTTGACGTCTGCATAGCCTATGTCCTTCTGCTGCAACTGCCCTTTCCAACGCTGTATTGGGTGTTGTGATTGGTGCTGTGGTTCCTGAGATTACCCGCCTCAAAGATTTGGGCTCTCTCTTTATTATATTAGTATAGATAGATTAGTATAGATATAGATATAGATGGGTCGAAGGCATTTTTTGCAAATGCTTTCTGTTTTTTAAAATGAAAGTCCTTCCAACACTATTATACGCTATCAAATCTATTCAGGTAGAAAAATGGGGTTTCCTTAAAAAGATAGAAGGCCAGATCTTCTGTAAATAATGTAATTTTAATACATTTGTTTCGACCCCTGCTATGAGGTTAGAATTCGGCCTGATAAGCTCATATGTTCATGGATAAGCTAGAGTGATTCGGTGGGGCTATCAGTTGAAGAATAGTGAGTTGGATTCTATAAAGGGCTTTTTGAACCCGGAAATGTTTGGATTTGGAAGCTGACAAATATTCTTTCTCCAGTGATTTTACTCTAGCCTTGAAATATTTTGATGTACAGGAGGAGTCTGTGACTTACCTTTCTCTTTTTGAATTTAAAAACTTTTTAAGGAGTACTAGCTGTATTGTTAGTTTTCAGAGAGATCTTAAGTGCTGCAGGATGAAGAAAAGGTTTAAAGTAATATCCTCATCTTGCTATCTAAGAGTAGCCTAGAAGTATCTGACTTGGAATCTGGATGATGGGATCCGTCGCATGCTGATTTTATTCCTGATATATTTTTTCTTCCATCAAATGATTTAATGGTAAATTGGTCATCCTCTGTGAGAATGGGGAAAGATTGTAACATGTAATTTGTGTATTCAGAATCTCAACCATGTTCTGTCCAGCCCTGTTATCTCATTATCGGCTGCTACGGCCAATGTTTTTACAGAATAATGTTAAAACTATAGCTGCAGCAAGTGAGTTTCATTTTGATCCAAAGGAATGAAATAATATGCACAAAAATATTTAACGTTTTTAAAGAGGTTTTCAACTTATTTTAATTCTTTTAGATTATTGCTGTATGATGAGAAGGAAGTTATAGCACTGTTTTCTTGTGGTTTAACTTATATATATTGATTGCTGCTATGCAGGAGGGGGAGTTCCTTGTGGGATCCATGGAAGATTGAAACTGGATACTATCTTGGCCCCTGGTAATTGTCATTAGCAAGAATGTAAATTTCGGGTCCAGATCCAGACTTCTGTTATGATTGTCATTGATTATATTTTCTCCGGAGTGATTTGCGTATAATCTTTGCTGCTATGGGGGAGTGGATCATTTGCACAAAATTCTAACTTTTTTCTCTATTCTCCATGTTTTATGAATTTAACTTATTCACAGAAGTTTTAATTATAATGAAATTACGTATGCATTTAACTTGTTTTAACTGATTGTGAGTAAAGGATTTAAATATATATTTATTTAATAGTATTATTATGAGAAAATTGGGACTCAATTTTAGCGTAATTTATCTTTCCTCCTGTGGACCTCATTTGAGATCCAAATCTTAATAAAGAATTGAATGAATAAGTTATCATATCAGCAATGTGGAGATCAGGATGTCTCTCTTGCCTAACTGCCTTGTTGGCCTGACGCATGTCAACACATATGCATAGAGCTCCTTCACTGTCTCTTTCAGGCACGATTACAATGGGGGAAACCCATGGTGTCGGACCAGTGAAGCATTCAATTATGTCATGTTTAAGCAACAAATTAAGTTCCTTTTCGAATGCTTCTTGAAGTAAAACACAACTCATCTGTGTCTTTGAACAACTGGATGAGCATCCTCATTTGTGTGTAACTTTACCTTCATTGTTTTGAGTTTTCCTACCCCATGAAATAATGAGAGAAACTCAGAGAGGCTGCAGAGGCAAGATGGCCGCTGACTGAACTCTCTGCAAGTCGGCGTCGGCCGTCCTCCTCATCGAGACCCTGCTGAATACTTAATGGTGAATATGCCCTATCGAAGATGTATCTAAAGCCTGCATGAATCTTCATAGCTGTCAACTTGCTTGCTCGAGGCTTCCACAACAGCAGCTCTTGTTCGGAGTCATCAGGAGCTGGACGGTATCACTGGCTCTAATTCCGCATAAAACTTTCACGCATTTTAGGAGACTGTGGCGGCTTGGTTTGGCTCCGAAGAACTCCAAAAATCAATAAAGACCTGATTGCCGGGAAAGATGCTGGCAAACTCCTCGTTAGCGAAACCGGGGGGGCTAAAGATGGTATGAGTGAGGGAAAAGAACACAATGGGAAGAAAGAGCAGCCCCTGAGCTCTGACACCCCTGACATCGCTAGGAAACTGGGGCAGCCTTGGCGCGGCGTCCCGAATAAGAAAACAGATGTCTTGAAAAATCATGAAGGTACTGTTCCCAGCTGGACACGGTTGCGGACAGCTAATGTAGGCAAAGGCACAATGAGGCAGCCTACGGTACTGAAAGCATATGGAAGCTCATGTGCTACCTTGGTGGCACCTTTGGTGGGAGCTCAGGGTGTCTCTGGGAATCCTCCGGATAGCATTTTGACCCTCGACGCAGAGCATCAGCAGAAGTTTGTCCGGATGGACTTTCCGGGAGAGAGCCTGGTGCATTCTGGGACAGGTAGTTTTGGAGTAATGCACACAGGAACTGGTGGCGTGGGTTCCAGCAGCCTGTGTCAGCATGAAGGAGCGGTCACTGTTGCTGCTCTGGGTGAACTATCTCAATTGCCGACCATAAGCACTGTTGAAAGCGGGACTGACAGTGAGAAAGGGGAAGGGGAGAAAGCTGGGGATAAAGCTGTTTGTAACCCCGTTAACCACATTAACCCCATTGAGCCCACTGTTATTGGTAAATCTGCAGCACTTACGGCGATGGATGTTAGTAATGAGACTAGGCATGCAGCAACTGGCAACGTATCTTAATTCCTCTCAGAACCTCGAGACTAGCAAGAATCAGAATGATTTTGTATGCAATCCGGCACAAAATGAAGGGACTATTATGTCCTGAATTGATGCTAACCCGCTGTCCCCTGATGGGGATAAGTTCTCCTCCTTAAACGATGATACTGACACATCGCTGGCCAGCGAGCAGGATACATTGCAAGGAAGTGAAACTGGTGAAGAGTCTCCGGATACATTACCAAGAGCTCATAGCAAACCCGCGAGCTCAAGGCCGAGAGCTAGGGCCAAAGGCAGATCCCCAGACTAGGCAACGAGGCAGCTGGAATGGGATCATTCGGCATCTACTTTAACAGCATGGAATAGCAATACCCCTGAAAAGCTTGGTGGTGGGACTAGAGGCAGAGCTAGCAGCACTAGGCCTACACCTACACTGGAATTATTATATGCAACTTTAAAAACAATGCAGGGGGAGGCTAGGCAGGAGAGTAAAAGATTGCAGCTCGCTACCAAAAAGCTTCAAGGGGCTATTAGGGAGACGAATTTGTTGGAGGGAGAATTTTTACCTGCACAGCTATCCAAGGACACACCTGTCACCTGCACAACATGACCCCTGTGTGGGCCCTGCTGTTTGGAGGTTACAGGCCTCAGTTACGTTGCCCTGAGCACTGCCATTTTCTCTTAGCTTAAGCAGAAGCAGAAAGCAGGTCTGACCCAAGCTTCACCCAGCTGCTCTTGTCTGCAAAGCTCAGCACCCCTGCCAGGCCCCACCTCATTGTATATTTCGCACACACTGTAGAAGTCAAGTTCCTCTATAAATCTTGCAACATGCCCCACGTCCCCCACCTAAGCCATGAATAGGATAAGGGAAGTTCCCACCACAGCTACGTCAAGCAAGATATCCGATAAACTGAGGATAAGTGTAGCGAAATATTATCGCAGACTGCCTGATTGACACATGAATAGAACCCTTCAAAGCAATAATAACACATTTCTAATTAATGACAAACTTCCAGTCAGAATGGCAGGAACTCAGTCTAGGCTAGCATACGTGCCACACAATTACGAGAAGGTAGTCACATCTACACTAATGATGGGAAAGTCACCAGGCAGGGGCGTGAGAGGCGATAGAAGGATATGTGGTTCGAGGTGACGTAATATAGCGTGACCATAGGCCCCTCACCCCTGAACAAGTATAAAAGGGTGGTCCGCCCGATTATCGTTGAACTACTCCCCGTCAACACATGGGTGGCGGACAAGAGTTTTTCCCAGGGGTTACTCGAGATAGCCCTTGTTTAATGTACTTAGGTTTCATGTACTTAGACTCTGCTCCATTGTATATTCTGCTGTAATGAAATGCTTTTTCCTTGTTGCATTTAAAGTTGTATTCCATTATTTGAAATGTTATGCTTTCTCTGACTTTGTTTTATCTCCACTGCATTGAAGGTCTTTAAACTTATACTTTCAGGACATCATACATGCAGTGGTGAGTGTGCCTAATGATATGTGCTTAACCTTTTCTATGAAAGCTGCCTCAAAGCTCAGAAGTGTACTTAAAGTATAGTCTCTCTCTCTCATGGCAGCTGTAAAATGTACTTTGTAATTTCAAACTGGTCCATGTGACTTTCAAGAGAATGCTGGGTACAGGACCAAGTACTATATGATTTTTATGCTATCACTGATTATTTCTAGAAGCTGTGTCTTCAAATAAATTGTACAACTCCAAGCTTCAGTCTCCAAAAGCTCATATGTATGTTTTTTTCCTGTTTTAGAGCAAGAGGTCCAGGACTGCCCCGGTGCAATTTAAGCCGCCCTATTCCCCTTAGTTCTCACTCACGGTCTCGCCAGCGCGGCTTCTGAAAGCTGCTGCACTGAGTACCCCTGGCCCCTCTTGCCCCTAGTAAATCATCCCCTCCAACAAGTGGTGACCTCGACGTGATAATAAGGAGTTAAACTGACAGGATGCAGCTGGTTCCTAAGGAGGAAGTACTACACTGCTAAGCGACTCTGCAGCCGTCCTGCTGGACCATTGTGAGGGGAGAGCGCAACGCTGAGGGTAAGCATACATAATATTGTGTCTGCCCGCCGCTGCGCTATCTCTCTCTTGGGTTCGGCCGAATGGTGTGCTTTATTGTGGGCAGCAGTGCGTGCTTCTACCAATGGTCCAGGCTTCCTGTCTGTTAACCTTGTTATTTGATTCTACGCAGAGGAGGGATTGTGTGCTAAGTGGAGACTGAACCTGACAGTTGGGTAATTACTGAGATACATGTGTTTATTGTTGCTAAAAGTAGCTTCATGTTTTTGCTGTTTCTTCTTTGATTGCTAAGAAGGATTGTAGCAGTCGAATTGAAAAGGCTTATTCTATATTTTCTGTTAAAGAGCGGTGCCTCTCTAGAGAGGGGGAGGACCTTTAATACATCTTTTGGGCTTTTTTTTAAGTGACCCTCTGAAGTTTCAGGGAAGGAGGACCGCACGTGGCAGGTCTCTCAGCTTAGTGGAGCCTCTCCACAGGGGGAGGGCCTTTGATACATCTGCAACAGGGTGTCAAGGAAGGAAAGGGTTGCGTCTAGCATCTTTTTCAGTATATTCGTGCAAGTGATCCTCTGTTTGATAGGAGTGACAGAGACGAGGTAATCTCTCATGTCAGTAGTCCATGAGAAAGAAGGAGTTTCAGCAGGTCCGATTAGCTACCGTGACCTTTGATCTTTCCTTAATTTAGCTGTGATATCCCCTGCTGTATGTCAAGGGAAGAGTTCTGTGCGGGACTAAGAAGTTTATTTACTCATATTGTAGGCATTATATTTTCGCCAAACTAAACGTGATTTATTAATTATTGTTGGTACGCCTCACATGTATAAAGAACACTCTAGCACACTCTAGTGGCCATAGAGCGTGATTTTTGTAAAAGAATTGTTGAAGTGTTTACATTTTATTTTTCTCTTTTTAGATATCTGTTCAGGCACAGACCTGCATGTTAGCGCCTAGTGTTTAATGGTGAATGTATTTTTAGGTTCAGAGAACAAATTTGTGTGATTCTTACTGTTTTCATGGTCTCTTTTTGTTGGGAGTCACTGGCTGGCACAGAGGCTGACCGTAGCGAGACTATACTATACTATTGATATATAAGCACATTGTGATTGTTCATCTTTCCTTGACTAATTATAAACTGTGAACATCGAATTTCTGTTTATCACTGTGGTGTCTGGCCCCGTACCAATACTATCACTTAGGGGGGGGGCTCGCTAAGTAGGGACTGCTGTGCACAACTGTGATGTCTGGCCCCGTACCATCATTATCATTTAGGGTGGGGACCCGCTAAGTAGAAATTGCTGTTAAATATATTTTGTGACCATCATTTGAAGACTGTTCTTTTAGCGAGATTCAATAACTAGGGAGATTGTAAATGCATTTTTGTGTATCCCATGTATGTTGATCTGCCACTGGCTAGCTGAAGAGAGTCTATAAGCTACAGCATTTCGAGTTGTCACACAGATATATATTGTATTCCTTTTTTCTTGCTGCTGCTCCCCTGTGTGCATCTGGCATTCAGGATTTCCCCTTCCCTCTACAAGCAACTACAGGCTTCACGAGGGAAGTCTCAGGGAAGTGCTCTGCGTTATTTTTAAACTACAGATCGTTTAGAATAAATAAGAAATGTTTCTTTTTTAACTGCATTCCACACAAATGAATAGAATACATGACTATAGGACATACAAAACGACACACGCCATACACGTGCAGGTTTTTATGACAATACCGGGATTAGAGATACCAGTTATTGTGACATCATTGTGGCCTCGTCACCCTCTGCATAGCCAGGTCCTTGAGGCTTGTTTTGATAACAACTCTAGTGCCCTGCACTTTCCAGACAATTGCCCAGAAGGTATTTACAACGGTCCAGAAAAGGAAGAAGTTAGAGAAGCATTTTATTCTGTCCTTATAGAAGCATTGGGTGATGAGCTTGTGGTAAACTGTCCCGACCCCGAAAACAACGGACAGGAGGTCAGCCTGTTTTTAATACATATACATACATATAACAAAAGAAAGTACAGATGAGCTATAGTGGACAACAAGTTGAGGTAGTCCTACACATATTGAACAATAAAATTGTATCACTGCAGAACGTGAGCGCACAAACTCATAGAGAATTTAACAGAAAGGAAATTTCCTTAATATCTAAAGCGTGGGACTTGTTGGGAATACCACTCACACAGGGTACTGAGATAAGGGCATCCACATTGCATCTAGTGAAACTGTGCCTCCCAGTGCCAACGTATACATCCCCCACTGATGACACACAACTCACACTTCAGTCAGTGGGTAGTGTAGTAAATAGCGAAAGCCCTGATACTGCTCACCAGTGTTCACTCACACCGCCTCCTCCAAGCCCCAGCTGCTCGGAGGGGCAGGGAGATTCACAGGATACCCTCACTCCACTAGGCTGTGAGCATAACGCCCACGGGTTGCCTAACAAGCTGCAGCAGCAGCTATCACCAAGACTCACAGAACTATTACAAAGACACCCTTCTACGACGCATTATCCAGAAATTTGGGCATATTTACAAAGCCGCATGTTGAAAGGAGATTAGTTTCGCCACATTCACTGCCACAGATAGCCTACCTCAAAGATAACTCGACTCTAGGAGATGAGCAGACAGCCCACACAAGATCCAAGACTACAGATTACGGTACACATAGTGAACGGCTGTGTTGTTGCCCTTTCTGAGGATACAGCAACATCCCCTGAGTCTGTCTCACCCCTGACATGTACAGTCATTTTGACGCTAATCTCAGCCCTAGGAATTGACATAACATACTTGCAGCAGGTAAGGCTGACAATAATACCCGGTGGCGTTGCACACTTACGCCAGCCTACACACAACACAGAAGGATAATGTCAACACCCACAGTACATCCACCAGCCTATGACGCAGATGACATTAATTTAGGACAGGGTATAAAGACTGACATAGAACTCTTATCAGATGTCCAGGCAGCCGTAGGCCATGACGATGCCTCAGCCCCAGACATCTCAGATAATTCACAAGATAGTACACCAGAGAGTACATCAGGTCAGCTATCCCTAAGTTCGCAAAGCCCAATACTGCAGGATGCAGCTTCAGTAATGCCAGATCAAATTGACACGCTATTGATAATAAAAATGAGACGTGTCCAACTCTGCAGCCCCCAGCAGGAAGAAAAAAAAGAGAGCCATGAGGCCTCTGGTGGTTCACAGCACAGCTCCTACATGACACTCCCCAGACTCGACAGCCCAGCACCCACTTCCCTCACTGAGGATCACGATACCCCAAGAACAAGAACAAGACATTATGGCCCATTCCGATTCCCGAGCCACCAGCATTGCAATACACAGAGTCAGTATAATGAGTGGCAGCCCCTTAACACAGGTCCTAAAAGAGAGGAAGAACACCTGCTACAATTCGATGAAGTAAAGAAAGACAGCGAACAGTATCCCTCTGAGGTAGTAACTGAGGGAGACATTAGCAGGAATAGGACAGAAAGTGACCTATGCCAAAGAACAGGTAAAGAAGTAGGGGACGTGTCACACACACAGTATTCAGGAAGCCCCACAGAAAATACAGCAACACTCCAGCAACTGTCATTATACCTAGCCAGTATAGGGGATAATATGACTGAACAGATGGGTGCAAAGAAAAAACAAGCCCCAAATGAAGTAGCTAGTAGTATGAAGGAGGTAAAGCCACACAGTGGTGGAGTCCAATCTATCATGCCACAGCAAGGGCCATGGATAGACTTACATCAGGAAGCACAAAGTGTAGCCCCACCACAGATCAACATAGCAGCTTCTCTCACAGCCAACTTAAGTGTGCCCCAAGCTCCGTCTACAGTCATTAACTATAACACTCGACCACCTACGCCTATGCCTCAGGCATCACCTCCAGTAGTTACACCACGTAGGCTAGAGAGACCACAGCTAGAGCGAGACAATTTGGATCTGCCAAAAATGTTCGAACAGGCAGAAGAGAGGAGAAGGCAGAGAAGAAGAGAGATAGAAAGTCTTGCAGTATTAGGTAACTATGGGCGACTGGATGACGTCAAACAGGAATATGATGCATCAGGTACAGCAGGTCTGCACACCGCCAGATTTGGTGTACTGCACCATATGACCCTTGACAGGCCAAGACCGCCACTGATTAATGGTCTGACGCCAAATGAGATAGTGATACTTGGAGAAGGGAGTGACCTTTATGTCAATCCATTCTCAGATAAATTGGCAGACTGGACAGAAACAAATGCATCTCAAATGAAGGTTTGGCCCCGAGAGGGTTCCTTTGAGCCAGATGAAATGGCCACTGCTGAAGAATGTATATTGCAGGGAAAAGGAAATGACGATTGGAACTATACCTACATGCGCGAAGGCCTAAGGGTCTGGAAGAAATACGCACGCAGGTATTGTCACACAAGACCCACAGGGGTAACACACCAGCTGCCCCTGCTGTCAAAGGAGGTCAATGACCCCCCTACCTCAGTAACTTGGTCCCTAACGAACAAAGAAAATTTGAAGAGAGAACTCCCACCCCTCACGGAGGGTGCGGGAAAGTGGATAGAAGCCTTTGAAAATGACACTTCAAGTGTGTCATTGGCTATTTGGGATATGAAAAGCCTACTCACATCCCTGATTGGAAAGGATGCAGAGGATATGTTTTTACGCATCAACACAAGGCTTTGCACCACTACTTCAGAATTAGATGGTGATCCTTTCAATAAAATAAGATCAGCGCTATGGAACGAACTGCGCCAGAAGTTTCCAGATGTCTCAGACATCGGATCTCTAATGTCACAAATAAGGCAATTAGCTATTGAGAACACAACTGCTGAATTAGAACAGCAGAAATTAAAGAAAAGAAAGACTCTTGATGCAGTTAGGCTAGATACACCAGTGAGTCACGTGACTACTGTCACCAATGTTTCACAAAGTGCCTTAAATACACCAGGAGGTAACACACAGGTAACACAACATCAGATACAACATTTACCTCAGCAACACATGCCTGTGTACAAAATGGTGCCCCTGACACAAGCCCCTGTATCACAAGGAGCTTCAGTCCTGCCCCCCATTGATTTGGTTTCACAGGGCACCATCCAGCAGCACAAGGCTGGAGGCAATTCAAGTCAGGATAAGCCCGCAGACAACTCTAGTGTGTCCCTTGTTGTCATGTCTCACAAAGATTAGAGAGGACCCAGTTGTGAATGTCATGATTAACAACAACACGTATAGTTTTTTGATTGACACAGGTGCCATATTCTCCTGTATCAAGGGGAGGGCACTGCCCACTTCCAACTGGAGCGCAAACACACTAGATTTCTCTGAAAAGATATTGAGGGTCCCTTTCACAGAACAAGTACGAATAGAAATAGGAGATAAAGTTATTGAGGAGCGTCTACTTCATGCACCACAGTCCACGTGATCTGATGGCCAAATTAAATATGAAAGATAAGAATATATTTCAATGAAAAAGGCACAATGCCCTTTTCGGTTCCCAAGTGCACGCAGACTATCAGTTCTATGTCTGCATTTTTGTTAAGAAATAGATAGTTACTTCGCCAAATATTGCGAAATTGAGCAACTAAATAAAATTATTTATTCTTACGTCCCAAAATTCAGCAGCAGCTGACACAGGCACAAGAAAGATATAAAATGATGGAATGGAATGCACACTAGTTGCATCGCATTTCTTTTCAGATTTAGACATGAGATCATGTGCTGCTAGGCCTATTGAGCATTTCATCCTTCTAAGGTGGATTCAAGAAATACCTTGAGTTGGGAACAATGGGATCTGCTGTTTATCATCAATATACCATTCTGAGTGAACATGTGCATTACAAATAAGCCATCTTTATTTCTATAATACGATTCGTATATTTTACATATTGCAAATAGAGAAAGCACATGTTTTCAGATATTAAAAAGAACTGAAAAGCCAACGGGGGTATTTTTTTTTTTTTTTTCGGACCAGGTTCACAAGTAGCTTTCCTGGCCAAGTGCATATTCTGGGCGTAGAGCCAAAAAGGAAAAAGGCTTCCTGTAGTCGACAGTTAAAAAATAAGATTGATGAGAAAGGGAAAAGTATTGTGTAATAATACGTTGGTCTATGGAATGAGCAAGAGAAATGAGTGGCCCAAGATCACACAGTTAGGTGAAATAAATAGTAAGGAATATGTATGTTAAGATGAATGAGAGGAGATAAGGAATACGTTTTCAGATATGCACAGCTGTACAGTAGTTACCTCACACAGGCCCAGTGCTGGGAAAGCAAAAATGAATACAGATATAAAGTAGATTTCAATGTTAAGAGGACGTATGCAGGCAGAAAGTAATGCTCAGTATTAAAATATTGTCAGACTGAAATGTGCGGATTTTTGAGGTGGTCGTATATCTGAATTATGATTATGAAAGCAGTAGCCAGAAGGCCCGGACATGCACCATCTCTATCCCCAGCACAAACTGACTGTGCCCCCCATTCTGCTTGCCCAAAATACACCCTCAACAGTGCAAGAAGATACATCATGCCCATACACTATTGGTAATACACAGCACTATGATTTTATTGCACAGCTGCACCTTAGAGAGACACAGAGAAGTGCCCCACCTGAAGAAAAAGATGAGGAAAGAGAGGGGAGTACAACAGGATATTTCATATTTTATTTTGCAGACAGACAAATGACAGGAAAGCCTGTCATACCACAGGCCCTTCTGCAAATAGCACTCAGTCAGTTGCACCTTCCTACACAGGCCTCTTGTGATATCATGTCCACAACTTTGCAGACAGAGTGGTTCATCCCCAGTGCACATGAACAGATACAACCCTTTCTATCCTTTTTAGGGTCCTTTTTAGAGCTCCACATTAACTATGTAGACATGATTGACAGATGCCTAATAATAAGACACATCATGGTGGTGGTGTGCCCCTTTTTCACTGTGGATTTAAGTTGGACCATGTGTCCATTATGACGCAAAGGCCGCAGCTAACTTCCTACTTCATGAGGTCATATGTCACTGAGGGTTACTGGATGCCGTTGCAGTGACCCGCAGTGACAGTGATTTTTCAGACATCATTCTTTTGAACAACTGCGACAATGTTAGGCCTGTTCAAAGCCAAGATCAGTAAGATAAGTGCCACGATTGGGAAGGAATGGCTATATTGCCTTCTCGTTGCTCTGTCTACACTTAGAAACACTCCCAGCTCTGATCATCACATCACATCTCATCGGCTTGTCACTGACAGATCAATGAATATGGTTGTTCTCTCCACCAGACTTAAAATAAGATACTGGGCCCTCTTCTGATATTATAAACGATGAATCGTTGTTCATTTATGTGCACTAATGCGTGCTCCAAAGTTCCTTTCCATCCAGATATCGAGGAAAAGAACAAGGGTCCTATCTCTGATGAACTTCCGCCTATCTGCTTTGGGACACACATCTTTGCAAAAGAAGCAGTCCGGAAGTGGAGAGACTTTAAATTCAATGAACACTTGCAAATGAACTTTTTGAGGTTCCACTCGTCACCATCCAAGATCTGAACATTGAAGACATCATGTACCCACAGACTTTACAAGAATGTGAAGATCGTATGATGGCCTACGGACTGAGACGCAGCAGCAGAACCACCCTCCATGTCAAGATTTTAATTAAAAAGATATGTACAGCAATTATTTTCTTTGTTGTGTTTATAGCTTCAGTAAAAGCATTCCACTGGTTAGCAGTGCGATCAGAGAGAGAGAGAGAAATTACTAGCAATATTAAATTTGTAACGACCATAAAGCTTCCCATGCACAAGACACTTCCTGCTAAAAAGAAAAATGGGATAAGCACCAGTAGTAACTATGACACCTCTGTGCCTATCTTGACACTTTCTATACACCATGCTGACCCTACAGGGAGGGACTTGACACTCGATATCATCTTGATCCCCACTGTGCCAGGTACCCCAAGACGATCCCGCCAAAATAAAAGAAGTCTTAGACATAGAATGAGTAGCAAGATAGTGCTAGTTAGATATACATCGCATACCCGATTTATGGCAGACTGGATTAGTAATCTCCAGGAGACAGTTGTTTACACCTTCGACCAGCACTCTATGCCTGATTTTTCCTCCCAGCACCCTGGTGTGTCAATACAGAATGATGGTACCCATAACGCATTGTTAGATAACATGTGGTACAGAGACATGAGGGAGGTGGGAAGAAAAGCCACAAATGAGTCATGCTTTGTATGTTCTCACATTCCACACGCTGTAGCCACAGATGAATTGATCTTTCCTAAAGAAGTCCCACCACCCACAGCCAAATGTCTTTAACACTTGTTTCTTTGCCGCATACATGGTCAGATACAGCTCCACTCAGCCAAAGTGGATGATGCATTTGTAAATACAACAGAGTGGGATGACAAGTATGAGAACATTTAGGGACATCACCAATACCTTGGAAATAGAAAGGAGAATGGAGGTTTACCGTGATATAAAAGTACCTGCCGACATAATGCAGGATTGGGAACATCACTATAAGAAGCTAGGGTACTTCACCTTCCCAACGCCCCCATCCAAATGCCACTCACCTGAACATCACTGATGTAACTACACCCATGACACATGCCCTTGTCAGTGGAGACATATTCTGCACCTGAGGGCCAACATTTATTTCGACAATAAGTGGAATGGTCCACATGACATAATATGTAAGGCAGCCTCCTTAGGTAGCACAGCTATAGGACAAGAGCACAAAAATAATTTAAATGTAGAGATAGAAAGAGAGTGTGATGAGATATGCGGTAGGGAAAAGAAGAAGATACACGTCCAGTGAGGGTACGCCATACACACAGGAAAAAGAATACAAGCTAAAGTCTCCTCTCCTTTGCTTCCTAGGTAATGGAACGGTACCTGTGGGCAGGAATGCCAATTACAAGAGCACTAGTACTAATTCGGACTCGGAAGTACAGCACGTCCATCCTCATTGGCATCTATTGGATATGCGGAGAAAATCTGTATATGCAGCTGCCTCCCCAATGGCAAGGACTTTGTTCTATCTTGACGATGCATGAATGGCATCTCGTCGTCCCAACAGCGAACATTTCCCGCATCCACACACACCCAATGGCAGGTGATGTCACCCTGCCCCACCACCGAAAAAGAGAAGTCAATAAGTACTCCTCAGATGACACATTCCATGAGATTCCGGAAGATTTCAACGATGCTGAACTTTCCTTTGGGGGAGCGATCCCCATGTTCCAGACAAAAGCCAATGCTCAATGGCTCCAAGTAACAAGATATGAACTGATGCAGCTTGTTAACAACACCCGTGATGGGTTCAACGCCGTGGAAGAAGAACTACGACCTTTGAGACTAATGGTTCTGGAACAACGCTATGTTCTAGACCAGTTAATTGCGATGAATAGTGGTGGATGCGACAGAATGGGAAAATAGTCCTGCTGTGTCTTCATTTTGGCCGATGATGCTGATAACGGAACACTTACAAAGGCCATTGAGGACTTGGACAATTTGGGGAGACAGATGCCTGAGGATGGAAGTGCAGAAGCAGATGTTTTAGTAATTGGTCCAACTTGGACTGGATGCCTTCATGGCTATCTGCAGTACTAAATTTTATAATGCCTATATTATGTGTGCTTGTGGTTGTGTAATTTTGAACACAGATTATGTTACATTATGTTGGAAGATTAAGGTCGATTAATAGTTGAGATGTACTACACAGGTACACGCAGGGGACAAGGGGAAGGTGTAGAGATAGCAGTGCTGAACATAGAGCGTACCATCCCTGACCATCACTCAGCGCAGGTCCCCTCTGATAGTAAGTTCCTCCCTATGAGACAATGTGTAAGAGATTGGACCAGAAGAGGGTTTGGGAACTAATTCTTCATAAACTCGCCCTGGCCACCCCCATCTCCAGCTAAGTATGCAGTTCGAATGGTGTTTAAAGATGTTTGATTAAGTTCGAATTTCGAACTTGAGGGGGGAATGTTGGAGGGAGAATTTTTACCTGCACAGCTATCCAAGGACACACCTGTCACCTGCACAACATGACCCCTGTGTGGGCCCTGCTGTTTGGAGGTTACAGGCCTCAGTTACGTTGCCCTGAGCACTGCCATTTTCTCTTAGCTTAAGCAGAAGCAGAAAGCAGGTCTGACCCAAGCTTCACCCAGCTGCTCTTGTCTGCAAAGCTCAGCACCCCTGCCAGGCCCCACCTCATTGTATATTTCGCACACACTGTAGAAGTCAAGTTCCTCTATAAATCTTGCAACATGCCCCACGTCCCCCACCTAAGCCATGAATAGGATAAGGGAAGTTCCCACCACAGCTACGTCAAGCAAGATATCCGATAAACTGAGGATAAGTGTAGCGAAATATTATCGCAGACTGCCTGATTGACACATGAATAGAACCCTTCAAAGCAATAATAACACATTTCTGATTAATGACAAACTTCCAGTCAGAATGGCAGGAACTCAGTCTAGGCTAGCATACGTGCCACACAATTACGAGAAGGTAGTCACATCTACACTAATGATGGGAAAGTCACCAGGCAGGGGCGTGAGAGGCGATAGAAGGATATGTGGTTCGAGGTGACGTAATATAGCGTGACCATAGGCCCCTCACCCCTGAACAAGTATAAAAGGGTGGTCCTCCCGATTATCGTTGAACTACTCCCCGTCAACACATGGGTGGCGGACAAGAGTTTTTCCCAGGGGTTACTCGAGATAGCCCTTGTTTTATGTACTTAGGTTTCATGTACTTAGACTCTGCTCCATTGTATATTCTGCTGTAATGAAATGCTTTTTCCTTGTTGCATTTAAAGTTGTATTCCATTATTTGAAATGTTATGCTTTCTCTGACTTTGTTTTATCTCCACTGCATTGAAGGTCTTTAAACTTATACTTTCAGGACATCATACATGCAGTGGTGAGTGTGCCTAATGATATGTGCTTAACCTTTTCTATAAAAGCTGCCTCAAAGCTCAGAAGTGTACTTAAAGTATAGTCTCTCTCTCTCATGGCAGCTGTAAAATGTACTTTGTAATTTCAAACTGGTCCATGTGACTTTCAAGAGAATGCTGGGTACAGGACCAAGTACTATATGATTTTTATGCTATCACTGATTATTTCTAGAAGCTGTGTCTTCAAATAAATTGTACAACTCCAAGCTTCAGTCTCCAAAAGCTCATATGTATGTTTTTTTCCTGTTTTAGAGCAAGAGGTCCAGGACTGCCCCGGTGCAATTTAAGCCGCCCTATTCCCCTTAGTTCTCACTCACGGTCTCGCCAGCGCGGCTTCTGAAAGCTGCTGCACTGAGTCCCCCTGGCCCCTCTTGCCCCTAGTAAATCATCCCCTCCAACAAATTAACTTTGTTCGGACATGACAGATCAAATTGGTCGGGTAGAAAATCGCACAGCAGCTGTTGAGGAGAAAATCCAGACCTTTAAAGCTGCTCAGGAGAAACAAGCTCGTGATATAGACTGTAAGCTGGAAGATTTAAAAAACCGGCAGCGCCGTAATAATATTCGCTTTCTCGGATCGGAGAAGGGAATTGAAGGAGATAACGCTCTGACCTTTGTTGTGAAACTCTTGCGGGTGCCTTCCCAGAACTAGCGCAATGAAATTGTGAATCAGAAATACAACGCTCACATCGATTTCCAATGTTTAAAAAGGCCCAATCCAAAAACTAAGGCGCCCAGCCCAGAGCCCTGCTAATTTTTGTTGGCAACTTTTTGCTAAGCCAGGCAATTATGGATCGGGCCAGACCGGATTCTTAAAGATCATTTGAGGGGCATACATTCTTCGCTCGACCGGACTTTGCCACACTACGGTCGAGCGGAGGTGGAGACTGCGCCAATTGATTACCCCCTTCCAGACTGCAGGCTATGAAGCCTTCCTGCTTTTTCCGGCACGACTCATGTGTGGGAGCACGAGTTGAGGGTATGCAAGCAGTCAGCATCGCAAGGGGCACCTGCTATGGGAAGATTTTGTGAGGGTGCGTATAGGTGGACTCAAAAGAATTGTAGTTGGTCAGCTAATGTGATTCAGGAAGTAACTGGTAATATGAAAAGCCAAAAGAAGGGCAAAAAAGATAGCGTGAATAGGACCAGTGGCGATGGTGTTCAGAATATTGCAATATGACCCTTCGGTTTTTGACAGTAAATATTTGTTGTCTTAATGACCAGGCCAAGAGGAACAAGGTAGCAATCTGGCAAAAAGCCCTACATGTGGATTTTGTGTGTATTCAGGAAACGCATATTGAGGGCTGTAGAGCACGTGTATTAGAACAGCTTGGCTATAAACTATTGGTTCACACAACGCAGGGTTCACGAACTCGGGGTGGCAATTTTAACTCGGAGGAATGATGTTATGGTGCTTAGAAAATCTGCTGATCAATGGGGGTGCTGGGTTTTGGCTGCATGCTCGTTAATCATTTTAAATTCACACTTGGTTCGGTATATGGGTCTACATGTGATGATGCAGAGATATTGGAAGATTTAGATTCTAGTTTGGCAACGTGGCCTGCCCCGATAATCATCAGTGGGGACTTTAATGTTAATGGTCTGGGGGTACGCTGGGACGACCCGCTTAGTAAATACATAGGGAAAAAAAGGAAGGTGGGTTACGCCTTGTCAACTTAGTCTGCAATAATGGACTAGTTGATACATGGTCCTACCTGAAACCACTGGAGGCAGGTAGCACATTTTTTTCTGCACCACACAAGGCTGTTTCCCGCCTGGATTAATTTTTCTTGTGTAATCAGTGTATTTCCCAGGCAGGGATTGAGAAGTATCCCCAAACTATTTCAGATCACAATCAATTAATGCTGAGTGTCAGTTTTACAATGTTGGATAGAAGAAATGTTGGACGGACCTTTGAACGTAGGTTATTATATGACCCCGATTATATCTTATATATGAAAGGGTGGATTAGGGAGTTCTGGGAGCATAATCGAGGATCTTCTAGTGTTGGAATTGTCTCGGATGCGTTCAAGGCTGCTGTGAGAGGGGAGACAATGAGCTACAGTTTACGTCGACAGAAACGGGACTGTTTAAGGGATGCCGAAATAAGGCAGGAGCTGGTTAAGCCTGAGGAAGCACTGGGGATGGCGATCAACCTCGGTGAAACGCTTGATGAACTATTGGTGAAATTAGCTATGAAAAAAGCGGAAGCAGGGGATCACTATGCCAATAAAGCCGCTGAGATCTATATGGCTAAAAAAGAACAGAGCTACGAGTTTAATGAGCGGGTGGGGCATATCTTGGCCGTTAGAACCAGGCAAAAAGCTTCAGTGGGCGTAGTTTCGGAAATTTTTGATGGTAACAGGAGGGTTATTACGGAGGCTGCAGGTATTTTTTATCATCAGTTGTATTCTGGCGGGGCAGGGGTGGCGTTGGAGGATATTCATGAGTACTTAGATGGAATTTTAAACCAGAAGGTAGATCGTAAAGACAGGGAAGAGTTGGAGATGCCATTATCTCAAGATGAAATATGGGTGCTATGCAAGATTTGCCTGCAGGTAAAGCTGTTTGCCCCAATCAAATCCCGCTTAAATTTTATAAAAATGTTAAGGATGATATAGGCTCGGATTTAATAGAGGTGATGACACTGGCACAAAAAGGGGGGCCTGCTCCGGAATCATGGGCAGGAGCAGATGTTGTGATATTTTTGAAAAAAGATAAACCAGCTAGGGAGCCGGGTTCATACCGTCCAATTACGCTCCTGAACAGTGACGTCAAGGTATTTTCTAAAGTCTTGGCCATGCGCCTAAATGGAATATTTTAAAAAACTATTCATCCTTGCAAACACGGGTTTATTATGGGACGGGGGACAACACAACATATATGACGAGTGATTACCCTTTTTGATGCAGTGAAGATCTCAGGGGACCCTATGGCCATTCTGCTTTTGGAAACAGAAAAAGCATTTGATAGGGTCTCCTGGGATTTCCTATGGGAAGCAATGAGGTGGTTCGGCCTCGGAGAGGGATTTATTCAATCAGTTACAGTGCTTTATAGGGCCCCTACTGCTAGAATAAAGATAAATGGTAATTACACTCCTTTGTTTGATATACAACGAGGGACGCGGCAGGGATGCCCCTCGCCCCTTTTATTATTTGCTATTTATATGGACCCTCTAATTCGTTTGTTTTTGGCTAATGGTAGAATCCTCCCCGTGGTCAGTCAAGGGATTGAAACAAAAGTCCTTGCATACACGGACGACGTGGCCATAGTCTCTTCAGATCCTAAAGGTGCGCTGGAAGAGGTTATGTCGCTAGCATCAGAGTTTGGTATACTTTCTGGGTATGCACTTAATGAATCAAAGACGCAAATAATCGTGAATCATTTAATCAACTTTGAGGATCCCCGTGTTACTGACTCGGCTGTATACCTTAGGATACGGATTTCTGCAGATCTCGGAACATTAGTGGCTAAAAATATAGAACCAGTTATTAGAAAGGCTAGGCTGGATCTAGACAGGTTGAACAATCTTCACTTTTCGTTGGTGGGGCGTTGCAATGTTATTAAAATGATTTTCTTATTTATTTAGAGCAATCCCTTTTGAGTTTCAGAAATATTGGTTTATTACGTTAGAAGGTTATTTTTAATAGGTTTCTTTGGGCACATGGTAAAACAAGGCGTGCATTATGGTTTATGTCTTTGCCGCGGGAAATAATGTTTTTTCGGTTCCTGATCTCAAAAGTTATTCCTGGGCTGCCGCTCTACAATACATTGGGGTACTTACAGGGGAATGTCCCCCGGATATTGAAGGGGGAAATGAACTGCCTGATGTCTATAAATTGCTAATGGGTGCAAATGCGGGGAGGTGTTTTTTTTAATTCTCTGAGCCCAGTTACTACAAAAAAACTAAGTTCAAGACTCTGATTGCTGCTTTTAAGATCCGGGGGGCTTTAAAGAAGAAGATTGGTCTGGGCAGAGTCAATTATTATACGATGTTATATAAAAACCCCGCATTTCCAGAAATATTCTCGGATGAAACTATGGAAGGGTGGGACGCCAAGGGTGTCCATAAGGCTGGGGATTTATTTGGAATAGATGGTTTTCGCCAGTTTATCGACATACAGATGGAGTTTTCATTGGAGAATTGTAATTTTTTTAAGTACCTACAGATTCGTAGCTTTTTTGGTAAAAAGACGGGAGGGAATTGAGTGTTTGAAAGTAATGTTATCATTGATATCATGCAAGGAAGGAACAAGGGGGGTATTAGGTTGATATATGCAGAGTTAATAAGGTTAAAGCAAGATGATTTAATTAAACAGGAGGCTAAGTGAGCTGAGCGAGTGGGAACTGTACTTCCAAAGTCTCTAGAACTGGGTCAGGCGATTCTATGCTCCACTGGGCTTCAGGCACAGCATTATAGTGATGTGTTTTCACTGTATTACACGCCGGCTAGAATTGCTCAGTGGGGCGGGTCATCAGGGATAACCTGCCCAAGTTGTGGGGTTTGCATTTTGTCCCCATTTGCAAGAGCTACTGAAACAAATTGAGGAATATTTAGATTGGTCACTTGGGGTGAAAATTAAATTAACCCATGAATTAATTATTTAAGGAGTTAGCAGTGTGACCCAAGCTGAGAACATATATCGGTTTCTATTTGTCGCTATGGCTGTTTTAAGGATTAAAATTGCTTCTGCCTGGCTAGATCCCCTACCACCCACATTTCAGCAATGGTTGGCTTGCCTACTCTCTATATATACAATAGAGAGAGCAATTTATGACAGATAGGGTAGGAAATCGAAATTATTGGGACAGTGCATCTGGGCTGCTTTAATAAAATGGAAAGAAAAAGAATGATTAATTTAGTTTGGGGAAGAATTTAAGGGTGATAATATTCTTTTTAAATGCTGTCTTAATTGTTCTCTCTTTTTTTCCCCTTTTTTTGTTTGGTTTCTTGCTTCTCTTATGTTTGAAATATAATTCTGTGTTTTATGGATTAGAGTGTAGATCGCTGATCACGAATAAGATGTGGAGCTTTTTTTTGTTCTTTTATATGTATGGCTGTTTCCTCACCTTGTCTGATGTACATATATGCTGATATGCTTGCGGGGGGGGGGGTAAAACATTTTTTGGGGAAAAACTTAATAAAGATATTTAAAAAAAAAGAAATTATGAGAGAAATTGACTTACCATTTCATGATGAGCATACATATGGTAGTGAGTGCACTGATATCAGTCCCATATCAGCAGCAGTGCTGAAATTGAGTAAATAGACACTTGAAGCTGTTCCTTGAAGTACATGAATAGGCGCTTGTACCACAGTTTTCTTATGTTTCACCGTGGCTACAAACAAACCTTGACTCCTTACGGACGTTGAGGCAGCCCATGTGTATACTTTAGTCTTTGACTTGGTAAGTTGTGGTAGCTGAGATAAATCTTGATACTTCTCCTGAGGCATGATATTTATCTATGCACTGCTATCAATTATGAACACTTGTTTATCTTGAGAGGGATCTTCGGACAATGTTTGAATGTTTATGGTGCTTTTTCATGTCGATTTATCTTTACTTTCGATTTTTCCTCACATACGACTAGTCTCACATGTGCATGCCTTTTTTAAGTAAACATCGACATTGCGCAAATGTCATTGTCTACAAAGAGAAAGTGGGGGGTGCACTGCCTGGTTGTATGAAGTTCTTGTAGTTTTTTAAAGGATGGGTGCACTCACAGGTGGCGTTTCCGTCAAACGCCTATGAAAATGTGAAGCAAGTTGTGTACGCATAGACATGCGTGTACATCCCTGAATGAGGCACTCCGGGGTGGATCAAAAAAAATTGATTCCGATGTTCTTAGAAGGATACTTTTATTCTTTGATGATTATCATGAAAAGTTTCTTGGTGATATTAACATCATATCAACAAAGTTCGTGGATGGATCAACACAATGATGGTTAAATGAAAACTCTGATGCATTTCGGGCGGGAAGCCCTTTGTCAAGGAGAGCTGAAAAGAAGAGACAAGCCTTTGTCAGGGTGGAGGATTTATAAAAAGAGAAAAACTGTGTGCTTTATATTAGTGCATTAAGTGCCTAACTATAAATGTGAAGAGTTTAGTGCCTAAGGGTAAATATGGGGTATGACAGTGAATCGCGCAGTGAACTAGGTAGGTGAGCAAAAGAAATAGGAAGGTAGCGGGATCATGGGGTGGTGTGGGGGTGTGATAGGAAACTTGGCCGAGTGAGCAGGGGGTGACGGGATTTAAAAGAGAAAATAGCGCTAAACTAATGATGAATCAGGCGGTCCCGGGAGGGTGACCTGCTCAGTGAAAGGAGAACTTACTTCGGAGCAAAAGCGCGCAGTTACACTGGTTCAATCGGCGTGTGTTGATGTTCCGAGTAGGTGAACCCAGTGGCTTGCGGAGAGGTTAAATGCGTGGGTGTAGAAATGGAAAGAGGACCAACGTGGTGTGTTCAAGGAATAAACATAGAAAAGGGGTGATTGAAAAAAGGTGGCCATGTTGGACAGGTCGGGAAAAATGAAATGTAGGCTTAGATGATGTGAAGAAATGTGAAGAAATTTAAAGAATTATAAAGAGCAATGAGAAATACTTGTCAAAAGATATAACATGTAATGATATCATTATAAATAACAACTGTATTCAATGCGATCGTTGAGTCCATGCGGTTTTAATGTCTGTAGACGGTACATCCATTCAAGTTCTCTTTTGAGGAGTAATTTGCGGTTGTCAGTGCCTTCAGTTTTTGTGATCATTTCCAATACTATGAATTAAAGTTGAGCAATGGTGTGATGGGATTCATGAAAATGCGTAGCAACATTGGATTTCTCATGTCTTGTTCGAATGTTGGATTTGTGATCATTAATGCGCACTTTAATTTTTCTCTCGGTCTTGCCGACATGCAATTTGCCGCAGGGGCATTTAAGGGCGTAGATCAGGTTCGTAGAGTCGCAGGTGGCGTTGACATGAAGTTTGATAGGATGGCCTTTCATGGGGTGTCTGAAGGTATTTCCCTTGATTATGCAATGGCAGTTATTACAATTCATGCACGGTAGGGTTCCTTTGTGATCTTTGGGGGTGGGTTGTTTTTTGGTGAGGATTTCCTTCATGTTGTTACTGCGGGTGTAAGCAAACAATAGAGGGGTTTGAAAAATGTCCCGAAAGTCGGGTTCCATTTGTAGGATGGGCCAATGGTTGAGGATGATTTTCTTGAATGTGGCACTTGCTGTGGAAAATTTGGATACCAATACCATGCGTTGTTCAGTTTGTTTAGCTATTTTGATAAGGCTTTCCTTTCTGCTGATGGTTGCAACGCGGGTGTAAGCTTCCTTTAAGATGTTTTCAGGATAACCTCTGTCTATGAAGCGATCATGCATTTCCTTAATCCTGGTGTCACGAGTGTTTTCGTCGGAGACAATGCGTTTAACGCGTAACATTTGTGAAAATGGGAGGTGCTTCTTGAGTGATCCCTGGTGGAAGCTGGTGTAGTGTAACGTGTTGTTACGATCAGTTGTTTTGCGATGTAGGTCGGTGATTAATCCTTTGTCAGTAATTTTGATGTTGACGTCAAGGAAGGAAATCTCAGTGTCGCTTATTTGCCAAGTGAGTTTGATACGTTCATCTTTGGTGTTCAATTCAATCAATGCATTGTTAAGGGAATCTTTGGTGTCCGTTCACATGAAGAAGAGATCGTCAATATATCTGACGTACATTTTGATTTTGTCATGGAAGGTCGTGTTGGCGTATATGTGCAAATTTTCAAAGTTTTGCATATAAATATTGGCGTACGTTGGAGCCGCACAATTTCCCATCGCCATTCCAGATAGCTGGAGATACCATCTATTGTCTTCTTGAAAATAGCTATGGTATAATGTGTACACCATAAGTTCCATCAGGAATGTTTGCATGGGCATGTCAATGTCGCTGTGAAGGAGAGCTTGTTCGATGTCTTCAATGCCACCTTGGTGGGGTATGGAAGTGTACAGGGAGCTAACATCAGCTGTACAAAGTATCAATGAGTCGCTAATGTTGATGTTGGTTTGTGCCAGTTTTAGTAGGAATTTGGTGGTGTCTTTAATGTGGCTTGTCATTTTTGTGACCAAGGGTTGAAGGTATTTGTTGATGAACTTGCAAATGTCATTGTAACTTTCACTGGAAACTGATACTGAGGAACTCTTTGTCGATGATTTAGACAATGATCGACTTCAATTGGTGTCTGTTTGCCTCAGTTGGTGTGACCACTTGGCATTGTGGAAGAGAATTGAGCATCATTGAGGTAGCATTAGGTCAGCCATTTTGTCTTCACAATGTGCTGCAATTTCTTTTCGCCTTGCAAGTTGTCATGAAATGGTTCGCTTTACCACAGCCGAGGCATATCTGTACAATGGCTGGACATTTATCTTCATGTGGAAACAATAGACCACATCTGTAACACGTTTACTTTTTCTGTGGAGACCTTGCCTTGTGTCCCCTGGCCTTGTACTTTGGTTACTTTTAATGCTCATGACTGATGCACTTTTGGCACCTCCGGCCTCCATGTTAATCGCTTGACAATCAGCATGCTCTTCAGTGCGGGCAGCCTTGAGGACTTTTTCAGCATTCTTCAAAGTAAGGAATCTGACAGACATCCATCAATTACTCTGAGGTGGGTAGCTTCCTCATCAATAAATTATTTAAATTTGCAATGTTTCACTAGAACATCCAGTTTCTCAACAAACTCATTGATGACTTCTCCTGGTCTCGGGCATTCTTGACTGAATATGTATTGTTCATAATCCACATTTGGGACTGGATGAAATTTGACATTCAAGGCTGTTTTGATTTAATCATATTTAAATTCACCTTCTTGTGGGATCTTTTTCATGGCTTCTTTCACTTGTTTACCAGCCATGTTCTTCAGGTACTTTATAATCTTGTTATCATCGTTTGCAACCTTTGTATCAATGAAGTCTTCAAAAGTCTTTATCCATGCAGACAAGCTAGTGCCAACATTGTGTTTCTTGCTGTATCAAATGTGGATGGCGGTTTTCAATCAATCAATCAATCAATCAATCAAGGGTATTGTAAGCGCACTTCTCACCCTTGAGGGTCTCAAGGCGCTGAGGTGGGGGGTATGGTGCTCCATTCAGCCGAAGAGCCAGGTCTTGAGGGTCTTCCTGAAGGTGTTCAGGGAGGAGGCGCGCCTGATATCTGCCGGTAGCTCGTTCCAGGTCTTGGCTGTGATGTTAGAGAACAATCTTCTGCCCGATCTGGCTCTGTGGATGCGCGGGGTTTCAGTCAGTGCGAGATTGGATGATTGAAGGTTTCTTTTGGGTACGTGCAAGTTTATTCTGTCATTGAGGTATTTGGGTCCGTTGTTGTGCAGGCATTTGTTGGCGTGAGTGAGTATTTTGAAGGTGATTCTCTTCTCCACAGGGAGCCAGTGGAGTCCCCGCAGGTGTTGGCTGAAGTGCTCGTGCCGGGGATGCAGAGGACGAGTCTGGCCGCGGTGTTCTGTATTGTTTGCAGTTTGTGGAGTAGGGACTTGCTGATGCCGGTGTAGAGTGCATTGCCGTAGTCGAGTTTGTTGGTGATGAGTGCGTGGGTGACTGTTTTTCTCGATTCAGGGGGTATCCATTTTAAGGTCTTTCGGAGGTGTTGAAACAGCTGGAGGTGACGGTGTTGACCTGTCGGTTCATGGTGAGTGCTGAGTCAAGTATGATTCCGAGGTTCTTGGCGTGGTCTGACTGGGTAGGTGGGCTTCTTAGGGCGGTGGGCCACCAGCTGTTGTCCCATGGTGAAGGGGTGGTTCCAAGGACGAGGACGTCCGTCTTCTCGGCGTTGAGTTTTAGGCAGCTGTTGGTCATCCAGACTGCCACTTCTTGCATTCCACTCTGGAAGTTGAGTTTTAAGGTGGTGGGATCTTCGGTGAGGGAGAAGATGAGCTGGGTGTCGTCGGCGCAGGATACGATGTTGAGGCCGTGTTGTCGGAGAATGTCTGCTAGGGGGGCCATGCAGATGTTTAAGAGGGTCGGGCTCAGCGATGACCCCTGTGGGACTCCGCAGGTGATGTCTGTGGGGGTGGAAAGGTAGGGCGGTAGTCTGATCCTTTGGCTTCTTCCGGTGAGGAACGAGCGTATCAAGTCTAGGGCAGTTCCTTGTATGCCGGCATTGTGTAGTCTGGTGATTAGTGTGCGGTGAGAGACGGTGTTGAAGGCTGCAGACAGGTCTAGGATGATGGGGGCTGCGGAGTGGCCCTAGTCCAGGAGGGTGCGGATGTCGTCTGTGGTGGCGAGTAGGGCGGTCTCAGTTCAGTGGTTGGCTCAAAATCCAGATTGGGACAGGTCGAGGACGGCGTGCTCTTCGATGAAACGTGTCAGTTCCCTGTTGACTGCTTTCTCTGCCTCTGCGAAGGGGAGATGCAAGATGGGCCAGTAGTTTTTGAGGTTGGTGGGGTGGGCCGTGGGCTTCTTGAGCAAGGGCCTGACTACTGCGCACTTTCCGTCATCTGGGAAGGTGTCTGTTTTGAAGGCGGTGTTGATAGTGTGCTGCAGTTGGGGTGCAATGGTGTCTGCGGCCCTGTGGTAGATGTGCAGGACAGGGGTCGGTGGGGGCCCGAGAGGATGCCTTGCATGGCCACAGTGGTGTCCATAGTCGTGATTGGTGTCCAGTTGGAGATGGTGGGCTGGCTGGTGTCTTTGGGAGGTGGGGGGTTGGCTGAGGTGTCTTGTAGGTGGTCGGTGAAGTTCTCGTAGAGTGTTCTGATCTTGAGGTGGAAGTAGTTTCCAAGCTTGTCGCAGAGGTCTTGGGATGGGGTGATGTCTGCAGCTTTGCTGCAAAGGTTGGTGAATTCCTGGATGATGTTAAAGAGTTCCTTTGAGTTGGTAAGGATTTTGTTGTGGATAAAGTTCCCTTTGGTTGTTCTGATTTGGTTGTGGTAGTCCGTCATGGCATTCTTGTAGGTTGAGTAGCTGTTGGTTGTCTTGGTATTCCTCCAGTTCTTTTCCAGTCGGTTTTATGAATGCAGCAGCCGTATACACATTGGGTGACGGTAGTTTTTCTCTGTGGTGCTTCTTGTAGAAGTCAATCAGGCACATTTCCTCTAGCGCCTTGTGATGTGCTGGCTACGGGGTCAGCCGTAACGCTTTTGAAGCTTGGATCTTGCCATGGATCCCCATCAGAGCTCTTTACTTGATAGCGGTCTAGGGAGTTGTTCTGAGCACGTACCCGGCATCTTTGGTGGCGGGCTGCCTTGTTTGGAGACAATTCCACAAGCACAACCCTGACCCTCTTCCTGGGGCCGCTCAGCAGCATGTTGTGCAGGTTAAGTTGTTGATGGTTTCGGTAGGTAGTTAAACCTTGTACACCACTAGTCCATGAAAGCAGATAATGTTATAATATTTGGTCGGCTTTGTGCTTAATTGTTTCTTCACAAACACCTGGTTAATCTCTGTTTCATAGCACATGAATTTCAGTTTCATGTGTACTGAACTACGGCTGTGTGCTGCTTTTGTACCCTTGTTGCATCTGCCTTTAGCGTTTTTACTCCATAGAGCGTATGGTATCAATTTGCGTAATAGCGCAGTACCTTTTACTCACACCCAATTTATTCAGTTCCTAGCCAGGGACATGTACACTTTCAATGTAGTTTTCTTTAAGCTTTTTATGGAGGCTGACGTTGCGCTGAGACTCCACTGGTGCCAGTGTCGATTCTGCACTTCGACTGTGGCACATGTGGCATGCTCAAGCAGTTTGCTGGACCACAGCAAACTCTAGAAGAGTGCTTCAGTGTATGGGCTTCATATACCCTAACTGGTCACAGGCTGTAGTGCCCTGCCAGCCCAGGTACTCACCAATACCCACGTTACACATGGAGAGTAGTTTGTACATGTCTTTATTCCACTGCGTGTAAGTCAGAAGTCAACTTTCTAAGCCTGCCTTCAACTCATCTCTCAAATGCTTATGTCACAGGCCTATGGTGTACAGTGGGATGCAAAAGAGTTCTAGCGATGTTTTATTTACAAGACACTACAGTTTGAAGCGGGGTAGAGTGGTGTGGAGTGGAGGGGCATCGAGTGGAGTGGCATGTTGTGTCATGGAGTGAGTGGCTATGATTGAAGTGGTGTGGAGTCAAGTGGCGTGTCGTAGAGGGTCCAAGACGGGAGGGGTGTAGAGTGGAGTGGCATAGCATAGAGTGAAATGATATAGAGTGGAGTGGCGTAGTGTGGCGTATGTATGGTGTGGTAGCACACTGCAACTACAGACAACACATTTTCAAGTGAAATGATGTATATACATTTACACCAACATACAGTTTTACTGAACACAAACGATAATGTGTGCAAATGTCATCACAAAGGGCCAGATGCACATTGCTTTTTTGAGGTCACAAATGGCCCGATTAACAGAATCAGGGCATTTGCGACTACAAAAAAACTTTTTTTTTATGTACAATTGCCCAAATTGCGATTTGGTAACCTATTAACGAAATGCAAATTGGGTTTCCTAATAGCGACTCACATTGGTATGTAAATGTTTTGCAACCAAAATGCGGTTGCAAAACATTCGCATTTTACAGCCAAATCTGAGTTGGTGGTAACCCATTTGCAAATGAAAAGGGGTCCCCAAGGGACTCCTTCCCCTTTGTGAATGTTGGAGAAAACATTTGTTAACAGCAGGCATTGGTCCCACGGACCAGTGCCTACTCTTAAAAAAAGAAAAGAACATTTTTCTTTTTACATTTTGAAATGTTTCCCATTTTCCGTAAAGCAAAATGGGCTGCATTTCAAAAAGAAATTGCTCTATTTAAAAGCAATCACAGACATGGTGTTCTGTTGACCCCAGAAGGTCACTTCAAATATGGGGCTGATGCACAGCTTGAGTTTACAAACGTATTTTATTCACAGTTAGTTCAGTTCAAGGTGCTGCTGATGGGTGACGCTCTCCGTCCGTGGCGTCCTATATCAATATGAAGATGTATTCCCAATAGGTCATTGGTTACATCCCCTACAGGCGGTTGTGTTTTACCTACACTCATGAGCACGGGCACAATAAAAAAAAAAAAAAAACCTGCATGGTTTGAACCCCCCAAACTGATGAAACTGTTTTGCATATGTATGTAAATATTGTGGTTTGTGATTATGGCTATATTTATATTCTCAACGGCCTTTGCTCCCTGAGGAAGGGCACTAAATGCCCGAAATGTATTGGAGCTCATAAAGAGAATATGTATAAAAGGATTCATGTCTAACTAAACACAAAAATTAGTACATGAAAGAAAATTGCAATGAAGTAATTGCAAAGAAGTAAAAAAATAACAAATAAAAATTGAGAAAATCAATGAATGAATTGGAGTCCTTATTGAATAGGAACCACTACAAGAGTGCCTGTAGGGGATGTAACCAGTAACCCATTGGGAACACATCTTCATATTGACCCCAGAAGGTCACCATACCTGTGATTTTTATGCTTAATTTAGACTAACTGGGTGGGTATATATCTAAGAGGGCCACTGAATAGCTCCTTCTTATATCGAGATCTATACCCGATCTACACATGCGGTGTTCTATCTTTTGGAACGTGCCCTCAAAACTTGGAGTTTGTGTAAATAATCTTGAAGTTGAAATACCCATATGCCTTCAGACGTACTGCTAACCTGAAGGATAACTTGGTACACACGAGACCGAGACGGAAAGAACAAAGTGCCCAATGAACACTCTGGGACTTGCCTCCTGTAACCGGCCACTACCCCTGCAGGGGTTGCTCTGTTTGCAACCAGACCAGCACCTGTGAAGAGATCAGACTCTGAGACCTTTATATGGTGTCTCAAACGACACACAAACTGCAATTCGTCCAAATGCATCCACCTCCTTACTTGCCCTTGTAATAAAAGATACTTTGGGATGACCTTGAGACAAGTGAAATGACGTATCTCGGAACATAAGAGCAATGTAAGATGCCGCAAAACCCACACCAGACTATACACCCACTGCAAAGATATGAACCACAATGCAGATAGCCTGAAATGGGCGGTGCATGAAGCACATACTCACATCACACACCAGGCCCTATTCAGGACAGAACAAAGGTGGGTGCATCGCTTGGGCACTGACACGGACGGTCTCAATGATTGCATCCCATGGGGTTCCCTAGCTAGGGCACCATGATATTCCATGTATCAACACTATTGACTTATCATATACTGTAGCCAGTATTGTCATCTCCTGAGCGACCACGTGATGTGCACTTTAATTTTCATTCACCTAGGCTATGAACCCTTGATCTTACCTGACACTGTATCCCACAGTAGCCCACCTTCAGTCTGACCTCGCATTAGGAGGCCCCACCTCATCCAGGCATTAATAACTGGGATATACACACAATATCCCGGGAACTGCGATTTAGACTTTGCTCAGTTCACATTGTCCACTCTGCCCCTATTCAATATGAACACCATAATATTTGACACTTGGGTATAGAACTTGGGCTCTGGTCAATCCCTGGAAATACTGCTCGACTTACCGGTTCACGACCAGGAACATACCCTCCGTACTTGGCTAGAGCTGGGATAACCACATTATACCAGTGGGTTGTGAAGTTGCTTGTCTAAGCATATCTACAACAACTTTTCCCCACTTTGGTCTGTGACTGGGCTAGTAATTTAAATTAACGAACAGCCTAGCCCCTTACTGTTTCAGGCAGCGGCTCACTAATACATTTTGTTAATATGTATTATACACTCTAATATGGCCGCCGTTTTTGACCGTACCTAAACGCACTACACTAGAAGAATTCACTACCCTTGTACTGCCCAATACGCATGCGTGCCTCTTCGAGCTACCCCCTGCACGTGAACAGGGACTACGAGGAAGCACGGTCGAAGACGTAAAAGCGCAAGGAAACTCGGCGAAAACTGCTCCGGCTTCTCTTTATCTTCCCTTACGTGCGGGTAGGTGTCGTGGCGACGTCTGTCAAGCAGACAGGTGCGTACAGAGTGGGGGAGAGCTCCGTGTGTATGTGCATGTCTTGTAAAGGGGGTTTCTCCGCATTTACTCAGGGCAGCCCGATCCCGGATAGCACCGCTGATGGGGTTCTCTTGATATACCGTTATGGCAGCACCTTGCATTCAGTTAAAACTCAGTTAAGACGCCCCCGTTTTTCACCAACATGGGGTCCCGGTTCATTGCAGGTTCACAATGAGTTTTGTGTTGGGTGCAACCTGAGTTACCATTGGCATTCTTACTGGCAAACATCTTCCTACCTCATGGGCCCAGGGTTGCACCGCACAGGCTTATCTTGGTGAGCCATGGCAACCCGACCGTGGCTTGGTGTTGTTTGTGGTGGAGTTACTGACTGAACATTGGCTGCAACTCCGAGTTTTTCGGTTATACAAACACCAACCATTTACAGCTAGCCATATTGGTAAAGGCTTGTTGTGATTGGTAGCGGCGGTCCCCCACAGGGTGGTGCAGCCATGAATTTGTTGTTGTCTCCCCTTCCTAGGGTACCTACTTTCGAGGTGCTCAGCACGGGAGAAGACCGTTGATGCCTACACTTTTCCTTAGTAGGGTGAGATCCACAGTCTTGTTTTCTCATCTAGTCTCCATAATAAGACTATTGAAACCAGACCCAGTTGATGTTGTTTTTAACCCACTTTTATTTGGCTAGGTTTGTTTAACTCACTGTGATCACAAACTTGCTCTAGCCGGTTGAACCATGATAATGTGGACCAGGTTGATTACAATAATCATTGTTACCTTCTTCTCACCCCCCCTTTTGTCATCCCTGTATAGGCCCCACTAAGACGTCCCAGGACCTTCCGCCTGCCCTTCAGTATCCTGTGGTAGGTAGGACTCCCACCCACCATAGTGCGTAGACAGCTGCCCCGTATAGGTCCTGATGAATTGTACTGTATCCTTGTGAACAAATAGCATGAAACATGTTGACCATTGACCAAATTAACTAAGTAGGGCGTGCTCTCCTGGATCATTGCACCAGCGAGCATCCTCTCTTCACGTATTTTAATAAGGAAGATGACCACAACATTAAAACTCATCCAGTGGATTATCTAGCCTTTTTTAATTCACTTACCCCTTACGTCTACACTCTCCATAGGGCCCTCACACCCACAGCACCAACGGCAGGAACAAAAGATCTCAGGTAAAGAGCCCCTCTATGGGTGCCTGTAATGCATTGCACCACCAGCCTGACGAGGAGCAAACCCATATGATAAAGCATGACACCTAGCTTGCTGGGTGTGTGAGGGTTTTAGTTCCGAAAGGGTGGATTCCTCTCCCTTTCCTCCTTTGTTTGGGCCTTCACACATTACTTGGTTCACTTCCCTTGCACTTTTTCACCCTGGGGAACAGCGTACCCTTTGTTGTTTACATCAAAAAGAACATTACCACAAAAAGTTGTGTCAATAAAGTTTAGAGGCTTCGAAAATATCGCCGCTAATGCCATTAGAAAACTACATTTCTTATGATTCTTTTGACGCATAGCCGTGACATCATGATCTTGACGCCCCTGGCGCATTCGACGCCAAGATACAGCATTACGTGCTAATACAGGGAGCAACTACCCGGTCGGCGCCTCCCCGGGGGCTTAGATGAACGTCACGAGGTACCGACGGATAGATAAGCCAGCGTACCTATGTTGCTTGCGCCTAGTTGCGTGGTCGAAATACTAACCATTGTCAGGGCCGGATTGGGAAACAAAACCGGCCCCGGCAAAGTGCTCGGCCCACCCCCCCTCTCCACTCGGGGGTGTTGGAGGTGCCGCCGAGCTCTCTGACGGGGCCGGTTTTCGGCCGATTTTGGTACAGGGCCGATTCTGAAGCTATGCTGCAAAAACGGTCCTGTAACAAAAACGGCCCCCAGGGGCCCAAAACCGGCCCCCACCAGGGCGGCGCACCGGGGGTTTGCCCGGTGCCCGCTATGGCCAGTCCGGGCCTGACCAATGTGAGTTTGGTTTTGAGATGGAATGGGACATCGTTGTTTCAAGACAACGTAAGACGATTGTTCTTTGTACCACGGCTATGTCTTCTTAAAATGAATGTCAGTCATCAAGTGTTTGTTTAAAAGATGAGTGAGTCGCTGTGCGGCAGTAAATTTAGAATACGTTATTGATGTGGCATGCTCTCCCTCTTTTGACAATGTACTCGTGTCTCACTGAGTAGTAAAGAGTTATATTTTCATCTCTTAGTTCTTTACATGAGGCATTAAAACTTAAAAGTGTACGCAGTACTCAGAGCGATGCAATGCTAAGAAAGAAAGGTATTATGGTACATGTTTATCTGGCTAGATGAACATGATGATAGTGGCTATGATAGGCATGATAAGTGTACATAATTAGTGGTTTTTAACCCTGTGCTGCTGTCTGTCTATGTATGGTGGTTGGAGCACAATGATAGTTAATAGGATGTAGGGAAAGGTAGTACGCCACAATAAAATAAGGAATTGTTCTACTTTTTCCCTATAGAGTAGTGCCTTCTTTTCCCCTGAGCCCTTGCCAGGTGAGGTGAGGTAGCCTCCTTATACATTTCGGGTAAGAATAATTGGCTTATATTCATTATTGGAGTTGGGTAGATAACAATGTTAATGTTACTACATTGTTAGTTTTGTTCTGATCATACTATACTCTATTTAATGAACTCAAACGTGTTGCGCTTTTACTTTCCTAAGTTACAGACACCGTCAGATATACAGATTTTGCTGAGGAAGGATTGTACACTCCTGATTACAGGTGATTCGGTTGTATCGTTTCCAACCGCTTTAAGTGTACTTGTACTAGCTAATTTAAAGAACTTTTCGTATTATTATTTTTTCACGTTTTTGCAGTAGCAATATTTTGATTGGTCCTGATGAAGGCACTGGACAGATCGATGTCCGAGTGTGCTGAAACGTGTTGACCCCTTGTTAACACCAGACAGCTATTTGTTAAAAACTGTCTTTTGCACTGTTTTTAGTTTGTACTGTGAGAGACAACAATAAATATAGGGGCGTTCGCAATTCAATTTTAATTTCACTTATCACTGATGCACTGCACTTATTTCTCACACAAGGCAACTGCTCTCTTCTGGTAGTTTAGATAGTTTTCCTCCCTTATCAGTTCAATAAAAACGGTGCACAGTCAAAATATCGACTACAAAATATCGAATGGACATAATATCGAGTACAAAATATAGGCTGGACAGAATATCGAATGGACAGAATAAAGACATCAAAAATATCGTTTTGAAGGTAAATAATGTAATATCGAATTTTAAAATATAGATAGTCAAAATATCGAAGTACATAATATAGGTTAATAAAAATATCGAACATTTAATAATATCGAATTTTTTATAGTGTATTTTATGTGTTAAAAGTGTTTATTTATGTTATAATGTAATTTAATTAATTAATTTAATGTTATTTAAATTTTGCGTAATTTAATTCTGTAGCGGGTTGTGGGTTTATAGGGAAATAGGGTGGGAAGTAATTTAATTATAATTGATTAAATATGTACATTTATTTATTGGTATTTGTTTATAATTAATTGTTAATTAATTTTTATTTTGTAATTAATTACATTTTAATTGCCAATTAATTTTATTTAATTGATTAATTGATAATTATGTTAATTTAACTAATTTAAATTCTGTAGCGGGTTGTGGGTTTATAGGGGAGTAGGGTGGGATGTAATTTAATTATAATTAATTAAATATGTAAATTTATTTATTGGTATTTGTTTATAACTAATTGTTAATTAATTATTATTTTGTAATTAATTACATTTTAATTGCCAAATAATTTTATTTAATTGATTAATAGATAATTATGTTAATTTAACTAAATTAAATTCTGTAGCGGGTTGTGGGTTTATAGGGGAGTAGGGTGGGAAGTAATTTAATTATAATTAATTAAATATGTTAATTTATGTAGTGTTACTATTGTATAAATAATTGTTAAATAATTTTTATTTGGTAATTAATGATATTTTCATTGACAATTAATTTTATTAAATTGATTAATTGATAATTATGTTAATTTTAATAATTTTACTCTTTGGAGTGGGAATAGTAATTTGAACCCCTACACTATCCAATGCTTTCCCTACTGTTGCACTCTCTGGAGTGGGAATAGTAATTTTTACCCCTACGCTATCCAACGCTTTCCCTACTGTTGCACTCTCTGGAGTGGGAATACTAATTTTTACCCCTACGCTATCCAACGCTTTCCTTACTGTTGCACTCTCTGGAGTGGGAATAGTAATTTTTACCTCTACGCTATCCAACGCTTTCTCTACTGTTGTACTCTCTGGAGTGGGAATAGTAAGTTTTACCCCTACGCTATCCAACGCTTTCCCTACTGTTGCACTCTCTGGAGTGGGAATAGTAATTTTTACCCCTACGCTATCCAATGCTTTCCCTACTGTTGCACTCTCTGGAGTGCGAATAGTAATTTTTACCCCTACGCTATCCAACCCTTTCCCTACTTTTGCACTCTCTGGAGTGGGAATAGTAATTTTAACCCCTACGCTATCCAACGCTTTCCCTACTGTTGCACTCTTTGGAGTGGGAATAGTAATTTTTACCCCTACGCTATCCAACGCTTTCCCCACTGTTGCACTCTCTGGAGTGGGAATAGTAATGTTTACTACCCCTACGCTATCCAATGCTTTCCTTACTGTTGCATTCTCTGGAGTGGGAATAGTAGTTTTTACCTCTACGCTATCCAACACTTTCCCTACTGTTGCACTCTCTGGAGTGGGAATAGTAATTTTTACCCCTACGCTATCCAACGCTTTCCCTACTGTTGCACTCTCTGGAGTGGGAATATTAATTTTTACCCCTACGCTATCCAACGCTTTCCCTACTGTTGCACTCTCTGGAGTGGGAATAGTAATTTTTACCTCTACGCTATCCAACGCTTTCCCCACTGTTGCACTCTCTGGAGTGGGAATAGTAATGTTTACCCCTACGCTATCCAATGCTTTCCTTACTGTTGCATTCTCTGGAGTGGGAATAGTAGTTTTTACCTCTACGCTATCCAACACTTTCCCTACTGTTGCACTCTCTGGAGTGGGAATAGTAATTTTTACCCCTACGCTATCCAACGCTTTCCCTACTGTTGCACTCTCTGGAGTTGGAATATTAATTTTTACCCCTACGCTATCCAACGCTTTCCCTACTGTTGCACTCTCTGGAGTGGGAATAGTAATTTTTACCTCTACGCTATCCAACGCCTTATCTACTGTTGCACTCTCTGGAGTGGGAATAGTCATTTTACACTTCCGCTATCCTACGGTAATTATATTGAATATTTTTTAATTATATTATGTTACTATATATATATGTATTAACAAATATGATTGTAAAAAATTTTTTTTATAACTTTCAATAAATATTTAATTATTATAAGGTAATTTAAGTATTTTTAAGTATATTTTAGTAAATCATTTTTATTATTAATTTAATTTAACATTGTTTTTAATAAATTCAATATTTTTACAAACTATATTTTTGTAAACGATATTTTTACTCGATATTTTTGTACTAACCTGTTTGTAGATACAAAGTCGATATTCTGTCTGTCGATATTTTGTCGCCGATATTTTTGGTAGTCGATATTATGTCCCTCGATATTATGTCAGTGATCCAATAAAAACTTCCTCGGGCTCCCCAATCATTATGATGGGGCTGTAGCCCTTAGGGTCACCTGAGTGACTTCAAGAGGAGACCCAGATGATGAAGCATGTCACCAAGTTGGTGAGTGATGGGAATCCATAAATCTAATGAATATTTCCCTATTGCGGCACACACTTTTGGTTTTTGTTCTCTAGAGTTCATAGTGCTTAGAACATTGGTTTAGACCCTTGGATACTCGATGTATGTTAGTATTGTGAATTGGGGCAAGGTATCCAAGCAGGTCTTAAAAGATTGCCTCAGACCCTATTTAAAAGTGGTTGTGTTTTGTTACTGAAACATAACACCACATAGCCATGCTCCAATACAAGACCCTCAAGCACTCCCTCATCGTGTAGCTTTCTACCCGTCGAATAGGTTTTGGATAATCGGCAGGGGGTAAGAAGCACTATACGAATGCAACTCCAATACAGCAGGCCATCTGTACTTCATGATGGCTCCAATGATTACATACTGTTTCTTGTAAAAATACTGACTGGCTTCTGCAGGCCGACATGCATTGCAGAACTCACACCATGTAGAGCACACAAAAAACATCAGGTTGTCCCAGGGCACTGCATCTCACATTGGTACATTTTCGATTAGATTTATAGGTGCACTACATTGCAAGAGGTCTACCCTACATTTACTTTTAATGTTAGAAAGAGCCTGAAATGTATGCTAAGAAAAACCACGTACATCACACTACAAAGTCACTGCTGGCCACAACTGCAATGGATACAGTGGGCTCGATTTACCCAAAAATTGTTATGTAGAACCACAAGAGTGGGTCACAAAAACATGTTTGTGAATCGAGGCTAGTGTGAGTACTAACGTTGAAGTACATGGCACAGTTTTTAGTTTTAGATTTGGGGCCTTATTAAGGGTCTGGCGGTCCACGGGCTGCCAGACTTGCAGTATCAGTCTCCCGACCACCCTCTTACAACTAGGACTGTCGGGCCGCCCTGTGACCACAGTAAATCACTAGGGAACTGCCATTCTCTGGCAGTTGCGTGGTGGTCCTGAGGCAGCAATATGCTTGGCGGGGATGCAGCGAGCCCGCCAAACATATCACGAGGTACCTCACCGCCACATTTTTCATGGCGGTGCAACCCCCATAAAAAGTGTAGCCGTGAGGAATCAAAGGGGGCCATAGAGGGCTCATTGGTGCCTCACGCCATGTGGATGCACACAGCGGAGGCAACATGTGACCCCTGTGTGCATGGACACCAGTACCTGCAGGGCATGAACTACAGCAGGCCATACTGTGTAGGCAAAAACAGCCTGCCAGAGAGGAGAAAATTCCTAATCTAGCGGGCGGTTCAGACATGGGCTTGGAGGTGTGGTAGCGGGGCGTTCCTGCTCCTGCACCACCAAACTCATAATAAGTCCCTAAGTGATTTAGCACAGTGTTAGCAGGATACCAAGGGCCTGATTCACGAAAAAGTGTACAGTCTACTCTCGGAGATGTCCTCTGCCATTTAAATATACTTTTGCACTTTGGGAGTTCCATAGACTTCCCAATAGTACCTCTGGTAGGCTGCACCATTCACGTCTTTCCAGGTGTACTACTGAGCAAGTAATGTGGTATTTCCTGACACTGATATTCCCACATTGTGGAATCATACACATACTATAAATCTGCATTGAGGGAAGCCAGTGCCTATGTGTAATTGCACTTTTTCCCTGGTGAAACCACTTCCCCTACACCAATGCCAATTATCGAGGTGTTCAGTTGCCCTTCTGACTTCTGAAACAGATTAACCCAAACCCTTTGCAGGAGCTAATCTCCAGCCATGCGCCAGGTCGGATAAGGGGTAGGATAAGGTAAGAAAGGAGTTTATTAATAGTTACAAAGTCACACGTCTGTGAAGGTTCACAGATCCACTAGGCTAACCACGCCTTCGCACACTTACTTTCCATTCCCTTTGTGGAATTTGCACCGACTTTACTGTAAGCAGCCAAGGTGTGCAAATACAAAGGTGCAATCTGACCGCCCTGATCCTTTCAGACGCGGCCGCTCCGCACACTGCTCCCGGCCCTGCCTTGACTGCCTGGTATCGTAGCGCTTACAGCCTGACTGCATCCCGCTACCTCGCCTTGCACACACAAGCGCCTCTGCAATATTGATTTATACGATTGAGACCGCAGCGCTAGATTGCCAGATTGTTGCCTAATTTATTTTGCTTGGCTGAACACATCGTAGCGCTAGATTGCCAAAGTGCGCTTTTACAGTTGTGCTGTGCTGCCTGCTGTTTTCTTTTCTGTGTCTGATTGTTAAAATTTCATTGCGTTGTTTCTGTTTGTGCCCACTTTGGCTCGCTGCCATTTTGTTGTTATTGTTGTGTCTACCTGACCGGATTTCCGCCCCGCACCCGCCTCCCAGCTGCCCCTCCCTCGCCCCTGCCCCCTCCACTATCCACTTATGACAGATGCATCTGCGCGCAGCGTTTGCGCCTAATGCGCGCCGAAGGTGCGCCAAAGGTAAGCCCGTCTACGCCCGTCCGCGCCTGGACCGTGCCCAGCGCCAGACCCCCTGGCCCTCGCAATACCCACTCCACCCGCATAACGTACGACGCCGCTACCCTCTTTGCCCTTAACCCCGGACGCACACCTCTATGCTGCGAAGCTACCCCAGGACACACACATGGACCATTCGGCTGCCACTCCTGCAAGTTCACCTGCATCAGAACCCACACCAATTCCACTTCCTCCAAACACAGCTCCGACTCCAACCACCTGAAGTGCATCCTGCTGAACACCCGCTCGATCCACAGACACGCCACTGAACTCTGGGACTTACTCGACACTTCATCACCGGACGTCGCCTTCCTTACAGAAACCTGGATGAACGCCTCATCAGCACCCGACATCGCCATAGCCATCCCGTACGCCTACAAGATCATCCGAAAAGACCGGACCAACCAAACAGGAGGAGGCATCGCCATCGTCCATAAGAACACCATCCGAATCACTACCAGCTCTGACGAGTACCTCGCGACTGCCGAACACCTTCACTTCCAGATCCACACCGACCCCAGGAACACACTTAGAGGCACCCTCATCTACAGACCACCAGGAACCCGCACACAATTCAACAAAGACATCACTGACTTCATTAGCCCACATGCCCTCACCTCCGAAAATTACATTCTACTGGGAGACCTCAACTTCCACCTAGAAAAGAAAAACGACTACAACAACACCACCCTTCTGGCCAACCTGGCCAACCTCGGACTCAAACAACTTGTTGACACCCTGTTGTCGTGGGGCGAGTGCGGGCCGGAAAAACAGGCGTGGAGGCCGTATATAGTGGGCTATGTCTGTTTATTGGGTTGTGCACAAAGTCAAGGATAGACAACAGTCTGGTAGGAGTAGCCCCGACACGGAAGGTCCTTAGTTGCAGGTCCCAATGATGGCTCCTGGATGTGGTTGATATCACGGGTGGACGTAGAGTGGGGCGTCGTCCACCAGGGCACTCCGGCTCCTTCCACGGGTGGTGGTTCCTCGGAGGCGGGCAAGGAGAGAGAGAAAAAAGGGCCGTTAGTCTGACCGTTCCAAACGGTACGGGTACCTAATGTCTTCACCGGGAGTGCGTAAGAAAAAGCGGACAGTGAGGGAGGTGGGGAGGGGAGTATATGGTCGGGAAGAAGAGGAGGGTGTCGGAGGATAGAGTCAGTGCAAGGCGTATCATACAGGTGGCAGTGATCGTGAAGAAGTGCTTTACGCTAATTACAGTGGTCAGGGTGGCTTTATAATATATACAGTGCTCAGTGAGTCCTAGAGGGGGGTTTTGGGGCAGTTTACACTAGGATTATTCACAGACTAATTACACAGGAGGGGTTTGTTACTCACATGCTCCCTCCGTAGCTCTCCCGCGAGCTACGGCCGCTCTCCAGCGTCCTCCACAGGACTCCACCAGTCCTCCGTCCAGACCTCGTCGTCTTCTCCTTCTTCGTTCCGCTCCACAGGGGTGCCGCCGTCCGTCTTCTGCCACGAGTCGAACTCTCTGCACACACTGCCGCCGTCGTTTCCTCCTTTTCCTTCATCCGTCGCCGGGTAGAGGGTGGGACTTCCGGGGTCACTCAGGAGTCCTTCCGGTTTCCCGTCCTTCCGGATTGGGTCCTGCAATGAGGAAGAAAACAATGGTGTCCGGGTTGCCAGGGACGCCGTCGGATCGGTCCAGGAGTCACGGGACCTCGAGGGAAGCGTCGGGTTACTCAAGGTAGGGACTGCCTTCGGTTCACATCCCCTTCCACTAGCTGTCCTTCCTGTTCGGGGTGTAGGGGGAGGGTATCTGGATAGGTAGTCGGCGTTACCCTGTTCAACGCCTTTCCTGTGCAATGTCTTGAATCTATAGGGTTGGAGGGACAAAAACCAACGTAACACCCGGTCATTATGTCCTTTGTTGCGAGCCATCCATTCCAATGGGGCGTGGTCGGTATACAGGATGAATTCACGTCCATCTAGATAGTAGCGGAGGCTTTCTATTGCCCATTTAATGGCCAGCGCCTCTTTTTCTTCCACCGCGTAGTTCATCTCCCTTGGAAACAACTTGCGGCTTAGAAACAGGATGGGTCGTTCGTTCCCATTGTGGTCGCGTTGGGACAGAACAGCCCCCAAACCTTGATCAGACCCATCGGTCTGAAGGATGAAAGGCAGGGTATCATCTGGACTGATAAGGACAGGACCTGACAACAAGGACTCTTTAAGGAGGTTGAAAGCTTTTAACATACGAGAGTCAGGGTGTTTCAGTGCCTCTTCGGTCTTTGTCGTTTTTTTCAAAAGATCGGTTAGTGGGGCAGCAGTCTGGGAGAAGCCAGGGATAAATCTCCTGTAGTATCCCAAGAGACCGAGGAATGCAAGTAGCTCTTTTCTTGTTTTTGGAAAGGGGATTGCCTGGATGGCTGTGATTTTATTGTTCTGGGGTCGGATTACTCCCTCACCTAACAGATAACCCAGGTACTTAACGGTTTGGGCAGCAAGGGTAGTTTTTGCTGGGTTAATGCTGAACCCATAAGAACCCAGGGATGAGATGACTTCATGTAGGTGAAGTAGGTGTTGCCGCCAGTCATCGCTGTAGATGATTATATCATCCAAATATGCTCCCGCATACCGGGAATGCGGTTGCAGGACGTGGTTCATGGCTCTTTGGAAAGTAGCGGGAGCGCCGTGAAGGCCGAAGGGCATCATTGTGAATTGATATAGTCCGTCGGGAGTAGAAAAGGCTGTTTTCTTCTTATCTTCCTCCCTCAATGGGATCTGCCAGTACCCCTTACAGAGGTCCAGGGTACTGATGTATTTCGCCTTTCCTATTCGTTCGATCATTTCGTCGACACGAGGGAGGGGGTATGTATCAAAGGAGGAGATTTTATTTACCCCTCGAAAGTCGATACAGAATCTGATCGAACCGTCCGGCTTAGGAACCAGTACAATGGGTGAATTCCAGCTACTGACGGACGGTTCTATGACCCCCAGACGCATCATCTGTACTATCTCTTCTTGAATGACTGCTCTACGCGCTTCCGGGACCCGATAGGGTCGTTGACGTACCGTTTTTCCGGGCTCGGTTATGATGGCATGTTCGATTACCGAGGTGCGACCCGGGGAGGTTGAGAAGATCTTTTGTAACAAACTCAAGGATGTCCGTAGATCCTGTTTTTAGTTTTCGGGGAGATCTGGATCAATGCATGCCTCATAAGACAAAGCCAGTTCGGGATTGGTACCACTCAGTACAGGGAGAGGACCGACCCAGGCCTTCAGCAGATTCACGTGGTAAATCTGGGTGATATGTCTGTTAGGGTCTGTTTCAACCTCGTAGGTAACCGGTGTTACTTGTCGCAGGACAGGAAACGGGCCCTGCCATTGTCCCAGTAGTTTGTGATTCGAGGATGGGATCAAGAGAAGGACCAGGTCACCTGGGGCAAAAGACCGGGGTTTGGTACCTTTATCCTACTGGTGCTTCTGATTGGCTTGTGCAGTCGTCATATTCTGCCTGACGATGTCCCGTATTTGCCCCAAATGTGTCTTGAGGTTTTCTACGTACTCAGGGAGCGGTCTGGTCCGGTCGGGTTCGGCCTCCCAGGCCTCTTTAGCCATATCCAACAGGGTTCGTGGGGGTCTCCCATATAAGAGCTCATAGCACGAATATCCAGTGCTGCTCTGAACCTTGCAGCGGATCGCAAACAGAGCCAGGGGTAGCATCTCCTCCCACCTTCTGCTCTCAAGGGCCAACAGTTTTTTTAGGGTAGTCTTTAGAGTGGCGTTGTAGCGCTCAACCAACCCATCTGTCTGGGGGTGGTAAGCGGAGGTCCTTATCTGCTTAATACCGAGTCGTGAACACACCTGCCTCATCAAGGTGGACACGAAGGGGGTCCCCTGGTCAGTTAAGATTTCCCTAGGGAAGCCTACCCTAGAAAAAATCGAGATCAAGGCTTTTGCAATGTTCGGGGTTGTAGGTTGTCTTAGGGGTACTGCTTCAGGGAAGCGGGTGGCGTAATCGACCAGTACTAAAGCGTATCGACAACCGGTTCTGGAGCGCAACAGGGGGCCTATAATGTCCATCCCTACTCTACTGAAGGGTATATCGATCAGGGGTAGAGGCTGTAAGGGCGCTCTGGGGGGCCGATACCTGCTATTCTTTTGGCACACCGGGCAGGTACGGCAGTACAGTTTTATTTGCTGGTAGACCCCTGGCCAATAGAATTTCTCTAAGATAGCCTGTCCTGTCTTCTCGTCGCTAAAGTGGCCTCCCAGCAGGTGACTATGGGCGAGAAACAACACCTTGTCTCGGAAGGGTCCCGGGATTAGCAGCTGGGGTGTTTGTTGTGCCCCTCCCTTCCTGTACAAAAGGCCGTTCTTTCTAAAGAAATAGGGACCTACTTGTAAAGGGTCTTCGTTGTCGAGGGCACGACTCCAGGCATCTTGGAGGACGGGATCCTCCTGTTGGGCGGCTCGGAACTCCCTGTCGGTTTCCCAGGGGTGTTCTTCCACTCTGACGGGAAGGACAGTGGCATGGCTCCTTTTCTCCTTCTTCTTTTGGGTTTTTGATTTGTATGGTTTGTCCGAGGCCTCTTGACTTAGTTGGTCGTGTGGAAACGGGGCCTCCAACCACCACTTTTCCAGGGAGTTGGTGGTCTCATGGAGAAGACGAGGTAGTCCAGAGTAGTCGCTGCCCAGTATCACTTGCTCCGGGAGCGTCGGAATGAGGCCAACGGTGAGTGTAGTACCCTGATCCGTCGGGTGTTGAACTCGAACCCTGGCGGTGGGGTATAGTTTTGTGTCTCCATGTACACACTGGATGGCTACCGTACCGTTCACTGGTCCCACAGGGTTTGGTAGCTCCTGAGGACGGAGTACACTTTGTCTGCAGCCTGTATCAGCAAGGGCTAGAACAGGGTGTCCCTCAATCCGTACTGGGCAATGAAATCTAGGAGGGCTAGGATCTGTAGGGAGGCATACGTAATTCCGGGCGAGACCCACCTCCATTGGTTCGTCTTTCTGGGGACACACCCGGGCGATGTGTCCATATCCTCCACAGTGATAGCACTGGGGACCGGGTGGGGGTGCCCACGGTACAACCGGGTATGGGAACAAAGGGGTGAGTTCCGGCTTCTTGGGTAGGGGAGGTCTCGGTGTTCGGGTCACGGTATGTGGCTGAGAACGATGTGGATGCTCTTCTTTTGGCCTCTGAAAGTCTTGGGCGCGACTGTAAGCGCTGGCGATTTCAACCGCACTCTCCAGGGTGAGACGGGCGTGTTGGCAAACCCATTTTTGGGTTGAGGGATGCAGGGAAGCAAGGAATTGTTCCAAATATATTTTGGAGAGGATTTCTTCTTTCGTGGAGGAGGCAGGCCGCAACCAGCGATCGGTCACGTCCCGGATGCGGAAAGACAGGGCTCTTGGTGTTTCTTGTGGTCCTTCTTTGGCTTGGCGCAGCCTCACCCTGTAGGTCTCATCATCTATACCAAGCCGTTCCAGGATACAGGTTTTGATATCGGCATAAGGTGTTTGGCCCTGTACGTTGGCATGTTGATACGCTGCTTGTAATTCGCCGGTAAGTAGGGGTCCAAGATAATGTCCCCATCGATCAGGGGGCCAGGCAGCGGCTTGGGCCAGCCGCTCGAAATTAGTAAAAAAGAAGTCCGGGTCCTCTCCCGGGACGTACTTTTGAAGAACCACTGAGGGGAGGGAAGTGACTGGTCTTTGGTGGCCTAGTACGTCCGTGAGCTTTCCTATAGCTTGGTCCTGGGCCGCGCCTTGACCCTTCAATACGTCATGCAACTGGCCTCGGTCATCCTCGGCTGTCTTGAGAAATTGTTCCATCATTTTCCCCAGTTGTTCCTGGGTCTCTGCGAGCTTCTGTACTGCGGCCTCCATGCTTCCGGACAATCCCACTTCTGACACCAACTGTTGTCGTGGGGCGAGTGCGGGCCGGAAAAACAGGCGTGGAGGCCGTATATAGTGGGCTATGTCTGTTTATTGGGTTGTGCACAAAGTCAAGGATAGACAACAGTCTGGTAGGGGTAGCCCCGACACGGAAGGTCCTTAGTTGCAGGTCCCAATGATGTCTCCTGGATGTGGTTGATATCACGGGTGGACGTAGAGTGGGGCGTCGTCCACCAGGGCAATCCGGCTCCTTCCACGGGTGGTGGTTCCTCGGAGGCGGGCCAGGAGAGAGAGAAAAAAGGGCCGTTAGTCTGACCGTTCCAAACGGTATGGGTACCTAATGCCGTCACCGGGAGTGCGTAAGAAAAAGCGGACAGTGAGGGAGGTGGGGAGGGGAGTATACGGTCGGGAAGAAGAGGAGGGTGTCGGAGGATAGAGTCAGTGCAAGGCGTATCATACAGGTGCCAGTGATCGTGAAGAAGTGCTTTACGCTAATTACAGTGGTCAGGGTGGCTTTATATTATATACAGTGCTCAGTGAGTCCTAGAGGGGGGTTGTGGGGCAGTTTACACTAGGATTATTCACAGACTAATTACATAGGAGGGGTTTGTTACTCACATGCCCCCGCCGTAGCTCTCCCGCGAGCTACGGCCGCTCTCCAGCGTCCTCCACAGGACTCCACCAGTCCTCCGTCCAGACCTCGTCGTCTTCTCCTTCTTCGTTCCGCTCCACAGGGGTGCCGCCGTCCGTCTTCTGCCACGAGTCGAACTCTCTGCACACACCGCCGCCGTCGTTTCCTCCTTTTCCTTCATCCGTCGCCGGGTAGAGGGTGGGACTTCCGGGGTCACTCGGGAGTCCTTCCGGTTTCCCGTCCTTCCGGATTGGGTCCTGCAATGAGGAAGAAAACAATGGTGTCCGGGTTGCCAGGGACGCCGTCGATCGGGCCGGGAGTCACGGGACCTCGAGGGAAGCGTCGGGTTACTCAAGGTAGGGACTGCCTTCGGTTCACACACCCCCACCCACCTAGCCCGACACACGCTCGACCCTATCTTCACCTCCAGCAAACACATCTCCTTCAACCACACCACAGCTCTCCATTGGACGGACCACAGCTGCGTTCACTTCAGCTACAAAAAGACCACGGCCCACAACCCCCCACAACCTATTCCTCGAAGAAATTGGAACAAAATCACCACCGATCAACTCTTCACATCGCTTAACCAAAACCCTACTGCCATATCATCGGACCCAAACCAAGCTGCCACCAAACTCACTCAATGGATCACTCACAGCGCTGACGAATTAGCACCCCTGAAAAACCACCAGATCAAACAAGGTAACAAAAAGGCCCCCTGGTTCAACGTGGACGTCAAGAAATCCAAGAAGTTATGTCGTACTCTCGAGAAAACCTGGAGAAAAAACCCAACCACTGACAACCTGACCACCCTCAAAGGCGCCACCCGCAAACACCACCAATTGATCTGATCCACCAAGAAATCAGCATTCAAGGATCGACTCGACAACAACGCCCACAACAGCAAGGAACTATTCAACATCGTCAAAGAATTTACCAACCCCACCGCCGGCACCAACGACATCACCCCTTCTCAAGACCTCTGCGACTCTTTATCCTCTTTCTTCCACAACAAAATTGCCGACATACATAACAGCTTTGAAATCCAATCCGAAGAACAGTCCACCCCACCCACCTCCGAACCAAAACAGCACTCTCACAACCTTTGCGCCTGGAACGCCATCACCACTGAAGACACCATCCGCCTGATGAACTCCATCCACTCTGGTTCACCAACCGACCCATGCCCCCACCACATTTTCAACAAAGCAGACTGCATCCTCGCACCCCATCTCCGCGATGTCATCAACTGTTCCTTCAAATCTGCTACCTTCCCGGAAAGCTGGAAACATGCCGAACTCAGTGCCCTTCTGAAGAAACCCACAGCAGACCCCTCTGAACTTAAGAACTACCGCCCCATCTCACTCCTTCCATTCCCTGCCAAAGTCATTGAGAAAGCCGTCAATAGTCAGCTCGCCGCCTTCCTTGAATCCAACAATTCCCTCGACCCCTCACAGTCCGGCTTCCGAACCAAACACAGCACCGAAACCGCCCTCATCGCAGCTACAGACGACATCCGAACACTACTAGACAACGGAGAAACAGTCGCCCTCATCCTACTCGACCTCTCCGCCACCTTCGACACAGTCTGTCATAGCACCCTTATACAACGCCTCAGCAACGTCGGGATACAAGGAAAAGCTTTGGACTGGATCATCTCGTTCCTCCCCGGAAGAACCCAGAGAGTCCGCCTCCTCCCATTAAAATCAGAGGCCACCGAAGTCATCTGCGGTGTTCCACAAGGATCTTCACTCAGTCCCACCCTCTTCAATGTTTACATGAGTCCCCTCGCATCCATCGCACGACAACACAACCTCAACATCATCTCCTACGCAGACGACACCCAGCTGATCCTCTCCCTCACCAAAGACCCAAACACCGCCAAAACCAATCTACACGAAGGAATGAAAGAAGTAGCCGAATGGATGAAGAACAGCCGTTTAAAACTTAACTCGGACAAAACGGAAGTCCTCATCCTAGGATCATCCCCCTCATCCTGGGACGACTCATGGTGGCCACCGGCACTGGGTACAGCACCCATACCTACAAATCACGCACGTAACCTGGGCTTCATCCTGGACTCCTCCCTCTCGATGACCAGACAAGTCAACGCCATCTCATCTTCATGCTTCAACATCCTACGCATGCTCAAAAAAAACTTCCGTTGGATCCCCGCCGAAACAAGAAAGACAGTCACCCATGCACTGGTCCCTAGCCGACTGGATTATGGAAATACCCTTTACGCCGGAACCACAGCCAAACTACAGAAAAAACTCCAACGCATCCAAAACGTCTCAGCCAGACTCATACTGGACATCCCCCGTCAAGCTCACATTTCCGGTCACCTGAAAAACCTCCACTGGCTTCCCGTCAACAAGAGGATAACATTCTGTCTCCTCACCCACGCACACAAAGCCCACTACGACCTAGGACCCGAATGCCTTAACACAAGACTGTCCTTTTACACACCCACCCGCCAACTACGATCATCCAATCAAGCCCTCGCCGCAATTCCGCGCATCCACAGATCCACCATGGGAGGAAGATCCTTCTCCTACTTAGCGGCTAAAACCTGGAATTCTCTCCCCACTCACCTCCGCCTCACACAGAACCACCTCTCCTTCAGAAAACAGCTAAAAACTTGGCTTTTCGATAAGTAATGCACCCACCCTCCCTCAAGCGCCTTGAGACCCTCTGGGTGAGTAGTGCGCTATACAAATTATTGAACTTGAACTTGAACTTGTAGTATAAGCATAATGGCAGCTAAAAATGCCTTTGAAAATGGCACCCACGTTTATCACAGATACTCATTGCTGTTTACCGATGTGCAAGGGAGCAGCAGGATTGTATTTCTAAACACTGATCACAAAAATATCAAAGTATCAAATATCCACATCAAAATATATGTTTTTTACGACGAGAATTAGAAAGCCAAAAATATTTACTACAAAAATATTGATCAAATAATTGTTACAATAATCTATATAATTAAAACTAAATACACATTATAAAACTTCGGATTATTTTAAGTATATATACACACACACAAGCACACACACACACACACACACACAAGCACACACACACACACACACACACGCACACACGCACACACACACACACACCCGCACACAAGCACACACACACACACACACACAAGCACACACACACACGCACACACATACACACACACACACGCACACACGCACACACACACACACACACACACACACACACTTCGGTTGCTTCCTAATTCCTGGGCTGGAACGGGTGACTGGAGGTGGTTCCGTTAAACTTCCAGAACGAAGGCGGACGGACCTGGCATCGTAATCGCCCCCTTAGTGTCAGACTTACCATTCTAACTAGAGCCCAAAAAGGAATTTGGGAAACGCACATGTATTTGACAAGGTCAGATATGGTTTTTTAACCCAACTTCAAGAAACACTGGGGAAACTGCATATATTTAGAAGGATGTACCTTTACGATTCTAACTTCACACAGTCCAACATAAATTGGTGAACTAGCATATATTTAGGTAAGGGTGAGGATCAGATTTACTAGCTAACCCCAGACCTACTAACATTGGGGAAAGTGTATATACTTAGGGAAGTGATACAAAAGGAGATGACTGTTCCCATGAGGCACAGGGTCAAGGCTGATTTGCATATGGCCATGTCTGAACTGGGGTGGTGTGGAGTGCAAACAAACGATGGATTTAGGCCCAGATCTCTGTACTGGGGTGAATGTATGACATTGTTCTGCATTCTGTCCATCAATTGTTTTTGCATTTGTCACCCCGAGTGGGATGGGTAGAGCGGGATGGGTATGCTCAGACGTGAGTCCCATGCTTTCCACACCACTGGAGTCAAGCTGCCCTGGCTGAAGACGGCTGGTCCAAGGATGCTTGATTCCGGTCCAGGAAAGACATGGCTTGGCAGTTCGGGATGGACTGTACCCATGAGGCACAGGGTCAAGGCTGATTTGCATTCGGGCTGGACTGTTCCCATGAGCCCATGAGGCACAGGGTCAAGGCTGATTTGCATTCGGGCTGGACTGTTCCCATGAGCCCATGAGGCACAGGGTCAAGGCTGATTTGCATATGGCCATGTCTGAACTGGGGTGGTGTGGGGTGCAAAAAAACGATGGATTTAGGCCCAGATCTCTGTACTGGGGTGAATGTGTGACATTGTTCTGCATTCTGTCCATCAATTGTTGTTTTTGTATATACTTAGGGAGTCAGATTTACTAGTCTTCCTCCAATGTAACATCAATTGGGGAAGATGTATATATTTGGAGGTTTCTGAATGGCTAAGTTAAACAAACATTCGTATTAACTCACAGTCGCACAAACTCCCAGGAAAGTGCATTTATTTAAGGTGCTCTTATTAATTATTCCAACTTATTTTCCACAAACGTGGGAAAAATACATATGGGTGAGTCATATTTACTGCTTCAAAAAATGTCAGTCCTACAATTACTGGGGAAAGGGTGTACATTTGAGAGTGAGGAGTCATATTTACTATTCATACATAGTCTAGTAGTCAATTCTAATTTTAGTCTGACAAATATTGGGGAAGATGCATATTTTTAGGTTGGTCAAACTTACTATTCTAGCTGCACCCTAAAAACGATTGGGAAAGTGTATATTCTTGTGGGAGACAGTGTTACTGTTTTAATTCCAACCCAGTATAAACTGGGAAAGAGAGAGGTCAGCTTTACCATTATATGTCCAGTCCCACACACACTGGGAATAGTCATATATTTTGAAGAAGAGTTTATATTTACTATTATAAGGGTGTTATTACAATTACGATGGTCCTTAGGACTTCCATACTCGAGGTGGAGGTCCACCCACTGTTAAACTGTGGGTCCGCCTGCTGTATTATGAGTGTAGCTGTCGGACCAAATATACAGCTGTGCTGGTGGACAGTAATATGCTGGCCTCGCTAATGCGGCACAGCTGAGCATATTATGAGTTGCCTTTTCCCAGTTCTTTTCATGGGATTTGGCCCGCCATGGAAAGGTTGGTGGAGAGGCAACTAAGGGGGCCCTAACAGGGCCCCCTGCCAGATCTGGGCCTGGGGGGCATGCGGGTGGGACACATGTTGTGTCCCCTGTAACTGCACGGCCCTGCCTGCATGGTATGGCATGCATGCCACACCATGCAGGATTATGTATTCGGCGCTCTCACTCCTAAGAGCCTAACATACCACTGCCATGAGACTGCCGCAGCACCACCATGGTCTTGGTGGTCCTCCTGTGGAGGGAGAGGTGGCGGTGCTGCAGGAGGACCGCCAAAGTCGTATTAAGGCCCTAACTCCAATAACAATGACGTGTTGTCATTTTAATATACGGTGAGGAAATAATAATCAAAACTATAAACGGTCCCCAAATCTTATTTTTTAATAAAATGTAAAATAAATATTACATTAAGGGCCTAATTACAATTTTGGTTGTAGCGGTTCCGAACGACATTCGGATTTCCCTAACCCGTGTCGGAACCCATGTTTTGGACCGACCCGGAAACATTTCCGAACCACCGATTATTATAGAAGGTAACCGTTCGGTCTTTCGGACTCGGAGACTCTGAGACGGTCGGAGCCGAATCATACAGGTCTATGGATCGCATTTCCGACCGACGTATAACGATGTCGGATTCGGACAGCCTTTCCGAATCGGTCTGTCCAACACAAAATGGCTATCAGAAACTGATGTTGGGTGCCCATAGCAGGTCCCCCTTCACTCTGAGACCTCCGGTTGGGGTCTGTGGGGGCACCCATGTGACCCCTCTTTCCAACCATGAACATGTGGCAGGCACCATGGGGTGCCTGCGACAGGGTGCAAGGTTTTTTGCAACCACCCTATTTTTCAATCGCCACATTAACCCATGCAGACAAAAAAATAACCCCCCCAAAAAAACAATATATATAAAGGAGTTACACTTTTTGCACCAAGACTGTGGCCCGCGTCTGCTTTCAGAAAAGGATTAAAGCAGAAAGGAACAGAAAATATATATATATATATATATATATATATATATATATATATATATATATATATATATATATATATATATATATATATTCGTGCTCAGTGGGGTGTCCAAACAATAAGCAGCACTCGAATGCGACTTTGCTTTTCCCTGTAAAAGCCTTTCTTTATTTATTGGTATGCGTGTCCTCAATTCTCAGTTCTTTTACAGCATACCCCCGCAGCCTGACGCGTTTCGTGGCTTCACTTCTTCAGAGGCTGAACGGTCGGAAGAGGCATTGCTGGCCACAACTCCCTTTTAAACAACTTCATACGCTGACATTCAGCTGCTTCGATTTAAGACTGTATGCAATGTCCTATGGGAGATGTAGTCCGCCTTATTTCCACAGATGGATGCCCCCAGAACACTTGCTGAATTCTGAGAATTGAGGACACGCATACCAATAAATGTTCTGGGGGCATCCATCTGTGGAAATAAGGCGGACTACATCTCCCATAGGACATTGCATACAGTCTTAAATCGAAGCAGTGAAGCCACGAAACGCGTCAGGCTGCGGGGGTATGCTGTAAAAGAACTGGACACCCCACTGAGCACGAATTTACAAGCGGCCGTCCTGCCGCTAGGCATGCACCATCCCATCTTCGAAGGGAGCCACGGAGTCTTAAGGTGGACTCGACTGTGGAATGCACCTTTTGGATCAGCGTGTCACCGCTTCTTGGGGCTCTAGGTGAGCTAAGAATTCAGCAAGTATTCTGGGGGCATCCATCTGTGGAAATAAGGCGGACTACATCTCCCATAGAACATTGCATACAGGCTTAAATCGAAGCAGCTGAATGTCAGCGTATGAAGTTGTTTAAAAGGGAGGTGTGGCCAGCAATGCCTCTTCCGACCGTTCAGCCTCTGAAGAAGTGAAGCCACGAAACGCGTCAGGCTGCGGGGGTATGCTGTAAAAGAACTGAGAATTGAGGACACGCATACCAATAAATAAAGAAAAGCTTTTACGGGGAAAAGCAAAGTTGCATTCGAGTGCTGCTTATTGTTTGGACACCCCACTGAGCACGAATATATATATATATATATATATATATATATATATATATATATATATATATATATATATATATATATATATATATATATATATATAATTTCTGTTCCTTTCTGCTTTAATCCTTTTCTGAAAGCAGACGCGGGCCACAGTCTTGGTGCAAAAAGTGTAACTCCTTTATTAATCTGCCATTACGTGTTTCGTACCTTGATCACATGACAAACGCTGCCTTACTTTTTTTCTTTTAAAAAGTGATACGTGTGTGGTGACAAGTGCTTAGGCATAGATAGTAAAGACATACTTCCTGGAGTGTTGTAGCATATAGTCAACAAACCGCTTACTTCTCACCATGTAAAGGAAATTTGTCATATAGTTACCAAAAGTTAGATGACAATAATGGCTTGTATTTGAAAAAACATTTTTACGATATAAATATCCCAATAAATACATTAAATACAATAACAACCTTAGATAGCTCTGTAAGACTTCCAACAATTCATGAATTGAAGCATAATGCATACAAAATTTCTCAAATCAGTCTAAATAAATAATAGCATATCCACACACATTTTAGCAATTACAGGCGATCGTAGTTGTTAATACTGCCTAAGTTTCAGAAGATATACCAAAGTGCAAGTGCAAGTATGATCAATGCAAGGAATGTTTGGTGAGTGTGTGTAGCTCTTGGTACTTACTAAAGTGCATTGGTGCTAACATATTAAAAAAACACTATTAATTGTTGATCATGTTGGTGTAGCAGCCAGTGAATATTTTGTTGCATTCTTTCATTGATTTAATCCTCATTTGAATACGTTAAGTTTTCCATAATAGCTATATCAATCTCCTCACAGTGAGCCAATGTATACAGGGGTTATCTGTATACCTTTCTATTATAACTGAGTCTGCAAGACAGTACTAAATGAGGCATTAAAAAGTCAGTAATGTGTGTTAGAAAAGAACTGGGAGTTTCAATGCAGACAAGTAAATAAATCCTCAGTTGTATTGAGACCCCCCGGAGACTTACAATCCAGATCTAAAATGTACCTTGTTTCAAGTTTTCTAAGGGTGCCTTCTCTATCACCACCCCTTCTGTTGGCCACCACTGTATCTATCAGGTAATATCTGAGATGTATAATCAATTTGAGGGGGGAGAGAGAGATCGGATCCTTTCAGTCTCCATTCAGTTATTTATAATCAATTTGGGGAAAGGATCACTAGTCCTGCGTGAACCAAGGTCTGCAGGTAGGTAACTGGGTGTCTCCCAATAAAAAAGACCCTCATACACGTGTTTTTTTGATTTCTCGTAGCGGTATATGATGTGTCCCCGCTTCTTTTAAAACGGACCGTTTTTTATCAAACTATTGAAGTGCGCCAAAATCCATAACCGATTCCACAGCTGCACAAATTATTTTTTATAATTGTCCGAATCCAGACTCATTAAAATTTATTCACTGGCTGTCCGGGCAATTTTTAATATATCACCACTTTCCCACTCGCCTTTTCACTTTTCCACGATCACTACTGCCTTAACCAAAGATAAAGCCTCCTGGTGGAGGGTGCACACCAAAGAATTGACCCGAGGATTACGCACTCACGTGTTTAAAGAAGCGGGGACACATCATATACCGCTACGAGAAATCAATAAAACACGTGTATGGGGGTCTTTTTTATTGGGAGACACTCAGTTACCTACCTGCAGACCTTGGTTCACGCAGGACTAGTGATCCTTTCCCCAAATTGATTATAAATATCTGAGATGTTCCAGATTATTTTGATGTACCTCTTTGAAGTGGCGAGCCATTGGGTAGGTTGCTTCCTGGTTAACTATAGCGTGTATATGTTGCAAAAAAATTTTATTAGCCTGAAATTTGGTGCTTACTTCATATTTTAAATTGCAGGAGCACTCTAGTACATATATTGCATGATCTGCTTTGCAATGCAGGGGTTTCATGATCTTTCGTTCCTTTTTGCCAAACGGTGTGGAGTAAGCTGTTTTATTAATTCCGTATTGGCATGCTTTGCAACTCTTGCACTTTACAAACCCATTAGGTTGTGAAAACAATGAATGCTGTTCTGTTATCTCTGGGCTGCTTTTGACCAAACAATTGCTCATGGAGGGGGCTCGTCTGTGGGTGATACATAAATTGTAGGGTAGCGAGTCTCCAATAATAGGCTCACTTAAAACTATTGGCCAGTTGTGTATCATGATGTTTTTTAATGCTCTGTCTTGTTTATTGTATGCCAAAATGCATCTTAATACACCCCCTGTGTCGTTTTGACTTTTTAGTTTCAATGCCAGAAGATTAGATCTGCATAAACTAGTTGTTTTAGCAATGGCTGCTTCAATCGTTCTTCTGGAGTAACCTCTCTCCAAAAATCTGTCTTTACTGGCCTGTTGTGCTGAGTGTAGGTCTCTTGGGTTACTACAAACTCTTTTTAATCTCAACATTTCCCCATAGGCAAAGCTTTCTATCAGATGTCATGGATGAAAGCTGGATGAGTGAAGCACTGATTTCCCTGCAGTTTACTTTCTATATATTTTTGTTTCTAGTTTGTTATTTTTTCTGTCTACTTCCACATCCAGAAAATGCACCACTTTGTCGCTGATAACTGCTGTAAAACTTAAATTCAGTTATTTGAGGTTGATGTCTGAGGCAAACTTTGTGGCATTGGTGTAGGTCCCATCTCAAATAATAAACAAATCATCAATAAATCGCAGCCACAACTTCACATTGTTTTCCATATATGATTTGTAGGTGTCACCCAGTACCAGCTCCCCCCATCAGCCTATGTGTAAACATGCGTAGCTGGGGGAGAAGCTGGCACCCATGGCGACACCACGCATCTGTTGATAATAGGTTTTGTCAAACAAGAAAATGTTATTGTTTAAACAGAAGTTCACCATATTTACTAGCATTGTGTTATGTTGGGACATTTGCTGTGAATTCCTCCCCAAATAAAATTCCAATGCACATAAGCCATCTATATGATATATACTGGTGTATAGCGACACCACGTCTAGTGTCACTAGTAAATAGTACTTTTGCCAAATAAAGTCCTTCAGTTTTTTGTTTAAATCATTTTTATTGCATTTCAAACAAGAAATATTTAACACCGGTCGGACAATATGCATGTCGGGGGGCTTGCCCCCATTCAGACTCGTAGCCCCCGCCCCCCTAAGGAGCTTGAGAGGCTCGGTAAGGAAATGTGTCCATGTGGGCGGGTGTGGACTGGATGCGGACCGGCCTCTTCCCAAACAACCCCAACAGTGCAAACCCCCCCTCCCTTGAACCCCCCCTCCCCGCCAACCTCCTACCCCTTGCCCCCTCAGCCCCACCCCCCTGTGTGAGGAATTGCAGAAGGACTATGTGCCAGTCTAGCAAGCTGAGGTATCAGAAGCGGAGTTCCCAGTAGGTTTCCGGAATTCATCAGCCAGTCGCAGGACTCTGAGGTATTTCGGACAAGTGAACTCATTGAATTCATCAGCCAGTAAATCCACCAGGGGTTGCCAAGTTTCGAGGAATGTGTCTTGCGTCTGAGTTAGGGAGGCCTGTATTCTTTCCATACCCATTGTATACCAAAGCTTGTGAAGCCACCCAGTGTGTGTGGGTTTCCGCGTGGATCCCCATAGTGACAATATATGTTGCGTTGCTGCTCCCATCGCTAAGCCCATTTGTTTGCCTCTGGGCGATTTAAGTGGGAAAGTGATTTTGTTGGGGAGGCCTAGCAGTGTATAAGCAGGGAAACGAGGGATTTCAGTTTCAAAATACTTGCCAATGTCCCTAAGTACTTGTTCCCAAAATTCTTGCATCTCTACACATACCCACAATATGTGGGTCAGGGTGCCTGGCTGACCGCGTCCCCTCCAGCACATGGGGTCACGACGTGGGTTGCCCTGATGTAGTCGTACTGGCGTCAGATGCCAATAATAAGCAATCGTGACTGCCGATTCCTTGCTAGCGACATTCTTGGCAGTGTGATGTGCCCTGTAGTATATGTCTTGCCACTCTCTATCAGTGAGGGATCGTCCTAATTCTCGTTCCCATCTCTTCTGACCCGCCGATCGTGAGGAGGGCAATGAGGGGCATAGCATTGCGTACAGTTCTGTTATCGCCTTCTTATCCGACTTCTTGGTATGGAGCCATTTTTCAAAGGGGGTGAGGTGTCGGCTGACCTGTAGCAACATGTCCCTGCCCGTGAGCCAGTGACGGATTTGGAAGTACTCGAAGCGTGGGAGCTGGGGGAGCGCATAGGCGTCCTGTAGGTTTTGCATCGTCATAAAGCCTTCGAGATCGAAAAGGTGACCAGCCGATCTGCAGTCTGACGACCGCCACTGGTGAAAGGATCCGCGAACCATGCCTGGTGCAAAGGCCGGATTATCGAACAGGGGTGTCTAAGGTGAAGGGTAGGCGGTGAGCCCCCGAGTCACCGCCACTTTGTCCCACACCTGCAGAGTAGTGCGGGTAATAGGTGATTTTTTCATGTATGTGGGCCGGTCTTGCCGTCTGAGGAAGGGAATCCTCCACAGTGGCATCTGGGCCATTGCGCGATCTTGAAATAACCATCCCTTTTCAGACTCGGGGCGATTCCATTCCAGGAGGTATCTGAGTTGTGTCGCCTGAAAGTATCTTAAGAGGTCCGGAACTCCTAGGCCCCCCACCTCCGTGGCGTGGCTAGTGAGGTCCCTACGCATTCTCGGTCGTCGGCCGGCCCAGACGAATTGTCGGATAGCATCTTGGAGTTTTGTGAGGAGGCCTACTGGGGGAGTGACTGGCAGCGTCTGAAATAAGTATAGGACCCTCGGCAGTGGCGACATCTTGATAGCCTCCACACGCCCTAGCCAGGAGAGTGAGTGCTGACGCCACCTCGCGAGGTCGCCCAGTAGTTGGCTAAGGAGGGCAGTATAAATCTTCTCCACGGTTTGTGCCGTGGATGGCGTTAGAGATATGCCCAAGTAAGGCACAGACATGCAGGAGGAAAGGCCCCCCAATTTGCGGGGATGTTTACTAGACGCTCGGGCATTACATCCGAACGGTAGGAGCAGCGACTTCCCCGACGTTCATTTTGAACCCTGACACTTTCCCAAATGTCTCCATTTCCGACAAGAAGGCCGGGACCGAGTTAACAGGGTCCTCCAATGCTGCAAGGACGTCATCCGTGTAGAGGCTTATGGTCTGTGGCTCTCCCCCAAACTTAACGCTGGTGATCGCAGGGTTGTCCCTGACCTTTTGTGCGAATGGTTCTATATAAAGAGCGAACAGCAATGGAGAGAGGGGGCATCCCTGTCTTGTCCCCCTCTGGATGGTAAATGGTTTGGAGCTCACCCCATTGACCCTAATGACTGCATTCGGGCCGAGTAACAACCAGCGACCCAAGCACGAAAGCGTTCTCCTATTCCGAAGCGCCTCAGTGTGGCGTCCAAGTACCCCCAGTCGACCCGGTCGAACGCCTTCTCTGCGTCGACCGAAATAAGGGCCGCGTCCGAGTCGTTGAAGTGGGCTTTGTCTATGACGTGCAGCAGACGTTTCGTATTGCCTGCGCACTGCCGGTTAGGGATGAATCCCGCTTGGTCTGGTTCGATGATGCCGGGGAGGCAAGGGCCTAGTCTCGCGGCCAGGATGCCAGTAAAAAAGTCTAGGTTGAGCAGCGATATAGGTCTATAGGCCACGCAGTTAGTAGGGTCCTTTCCCGGTTTCGGCAGAACAATGATATCGGCTTCAAGCATGTCACGTGGGATGGAACCGGGCCCTCGAAAGAATTAAACAGTCTGGCCAGGATCGGGGCTATAAGGGGGCAAAACGTTTTATAAAAACCCACAGAGAAGCCGTCTGGTCCCGGATATTTGAGCGGCTTGAGGCGCGCTATCGCGGAGATGACCTCGTCAGTCCTTATCGGTGCCTCAAGGGAGCGTGCGCTCGCCTCGTTGAGGGCCGTGATGGCGGGCGTGTTGAGGTAAGAGTCCGCGTCCCCTCCGTCTCGGTTGAGTTCATCATATACCGCTACGAGAAATCAAAAAAACACGTGTATGAGGGTCTTTTTTATTGGGAGACATTCAGTTACCTACCTGCAGACCTTGGTTCACGCAGGACTAGTGATCCTTTCCCCAAATTGATTATAAATATCTGAGATGTTCCAGATTATTTTGATGTACCTCTTTGAAGTGGCGAGCCATAGGGTAGGCTGCTTCCTGGTTAACTATAGCGTGTATATGTTGCAAAAAAATTTTATTAGCCTGAAATTTGGTGCTTACTACATATTTTAAATTGCAGGAGCACTCTAGTACATATATTGCATGATCTGTTTTGCAATGCAGGGGTTTCATGATCTTTCGTTCCTTTTTGCCAAACGGTGTGGAGTAAGCTGTCTTATTAATTCCGTATTGGCATGCTTTGCAACTCTTGCACTTTACAAACCCATTAGGTTGTGAAAACCATGAATGCTGTTCTGTTATCTCTGGGCTGCTTTTGACCAAACAATTGCTCATGGAGGGGGCTCGTCTGTGGGTGATACATAAATTGTAGGGTAGCGAGTCTCCAATAATAGGCTCACTTAAAACTATTGGCCAGTTGTGTATCATGATGTTTTTTAATGCTCTGTCTTGTTTATTGCATGCCAAAATGCATCTTAATACACCCCCTGTGTCGTTTTGACTTTTTAGTTTCAATGCCAGAAGATTAGATCTGCATAAACTAGTTGTTTTAGCAATGGCTGCTTCAATCGTTCTTCTGGAGTAACCTCTCTCCAAAAATCTGTCTTTACTGGCCTGTTGTGCTGAGTGTAGGTCTCTTGGGTTACTACAAACTCTTTTTAATCTCAACATTTCCCCATAGGCAATGCTTTCTATCAGATGTCATGGATGAAAGCTGGATGAGTGAAGCACTGATTTCCCTGCAGTTTACTTTCTATATATTTTTGTTTCTAGTTTGTTATTTTTTCTGTCTACTTCCACATCCAGAAAATGCACCACTTTGTCGCTGATAACTGCTGTAAAACTTAAATTCAGTTATTTGAGGTTGATGTCTGAGGCAAACTTTGTGGCATTGGTGTAGGTCCCATCTCAAATAATAAACAAATCATCAATAAATCGCAGCCACAACTTCACATTGTTTTCCATATATGATTTGTAGGTGTCACCCAGTACCAGCTCCCCCCATCAGCCTATGTGTAAACATGCGTAGCTGGGGGAGAAGCTGGCACCCATGGCGACACCACGCATCTGTTGATAATAGGTTTTGTCAAACAAGAAAATGTTATTGTTTAAACAGAAGTTCACCATATTTACTAGCATTGTGTTATGTTGGGACATTTGCTGTGAATTCCTCCCCAAATAAAATTCCAATGCACATAAGCCATCCATATGATATATACTGGTGTATAGCGACACCACGTCTAGTGTCACTAGTAAATAGTACTTTTGCCAAATAAAGTCCTTCAGTTTTTTGTTTAAATCATTTTTATTGCATTTCAAACAAGAAAGATTTAACACCGGTCGGACAATATGCATGTCGGGGGGCTTGCCCCCATTCAGACTCGTAGCCCCTGCCCCCCTAAGGAGCTTGAGAGGCTTGGTAAGGAAATGTGTCCATGTGGGCGGGTGTGGACTGGATGCGGAACGGCCTCTTCCCAAACAACCCCAACAGTGCAAACCCCCCCCTCCCTTGAACCCACCCTCCCCGCCAACCTCCTACCCCTTGCCCCCTCAGCCCCACCCCCCTGTGTGAGCAATTGCAGAAGGACTATGTGCCAGTCTAGCAAGCTGAGGTATCGGAAGCGGAGTTCCCAGTAGGTTTCCGGAATTCATCAGCCAGTCGCAGGACTCTGAGGTATTTCGGACAAGTGAACTCATTGAATTCATCAGCCAGTAAATCCACCAGGGGTTGCCAAGTTTCGAGGAATGTGTCTTGCGTCTGAGTTAGGGAGGCCTTTATTCTTTCCATACCCATTGTATACCAAAGCTTGTGAAGCCACCCAGTGTGTGTGGGTTTCCGCGTGGATCCCCATAGTGACAATATATGTTGCGTTGCTGCCCCCATCGCTAAGCCCATTTGTTTGCCTCTGGGCGATTTAAGTGGGAAAGTGATTTTGTTGGGGAGGCCTAGCAGTGTATAAGCAGGGAAACAAGGGATTTCAGTTTCAAAATACTTGCCAATGTCCCTAAGTACTTGTTCCCAAAATTCTTGCACCTCTACACATACCCACAATATGTGGGTCAGGGTGCCTGGCTGACCGCGTCCCCTCCAGCACATGGGGTCACGACGTGGGTTGCCCTGATGTAGTCGTGCTGGCGTCAGATGCCAATAATAAGCAATCGTGACTGCCGATTCCTTGCTAGCGACATTCTTGGCAGTGTGATGTGCCCTGTAGTATATGTCTTGCCACTCTCTATCAGTGAGGGATCGTCCTAATTCTCGTTCCCATCTCTTCTGACCCGCCGATCGTGAGGAGGGCAATGAGGGGCATAGCATTGCGTACAGTTCCGTTATCGCCTTCGTATCCGACTTCTTGTTATGGAGCCATTTTTCAAAGGGGGTGAGGTGTCGGCTGACCTGTAGCAACATGTCCCTGCCCGTGAGCCAGTGACGGATTTGGAAGTACTCGAAGCGTGGGAGCTGGGGGAGCGCATAGGCGTCCTGTAGGTTTTGCATCGTCATAAAGCCTTCGAGATCGAAAAGGTGACCAGCCGATCTGCAGTCTGACGACCGCCACTGGTGAAAGGATCCGCGAACCATGCCTGGTGCAAAGGCCGGATTATCGAACAGGGGTGTCAAAGGTGAAGGGTAGGCGGTGAGCCCCCGAGTCACCGCCACTTTTTCCCACACCTGCAGAGTAGTGCGGGTAATAGGTGATTTTTTCATGTATGTGGGCCGGTCTTGCCGTCTGAGGAAGGGAATCCTCCACAGTGGCATCTGGGCCATTGCGCGATCTTGAAATAACCATCCCTTTTCAGACTCGGGCGATTCCATTCCAGGAGGTATCTGAGTTGTGTCGCCTGAAAGTATCTTAAGAGGTCCGGAACTCCTAGGCCCCCCACCTCCGTGGCGTGGCTAGTGAGGTCCCTACGCATTCTCGGTCGTCGGCCGGCTTAGACGAATTGTCGGATAGCATCTTGGAGTTTTGTGAGGAGGCCTACTGGGGGAGTGACTGGCAGCGTCTGAAATAAGTATAGGACCCTCGGCAGTGGCGACATCTTGATAGCCTCCACACGCCCTAGCCAGGAGAGTGAGTGCTGACGCCACCTCGCGAGGTCGCCCAGTAGTTGGCTAAGGAGGGCAGTATAAATCTTCTCCACGGTTTGTGCCGTGGATGGCGTTAGAGATATGCCCAAGTAAGGCACAGACATGCAGGAGGAAAGGCCCCCCAATTTGCGGGGATGTTTACTAGACGCTCGGGCATTACATCCGAACGGTAGGAGCAGCGACTTCCCCGACGTTCATTTTGAACCCTGACACTTTCCCAAATGTCTCCATTTCCGACAAGAAGGCCGGGACCGAGTTAACAGGGTCCTCCAATGCTGCGAGGACGTCATCCATGTAGAGGCTTATGGTCTGTGGCTCTCCCCCAAACTTAACGCTGGTGATCGCAGGGTTGTCCCTGACCTTTTGTGCGAATGGTTCTATATAAAGAGCGAACAGCAATGGAGAGAGGGGGCATCCCTGTCTTGTCCCCCTCTGGATGGTAAATGGTTTGGAGCTCACCCCATTGACCCTAATGACTGCATTTGGGCCGAGTAACAACCAGCGACCCAAGCACGAAAGCGTTCTCCTATTCCGAAGCGCCTCAGTGTGGCGTCCAAGTACCCCCAGTCGACCCGGTCGAACGCCTTCTCTGCGTCGACCGAAATAAGGGCCGCGTCCGAGTCATTGAAGTGGGCTTTGTCTATGACGTGCAGCAGACGTTTCGTATTGTCTGCGCACTGCCGGTTAGGGATGAATCCCGCTTGGTCTGGTTCGATGATGCCGGGGAGGCAAGGGCCTAGTCTCGCGGCCAGGATGCCAGTAAAAAAGTCTAGGTTGAGCAGCGATATAGGTCTATAGGCCACGCAGTTAGTAGGGTCCTTTCCCGGTTTCGACAGAACAATGATATCGGCTTCAAGCATGTCACGTGGGATGGAACCGGGCCCTCGAAAGAATTAAACAGTCTGGCCAGGATCGGGGCTATAAGGGGGCAAAACGTTTTATAAAAACCCGCCGAGAAGCCGTCTGGTCCCGGATATTTGAGCGGCTTGAGGCGCGCTATCGCGGAGATGACCTCGTCAGTCCTTATCGGTGCCTCAAGGGAGCGTGCGCTCGCCTCGTTGAGGGCCGTGATGGCGGCCGTGTTGAGGTAAGAGTCCGCGTCCCCTCCGTCTCGGTTGAGTTCCGCGGTGTATAATGTCGCGTAAAATGTCCGAAACGTTGCGGCTATCTCCTCGTCGGCAATTTGTTCCTGCCCCGTGCCGTCTCGGATGGATGTGATTTTAGAGCGCAGGACCTTGGTCTTGAGTTTGCTAGCCAGTAGGCGGCCAGTCCTGTCGCCGCCTACGTTAGAAGTGTGTCGTAAACGCAGTGCCGCGTATTCAGCCCGGTCCAGGTCAAGACTCGCGAGTTGGGCCTTGGCCACCTCAAGCTTGCGCCATATTCTCGGGGCCCCGGTCCTACTATGAACCCGTTCGAGGGGGGGGGCGTGGCTTGGATCGAGATGGGGAAAGACGTGTCCGGGTAGAGCTCCTAACTGAGCTCCCCTCTCCCGGGCAATTTATCCAATACAACTCTCCTGTTTTGGCCGGAAACTGCAGGCGAGTCCTCGTCTACCCCCTGCCCACCAACTGACCGACCGGGGGATAATTTGGACGAGCGGATCCGCACCGGCACCTGCAACAAGGCGATAGCCGGCGCCGTTGTGACCTCCCCTGGGCGTTTGATTACGTGAGGCCGGGGCTTCAGAGTTGGGACCAGGCCGTGTCCCGCGGCCTGCGCGCCATCTCCCCGGGACCCTGCGGCGCCCGGCGGCGGCCCTCCCACGACCACAGAGGCTGCCGACTGGCACCGAGAGGGCTGCTGGCCCCATAGACCCGCTGCCCATCGTGGACAGGCATCACGAGAGAGGGCGAGGGGAGGAGCCACGAGACGGCGCCATAACTGGAGGATCCAAACGGGCTGGCGACTTGAACGGCGCAAGGCGCCGGCACCACACAGGGGACACCGGAGGGGTGCAGCCTACTGCCCTGGCGCGCTGCGGTCAAGTACCCGGTGAGTGACCACGAGAACTGGGGGCTGCGGACCTGGGGCCGGATCTCTCCCCCCCTCCCCCTACACGCACTGGCGCCCACAGCCTACAGCCGGACGAGCGCAGCCGAACCCCGTGGCCCATCGGAACTCACAGTATACCCCGCACATCCAGGGGTGGGGGCGGGACGGCGCTCCCCCCCTCCCCTCCTTTCTACTTTAAAAAGCTACCTCAGTGGCCCCCGGCGACAGCGACACGCGCCTTCCAGAGCGTGACACGTCTAATATACTCCGGAGGACATCTACGACACCCCCTGCGCAGATACGCACCGTCTGCTGCCGGAGCTACTGAGAGGGCGGGCACGCAGGAGTAAACCATGGCAAATGCCAAGTGAACCGGTGACCAGAGGCACGAGCACCATAGCTCCTTACTTGCCGTTTGCCGCCATTGGAGGTGGCTGTGAGGGACCACTGCCATCCCGATTTGGAAGTACCTGAGGACACGCAATCACGAGCAGTCTGGACAGGTGGGGCCCCCTGCTTCCTCAGAGAAGACCCTTCAATACGGACTGAGGGCTGCTGCCACAAAGTAGACACCCCGTGGAGACCTCCCACCTGCGTCGCTGGAAACGGCAGAAATAGAGCAGCTCCTACGTGACGGCGCCTCCACCCTGGGCCACTGAGGCGATCGCGGTAGCGCAGCTGAGAGGAGGGTTACTCAGTCGCTTGCGGGCACACCTGCTTGGCAACAACTAACCTTGCACCGCTGAACACCTGCAAGGAGACGCCCTGCACTACGCTGCACCTACGACGCAACAGGCGACGCAGAGCATCATCGCTACCAGCCTTGTCTGCAGCCTGCGCAGTTCCTACACCTACTGCACTACTGTGACACTGCACACGGGCTGCCTGCTTCTGTGACCTGTGCAGACACACCGATACACTGACCTGGCACGACAGCTGTGCCTAGCTCATGTCTGGAGGAGTGAGGACGCGAACCGGCACCGGAGGCGCGTCAAACAAGGGGAAACTTCCCAAGGCGTTGTCTAAAATGGACGCGGACCAAGTGACGTCCAAACTGGAACATGTCCTGGCTGTTATGGAGCGGCTGGAGGAATCACTCCAACAAACTCGCGCCTCCATGGAGTCTAAGATAGACAGTGTGGCGATAGACCTGACCCACCTCAGGGCTGATCATAAGAAATTACAAGACCGCACTTCAACTTTGGAAGCAGCGGTGTCGACACTGGAACCCACTGTAAGCCAGATGGACAAGCATGTTTGGGACCTGCTTAATCGGGTGGAATTCCTGGAGGAGCGAGCCGAAGACGCGGAAGGACGAGCGCGGAGGAATAACATCCGCCTGGTAGGAGTTCAGGAGAAATGGGAGGGGATGGACCCAGTGGGGCGAGTTGAAGCTTGGATACAAGAACTGCTGCCGGAGGGAGCTCTGTCGGCCCACTTCGTGGTGGAACAGGCGCACCGGGTGCCCACACGGCCCCTGCCCACTGGCTCCAATCCCAGGCCCCTGATCTTCCAAGTCCTCATCTATAGGGACCGCAACACGATCCTGCGAGAAACACGAAAACTTGGAGATGTCCGGATAGATAACACCGTAGTGATGTTCTTTCCGGATTACACGGTACAAGTTCAGAGACAACGACACTCTTTCCTGGCAGTGAAGAGATGACTACGCCAGGAAAACCTCAAATACTCCTTACTCTTCCCCGCTAAGCTGCGAGTGGTGGCACAGGACAAAACGCACTTCTTCACCGACCCGGATGAAGTTGAGGCCTGGCTGGACGGGGGCGTCATCGAGATGCCTCGGAGAATGCGGGGGACCACCACGGCCCCACAAGCAAGGGGAACCAGAAGGCGCCGCGGACGCAGGACACCTACGCCCCCTCGCACTCAGGAAACGCCCCCACGCTCCCCGCCAGCGGAACTAGTGTTGCAGGAACAACAAGATGCTCTATGCAGAGTCACGGAGATCAGCAGCACCCCGACCCCACCCAATGCCCCGAATGCTAGCCCATCCACGTTTCCAAGTGACAACGAGGCAATATATGGTCTACCGGACTCCCAGCATTCTACGGACCCTCCAGACGTCACGCCACAAACGGTAGATCTCTTTGGCTGAAGTGATGCGCGACCCTTGCTTCCTTACGGCAGGGACATAGAGCGCAGAACCCAGGGTTGGTTTGTTTGAACTTGGAAACAAAGAACATTGACCCCGTCTGCTGCGAGTGTCCTCCAGACTACAGACACTGCAAGACGCCGAGACACAGTGAGTAGTGCCCTGCTATGTACCCGCTACCCTGTCCTTCACCCTGAAGAGTTTGGCGCACCTACACTGCCAAAGCACAAACCAATGGCCTTTAACTAACCCCCCCCCCTAGGATCACGGGCCCCCTCACGGGCGCTGATGCTATTTCTTCTGGACCTGCATTCCCCCCCCCCCCCACAATAATAACTCACAATGCCTGGGGCGGTGGTGACTTGGGGTAACTCGCCTGACATGGCCTTGTTACTCACGCCCGGGAGAGGCGGTATTATCTTTTGAGAACTCTGGACATTGCCTGAAGACTTTGGTCACCACCCCCTTAGAACTGTATAGTTTACATTAGCTCAATTGAGAGTTTGGACGGCGACATGTTGTCTACCTGCCCTTTTGGTATTACCTACAATGTTACCTGTTCTTGGCCTTATGTACCCTCTCCTTTTCCCTCCTCCCCCCAATTTTCATATGAGTACCTGAGAAACTGTTGTAGAACTGTGATGATGTCTGGTGGTGGGCCGGTGGCGGGAGAGGCGGTGGGACATGTACGGAGTGCGCCCCCTGCAGGACTAGACCGAGCGGGCGGGAGGGGAATTGACACGAATAGTGAATATGGCTAAGATCAAACTCTGTACCTGGAATGTCAGGGGCATGCACACACCGGCGAGACGATACCAGATATATTCCTACCTTAAGCGTCACAAAATTGACATAGCGTTCCTTCAAGAAACGCATTTAAATGCAGCGGAGGTGCGTGCCTTGCACCGCAGGTGGCGTGGGCAGCTCTATGCCACGACCTACTCTTCATATGCACGAGGCACCCTGCTGTGGGTTCGGCCTGGGACACCCTGGGTGGTTACGGACACACACATAGACCCTGAGGGTAGATATGTAGCTGCCCGGGGCAGACTAGATGGGCAACAGGTGGCATTGGTCTCCCTATACTCCCCAAACACGGACCAAAACAGCTTTTTCACACGCCTCTCTATGACGCTGGCGACCTGGCACACAGACCCATGGCTATTGGGAGGTGACTACAATTGCGTACTGGACACAACCCTCGACCGCTCCCACCCACCCACAGTCACCGCACCGGCACACACAACCATGAAGACGCTGCAGACCTGGGCTTCACAGTGGGACCTACATGATGCCTGGCGAGTTCACAACCCAGCTACGCGAGTGTATTCTTATTACTCTGGCGTGCACAGCTTACACGTACGCTTGGATAGATTCATGGTATCCACTGACCTTCTCCCCCTTGTCACTGACATATGCTATATGGGACGCACACACTCGGACCACAACCCACACTTTCTGTCTATCGCCTGGGACCGCCCATGCTCACCCATCCCCACCTGGCGACTCCAACCCGCGCTCTTACTAGACGCAGCCTTCCGTGACTCTCTGCTCACACAGACGGCTCAATACTTTGAGGAAAATACAAACACGGCGTCCTCTCCCCAGATTGAATGGGTTGACTTTAAAACAGTGATCCAATGCCATTGCCTAGGTACACAGGGGCACATGCAGCGCAGATTGGAAAGCGACCTCACAAGACTTGAGACTGACCTACTTGATAGAGAGCGAGATGCGATGGGAGGTGCGCCTGACCAACTGACGGAAGCGCGAGCGGAACATACGCGCCTTCTAGAGAGACTGCGAGATCTTAACTACGCAGCTCACTCGGCGCGCACACACCATTTAAGCGACAGGCCTGGCAAACTACTGGCGTGGTTGATATCGCGGGAAGACCGGGCGACCCCAGTGGCGGCGATACACGTGGAGGGGAAAGGCCTGCAGCACACGTAACGCAACATCCACGAGGCGTTTACGGCACAATATGACGCTCTGTACCGCTCCAAGCTCCGCGACCCCCACCCAGATATAGTGGGCTACTTGTCCCCCCTCCAGATGCCGCGGTTAACTATTGCACAGCAAGATGAACTTGGAGCCTCACTCACGTCTGAGGAACTCCGTGATGCCATATTCGGTTTATCTAATGGTAAAACCCCAGGCCCAGATGGGTTACCGGCCGAATTCTACAAGGCTGGCTCAGATATTCTGGTGCCGAAGCTTCTAGCGATGTATACTGCAGCCATGGAGGACTCCGCTCTACCCCCCACTCTGAGCGTAGCCACCCTGATATCCATACCCAAACCAGATAGAGATGCCACGCGACTAGGCTCTTAGCGCCCCCTGGCCCTCCTGAACACAGACTATAAAGTATTGGCGTCCATACTGGCTCGAAGGCTGGCACCACTGGCCCCTCTCCTGGTGCACCAAGATCAGAATGGCTTTGTACCCACGCGCCACACCTCCCATAACATACGCCGTCTGTTCCTTGTTCAGAAATACGTGACTCGGACTTGGCCTTGAGCGGGGTGTTTGGTGTTGGATCTGGAGAAGGCGTACGACTCTGTCGAGTGGCCATACCTGGGGGTGGTGCTGCAGAAGTACGTCCTTGGAGGCGGCTATGAGACCATGGTGGACTTGCTCTACCATGGACCGACGGTCCGCGTCCGCACTGGCAAACTAATTGCTGATGCCATCCGTGTGTGCAGAGGCACCAGACAGGGCTGCCCCCTGTCGCCCCTGCTATTCTCTCTGGCTATGGAGCCACTAGCCACGATTCTCCGGTCGCGGGGGGACGAGTGGGGAATCCCATTGGCAGACGGTCTACATGTAGTTTCGCTATATGCGGACGACTTGCTCTTGTATGTCCGGGATCTGACAGCAATTCCAGACTTCCTCACCGACACTTTCCAAACATTTGAGGAAATGTCGGGCCTGCGGGTCAATTGGTCTAAATCGGGGGCTTACTCCTTCAATCCGGACACACCTGATGCCGACATACACCTCGGCGGGGCGAGGCTGCAGTGGTACCCCACCACATTCCGCTATTTAGGCATACGTATATATCGGAATCCAGCAGACATATTAGATGGAAACCTGATGAGAGCGATTGCCTCTATCCGCGCACAGATTGGCTTTTGGAAAACCCTGCCCATAAACGTGCCTAGCCGTGTAGCACTGGCTAAGATGATAGTCCTACTGCGACTATTGTACTACTTCTCCAATGTTCCGACCTACATCCCCACCAGAGTATTTCGGGACCTTGAGATACTGCTTCGTGGCCTCATGTGGATATGGGCCGACCCCGCGTAGCACTGACCAAACTATATATGCCTACTTGGCAGCGCAGATGCAGTGGGTGTCGGGATGGCTCAATGGCAAGAATCTGGAAGACACAGCCTCGGACATTGATGCCTGGACCCAGGCACAGATTTGCGCATTATTCCATCCCCTGGCACGACCCCCATGTCCCTCCCAGTTACACCTGGCGGTGGCACGCAAGTGCTACTTCTGCTGCTTGCGCCTCACCCGGACCACGACGCCGTATGCTCCGGCGATCCCTCCACAGGGCACCCCAGGGGCGACGGGAGCACTGACGGACGCTCAGCTGGCAAATTGGACACGAGCGGGAGTGGAGACACTGGGTGACCTCTACGCTGAGGGCGAACTACTCTCTTTTGAGGCTCTTGCCGCCACCACGGACCTCCCAGCAGGGCAATTCCTACTACATGCAGCCATAATGCGCACGCTGACAGCCACCTGGGGTGACATCACAGGGGAACCGCCGAGGCACCAATTCATGCAATATCTACTTGTCATGGGCAAAGGCTCTCATGTTATACACTGGCTGGCACAAGCCCTCTTGGCACACACGCAACCTTCACTTGCGCAATTGAGGACCAGATGGACGGCTGACAGAGGCAGAGAGTGGACAGATAAAGAGTGGGAGAGAATATTGCAGGGACCGACCAATGTTCCACGCAACCCCCGTTTTAAACTTATACAGCTGTACATTCTGCACCGGGCTTATCTCACACCCGACAAAATCAACAGATACTTCTCCCTCTCGGACGCAGCCTGCCAGCGCTGCTCCCTGGTGGGAGCGGATCTCTTATACATGCTCTGGCATTGCCCCATTATTCAATCGTATTGGGAAGACGTTACAGCTACACTTACACAATGCACCGGCGAACGTGTGCCACACACGTGGGAAGCCTATATACTGGGGCTTTACAAACACACGAAGTTGAACAAAGTGCTGACGTGGTTCTGGGACATGGGACTTATAACAGCCAAACGCCTACTCACCAAACACTGGAAGGCTACCACCCCCCCGCACATCCGACACTGGCACACATCCTTCACTAATTAGGCACGGGCAGAGAGTGCGGTGCTCTGCCGGGAGGAAACGGCAGGCCTCCGGAAATTCCCTATTGCGCAGGCTTGGGACACTTTCCTTACTTCCTTTCAGCGAGCTTGCCAGGAAAGTGAGGCGCACTGAATCAACATGACTAGCCGCTGCAGTACGGACATGTGACGAGCCGGAACTCTGTGACCCTCGCCACCCCACTCCTCTCTCCTCTCCTCCGACCCCCCCTTTGCCCCCCCCCCCTCCCCCACTTTTTCCTGTCTGGCTGCCACCACACCTAAGCCATGAACAACACTTTAACCTCACGCTCACCCACTGTGACCGCGGGCACATCACGCTGTGCCCACACTCATGCGCAAGTGACGTCCAAACTGGAACATGTCCTGGCTGTTATGGAGCGGCTGGAGGAATCACTCCAACAAACTCGCGCCTCCATGGAGTCTAAGATAGACAGTGTGGCGATAGACCTGACCCACCTCAGGGCTGATCATAAGAAATTACAAGACCGCACTTCAACTTTGGAAGCAGCGGTGTCGACACTGGAACCCACTGTAAGCCAGATGGACAAGCATGTTTGGGACCTGCTTAATCGGGTGGAATTCCTGGAGGAGCGAGCCGAAGACGCGGAAGGACGAGCGCGGAGGAATAACATCCGCCTGGTAGGAGTTCAGGAGAAATGGGAGGGGATGGACCCAGTGGGGCGAGTTGAAGCTTGGATACAAGAACTGCTGCCGGAGGGAGCTCTGTCGGCCCACTTCGTGGTGGAACAGGCGCACCGGGTGCCCACACGGCCCCTGCCCACTGGCTCCAATCCCAGGCCCCTGATCTTCCAAGTCCTCATCTATAGGGACCGCAACACGATCCTGCGAGAAACACGAAAACTTGGAGATGTCCGGATAGATAACACCGTAGTGATGTTCTTTCCGGATTACACGGTACAAGTTCAGAGACAACGACACTCTTTCCTGGCAGTGAAGAGATGACTACGCCAGGAAAACCTCAAATACTCCTTACTCTTCCCCGCTAAGCTGCGAGTGGTGGCACAGGACAAAACGCACTTCTTCACCGACCCGGATGAAGTTGAGGCCTGGCTGGACGGGGGCGTCATCGAGATGCCTCGGAGAATGCGGGGGACCACCACGGCCCCACAAGCAAGGGGAACCAGAAGGCGCCGCGGACGCAGGACACCTACGCCCCCTCGCACTCAGGAAACGCCCCCACGCTCCCCGCCAGCGGAACTAGTGTTGCAGGAACAACAAGATGCTCTATGCAGAGTCACGGAGATCAGCAGCACCCCGACCCCACCCAATGCCCCGAATGCTAGCCCATCCACGTTTCCAAGTGACAACGAGGCAATATATGGTCTACCGGACTCCCAGCATTCTACGGACCCTCCAGACGTCACGCCACAAACGGTAGATCTCTTTGGCTGAAGTGATGCGCGACCCTTGCTTCCTTACGGCAGGGACATAGAGCGCAGAACCCAGGGTTGGTTTGTTTGAACTTGGAAACAAAGAACATTGACCCCGTCTGCTGCGAGTGTCCTCCAGACTACAGACACTGCAAGACGCCGAGACACAGTGAGTAGTGCCCTGCTATGTACCCGCTACCCTGTCCTTCACCCTGAAGAGTTTGGCGCACCTACACTGCCAAAGCACAAACCAATGGCCTTTAACTAACCCCCCCCCCTAGGATCACGGGCCCCCTCACGGGCGCTGATGCTATTTCTTCTGGACCTGCATTCCCCCCCCCCCCCACAATAATAACTCACAATGCCTGGGGCGGTGGTGACTTGGGGTAACTCGCCTGACATGGCCTTGTTACTCACGCCCGGGAGAGGCGGTATTATCTTTTGAGAACTCTGGACATTGCCTGAAGACTTTGGTCACCACCCCCTTAGAACTGTATAGTTTACATTAGCTCAATTGAGAGTTTGGACGGCGACATGTTGTCTACCTGCCCTTTTGGTATTACCTACAATGTTACCTGTTCTTGGCCTTATGTACCCTCTCCTTTTCCCTCCTCCCCCCAATTTTCATATGAGTACCTGAGAAACTGTTGTAGAACTGTGATGATGTCTGGTGGTGGGCCGGTGGCGGGAGAGGCGGTGGGACATGTACGGAGTGCGCCCCCTGCAGGACTAGACCGAGCGGGCGGGAGGGGAATTGACACGAATAGTGAATATGGCTAAGATCAAACTCTGTACCTGGAATGTCAGGGGCATGCACACACCGGCGAGACGATACCAGATATATTCCTACCTTAAGCGTCACAAAATTGACATAGCGTTCCTTCAAGAAACGCATTTAAATGCAGCGGAGGTGCGTGCCTTGCACCGCAGGTGGCGTGGGCAGCTCTATGCCACGACCTACTCTTCATATGCACGAGGCACCCTGCTGTGGGTTCGGCCTGGGACACCCTGGGTGGTTACGGACACACACATAGACCCTGAGGGTAGATATGTAGCTGCCCGGGGCAGACTAGATGGGCAACAGGTGGCATTGGTCTCCCTATACTCCCCAAACACGGACCAAAACAGCTTTTTCACACGCCTCTCTATGACGCTGGCGACCTGGCACACAGACCCATGGCTATTGGGAGGTGACTACAATTGCGTACTGGACACAACCCTCGACCGCTCCCACCCACCCACAGTCACCGCACCGGCACACACAACCATGAAGACGCTGCAGACCTGGGCTTCACAGTGGGACCTACATGATGCCTGGCGAGTTCACAACCCAGCTACGCGAGTGTATTCTTATTACTCTGGCGTGCACAGCTTACACGTACGCTTGGATAGATTCATGGTATCCACTGACCTTCTCCCCCTTGTCACTGACATATGCTATATGGGACGCACACACTCGGACCACAACCCACACTTTCTGTCTATCGCCTGGGACCGCCCATGCTCACCCATCCCCACCTGGCGACTCCAACCCGCGCTCTTACTAGACGCAGCCTTCCGTGACTCTCTGCTCACACAGACGGCTCAATACTTTGAGGAAAATACAAACACGGCGTCCTCTCCCCAGATTGAATGGGTTGACTTTAAAACAGTGATCCAATGCCATTGCCTAGGTACACAGGGGCACATGCAGCGCAGATTGGAAAGCGACCTCACAAGACTTGAGACTGACCTACTTGATAGAGAGCGAGATGCGATGGGAGGTGCGCCTGACCAACTGACGGAAGCGCGAGCGGAACATACGCGCCTTCTAGAGAGACTGCGAGATCTTAACTACGCAGCTCACTCGGCGCGCACACACCATTTAAGCGACAGGCCTGGCAAACTACTGGCGTGGTTGATATCGCGGGAAGACCGGGCGACCCCAGTGGCGGCGATACACGTGGAGGGGAAAGGCCTGCAGCACACGTAACGCAACATCCACGAGGCGTTTACGGCACAATATGACGCTCTGTACCGCTCCAAGCTCCGCGACCCCCACCCAGATATAGTGGGCTACTTGTCCCCCCTCCAGATGCCGCGGTTAACTATTGCACAGCAAGATGAACTTGGAGCCTCACTCACGTCTGAGGAACTCCGTGATGCCATATTCGGTTTATCTAATGGTAAAACCCCAGGCCCAGATGGGTTACCGGCCGAATTCTACAAGGCTGGCTCAGATATTCTGGTGCCGAAGCTTCTAGCGATGTATACTGCAGCCATGGAGGACTCCGCTCTACCCCCCACTCTGAGCGTAGCCACCCTGATATCCATACCCAAACCAGATAGAGATGCCACGCGACTAGGCTCTTAGCGCCCCCTGGCCCTCCTGAACACAGACTATAAAGTATTGGCGTCCATACTGGCTCGAAGGCTGGCACCACTGGCCCCTCTCCTGGTGCACCAAGATCAGAATGGCTTTGTACCCACGCGCCACACCTCCCATAACATACGCCGTCTGTTCCTTGTTCAGAAATACGTGACTCGGACTTGGCCTTGAGCGGGGTGTTTGGTGTTGGATCTGGAGAAGGCGTACGACTCTGTCGAGTGGCCATACCTGGGGGTGGTGCTGCAGAAGTACGTCCTTGGAGGCGGCTATGAGACCATGGTGGACTTGCTCTACCATGGACCGACGGTCCGCGTCCGCACTGGCAAACTAATTGCTGATGCCATCCGTGTGTGCAGAGGCACCAGACAGGGCTGCCCCCTGTCGCCCCTGCTATTCTCTCTGGCTATGGAGCCACTAGCCACGATTCTCCGGTCGCGGGGGGACGAGTGGGGAATCCCATTGGCAGACGGTCTACATGTAGTTTCGCTATATGCGGACGACTTGCTCTTGTATGTCCGGGATCTGACAGCAATTCCAGACTTCCTCACCGACACTTTCCAAACATTTGAGGAAATGTCGGGCCTGCGGGTCAATTGGTCTAAATCGGGGGCTTACTCCTTCAATCCGGACACACCTGATGCCGACATACACCTCGGCGGGGCGAGGCTGCAGTGGTACCCCACCACATTCCGCTATTTAGGCATACGTATATATCGGAATCCAGCAGACATATTAGATGGAAACCTGATGAGAGCGATTGCCTCTATCCGCGCACAGATTGGCTTTTGGAAAACCCTGCCCATAAACGTGCCTAGCCGTGTAGCACTGGCTAAGATGATAGTCCTACTGCGACTATTGTACTACTTCTCCAATGTTCCGACCTACATCCCCACCAGAGTATTTCGGGACCTTGAGATACTGCTTCGTGGCCTCATGTGGATATGGGCCGACCCCGCGTAGCACTGACCAAACTATATATGCCTACTTGGCAGCGCAGATGCAGTGGGTGTCGGGATGGCTCAATGGCAAGAATCTGGAAGACACAGCCTCGGACATTGATGCCTGGACCCAGGCACAGATTTGCGCATTATTCCATCCCCTGGCACGACCCCCATGTCCCTCCCAGTTACACCTGGCGGTGGCACGCAAGTGCTACTTCTGCTGCTTGCGCCTCACCCGGACCACGACGCCGTATGCTCCGGCGATCCCTCCACAGGGCACCCCAGGGGCGACGGGAGCACTGACGGACGCTCAGCTGGCAAATTGGACACGAGCGGGAGTGGAGACACTGGGTGACCTCTACGCTGAGGGCGAACTACTCTCTTTTGAGGCTCTTGCCGCCACCACGGACCTCCCAGCAGGGCAATTCCTACTACATGCAGCCATAATGCGCACGCTGACAGCCACCTGGGGTGACATCACAGGGGAACCGCCGAGGCACCAATTCATGCAATATCTACTTGTCATGGGCAAAGGCTCTCATGTTATACACTGGCTGGCACAAGCCCTCTTGGCACACACGCAACCTTCACTTGCGCAATTGAGGACCAGATGGACGGCTGACAGAGGCAGAGAGTGGACAGATAAAGAGTGGGAGAGAATATTGCAGGGACCGACCAATGTTCCACGCAACCCCCGTTTTAAACTTATACAGCTGTACATTCTGCACCGGGCTTATCTCACACCCGACAAAATCAACAGATACTTCTCCCTCTCGGACGCAGCCTGCCAGCGCTGCTCCCTGGTGGGAGCGGATCTCTTATACATGCTCTGGCATTGCCCCATTATTCAATCGTATTGGGAAGACGTTACAGCTACACTTACACAATGCACCGGCGAACGTGTGCCACACACGTGGGAAGCCTATATACTGGGGCTTTACAAACACACGAAGTTGAACAAAGTGCTGACGTGGTTCTGGGACATGGGACTTATAACAGCCAAACGCCTACTCACCAAACACTGGAAGGCTACCACCCCCCCGCACATCCGACACTGGCACACATCCTTCACTAATTAGGCACGGGCAGAGAGTGCGGTGCTCTGCCGGGAGGAAACGGCAGGCCTCCGGAAATTCCCTATTGCGCAGGCTTGGGACACTTTCCTTACTTCCTTTCAGCGAGCTTGCCAGGAAAGTGAGGCGCACTGAATCAACATGACTAGCCGCTGCAGTACGGACATGTGACGAGCCGGAACTCTGTGACCCTCGCCACCCCACTCCTCTCTCCTCTCCTCCGACCCCCCCTTTGCCCCCCCCCCCTCCCCCACTTTTTCCTGTCTGGCTGCCACCACACCTAAGCCATGAACAACACTTTAACCTCACGCTCACCCACTGTGACCGCGGGCACATCACGCTGTGCCCACACTCATGCGCTCGCTCCCCCCTTGATCACTCTTGCTGCCCGCCCCGCTGCCATTGACAACTCGCTGCCCCCCCTCCCCCCCAGCCTCGCTGACAACGGACCTCTCATCACACACCACACTGATAACATGACAGGTTTCTCACCCCCACCCCACTATTATTCCACAGTTGCACATATGCCTATTGTTGTTTACTCAACGGTCATGTTCCCCGACCGGACCTTCTATTGCCATAGACAGAGATGTCCCACATATATGGTGACACTGCTACGGGACAGCAAGAGCGTTAAGGAGAGATGCTCTTCCGTTAAGACATCTACAGATCCTCCCCTGCACACACACATTGCGCAACATGGTGAACGACGCCCCCCCCCCCTTCCCTGACGCTGAAGGATTAACCATGGGAACAAGCTTGCGCCACTGCTGTGCGCACTCTCAAGGCTACTGCTGAGAGATGCCACGGATGTTCGACTAGCGAGCATCCCAGCCTTGTCTGTGCTGGCCAGGCACTGCCGTCACCAGCGCTGCGAGTTCATTTACCTGTATTAGTGAGCTATACTACTACTCACCGCTCACTCCATAGCGACCCTACATGCATGATGTCCTCAATCCCTCGGCAATGTATCCACACCATGCCCAGCACTTACCTCTGTCGCTACACACACGCTGTGGACATAGATTGCTGTCTGACTGTTACAAGCGTCATGGGCGCACTGTTGAACCAACCAGGCTTACTGCAGAAAATGGGAAAATGTATGGACCTAATAGTCTGTTGTGCCCAATGCTATATTGTGTCCACACGTTCTCCTCACAATACGCCGCCGGACCCCCGGGTTGTTGGCTGAATGGCTGTGTCGTATTGCTCAACACTCCCTGTCCAACAACCATTGCGGCCGGCCCTATGGGTTGTAGGCTACATGCTGTGTGAATACGTGAAGGACTGTCTAGAACAATAAAGGTCTTTAAAAAACAAAAATAAATAAATAAATAAATGAACTCGTTCGAGTTCGAGCACCTGATCGGATAGCGCCTGCTTCTTTTCCCATCGTTCCCGAGCTTCCGCCGCTGCAAGCGCTATTAGCTGCCCGCGTACCACCGCCTTCAATGCCCCCCACAACGCCGCCAGGGATACCTCTGCTGTGTCGTTCGTAGCTAGATACTCAGTAATGCACTTGTTGATGTGTTGAGTAGCCCCTTTGTGATGTAATAGAGTTTCCTTAAGACGCCATTTGCCCTTCTGTGTCTTTGGTCTGGGGATCCGAATGTGTACCGCTAGCGTGTCGTGGTCAGAGAGTGCCGTGGGGATGATCTCAGTGTCTGTGACCAAGGCTGACACCTCTGTGGATCCCGAAAAAAGGTCTATTCGGGCGAACCTGTGATGTACATGGGAGTAGAATGTATATCCCGGGGTATTTGGGTGCTGTGACCGCCATATGTCTACGAACCCCCTGCTCTCTAGCCATTGCCCCCCTCTTTGGAGATTGCATCCGTGGAACCAAATCTCTGTCCTGACCTGTCTCTGTGGGTGTCCATTACTAAATTAATGTCGCCCCCAACGAGCGTGGAGTTGATGTTGTGAGCGAGAGTATCCGCCAAGGCCCTGGTGAGAAAGGATTCCTGGTTGGTGTTGGGTGCATATATTGAACCTATCACGGCTGACCACCCTCCCAGTTGTATTTTGTATGCAAGGAGCCTCCCTTTGATCTCTGCGACTTTGTCCCCCACCACACCCCTAAAGTGGCGCGCAAACAGAATGGCCACACCCGCCTTCTTCTCTGTGGTGGAGGAGTAGTGTTGTGTCGGAAATGCCCTAGACCGCATGCGATGCCAATCCTTAGGCAGTAAGTGTGTTTCTTGTAGGAGGCAGATCTCCGTCTCGGGGTTTTTTAAAAAGGATAGGACGGCCCTGCGTTTAATGGGGTTGTTAAGCCCCTTAACATTGAGGGAGATAACCTGCATAGTGGGAACCGTCGCCTGGGAGTTGCAGGTGGGCGTCCCTTTGTTTCTTGCCATCATGAGCTATGTCACCTCTCCTGCGTTGCCTGCAATGCGTCACACCGGAGCCCGCCCCCCCAACGCAACCCCCTTCCCTACCATCCCAAACCTCCCTCCAGCCCCCTCCCCCACTCCCTAACCCCAACTAGGAACCCCCAAGAACAAACCATTGTCCCATGACTAACAGAACGCAGTCCAGGCCTGTAGAGTCTTTACGTGGAGGAGTGTGTGGCAGTGGCGACCCCTGTGGCCCCCCGCCCGTTCCCCCCACCCTCAGGAATGCAAAGCGATGCACGCAACTCCCCTAGCCGGAGTGCTTCATGGTGGGGCGGTTTTATCTTTGACCACCTCCTGTATGGCCGCAGCCTGTTCCTGGGCCATGGTCGCTAGGTCGGGTTTAAAGCCCGTTTTGGGGGTGCGGCGCTTCCTTACTCGTTGCCACTCGTCGGGGGAACTCCGCGTAGGCCCCTCCTGTGACTGTCTTGGTGAGGCCTCCCCTGGCTGCTCATCCTCTGGTAAGTCTATTCCCAGCAGGGCACATGTGTCCCAGAGTGAACGGAGCTGATGCAACACCCCTTCAAATTTGAAGATTAAATGGAAAGGGTGACCCCATGAGTAGGGCACCCCATTATCTCGCAAGAATGTCGTGGCTACTCGGAAGGCCTTCCTCTTCTGGAGCGTGATGGCTGAAAGGTCCTGGAATAGGGCCACCGGTTTACTCTGGAAGTGAAGAGGTTGTTTCCGCCAGGCCTCCTGCAGGATCCGCTATTTCAGGGGGAAGTCAGGGAGATAAGCAAGAATTTCCGGCGGGGGGGGGGCAGGTGCACCCTGCGCCAAACCCACCCTGTGCGCGCGGTCAATGCGAATAACAAAGTCAGCGGGCTCACCAAGAATCTCACGAAAGAGCTCCTGTAGGTAGCAAGTGATGCTGTTCCCCTCTGCTTTCGATGGCACTCCCCGGACCCGTACATTATTCCTCCGGGAGCGGTTTTTGAGATCCTCTGCGTGCGCCTGGAGGTCCACTTGCTGCTCCCGGAGGCGGATGACCTCCTGCTGTAGTAGTTCCATTTCCTCGCTGCAAGCCTGGTTCGTTTCTTCCATCAAGGCCACTCGCTCTCCCAGGCCATCGACATCCCGGCAGATTTCTCGTTGCTCTCCTGCTAGATCCTGCTTCAGAGTCTGGAAGTCGTCCCTTAGCGTGTTGAAGAGGGATTCAAGGAAGGCTTTTGTAATGGGGGCCCCCCTTCATCTCGTCCTGTGGTATTGGCTTCAGTCGCTGGCGAGGGGGTTTCTGGGCCTTTTCCCCCTTCGGGGTGTTCTTAACCAGCATGTCAGTTATAGTGCGGCCGCCTCTGCGGCTCGTGTTGGCCATGCCGCCACAGGCGAACCGATGTCGAAGGGCAGGATGCTGTAGCGTGTGCAAGCTGGCGCGGTGCGTTGGGTGGGCACCCCCAGGACAGAGGGGCAACTCTACCAGGGCCGGAGCAGTCTCTCAATGTGTGCCCCCCAGACCAGGGACGTGTCGCATCGTGGCAGTCACCCCGTTTACACTCTGATCTCCTCCGGTCACTTCCGGCCGGAGTGGCGGGCGGCCTGTTGTTGGGCACCTCCACTCTCTCTGTGCCCCTCCTCACCTGTCGAACGTGGTCCCCACTATCGGGCTGGTCGGGCTATCGGGCCTCCAACACTGCCTCCCACTAGTTCGATTCAGAAAAGGGGGTGGTGATGAACCGAGTGTCTGAATTAAGCAGACCACTCTTACCCAGTCCAAAGATCAGGGCTTGATCCATCACCGTTATTTAGCTCACTGCACCATCCCAGCTCAGAACCTGGCTATATGCAAATCAGTCTGTCCCTGGCCCAGTGCATCATGGGAACAGGGCAGACTAAACTACCAAGCCAATTCTTCACCAGAAAGGAGACAAGCTTCCGGGAACCGGTTTCTGGCATTTCAGCCGTTGTCGGCCCGGCTTGCTTGAATCCTGATGGTGCAGTGAGCAAGGGACTCATGTCTGAGTATACCCTGCCACACCTATAGTGGCCAAAAACGATTCAGAAAAGGGGGTGGTGATGAACAGAGTGTCTGAATTAAGCAGACCACTCTTACCCAGTCCAAAGATCAGGGCTTGATCCATCACCGTTATTTAGCTCACTGCACCATCCCAGCTCAGAACCTGGCTATATGCAAATCAGTCTGTCCCTGGCCCAGTGCATCATGGGAACAGGGCAGACTAAACTACCAAGCCAATTCTTCACCAGAAAGGAGACAAGCTTCCGGGGACCGGTTTCTGGCATTTCAGCCATCGCCGGCCCGGCTTGCTTGAATCCTGATGGTGCAATGAGCAAGGGACTCAAGTCTGAGTATACCCTGCCACACCTATAGTGGCCAAAAACGATTCAGAAAAGGGGGTGGTGATGAACAGAGTGTCTGAATTAAGCAGACCACTCTTACCCAGTCCAAAGATCGGGGCTTTATCCATCACCGTTATTTAGCTCACTGCACCATCCCAGCTCAAAACCTGGCTATATGCAAATCAGTCTGTCCCTGGCCCAGTGCATCATGGGAACAGGGCAGACTAAACTACCAAGCCAATTCTTCACCAGAAAGGAGACAAGCTTCCGGGAACCGGTTTCTGGCATTTCAGCCGTTGTCGGCCCGGCTTGCTTGAATCCTGATGGTGCAGTGAGCAAGGGACTCATGTCTGAGTATACCCTGCCACACCTATAGTGGCCAAAAACGATTCAGAAAAGGGGGTGGTGATGAACAGAGTGTCTGAATTAAGCAGACCACTCTTACCCAGTCCAAAGATCAGGGCTTGATCCATCACCGTTATTTAGCTCACTGCACCATCCCAGCTCAGAACCTGGCTATATGCAAATCAGTCTGTCCCTGGCCCAGTGCATCATGGGAACAGGGCAGACTAAACTACCAAGCCAATTCTTCACCAGAAAGGAGACAAGCTTCCGGGGACCGGTTTCTGGCATTTCAGCCATCGCCGGCCCGGCTTGCTTGAATCCTGATGGTGCAATGAGCAAGGGACTCAAGTCTGAGTATACCCTGCCACACCTATAGTGGCCAAAAACGATTCAGAAAAGGGGGTGGTGATGAACAGAGTGTCTGAATTAAGCAGACCACTCTTACCCAGTCCAAAGATCGGGGCTTTATCCATCACCGTTATTTAGCTCACTGCACCATCCCAGCTCAAAACCTGGCTATATGCAAATCAGTCTGTCCCTGGCCCAGTGCATCATGGGAACAGGGCAGACTAAACTACCAAGCCAATTCTTCACCAGAAAGGAGACAAGCTTCCGGGGACCGGTTTCTGGCATTTCAGCTGTCGTCGGCCCGGCTTGCTTGAATCCTGATTGTGCAGTGAGCAAGGGACTCATGTCTGAGTATACCCTGCCACACCTATAGTGGCCAAAAACGATTCAGAAAAGGGGGTGGTGATGAACAGAATGTCTGAAGTAAGCAGACCACTCTTACCCAGTCCAAAGATCAGGGCTTGATCCCTCACCGGTATTTAGCTCACTGCACCATCCCAGCTCAGAACCTGGCTATATGCAAATCAGTCTGTCCCTGGCCCAGTGCATCATGGGAACAGGGCAGACTAAACTACCAAGCCAATTCTTCACCAGAAAGGAGACAAGCTTCCGGGGACCGGTTTCTGGCATTTCAGCCGGTGTCGGCCCGGCTTGCTTGAATCCTGATGTTGCAGTGAGCAAGGGACTCATGTCTGAGTATTCCCTGCCACACCTATAGTGGCCAAAAACGATTTAGAAAAGGGGGTGGTGATGAACAGAGTGTCTGAATTAAGCAGACCACTCTTACCCAGTCCAAAGACCAGGGCTTGATCCATCACCGTTATTTAGCTCACTGCACCATCCCAGCTCAGAACCTGGCTATATGCAAATCAGTCTGTCCCTGGCCCAGTGCATCATGGGAACAGGGCAGACTAAACTACCAAGCCAATTCTTCACCAGAAAGGAGACAAGCTTCCGGGGACCGGTTTTTGGCATTTCAGCCGTCGTCGGCCCGGCTTGCTTGAATCCTGATGGTGCAGTGAGAAAGGGACTCATGTCTGAGTATACCCTGCCACACCTATAGTGGCCAAAAACGATTCAGAAAAGGGGGTGGTGATGAACAGAGTGTCTGAATTAAGCAGACCACTCTTACCCAGTCCAAAGATCAGGGCTTGATCCATCACCGTTATTTAGCTCACTGCACCATCCCAGCTCAGAACCTGGCTATATGCAAATCAGTCTGTCCCTGGCCCAAGTGCATCATGGGAACAGGGCAGACTAAACTACCAAGCCAATTCTTCACCAGAAAGGAGACAAGCTCTCGGGGACCGGTTTCTGGCATTTCAGCCGTCGTCGGCCCGGCTTGCTTGAATCCTGATGGTGCAGTGAGCAAGGGTCTCATGTCTGAGTATATACCCTAACACAAGAAATGAATACCGATGCACTCCAAATGTATATAGAAGGTTCTTGAAGGTAAACCAATTATTAAATCTTATAGGTACACCGGGTGTTCACCTCCTGGATCATGAGGTGCTGTTAGTCAAATGTCTAGAAAATCTTACAGCGAGTAAGAATAACCCGGGGTACTCTTGGGCACAATCTGTGCTGTGTACTAGTAAACACAATTTATCCGAAGTAGAATATGTACTTTACTCCATAAAAGTTTGCAATTTCTTCAACAGATTATTGTTGTCATCATATTCAATTCATATGACAAGATCACCACAATGTATGTTCCATAATGAATTCTCCATAAACAGTATGTCAATCATCCACATTGTTTTAAATCCCCAATGCATTTCGCACAAAAGCGCGCTTCTTCAGGGGGTCCGTATGGGGGAAAAAGTGGATAGACGCCGGTAAACAGATGTAAATGTAAATGTAAATGTAGGTATACTTATATAGCGCGACCTGTCACCACAAAGGGCATCCTGGCGCTTGCCTAGGGAACCCGTCCTGGTATTCCCCTGTGAGAGGCCCCGGCAGGGTATCCACAAGGTGAAAGCCAGGCATCCCGCCGCGAGGGGCCGTTGTGGAGATTAAGCAAGCTATTGCCCAGAGTCGCAGAGCGTGAACCCGTGAGTCGAGAAGGCACCGGAGCGAGAATTATCGAGACCGTGGAATTTTTAGCCCAAGACCCGCCGAGGCGGGGAATTGAACCCTGGTCCAGGGCCGATCTCAGCTTCCGGGTCTGCCGCCTCTAACCCCTGAGCCACACTTGTAGCGAGAACCAGGCTCAGGACCAAGCAAGAACCCGTAAGAGTACCCCGGGTTATTCCTACTCGCTGTAAGATTTTCTAGACATTTGAGTATATACCCTGCCACACCTATAGTGGCCAAAAACAATTCAGAAAAGGGGGTGGTGATGAACAGAGTGTCTGAATTAAGCAGACCACTCTTACCCAGTCCAAAGATCAGGGCATGATCCATCACCGTTATTTAGCTCACTGCACCATCCCAGCTCAGAACCTGGCTATATGCAAATCAGTCTGTCCCTGGCCCAGTGCATCATGGGAACAGGCAGACTAAACTACCAAGCCAATTCTTCACCAGAAAGGAGACAAGCTTCAGGGGACCGGTTTCTGGCATTTCATCCGTCGTCGGCCCGGCTTGCTTGAATCCTGATGGTGCAGTGAGCAAGGGACTCATGTCTGAGTATACCGTGCCACACCTATAGTGGCCAAAAACGATTCAGAAAAGGGGGTGGTGATGAACAGATTGTCTGAATTAAGCAGACCACTCTTACCGAGTCCAAAGATCAGGGCTTGATCCATCACCGTTATTTAGCTCACTGCACCATCCAAGCTCAGAACCTGGCTATATGCAAATCAGTCTGTCCCTGGCCCAGTGCATCATGGGAACAGGGCAGACTAAACTACCAAGCCAATTCTTCACCAGAAAGGGGACAAGCTTCCGGGGACCGGTTTCTGGCATTTCAGCCGTCGTCGGCCCGGCTTGCCTGAATCCTGATGGTGCAGTGAGCAAGGGACTCATGTCTGAGTATACCCTGCCACACCTATAGTGGCCAAAAACGATTCAGAAAAGGGGAGGTGATTAACAGAGTGTCTGAATTAAGCAGACCACTCTTACCCAGTCCAAAGATCAGGGCAGGACTAGTTCGAGCACTCGTCTCCCGCGCGGGTCACCGCCGTCACCTCGGCAGCGCAGTCTGGGCCCAAAGCCGGGGTCTCAATGTTCGCGACCGCCCTTGTCGCACACCAGTGATGTCCCTTACTCGCAGCAGGGAGGGACAGGGTGCGCATCAGGCGGTGGCCTGGGGCGTGTGTGGCGGTAGCGGGCTCTCGGCTTAAGGGGGCTGCTTTAACCCGACTGTGGGCCTTCCCTGTAGTGGTCAGTCGTGGGTGCCCCCAGGCTGCGTGCACTCCTCCTCACCTTAGCAATGTCAGGGTCGTGTGGGTTGTAGAGTGGTCCGGGCTCCAAAAGCCCTCAGGGCAACCACTCCAGCCTCGGTGCTCTGGCTGCCTGGATCGTGATGTAGGCCCCAAAGCCTGGGCCTCGATTTTCGCGGCTCTTCTGCGCCCTTCAGTTCGCTCTCTGCACGTCCCCGCAGTGCAGCATGCAGCGGGGCACAGCAACGATCCGGGAGGTCCGGTATATGGTGTGGGGCCCCCTGGACAGGGCCCGTCGTTGCCTTCCGACACCTGTGGGGCCCGCTCTCAGCTCCGTGTAGGCCCAGGACCTGGGCCTCAATTTCTGTGGACCACCCACCGGTCCGTGCCTCCTCTTCCGCAAGTGTTCGTGGCCGCCAGGGGCGGGATCCAACGACCCAGACCGGGTCTCGGTCGCCTCCTCAGGCCCCCTCGCCAGTCGCCGCAGATCCGCCGCTGAGCTCCACCGCCGCAGCTCTTCGCTGGCCCTCCCGTTATGCGGCCGCTAAAACAACAAGGCCCTCTGGCTGATCTCGGGTTCTTGGCGGGCGGCGGCCCCGGCGGGTTCTGGTGAAGCGGTGCGGGCCGAAAGTGGGTCACGCGGGTTTGGTGAGCAGCAGCAGAATTTGCCCGGACTATTTGGGAGATGAAGACTAAGAAAAGGGGCTCGGAGGGGTTCAGGCCCGGGGAGCTTCGCAGTCCGACGTCCGTTCAAGTCGACATCTTGACCACGCCCATCAAGTCCTTCAGTATTAAGATAAAATCACCAGTGTCTCTTAAGTAAGAAGATAATTTCTGTACATGTTCTTGTAGATGGAAATCAATGTAATGTGAGGCATTTTCTAAAAGACTGTTCTGTGTCGAAATGATGGGTCTTCCCGGCGATCTTTCTGGGTTCTTGTGGAATTTAGGTATGAAGTACACATGAGGAGCTGTGTATTGTCAGTCGGAACACAGGCTCTCATTGAAGTCACTAGGGGTCCGACCGAACGGTGTTCAGAAACATCGTACCTTGAAGATCAGACTCGCCGATTCCGACCAACATCGTAATGAGGTCCAAATTATATTTCAAATACATTTAACATTAATATTTAAATAATTTTTCAGAAATATCACCTAAAAACCATTACTGAAGTTCATGTATAAAACCTGATATATATTTTTACATTACATTTCAAAAAGATAAATATAGATTTATTGATATAGTTAAATACAATTTCTAACTTAATGTTTTTAAAATGATCACAACTATAATAATAATAATATTGTCTATATAATCCCCCTATATTTATACAAATTAATCTTTATAAGAATAATAATAAAAAGTACCCTCACAATTCCCAAAATACTTATAACCAATGTTTATTTTATAAAAACGTTAAAAAATACAAAATTATGAATCCCAACATTTCAACAACAAGCATTGGAAATGCAATAGGTCTCGCATTAGAAAAGTTGGAGTTATTGGTATTGTAAATGACATATGTTATTTATTTGTTGGTTTTTAAAATTGCTAAATTGATGGCTTTGTCATTTACAATGCCAATAGTTATAACTTTTGCGAATGTGACACCTATAGCATTTGGAATGCAACATATTTTGTATTTACGTGACTTAGATGGCAGCTCTTGTCGTTAGGCCACATCTCTAGAGAGCAGGAGAGTGCAGCAGGGGAGAGAAGCACAGCAATGCAATAGGTCTTGCATTAGGAAAGTTTGAGCTATTGGTATTGTAAAGGACACATTTTTTATTTATGTGCTTGTTTTGAAAATAGCGAATTAATAGCTTTGTTATTTACAATGCCAATAGTTTTATCTTTTGCAAATGTGACACCTATTGTAACACAATATGTGTTGTGAGGGTGAGTGAGGGTGAGGGTGAGGGGTTGAGGGTGAGGTGTTGAGGGTGAGTGAGGGTGAGGTGTTGAGGGTGAGTGAGGGTGAGGTGTTGAGGGTGAGTGAGGCTGAGTGAGGGTGAGGGGTTGAGGGGGAGGGGTCGAGGGGGAGGGGTTGAGGGTGAGGGGTTGAGGGTGAGGGAGGGTGAGGGGTTGAGGGTGAGGGAGGGTGAGGGGTTGAGGGTGAGTGAGGGTGAGGTGTTGAGGGTGAGTGAGGGTGAGGGTGGGTGAGGGGTTGAGAGTGAGTGAGGGTGAGTGAGGGTGAGGTGTTGAGGGTGAGTGAGGGTGAGGGTGAGGGTGAGGCTGAGGGGTTGAGGGTGAGTGAGGGTGAGTGAGAGTGAGGGTGAGTGAGGGGTTGAGGGTGAGGGAGGGTGAGGGGTTGAGGGTGAGGGAGGGTGAGGGGTTGAGGGTGAGTGAGGGTGAGGTGTTGAGGGTGAGTGAGGGTGAGGGTGGGTGAGGGGTTGAGAGTGAGTGAGGGTGAGTGAGGGTGAGGTGTTGAGGGTGAGAGAGGGTGAGGGTGAGTGAGGGTGAGGGGTTGAGGGTGAGTGAGGGTGAGGTGTTGAGGGTGAGAGAGGGTGAGTGAGGGTGAGTGAGGGTGAGTGAGGGTGAGTGAGGGTGAGTGATGGTGAGGGTGAGGGGTTGAGGGTGAGTGAGGGTGAGGGGTTGTGAGTGAGGATGAGTGAGGGTGAGGGATTGAGGGTGAGGGGTTGAGGGTGAGTGAGGGTGAGGGTGAGTGAGGGTGAGGTGTTGAGGGTGAGTGAGGGTGAGGGGTTGAGGGTGAGGGTGAGTGAGGATGAGGGTGAGTGAGGATGAGGGGTTGAGGGTGGGTGAGGGTGAGTGAGGGTGGGTGAGGGTGAGGGAGGGTGAGGGTGAGGGTGAGTGAGAGTGAGGGTGAGTGAGGGTGAGTGAGGGTGAGGGTGAATGTGAGTGAGGGTGAGTGAGGGTGAGGGTGAGTGAGGGTGAGTGAGGGTGAGGGTGAATGTGAGTGAGGGTGAGTGAGGGTGAGTGAGGGTGAGGATGAGGGGTTGAGGGTGAGTGAGGGTGAGGGGTTGAGGGTGAGTGAGGGTGAGGGGTTGAGGGTGAGTGAGGGTGAGTGAGAGTGAGTGAGGATGAGGGGTTGAGGGTGGGTGAGGGTGAGTGAGGTTGAGGGTGAGTGAGGGTGAGGGTGAGTGAGGGTGAGGGTGAGTGAGGGTGAGGGTGAGGGTGAGGGTGAGTGAGGGTGAGTGAGGGTGAGTGAGGGTGAGTGAGAGTGAGGGTGAGGATGAGGGGTTGAGGGTGAGTGAGGGTGAGTGAGGGTGAGGATGAGGGGTTGAGGGTGAGTGAGGGTGAGGGGTTGAGGGTGAGTGAGGGTGAGGGGTTGAGGGTGAGTGAGGGTGAGGGTGAGTTAGGGTGAGGGGTTGAGGGTGGGTGAGGGTGAGTGAGGGTGAGGGAGGTGTTGAGGGTGAGTGAGGGTGAGTTAGAGTGAGGGTGAGTTAGGGGTTGAGGGTGAGGTGTTGAGGGTGAGTGAGGGTGAGGCATTGAGGGTGAGTGAGGGTGAGGTGTTGAGGGTGAGTGAGGGTGAGTGAGGGTGAGTGAGGGCGAGTGAGGGCGAGTGAGGGCGAGTGAGGGCGAGTGAGGGCGAGTGAGGGTGAGTGAGGGTGAGTGAGGGTGAGTGATGGTGTGGGTGAGGGGTTGAGGGTGAGTGAGGGTGAGGGGGTTGAGGGTGAGTGAGGGTGAGGGGTTGAGGGTGAGTGAGGGTGAGGGTGAGGGTGACTGAGGGTGAGGGATTGAGGGTGAGGGATTGAGGGTGAGGGGTTGAGGGTGAGTGAGGGTGAGGGTGAGTGAGGGTGAGGGTGAGGGGTTGAGGGTGAGTGAGGGTGAGGGGTTGAGGGTGAGTGAGGGTGAGGGTGAGTGAGGATGAGGGGTTGAGGCTGGGTGAGGGTGAGTGAGGTTGAGGGTGAGTGAGGGTGAGTGAGGGTGAGTGAGGGCGTGTGAGGGCGAGTGAGGGTGAGTGATGGTGTGGGTGAGGGGTTGAGGGTGAGTGAGGGTGAGGGGTTGAGGGTGAGTGAGGGTGAGTGAGGGTGAGGTATTGAGGGTGAGGGGTTGGGTGAGGGTGAGGGTGAGTGAGGGTGAGGTATTGAGGGTGAGGGGTTGAGGTTGAGTGAGGGTGAGGGTGAGTGAGGGTGAGGGTGAGGGGTTGAGGGTGAGTGAGGGTGAGGGTGAGTGAGGATGAGGGGTTGAGGGTGGGTGAGGGTGAGTGAGGTTGAGGGTGAGTGAGGGTGAGTGAGGGTGAGTGAGGGTGAGGGTGAGTGAGGGTGGGTGAGGGTGAGTGAGGGTGAGGGGTTGAGGGTGAGTGAGGGTGAGTGAGGGTGAGTGAGGGTGAGGGGTTGAGGGTGAGTGAGGGTGAGGGTGAGTTAGGGTGAGGGGTTGAGGGTGGGTGAGGGTGAGTGAGGGTGAGGGGTTGAGGGTGAGTGAGGATGAGTGAGAGTGAGGGTGAGTGAGGGGTTGAGGGTGAGTGAGGGTGAGGGTGAGGGGTTGAGGGTGAGTGAGGGTGAGGGGTTGAGGGTGAGTGAGGGTGAGGGTGAGTGAGGGTGAGGGTGAGTGAGGGTGAGTGGTTGAGGGTGAGTGAGGGTGAGTGAGGGTGAGTGAGGGTGAGGGTGAGTGAGGGTGAGTGAGGGTGAGGGTGCGTGCGGGTGAGTGAGGGTGAGGGTGAGTGAGGGTGAGGTGTTGAGGGTGAGTGAGGGTGAGTGAGGGTGAGGGGTTGAGGGTGAGTGAGGGTGAGTGGTTGAGGGTGAGTGAGGGTGAGTGAGGGTATGTATGTATGTATGTTGAGTTTGAGGGTGAGTGAGGGTGAGGTGTTGAGGGTGAGGGGTTGAGGGTGAGTGAGGGTGAGGGGTTGAGGGTGAGTGAGGGTGAGTGAGGGTGAGGGGTTGAGGGTGAGGGGTTGAGGGTGAGTGAGGGTGAGTGAGGGTGAGTGAGGGTGAGTGAATGTGAGGGTGAGGGGTTGAGGGTGACTGAGGGTGAGTGAGGGTGAGTGAGGGTGAGGGTGAGGTGTTGAGGGTGAGTGAGGGTGGGTGAGGGTGAGTGAGGGTGAGGGGTTGAGGGTGAGTGAGGGTGAGGGTGAGGGTGAGGGGTTGAGGGTGAGGGGCTGAGGGTGAGTGAGGGTGAGGGGTTGAGGGTGAGTGAGGGTGAGGGGTTGAGGGTGAGTGAGGGTGAGAGGTTGAGGGTGAGTGAGGGGTTGAGGGTGATAGAGGATGAGTGAGAGTGAGGGTGAGTGAGGGGTTGAGGGTGAGGGGTTGAGGGTGAGTGAGGGTGAGGGGTTGAGGGTGATTGAGGGCGAGGTGTTGAGGGTGAGGGTGGGTGAGCGTGAGGGTGAGCGTGAGGGTGAGTGAGGTGTTGAGGGTGAGGGGTTGAGGGTGAGTGAGGGTGAGGGGTTGAGGGTGAGTGAGGGTGAGGGGTTGAGGGTGAGGGGTTGAGGGTGAGTGAGGGTGAGGGGTTGAGGGTGAGTGAGGGTGAGGGTGGGTGAGCGTGAGGGAGGGGTTGAGGGTGAGGTGTTGAGGGTGAGTGAGGGTGTGGGTGAGGGGTTGAGGGTGAGTGAGGGTGAGGGGTTGAGGGTGAGTGAGGGTGTGACCATATCCATTCCAGACACTGATAATTAATTGGCGACAAAAGTTATTATTTGACGTGGCATATCTTAATTGCTAGGTTTTTTAATTACTAGTTGATGTTTAATTTTTGTAATCATTTTTTTAAGTATGCACCTCTTAAAAAATAAATAAAAATATTGCTTGTTATGTATTTCCATTTGTAGACCTAGAATAGTTATGGTGCATTGTATGTAGCTTTAAAAAATAAAAATGTAGACTGCTCAATGTATTTCCGTGAATAGATGCAGGTTGCCTCTTTCTGTCAAATAATATCCCTTGTTCAACTTACTATAGTGGCGCGGCATACTATGAAGCAGAGGAGGACTGACTGTCAGAGCCTTGCTCTTTCCTCTCTTGCCAACAGGGCTACTCCAGAATAAGACCACGAAAACCATAATTTGTGAAACATGGCAATTTGACTCGCAGCCCGGTCAGTGGGGGGGCTCCGCTTTCTGATCCGTAGAGGCTGATGCGCAGTCACTTTCTTGAAGAGGAAATGGGGAATAAAAACTTTACTTTTGCAGTGATGTCGATGAACCTGGCTTGATGTCACACTGCTGCATTGTGCTGATTTTTTAAGTAAAAACATGCATAGTGAGGAGCACTAATACGGGTTTGAGATGGTGGAAGAGCTGCTTATCTCTTATGGAGATAGCTTATCTGGGGGGAGGAAGGGCTCCTAATGGGAAGTGTAGACGGGGAGAAATTGAGAAAAAAAGCGGAGCAGGGAGGGTGTTATTGTGGCTATCTGTTTGCCCGAGGGGAGGAGAAATGCCGGCCTGAGGCAGAGCGCACGCTGAGAAGCTTGTGGGAGGGGGGCTGGGCTGCCTTTGATCTGGTAATGCGAGGCAGGCAGGCAGGCGGCTGGTGGCATTGTGCACGCGCTTTTTAGGGCTTGCGCTTGCGCAATGACCTAAAAAGCACATGCACTTGAAGAAATCGCCACTGGAATCGCCAGTGGTGGATCAACACTGGATAAGCCGTAATAGAGCTTCGCCAGCGATGCGCAGAAGCGCATCAGCAGGCGAGCCCTAAAAACTATTAAAAATTATACGAATTCAATAAATGATACAGGAGCAATTTAAATCAATAATATATTGCAAAAGAATTTTTTGATATTTGATGTAGGTTTTCAAACACACTATTCACTCAATCCCCACATTAACCCATGCAGCCAAAAAATAAAACCCTAAACGCGTCAGGGAGGGCACTTGCTCTGACACACTCTAAAATAAATATGCACTGCTGGCACTTTGACTAGTGTGATGGCTTTTTGATGATTCAAACATCTGACATCTAATCTATCGATGGAGAGGAGGTCTGCGCCCGCTTAAACCGCTGCAAGAAGCGGTTGGGATCCTTTTTTCATATATATATATATATATATATATATATATATATATATATATATATATAAAGAAAAGATTTTTCTTAATTTAGCAAATAATAACTCAATATTAGTTAATATATACCTGTAAAAACGCTATGCACCTTATAAATTGCACGGTCCACAAAACATAAATATACCACTATAAACCCATAATATTGCTTATAGTTCTACATTATCCCACAGATATACACAATATAAAACATCAAAACAATATTATATACCATGTTATTTTAATAAACAATATCTTAAACATTGATAGTATTGTTAAAATATTTTTACTTAGCCTCAATATTTGGTCAGTCGTTGTTTTGGAGTCACAATAGTTTGCCCATGACACAGTGGTCAAAAAACATTCTGAAATCGGTATTTGGGAGCCAAAACTCTTTGTGACCATCACTTTTCTTATGACATGGATATTAATGCATAAGTTGTGCTTCTACTTAAGTGGTTTAATTTCATTTTTTTATTGTTTTAATCTTTAAGGATAAATACCAAGATCGTTAAGTATGCCGGTAAAATGGAAGGATTATAGATCAAAAAGTGAAGCTGCATTTTGCCTATTATAAATTAAAAAGTATCTTGGGCACAGTCGTTTCTGTAGGGCTGTAGGGGCTAATTGGAAACACAAATGCCATGTTGCGGTGTATTTTCATCTATCTAACAAAAAACATTGATTGTACATATGGGACCAGACCTATTATCCTTCCCAAACTCTCAAGTAAGCCAGTGCCTCCCTTCATTATTGGGCTAACCCATATCAAATTAGGTCCGACATAGGAGGAAGAACGGCTCAGAGACAATGGGAATTGGGTTCAAGAATGCCTGAACTTAGATCATTGGGAGCGAAAGTACAGATGAAGTTTCCAGCCATGCTTAAAGTTATGTGGAATAACAAAATGTATACCTGCAACCAGCCAGAAGAAGTAGACGAACTGTTACGGAATATGAGGGAGTAGGTGTTTTTTTTTTTTTTGGGGGGGGGGGGGAAGTACCTAGCTCCCAGTACTGAGCATACTTAAACCTAACGTATACTTGTATCTATTGATTATGCTTATATGGTAAAAAATTAACATAGCAATTCGAGACATAGATCAACTACATTAAGTAAAAAATGAAAGAATATAAAAAGGGGGGTTTGCACATAACACTTACACTAATTCACACCGACAATAGTTAATAGGGGCAAGGGATAAGATAGACAGGGTGCTGAAAGACGGAGAGCTTCACAGGGGCAAGACAACGCCCAAGATGAAGGGAGGGTTCCTCGGGGGAGGGAGCGGGAGGGGGGGAAGGGGGAAAAAAGAAAAAAGTCCTCATTTGTCCACAGAAATTCGAATACATATATGCACAGACAAATCCAAACTTATAAATACATATATATATAGACATTCAGATAATGCTTTTACCCTGGAGATAAGCTGGGAGGGTAATATTTGGTTATGGCGGTAAATCCATATACAAGTAGTAAGATCATTTCCTGGAATCTCAATGGAATAGGAAGCTTTAAGAAACAACAGAGGGTATGTGACTTTCTAAAGAACCTAGAGGCTAGCATATATCTACTGCAGGAGACCCATCTTGAGGCAAAAGAGTGTAAGAAGGTCTTCGAGAAAAGGCGTTGGGTACAGGACATTTTATGCTCTAGGCAAAAGGGAATATCTAGAGGAGTTGCAATAATTACCAGGGCAAACAAGGGAATTAAAGTACAGAGCTGGGAGACTGACCAATCAGGGAGGTGGCTGGTGGCAGAGCTCCTGATTGCTAGTTTACCATATACACTTGCAGTGTTTTACGGTCCAAATGAGGAAAATGAAATCTTTCTTCGCAATCTTGAGAGGGTTTTAATCCTTAGCAAAGCACCTCTCATTCTTGGAGGGGACTTTAATCTCATTTTAGATACTCAGTTGGAGCGTACCTCCAGAGCAAAATATATCTCGCCCAAAAGGTCTCTTTCAGTTCTTAAGAACATAATGAAAGAATATAACTTGCTAGATGCCTGGAGAACTAAGAATGGTAACCTAAGAGAATACTCTTTTTATAGTAAAAAGTACAAACAATTCTCAAGAATTGATTTATTCTTAGTAGACCATTCCTTCGAGCCAGTTTTAACTTCAGTCATTCATATCCCAGTAGGCCTTTCAGATCATTCAGTGGTACAACTAAGCATTAACTTTAAAAATATTGCCACTGAACGAAGATGGACCCTAGATAGAACTATCCTACGAGATGATAATATTGGAGTTAAAATCAAGAGCAGCATAATAGAGTACTTTTTATTCAACGTGGGTTCAGTTACAGAACAAACTGTTTGGGAGTCATTCAAGGCCTTTCTTAGAGGTTTATTGGGACACCTGATGAGACAAAATAGAAAAGAGATAAAAGATAGAGAAATTAAAGATTTGGACTCTATTAAGAAGAAAGGGCAGGAACTTCAGCGGGCAGCGTTAGACGAAAGAGAGAAGATTCCAGAATTAGAAAAGGAGCTTCTAGAGCTGCAGCTGAGTCTCAAAGCTAAAGCTGATAAACTGATCCATGACAGATGGGAGACCAGTAAACTAAAAAACTTCGAATATGGAGAGAAGTGTGGGGCACTTTTAGCGTGGAAGGCCAGATCTGACAAGACCAGAAATAACATCAACACCCTGTCCCAAAGAACCTCGGGAGAACAGCTGACGAAAGATGAAGAGATCAGGGAAGAAGCCAGGGGTTTCATGGAAGAGTTATACCGGGAAAACATAAAGATTGGAACAGAAGATTTGGAGAAGTGGTGGAACCAAAGGGCACTACCTCAATTGAACGAGGAAGATAAAAAGACCCTGTCGGGGGCGATCACTGAGGGGGAAATCAGAGTACAGTTAAAAAAGATGAGCAGGAATAAAGCCCCAGGCCCAGACGGCCTACCAACGGAGATCTATTAAGATAATGAGGAAGAGATTCTTCCACACCTGTTGTCCCTCTTTAACAACATCTACCAGCAATGAGGGGGTATTCCACCCTCTTGGTTTGAGGCCACCATCACTCTAATAGCCAAACCTAACAAAGACCCAATGAAAATAGAGTCATATAGACCTATCTCTCTTCTGAATTCTGACCTTAAAATATTCTCGGGGATTCTGGCTGAGAGACTATCCAAAGTGATTAAAACTATCATCCATCCTGACCAAAGGGGTTTTATCCCAGGTCGACAATTAAATGAGTTGACCTTTCAGGTCATCGGAGCAATTGATTTTGCGGAAGAAAAGGTACTGCCACTAACCATTGTGGCAAAAGATGCCGCGAAGGCCTTTGATCAAGTTAACTGGGTGTTCCTTTGGGACACCCTAACAAGGTTTGGCTTCCCATCACCCTTTATTCAGGCCGTTAAAAACTTATATGGTATCCCACGAGCAAAAGTTTTAATTAATGGGTGCCTGACGGACTGGTTTGAGATATCAAGAGGGACGAGACAGGGTTGTCCCCTGTCTCCTCTCCTTTTCGATTTATATATCGAGCCTTTTGTGGCAATGTTAAGATCAGATCCAACAATCATCCCCTTTAAAATGGGTGGGGTGGGCTGGAGTTAAAGACTGCACTGTATGCTGATGATTTGTTGCTATACACCATCAATCCATTAGAGGCTATTCCGAAGCTATTTAAATTAGCAGAGTAATATGGAGCAGTCTCAGGATATAGCATCAATAAGAACAAAACAGACATAATGAGTTGGAATAATCCTGTCCCCATACCAGGTATAAAAACAAAGATCAGGTACCTAGGTATCTATATTACTCAAAAACTGCTAGATATACCTAAGATAAGTTGGCAAATGGTGGTTAAAGAGATAACTAAACTCCTTCAAAGATGGACTAGTCTACCTCTCAGTATATATGGCATAGTCAATTTAATTAAAATGGTAGTATTACCCAAAGTGACTTTCCTATTTAATAGTATTCCACTGACATTTCAAAATAAAGACATTTCCAGCCTTCAGGGAAAGATTGGTTCATTTATTTGGGCCACCAGGGGACAGATGTAGGTAAGTATATTTTACTGATTCATAAATACCGAATTTTACCGATTCGGTATTTATGAATCGGTAAAATAGAAGGGGGGAGATGTAGGAAGAATCGGTACTTGAATTACCGATTCTGTAAGAATCGGTATTTACCGAATCGGTAAATACCGATTTGGTAATGCCCATTGATTCCTATGGGCATTGGAGCCCATAGGAATCAATGGGCATTACCGAATCGGTATTTACCGATTCGGTAAATACCGAATGTTGCAAGGGTGCAGGGGGTGTCATTTTGACACCCTCTAGCACCCCGAATTCAGGCATGTGTGACATGTGGCACACAGATATGCTTTAAGGGCATATCTGTCTGTCACATGCCATAGGTGTGCATGCACACATGTGCATGCACACCTGGAATCGGTATTTTACCACCCAATTGGATTGGGTGGTAAAATACCGATTCGGTAAGGCCTGTGGGACTCAGAAGAGTCCCACCTACATCTCAAAATTACCGAATCAGTAAAAACACTGAATCGGTATTTTACCGATTCGGTAAATTTACCGATTCAGTAAATTTACTGATTCCGTAAAATAGGGCCCCTACATGCCAAATACTTAATACCGGTCGGTAACGGCCGAAATCGGCCGTTACCGACCGGTATTTTGGCTCCTATATCTGGCCCCAAGTCACTAAGAATTGCTTGGAGAAAGCTGAGGAGGGGGTTAAAAATAGGTGGCCTTGCCCTCCCAGATCTGCTTTCCTACTGTTATGCATTTCAGTTAAAAAACTTTAGACTCCTGGCTAACAAGCTAGATTCGTCGTCACATGGCCGTTTGTTTCAAGCATTACTATCCGACCTTCCTAAGGGTCTTGAATTTTTTTATTTTATTTGGCGCCCATAAATTTCACAAAAAAGTCCGCCTTAAAATCCTACTAACAGCCCTTAAATTGTGGCAAGCAGTTTGTAAAATCTGGAAAATTCCTTATTATAACTCCCTGGCACCAATCTGGGACTCCCCCGGAACACCGGAATGTCTATTAGATCGTCTTTCTTTCCCCTTGAGAGAGGCAGGCTTTGTACGATGGGGAGATCTGCAGGTTAATCTGGATCTCCTAGACTGGGCATCCATATCTAACATGACAGGAAGATCCCTCACAAGGTTCAAATATTATCAATTATTATCTTGGTGGGGAAGTCAAAATTGGGCGTCAGAAATAGAGGGATGCGAATTCCTAGCATTAGCCAATAGACAAGAAGGATGGAAGGGTGAGGTTTCTGCATGGTATAATTTGTTAATAGGGATAAGGATAGACAGGAGGAAGAAATCTCTAAACTTTGGGGGGATATAATGGGAGATGATACGGAAAAACAATTAGAGGTTTGGATAGACTCATTCATAATATCTCAAAAAACAATAAAACCTGCCAATCTCAGAAGAAATCATCTTTACACGGCATACAGGGTTTATTGGACTCCCTCAAAACTGACAAAAATATCGGGAGAATTACACTTTTGCCCTAGATGTAAACGTCCAGCGGCAGATGACCTACACATTTTTGCAAATTGTCCAGAAATTAAAAACTACTGGATATTGGTCTGTACTTTCTTAGAGGAGGTACTGTCTAGACCAGTCACCTGTAGTCCTAGACTGATTTTTATGGGTTTACTAGAGGAATATGACATCAGAGACAGTATCACTCAGTTTATATTCTATGTGATTGTCATCGCCAGAAGGGAGATCTGTAGAGAATGGAAATCTCCAACCCCCCCAAGGTTTGCAGACTGCCTAAAAAATATCATGGCTATAAGTAAAATAGATCTGCTGTGTGGGGGAGAAGGTGCGGCAAAGATCTAGGCCCCGTTGATAAAATGGTCGGACAGTTAGACAACAAAAGTCCAATGATTATGCCAGGGGATTGTGGTCTGGTCCTCCCCGGGACAAGGTACACTGACATCGAATAGGGGAGTTGTACTAGTAGAAAGCCTACCTCTGGGAGACCTCTCAACTGCTAAGCATAAAATACTCCAGGGCGCACAGTTAGGTTTTGTGTTGGCAGATGTGGGAGTTTCCATCTAGAGTCCTTCCATCTGGTGGCATATATGAGGACACAAAAAAAAAAAGTAAGCCAGTGTTATTATGTCCTAAACTGGGTAATAGTAAAAATGAAATCAAAATATTCTCTGTTATTCATATTTAAGTTGATCTGGTTCAATTATTATTGTTAACGGTTACGACTGAAATATTTTAGCGTACATCACAGATTGTGTTTACATAATACCAAAGACTCACTTCAAAAGATTGTTGGTGTGAAACTGCTCCACACCTGTGAATTATGCCGGATTATTAGCCTGCTATGGTCGTAAAACTTGTAATGAAAAATTGTGTTATTGTGCAACAGACATATGTTGTATCGAAACAGGTTGAGTGCCCCGTGAGTCCCCCCTTGAATAATTCATGATTACAATAAAACAGATTTAAAAATAAAAATTACATTTAAAATAAAAGGAGTCAATGAATTACCAGGTGAACATGGGGTTTTAACAACATAACACTAGGATTTCTTGTTTTGTTATATGTAATTTAAGAGGTATTCGTGTCTGCTTGGTAAAGCCATGTGCACTGCTTCTGAGGGGCCAATTCCGATCTGGGTCGGAAAGCTCTCCAACTGAGCCGGATCCGGAGTGTTTTCCAAACGAGCCGAACCCCTGCAGTCAGACCGAGCGAGTATGATGCGGCCGCATGCTGCCGGATTCGTTTCAGTCGGGCTCCCATAGAAGTCAAAGGGAGCTGGTCGTACGACGTGTACAGGGGCTCCCATTGACTGAATGGGTACATCTCGCACAAGGGCCCCCCTCCAGTGGGTACCCGTTGGTGCCATCCGCACAGTACATGCCTGTGTTGGGGAGACCCTTGGTTCCCCCCTGTGCCCTAGTTGTAAGGCTGCAGGTGACAGGGGGTCCAACGCAGACCCCCAAAGACAGCTTCCCGGACGTTTTGCGAGCCGGAAACTTCAGCTCGATCCAGCTGTCCGGCGCGTATATCGTACTCGCTCGGTCGTAAAACGTCTCCATTGCGTGGTGCGAATCGTGTCCAAACGAGTCAGTTGGAGCGGGTCGGATCCGGAAACGGTTCGATCGGAACACATGTGTACAGTTGCATCGTACTTGCTCGCTTGTACAGGTGTCGGAGTCTGTCGGGAAACACGCGTCCGACTCATACCTTTTTCCCGCCGGATCCCGTTCGGAGCCCTTCCGACCGAAATCGGAATCAACCCCTAAGTGGTAGTAAACTGACTAAGATATTCCCAGCATTACAAAAACAGAGAGGTGTAAGGACCCAGGGGGCAATGTGCAGGACACAAACACAAAAGCAAAGTGCCACTCGTGCCGCGATGCAATTACAGTAAAAGGTATTTGATTTTTATCAATCTGCGGTACCTCAGAAGCTGTAATCATTGGAAAATCGCACATTTGGTAGTGGAACCTTAAGGAAAGGTGTGCCTAAGAGGCTGGAGCATAGCTGATGTGAAGGTGTGACTAAAGTTACTCCCTTCCCCAGAGGATACCACTTAAAGAACAATCGGAACTAAAAAACCCTTAATTATCAGAATCAATAATGAGCTAAGGTTGTAGCAGTGCACAGCTTAGAATAACAGCACTGATTTGTATCTCATTATGCAGGGATATCTGGTAGGAACACACTTCTCTGGTTTGAGTCAATGACTTTATTTATTACTATTTTAAAACAAATAATCTTGGCCAACACATGCTTTGCGAAATATTTGCTTCTTAAGGTCCTACCAATTATATAAAAATCACTAAAAACAAACATATAGATTGACATAAGAAATCACATTTTCAAAATGTTATCTAATTTTTGAAAGAGCGATTGTTTATCAGATTTAGCTGTACCTCAGTGGGGTTGCCATATAGCTAGGCTTCCCTAGACCATCTGCAAACAGACGGCACTGGTATTCTTTTAAATTAAAAACTGAGTTATGGCTTAACGTTTGAAGGACAGGTTGTCCTATAGAGGACAAGACCAATCGACAGCACCCGGGTCCACTTGGTACATCCTTTTACTCATTAATTGTGTGTCTTAAAGGAATAAAGGTCAACATGGGTTATTTTTTTAATCCTGAGCATGTAGTCAGCAGGAGCTTCTGAATCAGTGCCACAATAAAGCAGACTTATCAGCGTCTGAAATTTTCTTGGATCTGTTTATTTGTCCAGTCTTTCAGACCATCCCACCCACACCTCTGACAATCCTATTCACAATTGTCTGCTCTACTGACAGACGCAGTCATTATTTTCTTTCAAGACAAGCTTTAATGAAAGGTGATTGGTGCTGTCCAGTGTCAACACATCACAAAACAACAACATTCACAACCAACGAGTGCTGTGTGTCTTGTCTTAACCCCTTGCATGCTGCCCGATTCTGCGCCTGTGCGGCAAAATCGTGAGTTGGCGGGTTTATGACGGCCACGAGCCGTCATCAGCACACGAGCGCCGTAGTGCTAACGGATGGGGGCCGTCATCAGCATGCAAGGGGTTAAAGTGAAGTTTATCAGTGTACATTGGCTGTGGTTTGACTGAAGAGTGGGTGTTTGTATGACCATATATTGTTCTTTATTTCACAATCAGGGTAACCTAAAGAGGGAGGGCTGGAAGTAGAAAAGCAATACAGAAGTAGCACTGGTGTACAGATCGGCATTTGGACCGCATCTTTGGATTCCCAGGGACCACGTAGTAGCACGAGCAGAGGTTACAGTGATCTTTTCTTTGAGGTTCATCATCCTCTGAGTAGAGCGCACTCTTTTAGAAAATGGACACCCAGCTCGATACCTTTTGGTAAAACATAGACCTTTCAGTTGTCAGAGGACCTGCCCGCACAAAGACTGTTACATGCCATATCACGCACCAGGAGCTATGCTTCTGCTCCAAGGATACCTACAGTTGGGATCCCCTTTTACCAAAACCTATGAACTCTCGTTATCTAGCAATTGCCTTACATGGAGGATACTACTCTTCACTTCATGGGACCAGCAATATTTGAGAAACAATTTAGGAAGTGGCTTTCCTGAAGAAGGCATCTCCCACTGCCGAAATATTGCCACACCTCTCATTGTGCATCGTCTGTTTGGATTTATAAATAGTGCAACAATGTTATTATATTGATATTGTATTGTGGTCTGTTTACAACTATTGCATAGTATATACACAAAGCATGTAAAATAACCTCAACATGTATGCGATTTGTATGTATGGATAAATGGATGAATGCAGATTGTTTGTAGATTGTAATGTTGTTTTCTCGGTTACAAATACCAAAATATCATTGATAAAAATATTTAAATGAAACACAATTTTGTATTTTTCTAATATTGAGTGATGGTCTCTTCCCTTGATTAGAGTATCATTATGTATTTTTAAACAAGTATTGAAGTTGCCCTAGGAACTTTACAGCATACAGATCTGAATAAAGTACAGTATGTAGCTGCTGGGGTGATACCACTGGGTCTCCAAGGTGAGGCCTTAAGTTGAATATGACAGGGCGGGGATGACCATGGCCCTCCATGTCATAATAGATGTTGTTTCTAGTCCAGGGTGTTTAACATATTAGAACTTTGGAATGTTGGGAGCTCTGTTGAAAACAATAGAGTGCACCGGGCTTCTAATGGCCAGTAGAAGCTCAGAGCTCCAATATTCCAATGTTGTCCTTCACAGCTTTTGCTGTGAACAAAGGCTTCAGGGAGCTGAGGGGATTTCAAACCCTTCAGGCTCGCTGAGGTCTTTGTTTTATTTATTAGAACAGTCTTCCCTCTAGTGGCAGAATGTCTTTATAGCCTTATAGCCCTCAGTAGCTGGGCTATACCGACATTAAAAGCCTGATTACGAGGAACCGCCGAACCAGTGGGGGAGGTGCAGTGGGGGGTCAGGGACTGCTGCACCAGTGGTCCGACCGCCGTATTAGGAGTATGGTGGTCGGACAATTTTGTGACTGTCGCAACTGCCAGCATCATTCTGTGACTGCCGCAACTGCCAGGATCCGCCTTCCCTGGTGGTGGCTTGGCGGTCTGAGACCGCAATATGCTTGGTGGTGCTGCGGTGGCACCGCCAACCATATTACGAGTTTCCTTACTGCAACCCTATCAAAGAAACTCTAATTACACCGGTGTAATTAGCGTAATTTTGGTAACTTTTTAATGAAATTCACATGTAATTACTGATATTATGCCTTTATGCCACATAATGGTACTCCCATTCTGGGAGAAATTGTAATGCGAGACGCACCAAAACAATGCGATTGGCACAAATACAAGCAGTATCTTCCCAATGTAAGCAACAGTTCCCTTAATATAGACGGTCAACAAACATCTCAGGTTGAGTTTTTACCTGAGTGAACTTTTCAGGTAATTGCTTTACCGCAAAACTAAAAATCTTAATGCAAACGGCAGTTCTTTTAATGTGAATTTCCAGAAAATAAACTCAAAATGTAATTTCAAGTTGAATTTTTACCAGAATGGGTCTGTTGGGTTAACGTCTGAACAGGGAACACATTTTTCTTTTTTAAACGGGAAGAAAGTGCCAGGAACTGAGAGGCCACTGTATATACGGAAGCAACTTCCTTTTTCTGTCTTAAACACTCCTCTTTCTGCTTTTTTCAACCCTTGTTTATTTCGGATTTGGATTTTGGAATTTGGAATTAAAGCACCACTCTCTTTTTGTCTGCAATCTCTGCTGCATCACAAAGATAATGGTTTCAAAATAGCCTCACAACTTTAGAAAATGTTATCTCAACAGGCAGATCTAAGTTTGTGTGTTTAAGGTGTTTAAGTTTACAAAAGTATAATATTAAAACCTGCCTTACTGCTTTGCTTACTTGTTATCACAAAGGTTTGAACTTGTACACGAGGTGCTACTGAGATGATTTCAGCTTTTCAGTGCTTGGTATGGCATTTTACACATTTAGGGTTACTGGCATGAGATCTATAGCTCTGTTGTAGCTTAAGTGACTGATGCCCTTGAAATACTTTGCTACACTAATGTTTGGGCAAATGGTGGCTTCTGAAGACCCCGAAGAACTACACTGCCTGGCTTTCCCCATCAAGACCTCATGCAGCACCACCCACCTGTGCCTCCACTAGGTGACAGTGGTGCCAGAGTTATGATCAGGGCCACTGGAAATATGTGATTGTGCGGCCACTGTTTTTTTCCGCATAATTATTGATTTGCCGCATTTGCCACATAATCCATCAGCGGTTGCATAATCTGCAGATTTTGAAACAAAACAAAGTTTTTCCTAGTTCAAACAGTTAAGTTACTACAAGTGCAGTGACACATGTTGACGCACAGCGGAATGGCCTTTGCAAAGTCTGACTGGTCACTTCTCTGTTGCTTATTGCTATATTTGGGTGTTAAACTGCTGCTAATGAGGTGCAACCAATGCCCAGACAGTGTTGACAAGTGTAAAAAATATAAAATAATGGAGTAATACTATTATATGCCACATAATTTGCATTTCTTGCTCCATCATGTACTCAACCTTGCTGCCTAAATTAGCCCTCCCCTTCTGCATTATTCCAGTGGCCATGTCTATGATAATCTAAGTGCGACATTGGCAGTGACACTTTAAGTTAAAATTTAGATTTTTATGTTGCGTTTCATGTTGCAGTGTTTTTATGAAGTTCTGGTCCGTGGTAGCTTGCCTGGTTAATGCACTAGCTGAAGTCACAGGTCATTGTATAATCTCTACCAAAGGTTTGAATCTTCGTAAAACAGCCCGGAGGGTTAATGTGCCTGTCCAAGAGCATTCCATGTAATTTAGGTCACAGAAATATATTATAGGAAGGACAGATAAGCGGGTTATGTTTGTGTAAGGTATGAGGCACACCATAAAGTCTTGTTAAAATAACCCAAAAAATAACTTAGTGATGTATTTATCCACTGCAAACTGATGCCTACAGGCAAAGTATACGTTTAGATCCTTGCAGGTTTTTAGTGAACGGTTCATTCTTTTACAGTTTATAATATGGAATCATCTAAGTACCAAAACACACTTCTAAGGAGCAAAAAGTCAGCTCGTGCTGCGCAAATAAATGGATTATCATTAGTGAAACCAGCATAGACATGTTTCTATTGCTGCCACCCAGCCAGCCTGCCTCCTGTGCTGATTTCCTTAGCCCGACCAGGTCTATGCATTGTGCATGGACATATTCCACGTCACCCTCATTAGGAGCAGTCACAACTCTATATAATGCTACACGTATATGAAAAGGTTTGCATTGTATGCAAAAAGGTGCACATCTGCAGCTGTTTAAAGCTTCATCATTAAACATTGTCCTTTCTTTTTTTATAATTTTAATTCCCCCTACCTGTCAAACTAATTAGCTACTGGACTGTCAGTCATGACTGACAGCAATGAGAAACAGTCAAAAGAAGAAATGTTTCTGTTTTCCTATATTAAACACTATATATATATATATATTTTTTTTTTTTTTGATGCAAGACTTTATTGACATTTTGATAACTTACAATATCATGCCTACAACCCTGGGGCCGGCTACTTCCAATACTGTTCATCCAAGGCAAAAATTACCCAGCTATTCAGCCGACAACCATCGGTCCGGCAGCAGATCTTTTAGTACATATGACATTTTTACGCATTACTTTTATACCCAGAAAATAAGTGTCATCTTGCTTTTGTACTTTCTAATAACATAACTTAACTTTTGACTCAGTAGTTAAATGAGTGACATCATCCGTGTTCCATCGTCCGTCTTACCTTGCGGCAGTTACGGTTTCCTTCGCATTTATCTCACACACCTTCCTCCCGGACCCGGTTCTATGCAATTAAACTGGTTTACGACCCGGCCTTCCCCCGCCCTCTAACATCTTCAGTAGTCCAAAACCCCATGCACTTAAGTATCTTCCATCTCATCCCCCGAACTATCTATATCCTCTTCTTCTAAAGGTTCACATAGATCGCCCCTGTAGGTGTTCCAAGGCAGCCACACTTTATTCCATTTGCGGGGATTCGCTCTCAGCTGATATACTGCCCGCTCTGTCACCATAATCGCATCCATATTTCTACACCATAGCGACAATGTTGGTAACTCCGCCGCCCCCCACCTCTGTGCTATATCTCTTTTGGCTGTCATTGTGCCTATCGCGACCCATAGTCTACCTTGATGTGTTAAGTCATTCGGGCCCCATATATTCAACAGGCACAAATGTGGGTCGGGTGTTAAGGACACTCCTAGTGTTTGCGAAATGGTACGCATCACCTGTTGCTAGTATCTTACCATAGTTGGGCATTCCCAGAGTGTGTGTAAGAACGTGCCCTCTATTCCACAGCCCCTGAGGCAGAGCAGGTGTGCTGCTCTGTGCAGTTTGAACAATGTAGTTCTGGTGTAATATATTCTATGTAGAATTTTTAGCTGTACCAGGCAGGACCTAGATGAGATACCCGCCTCACGCGGAGATGCTAGCGCCGCATTCCAGTTCGAGTCATCCATGTCTCCTATCTCTTCCACCCATTTTTCACGCAACTTTACTAGTGGGTCTGGCAAGTTATTCAACAGTTTACGATATGTAAGGGATGTAGCGCCCTCCTGCATAAAGTCAGTGAGTAGGCGATCTTCAAGCGGTGAGGCTTCCGGCACTGTAGTATTCGCCGGGATAGCCGCCATTAGGGCATGCCTCATTTGCACATATCTATATGTTTCTGTAGGACCTAGGTTGTAGTGTAGCTGAAGTTGTGAGAACGGGACCACCCCTTCCCTTGTCCACATATCTCCTACCGTTGAAATTCCAATGTTGTCCCATTGGGTGAATCCTTTGGTGTGGAGTAGGTGTCCCAGAGCCTTTGTATCCCATAGCGGTGTCAGCTTTGTTATGACTCCCCCCATTTCAGTCTCACCTGCGCCCTGTGCCACAACGTTACTGTGTGCCTAGTGGGTCCTATTAATTTAGTCGCTGTTCCTTTCTGGTATAATGGTGCCAGCAAACTGTGTGTGCCTAATTGGGCCCTGTCTGCAAGATAAGTCGGGTCGTCCTGTGGGGCGTGCAGCCATTGATTAATAATCTTAAGCTGTGCTGCCCAATAATACAACTGTATATTTGGCAGGGCGATTCCACCGTCGTACCAGCTTCTGTTAAGTTTTACATGCGCTATACGAGCTGGGCGATCTCCCCACAGCAGGCCTGCCATCGTCCCGGTAACCTTCCGGAAATAACCTGGAGGTATTAAGGTCGGTGTGTTTTTGAGCACATAAAGGAAGCGCGGCAGCGCCATCATTTTAAATAATGCCGCTCTACCTAGCAGCGTCAGTGGAAGGGTTTTCCAGTGCTGTACATCGTTCCGAAGTCTGATGAGCGGGGGTTGCAGATTACTCTCAACGAATTCAGTAGCATCCTGGGTGACATAGATCCCCAGATACTTAAAGGAGGTAGTCGCCACCGTCACGGGGCACTCTTCAGGCAGAGGCAGTGGTAAGTTGTTTAGCCCGAAGATGACCGACTTCGCCCAATTTATAGTGTACCCAGATGCACTCCCATGTGTGTCACACACTTCCAACAGGTTTGGGACTCCTCTCACCGGGTCTGTCAGATAAATCAACATGTCATCGGCGTATAGGGAAACTCTATCCTCCCAGGCGTCGGTCCAGCAGATCCCTCTCAGCAGCGGGGTTTTCCTAATTTTCACAGCCAATGGCTCTAGGACCAGCGCGAAGAGCAGTGGAGAGAGGGGGCATCCCTGCCTGGTCCCCCTCGCCAGTGGTATTTCACGGGAGATATGCCCATTCGCCACTACTCGGGCCGTCGGGCTCGTGTAAAGCAACCTCACCCAGGAGATGAATTTGGCTCCAAATCCCATGTGAGCCAGCACCGCAAAGAGGTATTGCCACTCCACCATATCAAATGCCATTTTGGCATCGAGGGACAATATGACCGCCGGCTCTTTCAATAACGGTGCACGCGCCAGTGCTCCATGTACTCTACGTAAATTGAGCGCCGTGCTTCTGTGCGGCATAAAGCCCGACTGGTCAGGATGGATCAGATGTTCCAGGTGGGGCATCAGCCTATTCGCCAACACTTTCGCTAGTATTTTAGCCTCAGCGTTAAGAAGCGATATCGGTCGATAGGATGTGCAGTCGCCAGATGGTTTACCTGGTTTCGGGATTACCACAATAGTTGCCACCCGTTGATCGGGGGGAAAGATGCCTACCTCCCGACTCTCCTCGTCCATTGCCAACAAAGGCTCACACAAGGACTCTGACATTGTTTTGTACCATTCAATTGGTATCCCATTGGGCCCGAGGGCCTTGCCTGACCGTACCGCGTTTATAGCCAACTGAATCTCTTCAATCGTCAAGTCAGAATCAGTTCTACCGCTGCTTTCATTGACAAAGTCGACGTTTGCTCATTGCGGAGAGCTGCTATCGCCATGTCCTCAGTGACCTCTACCGTCGGGGAGTATACTCCTTGGAAATGGTCTGCCAACGTGTCTACAATGTCTTCCGGACGCATGTGCATTACACCGTTCGCATCCACTATCTGTAATATAGTTCTGTTACCCCCTTTTTTCTTGTCTAGCCAAGCCAGAAGCTTGCTGGCCTTGTCCCCTATATCGTATATTCGATGGGCGGTTGCCATCACATCTGCCACCGTCTGGCGTTTTAGGTGGTCATCATGGAGCTGCTGACGCAGCTGAAGAAAATGCAGTGTATCGTCTGAGGGGTCTGCCATGTGAGCCGCGTTTGCTCTGTCGAGTTCCAGCTCGAGCTCCACTAATTCCTTCCTTTGAGTGTGTTTGTGGTTAGTAATGCTAGAAATAGCCTGCCCTCTCAGGACCGTCTTGCAGGCCTCCCACAGTATTGAGGGGGATTCAACTCAGGTCTGGTTTTCTGCAAAGTAGTTTTGGGTTGCCTTTGTCAGGTCTTTACGAACTGACGGTACCCTGAGGTACCCTGGGTAGATCGGATACACTCTTCTACGAGTCTTCTTCTGACTGGATAAGGTTAAAGTCAACGGTGAATGGTCTGAGATGCCTCTCGGTCTGATTCGTATCTCCTCTATCGTGAGACGGCCGGTGCCTAAGGTGAAGAAGTAATCGATTCTGGATAGGCTATTATGTGTAGCTGAGTAATAGGTGTATTGACGCTCATTTAGGGGCATGTGGCGCCAAATATCAATCAACCCCTGTGCCTCCAAGAAGTTACCAAAGCGAGAAGTACCGAGCGGTTGCGGTCGAAGTGGGAATCTGTTGTGCGCGTTATCAATAACAGCATTAGAATCCCCTCCTACAATCAAATCGCCCTCCGGAAGCTCCAGCAGGAACTTCCCTAGGTCTGGCAACGCCACTGCATGTACCGCCGGAGGAATGTACACTGATACTATTTTTAACTGTTTACCCTCCCACTGTCCATGTACGGCTGCAAATCTGCCCTGATCATCCACTTTAGTGGTCTGGACTATGAACTGCGAGGACTTACGCAATAAAATACTTACCCCGTGACCCAGAAGTGAACTCAGAGTGTGCTATCATATGATATCCCCGCTTGTCCAGGGCTTGCCTAGCAGCGCCCATAAGATGTGTTTCCTGGAGAAGGACTAGCGTAGGCCCCACTCTTCTGATACCCTGCAGTACTAGTCCCCGCTTGATCTTATCGCCCAGTCCCCTAACATTCCAGGACATGATCTGCAGTGGTGTCACCGGAGCTATTTGATTGTTCCCGTTGAACGTGTCAGTCTGCAGTGGACTTGCCATTTAGTATTCGGGGTAACCCATCCCTACTACGTGTGGACGGGATCTTGTGATGCCAGTGGAACCTACCTCCATGCAGTGTGTTGTGTTTAGCCCGAAATGCGTGAGGGGCGTGTGGTGTATCGACACTGTCACTAAGTATCTTCTTACGTCTGTGCACCCCAATCGTGGGAGCAGTGTGCCATGTCCTGTCACCCTGAGTCAAAAAACCAAAACAATATAGTAGAACAAACGCAGCCCTCTCCCCTCCTACCCCCTCCCTGCCCCACTGCTGTACGGACCTTGAACTGCCCGCCCCCCCAACTTAGCAGAGTGCTTAACCCCTTCCCCACACTTAAAGATACTTGCTCGCTGGGGTGAAGGGCTCTCCGTCGATGACGGCCTCTCTCCCTGTCTTCGGATGCCCTCAGCCCAGTGTCCAGAGGCAGTCCATCGGGCAGTCAGCTAAGACATTATAATGTTCTGTGCGCACTGGGCTATTACTGTTCCTCTTTAGCATCTTCTGCCTCGTTTCTTCTCACTGGCGAGCGTTCCCCCATGTCATGGCCTGACGTTTGAGAGTTCGGAGAGCTTCCCGCCCTTTGGTTCTTGCGTGTCCTTTGTGATCGACGCAGTTGACTGGCCGGCCTCCATCCATCCAGCCAGTCTCGGGCAATCTCAGGAGTATAAAAAAACCAAATCTTGTTGTCTGCCACCACACGCAGTCTGGCCGGGAACAGCATCGAGTATGGAATCTCTTGTGACCTGAGTTCTCGTTTGACGTCCAAAAACGTTCTCCTGCGGCGAGCAACTTCAGCGGTGTAGTCCGGGAAGAAGGCCAGCGTTGAGTTTTGGATTTTGATCGGTGGTGCCACTCGCGCTGTTTGCAAGATAGCATCTCGATCTCTGAAGTTGAACAGTCTGGCCAGGATCGGTCGCGGAGCTGCGCCAGGTTTCGGTCTTCCCCCTGGGACCCGATGTGCTCTTTCAATGGAGAAGAAGGTGGACAGGCCCTTGGGTTTGAGTTCGTTCTTTATCAAGTCCTCTACGTAGAGGTCCATTGCTCTCGTGCCTTCAGATTCCGGAACCCCAAGGATCCTTACATTATTCCTCCTAGAGCGTCCTTCCTGATCGTCCAGCCTGTCCCGCAGCACTTTATTCTCCACCGACATCCTTTCCATCGCCGTTTGAAGCTCTGAGACGTCCTCCACCAGAGACTTTGTAACCACCTCCATGGAGCTCACTTTCTCAGACATTTTGTGGAAGTCCGCCCTGATGAGGGTAATTTCGGTGGAGATCGTGCCTACTGTTGCTTGGACCTGCGCCAAGGCCTTCATCACATCATCCAGCGTCGCTTTCTTTACACCTGTGCCCTCTGTCGATTTACCAGCCGGAGACTTCCCGTCAGCCGAGGGAGAGACGCTCTTGTCACAGGCGAATCTATCGATCCGGGTTTATGTGGTGCCTCCTCTCCCGCCCGTGCCTGCCATGGTGTCTGTTCCTATGCCCAGCTGCAGACTTTATATTGTGGATCCACTTACAAGAGGAGCACCGGGTCACGTTTATGTTGTTCCGGGGTTTTGCTCGGGGGCCCTGTATCACAGACAGTTTTACCGCGCCGCTATACACTTAGTTCATCTGAGGCCCCAGGCCTAACCTTTCTCCACTCTCCACTCTCCTAATGGAAACAGTTCAGTTTACTTTCAGTCGAGCGTGAGACACTAGTGTCGCAGTCACTTAAACACTGGCAGGCCGATGTTGGCAGCCCACGCACTCAGGCACTGTTTCCCCGCCGCCACGGAACCAACTGCCCATTGTACTCCACTTAAAGGAGAGGTCTTCCAAAAAATCTCATCCTACTGTTGAACGCGACCGTCGTGCTGCCACCACCCGGGCTCTCCCACTCGTTGATTATGTCTGAGGTGCGGGCGTTATGCTGCTTGTGTAGTACCTGCAACTGTTAGTCCAGGGGCGCGAGGGGAGATTACCTTCAATGTTGAGAGCCCCGCGTTGCTGTCCTCAGTGTCTCCTCCCCGGCTTAACTCTCCAGGGCGCCCAAGAGTCAATGCCTGTATCTATTCCTCTTTGTCCCGTGGCGTCGCTCCCCCTCTTCTGCCGCTTTTTCCCAGGTCCCACCACGCTATCCCAGGGGCCAGCAGTGCTGTGTCCGGATATTTCACCTTATTTTCCCGGTGAGTGAAGCTCCTTCGTGTGGCCCCGAGACTATGGTGTATCTAGACCCACCGGGTCTCACTGCCGCACCTGGGCCCTTTGCCGGTGCAAGTTCCCATGTGTCGCCTCAGTTCTGAGCGCTCTGATCAGGCCACACTCCGACGCCTCACCTCATGATGCGGGCACCTGGATCTCCTCAGCCCCGGGGGTCCGCTGCACTCGTCTTCCTACACGAGTCCCGCCTCCATTGATTGCAGCCCTCCAACTGGTTCTCACAGGCGCCACTTCTCGCCTCTCACCTGTGCCCCGTCAGACTCGGAGCACTCCGGTCGTCCTTTTCGGCTTTTTTCAAGTGCACTGTCGTCTCTTCGCCTTCCGACCGGGCGCTTCCGGTACAGGGTGTTCGAATCTTCGGCACTTCCGGTCGGATATGTCCACAGGACAGCCCCCGGTTCCAGGCTGCCGTCCAGGCCGCAGGTGCCGCCGGTCACAACTTCTCTCTCCGGTGCCGGATTTTGGCCGGAGTTACTGCCGTCTGTTCTGCCCGGTCCTGGGCCTCGGGTCCCTCCTTCAGAGACCGTGGTGTGTACGGATTAATGCTCGGATAGTCGGAGAGGCCGCGTCTTCAACAGAGCTTGCCTTTCAAGCTGCCGCCATGCTCGGCTGCAAGCCACGCCCCCCTCTTAAACACTATATTAAGCAATAAATACAAACAGAGAAAATTATGGTTTTCTGTAATTATCTCTAAGAACAGGACACTGAGAGCCCCAATTGAAGTTGGAGCTTTAGCAACGACCATAAAGAGCATTCACTTAGGATCCTCCACGGACCCCTGCCCGCCGCACATCTTCCACAGAGCCACCGCCGCAATAGCATCCCAAGCTACGACGTACCATCAACGCCACCATCAAATGCAGCACATTCCCCGACGACTGGAAACTCGCAGAAGTCAAGCCCCTCCTCAAGAAGCCCTCTGCAGACCCGACGGACCTCAAAAACTACAGACCCATCTCGCTCCTCCCCTTCGCGGCTAAAGTCACAGAGAAGATCGTCAACATCCTGCTAACGAACTTCATCGAAGCCAACTCCATCCTCAACTCTTCCCAATCCGAATTCCACAACAACCACAGCACCGAGACCGCCTTCCTCGCGGCCACAGACGACATCCGGACTCTCCTCGACCATGGCTACACCGCAGACCTCATCCTACTAGAACTCTCTGCAGCCTTCGACACTGTCTCCCAGCACACTCTCACTGCCAGACTCCATGACTCTGGCATACAGGGAACTGCCCTAGACTGGATCCGCTCTTTCCTCATCAGCCGAGCCCAAAGAATCAGATCCCGCCTTTCCTCTGCGAACCAACAGTGATCAACTTCGTAGTACCCCAAGGATCGTCGTTCAGCCCCACACTCTTCAACATCTACATGGCCCCCCTCGCCGCCACCATCAGACAGCATGGACTCAGCATAGTTTCCTATGCGGATGACAGCCAGATCATCCTCTCCCTCATGAAGGAACCCGACACCACCAGACTCAGCTTCCAATAAAGGATTGAAAGACGTTGCACCCTGGTTGGGCAGCAGCTGTCTGAAGCTCAACTCGGAGAGACAGAAGTCCTTGTCCTCGGGCCCACCCCCTTAGCATGGGACAACACCTGGTGGCCCACAGCCCTCAGCAACCCCCCCCCTCCCACGGACCACACCCGGAACTTCTGCATCATACTCGACTCCTCCCTCACCATTACCTGACAGATCAACGCTGTTTCCTTCATGTGCTTCAACACCCTCAGCATCCTTCGCAAGATCTTCAAGTGGATCCCTCCAAATCCTGAAGAACTGTCACCCACGCATTCATTACAAGCAGACTGGACTACAGAAACCCCCTCTATGCCAGAATCAACAAATCCCTGCTCCGTAAACTCCAGACCATCCAGAACACCGCTGCCAGACTCGTCCTCGGCATCCCAAGACATGAACACATCACCCAGCACCTAAGAGACCTCCACTGGCTAAAAGGCTAATAGGGTCTGCTGAATCAGCAAGGGATGGACAATAGTGACAGACCAACGGTATGCATCTCACCTTTGTCGACAGTTGTTGGAGCGCCGTACCCACATAAGCAGGAAAGAGGGACTGAAGACTGGGTGAATAGAGGCACTGTTTCTTATATTTGAACAGATAAGTGATACAGCACACAGGTAGCATGTTTGTGTGTCATCCGGTCTCCCCAGAGCTCAGCTTCCCTTGTCCCCACCCACTTTCGGTCACTGCCTCCGTAGGCGATGACCACAGGTTTTCACCAGGGTCATAGTGCCCACTTTATGTCTTCATGGACATGATCCACCCTGAACTGTGTGGTCGGGCAAGCGCAGATGATCGTACCCCTCCGACAATAGAAATTCTTAAAATGGTGGTGGGCCATCCTGAAGGCTTCAGAGGACTGTTGGAGAGCTGTTGGTTGGATGCAGAGCATGTTAAGACATGGAACTTGGCATCCTGTCACTTCCGGGCCCTTAACTGACTTCATTCCAACCCTCTTGACTGGGTAAACCAGAGAGACTTCAATTTAATTTTCAGTCAAAGAATTATTCCAATACGATTATGACTCAAATGTCTGAAAGTGATCTTTGTTTTAATTAAGAATGCAAATATGGAGCAATATAATTGTGAAGAAGTGATTATGAAGAAACCATCAGAAAGGTAAATGTATTTTACTTTGATTGACAAACACGAAGAAACCATAATGAAGAACACATGAATGAAGCAAATGAACATTCTAAGTTCGATCCTACACAATAAACTGATCTAGAATCTTCATCCGAAATTAATATATCATCTGGCACAATTATCAGAGCCCCAACTCTCAATCTAACACTCATCCTAACCCAAAAAGATAAGCAAACTTTATCATACAGTAACTTTACGTTGAGTTGAACCAAATGATACCCTTGACACAACCCTTTGGAGTTCATTCTGAGTCAGGCTGGGTGAATTTACTGAATGGAATTTTGCTACACCTGATTCAGAGTTGGTAGGATTTTCCACACCAGATTTTATCAGGTGTGGGAGAACCATCCTAAATTTTTTCATCTAGTAAATTCGGCCAGAAAAATACCATGAGACTTTGGCATCAGCATGAGTGAAGTCTTGTTCCTCGTTTTTAGGTCTCGCCTAGCGTTGCAGCTCATGCGCTGCTCGCTTGGTAAGAGATATTGTGGATGAGGAGATTTCAGAAGGGGACTTGAAGCCCCACCCCTCATTTTCATTGGCTGGCATCATCGTTTATGTAAAATGGTGGCCTCCCGTTAAAACGGAGGCTTTTTGGTTTCCACCCTTGCCCCTTTTCGTCCAATCCACCTGGACTGGATCTTCTGCTTTTCGGCTGTCGTGAAGCAATTTCTTATCTTTAGGGGACCATCTGTTTCTAATTAGTTCATCCCTTGTTTCATTCTGCAGAGCAAGCTTTAGGGGGCCATCTGTTTCTAATTAGTTCATAGCTCATTTTGCAGTTCTTAACACCCGAGAATATTACTTGAACCTTCAGTTTTGAAAATACAAGCGTATCAGTCATCGCTTACTTTATGTATGTTTCTCTCATGTGCGAATGAATTCAGATTAAGATAAAAACCGTTTAACGTGGTCATTGTATTTCAAATAAATAGTTTAGCTCAAACACAAATTTCACATGTTCTCTGTGCTTTGAGAACATTAGCTAGGCAGTAAGAATCCGTGACCATGAATTTATCACTGGTCCTTTCTGCTCGATAAATAGATGATTCTAGTGATGTTGATGGTTTTCATTTGAGGTGGCCATCCTTAACCCAGCACGCATAGTTTGTTAATGAAGCTAAAGCATTAAAACTTGCTATCAGAAGCCGGAAGATAAATACACAGACAGTGCTTGTAGCTGCACGATCTGTTTGCCTGCTCTCAGTGTCCGCCGGCAAAACTTCGGATCCCACCAGTGGCAGAAGTTCCACTGCGCCGTCAGGCAGAGACCCAGTGGCCAGGGCACGGCCTTCTCCATCGACTCTCTGATCGGGAGCCCGCAGCCACGGCCTGAACACCTGGTATACACCGTATACACCATGTTCATGCCCTACAGGCACCTGGTGCTGCCATAGGCCCTCTCGCATGACCAGCTGCAGTCCGGCATCCTGCCGCTCGCCCCCCTGGCATCGTTCGCCAGCCGCCTCTCCAATACCTTCTGCGCCAGCCTTGGGCAGGGGACCCCATCCATGGTGGCACTGACGAAGGTGCTGCCCAGCTTCAGCGACCAACATGAGAGCTTCTGTCCACCCCAGGAGCTGCCAGCAGGCTGGGGCGACCCAGAGGCTGGCTGCAGGAGGCAGCGGGAGACCGTCGACCTTTAGGGGCTGCAGCCCAGGAAGAAGGGCTTGGACCCGCTCCACTTCCAAGACTCCTTCCCCAACCTAGGAAGTAGGTGGCGAGTGCCGGGGATCCTGCGCAACTTCTGCGGAGTCCGCTAAGGTGCCAGTAGACTCAAATGGTGTTGTTTGTGGGTTTTTCTTTCTCCTGACGAACGAAGCAGGACGCAAAATATGGAAATGATGTATCATCACTAGCGAGGTGCTCTGCAGGACACAGGGGGAAGCTGGGGAATGTCCTTCAAGCAGGTAGGTAGGCAGCTGCGCCTGAGGTTAGTGCTGGTGTGTGCTGGAGACGAGACTCCCCTGTGGAAATCTGAAATAATTTCTGGTAGCATAAGCTGAAACCTTCTTGATTATGGCATCCATTTTGTTGGCTTTGTAATTCTTCCATCCTCTGCTGGTCATCTTTTTCCCTGCCTGTGCTGTCTATTTTAGTTGACTTCCCGACTCAGCTAAAAGCAATATGCATGCTAAAGAGTTTGGTCAATTGTCATGGTCTTTCATTACAAATGGTTGTATGTGATAAAAGACATTGTCATTTACCTCGGCATTTACAACGGCAAAAGCTCTAATTTAAGCAAATGCAAGACCTATTGAAATTCTAATGCTTGTGTAATCTTGCCTCGCTCACAGAATAAGCCCAGTGTGCGCAGCTGGCGAGCCGCCCCCTCTCACACAAATATGGGATACAGCATTTGTGTAGCTGTGGGAGCTTCCCTAGCATGCAGATTTCACCAAACAGACAAAAACACCACGACCAAGAAGTAACTCGCCACCACCACCTTATACCGTGCAATGCAGCCCACTCCGTATCACCAGGACCTTCCTCACTGCACACAGTCATAGTAGAAAAGTAATGCTAATTCGTACATGTATAATACCTTCCCTCTTTATACTAAGCCATACAATGCCTGACGACAACCACCACCCAATAACTACAACCCTTGTCCTGATCCAGGTACTGCCCTCCTAATAACCACTACCTTTTAACTTTCCTATGGAGTACCTTCCAATAGCTTGTGCGCTTTTGCTGCTGCATGCAGCACATGCCAATACCACCACCTTTTCTACTTCTCCAAGCAAGACCTGCCAACAACCACCACCCATGTAATGCTCCCCACTGCAGGGCGTGCCAGGAAGATCCACACGCTTACTTCTCCCTACTGTGCGTGCCAACTACCACCACTGTTCTACAACAGAATGCAACATGCACCAACAAGCACCATTCTTTTACCAGTCCTTACCAGAACTTCCACCTTACTTTGCTGCTCTTGTCGGTAACAAGCAGCCTTTTATATCTCCACCCTTCACATAGTCATTTCTGTTCTTTGCCCTTTCTAACCTCCATGTAGCACCTGCCAATGACTACCTCCATTTCAGTGTGCCATAGAGTGCCTGGAGATATTAACCACCATTCTGCCAGACCATGCATTCATTTCCTTCCAATAATCATCCCCCCTTTGCTGTACCATATAGGATTGCCAAAAGCACCACCACTGTTCTACTGCATCACCCCCTGCGTGACAATAAGTACCTCTCTTTTTCTGCTCCATGCTGCCAGTGTAACAGCTGCCACCCTTTCACTGCTTCGTGCAGCACCCACTGATAACGACTAAGCGTCTCACCTGCCAGTTTTCCTATACACTCAGCACACACAAATAATGACAAAACAATGTAGCACCAGCTAATAGCCACTCACCCTGTCTTTCTCACTCATTCTCTGTGCCCCAGCTCCCTTAGATTTCAGCTGGTTCTCTTTTTCCTTTTCCCTTGGTTCTCCGTTACTAGGGTTACTGGCCCCCTATGGAGGACTACTGTCAAATTCTGTACTGTTCCATAGGTGTGTTTGTGTAATCTGCAGGTCACAGACTATTACGCCTGTGGAAACTAGTTTGGGGGGCTTCCAGGTCATACATAAGTAACTGGGTTTCAAATGTAGCAACTGTGCCTTCAGCTAGTCATAAATCGTATCCCTCCCACAAAACGGGGAATCAGTAGTTTATTACTCTGCGTGTCTGCATGTATAGTTTATGCCATGGCATTATTTTCATATGTACTTGGTTTAAAGGACTGTGGAGGAGGGATGGGATGGGCCAAGGTAGGACCTTGTGTTAGGAGGAGCTGGGGGTGGAGGGCAGTGTAGGAGGGGGGCGTGTTGAGTCTCCTCCTGTCACGGGGCTGTGCCATTTTTGCGCCCGAGGCTTTAAAGGTCTCAAAGCTGATTTCAGCTGGGTCCCTCAGGACATAGCATGTGTCTGGGCGGGGCTTGTACCACTCCCCCTGGATTGCTTTTTTTTAAACTTTTTACTTTAATGAGCGCGACGCCGTCTTCACGGACACGCTCTATGCAATGGAATAGGTGTTGCTTTTGGTATTGTAAATAACAATAGCTTTTGAATTTTTTACAATGCTTTCCCCTGATAGAAAAAAGCTTCCCCTTCCTTCCCCTCCGCTCCTCATCCCCCAATTCCATGTCAATTACCACCAGATAAACTCAATGTGTTAAATCCTTTTTGCGTAAAATTTTTCTTGAAATTGCATGGTGCTGGTGTAAAATAACATAGAAAATATATTGAGTCAATCCGATACTGAAATAGTTGAATTGAAGAGCACTATTACTGAGAGCATTAAACCAACTGAAATGAGTAAATACTCTGCAAAATAGCGAAGAGAGAGACAAGGAGTGGTTATTCTTTTGATAAAAAAATGTTTTATATATAGATTGCTTAACAAGTCATTAGGGTACAGATCAACATTGATGGTTGAAATACAGTGCAAAACAAATGAAAAAAGGATATGTAAAAAAACAACCTATAGTTCATTTGCAAAAAAGTCCAATCCTATATCAGTTAAGAGATGACATCTAATCAAATACAATATGATAATCATCTGTGAAAGTTAATCATAATCAGAGAAAAGGACTGAATAGTTGACGTTTCGGTCTTCGATGGAACTGACCCTTAAGACCTTCTTCAGGACAGTACAATGTGCAAACAGTTTTGACCCTTCACTGTGTGGTTCAAATATGACCTTGCAGGTTCCAGTATGGGCGATTTCTTACTGTGGTCCTAGATATCTGCTAAAAGACACAAGACCACTTTACATTATTTCCGTGGTTCAAGACGTCCCAGTTAAATGGACTCAATATGTTCGGCTCTTCCGACTTTCAAAATAATCTCCTCCAGCACTGGCTGTCAGGGGTTCGCGGTATACGGCAAGCAAGGTAACCTCGATGGTTATAATGGTGCTCTTAAATTCAACTATTTCAGTATCGGATTGACTCAATATATTGTCTGTAAGTAATTATCCAAAACGAAGTCCCTTTCTGGCCCCTTGTACTTTTGATTACTTATATTGACCCAAGTTCGCAAGCGTTTATTGGGTTTCCCACCCTTTCTTCATAAGTGTAAAATAACGGCACAGTTACAGTAAAATCACAAGCAATCTTTGTTACCACAGTACTCTGAAACTTATACCCAGAGCCTTTGTCGGTGTGTATACAGTGCACACATAGCCGAGTAGCAATGTACACATTTGAATTTCCCCAATACATTTAACAGTGGTCCACATTTCACACGTACTTACAGTTTTGTTTACATCCACACAGAAATGAACTGATTTACTGAGAATCACACACGTTGTCAAGGCTTTAAGTGGGCCGGGTCTCACCGGGTCTGAGCACCGGCTGTTTTTTTCAGGGGGCCTCGAAACGGGTCTCTATCTGGCTCTGTTTTGTGCCCTGGCACAGGTAGGTCTGTTTTTTTCCGGACTGCAGTGACAGCGGCACATCCATGTGTGCTTGGTTGAGCGTTGTAGAGGAAGGGAAATCCTTTAAAGAGAGTAATTTTCTCTCTGGACTTCCCTTCTCTTTTTGGAACTCAGGAGCAGCAATATTGGGGTGGTGTCACCAGGGCTTTAATTGGAAGTTTTTTTCAATATTAAATACAAGCTATAGTTGCTGCTTATTTATTTTATGCAACTAACCACCACTGACAAAGCCAACAGTCCTGACTTGTAGGTATGATGTGACTTGTATGATATATCTAGGCGCAATGACATGAACAGCAAAATACAAGTCGGGCAGCACACTGTGCTAAGCACAGATTTTTAGTATACCTGTTTTTAAGCCACGCCCTCAATTACAATGATCACGCCCCTTTGAGCGACTCCCCCATTTTTTTCATCCCACTTAAAGCCCTACGAGTTGTTATCAAATGTCAGAAGCCCGGATTACAACCCAGGTCCCAGTTTCCAAAGGATTCAGTTTAGCCACTAGATAATATCTCTATGTAACTCTATAACTATCCCAAAACCAAGAAAGAGGCCAAACCAGCGATGATAATATTATCAAGGACTCAGTATGTTTCCAGTGTTTAATATAGTTTTTTCTAAATAAAAAATAATCTTCACTTTCCATTTTAGTTTCTCTATGACGAGAGACGCATTTTGCCCACCTCGTCACGGGGACTGCAGGTGTCCATTCTATGCAAGTATGCCAAGTAGCCCAACCTGGGCTACCCACCCTGTGGCAGGTTAAAACTCACACTTTACCAACTAGCACTAACTTCATGCCCTGTGGTTTTGCATTCGAAAAGAATGCCTCATATAGATTTATTTAAGTAGAAGCATGGTTAAAGGGAACCCCTGTATATTTTCCAGTGCTGGATTATGACGCAGCACGGTCGCCTTAAGGAACTTGGGCAGTTTCTCTTCCAGGATGTTGTTTTCGTTCCATTTAAGAGCTGGCACTGATGGAAAATACCTTTCTCTGTGGGAGTGAATCAACCATCCATAGCTGGCACTCAGAGTTCTGTTTGTTGACACAACTACTTAAGGCCTCTAAGCCCGTGAACGTCCTGGCGCAACAAGGCAGGCAGCAGTGCATGTCTGACACCTACAGCAATTACGCACGTCTTTTAAGCCAGCAAAATCACTTGGTGTGACACAAAGTGAGCCCTGGCTTGCCACTGTATTGGCTGCTTCCATAACAGACCAAAAGACAACACGCTGCAATGACGTAGGTGAAAAAAGGAGCAAGTAAGTGAAAATACAAACACACACACACACAAATATATCTATCTATCTATCTTTATACACATATATATATATCTATATATATCTATATACTAGCAGCCCGTCCCGACGTTGTCCGGGTATGAATTGCTGCCGGCTAGTAGTATATTGTTGGGTAGGATTTCGTTTTGATAGCATTTCTTATCTGTGACAGGCCTGTGAAACACTCCGATTCACAGTGCACTGCTGATGCACTTAAGAGTGCGCGTTCAGTAGTGTGTGAACTCGAGTTTCCCTACTTTATTTTTCCTTGCAATATTATATAGCGCGAACTCGACAACATGGCATGAGCACAATTTACATTACAGAAGAACCCATTCATCTGTGGTAGGCACGGGGAGACAAAGCGATTTGCCTGGAATCACAGGATGTTGAGCTGATGCCGAGATTCAAACGTAACTCCCCAGCTCTAAAGTTTGCAATTCTAGAACTTGTGGCGAGAGGTGTGTCTAAAAGTGTATGTCGGTGCTGGCCGTCAATGAGAGAGACCTGTGCATTTTTCAAATGGGTGGTGAAAAAGTATGAGTATGTTGCTAGAGATGTGGGCCGCCGTGCCACCAATGTACTTACTTGGGGAGGGTAGACACCCATTATTCCGCAACTTTCTTTCCGCATACCATCACTCCGCATACTTTCATTACGAAAGTACCATGACTCAGCAATGCCATTATAACGCATGGCATTACATTTTATATGCTTTTACCACGCATACATTTACAACGAAATTCGTTGTAAATGCATGAACGGTAAATGCATGTTTTTTAAAAATGTTTGGATAAGGTAAGTATGGGTATAGGGGTATATGTTTTGGGGTACTGAGGTATATGTTTTGGGGTGTTTGGGTATTTTAAGGGTTCAGATATAGTTTTGGGTTATGGGGTACAGGGGTCGTTTTAGGGTTTAGTGATAGGTATGGGTTTTGGGGTACCGGGGTATTTTTAGGGTTCAGGGCTAGGTTTGGGTTTTGGGGTATAGGGATATTTTAAGGGTTCAGGGGTAGGTTTTTAGTTTTGTGGTACAGGGGTATTTTAAGGGTTCATGGCTAGGTTTGGGGTACAGGGGTATTTTTAGGGTTCAGGGCTAGGTTTGGGTTTTGGGGTACAGGGGTATTTTAGGGTTCAGGGGTACGTTTGGGTTTTGGGGTACTGGGTTATTTTTAGGGTTCAGGGCTAGGTTTGGGTTTTGGGGTACAGGGGTATTTTAGGGTACTGGGGTAGGTTTGGGTTTTGGGGTACAGGGGTATTTTAAGGGTTCAGGGCGAGGTTTGGGTTTTGGGGTACAGGGGTATTTTAGGATTCAGGGGTAGGTTTGGGTTTTGGATTACAGGGGTATTAGGGTTCAGGGGTAGGTTTGGGTTTTGGGGTATAGGGGTATTTTTAGGGTTATGGGGTAGGTTTGGGTTTTGAGGTACAGGGGTATTTATAGGGTTCAGAGCTAGGTTTGGGTTTTGGGGTACAGGGGTATTTTTAGGGTTTAGGGATAGGTTTGGGTTTTGGGGTGCAGGGTATATTTATAGGGTTAAGATGGGTTAGTGTTCAAGGGTGTTGGGGTATTTTAAGGAGTAAGGGTGGGTTATGATTATGGGGTGCAGGGGTATTTAAAGGGAGCAGGGTGGGATTCGTTTTTATGATGTAAAGGGTAATACAATAAAATAATAAATCTAAATAATGCAATTTAAAAGAATAAATGTTGTAATTAAATTTAAAAAATGTGTGTGTATATATATATATATATATATATATATATATATATATATATATATATATATATATCTAAAGGTTTGTCGTACAGCCCCCCAAGCAGTTTTAATTACGTGAATACAAGAATAGATCTCTTTAAATTTACACGTAAATTAAAGCTCAAAAAACATTTCGCCAATAGTAAATCTCGTAATATTGGCAGATGGTCAGTGGCTGAGCCTGCTACTCCGGGGCTGGTGGTGATTGATATCCCTCTGATGCAGGACCTGGCATTGTTACGAGCAGAGGGTCCAAATTCTCAGAACACTCAGGGGGAGTTGAATACTCAAACCGGTGGCTTAAGCAATCTCAGGCCACGATCTACATTCACTCCTGTCACACCACACAACAATATAGACATTTTTCAGGATGCCGTTGTAAAACAGGTGAAGGCATTACATGTGAAAACTTTGAAATCCAATTATGGCAAACATCATGGCAGCAATGAATACCAGAAGCTAGTCAAAAAAATAAAAATGGATGGCAACATGATAGTCAGGCAATCTGACAAGGGTGGCAACATCGTACTCTGGCCCAGAGCATTATACTTGGAGGAGGCTTACCTCCAGTTGAATGACCCGAACTGCTACAGACACTGTGATGTAAACTCACTCAGGAAAGCACAAACAGACTTTCATTCACTCCTGATGGGGTGGCGATCCAGCGGACTCATTAGTATGGATGAGTTAAAATGCCTAAAGAATGATCATCCCATAACCCCCGTGTTGTACTTAATCCCAAAAGTACACAAAAATGCGATCAAGCCGCCAGGCAGACCCATCATCTCGGCGTGCGGGGGATTGTTGGAGAAAGCCACTACTTACATTGATCTGTTCCTCCAAGAACATGTGTTGGCACTTCCGTCATACATTCAAGACTCTAGTGACCTGATGAGGAAACTGAATGATTTGCAATGGAGTAGTGATTATTGGCTGATCACTTTGGACGTTTCATCACTATACACGAGCATAGTGCATGCAGATGGGTTAAGGGCTGTTGAGTTTTTCTTGGGCAAGCGGCCAATAGAACTAGCCGAGCACAATAAGATGTTGCTTACCATGATTAGTTTCTGTTTACATCACAATTATTTCATGTTCCTAAACCAGTATTTTCAGCAGGTCAGAGGTGTTGCCATGGGGGCCTGTTTCTCTCCCAGTTACGCCTGTCTACACATGGGGTACTGGGAGAGACAGGTCCTCAATGGTATTCACCGGGATATCTGTACCAGCCATATCATACGATGGTACAGATACATCGATGATATTTTAATGATCTGGCGCGGGACATATGAAGAGGCTGTCAAATTCATTGATGATATGAATATGAATTCATTCAATTTGTCCTTCACATCGCATATCAGTCAGGAGGAAGCTCACTTTCTTGATGTTACCTTGGAGATCAGTCAGGGCAGACTAGAAACCAAGCTCTATAGGAAGCCTACTACAGGCAATACTATATTGCATGCTGATAGTCATCATCCCCCGCATTTAATTCGAAGCATTCCCTATGGGGAAATGCTTAGAATTCGGCGGGTCTGCAGCACGGACTCCCATTGCAGAGCAGCACAAGCTGCCAGCAAACAAAGGTTTCTGGCAAGGGGCTACCAAGAAAATCTGATTGATACAGCCATCAGAAAAGCCAATGCCCTGTCCCGCAGTGATGCGCTGACCCACAAGAAAGCACAGAGAACCACAGTGGCCAGTAGTGATCAGCCAGTCAGACTCATTTGGACCTATAACAGTCAGCACGGGGCACTGAGAAAGATTATCAATCAACACTGGAATCTGATTAAATTAGATCCAGTTATTGGAGAACATATGCCAAACAGACCAGCAATCACCTTTAGAAAAGCATACTCATTACAGGATGCATTAGTAAAATCTAGTCCTGAGGTGATTCCACCTAAAAACTGGTTGGCAGCTAGTCGAGGGTTTAGGAAATGTTCTAGCTGCAAAGCATGTTCCTAGGGACTCAATAAAACCGAGTTCCTAACAGCATTCTCGACAGTGCCTCGTAAAATTAACAAGCAGTTAACTTGCAAATCTGAGTATGTGGTGTATGTGCTGGAGTGCCCGTGTGGCCTGCAATATATTGGTAGTACCAAATTGCAGGTCCACAAAAGGGTGCTCCAGCACATCAGGGCCATCAACACAAATGATGCCGCATACCCGGTTGCGAGGCATTTTAAGGAGTATCACAATAACAACAGTGGACTCCTTAGATACTATGCCATTGACTCTGTAGGTCCCCTCAGGAGGGGTGGCAATCGAGATGGGATCTTAAGGGCCCTTGAGACCAGGTACATCTTGGAGATGGACAGTAAAAGTCCCAATGGTCTCAACTCTACGGAGGATTTTTACACATGCCTATAGGGTCATCTAGACAATAAGGTTTAAACACACCATCTCTCCACCTAACCTGTCTCTGGCGGGTTCGTTTGCTTACTGTCAATTAAACATTGTTGTTGATCAAATATAACTATATAAGAAATAAGACACTAGGTGGTATTAATCAACTACAATGCAACTATCTGTTATAGACCCTCAGTAGGTGCGCTTAACTGCATGTATACAATAATATCAGTAAGAATTGTTTTTATTCACACTGGTTTCAGACTGCATTTATAAACAACAGTACTAGTGAGTTAATAGGAGCTATGGTAAGCAGGCAGTATGGAATAATACGAGGAAAACGCCAGATCAAACCTTTCTCTATCTGATTAATCTACTAGTACAGTATAGCATTAAGCAATTATTGGTAGCAGTGCACAAGATTTCGCTTGTATATAGTTGTATATATATGAAATGCTGTGTATATATTTTAAAGTGCTTGAGGATTTCCTGATTTGACATTAAGAACTATCGGACATAATTGTATTTATACAGTTATCAAAAAAATCCATTCTATCCGATTAAGTTGTGGTTATAGATTTGCACATGTAAATATTCCTTTTGATCATATGGTTTTATTCTTTGATTAACATTTGTAAATATATGAAATCTGAAAATTATTTTAGGAATATTCAGGATTTCCTTACTTTTGAAGTATCGGATATAAATGTATTTAAACATGTATTGAGATAATAGGCACTTCCACGGAATGTCCTGTCTTACCCATTGCAATTGCAATTTGCTGCTTAACTATTATGTTGGACACTCCCACTATATATTTTCTAACCAATCACATAGTACTGTTGTTAATGCACGAGCACTTTAAATTCACGCAACCCTCTCGGTGCGTCATGTGACCAAGGCCTCTGTGAAGGCCGAAACGTTATGCTGGCGTGGTGTACTGGGAAATAAAGAAACTCACCTGCACTCTGGGTCTTCCGTTTTCTTTCTGGTCGATGGCTCTGGATTGAAGGCACGTCGCTGAGAGAATACAAGTGCGGAAATATATATATATATTACTTACTGGCAGTCGCCAGTAGGTATATATAGTTAGGATTTTTTCTCTATGGGATTTTTGAACATTCTATGTCTAATAACTTTGGCGTTTGTGGACGGAATTAGCTGAAATTTTCAGGAAAATGGAACATTTTGTTTCTGAGCAGCCCCTGAAAATTTGGGGGGGTTTCATCAAGGGGGGGCCGAGAAAAAAGGGGGGTCCCAAAACGCGTTTTTCCCATGTTAATTTCCATAGTGCGGTTGGCCTCACTTTTAGCTCGAACGGCTGAATGGATTTGCACGAAACTTGGCAAAATTGTAGGGACTGTTAGCCCGATGTGCCTTTGCTAGGTCTCAATATATGTGCTCCAGTGGATTTTGAGTAATTTAGGTTCAAAAAAATATATATATCTGGGCGGAGCCTAACCACACATCTGATCTGATTGGCTGTCAGCACTTCATCCAAGAAGTGTTGGCAGCCATCTTGGGACCAATATACATGATAGCACCTCATTAAAAAGCATTGTAGTTAATAGAGGGTTTTAGGACTTTAGTTACATTATAAATCATTTGTTGATGGTACCATACTCGTTTTAGGAATTGTGGTGTGTTCTAAGGTGATTTTACCATGTGAAAAAGCCTTCTGCTGTGATATCATGAATATTGTTTGAAAGAAAACTAATATCTCATGATTTTCCCACAGTGGTTTGGAAGGGGATCTATAAGCTAAACTGAAAGCATATTTTCTGTAAATTCACATTATCTTTCTCAGTCATGTGAAAATGAAGTCTGACATTCTCAGTAAAACATGTACATCCAACAAGGACAGAGACTGTCAGTTGATTCCTTTGTGCTCTACTGCAGCCTCCTAAAGTGTTCTAAAGAACAACTAGAGCGCTAACAGTCCTACGTATTACAAAGGTATAGCACACCTGGAGCCATCGTGATGGGAATAAAGTGGTAACTCTTAAAACATTTAATTTAAAAAGGAACAAAATGAGGGGGTATATTATGCAATAGAAGGTATTATTAGTGCTGCAGAAAGAAAAATTAGGGCACATTTTGAGTGACTTCTCAAATCCTCTTCTATTTCATTAAAACATTCTGACATGCAGTCTCCCAAGATGGCCACCAGAGACAAAAGAGCCCAAATGTAGCCCAAATATCACCCAGATGTAGCCCAAGTATAGCCCAATGACAGAATGTCCCAGAGTGTTCTAAAGAACAACTAGAGCGCTAACAGTCCTACTTATTACAAAGGTATGGCACACCTGAAGCCATCTTGATTGGAAGAAAGTGGTAACTCTTAAAACATTTAATTTAAAAAGGAACAAAATGAGGGGGTATATTTTGCCATATGAATTATGATTAGTGCTGCAGAAAGAAAAATTAGGGCACATTTTGAGTGACTTCTCAAACCCTCTTCAATTTCATTAAAAAATTCTGACATACAGTCTCCCAAGATGGCCACCAGAGACAGAAGAGCCTAAATGTAGCCCAAATATCACCCAGATGTACCCCAAGTATACCCCAATGACAGAATGTCCCAGAGTGTTCTAAAGAACAACTAGAGCGCTAACAGTCTTACTTATGACAAAAGTATGGCACACCAGAACCCATCTTGATTGGAATGAAGTGGTAAGTCTGAGAACACTCAATTTAAAAAGGAACAACATGAGGGGGTTAATGTTGCCATAGAAAGTATGATTAGTGCTTCAGAAAGAAAAATTAGGGATCATTTTGAGTGACTTCTCAAATCCTCTTCTATTTCATTAAAAAAATTCTGACATGCAGACTGAAACATGCACTTTGAATACCAGCAGCAGACGTCCCTGGTGAGCAGTAGCTTTACTACAGTGATCTAATGTGCAACTAGAGTGCTAACATTCAGAATTTATGGCAAATGTGTGACACATCTGAATGCCTTCTTGATGGAACCAAAGTAAACAAGCATTGAAAATGCAATAGATCTCGCCCTCGTTTAAGTTAAAGCCATTCTGTTTGTAATGAGGTGGCTTTTTAGCTTTGCTTTTATTAGTGTTTTTTCAACTTTCATGTAAATAACATTCATCTGTATGCATATATGTATATGTATGCATGCATTTATGTTTGTATTTATATAGATATACAGATGATATATGTTTATATATGTATGTATATATATATATTCACTGAAAAAACCATAGGTTATAGACCATATATAGTTAGGAATTAGCATTTACAAAACCTTGAAAATTCACTGAAAAAACCATAGGTTATAGACCATATATAGTTAGGAATTAGCATTTACAAAACCTTGAAAATTCACTGAAAAAACCATAGGTTATAGACCATATATAGTTAGGAATTCGCATTTACAAAACCTTATTTTACTCACACAAAACCATTGAAATTCCATATATAGTTAGTTGCACTAACTATATATCGCGCACCCGCAATCCACTGCTGATGATGTCACATATTACATCATTCATGACATGGTCAGTGACATCACTGATGACATCACTGATGACATCTCAAATGACATCACTGATGACATCACTGATGACAACATCCAGTGACTGTATGTTTCTGTAAAGTTAAAATATGTCTTACATATTGAAGAATGAGTGGATGTATAAGTGTCTGGATGAAGGATTTAGTAGGTGCATGACTGACTGTATGAGTGAGTGATTAAATGTGTCTCACTGAGTGCATGGGTTAGTGACTAAACTGTCTTAATTTGTGCATCATTATGTCTGTTGTTCTGTAAACTGTTGCATGTGTTGATAAGTAGCTATATGAGTAACTATATGGGTTATTGATTGGTTGCCCAAGTATTTGTATGGGAGACTGAGTGTGTGTGTGGGTGGCTGGGAGGTGTATGACTCTGTGCATAGATGTGTGAGCAGTTGATTCACTAGATGTATGGTTTCAAAAGTGCATGTGGAAACAGCTGTATGGGCGGTTGACTGTGTGCATGAGTGTATTGGTGAGTGAATGGATATCTCAGTGCTACATGTCAAAGTAAGTACATATGTAAAACACAGTACATGTGAGAGTTGACATATATAAATAACTGTGCATAAGAGCCAGTGAATGTGTGAGTGGCTGTATGGATCATTGTGAACTTGTATCAGGGATTGTATAAGAGAGTAAATATGTGTTAGTATATGTTTGAATAAGTAAAGTTTGTATAACTGTATAGTTGAGGAAATGGAGGTGTGATTGATTCTTTGCATGACTGACTAGGTGTGTGAGTAACTCCATGGATGAGTGACAGTCTGTGAGTGTCTGTTTACACTGATTGTATCTAAGGTTATATTAGAGTCTGAAGAGGTTCATCGTAGTATCACATGAATGATATCATCAGTGATGTGATCAGTAATGTCAAATGAGATATCATCAGTGATGTCATCAGTGATGTCATTTGAGATGTCATCAGTGATGTCATTTGAGATGTCATCAGTGATGTCATCAGTGATGTCACTGACCATGTCATGAATGATGTAATATGTGACATCATCAGCAGTGGATTGCGGGTGCGCAATATATAGTTAGTGCAACTAACTATATATGGAATTTCAATGGTTTTGTGTGAGTAAAATTAGGTTTTGTAAATGCGAATTCCTAACTATATATGGTCTATAACCTATGGTTTTTTCAGTGAATATATATATATATATATATATATATATATATATATATATATATATATATATATATATATATATATATATATATATATATATATATATATATATATATATATACAAAGTGACGAACTGGATAACTACAGTAACAGCATGCATTCGTATCTCCCATCCCACTACGGTGTCCACCAGGGGGCCAGAATACACCTTAAATGCAAGAGACTGTGTCACTCACCCGAGATTGCTGGTTGCCAGGCTTACCTTCGAAAAAGGTCAAAGGTTGACCGAAACGCGTCAGGATTGCCAGTGCTGCCAATAAAATATTCAATATCTGCAACAACGCGTGTGCGGCTTTATCTTTCCACGGAAGGGAAGAAACCTTGCTTCATATCCAGCGGCTTGGTTCCGCCGCAAAAGCTACGCACCACTGACTAAGAGCGCCCACAGTTACCTGAAATGGGACCAATCTCTTTTGCTCGTGAAAACGTCAAAAGGTAACAAGCTGCCACCGGAAACCGAAAGCCGGCAAAGGGTCCGAGCAGCCTCGAAAATAGGACTGCCAGAGGAGCGAAGTTGCAGGGAAAAGGTGTTGAAGTCACAAGTTTGTGAACAAACCTAATTGATGGCAGCAAGACAACAACATCGGCAAACACCCAATGGAGGGCTCGCACAGTGACGAACTTGATAACTACAAGTACCAGCATGCATTTGTATCTCCTATCCCACTACGGTGTCCACCAGGGGGCCAGAATACACCTTAAATGCAAGAGACTGTGTGTCACTCACCCGAGATTGCTGGTTGCCAGGCTTACCTTTGAAAAAGGTCAAAGGTTGACCGAAACGCGTCAGGATTGCCAGTCCTGCCAATAAAATATTCAATATCTGCAACAACGCGTGTGCGGCTTTATCTTTCCACTGAAGGTTTCCTTGCTTCATATATATATATATTAATACACATACATACAAACATATATTTGATGTTTTAATAATGTACTTTTACAATGTATATGATTTTACCACACATGCATTTGCGTTATAATGGCATACGTGATAAAGTCATATGCGTTGTAAAAGTTTTACAAATGATGTCTTTGCGGAGTAATAGTCCAGCGTTTTAAAATTGCGGAGTGATGGTTTGCGGGATGTTGGTTTGCGGAATATCATCACATATTCCCGGGGGAGGGATAGTCCCTTTCTTGCTATTTCCGTGGAGGCGGGCCTTGTGTCGGGATGTGCGTGGCGCGAGGCCTGTGCGCAACAGAAGTTGAAAATCTCCAGTGTGCGCTTCAGGCGTCACCGGAAGTTAAGGCGAGATTACATTTCCTGCACAATGGCCCCTGTTTGCGCTCCTTCCGGCCCTTGGGAATAGCGCCATGCCTGACCTCCATACAGTAAAGCAGGTGCACGTCACTGGGAGCGCGGGGCAAGCACACCCGGAGCTGGAATGTACAGAACCTGGGAAGAAAAACAATGACATATTGGGCAGCACGCTCGCTTTTTTTTCCCCGTAATCCCGCGCCCCGCACACGCCCACGCCCCCAGCACACGGCCACAGCACACAATATGAGACATGGCATGAAGGGCGAAACGTACCACATGCCCCCAGCGTTTGTCACGCCCCCAGGACACGCCCACAGCACAACGCAGACACGCCCACAAGGGACTACTTTGCTGGCACGTTTTTTATACCTTTTAAATGTATATGGTGGGCGTCTGCATAGCCTATGTCCTTCTGCTGCAACTTGCCTTTCCAACGCTGTATTGGGTGTTGTGATTGGTGCTGTGGTTCCTGAGATTACCCGCCTCAAAGGTTTGGGCTCTCTCTTTATTATATTAGTATAGATAAATAAAAATGTAACTATTCGTTTGATCAAAATCTCAAATCTCTGAAAGTTCTTCACTGATTGCTTTGAAATTTTTACACGGCGTTGCATTCAAATACGCGCGTGTTTTTATATACACAACGTTGGATTCGAATATGCGCGTGTCGAGTATGCACGTGTTTTTAAACGAAAGCACAGACACATAAAAATGTCAATGTGTGTTTGATAAAAATCTTAAATCTACTAACGTTCTTCACCAATTGATTTGAAATTTTGACACAACGTTGAATTCGAATAAGCGCGTGTTTATATATACACAATGTTGGATTCGAATACGCACGTGTCAAATACGCGCGTGTTTTTAATCTCAAGGACGGACAGACCCTATTGATTGGGTTGCTGCGCAACAACTACAATAGACGCATAGAGATAATAGTCTACATATATTAGGATGGACAGTTGGTGTCAGGATGGCAGACCGGGAAGTGGGTGGAGGGAGGTGGGAGGTGGGAGGAGTTGGTTCACTTTGCAACATTAGCGCATGTTTATATATACACAACCTTGGTTCCGAAAACGTGCGTGTCCAATACGCACGTGTTTTTAATCGAAAGGACGAACAGACCCTATCGATTTGGTTGCGGCTCAACAAATACAAGGGACGCATATAGACAATAGTCTACATATATTAGGATGGACAGTTGGTGTCAGGATGGCAATCCGGGAAGTGGGTGGAGGGAGGGGGAGGAGTTGGTTCACTTTGCAACCCGAACAGACCCTATCGATTTGGTTGCTGCACAACAAATACAAGGGACGCATAAAGACAATAGTCTACATATATTAGGATGGACAGTTGGTGTCAGGATGGCAGACCGGGAAGTGGGTGGAGGGAGAGGGGAGGAGTTGGTTCACTTTGCAACATTAAGAAAGGACACATAGAGACAATAGTCTAAATAGATTAGGATGGACAGTTGGTGTCAGGGTGGCAGACCGGGAAGTGGGTGGAGGGAGGGGGGGGGGGTGGTTTACTTTGCAACATTAGCGCGTCAGACCGGGAAGTGGGTGGAGGGAGGGGGGAGGAGTTGCTTCACTTTGCAACATTAGCGCGTGTTTATATATACACAACGTTGGATTAGAATACGCGTGTGTCCAATACGCACGTGTTTTTAATCGAAAGGCCGAACAGACCCCATCGATTTGGTTGCTGTGCAACAAATACAAGGGACGCATATAGACAATAGTCTACATATATTAGGATGGACAAAAACATATTGTATACCCACAAGCATTGTGAAATTAAACATGTTAGAAACGTGTGCCTACTCTTTTCTTTCTCTTCCATTTAACCAGACTGAGCCACAGCAACGAGTGGCCGGGTACAGCTAGTATATATATATATATATATATATATATATATATATATATATATATATATATATATATATATATATATATATATATATATATATATATATTCACTGAAAAAACCATAGGTTATAGACCATATATAGTTAGGAATTCGCATTTACAAAACCTTATTTTACTCACACAAAACCATTGAAATTCCATATATAGTTAGTTGCACCAACTATATATCGCGCACCCGCAATCCACTGCTGATGATGTCACATATTACATCATTCATGACATGGTCAGTGACATCACTGATGACATCACTGATGACATCTCAAATGACATCACTGATGACATCTCAAATGACATCACTGATGACATCACTGATGATATCTCATTTGACATTACTGATCACATCACTGATGATATCATTCATGTGATACTACGATGAACCTCTTCAGACTCTAATATAACCTTAGATACAATCAGTGTAAACAGACACTCACAGACTGTCACTCATCCATGGAGTTACTCACACACCTAGTCAGTCATGCAAAGAATCAATCACACCTCCATTTCCTCAACTATACAGTTATACAAACTTTACTTATTCAAACATATACTAACACATATTTACTCTCTTATACAATCCCTGATACAAGTTCACAATGATCCATACAGCCACTCACACATTCACTGGCTCTTATGCACAGTAATTTATATATGTCAACTCTCACATGTACTGTGTTTTACATATGTACTTACTTTGACATGTAGCACTGAGATATCCATTCACTCACCAATACACTCATGCACACAGTCAACCGCCCATACAGCTGTTTCCACATGCACTTTTGAAACCATACATCTAGTGAATCAACTGCTCACACATCTATGCACAGAGTCATACACCTCCCAGCCACCCACACACACACTCAGTCTCCCATACAAATACTTGGGCAACCAATCAATAACCCATATAGTTACTCATATAGCTACTTATCAACACATGCAACAGTTTACAGAACAACAGACATAATGATGCACAAATTAAGACAGTTTAGTCACTAACCCATGCACTCAGTGAGACACATTTAATCACTCACTCATACAGTCAGTCATGCACCTACTAAATCCTTCATCCAGACACTTATACATCCACTCATTCTTCAATATGTAAGACATATTTTAACTTTACAGAAACATACAGTCACTGGATGTTGTCATCAGTGATGTCATCAGTGATGTCATTTGAGATGTCATCAGTGATGTCATCAGTGATGTCACTGACCATGTCATGAATGATGTAATATGTGACATCATCAGCAGTGGATTGCGGGTGCGCGATATATAGTTAGTGCAACTAACTATATATGGAATTTCAATGGTTTTGTGTGAGTAAAATAAGGTTTTGTAAATGCGAATTCCTAACTATATATGGTCTATAACCTATGGTTTTTTCAGTGAATTTTCAAGGTTTTGTAAATGCTAAATCCTAAATATATATGGTCTATAACCTATGGTTTTTTCAGTGAATTTTCAAGGTTTTGTAAATGCTAATTCCTAACTATATATGGTCTATAACCTATGGTTTTTTCAGTGAATATATATATATATACATACATATATAAACATATATCATCTGTATATCTATATAAATACAAACATAAATGCATGCATACATATACATATATGCATACAGATGCATGTTATTTACATGAAAGTTGAAAAAACACTAATAAAAGCAAAGCTAAAAAGCCACCTCATTACAAACAGAATGGCTTTAACTTAAACGAGGGCGAGATCTATTGCATTTTCAATGCTTGTTTACTTTGGTTCCATCAAGAAGGCATTCAGATGTGTCACACATTTGCCATAAATTCTGAATGTTAGCACTCTAGTTGCACATTAGATCACTGTAGTAAAGCTACTGCTCACCAGGGACGTCTGCTGCTGGTATTCAAAGTGCATGTTTCAGTCTGCATGTCAGAATTTTTTTAATGAAATAGAAGAGGATTTGAGAAGTCACTCAAAATGATCCCTAATTTTTCTTTCTGAAGCACTAATCATACTTTCTATGGCAACATTAACCCCCTCATGTTGTTCCTTTTTAAATTGAGTGTTCTCAGACTTACCACTTCATTCCAATCAAGATGGCTTCTGGTGTGCCATACTTTTGTCATAAGTAAGACTGTTAGCGCTCTAGTTGTTCTTTAGAACACTCTGGGACATTCTGTCATTGAGGTATACTTGGGGTACATCTGGGTGATATTTGGGCTACATTTAGGCTCTTTTGTCTCTGGTGGCCATCTTGGGAGACTGTATGTCAGAATTTTTTAATGAAATTGAAGAGGGTTTGAGAAGTCACTCAAAATGTGCCCTAATTTTTCTTTCTGCAGCACTAATCATAATTCATATGGCAAAATATACCCCCTCATTTTGTTCCTTTTTAAATTAAATGTTTTAAGAGTTACCACTTTCTTCCAATCAAGATGGCTTCAGGTGTGCCATACCTTTGTAATAAGTAGGACTGTTAGCGCTCTAGTTGTTCTTTAGAACACTCTGGGACATTCTGTCATTGAGCTATACTTGGGCTACATCTGGGTGATATTTGGGCTACATTTGGGCTCTTTTGTCTCTGGTGGCCATCTTGGGAGACTGCATGTCAGAATGTTTTAATGTAATAGAAGAGGATTTGAGAAGTTACTCAAAATGTGCCCTAATTTTTCTTTCTGCAGCACTAATAATACCTTCTATTGCATAATATACCCCCTCATTTTGTTCCTTTTTAAATTAAATGTTTTAAGAGTTACCACTTTATTCCCATCACGATGGCTCCAGGTGTGCTATACCTTTGTAATACGTAGGACTGTTAGCGCTCTAGTTGTTCTTTAGAACACTTTAGGAGGCTGCAGTAGAGCACAAAGGAATCAACTGACAGTCTCTGTCCTTGTTGGATGTACATGTTTTACTGAGAATGTCAGACTTCATTTTCACATGACTGAGAAAGATAATGTGAATTTACAGAAAATATGCTTTCAGTTTAGCTTATAGATCCCCTTCCAAACCACTGTGGGAAAATCATGAGATATTAGTTTTCTTTCAAACAATATTCATGATATCACAGCAGAAGGCTTTTTCACATGGTAAAATCACCTTAGAACACACCACAATTCCTAAAACGAGTATGGTACCATCAACAAATGATTTATAATGTAACTAAAGTCCTAAAACCCTCTATTAACTACAATGCTTTTTAATGAGGTGCTATCATGTATATTGGTCCCAAGATGGCTGCCAACACTTCTTGGATGAAGTGCTGACAGCCAATCAGATCAGATGTGTGGTTAGGCTCCGCCCAGATATATATATTTTTTTGAACCTAAATTACTCAAAATCCACTGGAGCACATATATTGAGACCTAGCAAAGGCACATCGGGCTAACAGTCCCTACAATTTTGCCAAGTTTCGTGCAAATCCATTCAGCCGTTCGAGCTAAAAGTGAGGCCAACCGCACTATGGAAATTAACATGGGAAAAACGCGTTTTGGGACCCCCCTTTTTTCTCGGCCCCCCCTTGATGAAACCCCCCCAAATTTTCAGGGGCTGCTCAGAAACAAAATGTTCCATTTTCCTGAAATTTTCAGCTAATTCTGTCCACAAACGCCAAAGTTATTCGACATAGAATTTTCAAAAATCCCATAGAGAAAAAATCCTAACTATATATACCTACTGGCGACTGCCAGTAGGTAATATATATATATATATATATATATATTAATATATATTGCAACACGCTCCAACTTTGTGTCATCAGAAAAACGGCAAGCACACAGGTAATCCGATATATAAAGATGCTTCATTGCAAACCCCCTCACCCCAGACAGACGCGTTTCGCTATCAAAGCTTCGTCAGTGTCAGTTTGTGTTTGTGATCGGTTGCCATTTTAAAGCCCACTGGACCTGAATTAATTCATCAACATAAAAGAAGGTTCATACATTAAAAAGGCGGTGGCCATCTTTGAATGCATATATATACATACATTTGCAGTTACTTCAAATGGCAAATCAATGAAAGTGCTTAAAGTGCGCAATTTAAAACCCATTAAATACAACAAACATTTACAATTTATGTACATACTTTCATTTCATTAGTCAGGTACTGATTTCTGTAGCCACTTGATTATGAGATGTTCTTTTATTGCCTATGTTGTTCTGGTTTATCACGGGGTGAATCCCCGAATATACTCTTTCTGTAGGTGACATGAATAAATCTTGTCCTGACCCCTCTGTTTTTTATTTGGCCCTGCATGGGCAAACTAAATCTTTTCTTAGCAATGCTATAGTGCTGCAATGTAACCTCGGACATAGGGGTTTAATGACTTTATCTCATGTTTCTATTAACTCAATGTGTTCTTACTATATACACCTAGGACAGATACGTGGTACACATGATCCCATGTGTCCATTTACAGATGCACCCACATCTCCTCATCATTATTCAGACCCCAAGGTGTCATGGTCTTCAAGTCAATGATGTATCTTGACTCTAAAATTCGGAGTGCCTTCTCTCTATCTCCCCCTCGTTCTGACCTGGATACTTGGTCAATACAATAAAAACTGAGTAGATCCCTATTGCTCTGGTGATGTTCAGCAAAATGGCGAGCGACCGGGTAGCTTTTATCCTTATTTGCGATCGCTCGCATGTGCTCTAGGATCCTAAGTTTTGTGGCATTGATGGTACTCCCAATGTATCTTTTCTTACAAGGACACTCAAGGCAGTAAATAGTATATTCCGAATTACAATTGAGGATATGTTTTATTTTTCTGTTCGGTCTATCTTCACCTGTTCTTCCTAGGAACTCTGAGACTTTTTCGCTACTTTTTCAGGCCTTGCACCTAAGGCAGGGAAAAAAACCCTTGGTATTGGTTAAATTAATGGGTTGGGGTTTGGAAGAGAAGTGACTGCGGACTAAATGGTCTGATAACGATTGACAAAAAAATAAATATATATATGTATATATATATATATATATATATATATATATATATATATATATATATATATACTGACGAAGGAGTCCCGCCGAAACACGTTTGTAGTTTGATTTCTTGTGCCAAATAAATCCAACCCGGATTTAACCCCCCGCGAGTGCCTCTTTTTATATATATATCTCACCGGACCTACAAGAAAATCGTAAGGCCAAATGGTTCAGTGGGATCCAAAAAAGCTACAGAGACGTCCCATGTCTGGTGTCAGATGTTCAGCCATTTTGTTAGTGTGTGCGAAGTTATAAGAGATGTGTTCTAAAAAGTTGGGATCGGTTTACCATATAATTCCTTGGTGGCATAACTTGTATTTGTAATTGCATTTATCTAGCACTTATTACCCCAGATAAGGTGTTGATTCTAGCATCCCTGCTGCAGGGCAGATCTATGATGACGATGGGTTAGAGGTGAGCCATTTATGGGGGGGACGTCCTTCTCCACAAAGGGGGTTTGGGAGCGAACTGGTTGATACGTCAGGGCTTATTTACAAGCCCCTTGCCCGGCTGGTGCGTCACTTTTAATATGGGGAAAAAAGACGCACTTGCGGCACAAGTGGCTTGTAAATAAGCCCTGTCATGTTTAGCTGATGGCGACCCTGGCTCCAGTGTGTCCTTCCGTAGCATGTGCAAATAGGAAGGATTATTATTCTCTGCGTCACAAAATGGATAGGGCGGCTGCAACCAAAATATCGAAGAGTGGAGCAGGTGTGGGCCACCAAATTTGTCCTAGAAGCATCAAAGTCAAAGAGTGTAGGTAAAGGGAGCATTGGGGTCCCGCAGTCTCAGGGCAAGGCGGAAGGCCTAAGTGAGCAGCGTCAGTGGGAGTATGCACCTGATGTAATGATTGAGCGGTCTAACGCTGTGTCCGGGCTGTGACCGGATATGTCGCACCCACGTGCGCACGCCGACGGACGGAGCACCCAGGCATAAATAAAGGGGGCATGCCTTGGATAGACAGCCAGCACCCAAACAATAGTACGGTGTGGTGTCCCGTTATTTTGCACGTGCGCCTAGGCCAGCACACCCAAGCCCTGCAGCGAGGGGGGGCTTACACTGGCGATGAGGGAGCTGACCTCACGCTCCTGTGCCTGTCGCGCACCAGCCAACACCAGGATCAGCCCCGACACGACCCCAGCAGCGGCCCGCACCACATATGCGAGACGCAGAGACACCACCCTGCCCCACACTACCAGCGGGTGAAAATTGAGAGTGGATACAGCGGCGGCCCCCAGGGTCACATCCAGCAGAGCCGGTAAGGCGCAATCCTCATCCCCACCAGAGGCTCACGCGCGGCCCCGTGCACATTTCAGCCCGCCCACGCAGTCACAGGTAGCCAAGCAGGAAGGCAGGAACCTCCCAAGACAATCAGGCCCTGAGCATGTGGTGCTCCAGGCTCGCTGTGGAGGGAAGAAAGGCAATACACCTCAGCAATATCAGGACAGACAGCAGAGGAAAGTAAAAGCAAGTGGTGGTGAAAGTCATAGCCAGGATTAACAGTGTAGCTTAGCAGGACAGCAGGAGCCGGGCCTATGGGTACACCCACAAGAAGGATAACAGCACTAGCCTGCACATAGTACAGCACAGCACTGGCAGTTGTTACCCCCGAGAGGCAAAGCAAGATGAAAGATAACCCCGATGGGAACCCGGCACCAGTCCGAGTCATCGCTCAACATGTGCCCACAGGCGTGCTGCCCCCATGCAGCGAACCAGCGGACCCCACAACGGCATCTCCAAGGTGGAAACGTGGCTGGGACGGCTAGTAAATTATTTCATAGCCACCAGGGAAACGAACAGAGCGGTCAGGTGGTCACTCCTGCTCCACTATGTGGGGGAGGAGGTCTACCTGCTATTCAAACACCTCCCGAACACAGGCGGCCCAACCGACTACGACACAGCGGTGGCTGCGCTTAACACGCATTTCCACCCGCCACTGAATCCACTCTACGAGATATTCAAGTTGCAACAGATCAGACAAAGGAAAGGAGAATCCATTGACGCATTCCACACAAGACTCAGGGAACTGGCAAGCACGCATCTTGTTGACGAAAAGGCTTCAGAGGAGATATGAGCACAACTTATCCAGGGAGTGCGCAGCAAGGTACTGCGGGGGCTCATACTAAGGAAGCCGAACATACCCCTCAATGATATACTGGTCATGACCTGGTCAAACGACCTGTCGTCAGCAAGGGCAGATTAAATGGACCTGGCACTGATGCGCACGACCAAGAAGAGCGCAACCATTAAAACGGAGCAAGCCAATGCCGTCACGACACAAGACAAAAGGAGCAGGCTGCGGGACTGCCCGCCCTAAGCACAGAGAGGCCGGTGCGGGTACTGCGGGCACAAAGACAGGGCCAGACTGGCCGTAGCGGGCACCGGGCAATCCCCCTGCACGCCGCACGGGTGGGGGGCCGGTTTGGGGCCGCTGGGGGCCGTTTTTGTTACAGGGCCGTTTTTGCAGCATAGCTGCAAATTCGGCCCTGTAACAAATTCGTCCGAAAGCCGGCCCTAGCAAAGAGCTCGGAGGCACCTCCAACCCCTCAGCAGGGGGAGGGGGCCGGCCAAGCACTTTGCTAGGGCCGGTTTTGGTTCCCAGTCCGGCCCTGCACAAAGAGCACCCACCACATGCATGCCCTGCCCAGGGTAAGACGTGCATCAACTGCATCATTCCAAACCATTTTGCATCTGTGTGCAGACGAAGGGACATCACACTAACGATGGATGACATTGTGTCTGACGTCAACGAATCCTGTTGGTTTTCAACATTGGACCTGAACGCAGGCTATCATCAGCTAGTCTTAGACAAAGAAAGCTGCTACATCACCATGTTCAGTACCGACCTTGGACTGAGAAGATATAAACGCCTCAATTTTGGAATATTATTGGCAGCCAAGGTGTTCTAGGACACTGTGAGGGAGATTCTATCTGGCCTGCCAGGGGTGCTGAACTTGAGTGATGACATATTCATCCACTCTAAAACTACAGACGAGCATTATCGCCATCTGAGGGCTACACTAAAGCGGCTGCAAGACCATGGCGTCACCCTACACTGGAGAAGTGCTTCTTTTTGCAAAAACATATAGAGCTTTTTGGATACCTATTCAATCAGAAAGGCATCCAAGTGGACCCACAGAAGCCTCAAGCTATCAAGGATGCCCCAGCCCCTGTGACAGTGTTCAAAGTACAAAGTTTCCTTGGGATGGCCACGTACTGTGGCCGATTCATCCCGGACCTGGCCACCATCACAGAAGTGGGGTACCCAGGAAGAAACAGCATTCCAAAAGATTAAGACCACCCTGTTCGACTACGCCACCCTGGTATATTTTGACCCTGTCAAACAGATGGAGATACTAGTTGACACCAGCCCCGTAGGCCTCGGAGCAGTGCCGACCTAGGAGCAGAAGCCAGGAAGATAGGCAGCTCTGGCGTATGTCAGCAAAGTGCTTTCACCCACGAAAAGGCGTTACACCCAGATCAAGAGGGAAGCCCTGGCCATCCGCTGGGCAGGCCGTCACTTTCAATTGCATGTCTGCGGCCAGCCATTCAGGGCTATTACCGACCATCAGCCATTGGTGCCGCATTTCAGGGGGTCAGCCCACACCCACCCCAAAGAATCGAGCAATGGGCCATTGGGATCCAGCAATACGAAATGGAAGTGGTCTATCGGCCAGGGGTCAAAAACCCAACCGACTTCCTATCAAGACATCCGACACCCCAAGAGGACCAGAGTGAGGAAGCAGACGTTGAGGCACTTGAAGCCCACCTGAACATGATCTCATTCATCACATGCCCAAAAGCTCTGATGCTGAAGGACGTTGCCACTGCGGCGGAAAACGATCCTATAAGCACCAAAGACACTGGCACCAGTTCTTGCAATCAGCCAATGATTGGGCCAGACCAGAGAGGGAGTGCCTCATGAAGATGTGGAGGATCAGGAACGAACTGACTGTGACTCAAGGAGGGATTCTGCTAAGAGGGTCCGGAATTGTTATACTGGCGGCCCTGCAACATCAGGCAACCCAGATGGCTCACGGAGGACACCAAGGAGTGGAAAAGATGGAGGCCCGGATGTAGGAAAAGGTGTGGCTCTCAGCCTAGAGGTCCAGGTGCAACAGGCCGTGAGAAGATGCCCAGCCTGCCAAATAACCAGCGCCTCGGAAAGACCAGCACCAGTCCACTGTGAAGAGCACAGCAGGCAAATACAAATAAATAAAATGGCATGGTAATGCCATTTTATTTTGCCGTGGTCTGGATCGCCCCAGTCTGAGGGCAGGGCTGATTCTGCGATAGCAGGGTGACTGCTGGGTCTACAGTGTGCATGTCGAATTGGCTGGATGTCTTGCTATTGCCAGCCTGACATGCGCACAGTAGATCCAGCAATCCCAGGGCTGTGAAACAGATGGAGGATTGCTGGCAAAGGTCCCAGCCTCAAAATCAGTTCTGGGTTAGCCTGCTCCAACCAATCCTGGAGCTGCTCTCATGCTGAAAAAAGCGTGAGAGCAGCTCCAGGCTTGGTTGAATTTGTGTTCAACTGGGTGTGTAGGGTAGCCCTTCCCTTTCCTGATTGTGGACCTCACTATTGCCGGGGTAGAAGTGCTGCACCAGTGGGAACAGCATGTATGGGAGCAGAGTATATATTGGGAAAATTTAAAATCGGAATCTTTCCGATTACCGTGTGGAGTGCTGCAGGGACCTGCATTGTCACCTACACGTTCAATGTATATGACACTCCACTCACCACACTCATTAGAGAGTATGGTTTTTCGTTGGTCTCATATGCAGATGATTCACAGATTGTCATCACTGTATCCAAGCAGTCCGAAGTTACGGCAGCAAACTTCCAAGCCTGTCTTACCCACATGATGAGACAGCGGCCCATCCCTCTGGAATCCAACCTGGTGACAGACAGAGGCGGGGCAATGTCCCGTGCCATCCAATAAAGTTAAGAATCTGGGGGTCATTTTTGTTGACCAGCTAAATTTTGCAACGCAGGTAAATAGCGTAACTTCATCTTGCTTCTTTAAATTGAAGCTTTTTAGGAAGATTTTTCCTTTCATTCCCCAAGAATTGAGGAAGTCAGTGGTAGTGGCCCTCGTCCTCTCGCAGTTAGACTACTGCAATGCGCTTTTATATAGGCATTAATATAGCGCAGAGGATAAAACTGCAGTCAATATGCTGCTGCCCAGCTATTACTAGACATTCCTTGGGGTCACCCCACTTTTGCTGCCACCAGATCGTTAAATTGGCTCCCGATTCAGCAAAGGACGGAATTTAAAGCCTTATCCTTGGTATATAAGACACTATATTGGTGGAGGGGTAACAGATTTACAGAAACTCTTTTCCTGGTACATACCCACCAGAAACCTCAGATCCACTGACGCAGGTCTCATCTGTATCTACAAAATTTGCAAAGCCAGATGGGGAGGGAGGAGCCTATCTTATTCTGCCGCTAAACTGTGGAACCAGCTGCCCATCTCTACGAGATTATTGTCGAATAGGCTTTTCTTTAGGAAGACGCTAAAAACATGGTTGTTTCCAGTACTGTAAATCCTATCCTCTGTTGTTGTGTGCCATCGAGCCCCACCATATTTACGAATTTTACCTTCAGGGCAGTAGTATAAGCAAGGATATTCTGCAGGGTGTTCACTATAAAGGCAGCACCAAAGGATGAGGATAACAGGAGTATGAGAGGAGATGAGAGTGTGGTTGATGTATCTAGACAACTACAGTGGAAACACAATTTGGATACCCCCTTACCCATAAGCACGAGCTGTCGGAATATTATCTGATGCCTCAGGAGGTGGGAGATTTGACTTCTACTGGAACGGATGGTGGTTCACCTAAAACTGCCAGACTACTGGAAGAGACGTACGTACAGCCTTGACGTTTTGGAGTTGTTTCCAGTATTATTGCCAATTAATCCATAGAGACACAACTGACTAACAGTATAGTGAAATTTATGATCCACAATGATGCAGTGGTAAAGGTTATCAATGAATTGTCAGCAAATAACTAATTGGCACCCTAATCTTGAGAGATTTATTTTTTCTCCATTCCTCACATGAGGACACTGAAATCGTTATGCTGTGGTGTGGAGATTAATCCATGGTTATACAACTGCTCTTGATGCAATGGATCTATGAGGCTTCTTGTTACTTTGTTTTCCTGTACAGAAATCAATAAAATTGGTTATAAAAAAATATATATCTTGAGAGAAATTTTGCTGAGATGCTTACTCCTGTAGGTGTTGTTTCAAGCTATGAGTCTGGAAAATAAGGTAGTGGATGCTTTCCACCAGCATGATGAAATCACAGTGCCTGGGAGAAGGTTACCTGGTGGTGCTGCTGACAACATTGTATTGACAGGCTTGGTGAGAATTTATGAGGAGCAGAGCAAGGAAGAGAGGAAGCGATAAAGAAGTGAATGGAAAGGAGGAGGTCGGACGTAGTGCAATTTGTAATGTCATTGAAGGAAAAGGGGATCCATTGTAGGAAAACTGACATGGGTAGTCTTTACAATGTTTCTGAGGGTTCAAATTGAGTGGGGGGAAATTTGTGTAACTTATCTTGGCACGTTGTGATAGAGAAAGGGGAAGACAAGGGACGTAAGGAAAACAGTAACAGTGAAAATATTGGAAAACTAAAGATGAAAGCCAGATGCACATTGGAGAGTTCAAGAGTAAGACAGATTGTTGCGTGGACTAGGACTTTGGCCTAGTTCTACAGAGTTTGCTTTCCCACCCACAGGCGAAACAGGTGAATTTGGTTCAATGCACCGACGCTGAATGTGAAAGACGGGTTATTGTACCCTGCAGAACTCTATCCAAAACATTGTTGTAGTAGAGGTATTACTTTTGGGTTACTAACAATCCCAGCAACAGGATCCAGGACACAGTGGTAACAGAAACAACCCCATTCCTTATTTAGTTCTTCCTAGTATCACACACACATTGCAGCAAGAAGAATAGACACTTTTAACTAAAAGCATTTATCACAACAGGGCAAACCTGCTTTTCAGCTAATCGAAAATAACTACACAGGATATCATAAAAGCAGCAAAAAGGCAAGTTGTGAACAAGAATAAAATGAACATTATTAAACAGGGTTAAAATGTAATCTAAAACCTAGCACACTAAAACCTACGTCTGTGCGCTACACCAGGAGAGCATGGATAGTAAAACAACTTGCAGTCTAGAGTTTCTTAGGGAGAAGCAACACATTGCATATCTTGTTGACAGCAAGAGCTGTCGTTATTAGTGAAGGCAGTGGTTCCTTCAAAGGGCAAACACACGCTGTGGTAGCAGCCTACCTCCGGGTCTCTGCTTTATCAGCCTCAGGCGAGATGCAGCATCTTCGAAGTGCACTGGCAAAATCTCGTACGTTAATCTGGGTGAAGGGCCTCTCCTGACAAGTGGTCAAGTAGCAGCCCTTATATACTAAATCCTAACGGAGATTGGAATATCTGACAAAAGTTTAGGAATGTTTCATATAGATAATGTGCATCACAGTGTACATGCTAGACGTTTCCTTATGAACATATGTGAAAGGGCGTCAATTCAGACTACACTATTTTGGCTATATGTCTGTATTTGTTCTTATTTGACCATGACATGGTGATAAGTAGACACTTGTCCTAGACTAATCAGGTGTTATATTTGTCATTAGCAGAATTACATGACACTTTCACGGTTCCAAAAAAGATAAGGTCAGACGACATCTGCAACAGTGGCAGACATGACAATAATTCTGCAAAAAATTGGAAATATGGCGACTACTGTTGCTGAAGATGGTATCAGGGCCTACTCAAAATGTTGCCAGACCTTATAGGCTTTACATCAAGATCAGAGAGGAAAAGTGGCATGGGTGTGGGTTAACAGGTCAGCCGAGGCAGAGATCTTCTCAGTAAGGGCAGACAAGAGCTACCTGATGATGAGGGGCAGTCTTGGGAAAATGTCCTATAATGAGGGTGCAGAAATACTGGACAGGAAAGTGTTGGGGATGCTAAGAAAGTGCCTCTGGTTTGGAGTCTGGTCTTACAAGTGTTTGGGACACATTCCTTGATGATAGGTGCAGTAAAGGTGGCATTTGGATTGGGGTGTCAGGAAGACAAATAAATAGTGGCAGTAAGAAATGATGTGGCTGTTTATGAGGTATAAGGGACAATGGAAGAAGTAGTGGTCTATGCTTGTTTATTTCCTTAAAAAAATATTTTACTTAGGCGAGGAAGAAAAAAGTGTGGATTTGTGGCCGCTCCATTGTGAAGTTGGCAGGGGACAAGTGAATAGGCAATGCTATGAAAAGTAATTGCCGGTGGAAAACTACAAGGTGGCAGTGGGAGGCTTGGACTGGGGTGATGAGCTGGGGCCTACTGCTGCCCACTTTGGGAGAACTCGGCAGTATACTGAGAACAGAGTTAACCAAGGTGCACTTGGGGAAGAACAACTTAGTAAAACAGTCAGGTCTAGAATATTTTGAAGATGATAAAAAAGGTTTTGGTAGTGGTGCGGGAAAGGTGGAATAAGATGCATATGAAGTGGGCACGCTGCTGAGATGGATATGAATGGGAGCAGGGAAGCATGCAGCCATTAGCAAGGTGGGCAAGGAATGAGATGAACGTGTTGTAAAAGAAGCTGAACAAGGAATGGGGGACAGAAAGAAAATCTCTGAAGATGGGTTTTCTGCTCTCAGAAAAATAGAGCTCAGCTAAGGCAGGGTAAGAGATGGGAAGTTTAAGAAGTACAGGGCTAAATCATTGGAGTCAGAAGTTGTGTCCACCTCGGCCTAGTGCAGGCAGGTGGAATAAGGAGAGGATGGTGATGCCAGGATGAAAAAAGTGAACATGGGATTTCTTTGGTTAAAAGTGTTTAACTGTGACAGCACTATCTAGGGGTGGAGGCTGGAAAGTATAAGGGACTGGTAAGGATTAGGGGAGTAGGTAGGGGTTTAGAATGTTACTGTTGAAAATTGTTAGGGCATTTATAGTGTGCGGATCAGCCGTAAGGCAATTTAACAGTGTGAGCTCTGCTTGCTTTAAATGAAGTGGCCTGTTCCACAAAACACAAGTGCATCAGCAGAGGTCCGACTCCCAAGTTTGGATGGGACAAGTAGTTAATAAAAAGTGTATTAAAGTCAAAGAGATTTGCTTAGCTTCACCACATCTACTTAGGGCTTCACATGTCTGGTCTCAGTTGTTCCTTTAACTGGTTATTACATTGTTCATGATGTAATCTTTCTTTGACATTTGAACCAATTGGACTCAAATCTCAGATAGCAATGATTTGGAAAGGAAACTCCAGGTATTGGAAGATAACCCTATGGAAAGATGGACCAGATGATGGGACAGATTCCTGAACAATGCAAACATTCACCCCAGTCACAAAGATCTGGGTTTAATCCATCATTCTTTTGCTCACCACGCCACCCCAGTTTGGACCCACCCATATGCAAATCACTCTTGACCCTGTTCCTTATGGGAACAGTCCAGCCCGAACTGCCAAGCCAGGTCCTCCCTGGACCGGAAACAAGCATCCTGGGACCGATTTAAAAAAGATGGAGTCAAGTGGTCAGTCTAAAATGAATGGTCAACATCTGCTTGCCGTTCAACCAGACTACTCTCCATTTGTTACTTGCGTTTGGCGAAATATCTTCTCTTCAAAATACTTGTACCGATCAAGCATCTGTCCAGCTGGCAGACAGATGGCTATTGGTTTGCACTGTACTACTTTTTGACTCACATATATATGGTGGAGGCATAAGGAAGACTGAATACACTGCTAAGACTGTCTTACAAACAAAGCTTGCAAATCTACAGCATGTAGACACATGCTTTGTAAGGACACATAGACTTATGTTTTCTCGAAAGCTGCAGTAGCTTCAGTTTCACCGCAGTATGAATGGGAAATTGATATGACATTTTTCCGAGTTGATATCTCTGATGCAGTGGTGCAAGATAATTCCACATTGAGAAAATGAAAACCGCTGTGCAAAATTACTTTTTATTTAACTTTCTTTTTTTCTCGATGAGGAAAACATTTTTCCCCGTGGAGAAAGACCTTCCCAAAAAACCCTCAGTAAGTTTGGGGGGGGGTTTCCATTCCCCTCCATATATTGGGATGGGATTATTTTCAAACTTTAGCTAGCAAATCACTGATAATTTTCAGGGTGGGAAGGGTCGGAGAGTAGTTTGTGAATGCCCACAAAGGGGCCTATTTACAAGCCCCTTTTGCAGCCGGTGCGTCATTTTTAATATGGGAAAAAGTGACACACAGGCGGCGCAAGGGGCTTGTAAATAAGCCCAAAACTTACAACTTTATGAACATTCACAAGCTCCCAAGACAAACCTTGCATTGATCCACCAACTCCCAACTCCTTGCATGGATGTATGATGGTACAACGCGTGGTATTACCACGCGTACCGTTACAACGCGTCTTTTACAACCCAAGTCGTTACCACGACTTGCGCTGTAGGGGTGCGGACTTAGGAATAGTTAAATTTACTATTCCAACACCAGCCTACGTACAGTAGGGAAGGTGTTGGAATAGTAAATCTACTATTCCTTATCCTTGAGCGCCCTCCAGCGCAAGTCGTGGTTACGACTTGCGTTGTAAAAGACGCGTCTTGACTGCACTGTGGGGTAACATCCGCGTTCTAAAGGATGTTCCCCCCTTGCATGGTGCTCACCACTGCATAATGATACTAAGAGTTGGTGTACAGTTATGCAGTACTAAAATAATTTACCCCTGCTGTGTATTCTTTTGTGGGTCCTTATCAGACATAAACAGAGTAATTGTCAGCCATAAATGTACGGTTATACAGCCAAAAATAGTTTTGCGACTTAAGCCCCAAACCATCCCTAGTACAGAAGTGGGAGCAAAGCACCACCAGTCGCACCATTGGGCTAATGCTGCCATTCTGCCACGGGAAGTAGATTTGCAGTAGGAAAGGACTCTATTGCCCTTGCGGCGAACAGCTCCACACCAACGGAACAACCTTTTCTGCTGGATCCTTCAAAAATTAGAGATTAGAAGCTAAAGAGGCAAAGGAGCGCCCGCCACTCCCTGCCTTCTTAATCCTAGGGACCAACAGCAGCCGTTGATCACCAGAGTCTAGTGATCTCCTAGAAACGTAAGGATTCAGCAAGCGCCATATTGACTGCAGACCCTTCCTCTACGTAGAGCGATAGGCTAGGCTAGAGTGTCTTGAATTGAATTCTCTTATGCACAGGTAGCAAGAGCAAAGCTGATAAGGCTGGAGTTGCTGACTGGAATTTATAATTTTTAGGAGAATACAGGCAGCAGTGTTCTGAACCACTTGAAGCTTCTTTATGAAGAATGTAGGACTTCCCAGGTAAGGAAAACCATTTAAGCCCCTGGGGAAGGAATTGTTTTTGACACTTCAAAAAGAGACACTGCAGTTCAAATAAAGAAAAAGTATCCATGCTAGATCTGTCTATTCACATTTGTTGACTGATTACTACCCTGTCTGCCTTCCTAAAGATACTTGAAAAAATGACTTTTGGGCAGATTCAAGATTTCTTGGATGTTCCCCAATGTCTGTCTCCCCTATAGATTTAGGTTAAGACCCAAAAGGGAGGGAGTTCCTCAATGGGTTTTTGGTATGATGCATGGATTTGAGGACTGACACATTGTTGCTCGTGGTAGACTATGTTCCTGCTTTTGATACCATGCTCCATCCTTTGGACTGTTTACGATTATTTTGATTCATGTACAGTTCGATGCAGACAAAACTCAAGTATATATTAGATTTCTTTTACCTCAGCCCTCCAAGACATTTTTTTCGAAAAATATTGATTTATTTTAATCCGAACAGTGCTGGCTTCCTAGACCCACTGGGTAAAGTGTGAATGATCTACACTGTTAACCAATCACTCAATCATCTTTCTGAAAATCTAGGAGCAGGAAGAAATGAACGTTTAGTGTCTCATACGGAACCTTAGACTTGATGGTGCCTGGGATGCTGAACAGCTAAGGCTACACTTTTTTAAAAAACCCTGCTCAACAAACCATATGTCTTGATTTCCACAGAAAGCCTAAAATACAGCAGCATCACCTGGCTCAGAAGCAACAACCATCTCACATGGGAAGAGTCAAAATGGAGGATCCACTGAAGCAGAAAAAGAAGAGGGAACGCCCTTGGCCAATGATATAACCACGGGCCACCCTAGTGTACTTAGGTGACCTAGACTTGGTCAATGCGTGTTTATTCCTACAGTTCTAGGGTCACCTTCTTCTTCAGATATTGCTATCACTCCAACACTGGGCTTTGCATTGGGATTTACCTCCTGATTTCCATTGGAGGTCTGAATGCCGGATTAATCCTCTATTGCTATTGGAGATGCGCACACTGGCAAGTGTCTGACCTGTGTTGAACAGTTAGTAATTTGGTATGCTGCTTACTTAGGGACATTGAAGGAGTTCTCTAAGACTTGTGCTTTTCATTTTCTTGGGACTATAGTGAGCATAGTTTGGTGATTTAACATTACTGGAGTTTTTTTCTGGGTTTTATTATCCTTTTCAGGTTCTATTATCCTTTCCCTTCCAAACCAAAGCATCAACAGTTATGGTGGATGTTCTTTCCTTTTGGTTGTTTTTATTTTACTGTCGACAAAGTATTTCTACTCAACATTGACCACTCTCTTCTCCCTGCATTTAGAGATGGTGATGATAGACGTATCTAAAAGATCATCTTTGTTTCTTATGACCCCCTTCCCGAAAACCCCATGTTAGCATTAACCAGCTGCACTGAGCTTTTGTGCTAGCATTTAATAGATCAAGGATCCATATTTTTTTTCTGGAGTTCTATATAGCGCAAACTTGACCCAAAGGTATCGGGTATCAGAGAGCTTTACATGAGCACCAGTTCCTTACAGAAGGACACATTCATTTCTGTAAGGCATGGGAGATTAAGTGATTTGCCCAGAATCACAGGATGTTGAGCGTCATTGCCGAGCCTCGAACCTGGTTCCCCAGATTTGAGAGAGACCGCCCTAGCCATTAGGCTACACCCTCTCCCTAGGCTCTCTTCCTGGGCTCTCTTCAGTATCAGAAGAACAACAGACATGACTGACTAGCTCTTTTCTGTGAACTTGTCCATTGTTATATGTATGCCATATATAAAGCATTCGCTGGTATTGCTAACAATTTGAAATAATTATGAGTAGAGCTGAGACACAAGGGGGCAGATTTATTACTTCTGGCGCATCTCTGCTAATCAGTAGGGATGCGGCAGAAGAGTTGCGATGCATCTTCCCACCCGTGCGCCAACACTGATGCGCCGCATTTACAATACGGTGCACCGTGGCGCACGGATGGGCAGATGCGTGTCGCATCCCCCGTCGGAAAGGCGGCACATTGCTGGAGTTACGTTACAAGCGTGACGCAGCTCCAGCAAGGCTCGGGGGTGCTTTATCCCGGACATGCTGCGTCAATCTTTACGCCTGTTTCAAGCAGGCGCAGGGTTTTGACGCAGCATGGCCTTAAAAGTGACTGAGTGAAATCTTGTAGATTTCACTCAGCCACTTTAAAGAGGCGTTCCAGCGCCGGAACGCCCCCCCTGCGCAGGAAACGCCTACATGTGGCACAGGGCTTTACAACATGACGCATCTCCCAGATGCGTCACATTGTAAATACCATGCAGTATGGCGCTGGCTTTGCGCCGCCGCTGCCTCACAAAAGTGACGCAACAGCGGCATAAAAGAGCTGCAAGGGGCTTCTAAATCTGCCCCTAGGTTTTGGGGAGAGGAGTTGGCTTAACGGCTAGGGCGCTCGACCTCGGACATGGAGATCTGGGTTTGAGTCTTGGTAACGACGCTAAACATCCTGTTATTCTGGGCAAATCACTTAATCTCCCCGTGCCTAACAAAAATGAATGTGTGTCCTCATGTAACACAACTGGTGCTATGTAAAGCGCTCTGATACCCGATTCGGGTCAAGTTTGTGCTATATAAAACTCTGCCAAAAAAAAACATGCAATGGTGATATCTTGAGCAACAACCCATTACCGGATGGGACAACATAGACAGGGGTGTCTTATTTGCTAACTTCTCAATCACAGACCAATTGCATTCTGAATCCTCTATTGTATGCTTCTCCTTATCCGTCTTTACTAGTAGCCCCACAAAATAATTGTAGGAATTCTCAAAAGATCCACATATTTTTAACCCACTTTGATATCAGTGGTTATATATGTCTCACACCTTTCCAGATGACCATTTGCTTGCAGCATTTCAGGCATCTTAGGGATCCTTATAGTCGGCTAACCATGGATAATGAGTCACTGGATCTCAAACAAGAGGAGTGAGATCTGATAACATGAGTGGCTAATTTGTAAAAAACATTTGTGCTGGGGCTCTCCTCACTAGGCAGCGTGCACCAGCCCATCTCTCCTGTTAGTGGTCCTAAAACAAAACCTACTACTAACCATGAAAATGGGGGGAGGATGTGGCGTAATGGGAAGAGCTGCCAACTTCGGAGCTGGGGAATCAGTTTTGAGTCTCAACGTCAGCTCAGCAGCCTGTGATTCCACACAAATCACTTATTCTGCCCGTAAATTAATGTGTCCTTAATTTTTTATTTATAAAATTTCTATAGCGCACAAATACCTTCCGGTGTCTCGGCGCTGGAGTTCACAGATTGCAGGGGGTTCCCATTGAAAGTTTACTGATTAAAAAGCCAGGTTTTAAGGTTCTTTCGGAATGTTAGTAGTGATGGACTAAGTTTGATATAGGGAGGGAGCAGGTTCCACAGTTTAGAAGCAGCAACCACAAAGCGTTTGTCTCCCCATGTTGCTTTTTTTGTGCGTGGAATTTGGAGCTGTTGAGCTACGGATGAACGTAATGTTCGACTAGGTTTGTAAACACTAATTGCCTTTTCAAAGAATTCTGGTCCAATATTGTTCAATGCCTTATATGTTATACACAAGGCCTTAAACTTTGTGCGGCTTCTAACCGGCAACCAATGTAGTTGACGAATAATGGGAGAGGTGGATGAATATTTAGGTGTGCCGGTTAGAATCCTTGCGGCAGCATTTTGAACAAGCTGTAATTTGTTCAAAACTTGCTCCTGCGCGTTCAACAGTAGGCCATTGCAATAGTCCACCTTAGATAATACCAAAGTGGACATTAGGGTCTTGCCTGCATTTGGAGGAAGAAATGGAAGCAATTTCTTTACCATTCTTAGGGTGAAGAAGGAGGCTGAGACCACTGCGTTAGCATGGCTGACAAAAGCTAGCTTGTTGTCGAATAGAACTCCCAGATTTCTAACTTTAGATACTGGTGAAGGGGGGGTTCCTAGCTCTGAAGGCCACCAGACTGGGGACCAAGACGGGGTCAGTTCACCAAATACCATAACCTCCGTCTTGTCAGAATTTAGCTTTAAATAATTCTGATCCATCCAGGTACTGATGGCTCTCATGCCCTCCTGGAAGTTAGCGGCCACTGCTCCTCCATTTTTGTGGATCGCCAGGACCAACTGGGTGTCATCGGCATATGAGGTTAGTCCAATACCAAATGACTTGATCACCCTCGCCAAGTCCGACACATAGATGTTAAAAAGTGTCGGACTTAGCGAGGAGCCCCGGGAAACTCCACAAGGCAGGGTGAAATCAGGAGAGCAGTAACACCCCATCTTCACAGACTGCTCTCTATCAGCCAGGAAGGATGCCTGGAGTACCCTGGCTTTGCCCTGAATGCCAATTGTAGCGACACAGTCGATCAAGATGGTGTGATCGACCGTGTCGAAAGCTGCAGACAAATCCAAAAGTATTAAGACCGCTGCACCATCCTGGTCCATGATTATCCTGACCTCCTCTGCTGCCTTTATCAGAGCAGTCTCAGTCCCGTGGCCCTTCCTGAACCCAAACTGGGTGTCATCCAGCAGCTCATTCTGGTCAATATAATTCGACAGCTGTAGGTTCATTGCCTTTTCAAAAAATTTTGATGGATAAGGGAGCGATGCAATAGGGCTCTAATGGATTTAGGTTTTTTAAAAGAGGTTTTACAGTGGCCTTTTTCCAGATTGAGGGGTGCTCATGCAAAGCGCTGGTGTTGATGATTAAGTGCCGGTGCTGAGCACCGGAAAACACAGGCTCAAATTAAGCACTGAATAAAATGTCCCAGTCACTTCAACCCTTCAGTTAAAGAAGCATAATGGCCGTGCCCAGCAGCGTGCAGCCCTCTTTTTGTGTGACTTGCACAACGACCTGCAAGATGCTGTAGCACCAACAATAATGCAAGCAAAAACTTGTGCTGAATTAATTAATTTACTGCACTCAACAAGAGCAGCCCTTATGCAGTGGAAACCTGGGTGTGTGATATATATACAAAATCGGGAACTGGGCCAGCTGGCTCACAACGACTGGAATCAGGACTTCATCAAAAAGGTAAGGATGTTATGCAAACAATACAAAAGCAAACTCTGGGAGAACAAGAATAACCACGTTAACATCTTCTGGGCCAAACTGATTTTATTCTTCAAAATAAACAATACCCCAACATTTTGGGGCATAATAAACAACCAGAAAAAAGGCCATGAGCTGCCACCAACACTGACCTCCCTGAAGACGTCCGGGCTCACCTTTTTGCTCATCGCAGCCGCTGAGGGGCTCTCAATCCTCAGTGGTGGCAGTTCTTCAATAAACCCACACTGCTAAGTCCACCTTTTTCACTGAGTCTCAAATAGAGCACATTAGGCCACATGTATCAACCTATTTTGCATTTGCAAACTGCGTGAATTTGAGAATTTGCACATGCAAAATAGCCTTTAAAGATTTATGAAGGGCTTTGGCAGTGCATTTTCGGTAATCACAATTTTTGCGATTACCTAATATTGTGACTTCAAATAGGGAATTGCAATTTGCGATTCTCTAAGCACATGTACCAAGCATTTTCTAAATGCAAACTGTGCATTTAGGAAAAGTCAATGGTAACCATGTGCAATTTTTGAAAATGCACAAAAAATGAATTTTTCAAAGTGCTATTTAGCGCATACATGCCCCTATGGTATGTGTGCTCTTCACATATGTACTTTTTTTTGGGGGGTGCTTTGGGGAGGCCTTAGGGCCTTAGGGCCCTGGGCATCCTTGGTTTGGCATTACCAATTAGGTAAGCGCAAATAAGGTAATGCAAAAGTACTCGCACCTATGGACCTAAAAGCCATTAGGAACGAATTGAGTAGTATTACTTAATAGCGATTACCTAATTGTGATTGCAACTCTGTAGGAATTGCTATTAGGCAATCGCTATTTTCTTACATACCTTTTTGCATTCCTTAAATAGCGATTACCTAAAATTCGCTATTTAGGGAATGGAAAATGGATTTGTGATACTTGTGGTCCATTATAATTAAAAGCAGGGCTGATGGAGCACCAGGTCCCTATGGCCTTCCCAAGGCGCTATTCAAAGCAAAAGGAGGGCAAATGGTTTCTAAACGGATGCACATTTTTCAAAGAAAACACCTGTATGTACTTAGGCGTCTTAATAGATAACCGTGGCTCATTCTTGTTGCCACAAACTCCACAGATCAAAGCCTGACACTCTAAACAGGCTGCTATGGTTAGAAATCCTGAATCAAGGACCTTCATCCCCGCCCGTGCCTACCTTGATCAGTCAATTACAACTCTGCTACTAGGGAACCTTTGGCACTCACCACCCTCCTTTACAACCTTCAAAGCTGTAACCAACAAAGCAATGCAGCTGCTTTTCTCCATCATGGACGAGAACACGTTAGCAAAGCGATCTCATGCATGCCTCGTTATCAACAGCTACAAGTCTCTGCACCTGCAACCCTAACTGTGGAGAAGTGTGGCTCAATGATTAGAGCGGCAGACCCTGATGCAGAGGTCTAGCCCGGGACCAGGGTTCAATACCCCGCCTCGGCGGGTCTTGGGCTCAAAATTCCATGGACCTGATAATTCTCGCCTCGGTGCCTATTCCAATCATGGGTCCCACTCTGCAACTCTGAGCAATAGCTTGCTTAATCTCCACAACGGCTCCAGCAATGCTAAGGATGCCTGGCCTCCACCTTGGGGGTGCCCAGGAGTGGACAACTCACAGGGAAAGCCAGGATGGGTTCCACAGTGGTATTCATACAAGTGCCTTGAGACCCTTGCGGGTGAGTAGTGCGCTATACAAGTATCAATTTACATTTACTGTCAGCTGACCTGTATACAACAGTTGCAGAGGTGACCTCCAAACTCTAGACCTGGCTCTGAGCTGGGGCAACCTGGACGGCAGAAAGGGATGCAAGTTATGGAATCGCCAACAATGGTCAATCAAACATGTAACATGCCCCTGCCCAGCCCTGCAAAGAGAAGGCATACACTGGCTAAAATCCATCTTTATAACAAAAGGGATCTGCACGTGCAGAAGAGTTGTGATTGAGTCCCTGCAAATCACTAACTACAGATTAACTGCTGGCTTTGTAAAACTTTTGGCGAGTGAATAAAAGAAACGTAATGCCCTACATGCCGAGTTCTCTCAGCCTGCCTCATGTAAGGATGATGGCCTCATAAGCCTGCTACCGGACAATCACTTCACTAAAGTTTTATGATATTTGCATGAATATCCATTCCCAAATTTTATATGTAAAAATGTTAAACCCAATAATTTAATCTTATGAACTATTGGGAAACTTGAAGTTTTTTACAATTCATTTTTATTCGAATTAATTATTTTTATTTATTTAGAAAGTTTTGTATAGCGCGAACATGACCCTCGAGGGTATCAGAGTGCTTTACAAGGAGATAGCACGATTAGCACTTGGTCTTATCAACATGCAAACATATGCGTGAGAGACAAACAAATCAACGATTAAGAATAGGCTAACAGTGGTTGGAGTAGAATAAGGCACGTACAAGGCTGTGGAATTTTAGTTTACGGGCTGAACATCATCTACGCCAGCTTGTCACCCGCGTACAACGCGCACGACAGCCATTTTAGGTATCATGGTCTCCCTGTCCACGATCGCTCGCCAGCGCGCTCCTCTGACCCTGCAAGCACCCTCCGCGCACCCTGGCTCCCCCTCCCTCCCCCTCATGAGCATAACCCTTCTGCATGACCCTGTCCTTGGGAGTCACGCCTGCGCCTGACCAGCACCTCCTCTCCTCCCATGAATGCCCTTCTGTTGATAAACCTTCCCTCCGCGCTCAAATTGTCCACGCGGCATGAATACCACTCCTTTGATGACCCCTTACCCCGTGTCCGACTGTCCACACAGGTCCGAGGCCATCGCCTAAGCCGGGAGATACCATTTACTGCCCCTCATTGTATGGAGTCGCCCCTCTTCAAAGGACACACTGTTGACCAGGGCCTCCCCACCCCCTGGGATATGATCAGGCGCACGCATCCTAAGACCTGGCGAAACACTCAGCTGCGTGATGACCCCCTCCTCTTATCAGCAGGTTGAGGACCTCTATTGTGAAGGTATATGGGGGTGGGATTGGCACGAGGATTATGGGGATGTCTTTTTCCTTGCTTCACAATGTTCTGATTGTAATAAAGAAAGGTCACATGCCATAAACCAGTGTATAAGAGGCCAGGCCTCAGAGAGGCTGGGAGAGCACCTCGAGACGATACCTTGTTGTCCGATCTGATGTGTTCTGCTCCATCGGAATAAAACTTCTGTTTCCTGCCTTCTGGTCTCCGGCGCCTGCCTCATTGCTTGGTAATTTGAATGGTACAAAGGCGGTTAGCGCCGGGCAAATCTTGAGAAAGGTCATAGCCTTACCCTATTTCACAATTGGCGTCCCAAAGCGTGGGGCCCATCAGCGACACGTGGATCCAGTGGGAGAGGTCCCGACGACAGAGTGAACGACTGCAACGATCGGGAGAGCTCGTGTCCGATAGACCCTCGTCTGACAACCGATCATCCGACCTTCACTAGTTCCGAACAGACCTCTCTCGAGTGATCTACGGTCCTGACTGGGAACCATCAGGAGTGCCGCGAACATCACGAAGAAGAGAGGACGATCGGGCGCTGGATTCAGAAGACAGGAAACCGTCCATGCGGTCCGGGTAAGGTCGTGTAAACACGACAAACTGAGAAATGATTGTTTGGTTTGGATAATACTAGTATTACGCTTTGTTGATACCTCTGGAGATTCACCGTCTGCAAACGGAGAAAACAACAGGCTCTCTCTTTGCAAGCAGTGAAGGATAGGTAACGCAGACTTTTGTCCCCATTGTAATCCGTCGTGCCTATCTTCCTCCCCCACTGTTTTCCCGAACTGTCGTTCGTGGATTGTTGTCTGGAGATTCTTTGTCTGCAAACAGGGAAGAACAAGGTCTCTCTTTGCAGGTAGAGAAAGAGTGGGTAACGCAAAACTTTAACACGTCGTACCCACTTATTCTCCCCATTGATTGTTTGGTTGACCGTACATTAAGTGTTCGGTATTGGTTCTTTTGAGGTATTCACCGCCGACAAACAACGTAGAATAGAAATACTCTGTCTAGTCTTTGTCCGCCGTGATAAGATAGGTAGTGCAGACCTTTGTCCCCGTTGTAACCCGTCATGCCTATCTTCTCCCCACTGATTGGTAGCCTGTACAGCCCGGACCGCTTATTAGAGATGAACCATCCAGCTCCACTGGAAGGCACCCCTAATAAGGACATGTTCACTAAGCATGGACTAGTCGCTATAGCTTATACTAAGCTATGGCATAAATATACAAAGAAGAACCCTGAAAGTCAGTGGCCACTGATAGGTTCCTTTGATGAAAATAAAATAAAAACATTGGAAATAGCGCTCCAGAAAAATAAGACCACGCCTACTATGCTCGATAGCTTCGGCATGTGGCGCAAAGAAATGGAACAACGAAGAAAGAGAGAAGAAACAAAAATAGGGAAAGAATTACGAAAGGCAGCCCACCTAGCCGCTAAGCAACTAGAAGAAGAAATAAAAGAAAGAAAAGAAGCCGCACAAAACCAAGAATCAGGGTTGATAGGTCAATGCCCTATTAGGATCCCCTCTGCGCTCTACCCTGAATTGCCCTCCAAACAACGGACGAACAATGAGTTACTACTAGGTCCCCCAATCATCTATATGCCCCCTCCATATGTCCCCTGCCAGCAAAGCTTGCAAGCCCCGGGTGCGACCGAAAGTGACCTCAGCGCTAGTGCACCAGCCCTCACGGCCTCCGCACCAGCCACGTTAACAACATCATCAGATGACCCCGAGGCTAGCAAACAACCACCAGCTAGATCAAATAGGTTGAGCAAAGATGAACGGGATGGGATCGACAAAATAGCAAAGACACTAGTAGAACGAAGGGAAAGCGAAGAATACACAATGAGCATGTATAACTCGCATGCCGACAGCCACAGACAGCATTTCATTTTGCAATTCAGCTACCACACCCTGAACGCCTATGAAGATAGGTATCAGAGTAAGGGCCCCGCTAAACTGACAATGCTATATAGGAAGATTGATGTTGGAGATGGGACTGAACGTGAGGCGACGGAGCTCTTCATGCAGACGCTTGAGGTCTTCCGCCACCTCACGGAACAAAAACCAGAAGCCAAGGTTACAGTCCCTGAAACGACCTCAGTAGAAGTAGCCAATACTATGATGCCTATCAGAGAAGCGGCCCCTTACTGGATCCCGCCACGTGGCCAGGGAACAAGCGATGATATTAATCACGCAGATGCAAAAGGAAGGGTTGTGTACAATTGGGTTTACCAACCATGGGACCGACAAGATATCTTAACGTTTAGACAAACTCTGCCAGATTTAAGAAAAAACCCGACAGCATTTTATACCGAAATAGCCACAGCCTTGGGTTCGACGATAATGACTTTAGCGGACATTGATTTGTTTTTCGGGCTGTGCCTGCCAGCTGACGTGTGGAAGCAAATCCGGAAGGCTGACCACACGGATCTGTTCGGACATACCTGGAAGCAACTCAGTGACCTAGACAGACAGCGGGAGCCCGGAAGGAAGCCAGTAAAAGACATATTAGAACTCCCAGACAAAATAGTTCAGAAATTAAAGACGCTGATCCCAGAGAAAAAGGTAGATTGGTCGATAGTCACGGCCTGTCGTCAGAAACCCCAGGAAGATGTGTCAGAATACTTCTCCCGATTCGAGACAGTGTTCTCCGACTACAGTGGCCAAGACATGACCACCGCAACCGGACAACACCTGTTTGTACAGAATTATGTGAAGGGCCTATCACAAGAGGTCTCCCAAAAACTGCAGACGAGTGAGAGTAGTTGGGGGGCCTCCAAACCCGCAGCTATCCTTCAGATGGCTCAGTATTACGAGCACCAGAAAAATGAGAATGATAGGGCGTCCGAGAAAAAGAAGAAAGATTTGAAAGAAAGGGTAATGATAGCCCAGATACAAGGTATAGCGGTCGGACGGGAACCCCACAGGGGGGACTACCAATCGACCGCCCCTAGAAATCCACCTCCCAAAGACCACACCCCGACACCCCACACTGGACGTAGAGACATTAGCAATGACCAGTGTGCCTTTTGCAAAGGATTCGGCCACTGGAAATCCCAGTGTCCGGTTCTGCTAGAGATGAACAGAACTAGGGACCCCAGGGATGTGGCGGGTGGTCCGAGAAATAGAGGACAAGGACGAGGGCACACAAACGTCGCCAACAATGACAGATCAGGGAGATTGAACACCTTTGACCGCCCCCGACAGAACCAATATCAACTATCCGACGGTGAGAATGCCCCCGATTTTGCATAGGACTGCCAGGGGCAAGGGAGGGATCCAGTCGAGCTCTGTGTTGACCAGCAAGGTCCTTATGTCACCGCTAAGGTCCTGGGTACAGAGTCTCCATTTTTGGTAGACACTGGGGCGACACGTAGTGTGTTATCGAAACGACTGATTCCAAGGGCACCCTTGTCTGGCTCACACATTACATCGATAGGTTTCGATGGAACGCCCTCCACTAACCCCCTGTCCGTACCTATCACCTTTGATCTAGAAAACAACACTACTGACGCGACATTTCTGCTCTCCTCCAACTCCCCTGACGCCATCATGGGCATTGACTTACTGAAACATTTTCGAGCTACCATTAGGTGTTCCCCAGATGGGATCCGAGTCATCCTGTACGACAACCCAGACATGCCTAAACCTTGCCCTGCGCGACACATGTGCCCCATAACTGATGCTGACCTGTCCTTGCTTGATACCCTGCCTCCGTACCTATGGGCCAAAAATGACTCTGATGTGGGACGAATGATGATTGACCCCATTCATATAACAGTAAGACAGGACGCTATGCTTCCGAAACTCCCACAATATCGGATATCGCCCGAGGGCGAGAAGGCACTGGTAGCAATCATTCAATCTCTGGTGGATTCAGGAGTGGTTGAAGAAGTGGTTAGCAATGTCTGCAACAGCCCAATCCTACCTATTGTTAAGAAGCAAGGTGAAGGAGATGAGAAGGCGTACCGCTTCATCATCGACCTACGAGAGATTAACAAAGTGGTTGTACCCCAATACCCCGTAGTCTCAGATATCACCACCATTCTGACCCTCATCCCGTCCACTGCCACCACCTTCACTGTTATCGACCTTAAGAATGCGTTTTTCTCTATCCCCATCCATCCAGACAGCCGTTATCTCTTCGGCTTCACTTTAAAATCCCGCTCGTACCGATTTTGTAGAGCTCCCCAGGGGTACACTGAAAGTCCCAGCATTTACAGCCAGGCCCTCAAAAGACAGCTGGATGCCTTCCAGCTACCAGATGGAGTGGTGTTGATCCAATATGTCGATGATATCCTTTTGGCGGCCGACACCACCTCCCTTGCAATAACAGCCACTGTCCAACTCCTACACTTTCTTGCAGAAAATGGCCATAAAGTTTCCAAAAAGAAGTTACAGTTCTGCCAGCCACAAGTGATATACCTAGGCCATCTCCTGTCTAAAGAAGGGAGGAAACTTACACCCGACCGAATCCAAACCATCCTAGACACCCCCATCCCAAAAACACAAAAGCAAGTCCGCTCTTTGGTCGGCCTAACCTCTTTTTGTAGACAGTGGTTACCTAATTACAGCCTCATTGTGAAACCACTACTTGCCCTGTTGACCAAAGATGTCCCCTCCCCGCTTCCTTGGACCACTGAGTGTCAAGCATCCTTTAGGGAATTACGGGATGCACTCTGTTCAGCACCCGTCCTAGGAACCCCGGATTACTCCAAACCCTTCTCCCTCTTCACCCACGAAAGGGAGGGGTGTGCATTGTCTGTCCTAACTCAATCAATTGGTCCTAAGCAGCGCCCTTGTGCCTACTTCTCTGCCACTCTTGATCCTGTAGCCAGAGCTTTGCCTGTCTGCCTTCGAGCAGTAGCTGCCGCTGCTGTCTCTATCCGCCAGAGCGAAGGAATCGTACTTTCAAACTCCCTCACTGTGTTAGTACCCCATGCAATCGACACCCTTTTGAACCAGACAAAGACCCAACACCTGACTAGCGCACGACTGACAGGGTACGTGTTGACTCTACTTGCACCCCACATTACACTGAAGAGATGCACAACTTTGAATCCTGCCACCCTGTTGCCCTTGCCTGAAAATGACCCCGACGCGCCTCCCACACACGACTGTGTGACCCTCACTGACGAACAAACTAGGAGTAGAGTTGACCTTCGAGACACTGCTTTCACTGACCCCGATGGAGAGCTATGGGTAGACGGCTCATGCATCAAACTCCCAGATGGCACCACTTCAGCTGCCTATGCAGTAACAACAGCCCGAACAGTAGTTGAAACAGCCTGCATCACACAACGATCTGCCCAGGCAGCAGAGCTGATAGCCCTCACACGAGCATGCATCATAGCCGCAGGGACCACCGCGAACGTATATACAGACAGCCAGTATGCCTTCGGGGTGGTTCACCATTTTGGGCTCCTGTGGAGGGAGAGAGGATTCCTGACGTCCCACGGCACCCCTATCCTCCACGGAGATCTAGTCTCCGCCCTGATTGAAGCAGTTCTCCTCCCCAGACGATTAGCGGTGATCAAATGTCAGGCACACAAAAGGGTGACAGACTTAGTTGGACAAGGGAATGCACTGGCCGACATCACTGCACGAACCACAGCTGAGAATAGGACGGTGACACGCATGTATGTGACCAGGTCACAAGCAGAGAAATGGACTGACACTAGGGAAATGATCAGAGACATCCAGTCGGCCAGCACCCCCCACGAACTGATTAAATGGGCAGGGGTGGGCTTGAAGGATGATGAGGGTTGCTGGCGAACGAAGGATGCCAATAGATGGTTGCTGCCTGACTCATATCTGATCCCCATACTGACGATGGCACATTCCCCCGCACACATAGGATCTGCACCCATGATCGAACTCATTTCTAAAGTCTGGCACAACGACAAAATCCCCGACTCAGCCAGACGCCTAGTCCAGCAGTGCCTTATCTGTCTGCAACACAACCCCGGGAAGGGAACTGTGGTACCCCGGGGAGGGTTTGGGACCCCCAATCACCCCTTTGAGGTCCTTCAGATGGACTACATCCAACTAGAGAGATGCCAGGGCTTGAAGTATGTACTAGTCATTGTATGTGCCTTCAGCAAATGGGTATAGGCCTATCCAACCCGTGACAACACTGCCATGACTACTGCCAAAGTACTACTGAAAGAATTCTTTCCTCGCTATGGCCTTTGTCGAATTTTATGGAGCGACAATGGCCCCCACTTCATAGCTGAGGTTATCCAATTAATCTTAAAGGGGTTGGGGGTGAAGCAAAGGTTCCATGCGGTCTTCCACCCCCAATCCGCCTGTCTGGTGGAACGCCATAATGCCACACTGAAGTTGAAATTGTCGAAAATAGTGGCAACCACCGGACTTAAATGGCCGGACGCCCTCCCTTTGGCCTTGCTATCAATGCGCTCTGCTCCCACCAAACACCATTTGACCCCCTACGAGGTTGTATTCGGGCGACCGATGAACCTCTGGACTGCTCCCAAACCAACCTCCATTCATGACGTCCCGGACGTCCTACTGTCTGATTATTTGTGCAAATTAACTAAGACGTTGTCTGTCATTCATCAACAGGTGCAGCAGGCCATCCCCGATGCTTCCAGGGGCCCCGGCCACGACATCCAACCGGGAGATTTCGTTTTAATACGAAATTTCCAACGGACCAAGAGTCTGGAACCCCGGTGGACGGGCCCCTGGCAAGTGCTGATTACCACACGGACGGCGCTTCGAGTGGAGGGGAAGAGGCACTGGCTGCACGCACATCACTGCCGGAAGGTCTCTGCAAACCTGGCCACGACAGAAAACGTTAGCACCCAAGAAGAGCTCCTGAACAAAGACCGACCGACATTGAACTGTTATCTCGATACTGGGGCACTTGAACTTGCAAAATTCTCTGACCCCACTGTGCCAACCAGAGAAGGGTATTTCCTGCGACGAAAGGAGGGAGCTTCGGCTAAGTAGGCCACGGACTAAGTTGAATCTCAGAACGGTGACCTAAACACAACCAAGGGTTACCGGGAGAGAAGCTAAACGAAGTCTGTGGTTCTGCCTGCTACCGAGCCCCCTTGAAGATGATGGAAGCGCCAGATAAGAAGATGATGGAAGCGCCAGATAAGAAGATGGTGGAAGCGCCAGATAAGAAGATGATGGAAGCAACAGGAAATACCCACTATAGAAACCCAAAGGCTGACAATTTGCACAAATCAAAGACAATCGCCCTCTTTATCGTCTTCCTCTTCTGCCTCCTCCTCATGACCTCCTTCTGGATTTTGGAGGAAAGCACACCGGCTCATGAGGCATTGCTACCTACTGCACAACCGACCCCCATGAAAGAGCATCACCTGATCTCCCTGTCGCCTCAGCTCCGAGAAAGGCGCAGGGAATTCTGGAACAATTCCTTCGTGCAGCTGTTGCATCAACACAACCTTGCTGCAAATGCTATGAACTGCTGGATCTGCGGGTTGCTCCCGCATGCCACTGGACACTCCATCCCCTTCATCCCTTCTCCTTTCTCAGTTCACGGCTCCTGCCTCGCCTGGTTGATCCTCATGCAAGAGAGCCACAAGGACAACGCCACCTCCAGCCAGACAGTGTCGCACTTCTACTCTGGGTTCTGGCTGAACAAAACCGGAAAGACCTCTGCTGCCCTGTGTCCTGCGCTCACGGGCGCCACCTTCCTTAAAGACATTCCAGCCAAAGAACGAGTCAAAGTACAGGTGCTCCACAATCCAGCCAGAACCACCTTCTCTCATCTGCAGAAACAAACTACCGCCACTCTGACTGTGGCTCTGTCTGTTATCAATGTCACAGGTCTTGTGTGTCTCGAAGGCCATGGAACACTGCTGGTGGGTCACAGTTCCTGCCGAATCACCAGAACATTGGACTCAGTTGATCCCCCTTCCTTTGTTGCTTCTCCAAATATGTACTTTGTGTGTGGCACCAAAGCTTACACCTGGCTCCCGAAAGGTTGGAAGGGTACCTGCTACATTGCCTTCATTCTCCCCCCCACGTATGTGGCCCCTGCTAACCATCACCGGCAGAGGCGTGCAGATGACATTGAACAAGCCGACTCCACTGGAGCTCAGTTCCTAGATGCAGCAAAGGGACTAGTTCCTCTGTGGGGCCCAATGGCAAACAGCCGCGCTATCCCACACCTGACCCAGGCAGTAGAAACAACGATCAACATCACGGCTGGCATCCTCGCCAACAACACGGCGGAGCTTCAGGCGGTCCGCCTTGTGACCCTTCAAAACCGCCTTGTCCTAGACGTGGTCCTAGCCGACCGAGGAGGAGCATGCCGCATCACCGGATCTAGCTGCTGCACCTACGTGCCAGATGACTCGCCTTCAGTCTACAAAGCCATTGAACACCTCCACAGACTTTCCTCAGAGGTTCACCAAGAGCAGGAAGGATGGTCGCTTGGGAGCTGGTTTTGGGACACTTTAAGGAACTGGGGTTGGAGGTTGTTTTCCTTCATACTGATACCTGTTGTGATATTATGCGGGTGTTGCTTAGGTATCCAATGTCTGCCATCTTTGTGCGGCCTTGTTTCTAACTGTATGTGCCCAAAGACTTTGGACTTCCGAAATGAGCACATGAGTCCCCTCTATGAAGTAGAAATACGTGGCCTTATGGGGATAAATCCGAACTGACAAGTTGGCGAGACATGTTAAAAGGGAGGACTGTGGAATTTTAGTTTACGGGCTGAACATCATCTACGCCAGCTTGTCACCCGCGTACAACGCGCACGACAGCCATTTTAGGTATCATGGTCTCCCTGTCCACGATCGCTCGCCAGCGCGCTCCTCTGACCCTGCAAGCACCCTCCGCGCACCCTGGCTCCCCCTCCCTCCCCCTCATGAGCATAACCCTTCTGCATGACCCTGTCCTTGGGAGTCACGCCTGCGCCTGACCAGCACCTCCTCTCCTCCCATGAATGCCCTTCTGTTGATAAACCTTCCCTCCGCGCTCAAATTGTCCACGCGGCATGAATACCACTCCTTTGATGACCCCTTACCCCGTGTCCGACTGTCCACACAGGTCCGAGGCCATCGCCTAAGCCGGGAGATACCATTTACTGCCCCTCATTGTATGGAGTCGCCCCTCTTCAAAGGACACACTGTTGACCAGGGCCTCCCCACCCCCTGGGATATGATCAGGCGCACGCATCCTAAGACCTGGCGAAACACTCAGCTGCGTGATGACCCCCTCCTCTTATCAGCAGGTTGAGGACCTCTATTGTGAAGGTATATGGGGGTGGGATTGGCACGAGGATTATGGGGATGTCTTTTTCCTTGCTTCACAATGTTCTGATTGTAATAAAGAAAGGTCACATGCCATAAACCAGTGTATAAGAGGCCAGGCCTCAGAGAGGCTGGGAGAGCACCTCGAGACGATACCTTGTTGTCCGATCTGATGTGTTCTGCTCCGTCGGAATAAAACTTCTGTTTCCTGCCTTCTGGTCTCCGGCGCCTGCCTCATTGCTTGGTAATTTGAATGGTACAAAGGCGGTTAGCGCCGGGCAAATCTTGAGAAAGGTCATAGCCTTACCCTATTTCACAAGGCTGGATAGTCTACATAAGAGTTTGCTATCTGAATCTATTCAGTGTCATTGATATGTTGATTTACGGTATGAACTTAGTAAGTAGATATAATTTGGCTTCTCTTTTGAAGGCGTAGGTGGAGGAAATTAGGCGAAGGTCTGGCGGTAAAGAGTTCCATATCTTTGGAGCGACAGCTGAGAATGCTCTAGCCCCAGTTTTCGTTTTGTGTGTTCGTTGGGGTTTCAGCAACAAGGTGAGCACACTTCGTGAGGATCTGCTGCCCCCTGATTTTTCTAGCTTTTGTGCCAGGTAACTGGGGGTGTTGAAGTGTAGCACTTTGTGCATCATGCAAGCAATACTCAGTTGGATTCTTGCTTAATATGGTAGCCAATTTAAGGTTTTTAGGGCTGGTGAGATGTGTGCATTTCTTTTAGTTCCGAGGACAAGTCTTGCTGCTGCATTGATAGAGGCCCTTAGTGGTGCTAGTTTGTATTTAGGTACCCACATAGTGCGGCACTACCGTAATCCAATCTGGGTAATGCTAGGGCTTGTACTGCTTGTTTTAGATCTTCATGAGGTAAGTATGGTGTCAGTTTCCGCAGAATCCTCAGTTGGTAGTTTGCTCCTTTGGTGGCAGCACTAATGTGACTCTGCATATTTAGGTGTTTGTTTAATGTAATACCGAAGGATCTGGCAGAGTCTATGATGTGGGGTGAGCATTTGAGGGCTGTAAGATGATTCAGCCATAGATCAATCTTGATGTTGTTATGTTGTTATTTGGTTATTTGGTATGATATTCTATGCAATGGTTTTTCATAACTTAGCATTTCCAAACAAATAAAACTACAAAACAGTGGTTCGCTTGCAACTTATTATGCAATACATAATATATGGCAGAAGAAAATTAACTGCATTGACTCTGTTAAAAGACAGGGATTATGTCTAACCTTAAAAAAGGTAAAGGGAAAACCAAAAGACAATCACCTAATATTCACAGAAATTATATACAAAGAAAAGAAACAAGTACAGTGTGTTCCAGTGAAAAACACGTAAAAGAAAAAAAAAAGTAGTGAGTATGTACAAAGAAAGACTTTTGTGTGTATGTGTTCATATGAAGCACACAACCATTGTCTTCTCAATGACTCTAGATGTTTAATTACGGCCAGCCAGTCATGGGCGTCCGCAGGGGGGGGGGCAAGAGGGGGCGCTTGCCCCCCCCCCCCCTGGATCTAGGCCCGATTCCCAAGGTGATTCTGAAGTGGAAAAGCAGGCTCACATACCTGGGCCGACTTTCCTGCTGGGGCAACACCTGAAAGGCTGCTACAGCCGAAGTGTGACTCTCAGCAGGTCACAGAGTCAGCAATTGCATTGTCATGGTCAGAATGATAATGGGCCGGCAGAGGAGACACAGCATGGAGCATCTCCTCCCATCCCACGCCTCAGGAGAAGAGGTTGAGTCCTTGGGGTGCTGCTGATGCTTTCGAGCAGCACAATTAACAAGTCTTAGACAGGGGGCGGGAGCTTTAGTCCCTCACAGCAGGCAACAACGATCGGATAAATAGGTATGCGGGGCGGGTGGGGGGCGTTTGGGGAGCGGGGCTAGTGCCAACATTCTTAGTTTAAAAACTGTGAAGTGACAGACCGGATTGAAATTGAAAGTGTAATTCTTATGAAATTCAAACACTCTTTTGTTGAAGTGGCACGTGATTGCTATAGCTGGAGATTCAGTGTGGACAGGGAGGTAGGAGTCTGCTGGCCATGCAGCGCAGTAGAGCCCCTTACCCTTCGTAGGCCACAGCCCGTCAGTTCCCCCCACCACCTGTGACCCCAAGTCTAATGAATATCTGTGAAATATGTTTAAATTCAGTGGGCCCTCTTTTAGTATTTAATTTGAGCCGATTGTTTCCTGTGCTCGACACTGCACTCAATTGTTAACACCGCAACTTATGGAAGGCTGCTGCAGGGTAGCGCTGTCTGCCTAATTCAGATACGAGCACAATAGTTGTTTATTAATTCTACCTACATTAGAATGACTTATACCTACAACCTAAGCCATTCTTACAGATTTGAGCCGGGGCCTGGAATATTTAGAATTGTCACATTGGTGACAGTGTGACAGATAGGGGTTGTCATTGGCAGCGCTGGCAGGAGCAATGTGTATCCCTAGCACTTCTTATTTATTTTCATATTAAGCACTGCCCACTTTGTATTCTGCAGTGAGCCCCATCACTTTGAGTTAGATGGATCACGGAACGCGCATTACTACTAATAGTTGGATTTAAAGGGAACCAATCCTTCCAAGGGAAAGGAGATCAATTTTATTTGAAAGTCACAATTCAAATACCAGGATCGCAAGACTGGCTCTCATGTCAACAAATACTTATGTGGGAGTAAAGGAAACTACCACACCATCTATTTTATAGTTTTTTAGGTGAATATAGTACATGCAAAGCAGGACGCTGATAATGACATAGTTAACATAACAATGTATAGTAACTGTGCCAGTATTTCTATTGTTCGCATAATAAGATGATATACATTACAGACATAACTGCTTGAACCATAACTACCCCCTCCCTCTATGAAACCTTTGGTGGAAATGTCTACCACTTTAAAAGAAACCTCTACTCCAGTCAAAGCAGCAGCTACGTTTGATCATTAGAAGGAGAGGCAACTTGTGCAGCTCATCTCTGGTAAGTCATCTCTGACTCCTTTTTGGAGGTAAAGGAAAGTCTCAGTGTTATGAAGATATTGGAATAACGTGACAACACAGGTTGCACTTAATCCGTTTGAGCAATGGGGAGAGTGCTGTACACAGCTGAGAGTGAAAAAAAATCCGGAAAAAACACTGAAGACTGAAATAACTACATTTAAAGAACAATATGACTAAAAATGGAGAAAAAAAATGAAAATTCGATTTTGACAATGTTGTAGTGAAAAATCTTATTAACCCTCCATGTTGAGACCAAGGGACACTTAAGAGCAGAGGAGAGATAAAGAGAGAGACAGAGCCAAAAGGAAAAATAAGAGACAGAGTGGGGAGCAGAGACAAACGGAGAGGGGGAGAGGAAAGAGGGAGAAATGATTGACGAGAGAAGATAGTAATAGGGGCGAGAGGGGGGGGAAATAATTATAGATAAGTACAAGGAGAGAGGGGGAAAGGGAAGAGGGAAACAGCCAAGTAAAAGATGAAGTGAGAACAGAGTAAGTGGAGAGAAGGTTAGAGCAAGAGATTGGTAAAGATAGGGTAGGAAACGAAAGTGGAGAAGGGCGATGGCAAGAGGAGTAAAAAGAATAGTGAATGACAACGCAAAGGATGGATGCAGAAGAGGATTATTAGAAGTTTCCTGGTCAGTATTAATAAGGAAAGGATGAATCAAGGCATCACACACACTTCTTAGTTCTAACTTTCAGCAGCCTACAGCATGATTTAGAGGTTGTTGATACCTTGAGGAAGTGCCAAATCAGGAGTAGAATCAAAGAAATATGGCACTATCACTTCAGGAAAATGATAGTTTGGTAAAAGAAATGCCACATGTGGAGTCTCCACGGTATCCAACAACTCCTCCAGAAATAGGTGGATTTTCCTTTACCACTCAACAATAAACTTTCTTTTGATCGAATGCCTAATAAAGGTTGAACAAGGTCTTTCCACTTTCCTAACCTTTAGAAGCATGCAGAACTGAAAGCACTCACAGGGACAGGAATCTATTTAATGTCTACAGAGAAGGGTCTTCTGCAAATGACAAGGTTTGATAAAGCAGGTAGTTGGCATAAGAAGACATAACTGAAGAACAGGAGAATTTTAAATACAGGAAAAAGAACTGACGTAAATCTCAAAGAAGCAATAGGAATTTGGAGAGTGGGGACTAAGGACATAGGAGGTAGAAATAGAACGAAGTATAGAGTGTATATGGGAGACATGTGAGAAAGAGGGGTAAATTATAGACTAAGAGAGAGGGAGGGAAATAGTGCAGGGGCAATTGAAATGGGAAAATCAGGTTAACAACGGGAAGAGAGAGAGGAAAAGAGGGATGGATAATGAAAGAGATAATGGGATAGACTATGATAAAGGAGGGGTTGGTAGAATAAGAGCAAGACAGAGGGAGGGAGGCAGAATGAAAAGTTGGTATGATATATGGTCAGACATTCAGAAACTTTGAAAATCTAATAGATGTGGTGATACGCCGTGGACTGGGTCATGACCTGCACACCTCCCGCCTCACAGCTGCGGGCTGTAACTCGGTCCGTGGCACCTATTTCTGTACGCTTGGCATGCCGCAGCTCAGTGTGGCGCCCTGCAGTTTCTTTTCTGGGTGCAAAGACGCACCATGAAGCACTTCTCTTTTCTCTTGGGGTACGCCACCACTGTGGGCAGTGGCCATACAACCCTAAAAGCACCTGATCTCATCTGAAGTTAAGCAGGGTCGGGCCTGGTTAGTACCTGGATGGGAGACTGCCTGGGAAAACCAGGAGCTGTAGGCTTATCTGAATCTTAGAGTGACCTTAATATGAGTTGTATGCAGTCATGGTTAGGGGCTATTTTTTCGTGTTCCTTCCTTCCAAAATTCCTCTGTCTGGTTCCCAGAGTGCCTTGAGTACTGTTTTTTCTTCACCATTCCAAAATGGAGGTTTTATAACCTTCTTCCTTTTTCTTCCTAAACCAAGATGGTGGTTCTCCTTTTCCTGTTGCGTCACTTCCTTGCTGTCCTTGTGTATATATAAGGGGCTGGAATTCTCATTTTTCTTGTGTTGCAACACTCTTCACTCCTGTTGGTGTCTCTTTTCTCCTGTTGATATCTATTCACTTCTGTTGGTGACACTTTTCTCCAGTTTGGTATTTTGGTCCTGTGGGTTCCTTCTTTGCAATTCTCCTCTTCTTCGCAGGTCTGTCATCCCCTTGCTGACTATCCTCCTTTTCGTGTCCTGTTGCCTGGATTCTGGAGTCACCTCTTCCATCAGAGGGTTTTCCCTTCAGGGTGTTTTTTTTAGTCTCGGAGCCTCCTTTGAGAAGACACTGTCTGCCCTGACGTTGACTTGTTAGCAGCACTGTGGCTACCAGAAAGGGTCGCTCCTACCTAAACAAGCAGACAACTCACTACTAGCACTTCAAGCACGTTGTTGCTTCTTCCATTAAGGGGGATATGTGAATACTGAGAGTATCACCTCTACAGGGATGACAGCCAGAGGCTGGAAGGGAAAAAAAGCAATATGAAGTACTCGGGTGCGGGTGGCTAAGCACGCAATGGCGGAGGACGCGTTAGGGTAGAGCTCCGTGCCAAGCTCCCCTTCCCTGAGCCGTTTCTCCGCCAAATTAAATCCTAGCCGCCCGAAACTGCTGGCGGACCCTCCCGGAGCTCTCCTCGGCAATCTGGCCGACTTTCATTTCGGGGCTCCGACGAGGCTGACCCCGACCTATCCTGCGGACCTCCTGCGGGATCCGCTGACACCTGGCCGGCGGGGCAACTGCGGGAGTCCGAGGCTTGGGCCCAGCTCACAGGCCCCAACTGGTAGGCCACGCCACACTGTCCGTGGCCCCCTGGCCGGCTGCTGCCGCGCTGAGAGCAACCTCCGGTGGCCCGGCGATCACCTTGACCTGCAGCAGGACTCCAGCGGGGGGCCCGGACCAAGCGGGAAGTGGGCCCCCAGCCCCCACATCGCGGCCGTCGCGCGACTGCTGCCCTGCTCCTTGGACCTCCGGAGGACACACCTGGGGCACATCTGGGGCAGGCGAGGCGTGGAGATCTCCCCCGGAGAGGCGCCGGTGACGTGGCGGCCCCGACCAGCGGGGGCCCCTCTACGAGACGCAGTGCAGCCATCGGAGCCACCCGGTGAGTCCCTCCTGCGCCCGCCAGCATAGAGGAGCCCACGCGGAGCGACGGCCCGGGCATTGCGGCCCCAAGACCCGCAGCACAGCAGACCGTCCCTCCCCTCGCCTGGACGCCACACCACTGCCGGAGACAGGCTGACCGCCCCCCCCTGAGGTGGAGACACGCGACGGTGTGCCTCACGCCGGGCCCGCCTGCGGGGCCCCCCCACGGGGACACTCACTGCCTGAGGGTCGGCGAGGCACACGAGAGGCTGTGACCCAGGCCGGAGCCGGTGGTCGGACCCGTTCGCGACGCCTGGACCCCTCGGACTCACGCACAGTGCCGGCCCCCCCGGCCCCCACTACAACTGGGGCGGAGTGACTGGGCCACGACCCGCTAGCAATCCGGGGGGCAGTCGGCGCGGCCGCGGACCGCCAGGGACGAGCACGGGCGAAGGAGGGGACAGGGCACCCCCGCCTGCGCCGAGGCCCCGCGCAAGGCCGCCCGCTGGAGGACCCCCCCCCCTAGGGGACAACAATGACGGCCTAACCAAAGGGACCTGCCAGCACTCGCGGGGCCCCAACCCAGGGACGTAGCGCCTCAGGGGACACCGTCACTGGAGCAGCGCCAGGGGCCGACCCCGCAGGACAGGCGCCACCCGCACATGTCCGGGGGAGTGCGGACCCGCACCGGGACCGGAGGGGCCCTGCCGAAGGGGAAGACGGACAAGCGGGCACACAAAATGGCCGCCGAGCAACTGGCTGCGAGGCTTGACAGCGTGCTGGCAGCGGTGGAACGGATGGAGCAGTCACTCCAGCAAACTAGAACCTCCCTGGAGTCCAAAATTGATGGGGTCGCAGTGGACCTGACCCTCCTGCGTGATGACCATAGGAAATTGTCCGACCGAACCAAGACCCTGGAAGGCGCAGTGAAGGAGATCGAGCCCAAGGTCACCCAGACTGACAGACACGTACAGGACCTCCTGAACAGAGTGGAGTTCCTGGAGGACAGGGCTGAGGACGCGGAAGGGAGGGCGAGACGCAACAACATTAGACTTGTGGGGGTTCCGGAGAAATGGGAAGGGAACCGCCCGGCTGAACATGTGGAAGAATGGCTACGGACACTTTTGCCCGAAGGCTCGCTGTCACCGCACTTCGTCGTGGAGCGCGCACATCGGGTGCCAACGAGACCCTACACCACCGGCACCAACCCGAGGCCGCTGCTCTTCAGGATACTGAACTATAGGGACAGAGACACGGTGCTGCGTGAGGCACGGCGACTGGGCGAGGTGCGCATTGATAACGCGTCGATCATGTTCTTCCCCGACTACACCATCCAGGTGCAGCGCCAGAGGCACGACTTCATGGCAGTGAAGAGGAGACTGCGCACCGCGGGCCTCAAGTACTCCCTACTATTCCCTGCCAAGCTGAGAGTGGTGGCGGGAGCTAGCACTTACTTCTTCAACACACCCGAGGAGGCCGACGAGTGGCTGGACGGAGGCACGGACACGGCACCGAAACACTCTCACGGAGGCGAGACGAGGACCAGGCCACGAGCACCACGACGACGCCGCAGGCACAGGACCCAACAGTCCCAACGCGCGGAGGAGGGGGCGGGACTCTCCCCCACACTGGACCAGATGCTCCGAGAACAGCGCGATGCACTGCAGAAGGTCTCCCAAATAAGTAACTCATCCTCCCATGAGACGGCCCAGGAGGACGGCCGACAGCCGGTACCCAGCGACGACGACGAGGCCATATACGGGATCCCGAACTCACAGATCTCGATGGAACTGCCCATCGTCACGCCGCAAACCTCAGACCTGATCCACTGACCCTACGGGGGATGTCTGCATTGGCCTTGCCATGACGAGGGAGGGGTTGGCAGTGGTCGCCTGGACGATGGTGCGCAATCGGCGCCCGCCACTGCTGGGGCCGCCCCCCCCCCCCCCCCCCCCTGCCAGCTGATCGAACTGTGGACACCTGGAACAGTGAGTAATGCCCTTATGGCACTAGTGGTAGGCTGGGAGGGCGTTGAAGGGGTGGTCCTTTAGCGCGCATCTGCGCCTGGTCGCATACAGGATGGGCGATTTGGAGCATTGGACCGCAGTGGGCGGCCACTATTGTCCTGCATTGTATGGCTCAGGGAGGCGGCCTGCTTCCCCTAAAACTGACTATACATACATCCTGCCGAACTTGTGCTTAGCACACACTGCCCCTTGAACAAAGCGAGACTGTTCCTCTCTCTTGAGAGTATGGACGGTGGCCCGTTCCGCCACTGCCCTTTTGGTATTTTAGTGGGGTTAGCCCGCTGTTGGTTGTTGTTCTTTACTGTTTTTTTTCCCTGTCCTTATGTTTACCCAAACTTTGCTGAGTGTAATGTGGGGGGTGGGAACGGAAGAGCTGGGGGAGCCACTGCTGGGGCCTTTGGTGATGCCGCTGCTATTGGGAGGGTCAGGGGGGAATGTATATTGCTGCAATGTCTGCCATAAAAATATGCACGTGGAACATTAGAGGTATGCACACACCCGCGCGCAGGTACCAAATCTACTCCTACTTGAAGAGGCAGAACGTGCAGGTCGCGCTATTGCAGGAAACACACCTGAGTGGGGCGGAGGTGACAGCGCTGAGGCGGAGATGGAGGGGACAACTGTATGCCACTGAATACTCCTCGTACGCCCGCGGGGCGCTGCTATGGGTAAAACCGGGAACCCCCTTCGTGATGTCGGACGTACACATAGACGCGGAGGGGAGGTATGTCCTGGTGAAGGGTCGCATAGACGGGCAACCAGTGGTCCTGGCGTCCATTTACGCCCCAAACACGGATCAGGGCACCTTCCTGGCGCATATCTCAGGGAAATTAGCGCCCTGGCACGGCGTCCCATGGATCCTGGGGGGCGACTATAACGCGGTACTAGACCCAGTGCTGGACCGTTCGGTCCCGCCGAGGCCAGAGGCGACACCCCAGGGGGCCACGAGGGCACTCACACAGTGGGCGACCCAGTGGGGTCTGAAAGATGCATGGCGTGCGCACAATCCGAACACTAGGGTGTACTCGTACTTCTCAGGAGCACATGCATTACATGTCCGCCTCGACAGATACATGGTGTCAGCGGACATGTTGCCCCATATCACTGACTCACAATACCTGGGTAGGACACACTCCGACCACAACCCCCATACACTGCACATGGCCTGGGAACGCCCGCGCCCGCCAATCCCCACGTGGCGACTGCAACCTGCATTACTGCTAGACGCCCCCTTTAGAGATTCCCTACAGGCCAGCGTAGCGCAATACTTCGAAGATAACTCAGATACAGCATCCTCCCCGAGAGTAGAGTGGGACGCATTCAAGGTGGTGGTACGGGGACATTGCCTGAGCACTCAGGGGAGCATACGGTGGAAGTTGGAGGAGGACTTGCGCAGGGTGGAGGCGGACCTACTCGGCGGGGAGCAGGAGGCGGTGGAGGGTGCAGGTGACCGGCTGCAGGCGGCCCGGGCGGAGCACGAAACGCTACTGGAACGGCTGCGGCACGTCAACTTTGCGGCCCATTCGGCGCGGGTACACCAGCACGGTGACAAGCCCGGCAGGCTATTGGCCTGGTTAGTCAGGCAGGAGGAACGCACGGAGCCGGTCTCCGTCATCCGCACAGCTGAGGGAGACCTAGTGTACACCCAAAATAGGATACACCAAGCGTTTGTGGGACACTACCGGGCCCTATACAAGTCGCAACTGAGAGTAACTGCGGCCTACATAGCAGAATACCTGTCGGACATCCCGCTGCCCTCCCTTATAGGCTCACAACAGGACGCCCTGGGAGCGCCATTCTCCGCGGATGAAATACGCGAGGCCATCTTCGCACTGTCCAACGGCAAATCACCTGGCCCGGATGGACTGCCCGCCGAATTTTTTAAGGCGTGTTCAGACACGCTGGTTCCGGAGTTGCTCAAGTTGTACAACACAGCAATGGAAGAATCAACACTCCCAGACTCGCTTAACGAGGCAAACTTGGTCTCGCTGCTGAAGCCAGGCAGGGATGGCGCACTCATGGGGTCCTACAGACCGTTGGCCATGCTAAATACCGATTATAAAATTTTCACCTCACTCCTGGCCCGCCGCCTGGCCCTGGAGGCACCTACTCTGATACACGCCGATCAAAATGGCTTCATGCCGGCGCGGAGCACGTCTCGTAATCTACGCCGCCTCTTCCGGATTCAGGAAGCGGCTCTGACGCATTGGCCTAGATCGGGGTGCCTGGTCCTGGACCTGGAGAAGGCCTTCGATTCGGTAGAGTGGCCATACCTGGGAGCCGTGCTGGACAGATTTGAGGTGGGAGATGCATTTGCCGACATGGTCGGTCTGCTCTACCAGAGACCCAGTGTCCGAGTGCGGACGGGAAGGCTGCTGTCGGAGAAGATCGAGGTGCGCAGAGGCACCAGGCAAGGCTGCCCCCTGTCCCCCCTCCTCTTCTCCTTAGCCATCGAACCACTAGCAGCTCTGCTACGGGACAGAGGAGCGGAATGGGGGATCCCGTTGGCTGACGGAACGCACATAGTCTCACTCTACGCAGACGACCTGCTGCTTTATGTGCGGGACCTCACCGCGGTGCCAGCCGAGCTATCGGACGTCTTCCAGAACTTCGCAGAGGTCTCGGGCCTCAGGGTCAACTGGGCCAAGTCCGGGGCATACTCGTTTAACCGTGATCAGGAGGAATGCGATGTGCATCTTGGAGGGGCCAGGCTCGCTTGGTACCCGACCACGTTTAAATACCTAGGACTGCACATCTACAGAGACCCACAGGATTTACTAGAGGGCAACCTGGTGCGCGCCATTTCTTCTCTGCGAGCCCAGATGTCCTTCTGGAAAACCCTTCCGCTGAACGTGCCCAGCCGCGTCGCTCTTACTAAAATGATAGCGCTCCCTAGGCTGCTATACTACTTCGCGAATATCCCCACGTATGTCCCCACGCGGATATTCCGCGATCTGGAATCAATGCTCCGTGGCTTGATCTGGAACACGGGGCGACCTCGAGTGGCGCTGGCTAAACTGTACTCCCCGACCGCGGAGGGCGGACTGGCTGTCCCCAACATGGAGCTGTATTACCTGGCCGCGCAGCTCCAATGGGTGACGTACTGGCTCAGCGATGCACATCTGGACGATACGGCCACTGCGGACTACCAGTGGACACATCCCCAGACCTGCGCCCTGTTTCACCCATTGACCAAGGGACCCCGTCCCCTGCCCATGCATGTGGCCGTGGCCCGCAAATGCTTTCTCCGCAGCCTGAAGCTGACGCACAATACCAGGCCATATGCTCCTGCCCTCCCCCTGCTGGGCACCCCCAGGAGGAGCGGGATGGTTACGCAGCGCAAACTGGACCACTGGGTCACGGCTGGTGTAGAGACCATGGGTGACCTGTATTCCGACGGAGTCCTGCTCTCATTTGCGGAGTTATCTGACACCACGGGACTCCCGGCCGGGCAGTTCCTACTCCATGCATCGGTACTGCGGGCATACACTGACTCCTGGGGTGACATCCAGGATGAACCGCCAATGCACCACCTGGTCCAATATCTACATGTAATGGGCAGAGGCTCGCACATCACGCATTGGTTGGCGCAGGCGCTTCTTATCCACACGCAGAAACCCACGCAGCAGATTAGGGCTAAATGGGCGGCGCACCGTGGGAGGGACTGGACGGACAAGGAGTGGAACCTAGTACTGGCTAGCCCCGTGAACATCCCCCGCAATTCCCGCTTCCGTGTCATCCAACTATACATCTTGCACCAGGCATACCTAACGCCAGACAGAATAAACAGATACTTCGCAGTCGACACTGCTGCTTGTCCCAGATGTGACCTGTTAGGCGCAGACATCCTGCACATGCTTTGGCACTGCCCAACCCTGACCGCGTACTGGGGGGAGGTGACCTCACTCCTGAATCACAGCACGGGCCCGGGCCTGCCGGACACGTGGGAGGCGTGCATCCTCGGCCTCTATAAAAGAACCAAGCTAAACAAAACGCAGGCACGGTTCTGGGATCTGGGCCTCGTTACGGCCAAACGGCTGATTACGCGACACTGGAAGCGACGGGAACCACCCACCCCAAAACACTGGTTCGCATCCTTTACCAACTGGGCCGGGGCGGAAGGCACGGCGCTCCGCCGGGAAGAAATAGCGGGCCTGCGGCAGTTCCCGATAGCTCAGCTCTGGGATGGCATCCTGGGGTCCCTGAAGGGGGAGGGCACTGTCAGAGGGCTCACGTAGACTAGGTGAAGCCGGAGGTGGGTCACAGGGGCTAATGCTGTATCGCAGGAATCATCGCAAGCGGCGCCACCCCCCCCCCACCCTACCCCCCCCCCCTGACGCAGACAAGAAACAGCCAGCGCGTAAACCTCGGATACGACCCAACGCCCACGCAGGCGCCCGTCAGCGGCCATTGCCCAGCAGCGCGCCCCAAGCATAAAACTGCTGACATCGCCCCCGCAAGCACACTCCACCCCCCCCCCACCCACTATCACATATATGTTTACATGTTTGTAGTATCGGACCCCTGCTCACGGACGGTGGCCTCTCTGCCCCCTCGTGTTGAAGTGGGCAGGAGCCGCTGACGGCACTACGGATGGCGACTGCAGGCGTGGACGCTGATAGCCACACCGGCAGCGAGGCTCCTCCACCTGAATGCCACATGCTCCACTAACAAGGCCGGCGACCGATGGCACATCATGGCCCGCAGGGGCTATCCCACTCCAAGTTCAGGCACACTTGCGCGCGCACACCTCTGACCTCCAGTTGCACTGTAACAGCATCGGCAAACAACACACCGTACAGAGGTGGCACCTACTAACACCGTGCCTGTGGGACAGACTTCGAGTGGGGAAGCCGCGATAGGAACATTGGGACGCACCGATACGAACTGTTTTGTTTAGTTTGCCAATTTTATGGCTCAGTTCTAGGAAAAATGAAAAATGAGGCGTCATTTATGGACTTTCCCTTTCTTGACCTAAGAAATTGTGATTATCTTCTCCATGTCCTAGCACACCGGGGACACAAGGGACGCAATGACATGCCCTTTTTGTGATGGCCCACACACCCACGATTTACCGTTCATTTGCAGCCGGCCCGCAGGGTTGTAGGCTTTGCTATGTGTACTGTACCTTTGAACATTAATAAACGTCTTCAAAAAAAAAAAAAAAAAAAAAATGAAGTACTCGGGTGCGGCTGTGTGTGTGCCTGGGAAGCTGGGGTGAAGTGACAGGGGGTGACAGACAGAGGGTGACAGACAGAGGGTGAGAGAGGGAGGGTGACAGAGAGAGGGAGACAGAGAGAGGGAGACAGAGAGACAGAGAGAGGGAGACAGAGAGAGAGGGATGAACAGAGTGAATGAGACAGAGGGAGAGAGAGAGAGAGAGAGAGAGAGAGAGAGAGCGAGAGAGAGGGGGAGACAGAGATGGAGGGAGACAGAGAGAGAGAGAGTAGGCGGGAGACAGAGACAGAAAGAGATAGAGACAGACAGAGACAGATAGAGCCAGAGACAGGGACAGGAGAAGACAGGCAGAGACAGACAGAGAGACGGAGAGGGAGACAGAGGGAGGGAAACAGGGACAGACAAATAGAGGCAGAGACTAAGACTGGCAGAGAGACAGAGAGGGAGACAGAGGGAGCGAGAGAGAGAGAGAGGGAGGGAGACAGAGGGTGACAGAGGGTGGGAGACAGAGAGAGCGAGAGAGGGAGACAGAGGGAGACAGAGCGAGAGGGAGACAGAGCGAGAGGGAGACAGAGAGAGAAGGAGACAGAGAGAGAGGGAGACAGAGAGAGAGGGTGACAGAGAGAGGGAGACAGAGAGAGGGAGACAGAGGGAGGGAGGCAGAGGGAGGGAGGCAGAGGGAGGGAGACAGACTGAGGGAGACAGACTGAGGGGGACAGAGAGAGGGGGACAGAGAGACGGGGACAGAGAGAGGAGGACAGACAGAGGGGGACAGACAGAGGGGGACAGACAGAGGGAGACAGACAGAGGGAGACAGACAGAGGGAGACAGACAGAGGGAGGGCAACAGAGGTAGACAGACAGGGGGAGGGAGAGAAAGGGAGGGAGACAGAGAGAGAGAGGGAGGGAGACAAGAGGGAGGGAGACAAGAGAGAGGGAGACAAGAGGGAGGGAGACAGAGGGAGGGAGACAGAGGGAGGGAGACAGAGGGAGGGCGACAGACAGGGAGACAGACAGAGGGAGACAGAGGGAGGGAGACAAAGGGAGGGAGACAAAGGGAGAGAGGGCGACAAAGAGTGAGGGAGACAGAGGGAGGGAGACAAAGAGAGAGAGAGAGGGAGACAGAGACAAAGAGAGAGAGACAGAGGGAGGCAGACAGAGAGGGAGACAGACAGAGGGCGACAGACAAAGGGAGACAGATAGACAGAGGGAGACAGACAGAGGGAAGAGGGCAACAGAGGGAGGTAGACCGAGGGAGGGAGACAGAGGGAGAGAGACAGAGGGAGAGGTAGACAGTGGAGGAGAGAGGGAGGGAGACAGGGAGAGAGATGGAGGGAGACAGAGAGGGAGGGAGAGAGGGAGGGAGACAGGGAGAGAGATGGAGGGAGACAGAGAGGGAGGGAGAGAGAGAGAGACAGAGGGAGACAGAGAGATGGAGAGGGAGAGATGGACAGAGATAGAGAGAGGGAGGGAGACAGATAGAGAGAGGGAGGGAGACAGCGAGAGAAGGAGGGAAACAGAGAGAGAGAGGGAGAGAGAGAGAGAGAGAGAAAAAGAGAGAGAGAGAGAAAGAGAAAGATAGATGTGTGTAGGCCGGGTCTGGTGGCTCAGTGGATGAAGACGGCCGCTGCCGGGTATGTGTTCAACCTCATGGTCATAGTTTTTTTTGTTGCAAGCCCCACCCCCCTCCCCCACTGACCCCGCCCCCACTGGTGCGACCTTCGGCCACAAACCACACTGTAAATTTGGCCCCTGAGAGAAAGTTTGTGAGTACCCATGCTCTAGAACCACATCAACCTGATTTAGAATGGTTTTTTTTTTTCCGGCCATTTTTAGTTTTTCCATCTGTTTTATTGTAGTTGCCAGGTCGTCTGCTGTGGCGCCTCACAAGATTTTTCTCTTCCCCTTATGGGTTTCTTTGTTTATTTAAGCTCTTTGTCTTATAAGATTTTTGTAATGTATTGAATACTTGTTTTCAACCATGTCGGAGGATGGTGATGAAGTTAAAATTTTGCCCCCCCCCTGGAAACATTTCTGCGGACGCCCATGCAGCCAGTCCGTTTGTGTGCAGCTTACTGTCGGCGGCATTTCGACCTTGTTTCAAATGTTGAGGTCTCATCAGGGCAGGTGATAACAAGAGCCCCGAGTGGTGATCCGTGACCCGGAAGGTAACCTATGTGGATTCGAGTAAGCAGTGTGGCACCGAGGGTGGGTATAAGATGCTACTTACTAAATGGGTCAACCCAGGGCTTTAAGTGGGATGAAAACCCGTGTGTGTCTTTCAAGTGGGCGTGACCGTTGTAATTAAGGGCATGGCTTAAAAATGCAAAAGCTAAAAATCTGTGCTTAGCATAGTGTGCCGCCCGACTGGTATTTTGCTGCTTCTCTCATTGTATCTGGATATATAATGCAACAAGTAACATTATACCTACACCATTCCAGGACTATTGGCTTTGTCAATGGTTGTTAGTTGTATAAGGAAAAAAAGGAACAACCACTGCTTCATTGAATATATTTTTGAAAATGCTTCAGTTCTGAAATGATGAGAGTGAGATTTAACTAAAACGAGTCTCTTTGAAGTTAAATCAAAAGCAGTGAAGGGTGGCACTGCTGCAGAGTTAAGACTTTTTTTTCACCCTGAGGGTGAGGGCGTAAATGGAACGCCCGATAGGGACCAATCCCAGTCAGCAGCTGCTTTTTAGAACTATATTTACAACAAGGGGTGGTGAGGGACAGAGTCTCTGAATTAAACAGAATACTCTCACCCAGTCAAGTGATCAGGGCTAGATCCAACACCGTTTTTTAGCTCACTGCACCATCCCAGTTTCAGAACCTGGCTGTATGCAAATTAGTCTGTTCCTGTCCCAGTGCATGATGGGAACAGGGCAAACCAAACTACAAAAGCCAATTCTTACACTGGGAAGGAAACAAGCTACCGGGGACCGGTTTCTGGCATTTCAGCCTCTTCGGCCCGGCTTGCTTGAATCCTGATGGTGCAATGAGCAAGGGACTCACATCTGAGTATACCCTTCCACGCTTAGGGTGGACAAAAATATTTACAACAAGGGGTGGTGAGGGACAGAGTCTCTGAATTAAACAGAATACTCTCACCCAGTCAAGTGATCAGGGCTAGATCCAACACCGTTTTTTAGCTCACTGCACCATCCCAGTTTCAGAACCTGGCTGTATGCAAATTAGTCTGTTCCTGTCCCAGTGCATGATGGGAACAGGGCAAACCAAACTACAAAAGCCAATTCTTACACTGGGAAGGAAACAAGCTACCGGGGACCGGTTTCTGGCATTTCAACCTCTTCGGCCCGGCTTGCTTGAATCCTGATGGTGCAATCGGTTTTGGCCACTATAGGTGTGGCAGGGTATACTCAGACATGAGTCCCTTTCTCACTGCTCCATCAGGATTCAAGCAAGCCGGGCCGAAGAAGGCTGAAATGCCAGAAACCGGTCCCCGGTAGCTTGTCTCCTTTCTGGTGAAGAATTGGCTTGGTAGTTTAGTCTGCCCTGTTCCCATGATGCACTGGGCCAGGGACAGACTGATTTGCATATAGCCAGGTTCTGAGCTGGGATGGGGCAGTGAGATAAATAACGGTGATGGATCAAGCCCTGATCTTTGGACTGGGTAAGAGTGGTCTGTTTAACTCAGACACTCTGTTCATCACCACCCCCTTTTTGTAAATCGTTTTTGGCCACTATAGGTGTGGCAGGGTATACTCAGACATGAGTCCCTTTCTCACTGCTCCATCAGGATTCAAGCAAGCCGGGCCGAAGAAGGCTGAAATGCCAGAAACCGGTCCCCGGTAGCTTGTCTCCTTTCTGGTGAAGAATTGGCTTGGTAGTTTAGTCTGCCCTGTTCCCATGATGCACTGGGCCAGGGACAGACTGATTTGCATATAGCCAGGTTCTGAGCTGGGATGGGGCAGTGAGATAAATAACGGTGATGGATCAAGCCCTGATCTTTGGACTGGGTAAGAGTGGTCTGTTTAACTCAGACACTCTGTTCATCACCACCCCCTTTTTGTAAATCGTTTTTGGCCACTATAGGTGTGGCAGGGTATACTCAGACATGAGTCCCTTTCTCACTGCTCCATCAGGATTCAAGCAAGCCGGGCCGAAGAAGGCTGAAATGCCAGAAACCGGTCCCCGGTAGCTTGTCTCCTTTCTGGTGAAGAATTGGCTTGGTAGTTTAGTCTGCCCTGTTCCCATGATGCACTGGGCCAGGGACAGACTGATTTGCATATAGCCAGGTTCTGAGCTGGGATGGGGCAGTGAGATAAATAACGGTGATGGATCAAGCCCTGATCTTTGGACTGGGTAAGAGTGGTCTGTTTAACTCAGACACTCTGTTCATCACCACCCCCTTTTTGTAAATCGTTTTTGGCCACTATAGGTGTGGCAGGGTATACTCAGACATGAGTCCCTTTCTCACTGCTCCATCAGGATTCAAGCAAGCCGGGCCGAAGAAGGCTGAAATGCCAGAAACCGGTCCCCGGTAGCTTGTCTCCTTTCTGGTGAAGAATTGGCTTGGTAGTTTAGTCTGCCCTGTTCCCATGATGCACTGGGCCAGGGACAGACTGATTTGCATATAGCCAGGTTCTGAGCTGGGATGGGGCAGTGAGATAAATAACGGTGATGGATCAAGCCCTGATCTTTGGACTGGGTAAGAGTGGTCTGTTTAACTCAGACACTCTGTTCATCACCACCCCCTTTTTGTAAATCGTTTTTGGCCACTATAGGTGTGGCAGGGTATACTCAGACATGAGTCCCTTTCTCACTGCTCCATCAGGATTCAAGCAAGCCGGGCCGAAGAAGGCTGAAATGCCAGAAACCGGTCCCCGGTAGCTTGTCTCCTTTCTGGTGAAGAATTGGCTTGGTAGTTTAGTCTGCCCTGTTCCCATGATGCACTGGGCCAGGGACAGACTGATTTGCATATAGCCAGGTTCTGAGCTGGGATGGGGCAGTGAGATAAATAACGGTGATGGATCAAGCCCTGATCTTTGGACTGGGTAAGAGTGGTCTGTTTAACTCAGACACTCTGTTCATCACCACCCCCTTTTTGTAAATCGTTTTTGGCCACTATAGGTGTGGCAGGGTATACTCAGACATGAGTCCCTTTCTCACTGCTCCATCAGGATTCAAGCAAGCCGGGCCGAAGAAGGCTGAAATGCCAGAAACCGGTCCCCGGTAGCTTGTCTCCTTTCTGGTGAAGAATTGGCTTGGTAGTTTAGTCTGCCCTGTTCCCATGATGCACTGGGCCAGGGACAGACTGATTTGCATATAGCCAGGTTCTGAGCTGGGATGGGGCAGTGAGATAAATAACGGTGATGGATCAAGCCCTGATCTTTGGACTGGGTAAGAGTGGTCTGTTTAACTCAGACACTCTGTTCATCACCACCCCCTTTTTGTAAATCGTTTTTGGCCACTATAGGTGTGGCAGGGTATACTCAGACATGAGTCCCTTTCTCACTGCTCCATCAGGATTCAAGCAAGCCGGGCCGAAGAAGGCTGAAATGCCAGAAACCGGTCCCCGGTAGCTTGTCTGCTTTCTGGTGAAGAATTGGCTTGGTAGTTTAGTCTGCCCTGTTCCCATGATGCACTGGGCCAGGGACAGACTGATTTGCATATAGCCAGGTTCTGAGCTGGGATGGGGCAGTGAGATAAATAACGGTGATGGATCAAGCCCTGATCTTTGGACTGGGTAAGAGTGGTCTGTTTAACTCAGACACTCTGTTCATCACCACCCCCTTTTTGTAAATCGCTTTTTAGAACTGTCAGTGCGGAGCACCGGCAGGACCTGGCCCACTTAAAGCCCTGGGTCAACTTTGACTCATCAAGCAGTGCCACAAATGTAACTGGAGTCCTAAAAATCGGGTTGGATAGCCACATGTCAATTACAGTGCGAAGCAAAACATGGACGGTTGCTGTCTAGTAGACAGGAATACTTTGTTTCACTCAAATCAAGGGTGCGGGACATCAAGGTCTCACAACTGCGGGATATCTCTATGGAGGTGGGATGTGAATCCTAGGAACAGTGCGACTGTCAACCTGTCTGTTTACATAACATAGGTTAGGATCATGGATTCAGCCATGTGGCCGCTCTAAATAGTCGGGAGACATCATTTACAACGAAGCGCTACAACGCATTTCTTAACAACGCGGTCGTTACAACCACCGCGTTGTTACAATGCGAACCATTATATCGGAAGTCTGTACAACGGTTTGCTGTAGAAGGCAGAAGGTGTTGGATCAACAATGCAACACCTTCCCTACTGTTGCACAAACTGGAGTAGGAATAGTAAATTATACTATTCCTAAATCCAGTGCGCCCCTACAGCAAGTCATTGTAACTACTCTGTTGTAATGGAGTGCATTGTAGCGCTATCGTTGTAAAGAGGTATATTTGTTTAGAATTAATTACTCCTACTTTCTGGGATTTGGAGGTTCCCGTTAAGCATTATGAGTTTGGATTTAAATGTCGTAGCATGCAAAGTGCATTTGGCCAAAAAGGTCTGGCCTAGCTAAAGGTGTAACTACAATGGTAACATCCCATACTATCGTTTTTAGTTTATTCTGGGGGAATGTTCACTAATGGCTGATTAATTCAAGTATATCATACATTCCCTCAGTGAGATGTGCCATTGTTATGACCCGACCAGGGTCCCATAGGTTACAATGACTGGGAATGAAGGTGCACCCCACTGATGAGTCATCAGGAGTACCAACAGGAATGAAACCAGTCTGTTCCCATTCAGGGGGTACGTAGACTCGCAGTTAGGATTTATTTTTCGTTTGGGGTATAACAGGCAACGAAACAAAAATGTCAGTGGTCATGCCAGAGGGGGCCAATGCAAAACATCAGACAAGTAGCACTACCCACAGTACCCAGTTCATCCACATTAACAGATAATGCAGATAACATAATATCAAATCCCCAAACTAGAGGTTCAATCAGAGGAGCACCCTGAAAGATGTACACCACTCAGGGAGAGCGCCAGAGCGGGGTCGAATTATATCTCTGAAAGCTTATCAGCCATTGTACCCCAAACTTGAATGTCTTCAGAGGCTTTTCCATCCGTGTGCACCATTTTGAGTCATGTTCCTCTGACATCTTTGTACCCCAACTACTTTATTTTAGGACCTTCGGGTTGAGTCCAGTGTATCATTATTCTACATTTCGCGAACAACACCATCAGGAATGCGAACTGAAACTGGATTTTTCTTTTTTTGTGCTTAGGGTGTAGGCCCAATATACAGTTCTTCAAGGAACAGTCCACCGTCAGTGATGGTATTGCACACAAGGTCTGAGTCACCGCCCCCAAGAGTCCCCAATTCCCAGTCAGGACTGGATCATATGATGAAGGTCCGCTGCAGAATACATCTGGGAAACCCCCCATTTGCATCAGGTGGATTTTACTGAGGATATGTGGTGTTAAGTAGGTTCGATGGAGATGGTTAAATTGCACCAAGCAGAATCTGGCAATACTAGAAACCCCTTTATGGTACCTCAGTAACCGCTTCTACACCAAGTCATTAAGGGGGTCTCCAAGCTTACGTTCCCATTTAGCGTGTGTTGGCAAAGGGGCATGTGTCATGTCCTGAAGCATTGACCTATAAATCAAAAGGACACATCTCTCTCCGTCCTGAAACCCCACTATGGCATTAAGAGTGATTGATTCCGGAAATTACCCCTGAAAGCCCAGCCAACACCTGAGCAGTGAAGAAGTCAACTTAGCAAAGGTTAGCAATTGTCACAGTCCAATCTGAAATTTAAGTCTAGCCTCAATAAATGTGAAAAACACCTCCCTTGATACAGGTCAGCATCACCCAGTAGCATCCCTCATGCCAGCCCGTCTTTTGGGTTATTGGTTTAAGATATTGAAAGCTCAGGCGAGTCCATAGAAGACACAAATGGATTACCCCCACCACGAGCCTACAAAAGCAGTCCCAGATCTGAGATATCAGGGGCCATTTTTATAAAATGTTGGCTTAAGTCTGTCCATGACAAGAGTCTTCCCACTTTGCATATCGCTCAGAGCTGTGTACAGTTCTACTTATTATGGGTTGATCTAGTTCTTCCCCCAAGTCCATCAGTAGGTGAGGCACCCGCAGTCCTTAAATATGCATTGAGTTTGTGTGCGTCAGGCATCCCCTCTTGGGCATATACAATTTGAAGGTGTCATTGGAATACCCCATTTATAGCATCCTGCATCTGGTGAATGCAGCCTCCAGCATCAGTACTACAAGCAACACATGTCCTGCCGAGCTCCTTATGGAGGAGCTAAACCAGGAATGCTCAAGACTTATCCCCCTTCCTATGTAGCCTCCGTCAAAGTGTCCAGCATGAGCACATGTCCAATCCAACAACCAAGTAGAGTCCCTCTGTGCTAGGTGGGCTATCATTCCACTATTCAAGAAGATTGAGAAAATATTTAGTTCCTACTTAGCCAGGTATTTTTTAACCTTAGAGAAGACCCTCCCAACTCTTGTACCATCTATCGCTTTATAGTAATCGATACACAAAGTGCGCTCACATCTTCGTCGGTCGCAGCACGCCCCGTCCTGCAGCGGGATGGAAAGAACCCTATGATGAAGCATGCCACCATAGGACATCTTGGTGGCTGAGGGTTATTTTAAGAAAACTTTCTGTTTTCCCTAACTAGAAAAGATAGCTCATCCAGCATAGAGGGACTCTTCTTGGTTGTTAAAGTAAAGGGGGTTGAGTCCTCTGTATCCTGACCTCTTTCTCCCCCTTTGTTTTCATTTACTTGTCCAATTCATCATAGGACTCAATGAATTGGCGCTTTAAGTGTACTAGGATCCTAGTGTCACCCTTGAGAGTGAAATCCACATCTCAACATCATCTGTTTACCCAGCTGACTCTACCTTCCAAGTTGCCTAACCAAACCCACTGTTCTGCCGAAGGCAGCCCACCAGACCACCACCGCCATTGCCTCCATTTCGAAAGCCCCCCTGTGGTAACCTGAAGGGGATGAGCAGCGAGCTCTTTCTCAGCAAAGACCTGGGTCCGCAACCTACAAGTGGGGATGCATGAGCGCTCCTGGCCCCATCGGAGCATCAGTACCAATAGGGAGTGGTTGGAGAGGGGCCTCCCATATATTTCACCTCAAGGCAGTTGGTTCAAATTTGACGGCTAAGAAAACAAATCCAATCTTCTTTGAGAGCCATATTTTGTCGAATATTATAAATAAATCCTATCCTGTGAGTACCGAAGCCAATGGCATCCGTCAAAAGCAGATGATCTAAAACTTCAACCAACTGAGGAGACATCGAAGTGTGAGAGCCATTTATTGGCAGATTAATGTCCATCGTAGGAGACACAACACAATTGAAGTCTCCCACCCACATGGGACATCCAAATAGGGCAGTGTCAATCCCTGAGGCTTCGGGATGAACACAAAATCGTCTACATTGTGGCCATATACATTTAAGGAGACAGATAGGTCCCCCTCCAGAACACTCCCAATCATAAAATACCAGCCATCATGGTCCCGGACCACCTCATTACCTCTGAAAGGCAGCCTTCCATCCACCCAGACTGACACCCTTAGGGCATAAGATGAATAAACTGTGGCATATAGCTGGCCTTCCACTCTGCAGCCATTTTAACGGTAACAAGAAAAAATACCGAATTCAAAATATAGAATTACCAAAATATCGAAGTCAAAATATAGAATGGACAAAATATCGAATGGACAGAATATAGTGGTGAAAAATATCGAATTGAAGGTAAGTAATTTAATATCGAATAGTAATTTTTACCCCTACGCTATCCAACGCTTTCCCTACTGTTGCACTCTCTGGAGTGGGAATAGTCATTTTTACCCCTACACTATCCAACACTTTCCCTACTGTTGCACTCTCTGGAGTGGGAATAGTAATTTTTACCCCTACGCTATCCAGCGCTTTCCCTACTGTTGTACTCACTGGAGTGGTAATAGTAAATGTTATATTTATTATTTAATTAATTTTAAATTACTTTTAAGACATTTAAAAAAATTCGATATTTTGATTAACTATATTTTTTTAACTATATTTTTGATTCGATATTTTCGTACTTACCTGTTTGTGGATAGGAATTCGATATTTTTGCATTCTATATATTTTTTTCCGATATTTTGGTAATTCTATATTTGTGTATTCAATATTATGTCAGTGATCCATTTTAAAATGTTCCTGGAAAGTGAGGTGTGTCCCCTGAAGAAACGCTATACCAGCATGTTGCTGTTTAATGTAGGAGAAAATACTATGCCTCTTCATATAGTTCTTTATGCCCCGTACATCAAAGGTAAATATCTTAATGCCGTGCCCCACAGCAATGCAACGTTATCTGATGGGTCTCTCACCCATCCACACTTTTGCATGTGGTCAAAACAGCAGGATTAAGAGTCGTGCCAATATAGAAACTATGGTCAGCGGATCGAACTTCTCTAGTCAGGCGCCTATCAGTGAAAACCTTGCCTTCCACACCCCCATCCCATGGATGCTAAATTTGACTGCAAACCCAAAGCATTAAAGCATCAGCCAGTTACCTCTGTCCCTACAATTTTAACATCAACAGGACTCCAGTTAGTATCATGGAGCCCACACAATCAATCACTCAATATCCGAGTCCAGCTCTCCCTACCCCCCAAACATAAACTCCCAGTAAGTTAAAACATCCACAACAAATACAAAAGTAAGCAACAAAACAACAATATCTGATCTGTGCAAGACATGTCCACTTCAGACCATCTAGAACACCAGTCGTGTGTGTTCCACTCCCTGGCGTTTAGCCAATAAGAGGTGTTTGCATGGGTTAGTCACAGGTAGTATTGTCCTGTATACATTAAGGGTGATACCAACAGTTATCATGTAAAAGGATGTTGGATGGCATAGCTGCTGCAAGGTACAATCATAGGGCTTGTACAGTTCAGGGGATTAGTCACTACAATCCTTTGCAATCCGTGTGCCACCAGTAGGGACCTTTATGCGTTGCGTGGACCACTCTGGTAGCATAACTTCATGGGCCACTGACGAATGAGTCTGCGTTTTGTTTGTGCATAGCAAACCCGCACATCAAGGGCCTCTCAGGCAGCCTCAGCCTTCTAGCCAGTCCGCGGTAAGTTCAGGGGCGAAAAGAAGTGTGTCTTGTTCTCTTTAATGACTATAGGCTTGGCTGGGCAAAGGAACATATATTTTAAGGCCTTTCTTCCTAAGCCTTGTCTTGATGGCCTCAAAGGATTTCCTGCCCTGCTGGATCCGCCAAGTGTATTCTGGGTAGACATGTATGGTTGTCCCCTCATAACGTGTTGCACCTATGTGGTGAGCCAATTGCAGGATAGCATCCCTATCACACAAACTAAGGAGGCGTGCTATGACTGTCCTCAGAGGGACTCCAGATCTCTCAGTGGGGGAGCAGGAGCCCTATGTTCACTCTCAATCAATAAATAATTGGACAAGCCCTTAGGTTTTAACATAGTTAGCATCCATTCTTACAAAAAGAGCTCCGCAGATGGCCCTTCCAACCTCTCTGGGGAGCCCAAAAGCAGTGCAAATTATTACACCTGGATCTGCCCTCTGTGTCCTTGGCTTAATCCTGTAGGGCCCTTTCCGCTTCCTGCAATTTGTTCACTGTTGTCCGCATCTTCTGTATATTCGTCTGAAGAGTGGACACTATGTCCTCTATGGCTTTAGTCCTGTCAGAGAGTCCCACAAGGTCCGTTCTAAGCAGGTTCATTTTGGTTGCCATTGTGTCTATTCTGTGTCCCAAGGCCTGGCATAAGCTTGTGATGGCTCGCATTATGTAAGCGGTCGATGACTCTTTGCTTTGACCGCCACCCTCTGTTGTAGATAAAGGGTCATTCATGCCGCCCGGGCATTGCATCTGTGCATTGCATTTATTGTTCTGTTCAGGTTTGCGATGTTTCCTCTTCACCATGGTGTAATTATAGTGGGCCACAAACACAGGGCTGCGCCACTCTGCAAACATGCCTTCTGGCGCACTACTGGTTTGGGGATGAAGTCCTCTTTGATGCTGAAGGAACTTGGTGGCCACAAAGCCTTCTTGGTACCTCCAGTAAATCCTACACAGCGGGATTCCCGAAAGCTGGTCGGAGGCCTGCCCATTTTCTCTACCATTCTGCAAATGTGAGTACTTCTTAAAAAACCATAGAAATTTTCTGAAAAAAACAAAGATTACAGGGAAGTTATAGTTAGGAAGTAGCACTTAAAAAACCTTAGAAATTCACTGAAAAAAACACCACAGGTTACAGGGATGTTATAGTTAGGGAAGGGAATAAACAAACTCAGAAATTCACTGAAAAAAACGAAGGTTAAAGGGGAGTTATAGTTAGGCTTAGGTTTCTCTCATACAAAACCAGTGAAATTTAGAGCTAACTATAACTTGCGCGCTTGCAATACACTACTCAAGGCCTCACATATTACATCACTCATGACATGGTCAGTAACATCACTGATGACATCTCAAATTACATCACTGATGATATCATCCACAGAACCACTTATGCACACACACCCCCATAAAATCTTTCATACACCAACTCCCACAAAACCATTCACAAACCCATTCACAGACCTATACCAGTACTTACATACCCACTCACTGAATCATAGATCTGCTCACACTTACCCACACAGCCACTCACTTGAGATGTCATCAGTGATGTCACTGACCAAGTCATGAGTGATGTAATATGAGAGGTCATAAGCAGATTATTACGGGGGCACCAGTTATAGTTAGCTCACCTAACTATAGCTGCTGAATTTCACTGATTAAATACGAGTGAATCCTAAGCCTAACTATAGCATCCCTGTAACCTTTGTTTTTTCTGTAAATATATATATATATATATATATTACCTACTGGCGGTCGCCAGTAGGTAGTTATAGTTAGGACCAAGTTTCCATAGGAAGAACATTTTTTGTTTTGCTTATAACTTTGGCGTCGTTTGATGAATCTTCATGACATTTTCCAAACTAATTCTTTGTTCATATCAGCTCCTATGTTGACAGTTTGGGGGTGATTCGTCAAGGGGGGCTGAGAAAAAAGGGGGGTCCCAAAACGTGTTTTCTCCATGTTAATTTCCATAGGAAACTTTAGACAAGGCTACAGGTCGAACAGGTGAACGCAATTACCCCAAATTTGGCAGGGGGAAGGGTCTTGGTCTAGAAAGCACGATTTTGTTTATTTGGTGTAAACCTGTTCAGTAGTTTTTGAGAAATATCGAAATTTACAGATATCGATATTTGGGAATTCTGCCATCTAATTGGCTTAGGAGTTATTGGTGGCGAGCGCTGCGAGCGGTTGCAACTAGGAAGAGTTGGACGCCAATTTGTGATTCTTTTCAAGCGAGTAAGGGGAAAAAAGGGCGAAAAAAGTAGAAAAGAGGAAGGTAGGAGCACTGTAACCACTGAGGGGTGTTTAGGGTGTGCCATAGAGGGGGTGCGAAGCGAACTATTCATACCTACCGGCCTGAAAGTGCTGTGCTATGGAAATTAAGTGAGGTGTTGCCTAGAGTCTGATTCTGCTAAGGTGAGCTTCTGCGGGACTCTGGGATTAAAGCGTAAGCCCAAACTGTGTGTCTTATGCTGTGAAGTCACGTGGCCTGGCCGCTGCAGCACACCTGTGGAAGTAGTGTCAACGTGTGTTTATATCTATTAAGATGGACTACTGACCACCGCTGGTCTGAAACTCCTGGGGTACGGAAAATATGTGAGGTATTGTCTAGAGTCTCATGGTGCTAAGCTGAGGTGCTACCGGACTCTGGGATTTTAAGGGATGATGTTAGATACACATTGATAACAGTTCACAGGATTGTAAATGCTCTTCACTATTCCTTCTTGATGCCTTTTTAAACCATGTATTCGATGTATCACTGTTAGATTCAGAGATGTCACATGTGCTTCATTTTGAAGTAAGTTAACAAAATGAGATGGTAAACAAGAGCAATTTAAACTGTACAAAGTGTGCACGAAGGCAAAAAGAAGTGAGGGACATTCAGATTTGGCCTTTACAAATGTGTACTTCTGCAGTCTGGAAAAAATGGTACAAAATGTTGATTAAGATTTTACAATCAAGATGTTCAGGACTAATGGTCGGTTCAGATGATGCATCCAGACAGACTAGTGACATAGTGATCCACACGAAGCATTGTGAAGATGCAGTCATTGAACTTTTTTTTTTTACTTCTGTTTATTATTTTTCAGGTTAACAGGTACGATATTGGCATCTTAAAGCCATGGAAACACAGATCAGGTTCATTGCAACAGTACATACATTACTTGATCTCCCCAGCAAATCTCAGCAGTGGTACAACATAATAGTGATTACTGCACACATTTCAGGGTTCTTGGACAATCCGCCTCTGCATCCTCTTACAATGTTACAATATTACTTCTCTTTCATATGTGTGTATCTAAACATCTATACACATACATGTCTGAAGCATTTTGTCCACTCCTGCTACGATCGGCATCATTAGGCATATTTATTATCGTGACCATCTCCCTTCTTCCTGCCCTAATTCTTAGGAATGCACTCTTATTTCACTCCATACCACTATGCCCTTTATCACACTAGTTCGCGTCCCTCGGATGGGCAATCAAGTAGCACTGCAATGGGGCCCATATATCCCTGGGCGCTACGGGTAGCAATTCTGCATAAGTGGCAAGTCACTCTTGGCACATTATTAGGTCAGGAATCCAATCCTTGAACTTGGGTGCCCATCCCCCTACCCCATTGGCAAGCCACCCTCCTTTTGTCCATTAGGAGCACCAGTGCAGCAAATTTACGGTGTTCAGCTCATAGGGGCTTGACATATCCCAACAGGGCCATCAGTGGTATAGCCACCACCGGTGTATCAATCATTAATTGCAAAGCATGAAACACTTGATCCCAGTATTTTTTCACCTCGGGGCAACCCCATGCTAGGTGTAAGAAATCTTCACCCTCAGCATGACATCTGTCACACCTATCATTGTCTCTCAACTTAAATTTGCACATCTTGGCTGGGGTATAATATAACCTGTGCAAAAATGTATAATGTATTATCCGAAGTCTGCTGCTGGCCGACACTCGCTCGGTTTGCAGACAACAACCCTCCTATTGCTCGTCTGTCAGGGCTTGTCCAAGTTCCTCGCCCCATCTTGTGTGCGACAGTGTGGCTGGTAATTCCCTCTGTGTATGCACCGTTTTATATGTCAGTGAAACCAGCCTTTTAGCCGTATTTCTCCCTAGGATGAGATGCAGTGGGGTCAGCGCTTGTGGTTCCGCCGGGAAATCAGGAGTAAGTGACCGTATCCCTTGCCGCAGCCTAATATACAGAAAGACATCTAGTGGTGTCTTTTGAGCATTTTGGAACATGTGTTCAATATTGCGGAATTGGCCTTATTGATACAGGTTCCCCCATGTGCAAATGTGGGCCCGCTGTTGAAAGTTTCGAAAAAAACCCTCCTGCAATAGCGGCATGCTAGGGTGGTAAGCAAGAGGCATCAAGGGCGAGTATAACATGGAAACATCTAGCATACGTCTTATGCATTGCCATGCTGCTATCGTGCATGTGAGGCCGTTGGGTGTTCTGTCTCTTTTATCTACTGGTGCATATAGTGCTCCTTCTATTGGCGTGGGGTGAGCAAGCCAATGTTCCGCTGCGACTTGAGGCATATATCTATGCTGTTTCACCCAAAACCAAGCTCAGTGGGCTTGTGCACACATAAAGTATAGCTGGAAGTTTGGTATGCCAAACCCTCCCTGCAAGTAGGTTCACATCATTACCTCACACTGCAATCTAGGTTGCTTACCTCCCCAGACAAGGCGTATTAGTTCCGACTTAAGTAATTAAAAAAATTGTTTTCCCGGATAAAATGGGATGTTTAGAAAAAGGTATATCAACTGGGGGAGTACCACCCTTTTTATCAAGGACGCTCTGCCTGCCATGGAGAAGGGCAGCGCCACTCAGCGCGTGACGCAGTCTGCTATACGGGTTATGGCCGTCCCATAATTCATCCTCATAAGCTCCTCCTTATCTCTGGTGACTCTTATCCCCAAATACTTCAGTTTGTCCTGGCACCACTCCAGGGGGTAATCCAGCGAGAAGCGCTTCGTAGCTGCCGTTAGCGGGAAAATACTCGATTTCCCCCAATTTATCTGGATCCCCGAAAGTCGCCCAAACACTATGAATTCTCTAAGTATCGGATTCAGATTTTGCTGCGGGTCCCGAATGTAAAGAGTGATATCATTTGAATATAGGGATACAAGTATTTGGCGTAGGTTACAGCGTAAGGCCTTATCATTGTGGTGCTGTCGCAGTTTTGCCGCTAGCGTTTCCACCGCGATGGCAAAAAGTAATGGGGAGAGGACACTCCTGCCGGGTTCCCCTTGTGATGCTTAACGACTGTGAGGTATGACCATTTACAAGGACCTTGGCTACTGGCAAGCAATATAACAGCTTAATCCATGACAAGAACAGTGGTGGGAAACCCAAGCGTAACATTACTCTAAAAATATAGTCCCATTCTATGGAATCTAACGCTTTAGTAGCGTCTAAAAAAATCGCAGCTAGCGGGAGGTCAAGTGAAACATTATTTAAAACAGCAAATAACGTCCTCAGATTATAGGAGGTTGCCCTTCCGGGAACAAAGCCCGATTGATCAGGTGGGATCTAGTTCTCCATTAGCAAGCTCAGGCCCATTGCAATCAATTTGGCCAGAATTTTAGCATCGCAGTTCAGAAGTGAGAGCGGTCTATAAGAATCGCATTGCTCAGGTGCCTTTCCCGGCTTCAACAGCGATAGTATGAGTGCTTCCCTCATTGTGGCAGGCAGGTGCCCCACTTCCAGGAAGTCCTCATACACTTCCCTAAGGATAGGGGCCATCAAGTCTACATATGTTTTATAGAATTCTGCCGGGAGTCCATCCGTCCCTGTGGCCTTTCCAGATTGCAGTCTCATTATTGCCTCCCTCACCTCGTCCAGTTCGAATGGCGCACATAAAAAGGTCCTCTGGCCATCACTAAGCCAGCTCAGCGACACATCCCCCAGAAAGCCATCTAGGTCGAGGCTACTCATTCTAGTTGTGGAATAAAGCTTTTTGTAAAGACTCAAAAAGGCGTTAAGTATGTTAGCTGTGTCCCGGCATGTACCCCCTTCCAGATCCTCCACTTCCATTACATAGTTGCTGCAGAGGGGTTGTTTCGCCTTTTCCACCAGTGCCTTTCCAGGCCTATCTCCTTCACCAAATTGCCTGGCCACCCAATATTTTCCCCGAAACCTCGCTTCCCTCTGTGCTTCCTCCATATACTCTGTAAGCTTATCTCTAAATGTGCCCTGTGTTGAGCCCTTCGGGTCCCTTGCAAGTTCCGCTTCCAGCACTTTTAGGTCTGTTTCTAATGTCCGCATATTGTTCTGTATATCCCTAAGAACTCCGACCCCCTTTGCTATGCAGTATCCCCATATTGTTACCTTAAATGCCTCCCATATAATCTCATCACTATTCACAGAGTCTTTATTCCGCTTAAAATAGTCACTTATCTTCTCCCTCAGCTCCTCCTGGAACACCGTGTCAGGTAAGATAGGGGCATGGAGTCGCCAGGGGTTGCGCTGTGTGTTAAAGTCGGCAGATAAAAGCCCCAGCAACACTGGTGCATGATCCGAGTAGGTTCTAGCTAAGTGCCTTACTCCAGCTATCGTCGGGGCTATCCCTCTGGATACTAAGTAGTAGTCTAGCCGAGCCCATGACTGCACCTGCGCTGTAAAATGTGTACCCTCTTGTGCATTTGAGTGTGCATGCCGCCAGGCGTCAGTAAACTGGTAGGCAGAGATGATGTCTCTCATCACCGCCTGTACCTTAGTGTAATGGTGTGGTGTAGAGTGTGACCTGTCCATACTGGGACAATATGTAACATTGAAGTTGCCTCCCCAAATGACATGGGTAGGGTCCACCTCGAAGATATTAGCCCACACTGTATTAAAAAACCCCGGCTCATCTGTATTCGGCCCATAACAGCAGGCCAGTGTGACGGATTTATATCCCAGCCGCCCCCACACGAGACAGTACCTGCCTTCCAAGTCCCATGAAGCTCCCTCCAGTTGAACAGTCATTGATCTTGTGTTGACCATTGTTCACATGTGAAACTAGTGAAATGTTTCCAATGTGCACAACATTCTGATTCATCTTCCTAACACTGTTCATAAATGACACAAGACTGTGGGACACGTACCTCTCACCCTAGCTATGCCTACTACATTGGTATCTCCACAATAAGAGTCAGATGAGTGATCAGCCAGACAACACCTTAAGCTACAGGACAGATGAGCACAGTCAGTGTTATCTGTGTGATATGACTTATGCAATGTCTACACCAGCTTGATGTATGACAAGAAAGGTAGTTGACCTGTAACATTAGACCCTATAGTTCCCAAGTTGATGACTAGGGATTGCAGAATGGATAACATGTCTCAATTCAATTGTGTGACTCCTATTCCCATTGTGAGGACTAAATTTCCTTGCATTAAATGAGACAGGTATGTCATGACACAAGGTCATCAGTAGCAAAAGACAATACATCAGCTGGTACATAGTGAAGTAGTTGACATTGTGGTTGTGGAATTTGATATTGCTACACCCAATGTTGCTGACAACACCAGGTGTGAGGTTGCATAGGTTCACTTGCGTTCTAACATGTGTAATTTACGGAACAGTCTCAAAGAGTTATTCCAGAAGTCGGATTAATGCAGTTGTGTAACCTTGAAAGATTTGTGATGAAACCTATGTGTCAGGTACATATGGACGACTCATGTGATTCGTTTTACTTCTTGCTCACAGCATCAGAACCGGCCAGTGGAGGAGACAGTGGCACAGAACAAGGGGAAGCAGCTTGCCAGACTGGTTCCTGTGCTGAGCCAGAGCAATAGGAATCCAGTGGCACTGAGCGTGAAGGGAGCCTCACTGATGGCACTCAGACGTAACATCTGTCAGCTTGAAAATCAGCTCAAGCTCCAGTGAGGACTTCCATGTGGTGGTGGATGACCCAGAGATTGGTTCCTCTACATCCGAGTCTACCACCACTCCTACCATCTCCACTCTTCCGGCTGCTCCCTAGCCCATTGTCTGTGGCCGCTCCCCTAGAAGGGGAGGCGTTTCCTTCACGTCAGGCACCTCACCCCTTGCCCCTGTCTCCCCTGCTGCCCTGTGGCGGCCATTGACATCCTGAGGCAGATCTCTGTAGGGCAGGCAGCAGTGCTGAATGTCTTCCAGGTGCCCTCCAACCATATTACACAAATGATATCATTCCTGGAGGGCATTCACTCAGACATGTCTGCCCTACAGAGATCAAATCAAGCTCTGGCCTCCACACTGCCGCATTGTCCCAGATCCAGCTGACCCACCCCCCTCCGACCTCTTCCTCATCCAGAGTCCCAACTACCCTCCCTGACCCAAACAGATGCAAACATGAGCATGCATCCACCTTAACAGCCACATGCAGCACACAACCACACATACATAATGGCAAACACACCCACAGGCACACTCACAAGACAGACGTCACACTCACCACCACAGACATACCACCAGTACGTGCGGTTCCTGCATGAGGGCTTATGGGGCGGAGCACCACCAGTCTCAGTTGAAGGAGAAAGAGATTGAAAGAAGACTTGTTTGAGGCTGCTGCACTTATACTGTCTGGTAGCAGTGCAGCACGGCTATGTTCAATCACACCCTGCACATGTGTGATGGACGACTTCAATATCGCCCAAATCACAGATGTGCAGAGTGTGTTTATGAGGCAGTGGCGAGGGCAAGCAGGCCCTACCTAGAGCAGCTGCTTTTCCAGGGCTTCGGTCGGATTTTCAGCTCGCCCAGATCTCTGACGTAGCTCAGAATATTCTTCTAGGATCCGGCCTCCTCCTCTGACTGGATGACCGTTGATACAGTCACCCTATGACAATAGGAAGCGGGATTTCAAGTACTGCTTCGTGCGCTGGGTTCGTATTTCCCGCCTTCCTTCAACCAGCTTCAACCCGGTCCGAGAGAAACCCCGTGATGAAGCTGAAAACAGTGAGTACAAGTGCACCTTGCCTCGTTTGTCAAGCTGCCTTAGAGGCTTGGCGCGTGTCATCTGCCTTCAATCGGATCATCAAGCAAGATCTAGGTAAGAAGAATATTACTTTATTTAATACAGGCAGTTATCTTCTTCTGCTTGTCTATTTATGTATCCATGTACTTTATGTGCTTCTGGTTGTGAAAATAAGTGTGTGACTTCAGCAAGGCCTGTGTGCTTCATCTAGGGAGTGCCAGTGTTAAAACCCTCAATGCTGTGCTGGTTCTAGTTCTGGTTTCTGTCATTGTGTGTGCCTTGTCAATAGTCGCAATATAGTGAGAAATGTAATTTGTATTGCTGGGTTGATCGGTGCACATTCTATAGACGTAAAACGTACATATAAATAGAATGTACCCTGATCACCTCTGCATTACAAATTTCAGCATGTCCTTCTTTCCAAAATGATTTCACTTTTACGTGCTGTACCTGCTCACCACTTTCACAAGTCACCAGCCGCTAGTGACCACCAGACACCGCACCAGCATCCACAGACATGCCGCAGACCTCACAACCCTATGCCTCCACAACTCAGATGTGTAGAAATCAATTGAGGTATGCAGCATGGATCTGAGATGTGGATATGACAGGGCCACAGTGAGACATGGTTAAACTTGTTATTTGTAACAAAGTGGATAAGAGTATGTCAAGGATATAATCCAGTTGTGCAAGTTAGGGTGCTGTATGGGGAGATGCGAGGTGTTGTCCAGTTGATGTATGTTGTGTTCGAATCTGTGGATGCACTAGTTTGTCAAATGACTATCAGTAGTCCTTAAGCAGAGTAAGGTGAGTGAATGGTGAGAGGCGAATGAATGAGGACGGATTCATTGAGCAATGTAAGTGTCTGGGTAAGTGATGTGGTGAGGTGTTAAGTGTGTAAGTCAGAGTTGTATATGATGCTGAACATTGTTTTAAAAGTGCAGTCCAAGACATTAGTGGGGGGCAAAATGAGTATGAGAGGTGTACATTTGACATGGTACATTTTTTTAATAAAATTTTTATTTATAGTATGCAAAGTGAAAAATAGAAAAGGGGAGGGGAACAGAGCAAGGGGATCAAGAAAGAAAAAGGAGAGAAGAACAGGCGACACTCCGCCACATAACCCCACACAGGGGGTGCCAAAAACATGATCGCAAAGGGAGGGGCAATAGGGCATCAAAGCCTGCATCAAAGAGGGCGGTAGCCAGGTAGAGCAGCAGAAGTGCGGACAAGAAGGCTCGTCCACCACAGTGTCCAAAGTGTGCCTGGAAATTCCAACAGTTGATGCAATGTCCCCAGCTCGGGAAGAGCAACCCAAACCCCATCTAAGTCATAGTGTCCATCCCCGGGAGCACAGCAAGTCGCAACAAGAGAAAAAAAAACAACTTCCCCAACTACCCCCCCCTACCCTCCTTCCCTCCCCACCACCCACCTCCCACCCAGTGGTGGCGACCAACATGCACACAGTCCGCAACAGTCACATCTGTAATCAAATTTGGAAGAGATGGAGTGCCCGCAGCGCTGACGGGCAAACTGCCGAAGGCAGGCCTCGGGACAGAAACCTCACCAAGGGGCCCCAGTTGAACATAAAGTTTTTAAAATTCCCCAGGAAGATGTCTGAGAGCCGCTCCAAACTCAAAAAGCGCCATAGCCGGGCGTGCCACAAAGAGACGGCAGGGGCAGACGGGCTTTTCCAAGCGGCTGCCAGAGTCAACTTGGCTGCTCCCAAGCATAACCACATAATGCGCTTATCAGCCCTAGTCTGGTGTTCAAGCAATGGGTCCCTAAGGCCCAGCAAAACAAAGTCCATGGAATTTGGGAATGGGTAACCCAGTATATCTTTAATGTGGGAAAGAACCTCGGACCAGAACGGCCGGATGGTGGGACAGTCCCACCATATATGGCTGAAGTCCCCCAACATCCCACAGCCCCGCCAACACCTATCTGAGGCCGTTGGAAATATGCGGTGTAGTTTAGATGGGTACAAGTACCAGTCGAATAGGAGCTTCATGTGGGCCTCCCTGAGGTCGGTAGAGTGGTTATGTGCTGTCACGTCCCGCCACAAGCTCCTCCACTCGCTGTCGGAAATGTCCCTCCCCAGTGTGGTCTCCCAGTGATCCTGATATCGAGGTCGTGGAGACATAGTAGTGTCTAACAACAGCCCATATAGAAAAGAGATCGCCCCCTTCATGGTGGATGTGCGAAGGAGGAAAGTTTCGAATTTCGTCAAGGGTCTGGTAGCGGCATCCACCACACCAGGTGACGTCGCCCAGTGCAGGAGCTGAAGGTGTCTAAAGCGCTCCATCGGCAAAACACCATAATCCCTCATACAGTTATGGAAAGTGAGGGGTTCGGCACCATGGAACAGGTGGGTGAGGGTTCTACAGCCACCCTCCCTCCAAGTCTCAAAGGGACCCTCCGTCAATGCCGGGGGAAAGGCCGGATTGAAATGGATCGGGGTGAACGGGGACGGGAACGTGGTCCACCGGTCATCGCTACTCACCGTGTCCCAGACCTTTAACACCGTGCTGGTAGGGGTGCTAATGTACGCGTTTCTGGGCCGGTCCACCTTAGGCTTCCAGGCCAGGTCCCAGATGGAACGACCCGCAACGCTCCGATCCATGTGGAGCCAGTGCTTCTCCGAAAGCTGTTGAGACCACTCCACGAGGACTCTCAATTGGGCAGCCTTGTAGTACAAATGCATGTCCGGAAAGCCCACTCCTCCCTCCAACCGCGGACGCCGGAGAACCGTAAACGGAAGCCGCGCCCGGCCGCCTTGCCAGACATACTTCAGCATCACGGTCTTCAGCCGACGAAAGTAGTCCAGCCCTACCGGGATAGGCAAGGCCTGAAAAAGGTAAAGGAGCTTGGGTAGGAGAACCATTTTGAGTGCATGAATCCTACCCAGCCATGAGATAAATTTGGGCTTCCACCGGTCCAGTTCCGTACGAATCGACGCCAGCATCGGGGGGAAGTTAGCCTGGAACAAGGCGCCTATGGTAGAGGTCAGCCGCACGCCCAGGTAGAGCAAAGAGGATGACGTCCACGAGAGCGGAGTAAGCAGCCGGATCTGTTGCACCTCCCCCGGCGGCAAGGTCAAATTTAAGATGTAGGACTTGTCAAAGTTAACCTTTAACCCCGCCACTGTTTCATACTCAGAGAGCACCGAATGGACATGGGGTAGTGACAGCGCCGGGTCTCGAAGGGACAACAGGACATCATCGGCGAAGAGCGAGATCTTATGCTGCTCGCCCGCAAAGGGGAGCCCTAGTATCCGCTCAGTCTCCCTTATCGCCAGCGCCAATGGTTCTATGCTAAGGGCAAAGAGAAGGGGCGAGAGTGGACAGCCCTGGCGCGTTTCTCGGGAATGACGAAAACTCCCGGACCTATGGCCGTTAACCAACACTCGGGAGGTAGGGTTATTGTAATTGGCCTCAATCATTCTTATAAAGTGGGGCGAGAACCCGAAGGCCACCAGCGTTCGGTGCAGGAACCCCCAATCAACGCGGTCAAAGGCCTTCTCCGCGTCAAGCCCTGCCAACACTGCTGGTATGCGGAACCGCTCTGCTTTTTCAATTAAATGGACGACGCGCCGCAGATTGTCATGAGTCTGCCTACCTTTAATGAAGCCAGACTGATCAGGGTGGATCAGGGCAGGCATCAGGTCTTGCAGCCTGCCCGCCAGGATGGAGGAGTACAATTTAGCGTCCAGGTTAAGGAGCGCTATCGGACGGTAAGATGCACAGGAGGTAAGGTCCTTACCTGGTTTGGGGATAATAGTAATCAACGCCTCGGCCATGGAGTCCGTGGTTCTACCGTCAGTGGCCATCGCGTTGAAGAGGGAGACTAAGTGGTCGCAGATGTCGGGCGCAAACGTCTTGTAGAACAGGGCCGTATAGCCGTCAGGCCCAGGGGCCTTATGCAGTTTCAAGGCCTTGATGGCATCCAAAACCTCCTCCCGAGAGATGGGGGAGGACAACAAGTCATTCCATTCTCTGGAAACTCTCGGTAGAGGCAGACCTCCCAGAAACTCGGATTGAGCCTCCGGATTGAGAGCTTCGCTCGAATAGAGCGCTTCATAGAAGCGACCAAATATGGCCGCCTTGTCCGCGTCTTTATGCTGAACAGAGCCAGCGTGGTCACGCACGCCCCCGATATAATCCCTTTCGCGTTTGTCACGAAGCTGCCGAGCAAGGTGGCGCCCAATCTTATTGCCCTGGGAGTAGGAGGTACGACGAAGGCGCAGAAGGGTGAATTCCGCCCTGTTGTTATAATGGGCCTTCAGTTTCCCTCGCACCGCCGTCAGGGGGCGCAGGGTCACTCTGGAGGGGTTCGCCTTGTGCGCCTGTTCCAAAGTGGCAAGCTCCGTCTCCAGAGCTTCCCTCTCTTCCCGCCGAAGTTTATTAAGGTTCGCGTTGAGGGCGAGGCACGTGCCCCGCAAGGAGGCCTTGCACGCGTCCCACGTGTTATACACCGACGTGTCAGAAGGCGGATTGAGGACAAAAAAATCACCAATAGCCTTCCTCAATGCCTTACAGGACACCTCATCCCTCACCAGAGCCGCCGGGAAGTACCACTTCCGCCAGCCGTCTCCCCCCGCGGCCCAATGCAGCCCCAGGACCACCAAGCTATGATCCGACAGCGAGAGCGGAAAGATATCAGTCATTCGAATATCCCCCCTGAGAGCCTGGCTAACCAAAATATAGTCTATGCGGGAATATGAGCGATGGACGTGAGAGAAGAAAGTATAGTCCCTGGCCTGTGTGTGGACAAAGCGCCAGCTGTCTACCAGCCCCATTTCACCCACTTGACGCTGTGTTTCCTCCGAGAAGACGCCAGTATCTGCCCTGCGGGCCCCAGAACTATCCAAGTCCCTGTCCCACACCATGTTGAAGTCTCCCAGCATGATTAAGTGCCCATCCACAAAGTCCCCCATCTTATCTAACAAACATTGCAAAAAGCCATTTTGACCTGCATTTGGAGCATACACCACGACAAAGGTACACAAGCGACCATACAGCGTCCCCTTCACCATTAGCCAACGACCCTCCTTATCAACGCTCACCCCCAGGGGTTGAAAGTGGAGGGAAGCCCGGAAGAGGAGGGCTACCCCTCTATGCTTCGTGGGCGCGGACGCCCTGTAGATAAGGGGGAACTGCCTATGGTGAAGTCTCATTTCGTCCCTCCTAGCCAGGTGGGTTTCCTGAAGAGCAACCACATCCAGGTGATGGTCCGAAATGTACTTCCAAAGTTTCTGCCGCTTCTGCGGTGAATTGAGGCCCTTCACGTTCCAGGTGCCTATACTAACAGGCATAATGGGGATCTAGAACTCCATGCTATGTACGCGCCCAGACATCCACACTCCACTCTTAGATCCCCGTCACACACCGGATCCCAATCCCATCGAGGACAACTACTCATAGGGAACCAAGGAAAAGTTCCTAGCCACAACCGCACAGGAGGGACCACACGCACTCCCCCCCAGCATCCCAGAAAGGCCTCTCCTCTATAGAGCACAAGAGCCGAAGAAGCACCATCATAGAGCAAAGGAAAAAACGCAAAGGTAAATAGCACCGAAATCACCAACATCACGCATCCAGCACACACGGTCGCCACCACACCACCCCTTCCCCCCAACCCCAACCCCAACCGCCCTGCCACCGTACCCACACTCAGAGCCCCAACTGTCCCACCCCCCTGCAACAACCCGAGAACCAAAAAAACAGAGCACAAGGCCCGTAACCTGAACCAAGTATTCAGCAGTTCCAATGGGCCATAGGTCACAAGGTCCACATCAGACTGGAATCGGGGTGGGGGCACCAGTCCGGGGGCCCCCAGGGCCAAGGCCCGGGGTGTCTTCTCCAAAAGTACCATAGTACCCCAGGGCCGTAGGGACAGAGACCCTCCGGCGCCCGACCATCGAGGAAGTCAGGGATCATGCCGCTCCAGAGCTCAGCTGAGTATCTGCAAGCGTGGCCGAGGCCACCGACGCCACCGCTGATCCTCTCTCCTGCAAGCTGACAGAGTGGTCCGGACGTAACCGGTCCGGGGAAGAGCCAACCCGGTGCCACGATGAAGAGCGACGCCGTCGCCGCGATGGTGAGGACCGTGCCGTTTGAGAAGAAGGGTCGTCCTCCAGCCCCAGCAGCTCCCTCGCGGCCTTCAGGGAGCGAATCTGTGCCAGTCTGTTCTGCCACCGAAATATAATACGGAAGGGGTGTCCCCAGGAGTAGGAGATGCCACACTTCCTCAGAAAAGCAGTCACTGGCCGGAATTCTCTCCTTTTTTGAAGCGTGGACGCCGCCAGGTCCTGAAACAGCTACGGCCGATGGCCACGAAATTGCAAGGTGGTGATGGCCCTAGCCTTCCGGAGGATGCGTTCCTTCGTTTGGAAGTCATGTACACACGCGAGGATGTCGGGGGGGGGCCACCTCCTCGCCTAGGCAGGCCAACTCTGTGCACCCTATCCAACTTGATCTCCTGAACGTCTTCCTCATCCAACACTTGTAGGAATAGGGCCTGCACATATTCTTTCAAGTCTCCAGCCTCCCCCTCCCAAGGGACCGCTCTGATACGGATGTTGTTACTTCTGGAGCGGTTTTCCAGGTCCTCGGCGTATGCTTGCAGGTTCAGGTTCTGGTCAGTAAGGCGAAGAACGTCTTGTTGCAATTGGTGAACGTCATTCGCCATACTTAAGTCATGATCTTCCAAGGTGGCCACCCGCTCACCAATTCCGTCCACATCTCTCCGGACCTCCCGTAGGTCAGACGCAAGCTGAGCGCGAAGCTCGGAGATATCCTCCTTGATAGAGGCAAAGAGTTCCGTCATGAACGCCTTGGTGGCGGGCGCCTCCTCGTCCGTTTGTCTAGTCGAACCACTAGCTCCGGGGGAAGATGGCGGCTGTGATGCTTTAGAAGCTCCGTCCTTCATCGTCCTCCCCTTGCTCGGCAAGTTCGACATCGCGGCGGAGCCGTGGAATCAAGGTCACTGGGGATGTAGGCCGCTCAAAAGTACCTGCGTCACGGGCAGCAGCCGCCCGATTAAGATGGCGGCGTGGGAGCTTCCCGCCAGAGATCCAGAATGACGGCAGCAAGCCCGGAGACCCCGTCTCACACAGCCGGGCCACGAACGCTGCCACACGATACCGCCAGTGCACAACTTAGTCCACTATCACCGGACAATGTGGGCCGGGCAAGTAGTCCGCAGGGCAGAGCAGGCCTCTGAGTCCAACCAATGTCCAGGTCTGGGTGCTCCGCGCAGGGCCAACAACCCCGAGTCGCCGGTGGTGCAGGGCACGAGTCCACACCAGGCGGCACGGTACACACAGGGACGAGGAGGACCCTCCGACCCAGCAGTGGTCGCAGAGGGCGCCGCCGCGCTGTTCAGAAGCAGCCGCAATCAGATCGCACGGCTCCGCCAAAGATTTCGGGGCTCACCCTCAACGTGGTCGGCCGTCTGCCGAGCCTCTCAGTCCCTTACAGCAAGGAGCTCGCCATCAAACCAGTGTCCCGGCGTAGAGGAGGGACCTCGATGTCGAGGGGAGGCAGAGGGCGACCGCCACTCCGCGATGCCACGCCCAGCCGGCGCCGAGTCACTGCACTCCTAGGCGGCTACTCCCTTACGCAAGGCCGGTGCGCAGCAGGCCCGATGATGAAGTGCACCTAGTGGCGTTGTACGGCCACTCTGAGACTCGCCGGGAACACCGGACCACTCCGCTCGATGCCGCTGGCCCCTGCGACTGTTTCAGAGCCGAGTGGCGCCCTGAAGGTGATGCTGTACAATGCTTAGCAGGTCGGGCGCTGGAGCGACTCGAAAGCACGTCTTACTCCGACGCCATCTTGGCCACGCCCCTCGACATGGTACATTTAACGTCTGCTGAGGAGGTGATGAGTACAGCACATTGTGTACATATCATGTATGGTAGACAGACCCGGCAGCAAGAAAACCCCCTGGTTCACCGACGAACTCAAGGACTCCAAGAAGAACTGCCGCACCCTCGAGAAAGCCTGGCGGCTCGACCAGACCACAGACAACAGGACCGCCCTCAAGCACGCCACCGGCAAACACCATCAGCTGATCCGTGCCACCAAGAAGACGGCACTCAAAGAACGACTGGACAACAATGCCCACGACAGCGAGGAACTCTTCAGCATCGTCAAAGAGTTCTCCAACCCCAGCGCTGGAAACAACGACATCACTCCCTCGCAAGACCTCTGCAACTCACTCGCCTCGTTCTTCCACCGCAAAATCGCCGACATACACAACAGCTTCGACGCACAGGCCACGTACCCTACCACCGAACCAACACCTGCCACCACCACCCTCTGCAACTGGACCCCGATCAGCACCGAAGACACCCCCCGCACGATGAACTCCATCCACTCCGGATCACCAACCGACCCCTGCCCACACCACGTCTTCAACAAAGCCAACGCCATCATCGCACCCCATCTCCGGGACATCATCAACACCTCCTTCCACACCGCCACCTTTCCGGAGAGCTGGAAGCACGCCGAGCTTACCGACCTCCTGAAGAAACCAACGGCGGACCCCACCGACCTCAAGAACTACCGTCCCATCTCGCTCCTTCCTTTTCCTGCCAAAGTCATCGGGAAGACCGTCAACAGACAGCTCGCTGCTTTCCTCGAGACGAACGGATCTCTCGACCCCTCGCAGTCCGGGTTTCGGGCCAACCACAGCACCGAGACCGCCCTCATCGCAGCCACCGACGACATCAGAACCCTGATCGACAACAGGGAAACAGCGGCCCTCATCCTCCTGGACCTCTCTGCGGCGTTCGACACTGTCTGCCACCGCACCCTAGTGCAGCGCCTCAGCAACATCGGAATCCAAGAGAAAGCACTGGAGTGGATCATCTCGTTCCTCGCCGGAAGAACCCAGAAAGTCCGCCTCCCCCCATTCAGATCCGAGGCCACCGAAGTCATCTGCGGCGTACCACAAGGATCTTCACTCAGCCCAACCCTCTTCAACGTCTACATGAGCCCCCTCGCAGCCATCGCACGCCAACACAACCTCAACATCATCTCCTACGCCGACGACACCCAACTGATCCTCTCCCTCACCAACGACCCCACCACCGCCAGAGCCAGCCTACACGAAGGGATGAAAGACGTCGCCGACTGGATGAAGAACAGCCGCCTGAAACTAAACTCAGACAAGACGGAAGTCCTCATCCTGGGATCATCACCCTCCGCCTGGGACGACTCCTGGTGGCCCCCTGCCCTGGGCACCGCTCCCAAGCCAACGGACCACGCACGCAACCTGGGCTTCATCCTGGACTCCTCCCTCTCGATGACTAGACAAGTCAACGCCGTTTCCTCATCATGCTTCAACACCCTGCGCATGCTCCGCAAGATCTTCAGATGGATCCCCACAGAAACCAGGAAGACCGTTACCCAGGCACTCGTCACCAGACGACTGGACTACGGGAACACCCTCTACGCCGGAACCACAGCCAAACTTCAAAAAAGACTCCAACGCATCCAGAACGCCTCCGCACGACTCATCCTGGACATCCCCCAACAAAGCCACATCACCGGACACCTGAGAGACCTGCACTGGCACCCCGTCAGCAAGAGAATCACGTTCAGACTCCTCACCCACGCACACAAGGCTCTCCACGACCTGGGTCCCAAGTACCTCAACGACCGCATGACCTTCTATACGTCCACCCGCCAGCTACGATCGACCAGCCACGCCCTCGCCACCGTACCACGCATCCGCAGAGCCACTGCCGGAGGAAGATCCTTCTCCTACCTGGCAGCCAAGGCTTGGAACTCCCTCCCCACCCACCTTCGGCGAACCCAAGACCATCTCTCCTTCAGGAAGCAGCTCAAGACCTGGCTGTTCGAGCAGGAACATACCCCTCTCCCCCAGCGCCTTGAGACCCTCCCGGGTGAGTAGCGCGCTTTACAAATGCTGTGATTGATTGATGGTTAATGGTAGAGGTGTTGTGTACATAGTGATGAAGAGTGGTGCTGTAAATGTAGGTGAGGATGTAAGAGGAACAGCACCAGGACGATAGTGTGAGAGTGTGGGTGTAATAGTTAGAGTAGAAGGGTGGAGCTAGGATGGTTTTCAAGATAGCTGCACCAGAGGGAGATTATGAAGAGCTTCTGTATGATGCATAGGTTGAGAGATGAGCTTGTATTTTGAGGTGGATGTGAGAGGAGTCAGACGAGCATGAGTAGAGATTATGCAGGCCAAGAGGTAAAGTTGAAATGTACACAAGTGGAGATTAGGTGGATGTAAGTATGCCAGAACAGTTGACAGTTGAAATGTTAGGATGTAGTATGTGTTAGCTGCAGCTTGCTGTCTTCCACTGATTGTTCATGACAGATGTTGACATAAACACTAGCAAATGCAAAACCTATTGGCATTACAGGAAACGTTCCCTCCACCTAGACTTACCTTGAGTTGTGTGTGCTCTTAACAGCCAAGTTACCCTTTGTAGGTAGATGTTGTCACTGATTGCTCATTCTTCCCCTTGGATACTGCCCTGGGATGAAGGTGTTGAGGGTTAAAATTTTACTGTCATGTTGCAGAAACACTGAATGGCATAGATTAGAGGGCCATAGCCCCACCACGTTAAAACTCCTGGATGTGTGTTGGGGGCCACCTGGGGGCAGACTACTCCTGAAATGCCTCTCCACACTTCACCTGTACGCTACACACACACATGGGCACTCATGGCATTCTGACTTTGAATGTCAGAGGTATGGGGACACCAAGGGAGATAAACGCATTGTGATGATATCTTTGGATGTGTAGGGAAAAAACATTGCACTGTTACAAGAGACACGTGTGACACCGGAACATTATCCCCAGTTCCATAAGTGTTTGCATTGCCAATATTTTTGCATCCTTTACTCTGGTTAGGCAAGGGTAGCCGTTGTGTGGGTCCATACTGTGTCTCATTTAGCCCATTAGACTCTGTCATGGAGCCTGAGGGCAATATGTCTTTCTAGAGGGTCTTCTTGATGTTTTCAAATATTAGGGACATTGTTTCAGTGCCAATGTGGACAAAGACGACTTCCTTCTGCACATATCCCTCATCCTCACAATGTGTACCCATATCCTCTGGCTTGAGGATGACAATGACAATTGTGTCTGAGAGCCACAGATTAGGCGCCCCCTCCGGCATCCTCTCCAATACTGGAAGCTTATCTTACACAATGTGCTGCACACTGGTCCCTCCAAAACTGTTGGTGGATCCTACGTCTTGAGACTCATGAGTACTCCTACTACTCTGAAGTACACAATCTGCACTTTCGGAATGGATTATTTGTTAGCAGGTCACACTATAGGCTGAGGAGCTAGATTCTGAAAAGCTGTCAATGATATCCTCAGGAGATGACCCAATACACATTGGGTGTAGTGTGCAGCGCCCCCAGTCCACACATGGTGACTGCATCATACATTGCTGCTAGCCCGAGCATTTTGATCATTCCTGAAGGGATTACATCTCCAAACGTTTTACTGACTACTGGGACACAACCACTTCTAGATTGTTTTAGTGGGAAGCAGAGAAAGCAGTACTGAGTGGTGTGTGCTTGGGGGGTGTCTAGGGTCAATATCCACAGGGCTTTGGTGTATACAGAGGCATCACTAGGTCATCAATCGACTGCGGTCCAGTTGCAGACTGGGATGTTACCCACGCTGACAGATGCTCAAACACACCACGCCCATCTAATTTATCAACTTCATCAACTGCATTGCTTTTACTTTGCAACATGACAAACGGGGATGCATACTGAGGGAGAGAAGTCAGGGCAACTCCTGTCCTGCCTCCTATGTTGCTTAGCGACAACCCAGCAGATGTTGAGGATTAGGGTTCACCTGCCCCAGATCCACAATAGTCAGTCAGCCATCTCTGTATCCTTCACAGTGTTTTGCTGTGGCCTATACATTGGCCCCAAGTCTGAACGCAAGGTAGATGTTTCCTAATCCCTGACTGAATTGCATCTACCTGTACTCACTCTGGCAGCACGTGCAGTGATCAACCACCCATAGGCTGGTACAAGAGATACTCAGAGTGATTCTGCGCACTGCCACGTTGACCACTCATGCATTGGACAGCCTCCTACCCAGTCTTGATAAGGCCTATGAGCTTGTACTTGCCCAGAGGTTACTATATCTCTCTCTGGCCACTTTGAGTGATTGGAGACAACCACAATCCATGCGGCAATTAATTTGATGTACATTGTTAAACCCCAACAGTGACCTACCTGAAGTGATGGCCTCACTCAAAATCCTTTCTCCATGGTTGCAAAGAATTGTTAATCCTTAGTATAGCAGTGGTGCATCGCCTGATGGTACACCAACAGCATCTAGTGCATGGTTGTCTAATCCTTTCTATTCCTGAAGGCAACACAACGCTTAATATAAACATGTAAAATAGGGTGTTGTAGCTGGTCCATGGGAGGTGTCCCTATGTAGCCTGCTTAGTGCTAGAATTGGTGAAAGCATTCAATACCTTTGATTATGTATACATGTTTACAACTAAGTCCAAACTGGACATTGCAGGACAGCTGCAACAACACATATGTATTTTTCATACCAAGCCAACTGCCCAAGCGAAGTGTCACTCTCTTTTAGATTGTGCAGGGGGCTTGTCAGGGCTCTCCCCTTTCCCCACTTCTCTTTGCCCCAACAATGTAGCCACTCGCCCAGCAAATGTGTCAGGGGTGTTAATCATGGTGAGTTCCACTGGGCAATGAGATACATGTAGTATCAATTGATGCAGACAGGCTGTTCTATATTCAGTCTATCTGCAGGGACATTCCAGATATTTCCGTGAGACAATCAGATTTGCAGGAAGTGTTGAGTTTGTGTGTTAACTGAGCCAAGAGTTGTGTTTTTGCTCCCAGTGTGGAGTATCTTCCACAAGAGGTTATGGCGGGTGAGCAGACTGTGATGCGTAAGATTAATGTTTTTCGGTACTTAGGGATCTGTAACTCTCTTGATGCAAAGTATCTCATTATGTGAAACATAGCAGGGCCAGATTCTCATTACATCTGCAGATGTTTTTTTTATCACTCTCCTAGTTACAAGGCAAGGATGTATTTCACTTTCTAAGATGTTAATGCTCCCTGCATCTTGTATTTTTGCCATCACCTAGCAGTGGCTGTGTTCTTGCCACCTCCATGGATTTGGACAACCTGGTGCGAGGGTTGATTTTCAATAGTGGCATGATAAGTGTGGCTTTGTGGAGGCTGCATCTGCCAGAGTGAAGGATGTCCAGGCTTTGCATTTTTTTATACCCAATTTTATTGATTTTGTTGAGAACAAACCAGGCTATGCATTTTAAGAGGAATGCTATCTGGCAGGACCACTGCAATGGCCAGTGTGACATTTGTTTGTGAGGCAGTCGTACGAAGTGGGCATGTTCCCAACATGCAGGACACATGATATTATGTGATCAATGCTGCTCCCTGAAGCACAGCTCCCTTGTGGAGCTGACAGGCTGGTGAAAGTGTATTTTTGGGATTATAGGCCCTGTGGCTACTGAGGGACATGAACCCGTACTCTCCATCTGTTATTCTGCACTTCCTAGCAGTTTTCCACTGAGGCATTGTTGGGAAGAACCGACAACATGGAGAGACACAGGACTAAGCTCACTGGGGGACCTATTCAGGGTCCAGTAGCATATTACATTTGGCCATTTGCAAGAAGATCCTGACATTCCATGGGGCCATTTCTTGACAGAGGGCACACTGATAGGTGAGATGGGACACCTGTGTCGAGTCACAGACACTGAATCGGCGCATTGCCCCCTAACCCACACCCTGCATGACATGGGTGGAGTTTGGAGACTGGTGACCTTCTTTGTTGATGTGTTTGAACACATAAATAATGACCGGCTGTCACCTGCTTGCTGCCTATGGGACACTGATGTTTTGTAAGCACTCCACAGCTGAGGAGTATGATTACAATAAGCTCTACAGATGCACAGTATCTTGTGATGCCTAACTCAAGTCCATTCAATTTGACATCTGGCGCAGGGCATGTCTCAACTCAGATGTCTGACCCTGAAAATTTGTGTCTTGCCCTTTGTGAACAAAATGTAATGCACCTATTTTGAATTTGATACATATGTTCTGAACATGGCTGCATGCTGCAAACCTATGTTCCCGAGTTAAAGATGTACTTGGGCCAGTGAGGGTTTGGTTTAACCTCCTTCCATTGGAGGGGATGCAGGGAAGGATATTCCTGCAGATGATTCTTTAAAAGGTATCCAATGAAAGGATCGATGTGTATATGCTCATCAAACGCCAGGCCATTTGAATGCATTGTCAAACCACTACAGTCCCAACACTGCAACAGTTGTGTGCATCAACTCGCTAATGGTGTAGTGCTGAGGCTAATGCACAGCGCAGTGAGTAGGTTATGTGCCTCCAAAGGAAAACTTGTCACATGAAGAGCCACTGGATGGGTGAAGGACTTTTAATGGTCAGGGTCACAGACACATGGACATGGATCTATCAGAAGTGGTCCGTACATGACTAGATGAGCCAGCTGCTCTGTCATGTAAGGCAGACTGGCTGCATGATATTTCTTCCTTTGCTCACATGTAGGAGTGTCTTTTAGAGTTCACATACATTACAATGTCAAATGTTGACAATGGCTATTGTACTAGAGGCCACTGTCTCACCCCCATGTGTGGACTGTGAGATGTGTGGGTTGCTGACCTTCTAAATGCACATGATCCCTCTGTGCTCTTCGAACTTGTTATGGGTATTGTGTTGTTTAATTTTGTACCATATGCTCCTGTTCAATGATGAATGTTTGTTATGCCCATCTGACTAGATCTGCATTGCCTGCTTGATTAACGATGATTTACATCCATCCCCGTGTGTGTCCAGGACATGATAATGAGCTGATTGTAAGGTTTTGGTTTGAATGTTGGAATAGCTTGTGACTTGTGTGCAGGGACATTCATTGTGCCATATGCCAGCAAACGCATTTCCTTGTCTCTGTCTTTTGTATGTGAAAAATTGTCTTAGTTTGAAGAGTGCTGTGACTCCAAGTGCCAAGTGGGACATTTTGATACCATGTCCTGACTGTACAGGTAGGTAGCCTATCTCATGCCCTAATGGCTGGCCTGAGTGAACAGTTGTGGAGGAATAGCATGGGTTCACCAGGGGTGTGTAAACCTGGCCTGGCAAAGCATAGGGGGCCCCAAGATAGTTGTGTCCCAATATATTTAAGTGAGGGTGTGCATGCTAGCAGACCTGGGTGCATGCTAGGGATTGTATGTAAGTGAATTATCTGTCTAAGTCCTGCTCTGGATATGTGCTGGATCCATCACATAGTGTTATTCCTGTCACATCAAAAATCCCATTCTGGTTATGACTCCCTATGTTGACCTGGCTACGTGCCCAGCGGTGAGGCTGAGATAATGGTGGCCGTAGGCTTTGGTGGATACCTGCTTCGGACACTATTGTACTCATCAGGACACAGGATGTGGGGCTGCCCGATTGGGCTGATGGGGGAGTGGCAGGCCAGGTTGGACTGTAGTAGTCAATTTGGTGTTTAGAGTCACATATTGATCTGTCAACAATTGGTGCATCAGGTAAAGTGAAGTGTGAGATAGTAAACAAGCTAGGCCTAGGTTTCCCATCTAATTGGGTGGATGTATTGTATTGCTACTTGGTAAATCAGCCATATATTTTCACTTAATCATGTTGTTGGTTAATTTCAAGCTATACAAAGTTAATGATATGGTTCTTGCTATGGTGTTTGAGAGATGGCAATGTGATTAAGATAAATGATTTCACTTCCTGCCATGTGACTTCCTAAGATATAAGATGTTGTGGTCTCTATATGCGATTCAGATATTTGGGTTCTGCCCGGGGAAATGATGCATGTAGGTCCGGGCATGGTGCCAGTGCATATGTCTCTGTGGACATGCCTTTGTGAGTGCATTGAAGTTCTGTTACCCTGTGCATTCATTTCATTATATATACATATCTGTATCGATGGGCATTCCTGTTCCAAAGTAAAATGTGTGTTTCTCCCAGTATTTGGCAGTCTGACTATAGATACCTGATGATGACTTTCCCTCATTTACGATGCACAACATGCTATGTAACACTTTCTACTCTATTACATCAGTTATTGCTACGGAAAATACTGTTGCACGCAACAATCCGTCGCGAAAAACAGGGTGGGGTTTGTACATACTGCAAACTGGTCGTAATGTAACCACAGTTAGATCTAGAAACGGGACGTATGGACTAATCAATGGATTGCCAAGATATAACTTGTTAGCAATAGCCTATCTATAATATGTGATATGATCTCTGTGCAATGTAATAAATAAAGACAAGTTAAAAAAATATTTATATTTCGTAAAAATATATATTTTTTCATTTTGTATTAAGGTCTTCCCATAGATTCCCCGTCTGTTTTACATTTGATTATCTATAATTATTACTCTCCCACGAGGTTGTCTTTGCCTGTGTTGACAGCTGATGGCAAGATAAACAAACCAGGCCCCTTTAGCCCCTAACTGATGGGCCCTTTAAACTTTTGACAAGCGGACTATATGGAGCAGGCAGCTGTACTCGGAGCTCTGCTACTTCTGTCTGCCGTGCCGAGGCAGAGCTGAGAAGCCTCTCTCCTCGAGGGGGCGCGGCTGTAGAAGAGCAGCCTGAGCTGGCCAATAGGGCCGAGATCCGGAGATTGCCGAAGAGCAAGGGGTAAACTAGCTACCTCAATGGGATAAGAAATACTACTCAACACCGCACACTGCGCAGACTCCCTGTGCGTGTCACGTTACGTGCAACCGGCGCCGGGCGACAGGCAGTTCCTGTAATGGAAAATGGGACGCTTGCGGGAAGGTCGATTGTATAACATCCGGAGCTTATAGGAAGAGTGTCCGCACGTTGTGACTGCCTCAGCCACCAGTACTTCTAAGCAGAAGGGCTGCACGTGAGTCCGTTTATTCTGCTTAAAACACGGCGGCGAGGCATTAGAAATGTACTTTACTTTACTGGTGGAAAAAAGGGTGAAGCCGTCTCGACTCACTGCGTTGTACGTCATTGAATTAAGAACACTAAAACTAGTGAACACTCCCAGAGTTTTGAAGAGGTGCACCACGTATAGGGGAATTGCACATTACCTCGAGCGCATGGATTTAAAACCTTTTCGAGAAGGTTGGCACCGGTCTAAAGCACAGCAGGTCTCTAAGGCGAGCGCCGAGCCAGGGATTTGTTTTGTATTATGCAAGAGCTCAAACTGAGCCATCAATAGGATTATGTGACATCTGTGGAAGTTTAAAGAAAATCAAAAAAATCGCGTGCTATAAGTTGTGTTTATTGCATATTATGTATACATTAAGACTTTACAATGAAAACATTTTTGAACAGCTATGTATTGTATAAGTTATCTAAAAAAAGCGCTACGTAGGCTGGAGTTGGAATAGTAAATCATACTATTCCTAAGTCCAGCGCCCTCCAGCGTAAGTCGTTGTAACGAACGCCATGTAAAGTAACGCGTTGTGAATGTATGCGTTGTAACGTCATACATTCCTCAAAACAATTTGCATTGATGATACTTGTTTTAATGCATTTCACTGAAACAGTAAACCCTCAAAACACGAGAACAGAGTTTACTTCTGTTGTTTTGCAAAGCTAGCTGTTTATCAAAAAGACTTGACAACTTTGTAAAATTTTCAAACATTGTGGACAAGTCCCTGCATTTCATTTATAACACCCTCAGCCGATTTCAGTATTTTAGCCCACAAAACCTTGCTTGGGTTTCTAAACCAGTATTAAGACCTAAACTACAAGCCCCACAATTCACTCCGCTCTAGGCTGAATGACAGATAGTATCATATGTCATAGGGCCTTAAGTTATAGTTACTTAAATTTCAAATTTATGCACCACTAGTTATAACTTTAATTTATAATTTAAGCACCACCTGCAATTTGCTACAAGTAGCGCACCTCTGTACAAAGTCTCATCACCTCACTCTCCACTTTACATTGATTGTAACTGGCCACTCTACTATGTACTGTATTCTCTGAAATCGTCATTTCACATGTTATAAGTGTTTTTATGAATGCTATAATTTCACATGCAATACGTCATGTAATGTGTCTAGGGATGCAAAATTTCTTTAGCCCGACGCCCAGGACATATTGTTTGTGGTCAAGGGCAACACGTTTTAATGTGTATTTTGTCCTTGGCACAAGTAGGCCTAACCACTTATAGCAGAAACTCTTTGGCTGCCAGTTTACAGTAGCACATTATGGATCAGGAAGCGCAATGTCTGCAGTTAAGGTAATATTTTTGTTCATGTGTTAATGCTGTTCAAACTTGCATTTATGATTTATTAATGCAAAGCCTTTATAATTAGGGAATGTTGTAAACTCGTACTTCACTACTGACAATTGTTTTGGTCTAAATGTGTACTCACGTTTTCAAAGCTTAGCAGTATGAGGCTTTGTGTAATGCTCCCAGAATGCTCTCCGATTAGATAAATATATTTGTAGAACCTTGACAGCAAGATCCTTTGCTTCAAAATAAAATGTTCACAAAAAAATGAAACTAGGAAAAAACATTTAGCTAAACTACTGTAAAATTTTGGGTGCCGTTTCGCTGCTACGTCATTTCTAGAATGTGTCAATGCATGCTAATATTAACAAAAAATATTCCTAATGGAAAATCATTGAAACCATTTTCAACAAGATGATAGGAAACATAAAAATAAACAAGCATTCGCAAAGTCAGTAGGCCTAAAACTGGTGGTCAGCTTTTTGGTTTTGTCAATGCGTGTCTCGTTTTGGCATGGTTTTTGTAAAACTATATTGGTATGGAAGCTGCCGGGCCTTCACAATTATCACAAGCATTGGCAAAGAGAAAAAAAATATGGTCTCAAAAAGCACACATTGCCACATTACTTCCTGGCACGGAACAAAACTACTTTGTGTGCCAATATGCTTCTTGTGAAAGAGCAGAATGCTGTCACTGACAGCCGATCGAGAGAATAGAAATATAATTTTAATAAACACAAAAGGTTTTGGTAAATTCCAGACCTAATTAGGGGCCCATTATTAAAGAAATCTCAAAAGTGCACCCATGGTATATGTCTTTGCATTAGTGCAGGTTCAAGGCTTTTGTGAAATTCGCAATAATTTACAGAAGTAGGTCAAGAAGTCGTAGTCCTAGGAAATATTTGGGAACTGCATTTTAGCATGACCAAACATGCATGTGTAGATTTTCTCATGTTTTATGTCTGCTATTGTCAGGAGTAAATTTCCAACCTTTTTCAGTATGGGAAAATATTAGAGAAGAGCTGGTGAAAACTCTTAAAACATGTAGGTTTGCACAGACTCAAAAGGGCATTCCAAACCTAGAACTATCGCTTACCACTACCTTCAGCCCTAGAATGTAGATCTGCCAAAAGGTAGCAAAATAGGGGACATTGCTAGTATTCAAACGCTACCATGGTATGAGCCCTGGCATGATCAGAGAGGCTGTATCAGAGCTCTTCTATAATGTGATTGGTGCCATAATTTGCCACTACACTACATGGTGTGAAAGGGACAGGTGGATTTTGTTACAGGCAACCATCCCCATGGACAAGTAGATATTTTATTAAATTCTACACCCCTGAAGATGGTTGATTTTAGAGGTGGTTCACTGCCTTTGTTTTTTGCAGATGACACTTTGCTGCTTTCCAAAACACACATTGGCCTCCAGATGCTTAAGGATAGGTTCTTACTTTTTTGAAACATGTATGGGCTAGAGATAAACGGTCTAAAGACCAAATTCATGTTTTACTTTAATAAGAAGCAATTGGGTGGTGCTGTTGGATTAGGCCGCGCCCCTCTTGAGAAAGTATTTGAATTAAACTGTTTGGGAATCAGACTGTTGAATAAGCAGTCCTGGGAACCCCAAATCAAAAAGAGACACTCATTAATCAATCATAGAGCATTTGCCATCTTGAGGTTTACCAAAAGGACTCCATCATACCCGATGTCCCCTGTGACATAGATTTACACAGCCCAAGTCAAGAGCGCCGCATTGTACGGCTCTGAGCTGTGGCGTCATAGTGACTGCTCGTTTTTTGGAGTGAGTGAAAGCGACTTTATAACGGCTGTTTCCTGTCTGGGCTGAGCGACTCCACTCCTGCCTTTAAGACTGGACCTCGTCTGTTAGCCAACCACGGAGGAGGCAGGATTGTAACCCTTATTGTAATGGATCAGGGCAGTGGTTCTTAAACCTTTTGATGCAGAGAACCCTCGTCAAAATGTTTTAGGCGTAATGACCCCCCCTCCCGACAAAATTTCTAGAACCTGGTACTTCTTAACAATAGCAACCATACATGTTCTCCAGAAAAACGGACAGTCTGTGGTTGCACCTCATAAGTACCAGTTTGACACCCAAATATTGCAATAACAACAAAAAGGTGACAAGTACATCTTCACCAACGGCCTTCTACAGAGCGGCAAAACCTGTTGCTCTTCTTAGTAACATTTGAATCTTTTGAGTAAATAATTTTGTTTTGTTAAAATCAGCAGATTATGCGGCAGATGATGGATTATGTGGCAAATGCAGCAAATCTATAATTATTCTAAAATCTCTGCGGCCGCACAATCACATAATTCCAGTGGCCCTTGGTATAACAGCCGTAATGAATGGGCTGAAACTTATTGCATGGCATTAGAGGAAAACCATACTATATTTTATGGGATGCGAACAGCTTGGCATTTACAGCTGCATGTAACTGAACATCATTCATCATAATTAAAACATATGTATGTTTTTTAAGTCTTTCACCGTCAGGTAGCTACATATAAAATAACGGCCAGCTTCAGGGAAAAATAAATGCATTTTAAAAAGTTGTTACTCAGTGGGAAATGCACTATAATATATTATGAGACCTCTATTAGTTAATGCACTGCAGACGTCTGTGTAAAACCAGAGAGCCAAATAATTAAATTGTGGTTGTTGCAGTGGAGAATAGTGACCTGTTTATTTTTAGTGCAATGAGGTCACAGCCCGTGACAGAAAGCACTGTGAATATGTAAGTCTTTATTTTATACTTGCATTACACTCAGTATCTGCTATCCTTCCAAAGCCAAATAACCGAATAACCTATCCACCACTGAAATTACTTTCATATTTCACTATCCTAATTCAACACTAATCTTTTATGGGTCCCGGAGTAGCATGCTACTCTGCCGCAAAAGCGCTTTGATGCCTCATCAGGGATAGTAAGCACCATATAAATGCAATTACAATACAATACAGTACAAGATAGACCACTACAAAATGCTCTAAATGTTTTACTTCAAAATGGTGCTTGCAAAATATATGGGCTGCTTCCAAAATATAGGCGCTTATTTATAAGCCCCTTGCCCTGCCGGTGCATAATTTTTTATGACGCTCTGGTTGCGTAGAGTGCAGACCCATATCTATGAGGCCACGCAAAGTCACTTTGCGTTGCTTTTCATGGCCTCCTAGATATGCTGTAAAGCAATGCAGCGCAAGTTGATGTGTTGCCTTAAACTGCATCGGAGGTGGGGGGGGGGGGGGGGGGGGGGGGGCGTTCCATGGGTATTGCGGTGGGGTTTCCTTTGGATTTTCACACATTTCCAGATTTACAAGGATCTGTAAACCTAAGGATGCGTCAAAACTGTAAGCTGCCCCATGGGATGCGTAATGAGGATAAATATCTTTATTTTGCCTCAATTGTTTCCTCAATGTGTAGCACACATTGAAAGAGGAAAAAGCCTCCATGGGTTGTTTTTGAACAGGATGGCCTGCCTTCTTGCACAAAAACAATCCAGCCAACAATGCAGATGCCCTTCTACCATGGTGCAAAGGTGCCTGCGTTTGGGCTAGGCCCCAAATTGTGCTCCGGCAGAAAGGACAGGAGTTTCACCGTATCTAATAAACACTGTCCATTCCTACTCATTGGAAATGGCACAGGGCAGCGTAGAAAAAATACTTACCATACCATTTCATTGTAAATAACGCCCAAAGATTTTAGTAATATCCAGACCCTATGTAATGATATTTATATTACATAATTGTCCCTTCAACACATGCTGAGGGATAGTAAGCACTATGCAAATAAAAAGACAAATAAACCCAAGCACTTCACAGCTCTACCACTCAAAAAGCTTCAATTGATTTGATCAATTAACTGCAACAGCACTCTCCTGTCCTGAGAAACCAAGCCAGGCAGACAGTTAAACACAGTTTTCTGCCAGTGTGCTGCTGGCCTGAAAGAAATGCAAATGCACACAAGAGTTAATCTGCACATTCTTTACATTTGCAGCTTAACTCATTGTGCACATTTGCATTTCTTTCAGGCCAGCAGCACACTGGTAGAAATGCCTGTTTAGTGGTCTGTCTGGCCTCGATTTCCCAGCACAGGGTAGCATTTTAACTAACAGTCTGGGCTGTTTTCTTTTAGCAAATGAAGTTTGCAAACCCCTTTCCATGTCTCCACGGCCCCCCTGGGGGGTGGCGCCCCACAGATTGAAGACATCTGGATTAGGGTATGACTAATAGAGGCCACAAAGCCAAACAGAGAAGCCCTATATTAGGTCAGTGCCTTAAAAAGTGTACATAAAATCCCTTGGCCTGGTGTATGTCAAACAGACCCTTAACAGTGTAGGAGTCTGTGGAGTGCCCCCACAACCATTAACACCAAATCTAAAAGCGTTGTCAAGTGGACATACTGAGCAAATATTATTACACTTAGCGAGTCCGCTGATGCAACAGGTAGCAGGACTAAAGCATTACTTACACACTAATGAATTTGAACTTCAGCACGTCCTGGATTACATCGACCCGCCGTAGGTATGTTCACTTTATTTGCATTGTCATTATGGTGCCCTCCCTCTGGCTACCTAGATCTCACAATGGGCTTCCTCAACCGACAAGTCAATTCTTTGCCCGGTCTGTTGTTCTATGGATGAGTCGGAGGAACACTTCTTATTTTTTTTGTATGGCATATTCCAGACTGAGGCTTAGGTGGATTGCCCCAATGTGTTGAGCTTTGGGTCTAACTGATCATTTTAATTCACTAAGGACATGTAAATGGCACAACAGGTGTTTGTAGCCTTTGGAGTGGATAGATTAATCAAGTCTACATGGCCAAAGCACGAGAATATTTTATATTCAGATAGATCCTAGTGTTTGTTACAGGATATGTAGCTTTTTAATTTGCTTCATTTGTAAGCTCGAAATTTGAGTTATTAGCAGAAGGATATTGCTGATTTGAACACTGCTGATATCTTATTTTTCATTGTTTTTAGCTTGATAATATATGTGAATGATTGCATTTTATGGGAAGGTTTTAACTTTTGTACTTTGTCTATGAATTATCGATTTCGAACTGACAATACACTTGAAGAATAGATGGAAATGAACTAGTTGGGACAGCTGATAAGGGGGCACCCAGCACAGTGTCGGCTGACACAGCTCTTTACAATGTTTTCCGAAAACCTTTTCCTTGGAGAAAGCTGATATAAATCCTAAATCTTTTTGGGGATAAAGATATTGATATGATTGGTTATTTTTTGAGTCTCCTGGAATATTTGGGTAGAGAAACTTTCACCAAAGTGTACGTTGCTGTGAAAGGTAAAAATATTGTTGAGTGGAAAGATCTAGCCAGGTTGGGCTTCTGTTGCGACTGGGGCATGAGAATCACATTTGCCTTGATAAAATGCCTGTTTTATTTATGGATGATCATGAAGATGTTTTGCAGGCTATGGTTAAGAGATATCCTTATGTATTAAGAAATGAGATAGGTACTGTCTGGTCGTTTGAACACTGTATCAAGTGAAGTCCGAAGCCACACCTATAGTCCACAAAGTACCGCCTGCACTCCTCATTGACCTCAAAGCTTTGCTTGATAGGCTTTTTGCAAAAGGTGTAATTCAGAGCATTACCTAGTCTGAATGGGTTTCTCCCATTGTCTTAGCCAATAACAGAAGTGGGGATTTGCGTTTGTGTGGACTTGTGTTCACTCAATCAGACTATTCTGGTTGATTGCCATCCTCTGTCCCACATACAAAAGATGCTGCCAAATGTTGGTGAGTTGAAATTATTTCCACCATTGATCAGCATTTGGCTTACCACCAAATACCCCTTTGTGAGGAATCACATGACCTCATGATGTTTACCACGCTGTTTGGTGCCTACCAATGTTTGAGGCTTCTATTTGGACTGCCATCGATGCAAGCGTCTTTCAAAGGACTATGGTTAATTTCTTTGGGGAGTTGAAAAATGTACAAGCCATCCAGCATGATAGTCTTGTTTTCACGAAGAATAAGCTGGAACACTTGGATGGTTCTGGAGAGTCTGTTCAAAGTCCTGCACAACAGAGGTATGACTGCAGAAATCAATAAATGTAAGCCACTGGCTCAGCAGGTGGATTATTTAGAGCATACCATTTCAGCAGAAGGAATCAAGCCTAAATTCTGTGATCTTGAGGTTATTCAGAAGGCTCCTCAGACAAGGATGCTCTGCACTCATTCCTGGGACTTTGCAAATACTACACACGCTTTGCCACTATATGCATTGGTTGTACATCCTTTGAGATCCCTTCTGAAAAAGGGGGTTATGTTTGATTGGACGGAAGAGGTGTTTGAAGCATTTGAATTTGTTAAAAGGTTGGTGGTTAATGCTCCTTCTGTTAGCCCCTTTTTTCAGAAGGCAAATCCTTCATCACTGTAGATGCCAATTTGACAGGGATTGGCGCTGCTTTTGGGAAAATAGTTGGAGGGAAAGTGATCACTGTTTCCTTTGCATTTAGAACATTGCAAGATGCAGAGATCAAATACAGCATTGTAGAGCTTGAGGCCTTAGTCTGTGTCTGGGCAGTTAAAAAATGTAAAACCTACATTTATGTTTGTTCCTTTGTGGTCTATACTGATCATAAGCCTTTGGTTTATCTCTGCAGTGGCAATGGCCTGGGAAAAGCTTCTGTCCGTCTTGTGAGACTTTTTATCCAAGCTGCAAGAGCATGACAGTCAAGTGAAATGTATGCAAGGGGAGAAGAATCTTTGTGTAGATTGCCTCTCTCGCTGGCCTTTGCCTGGCTCTACAGCTTGTAGTCTTGGGTATGCTGAGTATAAGTGTGTGGTGGATACCATAGATGTTTTGCCATCAAAAGGGGTTATCTCAGATAATGACTGGATGCCTGTGCCCTTGCAGGATGACGCTTTGCAAAAGATCATAGTGGAAGGCTGGCCACCTGCTAAAGGCATCTATTGTATTGAGGATCTTTGCTCCGGTTTCTCCGGAGCTAACTTGTGAGAATTACATCTGTCTGTGGGCTGGTTGTTTTGGTCCTCCACTAGGTTTACGTGACAGGATTATTTGGGATTGTCCATGAAGGACATAGATATTTCTGCCACTTGTTAAAAAGGACAGAGAATTTTAATGGTGGCCATCAGCGAATGCCCAAGTTAAAGCTTTTGGGAATGCTTGTCCACAGTGCATCGTATTGGATAAATATTGGGAGAAAGGTCTACATCCAATTCCGTTACCCGATGGACCGTGGGTCGAGGTTTTCTTGGGTTTTTCAGAGCTGTTCCATGTTTTATCCTCTGAAAAAAAGTTTCTTATTGTGATGATTAATATTGATATATCATTCTTTTACGGATTTACCCAACACTAGGAATGTACTTAGGTTTCTTATTGATGTTTTTCTACTTGAGGGGACACCTAAACAGCTTATTACTGACAATGGTACACAGTTTGTAGCCAAGAAAATTAAGGATTTTGCCATATGCTGTAAAACATCTTCAGGTTGATTTTTATAGCCCTGCTGCCAATAGCTTGGTGGAAAGAGCCAATTGCTTTCTCAAAGAAGGGGACCAGGCAGCTATCTTGGTTGGGATGTTAGAGGGGTTTCTCAATGAGAACATTTAAGCATATCACTCTATGCCACATTCTACTATGGCTGTTTCTCCTTTCTACCTATTGAGGGGTGGGAACCCCAATTCAAAACTAGTTGATGTCTAATGTTACACTCAATGATTGTTCCTTTTCAAAATCTGATGTTTGAAGTAGGGTTTTGTGTAAACAAAATTAAGAGTATTTTGGTGCTAAAAAATGTCAAGTGCTTAGAGTTTTCCCCTGGTGGGTGTATTCTTATCAAGAAAGACTTTAAGGTGAGGAAAGGGGATTCAAAATTCCCCCAACATATAAGAGTTCTCAAGTTGAGCAAAAGTTCTGTCTTCTCACATCAGAAAGGGTGGTGGAATAAGGATCGATTAGTTCCCTTTCTGAAAATCAAGCTGAAATTTATGATTGTATGAAAATGTCTGGTAATGACCTTGATGGTTATGCTTTTGTCCTGATGTTGTCCTCAAAACATTGTTCAACCAATACATTCAACTTCAGAAGAGGACAAAAAAGATTGTCCTTGCCACTTCTATCAAGGCCAGTTCCAACCGCAGAAAGGAACTATTCAACATCGTTATTGAGTTTTCCAGCCTCACAGCCACTGGAGACACCATCACCCCCTCCTAGGAACTCAGCCACACCCTAGTGGATTTCTTCCACAACAAGCTTTCCAACATGTTCAAAAACTTTGTGCCACAACCCACCGCCACCAACATCCTCAGCCACATCGCACCCACGTATGCCAGCTTTGACCACCTGCTAACCACCTGGGACCAGCTCACCACACAAGGCGCCACTGCCATCATGAGCTCAGTCCACTCTGAAGAACCCTTGGACTCCTGTCCACACCACACCTTCAACCTCGGGAGCAAGTTGATCAGCAACTAACTCACCACCATCTTCAGCACATCCATTGTCACAGCCAACTCCCCAATGAATGGAAATACATGAAAGTCAAACCCCTTATCAAGGAACTGTCCACCAACCCCAGTGATCTCAAGAATGTCCTTCCCACCTCCCTGCTCCCCTTTCCTGGAGAGCAACAATCTTCTGGACATCTCCCAGTCCGGATTCTGCACCACCACAGAACCCAAACCGCTCTTATTGCTGCCACTGACCTCAAAGCCTTGATCCATCTCTACCTCTCAGCATCATTCAACACCGTATCCCACCATATCCTTATCAAGAGGCTCCACCACGTTGTAATTCAAGGAGACACTTTCAAATCGATCCCCTTCTGCCTGAGCCCTGTTTTCCCCCACGACCAAAATACTGTCCTGGAAAAATACAGTCTCCACTTAGTTTTTTAACAACTTATGCACACATATTTGAAAGAATGCAGCGGCGGACGCAAGTCCAAATGGCATGCATACAAACTGATAGCATCCTTGTGGGTGTCATAAACGTGGTTAGAGACTTACTGTCCTCTTGAAGCTTTATCTGGTGGTAAGCAGAGGACAGATCGTTTGAAGAAAACCACTCCGTGCCTTTTGTCACCGTCACAAACTCATTAATTTTAGACGGGAGCGTCTCTCAATTACAATGTTGTTGTTCAGATTCCTGAAATCCACACAGAAGTGGATCTTCCCGTTAGCGCGTCTGGCTACCACCAATGGGTCAATCCACCCAGAGGTCTCTACCGGTTCAATGACCCTTCAAGGAGTAGCGTCTCAGTTATTCACTTCTTCCATCGAAATCCACTGAATTTCTCTGACCTTTGGCACCTTTAGGGTAGCATTTATTTCCGCACAATCTTCTGTGTGAAACACCGTTAAGTTTTCCAATCTTCCCTGTAAACACTTCTGGGTACATTTCTTTAAAGGCTATACTTAATGCTCCTCACACCCCATAGGTAACAATTGATCATCACTGTTGGGGTCCAAAATTATGTTTATAGCCCTGTGATCAATCCAACCAAGAACTAAAGGCCCCTCCTCTGCCTAGTAAAGCTTGCACATTGCTTTTCTCCATTTGAACTCAAATGACAAGCTCCTAAATCCAATCATAGGAACGGGGGCTCTGATGGGGGAAATACTGGCACCCTCCCAGGAGCAAATGAATGAAACTCACCAGACCTAGCAGGTTTGCTCAGAAACAGAGTGAAATTTATTTATTGGTACCAAAGCATGCATCATTGCTAATTACCAAGGAAGAAGTCAGATCTGCCACCTTAGGGGCTCTCAGACTGCTTTTTCCCTGAGTGACAAGTTTCTATGTGTTATATACAGTATGAAATGCCATATCAGTGGAACTAGAATAAGACACCAAGCCAAATATGGCTGACATGGATCTGCAATGTCTGCACCATGCAAATTATAAACAGCCATGTATGGGCAGACCAGAAAGGCTGGCTCTCACTGTGTAAGCAACTTGCACAACCAGATTAAGAAATATCATGTAGTCAGGACAAGCAAAGTGACCTCTAAGGGGGTACAGAATAGCTTGTTGAAGCTTGTCCAGTCAAGGTCAGATAGGAAGCCCTTTTGAGTTCCAGGCGTCATGTTAATGTGATCTATCTAAGCATATCATCTTTGGAAGTGCATACACATGAATGTATGTGGATATTCATATATATTTTGTAACAATCCCCGCCCCCTTTTGGATAGACCGATCCAACATTAGTGTAAAACCAAAATATATATGTATATGAAGGAAACATTAGTTACATATCTTTGGATGGCATTACACAGTGTTTGCATAAAATGTATATATTGTCACAGTAATACATCCTCATGAGATCAATATTATATCAGCAGGCTGTCGTGATACCGGCAGTAAGTGTCCAACAAATATTTTTCTCTGTGCAATGCATAGTGCTACAGTGTCACTTTAGTCACTCAGTTCCCGGGCACTTTCTTTAAGTGTCAGTAATTTAAAGGCACGCAGTGAGCGGTCATCTGTTTCTACTCCTGGTCCGCAGTCGTCTTGTTCAGGGGCGGTTTCATGGCCCTGCCCTGTGTTGTCCTCTTCAGTCTATTTTTCTGCAGGTGCAGACCATCACCTTTCTTTGATACTGCGTCGTGTACTTCACTTAACACCATCAGTTGATGTTGCGTCCCTCAGACACTTTATGATGGGCCTCCATGGATCGTAGAAATGGTCTGGTCTGTCCTCTTCCCGACTGCTGTGCTTCGCGGATCACTGAAATAATATCGAGGGACAGAATATCGACCATCAAGAATATCGTTGAAAAAATATCGACAGTCAAAATATCGAGTTTCTATCTACAAACAGGTAAGTACAAAAATATCGAGTTAAAAATACTGTTTACTAAAATATAGTTTTAAAAAATATCGACTTTACTAAAAACAATGTTAAATTAAATTATTAAAAATTAATTACTAAAATATACTTAAAAATACTTAAATTAACTTATAATAATTAAATAATTAATGAAAGTTAAAAACTTTTTTTTAATTTCATATTTGTTAAATAGCGTAGGGGTAAAAATTACTATTCCCACTCCAGTGGGTGCAACAGTAGGGAAAGCATTGGATAGCGTAAGGGTAAAAATTACTATTCCCACTCCAAAGAGTGCAACAGTAGGGAAAGCGTTGGATAGCGTAAGGGTAAAAATTACTATTCCCACTCCAAAGAGTGCAACAGTAGGGAAAGCATTGGATAGCGTAGGGGTAAAAGTTACTATTCCCACTCCAGTGGGTGCAACAGTAGGGAAAGCGTTGGATAGCGTAGGGGTTAAAATTACTATTCCCACTCCAAAGAGTGCAACAGTAGGGAAAGCGTTGGATAGCGTAGGGGTTAAAATTACTATTCCCACTCCAGTGGGTGCAACAGTAGGGAAAGCGTTGGATAGCGTAGGGGTTAAAATTACTATTCCCACTCCAGTGGGTGCAACAGTAGGGAAAGCATTGGATAGCGTAGGGGTTTAAATTACTATTCCCACTCCAAAGAGTGCAACAGTAGGGAAAGCGTTGGATAGCGTAGGGGTTACAATTACCATTCCCACTCCAAAGAGTGCAACAGTAGGGAAAGCGATGGATAGCGTAGGGGTTAAAATTACTATTCCCACTCCAGTGGGTGCAACAGTAGGGAAAGCGTTGGATAGCGTAGGGGTTAAAATTACTATTCCCACTCCAGTGGGTGCAACAGTAGGGGAAAACGTTGGATAGCGTAAGGGTTAAAATTACTAATCCCACTCCAGAGAATACAACATTAGGGAAAGTAAATACTTCATATATTATTTAATAATATAAAAATGAATATCTATTAATAATTAATTAAAAATAAAAATAAAAACTATATATTATAATAAATATATTACAATTACTAATTAACAATATTTATTTCAATTGATCACCTATTAATACAAATTAATTAAAAATTAACAAATAATTATTTAATAATTAAAAATTATTTAACAATTACTTCCAATTAAATAAATTTAATTATTTAATTAATCATTAATAAATTACTTCCCACCCTATTCCCCTATAAACCCACAACCCGCTACAGAAAATAAATTAGTAAAATTTACATAATTACCAATTAATCAATTAATTAAAATTAATTACCAATTAAAATTTAAATAATTAACAAATATACATTAACAATTAAAAATTACTATCAATAAATAAATTTACATATTTAATTAATTATAATTAAATTACTTCCCACCCTATTCCCCTATAAACCCACAACCCACTACAGAATTAAATTACGCAATAATTATAAAAACAAAATTCATTAATTAAAATTAACTATAACATACATACACACTTTTCACACATATTATAACATAAAAATACACTATAAAAAATTAGATATTAAAAAATCGTTTTTTTTAACTATCTATATTTTATACTTCGATATTTTAACTGTCTATATTTTTAACAGTCGATATTAAATCACTTACCATAAAAACGATATTTTGGTTATCTATATTCTGTCCTGTCGATATTTTTTCCAGTCTATATTTACTACTCGATATTATGTCCAAACGATATTCTGGAGTCGATATAATGTCTGTGCACCGTGCTGCGCAGGTCCTCTGGTGACAGATGGTCATCACTTTCTGGTACCGTCCTGTCAGGCGTTGGGGCGCAGCCTTGCATCTTCTCCCCTCAATCCATTCATGGCGTTGGTTCACCATCTGTGGTCCAGTCCACCTAGAACTAAAAGAAACAGCTTTTATTTTTCTCGCAATGACCATGTATCCATAATCGCTTTAGAAGTCTTTGCCACATTGCAGGCAGTACTAATGTCAGAGCATCAGGCCATTTCAGGCCTGTTCCACAAGTTGCTTTTACTAATAATCTATTTTTTATTTTTATATTTATTTTGGAATTCATTTACTCCTCCTGGCCTCAAGTTGGAGGGTGGTATGGGGTATGCATGTTATACTTTATTCCCCAAAACAACCTCTCTTGCATCTCCTTTTTTCGCTATTTATGCCCTGTTGGGTCCTAACCTTGGAGAGATGGCTTAACTGAAGTACTGCGCCCCAGTTGCTGCATTTTATTCTTCCCTGTTGGATACACCTCCATTCATTTTGAAAACATATCCACCCACACCAGCAAATATTTAAATCCATTCACTGGGAAGCAACATGCATCTGCGCATTCATCCTCCCTTGTGCAGTATTAGATGGTCCCTGCTCCAGTCTTGTAAGGGAAAGGAACATACTGCATGGAGACACAGGCATCTCATCCTGGTAGGCCCATACTCTCTTCATTATTCGGCTTACATCCATCATCAATCCTCCCTCTATGTTCATCTGGTGTTGTAGACCATTGTGCTTTCTTTACATTAGCTTGCAACAATTGTCTCTGAATGAGCTGTATTTTTGGACTGCTTTGTTCATTAGTCCTATCTGTACTGGCTGTAACATGCTTTCATTTAATGCTGTGTCAGCGATGGCATCACCTTTGGCTAACTTAGTATTAGCTCCTGTGTAGGCTTCACATTTTATTACCGCTATCCTGGTGTATAATAGTATTGCTCTTAACCAGATCCTTACTAAAGGACCATTTTTAATAAGGTGCCTTGCTTCTGTTATGAATCCGTGATACCTGCACAGCTGGCCATAAATAAGAACTGCAAAGCATAACGTGAGTTAGTGTAAATGTTACCATTTTTACCCGTGACTAGTATTCATGCTTTTGTTACAGCATACTGCTCATCTTATTGGGTAGATGTTCCAAGTCGCAGAGCTGCACTTCAGCTATTGCTATAGCATACCCTGCTCTGTAATCACTGTCTATCAGTCTGCTGGAGGAACCATCAGTTTACTACTCCTATAGTCTGCCTTTTTTAAAGGCGTCTAATCTTGGCGTGGTGCCGTTTTCTACAATCTCAACACCAACTTACTTAGGGTCTCACCTGTTTCTAAGAGAATGGATCTCATCAGAATAACCTATAGCAGGTAATACTTTTGCCAAATTAACAGGTGGGCATCTTATTATGACATTACATTTAGACAATGCCATTATAACCTGTGTGCCTGCTACTGCTAGCAGAAAAATGTTGTGTCGATCCAGACAGCTACAACTGCACCAAATATGGCACCTAGACAATATAGGTATAGTCCAACACAATGAGAGCCTTCCTCTCCACCATCACAGGTGCTGACCCCTAATCACTGCATAAAGCAAAGTCACATAGTTGTGTCCCACAGGCCTTTCTTTTCCAGCTGTGCCAGCACACCATTGGCATCACCACTTCATTTGCAATGTTATTTTGCTCTGAAACAGAGATGGAAAGGCAGTTTGTAGTCCCCATGATGGCACAGTACACAATGTCTCTTTCAATTTCTTGAAACAGTTTGCAAGTTCATTAGTCATAGCATCTGCATTCATGGACACATTGGTGGCAGCAGTTCATTATCTCTAGGAAGGACATCATTCCTTTCTTGGTGGGCAGGAGCTGAATGCCCTGAAAAAATTCTATTCTGTCAGGTGGCATGCGGCGTGTACCTTGGAATATCGCATAACCTAGGTAAGTCACCTCTTTTTGGCAGCACTGGCATTTTGACAATGAGGCTTTGTGTCTTCTCTCCTTGAGGTAGTTCAACAAAGCTACAGTGTCTTTTGTCACAGGCTTTCACAGGACTCAAGTGATGGAGATGTCACAAGGAGGTCATCAGCCTACTGCAAGACGATGCTACCACCTTCCAGGCATAGGTGGCCCAAGTCTCTCTTTACTACCTGCGCATTGACATTGGGACTCGCAGTGAACGAAGTGGACTTGGTATCCCAGCATGACGGCAAAGAGGCTTTCACCCTGTGGATGGACTTTAATGCTAAAACCCACTGAGGAGAGAAAAATACTCTGCCTCTACAGGTATAAATAATAATATAGTACTGGTGTCAGGCACAACAGGCTCTTAGGGAACCACAAGTTCATAAGGTAATCACTTTATGGGACAGCATGTTTTCACCACCCTCTCTTTTTTAAATTTAATTTATTTTAAATATCGCTTTATGGTGAGGACATTTATCTAAAACTTCTCCGTTCCCTAGATCTATAACCTTATTGTTAGTTATGTGTACATCCATTCATTTCCTTTTCATATATAACAAACTGCAGTCTAACCGCATAATTCATCATCTTTCAACACATCCACACGTGCTCTACAGGGGGTGCATACAACAGTGAATCCTTACTGAAGCAGCAAGTGCCCTGTTCTAACCTATCCTTAGGTATCTGTGAGTAAATTCCATTTATTAAAAAAAATATATATATATATATACTGCTGCAAAAATTATATTTATTTATATTAAAAGTTTGAAATGTATCCCTTTATCTCCCACGTTAGTGGAAACATCTTTCACTTTAGTGGAAACATGAAATTCTCGTTGGGCATGTCTGATATCTTCATCCTGAAACACTGTGCAACAATAAAACTGATACCATACTCTTATCTACTCTCTGGTATCTACGCTGCACCCCTTGATAATGTTATTCAGTGGAATAAACCCACCCTGCATATCTCCTACAAAGGTATTATTTCTCAAGAAAACCGTGATATCCTAAACAGATCTGTGGTGTCCAATCTAGTTTCAGGAAGTCTTTATCAAGGACAAACTTTCATTGTAACAACTGGGTAAATTCTTCCATTTATTAAATGTAGTTAAATTATTAATTGTGATATCCCTAATATTATTACCATGAATTGAGAATTAATTTTGACCCTAATTTCCCTAGGCACATAATAGATTTAGACATCATTAGAGCAACATTTACCTGTAGTGTCGTACCCTACAATGGTAGAATCAGGATATTTAATTAATACAAAGGAATTAAGTTGTTTAAACTACTCTTCAACATTACAAGCAGGTATTATATCTATGTTTTTTATATTTAGAACAAGTTGCACTGGAGATTGCATTTGCTTAATACGTGTTATTTGCTGTAGGCCAATATAAAAGCAAATCTGCTGAAAAGGAATATGTTCCCGGTTCAATCAAACACAGCCCTGTACACGCACACAGTGGCTAACCTCAGATAAAAAATGCTCAAAAACTCCCTGCGTGGACAACTATAGAACTTGGCTTGACCCTTAAACTTGTTCTTCCTTGTCTGGGCGGCGTTACCCCATGTGGCTATCACATTTGAAAGTATCTCTCGAGAAGCATGACTAAAAAGCATTTCTAATCTGTGCCTGTCCTGATATTTGAAAGGTAGGATCTAACTTTTGCTGTTTTTTTTTTTTATACCTATTTTTATTTGTGTGCAGTGTGCTTCCTAGCACCTGAAGAACTGGCATAATACACCCAGAACTATTGTGAATTAAGGCGTGCAAGGTAATTCAGGTCTCTAGAGCTACTCTTTGTATTACTTTTAAAAGCCTTTGTATTTGACACTGCAGCCATTAGGCCATACTACAGTTTAAGTTTGTCACTAAGAGACAGTAATATTGGTGTTGTTAGAGAAACTAATATTCACACTTTGTATGTGGTGCAACAACATATTTTAACCATTTGGGGATAATTCTTAATGTGCACATTGAAATCTGGATATATACTTCAAACAGAATAATTTTCAACAGTGCTAAATATTCCAAACGAGTCTAAATCTATTGTTAGCAGTTTTTATTTTACAGCAGCTCATCCTCTGAGCAGCCACGAATTACTCATATAATGTGAATGCCTTTTAATATTTAATATCATGTATCTAAGGAGAGTCAAATCTACTCCACATCAATGATAAATTCAGCTTACACTACTGACATTTTGAGTTTTCTTGAAATGTCATTATAAAGTGCTTATGCAATAAGAGTGCTGCAACATTTAGCGTTTATTTTTAAAATTTGTTATGTCCTAGTTTTGTAAAAACACACAAATTCGTTTTTCTCTGTGTGGCCTACTTTTTTCTATTTGGTGCCCTTTTCTAGGATAAGTCAGTTTTAACATTTATCATGTAACAATTAGTATTAAAGACCCACTGAGCTACCCACATCTAGTTCCCCTTAAAGGTCAAATAAGGGAACAGCAATCTAGACTACTCATCCTTTCATAAAAACATCAGACAGGACACATAGCATATAAATATTCTTAGTGCTAACATTTTTAAAACCGTATTACTGAATAGCCAATTAAATGTCTCATGGCTATTTCATAGACAGTTTAGACAGGCTCAGTGGCGGCTGGTGACATTTGAAAGTGGTGAGGCGTAAAATTATTTTCATACTGCACCCCAGCAAGCGAGCGAGCCGGAGAAACCTATGGGAGGGGAAATTTTGAAAAAAGAGTGGACAAATGGTGCATTTTCAAGCAAATTTGAGAAAGCAGGAAGGTTAATACAGCAATGGTGAAAGTGTAGTTAGTACTTTAATAAAGATCCTTCCCAAAGACAAGCCCAGTACAGAGCCACAGGTGGGCAGGCTGTTCGGTATAAACTTTAGAGGAACCCCCAAGACTTAGTGAGGAATTTCCACTACTGTAAGTAACTTAGAATGATAGGACCACCTACGCTTGTTAGCATCACTGACTGCACTTGCTTACCTTGTGACACTGCATTTGAGCACAGAAAGACATTTTTTTACTTTGCTTTCTCGCTGGTGCGAGAAGAAATATCAGATCAAGTGCATCCATTTAAAGTTTCCTGCATTTTCACTTCTCTCTGCCTAGCATTCCCCTAATCACCGGGGCCTCTTCGGCCACACTCACTTTTACATTACTCCCCAACACTCTCTCACACTGTTTCTGCATGCCTCTATTTTTCTCTATCATTCTGGCTGTGTCCTTCTGTCTTATTTTGTCTCCCAATGTATTTCTCACTCTCTCTGTAATTCCACACCTTCATACGGATCTACGGAGTTAGAGGAGAAAACAAGTGTAAGATTGAATTCCTTTTGAAAAATTCAAAATCAACAAAAAACAAACACACAAAATAAAACTCCACTTTTCCCCCAGGAAAAGCAATACAAATGTGCAACTGCGGCGAGCAGAAAAGCCTGAGTATGGCATTTATAGTGACCTTTCCATTATTCGTCTCAGGATCACACTATCTCGAAAGTGAATTGAAATGATTGGAACACAACATTAATGTGCAGGCAAACACAACCACCTAAATAACCGATGTCGGAACGATCAACCACTTTAAATATTTGATACATCTTGGTAGCTCAGGGCTGTTTCATTCGACAAAACAAAAATATACAGCCAGTGATAGCATTTTACAATTAAAGGTGCCCCCGGGCAAAGCTGTTCTTCTGTGAATAATACCATAATCTTTACGAATCCTCCTGCATTCTTGAAAAGACGCCACTAAGTCAAAGGCAAACGCGCAGCAAAAAAATATAAGACCAAGGTCACTCACTCAGGATGCAATAAAAAGAGCGGATTCGATGAACATTACTTTCATTACATCCTATTTTATTTGTGTTATTAGCCTGGGCCTGGCACCTATCCAGGCAGGGGACTGGAGCGTGAGTGTGTTTCTGTCTCTTCAGCCAGTGATGGGAACCACACTCGTGCTAGACCACCCTCTGCTGTGGTGTTCGGGAGATAAGTTGGTGACCCTTCACAAACGTCACCTCCACTGGTGTTACCCTGAACACCTACAAGAGGGTCACTTCTGCCGCCTCCGCTGGGCCAAGTGTGAAGTCGACCATCATAATGCAGCCAGTCACGAATCCTGCTCCCAATACTCGGGGCCCGGGGGTGGGAGGGGGGGCCGCAGGGAAGATTAAACAACTACTAAACGGGTCCGCGCCGCGCCTCTGTGTGCAATTAGCTGCTGGCGGGCTACACAATATGCCTCTAGGATCCTTGAAAAACGGACCGACCTGTTCCCATGCATCATTACTTATGGAGACTGTCACTACTTAAGTTGCCGAAGATCACACAAAGCGCCAACTGGAAGAGAGGAATCGGAAATAGACAATCTCTCTTTTTTTAAACCCAGAATCTTGCTGACAAATTGATCACACCGGGCTTAACAAAACTCCAAAGTGTGAGAAAAAAATACTATTAACAGCAACAGCATACCTTTGAAAAGCATCGTAATTAAAAGCATTGGCGGCCGCAAAAAAAATTAAAGAAAGAAAACTTACCTGAACGCCGGTCAGCGCTGGATATTCGGTTCTGGGACCTTGGCGCCTACAACTGCTGGAGCGGAAACCCCGCCCTCCGTCCTCAGCCAATCCTGGCGATGGAGCAGCGCCAGGATTGACACAGGGCATGGTTGCTTTCTGCCCGCCTGCCCATTAGGAGAGCGAGGTTTCGCTCTTCTAATGGGCATGCGAGCAGGCACAAGGGCGCATGCGTGGGCAAGGCTGAAAAACGTGCCTCTGTCCCCACTCGTGCGCACCTGTGTGCTGCTGCCTGCCCCAGACAATGCCTTATGCCTGTCAGTCAACATGACACAGGACCGCCCACCCCCTTCAGACTCTGAAGGGGGTGGGCGGTATTGCATCATGCTGACTGACAGGCATTGTCCCTCGGCGTCTTTGAACTGAAGTAAACTGAGAGTTTACTTCAGTTCAAAGCAGTATGCCGAGGGAGCTGCGGGTGCGGGCGGGGGGCAACGCCCCAACGCCCCCAATGGACGCACCGCCACTGGACAGGCTCAAAAGAGATTGAGAAAAAGAGAGAGAAAACATAAATTTGCCTACCCTTAATTTGTAGAGGAGCTAGCCTCCTTCCCCCATTTTGACAGAAGGAAACCTGAAACAGGTTTCACTTCTGTCAACACTATCAACCCCTATTTGTAGCAACTGGGCTTAAACAAACTATGAGGAGGCAAATAGCACATTTAAGCGAGCTAAAAAACATGAATACCCAACCACCAATTCCCTTAGCAAATGTACAAGTGTAAAATGAGGGCACATGAATTCAAACTAAATCCCATTGCCTTATTTATCTCAGCTTTTTGCACAGTAATCTCTCTCTCAAAGCTCACATATATCATTATATAGCCTTTTGATCACATGAGTGCATAAAGTGCTTGCTTTTGCCCAAATAAAATGTAAGCAAACGTCTCCTGCTCTCCCTGCGCTACCATCTCCTCTTTCAAAAAGTTTCAGAGATCAAAATGTCTAAGGCAGACCTTGCTCTGATCCCTGCTAGGCTTCTAAATGTGGAACTCGACCTTTTAACACTCACCAGCTGTCCTATTTGTGTGCAAGGCTTTCTCAATTCGAAGTGCCTATGGAGAAAGCTGCTCTTAGTGGCAGAACTACTTTTAAACAGTGAATTCTGCTCAATTTCGACTTTGGTGTTTGGGGCAGTTAAACATGAATAACCTAAAACTGTTTTGGCATATTAGTCATCCCCAGAATGCTCTCTTATTATGTGCAAATATTTGTAGATGGTTGACAGCAAATGATGGTCTAAAATTGACTTGTTTAGGCATGGCTTTTTGTAAACCCATATCAACGTTGGAGCTGTTGGGCCCTCACCATTCTAACAAGCATTGGCAAAAGCAAATCGTTTTTGGTCTCAAAAAGTGCACATTGCCACAGGAGTTCTGGGCACTGTACAAAACTACTTTGTGTGTCAATATGCTCCTTGTGAAAGAGCAGAATACTGTCACTCACAGTGATGCCAGCTGATAGAGAGAGAGAGTGACCGGCATAATTGTAATATACACAAAAGGTCATGGCTAACACCAGGTCTAATTAGAGGCCCAATTCTTAAAGAATGTCTCAAAAGTTCATGCATGGTATATATCCTTGCATATATATATACGGTTTCCTTGAGTTCACAAGAATTTACAGTAGCAGGCCAAGAAATAGTACTCCTAGAAAATATTTGTGAACTGCATTTTTCCATGAGCAAATTTGCATGTGTAGAATTGCTTATGTGAAAATCTGAATGTTTCCAAGTTCACTTTTCCTCCAACCACTTTTTTCCTAACCCTGGAAGAAGTTTTACATCTGCCACTGTCAAGAGTAAATTTCCAACCTTTCCCATTATGGGAATATTTGAGAAGAATTGGTGAAAGCCCTTAAACATGCAAGTCAGTAGGTTTGCATAGACTCAAAAGGACATTCCAACCCTGGAACTATTGCTTACCACTAACTTCAGCCCCAGTATGTAGACCTGCAGAAACGTGGCAACATAAGGGTATTGCTAGTATTCAAACCCTACTATGGTATGAGCCATGGCATAATCAGAGATGCTATAACAACATTTCAATATAATGTGATTGCTGCCATAATTTGTTGCAGCAGTGCATGGTACAAAAGGGACTTTGTTACAGGACAAGTAAATATATGAAGAAACCTGCCTCATGGACAAGTAGATATTATATTAACTTCCACACCCCTGTTAATACATTAATTAGGTACAGACACAAACACAAAATATCTTCTATGAAATACAGGACAATGTATGCAAATTCAGTCTCCTTTTATATGCTATATTTTGTACTGCTTCATTGTCCATAGTAGAGTGCAGCCATTTAACACATTTTCTATACTTTATATTCTTACCTTCATTTGAATTTTTCTCTCCTGACGTTTTTTTAAACAGCTTTCTAGTGAGCTTACCATAATTTTCATCTGAGATCCTGTTTTATGACATTTTGATTTTTTATTCACAATGTGTGCTTACACCCTGAAAGATAAATTCAAAAGGTCGCCTACAAGGGAAAAGTTGTTAGGCAGTTGATAAAATATGTTATAAAGAGGGAAATCATCAGTAATGGACCAACCAGAGACATCACATATAAAACCAATTTCCTTCTCTCATGCACTAATGCGCTCCATTTTTAGGTCTCGCCAGAGATCTTTTGTTGCTGACTCTGCTTCCCAGGAGACAGTGCCGGCCGCGCGCATCTCGCAAAAGGCGATCGGCGCAGGCCACGCGAACGCGCTCGCCGTGTCTGTCTCCTGGGAAGCATACATACACAGGCACACTTCCCCCTGCACGCATGCGCACACACAGACACACACACGAGCGCACATACACGCACGCACACATACAGAGACCCCCGTCGCGCACACACACACACGCTCGCACACACAAGCGCACCGCCCCCGTGCCCACTTACCGCCAGTCCGGTCTTTCCCCTCATCTCGTGCACAAGCTGCGCTGGACACCAGTTTATGCATCCCCTCTCCTCGCGTGCCACAGTCCACGTCGTACGTCATCACTTCGGGGCGGGGCTATCGGTTGGGGGCGGAGTCCGGCAAGGCGTGGCACGTTAGAGCTTTGGGATTGTTGTGACGTCACCAACGGGCGCCGGACCGGAAGTAGAGGAGGAGGCCGAGCTGTGACAGGTGAGATCCCAGGGAGAGCAGCTGGGCACGTGGCCCTTCCTGGACACTTGTTTTCTTGTATTGTTTGGAAGGGAGCCTATGGCCTATTTCAAGTATTTACCTAGCTTGCTGTGTGACTTCATGCCTAATATGTTTTTCTCTTTGCATGTTAAGAGGGAGGGTGTGGCCAATTTTATAAAATTCGGCCATCACCTACCCAGCTTTCTCACTCTTCGCCCAGGTAGGAGCTTCGCATTTCTCTCGCATCCTGCTGTTCGGTTACGCTTGCATCCTTTCTCGCAAGCTACTCTATGGTGGATGTCTTTTCATTATGCTTTACCTCTCTAATTGTACTTGGAAAAGGAGCTGGGTTGAGCACACGAGACCAGGGCCTGACTTCACTTTATTTTAGCAAACCAACCAGTACCTGATCTCTCACCTTCGCAGAATTTCATGGCGTGTAGTAACAATAACGGTTATTCATTCATTTTGGGTGGCTCCTTATAGCAAACAATTCTTTACTCCTGTATTGTCTTTGTCAGTTGTTAACAGCCTGAAATGTTACACGTCACCAAAAATAGCATGTGTTGTGCACGGATATCGCAGTCCTCTGCATGCACACCTCCCCAAGAACCTAGTTCATAAAGTCCAAGTTGCAAAAGCTGGGAAGACACTTTTAAGTTAATAAGATGTTTCGATTTTGTAACATATTCTAACTTATTGTAGGAGTCACGGAGAATCTCCGCACTAGGCCTAGAAACCAGCACGAGTAACTGATGCAAAAACGTGCATCTGCATAACATTTTTGGGTGCTTTTTTCCCCATCACAAATATTTTACCATATGAAGAATCCAGACTCCAGCCCCATGAAACAGGCGAGTCTTCTACATTGTAGAAACGCCCTGACTTACTCCATCATTGCACGGGAGTAGTTTTGCATGCGAGTGCAGGGTGGGAAAACCTCAGCACATTGTTCGTTATACACGCAGATGTGTTGTGTGTGGGTGCTCACTTCATGTCTTGTTTGTCCTGCCTACACGCATTTACGGAACGTTAACATTTCAGCCCTTGTATTTACGAATGCCACATTTCTTTACTTGGAAACGCACTTTGCACGAGCACTTTTGCAGGAATCCTGATTCAGTGGATCAGATTTGGAAGTGACTCTCACAAATTGCCTTGTGTGTGCACCGATTTGAAATTTTATTTAGGGATGCATAAAAAGTTCTTGAAGTGGTTTTGCACACATCATGCCTTTAGAGAAAACAATCGAAACAACGAGGGAGTTTCATGCACTCTCTCTACCCTAACTCAAAAGTAATAACTACAGATGAAATTCTGTACTATAAAGGATTTAGCACATTCCTTTTGTTTCCAGCCCCAGGATGAAGGATTTCAGAAGCAAAACTGATTTCATGTCTAAATTCATCTTTGCTAAAGCTGCTTAAGCAGTGTATGAAGATTCACAAAACTCATTTGTCAAAATAAAAGTCTGTTCCACCTTCTTTTTTTCTCCTTTTGTTTTCATCCATGTTTATCAGTATTTGATCGTGTAATTAATATGTTGCATTTGTTGTATTGCTAATGAGATATAAAAAAGGGGGGTTGCCGATGCACTCAAACACAGTGTTTAGATTGTTAGGTAACAATACAACAAAATTTTAACAACATAAATGGCAGAAGTGATCCAACAGAACTCCAATGAAGGGTAACTCGTGGAGTCTTTATTGCAGTATACAGCCAGCCGACACGTGTTTCATCGCACTCGCGATTCCTCAGGGCTGAAACAAACAAATGGTTGACAATAGAACATGTGTCTTGCATGGATATAGTTACAACAAGACCTCGGTTTGTGGCCTGTACATGCTTATTCTTAGCTTCTACTGCAGAACATGTACCCTAATTCACCTTTGTAACGTATCAGTGCCACCACAACATATCCGTGTCGGGAGTGTGCTGAATGCCGATATTATCATTCGACGTGTAGGTGACTAGTGAGTTTATGCTGACACGTTCTTTGTGATAAGAGATATATATCATCATGATAGTCGCAACGGGAAAAGTGTTCTGTCCGTGTACGACTCATTCATACCACATGCTTAGTGACTTGTGTTTGATACTGTGACTCAATGCACAGAAAGGGCACATACCTAGATGGCTGTGTCAAAGTCAGAAGGTCTGTATATTCAACATAAGAAATAGAAGGAACAAAAAGGGAAAAACCTCATCACTAAAGATCGTGATTACAAGTCATCAGGCAAGAAGCACGCAAATAGTGAGACTGTCAAATAAAATAAAGGAAGCTCACCGCTCAGCTGGTGATAATTCCGACCCAGCCGGGCCCTTGACCGAAAATACTCGGTATGAGTATGTATGCTGACAAGTAGGGTTTAAATTGACAAGAAAATTTTCTCCTAATCCACTCGCTCAGCACCCCCAACAGAGATGCAATATGAAGATATTTTCAACATTACAGACCAAAGAGCAGACACTTTTGCTTTTTCCGCTGAAGAAGCAACTCGTATTTACTCTCTAATTGATGAGGATATATCAGAGACCTCGACACACAGGAATAAAGAACAGAGCATCAAACAACTGCTCTACCTTTCAAAACGGGCAATTAACCAAAGACTTCATGCGAGTACTTTAGTAAAATACCACAGAGCGTTACGAATCCCTCGGGGCCTAAGGATTGCCCTTAAGCCCTCGCTTTGCAAAAATTCAGTTAAATTCAAAGATAAATGGTTCGCGATCCTGAACAAGTGCTCTCTGGACCTCATTCTTCTTATAATTGAAGAACTATCTAGCATTTTGGAAGAATTGCAAAAAGAGATAGAAGTAGTCACTGAAGAGCTCTCCAAAAGCACACCACCAGAGGATTGGACAAAGATACTGGAAGATATAAAGATCCAGCTAGCGAAACATACCCAAGAAGTGAACGAAAGGAAAATCAGGAAACTACGACGTGATACGGTGGACTACAAGCTTGGTGAGGTGTACACCTGGGCAGAGGTGTACGCCCACCGCAGGCAAAATAGACCTTACACTCAAAGCACCGACACATCGTCCACTGGCAGTGACCAATCTTCCAGACCCAAAACCGGTGGAAGATTTCGACAACAACAACAGCAACAACAACGACAAACTGTTGAAGAACAGACCCAAGAGAGTGCGACAACTAGTCAAAACTTACCTAGCGCAAATACTGAGGAGCCTTTTTTAGAGGAAGGCCGGCAAGAAAAAGAAGACCCAGGAGGGGCAAAGGGAAGAGAAAAAGAACCGCCAACCACCAGGAGTGTAACGGCAGAAAAAAAGAAGGAGAAACCGAAGAAAATCGGGACCTGAATAATCTTGTCATCAATATTTCTAACATTAAGCTTGACCATATCACTATTGAAACCCTACAGAGAGGTATGTCATTTGTTCCCACCACTGAAACAAGCAAATTGGAGCTGGAGGTCTCATTATATAAACTAATGAGGAAACTGCGATTGAGGCATTTCTTTGAGAACGTGGTTACGGATAAAAGAGACATGGAAGAGGACCAACTATTAGGATTGAGGCCGCATAGTAACTATGAAGCACCCATGACTCATAAAACATTGGATTCCTTTGAAAACCTAGTGAAAGCTGAACTATCCAAGCTAAATTTCAAGGGGAAGACTAGACAACACAATCTGACGCGGAAACAGATTCAAATACTTCAAAAAATTGCGAACAATCCACTCATCACTTGTCAGAAAGCTGACAAAGGGGGAGCTATCGTGGTGATGAACACTTCTCATTATGAACAAGAAGTGGAGAAACATTTGGGGGACATACATACCTATGTACCTTTGGGATATAATCCAACCGACCAATTTGCTAAGATTATAAATAACATTGTCAATAAAGCTTTTGATGACGGAATTATCAATGAGAGAACTAAAAAGTTCCTGATCACTGAACACCCAAGGAGTCCTAATTTGGTCCGGCTCGGAGGAGCTTTTGAATGACTTTTTCAGACACTTAAATGAGAATACTTGGAAGATCCGATTCACTATGAATTGGAGCAGGACGTGTATTGAATTTCTGGACATTGAGTTTTACATAGCATCTAACTGTCTACATAGTAGACTTTTCAGGAAATCCACAGCATGCAATGCTGTCTTGCATGCCTTGAGCTCGCATCCCCCACATCAAATAAACGCCATACCTTATGGCGAATTCCTAAGGGCGAGAAGGAACTGTAGTGAGGACTGTGAGTTCGGGAAATGTTTGAAAAGCATGAAGGAGAGATTTTACACAAGGGGCTACTGAACTAAAACAATCAAGAGAGCCGAAAAAAGAGTCAGAAAGGTTAAGAGATCCCACACTCTCACCACCACACACAAACCCACCGTCTCTGGTAATGAACTAATCAGAATGGTGACTGACTTTAATTCATATCATGATGTTTTACGGAAGAGTCTCACCAAGCATTGGGGTCTATTGAAATCAGAGAGGGCTCTAACTAATCACATTGCAGATAGACCTCAAATTTCTTTCAGACGAGGCAATACGCTTAGGAACAAATTGAGTCCTACTGTGCCTCGGGACACAACACGCACCACGTGGATGACACAACATAGCCAGGGCTTTTACAAATGCGGGTTCTGCAGCATGTGCAAATGGGCCAAGCATGGTACGACTCAACTCAAGGGTCCAGATGGTGTTTCCTACGTCATTAAAAACAATATCAATTGCACTACCAAATTTGTGATTTACATCATAGAATGTGAATGTGGAAAGTTCTATGTGGGAAGCACCACCAGACAACTCAAAGAGAGAATGATGGAACACATAAGGGCAATTCTAAATGGTGATCCTAAATACCCAGTAGCCTTACACGTAGCCTCTTGCCAGAAGGACAAGACCAACAAAATAGTCAAATTCTATGGCATTGAAACAGTCCATCAGGACGTTAGAGGTGGCAACCGTGAACTAAAACTGAGACGCACAGAGGCAACTTGGATCATGCGTCTGAAGTCTGTAGAACAGGGACTCAATTACGACCAGGAGATGCAATATTTCCTAGGAGACTGAGAAGCCAAACATGCCAATTCAAATTGAAATGCTGTAAGATATCCACACTGTATGCAGATCTGTGTTTGTTAAAGAGTTACATTGCACATGTTAAATTGATATCCTTCATGCTATGATAACTCTCCTGCACTATACTATAATATTTTTGTTTTTGACACCGAACATATACTTCTGAGAATTAAGTGATGTTATATATGTGAATTTCAACTATGACTGTAATTTAAATTTGTATGTTGGATACAATTATATTCACGTATGACTGGGATATGCACCGGGAAACTACCACTTCTATTCACGGTGTTCACTACCCAGTCATTCTGGAGGCTGACCTAGATCGTTTTTTCTGCTCAAGAAATCGTAACATGATCCACTAACCTCCTCAGAACTCGAAAATCGGATTACAAATCTCTTAAATAACTTCCCCTTACTATGGCTTTACAATGAGAGTATCTGGGCTCAACTGAGAACCCAATATGGACGCGACCAAAACATACTCAAACGGTCTAGTCGATCGAACGCGCAGCATAGTGATGTATATAAGGTCTTGAGACCCGGTCACGTGTCCAAACAGGAACACAGCTCGGAGGTCAGGAAGCGCTACACGTCGCTCCAGAGCTGCACACAGGTAAGAAATTAAGATAGGACCGATACCGTGCTTGACTTTCCTCACTAAGGAACTGGTCTTGTAGAATCACACGAGGAAATTGACCCCATGTAAATTTGGTGTCATTTCAGCCTGGGGTATCCCGTCGTTTTAGAGCCATGCCCGGCATCTTAACGAAGATCGAACCGATCAACAGGTAAGCTAGAGAGACTTTCATATCTCAGCCACGATCCTGTCATGTACATTTTAATTGGACAACATTCTCACCGGGGCCCCTAATCTTTTCAGAACAATACCCTGTTCGATGTTTTCCACAACATTGGAGCTATCAAATACGGAGACCTCCGAGCCTTAAAGAAACGGCTACAGTGCTAACATGTAAGTCCCTTATCAAATTCTTAAAACTTCGTGTGAAGGGTATACCGGATCCCAATGTGACAAATTGGACAAACCTGTTACGATGTTCGCTAGTTTGATTCTGGCATTTCTGACACAAGACATGAAATGCAATCCTAAATTAGGATAACCATTGAATTTAGTTCTAATCTTTGTAATATGAATATTCGTTTAGTAACTCAGTATAATTGGTCTGGTTACAGAATTGCAAACCCTACTTGTCAGCATACATACTCATACCGAGTATTTTCGGTCAAGGGCCCGTCTGGGTCGGAATTATCACCAGCTGAGCGGTGAGCTTCCTTTATTTTATTTGACAGTCTCACTATTTGTGTGCTTCTTGCCTGATGACTTGTAATCACGATCTTTAGTGATGAGGTTTTTCCCTTTTTGTTCCTTCTATTTCTTATGTTGAATATACAGACCTTCTGACTTTGACACAGCCATCTAGGTATGTGCCCTTTCTGTGCATTGAGTCACAGTATCAATCACAAGTCACTAAGCATGTGGTATGAATGAGTCGTACACGGACAGAACACTTTTCCCGTTGCGACTATCATGATGATATATATCTCTTATCACAAAGAACGTGTCAGCATAAACTCACTAGTCACCTACACGTCGAATGATAATATCGGCATTCAGCACACTCCCGACACAGATATGTTGTGGTGGCACTGATACGTTACAAAGGTGAATTAGGGTACATGTTCTGCAGTAGAAGCTAAGAATAAGCATGTACAGGCCACAAACCGAGGTCTTGTTGTAACTATATCCATGCAAGACACATGTTCTATTGTCAACCATTTGTTTGTTTCAGCCCTGAGGAATCGCGAGTGCGATGAAACACGTGTCGGCTGGCTGTATACTGCAATAAAGACTCCACGAGTTACCCTTCATTGGAGTTCTGTTGGATTACTTCTGCCATTTATGTTGTTAAAATTTTGTTGTATTGTTACCTAACAATCTAATCACTGTGTTTGAGTGCATCAGCAACCCCCCTTTTCAGTTAGTTAAGTGTCAATTTTGTCTACTTAGTCCGAGTGGTTTAAGGTTTGTCCACTCGCCGATCTGCACCTGTAATTTATTCATTTTGTAACCGCTGTGCGTATGAACATGCAGTGCACCCGAGTCTAAACTGAACAAAAGCCTTTAGATCTCGTGCTAATGAGATATAGTGACCTTGAGTAGTACACTTCCGGTTGATTCTAATTACTAAAATATTCTGATCACTTGTATTAAATAACATACATTGGAAAAGTGTACCCACTCTTAATTAAAAAAAAAATATATATTACTTTGAGGACAAATCACAAGCCAATGGATTTTTAAGTGGCCTGCAATCACCTTAATAATGCAGGATGAGGTAAATGACGAGGATGCATGTTCCAAAGAGGCATCGTTCGTAAACAAAGCTTATGATGATCAACTTTTTTTACACATAGGAGCTGCGTTTGATGGAAGGTGGTGTGTTTTCCACATGTTGAGATCTAGATCCCACCAGCCTGCACATGAGTGAGCTATAAATACGTGGAAAACATTTTGTCCTAACGCATGTTCACACTGGTTTACTCTTATACACCATTTGTTTTATCAATGTGCTGGTTCTTTCTAGCCCACTTTTCCATGCCTGGAATCTATCAATTACTTCTACAAACTGGGAAAGTTCAGCCTATTTTTGCACAAATGCAGCGCAAGCCATGACATACCTGCAGCGGAACACACGGGAAAGAGCTGTAATGAAAAATTCAAGCCCTACTAATATCTACTCTTTTGGATGGGCCCTCTTTTTACTTTTGTTGATGATGCAGTTTCGGTATTTTATGTACACAAATATCTACCTGTTTTGCAATGAATCCTGAAAGTGCCATATTGTGGCAAGGAAAGAGAGAATCCAAAAGTGCTAAATGAGGATCACATATCTTCCTCAGTCCCCCAAATCGGCTCTTCTTAAACTGAATCAAGCTACCAATATGCCCATATCTAAATCATGTTCTAGTAAAAATTAGGGCATGTGCTTCATCTTGGATCTGCGTACCATCTAACACGATTAAGTTAAGGTATTTGATGACAGTAAGGTTATAAAATGTGGAAATGTAATTGTGCACATATCCAGCTCTAATACTTTAGAATATGAAGTGCTTAAATATCACATCTCCTAGATTCCTACATTGTGCAATGAAATTCACTTGACTAGATATCCTATTGCAGTTGGCCATGCTGTTGCCCACAAAATCAGTTGTGTAAATCTTAGTTTCTCTGGGTAGAGTTTGTTTAGGTCGAGCCTAGCCAAAGGCTGTGCGGTCTCTATGAGACATTCTGTATTCGCTCTGTTGGATTACATACTATCCATTGCCTTTTTAGGTCTCAGCTAAGCGCGCAGAAGCGCGTTCGCCGAGAACCTATTGTCGGCGTGTGTGCTTCCCAGGAGACAATCCTGGCTGCGCGCATCGCCTTGGAGGCGATTTCAAACTGACACGCGCACAAGTACGAGCGCTGTTGCAAGTTTCTTGCAATGCGCGCAGCTCAAATACAACACACGCATGCGCATAAACAGAAACACACACACAAGGGCACACGCACGCACATACATACAGAAACACCCCCCCCACACACATATACACACACGCGCGCACACACACACACAAGTGCACCGAGCCCACCCCCACCCCCACCGTCACCGTCGCATACATACATACACACACGAGCATACACACACACACACACACACACACACACACACGTGCACCAAGCCCCCCCAGCCCTTTGGAACTTACCGGGCCAATGTCGCGCAACCTCCTGCTGGCGGCTCCGGGGCTCTCCACCGCTCACATGAGCCCCAGGGCGCGAGACGCATTGACTTTGCCTGCCTCCTCTTCCGGTCCGGACCAGGCCCCGCCCCCGTCTCAGGCGACCTTGCCTGACTTCCGGTGCGGCCGCGGCGGGATTCCGGGGGCATTTTCTGCACAAACCTTGTTTTTTCCAGATTTTTAGGGCTCGCCTGCTGATGCGCTTCTGCGCATCGCTGGCGAAGCTCTAATGTGGCTTATCCAGTGTTTAACGACCACTGGCGATTCCACTGGCGATTTCTTGAAGTGCATGTGCTTTTTAGGTCATTGCGCAAGCGCAAGCCCTAAAAAGCGCGTGCACAATGCCACCAGCCGCCTGCCTGCCTGCCTCGCATTACCACATCAAAGGCAGCCCGCCCCCCTCCCACAGCTTCTCTAATTATTCACTGCCGGCCGGCCGGCCGTACTTTACATCACGCCTGTTAGACCTGTTACTTCACATAACGAGTGCGGCTGAAATCCACATGCACGGACACTAAACATATTTGTATTACAAATAAATCTATCGCAGTGAATAGTGAATCAAGGCTTCCAAAAATATCAGCAACGCTTCTATACAGGAAGTGCTCAAGGCTCGCAGAAGGTTCCCAGGGGCACTATACGACCAATGAGTTGCACTACCTGTCCCCGCACACAGTGTTGCTCAGTGCAGGCTGGTACATTGTTTTCGGGACACTATAATACAACCGAGGGGTCTGCTCCCGCTCCTCGCTGCACCGCAATAAAAGCTCTGTGTGATGGCTGCTCAGCCACGGGGGGGAGGGCCTTTCTCTCCTATTCGAGCATACAGTTAGTAAAGTCGGGTAGCTTGTCAGCATCAAGAGAGACGTATTGGAAGACTTTGCTTGCCAGCATCTTCCTGGGCTATCATTAACTCTTGCCGGGAACCACTGATTTAAGCGTTTCTCTTTTCCTGACATGATGCTCACCATACAGTATCAGTATTTTGTTTTATACTGCGTGACATTTTAATCATCGGTGTGCTTGGATTCTTCAGGATTGCAGGGTGCACTTATGTGGCTAATAGAGGTACCTTTAAAACTCCAGAGGGACACCTAGTAACAACCTGTGATACTGCACCCTTTCCCTGCTTTGTGTATTTTCTATTTTTGCTTATGCTAGTACTGGGAGTCCGAGACTCCCTTGTGTCAGGCACAGTAGAACACCCCGTCCATATTACTTTAGTGCCAAGAGACTAAAACAGCAGATGAAAAGAACTAATGCCTAAACGTGCAGCCCTAGAAAAGGGAGCATAAATGGAGAGCCTGTTTTGTTTTTGCTTGGCGGGAACCACTGCGGTAAGCGATTCTTTTCCCGACACAATCCTCATCAAACTATAAGAATTCCGTTTTCATAATGCGTGGCCCATGTGTGGCAGAAAGCAGATCAAAACGCTGAACTCCAGCCTCCAGTGAGCTAATGCACGGATAAGTTACATTATTTCGCATTTGAGGAGGATCACAATTTTTTTTTATACTCATCAGCATTCTTTTGATTGGATTCTTCAGGATTGCAGGGTGCAGTACCTTATGTGGCTAATACAGGTCTAGAGAAACACCTAGCAACAGCCTGTAGTACCACACCCTATCCCCGCTTTGTGGATTTTCTTTTATTGCTTTCGCTACGGCTTGAAGTCTGCCACTCCCTTGTGTCCAGCACACTAGAACGGTTAGAAAACTATACAACCACTCTTTTCAGAATTTTCTGTTTTTTGCTGTAGCATGCATTTTCTAAATGATCCCCCCCACTGCAAAAAATAAACAAGCTCCACCGAGGCACCCACATACACAGCTCCACCGAGGCACCTACCACACAGCTCCACTGATGCACCCACCACACAGATCCACCTATGCACCCACCACACAGCTCCACCGAGGCACCCCCACACAGCTCTACAGATGCACCCACCACACAGCTCCACCTACACAGCTCCCACCGATGCACACAGCTCCACCGATGCACCCAGCACACAGCTCCACCGATGCACCAACCGCACAGCTCCACCGATGCACCCAGCTCCACCAATGCACCCACCACACAGCTCCACCGATGCACCAACCACACAGCTCCACCGATGCACCAACCACACAGCTCCACCGATGCACCAACCACACAGCTCCACCGATGCACCCACCACACAGCTCCACCGATGCACCCACCACACAGCTCCACCAATGCAGCCACCACACAGCTCCACCAATGCAGCCACAGATGCAGCCACCACACAGCTCCACCGATGCACCCAGCTCCACCAATGCACCCACCACACAGCTCCACCGATGCACCCACCACACAGCTCCACCTACACAGCTCCACCGAGGCACCCACCACACAGCTCCACCGAGGCACCCACCACACAGCTCCACCGAGGCACCCACCACACAGCTACACTGATGCACCTACCACACAGCTACACTGATGCACCCACCACACAGCTACACTGATGCACCCACCACACAGCTACACTGATGCACCCACCACACAGCTCCACCGATGCACCCACCACACAGCTCCACCGATGCAGCCACCACACAGCTCCACCGACATAGCTCCACCGATGCACCCAGCTCCACCGATGCACCCACCACACAGCTCCACCGATGCACCCACCACACAGCTCCATTGATGCACCCACCACACAGCTTCACACATGCAGCCACCACACAGCTCCACCGACACAGCTCCCCCGATGCACCCACCACCACCAATGCACCCACCACACAGCTCCACCGATGCACCCACCACACAGCTCCACCTACACAGCTCCACCTACACAGCTCCACCGATGCACCCACCACACAGCTCCACCGATGCACCCACCACACAGCTCCACCGATGCACCCACCTACACAGCTCCACCGATGCACCCACCACACAGCTCCACCGATGCACCCACCACACAGCTCCACCGATGCACCCACCACACAGCTCCACCGATGCACCCACCACACAGCTCCACCGAACGACCCACCACACAGCTCCACTGAACGACCCACCACACAGCTCCACTGAACGACCCACCACACAGCTCCACTGAACGACCCACCACACAGCTCCACCGAACGACCCACCACACAGCTCCACCGAACGACCCACCACACAGCTCCACCGAACGACCCACCACACAGCTCCACCGAACGACCCACCACACAGCTCCACCGAACGACCCACCACACAGCTCCACCGAACGACCCACCACACAGCTCCACCGAACGACCCACCAAACGACCCACCACACAGCTCCACCGAACGACCCACCACACAGCTCCACCGAACGACCCACCACACAGCTCCACCGAACGACCCACCACACAGCTCCACCGATGCACTCACCACACAGCTTCACCGATGTACCCACCACACAGCTACACCCATGCAGCCACCACACAGCTCCACCGACGCACCCACAACCCAGCTCCACCGATGCACCCACCACACAGCTCCACCGATGCAGCCACCACACAGCTCCACCGACATAGCTCCACCGATGCACCCAGCTCCACCGATGCACCCACCACACAGCTCCACCGATGCACCCACCACACAGCTCCACCTGCACAGCTCCACCGATGCACCCACCACACAGCTCCATTGATGCACCCACCACACAGCTCCACACATGCAGCCACCACACAGCTCCACCGACACAGCTCCCCCGATGCACCCACCACCACCAATGCACCCACCACACAGCTCCACCGATGCACCCACCACACAGCTCCACCTACACAGCTCCACCTACACAGCTCCACCGATGCACCCACCTACACAGCTCCACCGATGCACCCACCTACACAGCTCCACCGATGCACCCACCACACAGGTCCACCGATGCACCCACCACACAGCTCCACCGATGCACCCACCACACAGCTCCACCGATGCACCCACCACACAGCTCCACCGATGCACCCACCACACAGCTCCACCGATGCACCCACCACACAGCTCCACCGATGCACCCACCACACAGCTCCACCGATGCACCCACCACACAGCTCCACCGATGCACCCACCACACAGCTCCACTGAACGACCCACCACACAGCTCCACCGAACGACCCACCACACAGCTCCACCGAACGACCCACCACACAGCTCCACCGAACGACCCACCACACAGCTCCACCGAACGACCCACCATACAGCTCCACCGAACGACCCACCACACAGCTCCAGTGAACGACCCACCACACAGCTCCACCGAACGACCCACCACACAGCTCCACCGAACGACCCACCACACAGCTCCACCGATGCAGCCACCACACAGCTCCACCGATGCAGCCACCACACAGCTCCACCGATGCAGCCACCACACAGCTCCACCGATGCAGCCACCGCACAGCTCCACCGATGCAGCCACCACACAGCTCCACCGATGCAGCCACCACACAGCTCCACCGATGCAGCCACCACACAGCTCCACTGATGCAGCATCCACACAGCTCCACCGATGCAGCCACCACACAGCTCCACCGATGCTGCCACCACACATCTCCACCGATGCAGCCACCATACAGCTCCACCAAGGCACCCACCACACAGCTGAACCGATGCACCCACCACACAGCTCTACCGAGGCACCCACCACAAAGCTCCACAGATGCACCCACCACACAGCTCCACCGATGCACCTACCACACAGCTCCACCGATGCAGCCACCACACAGCTCCACCGATGCAGCCACCACACAGCTCCACCGATGCACCCAGCTCCACCAATGCACCCACCACACAGCTCCACCGATGCACCCACCACACAGCTCCACCTACACAGCTCCACTGATGCACCCACCACACAGCTCCACTGATGCACCCACCACACAGCTCCACTGATGCACCCACCACACAGCTCCACTGATGCACCCACCACACAGCTCCACAGATGCACCCACCATACAGCTCCACTGAGGCACCCACCATACAGCTCCACTGAGGCACCCACCATACAGCTCCACCGAGGCACCCACCACACAGCTCCACCGAGGCACCCACCACACAGCTCCACCGATGCACCCACCACACAGCTCCACCGATGCAGCCACCACACAGCTCCACCGATGCACCCAGCTCCACCAATGCACCCACCACACAGCTCCACCTACACAGCTCCACTGATGCACCCACCACACAGCTCCATTGATGCACCCACCACACAGCTACACTGATGCACCAACCACACAGATCCACCGATGCACCCACCACACAGCTCCACCGATGCACCCACCACACAGCTCCACCGATGCACCCACCACACAGCTCCACAGATGCACCCACCACACAGCTCCACAGATGCACCCACCACACAGCTCCACAGATGCACCCACCACACAGCTCCACAGATGCACCTACCACACAGCTCCACCGATGCACCCACCACACAGCTCCACCGAAGCACCCAGCTCCACCAATGCACCCACCACACAGCTCCACCTATGCACCCACTACACAGCTCCACCGATGCACCCACCACACAGCTCCACCGATGCACCCAGCTCCACCAATGCACCCACCACACAGCTCTGCCGAGGCACCCACCACACAGCTCCACCGATGCACCCACCACACAGCTCCACAGATGCACCCACCACACAGCTCCACAGATGCACCCACCACACAGCTCCACAGATGCACCCACCACGCAGCTCCACAGATGCACCCACCACACAGCTCCACCGATGCACCCACCACACAGCTCCACCGATGCACCCACCACACAGCTCCATTGATGCACCCACCACACAGCTTCACACATGCAGCCACCACACAGCTCCACCGACACAGCTCCCCCGATGCAACCACCACACAGCTCCACCGATGCACCCACCACACAGCTCCACCTACACAGCTCCACCTACACAGCTCCACCGATGCACCCACCACACAGCTCCACCGATGCACCCACCTACACAGCTCCACCGATGCACCCACCACACAGCTCCACCGATGCACCCACCACACAGCTCCACCGATGCACCCACCACACAGCTCCACCGATGCACCCACCACACAGCTCCACCGAACGACCCACCACACAGCTCCACTGAACGACCCACCACACAGCTCCACCGAACGACCCACCACACAGCTCCACCGAACGACCCACCACACAGCTCCACCGAACGACCCACCACACAGCTCCACCGAACGACCCACCACACAGCTCCACCGAACGACCCACCACACAGCTCCACCGAACGACCCACCACACAGCTCCACCGAACGACCCACCACACAGCTCCACCGAACGACCCACCACACAGCTCCACCGATGCACTCACCACACAGCTTCACCGATGTACCCACCACACAGCTACACCCATGCAGCCACCACACAGCTCCACCGACACAGCTCCACTGATGCACCCACAACCCAGCTCCACCAATGCACCCACCACACAGCTCCACCGATGCAGCCACCTCACAGCTCCACCGACATAGCTCCACCGATGCACCCAGCTCCACCGATGCACCCACCACACAGCTCCACCTGCACAGCTCCACCGATGCACCCACCACACAGCTCCATTGATGCACCCACCACACAGCTCCACACATGCAGCCACCACACAGCTCCTCCGACACAGCTCCCCCGATGCACCCACCACCACCAATGCACCCACCACACAGCTCCACCGATGCACCCACCACACAGCTCCACCTACACAGCTCCACCTACACAGCTCCACCTACACAGCTCCACCTACACAGCTCCACCTACACAGCTCCACCGATGCACCCACCACACAGGTCCACCGATGCACCCACCGCACAGCTCCACCGATGCACCCACCGCACAGCTCCACCGATGCACCCACCGCACAGCTCCACCGATGCACCCACCACACAGCTCCACCGATGCACCCACCACACAGCTCCACCGATGCACCCACCACACAGCTCCAGAGAACGACCCACCACACAGCTCCACCGAACGACCCACCACACAGCTCCACCGAACGACCCACCACACAGCTCCACCGAACGACCCACCACACAGCTCCACCGAACGACCCACCACACAGCTCCACCGAACGACCCACCACACAGCTCCACCGAACGACCCACCACACAGCTCCACTGAACGACCCACCACACAGCTCCACCGATGCAGCCACCACACAGCTCCACCGATGCAGCCACCACACAGCTCCACCGATGCAGCCACCACACAGCTCCACCGATGCAGCCACCACACAGCTCCACCGATGCAGCCACCACACAGCTCCACCGATGCAGCCACCACACAGCTCCACCGATGCAGCCACCACACAGCTCCACCGATGCAGCCACCACACAGCTCCACCGATGCTGCCACCACACATCTCCACCGATGCACCCACCACACATCTCCACCGATGCAGCCACCATACAGCTCAACCAAGGCACCCACCACACAGCTGAACCGATGCACCCACCACACAGCTCTACCGATGCACCCACCACACAGCTCTACCGAGGCACCCACCACAAAGCTCCACAGATGCACCCACCACACAGCTCCACCGAGGCACCCACCACACAGCTCCACCAAACGACCCACCACACAGCTCCACCGATGCACCCACCACACAGCTCCACCGATGCACCCACCACACAGCTCCACCGATGCAGCCACCACACAGCTCCATTGATGCACCCACCACACAGCTACAATGATGCACCCACCACACAGCTCCACCGATGCACCCACCACACAGCTCCACAGATGCACCCACCATACAGCTCCACTGAGGCACCCACCATACAGCTCCACCGAGGCACCCACCACACAGCTCCACCGAGGCACCCACCACACAGCTCCACCGAGGCACCCACCACACAGCTCCACCGAGGCACCCACCACACAGCTCCACCGAGGCACCCACCACACAGCTCCACCGAGGCACCCACCACACAGCTCCACCGATGCAGCCACCACACAGCTCCACCGATGCACCCAGCTCCACCAATGCACCCACCACACAGCTCCATTGATGCACCCACCACACACCTACACTGATGCACCAACCACACAGCTCCACCGATGCACCCACCACACAGCTCCACCGATGCACCCACCACACAGCTCCACCGATGCACCCACCACACAGCTCCACCGATGCACCCACCACACAGCTCCACCAATGCACCCACCACACAGCTCCACCGATGCACCCACCACACAGCTCCACCGATGCACCCACCACACAGCTCCACCGATGCACCCACCACACAGCTCCACCGATGCACCCACCACACAGCTCCACCGATGCACCCACCACACAGCTCCACAGATGCACCCACCACACAGCTCCACAGATGCACCCACCACACAGCTCCACAGATGCACCCACCACACAGCTCCACAGATGCACCTACCACACAGCTCCACCGATGCACCCACCACACAGCTCCACCGATGCACCCAGCTCCACCAATGCACCCACCACACAGCTCCACCTATGCACCCACTACACAGCTCCACCGATGCACCCACCACACAGCTCCACCGATGCACCCAGCTCCACCAATGCACCCACCACACAGCTCTGCCGAGGCACCCACCACACAGCTCCACAGATGCACCCACCACACAGCTCCACAGATGCACCCACCACACAGCTCCACAGATGCACCCACCACACAGCTCCACAGATGCACCCACCACACAGCTCCACAGATGCACCCACCACACAGCTCCACAGATGCACCCACCACACAGCTCCACAGATGCACCCACCACACAGCTCCACCGATGCACCCACCACACAGCTCTACCGAGGCACCCACCACAAAGCTCCACAGATGCACCCACCACACAGCTCCACCGAGGCACCCACCTCACAGCTCCACCGATGCACCCACCACACAGCTCCACCGATGCACCCACCACACAGCTCCACCGATGCACCCACCACACAGCTCCACCGATGCAGCCACCACACAGCTCCACCGATGCAGCCACCACACAGCTCCACCGATGCACCCAGCTCCACCAATGCACCCACCACACAGCTCCACCGATGCACCCACCACACAGCTCCACCTACACAGCTCCACTGATGCACCCACCACACAGCTCCACTGATGCACCCACCACACAGCTACACTGATGCACCCACCACACAGCTCCACCGATGCACCCACCACACAGCTCCACAGATGCACCCACCATACAGCTCCACTGAGGCACCCACCATACAGCTCCACCGAGGCACCCACCACACAGCTCCACCGAGGCTCCCACCACACAGCTCCACCGATGCACCCACCACACAGCTCCACCGATGCAGCCACCACACAGCTCCACCGATGCACCCAGCTCCACCAATGCACCCACCGCACAGCTCCACCTACACAGCTCCACTGATGCACCCACCACACAGCTCCATTGATGCACCCACCACACAGCTACACTGATGCACCAACCACACAGCTCCACCGATGCACCCACCACACAGCTCCACCGATGCACCCACCACACAGCTCCACTGATGCACCCACCACACAGCTCCACTGATGCACCCACCACACAGCTCCACAGATGCACCCACCACACAGCTCCACAGATGCACCCACCACACAGCTTCACAGATGCACCTACCACACAGCTCCACCGATGCACCCACCACACAGCTCCACCGATGCACCCAGCTCCACCAATGCACCCACCACACAGCTCCACCTATGCACCCACTACACAGCTCCACCGATGCACCCACCACACAGCTCCACCGATGCACCCAGCTCCACCAATGCACCCACCACACAGCTCTGCCGAGGCACCCACCACACAGCTCCACAGATGCACCCACCACACAGCTCCACAGATGCACCCACCACACAGCTCCACAGATGCACCCACCACACAGCTCCACAGATGCACCCACCACACAGCTCCACAGATGCACCCGCCACACAGCTCCACAGATGCACCCACCACACAGCTTCACCGATGCACCCACCACACAGCTCCACCGATGCACCCACCACACAGCTCCATTGATGCACCCACCACACAGCTTCACACATGCAGCCACCACACAGCTCCACCGACACAGCTCCCCCGATGCACCCACCACCACCAATGCACCCACCACACAGCTCCACCGATGCACCCACCACACAGCTCCACCGAGGCACCCACCACACAGCTCCACCGAGGCACCCACCACACAGCTCCACCGAGGCACCCACCACACAGCTCCACCGAGGCACCCACCACACAGCTCCACCGAGGCACCCACCACACAGCTCCACCGATGCAGCCACCACACAGCTCCACCGATGCACCCAGCTCCACCAATGCACCCACCACACAGCTCCATTGATGCACCCACCACACACCTACACTGATGCACCAACCACACAGCTCCACCGATGCACCCACCACACAGCTCCACCGATGCACCCACCACACAGCTCCACCGATGCACCCACCACACAGCTCCACCGATGCACCCACCACACAGCTCCACCGATGCACCCACCACACAGCTCCACCGATGCACCCACCACACAGCTCCACCGATGCACCCACCACACAGCTCCACCGATGCACCCACCACACAGCTCCACCGATGCACCCACCACACAGCTCCACCGATGCACCCACCACACAGCTCCACCGATGCACCCACCACACAGCTCCACAGATGCACCCACCACACAGCTCCACAGATGCACCCACCACACAGCTCCACAGATGCACCCACCACACAGCTCCACAGATGCACCTACCACACAGCTCCACCGATGCACCCACCACACAGCTACACTGATGCACCAACCACACAGCTCCACCGATGCACCCACCACACAGCTCCACCGATGCACCCACCACACAGCTCCACTGATGCACCCACCACACAGCTCCACTGATGCACCCACCACACAGCTCCACAGATGCACCCACCACACAGCTCCACAGATGCACCCACCACACAGCTTCACAGATGCACCTACCACACAGCTCCACCGATGCACCCACCACACAGCTCCACCGATGCACCCAGCTCCACCAATGCACCCACCACACAGCTCCACCTATGCACCCACTACACAGCTCCACCGATGCACCCACCACACAGCTCCACCGATGCACCCAGCTCCACCAATGCACCCACCACACAGCTCTGCCGAGGCACCCACCACACAGCTCCACAGATGCACCCACCACACAGCTCCACAGATGCACCCACCACACAGCTCCACAGATGCACCCACCACACAGCTCCACAGATGCACCCACCACACAGCTCCACAGATGCACCCACCACACAGCTCCACAGATGCACCCACCACACAGCTTCACCGATGCACCCACCACACAGCTCCACCGATGCACCCACCACACAGCTCCATTGATGCACCCACCACACAGCTTCACACATGCAGCCACCACACAGCTCCACCGACACAGCTCCCCCGATGCACCCACCACCACCAATGCACCCACCACACAGCTCCACCGATGCACCCACCACACAGCTCCACCGAGGCACCCACCACACAGCTCCACCGAGGCACCCACCACACAGCTCCACCGAGGCACCCACCACACAGCTCCACCGAGGCACCCACCACACAGCTCCACCGATGCACCCACCACACAGCTCCACCGATGCACCCACCACACAGCTCCACCGATGCACCCACCACACAGCTCCACCAATGCACCCACCACACAGCTCCACCGATGCACCCACCACACAGCTCCACCGATGCACCCACCACACAGCTCCACCGATGCACCCACCACACAGCTCCACCGATGCACCCACCACACAGCTCCACCGATGCACCCACCACACAGCTCCACAGATGCACCCACCACACAGCTCCACAGATGCACCCACCACACAGCTCCACAGATGCACCCACCACACAGCTCCACAGATGCACCCACCACACAGCTCCACAGATGCACCTACCACACAGCTCCACCGATGCACCCACCACACAGCTCCACCGATGCACCCAGCTCCACCAATGCACCCACCACACAGCTCCACCTATGCACCCACTACACAGCTCCACCGATGCACCCACCACACAGCTCCACCGATGCACCCAGCTCCACCAATGCTCCCACCACACAGCTCTGCCGAGGCACCCACCACACAGCTCCACAGATGCACCCACCACACAGCTCCACAGATGCACCCACCACACAGCTCCACAGATGCACCCACCACACAGCTCCACAGATGCACCCACCACACAGCTCCACAGATGCACCCACCACACAGCTCCACAGATGCACCCACCACACAGCTCCACAGATGCACCCACCACACAGCTCCACCGATGCACCCACCACACAGCTCTACCGAGGCACCCACCACAAAGCTCCACAGATGCACCCACCACACAGCTCCACCGAGGCACCCACCTCACAGCTCCACCGATGCACCCACCACACAGCTCCACCGATGCACCCACCACACAGCTCCACCGATGCACCCACCACACAGCTCCACCGATGCAGCCACCACACAGCTCCACCGATGCAGCCACCACACAGCTCCACCGATGCACCCAGCTCCACCAATGCACCCACCACACAGCTCCACCGATGCACCCACCACACAGCTCCACCTACACAGCTCCACTGATGCACCCACCACACAGCTCCACTGATGCACCCACCACACAGCTACACTGATGCACCCACCACACAGCTCCACCGATGCACCCACCACACAGCTCCACAGATGCACCCACCATACAGCTCCACTGAGGCACCCACCATACAGCTCCACCGAGGCACCCACCACACAGCTCCACCGAGGCTCCCACCACACAGCTCCACCGATGCACCCACCACACAGCTCCACCGATGCAGCCACCACACAGCTCCACCGATGCACCCAGCTCCACCAATGCACCCACCGCACAGCTCCACCTACACAGCTCCACTGATGCACCCACCACACAGCTCCATTGATGCACCCACCACACAGCTACACTGATGCACCAACCACACAGCTCCACCGATGCACCCACCACACAGCTCCACCGATGCACCCACCACACAGCTCCACTGATGCACCCACCACACAGCTCCACTGATGCACCCACCACACAGCTCCACAGATGCACCCACCACACAGCTCCACAGATGCACCCACCACACAGCTTCACAGATGCACCTACCACACAGCTCCACCGATGCACCCACCACACAGCTCCACCGATGCACCCAGCTCCACCAATGCACCCACCACACAGCTCCACCTATGCACCCACTACACAGCTCCACCGATGCACCCACCACACAGCTCCACCGATGCACCCAGCTCCACCAATGCACCCACCACACAGCTCTGCCGAGGCACCCACCACACAGCTCCACAGATGCACCCACCACACAGCTCCACAGATGCACCCACCACACAGCTCCACAGATGCACCCACCACACAGCTCCACAGATGCACCCACCACACAGCTCCACAGATGCACCCACCACACAGCTCCACAGATGCACCCACCACACAGCTTCACCGATGCACCCACCACACAGCTCCACCGATGCACCCACCACACAGCTCCATTGATGCACCCACCACACAGCTTCACACATGCAGCCACCACACAGCTCCACCGACACAGCTCCCCCGATGCACCCACCACCACCAATGCACCCACCACACAGCTCCACCGATGCACCCACCACACAGCTCCACCTACACAGCTCCACCTACACAGCTCCACCGATGCACCCACCACACAGCTCCACCGATGCACCCACCTACACAGCTCCACCGATGCACCCACCACACAGCTCCACCGATGCACCCACCACACAGCTCCACCGATGCACCCACCACACAGCTCCACCGATGCACCCACCACACAGCTCCACCGAACGACCCACCACACAGCTCCACTGAACGACCCACCACACAGCTCCACTGAACGACCCACCACACAGCTCCACTGAACGACCCACCACACAGCTCCACCGAACGACCCACCACACAGCTCCACCGAACGACCCACCACACAGCTCCACCGAACGACCCACCACACAGCTCCACCGATGCACTCACCACACAGCTTCACCGATGTACCCACCACACAGCTACACCCATGCAGCCACCACACAGCTCCACCGACACAGCTCCACCGATGCACCCACAACCCAGCTCCACCAATGCACCCACCACACAGCTCCACCGATGCAGCCACCACACAGCTCCACCGACATAGCTCCACCGATGCACCCAGCTCCACCGATGCACCCACCACACAGCTCCACCGATGCACCCACCACACAGCTCCACCTGCACAGCTCCACCGATGCACCCACCACACAGCTCCATTGATGCACCCACCACACAGCTCCACACATGCAGCCACCACACAGCTCCACCGACACAGCTCCCCCGATGCACCCACCACCACCAATGCACCCACCACACAGCTCCACCGATGCACCCACCACACAGCTCCACCTACACAGCTCCACCTACACAGCTCCACCTACACAGCTCCACCTACACAGCTCCACCTACACAGCTCCACCGATGCACCCACCACACAGGTCCACCGATGCACCCACCACACAGCTCCACCGATGCACCCACCACACAGCTCCACCGATGCACCCACCACACAGCTCCACCGATGTACCCACCACACAGCTCCACCGATGCACCCACCACACAGCTCCACCGAACGACCCACCACACAGCTCCACCGAACGACCCACCACACAGCTCCACCGAACGACCCACCACACAGCTCCACCGAACGACCCACCACACAGCTCCACCGAACGACCCACCACACAGCTGCACCGAACGACCCACCACACAGCTCCACCGAACGACCCACCACACAGCTCCACCGAACGACCCACCACACAGCTCCACCGATGCAGCCACCACACAGCTCCACCGATGCAGCCACCACACAGCTCCACCGATGCAGCCACCACACAGCTCCACCGATGCAGCCACCACACAGCTCCACCGATGCAGCCACCACACAGCTCCACCGATGCAGCCACCACACAGCTCCACCGATGCAGCCACCACACAGCTCCACCGATGCAGCCACCACACAGCTCCACCGATGCAGCCACCACACAGCTCCACCGATGCAGCCACCACACAGCTCCACCGATGCTGCCACCACACAGCTCCACCGATGCTGCCACCACACATCTCCACCGATGCACCCACCACACATCTCCACCGATGCAGCCACCATACAGCTCAACCAAGGCACCCACCACACAGCTGAACCGATGCACCCACCACACAGCTCTACCGAGGCACCCACCACAAAGCTCCACAGATGCACCCACCACACAGCTCCACCGAGGCACCCACCACACAGCTCCACCAAACGACCCACCACACAGCTCCACCGATGCACCCACCACACAGCTCCACCGATGCACCCACCACACAGCTCCACCGATGCAGCCACCACACAGCTCCACCGATGCAGCCACCACACAGCTCCACCGATGCACCCAGCTTCACCAATGCACCCACCACACAGCTCCACCGATGCACCCACCACACAGCTCCACCTACACAGCTCCACTGATGCACCCACCACACAGCTCCATTGATGCACCCACCACACAGCTACAATGATGCACCCACCACACAGCTCCACCGATGCACCCACCACACAGCTCCACAGATGCACCCACCATACAGCTCCACTGAGGCACCCACCATACAGCTCCACCGAGGCACCCACCACACAGCTCCACCGAGGCACCCACCACACAGCTCCACCGATGCAGCCACCACATAGCTCCACCGATGCACCCAGCTCCACCAATGCACCCACCACACAGCTCCACCGATGCACCCACCACACAGCTCCACCTACACAGCTCCACTGATGCACCCACCACACAGCTCCATTGATGCACCCACCACACAGCTACACTGATGCACCAACCACACAGCTCCACCGATGCACCCACCACACAGCTCCACCGATGCACCCACCACACAGCTCCACCGATGCACCCACCACACAGCTCCACAGATGCACCCACCACACAGCTCCACAGATGCACCCACCACACAGCTCCACAGATGCACCTACCACACAGCTCCACCGATGCACCCACCACACAGCTCCACCGATGCACCCAGCTCCACCAATGCACCCACCACACAGCTCCACCTATGCACCCACTACACAGCTCCACCGATGCACCCACCACACAGCTCCACCGATGCACCCAGCTCCACCAATGCACCCACCACACAGCTCTGCCGAGGCACCCACCACACAGCTCCACAGATGCACCCACCACACAGCTCCACAGATGCACCCACCACACAGCTCCACAGATGCACCCACCACACAGCTCCACAGATGCACCCACCACACAGCTCCACCGATGCACCCAGCTCCACCAATGCACCCACCACACAGCTCCACCGATGCACCCACTACACAGCTCCACCGATGCACCCACCACACAGCTCCACCGATGCAGCCACCACACAGCTCCACCGATGCTGCCACCACACATCTCCACCGATGCACCCACCACACATCTCCACCGATGCAGCCACCATACAGCTCCACCAAGGCACCCACCACACAGCTCCACCGGTGCACCCACCACACAGCTCCACCAATGCACCCACCACACAGCTCCACCGATGCACCCACCACACAGCTCCACCGATGCACCCACCACACAGCTCCACAGATGCACCCACCACACAGCTCCACAGATGCACCCACCACACAGCTCCACAGATGCACCCACCACACAGCTCCACAGATGCACCTACCACACAGCTCCACCGATGCACCCACCACACAGCTCCACCGATGCACCCAGCTCCACCAATGCACCCACCACACAGCTCCACCTATGCACCCACTACACAGCTCCACCGATGCACCCACCACACAGCTCCACCGATGCACCCAGCTCTACCAATGCACCCACCACACAGCTCTGCCGAGGCACCCACCACACAGCTCCACAGATGCACCCACCACACAGCTCCACAGATGCACCCACCACACAGCTCCACAGATGCACCCACCACACAGCTCCACAGATGCACCCACCACACAGCTCCACAGATGCACCCACCACACAGCTCCACAGATGCACCCACCACACAGCTCCACCGATGCACCCAGCTCCACCAATGCACCCACCACACAGCTCCACCGATGCACCCACTGCACAGCTCCACCGATGCACCCACCACACAGCTCCACCGATGCAGCCACCACACAGCTCCACCGATGCTGCCACCACACATCTCCACCGATGCACCCACCACACATCTCCACCGATGCAGCCACCATACAGCTCCACCAAGGCACCCACCACACAGCTCCACCGATGCACCCACCACACAGCTCCACCGATGCACCCACCACACAGCTCCACCGATGCAGCCACAGATGCAGCCACCACACAGCTCCACCGAGGCACCCCCACACAGCTCTACAGATGCACCCACCACACAGCTCCACCTACACAGCTCCACCTATGCACCCACCACACAGCTCCACCGATGCTGCCACCACACATCTCCACCGATGCACCCACCACACATCTCCACCGATGCAGCCACCATACAGCTCCACCAAGGCACCCACCACACAGCTGAACCGATGCACCTACCACACAGCTCTACCGAAGCACCCACCACAAAGCTCCACCGAGGCACCCACCACACAGCTCCACCAAACGACCCACCACACAGCTCCACCGATGCACCCAGCTCCACCAATGCACCCACCACACAGCGCAACCACAGCATCAATCAGCGCAACCACTGCATCACTCAGCGCAACCACAGCATCACTCAGCGCAACCACAGCATCACTCAGCGCAACCACAGCATCACTCAGCCCAACCACAGCATCACTCAGCCCAACCACAGCATCACTCAACCCAACCACAGCATCACTCAGCCCAACCACAGCATCACTCAGCCCAACCACAGCATCACTCAGCCCAACCACAGCATCACTCAGCCCAACCACAGCATCACTCAGCCCAACCACAGCATCACTCAGCCCAACCACAGCATCACTGGTTCAAATGTGTTCTTTCAATGTTTCAAGCTGTTTTCAAGCTTTCATACTTTATTACAAATCACAAAAAGATGTTAATATTTCACTTCTGTTTTTGGATTTTCGTCACAATATAAAACACTGTACATAATCTTGACAAAAGTTATTTACAAAAGTTTAAGCTATTACCATTACAAATTAAATAACTTATTTAAGTATTAATTATTTAAAAAAATTAAAAGCCATTGTTATTTGTAATATCAATACATCTAAGTCACGTAAAAACAGAACATGTTGCATTACAAATGCTATAGGTGTTTGCGAAAGTTATAACTATTGGCATTGTAAATGACAAAGCTATTAATTTAGCTAGTTTAAAAAATAACACATAAATAAAAAAAATTCATTTATAAGACCAATAGCTCAAACTTTCCTAATGCGAGCCCTATTGCATTTCCAATGCTTGTCTCATTAATGCCCCGATGTAGAGAATTTCAGCGCAGGTTAAGGCCCAAGCTTCAAGGCACTTTAAGGCAGTTGCCGATTTAATTATTGGCCACAGTGGTGCAATGGCCCCGTCATCCGCCCCCGTTTCTCTTTCTGGGATTTGTCTGTGCGCCCCTATCGCCATTAAATGGGTGGCGGAAATTGTAAGCATTTAATATTGAAATGTAAGCGATATATTTGCAAAGCACCCTTGCCATCTTGTCAGCCCGCACGGGCGTTTCAGAGCCCGGGCAGAGGACGGACGCTTCATGATCAGCCAGAAATTAGCCCATTTCAGCCTGTGGCAGGGCTTCGACAGTTCCCTTTGGAACGAGCCTTGACTCCCATCTTGCTTTCTCAGAAATACAGGACCCGAGTGTGTGAGAGGTCGAATACCGGCAGCGAAGGCGAGTGAGCAATAAGCAGCTCATGGTCACAAAACTGCAGGAGGTAACTGACATGGTAGTGGCAGGCAGGACAAGTACCTGCATGGAATTGTAGCATATAATTCGGGCCTCCTTTCAGGGAGGCAGAGCACTGCTTTACAGCCTGTGCATAGACTGTGATTCTATGTAATAGATGCATGCTGCAAAATGGAAGGATTATCGGGAACCATCAGTTTCCTGCGTGTTCTGTAATAAATTCACTGATGACCCTCCCACTTTTACTACACGCTATCACAGCAGCACAGACATGTAATGTTATGTTAGTTTGGTATGAATACCAACAGCCACCATTATTATGACATTGAAGTGCATTATCCATGTTAGTGCGGGCCTGGAAGGTTGTCGATCGTTTGATAGTGTCTGTTGTTTTGTCGGTGTTTGTATGTGGTTGGAAGAGAGTATGTGCAATGTCAGTATTCGAAATAGTGTGTGTGAATGAGTGCAGAAATAAAGTGAGTTTGATGTAGGAAGATCTTTATGGTATTTTATGTGTATGGGTGGATGTGCCGAAATACTTTGTGTTTGTCTTGATCAGAGGATCACTTCTGTGTTTTTTGGTCTTCCAGAGTTCAGCGCTTTTGATTTGAGCAACACAGCCAGGTCATGTCTATTATTTTTTTCTGCACGTTTCTAGAGGGTATTTTCATGTGACGCATGACAGTCCCATAATTTTGGTACTGTTACAGCTATATGGCTCTAGCGTTGTTTTGTTGCACCTGATGGCAAGTGGGTGGAGAATGAATGTTTGTAGATAGGAATGGAACAATGGTGTGTGATGCAGTTGTTGGCTGTAGAGTGCTCAGTCAATGTTATATATTGAGTGGTGTTAGGTGGCATTTTCTAATATTCTAAGGGTGAGTAGTCACCCGTTGTTGTTCTGTGGGAGAAAAGCACAAAGGGAAGAAATGCAGTCTTTAAACACATACAGATAAGTGGTGTGCGAAATTACAGTAATTTACTTTCATATAATTTCACAATATTATGGCAAAAGTGTACGTAATTACTAGAAATGCTAACACGTCATTTTGCGCTATATTTGAGCGTTAAGTGGATCCTCATGTCAATGTTTGGTGCAAGGATGCACTTATACAAGAGCACCACGAACAACAGCTGCTCATTTCTGTTGTTCCGGTATGTTTGCAGTACGAATTACCCCGAAATGCTCCATTTGCAGTAAATTTTTACCACAAACTATGCATACTTATGCGAAGTGACATAATAACCTAATTTTGCAAATTTTCCTTTACACGCGTAACATGAAATTCCTGGAATTATGCAAATTACGCCAGCAGAATTTAAATTTTGCCCAGGCCTAAGGCACATCCTACGGTTATAAAACAACAAGGGAACCCTCTAGGTAGTCAAGGACCTGGGGTAGCAATATAGTAAGTAAACAGTGGTCCTTAACGTATCAAATAGCCACAAACAAATAAAATATAGTCAACAATGACTTTGTAGATCGCCAGTAGCGTGTGTCTAGAGAAACCATGCATACTACACTAAAAAGGTTTGCGTTTATGATACTCCCTAGGAGGGAAAAAGGTTTTGTGGAAATGAATTCGGGACATGAGAAAGTAGTTATGTGAGGGATGCCGCATGGGCGCATGCCAACACCGGGGGCCTGGATGCTCATTCAATTCAATCTTGCATTTCCAGGCCCCCGTAGTAGGCATGGTTTCTCTAGACACACGCTACCGGCGATCTACAAAGTCACGGTTAACCCCTTGGCTTTCACCCCATATTACCTTTCCTTCCCTCTCCCTCACTGCTTTCCGCAGTTCTAAAGCACGAAGAATTCACAACAATGTGCATGGTCAGTTAACAAATCGTTTAACAAATTAAGCTGTATGTCCTTGCATTTTATTTTTCCTTTAAACACGTTTTTTCTTGCCTTTTCCCCCTCAATTTCTTACAGGCTTGCCTTTAATATTCAGGCAATTATTCCTTAGTCCTAATGATGGCGCTTGTATTGATGTGTTTAGGACCGAAACGCCGTCGACATGTACAGTAGTTACACACTAGCTCTCCATTGTGTCTCCATTCGTGTGTCTACTATATACTTACTATATATGTTTATCACTAATAGCCTACAAAAGATAATTATTCAAAAACAATTGTTTTTTTTAAAAACAAAGACTATTTGCTATTCATCTTTATAGCAGTTCAAAGAATACTAACTAATTACTAGAATACATTGTCATAAACAATGCCAAAAGCTCTAACTTAAATGCTGCGAAACCTATTGCATTGTAAATGCTTGTTTATATAAATCAAGGAAACAGAGGTCCAATACTGAAGATCAATACCCTATTTAAATGCAGTGATTCATCCATGACATAACTATGCATATTTCAAAATTAATTCCCTGTGTTCCGGTGCAATCAGTAAATCAGAAGCTCCACTCACTATATTCTGGGAGGGTTTCTTTTTCTGGGTAAAATCAATACCACTACTAGCATAGGGTCTCCTGAAAATGGATTTTATAAAACCCCCAAAGGGTCTAGCCATTTGTCAATATTTATTGATATAAAGTAACTTAGTTGCTTATCAGTCACCTGCTTCACTACTTCTTATATGTGTTGGTACACATAAATTATTCTGTAACCCAGGCTCTCCTGCAGTGTATGCCACATATCAATTAGTGTATTGATATAGAGAATATTTAAAAAAAAACATTCTCTACAGTCCCCTTTCTATTTTAAATGCCAGCCAATGTCCCTTTTACTAATGCTATGTGTTAAATACACATTTGAAAGACTGAAAGGTCACTTGCAGCAAGGCAAGTTAGTTATTTAGCTTACATCCCACTTACCAACTGGTGACATCACAGTGCTCCAATATTCCCACTTTCTGACACCATTTTGATGGGGAAATACTGACACCCTCCCAGGAGCAAATGAATGAAACTCACCAGACATAGCAGGTTTGCTCAGAAACAGAGTGACATTTATTTATTGTTACCAAAAGCGTGCATCATTGCTAATAAGCAAGGAAAAAGTCAGATCTGCCACCTTAGGGGCTCTCAGACCGCTTCTTCCCAGAGTGACAAGTTTCTAGGTGTTATATACAGTATGAAATGCCATATCAGCGGAACTAGAACAAGGCACCCAGCCAAATATGGCTAACATGGATCTGCAATGTCTGCACCATGCAAATTATAAACAGCCATGTATGGGCCGACCAGAAAGGCTGGCTCGGCACTGTGTAAGCATCTTGCACAACCAGATTAAGAAATATCATGTAGTCAGGACAAGCAAAGTGACCCCTAAGGGGATACAGAATAGCTTGTTGAAGCTTGTCCAGTCAAGGTCAGATAGGAAGCCCTTTTGAGCGCCAGGCCTCATGTTAATGTGATCTATCTAAGTATATCATCTTTGGAAGTGCATACACATGAATTTATATGGATATTCATATATATTTTGTAACAGTCTCCTGTATGACTTTCAGGGCCTACATCTGGTTAAGATAATGAGTTCCCTAAAACTCCTGCAAACTTCTCCTTCCATACCCTTTTATCCATAACTGTGTACGGAGAAACAGAATCCATCACAATAGAGGTCTCCACCTGCCAATTTTTATGTTGCACACTGGTTTAGATCGAGAGTGTTTACGAAGGAGATTGACATCATTACCATCATAATGTTCTTCAATGCCAAGCACACAGTCATTGTGCTTATGGTTCGCCTCTGAATCAGACCCATCCGAGCTTGTATCAGTCTGACTCCTCCTGTACCCTGGCTATAGTTTTTGGTAGCTTTCCCATTCCTACACACTTTGGCAAAATGCCCCTTTATATCACACTTAATACATTTTTGGTCTTGTGCAGGGCATTTGTTTTTATCTATACGCAAAGTGGTCCTTACTCCCAAACCTATAGCAACACCTCTCCTTATTTTCATTTACACCTTTCTTAGTATCATCCTGAACTTTGGATTTGTCCCTGTTGACCTTCTATTTTATTTAACGCACCAACTCCATAGACTCCTCCTTAGACGTTGTCCCTGCCCCCTTAGTACATTTGTTAGAAATTTCTGCATTTTTAACTACTACAATCCGTTCTGCTAAAGAAGCCTCACCATATATCCATAACCGCTCCGGTATATACTTATTGTTGACATACATAATGATCTGGTCACGAATGAGCTCATAATGCAAAACCCTAAATCTACACATAAGAGCAAACCACTTAAGAGCTGAAACATAGTCTTCCACAGGCTCCAATTTGTACTGCTTTCTCCTGAAAAAAATTGTGCCTGTCAATCGCATTACTCACTGATGTCGAGTAATATTTATCTTCATACTCGAATACATGTTGGAAAACATCAGTCGCTAGAACTGCGAGGATTATTCTCCATAGCGTTGTATACAATGAGCCTGTGCGGACCTAATGCTTACAAGCGTGTATTCTTTTTTTTTTTTTTTATTGCGACAACTCCTCATCTTCAATGGTATCAATATAGTTATGAAAATACTCTTTCCACTCATGCCATTTAATGAGTGGCTCACCTGCAGTAGTTAACAAGCATTGAAAATGCAATAGGTCTTGCCTTTGATTAAGTTAAAGCCATTTGCTTTGCTAATGGTATTGTATAGCAAAGCAAATGGCTTTAACTTAATAAAAGGCGAGACCTATTGCATTTTCAATGCTTGTTCTTCATTGTCACACACACACGAACACCTTCAAATATGTGGGAGGATGTTCAATGAACAAAAACCTCTAGAGCTTGATTTAATAGGCTGTATTTTTTGTACTTGTTTTTATTATTTTCTATGTATATCATTGACAAAACAGGTCTATCACGTCATAGTGATTAGTAATGCAACATTACAGTTTACTACCCTGCAAGACACATGCAGTATATGCCTTCGAGTAATCTGAAATAGAATAAATGCGGACTTCATTTAGAGCCCAACCAGAGGAAAACATTTAAACTATGATCCAAACTAGTACGGCCCAGACCAAATTAACAGAACCCTCTCCCTTCTGAGACCCTCCACTAGATAGTATCCAACTGTGCTTTTTACTACAGGACTATTTATTTCATGGTGAACGCTATAAATTGCAAGAAGACAGTTTGCCTTTAACAGGTCCCTATGGCCTTGCATTGGCATTGTCGTCAGGGTGGGCTGCTTAAATTCATGTTTAAAACTGATGACTTTTAAAATTACCTTTCAATGCAGTGAAATAATCCGTTGTACTAATGTGAAACGCTTCTGCATGTAAAACAAATCCATGTTGATTACATTTTTAAGAGATTTTTTCAGATTTGTACATGTTTGCAGCATGATTTACATGCCAACCATTTTCAGAGTTCATGGGTACAGGGGCTCTTAGAGCATAGCCATACCCTTGGCTCGCGCCTCCCGGTTATATTTGTTTTCTGTCCCACCTCTAATAAAACAGTGGTACTGTTTTTCTCTTTCGCTCTAACAGCATGCACTGAAAATCTATTCATGCTAACTGCACTGTTAAGCTAAAAATGATAACAGAAAACAGGACTTGGTTTTTCAATATTCTGCAGATTGCTTGGGCCTAGGAAGAATGTAGAGGGCCAGTGGAAAAGAGTATAGCGCATAGGAAAATATGATATCACCAAGATGCGGGCACAATATACTCCAATACAGCCACAACCATGTATATGGAGAGGCAGAAGGGATGCATGGCATGCCCACATTCCTGGTGTTTATATAGGTTCCAAATGTGGATGGATGTTTCTCCTTCCGTAACATAGAAGGCTTGCTTGACTTTGCTTATTACGCGATTTAACCATCTAAAATACTTTCAGAAATAATGTGTAAGAATGCAACTCACCTACTTTGTAAACATTTCTTGTATTATATCATCTTGAGAATGAATATTTGTCCAAGAAAGCTAAAATAAAGGGCACATTTCACGCACTTCTACTTCGAAAAAGAGTACCAAATGTATAACGATTTGTGTTACCGAGGAGTAATGGTTACAGCCCGACATTACGAGCTCAGTACAGTCAAACTAATTTAATATACACAGCAGTTGAAGGTTTTATTATCAGATGCTCCAACGACCACGTGTTTTAACAACCACTTTGTACTTCAACACACACTGAGCACACATGCCCCCTCCTCCCTCCGTTCTACTTTCTTTCATCACACATGCTGTGCACATGTTCTCGCCTCTATCCCCGGTGCTCCAGTTTTAGGCTCCTTGAATATCTGCCACGTGCAATCCCGAGAGTGCTGAGAAGGTGGGGATGGACTCTGCGCATCCACGCCAGCTCGGAGCCCCGGGGGTGGAACCACAGACAGGCGTGAGGCGGGCAGGTTCATGGGCGGGGCTGCAGTCCAGGGGGAGGAGGGCTGGCACGGGTGCGCCGGTGTCTGCCAGCCAGATGCACCAGGCCTTGACACGCAGATACAAGGGAGTCCGGAGGAATCTCGCCCCTGCGGAACGGGCACGGGTTGAGCGCCTTGCAGGTGGAAGCACTAGAAGCGCACAACACTTCGAGGCGCGCGGACAGGGACAGCATGTGTGGTGAACGGCATTGCGGAAAAGTCCGGGCAAGCCACATACCTAAGACTGACTGAAAGGGGAGTGAGTGGGGAGGAGGGGGGGGGCATCAATCAGATCCAGAGACAGTCAAATATCTAAGGGCAATTAAAGAGAAACGATTGCTCTCCTTCCGTGTATTCACTACAAACAGCACCGTGAAGATCCGTTTCATGGCGCTTGACATATGATGTTATTACTGTAGTTTGTTAAGGGCGCGGGAAACCCTGCAGGGGTGGGACTGCGCTGCACAGTGGGCCCGGAGCACCGCATGTCTGAAGAGACAGTTTCATCAGGGAAAGGGGCATTACTTCCACCCCGTTCCCCCCCCTTCACCAGACGTCTGTTGAAAATACTCTGGGAGCCGTGTGTGAGAAAAACATACGATACTGGTGCACATAGCTATGGAGTGAAGAGCACCAGAGACAGTCCTCACCCCAGGGACATTTGATCTAGAATAAACACAGCTTGATGTACGAGGGCGCGACGCTTTATAGCCAAGAACCGCTAACAGATAAACGTGTAAGTTATTTAAAAGCAAGCACTTCTACCCGAGGGCGTCTAGGCACTAGAAGTCCTAGAAGCAGAAGAAGTGCTCGCCATGACGCCGAGTTTTCTGTTTCAGAGTCATCCCACTTGGACTGGCTGACCTGACTTCCTGCTGGCGTAAAAGGTTTATTATCTTCTTTATAGGGCCATCTGTTTCGCCCCATAAAGATAACAAACCTTTTACACCAGCAGGAAGTCAGGTCAGCCAGTCCAAGTGGGACGGCTCTAAAAAAGAAAACTGTACGTCACTGGAAGCTCTTTTCCAATGGCCGGCCACCGTTTAGCTTAAACGGTGACTCCAGGCAATGGGAAAGAGGGGCAGGGCTTAAAGCCCTCTAGTGAAATCTCCCCAATATCACAAAATTTTGCCAGCGAGGCTGCGCATGTGCGCAGTCTTTCGCTAGGCTTCGACCTACAAATGGTTGAGGTGGTGTCAGTGAAAAAGTATGAGAAGCACACATGATTCAACAATTGGCCCCCACTATACACACAGTAAATGTGGTTATTAGCTCTACAAATTGCAAATAAAGGACAGATCAGGGTAACGACACTTCCAAAGGCCCAACGTAAGGTGATCCTCTTGAGCGATGAAGCCCCTGTGCTTGCTCTGCCAAAGTAGAAGGTAAAACTGCACTCCACTGCCTAGCACAAGAATAAAGGAGCTGCATACACATGGAACACACAGAGCATATCTCAAAGGTTGGTCAATAACACGGTCAAAAGCAAGGTATCAGGTTGTGCTAGTAAGGATTCCACATCTCCTAAAGACTGTTTTAAATCATATCAGCTGTGCGCACAAAGAGTACAAAGAGCAAAACACTTACCCATTGCCAGTTTCCCTGAGAAGTAGCTGCTTTTGTGTATTTCCTTTTAAAAATTTTTTTTTATAAATAAGTCTTGCTTCCTGAAAGCACCCATAGACACTCTTGACTGTCCGTTTGTGCAAGTGGCTGCAATCTCCAACAGCCTCCAAGCTCCCAAACAACTGTGCTCTAATGAGCACCTGTTGACGCACTTCCTCTGACCCCCATCCAATATAGAAGTCCCGTTATGTGAGTTGCGTTGCGTCAGGCCACATCACTGGTAACCTAGCAACCTTCATTCCTTGTGGTTGCCTCCAGTGAAACTGACGCACACGTACCCCAACAACCTCTCCGGTGCCTCCTCAAATACTCTATGGTATTGCTGCCCGCTGGGTCGGCCTCCTCCCGGTGCCCGAAGTCCCCGCAGACCCACATGACTGCCCACCTCAAGAAGCACACACTCCGCCTCCGCTAGTGCCACTCAAATCCACCTGAGCAGCAAAAAATCGAAAAACAGGATTCTAACTCATTGCCAAACTTGTTGCTTAATAACGGCGTTTATGCAGAGGTACTTGTTAGCTTCTTTATTTAAGAAATGCAGGAAGAAAGGCATGCCCTTTCGCCACAAAGTTCACTGCCAACTCCAGCACTTTCTTCAACATTCACTTATTTTAAAGACAATTACAACCACACGCTGTCTATCGATATGCCGGTGCCAGCGCATGGTGTAAAGTTAAACACAACAAATTTGGAATCTTTGGAGGATCTGCTTCTTGCTGAAGTTCTTCTGCATCTCTTATCAACAAACATCTCATGATACTCTCAAAGTTCTGGTTCCATGATGATGGCAGAGATCACATAATATCACAAGTGATTATAAACTTTCTTTGTAGTCTTTCCTATCAGGTTCATATTGCTTGACTTCATGGTTCTTCTGCCAGAGCTTTACAACAGGTCATTGGATAGGCAGTTAGTGAATTGTTTTTAGGTCTCGCCTGTCGATGCGCATGCGCATCGAGCAAGGCGAGAGTATTGGCACTTATCCGCTCTTTATCCACACTGCAAGGAATCGTGGCGATTCCTTGCAGTGCACGAGAAATTTAAGCTCAATGCGCATGCGCATTGAGCTTAAATGCGCGTGCACATGCCCCCAGCCGCCTACTCTCTCTCACAGCCTCCCCCAGCTCCGCCCCCTCACTACTTGATTGCACGGCCGCTAGGCCGTGCCTCCCCTACTCTCCTCCCCCCTCCTCCTCTCCTCCCCTGCCTGCCTGCCTGCCTCAACTCTCCGCCTCCCGATCTTTTCCTAGCTCCTGATCTTCTCCTGCCGGGGTTCCGATTTCCCTTGCACCCCCGATCGTCCCCTGATTTCCTCTTGTCTCTGCCCTCGCCGGATCCTCGGTTTCCTACTTCCTGGCTCCCTTTTCCCGGCTTCCTGGTTGCGCCTCACCGAACCCGGGGCATCTCCCGGGCGTTGCACCCTCCGGTCGGCGGAGCCTGAAAGTGAAACCACTACTCTCCTCCCCCCTCCTCCTCTCCTCCCCTGCCTGCCTGCCTGCCTCAACTCTCCGCCTCCCGATCTTTTCCTAGCTCCTGATCTTCTCCTGCCGGGGTTCCGATTTCCCTTGCACCCCCGATCGTCCCCTGATTTCCTCTTGTCTCTGCCCTCGCCGGATCCTCGGTTTCCTACTTCCTGGCTCCCTTTTCCCGGCTTCCTGGTTGCGCCTCACCGAACCCGGGGCATCTCCCGGGCGTTGCACCCTCCGGTCGGCGGAGCCTGAAAGTGAAACCACGCGGGCTCTTCCTCCTGACGCTGCTTTCGGTTCTGAAGGAACACGTGTGCAGACTACAGATGAAAGCCATCTGCCCCGCGCCCCCTCCCCCTAGCACCCCCAGCCCGAGGCAGCTTCCCCTGCACAGACCTGCTCTCGGAGGTTCAATTATCGATCCTGTTTCCGGTGCCTTTGTGTGTCTCCGAAAGTGGGAATTGTACGGCTTAAAAACACACACACACCCTGGAAATTGTATTATAGACTGATTGCGCCACTGAGGTATTTCGACATCATGGTTTATTTTAACCCTTGGGCATGGCCAGCTGCCGCTCATCCCTTCCCACTTGATGATAACCTGTCTGGAGCGTAGGTTATATATCAGAAATGTCTGTCTTGTTTTTTTTTTTAGTTCAAGGCCTTTTGTATAGCTCTGAAAAGTCGCTTTGCGGTCACTTCTGAGAGCTAAATTCTGACATTCTCAAAAAAAAAATCGTGTAGGAGGGCACGCCAGCATGTGTGCTGCTTCTGTCTTCTACAGTTTACACAGTACCTTGTAATCCGAGCCGGTGGCCTTGGAGCGGGCACACGCCCACCCACGCAGGACTTTAAGAGCTGGCGGAGAGTGTCTTCTAGGCCTACATATGAGGCCACTGGGAGCGCAGTGAAAGCATAATGTGCCCAAGGCCGTGTACAGGCGGTGGAGCAGGAATGTTAAACACTGCTTGCAGCTCTGTGGCAATGGATACGAACTAGAGATACCAGCTCCCTGTACTCCGAGGTAGCGCTCTCTCACCCTTGGAATAATACCCGATACCCAGGCGCTACCTGTAGTGCAAGCTCATTCGTGTTCCAACCCATGGCAAACTTGAAGCTGTAAAATGTAGCATCCTTGTTGTGTTTTATGTAGTGTCGTGACATTTTCTCTTAGGCACAAACAATCCACATGGGCATGGCATCTCTGCGCTTATAGACACCTCGACTCAAGGGTACAGCACAGATCAGATCATATATTATCCATTATAAGTGTCCCTTTCCATGACATCCATAGAAGGTACATTTAAATACAGTGAATGTAAATTAACCAATTTACACGGTCAGTGGCTATCCTGAAGATATGTGTGCATCAGGCCCTCTTTAACCTACGTTGGACACCCTGGCGTAGATGCTACAGTGGTTGCACTGTGGCTCGGCTGGGGAAATAAAAAGCTCTGGTAGGGCAAGGAGCGGCAAGAACTGCTTCTTTGTACGGATTTATGGACCTCACCCACCCTCACCCACCCTCACTCACCCTCACTCACCCTCACTCACCCTCAACACCTCACTCACCCTCACCCACCCTCAACACCTCACCCTCAACCTTAACCACTCACCCTCACTCACTCACCCTCACCCACCCTCAACCACCCTCACCCACCCTCACTCACCCTCACTCACCCTCACTCTCACTCACCCTCACTCACCCTCAACCCCTCACCCTCACTCACCCTCACTCACCCTCACTCACCCTCAACCCCTCACCCTCACTCACCCTCACTCACCCTCACTCACCCTCACTCACCCTCACTCACCCTCACTCACCCTCACTCACCCTCACTCACCCTCACTCACCCTCACCCACCCTCACTCACCCTCACTCACCCTCAACCCCTCAACCCCTCACCCTCACTCACCCTCAACCCCTCACCCTCACTCACCCTCACTCACCCTCAACCCCTCACCCTCACTCACCCTCAACCCCTCACTCACCCTCACTCACCCTCAACCCCTCACCCTCACTCACCCACCCTCATCCTCACCCACCCTCAACCCCTCACCCTCACACAGTGCAATAGGTCTCAGACCATTTCAGTTAGAGCTTTTAGAAATGTAGGCCATTTCATTGTGTGCCACAAGAGGAAAAAAAAGATTATGAACCAATTCAGAGACTCTCACTCACCCTCAACCCCTCACCCTAACTCACCCTCACCCTCACTCACCCTCAACACCTCACTCACCCTCAACACCTCAACCTCAACCACTCACCCTCACTCACCCTCACTCACCCTCACTCTCACTCACCCTCAACCCCTCACCCTCACTCACCCTCACTCACCCTCAACCCCTCACCCTCACTCACCCACCCTCACCCACCCACCCTCACCCTCACTCACCCTCAACCCCTCACTCACCCTCAACCCCTCACCCTCACTCACCCTCACCCTCACTCACCCTCACCCTCACTCACCCTCACCCTCACCCTCACTCACCCTCACTCTCACTCACCCTCAACCCCTCAACCCCTCACTCACCCTCAACCCCTCACTCACCCTCACTCACCCTCACTCACCCTCACTCACCCTCACTCACCCTCACTCACCCTCACTCACCCTCACTCTCACTCATCCTCACTCACCCTCACCCACCCTCAACCCCTCACCCTCACTCACCCTCACCCACCCTCAACCCCTCACCCTAACTCACCCTCACTCACCCTCAACCCCTCACCCTCACTCACCCTCACTCACCCTCAACCCCTCACCCCCTCACCCTCACTCACCCTCAACCCCTCACCCTCACCCACACTCACCCACACTCACCCCCACTCACCCCCACTCACCCTCACTCACACTCACACTCACTCACCCTCACCCACCCTCACTCACCCTCACCCTCACTCACCCTCACTCACCCTCAACACCTCACCTCACTCACCCTCAACCCCTCACCTCACTCACCCTCAACCCCTCACCCACCCTCAACCCCTCACCCTCACTCACCCTCAACCCCTCACCCTCAACCCCTCACTCACCCTCACTCACCCTCACCACCTCAGCCTCACCCTCACTCACCCTCAACCCCTCACCCTCACTCACCCTCAACCTCATGCTAAAGATTTACAAAAAAACCCATAAACAATTCTAAAAGCACTAACTCTAATGCTGCGAGACCTATTGCATTTCTAATGCTTGTTTCTCCAGGTGTTCCCAGTAGCCATTCTTGTGGCCACATTCGTTGTTCAGATTCTTCTTCTTTGCAGGCTGGAGGCAGACCCATCTAAACCGGGGCCAGTTAGGTGAACAAAAGAAGTTCCTTTTTGTGCTATTGATATTTTATGGATCTAAACCAGACACATAAATGACCGTCGCCAGGGACTTTCATTGCTACACCTTTCCCCCCTGTTTGGGAAGTAGACTTCCAGTAATGTTTTTAAACATTTTTGTAACCAAAATGTTTATATTCAGTTTTTTCCATTGTTACCCTTTGAAAATAGGACTTGTGAACTACAAATCAATGGGTAACTAAAATGTTAGCCCTTTCTGACTCGTTTATCTATTTTGGGTGTGTTATAAACTGACATTTATGGTGAGTGATAAAGTATGTAGGCCGCTGCAATGCATGCACATTCTGAGTTTGAAAGTGCATTCTCAAATATTTGTGATGTTGTGGTTCTCGTTGGAGGTGCATGCCGTAACCAGCTGGCTTAACTTGACAGACATTGTGATACAGACAGTGGTAACTCAGTCACAGGAGAGGGAACAACCTTTTAACTTTCTCCTTGGAAGCCCCGCCTGATGTCTCAAGTTAGTGGATCAGGAAATAATGCGCACTGCTTTGCAGTTAACTTGATAATCCGACTACTCAGCCCAACTCACAAAGACCACCCCCCCACCAAATGTATGGCAAACCAGCAAGGCTCACTCAGCTGAGAAATTGCAGTTGTCTCAGTTGTGTAACCCGGTCTCTATAGCACAGTGTTGTACCAGTAGTTTGGGATGGGGCTGCAGTAGGTACCGAGAATGTCTGGCCCATCCTCTGAGTTCTTCAGGAGGAATAGTCGTAAAGGAGGAGTCGTAAAGGAGGAGTCCTCTGTGGAACCCAGTGGAAGTAGGGCAATTAGCTAATTGGGGTAGGGTACTTGGAATTGCTGACCCGGGCTGGGACAGGTAAAGGTTCTTTGGTTCTCTCTTCGTGCCTTCCTAGGTTCTTCACAGGGTTGCTGGACCATGGGACGTTTTTGGAATCTGTTGAGTCTTTCACCAGTGGCATTTTTACAGGTGACATGACCTAAGTTAATGTTCTGACAGGCAGTATTTCTTTCTCGTTCTGTAGTTATACCGTTTTTTTTCTGCCTTTGTCAAGAACCATGGATCAAAGGACATTCCCAGAGTCTCTCTTTTGTGGAGTCCATCCCCTTCACGGAATCACCATTTCAAACAACTGGCATTCAGATGCCTCTCCAGTTGTCCTGGTATTTGAGACGATCCAGTTTCAAGAGCTGGTGTCTGGGACTTTTTGACACGGGAGAAAAGGGAGAGAGAGTATGGTTCTGCTAACCACCTGATGCATCGGGGTGGTGGCGGTGTTGGTTACTCCGCCATTAGCCTGAGGAGTCCTATATTGTAGAAATTAGGCCTACATCCGTCTGTCGATGGGTTGCAATTTAGACAACCTTTCAAGGGTCATCATGGTGCACTTACCTCCCTATTCCCTTATTGTGGCCTGTTGCATTGATGCATAATGTCCAGGCGTTCCAGGTCACTAAGCTGTTTATGACATTGGCAGGGTGGGCCATTGCGCATTTTGATATTTGCTGGTATTCCATATATGTCTAGGAGTCTGTCCAGCTTTGACTGCACTGCTTCAATGGCAAGGGGAATGGTGTCCGGGTTGGTTCCTCCGGTTATCCTGAAGTATAATTTGTGTTCGTCTAATATAAAAAGGCAAATTGTAGAAACCTACACTCACAGGATTCCTGGGAGTGTTATTTTTAATGATTATAGGCGCATACCTTTTGGAGTGCCCGCTGTCTTTGAACTGGCAGTGTCCTCTTACTCCACTAGCTGATCCTTCCATGGAAACCATGATTGCTCTCTGGTTTTATCTTCAATCTTTGTATCTCTCTTACGGTAGTGTGTCCTGTGCTAGAAAGACCACCATGGTCAACCATTTTACAGAGACAATCTGCATAACAAATTGTCATTATTGTCCCTAGCATGCCATTTAAGATGAAGGCCCGATGGCTTTTTTCCTCAAGGAGTGTCTTCCACTTGGTTTACCAGTGACTGTTACTGATTGGTGGGAGGTTCTTGTTAGCTGCTTTCTCTTGATTGATTTCTTCAAGGTGCTGTATTATGTACGGGTGGCGGCAGTCGTCATTTGCACATGCTCTTCCTAATTGGCTCCCTTGTCTTCTTCCTCATTGGTGGCTATCCATAGATTGTATTGTAATTGCATTTGTATTGCGCTTACTACCCCTGACTAGGCGTCGAACCGCTTTGTTCGGCAAGTAGCACGCTGCTCCGGGACCCATAGAGGTTTAGTGTGGAATTAGTATAGTGAAACATGCAAGTACATTTTAAGTGGTGGATAGTTTAGTTAGTTAATTGTTTGGATTCGGAAGGATCGCAGAAGGATAGAAGAGGAAAAAAGGTTTGTCTTTATATAGCGCTTGTTACCCCTGATGGGGTTTTGAAGCACGCTACTCCGGAAACCCATAAAGGATTAGTGGTGAATTAGTATGGTAAAATATGAAAGTAATTTGAGTGGTGGCTGACAAGGAAACTATTATCTATCTAGCTGTCTGTCATAACTTTAGAAGTATGAACTGGTCTGTTATAGACTGGGCCTCACTAAACATTGTTCGACCACCTTTTTCAAATTCAACTTTAAAAGGATTTAGTTAGTAGCCATATTCTTTTCTACTGTTTACTGATCTGACACTTAAGATGGCAAAACTGACGTGGACTTTGTAAAGTGCAGTAAATAACAGTAAGAGAAATGCTTTGAGGAGAAAAGTTTACACATTTAATGCTATGCAGCCCATGTGCTTACGAACAGGTGTTCTACAGTCATGTCATGATGTGTCTTTACATTGCGGCCTTTAATAAGTCATGAAGACTTAACTTGGAGTGGAGCTATTAACCCTTGTGTTAAGTGGCTGCTTAAAAAGTGGTAGCTGCTTTCAGTAATTTTGGACCTGGCCAGCAGCTTCTGAGGAGATCAAAAGTACTAAGAGCCTTCCACTTATATTGCAATCTTCTTTCTAACTTGTATCTTTAGTTTGTGCTGTTTGAATTATGTTGAATTATATTTCTTACGAAGTTAACTGTTTTTAGGACTCAAACCTTTTTTGGCAGCACCCCAGATACGACACTCGCAGTGTCTAGTGGAGGATTCATGATTTCATTCAAAAAGAAATGTCTGTTCTGTGCCCTGATCCACCAAACTTTTTAAATTTCTTACAGTGCATGAAGATGTGGCGTGAGGTTGGTTATGTGGTAATGGGAGCGGCCCGTGTTGGGCAGGCATTCGTGGAGACCCAAGGTGAGCACATTCGTTTGATAGCTTGCAACTCTTCGTTTGGCGACGGACTAAGGAGTGTACAAGCTGTGACAGAAGGCTGCGTCAGCTCGTTCTTCACAGGCAGACAGGTAACTTTTAAAACAGCATTGCACATCGTTTCAAGAACTTTCTTACTACAGTTGACTCCTTCTGTTTATTCATCCTGTCCCATTTTCAGTAATTTCCACTGTACTCTTTTAATGGGTTGTAGCCTCAGGAGTGCTGCAAATTAGAAAAATACATTGACTGACCATCCCTTTGCTGTAAATTTAGCAAGCAATGTGCCACCATCGAATTTTATCATATCCTGGCTGACCATTGGCCACAGCTTTAGATCCTCTTCTCGCAAACCCCCAAGCGATCATAGTCTGCTTGTAGTGCACTTTCTCTTGGCCAGGAAGGTAAACTAGAGTGTATATGGCCAATATGTCCTTAGAAAATAAAATATAGCTTTAGACATGGAAATGTTTCCACACATTCAGGAAAGAATGTGCCATTTGCGATTTTTAATGATCACTGTTCCCAATTGCAGTTGATCTGCATTGTAACTTTGCCAGTCAGTAGACTTTCTGAAATCGGATTGGTCACTTGCATAGTCTGTATTACCTAGTAATTCTAGTCAAATGTCTTCCATGTATTTCCCGAAATTGAGTTTTCTTTTGCCCAGGACTTTGCCTTGGAAATTTTACTTTCAGTTAAAATTCTCAGATGACCCTTCATCACGTGGCAAGATACAAGATAACGTTGTACACGGCTTGCATTACTGAAATGCATTTCCTAGAGGCTGTGGTGGCCCAGGATTGTGGTGTCATTTATTCATTAATTTCAGTATGACTTTGTTATGCTCAACAGTTGCATCACTGTATAGGGGGGGGGGGGGGAGGAGTAATTGCAAGTATTTTGAGAAGATATTCTGACTTGTAGTGCTAATTTGCCATGGATGCACTCAGTTTAGAGTCACCTATGATTGGAAGAAGTTGGATCAGATCACACAAACCCTGAAAAGTAACGTGGTATGAGTTGGTGTATATAAAATGGTATCTTGAGCAAACAAATAGAATATAGCGAAAACAATCTGTAGGATCAACTGACGTACTGCTATAGATGACTATATGACGAAGGCTACCCAAACAAAATGCAAACAGATCGCAAAAACAAAAAGTAGATTTTCTGTACTTTTATCCAGATTTTTGAAGCCAAAGGAACAATGCCTATTTTCTTTCTGTAAAACTAAGAAAAAAATGTTCATTCAATTAATTTGCATGCTTCTACTCTCTTTGTTCAGTAAAACGTAACAACTATGCACTAATACTTAGTCGTGCTTAAACAAAGTTCAGTATGATAATCATACGGTATATATAAATAATGAAAACATAAATAAAAGAATCCTTGTTTAACATCAGATGCTCTGCAGACATGTTACCTGTCTCAATGTAAATTAGAGCATCTTTTTAAGCTTTAAGACTTTGTTTCCGATTTACCATTAAGCTCATTCAAACACTCGCTCTCTCTGTCTCTGTCTCTCGCTTGGTCTCTGTCTCTCGCTTGGTCTCTGTCTCTCGCTTGGTCTCTGTCTCTCGCTTGGTCTCTGTCTCTCGCTTGGTCTCTGTCTCTCGCTTGGTCTCTGTCTCTCGCTTGGTCTCTGTCTCTCGCTTGGTCTCTGTCTCTCGCTTGGTCTCTGTCTCTCGCTTGGTCTCTGTCTCTCGCTTGGTCTCTGTCTCTCGCTTGGTCTCTGTCTCTCGCTTGGTCTCTGTCTCTCGCTTGGTCTCTGCCTCTCGCTTGGTCTCTGTCTCTCGCTTGGTCTCTGTCTCTCGCTTGGTCTCTGTCTCTCGCTTGGTCTCTGTCTCTCGCTTTGTCTCTCTGTCTCTCGCTTTGTCTCGGTCTCCCTATCTTGGTCTCTATCTGTAAGCCTCTCTTGAATATCCAGAGTGCTGAGAGATCCTGTTGCAGTTAAGATGATTTCATGTACTTTCGGCATTTGCTTGTTAACGTGTAAATTGCAGTCTAACTTTAAAAAGATAAGTAATGACAACATTTTTATGTGCTTCCCTTTCAGAGGAGCCTCCGGAGAGTTAAGGAACCTTCATCGTTTGAGAAGGAAGATGTGTCTGTGTGGAGCATTACCTCAGAAGAGCCTTCCTCAGGGGGAGATTTTAAGACCAATTGTGATTCTTCCTCTCTCAAAACGGACACTCCGGGTCAGTATGACCAAAGTGCAGAGCATCCACAGCCGATGGCCCACACACAAGGAACTGGTTTTAGCTTTAGAAATTTGAGTGAAACAAGAAGTGGGCCGAGCCGGACTTCCCGCCATTACTCTACAGTAAGGGGACTAACAGCAGAGGATATCAGAAAAGCCAGGGATGCCAAGCAAGCCAAGGAGCCACACGATCTGGAGAAGCCTCCCAGGCAGAAGGTAGTTGCAAACACTCACTATATTTAAAGAGATATATATACAAGCTCTAGATGGTAAGATCTTCAAGAAGTCTGTCAACTTGTTTTTTTAACTTGTTTCTGCTGTGTATGCAAGCTTCTTCCATTGCACCCTCTGCTGCTACTCACTGTCATACACAACAGGCCTGTTTCCTTTGTTAATGTTCCTGCATACGGCTGAGACTTTATATAATAAGTGCCTGCAACTTTCGTGAAATCACACTGCCTGTAGATTTATACGCATAGCTTTCATTATGCAAAAAAAGTTCACTTAGGACTAAAATTCACAGCAGCCACAAAGAGTAAGATCAGTACATGAGGTAAGAGAGTTAATACAGGAGTGAGTGTTGCAAGTGTAGCTGCTAAGAAGTAGTTTAGCAGTGTGGGACCATTGTTGATAGCAAGTGGATTTTAAGTTATGGTCCCCTGCCATGTGAGTACATGTATTGAATATGTGTAGGAAAAGAAATGGTCGGCACTCCCAAGTTGAAAAGTGTTGTAGAATAATAATCATTTCCTCCTATAAATCCTCCTCAATTATGACTTTAAGGTGGTAGAATTTTCTAAAAAGTGATGCGATCTATGCGTAGTTTCTTCTCAAGCCTTTTTTGAAACTGCCATCCCATTTTACTTCCTATATTTGAGCCATTATGGAATATTCAGTGCTGTTTGTGTTCTGTCTGGTCTTAGTTGGAGCCAAAGTTGTTTATTGCTGGTAGATCCTTGCTTTTTAATTCACCAAGTAAAGGTGTGCTTGCTCCTGAAAGGCGATTCTCTAGTCCCCAAATATGTTAATGCCTATTGTATTTCTCCTTTCAATTCCGAAGCTGAGTGAACGAGCTCGAGAAAGGAAAGTACCTGCATCAAGAGTGAGCCGTCTCGCCAACTTTGGAGGTAATGTTTCTAAACAAGCTTGGAAAGTAATTCACAATTTGATAGCACAGCTTCTTACCGGAAGACCATATGTTAAAACGTCTTCATTGCTTCCCTTTGCTTCATTCTTACTGCTCGTGCTTTTTTTTTAATAAACTTTTCTTTAACGTTTGTAGGGACTAAAAACTATGTATTAAATATTAGGTGTAGTACATATATTTAGGAAAAAAGTGAAGAATGCAATGTGCAAACTAGAGTACAGTTTAACAAAAATAAACAAGCCACTGTTTATAGATATTTAGAAAAGAAGGAACAAATTACTTACGACGGGTGGAACGTTGGAATTTGTTACTACTATTTGTTACATTTAAGGAGCTTTCTAACGGGTTACAAAAAATCAAGCTAAGATATGTAATGGTTGAAGGTTGTGTAAAGGACAGCAACGTTTATTTTGGAGGTATTTGAACTCTTTAAATAATAAAGAATGAAGAGTTGTACAGAAGGACTCTGTCAAGATTGAGACTGGGATAATGATTTGTTTGGCTCTGGCCTTCTAATAAGCTGTTTACATTTTCCTCTGGTCTCCTCCTTGCTAGTTTTGACCTTGGAATTCTTCGGTTCCTTACAATTTGTCAGCTGGTCTATGGGTTTCCTGTTGCGTCCCTACCTTTGCACCATGCAAGGTTCTCCTATAAGAATTAGCAATCTCACCAAGCATGCACAACAGCACCACTGCTTCCTTGGCATTTTATTACTCCTGCACACAGATATTTACAGAAAGTAAAGTAAATGCTAGATCACTTTTTGCATTTATACCAAAACAACTGCCCAGCTGAGGTGCTCCTTAGAAGCCATCTCTTTGGGCTAATGGTGGTCTTCCACTTCAAGAGAAAGAGATTTATACAAAATCCTTAGAGACATTGTGGCTAATGTAGGGTACCCAGCTGAGTTATGGATTTATTACGTATATCTATAAAAGTACATTGTGAGGACTGAATAAAGGAATATGTTAGATCTCTTTCTTGTAGTTTGTGTACTCCACAATTGTGAAATGTAATTCTTCTTTAATCTTGACCGTCCTATCTTCATACCGTTTCCTTGTCTCCATTCCCTCCTCAGTATGGCTTTGAGTATGTATGATCATACTAAGCTAGTGCTTGCAACACATTTGTAGGGTTCTTTTATTTGTTTCATTCTCCTTCAGTGCACTTCATTGGTTCTTAATGGGGCAATTGTTTTGAAAGTTATGTAGCTCTCTAGAAAACTGACATAAACCCTTACAAATGTAGTTAATAATTTAGGGTGTAATGACGAACCTGATGTACTTCGATATAGACTGTATCAAATTGGACATTTGTAATGTACTCAAGAGCTCCGTCTCATGCTTGCTGAGTCAGCCTAGCCTTCTGAAGTGCCCACTTTGCGGATTTTAAATATTATTAGGCTTAGCAGTCGCAAAAAGGAGTAGGTTGAAGGGGTTCTTGTCATAGCACTCCTAGATCAACTGCTTCTGTTTTTTACAGTTCGGAACCATTGTGAAATTCTTTTCGCAACAGTAAATAGATAAATTAGTGAGTTCTCAAGGTAACTACTAACATGAACAAGTCCTGTCGTTTGGTTGTGCCAATACCTTAAGATATATTTCGGGAGGAAAATATTTCCTAAGACCTACATCTGTTACCAAGGGGATGCAGCAGTGGAGACCTGGTATAGGCTCTAGATATGCCTTCACAGCAGGGGCTATCTTGTATAGCACAGTGCAAGTGTTTTATTTTAATACCAAACAAACTGCTCCATGTACCATATAATTTGTACGTGCAGGGGTTGCCTATGTACCTCGTCCTCTGAGTGACAATGTGTTGTCCTGGGCACACAAGACACTGTGTTGGTTAGTAAGTGGTTATCTCGGGGCCTGGGCTTGGAACAATGTAGATGACCACCTAGCCCAGTGATGCATGCAGTTCGGCAGAACTGCTTTTGCTGAGGATTGTCCCTGTCAAATCTAGAGATTAGTGCTTCCCCAGGCGAGTCCAGCCCTAGACTGGCATGCTCTCAATCCTGCACACACTCCTCCACCCCCAATAACACATCCAGTTTCCCCCTTTTTTATAGTTGCATTACCTGTGATGCCCACCCCTTCTCCCACTCCACCCATATATACACTTTCTTGTTTTTCCATGACCTTAGTGATTGGTGGTTTTGTTTTTTTCCAGGTTTGGCGGTAAGCCTGGGATTGGGAGCACTTGCTGATGCAGCCAAAAAGTCACTGAATGGAAAAGTAGCCCAAAGTGGTAAGATAATTGCTTTGGCGTAGATTAAATGAGCAAAGATAAATTGTTAGTGACAAGGTATGGCTAATGGACTTTAGAGAGTCCATAATTAGTCCCTATATTCAGCCCTGCAGTTTTTTTTGTGCTTCATAATGTTGTATACTCTGTGATGGCAAACACCCTCCTCCAGAGGCGAAGCGCACGTCCTGAGACCGTGAATGACATAGGGATGTGACCAGGTGCACAGTCTGTCGGGAAGAAAACCTGTCTGTGGATGCACCACCATGCCTCCTCTTTAACCTCCCAACATCTGCCAATGCAGAAGTTTAGGTTAAGGATGTTAATAGCTAGGAGCTCATTACCAAGGCAAGGTCTGTGGTATGAGGACCTACGTAACTCATTCCTACTGCTTTTCACCTGCAAGAGCTATTAATTTCCCAAAGCGATTAATTGTCACAACTTCATAGTGTTTTGTACCACACTGTCCTAGAGTTAAGGCTTTTCTGTCCTAGAGCTAAGGCTTTTAATGTTACCCAAAGATACCCATCACAGAAATCATAATTGTTATACAATAATACATGTAGGTGGCATATATCACTGGAACAAAAGGGAATACATACTTCAGAGTGCTTACACAAATACCAGACTGGTGTGAAATGCAAGGCACAGGAAGATGTTCACCAAATACAGACCACATGATCACGTGCTAGGAAGAGAATCCTGTCTAGTTGTGTTCACTTGTTGAATGCTGTTGCTCTGTTGTTTCCATTCCAGAGCACCAACGTTAGGCAGTTACTCAGATGAAAACTGCATATGAAGACAGAATGTGACATCAGAATCTGCTAGGTGCAAAGTAGAACGGCTGTAGGAGAGTAGGGTTTGCAATCCTATGATCACCCAGATTTTTTGCTTTTGTTTCACTGGTTTACGACTTTCTCTGGCTGTGGGCCTGCCAATCAGACCCACAGCCTGGCTGTTCTCTTTCTAAATTACGATATGTACCCTAGGTGCATTTACCAATTGGTGCTGGGCCACCTTATCAGACCCCGTAACGCAGGGCATAGGTGTACCCAGGGCCGCCAGGGGCTGCAGCATGTATTATGCCACCCCTGGCTGGCCTCCTAAATTTGACACAACTGGCTGCATGACAGCTGGGGCAAAGTCGTGTAATCACCCTTTGCTTTAGGTATAGTAGCTCTATATCTAACCATACCATGGACACCCGAGTCCCTGTCAGTCACTCCTATGGCAGGCCTTGACAATCCTGAAGGCAGAGTGCGTGGGCTCGTGTGAACTAGGTTCTGGCCCGAGCCGAGCCCGGTTGCAGCTTGCGGAATCAAGACCCAATGGCTGTTCCATGATAACGCGTACCACATCGGTAACTTCGGTGTCGCGTTATCACGGCATGTCGAGTAAGGTGTCATACGAATCGGGATGCTGCCCCCTCACCAATTCTGGCGACGAGGTTAGCATTCCGCCCTTCTAGAGGGACACGACATGAACGTAACTGTGAACCCCGGTTAAAGTTAACTAAAGCCTCAGCTCCACAAAATGGATGCTGCCACCACAGACACGAGTCTGACCTCCTGCTGCTGGGAGACCTTCCAGCGAGGAGAGCTCGGACAAAGGGTTTCCTGTCGAGGGCGGTGTTCGCGCCGTCCCAGACAGGGTTTGTGTATTCTGGGCAGGTAGAGCTTTTGCGAGAAGGTGACTGCGGAGTGGCACCCCGGTGCTCACTACGCATCTGCCGGTCAGAACCAGTTCCAGGGGCGCCAGCCCTGGCCTGGGGAAAGTCCGGCAGGGGAGAGGGGTGTAACTGCCCCCCTTCCTGGTCCCACCCTTAGGGCAGGACCTAGTCATGTACCCACCCCTTTCTTTAGGATAAAGACCGGAGCGGGGACCCTTCCAAATTAGATCATCTTTGAATCAAGAACTACTTTCTACGAAAGGACCTTCGAGACTCTTCTCAAGATTTCTCCCTTGTGACTAAGGAGTAGTCACCCTGCATCAGCAGGCACCATCTAAGAACTCTGCGGTTTGCTGTAAGTCCTTCCTCAAGGAATCCGACGGCCCAGCTCGACGAGAACCGACTTCCCTGGCACCTCTGACCTCTACCCACGTCATCAGCTCAGCTGTGATCGGTGGGTGCGACGAGACCTCGAGGGACCGGCCATCATCAAAACCTGCACGCTTTCTTAACCAGCACGACCATCGAAGTAATTCTCTGGTGAGTGCCCTGGGGTCCGAGAAGCCCCGACCCTGAGCCGCTCCAGCACCGAAGTGCAGTCTCCCAGCATCTCCACGATCTGCGTGGGGCCCTTCTGCTCGCTGCTCAGCACGTTGTCTGGTCACTAGCCGCTGGCTTGTGCCCTTCTGCGACGACATCCGACAATCAACACTGCTGGTCTGGTTGCTCCAGACTGGCCCTTGCTTCCATCTTTGCGAGAAGCACCCCGGGCCCTCCTGGTCCACTCAAGACGCCATCTTAGGCCCACCACGTGGCCCTGAGATCTGCCAAGGGTTGTTGCCCCATCCTGGGCCCAGCGACACCAACAGCATCATCCTTCGTGGGACAGCTCGCACCTCCACCGTGGTCGCCGACAACGCCTCCTGGTCCGTGAGACTGCAGAGCCTAGCGTCGCCCACTCACCTGGTCGAGGTGACGGCCAACCGGTGCCTCCTGGTACCCTCTGACTACTGGCTAGTAGTACGAACTTGGTCCCCTCTGCTTTCAGGTATCATCAATCTCTGATCCAGGCTTGGATCTCTACGAACTATTCATCACTGGTCGCCGGCCAGCAACTCCTTTTCTTCCGGCTCCTGGCTCGTCAGCGAAGACCCCGACGCCTGTAAGACTTGTGCAGCCGCAGCCCTCGTGGCTAGGTAACTCGGCATTTCGGTGCCTGCATAGCCTCTTTACTCTAGGGTCCCGAGTCCCTCGCTTCCGACTTGCCTTATCGGGTCCGCCCGAGACCTTAAACTTTCCGTGTCCTCGGACACTTGTTTTAATTGTGCACTTGAAGTATTTTCCTAAGAGATTTTGGTTTGTGCTTAGTACCCTGTCCTCATAAAGAGTCCAGGGCTGTTGTGCATCTTAATAAATATCCTGTTTATTTTCATAACACTTGTGTGGTGTCCTTTCACTAGGTGTTCAAGGGGTACATGTGTGGTAAACAGCTGGCTTAACGCGCCCTCTCGAGTCTTTAGCCGTAGACTGCTCGTATCCACGCTACTAGGATAGCTGGTCTATAGGTTGACTTACAACCAAACACCATAAGGGTCGTTGGAACGATACATAGCGGTCGCTAGAATAGCGAACGTTGCATATCGGGCCAACTTCTCACATTGGTGAGCAGCGGTTGGGATTTGAGCTTGCTGTTGTTTTACCACACGTATCCTAAGAATATCTTGTTGAAAGATCACATAAGTACTGTTAGTACATATAACCAAGCTTAGAATACTCTGAGTTCTACTGAACCAGCTGTTGCAGCTCCTCAAGGCCTAGCACACCTTGGCTGCAACTCTTAGCGAGGGATCAGTAGGTAAAAACACATAGTGTAGGTAGGTGCATCACTTACACCACACTAGAAACAGTATGTCGGACAAAGGAGGAAACTCTGAGTCTCCCCTTGTGTCAGTTGACCCTCCATAGGTCATCCCTTCGAGATATACTGTGCTGAGCTTCAAGGAGTTAAGACAAGTGTGTCACTCCAGGAAGATCAAGCAGGGGTCTAACCCCACAACGTCCTTTCTGATTGGTCTCTTGGAGACTTATGATGCCAGAAAAGCTGAGATCCTTCCCAGCTCTTCTAATCCAGAAGGAGACATGCCTCCCCTCGAGGGAACCAGAGACGATCCTGACCTCATCCACCTCGCAACTGAGAACGAAGATGTGGAGGATGATGAGGAGGAGGATCCCTCTGGGGATGAGGCAGATAAGGGACAGGTAGAAGTCATTAGACTAAGCAGGTCCAACTTAAGCAAGCATGACAGTGGTACTGGGGGACCCCTGGGGCCACTATCAGGTCAGCTTAACATTGGGAATGGACGAGCCCGATCTCTGTCAAGAGACTCTGGCAGATCCCTTCAAACCAATGGCTCTCACAACTCTTCTCAAAGAGGGATGACGTCCCCTCAGAGGAGAGTGTACGAAGCTAAGGAAAGGGCAGCTAATCTGAGGATTGAAAGGGAAGAACTTGCCCTGGCCAAAGAGAGGCTTGCCTTTGCTAGAGAGCAACAGTTAAGTGGGGTAGTCCCCACTGGTGGCAGCAATGTCCCTAGCAATAGGGAAAGGAGTTTTGATACGAAACACCTTGGTAAGATAGTGCCCCCCTTTAAACAAGGGGACGACATCCACAAATGGATAACTGCTTTGGAGAGGGCCTGCACTGTGCAGGGTGTTCCCCAGAGTCAGTGGGCAGCTATCTTGTGGCTCTCCTTTGAAGGAAAAGGAAGAGACAAGCTCCTCACCACAAGGGTGGAGGACGCTAACGATTACCAAGTCTTGAAAAATACACTCGTTGAAGGGTTCGGCCTAACCACTGAGCAGTACAGGGTGCTGTTCAGGGATACCCAGAAAACGCAGTCTCAAGATTGGTCTGACTTTGTCGATTGTGCCACTAAGGCTTTTGAGGGCTGGTTGCTGGGCAGTAAGGTTACTGATTACAAAGGATTGTATAATTTGATGATGAGAGAACAAATTTTAAACAATTGTCAGAACCAGTTGTTGCATCAGCATCTTGTCGACTCAGATCTGACCTCTCCCCAAGAATTGGGAAAGAAGGCAGACAGATGGGTTCGTACAAGAGTTAAACAGAACCAGGGCCAGAATCAAGGTGGTCAGAAGAAAGCAGACCAGAAGGGTAAAGATTCTAAGGGGGAACAAAATGACCAGAAGTCTTCGACAGGTCCCCAACAACCCAAAGAGGGTGGGGGTCAGGCTCCCCAAAAGAAGAAAGAAGGCCAATCCAAAAGATGGTGCCAGTACTGCAAAAGTAAATCTCACTGGTTTAGTGAGTGCACCAAGAAAGGAGGAGGGCAGGCTCCTGCCACTGCAGCCCCTAAGGCACCTGTGCCCCCTAGTACAGCCAGCAGTGGTAGTGCACCTCCCAAGGGTTTAGTAGGGTTAACTCTGGGTTCTGAGGGGCGTGACAACTTAGTTGGCACACTCACTCAGGCTGTCCTTGTCAGTACAGGGGACGTGGACGTGTCCCCTGACGTAAGTCCCAATACCTTGGGCAAATACCGACAGACGCCTTTCATAAATGGAAAGATGGCTCAGGCCTATAGGGACACTTGTGCCAGCGTCACCATGGTGACGCCTAACTTTGTGGACCCTGGACAGATCATGCCAGGTACGGAATTCCTGGTGACCAATGCAAGCAATGTCACTACCAATCACAGTATGGCAATTGTAGCTTTCTCCTGGGGAGGGGTAACTGGCCAAAAGAAGGTTGTAGTTAGTTCAGACCTCCCAGTGGATTGTTTGTTGGGCAATGATTTGGAGTCATCACAATGGTCAGAAGTGGAGCACCGGACTCACATGGAAATGTTAGGCTTGCCAGCACATGTGTTCGCTGTGACCAGGTCACAGGTCAGGAAATGCCCCACTGAACAGGTGCTGGATCCTGGAACAACGGACCAGACACCTCCGAAGAAAAAGAGCGGTAGGGTTAAGGCTGTGCCTTCCCCCTTGCCCCAGGTCGTGGATCAAGTCTCAGAGGAGGCTGACCTACAGGAATTGAGGGAAACTGAGCCTAGGGAGTTCGAACTTGATCAAGTTGAATTCTTGGGTTCAGGGGGACCCTCAAGGGAAGACCTGGGGAAGGACCAGTTAGACTGCCCTTCTCTTGAACCCCTCAGACAGCAGGCTGCTGCTGAGGCTGCTGGGGACTCCACAGGTACCCACAAGGTATACTGGGAAGATGGACTCCTGTACACTGAGTCAAGAGACCCCAAGCCTGGCATGACCAGGAGGCTGGTTGTACCCTTGTCTCAGCGTGGTTTCCTACTTACCTTGGCCCACGAGATTCCCTTAGCAGGTCACTTAGGCCAGACGAAAACGTGGGACAGGCTTGTCTCACACTTTCACTGGCCTCACATGAACGAAGATACCAAGGAGTTTTGCCGCTCCTGTGTCACTTGCCAAGCCAGTGGTAAGTCAGGTGGCACGACAAAGGCCCCCCTTATACCAATGCCTGTGGTGGGGGTGCCCTTTGAACGGGTGGGGATCGACATCGTCGGTCCCATGGAACCACCAACAGCATCAGGGCACAAGTTTATACTGGTGGTAGTGGATCATGCCACCAGGTATCCTGAAGCTATTCCCCTTAGGACCACTACAGCACCTGTTGTGGCAAGAGCCCTAGTTGGAGTATTCTCCAGAGTGGGCTTCCCTAAGGAGGTCGTCTCCGACAGAGGTGCAAACTTTATGTCGAGCTACTTAACTGCTATGTGGAAGGAATGTGGTGTCAACTACAAGTTCACTACACCCGATCATCCACAGTGCAATGGGCTTGTTGAGAGATTCAACAGGACCCTGAAAGGGATGATTCATGGACTACCGGAAAAGCTTCGGCGTAGATGGGACGTCCTGATCCCCTGCCTCTTGTTCGCCTACAGAGAAGTCCCACAGAAGGGGGTTGGCTACAGCCCTTTTGAACTTTTGTACAGGCATCCTGTAAGAGGACCCCTGTGTTTGGTGAAGGAAGGATGGGAGAGACCTCTCAAAAAGCCTGCAGCCAACATAGTGGACTATGTGCTTGGCCTCCGCTCGCGGATGGCTGAATACATGGAGAAGGCATCTGAAAACCTTAAGGCCAGCCAAGAACTCCAAAAAGCGTGGCATGACCAAAAGGCTGTCTTGACTGTTTACCAGCCCGGACAGAAGGTGTGGGTGTTGGAGCCAGTGGCCCCAGCAGCACTCAAGGACAAATGGTCCGGGCCCTACACCATCCTGGAGAAAAAGGGAGAGGTCACCTACTTGGTCGACCTGGGAACTCCCCGGAGCCCCCACAGGGTGCTTCATGTCAACAGGCTCAAGGCATATGTCGACAGGAAGGACATGAGTTTGCTCATGGCCCTAGATGAGGGACAGGAGGAGGAGAGTGACCCTCTCCCCGACCTGCTCACTCAGAATCCTGACGATGGATCGGTAGATGGTGTTGTCTTTTGTGGCAGCCTCTCCGAACATCAACAGAAAGACTGTAAACAGGTTCTTCAGTCTTTCAGACATATGTTTTCTCTAACACCCAGTCAGACCGATTGGTGCACCCATGAGGTTGACACTGGTGACAGCTTGCCCGTCAAGAGTAGAATCTACCGGCAGCCTGATCACGTTAGAGACTGCATCAAGAGTGAAGTGCAGAAAATGTTGGAGCTGGGAGTCATTGAACCCTCGGATAGCCCTTGGGCTAGTCCCGTAGTTCTAGTGCCGAAACCTCACACCCCGGGCGGTAAGAAAGAGATGAGGTTCTGCGTAGACTACAGGGGTCTCAATGCAGTCACTAAGACTGACGCCCACCCAATACCAAGGGCAGACGAGCTTATCGATAGATTGGCTTCGGCCAACTACTTAAGTACGTTTGACCTGACAGCTGGGTATTGGCAAATCAGGTTAGCTGAGGACGCCAAGCCTAAAACCGCATTTTCAACCCCTGGTGGGCATTATCAGTTCGTGGTGATGCCCTTTGGTCTGAAAAATGCACCTGCCACCTTCCAAAGGTTGGTGAATCAAGTCCTTACTGGGCTGGATGACTTCTGCGCGGCGTATCTTGACGATATTGCTGTCTTTAGCTCCACCTGGGAGGATCACCTGGTCCACCTGCGGAAAGCGTTAGAGGCTCTGCAAGCAGCAGGCCTCACTATCAAGGCCACCAAGTGCCAGATAGGGCAGACACAGGTTGTATACCTGGGCCACCTTGTAGGTGGAGGCCAGGTTCAGCCACTGGAGAGCAAGATACAGTCAATCAGGGACTGGGCTCCTCCAACCACCCAGACGCAGGTTCGAGCTTTCTTGGGCCTGACTGGTTACTATAGGAAGTTTGTCAGGAACTATGGTTCAATTGTGACACCATTAAATGAACTGACAAGTAAGAAAATGCCAAAAAAGGTTCAGTGGACAGCGAGCTGTCAAAAAGCATTCGATGACCTAAAGCAGGCCATGTGCACGGCGCCTATCCTCAAGAGTCCGGACTACTCCAAACCATTCATTGTCCAAACAGATGCTTCTGAGTTGGGTGTGGGAGCTGTTCTTTCTCAACTGAATTTTGATGGTCAAGACCAGCCCATTGCTTTTATAAGCAGAAGGCTGACCCCTAGAGAGAAGAATTGGTCAGCTATTGAGAGGGAGGCCTTTGCTGTGGTTTGGGCCCTGAAGAAGCTGAGGCCATACTTGTTTGGCACTCACTTCAAGATTCAGACCGACCATAAGCCCCTCTTATGGCTAAATCAGATGAAGGGTGAAAACCCCAAACTGCTTAGGTGGTCCATTTCCCTACAGGGGATGGACTTTACAGTGGAACATAGACCTGGTACTGATCATGGCAATGCCGATGGGCTCTCCAGATATTTCCACTTAGAACAAGAAGACTCACCTGGTCAAGGTTAGCTTATTGTTCCGACGTTTGGGGGGGGGGTCATGTAGGAGAGTAGGGTCTGCAATCCTATGATCACCCAGATTTTTTGCTTTTGTTTCACTGGTTTACGACTTTCTCTGGCTGTGGGCCTGCCAATCAGACCCACAGCCTGGCTGTTCTCTTTCTAAATTACGATATGTACCCTAGGTGCATTTACCAATTGGTGCTGGGCCACCTTATCAGACCCCGTAACGCAGGGCATAGGTGTACCCAGGGCCGCCAGGGGCTGCAGCATGTATTATGCCACCCCTGGCTGGCCTCCTAAATTTGACACAACTGGCTGCATGACAGCTGGGGCAAAGTCGTGTAATCACCCTTTGCTTTAGGTATAGTAGCTCTATATCTAACCATACCATGGACACCCGAGTCCCTGTCAGTCACTCCTATGGCAGGCCTTGACAATCCTGAAGGCAGAGTGCGTGGGCTCGTGTGAACTAGGTTCTGGCCCGAGCCGAGCCCGGTTGCAGCTTGCGGAATCAAGACCCAATGGCTGTTCCATGATAACGCGTACCACATCGGTAACTTCGGTGTCGCGTTATCACGGCATGTCGAGTAAGGTGTCATACGAATCGGGATGCTGCCCCCTCACCAATTCTGGCGACGAGGTTAGCATTCCGCCCTTCTAGAGGGACACGACATGAACGTAACTGTGAACCCCGGTTAAAGTTAACTAAAGCCTCAGCTCCACAAAATGGATGCTGCCACCACAGACACGAGTCTGACCTCCTGCTGCTGGGAGACCTTCCAGCGAGGAGAGCTCGGACAAAGGGTTTCCTGTCGAGGGCGGTGTTCGCGCCGTCCCAGACAGGGTTTGTGTATTCTGGGCAGGTAGAGCTTTTGCGAGAAGGTGACTGCGGAGTGGCACCCCGGTGCTCACTACGCATCTGCCGGTCAGAACCAGTTCCAGGGGCGCCAGCCCTGGCCTGGGGAAAGTCCGGCAGGGGAGAGGGGTGTAACTGCCCCCCTTCCTGGTCCCACCCTTAGGGCAGGACCTAGTCATGTACCCACCCCTTTCTTTAGGATAAAGACCGGAGCGGGGACCCTTCCAAATTAGATCATCTTTGAATCAAGAACTACTTTCTACGAAAGGACCTTCGAGACTCTTCTCAAGATTTCTCCCTTGTGACTAAGGAGTAGTCACCCTGCATCAGCAGGCACCATCTAAGAACTCTGCGGTTTGCTGTAAGTCCTTCCTCAAGGAATCCGACGGCCCAGCTCGACGAGAACCGACTTCCCTGGCACCTCTGACCTCTACCCACGTCATCAGCTCAGCTGTGATCGGTGGGTGCGACGAGACCTCGAGGGACCGGCCATCATCAAAACCTGCACGCTTTCTTAACCAGCACGACCATCGAAGTAATTCTCTGGTGAGTGCCCTGGGGTCCGAGAAGCCCCGACCCTGAGCCGCTCCAGCACCGAAGTGCAGTCTCCCAGCATCTCCACGATCTGCGTGGGGCCCTTCTGCTCGCTGCTCAGCACGTTGTCTGGTCACTAGCCGCTGGCTTGTGCCCTTCTGCGATGACATCCGACAATCAACACTGCTGGTCTGGTTGCTCCAGACTGGCCCTTGCTTCCATCTTTGCGAGAAGCACCCCGGGCCCTCCTGGTCCACTCAAGACGCCATCTTAGGCCCACCACGTGGCCCTGAGATCTGCCAAGGGTTGTTGCCCCATCCTGGGCCCAGCGACACCGACAGCATCATCCTTCGTGGGACAGCTCGCACCTCCACCGTGGTCGCCGACAACGCCTCCTGGTCCGTGAGACTGCAGAGCCTAGCGTCGCCCACTCACCTGGTCGAGGTGACGGCCAACCGGTGCCTCCTGGTACCCTCTGACTACTGGCTAGTAGTACGAACTTGGTCCCCTCTGCTTTCAGGTATCATCAATCTCTGATCCAGGCTTGGATCTCTACGAACTATTCATCACTGGTCGCCGGCCAGCAACTCCTTTTCTTCCGGCTCCTGGCTCGTCAGCGAAGACCCCGACGCCTGTAAGACTTGTGCAGCCGCAGCCCTCGTGGCTAGGTAACTCGGCATTTCGGTGCCTGCATAGCCTCTTTACTCTAGGGTCCCGAGTCCCTCGCTTCCGACTTGCCTTATCGGGTCCGCCCGAGACCTTAAACTTTCCGTGTCCTCGGACACTTGTTTTAATTGTGCACTTGAAGTATTTTCCTAAGAGATTTTGGTTTGTGCTTAGTACCCTGTCCTCATAAAGAGTCCAGGGCTGTTGTGAATCTTAATAAATATCCTGTTTATTTTCATAACACTTGTGTGGTGTCCTTTCACTAGGTGTTCAAGGGGTACATGTGTGGTAAACAGCTGGCTTAACGCGCCCTCTCGAGTCTTTAGCCGTAGACTGCTCGTATCCACGCTACTAGGATAGCTGGTCTATAGGTTGACTTACAACCAAACACCATAAGGGTCGTTGGAACGATACATAGCGGTCGCTAGAATAGCGAACGTTGCATATCGGGCCAACTTCTCACAACGGCAACCCCTCTGGGCTTTTGCTGGTATGTTTAAAATATGAGGTGAAGTGGACAACAGTCCACTTCACCTCACGCCACATCTTATATGCACCGAAAGAGAAATTTAACTAAAGATTGATCAGAGACCAATAAGCAAATGTGCATCAGATGGAAGAGATGTATCTATGTGGCCGTGTGTGCGAAGCAATTCGGGACACCTATTTGCTTACATTCTGCGTAAAACATGAGGACCAATCAGCAAAACATAGGAGGCAAAACTATGTTTATATTTTGGAGAAAATGTAGCATTTGTGTTTCCTGCAACATTGCAAACCGAAAACCTAACGTGACAGTATAATTGGTTTGTTATATCACTATTTATCAGTTTGTTTCTTTGCCATTCTTATTTTGCTTGGCTCAACACAATGTTTGAGTTACCTGGAATGATGCCCAATTTAATCACCCCTATCCTAACATTGGCTCCTTAGAAGCCTTTACATTTTCTGGGGCATGAGAAAATGCAAGGAGTGGCCACTATAGACCACTGTCATGGCTCTTAGAGCCCTGTTTACTTTCCCCTTTGGTCCTAGCTCTTGATATCTTAGGTAGTAGTTGAAGTGTCAGTGTACAAAAAGCAAAGTCAGGAATACTAATTGCTTCCCATATTCTTTTATGCTGCTTACTGTAGAGATTCCACAGCAGAGCATCAAAAGCCATTCATTATATGTACCTTAAATAGAAATGAATGCAGTTTATCATCTCCTGGCGAGCATTACAATTGTTTTCTGTCCTTTGTCATATATTTCCCCCTGCTTTGTATATGGTCTCTTACTTTTTGTCTTCCTTCCTATTTAATATCCTAATTAAGTAAAGACCTTATGGGTTGTTAAGGAGGTAAGGATGGAACAAATGATCAAGACAGGGCCAAATGGCCTTCCAAATGACCTCTTTAAGCAAGACCCGGATTTTTGGGCTAACTATCTTGCTCCCCTTTTAAACAAGCTGCATTCAGAGAACATGATACCAGCTTCCTGGAGAGAAAGCTTACTCCATCCAATTTATGAAAATGGCAGTCAAATGGAACAGCGGAATTATAGGCTCATTGCCTTAATAGATGTTGATGCAAAATTGTTCTCATCCTGCATTTTACAACATGTACAGGAGTGGATGGAGTAAAAAAGAATAATCCCAAAATTTCAAACTGGTTTCAGGAAGGGTATGGGCACCATCACTAATCTGGCAACAATGGCTATCTTAATCGAAAAAGCTATAATGAAAAAAAACAGTCTACTGGCATGTTACATCGATCTGAAATCTTCTTTCGATAGAGTACCATGAGACCGACTGGCTGAAATTAAAAGAATGGGTACTACTGCAGGAATTGTGAACACAATAATGGCACTATACAGCGAAACATGGGCTAGGGTGAAGCTAGGAGATGGCAGCAGACTATCAGCTAAGATAAAAAATAACCAATGGCTTAAAAAAAGGCTGTGTGCTATCACTATGTCTATTTAACCTATATTTAGCAGATTTAAATAACTACCTGTGAATGACAAACGGCCACCCACCCAACATAGCAAATGAGCCAATTCAGTATCTGAAGTACGCGGATGACATCGTGGTTGTGAGTCAAACCCCAATAAGACTGCAAAGAAGCATAAACAAACTGATTGAATACTTGGATCTTTTAGGCTTGGAAATAAATAAGAAAAACACCAAGGTGGTTCGACTAGCAGGCCCCAAAGCCAGAACAAAATATAAATGGTATGCTAAGGAGATGCAAATCGAGGAAACAAGATCATATAAATACCTAGGCATTAAATTGGGCCAAATAATGTCTTTTATGGAGTGAAAAATGGATATAAAATCGAAAGCCCAATCATTGATTTTCACCTATAAACAGCTCTACAAGAAATTGCAATGCCCCTCACAGGGACATCTCTTGAAAATAATGGCAGCTCAACTGCTTCCGACCATGTCCTACGGTCTGGAAATTTGGCACGGCCAAGAAACTACTATTTTAAACGAACTGCAGACAAAAACATTCAAAGTAGTTTTCAATCTCCCAAAGGGAGCATCACCTGCACAAGTGCGCCTGGAATTTGGCCTCCAGAATCAGGAATACCAAAGAAAAGCAACATTTGTAAAATTGTGCTGGAAACTTAAAGCATCTGAACCTGGGTCGCTGAACTATTTATGTTGGACGGAAATACAAACTCAATATATTAAAAGAAAAACAAATACATGGGGTGATTCCCTGTGAACTGCTTTTGTGGTACTAGATATGGAAGAAGTCTGGAATAAAAAAATGGAGAGAACTACATTTAACAAAGCATGTAACGCCAAGGCAAAAAAAACTGTCATTTGTGGAAGACAAAAGAAGACTGTCCAAACGACGCCATGCATGGCCGGTAATAAATTCGTACACCACATTAAAACCGCAACCTTATTTAGTGGCGCATTTTCAGCTTCTTTTAAAAAAGAAGATTACTGCATACAGACTGGGTGACTATAATACAAAGGATTTAGTCCCTACCTGGAAAAGAAAAGAAATAACAAGAAATTGCCGGCTGTGTGGATACTGTAAGGAATCAATATGTCATTTTGATGTGCGTTTGTGATAATTTAAAAATAGAACGAAGGAAGTTGTTACTGGCACATTTTAAGGTCTTACAAATTTGTACCTGCAGGCGGTAATAAGCTGGATGAGAGGCACTTCCAATATTTTATTTGTCGTGGTGTAAAATTTATGACCCAAGTGGACACCCTCTTATTGAAAGTAGATAATGAATAAATGCATGGGAGGACCCGCTTAGGGATTTTTAGATTTGGTAATGTTCTTAAAAGTTTTACTGAAATACGATGTTTTCTATTGGATGCTATTTATATTTTTTACAAAAAACAAGGGGAACCCAGTGGGTAGCTATGGACCATGGGTATCAGCTAAGTTTAAGGGAAACGACGGTCCTAAGCTTAGGTACAATCTTACAACAAATGTTATATAGACCACAATAGGCTGCTATATATTTCTATCCCTTGGCCAGCCGGACAGGGAATTTATTATTCAAATGAATTTTTAAAGGTTAAGATACATTTTGCAACAAACCATTTCATTGCAGTGGGGCACAATCCTGTACCATACAGAGGAGAATAGAGGAAAAGATAGTACAAGGAAAAGAGTTTCAGGCAAAGAAAGTGAGCAATCAGGCTACTGTGCGGAATCGGAATGAACAGTATTTCCTGGAGTAACACATACAAATATTAATAAACAATGATTAGACGTATGTCTACTCAAAAGGAGTCGACGTTTCGATCCCGTGCTCAAATTATAAAGGGATCATCTTCAGGACTTAAGAAATTATTTTGCCTGATTAGAAAATTTCATACGCCTCCGCGGGGGGTGGAGAGATGTATGGGAGGAAGAGCCACCTGAAGTTTGGTCTATGGGCAAAGGTTGCGGTGCGCCACTACAGTGGCTCGACTGGTTGGGAGCCTTTCGGGATGTTTCCGTTCAGCGATATTTAGTTAATCCAAGTACTGGATAGCCTGACAAGGGATGTCTGTCGGTGTATCCAAGGGAAGAAGAAGGGTTTTCATTGCATCGGTGTGCGTGATTTCATACAGTTGAGGGCACTTTAAGTTATCCTTAGTTGGAAAGTTGAATGCGTCGGCTCGGTGGCCGTCGTGGTAGCGCGATCTGGTAGTACAGAGGTCCGCGCGAGGTTGATCGGTGTCTCGATGCGGGCAGGCAGCCAAGAGGATTAACTAAATATCGCTCAACGGAAACATCCCGAAAGGCTCCCAACCAGTCGAGCCACTGTAGTGGCGCACCGCAATCTGTGCCCATAGACCAAACTTCAGGTGGCTCTTCCTCCCATACATCTCTCCACCCCCGGCGGAGGCATATGACATTTTCTAATCAGGCAAAATAATTTCTTAAGTCCTGAAGATGATCCCTTTATAATTTGAGCACGGGATCGAAACGTTGACTCCTTTTGAGTAGACATACGTCTAATCATTGTTTATTAATATTTGTATGTGTTACTCCAGGAAATACTGTTCATTCCGATTCCGCACAGTAACCTGATTGCTCACTTTCTTTGACTCCTTTTGAGTAGACATGCGTCTAATCATTGTTTATTAATATTTGTATGTGTTACTCCAGGAAATACTGTTCATTCCGATTCCGCACAGTAGCCTGATTGCTCACTTTCTTTGCCTGAAACTCTTTTCCTTGTACTATCTTTTCCTCTATTCTCCTCTGTATGGTACAGGATTGTGCCCTACTGCAATGAAATGGTTTGTTGCAAAATGTATCTTAACCTTTAAAAATTCATTTGATTAATAAATTCCCTGTCCGGCTGGACAAGGGATAGAAATATATAGCAGCCTATTGTGGTCTATATAACATTTGTTGTAAGATTGTACCTAAGCTTAGGACCGTTGTTTCCCTTAAATTTATATTTTTTACTTCATGCTTTATGGTTATGATAAACCAAATAAAGTTGTTTTTTTTTTACAAATGATCAAGACATTGTGTATATTAGACTAAACTTAATTTTGTGTGTAATTATGGGTTGTAGGGGTGGATTACAGGTTAGATGTGACTACTGCTTAAGGGAAAACTCACTCTTAAGGAATTTTATGAATGAGGTGTTATTGTATGAATGTACAGTGAACCAGGCATTGTGTCTTATTCCTTCTGCAGAAAATGCCTCCCTGCTGGATTCCAACTCATTCTTATCAGAAGCAAATGCTGAGCGTATTGTAGACACCCTCTGCAAAGTGCGAGGAGCAGCTCTGAAGATTGGACAGATGCTTAGCATCCAGGGTAAGGGTTAGCAGCAGGTAGCTTAACTGTTCTCTTTTAAATGTGTTGCTTTTTGCATTTAGTGCTCTGTGAGGTGTGCCTGAAGGCAACACAGGCATCTGACATCCCCCCTCACCCCTTTCATGTGTTGCAGTTCGATATCATGTTTGTGCACATACAAGTCTGGTCAAGGATACCGAGCCTGATCCTTGATCTAAAGGGTTGTTGCACGAGGCTCGCCTTCATGGCATGCTAGATGGTTGTATGGTGCTTATATTCGGTTAATGGCAACTTAAAAACACTACATGAAGAAGACAATATCAGTTGTTCTGGAGAGGTGAGCCTGAGGTAGGCTTGGGGGGAGTGAAGGGGCGACATTGTTTTATGTTGGTGTCGATTGCTGCTGTTGGGCCATTTAAAAGTAATACTGGGAACTGGAAAAGGAGGAGGCATAGAAGGAAAGTATGGGGAAGAGGGAGAAAAGAATATCGGCTTGTTCTCTACCTCTCTTGGGGCTCCTAAGTTTTCAGAGAAGAAGGAAGAACAAGGAGAGCTAAGAGAAGAAAATGAACTTTTTCCCTGACTTATTTGGACTAACTTTATCTTCCAGAAGAAGATGAACGTCTTAGTTGAACTAGTGCAAACAGTTTGTGGTTTACAGTTTCTCAGTCAGTCTGCATCTGATAGAGACTTCTGTTAGCAGATTTGTTACCTTATAATTAGCAGCAAACTTCAGGCTGGATCTGGAAATTCTTGAGCATTACCCCTGCAAGCCGATAGGTGGTGTTGTTCGGCTGTGTGTTGTCTGCAACAGATTTGACGTGCTGGGTGCCTATATAGCTGCCACCCCAGCGCGTTGACATCAGTTCTTTTCTTTCCGCACCAGTCGGCACTGATCTGTAGAGAGCTACCCCTAGTCAATGTTTGACTGACCTTTTACAGACTTTTGTTAAGATTATTTTGAGAACGCTTCTCCTTCCGGTATGTTAAGGATGCCCCCTAAAAACATAGTGGGTTTCAAACCCTGTGGTGCCTTTCACAGGCACATGTCTGTGACAGACCCACACTTGGTATGTTTGTGGTGCTTGGAGAGGGAAGATGAATTTAAGGACTGCCATACCATGTACCCTAAGGTGCTGAGGGAACATTTCCTAAAGCTCCTTACCGCCCCACGTTGGACAACTCTGTTATTCTCTCGATCCCGGTCACACGTAAGATTCTGGGTCTTCTCGTTGAGCTGCTCCCGGCAATCACCATCGTAGTGTGATCTTAAGGAGGAGAGAGACGAAGATGCGGAGGAAACGGGCTTTATTAACAATTCCACATGTCACGAGCAATGCGACCTCTGCCACAGTTGACTGGGCACAACACAGGCAACAGCCGGTATCGAGGCTCCACCGGCGCTCGCCTTGGAACGCTCGCAGTGGTGACATTCTAAGTGATGTCACCACGGAGTGTTCCAAGGCGTACAGTGGGACAGGAGGGTGGTGGAAGAAATGAACATGCTGTAGGTGGACGATACCACACCTTCCCAGTCAAGGTCCTTGGTAAGTCCCACAAACGTAAGAAATCAAAGAAGCTGAAGCGTTCATTTACTTCTCTGCACCTGTCCAAGTGATCAGATGAGGCTCAGGAATGAGAATACCACTCGAGGCCCTGGTTCCTCACGGAGCCTGTGCCAGGGTCCCCTCTGTTTCTCCCAGAGTTTCAGGGAGCCGTAGTGGCCCATCATCATTCTAAACTGCGTGGCATTCATTGAAAGGGTTTCCACGCCGGCCGAGCATATCCCGCTGCGCTGAGGCGCCCCAGGAGTTTCCAGCTTTCGTGAGGCGGCCGGGCTCAGCTCCGCCGAGAACACCGTCCTGCATTTCCTGACTGGCCGGGCTTTGCTCCGCCGGTCAGGGACTACATCCCCCAGTAGCCTTGACACCAGAACGCCGCCCCCTTCATCAAGCAGCGCCAGGCGGCGCATAAAGCAACGTCCAGTGCCGAGGATTTTGTGTCAGTCATTGAAAGGGTTTCCACGCCGGCTGAGCATATCCCGCTCCGCTGAGGTGCCCCAGGAGTTTCCAGCTTTCGTGAGGCGGCCGGGCTCAGCTCCGCCGAGAACACCGTCCTGCACTTCCTGACTGGCCGGGCTTTGCTCTGCCGGTCAGGGACTACATCCCCCAGTAGCCTTGACACCAGAACGCCCCCCCTTCATCAAGCAGCGCCAGGCGGCGCATAAAGCAACGTCCAGTGCCGAGGATTTTGTGTCAGTCATTGAAAGGGTTTCCACGCCGGCTGAGCATATCCCGCTCCGCTGAGGCGCCCCAGGAGTTTCCAGCTTTCGTGAGGCGGCCGGGCTCAGCTCCGCCGAGAACACCGTCCTGCACTTCCTGACTGGCCGGGCTTTGCTCTGCCGGTCAGGGACTACATCCCCCAGTAGCCTTGACACCAGAACGCCCCCCCTTCATCAAGCAGCGCCAGGCGGCGCATAAAGCAACGTCCAGTGCCGAGGATTTTGTGGCAGTCATTGAAAGGGTTTCCACGCCAGCCGAGCATATCCCGCTCCGCTGAGGCGCCCCAGGAGTTTCCAGCTTTCGTGAGGCGGCCGGGCTCAGCTCCGCCGAGAACACCGTCCTGCACTTCCTGACTGGCCGGGCTTTGCTCCGCCGGTCAGGGACTACATCCCCCAGTAGCCTTGACACCAGAAAGCCGCCCCCTTCATCAAGCAGCGCCAGGCGGCGCATAAAGCAACGTCCAGTTCCTCGTCCCGCGAGGACGCGCGCCGGACGCGCCGGACGAAGCCCGGGCAAAGGGCGGGCCCTCTGTGGCCCGAGGAGGACCGAGGAGGACAGGACGGGCCACCCCCCTTGAAATCCCTACCAGAGGAGGTAAAGATGCTTGCTGACATTTAATGGACTCGTAGCTGTAAACACTAAAATTCTGCCTTCGTGTTGATGTTACGTATTACCCCTACCCAATTGAACGAAACCATGGTTCAGAAAGGGGTCCCCAAAAATTCTGTCAACCAGAGGAGTTCGCCTAACGGTACACAAGACCACCACTTAATTAGTATACCACGGCCTATACCTAGTGATTCTGATGGGAATGATTCTTGCCAGGCCACAGCTAGCACCCCCAGTGAACAATCTCCCTCAGAAACATCCGGTATTCTGCAAAGCGACTCACTGTTAGCGGAACTAAACAATCTGTGTAAAACCAACTATGTCTCAGCAGATTTGAGAACTAAACTAAATAGTGCTTCCCCCTGTACGGCTAAAAGCTTTAGTACTTTGCTCCACAATGATTTTGCTCAGGAATCCACCTCATTACATACTAAAGTTAACATTCCATGCACAGCGCTTACGCAGATCTTACCCGTTAAACGGAAATGTGACAAGGTTCACCAAAATGGGAATGACCCAAAGGTACAAAAATTGTGTTTGTCTTCCACTGTCCGTCACTATCACCCTCTCAATTCTAGAGGCTGTAGAAGAATTAGATAGTCTAGTACCTCCTCTTCAACTGGCGCTAACATCTCTGATTGAACCATTGCTCAAATCTCTTATATCGCCGTTGTTGGAGAAAATAATTATCCTGGAGAATAAGCTGATGGAAATAGAGGAACTGATCAAGATTAATTTATTTTCCGATAAAATCACTCAAATAATTAATCGTCATCAATCCCCTGTTGCCTCCCTAGTGCCAACGCAACCTACACTATGCAACAATTTAAAAACTCCACAACTTGCCCCCAATAAAACAACCCCTAAGATTGCTTCTAAACCGGTAGTACCACAGCATATTATTGCGAGAGTAGAGAATAATAAAGTACCTTCCATACACCCACCACCTGAGGCCGCCCCATTTGTGTGTGTTCTCTCAGGAGTACCACCACTTACACATGGAAAATCCGAAAGGCACCACGACTTAGGTAACAAGGTTACCTTTTGGCTATCAAAAAACAGACCCCTGCCACCCGACCTGGATGGAACAATAATGTGTGTTAGAAGGGTGGGCTGGTTAGGCTCCCTCCCAAAAGACATTCCTGGTGATCTAGTGTTGGTAAAATTTAGGTCTAGACATATTGTCCCGTACCTACGAACCTGGCAGCCCCAAGAAGATGATGGCCCAATATCGATCTAGGATTTACATGATTTTTACCCCAGCGCGCCATACATACCCTCCTTAAGACCAGAGGTAGGGTACAATTATAACTACGTGATGGGTAGAAGATCCTATGCTTCGAATAATTGTAGTTCCTCGGCTCCTAACCGCTTTGCACCAGTGTACAACATATATAAAAATGGAATTCTTTATTAACTTGCTCCTATTAAGGGTGAACATGATGTAAGGGTAGAACTGTGAATGCCTATCGTATGAAAATATGTAATTTTAAAGGAAAGTATCCCCACTGGAGGGCAAATGTCTTTTAAATCAATGTCTTTTAAACTTGTAGATACTTTGTGCTATTGTATGTATGATTTATGTTTGTTTTTTAACTGTATGCTTTTATGATTTCAATTCAAAATCGAATAAAGCAAAACTGAACTGAACTGAACTGAACTCCGATACAAAGCTGGATCAGCGCTGTCCAACACTGCCTTTGGCACCAGCCAGTACCATGCCCTCCACGTTGAAGCCAATGCCTTTTTCTTTTGATATGCCTGGGGAGGGAGACAATTGGGCCTGGTCAGAGGACCCTTATGCATTCCATGGTATGAGGAACTTGCAGATGCAAGTGCGTTAGACACCTCACCTGACAATGGCTTGGTCCCACCTCCTGGTGGCAGTCAAGTCAAATGTCTTGACAGAGGTGCTTCAGCTCGGAGTTGCCCTCATAGCATTTCTCCCATTCAGTGAAGCCCTTCCGGACGTCCTGCTTGGGGCTTGGTCAAAACCCTCCTGCACAGGATGATTGGACGCTGCCATCGCCCAGTTTTCTCAACCAGCACCCCACCCAAGAAAGCTTGGTGGTCCAGGCCTCCCCCTCCAGAGTCAACCATGGTGCGTTCCCTACCACTCCATTGGATAGAGAATCCAAAGGGCTAGACACCTTTGCCAAGCGGATATCCTCTTCCGCCAGCCTAGCATTGTGGTCAGTGAACACCTTGTGCATTTTGGGCCGATACACACACACACTGAGTGGGATTCGGTTCCACAAGTGCTGTCTTTGGTTTTGGAGGCGGCCCGAGCCATACTCACCCAAGCCATATCCAACAGCCGAGATTGAGCAAAGTTCATCATCAGATGTGGACCAAACACGACTGTCTCACTAGGCAGAGCGATTTCATCGTCAGTGGTACTGTGATGCTTAGCATGCTTGAGAATTATTGGCTTTTCAGAGTATGTCCAAGCTTTACTCAAGGACATGCCCTTTGTCAGCTCTCTCCTTTTTGGCGAAAAGGCAGACTTTGAGTTGGAATGCTTTAAAGATAGCAGGGCTACAACCAGATCTTTAGGCATATCCATGGCTCCCTGCCAACCTGTATCTGCCTTTCACCCCTTCTGTGGCTACAGTATGGGCTACTAACAGCATCCTTTGCCTCCCAGTTATTAAGGCCAACAGGCTTGCCTGCATGTTTGTGGGCGCAACTACCACAAACCCTATGGGACCACCATTCAGAGGTCGAGCCAGTCCACTGCCTCCCGGCAGCCATCGCCCCAAGGCTCCTTTAGTTTGTCCTCACACCAGCACAGGCACCCTCACCTGCCCCACTGGAAGTCCATAACATTTAACATTTAACAAGTGAGTTCTCCATTTCGTCCAGAGAGCTGCTCCATCACTTTACTGGAACCAACAGCCTGTCCTCTTCCCCCCCCCCCCCCCCCCCCCGGTTCCGTCAGGAAGTATTGGCTTATTTGACCAAAGGTTGTGCCTTCTCAATTTCATCCCGACGAAAGAGAAGTTCAAGATGGTTCTGCCTGCCCTAGATACTGAAAACTGGATGGTAGCGGTAGACTTGCAGGATGCCAGGATGCTTACTTCCATATTCCCTTCTTGTCTGCCCACAGATGTTACCTGCAGTTCACGGTGGGCCACAGTAACTTTCAGTTCACTGTGCTACACTTCGGCTTTACCAGCACCCCTTGGTTGTTCACCAAAGTGATGGTGGTGATTGCAGGGGTTCCAGTCTTTCCCTACCTCAATGATTGATTGACTGTTGAAGGCGGGTTTACCTCAGGCACTCATCTCCCACCCCCAAACTATGGCGGACCTTCTGCATTCGCTTAGGTTCATTATCAACATGCCGAAGTCGCACCTGTCTCCCTTTCAGACGCTCCCTTTCATCTGAGCTAGTCTGGACACAGTGCAGTTTCGGGCCTATCCTTTGGACAGTGAGTCCAGGATCTTCAGGCAATAATTCCGATGTTTCAGCCTCGATTTCGGATTTCAGTGGGACTGACTATGAGGCTGTTGGACCTCATGGCCTCGTGCTGGCAACAAATGCCCATAGGACCTGAAGTTTTAAGTGGGCACACCATCAGCGGAATCTCTCCGACATGGTCCAGACCTTGGAGGAAACTTCACAAGACTTGCAGTGGAGACTGACAAACTGCGATTGGGTCAGCAGCAGACCCCTTTCCCTTCCCCACCAATTGCTGATGGTAGTGACATTGCGCCACTCATGGGCTGGGGTGGCCATCTGGGAGAGGTGAAGAAGAGAGGACTCAGTTCTCCGGCAGAGTCCCAGGGTCATATCAACCTACTGGAACTACAGGCTATCCAACTAGAATTGAAAACCTTTCTTCCTTCAAGGGAAGGCTAGTTCAGGTGTTCACGACCACACCTATGCCATGTGGTACTGCAACAAGCAGGATGGGTTGTGGCCATGGACCCTGTGTCAAGAAGCCTTGAGTCTCTCGACATGTCCGGAACATGAGGGCATTTTCCTGGTGGTTCAACATTTGGCAGGCTCTTTGAATTCCAGAGCAGACAAACTCATCTAAAGACACCTTGCGTATTACGAATGGTTGGCCATCAGGAGGTGATGCAAGCACTTCTAGGACTAAGGCAAACCTTGGTTAGATCTGTTCACAGCCACTGAGAACACACAATGTCAGCAGTTCTGCGCTAGAGTTTCTAAAGCGACTCTCACTCGGGGATGCTTTTCATCTCGAGTGGAGCTCAGACCTCCTCTACACCTTTTTGCCAATACCTCTCCTACCTAGAGTTCTCAAGAAGATAGGGAACAACTGGGACCAATTCATTCTTGTGGCTCCGGATTGGGCGTGGAGAGTCTTATTTCCATAACAGCATGAGCATTGGTCCTTTGATCATGCTGCTCCTTCAGGAGGATCTTCTATTGCAGCAGCAGGGCAGGGTCCCTCACCCGACCATGCACACTCTCCATCCTTCATGCGTGGAGACTGAGCGGCTGCAGTTAATAGCCTTCAGCCTTCCTCCTGAAGTCTGTGATGTCATTTTGGCAGCCAGGCGTCCCTCCACGGTATTCGCCTGCAGATGAGACAAATTTGTAATATGATGCGCATCCGAGACATTGACCCTCTTGCTTCACCTTTTTCCTAAGTTTTACTGTTAGTTCTTTCTCTGGAGCTTGCAGGGCTGTGCTGTGTGCATAATCAAAGGTTACTTGTCGGCCATATCGACCTTTTTGGGGTTGCCAGACCAACCTTCCAGGCCACCTGTTGTAACCATTTCCTCAAGGGACTACAACACCTGTTTCCCTCAAAGCCATTCATTATGCCCCAATGGGACCTCAATCTGGTCTTAACGTTTCTTATGTGCGCACTCTTCGAGCTACTGCACAACTGGCCATTACATTGGCCCAGGGAATTGGGGAATACACTTTCTCCATCCTCCCTACACAGCATTCTACCCAGACAAACTGGTTCTGATCACACATGATTCCTTCTTCCTGAAGGTAGTATCACCTTACCTACTTCCTTTGCCCCGCCTCACCTTTCTAAAGACGAGGACATACTCCACCGTCTGGACCCAAAAAGAAGATTCTCGTTCTACACTGATCGCACTAGAGAGTTCCGGGTGAACAATCAACTGTCCGTTGGCTATGTCAGGGCAAAGAAAGGAAAGGCTTGGCAGAAATGGACCATTCTCACGATGGATAGTGCTCTGCATAAAAACCGGCCTCTCATTGGCCTAAAGGCAACCTCCTGAGGGTTGCGTGCTCATTCCACCAATTCTATTGCGTTATCTTGCAGAGTCCCTGTCCTGGGCCTCTTTCGGTCAGCAACATGGGCATCTTTACATATGTCACCAAACACCTTTGCCTGGACGGTCAGTTCCGTCCTGATGAGCACTTTTCTTGTTTGGACCAGCAGGTCGTTTTACCCTAACCCATTCGCAGACACAGCGGTATTGACTTGGGAATCTATTCTAAGGTAACACATTTGCAGCTACATACCTTCTGTAACTCCTTATCTGGTATATCCAACCGCAGTTTCCTTACAGATCCTCCCTGCACTGTGAATGGATTTTGGCATAGAATTACCCCTATGAGGCCCGTAGTGATGCACACCTGTTCATCAGCATTCTTCGTGGCTCTGTGCTTTTGGCATTGGAAGGTCGCAAAAAACTGATGTAAGTGTGCTGGGCTGACGCGTAGCTGAACACCACCACCTATTGGCATGGAGGGGTACTGCTCAAGAATTTCTGAATCCAGTCTGACACCTGCGGATAATTCTAAGGTAAAGGAATCTGCTGCTAGACGGAGTCTCTACCTGGTAAGTCATTACTGAAGGTAAGTAACTTGTTCATTTATGACTTCTTCACATAGTGTGTCTGCCTGCACAAACCATGCTCACTGAAAACGTACAAAGGCACTGCAGGACTGTTGACTGGTATGCTACTTGTCTAAGCTGTGAATGTTTTCTCACTAAATGGGAATCCCGGTGAGTCTACTTGTCCTAGGCCTCTAAGCCCCCATGATTCGTAGATATTGGCAGTAACTAATGCATTGGAACCTCACAGTGACCCATAGAAGTGGCCTTTCAGGAGGGATTTCCCATGTAAACTACTTGTTGAGTTTGATTCACAGCTTGCCATTTGAAGTTAATACCAAAGTCTGATATAGAATCAGTGGATGTTTATGTCTTTCCTGAATTGAGCAGTGTTCTGACATTTTAGGGCCAGATGTAGGTGGGAGATTTTGGCCATTTACCGGCCGGTAACAGCCGAATTCGGCCGTTACCGACAGGTAAATGGCCATGGAGATGTAGGGGGATAAAAAACATGCATTTTCGGTAATTTTACCGAATCTGTAATTTTACCGATTCGGTAAAATTACAGAATCGGTAAAATTACCGATTCTGTATATTTTACCGAATCGGTAAATATACCAGTCGGTAAAATTACCGAAAATGCATGTTTGGTATGTAGGTGCCAATTTTAACATTGACACAGGGCTTTGAAAATCGGTATTTTACCATGCAATACAATTGCATGGTAAAATACCGATTCAGGTGTACATGCACATCTGTGCATGTACACCCGTGCAACGTGGCACACATACATGCCCTTAGGGCATGTCTGTGTGCCACATGGCACACAAGCCTAAAACAGGGGTGCCAGAGGGTGTCAAAGTGACACCCCCTGCACCCTTGCAAAATTCGGTATTTACCGATTCGGTAAATACCGAATCGGTATTTGATATTGAATCCTATGGGCTTCAAGGCCCATAGGATTCAATAGCAAATACCGATTCGGTATTTACCGAATCGGTAAATACCGATTTTTACTGATTCTGTAAAATTTACCGAATTGGTACCTACATTAGAAATACCTACTCTTAATTACCGAATCGGTAAAATTTGGTAATTAAGAGTCGGCATTTCTGATTTTGCTACATCTGGCCCTTAGTGAAGTTCTCCTATCTCCCTCCTTCGAAGACCTCTTGTTAGCGGTCTGAGTTATTTCATCCTGGTTTCCGATGAGCTTCATATCTGCTATTGGAGTGAGGGAGAGTTATGTTGGGTCTTGTAGCAGTGGGTTTTTCTTTTGTGGGGAAATGATTGGGGAGGTTGGTAGATAGTGCACCAAGATGGTTTGCCCTTGCAGTTTGTGAATGGTGAATTGGGAGCGACTGTACTTGTTGATTGCTCTGATTTTATTGGACTTGAGCCACAGGGGAGAAAGGAGGCCATTATTTCTTTCACATTCTTGCTTGTCTAATCCCAAGATGTTCTTATAAAGGGTTTAACTTCTTGTAGATAACAGCTTCATCAGCCCTCAGCTCCAGAAGATCTTTGAGCGTGTAAGACAAAGCGCCGACTTCATGCCAACCTGGCAAATGACAGTAAGTATTCCACAAAAGATTTAATAGCATGCATCTACTGCCTCAGAAGAGTTTAATATAATGTGTGTCTTGAATTTATCTTTCAGCATATACTCCGCAACCCAATGCTGCCCACAACCATGTATAACCTATGTGTTAAGCCTAAAATAAATACATTCAGTAATGAAAAATCATATTCGGAGTATGTGTTGGCCGTAGATACATATGCTTAGCATATTCTACCATCTAGTGTGGTGGCCGGACCGTTGCAAGATGTTTTTCTCCGAAAAAGTCTTTGAGTCACGAGGTGTATTGCTCATATTCCTCTGCTCCTTTGTTTTTTTCTGCCATCGGGTTCGGACGGCGATATCGCAGCTCTGAGACTGAAGTTCACTTTCAGCACTGAGGCCTTTCTCTCTGCCTCATTTTCTTCAACCAAGGCCTAGACAATCCTGTACACTGGCTGGAGTTATACAAAGAGTCTTGTGCACACGTTCTGTTAAGTATATTTTGGAAGGCCTACACATCCCGGAGACATTACTCATCTCATTCCCAGGCGCTAACCAAGATCGCCATTGAAGCGGCCGCACCCGCTGTTCCTCGCCCTGTACCAGGATTATTTTACATGGTACATCCCCGCCAAACCCGTAAATGTCGGGTCGGAATTATCACCGGCAACGTGAACCCCACATCATTGGATTGACATAGCCCTGAAGAGTCACGGGCCTAGTGCTCGCTTGACGAAACACGTGTTGGCTGGTTGTTTGTTTTTCTTTGAAGTTACTCTTCCAGCAAGGAGGAGTCAATACACTGCCTTTTGGAGAAAAAAAAACATACATATGGGTCTACATTGTTTCATTTCATTATCACTTTGTTTTGTTTATTGAGGACTTCCAAAATATACTTAATAGAATATGTGCACAAGACTTTCATTGTATTGCAATTACGGAGGGGTCCTTGACCACTCTCTGCAGAGGTTTCTTGGGGTCTCCTCTTACTTGTAGCACCGTCCAATATCTCTTTTCTACAATTTACACTAACAGCTACCAGCACAGGCACCAATTTTCTTGTACACTCAGAAACCCCACACAGAACTTTACACTGGCTGGTGTTACCGAAGTCTTTACTTCACCCTCTCTGGCCTTTTTTCCAGTCACCCTACTCCATACACTCTATGACAGCGAGGGATGGAAAAGACGCCCATCTGCATTTGCTCCAAGAGTCACGCCAAATACTCTATGCAAGACCCGCACAAAGTGTGCATTCTCTGTTTGTCTCCAGACTACTGCGAGAGTTTGTGTGATGCGTGCCTGGTGTTTTGTTACAAAAAGCCACTTCGACAGCTAAGAGTACATCGTTGGGCCCTCTCCACCATGCAACGACGAACAGAAGATATGCCCAACATTTGCGAGGAACAGTCTCCAGATCCTGAAGAATAATTGGAAGATACTGAGGCGCAGACAGTGCCAACAGACATCCCCTTACTGCTGGCTAGCATGTGTGACACGTCTGACTCTGACCCTTATTCTAATCTCCAAGGGCACATGACTACATCGGCAGAAGCCTCCCAAGCCCCCACAAAGACTGGTAAAACAGCTTCCGGAACCCCACTGCCCACTGGCCATGGCGGTCTCCAACAAAAGGCTCAGAAGCGTACCAAACTCACTCTGCCTGTAAAACAATCAACAAGCGTCTTAAGTTTAAAGCCCAAACATGCTGCTCAGCAATAGCACCAACAAAACATGGCTCAGCACCTCTGAAATAACACAAACTTATGGAGCCGAAGCAACAAACATCGGACTCAAGCAACCTTCAGTGCTGAAAGATCCTCAAGCACTACCGGCGCTGAAGCACACAGATAAGCTGTTGGTGCCCAAACACTATACACCAAAGTCTACAGCAGGGTCGAAAATCGTGTCAACATCCAAAGCACCTTCAACATTGAAACAAGCTAAAACATGCCCAGAACCTAAGCAAAAACCAGTTCAGATCATTCTGGAGACAAGCTGGACAAAGGACATCCAGACACAGGGAAATTAGGGACAAAATCACCACTACATATATTCCATACACTTTCTAAATGAGAAAAAACTTTTGAAAAACAGATTATTGGATCAGAGCCACCTAAAGCTCCCAAGACGAAAAAGTACAGACACAAGTCCTATATTTTTTCTTCCTCTTGCTCCTTCTTCAAACCCTGTACCTTCACCTGCTGCTTCACCTACACTGCCATTACCACATCCTCTGCCAGTCAATCCACACTACAGTGAGCACCTGCCCTCAGAGCAGCCATATGTCTCACCTCCGCACTCATCCACAGGGGATGTAGCTCCTAGGGAGGAGGTACCATACAACGCTCGATACTTTCTATACCCACGAGGGCATCCAGATAGCGTATAGAACGCATGGAACATATATGATGCAGATCTGGCACATTACACTGACCCGGACCTATTTCCCTTAACCATCACCACCTGATGATATAACATTTTACCACAACATTATCAGTAGATCTACATACACTTGAGCATAAGCAGGATTTTTTGGTGGAAACACTGAACAGAGCACAAAAAACAGCACCGTCTATTGCACACTACTACAGGACGAAGTCCAAGATCTCCTTCAAAAGGTAGATATTGAAATAGTCCCAAAACAACATCAGGGACATGGGGTATACTCACTATATTTCCTAAATCCTAAAAAGAACAAGACCTTAAGGCCAATTGTGGACCTAAGACCACTCAACAATTACATCTCCTCAGAACACTTCCACATGGCCACACTGCAAGAAGTGATACCATAGCTACAACAAGGAGATTTCATGACCGCATTAGATCTCAAAGATACCTATTTTTATATTCCCGTTCATCCAGCGCACCGCCGCTATCTGTGTTTCCAAGTCAACAGGCAGCACTATCAATTCAAGGTCCTACCATTCGGGGTAACTACAGCAAAAAAGGGTCTTTAACAAATGCCTTCTGAGTATATGTCAACATTTAAATATCCAGGTATTTCGGACTCTAAATACCACTTACTTGCATATTAATTTGATTTTTTTTTTAAAATAGCCTGCCGACAAATTATGACGCGCCTATCCTGTGATTTGCCTCCATACAGTTTCAAAAGAATTGCGCATCCCTGTGTGACAGACTTCTGTGCTTTGCCAATTTTCATCTCAAGCTACTCTGAACATAAAGCACATTGGGCCAGATGTAGGTAAGTAACATTTACCGAATCTTAATTACCGAAAATTACCGAATTTAACCGAATCGGTAGTTAAGATTCGGTAAATGTGAGGGGTTGGTATGTAGGGAATCCAGATGTTCCCTTTTACCGTAAAATTCGGTATTTACCGATTCGGTAAATACCGAATCGGTAAAGCCTATTGATTCCTATGGGCTTCAAAGCCCATAGAAATCAATAGGCTTTACCGATTCGGTATTTACCGAATCGGTAAATACCGAATTTCACAAGGGTGCAGGGGGTGTCACTTTGACACCCCCTGGCACCCCCTAAACAGGATTGGGTGCCATGTGGCAGGCATACCTGCCCTAAGGGCAGGTCTGCCTGTCATATGGCACAGGTGTGCATGCACACATGTGCATGCACACCAGAATCGGTATTTTACCATCAAATAGTTTTTGATGGTAAAATACCGATTCTATAATGCTTGTGGGACTCAGAAGAGTCCCACCTACATATCAATTTTACCGAATCGGAAAAAATACCGATTCGGTATTTTACAGAATCGGTAAATTTACCGATCGGTAAATTTACCGATTCTGTAAAATACAGGGCCCTACATCTCAAATTGCATTTACCGGTCGGTAACGGCCGAATTCAGCCGTTACCGACCGGTAAATGCCTACCTACATCTGGCCCATTGTTCTGTAAAAAGTAGATTTTGAAGGACACTAGAAAGAAGCTAACCCCCAAGACTCTTCATTGTTTTGGATCCCGAATGGCTTCTTAATTGAAAGATATTTAGCAACTCATCTGCTAGCTACTAAGCAATTGTTTGTTGTTACATTTCGTGGGTGCGGGATAAGACTCTATCTAAGCCTACAATGCATAGAATTAGTATTTTTTTTGTAATTGTTTAATATACTTGTATGGCACGGTTCTTTGGTTCAGCTTCATGGTTTTTCTTGTAAATGACAGATTCTTTGGCTGAAACATACATTAAATTTGGCCCTAATTGTCAGACAGTCCTTTCACTGGCATTTCTCGTGTTCTTCTAATTCTTTCTGCACACTATTGACTCAGGCCTTTGACTGAAAGCCATAAAAGCACTGAACAAACGAACTAATTGATCCCCCCTGGCTTTACAGAAAGTGCTTGTGGAGGAGCTTGGTCCAGACTGGAGGGACAAACTGGTCCTTTTTGAGGATAAACCTTTTGCTGCTGCTTCTATTGGGCAAGTCCATCTCGGCAGACTGCATAGTGGTCGAGAGGTAGCCATGAAGATCCAGGTGAGTGCAGTTGGTTGTACTGTTTTATTTGTTTGGGACTATGGTAAACAATGAGAGATTGAATGTTGTGGTTCAAGAGGGAAGGATACACAGTCTAAAGCATATTCTCCAAAGATTGGCACAGGTTTCTGTCTGGGATGTCACCTTGAAAAAATGTGAATCTAGAAGTGACTTTACTGTTGAATGCTTCACTCCATTTTACATGTTCTTAAGCATCTCTGCTACAATCATACTAAGCCATGACATCTATAAAAACAAGCATTTGCAATGCAATAGGTCTCACTTTTACGCAAGTTTGAGCTATTGACATTGCAATTGGCAATACATTTTATTATTGTTTTTAAAACATAAATAAAAGGCACTGGCATTTACAATGCCAATAGCTTAAACTTGCGTAAATGCGAGACCTAGTGCATTGCAAATGCTTGTTCTAATGGGCTGTGTGGGCCCTGTCACTGCGGCGAAGTACACTGGCGAACTCAATCAAGTGACGCCCTATCAAGTGTAACACAATAACACAGACACTAAAGTATGCCACAAGAGGTTTGCATGCTACCTGCAAACCCACGTTGGGATCACAGCTGAGCCGTGTCCACATGATTCCTGGCCTCTTTGCAGGCACTGTCAGGTGCTTGGCCCATTCTTTGAAAAGTATGTGTAGGTTGATGGAAAAGTCAGAGAGAGCTGTAGGCAGAAGGAGGTGGCTGAGGAATATCCAAGTAGCAGAGTGAGATGGCTCTGTGTGATAGTAGCTACTAGCTGAAATGTGTTTAATGCGTAACTTAACATGTATTCAAAAACCGTGGATATCAGCAGAACTCGGGAGAGTGGACATGGGCCGAGACCCTGACCCTGTCAGAACCTGATTACTCACACGCCTCAACTAACTACACGGAGAAGTGCGGCAAAGCAAATAAGTATCGCCTGTATCGAAGTTTTTTTAACCATAAGGCTGAAGAGTTTATACCCACGCTGCAAACTAATTATATAAATAAACAAGCGCGGCCCTAAAGTGAAAGCGGACTGCGCTATAAATAAAACGTGTGGCGTGCCTGGCTCTAGCCCCGCCTGTGCCCCTCACGCAGAAGAAAACAGCAAATTAATTAAATAGCCAAGTGAGGCCGCTAAAGTGAGAGGACCGTGCTGCAAAATAATTAAATAAACAAGCGCGGCCGCAAAAGTGAAAGTGGCCCACGCTGTAAAAAAAAAAAAAAATAGTGCTCTTAGCCGTGATAAAGCAGACCGTGTAGCATGACCAGTAAAAGGTCCAGTCCTTATGGGCGGTAAGAAATGGAGACAAGTACCAAGGAGGGACTAAAAAGCCTATTTACCAATCAGAAGCCAGCCTTTAGGAAGGACAATGACACAAAGCAAATGACAAATATGGGCGGAGAGTGCATGACTGCATGACTTGTTTTTGCAGTTAGGGAGTGAAGGGAATTTTGGTATACTGAAATGAAATGCATTTTGCAATACAAGTGTAGCTCGAAAACAGCGAGGGAGTGGTGGAGAGTGGGAAAGAGACCCATTCCTTCACATAGTTTAAAGATTTCCAGGAAATTGTCTAATGCAGTCTAGCTGATAATTCCGGGGTCCCCCCCTGTACTTTAAAGGGAGTGGCAACAGTCTTAAGTAAAGTGATGCCTCTCAAGCACGTGGAGTGTCTGGTATTGATATTGGTCAGTCCATGACTTGGGCATCACTGCATATATTCACAAAGCACTACTGCCTAGAAAGCTAGTTCTGTTGGGAAGGGCATTATGCCCGTTTAGTCCTGCAAATCTTTTTAATGTGAGCCATCCACATTCCCATCACCTTGGGAGGTACCTGATTTGGTATCTACTCTAAAGGTGAGGAATCTGTGGTTAGAAGTAATCATCAGCTGAACAAGTTACTTAACTTTGGTAATGCTATTTTCAAGGCATGTGTGCTGTAGATACACATGCTTGGTATGTTGGGTCCGGATGTTTGCAAGTTGTTTTTCTTCAAAAAAGTATTTTTCATTCACGAGGTAAGGTGACTCCTCCTTTAGGTGATAATGTGCATGGTCATCGACTCCATTGTTAGATTGTTTTCTTTCAGCCGTCGGGTTTGGATGTGGTTTGCAGTACTCCAGGCGAATCCGTTCTTTGGAATCCCCTCAGTGTGCAACCCACTATACCTTCGTTGGTATTGTTTTCATACGCATTTCACTTTTCTCCGCGTGTCGAATAAATCTGAAAACTCTCCATCTTCGGTCGAGAATACATCATTGGTGGTTTTCGGGCCTAACCGCGTCGGTTGACTTCCACTCCGTTCCATATTAGCCAGTCTACTGCCGATGGAACAGGCTCAGTTTCTATTCTGTCCTCGGTGACACTCCCAAGTATCCATGCACCGACCTGCATAAAGTCTGCAACTTGTGCCTCTCACTGGAGCACAGGAGAGAAGATAGCGACGCTTGTTGATCATTCTGATTGAAAAAGACTTTGCGGGATCGTCAGCTCCACAAAGGGACATGCAGCAACAAAACATTGAACACACTCCGGATATCTTCTGGGAAGATACCGAACATGAAGAAATTGCGGTGACGGCGGAAGAAAAGTCCGCCTTTTCTATCCGAGTGACGGATTCCGAGCTGGAAATATTGTTATAGTCAGAAGACATTCCAGCGAGACAGGGTGTGGTGAGTAACAAAGCCCATTTGCCCCTCAAACTCTCTTTGATTAAACAAAAGGCTTCGGGACCACTATTACCTTCTGGCCATGGTCGGCACCGAGGCACTGCTTCCAACGCCCCACCCTCGGGCTCGGCACCAAAACAGAAAGTCAAGCCTTCTGGCTCGGGACAGAGTCGAGAAAAGATACTTTCAGAACCAAAACCTTTGGCTCCAAAAGACAAAAAAGACAAGTCCGCTTTGGAACCGAAATCAAAAGATACCCTTCAGAAGCATCTGGAACCTATCCTGGACATTATGAAGGAGAAACTGGACACTAAAAAAAGAAAATTTATATTAATCCAGATACTGGACGTATATTGGCTAAAGGCATAACACCTTCCAGGGAGAAAATAATATCTCAGAGGACACTAGCTACAAAATTCCTATAAAAAAGAAAAAGGACATGGCTACAAGTCCTATCTACATGAATCCTCAATCCCCGCCACCATCTTTACCACTAGTAGCACTATCAGGCTCAGATCCTTTACACATAACTCCTCAGGGCTCTCCACATACACAGCCTGATGAGGATGACAATAGTCTACCACCAACAGACCCTTGAGAGGACTAGAATATTGGTCCACTAATGGATAATGACCCTGATTTATATCCTGCAAAACCATCACCTCCTGATGACGACGTAGCATATCAAGAGTTGATGTCCAGGGCAGGATCATACCATGGTGTTACATTTTACAAAGAATCTTTAGAGGAAGACTTTTTGTTCGAAACACTAGGTTCTACACAGAGAACAACTCAAAGTTTGCCTAGGTTATATGGCATGATGAGGCATGCCAGTGACATTTTTAAAGACCCTGTATGTGCCCGTATATTAACACCTAGAGTTGACAAATAATACAAACCGCCACCGTCTGACACCATTTTTAGGGCTGGCGCCCTGCGTTGCACTGCGTAGCAGTGCTCACGCAGGGCGAGAGCCCTTTTGTGGAGGGTTCCAAAACGGACCCTGGAATCGCCCACGCTTGCGCGTGTGCGATTCCTTTCGAGCCACTGTATTTGCGTTTGCAGGCGTATTTTTTAGAAAGACAGCACCAATAGGCCAAAGGCGGTCGCGTTGCTCTGCCCATGGCCTATTGGTGTCTGTTACCCTCACGCCGACATCTGCTTTCAATTATCGTGCCCAGACACGGGCACGATAATTGAAAACAGATCGCCAGCGCACCACTCGTGGGCTTGTGTTTTTTTGCTATCAGTTCGCCCGGGGCACAAGCAGGCATCCACTTCTGTCTTTTTGCTGCGATCAGCTGTCCTGAAAGAAGTGGATGCCTGCTTATACCCCGGGGGAACTGCAGGACAGCTCATCTGCACCGAGTCTCTTGTTTCGGCAAAGTTGCAGCCTGCGTGTGGGTGTCTCAGTCATCCCTCTAACTGCCTCACGTAAGCGGTATATTGAGCTCATTGAAAGGCCAAAACCAGCTCCATGAACAACAAGCGAATTCATGAGAAACGTCCGAAATTCGCACTAACTGACAGCATTCACGTGATTGCTGATGGGTGAGTGGGGGTAAGGCTGGCTTCAGCGCTCAAAAGTATCTCATTAAATTATTATATTTATGTCTGATGAATCAGGTAAGTGACAAGTCACGCTTGTTTTCTTTGCCTCTGTCATTTTCTAGAAGACGTCCACTGGCATTGACGATGTTGTTCATTTGTTTTTATCGGATGCAGAGGGCGGGGCCCGACAGCTTACTTTGGTGGGGGGCAGTAGGGGTCTGTGGCGTGGGGAGGAGGAGTGTTTCTTGGCATTCCAACGTGTTTACAGTTTCTGTGCTGAAATTCCGTTTGACTTTTTGTGGCTTTCAAACGATTGTTTTCATGTCATGTTGGTGACAAGCTATAACTAATGTATTGGGGAGAGGGGTAGAAGTCTTTTGGATCGATGCACATATCAGGTTGTTTTATTTTGTCCACATATTTCTCGACCCTGTCTGAGTTTTTGAGTGGTCGCTGTTGCTCTGTATATGAGGCCTGCTTTTAAGGTGACATTTATTGAAAAAGACGCAGAATAACGAGTGGCTTTTGCCACAAGCCTTTTTGAGCACAGATATTGCTTCCAATCATATTATGTGATTCCACATGCGAGACGTGTCCTTAGCCCCTAAGGCTTAGGGGCTAAGTTTCGGTGTTCAGGTTAAATGCGCCCCCAGTCAGCCAAACCATGGCAGAGGTGCTAATTGGCAACAATCTGCATGTAAGCGACAATTCAGGAACATGATTAACAGACATCTAAAAGGAATAACATATGAGGCCTGGTCCCTGGTGCCCTTCAGCGTGTCACCCTGCATACTTTGTTTTCTATTTTGACATGTATCCCCCAGTGTTGACACGTCATTATTTTCAAAAACAGTGTGCGGTTTCTGTTCTGAGTCCACGGTCCGGCACTTTTTTTTTGCAGTTTTTATGAAGCATGAACTCCATGCACATATTCATTTTTGGTAGGCACGGGGAGCTTTAATGGTTTGCCCAAAATCACAGGATGTTGAGCCAACGCAAGGCTACAACCTGGTTCTCCAGATCCAAAGTTGGCGGCTCTGTCCGTTAGGCCACACCCTCTCCCCTAATCATCATACCTCCAGCATAGGTTAGCTAAAAGAAACAAAATACTCCTGGGAACATTTCATTTAGCATGACCAACGCCAGGCCTGTGTATACCTCTGATCTGGTTAAAAATTAGACTCCTCTGTGGAGATTCGCGAGACAGCATGGCATCTCCATTCAGGAGTTCGCAGCACAGGGTCCCAACCCCGCCTCGGTATTCAAGGATTCATTATCTAAATCTTTCTTTTGAGCGTCACGTTCTGTGGGGCTAAAGAGGCCTACTTTTCAACCACCTTTCATGATGCACGACTCGAGCTGCAGTAAACAAAGACCATCACCGAGCTATCGTGTGGATTTGCACCAGGTCACACTCTGGTGAGTGAGCAAAGACTGTCCGGGAGCGTTCCACAGATTCACCACACTGGCAGAAAAACAGACCACTAGACTGAGCTACACAGACCGTTAGAGAAAGAGAGAGAGGTCGTATTACTCTTTGTTGATGAATCCAAAATAAAAACGTTACCTATGATAGTCGCAGACATTTATTACCAGTTGGGGCCTACTCAGCCTTTCATGCTTGTGAGATCGGTAAAAAGAGTGCAGAGGTTGTAGAGTATCGGCACGCCTGTTACTGAATTTGCAAAGTGCCTAGACAATGAACATGGTTATTAACTATTTGTTTGCTCCACTTACACCATTGGAAGAGGAGAAATTGAGTAGGGGAAAGAGTAATCATCGATGTAGGTTATTGACCGTGCAATCCTGACCACCAGTGCCAAGTCACCCCACCATCATTGCTAGCTTCTTACAGTGCACACAAATGGATGTACCACTCACTGCCCTCATCATGTGCATTCTGAAGGTGTCCAAATAGTCCTTTGCTTCTTTTCTGAGCTTGCGGCCAGTGTACTATTTGTGATTTTCTTTTTAAGTGAAAGTCTTTCCCTGTTTCTCTTTTTTTTATGCTCTTCCTGCCCCCTTCCTCCCTCGCTTTCTCTCTCTCTCCGTCTCCCCTCTTCCTCTCTCTCGCTAACTCTCCCCTTCTTCCTCTCTCTTCCCCTCCCAACTTCTCTTTGTCCCCCTCCCTCTTTCTCTCTCCCTCTAACTCCCCTCTTCCTCTCCCTCTATCCCTCTTCCTTTCTCTCTCCCCCTCCCTTTCATGCTTCCTCTATCTCTCTCTCTCTCTCCCCCTCCCTCTCATGCTTCCTCTCTCTCCCTCACCCTCTCCGCAAGACAAGGCAACAGTCTCAAAAGCATTTGCAATGCAATAGGTCTCACTTTACTGAAGTTTGAGCTATTGGTGTTGCATTATTTTAGCAATGCCAATAGCTCAAACTTCAATAATACGAGACCTATTGCCTTGCAAATGCTTGTTTATTAAGGGGCAGTTGCCTTTCGATTCTCTAGTAGTGTCTAATGCTCGCAAAACAGCACATTCACAGACTTCAGCAGATGCACCTTCTCCAGAAAAGAAGACTAAATTAATAGATGCATCAGGCAAAAGAATAGCTGCTCAATCCGCCAACCAATGGTGCATTGCCAACACACAAGGTTTATTAGTCAGATATGAAAGGGCCCACTGGAACGAAATGGAGGAACTACTCCCAACACCACCCAGAGGAGCAAAAGAAAAGAGGACAACAGCTAGTGCAAGAAGGTCAATTAATATCTAATTCCTCCATTAGATGTGCTTTAGATGCTGCTGATACTGCTGCAAGGGGAATTAACACCAGCATTCTTCTTAGACAACATGTGTGACTCAGGATTTCTGGGTTCAGCAATCTATTCTCAATGCTCCTTTTGTCAAACAACACCTTTTTGGACCTCACGCTGATGAGGCACTCGAAAAAATGAAAAAAAAAACAGGTGGCAAAATTGATGGGAGCAATTCAGTCACCATCTAAAAAAAGCTCCATGGGTAATTCCTCAGAACCTAATGTGACCTCATATAAATCCAACACACAACCTTCTCTATCTAGAGGTTTCTATAAAGGCGGGTACAGAGGAAACAATTTCAAGGACAGAGGTAAAGGCACGCCAGCACGTACCTCTCCATCTCCCAATAAGCAGTGACTTGCCTACAATTCTCCCGATCACTTTACACCTTTTGGGGGAAGACCTCAACAATTATTTTCCATTTGGCAATCAATAACATCAGACAAATGGTATTGGACATTATCCAACATGGTTATTGGCTGGAGCTTATCAGCAATCCTCCCAATATTCCACCTCGCACTCACAAACTTTCATTACAGTACCAACAGCTCCTCAAACAAGAAGTGCAAGCTCTTTTAACAAAAGAAACTATAGAACCAGTTCCATTACAACACCAAGGGTCAGGGGTTTACTCACTGTACTTCCTTATCCCCAAAAATGACGGGTCCCTACGACCTGAGAATGTTAAACCTGTACATAATGTCAGAACATTTCCATATGGTTACGCTTCAACAAGTGCTTCCACTTCTACAACGCGGCGACTTTATGTCCACGCTAGACTTAAGGATGCATACTTCCGCATTCCTATTCACCCAGCACATTGCCAGTATCTCAGATTTGTGATAGCAGGAAATCACTATCAGTTCAAAGTACTCCCATTCTGAGTGACTACTGCACCCAGAGTGCTCACAAAATGTCTAGCAGTGGTTGCAGCTCAACCAAGAAGACAACAAATTCATTTCTTCCCATATCTGGACGATTAGTTCATCAAAGCCAACACACAGCAGAAGTGTTTACAACACACTCAGACTACAATAGACCTGCTCCATCAATTGAGATTTACAGTCAATATGCAAGTGTCTCATCTTCAACCCTCTCAAGTGCAGTCCTGTCTGGGAGCTACGCAGCTGTAGTCTCTCTCAATGCAGCCAGGATTCAATATTTTCAAACTCTGTTATTACAATTTCAAATCAACCAATTCCTAACAGTCAGGATTTTCATCCAGCTACTAGGGATGATGGCATCATGCATTGCAATAGTGCCTCACGCACGATTACGTATGCGTTCTTTACAGGAATGCTTAGCATGTCAGGGGAATCAAGCACAGGGTCAATTAACAGATCTAGTGTTGGTGGACAGCCGCATCCATCGCTCTCTGCAGTGGTGGAACACAAAAAACCTATCTAAAGGGCAGCCCTTCATCAACGCTTTTCCACAAGTTGTACTAACAGCGTACGCATTTCTCAGAGGTTGGGGTGCCCATCTACAGAATCTAACAATTCAGGGTAAATGGGACAACAAGCACACAAGTCTCCCCATCAACTATCTTGAGCATCTAGCTGTATATCTAGCACTAAAATCTTTTCAGCCTCACCTCATAGGTAAAGTTGTCCTTGTCTGCACAGACAATATGACAGTTATGCACAAAAACAGGTAGGGACACACACTTTTCAACTGGCACGCCTCTCAGGCCATTTGGCGTTGGGCGATACATCACAATATTCATCTTCTAGCAGAACACCTCCCAGGCATGCACAATCAAATTGCCGACATCCTCAGCAGGATGCGGCAACAAATACACGAATGGGAACTTCATCCCCTGTTCTCCTTCCATACTTCCAAAAATGGGTATCCCAATGAATAGATCTCTTTGCCACATTGTCGTGCCTGCTGCCAGCTCCGCCGATCCCGCCATGATTAGCATGCGGGCTTCGGCAGATGAGGAGTATAAAGCTCCCCTGCTCCCGTACTAGAACGCTTCACATTCTAGTGTTTCAGGAATTCTTTTACCTCTGCTTCCGGGTTACTCACCAGAGTGCTTCCAGTCCAATGCAGAATCTGGGCGTCTTCTACTTACTTCCTTGCGGATTCTGCGATTTCTCCTCCACAGCCTCCTGGTCACGACTTTGCTTCCTGACCCTGACACGGCTCCTGCTCAGATCCCCGTTCCGGTCCATGCTGCGGTCCCGTTTAGTTCCATGCTCTGGTCTTTGCACCGGTCCCCAAAAATCTAAAAAGAATAAAGTCAAGCATTGGCATAGCCAATAGGTCTCGCCTTTGAGAGGTGTAAGTAGTTTTGCTGAATATGAGGACTTCATAAGTAATAAATTGCAAAGTGTCCTGTAAATGAAATATAAGTACCCACTTAGTATAAGTGGATTCAAGGTTTGACGGACAGAACAAACAGAAGACTGTGCGAATGGTGAAACCGAGATTGACCTCAATATTTAGATGTTGTCCGGTTCCAGCTGCGCGTGACCGCGCTGTGTTTAATGATCCACAAAGGAATGCAGCTGGCACCCTGTGCACCGCTGCTCGCTCCCGCAAGCTGGAGGCTGTGTGAGTAAACATTCACTGAAAAAGGTGGGACATGCACCCGCCTTTGGCCAATTGCGTGCTTTCATTTTTGAAAGCCGCACGCAAAGGCCAATACAATGTGTGGAAAATCTAAAACACATGCACAAGTTTACTGAAAAGTCTGGAGTGATTCCAAGAGGCCCTCTCCTAGAGCAGCGCATGCGAGCTGAGCTAGGCTCGACCTAAAAAAACCAACAAGTGATTCCGCATTTACGGTAAAGGTCCTGTCAGCAGCTGTTAACAGTTATTTTAAAAGGCAAATAGCATGAACGCTTATCTGAGTACTGGTCTTTCGTACCTGGAGATCTTTCTTTCCTCATTTTTGCTCATATTAATGTCCCTTTAAAGATTAACATAGAATAGCTAGTCACTCTTTCTGAAGTCCAGGATTAACAGGGTATTAACATTTAAAATAGCAATTGAGTAAGGTGTTATTTTGTTTACCTGATTACAGAGGGTCTCTCCCAGCCTAAGTTAGGAGGGTACTATTCTGTGATTTGTATTCATTTTATTATAACCTTTCTGGGCATTGTTTTCATTGGTATTTTTCTTTTCTCCATAGCCAGAACATATTGATATTTTCCTAGAAACGTTAAGTTGCTACATAAGGAAGAGGGATTTCACTCTGGTAGTAAGAGAGATACAAAACACTGTTGAAACATAAGTCTTTTTTTACTTTATCGTATACTCATATACCCCATTTTTTTTGTCACATTTAGGAAACTTTCCTGATTGACACACAACAGAGACTTTAAAATGCCCAAACTTTGCCTCCAGGTTCCCACACCTTCTATCAAAATGCAATGCCCTATGTATGAACTTGTCAGGGATATTTGCTTATGCTTTTCCACCTCTCCTTCTCCTTCCGTGTCTGGTTCAGAAACTCAGGCAGACATCACTCATAATGATTCTAGTGGCTCCCACTTGGGCTCATCAACCATCGTTTACCACACTGTTAAATCTGCCAGTGGTTCCACATCAAAAGTTGCATCACACTTCCATCCCTCTCACTCAGAACCATGGAGAAATCAGACATCCAAACCCCAAGGAGCTCAACCTAGCGATCTGGCTCCTGAAGTCATAAAGTTTGGATAACTAAACTTACCACCAGAGTGTATGACACTTCTTAAAGAGGCAAGAATACTTACCACTAGAGCATGTTATGGACCAAAGTGGGAGAGATTTGGTATATATTGTAACAACAATACTATTGACCTGCAAGATGCATCTATACAAAATATTTGTTACCTTTTGCATCTGCAGTGAGTTGGATTAGCCTATACATTCATTTGGCTACACCTTGGGGCAGCAGCCGCACATCTTCAAAACAGAAAAAACATATCCTTGTTCAAGGTTCCAATAATTAAAGCCTGTATGGAATGCCTTAAAAGAGTATTACCAACCAGGCTACCTCCTGCACCAGTTTGGAACCTTAACATTGTTTTCACAAAGCTCATGGGTCCACCCTTTGTGCCACTACATAACTGTTCATTACAGTTTCTTTCATGGAAGGTTGCCTTTCTACGAGAGTTGGTGAGCTACAGGCATTAAACTTAGAAGAACCCTTCTTTCAACTTCATAAAGATAGTAGTTCTTCGTACAAACCCAAAATTAGTTTCTGCTTTTCATACTAACCAATCAGTTGAGTTGCCTGTGTTCTTTCCTCAACCTGATTCAGTGGCAGAAAGATCTCTTTATGCACTTGATGTCAGAAGAGCACTATTACATTATATTGAGAGGACAAAAGATTTTCGTAAAACAAAACAACTTTTTGTTGCATTTGCTCCACTCATAAAGGCACCTTACCTCATGACTGGAACAGACTTCTTCGAAGAAATACAACTTGCAAACATCTGGACCCAACACTAGATGGAAGGAGTATGCAAAGCATGTGAATCTACAGCTCTAAATGCCAAGGACAGATGCTTATAGGGTAAGTAGCAATCCTTCTGGTGGACACTATCTAACTACAAATCGCTCACTGCCCATTTCCTTCCCCAATCTGAGGACTGTCCTCTTTGCCAATCTTAAAAAAGTCCCACTTTAGGAATATGCACATTAGTACCTTTGATTATTGTTTGGCTCATTGTGTGAGGGTGCGGATAGAGTCAAGAAAAAAGCTGTTGTCTGCGCATAGAGGTGGCACTTTTATGCAGCTCCACTCATCGCTTCCTAGGCGAAACAAAATCTGCACAGATCCGAGCGACACCGCATAGCATATTGGAGCAAACTGTTTCAAATCTGCCAATTCCAGTCTGGCACCAGAGGAATATTGTCAAGCTGAGGAATCTGCAGTTAGAGTATCCATCAGAAACATTTTACCGAAGGCAAGTAATGTTTAAAAAATAAAATATTTTTCAGTATCACTGCACCACAAGGTGCATCTCACTGGGTTCAGAGGTACCCGCAACTTGAAAAATATATATATTTTTTTTATTTTAGACTTAAGTTGGATGGCTCATTATGTGGCTTTTTATTTTTTATTTTTTGTGGAGGACTCTGGGACTGAGTCCTGTAGTGGTTGCCACAATCATTCTCTATGTTGTGGCCAGCCAATCATGATCCGCCCCTCCACTTTGAATGGGCCAATGAAAGCAGTACTTGCTATACTTTTTAGAATCACGACCCAATTTTTAGATCGACAAACATTTGTGGCCCACCTAGCTTTAACCCCTTCAGCGCTGATGACAAAGCCAGCTCGTCATGGGCATTACCTGCGCTGTGCTTATGACGAGCTGGCTTTGTCATGTAAAGTGGGATTCATGGAATGTCAGCACCCAGCGGGAAAACCCATAGCACCCAAGGTGTACATGAGAAGGGTGATTTCTTTCAATGTAACTAACGCATTGTGTTGGAGCGCACAGTCAGTTACAGAAAGCATATTTGCCATTAAAATACCCACTAAACCTGTACATGCATACTGGCTTACTGATAAAACTATATTGCACTTAAATGATAATGTGTGTAAATAGGGTTCAGTGAATAGTTATCATTTTTGCACCAGTTCAAGGCATGTGTGCTGTAGATACACATGCTTTGCATAAGTCCACCACCTAGTGTTGGGCTCAGATGATCACAAGTTGTTTTTGTTCCAAGAAGTTTTCTTCGAGTCACGGGGCTGTGTGACTCCTCCTCTTAGGAATGCTGCGCATGGTCATTCACGACATCTTGAAATAGTTTTTTTCTGCCAACGGGTTCGGATGTAGTATTTCACGCTATGGCTCGAGTCTCCTTCGGTACGATATATATATATATATATATATATATATATATATATATATATTGTGAGTACTGGATCCCACCAAATAGAAGGAAGCAGAGACGGCACACCAGGAAACCTTGCACAAAACCCTTTATTGTGCACTCGTTAACCCAAGACTTGGGTTAACGAGTGCACAATAAAGGGTTTTGTGCAAGGTTTCCTGGTGTGCCGTCTCTGCTTCCTTCTATTTGGTGGGATCCAGTACTCACAGCATTAAGGTAGCGGCTGCTGCTACCGACGGCATCAGCGTTGTCTGGTTGAGGGTCGTTCAAGCAGCAGTGTGAACGTGATATATATATATATATATATATATATATATATATATATATATATATATATATATATATAATCTTTCTTGACTGTATTGTTTTGATCGGTATAGTATACATCTCATACTAGACTTCATAGCGGATTTTCGACTCGTCTCCGTGGTCTACGGGCCTTGGCCGGCCGGGCAACACTTCTCCATTTCGAATGAGATCGAGAATGACTTGCTAATGGAACGCACTCCGTTCCGTTTGTATCTGAAGTGCCACACCAAATAACCTCACACCAAAAAGAAAAGGGAATGAAAATAAAACGAAGTAACGTGGCAAATATTCGGTTTCTGTGCGGCTCTACTTCTTCTCTGCGGGGGAGAGCTTTGGGAATATTTAATCGGCTTGGTTCCGCCGAAAGAGACTGCGCAGCCAATGAGAGCGCCATCATCCCCGACCTGAACCACAGCGTTGTCTCCGTCCAAGCGGCCAAGGTGGATGCGGTGCTCCTGGGTACTGGACCCGGTTATGGTTTCAAGCGGCCAGGAAAGGGGGCCGACTTGGAGAAACTTGTTGCCTCAAAATGCCCGGAGAAATGAAACTAATGGCATTTAACAAACACCAACCCACTGGAGGGTCAAAAAACTTTCGGAGGAAATTACAAGAGGAAGCCGTGGGCACTACAAGTACCAACATGCTCAGCAAAAGGAAGTGACCAAACCAAGATCGACCCATCAAAAAAACTGAGCCTTTAAAATCAAAGACACACGTGGTGGCAAATCGGCTTCCCAATTAAACTGTGTGTGTAAACTGATGAAGTTCTGGGTAGAACGAAACGCGTCTTTGCATAAATGCCATTTTTCCAAAAAGAAAAGGGAATGAAAATAAAACGAAGTAACGTGGCAAATATTCGGTTTCTGTGCGGCTCTACTTCTCTGCGGGGGAGAGCTTTGGGAATATATACATATATATATATATATATATATATATATATATATATATATATATATATATATATATATATATATATATATTCTTTCTTGACTGTATTGTTTTGATCGGTATAGTATACATCTCATACTAGACTTCGTAGCGGATTTTCGACTCGTCTCCGTGGCCTACGTGCCTTGCCCGGCCGGGCAACACTTCTCCATTTCGAATGAGATCGAGAATGACTTGCTAATGGAACGCACTCTGTTCCGTTTGTATCCAAAGTGCCACACCAAATAACCTCACACCGACCAACATCCCTTTTGCAACTTCTTTCTCTTGCCCGAACATTGAGAGGAACCCTGTGAGGCATGTAAGTCTTATCAGTCTAAAGATACTCTTCGAGGTCAAAGGGCTAGATGACACGAAAAGTAGTGCAAGCAGATGGATGATGTCTCTGGACAAGGAGGAAGAGGCTTCAGCGGCTTAGGAAAAATCCCTTTCCATACAGGACTCTGAGTATTCGTCTCACTCAGAAGAAGACTCAGAATGTATCCAATAGACAGAGGGGCACAATACTTACCACTTCTAAAGGGTATGAAACTTTATGCAGATGACATTTTTAAACAACCAGTCAAAGCAAGAATGATTACTCATTGCATCGATAAAAAATACAAACCACCACTTTCAGACCCCTTTTTTATGAGTTTAATTAACTCCTGACTCTTTAGTAGTATCCAATGCTAGGGAAAAGGGCTAGCTCCCAAACCACTGGAGAAGCACAACCACCAGAAAAGGAATACAAATTTATGGATGCCTCTGGTAAAAGAGTTGCAGCACTAGCAGCTTATCATTGGCATATAGCAAATAGCCAAGCATTATTAGCAAGAAACTACAGGACCCATTAGGACGAAATGGAGGGGCTTCTCCTACATCTCCCTGAGGAGCACTGAAAAAGTGGTCAAGAGTTTGTTAATGAAGGCAAACTTATCATCAACAACTCTATTAAGTGTTCATTAAATGCAGCTGACACTGCTGCTAGGAGTATAAATACTAGTGTCTTAACAATAAGACATGCATGGTTCAGGGTGTCAGGCTTCAAACCTGAGGTACAAAAGACCATACTGAACCTCCCATTTGACTGGCCCCCGGCTGGACACAGTTCATGAAAAAAAATGAAATAGGACACACAGGTAGCAAAATCAGTTGGAGCTCTACAAACTAGCACCTATAGAGGTTCTTTTCGGAGGCCCAATTTCATACAAGGGGCAAGAAAAGATTACAAAGATACCTCTGGTTCACAATATAAAACTGGGACAAACCTCAACAACTAAAACCTTCTACAGAGGTAACAATTATAAAGGAAGAGGCAGAGGGAAAAACAATAAACAATGACTCCTTTATATTTCCCCCACAACCAGTGGCGGGTCCTCCGCTAAGGCGGAGGAGCGTCGGCCCACTGCTTTTAATCATTGTAACAAAGAAAAAATAAAATGATAATAACTGAACGTTAATATCATTTTATTTGTTCCTGCGGCTGGGGCGAGTGGGGCTGTTCTAATGAAAGAGCTGGGCAGAGGAGTAGTGGTTTGCCCACTTCTGAGTGCACATGACTGTTTGGCCAGCCCTCTTGGGCATTGCAGCGTTGTGATTGGTCAGGGGAGCCTGGATGCTTACCAATCACAAGGTTGTGAAAGAGATTGATTACTGACACAGGACCAGGCCAAGGGCCCAAAAAATGTATCCGTGGGCACAGGTCATCCGCAGACATTTGGGTTCAGGCCTTGTGCTGGCGGGGGCTGGTCATATGTGATAAAATGGGCTCAGGGATCGGCATTGCATCTGGTTTCCGGAGTGTGAATGGCTGTGATGGAAGTTAGATATAATATATTATCCACAAAAAAAACCCCGAACATTTACTGAAAAACGTCATTAAAGGTATGGTGAGAAGTTATACGCAATATAATTCAATAGCATGCCTTTCAAAAGAAAAGGTTTGCTCTTCTCTTCGGTGTTAGTAAATATTAAACTTAATGAAGCTCACTGCACAGAAAAGAAAAAGTTACCTGTAACACCAGTTTGCTTTTGAAGGTAGTTCATTAAATGTATTAACTATGTTCACAGTCCCCGCTGGAGGCAAAAAAAATGGAAACGCTAATCTGGTTATAATATCCTATGTCTTTGGCCAGACTGTTGCAATAGATCGAAGGACTAACTTTTATTGTGCTGCTTCCTGTGTTTGTGATTGTCTATGGGCAGCCGCACAGCAAGATTCCATTTCTTTTCCTCTTTGGGAGACTGCATGTCTATGACAGTGTCCCTCTTTTATGTTTTTCTCTTTAGAAGAGGAAAACGATGAAAAGGTTTAGGGTAGCAATGCTGCAATATTTGCTTTAAAGCCCGTTTTAAATGTCATAATGAAGTTTTCCTATGTAATTGTATTTGTGTTAAAGAATGTGGAAAGAAAATGTTGACTTTGCCTGAGTGTTTCACCTTATGTGTGCAGTTTTTCACTTCGTTTTTAAAAGTGTCCCCAATCCTGCAGGTGGCTGTGGTTGCTCATTGCTTTCATTTAATTGCAAAAGCTTTGCAATGGAACTGGTGTTTCACATGAGAAACATTTTCTGCCAGCCCTGTGGTGGATATCATTTGTGTATGCTAACCTGACTTGCCAGTTCCTCCCGGTCTCTCCTCTGGCAGATTCCTATTAAAGCCCTTTTCTTTATGGACTGTAATGCAGCCCCAAGTGGTCGCGAGTGGCTGAAATAAATTCAAGTATTCTTACCAGTCATAAAGTGTGACAAATATGTCAAAAGATGGGCCTTGTGCTCACTGTCCCTCAGGACTCAAGTTGTACCTCTCCCATGAGGCTTATGTAGACTGAAACTGGTCTGAGGTTGCTTGTGCTCTCAATCAGAGGAGCCTGGCATGGAAGTTCGGCTGAACTTTCTTTTTGGAGCAGGACTAGGTCTGATTTGCATATGGCTGCTCTCAGTCGAGAATGGCATAGTGGGTGTAAAAAGTATGATGTATAGTACGTCCTGAGCGATTGCCAATTGCTAAAACTAATTAATGCATTACTTTATACTTCTTTTGTTTATTTGTACGTACAGTGGTTGGACATAATGTCTTTTACTTCATGTTTCTTCTTTCTCAGTACCCTGGTGTTGCCGACAGCATCAAGAGCGACATTGAAAACCTGCTATCCATCCTTAAAATTAGTGTTGTGCTTCCAGAAGGTGAAGTGCTAGCTCTTTCACAGCTCTATTACGTTCCTCTGAAATTGCTGTCTTTAATTTGATTGATACCTAAATACTCCCTTGCTGTTCACTAATCACTAATTAAGGCTGTTCCCATTTCTCAGACTTAGGACAAAGCACTAGCCCTGAATTGGCAATGCATTTTTCTTTGTTAACCTATGTAATGCACAGGCCTGCACCCCAAGTGAAAGCCTCGCTGGTTTCATCAGTTGATGGGAGGAAAGGCCAACTCCTTTGCATATGCGTTCCAAGAGTTGGCGACACATCTTGTGTTCTCCCAGGGTCTGATGTCCTCTGCATGGAGTGTAATAGATCTTAGACTAGGTGGGGGCGAAAAAACAGATGAGACAAGGGTAATTTTGGACTCCTATCTTTCCAGGTAGCCCTGATGTGCCATTAGCACATTCCATAAGTGTCGGTACACCAATTCTAGAATATGTACCTCTTTTATTAGGGGACTGAATTAGTTTCAGCATTACTGAGAAGAGACCTTTATATTCTTGTCCTTTACGATGGGCTCACAGTACCAAAGTGAATGATGGGAAACAGCAAGTGTGATTAGCAGACCAGGGCCAGTTGTTACATATATAAGGAGCATAGCTGCTGTTCACTTGTCCTGTGAGCTTGGCCCCACACAGCAAACTGGTCCTTTATAAAAAGGACCTGCTTGGTCTTTCCCTTCAGTCACAAATCTGCACAAGTGATCAGTGAATACACTTGTGCACGCCACATTATGAGTGCACCTCTATTTTCAGTGGGGTCTATAGCTCCCGTTACTGGATGGTCAGAATGACATGGGTTGCGGTTTTATCACAGACAAAGCGTTTTCCTCACCTAGATTACACCTGCTGATAGGCAAAAATCATTTTGAGGAGAAAATTAAAAATTCACCAGGAAATCTAGTACAGTAGTACCAATTCTTTTTGTAATTACTAATTTCGCAGAAAACCGTGTGGGTTGCAATAATGATATCTAGGGACATCCGAAGAACTTTGTCTCAGTAGTTCTCAAAACACAAGCTTTTGTCATCAAACAAAATAACATTCTAGAATACTTATTCTTTGGGATTCTTGGTGATAAAAGGGACATCTATTTCATAGTTGTCTTAGAATTCTTAAATGAAAGGTTTCACATAGTTGCATATAATATGTTTGTAGCATGTAAGGCTGTAGATGCAGTTGCTCTTCATATTGCTAGTTTAGGGCACGTACGTTTGAACCTTGTTTTTTTCCAAAGAAGTCTTTAGTCATGAGGTATGCTGTGACACTTCCCTTTGTTAGTTTTGTGCATGGGCACCAGCTCCATTGTTAGCCACCATCGGGTATCAACATTGCCCCCGGGCTAGATGTGTTTGCTGCTCAACATTCACTGCTCTGGGACCTGTTTTTTCCATTTCCGTTGCTAAAAGGTTTTACATAGATGGCCATCCCTTCCTCTTCTCCCTTGACGCAGTCCGGACACAGTCTCCATAGACTGGATCCCTGACCCTCAGGGTGCTCGGCCGCTGGGTCCCTGCTGCCTTGCCTACCAACTCCGGAGAATGAAGCGACATAGAAGGTGATGGAGCAGATGCTGCTCAGGCCTCCATAGTGTCTGTAACCACTCCCCAGAACACAATGACACATGTTGCATCTTCTGTTTGGCCTTCAGTTGCAAGAAGACCCTTCGTCATCAGAGTGACAGATGTTGGGCCCCTTCCAAGATGCACTAAGTGACAGAGGAAACGCCAGACATCTTCAGTGAAGTGGACCCACTTGGCGCTGATGAGAAGGAAGACGCAGCGTCTTTAGATGTTCCTGCCCAGCAGAGAGGTCTTCGGCTCAGAATCTTTTGAGCCGGAAGATGGAGAGGCAAACAAAACTACTCAATCAATCAATCAAAGACATTTATAGAGCGCACTACCTACCCGTAGGGTCTCGAGGCGCTTGGGAGGGGGGGTGCCGCTAATGCTCGAACAGCCAGGTCTTGAGCTTCTTTCTGAAGGAGAGGTGGTCTTGGGTCAGGCGCAGGTCGGCCGGGAGGGAGTTCCAGGTCTTGGCGGCCAGGTAGGAGAAGGACCTTCCTCCTGTGGTGGCTCTGCGGATGCGTGGGACGGCGGCGAGGGCGTGGCTGGCAGATCGGAGGTGGCGTTTGGGAGCGTAGAAGTTGATGCGGTTGTTGAGGTAGCTCGGGCCTTGATCGTGGAGAGCTTTGTGTGCGTGGGTAAGGAGGCGGAAGGTGATTCTCTTGTTGACCGGGAGCCAGTGTAGGTCTCTTAGGTGTCCGGAGATGTGGCTGTGTCGTGGGATGTCGAGGATGAGTCTAGCCGAGGCGTTCTGGATGCGCTGGAGCCTCTTCTGGATCTTGGCGGTGGTTCCGGCGTAGAGTGCGTTGCCGTAGTCCAGTCGGCTGGTGACGAGGGCCTGGGTGACGGTCTTCCTGGTCTCTGTGGGGATCCACCAGAAGATCTTCTGCAGCATGCGCAGGATGTTGAAGCACGACGAGGAGACGGCGTTGACTTGCCTGGTCATGGAGAGGGAGGAGTCCAGGATGAAACCCAGGTTGCGTGCGTGGTCTGTTGGTTTGGGTGCGGTGCCCAGGGCGGGGGGCCACCAGGAGTCGTCCCAGGCGGAGGGCGAGGAGCCCAGGGTGAGGACCTCCGTCTTATCTGAGTTCAGTTTCAGGCGGCTCGTCGTCATCCAGTCGGCTACCTCTTTCATCCCTTCGTGCAGGTTGGCTCTGGCGGTGGCGGGGTCGTTGGTCAGGGAGAGGATCAGCTGGGTGTCGTCGGCGTAGGAGATTATGTTGAGGTTGTGTTGGCGTGCGATGGCCGCGAGGGGGCTCATGTAGACGTTGAAGAGGGTAGGGCTCAGCGAGGATCCTTGAGGGACGCCGCAGATGACTTCGGTGGCCTCTGACTTGTACGGTGGTAGGCGGACTCTTTGTGTTCTTCCGTCGAGGAAGGAGACGATCCATTCCAGTGCCTTCTCCTGGATTCCGACGTTGCTGAGGCGCTGCACTAGGGTGCGGTGGCAGACCGTGTCGAAAGCCGCGGAGAGGTCTAGGAGGATGAGGGCCGCTGTTTCTCCGTTGTCCATCAGGGCTCGGATGTCGTCGGTGGCGGCGATGAGGGCGGTCTCGGTGCTGTGGTTGGCACGGAATCCGGACTGCGATGGGTCGAGGGATCCATTCGTCTCGAGGAAGGCGGCCAGCTGTTTGTTGACGGTCTTTTCGATGACTTTGGCTGGAAACGGGAGAAGAGAGACTCTGTCCACCTCAGCGACACTGACCCTCGTATCAAGAGTCTTAGGGGAGTTGTGAGTACAGGCGAAACCCAAGCTCACAAAACACACAATGGTACATGTCTAGGCTGAGCCCTATACCCAGTGATGTCAGGCAACAAGCCCAGTGCGTAAACCACCTACAGGTACGCCAACACCCTCTGGCTTCAGTTGGGACCAAGGTAATGGAGCAGAAATGGGAACCATCCAAGAGCCTTGAAACCATCTCCTTCTCCCATGTACTTTCATCAATTTATGAGTCCGAAGAGCCATCTCAGCGCCGAGACGCCCAATCACATGGCAAAGCTAAAGGCTCCGTCAGTGCCTCTTTCCCTTTTAACTCAAACTTGAGTCTGTCCCACCACTGCTATCCACAAGCACTCTGTAAGACTCCTCCTTGAGAAGCTTCAATAGAAGCTCCACGAAAAACAAAGTTGGATCACTATCCACCCCACACTGGCAAGCTCTCTGCTACTCCTGGACAACTTTGCCCATGAAGACTTCGAAGATATTCCATAACTGGATGCCCCTCCACATCAGGTGTTTCCAAAAAGCTCAAGGACAAACTTACTAGTCCTTTATTTATTTTATTTAAAGAGTTTTATATAGCGCTGGCTAGACCCGAAGGTATCAGAGCGCTTTACATGAGAATCAACAATGTAACAGAACAAGTTCAACAAATTACACAATACATCAAAAAATAAGCAATACAATTACGAGGGGAGAGAAAAGTAGTGGGGGTAGGGGAGGTGAGAAAGTGATAAGGAAAGAGACAATAAGGAGAGACGAAAAGAAGTCTGTCTAAAGACCGACTGGGTAGGTGACGACCAAGGAGGGAATCCACGGCCCATCTCCTCTATAGCTAAACCAGGTAGCTCCATTGGGCGTCAGACAAAATAGTTCAGTCTCAATACATTGAGAGAGGAGAGAAGGAGAGACATAAAATAGAGGGAGGATGCGGGAGGAGACGACAGGAGAGACGAAAGGAAGTGGAACAATGTGGTTCAACAATATAACAGAAAAAGATCAACAATTACACATTACATCAAACAATCAGCAATACATTGGGAGAGGAGAGAAAGGAGAGAGAAAAGTAGTGGGGGTAGGGGAGGTGAGAAAGTGATAAGGGAAGAGACAATAAGGAGAGAAGAAAAGAAGTCTGTCTAAAGACCGACTGGGTAGGTGACGACCAAGGAGGGAATTCACGGCCCATCTCCCCTATAGCTAAACCAGGTAGCTCCATCAGGCATCAGCCAAAATAGTTCAGCCTCAATACATTGAGAGAGGAGAGAAGGAGGAGAGGGAGGATGCGGGAGGAGACGACAGGAGAGACAAAGGGAAGTGCAACAATGTGGTTCAACAATATAACAGAAAAAGATCAACAATTACAAATTACATCAGACAATCAGCAATACATTAGGAGTTGAGAGAAAGGAGAGAGAAAAGTAGTGGGGGGGAGGGGAGGTGAGAAAGTGAGGATAAGGGAAGAGACAACCGTAGAGACGAAAAAAAGTCTGTCTGAAGACCGACTGGGTAGGTGATGACCAAGGAGGGAATCCATGGCCCATCTCCCCTATAGCTAAACCAGGTAGCTCCATCGGGCATCAGACAAAATAGTTCGGTCTCCAGTGTCGAGGGAAGAGGTTCACTGAGAAACAGGGTGGGGACAAGGGGCGGGGGCAGATGTTGGCAGAGGACAGAAGCTGGAAAGAGTAGGAGCGGAGAGGGGAGAGGGTTGGAGGAAGAGATAGGGGGAAGATAAAGTCAGGAGAGACGCAGGAGCGTTTGCCCGAAGTCCGGCTAGGTAGGTGATAGTCGAAGGAGGAAGTCCAAAGTTAATCTCCCCTATGGTTCGCGAGGTAGCTCCACCAGGCATCATACAAAGGTAGCTTTAGAGTTGAGGCCACAGAGTTGAGACAACAGAGTGTAGTGACGCAGGCTCTCGTCACCGCCCACTGGAGTGGACACTGTTGTTATGTCGTCTTCTTCACTTCACTGTGGCACCCCTTAGGCTGTCCCGTGTCTAAGGCGGTTTCGGTTTCACTTTTCCTCCCAGCTGCCTGTGAGGGTGTTCTTTATTATTGCTGCCTCCGTCACCACTCCTTCAAATCCCCATATGTTGGACCCTAAGTCTGTGTGGTTTAGTGTTTTGAGTGCGACTGGCGTCACTTATCCGGCCGGGTGTCAGACCCACGGGGCCCAGAAGCGAAAGCTCCGCGACAGCGCGTCTGCAGGCAGACTCCCCAGGGGGTCGCGTGTGCCGAAGGGTATGGAAGAGGAGGACTCCCCGTCCCAGAGTCAACCGTTATTCTGGCAACAGCGTTATGGCTAACAGAGCGGCCAAATCGCCATATCTCCCCTCAGACATGCTCTCCCTGGGGGCTCAGGCATTTACTTGCAGGGAAGGAAGATGCTTAGGGCGACGCGCCGCCATGAAGAGGCCCCGCGGCCGCCATGTCGGATTGAGTGGTCAGACCAGCTAGCCCATTCCAATATGGCCGCTTATTTGCTTACTATGGAAATCTAATTATGGTAGTCCTATTTTTGTTTCTATGCACCGATGTCGGAGGTCTTCTTTCTTTTTCTATGTATTATCAGCCATTTTGGATGAAATGAAGCTCTATCGACTAGCCAGTTTTCATGAGGCCAAGGATTGTCCACTTTCTCTTTCTTTTAATCTTTTAGACTTTCGTTTCCGGTTGTTTAGAAATTCAGTTCTTTAAAATGTCATTATTCTTTTTCTGTATAATTTGTTCTTTACACCATAAGCCTTTATTCCTCGGTGACCCGGGAGTGTAGGGATGGATGAGAGGCATGTGCTGTTATTCTAGCGCTCACCTCCTGCCTCGGACACGCTCCCCTGCTCCATGTAAAGCCACCTGATAAACTTCTTCCATCCATGGCTCGCTCAGCTTCCACTCCTCCTCCACTTCTTATCACATGTGTGGATAGGAGCCCCGAACTTCTCCACAGCTGCAGAAGTCCGGGGAGCTACTCTGAGCCTCCTACGCTCACATCCACTCCACTACCCCCTATTTGTTCAACAAAGGAGTCACTGCACTCCTATTTGTACATAGGCAGCCCTAGCCCCTATTCCAACCTAGAGGAAATTATAGCCCCTCTCTATTCACATCGCACAGACAACCCATGGGAGGATTACCATGTAGAACTGCTGGGAGACCATGGGTATTTCACTGTTATGGTGTCCTATCCCAGACAACGCCACCTAATACATCGGGTGATTCAAAATGCTGCTGCCTACCACAAGCGGAACATCCAGCTCCCACAGTGCCACCGAATTTCAGCTCCCTTTGCACGGTCACCCGGTGGGGAGCTGAAATCACACTGTGGCAGCGAAGACTAGCTGGAAATCACTTCACAAAGAGACTTTTTGTCAGTAAATTTCGGGTAGTAACATCCAGGAAAAAAAAGAATTGTAAACCTTTTACATCTGACCCTCTGTGAAACAGAGGGCACAGCCACCTAGACTCTCTGCTGGTCTTCTCTGACAGTAAGCGAGCTGCGGTCCAAGCTACAGGTGATCAAGCCTTTGACATTTGGTAAAAAGATGGCAGTCGATTCACTGGTGCATCATCAATTCTGTGGGCCTCCTGTCGCGGTATGGCAGGGCCCAAAGGGAGGCGATGGACACGCTGCTACAGAATCTCCCTGATTAGTACTGAAAAAGAGGGAAGAAATAGTAGAGGAGGGGGAAAGTTATTTGTAATGCAACCATATGTTGCATTTTAGACTCGGCTGACACAACCGCCAGAGGGTAAGCACCTCCTTTATCCTACCTTGCCACTCCCAGCTACATATTTCAGGCTTCTAGCTGGAAGTTAAACAACACCTCATCAACCTGTCTTTCAACTGAGGGAACCTCTTTAGCCTGTGAGTTGATGAGATGTTGAAGAAATAAAGGACTCAGACAAAACCAAGGTCATGGCTGCTCTTCAAATCCTGACGGTTAGAGGTCCCTTTTGAAGACAGCAGGCCAGAGGGAGGGCCAAAACCACCTCCACTGACTAAACTCAGTCATATCAGTGACAGCAGCAAGCCTACCAGCTGCAGGATGGTAAAAGATATACGCGCTGTACCTTCCGGGTAACAACTCCAAGGGACGAGGCAGAGGAAGTCCAGCAAGGGAGCCTCTAACTCCAAAATTGGTTTGCCCCACATCCACCTGATTACACACCTGTCGCAGGGGAGACTTCAGGAATGTTTTCCCCATGTGGAAGGAAATTACCTCAGATCAGTGGGTTCTAGCTATCATCGAGCACAGCTACTGCCTCGAACTCACCTGGGTCCCATCAAACATCCCACCTCACGCACACACCCCTTCAGCCCAGAACACTTGCTCCTACTACAAGAGAAGGTTCAGTCCCTCGTCCTCAAAGAAATCATAGAACCAGTTCCCCCTCAGCACCAAGGCAAGGTGGTCTACTCCCTATACTTTCTTATCCCCTAGACCAATACTAGAACCCAGGCCCCTCGACATGTACATCCTCTCTGAACATATCCACATGACTACTGTTTGACCTGCGGCTTTTTGCATGGTTATCCCGAAACATTTTGCCTTCTTTCTCCTATTCTTTTTTTTTTTTACCTTCTTTTTGTAATGTTTAGGACTCTGGGCGCTTTACCACTGCTGACCAGTGCTGAAAGTGCATATGCTCTCTCTCTAAAATGTAAAGTTATTTGTTTTTGGATTGGTATAATTGATTTACTAGTTGGCCCCTGGTACAGTGCACTAGGTGTGTCCAGTGCCTGTAATACAAATGCTGCTAGTCGGCTTGCAGCACTGATTGTGCCACCAACATGAGTAGCCCTGCAAACCTGTCTCAGACCTTCCGCTGCAGTGTCTGTGTGTGCAGTTTAAACTGCTGTGTCGACCAAAACTTCCCTTGTATAACATGTAAGGCACCCCTAAGGTAGGCCCAAGGTAATACCATGGGCATGGTGCAGTGTATTTAAAAGGTAATTCATGTACTGTTTTATATTACATGTCCTAGTTGTAAAAAAAACTTTAAATTTCGTTTTTCACTACAGCAAGGCCTATCTCTCCCATTGGTTAGCATTGGAGCTGCCTTTTAACATCTTGATAGAAAATTGGAGTTTGGTGCCTTTGACTCACAAGTTAAAAATACCTCTTTTAGTGGTTAGTTTTTAAATTGCAGGTCTGAAAATGTCACTTTGAGAAAGTTGGCATTTTCCTATTTTCACCATTCTGTGCCTCTTCCTGTCTCTGAATACTCGTCTGGGTCAGGATGACAGTTGGGCTGTTTGTGCATTCACTCTAGACAGTCACACAAAGGGAGCTGAGGTGTGCCCTGCATATCCTGAGGCCCATCACCCGGATAATGGGTCTTCCTGAGGTAGAGTGGTGGGAGGAGTTGACACTGACACCTGAAAAGGGCTGCGTCTCTTCTCACACAAATAAGTGTCCACCCCTGCACTGTGTCTGGAGCCAGGGCAAGGAAAGCACGGTCTTGTGCACTACAAAGAACTTTCTTTGAAGTTTGCGTACTTAAAAGGCCAAAATGGGTGTAAGTACTGGAATTTGAAACCATATAGTCATAACACTTCTGGGTTGAGGACAATCTTCCAGGAAGAAGAGCTGGATTGCTGTCAGGAGGAACTGTAACTGTGCTGTTTGCTTTGCTATGTTGGCCTGCTGCTTCTGTCCTGGGAGGAAAAGGATTGGTTGTTGGGAAAGGACTGGTTGTTGTTTTCTACATCCTGCTTCCAAGGTTCTCCAATGGCTTGATTTGAGCTTGCCTTCTGTTAAGAAGTCTCAGGGCCATCAAAGACATCACCTGGACTCTGCTGCTGTGGGTCCCACTCTGCCAAGTCGGGGCAACCCCAGTTCCTGGGCTCTTGGAAGTGAGTACTGGTGATCTAAAGAAGAAGATCCACACATCAACTCCAAACGTCGTTCGCAATTGGTGCAGCGCATCAGCGCTGTCTGCACCGGAGCATGGTCCCCTCTTGATGCAACAACTGTGGCTTACAAAGCAGGCCCAGCTTTTCGTTGCAGCGCTTCCGAAGAACTGCCACTCCGTGAGTCTCGAGCATCGCATCATTGAAGTCTGTAATGCATCGCCCGACGCAGCGCCTGCTTCAATGCTGTGGAATCGACGCAGCGCAACTTGACTTTCGACCCATCGTCCCTGGGTGCTGATTTCTTCATTGACACCACACTGCAGTTTTGAACCGAGGTATCGTACCCGCAAACAGCGCATCACCTACCCCGTGTGGCACTGAGGAACCGACGCATCACCTGCTTTTTCGACGCTTTACCTCCCCTACACGTCGCATTGTCTTTGATGCATCTAAGGTACATTGTACTGATGAAGCGCATTCATTGATTTTTAAGATCTACAACTTATATTCATTTTTGAAAATTCATATTCTTTTCTCGTGTATGTTGGATTTGTTTTCGTTTTGGTTTTATTCAGATAAATATTGCCTCTGAGATAGGCCTTACTGCTCTGGGGTGAGCAGGGGTTATCCTAGGTATCTAACTTACCCTGTCTAGAGCGAGGGTCCCTACTAAGACAGGGTGCAAGCCACTGCCAACTAGTTACCCCATTTCTAACAAGCATTTACAATGCAATGGTTTTGCCTTTGTTAAAGTTAGAGCTATTGGCATTGCTCTTGACACTCTGAAGCTCCACTCTGCATTCTGAAGCTCCACTCTGCACTCTGAAGCTCCACTCTGCACTCTGAAGCTCCACTCTGCACTCTGAAGCTCCACTCTGCACTCTGAAGCTCCACTCTGAAGCTCCACTCTGAAGCTCCACTCTGAAGCTCCACTCTGCACTCTGAAGCTCCACTCTGAATCTGAACTCTGAAGCTCCACTCTGAAGCTCCACTCTGAAGCTCCACTCTGAAGCTCCACTCTGAATCTGAACTCTGAAGCTCCACTCTGAATCTGCACTCTGCACTCTGAATCTGCACTCTGAATCTCCACTCTGCACTCTGAATCTCCACTCTGCACTCTGAAGCTCCACTCTGCACTCTGAAGCTCCACTCTGAATCTCCACTCTGCACTCTGAAGCTCCACTCTGAATCTCCACTCTGCACTCTGAATCTCCACTCTGCACTCTGAATCTCCACTCTGCACTCTGAATCTCCACTCTGCACTCTGAAGCTCCACTCTGCACTCTGAAGCTCCACTCTGCACTCTGAAGCTCCACTCTGCACTCTGAAGCTCCACTCTGCACTCTGAAGCTCCACTCTCCACTCTGAAGCTCCACTCTGAAGCTCCACTCTGAAGCTCCACTCTCCACTCTGAAGCTCCACTCTGAAGCTCCACTCTGAAGCTCCACTCTGAAGCTCCACTCTGAAGCTCCACTCTGAAGCTCCACTCTGAAGCTCTACTCTGAAGCTCTACTCTGCACTCTGAAGCTCCACTCTGAAGCTCCACTCTGAAGCTCCACTCTGAAGCTCCACTCTGAAGCTCCACTCTGAAGCTCCACTCTGAAGCTCCACTCTGAAGCTCCACTCTGAAGCTCTACTCTGAAGCTCTACTCTGAAGCTCCACTCTGAAGCTCCACTCTGAAGCTCCACTCTGAAGCTCCACTCTGAAGCTCCACTCTGAAGCTCCCCTCTGAAGCTCCACTCTGCACTCTGAAGCTCCACTCTGAAGCTCCACTCTGAAGCTCCACTCTGAAGCTCCACTCTGAAGCTCCACTCTGAAGCTCCACTCTGAAGCTCCACTCTGAAGCTCCACTCTGAAGCTCCACTCTGAACTCTGAAGCTCCGCTCTGAAGCTCCGCTCTGAAGCTCCGCTCTGAAGCTCCACTCTGAAGCTCCACTCTGAAGCTCCACTCTGAAGCTCCACTCTGCACTCTGAAGCTCCACTCTGAAGCTCCACTCTGCACTCTGAAGCTCCACTCTGAAGCTCCACTCTGCACTCTGAAGCTCCACTCTGAAGCTCCACTCTGCACTCTGAAGCTCCACTCTGAAGCTCCACTCTGCACTCTGAAGCTCCACTCTGAAGCTCCACTCTGAATCTGCACTCTGAAGCTCCACTCTGCACTCTGAAGCTCCACTCTGCACTCTGAAGCTCCACTCTGAAGCTCCACTCTGCACTCTGAAGCTCCACTCTGAAGCTCCACTCTGCACTCTGAAGCTCCACTCTGCACTCTGAAGCTCCACTCTGCACTCTGAAGCTCCACTCTGAATCTGCACTCTGAAGCTCCACTCTGCACTCTGAAGCTCCACTCTGAAGCTCCACTCTGCACTCTGAAGCTCCACTCTGAAGCTCCACTCTGCACTCTGAAGCTCCACTCTGAAGCTCCACTCTGCACTCTGAAGCTCCACTCCGCACTCTGAAGCTCCACTCTGAAGCTCCACTCTGAAGCTCCACTCTGAAGCTCCACTCTGAAGCTCCACTCTGAAGCTCCACTCTGAAGCTCCACTCTGAAGCTGCACTCTGAAGCTGCACTCTGAAGCTGCACTCTGAAGCTCCACTCTGAAGCTGCACTCTGAAGCTCCACTCTGAAGCTCCACTCTGAAGCTCCACTCTGAAGCTCCACTCTGAAGCTCCACTTTGAAGCTCCACTCTGAAGCTCCACTCTGCACTCTGAAGCTCCACTCTGAAGCTCCGCTCTGAAGCTCCGCTCTGAAGCTCCACTCTGAAGCTCCGCTCTGAAGCTCCGCTCTGAAGCTCCACTCTGAAGCTCCGCTCTGAAGCTCCACTCTGAAGCTCCGCTCTGAAGCTCCACTCTGCACTCTGAAGCTCCACTCTGAAGCTCCACTCTGCACTCTGAAGCTCCACTCTGAAGCTCCACTCTGCACTCTGAAGCTCCACTCTGAAGCTCCACTCTGCACTCTGAAGCTCCACTCTGAAGCTCCACTCTGCACTCTGAAGCTCCACTCTGAATCTGCACTCTGAAGCTCCACTCTGCACTCTGAAGCTCCACTCTGAAGCTCCACTCTGCACTCTGAAGCTCCACTCTGAAGCTCCACTCTGCACTCTGAAGCTCCACTCTGAAGCTCCACTCTGCACTCTGAAGCTCCACTCCGCACTCTGAAGCTCCACTCTGAAGCTCCACTCTGCACTCTGAAGCTCCACTCTGCACTCTGAAGCTCCACTCTGAAGCTCCACTCTGAAGCTCTACTCTGCACTCTGAAGCTCCACTCTGAAGCTCCACTCTGAAGCTCTACTCTGCACTCTGAAGCTCCACTCTGAAGCTCCACTCTGAAGCTCCACTCTGAAGCTCCACTCTGAAGCTCCACTCTGAAGCTCCACTTTGAAGCTCCACTCTGAAGCTCCACTCTGAAGCTCCACTCTGCACTCTGAAGCTCCACTCTGAAGCTCCACTCTGCACTCTGAAGCTCCACTCTGAAGCTCCACTCTGCACTCTGAAGCTCCACTCTGCACTCTGAAGCTCCACTCTGCACTCTGAAGCTCCACTCTGAAGCTCCACTCTGAAGCTCCACTCTGCACTCTGAAGCTCCACTCTGAAGCTCCACTCTGAAGCTCCACTCTGCACTCTGAAGCTCCACTCTGAAGCTCCGCTCTGAAGCTCCGCTCTGAAGCTCCGCTCTGAAGCTCCGCTCTGAAGCTCCTCTCTGCACTCTGAAGCTCCACTCTGCACTCTGAAGCTCCACTCTGAAGCTCCACTCTGCACTCTGAAGCTCCACTCTGAAGCTCCACTCTGCACTCTGAAGCTCCACTCTGCACTCTGAAGCTCCACTCTGAATCTGCACTCTGAAGCTCCACTCTGAAGCTCCACTCTGAAGCTCCACTCTGAAGCTCCACTCTGCACTCTGAAGCTCCACTCTGAATCTGCACTCTGAAGCTCCACTCTGAATCTGCACTCTGAAGCTCCACTCTGCACTCTGAATCTGCACTCTGAATCTGCACTCTGAAGCTCCACTCTGAAGCTCCACTCTGAAGCTCCACTCTGAAGCTCCACTCTGAAGCTCCACTCTGAAGCTCCACTCTGCACTCTGAAGCTCCACTCTGAAGCTCCACTCTGAAGCTCCACTCTGAAGCTCCACTCTGAAGCTCCACTCTGAAGTTCTACTCTGAAGCTCTACTCTGCACTCTGAAGCTCCACTCTGAAGCTCCACTCTGAAGCTCCACTCTGAAGCTCCACTCTGCACTCTGAAGCTCCACTCTGAAGCTCCACTCTGCACTCTGAAGCTCCACTCTGAAGCTCCACTCTGAAGCTCCACTCTGAAGCTCCACTCTGAAGCTCCACTCTGCACTCTGAAGCTCCACTCTGAAGCTCCACTCTGCACTCTGAAGCTCCACTCTGCACTCTGAAGCTCCACTCTGAAGCTCCACTCTGAATCTGCACTCTGAAGCTCCACTCTGCACTCTGAAGCTCCACTCTGAAGCTCCACTCGGAAGCTCCACTCGGAAGCTCCACTCGGAAGCTCCACTCTGAAGCTCCACTCTGCACTCTGAAGCTCCACTCTGAAGCTCCACTCTGCACTCTGAAGCTCCACTCTGCACTCTGAAGCTCCACTCTGAATCTGCACTCTGAAGCTCCACTCTGCACTCTGAATCTGCACTCTGAATCTGCACTCTGAATCTGCACTCTGAATCTGCACTCTGAATCTGCACTCTGAATCTCCACTCTGAATCTCCACTCTGAATCTCCACTCTGAAGCTCCACTCTGAAGCTCCACTCTGAAGCTCCACTCTGCACTCTGAAGCTCCACTCTGAATCTGCACTCTGAAGCTCCACTCTGAATCTGCACTCTGAAGCTCCACTCTGCACTCTGAAGCTCCACTCTGAATCTGCACTCTGAAGCTCCACTCTGAAGCTCCACTCTGAAGCTCCACTCTGAAGCTCCACTCTGAAGCTCCACTCCACTCTGAAGCTCCACTCTGAAGCTCCACTCTGAAGCTCCACTCTGAAGCTCCACTCTGAAGCTCCACTCTGAAGCTCCACTCTGAAGCTCTGAAGCTCCACTCTGAAGCTCCACTCTGAAGCTCCACTCTGCACTCTGAAGCTCCACTCTGCACTCTGAAGCTCCACTCTGAAGCTCCACTCGGAAGCTCCACTCGGAAGCTCCACTCGGAAGCTCCACTCGGAAGCTCCACTCGGAAGCTCCACTCGGAAGCTCCACTCTGAAGCTCCACTCTGAAGCTCCACTCTGAAGCTCCACTCTGAAGCTCCACTCTGCACTCTGAAGCTCCACTCTGAAGCTCCACTCTGAAGCTCCACTCTGCACTCTGAAGCTCCACTCTGAAGCTCCACTCTGCACTCTGAAGCTCCACTCTGAAGCTCCACTCTGAAGCTCCACTCTGAAGCTCCACTCTGAAGCTCCACTCTGAAGCTCCACTCTGAAGCTCCACTCTGAAGCTCCACTCTGCACTCTGAAGCTCCACTCTGAAGCTCCACTCTGAAGCTCCACTCTGAAGCTCCACTCTGAAGCTCCACTCTGAAGCTCCACTCTGCACTCCGAAGCTCCACTCTGAAGCTCCACTCTGAAGCTCCACTCTGAAGCTCCACTCTGAAGCTCCACTCTGCACTCTGGAATCTGAATCTCCACTCTGCACTCTGAAGCTCCACTCTGAAGCTCCACTCTGCACTCTGAAGCTCCACTCTGAAGCTCCACTCTGAAGCTCCACTCTGAAGCTCCACTCTGAAGCTCCACTCTGAAGCTCCACTCTGCACTCTGAAGCTCCACTCTGCACTCTGAAGCTCCACTCTGAAGCTCCACTCTGCACTCTGAAGCTCCACTCTGAAGCTCCACTCTGCACTCTGAAGCTCCACTCTGAAGCTCCACTCTGAAGCTCCACTCTGAATCTGCACTCTGAAGCTCCACTCTGAAGCTCCACTCTGAAGCTCCACTCTGAAGCTCCACTTTGAAGCTCCACTCGGAAGCTCCACTCGGAAGCTCCACTCGGAAGCTCCACTCGGAAGCTCCACTCGGAAGCTCCACTCGGAAGCTCCACTCTGAAGCTCCACTCTGAAGCTCCACTCTGAAGCTCCACTCTGCACTCTGAAGCTCCACTCTGAAGCTCCACTCTGCACTCTGAAGCTCCACTCTGAAGCTCCACTCTGAAGCTCCACTCTGCACTCTGAAGCTCCACTCTGAAGCTCCACTCTGAAGCTCCACTCTGCACTCTGAAGCTCCACTCTGAAGCTCCACTCTGAAGCTCCACTCTGAAGCTCCACTCTGAAGCTCCTCTCTGCACTCTGAAGCTCCACTCTGAAGCTCCACTCTGCACTCTGAAGCTCCACTCTGAAGCTCCACTCTGCACTCTGAAGCTCCACTCTGAAGCTCCACTCTGAATCTGCACTCTGAAGCTCCACTCTGAAGCTCCACTCTGAAGCTCCACTCTGAAGCTCCACTCTGCACTCTGAAGCTCCACTCTGAATCTGCACTCTGAAGCTCCACTCTGAATCTGCACTCTGAAGCTCCACTCTGCACTCTGAATCTGCACTCTGAAGCTCCACTCTGAAGCTCCACTCTGAAGCTCCACTCTGAAGCTCCACTCTGAAGCTCCACTCTGAAGCTCCACTCTGAAGCTCCAAAGCTCCACTCTGAAGCTCCACTCTGAAGCTCCACTCTGCACTCTGAAGCTCCACTCTGAAGCTCCACTCTGCACTCTGAAGCTCCACTCTGAATCTGCACTCTGAATCTGCACTCTGAAGCTCCACTCTGAAGCTCCACTCTGAAGCTCCACTCTGAAGCTCCACTCTGCACTCTGAAGCTCCACTCTGAATCTGCACTCTGAAGCTCCACTCTGAATCTGCACTCTGAAGCTCCACTCTGAATCTGCACTCTGAAGCTCCACTCTGCACTCTGAATCTGCACTCTGAAGCTCCACTCTGAAGCTCCACTCTGAAGCTCCACTCTGAAGCTCCACTCTGAAGCTCCAAAGCTCCACTCTGAAGCTCCACTCTGAAGCTCCACTCTGCACTCTGAAGCTCCACTCTGAAGCTCCACTCTGAAGCTCCACTCTGAAGCTCCACTCTGAAGCTCCACTCGGAAGCTCCACTCGGAAGCTCCACTCGGAAGCTCCACTCTGAAGCTCCACTCTGAAGCTCCACTCTGAAGCTCCACTCTGAAGCTCCACTCTGAAGCTCCACTCTGCACTCTGAAGCTCCACTCTGAAGCTCCACTCTGCACTCTGAAGCTCCACTCTGAAGCTCCACTCTGAAGCTCCACTCTGCACTCTGAAGCTCCACTCTGAAGCTCCACTCTGAAGCTCCACTCTGAAGCTCCACTCTGCACTCTGAAGCTCCACTCTGAAGCTCCACTCTGCACTCTGAAGCTCCACTCTGAAGCTCCACTCTGCACTCTGAAGCTCCACTCTGAAGCTCCACTCTGAAGCTCCACTCTGCACTCTGAAGCTCCACTCTGAAGCTCCACTCTGAAGCTCCACTCTGCACTCTGAAGCTCCACTCTGAAGCTCCACTCTGAAGCTCCACTCGGAAGCTCCACTCGGAAGCTCCACTCGGAAGCTCCACTCGGAAGCTCCACTCGGAAGCTCCACTCGGAAGCTCCACTCTGAAGCTCCACTCTGCACTCTGAAGCTCCACTCTGAAGCTCCACTCTGCACTCTGAAGCTCCACTCTGAAGCTCCACTCTGAAGCTCCACTCTGCACTCTGAAGCTCCACTCTGAAGCTCCACTCTGAAGCTCCACTCTGAAGCTCCACTCTGCACTCTGAAGCTCCACTCTGAAGCTCCACTCTGAAGCTCCACTCTGAAGCTCCACTCTGCACTCTGAAGCTCCACTCTGAAGCTCCACTCTGAAGCTCCACTCTGCACTCTGAAGCTCCACTCTGAAGCTCCACTCTGCACTCTGAAGCTCCACTCTGAAGCTCCACTCTGAAGCTCCACTCTGAAGCTCCACTCTGAAGCTCCTCTCTGCACTCTGAAGCTCCACTCTGAAGCTCCACTCTGAAGCTCCACTCTGAAGCTCCACTCTGAAGCTCCACTCTGCACTCTGAAGCTCCACTCTGAATCTGCACTCTGAATCTGCACTCTGAATCTGCACTCTGAATCTGCACTCTGAATCTGCACTCTGAATCTGCACTCTGAAGCTCCACTCTGAAGCTCCACTCTGAAGCTCCACTCTGAAGCTCCACTCTGAAGCTCCACTCTGCACTCTGAAGCTCCACTCTGCACTCTGGAATCTGAATCTCCACTCTGCACTCTGAATCTCCACTCTGCACTCTGCACACGCAATTTTGGGTGGGCGACAGGTAAAACACCAAGGCTGTCTAACCTTGATTCCACCTCATATCTCTTTCATGAACCACCATACATGTCCTGCCCATTTATTTCACTCATGCATGGGTTTTTTTAATCCCTGCTTTCTCCCTTTGTCAGCGTTTTACCGTCATTTTCTTTATCAGTCTTCACCCCGTTTCTCTCTCTTATTTTGGATGGAGGCTGGTGTTAAAACAATAATAAGTGCGGGTTTTCAAATACGAGCGCTGGTGGACCCCTGCAACCAGCTCAGCTGCTCAAAGTAAGCACGGTATAATCTTCATGCCTCCTACTTTCCCTGCAGCCAACCATCTCCTCGGATGACGGGCTGCCGGCGATACCTCCCTGCAGCTTGGTTTGACCTTCATGCCCTTTCCCGGCGGGTGCCCTCAATCCCGGACCAGATTCGGGGGCGTTCCCGAGAAGAGGCTTTCGGCTGACGTAGCCAAAAGCCAAAGAATCTCGGGAACGCCCCCGTGTCTGGTCCGGCATTGACGGACAGGCCCCTCGTCCAATGGCTAGGCTCCATTTATGGAGCCAGCCAATGAATGACGAGGGCCGACCCAAACCCACACACAGTACTCATTAGGTTTTTGCCTGCGCAAAAAAGATGCGCAGAGCGCATCTTTTTGGCGAGGCAAAACCTAAAAACCACCCTTCAGGATATCCTCATGCGGCTGCATCAAGGCCACTTCATGATTGCACTAGATCTGAATGAAGACTACTTCCACATACTCATCCATTCAGCTAATTGCAGCTTCTTCCCCTTTGTGATAAGTGGCCAGCATTATCAATTCAACTTGTTACCATTCACAGTCACCACAGCTCTCAGTGTGTTCACCAAATGCTTAGCCAAGGTAGCTGCCCTCTTCAGAAGGGGGTGCACTCACGTGCTCCCCCTAACTCGACGATTGACTGTTCAAGAGCTCACGCATCAGTGCCTTACCCACACCCAAGCCGCCATTTCCCTTCGGCACCACTTCGGTTTCACCATAAATGCCACCAAGTCCCATCTCCAGCCTCTTCAGATTTAGCTTTTTATAGGGTCTTTCCTGAATGCAGCCACCACCAAGGCCTACCCTAATCAACAAAGGGTACAGGCATTCCAGCACCTACTAACTTTTTTTCCACCCACATTGTCAACTCCTAGTCTGAACGTTGATGCGCCTTTAGAGGAAGATGGTCTCATGTATAACCATAGATCCCCTTTCCAGATCATGTGGAACTACAGCCACACATGCTATGAACAGAATGTTAACCTGTAAACATCTGTTTGAAGGGTGTAGTGCTGCAGATTCACATGTGCGCCCACTCGCTTCCCTGGGAGCCAGGGGTTGTTTCAGCTACTTTCTCAAGTGTAGCTCCTAATACCTTGTACACAACATCAGCATGGTCACCACATTGTCTCTACTTGCTGCTTCATCCGTATGCTCATCGGCTGTGCGATAAAAAATCTAACAATGGAGCTGGTAACCATGTGCATTGCGAACTTAGGGAGGAGTTATACCATACCTCATTGCTCAAAGAAATTTTGAAGATAACCAAGTTTTAAACGTCTGCACCACACTAGATGGCAGGAGTATTGAGAGCATGTGAATCTACATCCCTATACACTACGACAGATATTTAAATGACAAGTAACTTATTCCCATCTTAGATGTTATGATATCTTCAACGTATAGGTATAGTAATTTGTGTTTGGCTTGAAAGAATGCTTTTGTGTTGTATTCTTCCCTATTTCGTCTTGTATCTTTTTGATTACTCATCTTTACTCCTTTGCCACTCTGTCACCTAATACACATGCATGTGGCTTCACCGATTGAGAAATTTTGGTTTAGCACACAAGCTAATCATTAATTGAAATTTGAAAAGCACATTTTTTCGTCAGTGCTTGCACTATAAATTGCAGTTGTTAAGGGGCTTTTGTTTAACTATTTATTTTAAAGACCACCATTTTGTGAAAATTTAATAGTAAAAAAAAGGAACTATGCAAACAAAACATCTTTTATGGATCATATATTATGGCACTTGTATCAGTAGTAATGCTGTTTAAATGCTTATTTGCTCCCTGTCTCCTTTCCTGTAGGACTCTTTGCTGAAAACAGTATTGAAGTTCTGGGAAGCGAGCTAGCTTGGGAGTGTGATTACAACAGAGAAGCCCGGTGTGCCACGAGGTTCAGGTATGGACTCTTAGATGGGTTTAAACTTGCATCAAATATAAATAATGCTCTTGAGTATGTTTTATTTAAAGCAGACCTGCCGCCTACCTGTAAGGACACATAAATATGGGAAAAGTAATACTTTTAGATTACATCATTATTTCATTTGGTGTGCACTGATCAAATGTTGATAAAATTGTGAAACTGAGGCGCCCTTGTGTTGCTGTAGAAATACTATTGGTGTAATAGTAATACAGGCTTCCTAAATGAATATTTTCGCAGCATGGTGTATTCATAGTATCAATGCGTTCTAGTGACATATAAGTCTCTCAACTACTTTGTGCTGTTGCATGGAGCCTGCATTCTAGGAGTGCTCTAATTCCCTTGTTGCTCCCTTCTGCTGTCTTCCCCTTGCCATTGTTCATGTGAAGGCAGCTTCTGCTAGATGACCCCTTCTTCCGTGTACCAGAAGTAATTGATGAACTAACCAGGAAGAGGGTCCTCACCATGGAGTTGGTGAGTGGCGTGCCACTTGACCGTTGCGAGGATCTGGATCAGGAGATCCGCAATGAGGTCAGTTCCTTTCATACATGGGTAGATGGTGATAGGGGTGTTTTGGAACGTATTGAGAGCTTCCCAATAGTAATTTTATTAATATTATATAGAAGTTAAAAGTGAGAACAGGAGCATTCCATTAAAACGTATCAGCATTATCCACATTAGCCACAGTTATTGTGAGTGCCAGTGTGGGTGTTTTTGTGTCAACTTTTACTGCAGTGAGAATGCTCAGGAGATTTTCAAGTAGGGTCCGTAGGGAAATCTGGTACGGTCAGGGAATTATGTCAAGGGATCCAGAGGGACATGGAAAATTGATCATGCTGTCACTGTAGTGTCCCCGAGGGAGTACACATTTGTAGAAACCTAAAAGAGACGTAGAAGAGGTTATTCCCCCCCCCTTTTCCGCCAATCCCTGTTCACCCTTTTTCCGAGGCAGCAGGGACCTTACAGATGACGAAGCATAGAGTTAGAGAAAGAGTGGGGAAGTCTTTAGAAGAATGGTCACATGCAGAGATGGCCTCATTGCGTTTTATTTGACCCTTGCCAAAAATCCCAACTCATATTATTCCCAAAGGGCGGGTAGAGGTTTATGGAAGATGGAGAAGAGCCATTCTTTATTTGTTATTCTATCAGGTAAAGTTGGATGTTCTAACGTAACCACCAAGGTTGGTGCCTTCTGCAAACTCCAGTCTGGAATTCATGAAGTTTAGTTGTCCGTCTGCAGGGCCCATGTATCCATGACATCGGTGAAGCTTTCCTAGTTAGTACATTCTAAAGTTTCTCTATTCCATCTCTATTGGTTTCTGTGAGGAAAAATCACTCATGACTGTCATTAACATTTTGCTTCCGCCCACCACAGTATATAGCACGCCCAGGGGATTAACCCACTTCATCCTTTGGCTGTTCTGCACTGTGAGAGATGGCATTTTGGCAGATCACATGTGCACAGCAATATGTTGTCTACTGCACTTCTATCCCATGGCTACTGTGTCACTCCTTTATGTTTACATTATTTTTATGTTTGTCAAATTTTCGCATGTGATTGGAAAAAAAACAACAAAGGGAACGCTTGCCTAGACTGGACTTTTTGGCTTTGCAAGTTCTTGCTATTCCTACAATCAGATCAGACATCTTGCCATTGGGTGTTACCCTTTTCTCCTCAAAGGCCCCTAAATGTAATTTTTTCGCTCTGCTCCTTCCTTCATCTTTGTGTGGATGAACCTGAAAGTCTCTTTTCTTGTCTTTCAAGGTAATTTTCCTAAATCACACCAGCCATCTTTCTTTTCTTTTTTAAATTGTGCTCATATTTGGCAGTAGGTAGTGCTAATGTTGCAATGAAAGTGCATATCAGCTGAAAAAAGAAGTACGGTCTTGCTGATTGGGAATATCCACTGAACACTTTGAAAACCAACAGTAAGATTTATTTCCTCTCGAATAGTGGCAATGAAACCAACTTTCTGAATACCAACACTCAGCAAAAATAATGGATCAATGCTCTAATCTAGCATGCATAACCGCAACATCTGATTGTGGGGCCACACAGAATTAGACATTTTTGCAGCCAACTATTCTTCCAGATGGAGACTGATAGCTGGACTGCTGGTTAGGCCATCTCTGTGTATTCCATACAGTGTATTTATTGTACATTATGGTGAGGGTGATGAGATATACTGGTCAAGAGTAAAAGTGATAGGCTTTTTGTGAACGCACCGGTTCAGTTTCTCAGATCTCGAAAAAATCTCTCTGGGTCTATAATTAGACATTCTCTAAGCTAGAATCTCCTCTTCCCTTGCTGAGGGACGAGCTTTACCAGCAAGTCCTGAATTTGTGACACTAATTCTTGAAAGGCTAGTGCATGACGTACCTCACCATTCCAAATAAGTGATGGATGCATTCTAGGATATTTTCCATTAAATTTGTTTGGTGTACAAGGAAATCCTTTAGTCGTTTTTAGGTCTCGCCTAGCGTATTGCCTAAGCAATCGCTATGCGAGGGATATAGAGAGGTGCTCCAGCAAAGCTTACTAAGAGGGCTTTTGAATGCGGAATATGGACAGTGCATGTGCTCTGTGCTCGCGCTCGCCATTTGCTCCCCCGCCCCCCCATCAGACTTGAAAGGAAGCTGCTCACACACCACCATTCCACCATTTGTCTGTGCCTCGCATCACTTCACAGGCTCCCACCCAATCAGACTTCAACGGAATGCGCTACCCCGCCCCCGCCAGAGCAATGCCGAGAGCTTGTTACTTACTTACACTCACCCACCGGCACCTTAGAAAACTGAAAAGGCAGCAAGCGCTTTACTTAAACTCCGTCGCCGGCACCTTCAAAAGGCTGTCTGTGATTCCTCCACTGACTGACAGCATTTCCGTCCGTCGGATTTTTATTAAATTTTACCTCCGTCATTTGTTTTTCGGGTGATTTGTTTTGGGGAGTTTTTTGTGCACTAAATCAATACAAAGGCATTGGAGCGTTTTACACCAGCACCAGCTACAGTACCCTCGCCGCAGCTGCTCCGTCGTCATTATTTACACGAGCACTACTTACATTCCCAACCCCTCACCAAAACTGCTCTGTTTGACCTGCCCTAAACTCCACGCAAAGAGGCTGTACATATCAGAGACTAACTGCCACCTCACTCGGCTCGTGTCCACAACACCTCAGGTTGGGGCACTTTTCGCTGCTCTGGGGCTATCCCAGTAAATTTGTTTCCTTTTGTTTTTTACGTCCGGTTTCATGTGTTGTTGTAGCCTTGGCTCACTTTCGCCGTCTTCATGGACTTGCACCATGAGCACACAGTGTGCCCCACAGGTCCTCGTGTATACATGCACTATTGTGACTCTCAGAGCTGCACTCCCATCACATTGTGGCGTATGCTCCACTTTTTATTTTTTATGACTTCCCCTCAGCTGGTGCTGGTGTAAAGTCGGCAGTCTAGCTGTGAGACCACATCCTCTCCCCAAGGCATGGTTCTAATGTGAGCATTGAGGCAGTGTGGCTTTCATTTTAACACAACATCCCTGTAGCTTAGATTTCATAAGCACGGCGCCCGCTTCATGGATGTCGCGCATTATGTTTCGGCTTGTTTCTAATCAAGAAGGTAGCGTGTGTGATTTGGCAGGTTGCACACCATTTATTTTAGCAAAACTGCATCTGTGTAACTTATCAGCATAGCGTCTGCTGCACAGACGCCTTGTTAGGTTTCTGTTTATTTTTTTTAATAAATCAAAAAGGTATACATACGGATCCAATCATGCTAAGGTTTTCTTTGACGCAAAACACCCCCTTCGCTCCCCCTTTCTGATTATATATACCCATAGGTTTTTTTGTGGGTCCAGTCAGCCTGCCATTGAGATCGTGATCCCTACCGGTTTACAGTGGAAACGAGTGGCCGCTGCACTGTGGTCTTATGTAGCGAACTGGGTGCCGGTCAGTGAACAGTTTCTCCCCTGCATGCAGCCCTTAGTGACTTGTTTTTATTTTTTATTTACATCTTAAATAATGGCGGTCAAGCATCTAGTCCTGTGCGGCTTGTTTTAAATTTCTCACACTGTTTGTGATCTCCCTCCTCCCTCTCTCCCCCCGCCCTTCCCTCCTAGTATTTACCCCACAGGACAAATGTTATCACCATCTCTGACGGTGCCAGAGACTCTCGAGCAGATTGTAACATTTGGGCCGAGCAGGCAGTAGCCCTCCCTCGGGAAACTGAGCCCCTTCTCTGAGCCACAGGCCCGACCCTCCACAACCCCCCCCCCACACACACACACAACCCCCCACACACACACAACCCCCCACACACACACAACCCCCCCACACACACAACCCCCCACACACACACAACCCCCACACAACCCCCACACACACACAACCCCCCCACACACACACAACCCCCCACACACCCACACCCCCAATCCCCCACAAACACAAACACACAACCACACACACGCAAATCCCCACACAGCACCCCACATACAACCCCACATACAACCCCACATACAACCCCACACACACAACCCCACACACACAACCCCACACACACAACCCCACACACACAACCCAACACACACAACCCCACACACACAACCCCACACACACAACCACACACACACACACACACACCACACACATACACCACACACACAACACCCCCCCACACACACAACCCCCCCATACACACAACCCCCCCATACACACACAACCCCCCCATACACACACAACCCCCCACACACACACAACCCCCCCACACACACAACCCCCCCACACACACAACCCCCAGACACACAACCCCCCAACACACACACAACCCCCCCCCACACACACAACCCCCCCCCCACACACACACAACCCCCCCCACACACACACAACCCTACACACACACAACCCCACACACACACAACTCCACAAACAACCCCACACACACACAACCACACCCACACACAATCCCCCACCCACAACCCCCCCACACACACACAACCCCACACACACCCACGCACACCCGCGCGCGCACACACACACACACACACATACAACCCCACGCACACATACAACCCCACACACACACAACCACACACCAGAATAGAATAGCATAGCATAGCATAACAAAACAAAGCATAGCAAGGCATATCATAACAAAACACAACATAGCGCAGGATAACAAAACCTAGCATAGCATAACACAACAAAACATTGCATAGCATAACAAAACATAGCATAACACAACAAAGCATAGCATAACAGAACATAACAAAACAAAACAGCACAGCATAAAAAAGCACAGCAAAACAAAACATAGCATAGCATAACAAAGCACAGCATAATAAAACATAGCATAGCATAACAAAACACAACAAAACATAGCATAACAAAACAAAACAAAGTATGGCATATCATAACAAAACACAACAAAACATAGCATAACAACTATCGTACTCACTATCTATCGCCCTCCCTCTAACTATCTATCGCCCTCCCTCTAACTATCTTATCGCCCTCCCTCTAACTATCTATTGCCCTCACTCTATCTATCTATCGCATCACCACAGCATCACTCTGGGGCACCACAACATCACTATGCACTACCACAGCATCACTGAACGCCACAGCATCACTCGTCGCCACCACATCACTCAGCGCCACTACAGCATCAATCTGTGCAACCATTCAGCAACAACTGGTTCAAATATGTTCTCACAATGTTTCAAGCTTTATTACAAATGTCACAAAAATATGTTAATATTTCACTTATGTTCTTGGATTTTCGTCACAATAAAATACACTGAAGATAATCTTCACAAAAGTTATTTACAAAAGTTTAAGCTATTGCCATTATAAATTACAATTACTTTTATTTAAGTATTCATTCTCAAAAAAATTTTAAAAGCCATTGTTATTTGTAATATCAATACATCTAAGTCACGTAAATACAACACATATTGCATTACAAATGCTATAGGTGTCACATTTGCGAAAGTTATAACTATTGGCATTGTAAATGACAAAGCTATTAATTTCGCTATTTTCAAAACCAACACATAAATAAAAAATGTGTCATTTACAATACCAATAGCTCAAACTTTCCTAATGCGAGACCTATTGCATTGCAAATGCTTGTGCTTTTTGAGTGCATCTCCAGCATATGACTTGCACTTGGCTAATTCAGGTTTGACTTTCTACTTGACTGCAGTCTCCCTGTACATGTGCTATAACACGGTCAAAAACTTGATGAAAAGCTATAAAGTGATGTTTAACTAATTTGAGGTTGATTCCTTGTGTGGTCAACGGTGTAGCCATTTTCCAACTTTTATGGTCTGAAATTTATCACTCTGAAGTTCAGGTTTTAGTAAAATCTAACTCTGGAAAAGTTGAGGACAGTGTGCTTGGACCTTCATATTCACAAGTTAGTTACTTGGTAGTTTGTTCTTATTTAAAGACAAGATGCTCATAAGAACTTGTCCTCCTTTTTGGCTAAGGAATTTCCACGTTTCCTTTTCAGTCGGTCTTTCAAATAGTCATTGGTTTTTCACCGGCTGTAAGGTGAGACTTAACCCACTACACCCGGAATGCACCGTTGATATCTACAGGGTTATTTACTCTTTGGTGCAATTGGAAAGCCGTAAACGGGAAATGGAGCAAGGGGAAATAAAGATCCGGATTCTTCATCACTGCATAAAACACCAATATAATATAACAAATGGTCATGAGGCTGATTATCTAAAAAGAGTTTGTGCCAGAGGGTAAGTTGGTATTACTCCCCCATTTAGATTGATTCCTCTCCTGCAGACATTGAAAGGTTGACAGGCTTCAGGGTAACAGTCATTGATTTAGTTTGACAGCAAGCGATAGTGTTTTCTCAGAATTTTTAACATATTTTAACAATGAGTCAATCTCTGAATCCTTCACCAAAACAGATTTCAGGCCCTCTGTGTTATTGCTGCGAGTCATCGATTCAGTGAGCTTGTTGTGACTGATGAGGGATAGTTTGTTCAGTGGTAGAGGTGATTTGATTGCACCTCAAAGGTGGTTTTGGGTAAGGGACTTCACTGGAGACAGGCTGCCCCAGTCAGCATCCCCAAAGTCTCACTCAATCAACTCGTTTCATCATCTGGACTGATGATCTAGATATGATAAAAGCCCTTTTGCAACAGTGTCAGGCCAATAATCATTAGTGTGATTAGCCAGTCAAGGGCCATGAATCTCGCAACTAGAGCTGGCAATACTATTTGGCAGAACAAGCAAATTCCTCATTTTTTAAAATTTGTCTCTGGAGTGAGATCTGGTACAAAATGTGCCCATATTCATTCTGGAGGTCAAGCTGAGAAACTGATGGATTTTGGGTGTTTTTCTTAGTTTGTGTCCCTATGAGGGGTTCTCCCTGGAGACCGAGATTCAGAGAAACCTCAGGAACGGGGTATTTCATCTGTGTCTCCCTGGACAGGTTTACTACCGGGAGAAAGGCTTAAATTAAACAAACCAAAGAGTTTGCAATCAGTGTGGCCTTTTTTTCCTTCCATGGTATGTAGAATCAATTTTTGCAGAATTGTCGCAATTCAGTTTCACTTTGGTGGAAACCAACACTGCAAAAACAAGACCCCTTCCATGTTGGCCTCAGTGCCACTGTATGGGTCTTTGCTAAGATCTTGGCTCTAGAGACAACCTTGCTGTGAGAGCAGAATGTCTTCTGCTGTCCTAACCTACATAATTTTCTCATCTGAGTTATGTCATGGTGGTAGACACATTTTAGTCTAATCCTAACCACCAGGTCCTAATGCAGTGTTGGGTTCTCAGTGGAGAATCCTTGGTTGATCATTCCCTGAGGAATGAGAGCATGTTAGCCTAGTGTAGCCTTGTGCCTTCAGAGGCTTCTAAGACTGCTTACATCCTTCATAGGAGTGATACCGCCTTCAGTTCTCAGCAGGCATTCATTGCATCTTCAATAGAACACTGAGACCTCCTGTTTTTTTTGTTTTGTTTTGTTTTTTACAAAAATGTTTACCATTATTTTAGGTAATACTCATACTAATTACATCTGGTATATATAAATCATTGCTGTGTTGGGGCATCAAAGAATATGAGATGTAAAGCGCTATTTGCCAATTTGGAACCATTTAGCATCTTATTGTCTGCTGCGGAGATCTAGCCATGGACCCATCGTTTTACATATTTTAATTGGAGCAAATCTACAATGTACAGAGTAGTGGGGGGTCACTGAGCATATAAAAGAAAATCAAATACAGCATAATGATTGAGTATCACACTGGACACAGAGAGACCATTTGTGTCCACCTTTCTGTTTGGAAATCCCTCTCCTTTCGTTCACTTCCCTGGTCAGGCTTAATTTATTTATCTGTTTATATGGTGCTAGAATCGACCCCCAAAGAGGTATCTCAGCGCTTAAACGGACCTAAGAAAAAGGCAGTGGTTCTTTAGCAAAATTAAACATCACAGAACAAGAAAGTTTTCTACAAATTTCTGAATGTAAGGTGTTCGGAACCCTGTCTGAGGGAAAGCGGGAGATCATTCCATAGGCGAGGGACTAGATGGGGAAAAAGCTTTCCCTCCTAGCCTGGATTTTTTTACAGAGGGTACTTCCAGAAAGTGTTTACCCCTAGAGTGGAGAGATCTAGGTGGAGCATAAGGTACAAATTTCTCTGCAAGGTATAAAGGGCCTACATTTTGTAGTGCTTTATGAATAGTACAACAGGTTTTGAACTTGATCCGCTGGCGAATAGGAAGCCAATGGAGCTTTACAAGAAGGGGATGAGAAGAGGTTCTTGAAGGAACATTCAAGACCAACCGTGCTGCTGTATTTTGAACTACCTGCAGTCTGTTCAATGAGCTTTCATTGGCCGATATCAACAGACCATTACAATAGTCCAGGCGACTTAGTACTAATGCCTGGACCAGAGTTCTGCGGGTAGAGTCAGGCGGCATAGGGAAAGCTTGACGCAGCACACCTATTACATGGAAACATGAGCCAATTGTCTGGGCAACATGTTCCTTTAATTTAAGCGACCGGTCCAGACGGATACCAAGATTTTTTACTATGAGTTTGGGAGCAGGATAAAGACCCAACTCAGATGGCCACCAATCAGGGGTCCATAGCAGATGGGCTTCTCCAAGGAGCATTACCTTCGTCTTTTCCACATTGCACTGCAGAAAATGATCTACCATCCAATGGGATATAGCTCTCATCCCATTTGAGAAGGCAGACTGAACTGCAACTGTGAATTCATCAAATGGGAAGAGAAGCTGCGTATCGTCGGCATATGATACGGGGATAAAACCCATATTTCCTCAGGAGGTTGGCCAGGGGAGCAACATAGATGTTGAATAATGTAGGGCTCAAGCATGAGCCCTGCGGAACTCCCTTGGTCAGTTCCAGGGGGGCTGAACGATATGCACCCAGGTTAACACTCTGAATTGACTGCGGGGAAGGTATGGCTTCCGCCGGTGTCATCACATACACGTATTAAAAACAAATTGCGCTCCCATGCTTTAGCAAAATCAATTTTCCTTGTCCTCTTTTGGCATCTGGCAGCAATATTATAGTTCCATATTCTGCCCCAAATTTCGGAGGTTTAGATCATTTCCACACTATTTTTATATGTCTCTTTGTCAAAATCAAACACAGGTCTATGAATTGGACCACACACCAACAATGGGCCTGGCCATCCAGAATTACACCCAAATCTGTGTTTCCAACACTTGAGGGGTAACCTGAAATTGTATAACTCCCTCGCAGACTTATTTAAGTCACTGTGTTGTGGTGTATCTTAATTAAAGTAATCTACCATCATAGACCCACCCATGTACAAAAGAAAAAGTGTGGGACAGAGAGAAAGCACCTCACGGTAGCAACACCACGGGGACCGCAGGCTGGTACTCCTCAGCAGGTCCACTTATCATCATTGGTTAGCTTCTCTCTGAAGAAAAGAAATGTGTGTGTTATTGTAAACAAAATCTCAACCCATGAAATCAACCAAAGATAGAAAAATCTAACTGTGAGTGCGCTATCTATGCATGCTATTACAGTGCATGCCCTTTGGACCCCGTGAGAATCTAAACAGATAATCCTCACCTTTAAAAGTTGGTAAAGCTTACTAGCTTAAAATATCTTTATTCAGTGCTGCAAGCTTTCCAAATTAAAAATGGTTCCCTTCAAACCATATTCAATTATTAAGAGCCCGGTCTACGTTTCGGGTTTGGGGATAGATCTCAAGGATTCACATTTCTTGGGTTGTTATTATATTCCTATCTGCGGTTTCATTAATAAATGTAATGATATATAAATGTGTGGCAAGGCTAGAACGGACTCGAATCATGTGATACATTTCCGTCTTAGTTCCCCACATCAAAGGCATGTTGCCCGCGCTTGGAAGAATTTATTGATGTGAAATACGCTCTGTAAGTGAAATAACAATGCATCAATTTAAAATGTGCATTTTGGGAAATTTTAGAGACATTTTCACATACTCTGCATCCACAATTGGCTTTTGAATATCATCTGCCCATTTGTCCCTTAGGGAATCCAAGGGTGTAATAATGTCTTGTCTCAGCACCTGACAAAGCAATGTTATAGATTTGTGTGCCAGTGGTGGAGTTTATAGTATGAATTCCTCGGTGTACAATGGGTTCACTTGTATATGTTTTCAACAGATGCCGTTAGTGCAACATATAGGAAAAACGGTCCTGCAGGAAGGCCAAATCCTGTCCTTGAGTCTTCGTAACTGAGACGTTTACATCTCTGAATAAATCACCTATCCTTGCATTTCCATATTCCATCCATCCATTTCTACTCCAATGACCTGTGTGTGTTAATGCATTGAAATACTATAATGAAATATTTGGTGACTAGGGGACTGATGATCACATTTGCTGTAAGCTCCCTACCCAACAGAGCCTAATCACTTATAAAGATCCTTAGCATTCTAGTCCTTTCCTGTTTGGGTCAAGCAGGAGCTGTGTCAACAGCTGCAGCAACATACCATAGTTCCTCCCTCTCCATTAGTCTGTTCTGCCACTCATCTAGTGACCCTTTAGAGCTGTACTGCAGGGGAATACGTCTCAAAATGGGGCCAATCAACTTTATTTTGGGGGAGTTGACATTTCAGTAACGCCTCTGTCTTTTTTGACCCCAGATTAGATCCATAAGTAGGCTACTTCTCGAAATCTCCCTCTGGTTACCACCACTGGCAGTGCAGCAAAGTAATATAGAATTCTTGGTAACACGACCATTATAGCGATTGCTACTCTCCCAGGCCCTGACACTTGGAGCCTCTTCCAGAAGGCTATCCCAGTGTTCATCTCGTCCAGGGTGGCCACTATGTTGTCTTCCACTAAATCGGTTTCCGATCTATACATTTGAAATCCTAAGTATCTTATTGATGTCTGCTCCCAAGTCAAACCAGTAATGTCTGGCATTAGGAGCTGGGTCTGGTGATTTTGTGAAATAATGCATCCACAGTAGGGGCCCGTGTTTGACCTTATGGTCACAGGTTCAAATCCCGGCATGTCCACTCAGCCTTTCATCCTTTTGGGATCGATAAAACGAGTTCCATTGAGTTGAGTAACAATAAACATCTGTTATTCAGCGCCAAGATGCCTATGGGCGAATGTGCGCTTAGCAAATGCATGTTATGTTATATGGACTTCACCTATTTGGGGTTGTTTAACCTGAAATATTCTACTTTTTGCTAGTTAATTTGTGGCCCCAGTATATCCCGCAATATATTCAGTAGTTGGATTACCTTTTCTATATCCACCCGTTAAGAAATAACAACATGCCTTCCACATACAGGGATATGTAGTGCTTTGTACCTTTTATTAATATTCTCGATTTGCATGCTAGTGGTTTGACTGCGAGGGCGAATAGCGGGTGTGACAGCAGGGCATCCCGGTATTGTGTCCCTTTCTATTGTATACCCTTTCGAAATGACTTAGCCCGTCTTTACCCTGGCCATGGTATATAAAGAGTCTTTCTATTTTTTAAAATCTCGTCCTAGAACTATTTTGTTAATAACAGCATTAACGTATCTCCATTCCAGAATGTTGAATACTTTTTCAATGTCTAACATCATCTGTAAGGATTCCATATGCATAGTTGAGGCGTTAGTCAAGAAATTTATATGTCTCTGTGTATTCCATGCTGTATTTATAGCCAGGTATAAATCTGGACTGATCCGGCTGTATAAGATGAAGCATATAAGGTAGTAGTCTTGTAGCATGCGCCCTACTCAATAGGTGTGCTGATACATCCTCTTGGTCTCAACTGGTGTTGTGTAAGGGGTTCACGAAGGCTTCTGTTGCCATCTGTGGGAGAATCTTGTCCTCCCAAGCAGTTTGATATCCTGAGTCTAGTTTAGGGGGCACTGGTTTATATAAGTTATGTAGAATTTGACCATTAGGCCATCGGATCCCTGTACTTTTCTGCGAGTCAACCCTTTTATTGCTGCTCTTATTTTTGCCAGTTATAGCACTCTTCTGTTGTCAATCTCAGCAAAGGTAAGTCACTCAAGAATTCTGTGAGTTCATCCCCTGGGTCCCTGCATCTATCAGTGTAAAGCGTTTTGTAATGACATGTAAACGTATTTTTTTAATATCCGCTTGTGCGTGAACGCTGTTACCGTGTTTGTTTTTAAGTCCCAGTATTTGCAAGTTGCCCTGATGCGGGTTCACCAGCAAGCCAACAGAGCCCCTGCTTTATCTCTCTTCATGCGGCCATACCACATACTGTTTATAATCAGTGCAGCGTAGCACTTCTATATGCTCAGTTAGCTTTTCCTTCATAGTCATTAGTTCTGCCTGTAAATGTGGGTGCCCTGGTCTTTTCTTTTCTATTTCTTTCAGGGCCTTTTCCTGAACATCAAAATCATGAACTTGTGCCTTCGTACTCCCTCTGCACCACCTAAGTATTGGCCCTGGATTATTGTTCTAAATGCCTCCCGTTTCAGTAGTACTGAAGAGGTGATGCTCTCATTGTCAGTTAAGTGGGTCCATATCCCTTCCACAATTCTTTTATTTAAAGGCCTGGTGTTCCAAAGCTTTAACTTTTAACTTCCAGCTCGGTATTATAGTGCAAATTGTATCCCACGCCAGTTTCATAAAAAGGGGATTATGACTGGACAAAGATCTAGCAAGATATTGGCTATGGCCACCTCTGCATGCATGTCTGTTATACATAAGAATGTGTCTGGTCTAACATGGGGTTCATCTAGGACTGAGAATTATGAATGGCCCTGCTCTGTAGAATGCGCTGCTCTCCACAAATCCATCAAACCGCAAGTCAATGTTATTTGTTAAAGTTCTTGGTGCGTCTGATGGAGGCTGAGGCTGTAAAAAGAGGGTGTGATCTATCCAGTGTCCCATCCGCCACACAATTGAAATGACCTCCAGTTAAAACTGATTGTGACAGCGAGGTATCTGCTTGTATGTTTACGGAACTCTGACCCAGAATTAAGTCTATGAATGATTTAGCACTGTGTCCTGTGAACCTGCGGTGCTCTAAGGGCAATGGAGGTGGCCCCTTCCATCTGTGCTCTGGTTCCCAAGCGAGCGGCTCTATGCACTGACCGAGGCCGGCTGACCCAGGTCACCAGAAGCTCCTTTGTACTGTGCTTGGCTCAGAGGGTGACTTTCAATAGATCACAGTGAGGTAGCCAGAAAATCCAGATAAGATTGTCAAAGCTGACTTACTGTGGATTCGAAAGAATGACCTCAGGTGAAGATGTTCAACTAGGGAACAGAAGGAGCTTATCAACCCCACAGGTAGAGCTCATGCAGTATTGTAGACTCATTTTTGTATGGAACCGTATCCTGGGCTGTTTTTAAATGCTTATCGTGGTTTTATTGAGCCTATTTAGGCTTAATGAGGTCCATTGTCTTTATGGTTTGCAATTCCTCTGAGCCTAATAAACACCCTGTCCCTTGTGGATGTGATCATTCCTCTCCCCAGACACTATGAACCTTATGTTTCATAGATATTATAAAATGCTACACAAGATTGTTTGTTGCTCCTGCTAACGTGGTTGAAGTTACACAAGTGTGCCCTGCCCTGATGTATTTGCAACTATTACCAGATATTTGTTTTTATGTTGCAAGTTTTTAGCAGCTACTGTCAAATTAAGGAAACTACTGATCTGATTATGTTCGAATGCACTTATCCTTTTTATTCCTTTTCTATATCTGTTATGTATTTGTTGTAAATTTTAGCATGGATTTCCCATCTTCTTTACCGGTTTTAAATGTTTTATGCACTCATAGGGTTATGATCTTATTAACCTAATAAAGTTTAATTGCTGATGATCCCGATTGAGGCATGAAGGGCACTATTAAGTCCCATTTCTCCTTAGCTATTGCCCTAAAACACACGTGAACCCACACTGATTGGTTTCTTTTTTCACGAAGGGAACTGGTGAGGGTACTCATACGTGTGGGATAGGGAGTTTCAGAATATCTCAAACAATGCCAAATGCACAGTACCGTAAAACCCCTCTAAATTGGCAGCATCAAGACCAATATTCCAGTCTCGTCATTAGTTGTCAGAGTACCCACAAGGTTGATCATTGAAAAAAGCCAATGCATTATGAGCAGCAGTCACCAGCATGGTAATTAAATTTGTATCCTTCATCTACACTCAAAATTCCTAGAATATAGTCTTTCTGTCTACTGTCTAAAGCAGAAAATATAGCTATGAAATGTATGTCATTCTTTGGAAGAAACTCTCTTTTCACCCATCTTTGCTGCAGTGGTAATACCTTGTTTAGGAAGATAGGCAAGTCTTTTAATGGCTGCGTGATAGTGTCCTACATGTCAGTCAGCCACTGACCCCACATTCATCCTCAGTCTTTTAGCTGTCCGAGGTTGGTAGTTAGAGTACTGTTTTTTTTTTAAACAAATTAAATAACGCGGTTAGTTGCAGCATAACGAAATGGTAAGACTGCAGAAATGAGCACTATATAAATGTATTCTCTATTGTGCTGCGCCAGAAATAAATCAAAAGTAAGTTCGATTAATTCGCCTCTGAGAACTATGTTCTCTTTCTGTAAAGGGCAAGACTGAGACTGGGCCGGTGGTACTTCTGAACGTCTGCCTGAGTCCATTCTGCAAAACATAACTCACAATTTATTTTGTCTTGTTTCAAATCTTTCTATTGTTTGAGAATGAAAGCAAGCCTGTTTAAGAATGCTCGCAAAGCATACCTGTGTTTTTTTTTCATTATGGAATAGTAGGTTAGCTATTGCCTATTGCAACTTGTTCAATGCTGGAACATAAACAGCAGCCTGCTGAAGGCACTTTTTCCTGCTGTCGCCTCCATCTCTGGTTGATGCTGCAATCTGCTGTGACCCGTGCCTCGATAGACCTGGTGCGAAGTACTTCTCTGACCTGTAGTGCAATACCTGTATTTTTATAGGATCTGATTGTCAATCTTATCTTATATTTTGAAAACAGTGATGGAGGAAATAAACACTAAATCATCAATTAGGCAATAATGGCATCACATGCATCAGTGCAATTATTCTATTGATAGGATATATTTAAAATGTATAAACCATCCTGGAGAGCAGCTGTATAGGGTGCAGATATTTATAATATTTCTACATATCTAAAACATTGCACTCAATGAAAGAAGTGAAAGTGACAGAACAAGGCCAGGAATGGAAGTAGAAGAGTCTGAAAGGATGGAAATAGAAAAGTCTAAACGGAAACCTTCACTGTTTTCATGACAAGCTATGGGGCGTGGAAAGCAGAAAAACATATGCAGTCCCAAGGAGTATGAAAGAAAAAAGTAGTTCCCTAAATGTAAACTGGAAGGATACAATTCATGCAATCAGAAACATTGTAAAACAGCTGTTCTCCAGCAGAAGGACAAACACAAAAAGGGGAATGAAAGCCATCAAATAAATAACAAGCAAACAAATGAGGTAAACAAGAAAGCAAACCAACCATGAGCAATGGGCTATCCCAAATCCCACTGCAAGTATTTGTATTGAGCAAGTAGGACTTTTGAAAGCAGACAGCTGAAGCTGTCTGTAGGCGAGAACAAAACAGCACTAATCACATGATCTACTAATGGCTTTCCAGGCAAACCGTACTATAAATGTACATACTTATTTCTCTGTCTTTTGCTTCAAAGTCAGTGACAGAATGTAAATAGAGACACATGGAGGGTCAAAATTACTTTTTAATAATGAGACTTTCATTCAAAAAGTATTTTGACCTCTTATAAGACTTCATTTTAAGTCATAAAGTAAGAAACAATTTGAGTGGCATGGGTTGAATGCTTTTTCTTGTATTATTCTTTACAAATTATTGAAGTTAAAAAATAGTAGCATCCATCATTATCAAACTTAGATTTCAACTTCATGCGAAAAAAGTCCTGAGCTTATGGCAAATCTAGAACTCAAATCATAACAGAGCATGCAACAAAGAAGGCTAACAAAGTCCACAGTTGTTGACCATAGACTCTTCACAGCCTTTCCTCTAGGGGTTTTGTTTCCGTTGTGAAAATCTAATGTACTTTGGGTGGCAGCGGTGTTGATATGTGCCGTTCTTAGTAAGCGGTTATCTTCATGAAAGCACCCCATCACAGCCATGTGCCCTGACAGTTTTAACCAAGAGGTCAGAAGGCGAGTGGTCATAGTAAAGAAGTTTCCTTCTACCAGTCAGAGTGGTGTGTTGAAACATTTCAGTCAATTGGTTATTCGACTTAAGAAAATCCAACATTTCTATTCCCTTTACAAACTAGCATCTGAATGTAAACATCCCTCCCTAAATGATGGATGAAGGACTTGCATTTTCTCTGACTGCTCTACCTCATGTTTTGTTCCATAGATGCCTTTAAATACCTGTGCCACAGATGTGCACCTTGTACACCTTTCAAAACACCCTGTAGATCGCCGTGCCTTGTCCTGATTCTCCACTGGTTTCCTTGCAGATCTGTCAAAACATACTGCGGCTCTGCTTACAAGAAGTCTTTGAGTTCCGCTTCATGCAGACCGATCCAAACTGGTCCAATTTCTTTTACGACGCAGAAACACATAAGGTGGGTTTGTTTGTATGTACAGGCAATTTATAATAGTTTTATTTAAAGTAAAATTCTCTTGGTGTAGGTTTAGTCTGTTCTTTCAGTTATTGCCATGAACACCCACCCTCATTAATATATAGAGACACCTGTTAGTATCTTTATTCTGTGGTTCCATCTTGTGCTTGTCTTGTTCTGGCGGTCATTCACTGAGCACCACCCCGTTTAAGTGCATACAGATGAGTCTGTAATGGTAGAGTTGGGGAGGGCGTTATGCAGTGGATGCTTGAAGTGCCAGCACTGTGCTCTAGCAGCAGAAACATAGTGAACTTCAGCTTTCCCTGCTTTATGTCTGACACTAATCTGTGAATCACTACTGCCAGCAGCACAATTCTAGTTTACATAGAAGGCTAAAGTGTCTCCACGTGTATATTTGCCTTTTATGCAGGTTTCGCTACTGGATTTTGGAGCGAGTCGGGAATTCGGCAAGGAGTTTACAGATGACTATATTGAGGTAGGCTGGGAACTACCTAAAAATGAAAACTGATGTAAATTGGGGAAGCAGAAAAAAAAGATTTGTCGGCAAGTAGACTGCATGCATCTGGATATAGTGTTTAATCAAAGAATTTATTTATGTAGGTCTTGTGTCACTGGCTCTCCAGGGATATTTAAATTTCAGTACATCACTTAAGAGCGTTTCTAAAATGATGCATTTAGAAGCGGTTAATATTGAATAAGTTTTGAATTTTCATTCCTGTTTGTTTAAAGTATTAAGATTGCTGTGATATTAAATTATATATCACTAGATTTTGAAATATTTATCCTTACTATACCTAATTGATTTAGGTTACTGTCCCAGCCTTTTATACCTTTCATTTCATTGTATGATTCCTTGAAGCAATCAGCAAGCACTATGTAACACCTTCAAGTTCTCCAATGCTTAAGTCGATTACCACCCTTGGTGTTCCCTAGACATTCTGCTGAGGCACAAACTAGTTAATTTTTTAAGGGGACGTTTGTGAAGGAATGCCCCTCTGCCAGCAGCTGCTAAACTTACTCCAAACTAATTTCATGGATCCCTTCACCCAGATACTAGGAGATTTTTCATTTACCACCCAATTCTAATCAGTCTTCTGATATAAAAAAAAAAGACGATTCTACACTTCTTATTATATTTCCAGGCATCCATTATCATCCAGATCATGCTTAATGCTTGTACAATGCAATATAAATGATTTCTTGTCTAAATCTTGGTCTTCCTGAGTTTGCCTGTTTTCTGCTGAGCAGTGGGCAAAAGGGGCTTATCCACAAATAAGCAACTAAATAAGTAATCGTAGATTAGCTGTAAAGACCCGTCCATATCAGATAGTAATTTGCTCAAACTACACAAATGTTGTACTGACTTTCCTCTGGCTTGATTTCTACATTGCTGGTGCTGCCAAACTGTACCCCTGTGAGAGGAAAACCAATGATTACTCAGGGTAGATAGTTTATAGATTTAGGTTTTGTTGTAACATGACTGGATTATTGTCTTTTGTGTTACACTACGCACTATTCAACCTTAGTTATGAAGTGAGCGCTAAACATTTACGCCTTGTGCCTGTGTCATTTGTGTTGTGATGCCTTTTGTCCACCTGCTGTTTGTAATGTTTTCCTTTTATCAATAATCTGATGATTATTAAAGTTATGATTATGCATTGTTAAAAATCAAGGGTGCTTTCAGCTATAAGGGTTGATACTTTACAACATATTTCTAAATGTGTGTTTTCCTTACCTCTGGGCTGTCTGTTTTTCTTAAATGCCTATTCATTGTGATCCTCTGTGTAACTTCCTCCCCCTCCCCACTAGTTCTTTTCGGAGATTTTAAGAGGTGATGTTGTTGCGTGTGATATATGGCTAAAAGAAGGGAATCCTCTAGTCACAGCTGTGTTGTAGGACAAGAATGGGGAAGAGAATCTGCTCAGGTAGTTGGTATTACTTTCTCTTGTGCCACTCTGTTTTGGGTTTCTAGAAACCATGATCTCTGCAATTTGCAATCTCTGCAGGTGGTGAAAGCAGCAGCTGATGGGGACAGGGCAAAAGTCCTCCAGAAATCTCGAGACCTCAAATTCCTTACTGGGTTTGAGACCAAGGTAAGTTTCCTTTGGAAAATGCAATTATCTTGGACACATGCTTACTCAGGAGTATCATTAATTCAAGAAAGAACATGGGACATGATGTTTGGTAACATTAGGTTTGTGTCATATGTAGCTGTAGATACACAGGCTGTGTTTACTCCAGTTTTCTAGTGTTGGGCTCGGACGTGTGCAAGTTGTTTTTCTTTGAAGTAGTCTTAGTCACATCATATAGTTTTTCCACCTAATGTTGGTATTGCACATGGGCAACGGCTTCATTGTTGAATTCTTTTCTCCACTGTTTGGTTTAGACTAGTCTCACTGAGCTCCAGGTCGGTGCCCCATGGTGTTATCGCTGGGCCTGTTAATCTTCTTGGCTCGTCGGTGTAAGCAATCGTAGTATCTCCTCTTTTTTTCGAAGCTTCGCACATCCATCGTTCTACTCCGCGACCAAGACCTTTCCTCAGTCCGTTCAGGACTTCGCCTATCCAGGGCTCCATCTACAGTTCGACTTCCGAGCATGTTCCATACATGATGGAATGAACTCCATTCAGGTATCACCCCAAATATCAGTGGACAGACCTCCATCAGGTGTGTAATCTTTGTCCTCGGAGCATGACTATACATCCTGTTCTCCACCCCATCCGTAATAAATAGACCTTGTGTTACCAACGGACTTGACACACTGCATCCGCTTCCATGGCACACCACCAGGGCAATAACACTCTGAATGTCTTTGATGAACAGGACATCGAAGCCGAACCGCAGCCAGTGACTTCCATCATGGAAGGTCAAGTCACCTTGAAAGAGAGTTAGGCTCTGAAGCCGAAGTGGAAGGAGTGGCCACGTCCCCATTGTCATCCATTTAAGTCTGCTGCCATGAGCAAAAAATGTACAACCTCCTCCACATCCCCAGCACAGTACAGAGGCCAAGCATCACTTTTGAGAGGGCGAGCTTTGAACCCAGAAGCCTGCCAGGGGGCTTCCTCTCCACCACTGCCAGAAGGCCATGGTATCCTCATTTGCCTTCCTCTCCACCTTTCCCTTGCCCCCGTCACCACTAACACTTGCTGACCCCTCATTTCACTCTCCACAGGGTGTCACCTCAATCTGGGTTTGGTGGAGACAGTCCTGGGTCCTTCTGTTACCCTTACAACATACCCTTAGACTCACACCATCAAGATGACCCATGGGGGGACTATGACATCAACCCTCTCCCCACCCACCAGAGTCTTCCCTGCCCGACAACACTATCTCCTACCATGAGGTCCTCCAACGGGCGACCACATACCGTGGCCAAGTGCATTACTGGCATTAGGAGGAGTCACTATACCTCATGATTCAAGATTTCTTTGAACAAAAATAACTTGCACTTGTCCAAGCCCAACACTAGATGTCAGGACTATCATGTGGATCTAACGCACAACATGCCACGAACAAATGCTTACAGGGTAAGTCACATTTTCCTTACCTAATTTATTGGACCCCCAAACAATTTTTCTATTTGTGCGATCTCTGGTCTAAAACAAAATTGAGGAGATTTGTGATTTTTTTTTATATCAGTTTGGGGTGGATACTAGGAGGATTGAGAAGTGAGCCACCAATTGAAGCAAGGTACGTCCAAGAAATTACAGGAGAAAATCTTACAATACTCCTGCTAGGATCCTTTACTTAATGGGTCTGCTTTTATTTTCTACCCATAAAGAATATAAGCAAAAAGAAATACACTTATTATAAGCTGACACAACTCTAATAAGATGGTAGCGTTTGAATTAAAGTATGAGGATAGAGAGACCATGTGGTATTTGTCTCTTTGTATATGTTTCTTCTGTTCCATGTATTTATCAGTGGCCATGTTGAAGCAGTAAACTCACAGTAGGGGCCTACTAGGGATTTATCGAGAAGTTGATTAAGATGCTGGCTGAGTCCATACGTATCGAAGGGCCCAATCTGTTCAGAGAAATACAATGAGCATACATTCTCATTTTTGTAAGAGTGCTCACTGTTAGGTAGGCCATAAAGGACACTAGTCTAATAATTAAAAGGTTAACTTCAAGAATCTTAAGCACCAGGATGTGAGTAGAGATCAATATAATGAACAACTGTTCGAGGGCATGTCCTAACTTCCGCAATAGACCACATAATTACGTTAATGGCATGATGAAGAGCCAAGACATATAGAAAGGGTCATTAAATGTTGCTAATCAATTGTTTGAATGGTACAATATTGTTATTTGACCTCACAAGGCTGCACCCACTTGTGACTTGAATAAATATCAACATATTTATCAACAGGTGTTCGAAGAGGCGCACGTCGATGCTGTGATGATCTTAGGAGAGCCCTTCGCTGCCAATGAGCCTTTCGACTTCGGCAAGCAGAGCACAGCCCGGCGCATCCACAACTTGGTGCCAGTAATGCTGAAGCACCGTCTCACTCCACCTCCTGAGGAGTCCTACTCGCTCCATCGCAAAATGGCTGGTTCGTTCCTCATCTGCGCCAAGCTCAAGGGTGTCTTCTCCTGCAGTGAGATGTTTGAGGAGCTCTACAGGAAATACTGGGAGCGGGAGAGGCAGAATCCCATGCCCAGCCCTACTGCTCTAGCGGGAAATCAGTAGAAGACACTCCCTCTCTACAGGATTATGTTTCAACCGGGTGCAAGGACCCAGAGATGTGTGTAACAATATGTAAAGATAAATGAAACACATTTTATAAAAAGAAATATGTATATAATTTAATTGTTGTCTTGGATAATTATACTTTATGAACTGCTTCTGCGCTTCCTGCCCTGAAGCGAATCCTGTCCTAAGCTGTGGGTATTTCCGTCATTAAGAATAGAGCTGCTTCCTACATGTATGAAAAGGATGCCCTCTGTTCACGAACTAAATCACAAGGGCTTTGTCCAAGGTTGCTTCCTGGAAGGAAGGTTGTGGCATATTGTTGAAGTCATTTCTGCTTGAAAAATTGTCTTCGAGGCCCCATTAGTGTGCAGCCGTTCACCCGTGAGGAAAAGCCTCTTAGAAAATTAGACTGATCGTTGAGGTTCGAAAATAGAAAACTGGGGGCATCCTGCGAAGGGTGAGCTTGATGGAATGGGTTAGAAGTGTTGCAAGGATTTGTTAAACTTTCTAGCCGTCACAACAGTGTTACAAAGAAACAATAGTTGAAAACAAATATTCCTCCCATGATAGGAAATATTCTATTTACCAGCTTCGTAAGAGTCCTAAGGTGTATATAAAGGTGGTTTATTACTTTATTAAAACATCACCCCCACTTTAACTCTATGATTGTCGGAGATGTTTGCAGAAACTGGTCGAAAGACTGAGGAAAAGGACTGACTTTCAGCTTCGCACACCTAGCTTCCAGATAGGACGCTAAGTTATGAACGGAGGTCCGCATTGAAGCAAAGCCTGCACTTCAGTCGAAGGAGAGATGGGAGTTGAGGGAAACTCCTGATAGTTCAAGTTCAAGTTCAGTAATTTGTATAGCGCACTACTCACCCAGAGGGTCTCAAGGCGCTTGAGGGAGGGGGGGTGCGTTACTTATCGAATAACCAGGTTTTGAGTTGCTTTCTGAAGGAGAGGTGGTTCTGTGTAAGTCGGAGGTGAGTGGGGAGAGAATTCCAGGTTTTGGCCGCTAAGTAGGAGAAGGATCTTCCACCCATAGTGGATCTGTGGATGCGGGGAATTGTGGCGAGGGCTTGATTGGATGATCGCAGTTGGGGGGTGGGTGTGTAGAAGGACAGTCTTGTGTTGAGGCATTCGGGTCCTAGGTCGTAGATGGCCTTGTGTGCGTGGGTGAGGAGGCGGAACGTTATTCTCTTGTTGACGGGGAGCCAGTGGAGATCCTTCAAGTGGGCGGAAATGTGAGCATGACTGGGAATTCCCAGTATGAGTCTGGCTGAGGCGTTTTGGATACGTTGTAGTTTTTTCTGTAGTTTGGCTGTGGTCCCGGCGTACAGGGTATTTCCATAGTCCAGTCGGCTGGTGGCCAGTGCGTGGGTGACTGTCTTTCTTGTTTCGGTCGGATCCAGCGGAAGATTTTTTTGAGCATGCGTAGGATGTTGAAGCATGATGATGTAACGGCGTTGACTTGTCTGGTCATTGAGAGGGAGGAGTCTAGGATGAAGCCCAGGTTACGTGCGTGATCGGTAGGTATGTGTGCTGTACCTAGGGCAGGTGGCCACCACGAGTCGTCCCAGGCAGAGGGGGAAGATCCTAAGATGAGGACTTCCGTTTTGTCCGAGTTGAGTTTAAGACGCATGTTTTTCATCCATTCGGCAACTTCTTTCATTCCTTCGTGTAGACTGGTTTTGGCGGTATTTGGGTCTTTGGTGAGGCAAAGGATTAGCTGGGTGTCGTCAGCGTAGGAGATGATGTTGAGGTTGTGTTGTCGCGCGAGTGATGCGAGGGGACTCATGTATACGTTGAAGAGGGTGGGGCTGAGTGAAAATCCTTGTGGTACACCACAGATGACTTCGGTGGCCTCTGATTTGAATGGGGGTAGGCGGACTCTGAGTTCTTCCAGCGAGGAATGAGATAATCCAATCCAAAGCTTTTCCTTGTATTCCGATGTTGTTAAGGCGTTGTATGAGTGTGCTATGACATACTGTGTCGAAGGCGGCGGAGAGGTCAAGTAAGATGAGGGCAACTGTTTTTCCGTTGTCCAGTAGTTTTCTGATGTCGTCTGTAGCTGCGATGAGGGCGGTTTCGGTGCTGTGTTTGGCTCGGAATCCGGACTGTGAAGGGTCGTGGGAGTTGTTGAATTCAAGGAAGGCAGCAAGTTGAATGTTGACGGCTTTCTTGATGACTTTGGCCGGGAAGGGGAGGAGTGAGATGGGGCGGTAGTTCTTAAGTTTGGAGGGGTCCGCTGTGGGTTTCTTCAGAAGGGCGCTGAGTTCGGCGTGTTTCCATCTTTCCGGGAAGGTGGCGGAGTTGAAGGAACAGTTGATGACATCGCGGAGATGGGGTGCGATGATGGAGTCTGCTTTGTTGAAAATGTGGTGGGGGCAAGGGTCAGTTGGCGATCCCGAGTGGATGGAGTTCATAAGGCGGATGGTGTCTTCAGTCGTGATTGGGTTCCAGTCGCAAAGGTTGTGAGAGCGTTGTTTAGGTTCGCATTTGGGTGGGGTAGGTTGTTCTTCGGACAGGTTTACAAAGCTGTTATGAATGTTGGCTATTTTGTTGTGGAAGAAAGATGATAGGGAGTCGCAGAGGTTCTGGGAAGGAGTGATGTCGTTGTTGCCGGTGGTGGGGTTGGTAAATTCTTTGACGATGTTGAATAGTTCCTTGCTGTTGTGGGCATTGTTGTCGAGTCGATCCTTGAATGCCGATTTCTTGGAGGAGCGGATCAATTGGTGGTGTTTGCGGATCGAGTCCTTGAAGGTGATCAGATTGTCAGTGGTTGGGTTTTTTCTCCAAGTTTTCTCGAGGGTACGGCATAACTTCTTGGATTTCTTAAGGTCATTGCTGAACCAAGGGGCCTTTTTGTTTCCTGGTTTAATCTGACGGTGTTTAAAGGGTGCTAATTCGTCAGCGCAGCGGGTGATCCATTGTGTGAGATTAGTGGCAGCTTGGTTTGGGTCCAATGGTATGGCGGGGGGTTTTGGTTAAGTGATGTGAAGAGTTGGTCAGTGGTGATTTTGTTCCAATTTCTTCGAGGAATAGGATGAGGCGGGATGTGGGTCGTGGTCTTTTGGAAGCTGAAATGGACGCAGATGTGGTCCGTCCAATGGAGAGTTGTGGTGCGATCGAAAGAGATGTGTTTGCTGGAGGTGAAAATAGGATCGAGCGTGTGTCCGGCTAAGTGGGTGGGGGTGTCAACAAGTTGATTGAGTCCGAGGTTGGCCAGGTTGTCCAGAATGGTGATGGTATTGTTGTCATTTTTGATTTCCAGGTGGAAGTTGAGGTCTCCTAGTAGAATGTAATTCTCGGAGGTGAGGGCATGTGGGCTGATGAAGTCGGTGATGTCTTCGTTGAATTGGGTGCGGGATCCTGGTGGTCTGTAGATGAGGGTGCCTCTAAGTGTGGTTCTGGGATCGGCGTGGATCTAGAAGTGAAGGTGTTCGGCGGTAGCGAGGTTGTCGTCGGAACTGGTAGTGATTCGGATGGTGTTCTTATGAACGATGGCGATGCCTCCTTCTGTTTGGTTGATGCGGTCCTTTCGGATGATCTTGAAGGTGTCCGGGATGGCTATGGCGATGTCGGGTGCTGATGAGGCGTTCATCCAGGTTTCTGTAAGGAAGGCGACGTCCGGAGATGTAGTGTCGAGTAGGTCCCAGAGTTCGGTGGCATGTCTGTGGACCGAGCGGGTGTTCAGCAGGATGCATTTCAGGTGGTTAGAATCGGAGTTGTGTTTGGGGGGGGGGGGTTCGGCATGGGTCCTGATGCCAGCAGACTTGCATGAGTGGCAGGAGAAAGGACCGTGGGTGTATCCTGGGGTAGCGACGCAACATTGTGGCTTGCGGCCGGGGTTGAGGGCATGGAGAGTAGCGGCGGCATAAGTAATGCGGGTGGAATGGCTTTTGCGGGGCCAGGGGGTCTGGCGCTGGGCGCGGTCCAGGCGTAGACGGGCTTACCTTTGGCGCACCATCGGCGCGCATGGCGCGTGAACGCTGCGCGTAAAGGCATCTGTCATATGTAGATAGTGTGGGGGGGGGTGAGGGGGGGTCAGCTGGGAGGCGGGAGCGGGGTGGAGCTACGGGTTGCGAAGCACAACAACAACAAAATGGCTGCACCAGTTCAAAAGCGAAACTGGGCGAGACTGGGCCACAATCAAAGGCACAATCGAGCAGAAATGCTTTTAAAGTATAATAATGGTAGCAGGATTATGCGCGACTATCAATGAGCAGCACTGAATATTTAAATGGCACAAAGCAGGCAGTGACGGCAATGCGGGGGTGAGATAGTGCAATGCGAGGCTGTGGAGCGAGCGGAGCGCAGACGCGTTAGTGAGAGGCGGCTGGCAGGCGCTACGATACCGCTAGTCCGCTTCAAGGCACTCAGCTGGTCACCAGTCCTTGTGAGCGTGGGGGAGCGACCTCCTCGTGACTCAAGTGTTTCTTTGAAGTCCACTTTACTTGGGAGGGGACAGCCAGGGGAGGAAACCTCTGGTACTGCCAGGGACTGATAGAAAACCCTGTACTTGTAGTTGCGCTCAAGCCCATCGCCAAGTCAGGCTACTTTCAATATCTGCTGGCAGTCTGGTCCATCCAGCCAACTCCTGGGTCTGATGTACCATTAATGTCGAGAAACCTTCCAACAAGGCTGCACTACTGCTTTTGGCTGGCCCAAGTGGGAGCTTTAGCGGGAAATAGGTTTTTGCCTACTGCGATGAGGCAAGATGGGTGATAGAGCCTCCTTTGCTTCTTCTTGCTGTGATGCTTTCTGCTCGCTGACCAGGTTATCCCTTATACCCCCCACAGCAGAGCACATCAGCTGGCCTCAACCGCAGGGGCAAGGAATAGCCAGGAAATTGACTTATCTAATGACCACGTCACGGACTACCCATAGGAGGAGCCAAGCTTTTGCACAACACTCATGGTTGAAGTCTCAGAAGGCACCAGAGCCAAGTGAGCCTTGGTTAATTGGCCAACATGCTAGAAAGGACACTTACTTGGTGTTCGGTGCCCGCAGTTTGCACACCTAAAAGATAAACTATCTCGGTCCCATGATGCAGGCTGGCTTCAGACCACGGCACCCATTTGCTGAACAAGGCTTGTGCTGAAAAAATTGAATCATCCGAGCAGAAGAGGGTTCTGTTGATAGAGGGCCATTGGCCACTGGTATTTGGCGCCCAGTCTCTTGACCGAGCACCCGGTTCTTGTTGAACAATGTTGGTTTTTTTCCACTAGAATGGTTCAAAAACCAAAAAGCCCTTGGAATATTACAGATACCTAATAATATTCATTCCTTCTCTGGAAATCGTAGTCCGTCTTCTCCAGTGGCTTGCTGGTATACATTCACCTGGCAGCCATTTGATCCGGTGTACGAATGGGTGAAACAAGGTACCCCCTGAAGAAATTGCCTATCAGAAAGGCAATAGAACATGTCTGGCGTTCTATTTAAAATGGTCTAATACATGGTATGTTATTTTAATCATGAGTGCGGGCATTATTGAAAACTAAATTGCTGGAGGCCCAATGCAACTCATTTTTATTCCTTTTTTTCTTGGGAGAAAGAATCTTCTCCCCCTTAGGGGACCTCAGGGAGTGGATAGAGATGTATTTTATATAACACATACCATTCGATTATCTATACACACATAAACACAACATTCTTCTTGAATTTGTTCGGGTATTGGTTCCCTCCATTGCAGAGGTGAGGTGATTATGATGCTATGTGAAAAAATTGGGAAGAATATGCCAAATGTTCCTTGGTTGTTGCTTACGTGAGGCCCTCCCTTTGCTTTTCTTGTCCAGGTGTTTTATGGGCCCACTTGGTCTTTTCCTTAGCACTGACCTGTGTTTCTGGTTTTATACATTGACACATGCATGGTGCTGTTCCTGTAGCTTCGCACTAGAGCTTGCCATTATCGTACTAGGGAAGGAAGGGTCCCCAGAGAAGGAATGAATATGATTATGTATGTGATATATTCCAAGGGCTTTTTGATTTTGGAATTGACTGAATAGAAGGTGCCCTTGGGTTTTGTTTCCTTCTTCTGCTCCTTTTTAGGACTCGCCTGAGGCAGCGTATGCGCTGGTCTGGCAAGACATTTAGTGAGTGGGCTTTAGAAATCCAACCACAAGCTTTTGCTTGTTGCCTAAAGCTTGCGGTTACGTGCACAGCAGCCATCTGCCATTCCTACCTCTTCCTCATTAAGCGTCATGCGCCATCTGGCTTTCTTCGTCATGGCTCATTTGCATGCAATCACTTTCGCGGCCGCGTCATTTTCACGGCTGCGCGGCTCTCTGGCTCGCTGCATTTTCTCCATGTTTTACATGCAAACTGATTTATGTACCTTTCCCCCATCTTTTGTAATCTTTTCTCCCCCTTTTAGGTTTTCTGTATCCACCGTTATTTTAATAGTGGAATAACACCTTTCTGTAACTCTTGTGCGTCCATTCTCACTAAGTTACTTCTAGCCACTTTTACCAGGTCATCCTCAAAGACAGAGGCTGTTGTGGGAGCCTTCTCTAGGTAATTTTGTTTGCCCCGGCTGACCTTGCTTGCTCTGTGCTTCTCCTTTAATTCCACTGCTTTGTATTGCCCGGGTTGTATTTGTTCCTAGCATGATCAGCGTTATCTATTACACATTCCTTGCTTGCTGTCCTGTTTTCCGCCTCCAATAGGGCCACCTGTAGGGCACCTACCATTACAGCGGATTTAATTTTGGACACCAGGCACTCTCTGCCAGTCGTCCTTGCGCAAGGAGGGCGCCTGCTTTCCAATGGCACAGACGGTGTCGGCCTCCTAACCGCTCGGTCCACTCTAGGTAATTATTACAGGAACAATAAAATTTAAAAACGCCTAAAAAATTCTCACAAATGCAGCTTTTGGTACAGTTATCAGAATAAAATGCAGCTGAGACACTTTTAATTCAAACAGACACATAACCAAGAAACTAAACTAACAACTTTGTAGATGTAAAAATCGAAACTTCTTCCTTGCTGGAACATGGCTAAGAAAAGCATTTGCTTGAGGAGGCTCCTTTAGGCCCTCTTACTGAGGTTGATCGCGGATATGACTCCTTCTGCGAGTGGATTTCTGATGCCCTTGACTCTCTGATCCCTATGTGTTGGTCCAAGTGTCGGCGGAAGGAGCCGAGCCCATGGTACGATAGTGCCTTAGCATCTCTTAAAAGAGCCTGCAGACAGTCCGAGAGATTATGGAGGAAGTCGTTTGACCCTGAATTGAAGGTCAGTTATCTTGCTAAGATTAAAATCTATCACAGGGCGGTTTGTCAAACACGAGCCTCCTTCTATGCCCACGAGTTTCGAAATATTGTAAACCCTTCGAAACTCATTTTTAAGGTATTAAAGGACCTGATGGCTAAGAGAGCAGCCACGGCGGAAATATGTTCGGATTCCCATTGTGAGGGCCTGGCCTCCTTATTCTGTGAAAAAGTGCAAGCCATCTACCGTACTTTTCCAATGGGCTCCCCAATTCCATAGCGGGTTGGTTGCACTTTGGGAGACAGTGAGTGTCTTTCCATCTTGCCCCCCCCTATCTATGGAGGTGTTTGACTCTCTCAGCCTTAAAATTAAGTCAGGATCTCCGGCAGATCCGTTGAAACCGGCCCAATTCAAGAATCTGGTGCCGCTTTGTCGCACCCCGGTGCTGTCTCTGATCAACCTGTCCCTTTCCTTCGGAGTAGTTCCCGTCAGATGGAAGCAGGCTGTAGTCACACCAATTTTAAAGAAGGCGACCCTTGTGTGGTACTGAAAAATTCTGGACCCTGCTATTGTATGGTACCGAAGCTCTGCACTTGTGCATAAAATATCATCATACCATGACGATTTTGGTATTGGCAGACCGGTAATGATTAGGACATTATTATTGTGCATTTGCGTCACGATTGAGTGACGGGAACACCCCTAAATCGTGCTTCCTGTCTTGAAACCTTGGGTTCCATGTTGTGAGCGGCATCCATCTTGTGATTGCCCTTACATAGTCAATTGACCAAGGCTGAATTCGAGCTGAAAGGACACGTACACCTTCCCTGACTCCTCTGTGACCTAGCCAAGCTGACTCCACTGCCTCAAGCCAAACCTGTTCAGGCAGTCCCCAACCCACTGGCCGAGCGAGATTTGTATCAAGGCACAACATACCACAAGCCTTTCATCGCACACAAACCATGTCTAATCTTACACACACCTGTCTCTGTTTCTGTCTTTATGATCTGCTTTACGATGGGGAGGTGCTCGTCTTTATTAGGGGTCCGTCGATATCTGATGGAAACACTGGACCTTGCCGGATAGTTAATTATATACTGGACAAACTGAAGTATAGACTTGTCATCATAACTCTGCTCCCTCTTTGTATTGGAAATATGTGAATTATTTACTGTGAAACAAAGAATGTTTGCCTAGGGCATAATAATTTGTATAAAAGGTCTGTGCGAAGGCCATGCAGGCAGACTACCTCATTCAGTTGCATCTAAGTGTGGCTGGGCGACGTAGCCTCATAATTAATAAAGATGTCTTTCCATATTTCAGATTCTCTGTTGATTCCTTTGCTGCTTATGAATGAAGTACCGATTGGTAAGATCCCTGAGAAGAAGTATGATGGTTTTCAGTATGATGAATTTTAGGTACTTCAGTTGGCGCCCAACGAGGGGACCTCATCAAGAAGTGACAATCTGGAGGAGTAATCTTGTCAGAAATCTACTGGGGAAGGCAAGACAGAAATCTACTAAAAGAGGTACTCTGTGCACAGAGGTTCTGGGGGATTCTCTGTCTTTGCGGCCTAGTATATTTTGATTTAAATCTCTCCAAAAGATATCACTCCTGACTGAGGAACCCACTTTTTGGAGTAAGTGTTTTTTAACAAAAAAGTCTGTTAGTGCAGTTAGAACTTGGCAGTTAGAATTTGAAACAACTATTTGTTTGGTATAGCTTTGATAAGTTTGTATAGGTTTGTATATGCGAATTGCAATTTGTGTAGGTGTATATGCGAATTGCAATTTGTGTAGGCAGGTAATGCCATTTGTTTTACTTGAAGTATATTTGAGGATTGCAATGTTCAATAACCGAGGGTTTGTATATTTACAAGTGTATCGATAGAGATAGCCCCTTGAAGTTTGAAGCTAGATTAGTGAGCTATAAGATGCCTGATCTTAGCAAATTTGGAGATTTGTTTGCCAACTTTGTATACGTTTGGATTTGCCGGCTTCCCCTAAAAGGGAATATCTAAATAGGTTAGATATACAAACCTATTTCTTCCTTGGTGATTTTGTATCCCCAGGGAATTAAAATATGACATAATACATAACAAGGATCCTTTGCTCTGTGCACTTTTATATGCAGAACGATTCTTGGTGTTCTGCCAGCTACAGCTAGTGAATTGAGTGTATTTTCGTTTTTCTGCACTTACAGCTAGCACTGTTCGGCTGCTTCTGTAGTCTTTTGGAACTCTATTGAGAAGGGTTTCTTGTAAATATGACTTACAGCTACGTACAGTCTGGACTGTCCTGTTTTCGTCCTGAGTGTTGATTTGTGGGTTTAAATATGTGTTTAAAATGTGTGTTTAAATGTCTATTTTGTTTGTGGGTTTTGTTGTAAATTGCGACAGCGCTATTTACAAGAAATGGTTAGAGTGCGCTGTATTGTGTGTCCTAAATGTTTTCAACACTTTCTGTTTATGTCTGAAATGAGCTCAATGTGTGTGGGTCACATTTAATGGATATAAATAAGGCCTCAGACAAAAACGAAATTACATGTTTTTGCAAAAATAAATAAATTCGCAGCATTTTCCCTTAAATGCACTGTGTTAGATGTTCATAGGCAAAACGTTTTTCAGCTGCAGTATATTTAATAAGAAGGTTCATTCAGCCAGCTCCTCTCTAGCTAAACACGGGTGGAATTTGGCATAACAGTTCCTTTAAGGAATCTGGCGCAGAAATGTGACGCAGGAATGTGACGCGTTTTAAGTTAGGCATATGCGCTTAGGTTTGTGAGTTAATGCATCTAAAATGAGAGGCAAGGGATGTAGCGGGCTCTTATATGTAGAACAATCACAAAAAAGGAATAATTGGTTTTATAAAAAATAAAAAAATTATTATTAATTATCAAAATAATTATTAAAACTAAGTGCTACAAAAATCGTTTTCTAATATTTATAAAGCTTAACACTCACACTATGACCTCCTAGCATTAAAATTTGATTTAAGTTATGTTGCATCACTAAAATGACAAGTATTCGTGTGTATAATTTGCCCTTGACATAGGCGCAAACAAGCTCATTTTTATAAAGTATAAGTTATTATTTTCAAATGTCTGACCCATGGGTTATGTAATAGACATTCTAGTAATCCATATTATGCAAGAAAACTGTAGGATATTCATTTTTAAATGCCCAAAACCTGAAAGTCGATTTTGAGTAAAATAACTGTTTAAACTGCATTTTGCTTTCATTCAGAGTACTCTTTAAAGTGTCTCAGCCTTAGCAAATGCATGCATTTAGGTTTTGATATAAGGTTGTGCTTTCTCATGATTCAGTGGGTTAATATGCCAGTACACAGGCTTGTTTTAATATCAGAGTTAAAGGTTCTGGCTCCAGCTAGGCCTACAGAAAAAGTTTGCTCATTTAAGGTTGATGAAAATGTGTACCATCGCATAGAATTGTAACAAGCTTTTATTCTAAACAAACTGGTATGTGTGTTGTGAATTATTGACAGTTAACATAGGTTAATAATCTGGGAACAGAAAGTACATTTTTTAGCGCCTAAAAAGGGAAATTATTTTAGAGTGAATTATTGAATTAAGCCTTCTGGCTTTGTCAGCTTCAGTCTTACAGAGGTTGAGAAACTTGAAAGGCTGGTTCCATGCGGGGCCGAGATGTTATCTTTTAGTTTTCTGTAAATAATGGAAAAGGCCGTCATGTTGACATTTGCGACCTTTTAATTAGGACTTTGCTCCCAAGGAATGCAGAATGACCTCTCTGAACGGGCTGCTAAGAGTGAGGTTTCTGGTTTCTCTGTGAGAACATCAATAAAATGAACGAACTTAATTTAAAGGGGAAATACATAGGGGTTTCTCTGAAGGTCCCAAACACGTGCTAAATAATATTTAGAACTAATACACTTGTCTTTCCACACTAAGGAAAATAATGTTTGAAAGCTGCGTTTATTTTACAGAAAATGGAGTGTTGCATTAAGTCTTAGATAGAAAATAACGTGCAGCCCTTTTCCAAATTTTGAAGGTTATAGGTTACAGGCCTACGTACAAAAAAGATTTGCTCATTAGGTATTATTTTTTTCAGTGCACATTATAGGTACCAAATTAATATGGAGTGTCAGTATAACCATTTCTTTTGGAACGGTAAAATATGATGACTTGATGTTGCGAGGTGAACTGACACCATGTATGTTACAATGGTGTTTTGTGTTGTGTATTTCTCTGCTTCTGCCAACAGATAATTCATGAATTGCTCTAGGTGATTTAAAGCGGACAAGACACGTGAGTTTGGTTAATTGAAAGGAGATGTGTTTTTGTGTAATTTCTTTGAAAAAAATGTTCATGTTTTCGTTTTTTGTACTTGACAGTAGACTCCAACTATGTTGTGTTCTACTGTCAAAAGGATGGTGCAGGCCCAAATATTGGGTTTTTGGCTGCAGGTTTAGGCTGCAGGTTTACAGCGCATATAAGTACATGACATGGTGTTGTGTGTTACCGCTTATTCACATATGTTATTGTTCTGCTTTGTGCATTGATATACAGCAAATATATCTGATGGCTTGACATGTGCATTTTGTAGGTTTTGTTTTGCGTTGTTACTATTACAAGTTCTCCTGTGTTGTGAAGCGATCATATGACGATATGTATCGTTGCACAATAATTGGATGGCTTTGGTATAATGATAAATTTCACAGATATGGTTTTCATACTGTGAGGAAGATAGGCAGCATATTTACCAGTGCATGCCTAAATCTGGCTATAATGATATTGAAGAGAACTAAAAAGACACAGGTTCAAAAGTGTATCACCTGATGTTAGTCACCTACTGCACATCCCCTTAAAGGAATAGGCAGCCCTAAATTGTTATGTATCATTGATTGGACCTAAGGATAGAATTATAGATCTGTGACTCAAGGTGGCCTAATTTCTATATTGCATTACTTAATCATGTTTTGTTTCCCAAATAGCATATGGCTTATGGCTTTGTCCCTTGAAAGGAAACTAGGTTTCATTTCTCTCTCCCTGAAGAAGGAACTGGAACATTAGCTTAGATTACTGTATATGGTGGAATTAGAATGTGTGTACCTTTGCTCTTGTGTGTATCCCCCGTACTCTTGGTGCTGTGTCACATGCCTGAGGCACCCAAGCAAACTCTTGTTCTTCCTATTTCTATTGTTGCCCCCCCCCGACCAATGTCGCATTATGCTTAGTTACTAGGGATTTTAATTGTGTCCTACTTCCATTTCCCCTTTCCATGTTCCTTTCACCAGTCAGCCCATTTATTATGGGTGTATTGTTTATGTGCACACTTCTAGACTATAGTGATGTGTTAGGGACCCCCCATGTTATGTAAAATGTTTTTCCAGACTGACTGTCAGGGTAGTAATAGGCTGGTTAACTGACCCAATATTACAGTGAGACATATTTTCCATCTCAATAGGAGATATCTTAAGTTTACCCTTTTAAACATAACGAATTTTCAGATGTGTTCTAATCATGCAAATACCAGGACTTTCTAGTGCTTGTCCTTTGTCTGCACATTTGATCATTAGCCTTTGTATTGCATAGTGCACCTGATGCACATTTTTAAAGGGACCTTTCTTCATGTCCTTGATAATCAGAATCATGTTATTCCTCTATTTGAGATGTTCTAGATAAGGGATTTAGGAACATCTAGGCTTAGTCATTGAGGGAACACATGTATTTGCCCCATTAGACAATGCCACTGTGTGAGGAAATCCATTTGGATAGGTGACAGAGAATAATGAAAAGAACATCTTGATTTGGAGGAAACTAACAATTGTGTTACATATCCTACATCACTAGGGTCCTGCTGGATCTTCCAGAGTCAAAGGAAGAGTGATTCCCTGCAGACCTGTGATCAACACTAAGCCCACACCCCATCAGTGACCGCTACAGATTGCTCTACAAATCCTGCAACAAGGAAGTCGCGAAGCTGGACAGCGATCATCAGCGCGACATCAGTGGTACCTCCAAAAGCAAGGCATCTGCTTGAAAGGCGTTGCAGAAAAAAGGAGGAGCCGGTTCCTTGTTTTCCACAGAATTAGAGTTTATTCATTTGGGCTCTGTACCTGTTATGTGCTGGAAACCTCTGTCAATGTACATTCCCTTGAGCCCTTGGCCCGAGTTTTGGCCTCACCCACACCTCTTTTGCTTTGCACCAGCGGAATGGCAGTGCACCCAAGGATCCACGTTTGGAAAAAGGCACTACCTTCTGGTGCCCATGAGAGAGCAGCTTGAGCGTCCTCTGACACTAAATGATGAGTGTTGGAGTCTGAAAGTGCTGCTGATTTTGCTGGGTTGTTTCTCAGTAGTGCTTGGATCTGCACGAGATGCTTTGTGCCCTCGATTAATGAAGAGCGCATCATTTGTAGTGTCTGCCACAAAGAAGAGACACTGGTGCATTGTTTTGAGACATTGAGACTTTCGAGTGAGCTGTGAGTGTTTTGCCCGGAGGGCACTCCAACTAAACAGTATTGTCTTCTCATGAAAAAGCCTTAATTGAAGAGGCCCAACGCGAAAAAGACACTGGAAGCGGATTTGATGGACAATAGAAGCCTGCAAGGAGAGGCTTTGGCAGACTCTGGGTATTTTCTGTGAGCTTGTATAGGATTGGAGTTTGGAAACTAATGTTTACTGCTTTGCTGGCATTTGTTTTAAAGTACTATTCTGTTTAGTAAAAGCAGAATGAAGTCTCTCTGTGGAAGAGTATCCCTTTTTCATCTGAGAGCATTGATCAGGAACGCCACTGTTTCACTTGAACATATAATAGATTACTGAAATGCATAGGAAGCTATATAGAATGTTATTAGATAATTCTAGGATTTGCCTTCTGCTTAGGATTGTGGAAAATTATGATTTCATTCGTAATAGTGGTCACTACTTCCTCCCGTGGTCTATATGTTCTCAACAACGTGTTTTCTAGGGTTATTCTAAAATGACATTGTCTTTTATGGGTGGGATTGTTTTGTTGCTACCCAATTGACATCTGTACCCACCTCCCAACCTATGTCTCTTCCTACTATTACCTCTTTGCATTTGACTTTTGTTTCTCCTTTTCTCTCTTGCTTTTTCTGAAATTGTATTATGGTTTTCTGTTAAATTTCTTGATTGGTTACCATTTGCCAGTTGCAGGGTCACGTAGGAGTACCAACGGTTCAGTTTGTGACCTGAGTAGTGGCAGTAGGTCTGCAGGACTTGCAGTGTCCCTATGACCTGCTAATAATCACAGCTGGAGTACTCTATCAAGATTGCGTGAGCGACATTAGAAAATGGAGATTGTATTGAGGAATGACGATAAAAAGCAAGAGATGAAAAACCGAAATTATAGAATATTGTTCTCTAAGTGTGGTATAGCTTTATCTATTTTAATACTTTTATGTATTCTATTAGTTACTATATTCTGGTTTGTTTCTCCTACACAATTGACGTCTGCACCAACTTCTCAACATACTCTGAACATGAACTGGTTAGACCAGAGTTTACTGATAAACCCTTCTGTACAGCTTCTACATCAACACCAGTTAGTAGTGAACATCACTAATTGTTGGGTGGGTGATCTTATACCACATACTACAGATGGAGGTATTCCCTATTTGGTCCTGCCATATATGGCCTTTGTACCACTACATGTGTAAGAAGACCTGTCCCGAGAGAGTTGCTAAGTAGTAAGATGATACTACAGCAACCCCTTGATGATCTGATTAGTATAGACCTAGATTCAGACTGACATGGGTTTAGGTTATTGCCTATATAAGGGCAAAAGGGGCGTCTGTGGTACTGAAAAATTCTGGACCCTGCTATTGTATGGTACCGAAGCTCTGCACTTGTGCATAAAATATCATCATACCATGACGATTTTGGTATTGGCAGACCGGTAATGATTAGGACATTATTACTGTGCATTTGCGTCACGATTGAGTGACGGGAACACCCCTAAATCGTGCTTCCTGTCTTGAAACCTTGGGTTCCATGTTGTGAGCGGCATCCATCTTGTGATTGCCCTTACATAGTCAATTGACCAAGGCTGAATTCGAGCTGAAAGGACACGTACACCTTCCCTGACTCCTCTGTGACCTAGCCAAGCTGACTCCACTGCCTCAAGCCAAACATGTTCAGGCAGTCCCCAACCCACTGGCCGAGCGAGATTTGTATCAAGGCACAACATACCACAAGCCTTTCATCGCACACAAACCATGTCTAATCTTACACACACCTGTCTCTGTTTCTGTCTTTATGATCTGCTTTACGATGGGGAGGTGCCCGTCTTTATTAGGGGTCCGTCGATATCTGATGGAAACACTGGACCTTGCCGGATAGTTAATTATATACTGGACAAACTGAAGTATAGACTTGTCATCATAACTCTGCTCCCTCTTTGTATTGGAAATATGTGAATTATTTACTGTGAAACAAAGAATGTTTGCCTAGGGCATAATAATTTGTATAAAAGGTCTGTGCGAAGGCCATGCAGGCAGACTACCTCATTCAGTTGCATCTAAGTGTGGCTGGGCGACGTAGCCTCATAATTAATAAAGATGTCTTTCCATATTTCAGATTCTCTGTTGATTCCTTTGCTGCTTATGAATGAAGTACCGATTGGTAAGATCCCTGAGAAGAAGTATGATGGTTTTCAGTATGATGAATTTTAGGTACTTCACTTGACCACCTTAAACCTGAAAACTACCGCCCTATCTCCCTACTTCCTTGGGCCACGAAAGTCGCGGAGGCCCATGTGAATGCCACTCTCTCAGACCATCTATCTAGGGCTAACATTCTTGACCCTACTCGGAACGGGTTCCGTGCGGGCCACAGCACGGAGACGGCCCTTCTTTCCATGATCGAACATCTGCGTTCTGTGCTTGATGCGGGTCGGACGGCGGCACTATTGTTATTAGATCTCAGTGCCGCCTTCGACACGATCTCGCACAGGATTTTGCTTCAGCGACTCGAGGAAGTGGGTGTCTCTGGCCTCGCCCTTTGCTGGTTTCGATCTTTTCTAACTGATAGGTCATGCCAGGTGGCGATCCCGCCCGGTAAGTCGTCATCTTACCCGCTAGACCTGGGGGTCCCACAGGGGTCATCGCTGAGTCCCACCCTTTTTAATCTTTATGTGAGACCGCTGGCTGCGGTCGTCAAGCGGTGGGGCCTGACGATGGTCTCTTACGCAGATGACACGCAGCTGGCGGTCACACTGAGTGGGGACTCAGATTTGGAGGCTCCCAGGTTCCGCAAGGGCTTACGGGCAGTGGCTAACTGGATGAACTCCAACTGTCTCCAGTTAAATACCAAGAAGACTGAGATTATGGTAGTCGGTAAACAGGTGGCATTGTGGGGTGACAAGTGGTGGCCTTCTGAATTGGGTGTGACTCCTTCTCCAGCATCAGAGATAAAAAATTTGGGGGTCTGGCTTGATCCATCCCTCAGTTTCATCTGTCATACCAAGAAGGTGGCGGCTTCTTGCTATGGCATTATTAGAGGACTCGGACCCATCCTCAAATTCTTTGATGCCCCCACGAGACAACTGGTGGTTCAAGCATCAGTGTTGTCGCGGTTGGACTATGCCAGTTCACTACTGGCGGGGATTAATCAATTAGACCTTTCCCGGCTGCAGCGAGTCCAAAATGCCGCTGCCAGAGTCGTGACAGGTTTGCCTAGGCGGTGCTCGGTGTCTAAATCCTTGCGCTCCCTCCATTGGCTTCCGGTGCACCAGAGGATTAAATTCAAGGTCCTTTGCTTTGCATTTAAAATTCTCAAGGGCACACCCCCACAAATCTTAGAGAATCTGTTGACACCTTATGTTCCTTCGCGTACTCTCAGATCTCTGGGTCAGAACTTAGCAGTGGTCCCGCGTTTTAAACTGAGCAGAGCTGGTGGCCGCTCTTTTCGAGTCCTGGCGGCAAGTTGGTGGAACTCCCTTCCTCTGCAAATCCGGGCCATTGATGAGCTCCTTCAGTTCAGACGGGCCATTAAGACCTTTTTATTTGTTTAGCCTCTATGCTGTGTTTCGTCTCCCTTCTGTTCTTCTTTAGTGCTGTGTTGTGTTTGCCTTATCAAAGCGCCAGGACGCCCCTTTGCTGGGGCAGCTGTGCGCGGTATAAAAATAAATAACATAACATAACATAACAAAGTCAAGGCAAGACACAGCAAGTGTAAACAATTCCGTTTCCAATTTAATCAGCAGTCATTTTTTCTGGCGCCCTGCCCAGAATCAGCAGGCTGCCTTGGTGACGTATGACTCAGCACACTTTACCATTGATAAACCATGTCCCATTGTCAGCTTCTGTTTCTGAAGAATGTTAGATTGATTTCTAACGTGATCCTTGGTTTCAGGTATGCTGCTGCTACTCAAGGAATACGTGTAAAAATAGCATTAACAAAACGATCATTAGTTTGTTGATTATGACAATGTTCTGTTGTACACTGTGATAAATAGCACACTTTGTGGTGTTGCCGCGCACTATATTCACCACCCTTATGGAAATGGCGTGTAGTTTTTCACCCATTTCCCGACACCTTCAAGGACACTGGTACCTCCGTTATACTTTCGACGTGATTACGGCCCTTAGATTAACACCTTGTTACTACCTCGTTTAAAGGAACTTACTGGTGTGAGATTCACCACAGTTCTAACCAACAGGCTCCATAGGGATCCTGCATTACCACCTTGGTTCTACTAGCGCCGGAAACAGCCTATTACCTTCTTCAGTTGCTGCCTTGATTGGCATCAGCATTATCCTTGCTGAGGCCTTTTTGGACATAAAGGACAAATGGACTCAATTGTTCTAGGTTGTATAATCTGTGCATTTTAGCAGTTTTATGTTTGAGACAAAAACTATATAAAAAAACTACTGAAAATGGCAGGGTATTGAAGTCTCCTCCACTCTAATGCTAAACTCGGCTTCATTTTAGTGACTTCAATGTTAAGTCTCAGCTGTAGCAGCCCTTGAGTACGTTTCTTCAGTGAATTTGTGCCTTTTGCATTCATACTTCAACATGTTTGGTTCAGCCAAAGATTTAATTAAATATTGTTTACCCTAAACAGCCATCAGTCCTGTATCACGATCAAGGGCCCCGGTTAGAGAACATTTCTCCATTTTCTGGTGCATTTTTCTCTTGAAAACTGAGTGCATTTTTCCTCCTAAGATGTGCCCTCGTCTCCTGTTATGAAGTTGTGACCGGTTGCCCCAGTATCTGTATTTAGTCATCAATGGAGCGCACACCGCTAGCCCCTCCTCTGGATCGCCCCTCGGGATTCTGGTACTTGTAGTTCTTTAGTGGATCACCCAGGTGGGTGCAAGTCGGTGCTTGTTGGACTGATGAATCGCTAGACCCGATACATGTCCCGGGTTTTAGGATATCGCCCGAGACATGTCTCGGGTTTCGGGATAACTTCCCTCATCAGTAGAGAAAGATCGTTAGGGGTGGAAGAGAAGGCCGCCACACAACAGTCAAAGTCCTCGATGCCAGAACCGGCATGCAGGTGCGTCGTCTAAGAGCCCGTCGGCCCAAAGCTCAAGGAAGCCATATTGTGTTTAGTCATCAATGGAGCGCACACCGCTAGCCCCTCCTCCGGATCGCCCCTCGGGACTCTGGTACTTGTAGTTCTTTAGTGGATCACCCAGGTGGGTGCAAGTCGGTGCTTGTTGGGCTGATGAATCTCTAGACCCGATACATGTCCCGGGTTTTAGGATATCGCCCGAGACATGTCTCGGGTTTCGGGATAACTTCCCTCATCAGTAGAGAAAGATCGTTAGGGGTGGAAGAGAAGGCCGCCACACAACAGTCAAAGGCCTCGATGCCAGAACCGGCACACAGGTGCGTCGCCCCAGTATCTGTACTCCAAAAAGCTTTTGCTGTTTGTGACCTCGAATCTAGGGGCACCGGGTTCGAGTCTCGGCAATGACAGCTGAACATTCTGTGATTCTGGGCAAATCACTTAATCTCCCCGTGCCTAACAAAAACCAGCATTGGCATAGCCATTAGGTCTCGCCTTTGGGACCTTATAAGTGTTTAGCCATGCAACAGTTTACGTTGTTGCACCAAGGATATTATGCTGCATAACTAAATACTTATAAGATCCCAAAAGTGAGACCTATTGGCTATGCCAATACTTGTTGTATATTTGCCACTGGAATGGGGTCTGTGGAACCAGGTACTTTCACATGAACTAAGATTACAACCTTTGTAGTTAGCCAAGACCTTTTGATTTTACAGATTTTAAATGTATAGCATACTTTCAGTCAACCTTCTTCATCCATTCCTCTGTTCGAGTCATTCATTATTTTCTTCCACCACCACAGCAGGGGGTAGAGGACAGGCCAACATCAGGCACTTGGAGTGATGGCATTCTGCCCTTTGACGAGGAGTACATCCATATATTAAGCAGATCCTGTAAGTGCCAGTGGCAACTACTATACAATTGATGCTTTTTGAGACCCAAAACATATTTTTGGTTTCAACTTGTTTTCTTTTTTTTTTTTTTTTTTTTTTAAGATTGAGTGCCCAGCAGCTTCGTCTGCAATCCGTGTTTGGAAAAACAATTACGAAACAAAGCAAAAAGGTTGATGGCCAATGACCGAAATATATTGGCTTTGCCAACGCTCGTTTAATGTTGGAGCGGGTATTGTGTCTTCTACTGCACTGGCAGGAAGAGTGATCAGGACTACACTTGGTAACCAGTACACTTGATTCAACTTTAGACAGGTTCTCATGAAATCCAGTGTCCCTTGTGGGAGTGGTGCTCCCTTCTCAGTCAGTCCTGGAGTCTCGTCCTACTGGCATTGGCACACACACAGCACTGGCATACTCAAACAAAAGATGTAAAATTATACATGACCACTGCTGCAAATGGTCGGGAACACAATGCCCATGGCTTAAAGTCAGACCCAGTGGCATTCGTTACCTGAGCTAGACAAAGCCGGATTAAAACTGAAACAAACTAGCATTTGCAATGCAATAGGTCTTGCATTTACGGGAGTTTGAGCTATTGACATTGCAAATAACAATGCCTTTTATTTTGGTTTTCAAAACATAAATAAAAGCCATTGTCATTTTCAAAGCCAATAGCTTAAACTTGCGCAAATGAAAGACCTATTGTATTGCAAATGCTTGTGCTTCTGGCTGCTGCTTAATTCTGCTGCAGTCCACATGCTCGCTTTAAAGGGCAAAGCAGGGTCACACTGGCGGCTGGATGGATCTTGGTGCAGCGGTGACCTCAGACTTCAGTGAACAGAGTAGGGTTGTGCCGGCGGTTTGGAAACACTGTTGTTCTAATGGCTGTCACAATGTCATTCTTGCTGCTTGTAGAAAGAGAAGGGAAATCCTGAGAGAAAATGTCTCTTTAAAGGATTTCCCTTCCCACTACTCAAACAAAACCCACGACATTTCCGTGCTCAACCAGGCCACTATCCAAAAACCGGGACATTTATTCAATTTGGAGGAAAGTGTTGGGACACATCTCCAAAAACAGGGACTGTCCGGAGAAAACCGGGACGTCTGGTCACTCTAAGCAGCAATTACAAGGAGGTGAAAATAAAATGGCGTAACATACACAGGAATAGATGCAAATCCCACAAGGCAGACTCATCCTTACATCTTTTGTAAGTCACAAAACTAGGTATGATTTCAGCAGCTGGAAAGTTAAGGACACCACGGACACAAAAGTAAGTCTAACCACTAGCAATCGCTAGGGGTATCATACCAACACATTGTTCTTTTGCCGGCCACACCACCTCAGTTCAGACCCTGCTATATGCAAAAACAGCCTTGACCTTGCTCCATTGAGAACAGTCCAGCCCAAACTGAGAGGCCAGGTCCTTTCTGAACCGGAACACTAACAACCCAAGACCGGTTTCGCCCGGTTTGTGGCTCATTAGTTGGTTGTAGCTTGGATCCAGTGGCATGGTGATCACCCAACCCAGGTCTGGGTAAACCCTTGCCACTTAGGGCATTTAAGGTAAGCACTGCAACAAGTTCAACCAGCAGCCACTCTCTCTCCTGCTGAACGCGAAGGACATTTAGCCCGGGGAGCTGTGGTCTCTCGGGTTTACCCACAAGAGATTCAGCCGCCTATCTGTTGCCCTTTATTTGTTTTTGCAGATTTATGTAGCGCAAACTCGACCCAAAGGTATTGGAGCACTTCATGAGCACCAGTTACAAGTTACACAAGGATACATTAATTTTTTTTGGGACCAGCACAGGATGTACCATGAAGTAGTGCGTTAGCAGCTGCACAGCCTTGCCGAGAGCCTTCTCAGGGACTTTAGTGGGCCTTCTCGGCCGGTCATGGAGGATAACGAGTCACACTCATTTCAGCAGAATAAACATTAATTTTATCCATACAACCCTTCCGAAAGTATTGAGTTGTGCCATTCTACTATATCAAAAGTTCAAGTGTAACAACACAACACTGGGTAAACAAACTCATAATTAAGCAAGGATTAAACGAGGGGGAGGGGCAGGAGAAAGCGGAGGGAGTGGAATGTCAGAGGACTTGATCTGTCTCAAAGATTCTTTTTTTTACAAATCTGTGAAGTAACCTTGCAATGATATTTGTGTCCTCCAGCTGCACATGCTAAAGGCCGGCGGGCAGGGGGTCGGGCAGTGAGGAGAAGAACACAGAAGTGTGGGAGGTTGCACCCATTTGCGCGGTGGGGGGCTCTGAGGGAGTCAGGGAGCTGCTGCTGGTCGCCGGAGATGGAGGGTTGCTGGCCTGGTGGATTGTGGACGGGTTGTGGTTTTGGGAGTGTAAGGTGCATCAGAAGGGTTGCTCCCCCCCCCTTCCTGGTGAAGGATTGCTGGGGGAGCGGGGATTTGTTGGCTCCGTGGGTCTGGCGAGGTCGCAGCGTGACTGGGGTGGGAGGGAGACGGGGCGTGCAAGCAGGAGCGGTGGGGGGGGGGGCACTGGCTTGGGCGCCTAAGGAAGAGGCAGCCTTTGGTTTGGTCACGGGGTGAGAGGAGGGAGGGGGCCGTCTGAGGAAGGGAGTTTCTCGGATGGGGAGAGCATTGAGGGCAGGCTATGGCCTATGGGGCGAGTTAGGTGATAGAGGGTTGCTGGCCTGGTGGATTGTGGACGGGTTGTGGTTTTGGGAGTGTGCGGGGCATCATTGGACAGTTGCGTGCTTTCAATAGAAGGGTTGCTCCTCCCCCCTTGGTGAAGGATTGCTGGGGGATCGGGGATTTGTTGGTGCCGTGAGTCTGGCGAGGTCGCAGCGCGACTGGGGTGGGAGGGAGAAGGGGCGTGCAAGCAGAGGGGGGCACTGGCTTGGGCGCCTAGGGAAGAGGCAGCGTTTGGTTTGGTCACGGGGTGAGAGGAGGGAGGTGGCAGCCCGAGGAAGGGAATTTCTCAGAAGGGGAGAGCAGGGAGGCCAGGCTATGGCCTATGGGGCGTGTTGGGTCGGTGCGGGGTGGGCGGGGGCTGCTCCGCCAAGCACTGCAGGGAGTGCAGAATACGTGTGATTTATTGTTCCCTTCATTGAAAGCACTTTTTATTAGTAACTGTTTGACAATTTTTATTAGCTTATTAAAACAGGTACTTCAGTACATATTTAATGCTTTGATACTAGTAGAACAGCAGTATACTGTCACTTATAATCCAACAACTACTCTGTGTACCCAGAGTTAACAATTTTACACATGGAACCCCTAAATTCTAACCCCAAAAATCAATGGACCCAACTGAAGCGATAGTACACGTTTCACCCCTGCCATGCCAAGACGGGCTTCAGATTTCCATCGGTTAGTTTTGTACGCGGCAATCACTTGAGGAGTAAAACTCCACTGGAATGACGATGGTAACCCTCGATTTTTCGTGGAGCGTTGTCTACGGCGCTCGTAGGTCCTGGAAGGACTATTGCTCCGTGCAGTTCTTGACAACAGAACAAATAGTGCCCACACCGCCATACGCTCCCGCCTGTTAGTACAATACACAATTACAATTCCCACCCAAAAGAAACTCAAGAGACTTACTGTGGGAAAGAACTGCTGCAGGTTTATTTCATACAACACAGGTATGACGTTTATAGTGGGTCATCTTACGGGTGATCCAAAGCAGGCAGCCCCTCGCTGTCCCGCATGCCTAAGGAGCCATCTTGCACGGCGAGTCGATGCTCTGACGGTGCAGCACATTACCATCTTCATTATACTCCCGTCCCCCCTGTCAGGGCGGAGCGGTGTGGCACACCCCCGATCGGTTCAGGCCGCCCGAAGGACTAACAGGGAGCTGTCGCGGTTTCCCGGAACCTCCTTCGGCTCCTGGTCCTTGGCTCAGGCACCCTTACTGTGCCAGGCAGCGGTACCCTTACTGTACCCTTCTGCCGCAGAGGTACCCTTACTGTACCTGTCTGCTTCCAGATCGCCCTGTAACTCCACCTGCAACACAAAGAAGACCATTACAACATTCTAAAACTACTTTGCTCCGCAGCTCTAGCCGCTGGGTCAGGGTTCAGGGTGGGAACAGGGCAGAGCCGCGGGAAAACCTGGAAGGAGAGAGGCCGAGCTACGGCCGCCGGGGTATAAGTAGCGGGGTCGCCCCTCCCACATGTAAGCCCTCCCCCTGGCCGGTGAGAGGTGGACACGGGGAGGGGCGCCCCATAGGTTGGCTCCATTGGCCGGGTGGGACTAAAGCGCTGCCCCGCCCATGTTCCCCTGTGGGTCACGCGGTCAGCAGCAGAGTCATGCATTTTCAGTTCAGCAATGCCTCGCTGTGAGCATCTCTCGTCCATCTCCGCGCTCTGGGGCGGGGGGTGACTTATACATCATACGATTTGTCCTGTAATATTGTGTGAACACAGTGGCCTTCCATAGAAACAAAAGGGCGACACAGATTATTCCGAAATATATTTTGATGTGCTTCTTTGATTAATTTCTTTTAGGTGATTTCTCGAGTGCCACGCTCTTCCGAAGAAGCCTCGAGTCACAGGGGCTGTCACGTGGGTAAAGGCTGGGCAGTGATGTTTTTGAGGCGGCGTAGCTGAAAGCATTCTGCAAAAGGAGTTCTTCTGGCAGAAATTGAGACTGCGCCTTGCTTCCTGCACCCTTCCCCCAGGCCTCCGGCACAGGAAGTGCGTGGAGGACAGCAATAACATTCCTCACTGGGTCAGCTTGATCTCCAGTGCTTGGTGTCTACCAATTAGTGCTGCATTCTATAATTACCCCCAGGGCCAGCAGGCGTTTTATAGTAATTCCGAGGGAGCCCAGAAAAAAACGTCATGGGCAGCACTCACTACAGCTCAAAGCCTTGGGCAATAGGATAAACCAACTGCACATGATCTCCCAGTCACAGGGGGAGGTGATGACAAGTGCTCGCCATGATGTACAGTTTTCTCTTTTACAGACGGCCACTTGGATGGGCTCGTCTGTCTTCCTTCTGCCGCAAAATGTTTCTTATCTTTGAGTCCGGCCCCATAAAGATTAGAAACCTTTTGCGGCAGAAGGAAGTCAGACTAGCCCATCCAAGTGGGCAGTCTGTAAAAGAGAAAACTGTACGTCATGAACACCTCTTTCCCAATGGCTGGCCACCGTTTAGCATCAACGGTGACGCCAGCCAATGGGAAAGAGGGGCAGGCTTAAAGCCCATATCTGAACCCCCCCCCCCCATAATCGTTAAATCTCGAGAGCTCGTCTGCGCAGCAGTCGACGCCAGCTCGACCTAAAAAGAATAAAAGATTGACGTCAAAGTTAAACATTTAGAGCTCGGGGAGGTAGCCTTCAAACGCAGCTTCACGATTCTTGTAAATTGGTTGATCCTGGGCAAACTACTTTCTTTTCCTGTTGACTGTAGCGCTCTAGTGCTCCGAGGGTCTCAGGCTGAGCCCCGGAAGCACTACCTACAAATGTATCACCTTCTGGCCAGGCGTGGCCAGAAGTCTTTAAATAAACGGAGGGAAGTGGCACGGCACTTCCTGTCCACACTAGTATAGCAACAAGTGTGTGTCCATCCTTTTGCTTGCCCCAGCGGCGCAGCGCTGTAGGCCTTGCCAGGGCCCTTGAACCCCCACACTGGCGACGAGGGTGGGATCAGCCTAGATCGTGCAGCGCCAGCCAGCAGCGCCATCTGCCCGATCGGCAACTGCCCAAGACGCGCCGGCCGCAACACCAGAGCGGAGCGAAGACAACGACAAAAGCAAAGCCGGCCACCCAAGGCAAGAAGTCACCTACCGGTAAGCAGCAGATGCAAGGAGCTGCGTGTGGCACCGGCGACGACAGCGAGCAGGGCCCCAAGCACAGGCAATAGCCCCCGGGACACAACCACCAGTGCCGTCAGTCCACTCCCAGATTCAAGCACTACCACCTTTCAGTGAGCTAATAGACCCAGGCACAGCAGCACCCAGATGGGCCGTGTGGCTAGGACAGCTCAACAACTACTTCACCGCCACCAGGGAGAAGGATAACGAAGTAAAAAGATCCCTGCTACTACACTTTGGGGGCACAGAACTATACAAGTTATTCAAACACCTACCAGACACGGGGGACGACGACGACTATGACGCAGCAGTCAACGCACTAAACGCACATTTTGACCCCCAACTAAACCCACATTACGAGCGTTTCAAATTCCGCCAGTCCAAACAGAGGGAAGGAGAAACTATGGACGCTTTCCATGCGCGGTTGAGAGACCTCATAAGCACGTGCACCGATGATGACGAAAAGAAAGAAGTAACTGCGCAGCTCATCCAGGGCTGTCGCAATAAGCACCTGAGGACGCTGATTCTAAGGCAACCGCGCATTACACTTGAAGAAATACTAATCCTCGCCAGGTCCCACGAGCTGTCGGACGCACGTGCGACCGCGATGGAAGCAGCCCTGAACCCACGGGCGGAAGCAGGAACCGTGGTGAAGTCTAAAAGAGTAGACGCGGTCCGCGGCGCCAGTCGAGGAAGCAGAGGAAGATGGCCGACCAGGACACCGCGCCGAGCACCATGCGGATATTGTGGCAGAGAAGAACACAACCAAGATGGCTGCCCAGCACGTGGCAAAACGTGCTCGAAATGCGGAATACCCAACCATTTCGCTAGCGTATGTAGAGGTGGCTTCCGGGGAAGAGGAGCGTCAGGAAGAAAATCAATCACCGGAACCGTGAGGCAGTTGTCACTGGATGACGCGGCGTCATCCCGATCAAACAAGCCGTCGAGACAGACGCAGTTTGACGAATCATCCACAGAGGACGAGGATGAATGTTACTATGTATCCTTCGTGAGTGAACTGAAGAGGCGGCGAAGGCCCCAGCCTAAATGCCTAATACACATTGACGGGTCACCAGTGACCGGCGTCATTGACACGGGAGCCACCGTGAACGTCATGGGGATCCAGCACTACAAAGCACTGAAGCCGAGACCCAAGCTAGTCCCATCAAAAGCACGAATACTAACCTATGGCAGTCAAGACCCCCTCCCGCTGCGAGGGAAAATGGTAGTACAAGTTAAAGCGGAAGATAATGAAGTAATGACGACCTTCCATGTCATTGACAAAGAAGCAGATTTACTCGTGGGAAGCAACACGGCAGAAGACCTTCGCCTCATCGCGTTTGCGAACGCCGTCAAGACACTCCAAACAGAAGACGTCCTGCAAATGTTCCCCTCGCTTTTTGAAGGCCTTGGAACCATCAAGCGACCGCCGATCAAACTTCATATCGACCCCGCCATACAGCCAGTGGCACTAAGACACAGAAGGATACCGTTTCACCTGCGCACCGCAGTAGAGAAAGAACTGAACCAACTAGAGGCACAAGGAGTGATCGAGAAGGTGTCGGGGCCAACACCATGGGTGTCCCCGATGGTGATAGCCGAGAAGCCACGCCAACCAGGCAAGATCCGCATCTGCATAGATATGAGGATCCAGAACAAGGCCATACGACGGGAGCGACACCTCACCCCAACGGTAGACGACATCCTGACGGACTTGAATGGGGCCCAATGGTTCTCTAAGCTGGACCTCAACGCCGGATATCACCAGTTGAGACTAGCGGAGGAGAGCCGCTACATTACAACCTTTTCAACACATTTAGGGCTGAGACGGTACAAACGACTCAACTTCGGTATCTCATCCGCAGCCGAGATATTTCAAAATACAATCAAAGAGATACTATCAGGTCTTGAAGGGGTGTTGAACGTAAGCGACGACATCCTGATCCACGCCAAAACGAGTGAGGAACATCACCGAAGACTGAAAGCCACCCTGCAGAGACTCGCACAGTTTGGGGTCACCTTGCACAAGGACAAATGTCAATTCTTCAGAAAATCAATAGAGTTCTTTGGATACGTGTTCGACTCAGACGGAGTGAAGGTGGACCCACGCAAGTCTCACGCCATCAAGAACGCCCCAGCACCCAAAACCGCGTCCGAAGTGAGGAGCTTCTTAGGGATGGCACAATACTGTGCAAGGTTTATACCCAATCTAGCCACAATCGCAGAGCCCCTAAGAAATCTGACGAAGAAAGACAGTTCGTGGAAGTGGACAGGCACCGAGGACAAAGCGTTTCAACAAGTCAAGGAAGCACTACTTGACAGCACCACAATGGCATACTTCAACACAGCAAGACCCACCGAGATATTAGTGGATGCCAGCCCCGTAGGACTGGGAGCCCTACTCTCACAAGAATCCGAACCTGGGGTGTGGGCCCCGCTGGCATTTGCAAGCAAGGCGTTGACAGCAACAGAATCGAGGTATTCGCAAATCGAAAGAGAAGCGTTGGCTGTAAAATGGGCGTGCGCCCATTTTCACCTCTACATTTCTGGTCACCCTTTCAGAATGGTGACAGACCACCAACCGCTAATTCCTTTATTCCGAGGCACAGCACCACACCCACCACCGAGGATTGAACGCTGGGCTATCCAAGTTCAACAATACCAAATGGACCTAGTATATAGACCTGGGGCGAAGAACCCGGCTGACTTTCTATCACGCCACCCTTTTACAGAAGGAACTTACAACGCCGAACAGGAACGTCAAACCGAAGAATTCATCAACATGCTATCGACAGGAGCATGCCCCAAAGCTCTGACTGCAGACACTATCATTGCTCACTATGACAGTGACACAGTTATCCAGCGAGCGATAGAAGCTATACAATCAGGATCTTGGACCAACTTCCTGAAAGACGTCAGCGGGTGGAACGAGGCAGACAGAACACGCCTGCACCAATTCTGGAAAATACACAATGATCTCAGCTGCGCTGACAACGGACTGCTACTGAGAGGAGCTCGCGTAGTCATCCCCAAGACATTACAAGAAAGGGCGACCACCCTGGCACACGAAGGACATCAAGGCACCCGCAGGATGAAAGCAAGGATGCGAGAGAAAATATGGTTCCCCAACCTGGACGAGTGCGTTGACGCCACCGTACGAGAGTGCCGGGCATGCCAAATAACCAGCAGCCCTGAAGTACCTGCCCCAATAATCACGGAAGACCATGCCCCGTCGCCGTGGGCATGGCTAAGTCTAGACTTTGGAAGCTTTCCGGATGGGAAGATCACGGTAGTACTGATTGACGGTTACACCAAGTACCCCATAGTGGAAACGGCAGCATCCACCAGCTTCGCAAACATTCGCCCAGTTCTCAGTAAAGCATTCGCGATGTTCCGCATCCCGCTGGTCATCAAGACGGACAATGGACCCCCATTCCAGGGGAGCGAGTTCAAAGAGTTTCTACAAAGCCTGGGAATCAAACATCACCGAATCACCCCCCAATGGCCCCAAGCCAACGGGGAGGTAGAAAGGTTTTTGCGGACAGTCAACAAAGTTCTGCGAATAGCGTCTGCAGAAGAGAGTGACCCAGAGGAAGCACTGCAAGCCTTTCTAAGGGAATACAGAAGCACACCGCACAGTACCACCTCACAATCACCGTGGGCGTTGATGTTGGCTGGACCACGGAGAGGCCTGCTACCTATGGCCGACAACTGGACTCCAGCACCATACTCGCCAGCAAACACCCAGGAACGGAGAAGAAGGACCAATGAGAAAGCAAGTCTCAAAAGAAGATCCCAAACAAGAACCTTGAACCCTGGAGAGACAGTCCTAATCCGTACCAGGAGACCAGGAGGAAAGTTCAAAACACCTTTCGAACCAGAACCCTGGGTCATCAAGGAGACCAAGGGGACGGCAATCACAGTCAGCCGAGACGGAGAGGAGGTGACTAGAAATGTATCCTGGTTCAAACAAATCCCACCACCAAAGGAACAAGACTCAAGCCATGAACCATCTGCAGCGAGGGAAGAAGTGGGGAACACAGCCACAACCCGCACATGTCAGCTCCCAGACGCCGCAGAAGAACCATCTCTGCCATCGCCAAGACCTGCTCGAGACCAGACACCTCTGAGAGGCAAGTGGCAATACAATCTTAGGCCCAATCCAAGGCCTAACCACAGACTGGCAGACTTTGCATGTTGAACTGTTACTTTCGTTTATTTTCAAAATCTAAGTTGGGAAGGGATGTAGCGCTCTAGTGCTCCGAGGGTCTCAGGCTGAGCCCCGGAAGCACTACCTACAAATGTATCACCTTCTGGCCAGGCGTGGCCAGAAGGCTTTAAATAAACGGAGGGAAGTGGCACGGCACTTCCTGTCCACACTAGTATAGCAACGAGTGTGTGTCCATCCTTTTGCTTGCCCCAACGGCGCAGCGCTGTAGGCCTTGCCAGGGCCCTTGAACCCCCACATTGACCAGTACTTGGAGCAGACTTTTTTGGCAGTATGCGTCATCAAAGTGTACTCACTTAATGCCCCGTTTTATTGTATTCCCGCACCGTATATTATCCCACGCAACTTCAGTGCTGGTTGCTCCCATGAATAAAACTATCACAAGTGCAACGGGTACAGTGGCACCAATGCCCGTGACAGGGATTGGCCCGCAGCTCCTCAACAGTGCCTGTCATTTACTGTTAAACAGGGGCGTCGGAAGACCCACTTTCCTTGTTTAAATTGACACCACTATTGTTCCTCTGGTTTCAAGATTTGCTGCATGGCAAAAGGATTCGCCTATTTTAAGTGAAAGTGATGGTAAACACGCAAAATTATTGATAATATTGTTCAACAACAGAAACGGCGTTTTCGATCCTCCATTAGAGTATATTATGCAGCGGGATGCTGCACCGCTCTAGACCAGCAGAGGGAGCTGCCTCACCTTAGAATGTGTTGTGACTGGTGCTAAAAATGAAAACAAAGGTCATTGTTTGCTGCAGCATTTTCGTTTGCTGGATCCTTCATCACTGCCGCCTTTCTCCAGTTCCCAGCCTTCTCCCTCGAGCACCGTCTCTGTTCACAGCTATATACGTACTTAATTATATTCATAGCCCTGAGATTTAAAGCATCAGCCGAACTATGGTATACATCACACACCAGCTGGCATGTAAAAAACAAAACTCGACTTTTCTATTGTAATTGCGTGTATATATCACCTACCACCCTAGTCAAGGCGTTGATGCGCTTTATTGATGTGTAAGCACTCTACTCCGTAGCCGAATGTTAGTGGTTTTTATTAGTGATTGTTTGGTTTTGGGTTAGTTTTGTGCTCTAAAATGAAGAATTTCCTTCATTTTCAAATGGTGATGTATTAAGTTAACAGGAGTTTGGTGTAATTGTTAGAGTGAGTTGATACAAGTGGGAAAAAGTGAGTAAATATGGTAAAGGTTTATCAATACATATACATTACATTAGATCGCTACATTAGTGGCATGATTTGGCCATCGGAATAGGTATTATCACATTTGATCAAATTCAGTATTCCGGGGTTCGGAATTTATCGAGTGAGATAGATGGCACCTATGTCAAGTTTTTGAGGAATAGCATTCAGCAGCAGCTGGGCGATCCTCAAGCAGAAGATCCACCCACTAGAAGACGGGAATTTGGTTGGGGGGGATAAGGGGGACTGGCCCTCTAACAATGGGCTAGTGCTACCCCTTCCACCAGGCCATATGTCTTTCTGCCCCTCCAGGGGCAGATCGGTCCTTACCTCCAATCTGTTCACTGGGAGAGGGGCAGAAAGCCCAGTATACACCAGAGATGTGTTTAGGAAGTAGAACAATGGGTCGCGGGCAGCCCGGCTAGGCATTGAGCCGAGTCTTTCCAACATATATACCCTCATTCAGAAGTGTCTAGCAAACATACATTTATATTGCTTTTCAAAAAATCAAAAAACTTTATTTCGGTCATCTGACCATAAAAGTGCTGAATGCAATGCAGCTCAAATATAAATACAATAAATATAAAAAAAGATAAAATACACATTAAAATGAATCTAAGATAAATAGGACAAATTTATAGTTAGCACAGTGAACACACCTCTCTAAAGACCAGGTGGGGCAGTGGCAACAAGAACCTATGTATGTATGTGTGTTCTTATATAGCGCTCGACTTACCCTGGGGCATCTCGGCGCTTGCCTTGGGAACCCGTCCTGGCTTTTCCCTGTGAGATAACCTGTACTGGGCATACCCAAGGTGAAAGCCAGGCATCCCGCCGCGGGGGGCCGTTGTGGAGATTAAGCAAGCTAATGCCCAGAGTTGCAGAGTGTGAACCCGTGATTAGAGTGGGCACCGAAGCGAGAATTATCGAGTCTGTGGACAATTGGGCTCAGGACCCTCCGAAAGCCATTAAATACAAACCGCGTCCGCGATTTTGTCAGTGCTCTCCTTTTACACAATTGCTACAATCGTGGGGTTCATCCACAGTTAAAATCTTGCAATCATATAAGTTAGAGTAGACAAATAAAAACAATTAAGATCATCATTATCGCGGCTTCATCAGCTTCCTTCCGATACCCCACATGTGACCCAAAAACTTGGCAACAGAACAAGTAAACAGTCTTGGGTCGGATCTAAGAATTGGCTGAGCTTCGTAGTTTCGTGTCCCTAGCAACTTGCATACTGGTGTAAGCCACTTGGCTCTCGGGCATGTGTTGGGTGGGCAGGCTGGGCAAGCAAATAATACATGGGCAGGAGGAGATTCAATTGCAGTGATGCTAATAGGGCAAAACTGTGATAATGCTGGTGTGCTGTGCCAGGAGCTATTAAGGGGATTCTGGGGGAGGGTGCCAATTCTAAATTGCATATATAATTTCCTGTCGTTCGGTACCTGGATGATATCTAGATTGCTTTCGGAGGAGCAAATTGACTTAAAGGCCAAAAACCTCCAAGATTAGCCGACCCCACGATGGTTTGATGTTTTCAGACTGGACTACCCAATCCCAATAATGCGCTTTAATAGGCTCTTTGGTAGGGAGCAGTGTTGAGTCCTTGTTTTCCCTCTAGCCCTCTATCTGCCAATCAGCGTTTCACATTTCTTGGCCAGCTTATTTTATGGGGTTTGTTTAGAGAGCTGACTTCCTCAAGAGCAGAGGCTTATGAGCACAGTTCGGGGATGGCCCTGATGCTCCACCAGAACAGCAACGGTCACAGTTTAGCCTCATCTACAATGGATTTCCTACCTAGGTCTAACTTTAGAGGGAGAAGGGGTGTACTCTGGGGTAACAGTCCTAAGCTCCTCTGAAACTCACTCTCATATCTGGAGAGATCCTCTATCTTGTCAAAGTCCCAGAATTCAGCCCCATATAGGGTTGAGCTTACAGCTTTAGATTTGTAGATTTACACACTGCTGTAACTGGTTTACTAAGCTGACACACTCCTGCCTTTGCCTCCTCTGGCAAGTCTCTTGCCTCCACAAACACCTTCACTCAGTTCCCAGCCTCCCCACATCATAGTAGACCATGATAACAACAGTGGTTCTTTCAGGGTCATTCAGTTACACATTTCACCATGTTTAGGGGATTCACAAATACATCCAGAAATGATTAATTCGGAGAAAAAAACGACATCAAAACATTTCTAAATTATATTATCTGGGATATAAAGAACTAAGCCCACCATAAACAAAAGAAAAGGAAGTCTCTAGAAGGCCAGCGGGTGTTCGTTGCATTCCATCGGTTTAATTCTGGCTGTTGGCCTGTCTCCTCTTACATTTGTGCAACAGCACTTGTCCACAGTCACTTCTTACCTGCCATTCCGAACTACCCACACGCTGGTTAACTGGTGACAAGTTTGTCCTCTGTTAGACTGCTTCCGTCAGTTTCTAAGAGGGGAAAGGTAGGTACATACCTGTTACCTGCACTTACGGTGGCAGACCATTAAGGACAGCAACATTTATTAATGCTTTGTATTGGATAAGAACATCAGAATAATTTAAAAATACTACAAATGTGTTCCAGTGCATACATAGCTCATGGTAATAAAAACAGCTACAAAATATAAATGTAGTACATGTGGCTTTAGATAAACGATGTACATACTCATGCCATTTAGGCAGTGGGCCCGGATGTCTGCAACTTGTTTTTTATCAAAATTGTGACTCTACCCTTTGTCCACAATGCACCAGCACACTGGCCCCACCTCAGATTGTTTTCTTCTGCTATCGGGCTTGTATGTTCCGTAGCACTGCTCTGAGAGCTTCATGTTAACCCCACAACTGCTGGGTCTTTTCCCGCCCCAGTGCTGAGCCCTTTAGTGGCAATTTGTAGTAGTTCTCGTTTAGGCCTCTATAACTTTTTGACCACATAAGGTATCCATGCCAAATGTGCGTCCTTTTCTTCCAATATCATGTGAATTCTAAAGGTACCCAGAGTTTGTGGATTCCCGTGGAGGGATCCTAGATTTTAACCAAAATACAGCTAAATTTGGGTTTTTTTGTGAAAAATGGGGAAAAAGTCCCGCAAATGAAAGTGTCTGGGTATTTCCTAGGTCTGGGCGGCAAATTCCGTTCCGCTCGCGTAATTTGCGGAATTTGGGTAATTTCGCGTTCCGCGGAGAACGCAAAATTGCCCAAAATTCTGTGTTTCGCAACTTCGCGAAATTTTTTGCTTGTTTGCGTTCTCAAATGCGTGTTCGCAAGATATTTTCCCCTGAGCACGCAAACAGTGATTGCGAACAGTAAAAAAGCATGGCGAACAAGCAATTCCGCGTGTTCGTGGAATTTCTGCGTGTTCGCGGAGATTTTGTACCGTTTCGCGGAGATTTGCGGAACGCGATTACGCAAATTCCGCCCACCCCTAGTTTTTTCCTGAAAATGATATCAAAAAAGGGTTTGTGTGGCTGAAATCTCCATTTTCCCAGCTTTTAGGGAATGACAGACTTTTATCAGAAAACCAAAAATCTTTACACAGTTTTGGCATGTTTCTGGGACAAAGCCTATTTTTGATATTTTTTGTGCTTTCAACCTTCCTTCCAGTTATTGGTAGAAATGGGTATGAAATCAATAATAGATCGTGGAAATCTATACATTTTAGAAAAGTAGACAAAAGGCTGAATTCAGCAAGGGGTCATTTGTGTAAATCCATCAAGGTTTCTTTATAGAAACTAACAGTTAAATATAGGAAAAATGGAAAATTAGTTCAAAAATACAGCCTTTTGTGTAAACGTTTTCACCTGTAACTTCTTCTAATTATGAAAGCTCTTTGAAAGCAATATACCATTATATCCACTGGACCTTACTGGTTGTGGGGATATATATAGGGCTTGTAGGTTCACCAAGAACCCGACGAACCCAGAGCCAAAAACTGAGCAGCGGCTTGCAATGGTTATAATATGTACCGGGTATATAGCAAGTATTCTGGGAAAATGTATACATGGAAAATTCGGTATGAACGACTCCTATGTATTTCTAAAATGGGAACAAAATATAGAGTTTAGAAACAGTAAATATTTGCACATTTACGAAATTGGGAATACTCATACTAGCATGACAATTTTCGGTCATTTTTCAAAATGTCTTTTTTTTTTTTTACACATTGTCTTTCATTTGGAAGGCAGAAATGCATCGAAATTCAATAGGTAAAAACAGTTGGTTTAGAAATCTGAATTACCCTAAGTCTCCCGATAAAAATGGTACCTCACTTGTGTGGGTAGGCGTTATGCCCACGACAGGAAACAGGTGAAAATGCAACATGAACACACCACATTTTCACAATGAAAAATTATCCTTTTTTCAAAAGTGCCTAGCTGTAGTTACCCTGAATCACTTGCAAACCTAAACAATTGTCCAAAAAACACATTTTCCTCACATTTCTGTGGTTTAAATGTCTGGAATCTGTGGGAAACCACAAAATTCCACCCACCCTGTGTTCCCCAAAGTCTACCGATAAAAATGGTACTTCACTTGTGTGGGCGGCCCAAGTACCCGCGAGAGGAAACGGCCCAAAACGCAACGTGTACACACCACATTTTCACAGTGAAAACTGACCCTTTTTCAACAAAGTGCCTAGCTGTAGATTTTGAACCCTAGCTCTGCCAGCACCTTGGGAAACCTATCAAACCTACAGATTTTTGAAAACTAGGCACCCAGGGGAATCCAGGATGGGGTGAGTTGACTGCCTCTCACCAGTTTTTGTTACCCAGAATCCCTTGCAAACCTTAGACAATGTTTAAAAAACACATTTTCCTCACATTTCTGTAGTAGATAGGTCTGGAATCTGGGTGGATACACAAAATTCCACACACCCCGTGTTCCCCAAAGTCTTCTGATAAAAATGGTACCTCACTTGTGTGGGAGGCCCAAGTACCCGCAGCAGGAAACGTCCCAAAACGCAATTTGTACACACCACATTTTCGCAGTGTAAACTGACCCTTTTTCAACAAAGTATAAATAGAACAACAAGGACCCTGCCTAGATACTTCAAAGAGGTCCCCTACGGGATCCACAAGGATTATACAAGGGGTGACATTAAACATGTATCAGAGCCATAGACATCAGAAAGCATACGGTCAGTCCATATATTTTTTTATAAACATTTTTGTGTTTTTATTAGATCTGACATTTCATCAATGCGGAGCATTCAATAAATATATACAAATGATTCTGTGGATAAAATTAGTAGAAAGAACAATGAGTTCATCAATATTTCATAATAAAGAGTTCAGCAATTACTAGTGTTTCACACACTCCCAGGCAACAAATGGGGGATCATCCACATACACTCATGTATCCAGGGGATCAACCAGTCACATTCACACTCATTCTTGCACTTCTCTCATGGATATACACGACAAAGCCTGCACCATACAGATGATATTGGGAGGTGCAAAGCCTTGGGTGCAGGGTAAGAAGGCAGGGAGATGGAAGAAACTATAGTCCGGCGGGACTAAAGTACTGCCTTTCTTAGATGTAATGCCAACGCGCGTTTCGGTGTACAGCTCCTTTGTCAGGGCGGGCGGGTACAGCCATGGGGGGAGAAACACACAGTCTGTGGATAAAAAACATTTCTGGGTGTCTCAAAGATATTTATTTTGATAAATGACATTAACAATAAACTTTATACATGGCTTTATAAATCTCACAATGAATGACTAGTTTCATAGTTGATGTCGAGGCTCTGAAGACATATAAATGCACTCCAAAAATCATGCCTCTCACAAAGGAGGAGCAAGCGGTCAAAAGGTAGACCATTGGTGAAGGTACGAGAATCCACATTAAAAAAAAAAATCTTCACAATTTACTCAGACATTCTAGCACAGTTGCTTCATATTACTAGTACACTTAAGAGCAATTCCTTGGTGGTTAAGAATAGGGCATGGGTCTCCAACCGGTCGATCGCGAGCTACCGGTAGCTCGCCAACAACCTACCAGTAGCTCGCGGTCCGATGCTCACTTTTGTACCCTATCACTGTCATTATGTTATTTTTAGGCCTTTTTTTTACCTCTTTTCTGTGTGTTTCTTCCGGTATTACACTGCTGCCATTGGCTATTAAGATAGTTGGGTCGGAGAGAAGCGGGTGAAGTCGGCCTGTCAGAAGCATGGCTAGATTTTTGCCGTCCTAGGGGGACCTACAATGCACATTACAATTCGGCCTTGGGGCTGACAGCGTGATTCAAGCAAATGGAGACTCACTCAGCCCTCCAGTGGCCTCCTTGATACCACGTGGCCTGTCATAGAATTAGCATCACCGAGCAGTGCCCTCCTCCCATGACCATGCAGGGTGGTTGGACAATGTCGAAACCAGCTTAAATTTGCCATTACTGGTGCCAGCCGCTGCTAGGCTCAAGTAACACCTTTTAACCATGTGGGCAGAGGAAGTCATGCATCCCTGGTGCCACATGTTCTAGGCATCGGAAGACGTGTGTTTTATTTCCTGGGGGCCACCCACCCGAAGCACTAGCAGACAATGATTCCCGCCCAGTGAAAACAGGAGGAGCACTCACCTGAGCCCTCATGCGGGAGGTGGAGGGTGCATAGGGCACACTGTCGTCCAGATTGTAGAGATGGCCCTCTCCTGACGGGCCTGCATGTTGAAGAGGCTGGTAATCATGCACCTGTTGTCTAATCACGCTGTTCCCAGCAGCGCTGAGCTGTCTTTAAAAGATGACTGCTGCGGTTTAAAAGACGACTTTGCAGCCACGGTAGACCAGCATTGCAGGCAGCATGCAGTCTGTGCCCTCTGCTGAGCCCCAGGCCCAGTCAGGAGAGCAGTCTATGCATTTTTGCCTAGCGTGACGCCAGCAGCAATGCACCAGCATTGATTGAGGCCACAGAGGGATGAGTAATGCCTGCTGCCAGCAGTGTCCTTGACATGATGCCACTCGGCCTGCAGCAGCATGCCCCCTTCAAAGAGAGCGCCTCTGCCCCTGTTGAACGTGTGATGCCAGTAGATTAGCACCACAATCATTAGAAGGAAAACCAAGTTATGGTAAGTCTACAAATTTTTTCATGTCTCAGACGGGGACAATTTGTAATATTTATTTGTTTCCATGGTAATTATGCCTAAATGTCATACGTAAGAACCTGAAAACGTGGCAGCTGTGAAGTTGTCCCTGGCCCCAAACCGGACCCAGGAACATAATTTTACATTTATTTTCATTAAAATGTAATGAAATGATGAGAGAAAGGTTTAATAACTTCCTGGTTTCGGTTTGTGCCTAGGGACAACTTGCAAGAGGTACCTTATTTTTTTTTAAATCCCTGAAAAACGTTGCTTTGATTTCATGAAATAATGGTTAAGTGTTAATTTTATGGCAGAATGAGCATAGGCTCAACACCTCACTTATGTATCCCATTTGAAAAAAGTACCTAACCAACCCCTGTAGTGACTATATTTTTCTGAGGCCAATGAATATGGAAAGGTGAAACATGAATCAAGCTTCGGGTATGGCCCCATCTTTGCACGAGCACAGGTTTGAAAATATTGCAAATGATGACACAAAAGTCATGCAAAAAAGGTATCCTTTAAAAATAATGTTCTTTTATTTCTCCAACTCAGAGAAGCATTTCAACGGAGCATCAAATTACACCACTGCATTAAGAGGCATTTTTAAAAGTGATAGTTTTTAAACATGAAACAGTCATGGACTGCCACCGTCCCTTATGTCATGACAATGCTATATTAATGTACTAAGAGGCAAGTCATGTGTAACAGCTGTATATATTCTCTTGGGGGAGCTTTTTGCACAGTGCACACCCTGAACTCAAGCATTTCAAGTTACAGTTATGTGTGATAATAAAAAAAAAAGAAGGCACAATGTAAAAAAAAATGTTGTATCGCAGTATTTATATTTTTTTAAGAGCTTATTATCCCTTTGTGGGGCACTGAGGTGCTTACATATATGGCCAGCAGGCTATACCATGTAGGATGTGTGGTTGGTATGGTGTTGTCATTGTCATGTGACCCTATGTGGAAGTGTTTCCGTGTCATACGTGATGACCGCCGAGGTGCCTTTACTGTGTTATGGGATGGAGCAGTATAGTTGATGACCAGGAATCGGAGGCAGACATTCAGTTTGTGGCTTTCAGCATGTTGGTAGCTTTACACAGCTCTGCAAGTCCCTATAATTTTATGATTGTAGTGTGCTTTGCTGGTGACTGCAAAGGCCAGGATCACACAGTCTGTTCAACAGGGAAGCCGGAATAGGTTTTTTGGTTGGGCTTTGCATATACTAAATGGGTAGCTCTTTCTCTGTTGTGGCCTTTTAGTCAATGAAGCTGTGTGTGGGGGGACTCTGGGAACAATTCGCAAGTTGCTCTGCCTTTAGTAGCTCACGACGATTTTCACTGATCAGAAGTAGCTCTCGCTACAGAAAAGGTTGGAGACCCCTGGAATAGGGTGACCAATTGATAGAAAAAGAGAGACTCCGGGTTAACTGGGCCCAGTCCTGATAGAGTCTATCAGGGTTATATGGTTCTGGGTCTATCTTACCACTATATTAGAAAAAGATACCAGGTTTTTAGATCAAGGAAGTCAGTAGTTCAATTCATTAGGGTTCAGTGCGGCTGAGGGTTAGAGTAACCGCCTGTTCCGGTCTTGGTAGTCAATTCATATAGGAGGATCACCTATGCTAAAAGAATACTTACAGGTAACCTAGGCTCAAGGATGGATCAGGATAATCGAACAGATCTTTCCAGGCACAGTTATCTTCTTCGGGGTTCTAAATATAAGAAAGGCATAACATGTCCCTATGGGTTACTCTACCCTCTGTAGTCATAATCGCGTATCAGATTTCAGCTGAGAGGATGTACCTGCAAAGGCGAGGTCCTAAGCCGAAAAGGGGGTACATAGTATTATGTATTCTGAAATCTGATACGCGATTATGACTACAGAGGGTAGAGTAACCCATAGGGACATGAGGGCAACTGAGGGCAGGATCTAACGAGACCCCCAAGTTTTTTACCTCTGAGACTGGAATAGGAGTTACACCCAGCTCAGGGGGCCACCAACTGTGCTAGAATGTCTGAGTAAGTTGTGAAAAAAACCCTAATGAATTGACCTACTGACTTCCTTGATCTAAAAACCTGGTATCTTTTTCTAATATAGTGGTAAGATAGTCTATCAGGGTTATATGGTTCTGGGTCTATCAGGACTGGGCCCAGTTAACCCGGAGTCTCTCTTTTTCCATCAATTAGTCACCCTATTCTTAACCACCAAGGAATTGCTCTTAAGTGTACTAGTAATATGAAGCAACTGTGCTAGAATGTCTGAGTAAGTTGTGAAGAAATTTTTCTTTTTTAATGTGGATTCTCATACCTTCACCAATGGTCTACCTTTTGACCGCTTGCTCCTCCTTTGTGAGAGGCATGATTTTTGGAGTGCATTTATATGTCTTCAGAGCCTCGACATCAACTATGAAACTAGTCATTCATTGTGAGATTTATAAAACCATGTATAAAGTTTATTGTTAATGTCATTTATCAAATTAAATATCTTTGTGACACCCAGAAATGTTTTTTATCCACAGACTGTGTGTTTCTCCCCCCATGGTTGTACCCGCCCGCCCTGACGAAGGAGCTCTACACTGAAACGCGCGTTGGCATTACATCTAAGAAAGGCAGTACTTTAGTCCCGCCGGACTATAGTTTCTTCCATCTCCCTGCCTTCTTACCCTGCACCCAAGGCTTTGCACCTCCCAATATCATCTGTATGGTGCAGGCTTTGTCGTGTATATCCATGAGAGAAGTGCAAGAATGAGTGTGAATGTGACTGGTTGATCCCCTGGATACATGAGTGTATGTGGATGATCCCCCATTTGTTACCTGGGAGTGTGTGAAACACTAGTAATTGCTGAACTCTTTATTATGAAATATTGATGAACTCATTGTTCTTTCTACCCACAGAATCATTTGTATATATTTATTGAATGCTCCGCATTGATGAAATGTCAGATCTAATAAAAACACAAAAATGTTTATAAAAAAATATATGGACTGACCGTATGCTTTCTGATGTCTATGGCTCTGATACATGTTTAATGTCACCCCTTGTATAATCCTTGTGGATCCCGTAGGGGACCTCTTTGAAGTATCTAGGCAGGGTCCTTGTTGTTCTATTTATATTGTATTTCTCCCCCGTATTCCTGCCTATATCAATAATTCCCTTGGGGAACCCCCTTCTATTTTGCCTTTTTCAACAGTCTAGCTGTAGATTTTGAACCCTAGCTCTGCCGGAACCTTGGGAAAACCTATCAAACCTATACTTTTATGAAAACTAGACACCCAGGGGAATCCAGGATGGGGTGAGTTGACTGCCTCTCACCAGGTTCTGTGACCCAGAATCCATTGCAAACCTAAAGAAAACCACATTTTCCTCACATTTCTGTTGTGGAAAGGTCTGGAATCTGCGTGGATCCACGAAATTCCACACACCCCGTGTTCCCCAATGTCTTCCGATAAAATGGTACCTCACTTGTGTGGGAGGCCCAAGTACCCGCGACAGGAAACGGCCCAAAACGCAACGTGCACACACCACATTTTTGCAGTGAAAACTAGACACCCAGGGGAAGCCAGGATGGGGTGACTTGACTGCCTCTCACCAGGTTCAGTTACCCAGAATCCCTTGCAAACCTAAAAAATAAGTTTTAAAAAAACACATTTTCCTCACATTTCTCTGGTGTAAAGGTGTGGAATCTGCGTGGATCCACAAAATTCCACCCACCTCGTGTTCCCCAAAGTTTTCCGATAAAAATGGTACCTCACTTGTGTGGGAGGCCGAAGTACCCGCGACAGAAAACGTCCCAAAACGCAACGTGTACATACCACATTTTCGCAGTGAAAACTGACCCTTTTTCAAAAAAGTACCTAGCTGTGGATTTTGAACCCTAGCTCTGCCGGCACCTTGGGAAACCTATCAAACCTATACATTTCTGAAAACTAGACACCCAGGGGAATCCAGGATGGGGTGAGTTGACTGCCTCTCACCAGGTTCTGTTACCCAGAATCCCTTGCAAACCTAAACAAAATGTCCAAAAAAACCACATTTCCCTCACATTTCTGTGGTGGAAAGGTCTGGAATGTGCGTGGATCCACACAATTCCTTAAAGTCTTCCGATAAAAATGGTACCTCACTTGCGTGGGAGGCCCAAGTACCCGCAACAGGAAACGTCCCAAAACGCAACGTGTACATACCACATTTTCGCAGTGAAAACTGACCCTTTTTCAAAAAAGTACCTAGCTGTGGTTTTTGAACCCTAGCTCTGCCGGCACCTTGGGAAACCTATCAAACCTATACATTTCTGAAAACTAGACACCCAGGGGAATCCAGGATGGGGTGAGTTGACTGCCTCTCACCAGGTTCTGTTACCCAGAATCCCTTGCAAACCTAAACAAAATGTCCAAAAAAAACACATTTCCCTCACATTTCTGTGGTGGAAAGGTCTGGAATCTGCATGGATTCACACAATTCCTTAAAGTCTTCCGATAAAAATGGTACCTCACTTGCGTGGGAGGCCCAAGTACCCGCAACAGGAAACGGCCCAAAACGCAACTTGTACACACCACATTTTCGCAGTGAAAATGAACCCTTTTTCAACAAAGTGCCTAGCTGTAGATTTTGGACACCTTAGCTCTGCCGGCACCTTGAGAAACCTATCAAACCTATACATTTGTCAAAACTAGACACGCAGGGGAATCCAGGATGGGGTAAGTTGACTGCCTCTCACCAGGTTCTGTTACCCAGAATCCCTTGCAAATCTAAACAAATGTCAAATGAAAAACAAATTTTCCTCACATTTCTGTGGTGGAAAGGTCTGGAATCTGCGTGGATCCACAAATTTCCACCCACCCGCGTTCACTTGTGTGGGAGACCCAAGTACCCGCAGCAACGAGGGGGCAGGGGCAGGAGAGCAAGCACAAACAACGAGGGGGCAGCAAGCACAAGCAACGAGGGGGCAGGGAGGCACAGAGGCACAAAAACCGGATCACAAGCAGGGCGGCACAGAGGCACAAAAACCGGATCACAAGCAGGGCAGGGCACAGAGGCACGAAAACCGGATCACAAGCAGGACAGGGCACAACAAGCAACGAGGGGGCTGGGGCAGAAGAGCAAGCAAAAGCAACGAGGGGGCAGCAAGCACAAGCAACGAGGGGGCAGGGGGGCAAAGAGGCACAAAACCGGATCACAAGCAGGGCACCGAGGCGCAACGAGGGGGCAGGAGAGCAAGCACAAGCAACGAGGGGGCAGCAAGCACAAGCAACGAGGGGGCAGAGGGGCACAAAAACCGGATCACAAGCAGGAAACAGAGGCACGAAAACCGGATCAAAAGCAGGGCACAGAGGCACGAAAACCGGATCACAAGCAGGGCACAGAGGCATGAGTGGGCCAGCAAGCACAAGCAACAAGGGGGCAGGAAAGCAATAACAGTTCCCTCCTGCCCCAACTGGACCCCACTGTAATCTCAGGGCACAGAGCCACAACAAGCAACGAGGTGCCAGGGCAGGAGAGCAAGCACACGCAACGAGGGGGCAGCAAGCACAAGCAACGAGGGGGTAGGGGGCACAGAGCCACAAAAACCGGATCATAAGCAGGGCAGCACAGAGGCACAAAAACCGGATCACAAGCAGGGCAGGGCACAGAGGCACAAAAACCGGATCACAAGCAGAGCAGGGCACAGAAGCACGAAAACCACAAGCAGGGCACAGAGGCACAACAAGCAACGAGGGGGCAGGAGCATATTACACCACATCGTGTTACTCTCAAACAAGGAGTTGTACTTAAGCATGGGCGAATTTTGCGAATCTCGCGTTTGCGAATTTTGCGGATTTGCGAACTCGCAATCCGCAAAATCCGCGAATTCTCGCGAATTTGCAGATTTGTTTTTGTGTGTTCGCGCGGGTTTCTGCCAGTTCGCGAGGGTTTTGTACAATTTCGCAAACGCGAACTTACCTGTCGGGTCGCAAGTTTTGCGAACTTGTTGTTTCTACGTGTCCAGCCTGTTTGGGACACTCTTCTTCATCACTGCCACTCTCTGTCACCACTGCCACTCTCTGACTACTCATGCCACCCTCTGGCCCACCCATGCCACCCTCTGTTTCATCACAGCACCCTCTGGTTGTCCAGTGTACATTATTGTGGCAAAGCAAAGCACACCTTCCCTGCCTCAAGTGACCTGAATTAATTTGGGGCTGATTAATGTGTCACAGAATATTTTTTTAGCTGGCACCTGCTTCCTTAGTGCTTCCTGATTAGTGATCTTTTGCACTTGCTAAGTGCTTTCATTGTTGCAAAATTAGTTACAACACCTGCCCTGCCCCAACTGACAATAATGAATTAGGGGCTGATTAATGTGTCACTGGATTTGAACTTCCAGCCTGGCTCCTGCTTGTCTGCCTTAGCTGTAATTCAGGACCTTTGTGTAACTATTCTGAGGGTCAGAGCAGGGTCACATAATAGTTGCAAGTAGGCAACTGAACTCTGGAGGGGCCCCTCAGGAAGCACTACAGGAAATGGCTACTAATGATGAGCTTGAACTTTTGAACCTGGTAAGTAGTTTCAGTTTTGCTAAGATCGTATTTCTGCAATTTAGCGCTTATTCGCGGGGCGCGAAGTTGAATTGGGAAGCCGTGAACTCACGCGAACAGTGCGAGCAAGCCATAAAATCCGCTGCTTGCTGATTTGCGGATTTTGCGGGAAATTCGCGAATCTCGCGGATTGCGAATTTACCGAAAATCCGCAAAATCCGCGAGCGTAACGGATTTTCCGCCTGCTTAGTTGTACTGCCCCGAATCCGACAATACAAGTTACCACCCGAGGCTGTAGTGGCCTTACTGAAAATTATTGACGAGCTCATCGCTCAAGGAGTGGTTGTAGAAACTGACTCCAATGTGTGTAATTCTCCAATCATCCCGATTCTTAAACGAACTGACCCGAATACACCACCGGTCTACAGACTGGTGATTGACCTTCGAGAATTAAACAAATGCATAATACCCCAGTACCCAGTGGTCCCAGACATTTCTTCCTTATTGACTGCCATTGATTCCGAAGCTGCGTTCTTCACTGTAATCGATCTCAAGAACGCCTTCTTTAGTGTCCCCATTCATCCAGAAAGCCAGTATCTTTTCGGATTCTGTTTAAATGGCAGAGGAATTATTGGAAATGAAAAAATTAGTGCCCTGTCATGATAAAGATCCATCAGGGTTCCACCGTGAATTAAAAGACATGCTCCGCATGGAGGAGTATACGTATCCCGATATCATTAAAATGTTAAAGGTACTGTTGCCAGCCGGCATTTACGAAAAACTTAAAGAAAAAGAATGGGAAGTGGGAGAGAAAAAGATTGATTGGGCAGAATTAGAACACGAAGAAAATACGCGAGTCCCTGGTACTGGTCTTGGGGAAAAAGCTAAAGCATTACCAGAATTATTAGTACAGGTCTTGCCGAGGTTATTGACAACTAAAAAGGAAGACTGGGATGCTATCTCAGCCTGCAAACAGAAACAAGACGAAGACACTAGTGATTTTTATTCCAGATTCGAGAAATGTTTCATTATTAATAGCGGCCTGAAAACAAGTAGTGAATCGTATCCACATCTTTTTGTGACCAAATTAGTAGAGAATTCCTTACCACAGGTTAAAAATAGAGTACTGAAAGTTGAGAGTACATGGCAAGCTAATACCCCTTCCCAAATGTTGCAAATGTTACAGTACCATCAAAACCGAATTAGAGAAGAACACGAACAGAGACGCATGAAAGACACGAAAATGAAAGTACTAGTTGCTCAGTCTGTCCCAGCTGATGGTCAGAAGAGGGGTACGACACCGACCAGTCATCCTGCAGCTCCTGTTAAAGGGAACTGCAATTATTGTAAACAGCCAGGTCACTATATAAACGAATGTGCCGTTCTGAGACACAATATCGCTACCGGCAAGACGAAAGAAAGACCGCGTCCACCTAGACAAGAACATGTTCCACAAAATATTCCGCAGAACACGCAACCTCCTCAGAACACACAACAGACAGTAGCTGTACCCCAACCCCAACCCATCGCTGCCACACAACACGTTACACAGCAAATGTACCAGTATGCTCTGTCAGATTACCCCGATTATCAACAGTATTCATGAAACAGCCTAGAGAGGGTGGTTGGCTTGCCCCTTATCGAGGTTCCTGTAGATCAAGAGGGTCCCTATGTACATAGTCTGGTATTAGGGAAAGACAGAAAATTTTTGATTGATACAGGGGCGAGCAGAACTACCATCAGTCATGACGAGGTTCTAGGGGCACCCCTCTCAGGCTCACAGAATGTTTCCCTGGGATTTTCAGGAAAGCCTATTGTTAACGAAGTGTCAAAGCCAGTTTCCCTAGAAGTTGGTCCATTGTCCCGTACTACTGACTTGTTACTTACGAAATCATGTCCAGAAAACTTGCTTGGTATAAAAACATTGAAAGCGCTAGGAGCAGTGATTTGTTGTTCTCCGGAAGGAGTGAGATTGTTTTTACGTGATTTTAAAGGACATTATGTGTTGAGAGATTTTGATCCAAGATTGCAGAATGTACCGCAGCATTTATGGGCACAAGGTCCGACTGATGTAGGTTGTATGCACAGAGGCATGGACAGGAAACAAGGGGGCAGGGGCAGGAGAGCAAGCACAAGCAACAAGGGGGCAGGGGGGCACAGTGGCACAAAAAACGGGTCACAAGCAGGGCACAGAGGCACGAAAACCGGATCACAAGCAGGGCACAGAGGCACAACAAGCAACGAGGGGGCAGGGGCAGGAGAGCAAGCACAACCAATGAGGGGGCAGCAAGTACAAGCAACGAGGGGGCACAGAGGCACAAAAACCGGATCACAAGCAGGGAGGCACAGAGGCACAAAAACCGGATCACAAGCAGGGCAGGGCACAGAGGCACGAAAACCGGATCACAAGCAGGGCAGGGCACATAGGCACAAAAACCGGATCACAAGCAGGGCACAGAGGCACGAAAACCGGATCACAAGCAGGGCACAGAGGCACAACAAGCAACAAGGGGGCAGGGGCAGGAGAGCAAGCACCCGCAACGAGGGGGCAGGGGGGCACAGAGGCACAAAAACCGGATCACAGGCAGGGCACAGAGGCACGAAAACCGGATCACAAGCAGGGCACAGAGGCACGAAAACCGGATCACAAGCAGGGCACAGAGGCACGAGGGGGGGCAGCAAGCACAAGCAACGAGGGGGCAGGGGGGGCAGAAAAGCAATAACAGTTCCCTCCTGCCCCAACTGGACCCCACTGTGCTCATAGCAGTTGCTTTGCAGCTGGGGCAAGGTGTCAGTGCAGTGTGCGACCCCCGCAGCTCAATGTTTGTGCTCCGGCACAGTATGCCAACAGCAGTTGCTGAGTCCCTGAAAGGGGAGGAGGCCGCGCCAGCCCGCGCAGGTCCAATATTGGAGGGGGACTTCTCCCCTACTGGTGCACACGTTGTCTCCCAGCTTCTACAGCCCCTGGAGACATTGGGCCTACCCCTTCAGCCATGGAGGCCCAACCTGGTTTCCAGGTTGCAATGAATTAATTGCAACCTGGAAACTTCGAAAAAGCCTCTGTGCATATTTTAAAAGTTAATCGTTTTTATACTTTTTATTGTTCCTATATTTGGGGGGCTTGCTTGTAGCTAAGGGGAAATACTTTTTTAGGCACACTGACACCGCTACCACCCTAAAATCTTTACTTTTCGGCTTTACCGCTTTGTTCCAACACCGGCGACGGTGGGCGCCATCTTGAGGGAGGCAGGGAGAGCGCTCTAGTCGCGCTATACTCCCGCCCCCCTGGAATATTTAACCAGAGTGTTCCTCGCGCTCGGTGCCCTACAGTAGCTCTCCCCAGCGAGGCAACTGGGGCTGCGAGCTACTTTTCAATTCTGTGAAATACTGGTGAATTAATTGCAACCTGGAAACTTCGAAAAAGCCTCTGTGCATATTTTAAAAGTTAATCGTTTTTATACTTTTTATTGTTCCTATATTTGGGGGGCTTGCTTGTAGCTAAGGGGAAATACTTTTTTAGGCACACTGACACCGCTACCACCCTAAAATCTTTACTTTTCGGCTTTACCGCTTTGTTCCAACACCGGCGACGGTGGGCGCCATCTTGAGGGAGGCAGGGAGAGCGCTCTAGTCGCGCTATACTCCCGCCCCCTTTTCTCCCTATATCATGTGCAATCCGGCCAGACGGCGCAGCGGGCTGGCGCAGCGGGCGCGCCGGATGCGCGCCTAAGCCAAGCCCGTCTGCGCCCGTCCGCGACCGGATCGCGCTGGGCGCAGGGCACGCTGTCGGTCCTAAACCCATTATCAGGTATGACAACTATCACTTACTGTCCTTACGCCCTCCACCCCCCCCTCATGGTCACGCTTGCCCCCATATTGACCCTTCCTCCAGCCCTCTGTTATGTTCTTATTGCAAATGGACTCCCCTTATTCCCACAAACGACGTCGACGATATGCACGCCCGTCCAAAGACTCGCCCCACCCTCTTTAAGGGAGGTCTGGTCAATGCCAGGTCTTTAGCCTGCCATTGCCACGATGTACACGACTTAATATTAAACCAAGAGCTGGATGCCTTGTTCATCACGGAAAGTTGGCTTAACGATTCTTCCAACCCTGACCTTGCTATTGCCCTCCCCCCAGGTTACACCATTCTTAGGAGGGACAGACCCTCAGGTCGAGGTGGCGGGATAGCATTAATAATCAAGGATACATTTCCTTGCCACACATTCGACCTATACCATCTTAAAGACGCTGAAAGTCTGGGTTTCTCAATTAAAATTACTCCATCGTTCTCTCTTTCGGCTGGACTTCTCTATCGCCCTCCGGGCAACCCCTCCTCTTTCCTCAACTCTCTGGATGAGGCCCTCGGCGCACTTATGTTACAATACTCTAATTTTATGCTCCTTGGCGATATGAATTTACACATGGAATCATCCACTGACCCCCACGTCATTTCCTTTCTACAGTCCCTGAACATTTTCGGACTTTCTCAACTTATTAATACGGCCACCCATAGTGCTGGTCATACCATTGACGGCATTTGTTCTAATATTCCTACCCTTTCCACCTCCCCTCCACTGCCCTTAATCTGGACCGATCATTTTTTCATCCCCTTTGATATCACGACACCCACTGCCCCCCCTTCCAACCCCAGACACACTCAAGCCGTCTATACAGTTAACTGGAAGAAGGTGGCCGAACGTATACAGCTTGAGCCAAAACCGCTGCCCCTACCCCCCGCGCTAACTGGAGATGTCGAAGCTGACTCATGCAACTTCCACACTTGGATGCAGCAAATAGTTGCGGTCAACTCTGAACCCAACAACAACCAAGGAAAAGGACCCAAGAAGAAAAAACTCAATGCCCCATGGTACACCAAGACCCTGGCAGATAGTCACCTCCAATGCCGTAGACTAGAAAGACTCTGGAGACAAACATACGACACGGCCTCCAAAACTCGCTACGTTCAACAGAGAAAAGTATATCTCTCTGACATCAAAGCAGCTAAAAAGGACTATTTCACCAATCTCATAATGGAAGCGCGCCAAAACCAAAAAACCATCTTCACCATAGTCAAATCCTTCACCCACCCGAAAGCTCTCACCGTTGACATACCTCCGTCAGAGAGTCTCTGCAACCAAATTGCAGACTACTTTGTTGATAAAATCATCAACATTCAGAAAGACTTTCCTCTACCTCCGACAACCATCACACAAGTTACAGTCAATCACCTTCCCCTCTCCAATTTTAAACCGGTATCCTTGCAACAGACAAGCAAGGCAATCCACGCCTGTAAATCAGGAGCACCTACGGACTCCTGTCCCCCCATCATCCTTCACCATCTGATTGATATAGTCAATCCCCATATCAATGGAATCATTAATGAATCCCTTACATCCGGAATTGTACCTGCCGAATGGAAGAAGGCCACTGTCAAACCTCTGTTGAAAAAACAGAATAAACCACCCACAGACCTGACTAACATGCGGCCTATCTCCTTACTTCCCTTCCTGGGCAAAGTCACAGAGCATCTAGTGCACGAGGAGCTTAAAACCTTCACAGAAGCCCATAACATCCTGCACCCACAGCAATCGGGCTTCCGCTCCGGTCACTCGACCGAAACAGCGCTGATCGAGCTTGCTGACTCCATTAAATTCCTACAGGATGAGGGCAAGCAGGCTGTCCTCATCCTGTTGGATCTCACAGCGGCATTCGACACCATCTCGCATGTTATTTTAATCAACCGAATGCGAGAGATTGGCGTGACAGACTCAGCCCTGGCCTGGATTTCATCATTCCTATCAAACAGGTCCCAAACTGTAGCTCTAGGACCATATCTTTCCAGCGAAAAGCCAATTACATCTGGTGTGCCCCAGGGGTCCATATTGAGCCCCCTATTTTTTAACATTTACATGGCACCCCTCTTAGCTGTGATAGAGTCACACGGTATCCTGGTCACGTCCTACGCTGACGATACGCAATTGGTCGTCACCATCGACAAACAGCATACGGACGCAGAGCTCCGCTTTAAAAATTGCCTTTCCGATGTCTTTGAATGGCTAAACACTAATCATCTTAGATGCAATAGCGCTAAGACAGAGATCATCCCAATAGGCAAGAATACTTCCTTTTCCCCTAAAGACTGGTGGCCCTCAGGTTCCGAGGCTCCTCCTAGTGCAGTTACATCAGCCAGAAATCTGGGCGTACAATTTGACTCTTCCCTTACTTTCGACGACCACGTCAAGATCACGGCTGGTCGATGCTTTGGACTAATAAAATCTCTGAGGAAATTCTTTGATTTCCTCCCAATTGCAGCCAGAAAGTCAGTCGCGGTAGCCCTCTTACTTTCCCGACTTGACTACTGCAACGGCCTTATGGCCGGGGTGAAAAAATCTACCCTCAGGAAATTGCAGAGTCTACAACATGCTGCTGCTCGACTGGTTTTACAACTCCCCAGAAGATCATCTGCATCTGCTGCCCTGAATTCACTTCATTGGATGCCACTACACAAAAGAATTTTTTTCAAACTGCTTCTCACAGTCCATAAAACCATGCAAAATACAGGACCCCGTTACTTTGTAAACCGCTTCAAGCGCTACAATCCCTCGCGCTGCCTGAGATCTTCTGGGACTAACCTTGTTCAAATCCCCAGATTTAAATATAAGACCAGAGGAGGAAAATCTTTTAATGTTCTGGCGGCTAAGGCCTGGAACACTTTACCCATTGACCTCAGAGCCATTAACAATGAGCACAACTTCAGGAAACTTCTTAAGACATGGGTCTACAAACTATCTGACTCCACTGTCCTGGCTGCCATCTAGCTTTATTTTTATTCACCACTTTTTCTCAGTTATTCCTCTGTAACTCGCCCAGCGCCATGATGCTCCCCTGGGAGCGAACGCTCGCGCTTTACAAATACCCACAAAATATCAAATATCAAAATATCCTCAAGCCACCTGCGCAGCCAGCAAAGCAAAAGGGCAGGGCCTGCGGCCTCGAAGTGCAGGAGCCAGCGCTGGCAGCCAGCCCGCCTTGGCGTTCCCAGACAGCCACCCAGGCTCACCGGCGGTCCCTGTCACCACGAGGCCTCCAGGAGAAAAGTGGGCTGTGCTCCCCTCGCCCCAGCAGCTTTCACCTTCCGCCGGTGGGGCTCTGTCCGCTGGCCTCTCGATTTTTCTTCAGGCCGCTTCCAGTCGCACCTCGGCCTTCAGCAGCAGTCAGGGGCTGGAAAGCAAGCACAACGAGGGGGCGGCACGAGGGAACAGACGCACAACGAGGGGGGGCGAAAAGCACGAGGGAACAGACTCACAACGAGAGGGGGCGGAAAGCACGAGGGAACAGACGCACAACGAGGGAACAGATGCCAAAAAACGTACCTGCTCGGGGGGGGGGTGGGGGGGGGAGTCTCTGTCTGTTGCGCGGCCAGACAATGCCATGACACCACCATCTTTCTCCCAGGCGAAGCATTAATAACTCGGAGAAAGCACGGTCATTTTCTGATTTGCGGGCGTGGTTTTCTTTCTCTCCTATTCCTATTGGCTGGAAGGTAAAATTCCAGCCAATGGGAAGAGGAGAGAAAGAAAACAAGAAAGAAGCGAAAAAAGACGCCCCCGAATCGGAAAAAGACGGGGCTTGAACGGGGTGATGCCCCTCTCCTCCAATGGCTGGCCTCCGTTTAAGAAGCAGCCAATGGAGAAGAGGGGCGGGTTCAAGCCCCACTCTAGGAGACATTAAATCTCGGAGCGAGACTGCGCAAGCGCAGCCTACGGTCCTCGACCTAAAAAAGGTCAGGTGACGATTGCACTGTCAAGCCAGACCTAATGACTGCCCTCCTTCCACCTGTGCTTTTTTCCAAAGCAAAACAACATAGGTTATCTAAGACACATTAATGGCATTGCAATGTCATGTGTGTGTACCTTAAAGTTTAAGCTCAGGCAGCTAAATAAAAAAACAAAATGATCACAGCTGTGTGGAGGGTAAGCTCTTTTTTTGTGGAAGCACACAACTGCCCAATCAAAACATGTAATCCCGGCTCCCAACATGTGAGTGTAGCCAACGCCCCTCTCCTGGTGATTCCCACATAATTGTCTGGCAACAACTGCATTGTCAACCCATAAACAAGGCCTCTATTAAAACATAATTATTATTGTTGTGGGTAAAGCACTTAGTTTTTGTAGTACACTGTAGTTAGCCCTGTTAGTACCACTTCTTCAAAAACAGTGAGGCTAAATTGGCATTGGCAACTGTTGCGTGTTAGGGGGCTTTGTAGCATAGTGGGCTCCCATTAAAATAGCAGCTTTACTTCGAGTGCATGTTTGCAGATGTACCTTTTGAATGGCTACTTTGGGGTTCTTACCAAAAAAATCTCAGGCGGTGCACCCATGCAGGGCCACTGGAATTATGCAGCAGGAGAAGGCCAAATTATGCAACATGGTTGACTAAATTATGCTGCATATTGCGACACATTTTGTGATGGTATTATTGCATTCTTTTTTTTTCGTTGTTCTTGTTAACACTCTCTGGGCTTAGGTTGCACCTCATTAGTATCCGTTTAACACCCAAATATAGCAACAAGCAAAAGAAAGGTTATCCGTCACCTTTTGCAAAGGGCCACCTACTGTGCGGCAACACGTTGCTGCGTTTTTAGTAACTTTTGAACCATTTGAGCTAGAAACAACTTTTTGGGGGGTTTAAATCTGCAGATTATGCGGCAGATGATGGATTATGTGGCCACTCCATAATTATGCAACATGGTTGACTAAATTATGCTGCATATTGCGACACATTTTGTGATGGTATTATTGCATTCTTTTTTTTTCGTTGTTCTTGTTAACACTCTCTGGGCTTAGGTTGCACCTCATTAGTATCCGTTTAACACCCAAATATAGCAACAAGCAAAAGAAAGGTTATCCGTCACCTTTTGCAAAGGGCCACCTACTGTGCGGCAACACGTTGCTGCGTTTTTAGTAACTTTTGAACCATTTGAGCTAGAAACAACTTTTTGGGGGGTTTAAATCTGCAGATTATGCGGCAGATGATGGATTATGTGGCCACTCCATAATTATGCAAAAAAAATGCACATTTGTATAATTCCAGTGGCCGCCCCTCCCTATGGGCTCCTTTCATCCTCTGTGAAGGTGATAATGGCGGCAAGGTGAGGGTGTAGTAACAGACCGGACGGGTGGGGCATGTTACTTAAAACGAAGCACAGGGCAGAGGTGCATGCTGGATGGAGGTTTCATGGCTCCACGGTGAATATTGGTCTTTTATTTAAGACCAGGTTCAGGTCAAATTGAGGGTTACTGGGAGAGCTGCATGAGGTTTCTGATCTGTGATTTAAATGGATCATTTTGAGCAGGGCTTTAAGTGGGCCGGGTCTCACCGGTGCTGAGCACCAGCAGTTTTTTAAAGGGATCCTCGAAACGGGTCCCTATCGGGCTCTGTTTTGTGCCCTGGCACAGACGGTCTGTTTTTTCCGGACTGCAGTGACAGTAGGTACATCAATGTGCGCTGCTCACTTCTCACTAGTGGACAAGTTACGGCATGACGTCATGCAGGTGAGCGTTGTAGGGGAAGGGAAATCCTTAAAGAGAGACATTTTTTCTCTGGATTTCCCTGCTCTTTTTGAAACTCAGGAGCAGCAACATCGACCTGAGGTCACCAGGGCTTTAAGTGGAAGCTTTTTTAATATTATTTACAAGGCATAGTTGCTGCTTATTTATCTTATGCAAATAACAATCATTGACAAAGCCAATAGTCCTAACTTGTTGTAGGTATGATGCTAAGTGTATCATATATCTGGATGCAACGACAGAAACAACAAAATACAAGTTGGGCGGCACACTATGCTAAGCACAGATTTTTAGCTTGTGGTTTTAAACCACACCCTTAATTACACTGGCCAAGCCCCTTGTAGAGCCCCCTCAGTTTTTTTTATCCCACTTAAATTAAAGCCCTGATTTTGAGAAGGGTTTCAGTAGAGGGGCAGCATAGCGAGAGCTGTGTGTGTGGTCTCAGAGGATGAGTCCTTGAGGGTCTGTCCCTTGGAGCTGAGGGTGTGGGCTCAGCTGTGTGTGGTCTCACACGAGGGACCAGCAGGTGTCGCTCTCCTTCTGCCGGGAGGACCATGGAAGGGCTGTGTGAGTTGGCAGCCTGGAATATAACGAGGGAGCGGTCATCTAGGCTCAGTGCCATCCATGGGCAGGGCAGTACGGGGCACCAGACGAAAAACACGCTTCAAAACTGGTACTGCCAAGTGTAGACCCCTCCCCCCTCACGGTTCCCAGTGCCTTAATAACTAGAGGCAGTGCAGGGTCAGTCTTGCTGTGCACCGAAAGAGTCCCTTATCTCGCCTGACTAATTGGCCAGATAATTAGTCCACGGGCCGCCTCTAATCAAAAGAAAACCCGCATCGGCTATGAATGGCCGAAGGAAACAGATGAGAGGACGGGGCCGCAGCCGGTGTCAGAGCGGAACTGAAAAGCAAGCAATATGCGTGGGATTGTAACTTCGACTGTGAGGACATCAGTTCTGGGGAAGACTTAAATGTGTCTCTAGGGCGGTGCGACGGGTGCTGCTGACTTCGGGTGGGGGCGCCGTGTTAGCAAGTATATCATGGTTTTAAAACCACCTGCTGCTGCCGTGTTTCTTGCCTCTTGCAATTTTCGGGCAACAATAAAAATGTCGAGATAACTCTGGTGATTAATGTTCTTCCTTGAGACAGAATGGAGTAAGGTAGCGCAGAGGGTTAATATGCCTGCTGCAAAGAACGTGCACCATGCAGATCATAACGTTCATATCTAATTAAATAGGTCAGTGGGTTATTGCTTTTGTCAAAGATCAATTTATATAAATTAGAATCCTAATATAGAACAGTGTATTATCTGTCATCAAAGAGCTGCATGCAAATTGCAAGGTATGGGGTAGAGCGTTAAGATTTTTCCCATCTTTCATTATCCTAATGTTGCAAAAAGGGTTCATTTGGGTAGAAATCAATTATTATTAAAGAGAACCTCCAACCACAGTATTACATTTTGAATTCAGAATTTCTGCTTCTCCTGACCAAGCTCTCTTAAACTATACTGCCTACGAGTATGGATGACATGTGACTCCTAAACCTTCTAGTCCTCTGTCTTAAGTAACATTTCCTTTCCGCTGATTTACACACCTATGATTGATTGTCTCTGTGCATTGTGTGTGTGATGTAAAGTGCTCTGACGCCCTACACTGGTATGAGTGGCGCTATAAAACTCATTAAATACTTCTGAAACAGAGTGGTTATGGAGACTTGAGGGGCACTGTTAAAGGGTGGTACTGAGGGAATCAGTGGAGGAGGTGGTCACTGGGGGGCATCAACAAACATTGTAGTAGCGAGCTCTACCAGTGGTAAAGCTGGCGGTGCCAGCCATGTAAGCAGCTCAAATTATGCTCCCCCTAACCCTGCACAATATGGTGGAAGGCCTCTGAGACCCAGCTCTCTCAGATATTCACAGTACTGAAGCTAAAAGAGGGGTGGGTGTTGCGCTGAAGGGGGTTGCTTTACGCAGCTTAAAGTGCGGTTCAAGGTGGTGTCAGTTTGGCATGGCAGTTTCCGTTCATAGGTTACAATAGCGGTCATCCCTGAATTGAAGAGGAGGGGCAGTTTGAGAGGCTGCCCGGCTGGTGAGGGCGGGGGGGGGGGGGCGATGCAACATGTAGCTGAACTGCAATTCTGAGGTGCTGTGTAATAAAAAGGTGTAGGGGAAGCCCCAAAACATACCTTTTCGCAGACACCAAAATAGCTTGATATCACAAAAAGTACCCCACACATTTATAAACAAAAAATGGATGGGAATTGAGAAAGAAACCTTTCAGTTGTCAACCCCCTAAGTCGTGGGAAAGGAAGCAATTCCTTTTTATAATATATCCTCACACACTCTAGTAGTGTCATGCTTCATCATCGGGGTCACCCTGACGCCTAAAGATCAGGGTGGGCTCGACTGTTTTTCAGGGAGCGCTTAGAAGAACAATGGCCAGGGGGTATAAAGATTCAAACTCCTCCTGCAGGTCCAGGTATGCCTTTATTGGTGGAACTGCAGGGGATATTGGGTCGCAAGGAGTTGTATGGTCCTATGACCCCAGTGCCAACATGTGTCAGTCTGAAAAATAATGGCCCAATTGGGTCCCGGACTTTCTTCGGGGCAAAAATTGTGTCCTCCCTGGTTATTTTGGTACCAGAATTTTTCCTAGCTTTATATATATATAAGGGCAGATAGCTGCTCCTTTTTAAAAGGTACGGAAAACAGATATCTTATCTCCTGTGGTTTTTTTATTTACTCCATCCCAATTTGGGAGAGTTAGATCTTCACAAGAGATCGCAGCACTGCGGGGGTAGCCCTGTAGTCAGACTTACACCAAGGGTCTTGCCCCGCTAGTCCACCTATTCGGTCTGCGATTCCGGACTCTCCCCTAATCTTTTGACCAGACCTGTAGACTCACCCTCATGTAAGTGGTGCCACGCACTTTTTAATAATATTTATCCTCCTAAACCTTAACATGCTCCGACAGATGACAGCATGCAAACCTATATTTCATGAACCCTCTTGTGCCCGCCAACGGCTCAGACCAGGAGTAGTGTAATCCCCGCTGGATTGATCCCTTCCTTCGTCAAACCCTTAAACATAGAATATTCGAAGCATCGCCGCTAAATGATGACAAACAAGTAGGGGTAGGAGAAGAATTCCTCTCCACCTGGGGAGTCTTACCCACTACACGCGGAGTACGAAGTTCCGAAAAACCCCGCGAAGTGCTGCGGAGTGGAGTTTTTTCTATAGCGCGGCTCACCAACGTTAAGTTGGCAAGCGCGAGTGAAAGAAATCGCATGCTAGAACACCTGTTGGTGAGATTTCTGAACACAGGTGGTTGCGGCAGGTCGCTACCACTCGCATTAAGAAAGCTGCCGCTCGTGTTGAGGAAGCTGCCGCTCAAGTAGAAAATCTACTCGAGCAGCAGTAAGGAGCAGCGCCCTCTGAAGCTCTGCCTGATGCCGTTCGTGCTAATTTCACAACGTGAGAGAATCCTTTGGCGCTAAAAATCAGCACGAACAGCGAGACGAACTGTACTCCACCGCTCACGGAACATCATCTAGCGCAGCAGAGGATTTTCAGGAATTCGTAGAGCTCTGCATAGCGCGACTCTGCGAACTTCTCTCAGGCCTACAAACGAGGACTATAGTTTAAAAGTTTCCTTAAAGAATATCAGTTACATAAATGTATAAGCTGAGCCATCAATTAATTAGTACAATATGGACATACATCTAAAGAAGTGTGGCAAAGAACTCATCATATTTCTAGTAAAATCCAGCATAGCTTTTGCTTCTAAGAGTGGGAAAAATGAAGTCGCCCTTTCAAAGAGTGATCATATTCTTTTATAGGTCTTTAAACAAAGGATTTCATACATTCATTACATGAGTACAAGGTTCACAGACGCTAAACCAATAAGAAGCAAGCAAAGGGATACTTTTACAGAATACATTCAGTGATTCTCTCACCACTCTACTGCATTAGACTTGTGTGTTCCCAGAGTCCGTACATGAGACTACTTGCTACATAATATGTTGTTCAGTCTGAGACAGTTAAGTTAGCCTTGGAAAAGCACATTTCATGTGGTTCAGCCGGAAAAGTGTTAGTCTTTTCACAGCAAGACTAAAATCCTTTATTGCAGCAAAATAATAACATCAAAATCATATGGAATGCTATGATGTTGCGTCCAAGATGGATGCCAGAACAAAGTTAGCCTAAAATAATTGAGCGCTCGATTTCTCGTGTTTTCTACACCATAACTGATGCCACTCGAGGCTAGAAATTATTGCTGGCCATAATCCCTGCTACCTGACATTTGCGGGAGTAAATACCGGGTCCAAGACTGCACACGGAGGAGAGAGGGGAGAGGAGAGAGGTTCCTAAGCTGACTGGGGGCATTGCATCGGAACCCACAGCAGGACTGCGAGGACCAGGTTGCTCTGCGGCGAGAGACCGGCCGCACCTGGCTCCTCATCCCACCTCCCATCCTTATTTAAGCAACACCCACCAGCGCGCACACGGGACGAGCGCGGGCGTGCGCCGGGCTAAGCCCGGGCCAAGGGCGGGCCCGTTCTAGCTCGTTACAGCCCGGGCAGGACCGGACTGGGCCACCCCTCTTGGCCTGAGATACAACTGGCCACCTGGAAGACTCTAAGACGAATGGCGGGCCGCGAGACAAGGAGCAAAGCCAAGGCTTCAAGTACAATGGTAGCAGGTACACTGGACAGCTTTCTAATTAGGGCGAATTCGATATTGTCCAACGAACTCACAGTGGTGGAGAAACGCCTTTCCCAAGGTATTGAAGTGCTAGACGGTCCTCGCTGGGCCTTTTAGCTAGTGCCAAAACTCCTGAAAGGGAGGGGGGATCCTCCACTGCCTTATTGGACAGCATTGATCAGACAATTGCAGCAGTCCTGCTAGACCTAGGGAGCAGCCCTGGAGTGGCCAGGGCCTCGGTCCCGGCCGTACCCGAGGTGGCAACATTATCACCCTCCAGTGATGCTATTAGTACTAGGGTAGCAAATGCTGGGTCTGACATTACAAACAGACAGTCCCAGGGGATACGGGAAGGGGCAGTCGCAAAGAGGAAACGTGGCGCACAGGTGAGGGGTGGGAAGAAGGCGAAATTAGACAGGGATCCTGAAGATAGTCACCCTACTCCCCAAGTTACAAACACAAATGCCCCCGTTGTAACTAATGGCACTATAAACCTACTACCCCAGGTTTCTATGTCACCTCAACCTTCAACATTTAGATTTGGGGACGCAGCACAGGCAGGGAGTGAGGACTTGATTGCTGTTATGGGTACCACCTTGAAATCCTTGCTCAAACCTTTGGTGGACAGACTTAGCTCCATTGAACGCAGGCTCCAAACCATAGAAAACGTCTCCGGGGAGATGTCAATGCACCTTAAATTGGTTCCAACAGAACGGAAGGGTCAAGACACCACTGGTGGGAGGCCTTCAACTATCACAGTGACTCCCCACAGTGGTGTCACGGCTGCCGTAACCACCCCCGCTGTGGCCCAGGCGACGGCTGGTGTGGCCAAGGCTATCCCCCCTAGAAGTAGTGGTGTGGCCAGGGAGAAGTCGGAGCGGCCTACCGCTGAGGGGGGCCGTGCAAGGTGGAGCAAGGTAGTTAACCTGCCCCCTGAGGCGGCTCCCCTTGTAGTGGTACTTACTGGAGTGCCTGAGCTCAGCAGCTCAACCACAGAATCATTCTCCTCCCTAAAAAACAAAGTGGTCAGTGGGTTAAATATTCATAGACCCCTCCCGCCTAGCAAGGCATCTGAAATAGTTATGGTTAGAAGGGTGCCTTGGGTGGGTCAAACCACAAAAAATATTAAGGGGGACTGTGTCCTGGTTAATTTTAGGAATGAGGGATTAGTCTCCCACATTTGCAACTGGGTGGGTGGCACAGTTAGTTCTACAATCCAGACCTGGCCGCTAGCCTTTTTTTATCCTCCCCTACAAATCCAGCTGATAGGGAGTGCGAAGATGGGTGGACAAGGGGGGGTCACTTGAGACTTACGGGAGGGCCTAGGCCTAACCGCTATGCAACCCCTATGTCTACTAACTACTTCCATGACAAAAGGTTCTGCTCCTTGGATCAGGTGGATTGACGGCTAACTGGAGACTGTGTGGGGAGAAGAGCGGACCTTGTGAGCTGCATGGATCGGCAGTTCACTTTGGTGGAGGGCAATGCGCCAAAGATAATTACGGGGGAATTGCATAGGGTTTCCGGGGGCCCTATTATCAATGACTCACCTGACAGGGTGGTTATTATTATTATTATTATTTTGGAATTTTGTAAAGCGCATGGTTACGCGCTCCGGCGTGTCCCCGCGCTGAACGAAAAGCCTGTGAGAGGGTCAGGATATTACAGCAGTGCTAGACGGAAGAGATGGGTTTTATGGGCTTTACGAAATTTGGTCCCAGAGGGTTCGAGGCGCAAGTCAGTGGGTAGTACGTTCCAATTCTTGGCTGCAAGGAGCCTGAAAGATCTGCCCCCCATCCGAGCTTTACGGATTTTGGGGACAACAGCCAGACCCATGCCGGAGGAACGAAGCATCCGCTCTGGCCTATAGGGGGTAATGAGGCTATTCAGAGGGCCGGGTGCTCTACCTCCAAAGATGCGATGGCACATGCATAACGCCTTGAAGGTAATCCTTTCACGGATCGGAAGCCAGTGAAGGGACCTCAAGGCGGCTTTAGAGGGTGCTCTCCTAGGGAGCCTCAGAACCAGCCGGGCTGTGGCATTTTGCAATACTTGGAGACGGTTGAGACTTTTGGCCGTAATGCCCAGATGTAATAGGTTGGCGTAATCAAGTCTCGATGTTACCAAGGCATGCACAAGAGTTTGTCTGGCACCAACCGGCAATAGGTCAAGGACCTTTTGTAGGCTCTTAAGTATCCCGAAACACATTCCAACCACCCGATTTACCTGGGGAGCAAAAGACAGATCAGAGTCGAAAAGAACCCCAAGATTTTTCGCCTGTTGACCCGGCACGGGGATTGAGCCCAGACAGTCCGGCCACCATGCTGAAGACCACACAGACGGGCCTCCCCCTATCACAAGCACTTCCGTTTTGGACCCATTCAACTTCAGGCAGTTATTAGACATCCAGGAGGCAAGCTCCTGCATGCAAGCACTGAAGTTGAGTGCCGCGGTTTCGGGTGCCCGTGACAGAGAGATGACCAGCTGTGTGTCGTCAGCATACGATACCAGTTGGATGCCATATCCTTCCACAATGGTGGCAACAGGGGAGGCGTAAAGGTTAAACAGGGTGGGGCTGAGGGCAGAGCCCTGGGGCACCCCTTGATCGAGATTGAACACACGAGAGTAGTGTTCTCCCTGTCTAACCTGAAAGCCCCTCTCAGTCAGGAAGGACTGCATCCAGCTGAGTGCCACCCCATTTACTCCGCCATTGTTAAGACACTGTAGCAAGGTGGAATGTGCTACAGTGTCAAATGCGGCACTTAGGTCGAGAAAGATGAGAGCCATAGTATGCCCCTCATCTACTCCTTGCCTAATGGTCTCGGTTGCCAGGAGCATCGCAGACTCCATAGAGTGACGTGCGCGAAATCCAAACTGGGTTGGATGGAGAAGGTTGGCTTCTTCCACAAAAGTCATAAGTTGGAGATTGGCCACCTTCTCTGCCACCTTGGCCATATAGGGAAGAAGGGAGATAGGCCGAAGATTGTCTAGCTTATCCCAACTGAGATTAGGTTTTTTTTGGAGCGGGAGCACAATCGCTTGCTTCCATTTTTTAGGTACGGTTACCACCTCAATCCCAGAACCCTCGCAACGTGGGGAAAAAGTATACCCCATGCCATTATCAAATCCATCCGCTGATAAATTACCCCTCAAAATGTTGTCATAAAATATCGCTGGGTTAGGTAACAAATTGGCCTGCCCAGAATTGGGCTCTTTTTTGACACAAACGATATCTGCCTCTTCCAGGAAACCTGGGCAAGAGAGGAGCAATTCCAGTCTGGTTATGCTACATTCTCAGTGTCCGCAACATGGGGGGGGAGGGGAAGGCCTTCGGGGGGGGGGCTAACAATCCGGGTGAAAATTCACCTGGGGTGTACTGTTAAGATTCTGGGAACCACCTCGGAGGATGTACAATGCATCCGACTGGAATTACCCAATGCCTCTAGACTCGCCCTGGTTAATGTCTATTCTAGACCAGTGAGCATTACAGCAGAGTCCAAAACAATCAATGAGCTTTCTGCATTCCTACCAAGGATACCTTATGGGGTTACCTTTGTGGTAGGCGGTGACCTCAACTCTCATTTCGAGCCATTGGGTGAACTGATGGACGGTGCACCCCTGGAGGAGGACGATTACTGGAAAATACCTCCGGTGGTGGGTTACCCGCCTAAGACGTGGGCACCACTGGCTGTCCAAATTCTATCCCTGACTCTAATTCACTCAATTAGGGTGTGCAATGGTCGGGTAAGCTTGGACGTACCAGCCAGGTGTACCTACAATAAACCTGGTCACGAGGCTCGTCTGGACTATATATTTGTAGAGACCTGTGCTTGGCACAAGGTCCTGGACTTCAAGGTGGAAGTAAGGGGGGATAGTGACCACAATCCATTGATTCTAGATTTCCTCTCCCCTGGTTCCGCCACAGCAGGTCCTGTGGGAGGGAGTAGATTGGATAACCGGTCACTCCTCTCAAGCAATAGACGAAGAATTAGATGGGAGAAAGCTGTATCCCGCCCAGAGCTAGTGGCTGAGATCTACGCCCATGTAGTCACGGCATTTGAAGCTGCTGGTGCCTTGACCCTCGGGAATACTTCCCCTATAACCTTTCTAAAACTGGGGGCTTTGCACCAGGAACTGACTACTACCTTAGCTGGAATTTTAAATCCTTTGGGTAAAGGGAAAAAACAAGGTAAAAAACCTTCCTTCTCAATTCCCTGAAACATAATCGCGCCAGGGCACTGATCAAAGAGAAAAGGGCAGCATATAAAAGCTTAATCTACCATGCTAAACAAGAGTGGGAAGTGGATCACTGGGCCAACTTAGTAATGACCCTAGCAGCTAGAGATGCCCGGAGCTTCTGGCAGATTGTAAACACCGGGTCGGCTGAACCTGTTGCGGCTGTGGCACCAAACATCGCCGCTGAGGTGTGGGAAGATCATTTTCTCACCTTATCTCGGGCGGACACCGATTGCGGTGACTCAGACTGGCAAGCTCCAGCCCCCACCTCCAAGAGCGGAACAACAGGGCTCGAGTTTTCGGTGGATGAGGTGGAGACTGCTATTCTAAAACTACCAACAGGGAAGGCGCCTGGCTTAGATAAAGTGCCAGGCGACCTTCTAATGCACGAACCTGGGTTCTGGGCTCCCTATCTAGCAGTCATCTTTAATTCAGCAATCCTGGGAGGTATGGAGGTACCAAGTACTTGGAGGGGGGCAGAGATTGTTCCTATCTTCAAGAAGGGTTCACCTCTGCTCCCAGCCAATTACAGGCCAATTAGCCTCATAGATGTGCCCCAAAAACTCTTTTCTAGGTTGATTCTAAATAGGCCCCTAGACTGGATTGAGGAGCACTCTATCCTAAGTCCCTATCAAGCAGGGTTTAGGAAGAATGTCTCCACTACAGACCAAATTTTCCGCTTGTACATGCTCTTTTGGAAAACGGTCAAGGTTGGGGGCGGGTCCCTATACACAGTTTTTGTAGATTTATGTGCGGCCTTTGACCTGGTCCCACGTCAGAAGCTGTGGTCTGTGTTAGGGGAATTAGGTATTCCACCCTCACTCTTGAATATCCTAATCCGTCTTCATGCCGAGAACTACGCACAGGTTAGGTGTGGCAGTAATGGGACGCTGTCAGCTCGATTCCCCGTTGGCAGAGGGGTAAGGCAGGGGTGCGTTTTGGCTCCTACCCTGTTTTGCCTCTATGTCAATGGGGTAATCTCACACCTGGAGGCGATAGTGGATAGTGATGCCCCTAAGCTTGCTCGGGCCAGGATCCCCGCGGTTATGTTCGCGGACGATACCCTATTACTTTCTAAGACACCTATGGGTATCCAGCGGGTCTTGGATAGGTTTGTTTCCTTCTGCCGGGGGTGGGGGTTGGAAATTAACACTTTAAAAACCAAATTTATGATTTTAATCCCCCCCCGTAACAACTCGCCCAAACCCTGTTATAGAGGGAGTCCGGTTAGAAAGAGTACACACCTTTGATTATCTGCGGCTTACCCTAAAGGAATCGTTTACCTGGGTCCAGCACCAGATGAAGTCACAACTTAAGCTGACCCAGATAGCTGGGGGCATTTTGAAGTTATTGAGCAAATCACGAGTCAAGCCAATTAGACCGCCAATAGAAATCTATAAACTGCGGGCATGTGGGGCAGTGACCTATGGGGCCGAGTTGTGGGGCTTTAAGAGCGGCCCAGCGATTGCTGTTGCAGAGAATAGATTTTTAAGACAGCTGGTAGCCCTGCCCAGAGTACCCCATTGGTTCCACTGAGACTCGATCTTGGCCTCAGGCCAATTGAAGAAGAATTGGCCCTTAGACCATTAACTTTCTGGAGGAGACTATGGGTTTGTCCAGAGCTGAGCACATACAGGCAAGAGTTAATCCAAGTCTTGGGACTGACTAACGTGGGCAAACTCCCCCGGTTTAAGCATGTCAGAGAGGAACTTGAGAAACTCGGCCTTACTACATTGTGGACTGATCCGGAGCACACTTGCGCTGGAATCTCTCGGAAACAGCTAGTTCAGTTGTTCTGGGATAACAAAAGGACTCTCCTAGTGTCGAGTGCCCAATCTGGAACCCTTACAGCCACGTTTTTACTGACTAAAGACTCCTACCATTTCGAGCAGGTCTTGGATGCTGTTAGTCCCGCTGTTTTGAGGAAGCTCTTTCTTCAATAGCGGCATGGCTCACTTCCCATCAGATCACTTACGACCAAGTGGAGCCCAACATCTCCCAAGAACTGTCCAGGGTGCACCGCAGACCTTGAAAGCGAGGTGCACGTTGTTTTCTTCTGCCCTGCCTCTTCGAATCTGAGACGGAGGTGGATAATTCCGTTATGCAAAAATTTGGGGATAATCCACTGTTCGCATGCCTATAGAATCTTGAAGTCGGAACCTTCACCTGCTATGGTCTTCGCCGTCTCCAAGTTCCTGGCAGCAATGTGGAACATTAGAAGGCCGTTGGCCGCTACTTTATAAGTTGGGACTAAGAGGGCACACTTACCTAACAAACTTGGGGCTGGCCCCTAATTTCAGCTCGGGTTGTGGGACTAATTGCTATGTACGGAATCTAGATAGTGCTAAGGATTGGTTTTATTTGCTTTTAATCTTTTAATTGTTTTATTGTATTGTATTGTGATACTGCTGATCTTTTATGGCAAACGTATGTCGAAAAAAAAGAATAAAGGACTGAAAAACAGATCTCCCACTGACATATCTATGGTGTAGCGATTTTAATAGAAATGCTAAATCATATTAACACTATGTGATTAACATAACGAATTTGAGCTATATTACCGAGTAGCTGTGCTTATTTTAGCATGAACATTGTAGGCCTCGATTTCAAAATGCCAGTCAGCTTATTCCTTAGTCGTCTTTCTGTCTTCCACACCATGCGCTCACCACATCATATTAACAATGATATACTGGCAGCTAGCTCTGGGAAGGCCCTCAGGTTGTTCCTGACTGTAATTGTAAGGTATATTGCCTTCATCCTGTTTTCCCCACATTGCCCATGGGGTTACATCTATGATGTATTGTTTGCTTTTTCCTTTGAAAACTAATAAAAATCTTTTTTTTTTTAAATCATATTAACAATGATTGAAACACAATGTCATTCTCCCATTCACAACACGATGCTTCATTTTGAAGCTTCATTCTCATGCCGTTTTCGCATAGTGAATCCTTTCTCCAGGCCTCACATATTGGGACCGCAATGTAATTTTTCATGTGAACCTAACTTTGACTTATTTATACTAACTATATGGAGTTACAGGAGCACCAGGGATGAGAATGAGATTGTAAAAGCCTGTGGGACAGTGCTGACAGATGTGATTGCAAACTTGCACTTTTGCATCAAAATATATAGAGCCTTTTGTATTTTACCCTATAAAATGGGCTTCTCCTAAAGGGTGTTGGGCTCACTTTACCCTGATCTTTAGGAGGCGACACTCCCTGGGTCTGACCTCTCATTTATGACTTGTTTACTGAGCTGCATTATACTCTGTTCTGCTATTTCATGATTTGCATTTTATTCAGAATGTCATGCTTTATATGACTAACTGACTGACTTTACCATTTATTTGCTTTTTGTAATGCATTTAGACTTTTAATAAACCTTCATGGTTTTCATCCCAATACTTACCAGTCTTTATTGTGAAGCCTAACATGCTTTACATCTAATTCTGAAATGTTATTTGATATTAAACTTACATGTTGACCATGTCCAGTTCTGGAGCAACAAAATCCCAAAGGGGATTAACACCTCTCCCAGTTCATCAATAGCACTGCTAGAAATGGGGGTCTCTAGTAGGCAGTTTGTTACACCGTCCAAGTAGAGACCCCTCTTCCTAGTCAGGATAAGAGAGTTGTACTTCCAAAATAGCCCCTGCTCACCCCCTTGGTAGCTTGGCACAAGCAGTCAGGCTTACCTCAGAGGCAATGTGTAAAGCATTTGCACAGAGCACAGAGCATTACAGTGAAAACACGACAAAAGGACACTACATCCGGTTTAAAAAAAAATAGCCAATATTTATCTTTGTAAAACAAGACTAAAACTAAAAAAACAACTTACTGTTATCAAGATGTGAATAATGCATTATAGACTTTAAATACAGTTCCTTGAAGTCGATAGCTCCATCTGGGGCTATCACGGTATTGTGAATAAACAGATCCCATGGTGTCGGGAGGACCCACAAGCAGTACCTTTAGAGATGCAGGGCGTCGGGGACCCCGCAATAAGCTCTGAAGAGCTGGCTTCAACAGGTGTTGGTGCAGGAGTCATCGGGCCCTTGAAGTCACATACGTTGCAGGTTGAAGTCAGGAGTACCGTCATCGGCAGGAATCGAGGCTGTGGTGTAAAGTGGAGTGGTGCGCCACACGATTCCTTCAGGTCACAGTGCAGGCAATGGCTCGGTGACAGTCGTCCAGCGGCGTCGGTGAGACCGGGGCTGCGGTGCAAAGTGGGTCGGTGCTGGCAGGTCATGGTGCAAGCATCAGAGTCGTTGTTGCTGAAGTGCTGTCGTCGGTAGACCCAAGGCTTTGTTGCGAGATGGGGCAATGCAGTGTGCAGGGCCAACTGATCACGGTGCAAGCAGGGGAGTTGTTTGGCGATCTGGAGTCGATGGTGCTGGCGTCGGTGGTCCAAGACTGCGGTGTGGGGCGGGCGGTATGTCGTGTAACTTACGAGCGGTGCCACCAAGGCATGGTACAGGGAGCGACGCCGATGTCAGCTTGCAGCGTCATCATCGGTGAGACCAGGGCGGTGGTGTGAAGTGAGGCAGTGAAGAGTGTGGGGCCAACAGGTTGCGGTACAAGCAGTGACGGTGTCAGATGGCATCTCCGATGAGATGAGGGTTACAGCGCGAATTGTGGCAGAGCCCTCTTTGGTGCCTTCAGATCACTGTGCCGTCAGCATTGTCATTGACAGCGTCAGGTTGCTTTTTCCCTCTGTGGCAGCTGAAATACACTGTCCCAGATGCTGTTACCCAGAGGAAGGCAGTCTTTGCTGTTCCTGAAACTTCTTCAACAGGGGGCAAGCTCTACCTCAAGCCCTTGGAGATACTCAGAAAAAGGAGTTGTAGAAAGTTCAGTCCAGTCCTTTCACTGCCTAAGACAGTAGCAGCCACTGCAGGCTAACCAAGCAAAGTGGTAGCCTATCCTCACAGCTTCTCCAGCTCTTCTTCTTGGCCGGTTCCTTAATACCAAAGAGTTCTAAAGTCCTTGGGTCAGGGCCACAATATTCATACCACATTTCCCTTTGAAATTTGCATGAATAAAGTTCCACTGGCGTACATGAACCAGTTCTTCCTGGCTTAGTCCAGGTTCACTCCAGGAGGGGGATTCCGCTTTTTGAGAGGCAGCCACAGCCCATTCAGGTGCAAGCGACAACTCCTCCCATTACTCTAAATGCAACCAGGTCTATTCTGTCTGGCTATGTGTCACACAGGAAAGGCGGGACTCACCTCAACCACCCCCTTGTGTCTGTTTAGTGTGAATTCACATCCCAGTTCCTGTCACTCTCAACCCAGACGGTGAATACACAAACAGACAGAGGCACCCAGGATGATTAAGCAAGAAAATGCCCACTTTGTAAAAGTGGCATTTTCAAACACACAATATTTTCACTAAAAGATGTATTTTTGAATGCTGAGTTCAGGAAGCCTAAACTCCATTTCTCTATCTTGTCCCAATGGAAAGTTACACTTTTAAGAAGATGTTACAAGGCAGGTCCCATTATAACCTATGAGACCGACATCCTTTAAATAGTGAAAAACAAAATGCACAGTATTTCACTATTAGGACATGTAAACACACTGCTACATGTCCTACCTTTCATATACACTGCACCCTGCCCATGGGGCTACCTTTGGCCTACTTTAGGGGTGACTTACATGTAAGAAAAAGGGAAGGTTAGAATCTGGCAAGTGGGTGCACTTGCCAGATCGACATGTCAGTAGAAACTGCGTGCAGAACCTGAAGTGGCAGGTCTGAGACACTTTTGAAAGGCTACTTATGCGGGTGGCATAACCAGTGCTGCGGGCCAACAAGTATTTGATTTACAGGCCCTGGGCACACATGTGCACCTTACTAGGGACTTAGGGGTAAACCAAATAAGCAAATCATGGAAACCCCAATCTATAAAACAATTTACAGCAGGAATAGCAGTATAAAAGTGCACATAGACACTAAACCAGCAAAAGCGAAGTCCAGCATACTATCAAAAACAGGAGGTCAGAAGGCAAAAACACACCAAAAGATGCCAGGTCTAACAAGCACTTAATATTGAAGGGAAGGGTAAAAGCACATGTCTACGTCTTGCCTGAAAATGTGGGTAATGTCAGGTATATAAGAGGGTGATCCCATTAAAGTCAAGGGCAAATGAACCCTGTTTGGAAGGTAATGTAGATTAGAAAAGCGGATGGCTCCATTTAAGTCTATGGATGCATTTTGTTTGACAAGCAGGTAAATGGATGTAAAACACAGTTGACGTGTATGCATAGACCTCCAAAACTCGGTGTTAGACGGGGACCTGGAGGGTCGGCCGAGTACAGGGGGAGAGGCCTCCGGGGGGGACCGTCTCCGGCGATCGTACAGACAAGTAACTTCCCCCCCACAAATGGACACCACACAGGGATGCGATCTGCACACTTTATATAAGATTCTTGAGGCAAGGTTATCAACGATACAGTGGGGGCAGTACACGAGGATCCTCCCAATTCTAGTCTCTGTAGGGTAAGGGGTAGCGGGACAGTCTTAGTACCGGTCCGGTACAAGGGCGGCCAAAGGGAGCTCACAATCCTCGAGCTCAGGGATCAAAGATGTCGGGCCGCGGCAGCGCCAACAGGCTAGGATGACAGTTCTCGGCAAGGAGGGCGGCGGCAGCGCCAGCAGGCTAGGATGATGGTTCTCGATAAGGAGGGCCGCGGCAGCGCCAGCTGCTCCATTGCTGCTACTCCTGAGGCGAAAAGCCGGGAGGTGTTTTTATACTTGTTTTAAACCTACTTGTGTACTGTATTTGTTTTAAATACTTGCCTGACTTGCACAATCCCTGATCCCACTACAGCTGATTACTAGCTGCTGGGATTCAGGAAACACTCGTTTCTTGGCGCCATTGACCGCCGAAGGGAGACGACAGCCACGCCCACTTCTTGTTGGCCACGCCCCCTCCGCAGACATAAACAGAGCGCGCTGCACTCGAACGCTGCTCCATTGCTGCTACTCCTGAGGCGAAAAGCCGGGAGGTGTTTTTATACTTGTTTTAAACCTACTTGTGTACTGTATTTGTTTTAAATACTTGCCTGACTTGCACAATCCCTGATCCCACTACAGCTGATTACTAGCTGCTGGGATTCAGGAAACACTCGTTTCTTGGCGCCATTGACCGCCGAAGGGAGACGACAGCCACGCCCACTTCTTGTTGGCCACGCCCCCTCCGCAGACATAAACAGAGCGCGCTGCACTCGAACGCTGCTCCATTGCTGCTACTCCTGAGGCGAAAAGCCGGGAGGTGTTTTTATACTTGTTTTAAACCTACTTGTGTACTGTATTTGTTTTAAATACTTGCCTGACTTGCACAATCCCTGATCCCACTACAGCTGATTACTAGCTGCTGGGATTCAGGAAACACTCGTTTCTTGGCGCCATTGACCGCCGAAGGGAGACGACAGCCACGGCCACTTCTTGTTGGCCACACCCCCTCCTACGCTACCCGTCACCACTATAAACTATGTGTCAATGTCGGAAGCGCAGCGGACGAGCGCAGCGGGCACGCCGTTTGCGCGCCGAAGGCACGCTTAAGGCAAGCTCGTCTGCGCTCGTCCGCGACGAGGACGCGCCTAGCGCCACAAACCTTGTCCGGCACAGCCCTTCATCCCCCGGTTCCACTCGGGATGCTCTGCTCGACCTTCGAGGGTATGCGCATGAAGGTAAGCTCTCCTTCGAAGAGACTGCCTTCCCATTAACTGACTTCACACACAAGGACCTAATTGTAGGAGGCCTCTTGAACGTAAGATCCTTACCAAAACATTCCACTGAAATTAATCTTCTTATCGAGTCACACCATCTAGATGTACTCTTCTTAACCGAGACTTGGACACATGCAAACTGTGAGACCGACTTAGCAGCCGCCTGTCCGCTAAATTTTAACATTCTCCATCTTCCTAGACCCAAAGGCCGCGGTGGCGGAGTTGGCGTCATTTTCAAAGCCTCGTGGCAAACGAACATCCTAGACTTAGATCCGACACCTGGAGTCGAGCTCCTTGGTTTGTCTATAAATTGCCATCAAGGAGATACCTTTACGGTAATCATCTGCTACCGCCCACCTGGGGCCTTTTCTCTTTCACAACAGCAAGCCCTTCTCACGACCATCACCAACATGGCTACCTCTCACAGTAAACTAGTACTTCTAGGAGATTTTAACCTCTGGCCAAACGGCAGCCTAGACGCAGGTCTAGACAACCTTCGGCTGTCCTGTGACAGTGTAGGCCTCCAACAACTGATAAAGGACCCCACTCACTCCGCAGGCAACCGACTCGATCTTATCTTCTCGAGCCCAGGTCTAACCCAAGTAGGCGACATCCTGCCTATGAGTTGGACAGACCACTCGCTCATCAAACTTTATATTAATAATGCCACTACAAGCAAAGCCAAATCTCACCCGCCCCCACAGTTCTCGTACCGTAACTGGAAAGCGTTAGAAAAACTCAGCACCTCCACCAGTATCTTCGAGGTGGAGGACAGTTTCACCATTACCAACTCAGTGGAAGATAACTACAGATCCTTTAGCTCGAGAATCACCTCCCTTGCGGACTCTGCTGCCCCTCTTAAACTCTGTAAACCGAAAGGTCGAGCCCCGGCTCCCTGGTACAACGACTCTTTGAAAACCTTCAAATCAGCCTGCAAACAAGCTGAGAGAAAGTGGAGACAAGGATACTGTAACAACAACAAAAACCTCTGGAAGAAGGCACTCCGTGACTACAAGTCCGCTATTGCAGAGAGTAAAGCGAATTACTACTGCTCCACCATTACCAATGCGGCTAACAGTCCAAAAAGTATATTTCAGATTTTGGACAATATCTTACACCCTGACTGCGTCAAAAACTCCATCCCCCCTTCTCAGTCTCTCTGTGATAGCCTCGCTCAGTTTTTTACTGATAAAATTGAGACTATCATTAATAACCTGGCAACGTCCCCGTCTTCCACTCTCTCCACCCTTCCCGAAATCAACTTCACTAACCCTGAATCTTTGAGGCCAACCTGTCCTCCCACGAATAAATTGCTGGCTTTCCCTCCTATTTCGCAAACGGAATTTGAAATAGTCGCACAGGGCATCACTTCCGGATCCCCCCTTGACCCTCTACCACCGAAAATATGGAAAACCTGTGGGCACCAACTATTTCACACCCTCCGGTTGATCTGTAACCAATCCCTGAGCTGCGGCATCGTTCCCCGCTCCTGGAAGCAAGCGCTTATAACCCCGCTGCTAAAAAAACCCACACTAAACCCAGATTGTCTGTCCAACTTCCGCCCCATATCACTCCTGCCTTTCCCGGTGAAGGTGCTCGAACGCTGGGTCAGTAAATGCCTCTCAACCCACCTCGAGCAGCACCATTTTTTGGACGAATTCCAATTTGGGTTTCGCCCAGCCCATGGCACTGAAACCGCGGTACTCACGGCCATGGATGAGCTTCGAATGCGCGCAGACAGGGGCCAAGCCGTGGCCCTCATTTTACTTGACCTGTCTGCCGCTTTCGATACTGTCAATCATAAGATCCTGCTCCAGCGGTTGAGAGCGGCAGGGATCGACGGCACGGCCCTGATCTGGTTTCACTCGTACCTCAGCGACAGAAAACAGGCTGTTTCCCTCCCCCCTTTCCAATCGGTCTTTTCCCTGGTCCCTCACGGTGTTCCCCAGGGTTCCTCTATCAGTCCGATTCTTTTTAATGTCTACCTAAAACCTCTGGTCACGTTAATTAAGTCACACAACATGACCACAGTAAACTATGCGGACGATACACAGCTCCTTCTCTCGTGGGAAGGCGAAGACTCCATCCCCTTGCAAGCCTTCCATGACTGCCTACGAGACACGGCATGCTGGTTGCACCGGAACTCACTTCAGTTCAACTCCTCGAAAAACCGAGGTGATGTACTGTCCTGCGAGTCGCATACCCCGCCCTCTGCCCACTGAGTTCTGGCCCCCGGAAAACTCCAACAACCCCCTACCAGTTACCACCGTTCGCAACCTGGGAGTCATGCTCAATCATCAATTGAGCATGGAAACACAGGTCTCAAGAACAGTCGCAACTTGCTCTGGCCTTATGCGCTCACTGCGCAAAGTCTTGCCTCTACTTCCTTCCTCCGCCAGAGCACTAGTAGTCAGGTGTACTATTCTTAGTCGCCTTGACTACTGCAACGCCCTGCTGCTTGAATCTCCTGCGACACAACTGGACAGACTCCAACGAGTCCAGTCGGCAGCAGCCAAACTGGCTCTAGGATGGATCAGGAGATCCTCGGCCACTGCCGCACTGGCCGAGTTGCATTGGCTGCCTTTGAGGCAACGCATTGCCTTCAAGGCCCTCTGCCTGGTCTTCAAGGCACTACATGGAATAGGACCCATACCTCTTCAACGTCTGTTCTCCTGGTATACCCCCACCAGAACACTCAGGTCCACAACTGCCTGCCTCGCGAGAGTGCCCGGATGTAAGAAGGCCAGGATGGGAGGAAGATCGTTCAGAGTAGCTGCAGCCAAGCTATGGAACAGTCTACCTGTCGACATTCGCCATATCCCTCATCTCCTCCCATTCAGGAAACGTATCAAAACATGGCTCTTTCCCCTGTCCCTATAAATAAACCAGCCAGTTCCAGTTCACCCCCGTCAATAAACCACAAGAGTAGCTACCAGCGCCAGGATACCTGCCAGGTGACAGTCGCGCTTTATAAATATTTTAAATAAATAAAATAAATAAGCAGGCTACGATGATGACTTCTTTGCAGAGGGGCCGCGGCAGCGCCAGCAGGCAAGAGCGATAGTTCACAAGGATGGGCCGCGGCAGCGCCAGCAGGTCTGGACGAAAATGCACGTTGCAGAGGGCAGCGGCAGCGCCAGCAGGCTTCGGAGGTGGTTCACAAGGCAAGGCTGCGGCAGCGCCAGCAGTCCGTCAGGGATGAGTTCTTCAAGGTGTCTCTCGACTCCAGGATACAACTGCCTTCCTGCTCTGGAGCTGCCCCAGTTATAGGTCTGGCCTCCTTTGATGTCCGGACCCTCGCGCTTGGAGGTCGGGAGGTCCGGGATGAGGGAGTCCAGACACCCAGCAGGGGGTGGAGCCAGCGCCCGGGGAGGCCGGGGGCGATCGGCACCTGGCTGGGGAGAGCCAACGACACTCCTTTCTCCCATTGACCTGGCAAGTGGTCTCTTCACCTCCTGGGTGGATGGTGGTGCCTCGATGTCGGGGCCTGGCCAGGCCCAGGGTTGGGGTCGAGCTGAGGCCACGCGGCCTCGTGGTGTAGTGTCCAAGATGGCGGCTGGGCCGGGCAATGGTGCTGATAGAGGCCCGGGTCAGCCGATACTGGGGTGTTCAGGAGCAGGCGTCCCGTTGGGGACGGGTTACGGGTTGCTTCGGTGGGTTGCCGGGATGGTTCTTTCAGGGGACACAGGGAGAGCCGGCGTCCGGGCCTTCTCATGCGGAGAGGGAGCGGGCCTTCCACGAGGCCTGTCCAACATGCGTCCCCCCCAGCTGAAGGCAGGGAGAGTCACCCATCCTCTTGGGTACTCTCCTCGCCGAGGCGGAAAAAGCGTGACAGGCCGTCTGCGTTGGCGTGGTCCTGGCCAGGACGATGCTCCACCGTAAAGTCCATCCCCTGCAGGGAGATGGACCATCGCAACAGTTTTGGGTTCTCCCCCCGCATCTGCATCAGCCATTGCAGGGGTCGGTGGTCTGTCTGTACCCTGAAATGGGTACCGAAGAGGTAGGGCCGGAGTTTCTTGAGGGCCCATACCACTGCGAAGGCCTCTCGCTCGATGGTGCTCCAGCGCTGTTCTCGAGCCAGCAGGCGTCGGCTGATGAAGGCCACTAGCTGATCGACTCCCTCTGCGTTGAGTTGAGAGAGGACTGCCCCAACACCGTGATCTGAGGCATCCGTCTGTACTATGAATTCCCGGCAGTAGTCGGGGGCCTGGAGCACGGGGGCGGTGCACATGGCGGCCTTCAACTTCTCGAAGGCCGCTTGACAGTCCGGAGTCCAGTTGACTGTTTTGGGGTTTTTCTTGGATGTGAGTTCTGTGAGGGGCCCCACAATGCTGCCATAGTCCTTTACAAACCGCCGGTAGTATCCGGTGAGCCCCAGGAAGGCTCGGACCTCGGTTTGGGTGACAGGTGGTTGCCAGGACTGGATGGCAGTGATCTTGAACTGAAGGGGGGCCACCAGACCGCTCCCCACTTGGTGCCCGAGGTAGGTCACGGACCCCTGGCCAATCTGGCATTTGCTGGCTTTGATGGTGAGGCCGGCCTGCTGGAGGGCATGCAGGACTTCTCGGAGGTGGTGAAGGTGGTCTGCCCAGTGGCGACTGTACACAGCGATATCGTCCAGGTAGGCGGCGCTGAATTCTTCGAGGCCCGCCAGTACCTGGTTCACGAGCCGTTGGAAGGTAGCTGGAGCGTTTTTCATGCCGAATGGCATCACCTTGAAGTGGTAGTGGCCATCCGGGGTAGAGAAGGCGGATCGTTCTTGGGCCCTGGGGGTGAGGCCGATTTGCCAGTAGCCCGCTGTTAGATCGAAGATGCTCAGGTAGCGGGCAGCCCCCAGGCGGTCAACCAGCTCATCCGCCCGGGGGATGGGGTGAGCGTCTGTTCTGGTAACAGCGTTCAGACCCCGATAGTCTACACAGAACCGGAGCTCGGGGGCAACACCCGGAGCGGCAGCCTTGGGGACCAGTACGACTGGGCTGGCCCAGGGGCTGTCGGATGGCTCGATCACTCCGAGAGCCAGCATTTTGGTGACTTCGTTCTGGATGCAGGCGCGCACCCGATCTGGCACTCGGTACGCCCTGTGTCGAATGGGGGGGACTATCCCCAGTGTCCACGTCGTGAAGGCACCAGGGGGTGACCCCAGGGGTGAGGGAGAACAGGTTTGCAAATTGTAGCAGGAGAGCTCGACAGTTTTGGCGCTGCTCTGGGGACAAGGCATCGGAGAGTCTGACCCCTTCCACTGAGCCATCTTTTTCACGTGTCCTCAGTAGGTCAGGGAGGGGCTCGGAGTCTTCTTCCGCCCCATTATCTGTTGCCATCAGCAGGCTGAGCTCCGAGCGTACGAAGTGGGGTTTGAGTCTGTTGGCGTGGAGGACTCGTAGGGGGTTCCGGGAGGACTCCATGTCTATTAGGTAGGTGACAGGGCCCTTGCGCTCTATCACCTTGAAGGGTCCTGTCCACTTGTCCTGTAGGGCACAGGGTTCGACTGGAGACATCACCCAGACTTGTTGGCCTGGTTCGAACTCGATGGAGGAGGCATGCTGATCGTACCACTTCTTCATGTCCTCCTGACTGGCCTCAAGGTTGGCTTTGGCGAGTTCCCTGAATCGCCGGGTCTGGTTGCGGAGGGTCAGGAGGTATTTATATACATCTGGAGGAGTCTTCTGGGGGGCCATCTCCCATCCTTCCTTGACCAGGCTGAGGGGCCCCGGACGGGGTGTCCGTACAGGAGCTCAAAGGGACTGAAGCCGAGGGATTTCTGGGGAACTTCTCGATAGGCGAAGAGGAGGCACGGGAGCAGCACGTCCCATTGGTGACGTAAGGGTTCTTCTAGGCCCATGATCATTCCCTTGAGAGTGCGGTTAAACCGCTCGACCAGTCCATTTCCTTGTGGGTGATACGGGGTCGTGAACCGGTAGGTGACCCCGCACTGTTGCCAGAGAGACCTCATGTACTTCGAGATAAAGTTTGTGCCCCTGTCGCTGACGACTTCCCGGGGGAAGCCCACTCGAGAGAAGATCCCCATCAGGGCTAAGCCTACCATGGGTGCTGTCACGGTCCGAAGAGGAATGGCCTCGGGATAGCGGGTGGCGTGGTCCACCAGGACTAGGAGGAATCGGTGCCCCTGTGCTGTTCGGGGGTCTAGGGGCCCCACAATGTCTATTCCCACCCGTTCGAACGGGGTGGTGACGACGGGAAAGGGTTGTAAGGGTGCTTTGATCTTTCGGCCGCTCTTCCCGCTGGCCTGGCAGGTGGGGCAGGCCCGGCAGTGGTTGGAGACATCATTTCGCATTTTGGGCCAGTAGAAGTGAGTTACCAGTACGTTTTGTCTTGCCCCAGGTGCCCAGCCAGGGGGACATCGTGTGCCAAGTTCAAAAGGAAGTCTCTGAAGCGGAGGGGCACCACCAGCACCCGACTGGCCCCCAGCTCAGCAATTCTTTGCTCACTGTAGAGCAGGTCATTGTCCCAATAAATCCAGTGGGCCCCCGAGGTGTCTCCTGCGCTTTGGGCGAGGGCTTGCTGTCGGAGTCCCTCGAGGGAGGGACAGGCCTTCTGCTCTTGTCGGAATTGTTCCTGGGTGGGACCACCCTCTTGACGCCACTGGGCCAGTTCAGGAAGGTCCTGGAGTTGAACGGGCCTTTCTTCGTTCTGCTCTGGGTGATTGGCGCTTAGGGCGGCTCCCTCCGGGACGATCGGGGGAGGAGGTTCTGGCCATTCGGGTTCTTCGGGAGTGGAGATGGCGCGGGCGGCCATGGACCGGGTCGTTATGCAGGCCCATTCAGGGAGGCCCAACATCCCCAGGTGCTCTCTTCTTTCGACGGCTGCCCAGGGGGAACTTTCGAGGTCGTTCCCCAGGAGGCAGTCCACGGGTGCATCATCGCGGACAGTCACCTTCAGCATTCCGGACACTCCTCCCCACTCGAAGGGGACGCAGGCCATCCGACACAGGCTTTCTGAGTTGTCAGCTGACCGGACGGGGCAAAGGACGTTCGGCAAGATCTGATCCGGGGTCACCAGATGACAGCGGACTGCCGTCACACTGGCCCTGGTGTCGCGTAGGGCCTCAGCCTGGCGCCCATTAATGTTGACCCACTGGCTATATTTCTGCGTGTTGGCGGGTAGGGGGGCCCGCGGGATCATGTCTCTTTCCCCTAGGCAGACCAGGGACATGGCGGCTGGTTCCCACTCGGGCTGGTCGGCCTCGTACTCTTCAGAATCTTCTAGGGTTTGCTCTTCCCCCAGGGCGGCGGCAGCGACCTGGCGGGGCATAGGGTTCTGGTTCTTCGGGCAATTAGGATCGTTGGCGTAGTGTCCGGGTCGCTGGCATCGGTGGCAAGTAACGTTGGCTCGGAACCCTGGACGCATCGGGGGGTTTCCTCTGCCAGCCGGGGGCGGGGCGTTGCTGGCGGGAGCCATCAGGACGGCCTCTCTGCCCCGGCCCTGGCCACCTCCTCCCCCTCGGGGGCGATGGGGTCCTTGGTTGGTTCTGTTCGGTTCGCTGGGCCTGTTGCGGGCAACTCGGGTGCTTTCCCATCGGTCAGCTTCGGCGGCGAGTTGCCGCGGTTCAGTCAGTTTACTGTCGAGGAGGTGCTGCCTGAGCTCGACGAAGCAATTGTTGGAGAGGTGCTCCCACACAATAAGGTCAAAGAGTTGCTCGTAAGTGGTCACCTTGCTGCCCTTGATCCACCCCTCGAATGCTCTGCTGAAAAAGTTCACGTACTCCACCCAAGTTGTACACGGGATCCGTTTGCAGTCGCGGAACCGCTGGCGGTACATCTCGGGCGTGAGTCCGTATCGAGTGAGGAGGGCGGCTTTCATGTGGTCGTAGGAGGTCATTTGATGATCCGGTAGTTGCAGCAGGGTTTCTCGCCCTTCGTTGACAAACCTCCCCATAACCCGGCTCCCTAGTCGCTTCGGGGAATCCGGTGGGAGGTCATGGCTACCTCATAGGCTTTGAACCATTGCTGGATATCGTCGTTCCTGTAATACTCTCTGACGACATCCTTGGGGATGTGGACTTTAGGGTCTGTAGTGGCAGGAGTGTTCGGACGCTCGGGAACCCCGAGATCTTTATTCTGTTTCCGAAGCTCTATTTCTTTTAGGTTTCGCTCATGTTCCTAGGCTAGTTTTTTCTCTTCCAACTCTCTCTGTCTTTGTTTTTCTTCCCGCTCCTCCCGGAGCCGTAAGTGTTCCAATGTTATTTTTTGTTCCGCCAATTTCAGTTCTCCATGCAACCGAAGTCGAGCCAGCTCCAATTCATGGAGCCTGCTTTTTTCCCGTTCTCGGATCTCCTCTGGGGAGAGACCCGATCTTCTTCCTTCCGTCGGAGTGGTGTTCGTTTCCGGTGCCTCGAGGCTTTGGGTTTGGGGTACGGCCGTACCCGTCTCTGCCCAAGATTCTAGGGCCTTTTTGAAGTCTTCTTTCGTGCTCAGTCCTGTGGTAGCAATGCCTAGTTCCATGCAGAATTGCTTTAGTTCTCTGTGGTTATACTCTTCGCGTTTCTCCATCTGGAATTTTTCTGTGGTTCCACTTTCTTTTGTTGTCATTATGGTTGTGTCGTGGGGTGAGTTACTCTCTGTACGATTACGCGTTGGTTCGGATCCCACCGTTGCCACCAATGTTAGACGGGGACCTGGAGGGTCGGCCGAGTACAGGGGGAGAGGCCTCCGGGGAGGACCGTCTCCGGCGATCGTACAGACAAGTAACTCCCCCCCCACAAATGGACACCACACAGGGATGCGATCTGCACACTTTATATAAGATTCTTGAGGCAAGGTTATCAACGATACAGTGGGGGCAGGACACGAGGATCCTCCCAATTCTAGTCTCTGTAGGGTAAGGGGTAGCGGTCCGGTACAAGGGCGGCCAAAGGGAGCTCACAATCCTCGAGCTCCGGGATCAAAGATGTCGGGCCGCGGCAGCGCCAGCAGGCTAGGATGACAGTTCTCGGCAAGGAGGGCCGCGGCAGCGCCAGCAGGCTAGGATGATGGTTCTCGATAAGGAGGGCCGCGGCAGCACCAGCAGGCTACGATGATGACTTCTTTGCAGAGGGGCCGCGGCAGCGCCAGCAGGCAAGAGCGATAGTTCACAAGGATGGGCCGCGGCAGCGCCAGCAGGTCCGGACGAAGATGCACGTTGTAGAGGGCCGCGGCAGCGCCAGCAGGCTTCGGAGGTGGTTCACAAGGCAAGGCTGCGGCAGCGCCAGCAGTCCGTCAGGGATGAGTTCTTCAAGTTGTCTCTCGACTCCAGGATACAACTGCCTTCCTGCTCTGGAGCTGCCCCAGTTATAGGTCTGGCCTCCTTTGATGTCCGGACCCTCGCGCTTGGAGGTCGGGAGGTCCGGGATGAGGGAGTCCAGACACCCAGCAGGGGGGTGGAGCCAGCGCCCGGGGAGGCCGGGGGCGATCGGCACCTGGCGGGGGAGAGCCATCGACACTCCTTTCTCCCATTAACCTGCCAAGTGGTCTCTTCACCTCCTGGGTGGATGGTGGTGCCTCGATGTCGGGGCCTGGCCAGGCCCAGGGTTGGGGTCGAGCTGAGGCCACGCGGCCTCATGGTGTAGTGTCCAAGATGGCGGCTGGGCCGGGCAATGGTGCTGATAGAGGCCCGGGTCAGCCGATACTGGGGTGTTCAGGAGCAGGAGTCCCGTTGGGGACGGGTTACGGGTTGCTTCGGTGGGTTGCCGGGATGGTTCTTTCTGGGGACACAGGGAGAGCCGGCGTCCGGGCCTTCTCATGCGGGGAGGGAGCGGGCCTTCCACGAGGCCTGTCCAACACTCGGCCTGCTTGCCCTCCTGTTTGACCCTCTGACATTTATTTCTCCACTTCTCTAATGGGATCACTGTCTTTAAAGTCTGACTTCATCTCAGTGCTTTAGGTAAGGGGGGTCCTGCCGGGTCTCAGACTTGGAAGTAATTATAAACCGACTGAAATGGAGCCCTTGCAGGCCCTATATTTATGTCCTTAACTTTACATGCCAAAACACAGATTGATTTCTCTACAATGACTGTAAAAACCCTCAGCATATTCCATGTCAGCGAGGCAGTGCTGGGTACAGTTTTGCTTCATCTTATCTTAGGAAAATATGCTTTATCCAGATGTCTTGTTTCTGCAGTTTCTTGTCATACAAAATAGTATTCTTCTACGAGTCCTGTCAATTGAGTATCCTCCCTCTAAGGTCGACTTGAGGTTGTGGTAGGGTATTCATGACAGCAGATGATTGAGAGCTCTGGAGCTGAGGTTGAAGGCAGTGCAGGTTTCTCACAGTGCCTGTCAGTGGATCATAAAGGTGTTCAGACTATGCATATCCGATCCTTAGCCTCTCTCCAGAGCGCACTGAGTGGTGGCCATGTATGTGCTAATTAGAATTGTGATTCTTTGACAAAGTGGGTGTAAGAGGTCCACAGCTGTTTAAATATTTGCATGACGAAAAAAAAAAGAAAATGCATTGCTTACAGCTGCCAAGGTGGGTTGTGTGTTTGGGGTGGTTAAGTGGAGGAGATTGAAGGAGGTACGTGAAGAAGGAGAGAGTGATAAGATGATGCTAAAGAGGAAAGATATGATTAACAGAGATACGATAGAGACCATTATTCCTTCTGCAGTCCTTAATAACGTTTAATTCACAGACTCATAGTTTTAGAATTGAAATATTTTTAATAGTCGTGTACCGTGCTAATGGGTGGAGGGACCACGCCCCCTCACCTTTTTCCCTAATTAAAGAGTGTCTGTCAGGCTGGGGAAAGGTCAGCATGACAGACACTCTTTGTTTTCAGGTCAGGCAGCCAGTAGTAAGACGTGCTAAATGCACAAGCTCCTTGCTGCCTGAGCGGAACTGGATGAAAATGTCACAGCTCCTGTGGGTGTGACCGCTACAACCTAGCAAAGCACCTCGAGGCCTGCTCCCTCGTGACAAGGGGACCGTCACTGATTGCCTCGGACCTGGGCGCTTCAGTTTTAAGCCCTGAAGTGCCCCGGCTAGTGTCAATCACTGCCACCTCATCACAGAGTGGGGTTGCGTCAGCAACTCTTACTGACCCCATCCCACTCTGTGATGAGGTAGGGAGGCACACCAAAGGCAAGCCGGTCTGCAACCGTCCGTGACCCGACTGCGGCCAGCGCCAGGAACCCTGGATCTACGACCTCCCACCACTACAACTCCACTGCCCTCCTCGCACTCAACCCCGGAAGAAACAGCAACTGCCAGAGATCAGCCCTGAACAACACCCACTTCTCCTGCCAACACTGACGACTATCCTTCATCATCAACAGCCCCCCAATGACCGCTGAACCCACGCCGGACGCCCACACCACCAATGCCCTGACGTGCATCCTCTTCAACGTGCGCTCTCTACACAGACACACCATAGAGATCTGGGACCTACTCGACACCCTCTCGCCAGACGTCGCTTTCTTTACGGAAACTTGGACCATCGCCACCTCCGCCCCCGAAATTACCACCGCCATCCCTGATGGATATAAGATCCAAAGAAAGGACCGCCCCCACCGCCCAGGAGGAGGACTCGCCATCGCACAGAAGAGCTCCCTCCGACTCTCCACCTCCAGCACAAGCGACCCCCTCTCCAACACAGAGCACCTCCACTTCCAGATCCAGACCAGTCCCAGAACCACTCTGCGTGGGACCCTCATCTACAGACCCCCGGGCCTCATGCCTCTGTCGCCACCACCATTGCCGACCTTAACGCACCCCACGCCATCTCCTCCACGGACTACATTCTCCTCTGGGACCTGAATTTCCACCTCGAGAACCTCAGCAACCCCGACTCCACCACCCTCCTTGACAACCTCACCAACTTCGGACTGAAGCAGCTCATCACTACACCCACCCACAGAGCCGGACACACCCTCAACCCCATCTTTGCAGGAGGGACTAGCATCCACACTACTCAGCCCCTCTGGACAGACCACCACTGCCTGCAGTTCACCTCCAACACCAGCACTGCACCCAAACCCCCCAATCGCCCGCCACGAAGAAACTGGAGCAAGATCATGGAAGAACACCTCATCACCACCCTCCTCCTCGACCCCCCGCCACTGCAACCGACCCCAACTCAGCAGCCAAAGAACTACACAGCTGGATCTCCAGCTGCACAGACAAGCTCGCACCCCTCTGCCACCCCGTCCGAGAACGCCCCCTGAAAGCCGCCTGGTTCACCACCGACCTCCAAGAAGCCAGGCGCTCCTGCAGATGCCTTGAAAACTCTGGAGGAACAGGAAAACTACTGAAGACAAGAACACCTACAGGAACGCCGTGACCGAATACCACCAGTGCATAAGAACCACCAAGCAGACTTTTATCAAGAACAAAATCCACACCGCCAGCAACACAAAAGACATCTTAAACTTCATACAGCAGTTCACCAAAACCCCAGCGAAGCCACGGTTGTCACACCATCCCAGGACCTCTGCAACAAGCTCAGCGCCTACTTCCACATGAAAATCAAGGCCCTCTACAATAACTTCAGCGAACAGACCCCTGACACCACCTCCTCCCCACCACCAACAACCAGACCGCCATCACCTCCTGGAAACCCACCACCACCGAAGAGACCGCCACGACCATGAAAAACACCCACTCAGGAGCCCCCATGCACCCCTGCCCGCCCCATATCTACCATGGAGCCACCACCGCCACCATATCACCCGAACTAAGACGTATCATCAATGCCTCCTTTAAAGCCGGCATCTTCCCTGACGACTGGAAGCAGGCAGAAGTCAAGCCGCTCCTCAAAAAACCCTCGGTCGACCCAAAGGATCTGAAGATCTACGGGCCCAGCTCTCTCCTTCCCTTCACAGCCAAAGTCACTGAGAGATTCGGCAGAGCACAGCTCACCACCTTCATCGAAGAGAATGGCATACTCGACTCCTCCCAGTCAGGATTTCTCAGCAACCACAGGCACCGAGACCGCCCTCCTCGCTGCCACCGACGACATCCGCATGCTACTCGACCAAGGCCACACTGCGGCCCTCATCCTGCTAGACCTCTCTGCAGCCTTCGACACCGTCTCAAACCACACTCTTGCAGCCAGACTCCACGACGCCGGTATACGAGGAACCTCCCTCGACTGGATCCGCTCCTTTCTCTCCGGCAGAACCCAAAGGATAAGACTTCCACCCTTCCTCTCCGAGCCTAAAGAGAGCAACTGCGGAGTACCTCAAGTATCCTCACTCAGCCCAGGCTCTTCAATATCTACATGGCCCCCCTCGCCGTCATCGACAGACAACATGGTCTCAGCATAGTATCCTACGCAGACACCCAGCTCATCCTCTCCCTCTCTAAGAATTTTGAAGACACCAGACTCTGCGTCAAGGAAGGAATGAAGGACATTGCAGCCTGGATGAACAGTAGCTGCCTGAAACTCAACTCGGAGAAGACCGAGGTTGTCGTCCTCAGACCCTCCTCCACCACCTGGGACAACACCTGGTGGCTTTCCGCCATCGGAAACCCACCCACTCCATCAGATCACACCCGAAACCTAAGCATCATCCTAGACTCCACCAGATATCAATGCCGTCACCTCCACCTGCTTCAACTCCCTCCGCATCCTCCGCAAGACATTCAAGTGGATCCCACCCGCATGGAGGAAGACTATCATCCACGCACTCATACCCAGCAGACTGGACTATGGTAACGCCCTCTACGCCGGAATCAACAGAACCCTGCTACACAAGCTCCAAACCATCCAGAACACCGCAGCCAGACTTGTCCTCGGTACCCGACGACACAAGCACATGACACAGCACCTACGAAACCTCCACTGGCTCCCCGTCGAGAAGAGAGTTAACTTCAAGCTACTCACCCACACCTACAAATCCCTCCACAACATTAGACTGAAATACCTCGATGAGAGAGTCTCCTTCCACATACCCAGAAGGAACCTCTGCTCCGCCGACCTCGCCCTGGCAGAGACCCCACGCATCTGCAGAACCAGAGCAGACGGAGGAGCCTTCTCCTACGTCGCAGCAAAGACTTGCAACGAGCTCCCAGTCAACATCAGGCTCTCCCCCACCCTGCAAGCCTTCAGGCGGAGCCTCAAGACCTGGCTCTTCGACTAATTTGGAGCTGCACATACCAACTCCCTCCCACCCCGGCGCCTTGAGACCATCGTGGGTGAGTAGCTCGCTTTACAAACTTCAGATTGATTGATTGATTGATTGAGAGACTGAAGTCAGCCACTGAGAGAAAGCAGCATTCCCAACCCTACTGGGACCTCAGAGTTGCGCAGGTAAGTGTGATTGTTTTAAAATGTTTGGTGCATGAGTGTGTGTATGTATGAAAATTTGGGAATGAGTGTTGTGAATGGATGTTTGATGTAGCAGAATGCTTGAATGCATGGGTATGAGTGAGTGTGTATGTGTGCATGTGTGTCCCATCTGCTCCCCTCCCTGCTAAAGTTATTAGCTACAGGGGTGAGTGCATGGGCCTCACTTATGTGGTCAGAAAGCAGCTTCTCCAGGAACTGCGGGACGCTGAGAGTGACTTGTTGCACCAGCAAACATTACTGGACCCGGATGAGGCACAGCAGGAGGCGGAACGGTTGGCCTGAGCTTGTGTACATGACATCCTAGATCGGCTAGATAAGTACACCTTAGGCCAATTTAGACAGCGGCTTTATCAAGAGGGTGATTAGGCTGGTCGGATGCTGGCCCTGATCTTTGGACCGGGTAAGAGTGGTCTGCTTAATTCAGACACTCTGTTCATCACCACCCCCTTTTCTGAATCGTTTTTGGCCACTATAGGTGTGGCAGGGTATACTCAGACATGAGTCCCTTTCTCACTGCACCATCAGGATTCAAGCAAGCCGGGCCGAAGAAGGCTGAAATGCCAGAAACCGGTCCCCGGTAGCTTGTCTCCTTTCTGGTGAAGAATTGGCTTGGTAGTTTAGTCTGCCCTGTTCCCATGATGCACTGGGCCAGGGACAGACTGATTTGCATATAGCCAGGTTCTGAGCTGGGATGGTGCAGTGAGATAAATAACGGTGATGGATCAAGCCCTGATCTTTGGACCGGGTAAGAGTGATCTGCTTAATTCAGACACTCTGTTCATCACCACCCCCTTTTCTGAATCGTTTTTGGCCACTATAGGTGTGGCAGGGTATACTCAGACATGAGTCCCTTTCTCACTGCACCATCAGGATTCAAGCAAGCCGGGCCGAAGAAGGCTGAAATGCCAGAAACCGGTCCCCGGTAGCTTGTCTCCTTTCTGGTGAAGAATTGGCTTGGTAGTTTAGTCTGCCCTGTTCCCATGATGCACTGGGCCAGGGACAGACTGTTTTGCATATAGCCAGGTTCTGAGCTGGGATGGTGCAGTGAGATAAATAACGGTGATGGATCAAGCCCTGATCTTTGGACCGGGTAAGAGTGGTCTGCTTAATTCAGACACTCTGTTCATCACCACCCCCTTTTCTGAATCGTTTTTGGCCACTATAGGTGTGGCAGGGTATACTCAGACATGAGTCCCTTTCTCACTGCACCATCAGGATTCAAGCAAGCCGGGCCGAAGAAGGCTGAAATGCCAGAAACCGGTCCCCGGTAGGTTGTCTCCTTTCTGGTGAAGAATTGGCTTGGTAGTTTAGTCTGCCCTGTTCCCATGATGCACTGGGCCAGGGACAGACTGATTTGCATATAGCCAGGTTCTGAGCTGGGATGGTGCAGTGAGATAAATAACGGTGATGGATCAAGCCCTGATCTTTGGACCGGGTAAGAGTGGTCTGCTTAATTCAGACACTCTGTTCATCACCACCCCCTTTTCTGAATCGTTTTTGGCCACTATAGGTGTGGCAGGGTATACTCAGACATGAGTCCCTTTCTCACTGCACCATCAGGATTCAAGCAAGCCGGGCCGAAGAAGGCTGAAATGCCAGAAACCGGTCCCCGGTAGCTTGTCTCCTTTCTGGTGAAGAATTGGCTTGGTAGTTTAGTCTGCCCTGTTCCCATGATGCACTGGGCCAGGGACAGACTGATTTGCATATAGCCAGGTTCTGAGCTGGGATGGTGCAGTGAGATAAATAACGGTGATGGATCAAGCCCTGATCTTTGGACCGGGTAAGAGTGGTCTGCTTAATTCAGACACTCTGTTCATCACCACCCCCTTTTCTGAATCGGCCTGGGTTTTGCGGCGGGAGTTCGCCCCGGAAAGGATAGTGCCGCTGCGAGATGTAGCTGGGCGCATGGTGCACTCTGAAGAGGCCCTACTCCGGGTCCTCCAGTCCTATCTGCGGATGGTGTATGCAGCCAACCCAGCGGTTTCTGAACACTTGTACCTGCCGTATTTGCAGGACTTAACCTTGCAGGCCCTATCTAGGGACGTAGTGGAGGACTTAGATGCAGTACTGACTTTGGGGGAGGTGCAGGTTGCTATGGCCCGTCTCCCGAGAGCCAAGGCTCCGGGGAGTGATGGTTTCCCCCCGGAATTTTATCAAGCATTTGCTGATACGGTTGCCCCTAGCCTGTTGCAGGTGTATGTTGAGGCGTTCGAGAGTGGCGTTCTGCCGCCTACCATGAACCAGGGCGAGATCTGCATGATTTTAAAACCAGGGGGTGACAAGTGTGACCCGGCAGCGTACAGACCCATTACCATGATTAATACTGACGTCAAGATTTTGGCAAAACTTCTGGCAGCCCGTTTAGCGCCGCACATGGCACATTTGATACACTCGGACCAGTGTGGCTTTATTCCGGGACGCAACACCGCCATGAACTTGCGGCGGTTGAATCATATTCTGCATGAAGTTCGCGACCAGGAGGAACCGTTGATGGTAGTGTCTATCGATATCGCCAAGGCGCTCAATACGGTTGACTGGGGCTACCTCCTGGAGGTCCTCCGAGTGGTGGGCATGGGCCCCAATTTTTGTTGCTGGGTCCGCCTGTTGTATACAGCTCCCTGTGCCAGAGTACGGTTGGGTGTGAGGCATTCTGTGGAATGGCGACTAGGTCGGGGGACAGGCAGAGGTGTCCCCTCTCGCCGCTCCTCTTTGCGTTGGCCATAGAGCCTTTAGCGGTCAAGGTCCGCGTGGAGATGGCACAATGGGGTATCATGGTGGGGGACACGTGTAACGTGATCTCTTTGTATGCGGACGATGCTCTCTTCTATCTGAGAGCGCCGGATGAATCGTTGCCCGTATTGTTACACCATCTTGACCGATTTGGGGAGGCATCGGGCTTATGGATCAATCGTAACAAGTCCTTGATATTTCCTCTGGTGGGGTATGGGGATGGTCCGGTGGCGGGCCTCCCAGACCTTGGACTGCGCTGAGAACAGGAGGCATTTCGGTATTTGGGAATTCAGGTGGCCCCGACTGACTCCCAGGTGCTGGCTCGAAATATCGGTCGGACGATTACGTCCTTGCAGAGCTCGGTATCCTTTTGGAATAGTTTTGCCTCTCTCCCTTATGGGACGACTCGCTGTCGCAAAGATGGTGATGCTTCCCAGGACGCTATATGCCCTTCAGAATTCGCTCTGCCCTCTTCCGCCACGAATATTTCGAACCCTTAGTACCTTGCTAACATCACTGCTTTGGGCAGAAAGACGTAGCCGGGTTGAGCTACACACCCTGGTTCGGAGCTGGGAGGAAGGTGGCCTGGAGGCCCCGAGGTTTGATTTATATTACTACGCAGCGCAGCTGTTGACGGCAGCGAGGTGGTTCGCGGATGCGGATGGGTGGAAAATGCAGCTTGTGGCTGGGAGTGCCACCAGACGGATGTTGCGGGTGGCATTGATGAAGGGGAGGGGACCCTACCATATGTGGTGCGCCACACGGCTGCAATTTGGCAGAGGTGTGTGGAACGAGTACTGCGAAGGGCCCCCTTTCATAGGGAGCTGCCCGTTTGGATCTTGGCGCCCATTGTGGCCATGGAGGAGCACATGTCCTTTAGGGACTGGAGAACTGGAGGCTGCGATACCTTGGCTGATCTCTATCCGGGTGACTTGTTTGTTCCCTACGAGGAGGCTGTGGAGGCCTTTGAGTTGGGGGGGACAGTATCTACATTACCGCGGCATTCAGGAGGTGGCGAGGGAGTTGTGGCCCCAATTCCCGGAGACGCCTCAGACATCTCACACATTGAATATCATTCTCTCCTGTGGTAGGGGTCGTAAGTTGATATCCTTGCTTTATTCTGCACTGCGTCAGGACTCAGAGCCGCCGGTCCAGCCTGCGTGGAGTGCATGGGAAGCGGATCTGGGGGAGACCTGGAGGCCAGGCAGCGCAAGCGTATAGGGGGTCTTACACGTAAAGTGTCATGTAATGCACGATTTAAGCTCACACACTTTAATTTTATGCACCGCACTCATATGACACAGATCTCCTTGCAGCGCTTCTCACCGGATAGAGAGGACACTTGTCCCAGATGCGGAGCTGAGAGGGCGGGGTTCCTGCATTTGGCCTGGGACTGCGCCTTAGTGTGAAGTTTCTGGACAGCGGTGGTGGAACGTATAGCCGCCGCTACCGGCCTTGGAATAGACTTGACCCAGCTCCATTGTCTACTGGCTCTGGTTCCCCGGCTTCGGAAACGGAGAATCCCCTATAAATTACTGCAGCTAATGTTGGTTCTGGCGCGGCGTAGGGTGGCCATTACCTGGATGGGGCGGAGGGCCCCGGAGATTTCCGCATGGTTGAGAGATGTTCGAGAGTGGCCTCTGGCGGAGGAGACTCATATGCAATGTGCGCGAAGGGATGAGAGACTGCAGGACGACTTGTTGGCATGGAGAGTGATGTGCACTGCTGGTCTGGCCTTGAGTGACTCTGAGGGGACTAGTGCAGAGAGGTTCACACCTGAGGGGTCGGGGACTGATGGGGAGGAGGAGGGAGATGGAGACGGTTAGATCGGAGTTGTAGCTTGTGCTCGGATGCTACCTCACGCTCACTGTTGATATGACCTGTATGTAATGTTTAGCTCTTCTTGTATCCCCATTGTCCGATCTTGCCTAGTGATATTAGTGTCCCTAATGTGCCTTAATGAGGTGATCGTACTGTATGCAACGTTCTTCTATGATGCCGCAATTGGGGGGGAATGTTTCTGTTTTTGCATAACCAAAAATAAAGTTTTTAAAAAAAAGTAATTAGCTACTACTGATTTTCAGTTCTCATTATTTCCAACTAAATCACAGTTGTTACTAATATATTTGATATTGCTAATAAGCAGTGACAAAGCCACTACGTCTGTCTTGCCTTTGGCATATTTCGATTGTTGCTTGATGCAGTAACCGAAGATTTGCGCACCCAAATTCTTGGCAGATGGCATTCTGTGTGTAGCATAGGATTGTAGTTTATGTGTTTTAAGCCATGCCTCGTGGAAAAGATTCCTAGTTGCATTTCTTGGGCCATGCCCCTTTAACAGACTCCTGCCACACTATTTTTCTATCCCACGTAAAGCACAGCGTCACCCTTTCTTGACAGCCAAACTGCTGACAGGCATGTTAGAGACAGGGCTGCAGCTGGGTAGAATACACTGTATCTCTTTTTTTTAAAACACATTTTTATTGAGGTTTTATAACACTGGTGAGTAAAGCGTAACCGAAGATAAGGCAGATAATGTTCATCAGTTACTTTACAGTATTGGTAAAAAGAACAAGGAGACATAAGATGTGGTTACTTGACAATCGGTGTAGAAAATGGTAAGCATAATCAGAAATAGTATCTCATAATCGCATGATGCTTGATGTCTGATAGTGGGGCTGAGGTTAACACTTCTGTTTCAAAGAGTGTCAGAAGCAAGGACAAATAACTAAATAACTGGGTCATTTTGACTATAGTATTATTACCGGCTAAAACACTGCTGGACAAATGACATTAGCATTAAACATTTGTAAAGATATCAGCTGTTTTGTACCACCAGGGTGGTAAAAATCAGAGTAACCCGCACCATCACCTTTTGTGTCTAGTATTACCTATTTTATTATCACCGGCAAAGAGCTAGTGCTAACAGCATGCGAGCAAGCGCAACTTTCTTTCTGTTGGCAATAGGTACTAGAGCAAGAGGAGGCATGTATTCAGTTTGCGCTGTCTGTTGAAAGACAAATTGTTAGCTTAGAGTAGGCTTCGAGTCCGACCAGAGCTTACAATTGGTTGGCTTCATTGTCACTCTCATTTGCTTACTTCTTATACGTTAGCTTGTTTAGGAAGGTAGGATCCTTCTGCATGATTACCCCCACTTTTTGCCTGGTGCTATGCTGTTTCTGACTAGTCTGACTGGGATCCTGCTAAAAAGGACCCCAGTCTCTTTGCTTTCTCCCCTAAATTCGTTATGGTGAGTACCTAGGTAAACCCCAGATTGGCTATTGGTGTACACTTACAAGATGGAAATAAAGTACCCAGGGCATAGGGACACCAGTGGTCCCCCACGGGCTGAAGCATGTGTTATGCCATCCATGGGAGACCACTCAAACTGTAACTGCAGGCCTGCTATTGCAACCTGTGTAAGCTGGTGCAACCTATAAGTCACCCCTAAAGCAGGCCTTTTAATCCTGAAGGCAGGGTGCTCTTTTTTAAGTGTGACGGTGCCCCTGCATGAGCGGGACACCCCTACAACCTTCAGAGTCCATTCACCCAGGTTGCAAATGCATCAGCCATTATGATATATAGAGTGGCCATGCGTCATTACGTGATGGCTAATTCTAAACTGGCTGTAACGAATCCTGTCACGTTTGGTATCAAACATGTCGGAATCATACCATGCCCTGTAAAACTCCTCCGGGAGGCCCTCAGTGCTACTGGTACTAGTCTTCTAGACCCGAACAGCACAACATGGCTGCTGCCAACCAGAGACACGATTCTGCCCTCCTACTGCTGACCCTGGCTCGAGCAGGGGAAGGCTGGACAATAGGTATACTCTCACAGGGAGGTGTGACCACCTCCAACAGGGTTTAGTGTATTGGGACAGGGTGGGGGCGCTGGCTAGCATCACTAATTCTGTGTGAGGGGCACATTTGGTGCCCTCCTTGCATAGTCCAGTTCAAACCAGCTCAGGGAGCCGTTGGCTCCTGCTCTGGTGCAAAACTGGATGAAGGACCTCCCCACTGTCCGACCCCTCCCCTGGGAGGGAACCCTGTATCGTCCCAGCCCTTTCCTTAAGGGCTTACCTGAGGGTGGGTCCCTAGATTCGTCATGGGACAAGATTCGATTCAAGACACCACTTCATCTTCGACCGTCTGGGCACTTTGGACTTCTCTGGACCTTGATCTGAGCTCCGAGACTGCAACTGGGAAGACTCCTGCATGCTCCTCGTCTCGTCGTCCTGCTCATCTGCTGCAACGTCTGTGCCCGTGCTACATACCAGAACCTTCCAAGGCCTGTGTATATCCAAGATACCTGAAGGAATTTCCCTTGAAGTGAAGGACTCACTTACCGGCAGCTGTAGGCACTGCAACAAAGCTGACCGGTCTACTGATCCTGGGCTCCCACGGACTCTGAAAGGCTCAGCAACACAGGTGGTGGTTCTTCCAATCTCTCAAGGCTTGATCAGTCCTCTCACAATGTTTGAGGCTAGTATCCCTCATCGAGGCTGTGGAAATGGAACCCCTGTACACCACATCGACTTGCCGTTGCAAAGGCTTGTTAGCTTCCTTCTTCCAAGATCGTTGGGCTCCAAGTAGCCCCAAACTCAAGCATCTCCTGTGACCAAGATCTTTCCCCTCACCTCATCACTTACACTGTGGGCCTGCATCTTTGGTGACCCCCTTGAGGTCCTCTCGTGACTCCAGTGCTTCTGACCTGAGGATCCTCTTGAGGGCGTTCCTTGATTTCAGTGGGATCTCCAAATTGATCGGGCCTGGTCTGACTCCCCTGCTTGTGGCGAGTCCTTTGGACCTTGTTGTTCCCCACACTGCACCTTTTCAGCTTTCCACATTGATTGCGGCTGCCAATGCTTTTTTGTGCTCCCGACGCACACTGACCCCTCAACTCTCGACATCCGATGTGGGACAGCTCATACACGGCTCCTGGTGTTCCACAGGTGTTCCACAGCATTGCCTGGTCTGCACAGCTGCAGCTCCAAGGCCACCGTCAGTTCTCCTGCAACACCCGACATCGTGGGCATTTCTCTTCCGTGCCTCCTGGTCACTCCTGAGTGGCATAGACTGTCCCATCTGCTTGCAGATACTTCTCTCCCTGAATCCACCTTTGGGTTCCACCTGACACTTTCACCTTCTCCAGCAGCTGCATCTTCCTGAAGTCCTCCATTGGGTTTGACATGGTTTCAAAAACCACTTGACACTTGGGCACTCGGCTTCCCTGGTGTAGGTATCCTGGTTCCTAGGTTATCTACGGGTGTGGTGGCTCTCCAACCTTTGGTCCACTGGGAAAGGTCCTTCTTCTTTAAAATTGCAACTGTGACTTACCATTGACTTATATTGAGCCCGCAGTCGTGTTCCCACTCTGCCCACGGTCTCCATGGGGTTCCTGGTTACTTTCCTTGGGTGGTTCCTTGGGTACCGGGCACTGCGAAGTCTTCTGGGTATAGTCTTGAATTGAGTTGTGGTTTGCATACCACTATTTAAGTGTATGGTTTGGTCTCCCCCTGGTGACCACTGTGTATTTTGTGCTACTTACCTATTTTCTGTGAAAAGTATAATGTGCATTGTGTATAGCTCCGTGTACGGGTTCGGAAGTGGTGGAGGGAACAGGAAGCGAGTCGGAGACTTGAAATAGGGATTTTAGGGATGGCTTTATTTTTAGATATGCTCTTCGACGTCTGTTAGAATGTCTTAACAGGGCAAACTCGTCCGGTTCCGTCTTAACTCCTCTAGGGAATACAGGTTCCAGGGTGCTTCTGCCACGCCGGGTATGGGGGCCCGCCAGTCCTCTGCTTCTTAGGATGTTGGTCTGGGCGATGGTAAGCTCCCGGTTAGCAGGAAGAAAAGGAAGCGAAAAGGAGGAATCAGTCTGGGGTACGATACAGTTGCTGTTTAGGGGCCGGGTAAGTGAAGGGCACCAAGTGCTTTAGTGAGTCACGCCACACGCTCGCTTCCGTGCCTGACTGTGCTTGTGAAGGTAGGGGTTTGTGGAGACTACACTCTATATACAGTGACCTCTTCACACGTTCGGTTGACCACTACATGCAACCCAGCCCGCCACTTTGCCCCGTACCTTTGTGAGCCACGCTCCTCCCGCGGGAACGTGGCGGGGCGAGTCGCCTGTCCGTTGGCCTCCTGGCTTGCAGTCCACAGCTGGGCTCGTCAGGGGTTCCTCCCGGCAATACTCCGTCTCCGATGCAGCAAGTAGTATTCTCGCGCTTTCTCCTCCTGGTCGAGCCTCCTTTTGGCTCCGTGACGCACCAAGGGGGCAGAGTCTCATCCTCCTCAACGTCGGGATTAAAGGGACCGTCTACCTTCTGTGCTGGATTTCCCCAGTCCGCGTCATTGTCCACCCGAGTCCAGTTCCGGCCATGAAGTGGCAGGCTGTGTTGCGGAGACAGAAAGGGGTGTAAGGGGGGAGACATCCGACCACCAGTCCATTTCATCATTATTGTTCATACCGTGCCGTCTCGCCCCGTGACACTCCGGGTAGGAGATATTTATATGTGTTAGTGAGAGTCTTATAATAAATACATATTTTTATAACTACACTGTGTGGTTCTTTTTCACTTGATCTATATCTATAAGATTACGTTCTGGTAAAACAAGCAGCTTTACACTCCTTCTGGACTAAGTCTGAAGGCTACTCTCCACAGCTACCACTTAGAGAGCGTTTTAAGGTTGTCTACGACCACTCAAATCACCATAAGGGTTGTCTTGAATAGGGCAGGGTGCCAACTTACATAAGTGTGCACCATATACCAAGCCAGCTTCTCACAGGTTGTGGGAACTGTGTTTCAACTTTTTGTGTGTTTGCCTTTCCTGCTCATTTTCAGACGCTAAGCCTTCCTTTTTGTTTAAACACTCCACGAGAGTGCATGTGTTTTCTTGCGCATGTGCTTATCCCCCTTCTCTATCACTGTTTACCTTTCCTCCATCACTTCACAATGCTCTCTCCCTGCTAGTTTGCTTCCCTCCCTGCACCCTCCATGTTGCTTCCCTCCACCTGCGCCCCATTTTGCTTCTGCCACACCCTTTGCATTGCCTCCCCCACCATTCTGTTGCTTCCTCCCACCCCTTGCCTCCCGCCCATCTACATGTTGCTTCTGTCCTCTGATCTTCACATTGCTGTCTGTTCCTGGCGTTTCTAACTTTGCGCTTACCTCTCAGAGAATCTGAGGAAATTTGAATCTGTTTCACCAGGAGCAAATGAACAGTACGACTTGTAGATCAACTTCGCCAGGAAACAAATACTGCAGCACCACTTCTAAGGGGGCGTGGTGGCACCAAAAGCCATGGAACCTACAATAAGAGCATGGGGTGTCAGAGTGGAGGATTTCAAGGCTTCGGTTTTCTTTCACTGCAGTGCATCACTCCCCTGTGTAACACCAGGTGTGCTATTGGTTCAGACATATCACATAACAACAAACATATACCTAAAACAAGCCAGATCAATTGGCTTTGTGAGTGCTTGTTTGCTATAAATGAGTAACAATATTTTTTGTAAATATTTAGAACTGATAATTACAAATGGTACGTATGTGGCCACCACTTTTTGTGCACTGGATGGAGAGATGTCAAGAATTGAAAGGGCATGTAATCCGAACATTGTTATGGCTCACTGACTCACACTACCTTGGAGATCAGTTTAGGTTCAATCGAAGTTCAGTTCGTCCTCAGCAGGGTTAGAGGGAAGCAGGCAGCAGTGCAGCACAGGCTGAAAAGCAGTTCTTCCAGAGCAGCAGTCCAGCAGAGTGACAGTCCTTGTAGCAGCACAGCAGTCCTTCTTCCTGACAGAGTTTATTTACTGGTTCAGAAGTACCTGATTTGGTGGGGTCAGAAACCCAGTACTTATTCCCAGTTGTGTCTTTAAAGTGGGGGTGAATTCAAGGAAGGGTCTTTGAAGTGCACATAAATGCTTTCTTCGTAGCGATGGCTCCAGACTTACTACAGGGGGGTAATCAGCCCTTTGTGTCAGGATAGGACACTGCCTATTCCAGGATGAGCCACCAGGGTGCAGATGGGCACACAGATACACCTAACCTTCCTTTGAGTGTGGCTGTCTAAAGGGAATGCTCAAAGACAAACAGTTACCCACTTCAGATATGTATTGGAGACAGGATGCAGGCACACAGAGATTTAAAAGCAGAGAAATGCCAACTTTCTAAAAATTGTATTTCTAAAATAGTAATGTTAAATCAAACTTTACCAGTAAAGAGGATTTATCATTATCATTTCAATTATATAAAACATGACAGAGCTTCTTCTTCTCAGTCAGGAATTACAGCTTAAAGGTGTATAAGGAATTCCCAATGTTAACCTATGAGAGGAATGGGCCTCACAGTAGTGAAAAATTGGGTGTTTTTCACTAACAGGACATGTAAAACTTAAACATACATGTCCCACCTTTTACTTACACAGCACCCTGCCATATGGCCTACCTAGGGCCTACCTTCGGGATGACTTATGTATAATAAAAGAGGCGTTTAATGCTTGAGGAGGGGTGTTAAATGCCAAGTCGATATGGCAGTAAAACTGCACATACAGGTTCTGCAGTGGCAAGCCGGGGACCTGTTTAAAGGGCTATTTGTGTGGGTGGCACAATTAGTACTGCAGGACCACTAGTAGCAATAATTTACAGGACCTGGGCACATGCAGTGCACTCTACTATGAACTTACAGATAAATTAAATATCCTAATTGTGGATAATCCAATGTAACCATGTTTAGGGAAAAGCATGTGCACTTTAGCACTGGCCAGCAGGGGTAAAGTGCTCATAGTCCTGAGGTTAGCAAAAAGAATCAGCCAAAAGAGGAGGTAAGCAGACAAAAAGTTTAGGTGAAGACCACCCTAGGGCTGACAGGACTACTACCTCCCACAACCACAATACAAGCATTTTAAAATCCAATATCTCCTCTTTTTCAAGCTGAGACTTCTTAGCTTTGTCAAAACTTACTAAAGTCAATTCCAAAACAATAGAAAATTGCACTAAAGCAAAGAAAGGTTACGAATGTTAAATAATCAATCTTTACTCATGTAAAATGTGGCGTGCATATACAATATCATATTGCTAAAACAATTAGTAAAGCCAGCAGTTCCCAAAGGCAGGACCTATTGGCTTTGCTTTGCAGTGCTTGGTTACCTCTAGTACTCATGTCTGAATTACCCTGTTGCTTTGTAGAAGCTATCCATAACACATGCAGATGGTGCATCTTGGTGCTTACTAACAGGTATTTATTGCTGAGATTCTGGAAGTAGCCATGGTCTTGTGGCTCAGTGCATCCACTCCAGAAACCTGTGTTTGACCTCATGGCCAAACCCCGATGGGTTTACTCATACTTTTGAGGATGATAAAGTGAGTGGGATAGGTAAAATGTAAATACTTGGGAATGCCTTAGACTTTTATTAGACTCCACAATGAAGCACAAGTAAGGAATGACGAGCAGAGGTTAAACTACACTGATGATCCTGTTGCTAATCCTTGCATCAAGTTAAGCATTAATCTACCAAAGCCAGTAGGACTGAGGCGTTTCAGTCATAGAACAAATAACATGATGTAATGTGGTCAGCACATGAAGGAGACACACATGCAGTGAATATGTTGTGGACTCCACCCTAAGCAGCAGTACATCCTTTTATTCAAACCCTCAGCCATGTCTGGCCTCGTATGCATAGGCGTCTCTGTCATCCATACTAAGCGGCTCACTACATCCCTCCCCACTTTGGCTTCTACATTAAAGCATTGTTTTCATGTATTTCAGGACTCAATTCAGTTTAACAGAATACGTCAGGGAGCTTCTGGCTAGGAGAGTGATTTGGCCGGAGATTATAATGTTGGCAGTGGCGTGATAGCTTTCCATGGGCAGGGTCATATGTTTCCCCTGGAGAAGGTGAACCACTGCTTCTGATAGGTGTTTTGACAGTTGATGTTTCCTGTGGAGATGCCACAGTGGCAGGGGGTGAGAAAAATAACTCTTCTGGCCCCTTTTCTTCCTCCTGCTCTCTCCTCCTCCTACCTCCTGGGGTTTCTTGCGGTCATGCAGGACATCAAACGTTCTGAGTTGCCTTCTTGAACCATGAGATGTTCCTGGTCACTGCCTCTGTTTCCTTCGGGTCTGTGATCCATTCCCTTTACTGACACTATCATCCAAGGGCCCCTCTCATACGGAGTGGGAAACACCCACCTTGGGTAAGTGGCATAACAAGGTCAGGTGGTACCCGGTGCGGGAAAGTTCTTGTCACCCTCGGCTTGACAAAATGGCAAAAATATGTGTTTTAAACACATATTTTTGCCATTTTGTTACCGTCCTCAGTGATGACACCCAGGACGGCCTGCACCCACCGCCCCCCTTCCTACGCCCCTTCCTTGGGTGCCTGTGTTTGAGTAGCACCATGCCTCCCTTCTCTAGCGTGTGAGATCCTGCTCTACTGCGCATTGCGGCTTTGGCTTTGTTTTGCTCTTTCTGAAATGGCTGACTTACACAGCCATATTTCTGAGATGCCACTGCTGAGCCATGGGAGAGATGGCCTTTAATTCTGTCCTGAGTAGCAGTGATATAGGCATGCACTGAATGACACAGTGCAGGCAGTCACGTTCTCTTAAACCGCTCCACATCCCCATTTGCTTAAGGCCATAGAGGCATCATTCAGTGATAATGAATTTTGAATTTATTTAGGTATATATGAAGATCGTACCCTTGGAATGGTGGGCTGTTGCATGTCATAACTTCCAATGGTAATCCAAAAGCTGTGAAGATTTTTCAAGTTTGTGTTTGATGAGTTCAAAAACAGGGGTGTAGCTCTGTTTTGGTGTTTAATTGGTGCACTTAGCACCCTATGATTAGATCCTTTAGTTTTTGGTCCATCTCTGGAAGCCACAGTTGTTCCAGCAAACAGGATTTCATTTTGGACTTTCCTTGGTGCCCTTGATGGTGGAGTATGATTGCCATGTCTTGCCATGCTTGGGGGACAACACAGCATCGCCCTTTCAGGACAAGACCACCTCTGGTGGCCCTCATTATCTTTTTCATAGAGTCTCTTTGTTTCCTCCTCGTATTTCTTCAACTGGGTCAGAAACGTCACCCATTTGTTTTGTTTGAGAGCTTACAACACTGTGTGTAGGCACTTGCCTCATACCATCTCACAGACAAAGTCTTGGAGGTCGGATGCTTGTGAGTGGGCTGCTTGCGTACCTAGCTTCCCATAGTCTTCTGTGTCTTATTACTGTCATACAGAAGATCCTGAGCTGAGCCTAAGGATGTTTTAAGAAAAAGTCTGAGGGACTTTACATCCCCTGGTCTACAGGTGACCTCCAATTGGTACTGATGCAGTTGTACTACCCACTTTTCAATTCGTAGTGGCAGGTGTTGTAAGGGGCTTGCAAGAGATTCACAAGGGCTTTGTGGTCTGTGACAACATTCAAGCTCCTACCATAGAGGTAGAGTTGGAAGTGGGCAGAGCCTCATTTAGGGGCTTATTAATGGGAAACTAATGCAGCGCGGTGATGCAAGTTATTTTGCTGAGCCAAGCTGCGTTAGTTTAGAGGCACAGAGATGCAACATATTTACAGCAACATATCGCATCTCTTTACCTTTCTCTGCTCTGGACCACAAACTGCTGCCATGAGCGGATGAAGGGACTCTTGCACCATGGTGCAAGGATGCCTGCGTCGTGGGGAGAATGTTTTTGTGCAAGAAGGGGCACCTTCCTGCACAAAAACAATCACTTGAGGTGATTTTCTCTTCCAATGTGTGCTGTAGAATGCAGCACACATTGAAAGAGGAAAAACCAAGGAGAAATTAAAACATTTCTCCATGTTGCGCCTTGCTATGCCACCCCGGGGAGGGGGTGGTGTAGCATCCTGACACATTTCCAGGTTTATGATTGCTCGTAAATCTGGAAATGCATCAGTAGACATGGGAACACCCACAGCAACACCCATGTCACGCCCTTAACACGCACTATGTTGCATGAAATGGTGATATTTACATGCACACGTAAAGCCACGCAGGGTGACTTTACGTGTGCTTGTAAATTTTATGCAGCACGTTGCGCCATCGGTGCGTCACGCAATGTGACACTCCAACGGTGCAAGGGGCTCATAAATAAGCCCATTAATTGCTAGGGCCTCCTGCTCTGTTTGGAAATAGTAGGTCTCGACTTCCATCAAGGCCCTACTAGCAAAATGCCACTGGAGCCCAAAATCTCCGCTTTGTTCTAGTACTAACACTTCTCCCACTCCCACTGGAATGGCATCTACAATGAGCTCTGAGTCTTTTTGGGATCACAGTATACCATTGTGACTCCGTAAAGTAAAGTTTCTATGAGTTACGAACTCAAATCATCAACATTAATTGTAATTCAATAGCCAATACATGAATGCATTAATAATCAATATGTTCAAAGCAATTTAAAATCATAAGGACAAAGACAAGCTGTTATAAAGCTGTCTCGAATTAAATAGAGCCAATCGGTTCTCCCATAAAGAGAGCATCCTACACTGATAAGATAGGACACAGTTGGGGAAGCTGAGAAGTCAAGATAAAGGGAATCTGACAGAAAGGCTCTGAAAGGCAATCGTAAGCATCTGCTCACAAGCAATGGGAAAGGAAATTCTCCCTAAGAGACTGAACAAAAGCTTCTAAAGCATTGAGGAGAGCATCTAAAATCTCATCTACCTTGCATTAGCATAAATGGTACATGTTCAAGCACTTGTTACACCTGCAAATGATACCCATGAAGGGAACCAGTCAGGTTAAGGTACAAAGAGATAAAGCAAATTCATTATTTGCTTAAGCTAAGGCACATTAAAGTCTTTCTAAACGTCCTTCAAACCGGTTCTGGTTTCTTAGTGGTCTAATGCATCCACTGTGGAGGCCTGTGTCTGACCTCATGGTCATAGGTTCAAATCCCAGCTGGTCTACTCAGCCATTCAACCTTCTTAGGTCGATAAAAGGAGTACCAATGAGTTGGGTAAAACTAAACACCTTTTCTGCAGTGCCAAGATACCCTTGGGTGAACGTGCACTTTACAAATACATGTTATGTAATTATCAGCACATAATGAGATACATTCGGTCTAAACTGCTTTGCAGGTACTTCACAGCATCTTGTTAATACATTCCACAAGGATTGCATCAAGAAAACATTTTCACATGACAACGAAAAATCACCCGATAGACAACATTCGATGTTACTGGACCAGCTTCTCCTGAGACAAAGAGAGATCCACGACATGGAAGAAATGGCATTCAAACGCTGCATTTAAGAATGCATTAGCTATGGTAATTCAACTGTAAATTACACACGGTACATACATTTGTGTGTGCACATGTTGTCGATATTGAAGCAAAACATTTAATTGTGAAAAGATAAATATCTTCACCATTACTGACTACACCTCTCCCCCTCTTGATTCAGTTTATCAGATGATGCCATGTCCTCATGCGAAATGCTAAGTCGTCCTGGTTCTTCTTTTTAGAATTCACTGTTTTTAGGGGACTGGTCCAATCAGTTCAGTTGAAATAAACCAACACTGCAATACGTTTGGATGGTAAAGGAAAGTCCAGCAATGGAAATGGTGTCCCTTGTGATAGGAAGCCATTTGATGACCTTATCCTTGATCGATGTCTTTCTGCACACAACCTTGTGCTTAATTTGTGCCAGTGGTTTGCAGGTGTTGGGACCCTTCAATATTTGGAAACTTAGACTTATATTTTATCATCAGTAAAAGCGACAAAGTCATAAAGAGTAGAACCTCGGATGAAGATAATTGCAGGAAAACAGTGACCAGGAGACTTTGGAAAACCAACTGCAAGAGAGAGATAAAGAGACAAGAAGTGTAGGGTGGTGCAAGAGGTAGGAATGAGGTGGAATCAAGATAAGGCAGCCTTGGTATTCAGCAACCTCAGCCCATTTAGCACGGAACCACTACAATCCCCATGTTACGTCTGACAACGCTCCACCATGATGAATGCCAGCTCATCCATCCGTTCATCCATGTCTGAGTACAAATTCCCCTTGACCTCTTGATCTGTAGCTGAATACATTCCCAAATGATCAATGTCTGACCATATTCATCGTCCCCTCCTTGCACAATATCTGACTAGAGTCTATCATGATCAGGATGGCCATATCCCTGATCAGTGTGTGACCACCAGCCTTAAAGGCCTCTCCATACCTCTCCTATTCACTATCTGACTGCGTGACCACACCAGAGCCCTTGACCAATGGTAGACACCGCGCCCTTCGTCAATGGCTGCCCATTGGGGCTCAGACTGCACCTCAATGACACCTCCTCTTGTTCTATAAAGGAGAAACTTTTTGTAATCTGGATCAGCACTTCTGCACAAGACATTCACTCTGCATTAGACATGCTCTTCAGAGAGGCTCAGCAGATGGTGAAATATGATGACATTTCCTGAATCCGTGGTCGGATTTGGCACGTCGGCAGGACATCTGCGACAGAAGCGTATTGAGTGAGTCACACTCTCCTTTTGCTTCTGGTGGATTTTTATTTTTAAATGGCATAATTTGTCAACTTTCTTTCGATCGAATATTCACTGCTATCCAGCACAGCAATATTGATTCTTTTAACAAAAATACCTTTAAGAAAATGTAAGGTCCCTGATTCTATCTGTGTATTGGGTGTTGACCGGGGGAAATATGCTTACTTCGAGCCTACTAGACAGAGTATGCGCTGTCTGCTGCAAGGCATATTGTGGCTTACCAAGAACATAGAGGGGCTTGGAGCCCGCCCAATGCTCACCATTTGTTGACTTTCCTTGTCAGTCTCCTTTGCCCTCTTCTTATTCATGTCTCAGCTCATCAGGCTTGTGTTTGTTCCTCATATCGATCACTGCCTCTATACAATCTCTTTCCTTGACTGGCATCACTGCTTCCACTGCTTTCTTTTCAAGCACTACTTTTTTCTTTAGTGTGGAGCACTCCATTTGATTACATGCATTTTTGACCCATATCCCTTGTGTATGACTCTTTCCCTGCAATCTATGTTGCTCTCTGTTGCCTGACTGATTCTGCCCACCCTCCTCCCTCTTGTGCTTGCCCATGTGCTTCTCCCCATTGCTTCCACCCACCTGCGCCCTCCATGTTGCTTTATCCCAACCTGCCCTGTGTTGCTTTTGCTCCCACCCTTGCCTACCAGTTGCTTTCACATCCACTCTAGCCCACCTGTTGCTTTCACATCCCCTCCCCTGTTGTTTCTGCATTCCCTCAACCTCTCCTGTGTTGGTTCGCCATCACCCCAACCTTCCCCTGTGTTTCTCCATCATTTCAACCACCCTCCCCATGTTGCTTCCGCTCCCCCAGTTTCCCCTTTGTTGCTTCCCTCTTCACTGCTCTCCCCCACCCTCACCGTATTGCTTCGCACTTCCCCCAACCATGGCCCACTTTTCTCCCACTCTCTTCGCCTGCCCACTCCCCTTTTGCATGTTTTATTTTATTTTTAGTTACTGATACAACTTCTGTTGGTAACATAATAGAAAAAAAGCACCTGTGTCATTTTGTAGGTGTGCGCATGCCAAGTGCGTTCACCTACAAGATTCCCCAGGTGGCCCAGTCAAAGGCTTTTTTTTTCTTTACTTTAGCCTTGCTGCAAAGTATCTCAGATGCAAAAAGAACAATTGATGGACAGAATGCCGAACAATGTCATACATTCACCCCAGTCCAGAGATCTGGGCCTAAATCCATCCTTTTTTTTGCTCTCTATGTAATTCCAGTTTGGACCCAGCCATATGCAAATCCGTCTTGACCCTGCACCCAATGGGAACAGTCCAGCCGGAACTGCTAGGTCAGGTCCTTCCTGGACTGGAAACAAGCATCCTAGGATCAGTTTCGGGCTTTCAGCCCTCATCAGCCAGGATAGCTTGACTCCAATGACATGGACAGCACGGGACCCACGTCTGGGCATACCCGTCCCACTCGGGGTGACAAATGCAAAAAGAACAATTGATGGACAGAATGCAGAACAATGTCATACATTCACCCGAGGACAGAGATCTGGGCCTAAATCCATAGTTTTTTGCTCACCTTGCCATTCCAGTTTGGGCCCACCCATATGCAAATCAGAGTTGACCCTGCACCCAATGGGAACAGTCCAGCCCGAACTGCCAGGCCAGTCCTCCCTGGACTGGAAACAAGCATCTTAGGATGGGTTTCGGGCTTTCAGCCCTCATCAGCCAAGATAGCTTGACTCAAGTGGCATGGAGAGCTTGGCAGTTCCGTCTGGACTGTTCCCATGAGGCACAAGGTCAATACTGATTTGCATATGGCTGGGTCTAAACTGGGGTGGCATGGTGAGCATAAGAACAATGGATTTAACCCTGAGCTCTTGACTGGTGGTGAATGTACGATTTATTCAGCATTCCGTCCATCATTTGTTTGCGTAGCACTTTTCACCCTAAGTGGGATGGGTATGCCCAGACGTGGGTCCCTTGCTCACTGTGCCACTGGATTCAAGCTAGCCTGGCTGATGAAGGGTAATACCCAGAAACCGGTCCCTGGATGCTTGATTCCGGTCCAGGGAGGATCTGGCTTGGCAGTTTGGTCTGGACTGTTCCTATGAGGTATTGGGTCAAGACTGATTTGCATATGGCTGGGTCTAAACTGGGGTGGCATGGTGAGCAAAAGAACATGGATTTAACCCAGATCTCTTGACTGGGGGGGGAATGTATAATTTATTCCGCATTCTTTCCATCATTTGTTTGGATAGCACTTTTCACCCTAAGTGGGATGGATATGCCCAGATATGGGTCCCTTACTCACTGTGCCACTGGATTCAAGCTACCCTGGCTGATGAAGGGTAATACCCAGAAACCAGTCCCAGGATGCTTGATTCCGGTCCAGGGAGGACCTGGCTTTTGCAGTTCGGTCTTGACTGTTCCCATGAGGCATAGGGTCAAGACTGATTTGCATATGGCTGGGTCTATACTGGGGTGGCATGGTGAGCAAAAGAACGATGGATTTAACCCAGATTTCTTGACTGGGGGTGAATGTATGATTTATTCAGCATTCCGTCCATCTTTTGTTTGCGTAGCAAGTATCTCAGAGGCAGTGGTGCTTAGCTAAACACCGTTGGCAAAGCCAGTAGCACACAAAGGCGAGATGTTTGTTTTTGCCAATGCTTGTTTTTTTCAGTTGTTGTTCAGCAAGCCTCTAAAAGCATTATTGTTACATGTTACATTTTCCTTTGAATAAGATTTATTGTAACATTTATCCCTGAACCACCAAGGACAAATGGTAGAAGCAGGATCACGTCCCTTGAGCAAGCGGAACGGACTAACTTCCGTAGTTGAATGGGGGCAATCCTATAGAGCCAAAGTTTCTCTCTCAAAAGAGTTTTCCAATCTGAACCAGACTTGGAAACATCAGAAATGAACCCTTTCAAAAATCTATTAAAATGTTCTACCAATCCATTTTCATGTGGATCATAAAAAGAAACAGTATGATGTTTAATGGAATGCAATTTAAGAAAATTCTCCATTTCTAATGAGGTAAATTGGACCCCATTATCAGTTACCATGACAGAAGGACAACCCTCTTTGGAAAATACTTCTTTAAAAAATTCTACCACATTATTGGTAGAGGCAGACGAAACAAATTTAACTTCTGGCCATTTTGAATGGTAGTCTACAAGAACAAATGCATAAAGAGAATCAGATGGAAGACACATAAATGGACCAGATATATCAAAGGCAATTTTTTTCCAAGGAGAAGTAGGCCAAGAGGTTGTCTTCAAAGAAGGAACATTGACTTTCAACATGTTATCATTTCCCATGCAAACAGTACACTCTCTTACTTTGTGTTCAACTAAACAATCCAAGGCCGGCCACCAGAAATAGTTCCTTATCAACCTTTTCATGGCCGACATCCCTGGATGAGATTTATGTGCGACATCCAAAATCAAATTCTGTATGGTAAATGGTGGAATGCACTTACCAGACTTGAACACCAAATTATTCTCCAATTCCAATTCAGTTGAAACATTGAAAAATGGCATAAAATCCTCTTTCAAAAGTTTTTTATCAGGCCATCCTTCTACAATATACTTCTTGATAGACTGTAAAGTAAGATCTTGGTTATCAGAAGTTTCCCACATATCTTCAGAGATCTCACCAAAAGAAGTGGACAAAACATCCTGTAAACAAGTAACAACTTCAGTGTCACTCATATTTTTGCAATCAGAAACTAAACATGGATGACGAGACATAAAATCTGCAACAACATTTTTTTTCCCTGGGACATACTCTGGAGTGAAGGAATATTCCTGAAGTCTTGAAGTTAACCTGGAAATGTGAGCCATGGAATTCCACCCACCACCAGGAGAAAGAATATTAACTAACGGCTTGTGATCAGTCCTCAGCACAAATTTACTTCCCCAAATGAAATTCCTGAAGCGCTCAATCGCCCACACACAAGCCAAAAGCTCCTTCTCTATGACGGCATATCTGCGCTCTGTTTCATTAAGAGTGCGAGATGCAAAACATACATTCCACTCATCTTGTCCTGACCTTTGAGACAAGACTGAACCAACACCATACATACTTGCATCAACCGTGATGATGCACATTTTATTCAAACAGAAAGTTCTAAGGGTGGGAGCATGCAAAATATCAGATTTGATGAGATCAAATGCCACCTGTTGTATTTAGCAATAGTGTTATTACCCAAGATGGCAGGTTGTGGAACATGAAGCGTGTCGCTAAATGCCCCACTGTTCAATGATCCTCTTTTCCTTGTACTCAAAAAGCAACTAGTAGTTCTATTGCCTCAAGAGTCAAGTCTTCTGTTCGTTCTAGATCGTTCCCTGTAAAATTTGATGATTATGTTTCATAACCTTATTTTGTTCTTTTTTTTTATTGAAGGGAGATGTGTTACATTTTCCTTTCATGTTTTCACACTGTACCTTTAAATCCTTGTTATTTTTCTTTAAGTGTTCTTTAGAACACTACTGACTTCTGGACATCAGGTCAGTTGCACTGTTCCTGTTGGCCAAGAAGCTGCATTCTCTGTTGCTGTGCTGCATATTAAATCTACTTAAACCTCAAGCTGTTCCAGTAGATTATCTAACAATTATGTTGGTACACCCATAGTCTTCTAACAGCTTGCAGAACCCCTGCATTTTTCCATTTCCTTCCTCCATACCAGGACCGCAGAACAAACCAAATTTCCATCTTCTGACTTTTTACCCAAGAGAGCTTTACATTCTGTGTCAGGTGGTCACGTTCTTATAGTACTAAAATCAAAACTACACTTCCCAGGATGCCTTATGCTGTTGACCTAAAAGTTGGGACAATATTTAAAGTGTCTAACAGAAGATATTCATACAATTATGCCTTATTGATCAGAGAGCTGAACAAGAGTGCAAAGCCATCGACCATTCACATTCTGCAGTTACTAGGCACTACACGTCTGCAGACTTCAAACAACCTATTTAAAAAGACTAGTAACACAACTTCAGGAGTCGAGTGGACACACCCTCAAGCTGATCCTGCTGCAGTAGTGTTATTTGGCCCCAGGAAATGGAGGTGCGCTGTACAACAAAGGGAAGAAATAAGAACTGGCACAAACCACATCTGCAAGTGGCATTGGAACTACTTAAGTGAGGCCGGTGAGAGCTACATACGTCTGTGGTTGGTATCAGTAGGAACTTGGGAGATTTTAAAGAGACATATATTTGTTGCACACCCAAACTAAAAGTAGGGGCCTTTTAAAAACTGCATTTTGTAGCACGTAAAGACGTACTACAGTAGTACTACTCGCATATTAGAAAATGCTATTCACAAACCTTTGAATAAAGACCGCTGCCGATCCTAGTTTTTCTTTGGGGAGATCTCCGCACACATAGGTATATGTTTTATAGGAAATGTGGTAGGGACCAGGGGGAGTGGCCAAAAATGGGGAATACTTACTATTAAATGGGAGGGGTTAGCGAGCTTTAGGTTGGAGTTTAGGGACAGGTATGGAGGGGTTTAGGGAGGAGCATGGTAGAAAAATCCCAAACCCACAACTGAGTAAGACCATTGCTATTCACAAACTCCACTTCAAAAATACTACAGTCATAAACGTCACAAAGCAATACTAAAGACTAGTGAGGGTGGTTTTATTTTGTTCAAAAATTATTATTTATAAAATAAAGGAATATATTTAAATTATTTGTGTATTAATTAGCATTTATTGGAAAGTGGTAATGTTTTCTAAAATGTTATTTTATAAGCTGTAGGATACAACTATTTATTTGAATTTATTTTACACTTATATTTTAAATAAAAATATTTGAAATATTTTAATAATTTTTAATCTACGCTACAATATAGCGATCTCCGCCATGCGGTAGATAACTACTTATGGAAAACCTGCTGGTATTAACTTTGCACTTGTAAATTCAGTCATAGATGGCTCCACTGCATGAGCTGAAGGGAGTTGAGATGTAAGTCTACACAGAGGTGTACTTCTACACTTGGAAATGGTGAACAGGGAAAAAATGTAGGCTTACACCAAGTGCATGATTAGATTTACATGTGAGTAAAACTATAGTTGTAAAATTACCATTGTAAATTGGGACCGTAGAGAACAGCAATCTATTATTCCTGTTTTCTTACTTGATGTCGATATTGCATTTATGTCCTTCCTTCCATCCTTTTGTAAAGCGCTCTGATATCCTTCGGGATCTTGTTCGTAAAAGTTTATAAATAAATAGTAATGTATGTAAAATATATTTGAAAAACAACAACCTAGGCAACTAATATTTAAAACACAATAACAGTAGAAATGAACAATTGACTACAACTGGCTACAAAACATGGTATTTTATTATGCAAATTAAAAAAGCAGTCACATAACACAATAATCGGGTTAAAATTTCACAAAACTCATTTTTGTAAAAAACATTGTACAAAAGTTAAATGTAAACACAAGTTAAAAAATTATCTCTAGTAGATAGGTGGCACAATGAGTCTCTACGCGCGTTTCGGCGGCCAGCGCCTTCTTCCTGGAGCAGCCACGCAAATTTAATAGGAGTCTTTTGCGAAGATAATCGGATACAGTTTTCAGCCTCTTGTTTGATTCCTATTAGTTAGATATTGCAGAAGCTGATTAGTTAGAGGTAAAAGAGTTGATTCCCGCCAGTCGGAGCCCTTTGTGCGTAATAACGTTGATTGATATTAACAGTTGGTTCCTTCCAAGGTGTTTCTGGATATCTATTGGCTTTTTGATGCAGTTGCTAGTAACTATTTTTTGATATGTTGTACAGTCTCTTGGGCCCAGGTTACGATCTTTGATATAATCAGATAACGAAGAGCAGCTTTGGATAGCCTCCCAAGATAATGGAGTCTTCTGTTCCAAAGTATAGACGGTATTTTAAATGATTTCGGATATCGAGCACGAGAGAGTAGTATTAAAAGATCTCCCTGCCTGAGGATGATCGGCAGGGCTCTCTATGTCCGGCGGCGGGTTGTTCTGTCTGGCGATACGAACGCGGGAAAAAGTGATTGCTAAAATATATACACTTGTGCTTAATAAAGGTTGTGAGAATAGGATGCAGTTGGTGATTGAAGGAGGCAAAGAGCTCGCTTGAACCTCTGTGCGGGGTTAAGAATTTTACATAATATGTCATGCAGAGTTGTTACCGACTGGTTTGATACATTTGAGGTCAGCAGCAATCCAACAGTATTCCAACCGTGGGAAGTGTAGCTCCTCAGCAAGCATGAACAAAGAGAGCAGTGGAAGGGCAGGGTTAATAGATCATTTAGTTTATCTTTAAAGAATGGCAAAGAGGAAGCAAGTTATAAAGGGGTTGGAAGGGCATACCAGATCCCAGATGTGCTTGATGATGGATTGTGTTTTGAAATAAGGTTTTTTGAGAAGTAGTTTAAGTTTGTTTCCTGAACAGTTTCAGTTTATATGCCGGGTGGGGGTAGAGAAAGGAGAGGGTTGAGGTGTAACACTTTGTATGTGGAGTAAGATTCAAATGTTAAGAACTTTAGAACAGGAGTAGTTACATTTTCTCATGTGAGTGACCAGCCAGGCTGCTGACTAGAGGATGGCTTTGACTGAGTTAATGCAGGAGGATTTAGGTAGTCTGATTATTAGAGAGTATGCTGCAGCTTTGAATTCATGCTTCTGGATCCAAGTGCTGTTGTTATGCTGCAACTTCAGTTGAATTCTAGCACACTAAGGGCCTAAGTATGATGTCGGTCAGAAAGCCTCCGACCACTGGTTAGAGGCTTTCCGACAGACATAGTTGGTTTAAACTCCAACCGCTGCATTAGGATGACGGCGGTTGGAGTTTAAACCGGTGGGGGAATCCAACTCGTTTCTGACAGTCATTCGGAACAGCACCATAGTCCCTTAAGGACGGCATTTCTGCCGTCGGGATTATGAAGTCGGTTTCCGACAGCCAATCCATGTCAGACTTTCTGACATGGATTGGCTGTTAGAAACTGACTTTGGGGGCTCTTAGCAGGGCCCCCTTCCCCTCTGGCCTTCTTCATTTGGGCCTGGGGGCACCAGGGCCCCTTTCCCCCCGGCCCTCCGCATTTGGGCTGCCCCCTCAACAACCCTGCACCGTGTGGCAGGCTCCGTGAGGTGTCTGCCACATGGTGCAGGGATGTGTACAAACTTCCATTTTTCAATGGGAGCTTGTGCTGCGGGTGGTTTCAGCCCGCCACACAAGAGCCCATTAAAAAATTGAAGTTTGGTGCAGTCACATCCTAATGGGGTTGTCGGAACCACCGACCTAAAATTGGGCGGTTCCTTCCCTGAAATGGTGTCGGTCGGAGGCAAGTCCGACTGACATTGTAATTAGGCCATAGGTGATTTCTTTGATATGGAAGTCAAGATTGAGGGAGCTATCCAGCTTGATGTCTAGCAATGTGGTTGATTTCACAAGCTTCTGGAAGAGGTTTAGGGCCCGTAGCTAGCTTAGCGATTGCCAGGAGAGAGACTCTAAATTTATAGGTGAAATAATGAAGACTGAATCAGGAAATTCAGTTTTTAAAGCTTCAGTTTAAGATTTAATCTTGAGCATTCATGACTATATGTTAAAGAGGAATTAGGCAAGACAGCCAAAATCATTTGTGCTTTCAGCCTTGAGGTATCGCTGCATACCATCTGCATTCCGGTGGAAGTCACTATCTGCCTTGGACAATATCTTGCCCAGCGGTTCAACATGCAAGGTGAATAAAATGAGGGCTTTGATAGATCCATATGGTACTCCCAATGGAACAGCTGTGGAAGTAGATAGAAAATTGCCTGTTTTAATGCATTGTGTTCTGTTAGACAGGTATGTTTATACCCATTCCAGTGTGTTTCTTCAGTGCCTATTCTCTTGCATAAAGCATCTAGGAGAATGTTGTGGTGAACGGTACCGAAAGTTGCAGATAGGTCAAGGATCTTCATCAAAGATCCATAAGGAGTCATCTATGATCTTGAGCATAGAGATTTCTCTGCTATGACTAGCTCAAAGCCCAGGCTGATGTATACCCATTAGCTGGTATTCCGATGTATATTTATTCAACTGAATAGCTACATGTTTCTCTCTGAGTTTAACCAGGAAGGGAAGCCCTGCAACAGGTTTTTAGTTTTCAAAGTTATCATGGTCGGTACTAGGTCTTTAATAGTGGGCAAACAATGACCACTTTTAGTACATCTGGAAAAGTGCATTGCGCAAGAGCGAAATTTATGTTTTCCAGCCATATGGGCACAAGGGCACCAGCATGTTCTTGAAATTCTGGCTAGGACTAGCATGAGACCCCCATCTGCGTTTACACTCCAGCGTGTTGTCTGCGTTCCCTGTTTCAGCGCCTTGCTGAGGTTCCCCGCTTTAAATGTCAGAGGCTTGGAGGCAGCTCTCTAGCTCGGAAAGCTGCTGTTGCCTGGAACGCTCTTCCTTTCGCCCTCCGGATCATTCAGTTTCTGTTGATTTTCAAACAAAATCTGAAAACATATTTCTTTGCATACATTTCTGATGGTTGCCCTCAATGTTACGTGCCGGAACACTTTCGAGTATCTGTGCGCGATATAAATTAAATTAACATAACAACATAACATAACATGTTCACTGACAAGGGAAGGTGGCTCTGGGGTCAGCAAGCTGGGATGAAGACTTAGTGCTTGCAATAGCTTTTTCTAAGTCAGGTTCTCACACAAGACCAAAGGAGAGCCATGATGCTGATGGTGCTTTTCTGGTGAGAGGAATTTGTGTTCAGATTCTAATTGGATTGCGAGGCAGTCAGTGCCATCTCTTCCTCTGAATTCTAAAGTGTTAAGTGTTTAGGAGACTCACTGTAATCAGGAACTTTTAAAGTGGTGGATTCATGGCTCCACGCATCTGTTCATTTACGAGAAAATGTAAATGTCTGGTCTGAGCCTGTTGTCTGCATTCAGAAGTTTGAGACTGAAAAATCAGAAATTGGACTGAAAAGGGAGCTTAATGCAAGATGCTCGATACTTACATAGGATGGGAGTTTAGAGAGAAATTGGGGTTTTCTCCATTTCTTCTCATAGGGACTTAGGACCTTTAATTGACTGTTTGATTATTAACCCCATTGTTTAACCAGTAAGATAACTTTTTGGATATTTGCACTTCTGTTTGGCTGGAGCAAGGTTGTTGCAAATGGTGGATATTTTATTATCGTACTGCCCCATTAATACCGTTGAGTAAACAGAGGGAGGTTTATCCAGTGTGAGATCATAGATCTAATTTGTTATGAGCACCAGGGGCCATGTCTAGAGGTGAAGGCTGTGCAGATGTTACTTCTAAACTGCTCTGAGCTGCACGCTGTTGTTAAGTATCATCAGTTTTGAGAGTTGGGGCAGGAGTGTCAACAGAAGGTGGGGCTTTTACAACAGAGTTTCCTACTTATCCAGGCCCATGTACGAGAAACACATTCATTCCAGGACTTTCCTTTGGAATTTTCTACTTGTAGCCCTGATAATCATACATGGACAGTTACAATTGCATTGCACATGATGATTTGATACCACAGTGAGACAAAATCTTGCTGCTGTGTTGGTAGTAGAAAGTAGCCCTTCCAAATGCTGCCCCAATTCAGTTTTTACCTTTGCATACTTGTAAGCCCAGATTTACTATGCCCTTGTGCTGCACCTGCATCGTGTGCACCATCGCACTCAGTAGATTACAATTTGCCACACGACACTAAGTACTATATGCTTTACTTTTTGATCCAGAAGTGATGTAAAAATACTGTATGCAAGGTAGACGTGTTCGACATACTCACCTCAAAATGCACGCACATTGATTTATTATTCTCGTGCAAAGTGGTGCAAAGGCCTATTTGTAAAGAATATAACGCAAGGTCACAGCAGTTGCTAAAATCAGGACTGACCTTACCGGTACTATATAAGGAGCAGGAAACAACACTCCACACACTGGGAAATAACCATGGGGATTGCTATCCAGTGCCCAAACGCATCCAATTCAAATCAATGGTTCTGGTTTTTAGATCACTGCAGGGTACGAGCCCGACCTACATTAGAGCTCGGCTTAAGCATGCACAGTCTAACCACGCTCTTAGATCCAGCCATCTGCGCCTCCTTGTCACCCCCGCTTTTGCCACGGTAGATTAGGCGGCAGAGCCTTTGCGGTGTACTCCGCCAAAACGTGGAAAAGCTTTCCTCTGCCGCTGCAGCTGACCAATTCTGAATCTATCTCCCAATGTGACCTTAAGACTTGGCTCTTCTCAAGCGCTTAAACCTACTGAGTGCTCTCTCATCCTTCGCCTGTCCAAGCACCGGGACACCCCCGTCGAGGGTAGCCGTGCGCTCTATACGCTTCTAAAAAAAAAAAAAAAAAAATCATGCCATACGGTCAGCACCTACGTCAAATAAACTAGCCAGATCAAACAAGCACTGGCGTTGCCAATAGGTCTCGCAGTAGGAAAGTTGGAGCTATTGGTTTTGTAAATGACAAAGCCCTTTATGTTTTAAAAATGAAAACAAAAATAAAAGGCATTGTTATTTGCGATTGTAATAGCTCCAACTTTCCTACTGCGAGACCTATTGGCAACGCCAGTGCTTGTTTGTTTAATCAGCGGGAACATCGGTGCTCTCGGCACTGGCATCTAATGGTCAACACCATACTTGGAACAGTCTACCATTTGGTGGCACTGCTCATCTAATTTAGAGATGAGAACAGTTGTTTAGGAATAATGTATACATCAAAATTGGTCAGAGTCCTGGCGCTTAATATTTTACAAATTAAGCACTGGGGCAACATCTAAGGTATTGTGGACTATTCACAACTCCGTCCATCTGAAGAGCTTCCTCCTTATACAGTGGATAAAGTGACCTTCACGAAAATGCTGATCCCGTTATGCCTGTGATTTGGGAGGGGGTGGGGGGTTGATCAGGCAGAACTGGGCAATGAAGAGGCTCTGGCGTAATGGCTGGAGCGGTCGACTTTGATGCAGGGGAACTGGATTCGAGTCCGCATTCTGACAACTTTGAAGTGGTGGTACAAAAGTAAGGGGGGAAAATTAAAACAAAAGTGCATAAAACATGAAGGGCGACCAGCGCACAAGACGGGGTGGTAGCATGATTAAGTGTTTAAAAAGAGTTCAGAATGCAATGGCAGAAGGCAGCTCGGCTTACAAGCTGCCTTTGAAGAAGGACAGGCAGCACTGGGAGGGGGGCTGATTCACGAGCAGATGGGCCGGTTTATGACCTGCGGAGCGCGTGAAGTGGCTTTGGGAAATGTCTTGCTTTGAGGGAGGAGTAGGGGGAGTGGGGCGTGCATGAAGTGGCTGTTGGCAAAACGAATCCTGGGAGATGATTGAGTAACAAGCCCGCCCTGTGCAGTTTCATACAATGCTGTGGCAATGTAATTAACCCGCAGAGTTATGCGTGCCTTTTTAAATATAAATCGTGCAATGCTGAGAGTTGGGTCTATTTTTAATCTGGCAGTGACAAATGTCCGCTGGTTTCTCAAGGAGCCAGAGCTAACATACATGATGCAGAAATCTGTGCTTTCGGCACAAGTGACGCTTTCTTATCTAAGAGTTCGCACCGGACGCTGCTGATGCAAACTACAATCCCAACCTGCACAGCTTAATTAGATCAGCCGAACACTAAGCATCTGTGTGGCAGCGGAGCAGCTCGATGCCAACAATCCAAAGACGGAGGGAAGGCAGAGAAGGGGAGGAGGGAAGGCAGAGAAGGGAAGGGGGGAGGAGAAATGCGATAATGCCGGCAAACTGAAAGTACGGCTGGCCTGTGGCCGGCCATGAATAATTAGGGGAGGAGAAGCCCTTTGATATGCTGTGCGGCCGGGAATGCGCGTGCTTGTTTGGTCACGTGATTCACGTGAACTCAAACAAAACCGCAGGAATGAAACCCTTGGTTTCACGAGCATTTTGGCCACTTGAGTTCTCGCTCCGCTCAATGCGCTTGCGCGCACTGATAGGTCGCGAGACCTAAAAAGCACTGAAAGGAGAGGTACATCATGCAGACGGTCACACTCTTTGACCGAAAGATGGTTTAATCAGACATGGCATAGACAAAACCGGATCTTGTTTGGAGCCCCCCACATCCAGGTCACATGCTCATCATTTTAAGCTCTTGGTGGTATGCCACCCACTTGGCTCTGGTTCATTTCAGAGCATGTGTGTGGAAGGAGCCGCATCTCCCAGGGTGCACTGCCTGCCTTTCTGCCATTGGAGCTAGAGGCCATCCTGAAAATGACATTTACCAAAAGGTGGATCTGCACAGCTACCAGATAGCTCCATTGTCCCATTTATGTATGTATGTGCTATTTCTATAACGGGAACCGAGCCAAAAAAGCAGCGGAGCAATGTACAGTATCAAAGATAAGCATTAAGGTATGGATCTGTATATGGCGGCAGAAAGGGTCACCAATAAAGCTAGAGGCTGTCCCCGAGAGTTCCGAAGAGTATGGGGAAAGTGGAGACGGTATCATGGCCTTGACGGGGGGTTGGGTTCTGAATGATGTGCTAAGGGTCCTGCTGAATGGGACCGTGTTCCGGGGTGTTGAGGGGTGGCCTGAGGGCCCCGGACTCGAAGGGGGCCGCTGGCTGATTAATGGACTATGCGAACAGATGTACAGTAGGCGGGTGTTGGATTTTGATATGCTGATGATTATGGTATTGTCATTATGGAGGGTGGGTGGGGGGTCAGGGGAGCGCAGAGGTGTATGGTTAATCGCTTGTGATGTGCCAGCTGTGTTTATGTTGGTTAAAAATGCAAATAAAAATATTTAAAAAAAAAAAAGATAAGCATTAAGGCAATGAGTGATAGGGAAAGTAGTACTTTTTAGGCTGTTAATGTGCTGTCATGCAGTGAGTCTTTTGAGTGCAATGGAATGCATTCCAGTGACTTGGGTCCCATTAGCATTCACCACTCATTTCTGCCAGAAATGTTAGCACGCCTACTCCATCAATGTGCAGGCCAAATGCAATGATTGGTACCACCTTACCAATGTAGTGTCCGAGTACCCTGGGAGTGCGAGCACATTCTCTATCTTTTGGCACTCGACCATCAATCCCAATTTTGTGGTAGGGTCTTATGAAGACAGACGGTTGGTTTGTAGGTGGACATGAAACGTAAAACTTTCACAGAAAGATGTGTTATCTGTGCTGCGTCTGTGAGTGAGGTGACATAACATATTTGCATGTTCACCAATTGGAGCTGAATAACAGTTGTTTATTGTTATTCAATGGTACTCATTTTATCAACCTCAGAAGGATGAAAGGCTTAGCAGATAGTGGACCTACTGGGATTTGAACCCATAACAACAAACACAGATCCCTAGTCTGGATGCATTATCCCACTGTACCACAAGATGCAGCTTAATGGTTATGTCAAGAGAACTCAGAAGCTTCATATCTCATAATATAAAAAATATTGCATGATGTACCTCTGTGAAGCATTGACAGATAGGGTGCAATACCACTGTGTATAAAGTATTGCAAACACTATAATGACACCGGCATAACTAACAAAATACATAGAAATCAACAACCAAAAATTCACCAGAGTACTGGTTCCAACACATATACTTGCATGAGGAATTAGGAATCAACACAAAAAGGCAACATTGGGTTTAGGGTCACTTCAATAGCTTTACTGCAAGTATGTCCAGGGACACAATGTGAAAGTCACAAACATTCACATATGTATATGTGTTGAGTATGTATGTCCAAATGTCTGTTGTTGTTGTGTACATATGTATATATGTCTGTTGTGAGCCACTGTGGGTGCAGTTCATGAAACATTTGCATATGAAGATAGTTGTTCTGATGGGTAGAACAACTTACCTTGATGTCCTACGCACTGCAGTAGGCATGCAATGGTGCAGGACATGCATCTTGCCTTGAGAAAGTATACCCAGTGTAAACTGCATTATTCAAAATGAAAAAATAGGAAGATACAGAAGACCACAACAGTCACTCACTAAACTACTAATGACAACACATTACCTTGGTAACAAGAAAATACCATCCTCTGGCTTTATGGATCACAAGAGAAAGTAATCCCATGGGCTCATGATGACATGCTCTGAAAATAGCATCTAACACTTATATAAAAATCATATATTACCCATGATGATCAAAAAGTCTACCGGCTTTGTTCCTGTGTTAAGTGATGTATTTTGAATCATTTGTTACTGTCAACGCTGTTGTTCATTGAAACATCTAACAATGCTGTTAAGAATGTATTGTGCCATCGAAGAAAGTGATAACTAGCATCTGTTTCATGTAGAATCTGTTCAAGATCAATGTAGATTTTGTTTAGTTTTATGTAGCGCAAACTTGACCCGAAGGTATCAGAGCGCTTAATATGAGCACCAGTTGTGTTACAGATGGACACATTCATTGTGTTAGGCACGGGGAGGTTACGTGATTTGCCCAGAATCACTGGATGTTGATCGTCCCTGCCGAGATTCGAACCCAGTTAAAAAACTATGTGATGAGTGCGTGCCACACAACTAATCTGAGCTCACCTTTCACCATAGGAGACCAGGACTATGTTCTCTAACCATCGTTCATGACACAGTTGGTGATCCCAAGACTCCTGCAGAAGAAAACCAGATGCATCACTGTAGAATCTTTTGGGATCCTGAAGTATTGATTTTCCTGCCTGGCTGTCTTTTGTGAAAAGCTAGTATTCATTTCAAAATTGGCTGGAAAAGGTTACTTGTTTGTGCAGAAATGCACAATATTGTTTTAAGCAGGGCAATACCCCTTGATGAAGAATTTGCATAAGACATTGTTGAAGAATCTTGTGAGTTGTCCTCCCCTGTGGGCTATAACACACAAAGGGCCCGATTCCGATGCAGGTCAGAAGGCTTACGAATCGGATTTGGCTTTTCAGGATCCGATTCGTAGCCCTTGTTTCCGACCGAATTGTACACAGGTCCGAACGACCAAGTACGATGCGAAGATCGCATATGCGCTGACCGAATTGTTTCCCAACCCGATCCCGTCTGTACGGCTCATTTGTAACCAAATCGTGCCGCGCAAATCCGACCGAGAAAGTACGATGCATGATTAAGACAGCCGCATCGACTCAGTCTCAGCAAGACGAAACAGCTGTCAGAATGATACTTCATGGGGTCACAGCAGGCCCCCTTTCACCCGGAGCACGCCGAATCTGTCACGGGGGCCCATGGGTCCCCCGATTCATTCACACAGTGTGGTCGGCACCATGGGGTGCCCGCCACAGGGTGTACACTTTTCCCCACCCACCGTTTTTTCTATGGGAGCCTGTGTATGCGTTGGTACACAGGCTCCCATAGAGTTCAATGTGAGTCCGAGCGAACCGAATCCGTAATCATGCAGCGCATCGTACTCGCTTGCTCGAACTCCAGAAGCAGGTCTCGCTCTGAAAGCCCTTCGGATCCGATTTGTACGGAGGGCTTTCCTAGTGAAATTGGAATCGGGCCCTAAGGAAGAGAGGTGACACTGTGAACAAAATATTTTCTGAAAAATTCTACTTTGACATCTGAACAGCTAGCATCATGTTACACTAGAATAATGAATGTACCGGTCAAGTAAATGTATACATCACATACAAAAGATTTTGGCAATTACAATATTCCTTTTCCATAATGTAACTGCATATTTGAAGCAACACAAGTGACTTTGTGTACTTGGACCCCCCCCCCCTGTCATCTGTGTCCACCAAGTATATGACATTGCGATTTGTAGAAACACTTTTAGACCCATGGAAAAGGGTGTTGAGGTTGGCACAAAGCTATTCAATGTCAGAACACCCATGTAACAGTACAAATCACTCTGGAAATACTTAGCCACTGCAATAACTAATCACCTCACTGTCACCAACGTATCTTTCTAAAACAGATATAAACCATCAATATGTCAACCTCACATGGCATGGAAATGGCCAATATATCATAAGATGTTTAGATTTTGTAACATATGACATGTGTACAACATATTAAAAGAGGATGACATACTTAAGTATCTATGTTGGCTTGGACTATTGGGGTACTTTAATATATTACAACTATTTCAATGAACTACAATATGATCTGCATCTTAACTGAAATGTACTACCCATAACTATTTATTAATGTCAATGTGAACACACATGTTAGAAATGCAAATGCAACAAACATTTTGCTGTTATAGGTTGACTGTCGGTCAGCTTTCAGTCATGTCAGACCAGAGAGGAAGTGTACACTCATGTGCCAAATGCAACCATAATAATATTATATAATTAAAACATATTAAAATATGTGAAATCCTTAAATGACACTGCATTTCTCAGGGGCATGCAACACATGCCAAATGCATGTGTTGAAATACCGAAATAGAAAAACATTTTGTAATAGCATAGCTTTTCAGATGAAGTGTACCATCATTACCAATGGATATCATTTAAGTAAGGGTGGACAACACCTTTTTGTGTTTTCAGTATCTGTATCTAAATTCTAAGAAATACTTCAAAAGATATTGTTTTAGAATGAAATAGCACCACAATGAATACACTGGCCATGTACTACACGTAAATCCATCATTGCATCTATTGTTATGTGTGATATCCTTTGAATATCAATATTGATGAGTAACAATCCTCAATACATAAGGAGCGTTTTTTTTAAAATAAAAAAGGGATGTATGGTGCAAGTTTTCTTGCAAACCATCATAAAGTGAACCTCACAAACATAGTTGGGGTTCAAGAGAGGGGGGTAGATTAGTACATTTCGAGAAATGGAGATAGAAAGATAGATAGATAAATGGACAGACAGATAGATATAGAATAACCTTTAGCATTTTTAGTTTATTTAAGAAATTAACAGGAACACAGATCAAATCAAATCAAATATCTTTATTCGATTGTTTGCATATAACAATCATAAAAGTACATTTCATAACATAAACATTTGACACAAAATATAATTATAAAAAGGAGTATTTCCAAAAGGTCACGGTCACAAGCGAAATTACAGGTTTAAAAGATATAAATATACAAGATATAAATATACAAACGCGCCAATTCGCAGGCGCCGGCAGATAGACCGAACTCCTGAGGCGGAAAGCCGGGAGCAACGAACGAGCACGCAGAAATCTGTATTTTATGGTGTATTATTTGTGTACTTTTTAAAATCAAACCTCTGGTAACACTCTCGCTATTTCCCCTCCCCCGCACAGCCGATCTGAACGCTGTTGCGGGCCGCCATTCACTGCCACGTCATTCTGGGGAAGCCTGGTCAGGCCACGCCCCCTTCATCACGGGCCACGCCCCTTACTGCTCTCTACTGATATAAACCATGTGCCTCCCACGGTCGCGCAGCGAGCGGGCGCGCCGGCAGCGCGCCGAAGGCGCGCCAAAGGCAAGCCCGTCTGCGCCCGTCCGCGCCAGGACGGGCCTGAGGGCATGCCATGCCGCTTTGCCTATTACATATTCCCCCCAAGTACTCAGGGACTTTCAGCACACTGCAATTTTACCACCTCCTACGGTTCTGCATCGCATTATGTCGGCGGGCCTCACGCGTCCTAACCAACCCCTCCTCAAAGACTGCACACCCCGAGCACTGGCACCAGCGAGCACCACATCCCTCAAGGTATCTTATCTCAACACCCGCTCACTGGTGAAGCACTCTGAGGATATTTTTATCCTGTTAACTAGTTCGAACCCCGATATGCTTTTACTCACAGAAACATGGCTCACACTAGAGTCCATGCCGGACATCCTGGCAGCCCTCCCCCCCGATTATTACATCCTTCGCGCAGACCGCCCTGGCGACCGGCCTGGGGGTGGGGTGGCGGCCATTATTTCTAAGCGCCTTAAATCCATATCTTCATACTCTCTCCCTCTACCTGAGGTGGAGAACCTAATTATCAACGTGCAGACTGATGTTGATCCCCTCACTCTTCTCTTACTATATCGGCCCCCATATCCCAGGCCATCTTTTTCCGCCACTCTCAGTGAACAACTATCCTCCCATCTTATATCGCATTCCCATCTCGCCATTTTCGGCGACCTGAATTACTGGTTTGGCGACAGCCACGCCGGCTCCCATGCTACTGAGCTTTTTGAGACGCTTAAAAGCCTGAACCTTGTCCAACACGTCTCCCAACCCACTCATATCAAGGGACACGTCTTGGACCAGATCTGGACCTGCAACCTGGAGCTGTCCCCACCAGACATACGTCCGTGTGCCTGGTCTGACCATCATTTGGTAGACACTATCATTACGGTTGCTGCTCAGACCCCCGATCCCTTGATGGCCGGCGGCCATGCCCGTAAATGGAGTTCATATGACTCCCAGGGATTTCTAACTGCCCTGGCTGACTCCTCCCCGGTGATCTCTGACTCCACCGACATGGACGGGCTGGAACAAAAAGTGGCCACCTGGCTCGAGTCGGCCAGCGATTTGTTTGCCCCTCTGGTCAAATTTCCCTGCACCAAACACAGGAACTCTCACAGGTGGTTCTCCGACGACCTCAAAGCCCGGAAACTTAAAACACGCCAGCTGGAACGCATCTGGAGACATGATTACTCTGACCTAGCCAAGCAATCTTATCTGACCGCTCGCAAAGAATTTAAAACAGCTATTCGTTCAGCTAAAACCAAACACTTCGCCAGTAGGATATCTCAGGCAGCTAATAAATCTAAGGAGGTGTTCAGAGTTATGAACGAGTTAACCACCGATGATAGGACCCTACCAGCCCAGACCCCCACGCAGGAGGCATGTGACACCTTGAACTCGTTCTTTCTAGAAAAAATTTCCACTATCAAAAAATCCATTCCCTCACTCCACCAACTGCCACTACTGGATAACTCCCTCAATAATCCCCTGTCCTTCACTTCTTTCCCGGTTCTAGACTCCTCTTCTTTGGCGGAACTAGCCACTCACGTAAAATCAGGGTCCCCAAATGACTGCTGCCCGCCGTCCGTTCTGCGGAACATATGTCTTAATCTACCTGACAGCATTCTACACCTACTCAATAGCTCCCTCAGCAGCGGCATTTGCCCTACTTCCTTCAAGGAAGCTATCCTTGTACCCTTACTAAAAAAACCTGGCGCCGACACGACGGAGCCATCGAACTACCGCCCCATCTCTCTCCTCCCCTATTTTTCTAAACTCATGGAGGCCCATGTCACTCGCTGCCTGTCCGGGTTTATTGAATCCTCCGGCTACCTTGTACCTACCCAGGCCGGTTTCAGACCCGCCCACTCCACAGAAGCTGTCATCCTGGCAGTCCTTGACACACTCAGAGGCAACGCGGACGCGGGAAACCCCCAAGCCCTCATCCTACTGGACCTGTCGGCCGCGTTCGACACGGTGGATCATGACATCCTTCTCCACCGTGTCGGACAGGCGGGCATCCAGGGCGTTGCTCTCGAGTGGGTCAGGTCTATCCTCACGGGGAGGACACAGGCGGTCCGCCTTGGTCCTTACACTGCAAAAAAAACTCTCACTTCCTGCGGTGTCCCCCAAGGCTCTTCCCTCTCCCCGCTCCTCTTTAATCTTTACCTCCGGCCACTCATTCAATCGCTTCTGAAATGGGACATCGTCACCTATAACTATGCTGACGATCTCCAAATCATCTTCCCCCTCAACTCACCTAACGCCATCACAACTTTTCATGGAGCCATGACCCATATCCAACTCTGGATGAACCAGAACCAATTGAAGTTGAACCCCGGTAAAACTGAGCTCCTACTTCCCGGACTCAGCTCCACCTACTGGGGTCCACAGTTCTGACCTCCAGAGTTTGGCTCCCCCCCCGTCCCAGCAAAATCAGTAAAAAGCCTGGGTGTCATTATTGACACCGAGCTTTCTCTTAGTGCTCAGGTGGGAGGGGTGGTTTCCTCCGGTATGTTCCAACTTAGGAGGATCCGCAAAATCCGCCACCTTCTTCCCCCGGCAGCACTCACCCAAACTGTTATTTCGCTGGTACTCTCCCGTCTGGATTTTTCCAATGCCATCTACCACGGTTTGCCACAATACCTGACTCAACGCCTTCAAATCGTTCAGAACCAGGCTGCCCGCCTGATCCATGGAACTCCCAGATGGCAATCAGCTAAACCTTTGCTCACGAACCTGCATTGGCTCCCGGTTGAGCGAAGGGCTGCCTTTAAGGTAGCTTGTCTCACCTTCAAGGCACTTCATTGCCCTTCCCCTGCTTTCCTAAAATCTACCATCCGCCCTTACTGCCCTACACGTAATCTTCGATCCGCCCACCGCGACTTGCTGATCACCCCCAGGAGCAAAACTAAGAGATTCGGCGGACGCCGGTTCTCTCACCTAGCCCCTGGGCTCTGGAACCTCCTCCCTTCCTCTATTAAATCCTGCTCCTCTTTTCTCAAATTTAGGAAAATGCTAAAAACTTACCTCTTTCCCTCCCCCACGTAGACTCTGTTCCTCTAACTTCCCCTCACTTTGTTCTGTCTACCAGCGCCAGGAAGCTTCGGTGTCAGTGCGCTCTATAAGCAACACTTAACATAACATAACATAACATAACATAACAATTTAAGTTAAAAAGATATACCTATCAGTAGCAAAATTAATTAACCTTCCATACTTTTTCTAAACTTGAGTGCTAGTTTTAAGAAGCTACATACAAACATAGTGCAGTCACTGTTTAGCATTTGAAGGTAATAAAGTGCTGGTCTTATTTGTGCAAAATACAGCTGTTTAAGTAGAGGTTTTAAAAACAAATTACGAGGAACTGTATAATACGAGCAAATGAATAAAAAGTGTGCCAGATCTTGCGGAGACTTATTGTCGCAGCCGCAAGCTGGCAACACTTGACCTCTATGGGCCCCACTTGGTACAGCTAACAATAAGTGAAACAGGTCAAATCAGAACCTTGTCAACAAAAAGGGTTTGTATCCCGACATGGGCCAAGATAGATAAGGTTCCATTTGTAGACAGGTTTTTGTCAGGGCGTGCATTCTCACACTATTTTTCTTGTGCTCTCTCTCCTCCCTCGCTAGGTACCTGGATGACATAAAGGTGTTCTTCACATAGGTTACATCCGGTTTAGTTATTTTCTCTGGGGCTAGGAAAAGGTCCAGCCGGCCTAGTTCAAGGAGACATCTTCTGACGTATTTTATCCACGGGATATTGTGCCTCCCTTCCCACGCTAGTGCTTCTTGTAAGATGTTTCTGGTGAGGGGTATGTCTGTATTTAACCAGCTATTTAACCAGCACAGCAAGGGATTAACAGCTATCCTGTCACCTAAGTAGGACATGCCAAGTTCTTCATGGACAGAAAAGTTTGCCGTACCTCTAGGGACCCTTAACACTTGCTTTAAAAAGTTAATTTCAGTGACCTCAAGGTCGTCTAAAGGTGCAAAACCCCATATTTCGCTCCGGTAGCACGCGACTGCAGTGCTTTTGGCTTGATATAGCTTCAGAACGGCAGCCACTGGGCTGTTTCCCATTTTCCTTGCAAAGTTTATTATTGCTGCGTTTGCCCGCACTACCTCACCCTTTTTTTTTTGTATCGCTGGTGCCCACGATAGTTTGTGATCAAAAAGAACACCAAGGTACGAAAAAGTCTTGGTTGTCGGTATTTTTTCACCGTTTACTAACAGGAACACAGACATATAGCCATATTCAAGGTTCAACAAGTAGACCATACGAATGTTTGACATTACAACGACAACTATTACAATACATACCTTTACAAAGCGGTCAATACAATGCAGCTTCCATTACAATGCAAGCCATTACAACAGATATTCCATTACAACGAAAATGACTATTCTAACACCACTGGGTGCTTTCCTCAGGGAAGGTGCTGGTCAGTGAGGGATATGCGTTGTAATGGCATGCGTTGAAATGGCATGCGTTGTAATGGGCCCTGCGCTGTATTGACTGCATTGTGCAGGCTTTGCGTTGTAATGCCTGCGTTGTAATGTATGTTTCCCGACCATAGGTTTGTGCTAGGTTGAATAAGTTATCACTCCTATAATGGCCTATATAACCACACATGGTGTACCAATGCTTATTTCTTGAACAATAGATTACTTCTTGTACTTAAATGTTCTTTTAAGTTATCTCATTTATGACCCTAGGCATGAAGATATTTTTTGTTGTTCCTTATTCAACAGATTTTATGTTGTGTTGTGACATTGTGTTTAATAGTGTCATGGATGGGGGGTGAGATAAAGAGTCAGAGGTTGTATATTGTTTTGCACTGACGCTGATTAGCTGTGCAGATCCCTGTATACTTAAATGTAATTCATTTCAATAAAAGTTTGGTTACAATATATAATGTTCAGTTGTGATTCTGTACCTTGTAACAGTATGTCATGTGTCAGTGACGATTGTATTGTATGAATTCATACAAGTACTAGTGAATAGGATATGGACATCAAGTAGTTAGTATTGTTCCATATCTACATTGCGAACACTCGGCCTGAACCACAAAGTTAAACTTACTTTTTGTGTAAGTTTACTCTTTTTCAGTATTCGCAAACTGTGATGTAATAGTAATTTATGATTGTGGGGAATTCCGCACAAAAAATGAAAGGCCTGTCTTATCTTTTAGTGTGTGAAGTTCTTCGCCCCGACTGCCTAATCTTTGCAGTCGTAAAGCTACTATTAGATCATAGTTTATGGATACCAAAAAAGAGTAAACTTACCCAATAGGATACATTTACCTTTGTGAATCATACCCTATGCTTAGAAAAATCAATTTCAGCACCATTGGCTTTGGATATTATTTAATGAGGAAAATCACCCACGTAATATTTAGTATGATTCTTGTTAGATCATGATGTATGAGGAATATGCTATTGATAAAAAATGGTAGAGATGTTATTCGTCAGCCAGGTAGGCCAATTTATTTATTCAGGCATGTATTATATGGGTACTTATTTGATTTTTTTGTAGGTTGACAATGTAATTCAGGTCAATGTTGAATGAATATATTGATATTCTGTGCATGTTCGCCCTGTGTCAAAATGTTATGGTATGTAACTGTTACCACGGATTTTTTACAACGCATACCATTACAACGGATACTATTACAACGCAGGTCATTTTACAACGGATACCTTTACATCGCATTACACTACAACGCACATACTATTACAACGCATACCATTACATCGTAAGTATAATTATAGGTAAGTTTATCTTTTTTTATAAACATTGGGTTTTGGGGTACAGGGGTATTTTTAGGTTTTAGGGTTGGGTTTGGGTTTTGGGGTACAGGGGTATTTTTAGGTTTTAGGGCTGGGTTTGGGTTTTGGGGTACAGGGGTATTTTTAGGTTTTAGGGTTGGGTTTGGGTTTTGGGGTACAGGGGTATTTTTAGGTTTTAGGGTTGGGTTTGGGTTTTGGGGTAAAGGGGTATTTTTAGGTTTTAGGGTTGGGTTTGAGTTTTGGGGTACAGGGTTATTTTTAGGTTTTAGGGCTGGGTTTGGGTTTTGGGGTACAGGGGTATTTTTAGGTTTTAGGGCTGGGTTTGGGTTTTGGGGTACAGGGGTATTTTTAGGTGTTAGGGCTGGGTTTGGGTTTTGGGGTACAGGGGTATTTTTAGGTTTTAGGGTTGGGTTTTGGTTTTGGGGTACAGGGGTATTTTTAGGTTTTAGGGCTGGGTTTGGGTTTTGGGGTACAGGGGTATTTTTAGGTTTTAGGGTTGGGTTTGGGTTTTGGGGTACAGGGGTATTTTTAGGTTTTAGGGCTGGGTTTTGGTTTTGGGGTACAGGGGTATTTTTAGGTTTTAGGGCTGGGTTTGGGTTTTGGGGTACAGGGGTATTTTAGGTTTTAGGGCTGGGTTTGGGTTTTGAGGTACAGGGGTATTTTTAGGTTTTAGGGCTGGGTTTGGGTTTTGGGGAACAGGGGTATTTTTAGGTTTTAGGGTTGGGTTTGGGTTTTGGGGTACAGGGGTATTTTTAGGTTTTAGGGTTGGGTTTGGGTTTTGGGGTAGAGGGGTATTTTTAGGTTTTAGGGTTGGGTTTGGGTTTTGGGGTACTGGGGTATTTTTAGGTTTTAGGGTTGGGTTTGAGTTTTGGGGTAGAGGGGTATTTTTAACCTATTTTTAAAAATAATAAAATTAAAATTAATTTAATTAATAATTTTAATTATAAAATATATAACAAATAATTAAATTAAATAATACATTAATAAATATTTACATTATATTTTAAAATTATTTATTATTATTATATACTTACCTATACTTACGTTGTAATGGTATGCGTTGTAATAGTATCTGCGTTGTAGTGTTTTGCGTTGTAAAGGTATCCGTTGTAAAATGACTTGCGTTGTAAAAAATCTGTTGTAATGGTATGCGTGCTAAAAGTACGCGTTGTAACATCATATATCCAAATGTTATATACCTTGTTTACTTTGGCAGTAGAATGTTGCTTCTGACTCATTGGCCAGATTTTAAAATATCATGTGCGTTCTTGCACATCTTGTGGCACTACAAGTGCTTTATCCAGTACCAATTATCTCAACCCTGTGGCACAGTTAGAATCTTAACTGCAGGAAGAACTTTAAAAACATGTGCAAATTGAAATGAACTGTAACCAAGAGCAAATGTTGTTACCTTTTAACAAAATTAATAAATAAATTAGAATATTTCGTGTTTTAATGACAGGCAGGCTCTTTAAAAGATATTTTTGTTAAAACTATGATTGTAGTTATCAAACGTAAACCTGTGAAAAAAAGAAAGTCACCTTCTATAATTTAATTTTTTATTATTCCCCTATATCATGTACTCAGTCTATCTTAATAAAGTACACATTTATTTAATACTAGCAGCCCACCCCGGCGTTGCCCGGGAGCAGAAGGGGGCTGGGGGCTGCATTTCGAGCATGTTTAGTCCCTCCCGGCCGGGCCGCCCGCCCCGACATTGCATATACCGCTGCCCGCCCGCCCGCCTCCCGCCTCCCGCCTCTACCTTACCTCAGCCGCGCTCCCGATTTAGCCCCCACTCCCGGGCCCCCGCCCGCCCCGACATTGCCCGGCCCGCCTCCCACCTCGCCTTACCTGAGCTGCCGCGCCACTTGTCACTCCTCGCCGCACGTCGTCGCTCGTCACCGCTCCTCCCCGCCTGTCGTTATCACGCAGGTGTAGGTCGCAGTCAGCGCTACGTCGCGGCCAGCGCTTGTTTTCGGGGACTACTTTATTTTTAAACTTAAATTTTTTAAATTACGTTTTATTTTATTTTTTTGCAGCCTATGTCCATCTACACACCCTGAGGATTACAACAATGTATTGGGTGTGTGGATTGGCACTGTGGTTCCCGAGTTCACCTTGCCAAAAGGTGTCTGTTCTCTCTTTATAATAGTAGTATAGATAAAACTTCTCAATTGATGATATTTACAATTTTCATTCTAAACTAAACTTCGAACTTCAGAGTGTAAAATGTTTATAAATCACCATTCAATTTTATTCATTGTTCTTTACTGAAAGCATGGGTTTCAAGTCGGGTCATGATGACATTTATTGTGATTATATTTTAAGATTTCAGTTATGAATGTAATCTTACTGGCATCTTGAGGTCTGTTAAATGTATGCAAAAGTAAACAATGGCACAGTGATATAAATGTTCCACAGTTTAAAAAAATAGAAATGTACTAAAGACGTTTTCATATCCCATTTACAGATCATGTAGATGAATTATTGATGCCCTGTTCAGCACAATGTATCTTGCAGGACAAGAATCCTTCAAATGGTCACTAAGGGATTTCAGACTTCTTTTTGAATGTATTCTTAAGTCTAAGTAGTCAATTTTATTTCACTTATCTCCATCACTCAAGCACTGCATTTTATTATTCATATCACTCTATGCTGATCATTATAGCAAGAGCACTGACATTCATCCTAGCACCGACACGACATGGTCGGTTGCGAGATAGAATGATCAGCAGACTCCCACATGACGCGAAATCCACCACATGGGTGGTCTGATGGGATTCATTCTAGCTCTCAGCTTTCGACAGCGTTCATTCACACATGCATCCATTTGCTTCACAGTCGCATACATAGTTACACACTCATTCTCGACCTGTTCTGCTCTGTTGTTTTGTATCCAGTTATTAGGGGAGCGAGCAGTCAGGTCCTTAAATATTCCCCTTGACCCTCCACACACATATGTTATGTTAAGTATTATGAGCAACGGCTAGTTGCGGGTCTGGTTTGTATAGATGTAAACGTATTTTAGTTTGCACTTTAAAAGCTCACGCCAACTTAATTGTGTGTGCTGCCCTCCTGTCGACCTCGGTTTACAACCCCCCTCCCATTGGCACTCTAGAAGTTTTCCACTCGGTGGAGAGATTCCAAAGGCAGTGACTGGGTTAACCATTCAGCCATCTTTCGGCCTTTCACACATGGACTCATCATTATTGATGGGTCTCTACTAATAACAGATCCTCCAAGAGGACGAATCACGTTATATATTACAGTGACTTTGCTGCTTTGTATGCTTTCTAAATAACAAGAACTTATCCCTGGTTGGAGCTGTAGCTATACCTCTGCACAACCGATTGCTATGGAGGTATTTGACTATAGACGTCCCATTACATATGAGAATTTAGAGAAACAGTGGAGATGAATTTCCCGTTACATCGAGTATAGACGTCTCCAGAATGAGAACAATTATTAATCATCCTGTCTATGCAAACTTTGCTGAATACTATTTATTTCCACAAATTACTAATTTGTTGTGGCGCATTGCGGTCTTCGAAATCGGTAAATGCTCAATTTGGACACCTTTGGTCTCAGCGCTGTATGTTATGCGCATGCCTAAGGAACGGTGTTCCTAGTTTTGACATGCGCTCAAATTTAACTTGCGATATGCTCTTCCCCTTTGAGGTGGACTTCCACAGCATTAGGTTTGTCCATCTGTCATAAGCGACCCAATATGGGAGCTTTCAGAAATTGTCACAGAACGGCGACATGTTCCTAAATAAGAATTCACAATCTCGCGGAATGCTGGCTAGTGCGCATGCGCGAGGGAGTAGTGGCTTTCTTCGCGTCTGCATCCGTGTTTACTGTTCCAACGCCCCGTTCGGCTCATTACTCAATCAACAGCCGATATTTAAGAGGGAAGGGAGATATGACAAACACCTCCACTTCCGCTCGGCTCCTACTTGGGGGCACAGACGGACAGGTGAGTCGCCTGGTGGCCTCTGTACTGTCATTTATTTCTTATGTAAGGGATATGAACAACGGGCTTTTGGAGGGCTCTCCGATCCCACAGTTTCTATTTTCAAGCTTGGGATTCTGTCGAGCCATGCTCATTTGCACCCGAACGGTGTTCCTAGTTTTGACATGCGCTCAAATTTAACTTGCGATATGCTCTTCCCCTTTGAGGTGGACTTCCACAGCATTAGGTTTGTCCATCTGTCATAAGCGACCCAATATGGGAGCTTTCAGAAATTGTCACAGAACGGCGACATGTTCCTAAATAAGAATTCACAATCTCGCGGAATGCTGGCTAGTGCGCATGCGCGAGGGAGTAGTGGCTTTCTTCGCGTCTGCATCCGTGTTTACTGTTCCAACGCCCCGTTCGGCTCATTACTCAATCAACAGCCGATATTTAAGAGGGAAGGGAGATATGACAAACACCTCCACTTCCGCTCGGCTCCTACTTGGGGGCACCGACGGACAGGTGAGTCGCCTGGTGGCCTCTGTACTGTCATTTATTTCTTATGTAAGGGATATGAACAACGGGCTTTTGGAGGGCTCTCCGATCCCACAGTTTCTATTTTCAAGCTTGGGATTCTGTCGAGCCATGCTCATTTGCACCCAGGCAGTTTTCTAACTTAAGGGGACTTGGATAGGTATCCTTGAAAATAACAGTATATGAATACTGTGGTCTGTAGTTAGTCTTCCAGCCATACTCACTTTTAAAATCAAATGAGGAGTCTGTACTAGCTTTTCACTGGCGTGCATGGGTATCTATACTATGTCCTGTAATATCAGAACATCACAGTATGTGGGTTTTTAGTGTCCTTAGGTAATTTTAATGTGGGTTGTGCCTTGGTCTGTCAGTTGGGTTTCTATCACACGTTTGTTGGGTTAATGTGTAGAGTAATCTGAACGGACACAGTCGAGTTATGTGCTAACTGTGACCCCCTTTCTCTTCCTACACTGTAGAGCGGGGCCTCATACTCCCGAGCGGTTGCCGGGTGAGGTGAGGTCTTTACCCACATAAAGCTGGGTAAGTATCGCTAAGAGGAAATGCCTCTAGGTGATAAAGCTATTATGCTTTTTTACAATGCAGAATGTCAATCATTCATGCATGTGTGTATCTCTGTTTGGTCTCAGTGTTTTCATGTGGCTGTTTGTGTGATATTCAACGTTGCTGTAAGTAATTTTCTGCTTCTTGATAGGAAGAAGATACGCTTCTCTTCCCCCAGAGGACATTCATGTGTTGAAGTTCCTGGTAGATATGTATAATCTTTTTACATTGTGGGTTATTCTTCGCCTTACATAATTTTCGCAGTTGCAGTAGCTATCCTAAGTTCAAGGTCCTGAAGAAAGCCTGGGGTAATTCCCCATTAGGCTGAAACATGTCGACCATTTTTTCACAACGCCAGAGGGTAGCTTATCTACTTGGCGGGTTTTTAATTCTTGACACATAGACTTCTTTTTGAATGTATTCTTAAGTCTAAGTAGTCAATTTTATTTCACTTATCTCCATCACTCAAGCACTGCATTTTATTATTCATATCACTCTATGCTGATCATTATAGCAAGAGCACTGACATTCATCCTAGCACCGACACGACATGGTCGGTTGCGAGATAGAATGATCAGCAGACTCCCACATGACGCGAAATCCACCACATGGGTGGTCTGATGGGATTCATTCTAGCTCTCAGCTTTCGACAGCGTTCATTCACACATGCATCCATTTGCTTCACAGTCGCATACATAGTTACACACTCATTCTCGACCTGTTCTGCTCTGTTGTTTTGTATCCAGTTATTAGGGGAGCGAGCAGTCAGGTCCTTAAATATTCCCCTTGACCCTCCACACACATATGTTATGTTAAGTCTTCAAAACACATACAAACAGTGAGTCAGTCACCAACCCATGCAGCCACTTATACACAAAGTGAAACACTGATACATATATTTAAATATTTAAAAATTACTCGCTAATATATGTCTTCACTAAGATACACTTAATAAGCCAGTTAACCAATCAATATTTTATTTAAAAAACATCAATTTACACACTTATTTAAACATTTATTCTTCCATCTACCTTTACAAATACATATATAAAACATATTTATTTTTCAGAAAGACACACATTCACTGGATGATGTCATCAGTGATGTCATGAGTGATGTCACTGACCAAGTCATGAGTGATGTAATCATTTATTCTTCCATCTACCTTTACAAATACATATATAAAACATATTTATTTTTCAGAAAGACACACATTCACTGGATGATGTCATCAGTGATGTCATGAGTGATGTCACTGACCAAGTCATGAGTGATGTAATATGCTACGGCACGCCCCGGTGCGCGTACCGGGGAGCGTCCCGTTAGCGCTAATGCCGCGAACGAAAACATCATCGTGACGTTTCGCGTAGCCGCGTCCGCGTGATACGCACGGCGTAAGCGCACCCGGAAGCACCCACGCGCATACGAACGCGCTACGTAAGCGCCGCCGGGCGCGTAACGTAAGCGCGTCGGGTCATGTGACCTGAAAATAACACTTTTCATTGGTTCAAAACAGTTTTGGTTTCCAAATGATGAAAGCCCTGGTCATGTGACCTGAAAATAACACTTTTCATTGGTTTAGAACAGTTTCTTTTTCCAAATGATGAAAGCCCCCACCTTTTTTCCTCATTCTCACTTTATTCTTTGAGAGAGGAAGACCTGCTTTTTTCTTACAGATATGGCTACAGTACTATCAGTACTATCAGCAGCTGGAGCATCTGCCCCACCACCAACACCAGAAGATCACATCGGTGGTCAAGAAGAAGAGGAGGAGGAGGAGGAAGAGGAGGAATGAACAAGGCAGTTCCTGCATGAAGATAATCCCCCATACAAACCGAGAGAGCACTTCATATGGGAGTTTTTCAAAATCCCAAGGGTTTTAAAAAAGTAAACGCTGCGAAGGTGACTTGCCTCATCTGTAAAGCTGTGCTATCCAGAGGAAACCCTGCTAAAAAATATTCCTTTGGGAATCATACTATGATACGACACATGCAGCGTTTACACCCTAAAACCTATTCTGCAGCAGAGGTGAGGGAAATCTGCAGTAACCTACCCCAATCATCATCCAGAACCTCTACAACTAAAGAACCCACTCCATCGGGTCCAGAAGCAAGTGAGGTGATTCCCAATATACAAACAAAGTTTGGGGGATACAAAATTGTTTGTATTTATTGTAACAAAACCATTAGTTATGGTGAAAAAAACATTACAATAATCACTGTTGCTATGGATCACCACAAATGCCAGAGGAAACCATAATTTTTCCTGGTTTTTTTTGTGCTCCAGTTGAGCCATTTTCAATTCCCTTTTTTTTTGTTTCTCCCCATAAAAAATGCAAAAAAAAATAAAACTGTTCAGAAAAGCCAAAAAAAGAAAAAAATGTTCAAAAACACAATAAAAAAAATATAAACCAACAAAAAGAATAAAAAAAACAGTTCTTTTTAGAACTACCTCCAATTTATAAAAAAGGCTTCATTTTTAAAAAACTCTGTCATTCTTTTTTCCTCATGGTACGCTCCCCGGTCCGCTCCCTAGTGCGCATACCGGGCACTCCCCACCGTAAAAATAAAAAAAAAATAACATTTTTTTTGCCCCGCGGGGCCCTTTTATAGCCCCCACATCAAACCTATGGGGTCAGGGGGGTCAATTCCCCCTTTGTTTTTGCCACCTCTTGTGTCGCGGCCGCTCCGGACTGTTTGGAATGTTTACAGACACTTGAGAGCCAATCAGCTTTCCGCGCGCAAGTCGCGTAGCGCGCCCGGAGCGCTTACCGGTGCGCGTACTGGGGCGCGGCCATAGATATATATATTTTTTTGAACCTAAATTACTCAAAATCCACTGGAGCACATATCTTGAGACATAGCAAAGGCACATCGGGCTACCAGTCCCTACAATTTTGCCAAGTTTGGTGGAAATCCATTCAGCCGTTCGGGCTAAAAGTGAGGTCGACCGCCCTATGGAAATTAACATGGGGAAAACACGTTTTGGGACCTCCCTTTTATCTCAACCCCCGCTTGACGAATCCCCCCCAAACTTTCAGGGAAGGACCGGGGCGCCGCGAGGCAAATTTGAGGACATTTTCTGGCAGATTCCTCAACCAACGCTAAAGTTATTCACAATAGAATGTTGAGATTTTGCATTGAAAATAATCCTAACTATAACTACCTACTGGCGACCGCCAGTAGGTAATATATATATATATATATATATATATATATATCAGGGAGAGCGATCGTTAAAGTATTTCAGCCGTCGAAGAGACGGGAGGTGTTTTGTAAAAGTTCAGCGCAGGCCAGGGATCATGTGATCGTTTCCTGTACTACAAATCACAAGGTGAATCACGACCATGTCATGTGATCAAGGGCTCCAGGGCCCGAAACGCGTCATGGCGGACAAGAGGGTGCACGATGAATAAAAATATGCGCTAAACAAACCTGGATGGGTCCGGTTCGTTATTTTGTTTCCAGTCTTTGGTACAAGCAACGAAGTTCTTTATATATATATATATATATATATATATATATATATATATATATATATATATATATATATATATATACCAAAACTCGCAGGAACCCCAATTTGAGGATGGCCACAGGAAGATAGTTAATAGTCATTCAGTTCACGGGCAGCATGCAAGCAGTCGTGACTTCAGGTGCTGTTCATCAGAAAGTAAGCCGCCAGACGCGTTTCGAGAGTCTTCCACTCTCTTCATCAGTGGCGTGTTCATGCAGACAACTGAAAGCGCTGTTTGACTGGCGCATATACGGTGAAGCCCGCTGTGGTAGGCGTGGCTCACCGCACGGCATCCTGGTCGTGGTAGTGCGCTGTTTTTCTTCCCAAGTGGGCGCGCCCCTTCAGTGTCCAAGTAAGATTTTGTTGATTTATGCCTCACCAAGCCGCCTGCCAGCATGCTGCCACGCTTTTACGTGAACATTGTTTGCTCCCTGAGGCCGCCCTCGAACAGGATGCTCCTGCAAAGTTTTGTATATATACATATATATATATATATATATATATTATATATATATATATATATATTATATATATATATATATATAAAGCCAATGGATAAGATGTTCATTAATGGAACATCTTAGAGATAGTTCTATGAGATTATATGCCAACAGTTTATGCTCAGGACCCTGATTATCCCCAGCTGTGAGGCTCTACGAGGAAACGAGAACCGGCACTGATGAAAGCTAAGACACTTGCTAGAAACGCGTCTGCCTGACGTTTTCCTGGACTTTGCTGTGATTTTACGCGCAATAAATCCTGGTGGGAGCCAGCATATGTCGGGCTCATTCTTTCTTTTGAGGGTGAGCGTGGTGCTCATATAAAGAGCCAGTATGCTGTTCCCTGGCTTACCGGCATGCCCTCTTGATCTGGCGTGACAGGAAAAATCAGCAAACTTTGGTGTGTGTATAAAACTACAACGTGTCACCCCCCCAAGCGGTCTCAAAGTATTTTGCTGGAACTTACTGCTATGGGGAAAGAGGCTGCAGCGTGTCTGCAGAGGCCCCACCCGGTACCGCGAAAATTATCCCTGAAGACGAGGTCGGGGGTGTGTGAAACTTCAAGTCAAGCCACTGGGCTCTGGTCAGCTATCACTGTATGGGCTGTAACCGTGAACTCAAAGTACCAGCATGCCTCTGGTCTCGACATCGTCACAGGAGGCAGTTCCATTGAAAGCGGGGGCTGGGGATTTACATCTACAAAAGGAGTGACCAGAGTTATGCTCAGGACCCTGATTATCCCCAGCTGTGAGGCTCTACGAGGAAACAAGAACCGGCACTGATGAAAGCTAAGACACTTGCTAGAAACGCGTCTGCCTAACGTTTTCCTGGACTTTGCTGTGATTTTACGCGCAATAAATCCTGGTGGGAGCTAGCATATGTCGGGCTCATTCTTTCTTTTGAGGGTGAGCGTGGTGCTCATATAAAGAGCCAGTATGCTGTTCCCTGGCTTACCGGCATTCCCTCTTGATCTGGCGTGACACGAAAAATCAACAAACTTTGGTGTGTGTATAAAACTACAACGTGTCACCCCCCCCAAGCGGTCTCAAAGTATTTTGCTGGAACTTACTGCTAAGGGGAAAGAGGCTGCAACGTGTCTGCAGAGGCCCCACCCGGTATCACGAAAATTATCCCTGAAGACGAGGTCGGGGGTGTGTGAAACTTCGAGTCAAGCCACTGGGCTCTGGTCAGCTATCACTGTATGGGCTGTAACTGTGAACTCAAAGTACCAGCATGCCTCTGGTCTCAACATCGTCACAGGAAGCAGTTCCATTGAAAGCGGAGGCTGGGGATTTACATCTACAAAAGGAGTGACCAGAGTTATGCTCAGGACCCTGATTATCCCCAGCTGTGAGGCTCTACAAGGGAACGAGAACCGGCACTGATGAAAGCTAAGACACTTGCTAGAAACACGTCTGCCTGACGTTTTCCTGGACTTTGCTGTGATTTTACGCGCAATGAATCCTGGTGGGAGCCAGCATATGTCGGGCTCATTCTTTCTTTTGAGGGTGAGTCTGGTGCTCATATATATATATATATTCACTGAAAAAACCATAGGTTATAGACCATATATAGTTAGGAATTAGCATTTACAAAACCTTGAAAATTCACTGAAAAAACAATAGGTTATAGACCATATATAGTTAGGAATTCGCATTTACAAAACCTTATTTTACTCACACAAAACCATTGAAATTCCATATATAGTTAGTTGCACTAACTATATATCGCGCACCCGCAATCCACTGCTGATGATGTCACATATTACATCATTCATGACATGGTCAGTGACATCACTGATGACATCACTGATGACATCTCAAATGACATCACTGATGACATCTCAAATGACATCACTGATGACATCACTGATGACATCTCATTTGACATTACTGATCACATCACTGATGATATAATTCAAGTGATAATACGATGAACCTCTTCAGACTCTAATATAACCTTAGATACAATCAGTGTAAACAGACACTCACAGACTGTCACTCATCCATGGAGTTACTCACACACCTAGTCAGTCATGCAAAGAATCAATCACACCTCCATTTCCTCAACTATACAGTTATACAAACTTTACTTATTCAAACATATACTAACACATATTTACTCTCTTATACAATCCCTGATACAAGTTCACAATGATCCATACAGCCACTCACACATTCACTGGCTCTTATGCACAGTTATTTATATATGTCAACTCTCACATGTACTGTGTTTTACATATGTACTTACTTTGACATGTAGCACTGAGATATCCATTCACTCACCAATACACTCATGCACACAGTCAACCGCCCATACAGCTGTTTCCACATGCACTTTTGAAACCATACATCTAGTGAATCAACTGCTCACACATCTATGCACAGAGTCATACACCTCCCAGCCACCCACACACACACTCAGTCTCCCATACAAATACTTGGGCAACCAATCAATAACCCATATAGTTACTCATATAGCTACTTATCAACACATGCAACAGTTTACAGAACAACAGACATAATGATGCACAAATTAAGACAGTTTAGTCACTAACCCATGCACTCAGTGAGACACATTTAATCACTCACTCATACAGTCAGTCATGCACCTACTAAATCCTTCATCCAGACACTTATACATCCACTCATTCTTCAATATGTAAGACATATTTTAACTTTACAGAAACATACAGTCACTGGATGTTGTCATCAGTGATGTCATCAGTGATGTCATTTGAGATGTCATCAGTGATGTCATCAGTGATGTCACTGACCATGTCATGAATGATGTAATATGTGACATCATCAACAGTGGATTGCGGGTGCGCGATATATAGTTAGTGCAACTAACTATATATGGAATTTCAATGGTTTTGTGTGAGTAAAATAAGGTTTTGTAAATGCGAATTCCTAACTATATATGGTCTATAACCTATGGTTTTTTCAGTGAATTTTCAAGGTTTTGTAAATGCTAATTCCTAACTATATATGGTCTATAACCTATGGTTTTTTCAGTGAATTTTCAAGGTTTTGTAAATGCTAATTCCTAACTATATATGGTCTATAACCTATGGTTTTTTCAGTGAATATATATATATACATACATATATAAACATATATCATCTGTATATCTATATAAATACAAACATAAATGCATGCATACATATACTTATATGCATACAGATGCATGTTATTTACATGAAAGTTGAAAAAACACTAATAAAAGCAAAGCTAAAAAGCCACCTCATTACAAACAGAATGGCTTTAACTTAAACGAGGGCGAGATCTATTGCATTTTCAATGCTTGTTTACTTTGGTTCCATCAAGAAGGCATTCAGATGTGTCACACATTTGCCATAAATTCTGAATGTTAGCACGCTAGTTGCACATTAGATCACTGTAGTAAAGCTACTGCTCACCAGGGACGTCTGCTGCTGGTATTCAAAGTGCATGTTTCAGTCTGCATGTCAGAATTTTTTTAATGAAATAGAAGAGGATTTGAGAAGTCACTCAAAATGATCCCTAATTTTTCTTTCTGAAGCACTAATCATACTTTCTATGGCAAAATTAACCCCCTCATGTTGTTCCTTTTTAAATTGAGTGTTTTCAGACTTACCACTTCATTCCAATCAAGATGGCTTCTGGTGTGCCATACTTTTGTCATAAGTAAGACTGTTAGCGCTCTAGTTGTTCTTTAGAACACTCTGGGACATTCTGTCATTGGGCTATACTTGGGGTACATCTGGGTGATATTTGGGCTACATTTAGGCTCTTTTGTCTCTGGTGGCCATCTTGGGAGACTGTATGTCAGAATTTTTTAATGAAATTGAAGAGGGTTTGAGAAGTCACTCAAAATGTGCCCTAATTTTTCTTTCTGCAGCACTAATCATAATTCATATGGCAAAATATACCCCCTCATTTTGTTCCTTTTTAAATTAAATGTTTTAAGAGTTACCACTTTATTCCAATCAAGATGGCTTCAGGTGTGCCATACCTTTGTAATAAGTAGGACTGTTAGCGCTCTAGTTGTTCTTTAGAACACTCTGGGACATTCTGTCATTGGGCTATACTTGGGCTACATCTGGGTGATATTTGGGCTACATTTGGGCTCTTTTGTCTCTGGTGGCCATTTTGGGAGACTGCATGTCAGAATTTTTTAATGAAATAGAAGAGGATTTGAAAAGTCACTCAAAATGTGCCCTAATTTTTCTTTCTGCAGCACTAATAATACCTTCTATTGCATAATATACCCCCTCATTTTGTTCCTTTTTAAATTAAATGTTTTAGGAGTTACCACTTTATTCCCATCACGATGGCTCCAGGTGTGCTATACCTTTGTAATAAGTAGGACTGTTAGCGCTCTAGTTGTTCTTTAGAACACTCTGGGACATTCTGTCATTGGGCTATACTTGGGCTACATCTGGGTGATATTTGGGCTACATTTGGGCTCTTTTGTCTCTGGTGGCCATTTTGGGAGACTGCATGTCAGAATGTTTTAATGAAATAGAAAAGGATTTGAGAAGTCACTCAAAATGTGCCCTAATTTTTCATTCTGCAGCACTAATCATACTTTCTATGGCAAAATATACCCCCTCATGTTGTTTCTTTTTAAATTAAATGTTTTAAGAGTTACCACTTTATTCCAATCAAGATGGCTTCAGGTGTGCCATACCTTTGTAATAAGTAGGACTGTTAGCGCTCTAGTTGTTCTTTAGAACACTCTGGGACATTCTGTCATTGGGCTATACTTGGGCTACATCTGGGTGATATTTGGGCTACATTTGGGCTCTTTTGTCTCTGGTGGCCATTTTGGGAGACTGTTTGTCAGAATGTTTTAATGAAATAGAAAAGGATTTGAGAAGTCACTCAAAATGTGCCCTAATTTTTCATTCTGCAGCACTAATCATACTTTCTACGGCAAAATATACCCCCTCATGTTGTTTCTTTTTAAATTAAATGTTTTAAGAGTTACCACTTTATTCCAATCAAGATGGCTTCAGGTGTTCCATACCTTTGTAATAAGTAGGACTGTTAGCGCTCTAGTTGTTCTTTAGAACACTCTAGGAGGCTGCAGTAGAACACAAAGGAATCAACTGACAGTCTCTGTCCTTGTTGGATGTACATGTTTTACTGAGAATGTCAGACTTCATTTTCACATGACTGAGAAAGATAATGTGAATTTACAGAAAATATGCTTTCAGTTTAGCTTATAGATCCCCTTCCAAACCACTGTGGGAAAATCATGAGATATTAGTTTTCTTTCAAACAATATTCATGATATCACAGCAGAAGGTTTTTTCACATGGTAAAATCACCTTAGAACCCACCACAATTCCTAAAACGAGTATGGTACCATCAACAAATGATTTATAATGTAACTAAAGTCCTAAAACCCTCTATTAACTACAATGCTTTTTAATGAGGTGCTATCATGTATATTGGTCCCAAGATGGCTGCCAACACTTCTTGGATGAAGTGCTGACAGCCAATCAGATCAGATGTGTGGTTAGGCTCCGCCCAGATATATATCTTTTTTTGAACCTAAATTACTCAAAATCCACTGGAGCACATATATTGAGACCTAGCAAAGGCACATCGGGCTAACAGTCCCTACAATTTTGCCAAGTTTCGTGCAAATCCATTCAGCCGTTCGAGCTAAAAGTGAGGCCAACCGCCCTATGGAAATTAACATGGGAAAAACGCGTTTTGGGACCCCCCTTTTTTCTCGGCCCCCCCTTGATGAAACCCCCCCAAATTGTCAGGGGCCGCTCAGAAACAAAATGTTCCATTTTCCTGAAAATTTCAGCCAATTCCGTCCACAAACGCCAAAGTTATTAGACATAGAATTTTCAAAAATCCCATAGAGAAAAAATCCTAACTATATATACCTACTGGCGACCGCCAGTAGGTAATATATAAAGCCAATGGATAAGATGTTCATTAATGGAACATCTTAGAGATAGTTCTATGAGATTTTACGCCAACAGTTTATGAATGATGCAATCAACAAGAGAGAAAGGGTCAAAAGGCCACTCTTGTACCTCTTAGCAGTAATAGTTAACGATCAACAGAAGAGTGACATCATTATTAACAAGGAAAAAAGAAAGCAAAATGTAGTATAGTTCCTACCACCAGAGATTAATAACTAATAAGTAGAGGTGAGATACACGTGCTCAGTGAGTAGAAAAAGGACCCTCAGGCCCCAACTGAAAGTAGGTAGCCAGTTGTCTTCATCGGGTCCTTGTAGAAAGGAATAGTAACAAAAAATGTGTTGAAAAGATGTGGATTAAAAGGAGTGTGGACTACTCCCCAAACCAAAACATTCTTTTAATAAGAGGGTAGTTCTAACTCCAATTAAAATCAGTGAAAACAGCGGACTAATGGATGGTTATGTTAATTTGAACCATAAAGTCCTATGGAACTAAAGAAAAAAGAAAAAGAAGGTCGACATGTTTCTGCTAATGAGCCATAGTCAGCTCAGCATTCATCAAGACCGAAAAAGATCCTCACACCGCGGTTGGCGCACGCTAAGGCGCCTGAACCATTGGCGCGGGAAAAAAAGGAACTATTGTAACTTTATCTGTAAATAGTTTACACAGGTGTTGTCTTCTTTGGCCTCTCCAAGATGTGAGAGACAGGGAAATCTGTAACACAACAAGAATCAAACAACAGATTAAGAAGGTTATATTAATTTCAAGACACGCTGACTCACACAAAAGTGGACAATCTCGCTTTATGATTGCAAAAAATTATTTTTGCAACAAAGTCAAAGTTCTGCTGTAATTTAGCAGTGTGACTGACATTAAATTTAGCCAATCTGGTCTTTGCCTAAACATGACACGTGATTACTTATATACTTGTCATGAGGTAAGCCAGTGGTTAACATTTCGAAAAGTCAAATTTTCCCAGAGTTTTTTTGTTAAAGTGTCACGGAAAAAAGGGAAAAACGGCTCTAAGCCGAAGACAGGAGTGTTTCTTCAGTAAACTTACTTGCTTCCGGGCGACTGCCTGCCGTAAAACCTAAAGCGTCCACAATGCGTAACATAAGGCATCTGTAGAGCCCTGAATAGAGGGAGTTCCCATTATCAATACAAGTCAGAATGATTGACTAGGCCACTATCCTAAGAGAATCAAGTGGGAGATAAGGGAGTCCTTGCAAAGCATTTATCAATAGAAATTATGGAAGAAGGAAATGTAATTAGTGATAGCATGGAAGGATACTAATTGTCAACACCCCCAAACGTCTGCAGATTTGGATGGAGTGAGGGCATAGTTCAATCATGAGTGTCAACACAGACTGCAACATAGAGATGAATACTTACCAAAGATAAACATCTTTAGCATGTTGCCAATAATATTATTCTAATTTACTTTCATCCAGATGGCAAAAGGCAGAAGGTAATTTCGAAAACTGACCTTCACATTACCCGATTAGTCACTTAAGGATATGAGAATCGTGTGTCATTGGAGTCATGTATGAGGAAGAACAATTATCTAAAAAGGTCTTCTGGTAGGGTGAGACACATGTTAAACAAGCATTAAAAATGCAATAGGTCTTGCCTTTCATTAAGTTAAAGCCATTTGCTTTGCTATACAATACCATTAGCAAAGCAAATGGCTTTAACTTAATTAAAGGCGAGACCTGTTGCATTTTCAATGCTTGTTATTGGTGCCTTGAATAGGCTTCCTGACTTTCTCGACTCTTTAAAAAATATACTAGATTTTATCCCGAATGAAAATGTGAATGGAAGTTATTTTACTTGTAAGTCGCGTGCACATTTGCAGGTATTGAGGTGTAGACTTTATGAATCAGTGAAAAAAGGACATTTTAAAAGGGGCCGCCTTGCTTGGTGTGTTTAAAGAGGGTGGGTTTTCAACAAGTAATGTCCTGCCTTCAGTACCACAAGTGTAAAGGGTCTGAGAAACGAGAGGTGGGTTTGAACTGCAGACTTGGATGCGCCGCTGTAGAAATGCTGCCCATTCTCTAATACCCAGGGGCGTGGCTGCTGTTGGTGCATTGGCACTGGGGCCCAAAGGCCCGCGGAGCCCTGTGCAACCTGGTCATGGATGTGTACGTTACTGCCCCAACAGCAGTCAGAGGGGCCGGGGACTTGCTTGCACCACGGCATCCTTGACCCAGCCTTTCAAGGAACAGGCGCCCGACAATGCAGACCCGCCTGTCAGACAGCAAACAGGCTCAAGGGTCCGGCCCAACACTCGGGCCCAGCCCTTCTGGCCCGGCCTCCGTGGCTGAAGGAGGTGATGAGGTTCGGACTGGCCTAAGGGCCGGCCTGACAGGTCAGTGTGGACCACTTCATGGCCTGCTGGGCTGGGTTTTACTGTTGATTCCCCTGCTCTTACCACACACATTGCCTGCTGCAACCTCACACCTATGCCCTCCACCATATCTTGCAAAACACTCACACAGCCTTGTCACGAGTACGGAACACACAACGGACACTTTTTAGCCTCTAATTCACTAAGGAGGACTTTTATTTTGCTGCCAGGACTGTTTCTGTCCCCGTCCGACCATGGGAGTGTTTGATGTGCTTCTGGCCCCTGGTGTGAGGTGCGGTGTGGTTGTCCGTGCGGAGGTGGCGAGGGAGCGCTCTCTTTTGTGCACTGAGGTAGGTGTGTGTCGGTGAAGTCCTGTGAGAGGTGAGGGGCCAGCCTGCATGAGCCGTGTGTGTGTCATATGTATGTGGTAATCTGCTTTCACTATTAGTGACCACGTGTGTGCGGGAGCGTTTGAGGCGTCGCTGTCTCACTGAAGTGTGCGCATTAAAACGAGGGCCGTGTGGAGCAGAGAGGAGTGTGGCAATGCATTGTGTGTGTAAACGACGTGTGTCAGTGAGGGTGTGTGTTTATCGTGACCGGTGTGTCTGGAGTGATTGTGAGGTGCGTGTGCATCGCTGCGGCATCTGGTGGCGTGCTCTTGTGCCTGCCAGTGTATGTGAATGGAAGTTATTTTACTTGTAAGTCGCATGCACATTTGCAGGTATTGAGGTGTAGACTTTATGAATGAGTGAAACAAGCGGTGTCTCCTCGTTCTCCATCTATTACTCTGGCAGTCTTTGAAATTGACCTGTTTATGTAATAGCTTCCTAACTATAATCCCTAAGAGGAACTAAGGAAGGAGGAACTAAGGAAGGAGGGTTGGAGATAGACAGGGCATTGAGAGGCAGTGACCTAGAGGGGAGTGAGTCGGGGGAGAGACTGACAGCGAGAGGAAGGGCTGAGAGAAGAGAGGGCAAGGGGGATAGAATTAGATGAAAGACACAGGAGAAGGGCGTGGAAGTGCTGGGAAGGGAGGGCGAATTATGCAGCTTTTATGACTAATGAAGGCGTGGCAGTGGCGCCAGTAATACGCCTGCTCCCGATCAGAAAGTGAGAATTAACACAGCATGAGGCCCCAAAGTGATAATTATCACAGCATGCCGAGAGGCGCCCCACGCTGCTGGAGCACTCAACTGCGCATTAATTATAGTTGAGTTCTCCAGCAGCCTGGGGCGCCTGTTGACATGCTGTGATAAGTGGGGTCTCATGCTGTGATAATTGTTACTTGCGGTGCACAAGCTGTTCCACTGTGAAGCGCGTTCACAGACCTGAATCGGCTCATGCCCATACTACAATCGGCTCGTGCACAGGTCTGTCTCCAGGTCTGTCTCCCTTGGAGGCAAATACGGCGACAATAAGTCTCGTTGGCGGCAGCGCTTCGCACTGCAACGCAAGCGAGACCTAAAAAGGAAGGTATCTCTTAGAACCCCTCTGGGACTTCACAGATAACTGAATTAGATGTAGAAGAATAGTTGGGAGAAATGAAGAACGCCTGTGTATGGTTGGAGAGAAAGAGGACAGCTAGGAAAAGTCTTGTTCTAAATTTTTATGGTGGATGGATGATACAGAAAGGGAGAATTAAATATTTTGTCAAAGTGGACTCTCAAGTTCTAAAGTCTCAGATCCACACTGCTGCTACTAACATAGACCATGCTAAGACAATCCGTAAAGCTAGTAGGATTATTTCTGAGCCCTGCGGCAGAAAAAGTATGGTTGAATATCATCAAACAAACAATTTCTTGAATTTTTCTTGAATTTCATCTCTAGCAGTTTTCCTCTGGGTTGTTTGTATGGAAGAGGCTAATCATTTCTAAGTGTGAGAGGATTTGCTGAAGTTTTACGTCTAATGTGGACCACAGCGCCTTTCTTCCAAATAACCTTGTTTTCATTGTCCCATTGTTGTTTTGATTCCCCTCATGCCTTCCAGCATGTTATCTTGCAGAAATGTGTATGTTAAGTCATATCATTTTCATGATGTGTGAGTCACAACATAGATCATTGTTTTCTGACCGTGTGAATAATTACTTTTAAAGATACAAATTAGATTGGTAGCCTGTCCTCTTACTGAGAGATATATCGACTACAATAGCATGTGAAAGGTGCATTTAATGCCTAATCGTGAACAATATATCCTAGTCTTTGTCTGACTCTTTGCAGCATTATAAACATCCATTGTAGAACATTCCCTCTTTACACTGCCATTGAACATTTGCCTCATCAATGTCCTATGTGTCGAAAAATGATGTAATATGTACTACATATTAATTTGCATAATGTTTGTTTGTGAATCGAGATAAACCATACATTGTGGCAGATGATCGATGTAGGAAGGAAGGATTGACTGCATGGTTACCCCCACTTTTTTCCTGGTCTTTTGCTGGTTTTTGACTAGTCTGACTGGGATCCTGCTATTCAGGACCCCAGCCTATCTGCTTTCTCCCTTAAATTGACATACATATACTTTGGTACACTCCAAATTGGATGCAGGGGTACCCTTATCAGCCCCTAGTATATGGTACACCATGTACCCAGGGCATAGGTACCCCAGAGACCTCCCATGGGCTGATGCATGTATTATGCCACCCATGAGAGGCCATGCAAAATCGAACTCTCGGTCTGCTACTACAGCCTGTGTAAGATGATGCTTGCACCACTTACTTGAGATATCGGTTCACTATATCTAATGGTCACTGCACTTAAAACGTATACGTCACCCCTATAGCAGACCTTATCAATCCTGAAGGCGGGGTGCTGGGTTTTATGTGAGAGGGTGCACCTGCATGAGCAGAGCCCCTCTGCAGCTTTGGAGACCATTCTCCTCTACCTATAAGTCTGTGACTCAGCCGGACATATAGGTAGAGGTGCATTATGACCTCGCAGTAAATATCTAGAAAACGACTGCATAGAAACATCTTGTGTTTGGTATCAAACACCTTGGAATCACCTTGGAATCATACCTCCACACCACCCTTCTGAAGCGAGCTTCATGGGGTCACCGGTCTACCCCGTAACAGCCTTCTCGATCCGGATAGCACAAAATGAATGCTGCCAGCCAGAGACACAATTCAGCCCTCCTGCTGCTGAACAAAGCTTGAGCAGAGGAAGGCAGCACAATAGGCATCCTGTCACAGTGAGGTGGGACAACTTCCCAGACAGGGTTTAGTGTATTGGGGCTGGGTGGGTGCACTCTGAAAGTGCCTGAAAGTCTTCACTGGGGGCACATTTGGTGTCCCTGTGCATAGTCCAGCTCAAAACAGTTCTGGGAGCCATTGGCTCCTGCTCTGGCGTGAAACTGGACAAAGGACATGGATGTAGCCACCCCTCTGTCCTGCCTCTCCCCTAGGAGGGTCCCCTGAATCTGTCCAACCCTCTCCCGTGGGTATAAACTGGGTTACCTGGCTACAGAACATTAGATTTTACGTGGACAAGATTCTACAAGGAGAAACCACTGACCTTCGACCGTCTGGACACCTTGAACTTCTCTGAACCTCAACTGGGTTTGACTTCGTCCCCCTTTCCGTCCAAAGCTGAGTTGGTGCTGTGATCCCATACAGACTCCGTGCAGGACCTGTGGGGCACCTAACACAATAGAAGAATCTCCCTTGGAGTGAAGGAGTCACTCCCCTGCTTTGCAGGCACCTAAAGCGCAACTGACCGGTAGCTGCTCCTGAGCTCCTTCGGACTCCGAAGATTTCAGCAGCACAGGAGGTTGGTTCCTGAAGATCTCTGAGGTCGATCTGCCCTCTCACTGATTTTGAGGCCAGCATCCCTCGTTGGGGCTGCGTAACCCGAACACATGTGCACCGCGTCCATTTGCAAGCGCATATGCTGTTGGCGATTCCGGAGCTAGTGCATTGGACTCTATGTAGTCATGACCCTGAGCAGTGTTTGCACCAAAGAACTCCAGCCTCCTCACACCAAGTGTTCCGTGGACTGGTGCTTTGCAATCTTGCTTGAGGTCCCCTTGCGGCTCCTGGTCCTTCGGGCTGTGGGTCCCCTTGAGGGTCAACTTGATTGTTCTTGGGCTTTCCTGGTTTCTCCAGATGTGCCCTGACTCCCTATTGCTTGGTGAGTCCCCTGGACCTTGCTGGTCCAAACTGTAACCTGTTTGTCCTTCCGGCGTGGGTTGCTGTTGCCAAGGCTTGTTGGTGCTTCCGCCGTACACCGACCCCTCCGCACTCGACATCCTTTATGGGACAGCTCATCTCCGGCTCCTGGTCATCCTCAACTCCTCCGGGACCCCTTGGCTGCAGAGTCTAGCATCTATTCTTCGCACCTGAAGCACCCAACATTGTTGGGCATTCGTCTACTGTACTGAGCTTCTGGTCACTCTGAAGTGACCCAGACTCTGTCCCCTCTGTTTTCAGGTTCCTTCCATCCAGAATCCAGACTTGGATTCCACCAGACCCTTTTCACCTTCATGGCAGCAGTACTTCTTCAGTTCCTTCCATAGAGAACAACAAGAGTTTCCGACACCACTTCAGACCTATGCACCCGGCTTCCCTGGGATAGGTAACTCTGATACTATGGTATCCCCGGGTGGGGTGGCTCTTTCATCTCTTAAGTTACGTGTGGCCCACTTCTTGTGTTAGGCTGGGATGAAATCGGTCTGGGGAGGGAGGCCACATGCTCCCTCCTCCCCAATTATATTTAGGAATCCACCCCTCGGGACCTGGCCCAGCCGGGCTGGATAAAGGAAACCAGCATTTGAGTCCACTCTTGTGTTTTTTTTTACCCCCACCATAAGGCCTAGGGGGTCAGGGTATTCCTACCGTGCCCCCTTCTGCTTTTTTGGAATTTTATTTGGGATTTGGGGTGAGGTCTAAGTCCCAAGATGGCTGCCACCACTTCCTGGTGCAAGTGGTGGCAGCCAATCAGCTCTCATCAAGAAGTCTGTCTGATCCGCAGAGGCTCAGGGTCCCTAGATATACATAAATAATGTTTCTTTAGTAACTTCAAAACTACTGAACACATTTTCACAAAATTACAAAAAGAGATCTTTCTGGGCCAAGATCTAGCATTCTGCAAAATTTGGTGTAATTCGGTTCAGCGGTTCGGGCTGTGGTTCAGTTCAAAATCTCAATAAGAAATTGAATGGGGAAGAGGCTTTTTAGGACCCACCCTTTTTCTCGCCCTTGCTTGACGAATCTCATCAAAACCGCCACTCCCCCGTATTCACAACAATCGTTCACACAGCCTCCATAAGGACGACGTCTAGTCTTGACGAATCTTCATGAAAGTTTCGAAATTAGTACGACTCAGTTCAGCTGCTGTGTTGAAAGTTTTGGGGTGATTCATCAAGCGGGGCAGAGAAGGAGGGGGTTACCAAAATGCCTTTTCCCCATTCAATTTCCCACTGGGGTTTTGAGCACGACTACAGCCCGAACCACTGGATAAAATTACTGCAAGTTTGGCAAAAAGGTAGCTCTTGGTCCAGAAAGCAAGCATTTTAAAGGAAAAATAAATATAGATATCTACGGACGCAGATCATCCGCGGATCCAATAGTCCCCGTCCTGCTATATGATTGGCTGCCAACACTTCAACCAGGAAGTGTTGGCAGCCATTTTGGAACTCAGACTCAGCTGAGTCCCAAAGATAAAGAAAAAAGAGAAGGATAGGATATAGTCTGACCCCCTAGGCCTGGTACTGAGGTCCCCTAGGGATACCCAGCCGGGGGTCAGAAACGTTTTTTTGTGTTCAATTTTGCTGCGAAATTGCAGGTGGATCCGCGAATACACTGCAAAAATGAAAGAAAAAAAACAATCTCAGTCTCCCGCTCTTGTTTATAGTTTAGTCCCCGGGATGGGTCATGTCTCAGCAGTTTTCAAAAGTTAAAAAGCTGGGAGGGGCGCATGCAACCCCCCACTTGAGGCTATGAAGAGCCCTGAGGACCACCACCTCCCGGGAGCTTTACTTAGAAAATGGAGGGGGGCTGCATGGACCCCCCTCTTCAGGCTCATTAGATCCCTATGGACCACCATGTCCTCATGGCTTTACTAGAAAATGGAGGGGGACACACACAGACCCCCCTCCTCAGGCTCATTAGAACTCCTAGGACCACAACCTCCCTGGGGCTTCATTGAAAAATTAGAGGGGGGAACGTGGACCACCTCCTGTGGCACTCAAGAGCCCCATGAACCACCAGTGGGGCAAAGCCATGCATTTGTAAAGGAGGGGAAGCCAAACACTGCCCCCTCCCAGAGCCAATAATGGCCATGGGGACTGCCACCCCCCAGGGCCGGCTCCCTATCTCCTGAGGTTTTGTCCCTCTGGAGATAGCAAGAGGCTGTGCCCCCGGGGATAGGCTACCTGGGGCATAAATTAGTCCAGGGAGGGGAGGGGCCACGCACTCCCCTTCCCTTAAAATCCCACTATAGAGGTGAATGCATCATTGATCTATTGGAGCGTAATCTGATTAGTAGTGACTGTAACGATTGGTTTCGTTCTTGTTGTCTTCTGGTGAGAGCAGAGTCAATGGTTCTGTCTTTTAATTACCCTGAGTATGCAAATGCCAAAAATCATGCGCAAGCTCTGCTTGTATGGCCCCTCCCCATTTTCCTTAGTAGTATGCAAAGGTATTCGCGCCTTTTCCCACGCTGAAGGACAGCTTACCAAAAGGCCCGAGCGCGTGTCCTGTCGACTTTGGTGATGTGATCTTGATTCAGAGGAATACGAGGATATCTCCACAAAACAAAGAAGTATTTACTTCATATAGTTAAGAGGAAGTATCCAGCTCTGCCAAGTACAACGCATCAGGGTTTAGGCTAAGCTTTTTAGTGCCGGTGTCCGCATCACTACACTACAAAGCATTAGTCACGCAATTATAGTGCCCAGGGACCACTTCAAGGCGTGCTCCTGTAGGAGGAGAAGCTGCAATGCTTTTAATGCAGCTAGCATTCTGCGTGGGTAGCTGCATGCTCTGTACGCACAACAGTTGCTGCCTCCATTTTAATTTATCAATGTTTATTGGATCACATCAATTTATCCATTGTGTTGCGTCCTGGGGAAATAATAACCACCCATTTGCAAGGCAGTTGAAGCCGAACCAACCGGCCCAGCAGAGTTAGTGTACCACGTGGTCTCTGTCAGTGGAGGAGCTTGTGATGAAAAAACAGACTTGCAGAGACAGAGCCCTTGCCCCTCACTCAGGTGGATCCAGAGGCGGCACAATGCCTGCAGATTTTTTCCCAATTTGTGCAAGGTGCCTGGCCTGCAGAGCACACAGATGGAAGACAGCACTTTTGTTTTTTTTTGCTCCACCCACTGCAGCCTGAGTGTCCTTGTGTGGCCATCTGAGGTCGCTAGCAGTGAATCTGGCAGGATGTTTTGGAATGTCCTGCCAGGCCCTTAGCAGCCCACCTCATCAGCATCCCCAGGCAGATTGAAATCATCTGGCTGCCCCGGCTCCAATGAACATATTCACCTGCTCTCCACTTGGGGACGGAGAACACATACTTGGTGAACTGAGGCAGGATAGTATTGGAAGTTCTGTAGCAGCAGGCTCCGCCCACCTGAGAACCCATCTGCCCCCACACCCCTCATCAGAGGCAGATTGCACTGCCCAGGCAGGAGCTATAGCTTTAATAAGAAAATAATAATATTCACCTCTGCCCTCCACGTGAGTTAGGGTGTGGGCGCACACAGACTTTAAAAGGTGGGCGCTTGTGGTGACCCACCCAGCTTGCGCCTAACCATACCAATCCAGCCTGTTGGACCCAATGGATTGTGGTGCAGTAGGCAGAATAGGTTAAGCTCTGCAATCGGGAACGGGAAGGTCTGGATCAATTGACAGCAGTGCTCAGAGCCCAAAGAGAGCATTTTCTGGGCTGCCTAGAGCGCATCGGACAGCATTACACCACCATCAGTGAGCACCAACATTGAGGACACAGTCTGGATTCGCCACTTGTGAATAAGTGTACCAACCATGACATTAAGGGGTAGTAGGTTAGTGACCTTCCATTTCAGATGTTTTGCAGCAGTTTCAAGATCTTTTTAGAGATTCTCATTACTCAAAAGCGTTCATTTTGTGATATATATCCTTTTCGTGCACTTCGTTGTTTGGTTTTACTCACAGGAATGCATCTAAGTGTCACACATTTGGTAGTTGAATGTCACTCATAAGTACACTGAAACCATGGAAGTGTCACACATAAGCGTTCTGAAAACTTGTCAGCTTGATGGAGATTCTCCTCTCTATAGTCTTGTCGTCTTCTCTTGACAGAGACATCACCTTGTGGGTATTTACTCAGCTGTAGTGTAGAATATGAACTAGACATTTGCCCAACGAGATAGTACTTACTAATTAACCGGAAGAAAGTACTCCAGTTGATTAGACATATTCGGCAAAACTGTGGACTCTTCTTGGAAAAAATGAGGTTCCATTGTGGCCCTGATGCTCATTTCACAGAAACTAAACCTCAACGGGAAGCACTTAGAAATATAAACATAGCAGGGGTCCCAGTTGAAGCTCCAAATCTGAAGAGCGCAAATTATCCTAACTTCTTGACCTTGGTGAAGGCAAAGCAAGTGTGTTTCCTCTCGTATTCCCAATAAAAAACGATCTGAAATCCTTAAGAGAGGTGAAAGCATAGTTAATCTATTGGAGCGCAATCTGATCTTTAGTGACTGTGAGGAGTGGTTTAGTTATTTTCGTCTCCTGGTGACAGCAGAGTCCATGGTTCTCACTTTTAATTACCCTGAGTATGCAAATGTACAAAATCATCTGCAAGCTGCACCCATTTAGTCTGTCCCATTTCCCTTAGTAGTATGGAAAGTTCTTCCCACCTTTTCCCACGTTGAAGGACAGCTTACCAAAAGGCCCCGGTGCGTTTAACATTGATTTTGGCACTGGCAAGTGTCACATATCAGGGGTTAGAATCACGCATCATAAGGCAAATTACCACATTACCGCACAGGTCAGACATTGTCACGCATCATTAAGTTTAGCGTCATGGCTCTGTGTGCAGTGTTGTCATGTGAATCATTTCACTAGGCTGATAGACACTCCCCACTGACAGATCTATTGCCAAGTATTGCTGCAGTCTCATGAAGTTAAAGGTTTGGTGCTCACAAAACAACTCATACACACATACAGATACTCACTCATCCCCTCACAGACCCATACAGCCACTCAAGCCCAGTCACTGACCCAAACAGCCACTCACTCACACACTCACAAAATCACTTACACACCTAATAACAGACCTATACTGCCACTCACACACCTACTTACAGACTCATACAGCCACTCACACACCGCTTACTGACCCATGTTCAATAGTTTTACAGTCTGACGAGGGTAGAATACATTTCACTTGTACTTCACTTACGGATTTATCCCAGGACTTATCTGAAACCTATAAAATTTTGGATGTTTCTACATGTTGCGTTGAAACAAATTGAAATGTATTCTACCCTTGTCAAACTGTAAGATTATTGAACATAATGATTAGCCTTGAGAAAGCCCTGGCACAACCTGCCACATAGGGCGAAACACGTGTCGGCTGTCTCCTTTCTCTAAACACCTCTAATCAAATAAATTATAAAGAGTGAAATGGATCAACAAAGCAGTGAATGAAAATAAAATAACCACTTTCACACAAATACACCTGGACTACTGTGCTATGTCATAACAAGGAATTATCCTATCTGTTAAAATAGATTGCTAGGAAGGGAGGAACATTTGCTCACATCCTTAACCCCACTTGTCAATACGAGGCTGGAATGGTCCAGACCTTCGAGCAAAGTTTCTCCAGTACCTTAGGAATCCATATCCAGACCCAGTGTCCCTGGACCATTCGCTTTTCCCTGAAACTACTTTAAACTCTATTTATATTAAAAATCAATATTTTAGTCTATTTTTCAGTGTCAACGATATCTTTTCCGATATTTTTGTACTTACCAGTATAAGTATAGGACCACTAAAATGTGGTAAACGATATTTTTGACACAATATTTTTGGCAGCGATATTGTTTGCCACACATTCTGACCGTGATACAAATGTAGCACCTCCAGACACACACTTCAACCTGGGGAAGATCAGAATAGGTCTAAACCTGCTGTTTGCCACCTGAGAAGCTCCCTGGAGGAATGGCCATGCTCTCTCTCTTGTATCCCGGCCAAAGAAGTTCATTCCGGGGCACATAACCTCCTGTTTAAGCTATAGGACTACAGCCAGCTACAAGAGGCCTTTTCCTGCAACTGTCTAGCTGACCAATAGCAACTGGACTGGATACTCCTGTTGGCCTCTGCCTAACACATTGTGAATGTCTATGTGCCTCCCCTGAGGTCCTGGCGGGGGTATTTTAGAAATGTACTCCTGTGTTGGATTGGGACTTAAATTACTAAAGTCAGAAGGTAACATTTTTGACATGGGCAAACCTGTTTACTGTATTTGACCTGCCCTCCATTGTGGTCAGCATCAAATTTCTCCGAGGTCCTGTTCTACGATAACCTTTGACTATCATTTGTACCCTATGCTTCTTGGCCCTATTTCTACTTAAAACTTTGAAAATTCATATCTCTAGTACTCCTTACTGGATTTTTGTCAATTTGGTGTTCATTTGTTTAATTAATTTTTGGATTTTTATTGTTTTGCATCTCGGCTATATTACTGGAATGTCTGACTAAATATCGAAATCAAAAATATCGACATACAAAAATATCGGGACAAAAATATCGAAGTCAAAAATATCGGAATCCTATCCCTAACAAGGTAAGTACAAAAATATCGAAAAAATAATATCGTAGTACAAAAATATCGAAATTAAAAATATCGTTTTTTTAAATGTATTAATAATAATGTTAAAATAATTATAAAATACATATAATGTTACAAATATTAAATAAAAATATTAAAACATAATTAAAAAATTAAAACTAATACATATACATTGAAAATAAATTAAAAACGTAATAATTTAATGTAATTTTATATTTTGTAATTTCATTTAATTGATTTAATTTAAATTTATTTAATTTTTACCCTGTACGACTGTACCCCAAAAACCCAAAACTGACCCAGAACCCTAAAAATACCCCTTTACCCAAATACTGAAAACTGACACTGAACCCTAAAAATACCCCTTTACCCATGAACTGAAAACTGACCCAGAACCCTAAAAATACCCCTTTACCCATGAACTGAAAACTGACCCTGAACCCTAAAAATACCCCTTTACCCACAAACTGAAAACTGACCCTGAACCCTAAAAATACCCCTTTACCCATGAACTGAAAACTGACCCAGAACCCTAAAAATACCCCTTTACCCAAAAACTGAAAACTGACCCTGAACCCTAAAAATACCCCTTTACCCAAAAACTGAAAACTGACCCTGAACCCTAAAAATACCCCTTTACCCATGAACTGAAAACTGACCCTGAACCCTAAAAATACCCCTTTACCCAAAAACTGAAAACTGACCCTGAACCCTAAAAATACCCCTTTACCCATGAACTGAAAACTGACCCTGAACCCTAAAAATACCCCTTTACCCATGAACTGAAAACTGACCCTGAACCCTAAAAATACCCCTTACCCATGAACTGAAAACTGACCCTGAACCCTAAAAATACCCCTGTACCCAAAATTAATTAATATTATTTAATTACCAATTAATTATTAATTAACAATAACAATAAAGTAAATATATTAGCACATTTGCTGTAATTAATTTAATTTAATAATTAATATTATTTTGCACAATTAATTAATTAAGAATAACAATAAATAATATATATAAAAATTACTTTAATTAATGTAATTAAATAATTAATAATAATTAATTACCAACTAATTAATAATTATAAATATGAAAAAAATTATAATAATTATTTAACTAATTAATAGAAATTAATTACCAATTAATTATTTAAAATATGTACAAACATATATCAATTAATTAATTATTATTAAATTACTTCCCACCCTATTCCCCTATAAACCCATAACCCGCTACAGAACATATTTATCAATTAATAAATTAATTAAAAATTATTTAAAATTAATTCTCAATTAATTAATTAATAATTCCTACTAATTAATAATTAATTTAACATAATTAAATTACTTCCCACCCTATTCCCCTATAAACCCACAACCCGCTACAGGAGTAAAAGACAATATTTAATAAAATAACATTAAAAATAAATAATAAAACATAATAAATACAATATAATATACACTAAATGTATTTAAAAAATGATATTAGTAACATCAAAGTTATTAATTTCGATATTATTAACATCGATATTTACAACTTCGATATTACTGATATCATACCAATATCGATATTTAGACTGTCGATATTACTTACCTTCGATATTTTTGTATATCGATATTTAAACTTCGATATTTTTGCATATCGATATTTAAAAATCGATATTTTGTCTGTGTACCATATTACTGTTTTAGTACTGCATAAATACATTTTGCCCCTAAGTTAAGCCATTCTGCCTTGTGCCATAGCTACCAGGTGGTTGAGCTAAGGTTGATTTAGTGACTTTGAGGGTTTACCCTGAGAAGGACTGTGGTTATTACCCAGCCCCCTCAACTAATACCCCAATTTCTCACACTTCATAACACGGAAATCACAAATAATTTCACAAGTATGTAGTGTCATTTTTAAGTTTCACAGATTGTTTAGATTGTACAGTGTGATATTAAATGCAAATTCGATATGACAAATGTGAGGCTAGACTGAAGGTATGACATGCATCTCATTGGCTTATTGGGTGCTGCAAAAGATAGGTTAGCAGACAGGTTGCCAATCATGTTCCAAGGCTTGTTGTATTCAAATACAGTTCATAATGGGGTGATGGTAAAATCAGAATATAAAAGTTTGTAAATTGAAACTCACTTTCAAATGTTGTACATAATGTGTGGTAATGCAACCAGAACTTGTAGCTTTTACATATTGTCATACAATTATTCTATGAATTTAGCCTATTTAAAAACGTTATGGACCTCACTAAACAATATAGGTATATGTGGTAATTTTATTATGAACTATTGAACTACAATTCTATTTCAGGACAGGAGGCTCCGATTATGCTTATACTCAATTTCTTTACTGACATACAGCAGCCAATCACAGAACAGTAAAGAAACAAAAAACTACATTACCCATAAACCCAGGGTAACCATAGAGTACACCAATGGTATATAAACAGTCCTAGAGGTAACCACTTCCTCTTTCTTTGCTGCTCCGCAGCCAGTTAAGTGCATTATTCATATTCTTATTTTGCTAGCATTGCTTATATTGTGCATTTTTCATGCTATTGTTCTCGCTTTGCTTACTTTGTGTACCGCTTTGATAAGCGCTTCTCTCGCGCTCTTGCTGCCGTTTCGTTGCGTGTTCCTCGTTCGGCGCTCGCGGTAGGGGAGCGTGTGACACCTCCCTGGGTCGGGCGCTTGGTGCCTGTGTCCCGTTCTCTTTGGAGGGAGTTTTTGGGGTGGTGCCGCCTCGCGCGCGTCTAGCGCGAGCGGTTCCGGTGCTGTCTGGCCAGCCGGTTTATCTCTGCGCATGCGCGACTGTTGTCACGCTGTGTTTTCCTCCTCACGCTGCGTATCATAACATTGCAGCGCCGGCTCCTGAACTCGTCTGCTCGACGAATACGCCCACTGCCTTTCAGCTGACCCCTGTTGACACCGGAGCTTGGGAAAAGAGTCCCGGTTGATTAATTGCATAGGCTTTGCCAAGAGTGACTATATTTTTTTTTTGTCAGCAAGCCTCCCTCCACGCTCTAATTGTTGTTTCCACGCAGTTTTTTCTGCTTGTACTTGCTGGCTGTGAGGTTTTTTCACTCCCTCTGACTGTGTCACTGACATACCGGATTTCTAGTCACCTAGTGGGCTGTATTTACACGTTCCCTGTGTACCATGAGTGATTCCTATTACTATGAGGAGGAGGGTGACTATGAGGAGGAGGGGTCCGAATTTTTTGAGCAGGACCTTGTTGAGGCGCTGGACAAAGGGGTTCAGCATTCTATGAACAAGGCGATGGTTCGCGCCATTACACCCCTGAAGCGCCATTTGACGCAGTATGCGCAAAAGCAAGGTTGGGTGCCTTCCAAGAAGTCCTCTTCCCCTGGTAATCCCCATTCTTCTGACTTTCGTAAGCTGGCACGGTCATTGTCCTCCTCCAAGTTGAAGTCTGTTCCCGTAATTGTTGAGAGTGACGACCACAATGCTTCCTCCTCCTCCTCGGAGGTTCTGCCTCCTCCGCCTAAAAAGCGTAAATGTAAAGAACATTTTGTTGACGCATCTTCTCAACCTCCTGTCTTGACTTTCCAACCTGAGGATATTGTACACCCTAATTCATCTGCCTGGCTCCCCTCCCCAGCTGTGGCGGAGTATGTTCAACAATATATCCGCCATCCCTTTGATAAGATATTTACAAAAAGGGGTGGTGAGGGACAGAGTCTCTGAATTAAGCAGAAAGCTCTCACCCAGTCAAGAGATCAGGGCTAGATCCAACACCGTTTTTTAGCTCACTGCACCATCCCAGTTTCAGAACCTGGCTGTATGCAAATTAGTCTGTTCCTGTCCCAGTGCATGATGGGAACAGGGCAAACCAAACTACAAAAGCCAATTCTTACACTGGGAAGGAAACAAGCTCCCGGGGACCGGTTTCTGGCATTACAGCCGTCTTCGGCCCGGTTTGCTTGAATCCTGATGGTGCAATGAGCAAGGGTCTCACATCTGAGAATACCCTTCCACGCTTAGGGTGGACAAAAATATTTACAAAAAGGGGTGGTGAGGGACAGAGTCTCTGAATTAAGCAGAAAGCTCTCACCCAGTCAAGAGATCAGGGCTAGATCCAACACCGTTTTTTAGCTCACTGCACCATCCCAGTTTCAGAACCTGGCTGTATGCAAATTAGTCTGTTCCTGTCCCAGTGCATGATGGGAACAGGGCAAACCAAACTACAAAAGCCAATTCTTACACTGGGAAGGAAACAAGCTCCCGGGGACCGGTTTCTGGCATTACAGCCGTCTTCGGCCCGGTTTGCTTGAATCCTGATGGTGCAATGAGCAAGGGTCTCACATCTGAGAATACCCTTCCACGCTTAGGGTGGACAAAAATATTTACAAAAAGGGGTGGTGAGGGACAGAGTCTCTGAATTAAGCAGAAAGCTCTCACCCAGTCAAGAGATCAGGGCTAGATCCAACACCGTTTTTTAGCTCACTGCACCATCCCAGTTTCAGAACCTGGCTGTATGCAAATTAGTCTGTTCCTGTCCCAGTGCATGATGGGAACAGGGCAAACCAAACTACAAAAGCCAATTCTTACACTGGGAAGGAAACAAGCTCCCGGGGACCGGTTTCTGGCATTACAGCCGTCTTCGGCCCGGTTTGCTTGAATCCTGATGGTGCAATGAGCAAGGGTCTCACATCTGAGAATACCCTTCCACGCTTAGGGTGGACAAAAATATTTACAAAAAGGGGTGGTGAGGGACAGAGTCTCTGAATTAAGCAGAAAGCTCTCACCCAGTCAAGAGATCAGGGCTAGATCCAACACCGTTTTTTAGCTCACTGCACCATCCCAGTTTCAGAACCTGGCTGTATGCAAATTAGTCTGTTCCTGTCCCAGTGCATGATGGGAACAGGGCAAACCAAACTACAAAAGCCAATTCTTACACTGGGAAGGAAACAAGCTCCCGGGGACCGGTTTCTGGCATTACAGCCGTCTTCGGCCCGGTTTGCTTGAATCCTGATGGTGCAATGAGCAAGGGTCTCACATCTGAGAATACCCTTCCACGCTTAGGGTGGACAAAAATATTTACAAAAAGGGGTGGTGAGGGACAGAGTCTCTGAATTAAGCAGAAAGCTCTCACCCAGTCAAGAGATCAGGGCTAGATCCAACACCGTTTTTTAGCTCACTGCACCATCCCAGTTTCAGAACCTGGCTGTATGCAAATTAGTCTGTTCCTGTCCCAGTGCATGATGGGAACAGGGCAAACCAAACTACAAAAGCCAATTCTTACACTGGGAAGGAAACAAGCTCCCGGGGACCGGTTTCTGGCATTACAGCCGTCTTCGGCCCGGTTTGCTTGAATCCTGATGGTGCAATGAGCAAGGGTCTCACATCTGAGAATACCCTTCCACGCTTAGGGTGGACAAAAATATTTACAAAAAGGGGTGGTGAGGGACAGAGTCTCTGAATTAAGCAGAAAGCTCTCACCCAGTCAAGAGATCAGGGCTAGATCCAACACCGTTTTTTAGCTCACTGCACCATCCCAGTTTCAGAACCTGGCTGTATGCAAATTAGTCTGTTCCTGTCCCAGTGCATGATGGGAACAGGGCAAACCAAACTACAAAAGCCAATTCTTACACTGGGAAGGAAACAAGCTCCCGGGGACCGGTTTCTGGCATTACAGCCGTCTTCGGCCCGGTTTGCTTGAATCCTGATGGTGCAATGAGCAAGGGTCTCACATCTGAGAATACCCTTCCACGCTTAGGGTGGACAAAAATATTTACAAAAAGGGGTGGTGAGGGACAGAGTCTCTGAATTAAGCAGAAAGCTCTCACCCAGTCAAGAGATCAGGGCTAGATCCAACACCGTTTTTTAGCTCACTGCACCATCCCAGTTTCAGAACCTGGCTGTATGCAAATTAGTCTGTTCCTGTCCCAGTGCATGATGGGAACAGGGCAAACCAAACTACAAAAGCCAATTCTTACACTGGGAAGGAAACAAGCTCCCGGGGACCGGTTTCTGGCATTACAGCCGTCTTCGGCCCGGTTTGCTTGAATCCTGATGGTGCAATGAGCAAGGGTCTCACATCTGAGAATACCCTTCCACGCTTAGGGTGGACAAAAATATTTACAAAAAGGGGTGGTGAGGGACAGAGTCTCTGAATTAAGCAGAAAGCTCTCACCCAGTCAAGAGATCAGGGCTAGATCCAACACCGTTTTTTAGCTCACTGCACCATCCCAGTTTCAGAACCTGGCTGTATGCAAATTAGTCTGTTCCTGTCCCAGTGCATGATGGGAACAGGGCAAACCAAACTACAAAAGCCAATTCTTACACTGGGAAGGAAACAAGCTCCCGGGGACCGGTTTCTGGCATTACAGCCGTCTTCGGCCCGGTTTGCTTGAATCCTGATGGTGCAATGAGCAAGGGTCTCACATCTGAGAATACCCTTCCACGCTTAGGGTGGACAAAAATATTTACAAAAAGGGGTGGTGAGGGACAGAGTCTCTGAATTAAGCAGAAAGCTCTCACCCAGTCAAGAGATCAGGGCTAGATCCAACACCGTTTTTTAGCTCACTGCACCATCCCAGTTTCAGAACCTGGCTGTATGCAAATTAGTCTGTTCCTGTCCCAGTGCATGATGGGAACAGGGCAAACCAAACTACAAAAGCCAATTCTTACACTGGGAAGGAAACAAGCTCCCGGGGACCGGTTTCTGGCATTACAGCCGTCTTCGGCCCGGTTTGCTTGAATCCTGATGGTGCAATGAGCAAGGGTCTCACATCTGAGAATACCCTTCCACGCTTAGGGTGGACAAAAATATTTACAAAAAGGGGTGGTGAGGGACAGAGTCTCTGAATTAAGCAGAAAGCTCTCACCCAGTCAAGAGATCAGGGCTAGATCCAACACCGTTTTTTAGCTCACTGCACCATCCCAGTTTCAGAACCTGGCTGTATGCAAATTAGTCTGTTCCTGTCCCAGTGCATGATGGGAACAGGGCAAACCAAACTACAAAAGCCAATTCTTACACTGGGAAGGAAACAAGCTCCCGGGGACCGGTTTCTGGCATTACAGCCGTCTTCGGCCCGGTTTGCTTGAATCCTGATGGTGCAATGAGCAAGGGTCTCACATCTGAGAATACCCTTCCACGCTTAGGGTGGACAAAAATATTTACAAAAAGGGGTGGTGAGGGACAGAGTCTCTGAATTAAGCAGAAAGCTCTCACCCAGTCAAGAGATCAGGGCTAGATCCAACACCGTTTTTTAGCTCACTGCACCATCCCAGTTTCAGAACCTGGCTGTATGCAAATTAGTCTGTTCCTGTCCCAGTGCATGATGGGAACAGGGCAAACCAAACTACAAAAGCCAATTCTTACACTGGGAAGGAAACAAGCTCCCGGGGACCGGTTTCTGGCATTACAGCCGTCTTCGGCCCGGTTTGCTTGAATCCTGATGGTGCAATGAGCAAGGGTCTCACATCTGAGAATACCCTTCCACGCTTAGGGTGGACAAAAATATTTACAAAAAGGGGTGGTGAGGGACAGAGTCTCTGAATTAAGCAGAAAGCTCTCACCCAGTCAAGAGATCAGGGCTAGATCCAACACCGTTTTTTAGCTCACTGCACCATCCCAGTTTCAGAACCTGGCTGTATGCAAATTAGTCTGTTCCTGTCCCAGTGCATGATGGGAACAGGGCAAACCAAACTACAAAAGCCAATTCTTACACTGGGAAGGAAACAAGCTCCCGGGGACCGGTTTCTGGCATTACAGCCGTCTTCGGCCCGGTTTGCTTGAATCCTGATGGTGCAATGAGCAAGGGTCTCACATCTGAGAATACCCTTCCACGCTTAGGGTGGACAAAAATATTTACAAAAAGGGGTGGTGAGGGACAGAGTCTCTGAATTAAGCAGAAAGCTCTCACCCAGTCAAGAGATCAGGGCTAGATCCAACACCGTTTTTTAGCTCACTGCACCATCCCAGTTTCAGAACCTGGCTGTATGCAAATTAGTCTGTTCCTGTCCCAGTGCATGATGGGAACAGGGCAAACCAAACTACAAAAGCCAATTCTTACACTGGGAAGGAAACAAGCTCCCGGGGACCGGTTTCTGGCATTACAGCCGTCTTCGGCCCGGTTTGCTTGAATCCTGATGGTGCAATGAGAGTCCCTTTCTCACTGCACCATCAGGATTCAAGCAAGCCGGGCCGAAGACGGCTGAAATGCCAGAAACCGGTCCCCGGTAGCTTGTCTCCTTTCTGGTGAAGAATTGGCTTGGTAGTTTAGTCTGCCCTGTTCCCATGATGCACTGGGCCAGGGACAGACTGATTTGCATATAGCCAGGTTCTGAGCTGGGATGGTGCAGTGAGATAAATAACGGTGATGGATCAAGCCCTGATCTTTGGACTGGGTAAGAGTGGTCTGCTTAATTCAGACACTCTGTTCATCACCACCCCCTTTTCTGAACCGTTTTTGGCCACTATAGGTGTGGCAGGGTATACTCAGACATGAGTCCCTTTCTCACTGCACCATCAGGATTCAAGCAAGCCGGGCCGAAGACGGCTGAAATGCCAGAAACCGGTCCCCGGTAGCTTGTCTCCTTTCTGGTGAAGAATTGGCTTGGTAGTTTAGTCTGCCCTGTTCCCATGATGCACTGGGCCAGGGACAGACTGATTTGCATATAGCCAGGTTCTGAGCTGGGATGGTGCAGTGAGATAAATAACGGTGATGGATCAAGCCCTGATCTTTGGACTGGGTAAGAGTGGTCTGCTTAATTCAGACACTCTGTTCATCACCACCCCCTTTTCTGAACCGTTTTTGGCCACTATAGGTGTGGCAGGGTATACTCAGACATGAGTCCCTTTCTCACTGCACCATCAGGATTCAAGCAAGCCGGGCCGAAGACGGCTGAAATGCCAGAAACCGGTCCCCGGTAGCTTGTCTCCTTTCTGGTGAAGAATTGGCTTGGTAGTTTAGTCTGCCCTGTTCCCATGATGCACTGGGCCAGGGACAGACTGATTTGCATATAGCCAGGTTCTGAGCTGGGATGGTGCAGTGAGATAAATAACGGTGATGGATCAAGCCCTGATCTTTGGACTGGGTAAGAGTGGTCTGCTTAATTCAGACACTCTGTTCATCACCACCCCCTTTTCTGAACCGTTTTTGGCCACTATAGGTGTGGCAGGGTATACTCAGACATGAGTCCCTTTCTCACTGCACCATCAGGATTCAAGCAAGCCGGGCCGAAGACGGCTGAAATGCCAGAAACCGGTCCCCGGTAGCTTGTCTCCTTTCTGGTGAAGAATTGGCTTGGTAGTTTAGTCTGCCCTGTTCCCATGATGCACTGGGCCAGGGACAGACTGATTTGCATATAGCCAGGTTCTGAGCTGGGATGGTGCAGTGAGATAAATAACGGTGATGGATCAAGCCCTGATCTTTGGACTGGGTAAGAGTGGTCTGCTTAATTCAGACACTCTGTTCATCACCACCCCCTTTTCTGAACCGTTTTTGGCCACTATAGGTGTGGCAGGGTATACTCAGACATGAGTCCCTTTCTCACTGCACCATCAGGATTCAAGCAAGCCGGGCCGAAGACGGCTGAAATGCCAGAAACCGGTCCCCGGTAGCTTCTCTCCTTTCTGGTGAAGAATTGGCTTGGTAGTTTAGTCTGCCCTGTTCCCATGATGCACTGGGCCAGGGACAGACTGATTTGCATATAGCCAGGTTCTGAGCTGGGATGGTGCAGTGAGATAAATAACGGTGATGGATCAAGCCCTGATCTTTGGACTGGGTAAGAGTGGTCTGCTTAATTCAGACACTCTGTTCATCACCACCCCCTTTTCTGAACCGTTTTTGGCCACTATAGGTGTGGCAGGGTATACTCAGACATGAGTCCCTTTCTCACTGCACCATCAGGATTCAAGCAAGCCGGGCCGAAGACGGCTGAAATGCCAGAAACCGGTCCCCGGTAGCTTGTCTCCTTTCTGGTGAAGAATTGGCTTGGTAGTTTAGTCTGCCCTGTTCCCATGATGCACTGGGCCAGGGACAGACTGATTTGCATATAGCCAGGTTCTGAGCTGGGATGGTGCAGTGAGATAAATAACGGTGATGGATCAAGCCCTGATCTTTGGACTGGGTAAGAGTGGTCTGCTTAATTCAGACACTCTGTTCATCACCACCCCCTTTTCTGAACCGTTTTTGGCCACTATAGGTGTGGCAGGGTATACTCAGACATGAGTCCCTTTCTCACTGCACCATCAGGATTCAAGCAAGCCGGGCCGAAGACGGCTGAAATGCCAGAAACCGGTCCCCGGTAGCTTGTCTCCTTTCTGGTGAAGAATTGGCTTGGTAGTTTAGTCTGCCCTGTTCCCATGATGCACTGGGCCAGGGACAGACTGATTTGCATATAGCCAGGTTCTGAGCTGGGATGGTGCAGTGAGATAAATAACGGTGATGGATCAAGCCCTGATCTTTGGACTGGGTAAGAGTGGTCTGCTTAATTCAGACACTCTGTTCATCACCACCCCCTTTTCTGAACCGTTTTTGGCCACTATAGGTGTGGCAGGGTATACTCAGACATGAGTCCCTTTCTCACTGCACCATCAGGATTCAAGCAAGCCGGGCCGAAGACGGCTGAAATGCCAGAAACCGGTCCCCGGTAGCTTGTCTCCTTTCTGGTGAAGAATTGGCTTGGTAGTTTAGTCTGCCCTGTTCCCATGATGCACTGGGCCAGGGACAGACTGATTTGCATATAGCCAGGTTCTGAGCTGGGATGGTGCAGTGAGATAAATAACGGTGATGGATCAAGCCCTGATCTTTGGACTGGGTAAGAGTGGTCTGCTTAATTCAGACACTCTGTTCATCACCACCCCCTTTTCTGAACCGTTTTTGGCCACTATAGGTGTGGCAGGGTATACTCAGACATGAGTCCCTTTCTCACTGCACCATCAGGATTCAAGCAAGCCGGGCCGAAGACGGCTGAAATGCCAGAAACCGGTCCCCGGTAGCTTGTCTCCTTTCTGGTGAAGAATTGGCTTGGTAGTTTAGTCTGCCCTGTTCCCATGATGCACTGGGCCAGGGACAGACTGATTTGCATATAGCCAGGTTCTGAGCTGGGATGGTGCAGTGAGATAAATAACGGTGATGGATCAAGCCCTGATCTTTGGACTGGGTAAGAGTGGTCTGCTTAATTCAGACACTCTGTTCATCACCACCCCCTTTTCTGAACCGTTTTTGGCCACTATAGGTGTGGCAGGGTATACTCAGACATGAGTCCCTTTCTCACTGCACCATCAGGATTCAAGCAAGCCGGGCCGAAGACGGCTGAAATGCCAGAAACCGGTCCCCGGTAGCTTGTCTCCTTTCTGGTGAAGAATTGGCTTGGTAGTTTAGTCTGCCCTGTTCCCATGATGCACTGGGCCAGGGACAGACTGATTTGCATATAGCCAGGTTCTGAGCTGGGATGGTGCAGTGAGATAAATAACGGTGATGGATCAAGCCCTGATCTTTGGACTGGGTAAGAGTGGTCTGCTTAATTCAGACACTCTGTTCATCACCACCCCCTTTTCTGAACCGTTTTTGGCCACTATAGGTGTGGCAGGGTATACTCAGACATGAGTCCCTTTCTCACTGCACCATCAGGATTCAAGCAAGCCGGGCCGAAGACGGCTGAAATGCCAGAAACCGGTCCCCGGTAGCTTGTCTCCTTTCTGGTGAAGAATTGGCTTGGTAGTTTAGTCTGCCCTGTTCCCATGATGCACTGGGCCAGGGACAGACTGATTTGCATATAGCCAGGTTCTGAGCTGGGATGGTGCAGTGAGATAAATAACGGTGATGGATCAAGCCCTGATCTTTGGACTGGGTAAGAGTGGTCTGCTTAATTCAGACACTCTGTTCATCACCACCCCCTTTTCTGAACCGTTTTTGGCCACTATAGGTGTGGCAGGGTATACTCAGACATGAGTCCCTTTCTCACTGCACCATCAGGATTCAAGCAAGCCGGGCCGAAGACGGCTGAAATGCCAGAAACCGGTCCCCAGTAGCTTGTCTCCTTTCTGGTGAAGAATTGGCTTGGTAGTTTAGTCTGCCCTGTTCCCATGATGCACTGGGCCAGGGACAGACTGATTTGCATATAGCCAGGTTCTGAGCTGGGATGGTGCAGTGAGATAAATAACGGTGATGGATCAAGCCCTGATCTTTGGACTGGGTAAGAGTGGTCTGCTTAATTCAGACACTCTGTTCATCACCACCCCCTTTTCTGAACCGTTTTTGGCCACTATAGGTGTGGCAGGGTATACTCAGACATGAGTCCCTTTCTCACTGCACCATCAGGATTCAAGCAAGCCGGGCCGAAGACGGCTGAAATGCCAGAAACCGGTCCCCGGTAGCTTGTCTCCTTTCTGGTGAAGAATTGGCTTGGTAGTTTAGTCTGCCCTGTTCCCATGATGCACTGGGCCAGGGACAGACTGATTTGCATATAGCCAGGTTCTGAGCTGGGATGGTGCAGTGAGATAAATAACGGTGATGGATCAAGCCCTGATCTTTGGACTGGGTAAGAGTGGTCTGCTTAATTCAGACACTCTGTTCATCACCACCCCCTTTTCTGAACCGTTTTTGGCCACTATAGGTGTGGCAGGGTATACTCAGACATGAGTCCCTTTCTCACTGCACCATCAGGATTCAAGCAAGCCGGGCCGAAGACGGCTGAAATGCCAGAAACCGGTCCCCGGTAGCTTGTCTCCTTTCTGGTGAAGAATTGGCTTGGTAGTTTAGTCTGCCCTGTTCCCATGATGCACTGGGCCAGGGACAGACTGATTTGCATATAGCCAGGTTCTGAGCTGGGATGGTGCAGTGAGATAAATAACGGTGATGGATCAAGCCCTGATCTTTGGACTGGGTAAGAGTGGTCTGCTTAATTCAGACACTCTGTTCATCACCACCCCCTTTTCTGAACCGTTTTTGGCCACTATAGGTGTGGCAGGGTATACTCAGACATGAGTCCCTTTCTCACTGCACCATCAGGATTCAAGCAAGCCGGGCCGAAGACGGCTGAAATGCCAGAAACCGGTCCCCGGTAGCTTGTCTCCTTTCTGGTGAAGAATTGGCTTGGTAGTTTAGTCTGCCCTGTTCCCATGATGCACTGGGCCAGGGACAGACTGATTTGCATATAGCCAGGTTCTGAGCTGGGATGGTGCAGTGAGATAAATAACGGTGATGGATCAAGCCCTGATCTTTGGACTGGGTAAGAGTGGTCTGCTTAATTCAGACACTCTGTTCATCACCACCCCCTTTTCTGAACCGTTTTTGGCCACTATAGGTGTGGCAGGGTATACTCAGACATGAGTCCCTTTCTCACTGCACCATCAGGATTCAAGCAAGCCGGGCCGAAGACGGCTGAAATGCCAGAAACCGGTCCCCGGTAGCTTGTCTCCTTTCTGGTGAAGAATTGGCTTGGTAGTTTAGTCTGCCCTGTTCCCATGATGCACTGGGCCAGGGACAGACTGATTTGCATATAGCCAGGTTCTGAGCTGGGATGGTGCAGTGAGATAAATAACGGTGATGGATCAAGCCCTGATCTTTGGACTGGGTAAGAGTGGTCTGCTTAATTCAGACACTCTGTTCATCACCACCCCCTTTTCTGAACCGTTTTTGGCCACTATAGGTGTGGCAGGGTATACTCAGACATGAGTCCCTTTCTCACTGCACCATCAGGATTCAAGCAAGCCGGGCCGAAGACGGCTGAAATGCCAGAAACCGGTCCCCGGTAGCTTGTCTCCTTTCTGGTGAAGAATTGGCTTGGTAGTTTAGTCTGCCCTGTTCCCATGATGCACTGGGCCAGGGACAGACTGATTTGCATATAGCCAGGTTCTGAGCTGGGATGGTGCAGTGAGATAAATAACGGTGATGGATCAAGCCCTGATCTTTGGACTGGGTAAGAGTGGTCTGCTTAATTCAGACACTCTGTTCATCACCACCCCCTTTTCTGAACCGTTTTTGGCCACTATAGGTGTGGCAGGGTATACTCAGACATGAGTCCCTTTCTCACTGCACCATCAGGATTCAAGCAAGCCGGGCCGAAGACGGCTGAAATGCCAGAAACCGGTCCCCGGTAGCTTGTCTCCTTTCTGGTGAAGAATTGGCTTGGTAGTTTAGTCTGCCCTGTTCCCATGATGCACTGGGCCAGGGACAGACTGATTTGCATATAGCCAGGTTCTGAGCTGGGATGGTGCAGTGAGATAAATAACGGTGATGGATCAAGCCCTGATCTTTGGACTGGGTAAGAGTGGTCTGCTTAATTCAGACACTCTGTTCATCACCACCCCCTTTTCTGAACCGTTTTTGGCCACTATAGGTGTGGCAGCGTATACTCAGACATGAGTCCCTTTCTCACTGCACCATCAGGATTCAAGCAAGCCGGGCCGAAGACGGCTGAAATGCCAGAAACCGGTCCCCGGTAGCTTGTCTCCTTTCTGGTGAAGAATTGGCTTGGTAGTTTAGTCTGCCCTGTTCCCATGATGCACTGGGCCAGGGACAGACTGATTTGCATATAGCCAGGTTCTGAGCTGGGATGGTGCAGTGAGATAAATAACGGTGATGGATCAAGCCCTGATCTTTGGACTGGGTAAGAGTGGTCTGCTTAATTCAGACACTCTGTTCATCACCACCCCCTTTTCTGATCCCTTTGATAAGGACGTGCGTGCGCGTCTTCGCTCAGAGTGTCCGCGGCCAGATTTAGCGGATAACCTTGCGGACACGCCTGAGGTCGACCCTACCATGTTGACATATATGAAAAAAAATTCTAAGGACCCCAAGAAGGGTCTAGACCGTTCCTGGCGGGCTTGCCAGGATAAGATCTTGGACCTCCTAGGTCCTCTCACAAAAATGTTGGATCTGGGTTTCCGAGCCAAGGAGGCTTCCTCCACGGTTGATCCTGATGAGCTCATTGAATGGGCGCAGCGTGCCATCTGCCTGTTAGGAAACGCCAACTGTGCCCTCTCAAGTGAACGTCAGCGTTCTATTCTGCTAAAGTTGGACCCGAAATTATCTGAACTTTCTTCTTCTGAGGCAGGGGCTGCGGCTCAGGGTCTTCTTTTCGGCCAGCCTTTCTTAAAGGAACTCACGCATTTTGTCAGTACTTTCAGCAGTATTGACAAGGCACAGGCATCCTTGAAACGGGCCATGCGTCCGGTTTTCAACAGGGCCGGACGAAACAGGGGACGCTCGTCCGGCCGTGGTAAATACCAACCCAGTCAACGTGGGTATCAGTCCCATAGGGGAGGCCAGCAGGATTCCGGCTATGCCCAGCGTTCTAACTTCTACCCTTCCAGGAAAGGACGTGGTCAGTACAAAAAAGGACGATCAAGCGGCAACTCCGGTGGATATCAGGATTCCGCCACTTCAGGTGAGACTTCTTCCTGCATGCAGTGTTGTTCTGGAGGGCAGCATTCGCCATTTTCTAGCCTATTGGCGCGCAATCTCCGGCGATGCTTGGGTGCTGGAAACAGTTCAGGGATTCAAAATAGAATTCTATCATCCCTTACACCAGTCTCGTCCTCCCTTTCCCCTTCACTTCTCAAGGCAAAGTCAAGAGTTCATCACAGAGGAACTCAAGTCTCTGGTATTGAAAGGGGCCATTGTGCCGACAGTGCGCCATCCTCAGGGGTTTGCCAGTTCGGTCTTCCTGGTGGAGAAGAAGGGAGGGGGATCGAGGTTGGTCCTCAATCTGAAGGATTTCAATGCGGGAGTAGTTTATCGGCACTTCAAGATGGAGGGCATCCATCTGTTGCGGGATCTCCTGCGGGAACGGGATTGGATGGTTCGTCTGGACCTCAAAGATGCTTATCTCTCTGTCCCGATCTTCCGTCCCCATCGCCGCTTTCTGCAGTTTCAGTGGCCGGGGACTTGGTATCAGTATCAGGTTCTACCCTTCGGCCTTTCGTCAGCACCGTGGTGCTTCACAAAACTGTTACGTCCTGTGGTGGAATCTCTCCGCAGCCGCGGAGTTCGCTTGATCATCTATTTGGACGACATCCTCCTGCTGGCGGATTGTCCTATCAAACTGATGACTCATCTGGACTGGACCATAGACCTTCTTCAGTCCCTCGGTTTTCTGGTGAATGTTCCCAAGTCCGTGCTTCATCCTACTCAAGTGATCGATTTCTTGGGGTTCAGGGTCAACTCCCTCACTTGTCAGCTTCTGCTTCCCCAACAGAAGATTCGGTACATCAAACGGGAATTGACTTCCGTTATCTCGAGTCCGACTGTGTCATTGAGGTTGTTAGCACGAGTTGTCGGTCTCTTAGCGTCTTCCCTACAAGCGATATTTCCAGCTCCGCTACATTATCGTGCCCTACAGCGTTTGAAGATTCAACATCTTCAACGGGGCCTTCGGTATTCCGATCTGATTCCTCTCTCGGAGGAAGCCAAATCGGAAATGCAATGGTGGTTGGACCACATGGAGGCCTGGAACGGCAGGGCTCTTTTCGGCTCCTCTCCGGAGATTGTGATCGAATCGGATGCCAGTCGTTGGGGCTGGGGAGCTCGTTGCGGTCCAATCTCGACGGGGGGACGGTGGTCTCCGCAGGAACTTTCACTCCACATAAATTGTTTGGAGTTGCTGGCGGGGTCGTTTGCGATCAAATGCCTGTCGCCTCTTCGGTCCCACTGCTGCATCCTTCTCCGGATGGACAATGTCTCAGCAGTACGTTACATCAACAAGCTGGGGGGGACTCGATCGAGGTTGTTGGCAGAGATTGCCAAGGAGTTTTGGCACTATTGCCTTCAGCACAAGATCACAGTTATTGCGGAGTACCTCCCCGGTTCTCGCAATCTTGTGGCGGACTGGAACTCCAGGTACCTGAAGGACTTCAGCGACTGGAGGCTCCATCCTCGTGTGTTTCGCCAACTTCTTCGCAGTTGGGGCCCGTGTCTGATCGACCTCTTTGCGTCCCGTCTCAACACCCAACTTCCCCGGTTTTTCAGTTGGAGACCGGATCCGGAAGCTCTGGCCACCGATGCTTTCCTCCAGCCGTGGCCGTCGTCCCTCTGTTATGCGTTTCCCCCATTCATGATGCTCCCCAGGGTTCTGGCTTATGTGACACGCTTTCGGGCGGAATTAATTCTGATTGCCCCTCTCTGGCGGGCTCAGCCGTGGTTCCCTGTTCTCCTGGAGATGGCATGCGACTTGCCATTTCTTCTTCCTCAGAAGGAGAATCTCCTTCTAGATCCACTGCAGAATCCGCATCCCCTGGTTCAGTCCGGCTCCCTCCTTCTCCTGGCGTGGCGGATTTCGGGGAACGTTGGGCGGTGCCAGGCCTTTCTGCAGACGCTACCAGATTTCTCAGCAACGCCTGGGCCCCAAACACTCACAAACGTTACAGAAGCTCCTGGAAGCGTTGGAGTGATTGGTGTACTCAACGGCAAGTTGATCCCACATCGGCTGATGTCTCTTTGATAGTTAATTTTTTGGCTTCTCTATCTTCTTCTTCGGGTTTGGCCTACTGCACAGTCAACAATTTCCGTTCCGCCATTTCGGCGGGTCATCTTCCTGTGGATGGGAAACCGGTTGGTGAACATCCACTTGTGGCTAAGATTCTAAAAGGTATTCGTATGGCTACTCCTCCTCGTCCTAAATATGTTTCTTTATGGGACGTTTCGGTTGTCTTACGTTTTCTGGAAGCTTGGCCGGTTAATTCTTTATTGACTCGTAAACAACTTTCGGCCAAGCTTACTATGTTGTTGTGTTTGCTTTCCTGCAAACGGATATCAGATGTCCGCGCTTTGGATCTTGCGGGACGTAGCTTCACGCCTGAAGGTGTTTCCTTTCGCCTTTCCAGGCGCACTAAAACTAACAGTGAGGTCATTTCTTACCCTTCTTTTCCTGCTCGACCTAACCTTTGTGTTGTCCAATGCCTTAAAGATTATGAGGTAAGTACTTCTCTTCATCGCTCTGATATGCAAGGTCAATTGTTGATTGCCTTGCAGAAGCCCTTTCGCCCCGTTACTCCGGCCACGTTGGCTCGTAGGGTACGGTGGCTCATGGGGGAAGCGGGCATTGATGTTTCTGTGTTTGGTGCTCACTCGGCTCGGGGGGCCATGGCCTCTAAGGCTTTTTCTTTGGGTGTCACTTTATGCGACATTATGAAAGCTGCTGACTGGTCATCAGATTCTGTATTTAAGACCTTTTACTTTAAGCCTGTTACTACTGTTGCTTCTGTTGTGGCGGAGGAGCTTTGAACAAGCATAATCGGAGCCTCCTGTCCTGAAATAGAATTCAAAATTTGCTAACATTCGTGACAAGAATTTTCAATTCTATTAAGGACTAGGAGGCGAGGATTATCCCACCCATTGTATATGCATTTACTATATCATATAGTGTTACTGTGCAATGATTCATGGATCTTATTCCTACTGTACTGTGATGATTACTTTGTATTTTCTCTACCCACCCTTTATTTGCTCATGATTACACGGAATGTGTATTACGGCTTTGTGTCTCTTTTCAGGCTCTGATCCCAAGTGATGCTCCTCCGGCTCCGTCCTTGTGGGAAGTGTGCTGCGAGTTTCTTCTCGTCGTTGGCCTGCTTTTGTTCCTGTGACTTTGGAAAGTTCCTTCGCCTCCTCGTTCGGATTTTGGTTCTTCTGGATGATGTCCTTCCTGGATTTATGATGTTCAAGTTGTTCTTCCTAATGGATTTTGGACAAAGAAAGAGGAAGTGGTTACCTCTAGGACTGTTTATATACCATTGGTGTACTCTATGGTTACCCTGGGTTTATGGGTAATGTAGTTTTTTGTTTCTTTACTGTTCTGTGATTGGCTGCTGTATGTCAGTAAAGAAATTGAGTATAAGCATAATCCTCGCCTCCTAGTATTTAATAGAATTGAAAATTCTTGTCATGAATGTTAGCAAATTTTGAAGTATACATCTAGATAGGCGAGGGATGGAGTTAGATGAGAAGATTAGAGTAGCAAATATGTGTGTAATTTTGCAATGCAAGGAATGTGAGTGCCCTATCACTCACTCACCCTTCCAGAATCAGATTCCTAAGGGAATGATTAATACAAGAGCCATCTCAACTGGGACACACTGACATAGTCATTGTCAGTCAAGTCCTTTCCTTGCTGATAGTTATATTTGACCTTTTTGCTACAATGTTTGCCCCAGCACGCATGGAATTGCTGATAAAAGGGCCTTTCTGGTCAATGGTGTCCATAATATCGTAAATTGACCTGATAGCTGAGCAATGCAATACACAACACAGCTACACTTCCAACATGGCCACACCACCATAGGCATTGAATTCTTTGCTGCCCTGGTGGCTGGGCCTCAGGAATATTTCAGCTCATGGCTCATAGTTCTACTGCACCTTTGTGTGAGTTTGAGAGACATAAGTAGTCAAGGAAGTGTGTCAGCCAAGTGGCCAGGATGCAGAGTGGGCAGGGTGTAAGCTGGAACGGTACGGAGATATGCAGGGTAGTGTGTGCGCGGAATGGTTACCCAGAACAATTATGCAAAGGAAAAAATCCACAAGGAGTGACTGACACCACACCAGTTTGTTTGGAGAAAGTTATGTTGCAGGTTTATTTGATATGATAATGGGTTAACCTATGAGTGATTCAAGGGCAGCCAGTGATGGTATGACCTAAGCTTGCTGCCCATCTGATTAGACAATGAGACCAGAAATACACAACATCTGGTGCTGAACGTCCTGACCCCATACTCCAGGAAAAGAACTCATCCCCAGAGGTGCAGCATTAGCAGGCAAGCCCCCAGTACCTCAGGCTTGCAGCTGCCTATGAGAATAACTGCACGCCATTGCTTTCATCCTAAAGCCCTAGCTTAAGGACTTCCGGGGTATTGGGCTCTTTCTTGTGGTTGGTTTTTACACCTAAGTCCTCTGGATCGCCCTGTAACTTCACCTGTAACGCAGAACAAGAGAAAATAAAACATCACAAACAAAGCAATAAGGGTAAGAGGTAGAGTGGGTTTCACTGTGCAGGCTTGCCCATAAAGGCGACCCCTGGAGCAATGGGATATATAAAGAGGAGCATGCCCCGGAAGTGACTGCAATGAAGGCTGTAGGCCTGCCTCTCCAGGTGCAAGCACTCCATGCCATCAAGCCCTGAGGGGCTTAAAGCAGGTAATACAGGAGGGGAAAGCTGTGCCAAGCTGTTGCCTGCCAACTTGTCACCATATGTGCGATGCTGGCAGTGTCATTTAAATCTGAAGTTATTTTGCAGTGAATATCAGTGTTTGTAAGAGTCTTAGACTGAGGGACAATGCTCACTTTCAGTAGTGATTATGGCTAACATACTCACATTTTAACACAAAATTGGATGATATGAACAAGACCTATAAATTACTTTGTGAGCTCAGCTGCCAATACCACATGGGTTCCTGCACACTACAAAAAGACACGCTATCACAGTTTAGCATGCTATCAGACATTTATACCTGCAGCTCAAAAGGGAATATTCCACACTAAATAGATGCAACCTCAACAATAACAACAGTCAGGGTGTGTGCATGCGTGCGTACGTACCTGCGTGTGTGTGTGTGTATGTGTGAGGGACACCCACACACAGTGTGAACCGGCTCGGTCCTCATAGCGTGGGTTAACCTTTTCAGAACTAGACAAACAATATCACAATATGTGTTGTGAGGACCAGTCCCTGTAGAGTGTTTAGGTACTTTTAAGTGAGTGTATCGTAAAAGTAAAATCACTGTTAGATTTGTCTCGGTCCGCCTTATAACCTACCATCGAAGCACGTGTGGAGTTAGAATAGTAATCACACACTTCATTCGGGTCAATGGCCGGTCCTCATAATAATAGCTATGTTAAGGTGGGGGAGTGAGTGAGTGAGTGAGTGAGTGAGTGCGTGTGAGTGTGCATGTGTGTGTGGCATCTGTTATTCTTATCCCCTATTACATGCTTGTGTTTGCCAATTTGCTTAACCTGAGATGTGCTTGTGTTCTTCAGATCGGAATTGTGCTTCCTCTTTTTACATTCTCCCACAGTCCTACGAGTTGGGACCACCGCATTGAACTTATCAAGGATGTATTTTCACAAGGTAGGGGTCTTCGCCTGTGGGACGCTAGATGTGACAAAGAGATCTTTCTCATGTCTTGTCCCTCCTGTGTTCAGAATATCCACCAACTCCGCTAGCATACCTCCTGATTTGTACCTTCTTTGTTTCTCCCGCCTCTCTGTCCTGGCTATATTTGCTGAGTATTTTGGAAGTTCTGCACATCTTTGTTTCACTTTTTAAATGTTGGCACAGCACATTGACGTGTTGCATGGCACAGAGACAGCGCCACTTCCTTTAGGTGCTACATCATCCTGCAGCCTAGCTTAGTAAATATTGTGCTAAACAAGGAAAAGGGATTTGTCTATTGCATCGCTAAGATCCCTTCACTCTAAGTAGTGGGCATCAACTTTAGCAAATCTGGTTATAAGTCTTGTTTATACTATTGTAGATCCACAAGAAGAAGTCCCAAACCCTGGGCTGCGGCAGTAAGTCTTGCAGACACTTGGGAATCATGGCAGCTTTGAGAATCTGATACAAAAGGGGGGTGATGGACGGAGCGTTTGAGCCAATCAAACACTCGCCCCAAGTCAACTGATCTGGGTTTAATCCATCACCATTCTTTAGCTCACTCAGCCACCCCAGTTCAGACATGGCCGTATGCAAATCAGTCTGACCCTGTGCCTCATGGGACCAGTCCAGCCCGAACTGCCAAGCCATGTCTTCCCTGAACCGGAAACAAGCATCCTGGTACCGGTTTCGGATTCATAATCCTCATCAGCCAGGCTATCTTGAATCCAGTGGCCAAGTGAGCAAGGGACTCACGTCTGAGCATACCCTGCCAACTTAGGGCGAACAAAACGATACAAAAGGGGATGATGAACGGAGCGTTTGAGCCAACCAAACACTCACCCCAGTCAACTGATCTGGGTTTAATCCATCACCATTTTTTAGCTCACTCAGCCACCCCAGTTCAGACATGGCCGTATGCAAATCAGTCTGACCCTGTGCCTCATGGGAACAGTCCAGCCCGAACTGCCAAGCCATGTCTTCCCTGGACCGGAAACAAGCATCCTGGTCAGATAGCTTTCGGTCAGCCAGAGTTGCCTGTCATTAGGAACGCCAATAATGTTCTGCTCCTCAGTGTGGGCTCAAGCACTCTGACAATGCTGCGTGCCCAGGGGAAAAGTCCCTAGGGATGTGGACAGTGGCCAGAGCCTGGGTTCGCGTGTCAGTGCAACATCCTGTGATTCTGGGCAAATCACTATATGTATGAAGGCAATTTTGCGATCGCAAACGCCGACTTCAAATTGGTGGTAATTTGTGATTTCTTTGAAAAATTCACTTTTTTGCATTTGTCAAAGTGCCATGTGAACCACATACATGCCCTTATGGCATGTATGTGCACCACATCTGCACCCATGCTCATTTCAGGGGTGCAACACCGTGACACCTTGGCACCCTTGAAATTGCATTCTCAATTTGCGATTCTCTAATTGGGAATCGCAAATTGAGAATGTCTGCCCATTCATTCCTATGGGTCTCTTGCAACCCTGCCAAGTTTATCAGGACTACGCATGACTAGTTGCTAAAATCCAGTTGTTGTTCAATTTGTATTCTCGTAGTCTTGTACATCCCATCACAAAACCAAAAGTACAGGTTTCAAAATGCAATTAAAAAAACCTGAACTAGAGCACGTAATCCCACATTGCAGTAGAATAGACAGTAAGCTAGAGCTGGGTTAGCCACCAGAGGCTGGAGCTAGGCTCGATCCAGATGCCTGGCTCTGGCTCAGCTCGAGGTCCTCTTGGACTCTCGAGACCAAAAGGAGCCAAGCTTTTATGAGGCATGGCTTGCTACCCATGCTGTAATGTCTGCATCGGGAAAGAAAGACAAAACTTTAGTCTTCGATGTGAAACAGGAGAACGGGATACTAATCTAGTGGCTAAATTGAATAATTAAAAAAAGCAAAATACCTGATATCAATCTACATTTGACCAAGCTGTGTGATCCTAGGCAAATATGTTATTTTGCAGAGGCTCCTCTTTCTTCATTATTGCACATGAGAGTACCTTCTAATACTCAAGTTCAGTATGTGAGCTGTAGAAAAATCTCCTTTTTGTTTCATTCAATAGACTACTATGGTGCCCTATGTATAATAAGAATCAAGTGATGTGTAGGGTGCACATCACAACACACTTACCTTTTAGTACACTAATAGCATTGTCATCAAGTGGGGGAACATAAATGCTTCTAAGTATGTTTAATAGCAATCACTTTTATACAATTTATTTCAAAGAAGTGATATAATCAGATGTACTAAGGCAAAACGCTTAAAGAAATGCACTTTTTAGAAAAACATTTATCATATGTTTACATGTTGTTTCTTGTACAATTTACATGACAAACATTTTCAGAGCTCAGCTCGAGACTGGCATGGCTCTACCTTTTAAATTGTTGGCTTGCTCACCTCTAAGGGCAGATTTACAATCCCTTTGCGGCACTTTTGATGGGTCGCTGCTTCACTTTTTGTGACGCAGCACCGGCGTCAACCATGCGCCACGTTGCGGCCCATTTACAATGTGATGCATCTAGGGAGATCATGCATTGCAGCGTTGTGATTGGCTATGGGGCGCCTGGGTGCTTCCTGGTTCCCGGACTCCGGAGAAGTGAAGAGAAACGGCCGTCAGAAGAGGTAAGAGCTAAGTTTTATTTTTATCCTCCGCTACCCCCATTTCCCCACCTCTCCATCCTCATTCCCTGCCAGCCGCTACTGGAAATGGGAGAGTGTCACAGAGATTGTCTGCTGTAACATTAGTACTGCTGTGTTACAATATTACAAACACACGTCACTAGTCCTGAATAATATATGTACGCACATTTAGAATTTGGACGAGTGTGCCTGTGCACTGTCAGTGACCCGACCAAAGAGGGCATGAAAAAGCTCAAATAGAATCGGTCAGTCAGTCAAGCAGGCTTTATTCGACAATTGTCATAAAAGCAGAACAAATGTAATTCATTCTTAAAATTAGATAGAAATAAGAAATACATAAAAATCTGGATCAAAATTCAATTCATCTTATCTTTTAAAAAGAACTTAAGTTCATGACCAAAAATGATTATAATACATGCGAGTGAAGATACAATTCATCTCAGCTATTAAAAGGAATAAAATTCATAATCAAAGCAGTAATAATACATTATGTGCAGCAAATTATTACAGTACTCATGCAAATAACTTAACCCTTCATCACTTTGCTCATAATAATCCAAGACCATCCTAAAAATGTTGCCACTGCAATGTATACAAAAGGGATAGTGCTTGTACGAATGATTCTAATAGCTACTACTCCACTCCTAGTGCCCAATAATTTGCACATTGGGCGCAACCAAGCTCTACGGGGAGCGGGGTACGCAGAGCACCCAAACAGCACATGACCTATTGATTCCAGGGCCGCCGGACAGCATGGACATGAGGCGTTGCCACCACTTAACCACCTAGATGTGAAGGCTCTAATAGATAAACTGCCAATTCTCATTTGAAAATAGAGCTTTCTATCTAGTGGCTTTGTTATATTGTCCCAAAATGTCTCAAAAAGTGGCTCGTCCTTAAATTCCAGAAAAACCCCCATAAGTGAAAGAGGAGCAGTGGTTCTGAAAACTCTTAGAGATATCATATCCCAATATAGGCTTTTGAGTTCCTTTTTTGAAGGGAACACAGCATTAAGCGGGTCCTCCCATAGCTCAACCAGCCCCATCTCTTTGAGAATCCTACCAATTTCAGAGAGCCATTTGATTCGGTGGAAAGTATCACTTTTAATTATATCCAAGAGTCCTGTATTTTTAGTTTGGGGGTTGACCATAAACGCCTCCAATACAATACAGGTCGCAAATTAGCAATTACATCTATTGGTCTCATACCCAAGTCATAAAAAACAGGGCCCTTGGGGGTGCTCTGGGGTAGGTTAGCACATTTTCTTAAGAACCTATTTTCGGAACATACCAACTTATTAAGGTTCCCAAACCCCCAGATCTCTACGCCATAAAGTGCAGCGCTCACTGCCTTTGCGTTGTACACAGCGATGGCCGGAGCCACAGGTTTTGTCAAAGATTTTGCATGCTCTTTACTCAATGCGCCAGCCAATTGTTGATGCTTGAGAGTTGCCCAGCCTATCTGTTCATTCCACAGCAAGTCGTTTTGGATGATAACACCCAAATAGCTAAATGATTTAACTTGCTCCGGGGGTAAATTATTCATGGACACATTGCCCTTATATGATTTATGTTGATTAAAAGACAAGAACTTAGATTTTAAAACATTTACTCCCAGACCACGATTGGTGCAAAAATCTTCGAAAATACCCAGTACTTTTTGCAATCCACTAGGGGTCTTGGAGATAATGAGACAATCGTTGGCGAACATTAAAATCGGTACCTTCGCACCTGCTAGGGTCGGGGCATCAATATTTGCTTCAATCAGTGCATTGGCCACATTATTGATGTACAGGGAAAACAGGGTGCGGGTAAATATTTGGAAAGAGTCTGGCGGAGGAATTATAGCCCCTTGGTCAAATCCATCTATAACCAAGCACTACAAGAACATTATAGAAAAGTTTGAGAGTAAAAAAAAATCTTTCCTTTCTACAAAAATTGGTCAGGCGGCCAACAAAAGCAGAGAACTTTTCAATATTGTAAAATGTTTCTCGTCTCCTTCATCTATTAGTCGTCCTTTTGTTTCCACGAGTGACTGGACCAACCGTATGGCCTGCTTCTTCCATGAAAAAATTCTAAGCATCCAGGACTCTTCTGCTAGTCAGCCGTCAGAACATGAGGAATCCAGTGATCCACCCCCAGTTGCTGGATGTAACACGGATATCCATGTCTCGCAATTCCCTGAGATTGCCCTCGAACAATCCCTCACACTCATGAAAAATCTTAAGTCAGGTTCACCCTCCGACCCCTGTCCTGCAAAAGTACTGTCTTCCATGGCAGAAGTGATCAACCCGGTAGTTAACTTGATTTTAAACACTGCAATGTGGGAGGGACTTATTCCACTAATATGGAAACATGCCAAAATCCTCCCTCTTTTAAAGAAACCCACGGTAGACCCCCAAGGTCACTAGCAATTACAGGCCTATCTCCCTCCTGCCCTTTTTCTCCAAGGTTTTGGTGAAATACGTCAATGAAGTTACCACGAAATATGTGGAGGCCAATCATCTCCTGCACCTCAGCCAATCTGGCGTTAGAGCCAACTTCAGCACGGAAACTACCTTGTAAGAAATTGTTGAGACTATCAAAACCACGTTGGATAGAGGAGGTAATGCGGTCCTAGTGCTGTTAGACCTCTACGCTGCCTTCTATACCATTCCCCACAAGAGACTACTGCAAAGACTGAGGAGGGAGGGATCGGAGGCACGGTATTGAAATGGTTTACGTTCTTTTTAAGTAACCACTCTCAAACAATCTGGTCACCACCGTTCACCGCAGAACCCCCTCCCCCCCTTGAATGTCGGGGTTCCTCAGGGCTCCATTCTGAGCCCCACATTATTTAATTTGTACATGACACCCCTTGCCCTACTCGCTGAGAAGCATGGCGCTAAAATAGTGTTGTACGCGGACGACTCTCAACTGCTGTTCATGTGCGAGAAGGGTAGTGAATTCAATGGCACCAGGATAAACAACTGCCTCTTGGAGGTTTTCTCTTGGTTCAGTCACAACCACTTGAAGTGTAACTCTGATAAGTCAGAGAATTTTTTCTTCGGCTCTCGTCCATATGAAGCATGGCATACCTGGTGGCCGCAGGACATGTCCCCACCTTGTCTGATGTTACTATTGTGAAAAACCTGGGGGTTAATTTGGATGCCGCCCTTTCTATGAAGGCGCAAGTCCAATCAGTGGCAGGGGCCTGTTTTGGGACGCTGAAAATGCTGAAGAATCTTCTCCCCCTTCTTCCAGTTTCCCACAGGAAAACTATATTAACTCCTTGTATTTGGGACTGGGCCAGGGACAGACTGATTTGCATATAGCCAGGTTCTGAGCTGGGATGGTGCAGTGAGATAAATAACGGTGATGGATCAAGCCCTGATCTTTGGACTGGGTAAGAGTGGTCTGCTTAATTCAGACACTCTGTTCATCACCACCCCCTTTTCTGAATCGTTTTTGGCCACTATAGGTGTGGCAGGGTATACTCAGACATGAGTCCCTTTCTCACTGCACCATCAGGATTCAAGCAAGCCGGGCCGAAGAAGGCTGAAATGCCAGAAACCGGTCCCCGGTAGCTTGTCTCCTTTCTGGTGAAGAATTGGCTTGGTAGTTTAGTCTGCCCTGTTCCCATGATGCACTGGGCCAGGGACAGACTGATTTGCATATAGCCAGGTTCTGAGCTGGGATGGTGCAGTGAGATAAATAACGGTGATAGATCAAGCCCTGATCTTTGGACTGGGTAAGAGTGGTCTGCTTAATTCAGACACTCTGTTCATCACCACCCCCTTTTCTGAATCGTTTTTGGCCACTATAGGTGTGGCAGGGTATACTCAGACATGAGTCCCTTTCTCACTGCACCATCAGGATTCAAGCAAGCCGGGCCGAAGAAGGCTGAAATGCCAGAAACCGGTCCCCGGTAGCTTGTCTCCTTTCTGGTGAAGAATTGGCTTGGTAGTTTAGTCTGCCCTGTTCCCATGATGCACTGGGCCAGGGACAGACTGATTTGCATATAGCCAGGTTCTGAGCTGGGATGGTGCAGTGAGATAAATAACGGTGATGGATCAAGCCCTGATCTTTGGACTGGGTAAGAGTGGTCTGCTTAATTCAGACACTCTGTTCATCACCACCCCCTTTTCTGAATCGCCCTTTCTATGAAGGCGCAAGTCCAATCAGTGGCAGGGGCCTGTTTTGGGACGCTGAAAATGCTGAAGAATCTTCTCCCCCTTCTTCCAGTTTCCCACAGGAAAACTATATTAACTCCTTGTATTTGGGACTACCGGAGTACTTACTCGGCCGTCTATAGATGATCCAGAACATGGTGGCCAGGGCCATCTTTTTGACTAGACCTAGGACTCGTACGTCTCATCTTTTGTCCTCACTTCATTGGCTTCTGGTGCGGAAAAGAATCCATTTTAAATCTTTAGTCCTGGTTTTCAAAGCTTTTCATAAGATAGGTGTCCCCTACCTAAAGGAAAGATTTCAGCCTTATACTCTGCAGCGCACCTTGAGGTCCTCTACCCAGCGCCTGATCTCGACTCCGAAGGTCCTGCTCTTCCGGGTTGGGGGAAGATCTTTTCAAGCAGTAGCATCTCGACTTTGGAATAGCCTCCCTCCCCCACTGAGACAGATCCCGGACCTCCTGGCTTTTAGGCGGAATCTGAAAACATGGCTTTTCCAGCTCTAGGCCTATCAGATTCTATGGCGAGGGCGGATTTTCTGTCTACAGTTATTGTGGTCTTTTGTCTCAGTGCTGGGACACTCCTGGGAATAGCCGTGCGCTCTATAAATTCCAGATAACATAACATAACAAAGGCCACATTGACGGAGTTGCGTTGCTTTTGTGACATACTCCGCAATGTATCAGTACTGTGCCTACAGATAAGTCAGAAATACTGACGCATCTGTAACTCCTTGCAAACATGATGCGTCATACTGTAATTATGATGCATCCATCATGTTGCAATGAGGGCGCAGTGAAAACTGTTGCATCGCTGTTTTCATGCAGGGATGCAACCGTTTTAATAAATAAGTAAAATTTCACTGCCTACAACAATTTGCCATGGCAACAGATCCTTTGAAGGCATAGAGATCTCTGCCCAGCCAGGAGATCTCTAAATATGGCACTGTGACACTATGCATGTAGTGAAGATAGTAGTACTCACATGGGACCCAGCCGGAAGCCTATGTGAGGGTAGAGGTAGGCTGGCAAGTTTCAATTTGGCATAACTGGAAAGGTTACTTGTCTAGGATTTGGAAGGCACGTTAAGTGTATTCCAAGTGGGTGTGTTTGCTCGCTGACTCAGTAAGCTCCTTGAAACTTTGAAGAGCCACAGGGATTAGATTAGACACTATGGGAGGCTGTAAATCTTGTCAATAATTATTTTCTTCCAGTGTGGAGGTCTCGTTAGATTACCAGTACAAATGTGCCTGCATCTGGACAGCTACGGAGCAGGACAGTGTCTGCCTGTGTGCTTGGTACAATGATTGTACCCGGCTGGGTCCCACATGAGTAATACTTTCTTCACTGCACGCACTGTGTCACACTATATACACCAGGCTGCGCAAACTATCCTTCAAGTGTCCCCTCATTCTAAGATCCTGAAGAGACCGTATATTGCACACAGGGTCGAAACACCGTCGACAGTTTTCAAAAGCGAACCATTAAACACCAGCACTTTTCACTGTATAAACGCGGTTCATACAATATACACCTGCAAATGGTTGTTTTTTATGAAAAATAGGAAACCTTGTATATATGTCACAATATGTCACTAGTATTTTAGGTTCCGTTGTTTCACTGGGACACCACTCACTAAAGACTGGTGATTATTTAATTATCGCTTAAGTATATTTTTGTTTAAACTATATAAAGAATTGTTTTTGAAATACTAAATCCTATGTGTATTTGACTCCTTCTTTTTTAGACATCACAATAACCCCTTGCATTGCCATTGTGCGTTCATATATTGAGATTATTTCGCCATTAGTCCACAGGAGCCATTGTCTTTTGATAACAAACTCTAAGTGAGAGCCTAAGACTTCAGAACGAGTTTGGGTGGTTCTCTTTCAGATTTAATTTGCAGGCTTCTTTCTAGACACAACCTGGTAGTGGTGGTTTTCAAAGCAGGTAGCAATGGGGCTGGCTCAAAGAAAATGTATTCAAAACATGGGCACGATAAAGTGTGAGTTCTCTGCAGCTGGCTGTCATCAATTCTTCTGAAGCTATACAGAGACAAAATGGCAAACTCTGATTAAAAACATCTTCACTTTGAACACCAAAACCTGCAGTGACACCCCTACCATCAACCAAATGGCACTGCTCATGAAGAACTAATCAGAGGTATTTTGCTAACGTGGCCTTCATGGAATTTCTAAAGCCCTCTCACCAACCTCATCACTTCATTATCTGGGTCTCCACCATCCAGCCACAGGAATGCCGCCAATTATACACTTCGACTGTCTGAGGCTTCACTGTCCTTACCCTCCAGCTTGTGCCATGCTAAGACAGGGCTCCAAAAATGGTAGCCAGACTCACACAAGACACAGTGTCCTACTACCATACATGTATCACAAACATTGCACATACACGCTCATGACATGCACTCAGGATTCTCAAGGTTCTAGGTTTCACATAACAGGGATACTTTACACCTCAAGGGTCAGTAAACCACTCTCTCTCTCTCTTGGCAGTGAGAAAATAGAGCTGGTCACACCACAATTCACAAAATACGGTACGTTGTAGCCACCGCTTTCTATGATGCACCTGAGGCATAGACAGGAGTCCACTTCGCTCATGACGGTATGCTTCATAAGCCCTTGCATTACCAGAGAAAGGTCTAGGCTCACACTCTACAAGTAAGCTTACCAGTTTCACATGCAGTTGTGCACTCTGGGCAAAGGTGAACTTTTGTTCACCATGTAGTGGACATTCGCTTTCCATCAGTATGCATGGTTTTAGAGCACGAAAAGGTACTAGAGTGGAGCAAGGTATGCCTCATTCTGTATTCATATGAAATATAACATCCCTCGTTAATGCACATTCAAGGTAAAACAATGTGATTGCTTTGTGCAGGTGGTAAGGGTGGTCAAGAGTTTACTACTGAGTGATCTGCAAGTCACTGGTTTGACCCCCTAGGAAGGCCGACGTAGCCTTGCATCCTTTGAGAGCAGTAAATTAAGTACCATCAAACTGGGGAATGGCATCCCCAGGTATTAACAGTGATTAGAAATGGTAAAAGGGTGGTGTTAACTACTTCCCAACCAAATAGTACTAGTGTCACTGATCTCCAAAAATACATTTTTTCTTTACTGACGGCTTGCGGGGATTCAAAAGTGTATCTTCCGGTTGCACACAAATCATTTTTGAATGTTTTGAATGCAGCTCAGCTATGTTATTAGGATCAAACATTTAAAACAGATTAATTAAATGTATGCCTTGCTAGTTAGAAGAAGAAATTTGCAGCAGGCATGTAACCCACTGATCAACCAATCAGCACTGGAACTTTTGACCTCCAGACTGAACAATGCTGAAACCCACTGCGCTATCGTACTAGGATGTGAACATCTGATCTACACGTTAAAAGCATTCTTTTGAAGAAGGCACACTCACTCTCTGATATGTTATATTATTTCGATCTATAACCAGCATATTTACATAGATATCAGCAGCGGCAGATAGACTGGTCCACGAAATGGAGCTGGTATGATACCTAAGCAGTGAATGTTTCTACAGCGTTTAGCCAATGGTAATAAGTCACAGGTTTGAAGCTTCATGGAGCTAACCGAGGGGCATATTAACAAGGGTTTTATCGCCGCTTTTTTGGCTTTAAAAGCCAAAGAAGCGGAGATAAAAATATCGCCCTATCAACAACAGGGTGCTAACATGCAAAATCGCGTGTTAGCACCCTTTTTCGCTACGCTTCCCTTTGAATCTCTAATGAGATGCAAAGTGGACGTTCCAGAGCAAAATAATAGGAGAAATGTCGCTCAGCGACATTTCTCCTATTATCAAGCTTCACACTAACCCTGTTAGAGACAAAAAAAGCAGCTCTAACCACGGTTAACGCTGCTTTTTTACATCTGCTAATTTTCAGACTTAGCCATGTAATCCAATAGGAGGTGGATTACATGGCTAAATCCACCATGGGCTAAATCCACCATGGGCTATCAACAAGGATATCCATATCGCTGGATTTTTTATCGCCTAGGCGGTTAGCGTTGTTAATAACGTGATAACCAGGCGATATTATCCAGTGATAGGGGCGTTAACATTTTTTACGTTAAGTGCCCTTAGCGTTAATTTTCCCTGTTCTTTGTTAATATGCCCCCTAGTCTTTCATTCTTCTGGTGAGCTGGGTAATGATAGCTTCAGTTCACTGAATTGCAAAGCAGCAAGTCTGTGCCAATAAGTGGCCTGTAAAAACACAAGTAACAGTGTGTGTATACCCCTAGGTTTGAAAAAAAGAAAAATACCGCAAGGATGTGTCACTTTTATGTGGGTGGAGCTTAAACTCTGGATTCTGCCTGTAGCAAAGGTGGCCACCCTGCCTTCACCATGGAGCTGGATCGGAGCAGTCCTAGAGTGCTGGATGAATGTTTACTGTTACAGCGGCCAGGCCCCCCAGCTCCTCTGAGTCCTGCCTTCGCTAAAGAGGAAGGAATCCAGAGCCCATAGTAGGGACCCTACCACCAGCCCCTTGAGCCTTCCCAAAACCAGGGGTACAATGACAGTCCCGTCCTTACAGAGAGGTGGGGGTCCATCAATGCCGCAGTAAAGTAGGGCATTTTCGTCATTTTGATCATATTTGGGCCCTTCATAAGAGAATACTCTAACTCGCCATTCGCTCAAAATGCCTTAACGGGTCTTATTTGATAGAACTTGAAGGAATCTAACACTCAGTAATGTCAGGGTTTCAACCGGTGACCGCGGGTTATGGAGGAGGTGCTCTGGCCTCTTCTAGACTCCATTTCATCCCATTCTCACTCATCACAAATCATACACTCTGCTTCAGTGTAATCTCTCCTTCCAGTTACGTGAATTCTAATCCTCCTCTAGTCGATATAACAGACTCATATGTCCCCCGCTCAGATTAATGTCATATTTCCCTATAATAATTCACCGCTAATCCTTTTTTGGTTCCGGAGTAGCGTTCTACTCACTAAAAAGTGTTTTGACGCCTCGTCAGGGGGAATAATCGCTATATAAATGCAATTACAATAATACAATTACGACTGACTCTTACTAACTTAACCTATTACAAGACACTGGATGAAATTGTGAAGGTATTCTGTTTCCTGAGAGCACAAGGCTAGCCTGAGCCTCAATAACCAACAATATACAGCAGTAACTAATGGATTAACCACTAATTTAGGATTACAGAGCAGCGTGTTTCCTCCATAAAGCACTTCAACACCTCGTCAGGTTTAGCCAGCCCGGCCACGTGCCATCGCAGGTCAAACAAACGCATTTCCGTCATTTTCTCCCATCTGCGCAAGCGCAGGACATTATCATGCGAATGTGGCACGTGGGGGGATGCGCGTGACGAGGTGATTAATTAAACGTTGCACGTGTTGTACCTCACAGTAGCACCACCTGGCCCAGCTTTCCCTGCCGCATTAACAATTCCGCCGGGCCCGAGGTGATAAATGGTTCCAATGTCATGATAATAAACGGATGTTATGTGCCCAGATGTCCTGTGCATCACGCCTGCCCTTGACAGGACTTCAGTATAAGCTGAGGTTCATTTAAAAGTGAAGAGCCCCAGCAGAAAATTCTGCCACCAAAAGCGACAAGACTGCATTGAGACTATCTCGTAGGCTGACGCAAGCCAACCTACCATAAAAAGTGACATCCTAACTCGCGCTTTAAGTCAGACAGCTTGGTCGCTTCAGAAATGTGTTTTCCAGGTGGCTGCTGCAAGTCATCAACCAGTGCTGTGCACCTGCTGAAAACGACCTTCCCGTAAGAATCTCATTTAAAAAATTGAATTTCCCCTCACATCAATATGTTGTATTGTGCAGTATTGCCAACAACTAAACCACATTGTAATATGGAAACTGGCTATAACAGTATAATATTTTGTTTTAATACAGGGATTCATACTGGGCTTCTAACGTTTCTATGAGCCTTATATAACAGGTGTTACTATTATGAAATGTAATAGATCCCTGGTAGGTCTTTTCTCAAACTCTAAACCCACACGTCACTTTTTCCTTTATAAGGTCATTACATTTACATTGTTTATGCTGCGGCAACAAAGGTTTCCCGTTTTCATTATGATTTAGTTAGAAAAGGGACGTTTGTTGCACACCTAACAAAAGCGCTTCAGGAATGTTGCAACTCATAGATTACAGTGTGAAATAACATGAGTTATGTGGGAAATGTATCTAATTGCCAATGGCAGCTGGTAGGAAACGGTGGCTGGGGGGCAAAGAGAGCCGAGGGGGTAGAAAAGAAAAAAGAAAGAAAAAAAAGACGGAAATAAAACTTACCTGCAGGTCGCAATGCCAGCCGCTGCCTTTCTGTCGCAACAAGCACCAGGGCTCCCCTAAGCCAATCCCAATGCTGCAATGCAGCGCTGTGCTTGGTCTGAGCACTGTGGTTCGGTGCTCAGACAGGGACAGGGAGCCTTTGCATGCTCCGCCCCCAGGCTATAATGCAGCCTGTGGTGGAGAACATGCAAAGTCCACATGACTTTTGACCGAGCTAAGACAGCCGGCCAAACAGTCCTGCGCACGTAGAGTGTGCCTAACACTCCTCCCCCTGGCCCCTGCCATGGCCAGCCCCTCCACGCAGCTAGGAACAGAAAAATCTGGAATGTCACAGACCCTCATGTGCCCTCAGGTCACGTGTGTGTGGGGGAGGGTCCTGTAGTCAGGCCTGGCTCCAGGATTTGTTATTTGGTAGGGCTATCAAAAAGCATGGTAGGAGGGGACTGGGGGGCGTGACCAAGATGGGGTCGGAGTAGGACGTGTCTTCGAGTCCCTCCGGCGCCAAGGTCCTAACGGCATTGTAAAGCACCCTCCCTGGGCCGACGCTCACCTGGGGGACAGCTTGAGACGGCTTCGCGCTGCTGCGAGGGTCCGGTTGATGGATCTCCGGTCTCTCCCGGTGCCCAGAGCGAGGTGTTGGGTGTTGCGGCCTGTCCGCTGATCGGCTACCGTAGCTGCTCCTGGGCGAGGGGAGAAGCGGTGGGGACCTCTGCTCTGCTTTGCCGCCTGATCTCTTCCGCCCGTGCCTGGCAATGGATCCACGGCCGCTAGCTCTGAGCGGCGGAGAGCTGTGCGGGTGCCGTGACGGCCGCAGCTGAGGCGGCCCGCCTGACGAACCGGAGCTGCGGCCGAAAGTGAAAGGGCCCGGAGGTGGGAGTTGCCAGAACCTGGGGCTTTGAGGCCTGTGCGGGGCGGAGGCGGCGGGGCTGGACACTGCTGAAGCCCCCCCGCTGGATGTTGCCGCTTGAGCTCTGCTGAGTGCGGGGAGTGGGGCGGGAGATCGGACCCCCCCGGAGTGTCGGTCGTCTTGGGCTGCCCCTTGGAGACTACGAAACTGCGAATAGCCTGAGGCACAGCCACGCAGGTGGCCTGGCCCGCTTACAGGCCTGAGCGACCCGGCCCTCGGGGGCCCATCTGAGAAGGGTCCTTGTGCCACAGCTGAAGATGGTGGAGGTGACTTGGGTGCCTGGTGGTGCGCGGCCACTGGAGTTAAGGAGGCTGACGGAACTTGGATTAAATCTTGGCGAGGCACCATTGCAGACGCAGCTGGGAGGTGAGGCTCGCCGGAGAGTGAGGCAACAACGAGGCGAGGCTCGCCGGAGAGTGAGGCCACAACGAGAGGCCCAACGAAGCGTGAGTGTGGGGACTGGTTGGGACGGGGCCTAGCCACGAGCCCGTTCTTTTGCGCTACTCGTGCCTGGGGTTTTCCGGCTTGGTGGTGCCTCCCCCTTATAGGCCCGAGGTGCGGACTGCTGGAGAGTGTAGCGGCTGGGAGGTCCTGGATTACCTTTGGTGGCCCCCCTGCCCCCGGGGCTGGCTTCATACCGCCGCCTGTGTGGGCCACAACATCGCGGCCCGGGACCTGCGGGCGATGACCCGCGGCGGCCCCCCTGCCTCTCTTGCGGGCGGTAGCCACAGCCGCCTGGGTTGAACACTCTGGCTGAGGCAGCAACAGCGTCCCCACCTGGTCCCTGGGTGGGGTGGACCGCGTCTACCGACAGAGGACGTCGCTTGCGGGCGTAGGCCAGTGGAGTTCGCACTGCCCCCGGGCTGTTTGGAGTGATTCCCTGCCGCTGTGCTTGACGGTGCTCCACCCTGCTGGAGTGGCGTGCCCTGCCTGCATAAGGGGATTCTCAGCTGCTCCCCAGTCCGGATGCTCTTGCGGTCGCCTGGAACACAAGATCACACGCCACTCGGATGGTCCACTTTGGAATCTATCAGGTCGATTGGCTCTGCTGCGGCGGGGGTGCTTTGAGGGCTCCACGGTGCTACCCTGACGCTGAATATAGCGGCGCCCCGGGGCAGCTATAAGTGATTTGCACCAACGGCGAAGAGTCGGGTCTGAAGCTCTGCCTGGCATGGTGGGGAAGACGGAGATGGCGCAATGTCCACCAAACCCCGTAAGGGGAAGGATGCCCCACCGAGGGGAGCCCAGCAGACGACATCACCGGGTACCAGTGCCTCGCCCAAACAGAAGGACGATGATGCGCCCGCCACTAAGGCTTTCATGTTGGAACTTTTCTCTGCTATAAAGGAGGACATCTCGGAGCTCCGCTCCCAGCTCACCTCAGATCTTTGCAGGTGAGGAGGGATGTGGATGGCATTGGAGAGCGAGTGGCCACACTGGAGGACCATGACTTGGGACTAGCTGGCAAGGTGCACCAGCTCCAGCAGGACGTAATCCGGCTTACGGAGCAGAATTTAGACCTCCAGGCCCATGCGGAGGACTTGGAAAACAGGTCTCGCCGGAACAACATCCGCATCCGAGCCGTGCCCTGGGACGGGGAGGCTGGAGACTTGCGGGGCTATGTGGAAGCTCTCTTCCTGCAGATCCTGGGAGAAGAGGATCTCCACGAGATTCGTGTGGACAGGGTTCATAGAGATGGTCTGCCGAGAGGCGGGGGGCTCCACCCCCCGATATCCTGGTTTGCATCCACGACTTCCAGCTGAAGGAACGCATCCTTCGGAAAGCTCGTGAGATCTCCTCATTGCAATTTCGGGACCATCGTCCCCAGCTGTTCCAGGACCTGGCAGCCTCAACGCTTCAGAAGAGGCGTGAATTTCGGCCTGTGACGGCCTTTCTGCGCAATCAGAATGTGGCCTATTCCTGGGGCCATCCCTTTCGCCTTATCTTCAGATGGCAAAATAGATTGGTTCAAGTCAGATCCCTGCAGGATGCCAAGGCCCTCCTGGGCTTGGATGACGCTGCCCCTTCCCCGAGAGGTGGGGGCTCCCCGTTGAGACAGAGACGGCGCTCCCCGTCCTGGCAAAGAGCGGGATGGACGGCTGCATCGAGGAGGCCGGACCCCACAATCAGCCTGCAGGAGAGAGGTGCAGCAGTTGACTCGGTGGCGACAGTGACGGAGGCGTAGTGGCAGGATAGCTCCGGAGCGGCCTGAGCTCAGGGAGGAAGGTTGGTTGGCGTTGGAGGGACACCTCCCTTTCAGGTACCGTGGGTACTTATGTACTTTTGGGAAGACACCCCGGACCGGAGCTTTGGAGGGACGCTAATTGTTGCCACGACGCCCGCCCCCAGAGGGTTCCTACGGACGTCCACACCCGGGGATTGTCCATTCCTCTGTTCTTCATTGTGGGCTTATTTGTGAGACTCTTAGTTGCTTCATTTTCTTCTGTTGGTTTTCTGGCAGTGTTCCTGGGTCTGGGAGGGGGGAGGGAGCCTGGGGGAGAATAGGGGGCTGGGGGGACAGTGATGGTGGCCAAGGTATGTGGAGGTATATAGCCTCCAGTTTGTGGAATGATGTGTGTCTACGTTCTGACCGACCAAGATTGGGTTCTGGTGCGCTGAGGGTCCGCTGTGACGAGTCTGCTGCCTCGATGACTGTGTGGTCCTGGTGTCCTGGTGCGGGTGGGGGAGGAGAGGTAGGGTGGAATCAACAGATGCACGGGGTTGAATTGTGGGGAGGCGGGGAGCCGGGGGGAGGGGTGGGGAGGGAGCTGGGTTGTTGGACAGAGTACACTGACTTGGATCCTGCTCTGTGTAATGATTCTTACTATTGCGCACTATTGCAATTCGGGTGGTGGCGGGGTTGGAGGGAAGGGGTTGAGCCGATCGATGTATGCCTGCTGATGGAGAGGGAGGGGGGTCACTAATTTGTAATGCCGATCACTATAGGAACATGGAATGTGAAAGGTTTGAATTCCCCACAGAAACGCCAGAAAGTTTGGAAATATATAAATGATCATCAGTTGGATGTGGTGGGCCTTCAGGAGACCCATCTAGCGTGGAAGGACGAGTCCTGTCTCAAACATAAGCAGTTTCCCCTTATTTACAGATCCTCCGCCCCCACGAAGCATAGGGGAGTGGCCCTTCTCTTCCGCTCTGTCCTCCACTTCCAGCCCTTGGGTGTGCGTAGCGACAAGGAGGGCGCTGGCTCATGGTTAAAGGCCTGCTTCGTGGCAAACTATGCACGTTCTTGGTTTTGTATGCTCCGAATGTAGGCCAAAATGGTTATATTCATGACCTAATGCAGAGGGTGGAGGACTTTGTCGAGGGGGTTCTATTTTTAATAGGGGACTTTAATCTGGTTTGGGATAGGGAGTTGGATAGCTCTCACCAACAGAGGCCCGAAACTGGTCTGTTCTCCTCTGAGACGCAGCGACTGATCGGCGACATGGGGCTAGTGGACGGCTGGCGCTCTCTCCATCCCCACTCTCGGGATTTCACCTTCTTCTCCCATGTTCACCACTCTTATTCCCGCTTAGACCACATTTTTTTGAGTCAATCCCTTAGAGGAGACATCCGCGAAGCCAGAATCTTCCCGCTCTCGGTTTCGGACCACAGCTTGCTCGCTCTTTGCCTCCACTGGACGGCAGGGGGAGACGGCCAACGCAAGTGGTACTTTCCGGCCTTACCATACTATGTCCTCCTTTTGTGCGATAATGGTATCAGTTGTAGCCTTCTGTGAAACTAAAGTGTCCTCCAGATTAGAAATCCGTTCCTCAGACTCCCCAATTCTGCCTGCAATATCCGAGCAGGTTTTGGCGACTCTATGGATTGTGTTCTGTACTCTACGACAAGCCCCCTGGGTGCGGACATTCTCCTGACGAGACTCCTCCCGATGCGCCATCATCGTTTGATAAATAAATGCAAGGGTTATCTAGCCTGGTGGTAGCTCAGTTTGATCCGTTAATGCTAGAGGACTTTTCCCTAATGTAGAACCAGCTAGACCAAGTCTCCTTAAGAAAGGGCTGTCCTAAAAAGATAAACCAGGTAGCCCAGAGGCCTCTCTCGGATCCTGCTGGGTTTTTAACTCGTTGACTTTACGGGCTGTGCGCGAACCACTGGCTGAGATCTCGTCATTAAGAGTTTTGTGCAGTCGCCAGTCCCCTATATCACTGCCATCATCGGTCCACTCTCCATCATCATCATCGACTGAAGAGCCCGTGTGTTCAGATAATGAATAGAATTTGTCGCCCCCTTCAGATTCTTTAAGGGATTCAGAGCCTGCAGCGCTACCGGTAATACCTTTGTTGGGACCAGCAGATTTATGTAGGGCAATGAGATCAGCTGACGGCCGGAGTATTGAGTTAGGCGCAGCAGCTGCGTGTTGTACTACATCTCCCAGAATCCTGTTCGACAGCAAACTTCAAATTGGTTGAGGAGCTTTGATTATAGAATTTGCTGACTGGTCGGGCTCCAACAAACATATAGCAGGGTCCCCCAGTCTACCAGCAAAGAGTAATACAGGAAACACATCCATAGGTCCTGAAGCAGTCGATGAAACTAATGAGACCTCAGTTCTATTAGAAGCGTGCAAGGGGGTCTGGAGTTGCTGCTTATTGCTCACATTGCTGGCTGAGGCATTAGCTTTAGAAACAAAATTTTTAAACAGTGCTGGCAAGGTCTGCTGTTTCTTACTTTCATTAGCGGGCGGACCAACATCAGACGCTGCGCCTCCAGGTGCATCTCCTACTCCTACTCGCGCTGCATGCGCCGGATGAAGCTTCTTGCTGGACTCAGCCGAATCTCCTGCACTATTCGTTCGGGCAGCTACTGCTGCTAAATGCGCCTTGACAGCTGAGCTTTTCCCCACGACCTTACGGGCCATCACGCCGTCGGGAGATGCGAGTTGAGAAAAATTGTGCAAGGAGTAGATACAGCGTGGAAGTGCCGGTAAGAAAAACACCGGGACATGCCAGACTCTAATCGCGCTGTGAAACACAGCGCTCGAAGCACACAGAGAGGCCCTCAGCATTTAGAGGGCTTTGAATCGCTTAATCCAAAGTTAAAAACGGAAGGTTAGTGCACAGAACCACCGGCTCTGAAGGGAGAGTTGTCCAGGCGTGATAGACCAGCTCACTCGAGCCGAGCTCTCGGCCGCCATCTTGCCCCGCCTCTGACAGGTCTTTCATGCATGTTTTGACACTGTTGTACCAACAGAAAGAGCAGCAGCTCTCATCCTGAATGTCCAGCTGAGCTGAGAGGAGTGATAAGTGCCTATTCAGGTTGACCTATCTATCTAAGTTGTCTACTGTGCAGCTCTTGACAGTTATTTCTTACCTCATTAATAAGGGCTAAGTACCAGCTGGCCAGCTGCAGGAGACCTAAAGCAAATTAGACTCCAGGAGGTTCAGGCAGGGTAAATGTAACTTTCTAAAAGTTACTTGTCCTTAATACTTATTAAACAAGCATTGGAAATGCAATAGGTCTCGCAATAGATAAGTTTGAGCTTTTGGTGTGTAAAATGTGAATGTTTGTAATATTTGTTTATGTTTTTGAGAAGATTAAAGTAATATTTTTTGTAATACAAATGGCAATAGTTCTAAATTTAGTAAATGTTACATCTATAGCATTAGTAAAGGTACATGTTTTGTTTTTCCCTGTCTTCTATGTATTTTTCTGACAAATTACAATGTTTTATCAAGAACATAATTGAAAATATTTAACTTTTTTTATGTATTTTTTTAATAAATTTAGATACATTGACAGAAATGTTTTGATGCATTTGTAGTTGAATTGTTTAACAGATTGATGCTGTGGTGACGCAGAGTGATGTTGTTTTTGCGCCAAGTGATGCAGTGGCGTTCAGTGTTGCTGTTGTAGCGCATAGTGATGTTGTTGTGCCCCTGAGTGATGCTGTGGTGGTGCTGAGTGATGCTATGGTGATTGAATAGATAGAGTGAGTGAGATAGATAGATAGAGGGAGTGTGAATCATAGAGGGAGGGCGATAGAGGGTGAGCAATAGAGGGAGGGCGATAGAGGGAGGGCGATAGAGGGAGGGAGATAGAGGGAGGGAGTGGGATAGATGGAGGGAGGGGGATTAAGTGATGGAGGGCGGTAGAGTGATGTTGTGCGATAGAGTGATGTAGGGCGATAGAGTGAGGGAGTACGATAGAGTGAGGGAGGGCGATAGAGTGTGTGAGGGCAGTAGAGGGATTTAGGGCGGTAGAGTGATGAAGGGCGGTAGAGTGATGGAGGCCGATAGAGTGAGGGAGGGCGATAGAGTGATTGAGGGCGATAGAGTGTGTAGCGCGATAGAGTGATTGAGGGCGGTACAGTGAGTGAGGGCAGCAGAGTGAGTGAGGGCGTTAGAGTGAGGGCGGTAGAATGATGGCCGTAGAGTGAGGGTGGTAGAGTGAGGGCGGATGAGTGAGGGCGGTTGAGTGAGGGCAGTAGCGTGTTAGGGTGAGGGCGGTAGAGTGGTAGAGTGAGGGCGATAGATAGAGTGAGGGTGATAGATAGAGTGAGGGCGATAGAGTGAGGGCGATAGATAGAGTAAGGGCGATAAATAGAGTGAGGGCGATAGGGCGATAAATAGAGTGAGGGCGATAGGGCGATAGATAGAGTGAGGGCGATAGATAGAGTGAGTGCGATAGATAGAGTGAGGGCGATAGATAGAGTGAGGGCGATAGATAGAATGAGGGCGATAGATAGATAGTGTGAGGGCAATAGATAGATAGAGTGAGGGGAATAGATAGATAGAGTGAGGGCGACAGATGTGTGTGTTTGTGTGCGTGTGTGGTTGTGTGTGTGGTTGTGTGTGTAGTTGTGTGAGTGGTTGTATGTGTGAGTGGTTGTATGTGTGAGTGGTTGTATGTGTGAGTGGTTGTATGTGTAAGTGGTTGTATGCGTGTATGGTGGGGTTGTGTGTGGGGTTGTGTGTGTGGGGGTGTTTGGGGTTGTGTGTGTGGGGTTGTGTGTGTGGGGTTGTGTGTGTGTAGTTGTGTGTGTAGTTGTGTGTATAGTTGTGTGTGTAGTTGTGTGTGTAGTTGTGTGTGTGGTTGTGTGTGTGGTTGTGTGTGTGGTTGGGTGTGTGGTTGGGTGTGGTTGTGTGTGTGTGTGGTTTTGTGTGGTTGTGTGTGAGATTGTGTGTGTGGTGTGGTTGTGTGTGTGGTTGTGTGTGTGGTTGTGTGTGGTTGTGTGTGTGTGTGGTTGTGTGTGCTTGTGTGTGAGATTGTGTGTGTGGTGTGGTTGTGTGTGTGTGGTTGGGTGTGGTTGGGTGTGTGGTTGTGTGTGGTTGTATGTGTGGTTGTGTGTGTGGTTGTGGTTGGGTGTGTGGTTGTGTGTGTGGTTGTGTGTGTGGTTGTGTGTGGGTTTGGGTGTGTGGTTGGGTGTGGGATTGGGTGTGGTTGGGTGTGAGATTGTGTGTGTGGTGTGATTGTGTGTGTTTGTGTGGTTGTGTGTGTGGTTGTATATGTGTGTGTGTGTGTGAGCGGTTAGAGAAGGATGTATGTGGAAGAGATCAGCAGATCAGCACAGCAGAAGAGAACATGGAGTTAAAGAAGGAGGCGGGTGGAAGAGAGCAGCAGATCAGCACAGGAGAAGAGAACAGGGAGTTAGAGAAGGAGGCGGTGGAAGGGAACAGCAGATCAGCACGGGAGAAGAGAACAGGGAGTTGGAGAAGGGGGCGGGTGGAAGAGAGCTGCAGATCAGTATGGGAGAACAGACAAGGGAGTTAAAGAAGGAGGCGGGTGGAAGAGAGCAGCAGATCAGCACAGGAGAAGAGAAGAGAAAAAGGAGTTAGAGAAGGAGGCGGTGGAGTTGTAGGGTGGAGTTGGAAGGTGGATTTGGATTTGGAGGGTGGAGTTGGAGGGTGTATTTGGATTTGGAGTGTGGAGTTGTAGTTGGAGGGTGGAGTTGTATTTGGAGGGTGGAGTTGGATTTGGAGGGTGCAGTTGGATTTGGAGGGTGGAGTTGGATTTGGAGGGTGGATTTGGAGGGTGGAGTTGGATGGTGGAGTTGGATGGTGGAGTTGGCGGGTGGATGAAGGGCCAGAAATATTGGCACACCCTAGCACAATAACAGCACCATTTAATTAAATACTCATAGGGAAGGCAGTAGGCGCAAAGACAGGAGAAGTTCACTAGGGACAAAGGAGTGGAAGGAAGAACGAAAACATTACATTTCCTTTTAGTAACAACATATGAGTCCGTGGTGGAAAAGAGAGAGTCTGTTTGTGAAATCCCTCGCCAGCCCAAACACATAAGCACTATCTATGGATCTTTTATTGCTGTCTGTCTGATGAGGGCGGAGGGGCCAATGCGGGCAAGCTTAGTGTGATGTTTTGGAGTGAAAAGCTCTGGCATTGTGCGGAGGTTGGGCGGGGGAAGCTCTGGCATTGTGGAGGAGAATATCTTCTGGAAGTTAAAGTAAATAGATTTATTTGAGTCAGTCATGACATTTTAGAACTGGAGAAAGTCGTGTTACAGATATTAATACAATTGAAGAAAGCTGTGTTACAAAATTAATAGCCTCTAATGCGCGCAAGATGACTAGAATGTGCAAACAGCTTGAATTACAGAGAACTGTTTATTTTTTCTGCTGTAGTAATCTGCATACTTTAAAAATAAACTGTGCGCGAAGGAGCAGAGACAGCGTGAAAGCGTTTACAAAAGAGTTTAAAGATTACAAGAAAAGTGAGGAAGTGTTAGCATAAATTACTAAAGCAATATTCATTGGTGAAAAGATCAAAACAATGCATCTACGGTGTAATTGATGTCTCATATGGAAGTAAACTGTCAGCCTGATTGATTTGCGAAAGATTAGATGAGCAGCGCATAGCTAATTATTATTCTGCCGGCTGTTCAAAAGTAAACAAAGCGCGATGCTTCTGAAGAGCCCATAGGGCTTGGACAGAGTTGGTCATTCGTGAGACAGCTTGATTCTTCAAATGAGCCGGTAATATTGGGGAAGAGTCAGTGACTTGGTCAAGAGGGTGTTTCAAAGGGCTGGTAGGGCTGGTAGGGCTGGGACAGAGTCGGTAACTCGTGAGACAATTTGGTGCTCCTGAAGGGCTGGTAATATTCGGGCAGAGTGAGTGACATGGGCAGAATAAGGCTGGGACAGAGTCAGTCACTTGTGAGATAGTCTGATACTTCTGGGGAACCCAACGGGGTAAAGCAGCCAGCCTCAGAGGCCTTATGCTGACATCTTTGCTAGCACAGTTAAAGGCAGAGGAAACTGACGACATAGCATTGGGAGCAGCAGCCTTTGATGTGCCGGCCGGCCATGCAGTGAATAATTAGGGGAGGAGAAATGCCATCTGTTGCTTTGCGCTCGGCCTCAGGCCGGCATTTCTCCGCCCCTAATTATTCACTGCATGGCCGGCCGGCACATCAAAGGCTGCTGCTCCCCATGCGGCTCGGGCGCGTCCACGCTGGAAAATAGTCAGAAGGAAATAGGAGATGACAATATGAGCTATCAGCATTATAAAGGGTTATCTTTTCTTTTGATTTATTTATAAATTTTTAAAGAAATGTAGTATTTCTGGATTGGTTCTTAATGCGGCGAGGCTCATTTATAAACCCCACGTGATAAGGCAACACCGACCCTTGAAGAAGTAAGCTTGTCAAGGGCGGGGAGAGGATAATGGGGGCTCGGCACAGTTAATTTGCTGATGAGGGACACTGGCCGAAAGATTGGAATCCTAATGTAGGCCAGACACAGGTTGACTGCTGTTACTGGATAACGGCTTAATGAGTAAAGTTTGGGTGAATTACTCTCGTGACTGGGGAGTAAGGCATGACTAGTATGAATGAAGCCACAATTCAGTGCACATAGATGAACAAGCACATTGAGATGAAGTTATTTGCACGGCCTGGCGGCCGTGAAGCCTTTGAAGCTCTCGAGAAAAGCCAGAAACACCAGGGGGGCGGAGATTGCCTTCAAGAATGCGAGTCATGGTGTGGTGTCTACATGGGCTGAGGAGAGTAGAAATGCAAGTCACGGCCTGCGGACGTGAAAGGTGAAGGGAAGAGCAAGTCTGTGTATTAAATGAAAGAGTAGCCCGCAAGTAATGTGAATTACAAAGAGGGCGAGTGGGTAGTTTGGACCCAAAGCACTTTAAGGCGAAAAATCTCAAGGAGCTGAAATTTAAACAAGTTGCGATGCGTGGGCAGAGAGAAGGCAGGCGCTGGAGAGGGAAGGGGTGGGCAACTCGAGCGACCATATGGAGAGGGAGGGGGGTGGGCTGCCTGCTGGGAGAAGCTTGTGTAAGGGAGGCTGGGCTGGCTGGGCTGCCTTTGATGATGGAATGCGAGCTTGTGCACGAGGAGCTTGTGGTCACGTGATTCTTGTGAACTGTTGAAAATCTGCTTTTGGAGAGCCTTTTGAGAGCCTTGGGTTTAAGTAGTGGTTAAGCTGCATTAGACTCGCATATTCATTTCTTGCGGAATGGAATAGGCGAGACCTAAAAACCAACTTCGAAATTAAATTGGATTTTTACTATCTATTAAAAATAGTGATTTCAATATTTCCCTTACAGGTCCCAAGAGAGTAGGCAGGACATCAGTAGCACATGTTGCCGGTGCTGTCATTGAATTTTTGCCATTGTTTTTCTTTATATAATAGGCATTTGCACTGCTCCTTCCCATTCCGTATCTGTGCTGAATTAGCGAAACTTGACAAGTCTTTTAATTAACGAAGAGTCAAAACTTTGTAATTATCAGTGAATTTGTTTCTTTATATTGTGCCATAATTAGGGCCACAGGAATTATATGATTCTGCGTCTGCAGCTATTCTGCATAATTATGTATTAGCCACATTTGTCACATAATCCATTATCTGCTGCATAATTTTACCATAATCAAAATATTGTTTCTAGATGAAACGGATCTAAAGTTACTAAAACGCAGCAACATATGATGCTGCACAGTGGAAGGTCCTTCCCAAATGTAGACTAGTCACCTTTCAGTTTCCTATTGCTGTATTTGCGTATTAAAGTGGTACTTAAGAGGTATAACCTTTTTCAGGACAGTGTTAATGTATAAAAATAGTAAAGTAATACTATCTCAAAATGTGTGTTATTTGGCTTTTTTTGCCACATAATTCAGTCGAATCCTAGCCATAAGTTAGGGATAACATCACAGCAGAAAGAAAATATAACAATACAATACTAAAATATATATCCTGATTGTAAGCCCATGTCACTTACCCTTCTCACAATGGCAAAATCCCTCACGCTGTTTTTGCCATAAAATGGTTTCATCACTTAATTACTGTGTGACGGGAACTTGCGGTCTCAATATAGTTGGAGGAAGGGGGGGGTCCTCAGGTACCATTCTGTTTATGCATGTGCAATAATAGCAGCCATTCCCCATGACCAAAAACCTGTCCCTATGCACTTAAAGTACTCCAAGGTATTGATGTTACAGAATGAAAGTTGAACAATGTTTTCAGTTCAGTTCAGTTTAAACTTTATTTTGGTTTAAAAAAAAACATAAAAGTTAGACAACACATACAATTTGGTAGGTGACAATAACACATTATAAAAGAACACATAGACCTGATATGCTTTGAAAACCCTGGTTACAACAATTAATTTACTATTAAAATGCAAAAGCGTCATAATTTTTAAAGCCATAAAAACAGACCATATATAAAATCTTGATATATATTGGCTACATAGTTCTTGGAAAGATATAAAAAGATTAGATCACCTAAAAATAAATTCACAAAGGTGATAAAAAAGTATTGTATACTAAAAGAAGATCTGAAGCATGAGTAGTTACATAGATCTCACGTTTTTCCATCTTCTCACCCACACCCATCCCAAGAATTTAGCAGTTCCAACCACTATCGGGCCTTTTACAGAAGTTTTTAAAATTCTGAATGCCTCACGGCTGGATCTGGTACCCGGTGAGCAGACATAATATCGAGTTTTTTTATTTCGACTAGACATAATATCGAGTGTATAATATCGACCAGACATAATATCGACTAGACATAATATAGACTACAAAAATATCGACTTGAAAAATGTAATATCGACTAGAATAGCAATAATATCGAATCAAAAATATAGAATGGACATAATATCGACTAAACTGATACACAACTAACTTAGGGGTCTATTTTGTAGAAATCCAGATAGTGATTCTATAATCTTGACACCATGTCAAATGTACATGAGAGCAAGCCAAATAAAACTAACAAACCATATCACCAAAATGTGAGACACCAGTAAACGTAAGTCACCCCTATTTTAGGATTCCCATCAAAAGTCTTGTATGTATCAATATTCTCATTTGGTAATCCTTATCGGGTATTGTGTCTCTTGATCATTGAGACCACTGGCATACCCTGATACTGAGTTCGGGGTAGCGACCCACAATCACTAGGTACTACCACATGATGTTGATCAGATGGGAAAGTGCAGTGCAAAAATAAAATAAGTGGTGGTTAAAAAAGGATAGGGAACTTAACAAAAACCAATTTTAATAGACGTTAGCCCCTTCCCTATTAAAAACAAGAACAGTGTAACATAGTCATCGCAGTCCACACAAATAGCTGCGAAGAGACCAACATGTTTCAGCCAAACCGGGAGATTCCCCAGGCTTTCGTCAGGGTCTCTGTTCTTTATATATGCTACTGCTTGTAAGTGAATAAAGTGTGAAAAAATTATACAAAAAAACACACTAGTGAATAACCAGTAAAGGATATATTATTCCTTCATCTGTGTCAAACTCCTCTCATCTTCACCTGTTGCCTTAGTACTATCTGTTGGGAACAAACGTACAAGTGAATCACAATCACGAAGGTTCTGATACTAGATTGAGGCACATCATTGAGTCTTGCGCTAATAATATTGTCCCATACATGCTTCCTGGGCTGCCCTTGCTCGCGAGTGAAAGACTTCGCCAGCCATATCGAAAGCGGCACTAGGAACTACAAAAGCATCTGCCATGACATCATTTTGTAGTCCCCGTTCAGGCAATCTCGCGAGATCTCGCGCCTGTGCCTCATTCGGCAGTATAAACAATCTGAATGCAGACTGTGGCACATATTCAACTCCCTTTGTCACGAATTCATCCCTTATTTCAGCGTAAACGAGGAGACACAATGCTAGTGACTAAAAAAGTGTTCCCAACACTTCGAGATAGCCCCTCCTTCAATGGCTCCGATTGGTTGGCTTTTTTTGACCAGACTAGTGAAATGGAAGCAACTAAGTGAACTCTGTGCCTCCCCCTGACTCAGTCACAGTCTGAGACAACGACGGACAGGTAGGAACACAGACTCATTTTTTCCTTTTTTCCATTTTTTCCAATTTCTGGATATTAGGCTGTTTGTCAGCCTGCTCACTACCTTTTAACTTTTGGCTAACGCCACTATAATGTTAGCAGAGACTTAGTTCATAGCTAGATATGGAAGGGCCAGGAGGTCTAAAAGGAACCTGCGGGTAGATGCTAGTTTACTCCATGAATAGAAGACATTATGACTTCATGTTTTATACATGATCAGAGTAGATCAATGCTCGATCCCTCTGTCTTTGGTAATTTAGAAGTCGGTTTCTATTTTTGTAGAGCGGGGTCTCATACATCCTGAGCCAGGTCCAGGAAGAGGTGAGGTCCACTCCCCGGACAACCTGGGTGAGTAATGTATTTGTGTATGTTGTGAGATAATGATGTATCTCTTCTAACAGACCGTGATAGCTGATTGTGATTCACTTGCACGTTTGTTCCCAACAGATAGTACTAAGGCAACAGGTGCCGATGAGAGGAGTTTGACACAGATGAAGGAATAATATATCCTTTACTGGTTATTCACTAGTGTGTTTTTTTGTATAATTTTTTCACACTTTATTCACTTACAAGCAGTAGCATATATAAAGAACAGAGACCCTGACGAAAGCCTGGGGAATCTCCCGGTTTGGCTGAAACATGTTGGTCTCTTCGCAGCTATTTATGTGGACTGCGATGACTATGTTACACTGTTCTTGTTTTTAATAAGGAAGGGGCTAACGTCTATTAAAATTGGTTTTTGTTAAGTTCCCTATCCTTTTTTAACCACCACTTATTTTATTTTTGCACTGCACTTTCCCATCTGATCAACATCATGTGGTAGTACCTAGTGATTGTGGGTCGCTACCCCGAACTCAGTATCAGGGTATGCCAGTGGTCTCAATGATCAAGAGACACAATACCCGATAAGGATTACCAAATGAGAATATTGATACATACAAGACTTTTGATGGGAATCCTAAAATAGGGGTGACTTACGTTTACTGGTGCCTCACCTTTTGGTGATATGGTTTGTTAGTTTTATTTGGCTTGCTCTCATGTACATTTGACATGGTGTCAAGATTATAGAATCACTATCTGGATTTCTACAAAATAGACCCCTAACTTAGTTGTGTATCAGTTTAGTTTCAGTGGGGGATAATACTTAGGCTTGGTCTCTAAACATCCCTCTAGCCCTGCAATAGTGTTTGGTTTTTTTCATAATATCGACTAGACAGAATATAGACAACAAAAATATTGATTTTAAAGAAAGTTAATATTAATGTTTAATTTTTGTGTAATATAATTCTGTACCGGGTTGTGGGTTTATAGGGGAATAGGGTGGGAAGTAATTTAAATACAATTAATTAAATATGTTTTTTATACAATTGTTATTTATTTAAATATAATTGTTAATTAATTGGTAATTAATTAAAATATAATTTGTAATTAATTTTAATTGATTAATGGATAAATAATTTATTTTTAGTCTTTTAGTTTCTGTAGCGGGTTGTGGGTTTATAGGGGAATAGGGTGGGAATTAATTAAATATGTAATTTAATTAATTGGTATTTATTATAAAATAATGATTAATTAATTATTAATTGGTAATTAATTAAAATATAATTGGTAATTAATTATAATTGATTAATAAATGTTTTAACTAATTTATTTTCTGTAGCGGGTAGTGGGTTTATAGTGTATTAGGGTGGGAAGTTATTTAATAATAATTAAATAAATGTTATTCATTTTATTGGTATTTTTTTAATTAATTGTTAATTAATTATTAATTGGTAATTAATTAAAATATAAATGTTAATTAATTACAATTGATTAATTGATAAATATTTTAATTATAGTAATTTATTTTCTGTAGTGGGTTGTGGGTTTATAGGGGATTAGGGTGGGAAGTAATTTAATAATAATTAATTAAATAGGTTATTTAATTTATTGGTATTTATTTAGAATTAATAGTTAATTAATTATTAATTGGTAAATAATTACAATATAATTGGTAAATACATTTAAATGATTAATTAATAAATATGTTAAATGAATTAATTTAATTTCTGTAGTGGGTTGTGTGTTTATAGAGGAATAGTTTTGGAAGTAATTTAATTTTAAGTTATTACATTGTTTATATAAATATATTGATTTTAATTAATAAAATATTTGTAAATTTTAAAATAATTGATTGTTAATAGGTAAATTATTAGTATTAGTAGGTAATTTATATAATTTATTAAAAATTATTTCTCAATTTAATAGATTATGTAATATATTTTACTCATTTCTTAAATAATTAAATTATTTTGTCATAGATTTTAATATTTATGTTATTTATATTTATATACCAAGTATTTACTTTCCTTAATGTTGTACTCACTGGAGTTGGAATAGTAATTTTAACCTCTACGCCAGGGTTCTTCAAACTGTGGGGCGCGCCCCCCTGGTGGGGCGCGGCACCGTCCCAGGGGGGGCGCGCGCTCCACTCCGATCTTCCCTTTGTCCCCGTTCCTTTGTATGGGTCAGTGCTTCCCAAACTGTGCGCCGCGGCACCCCGGTGCGCCACGATGAGAAGCCCGGGGCGCCGCGCCGCCATTCACCATTGTGGGAAATTTGAGCTGCAGAAACTTGCAGAGGGGGGCTGGGGGTTGAAATGGCACTTCAAAAATGGTTTGGCCAAATAGTTTGGCCCAAGAGCGCACTGCCCTACGTGCGTACATACGCACGCGGCTATGTGCGATTCGATGCATAGTCTTCCCATTACTCTGCTCAGCTCGGAGCGTTTCAGTAGCGTTGTTCCTGCCCGCCTCCCCGTGCCGTGCCTCACCTCGTTGAACCCTCTTCAGAAAGAACTCGGTAAGTAAGGGCTTGTAAGCCTTGTTGTGCCGTGCCCTCGATGCACACTTTCACTTTGAATGCCAAGTTTAGAATTCGACTCGCGAAATCTCCGAGCCACCAGCCCATCCTTTGCCTTGCAGGCATTAAAGGCCCACGGGTATGAAACCGTTTGCAAAGTTGTAAACCAAGACCCATCTGTGTTAGTTTTCTCGGTTTAATTTATGACTAAAATAAAACACTGACTGTGCGCGTCATCCTAAAAATATACGCACTTCGGCGGCCCTGCTATCTGTTTACCACCCCTACACTGGCGCGCCTGCTCCTTCGATGCAGGGGCCTTTTATTTGTGTGTTTCCTCAAACACAAAAACATAAGGCCCCTGCATCGGAGAAGCAGTCCCGGCTGCAGTGTGTGGCTCTCTGGGAGGATGGGTGGGCAGAGCGCTGTGTGAACTCACACTTGTAAAGCAAAGGAGGGGGGGGGGAGAGCCATGGAATAAAACATTGAGTGACCCCCGACTCTGCACCCCGCCGCTTCAGGCAGGACACTTGGATGGTCCACTGCACCTGAGCACACTGTCAGATTAGTTTCTGGGGGGCTGTATTATATCTGCAACCGGAAGATATTTGAAAGGGCATCTAGGGACATTTGTGTGCATTCATTATATTTGGTGCCGTCTCCTCGGGCGTTACTCAAACAATTCTGAAGTGCCTTTCAGGCATTAAGTGGGAGTGTTTTTCCTTAGTTAGGCGCTGTCACCCTGCAACACAATCAATTTCTCACAAGCTGCCAGTAAAAATGTTAAAATGTTTAAATGAGGGAATTTATAACCGCTTTAATCTGTCTCCAGTTTACACTTAATGAGCCCTTCATTGTCTTTACTTTGCATAGATGCATACATTTAGTACATGGATGAATGATTGGTAGAGTGGATGGGCAGGTGTGTGCATGGATGGGTGAGGAGAGGAGCATGGAGATGGATGGGTCAGAGACTGCATGCATGAGTGGGGGGAGTGTGGAGAGCGGGAGGGATGGATGGGTGGGTGGATGGATGAGTGGGGGGTTGAGTGGGTGGACGGATGAGTGACTGGGTGGATGGATGAGTGGGTGGGGGATGGCTGGATGGGTGAGAGGGTGGGTGGTTGGATGGATGAGTGAGTGGATGGATGGATGGGTGGAGGAGTGGATGGATGGGTGCAAGAGTGGATGGATGAATGGAGGAGTGGATGGATGAGTGGGAGGATAGCTTGGGTGAAGGGGTGAGTGGTTGGATGGATGAGTGGGTGGGTGGATGGATGGGTGAAAGAGTGGATGGATTGGTGAGGGGATGGATTGGGTGAAAGAATGGATGGATGATGGATGGATGGGTGAGGGGTGGATGGAGGGATGGATGAGTGAGATGATGGATGGAGGGATGGATGGTGGATGGGTTTGCAAGTGGTTGTAGTGGTGTGGATGTGGATGGGGCACAGATGGAGGGACGGAATGAATGGTGGGGGAGTTGGTGGATGACAAGGTGTACATTATGGATGGGGAGGGTTGTGATGACTTCCTTTGCCTTGGAGGATTGTGTTTTGAGCTGTGTGGTACGCCTCTGTCGTTTCGCCACACCCACTCACAGGCCTGTAGTTTGCTAGGCACTCTTGTTGTGTTGAGCATTGTTTGCCGGATATGGCCCGTGGTGTGCGCGTTGCAGTCGATCATGTGGTGTGCCGGATTCCCGAGGTTTCGGTCGGGTGGTGGGGGGGGCCCAACATCTGGGGGAATTCAGCTGGGGGGGCTCAACCTGGAAAAGTTTGAATACCTCTGCTCTACGCTATCCAACGCTTTTCCTTCTGTTGCACTCACTGGAGTTGGAATAGTAATTTTAACCCCTACGCTATCCAACGCTTTCCCTACTGTTACACTCTCTGGAGTTAGAATAGTAATTTTAACCTCTACGCTATCCAAAGCTCTCCCTACTGTTACACTCTCTGGAGTTAGAATAGTAATTTTTACCCTTACGCTATCCAATGCTTATACTACTGTTTCACTCACTGGAGTTGGAATAGTAATTTAAACCCCTACGCTATCCAACGCTTTCCCTACTGTTGCACTCACTGGAGTTGGAATAGTAATTTAAACCCCTACGCTATCCAATGCTTACCCTACTGTTACACTCTCTGGAGTTGGAATAGTAATTTAAACACCTACGCTATCCAACGTTTTCCCTACTGTTGCACTCACTGGAGTTGGAATAGTAATTTAAACCCCTACGCTATCCAATGTTTTCCCTACTGTTACACTCTCTGGAGTTGGAATAGTAAATTTCCCCCCACGCTATCCAACGCTTACTCTACTGTTACACTCTATGGAGTTGGGAAAGTAATTTTTACCCTTACGCTATCCAACGCTTACCCTACTGTTACACTCACTGGAGTTGGAATAGTAATTTTTACCCCTACGCTATCCAATGCTTACCCTACTGTTGCACTCACTGGAGTTGGAATAGTAATTTAAACCCCTACGCTATCCAATGCTTTCCCTACTGTTGCACTCACTGGAGTTGGAATAATAATTTTTACCCCTACGCTATCCAATGCTTTCCCTACTGTTGCACTCACTGGAGTTGGAATAGTAATTTTAACCCCTAAGATATCCAAAGCTTTCCCTACTGTTACACTCTCTGGAGTTGGAATAGTAATTTAAACCCCTACGCTATCCAACGTTTTCCCTACTGTTGCACTCACTGGAGTTGGAATAGTAATTTAAACCCCTACGCTATCCAATGTTTTCCCTACTGTTACACTCTCTGGAGTTGGAATAGTAAATTTCCCCCCTACGCTATCCAACTCTTACTCTACTGTTACACTCTCTGGAGTTGGAATAGTAATTTTTACCCTTACGCTATCCAACGCTTACCCTACTGTTGCACTCACTGGAGTTGGAATAGTAATTTAAACCCCTACGCTATCCAACGCTTTCCCTACTGTTGCACTCTCTGGAGTTGGAATAGTAATTTTTACCCCTACGCTATCCAACGCTTTCCCTACTGTTGGACTCACTGGAGTTGGAATAGTAATTTTAACCCCTACGCTATCCAAAGCTTTCCGTACTGTTACACTCTCTGTACTTGGAATAGTAATTTTTACCCCTACGCTATCCAATGCTTATACTACTGTTACACTCACTGGAGTTGGAATAGTAATTTTTACCCCTACGCTATCCAATGATTACCCTACTGTTGCACTCACTGGAGTTGGAATAGTAATTTAAACCCCTACGCTATCCAACGCTTTCCCTACTGTTGCATTCACTGGAGTTGGAATAGTAATTTTTACCCCTACGCTATCCAACGCTCACCCTACTGTTGCACTCACTGGAGTTGGAATAGTAATTTAAACCCCTACGCTATCCAACGCTTTCCCTACTGTTACACTCTCTGGAGTTGGAATAGTAATTTTTACCCTTACGCTATCCAATGCTTACCCTACTCTTGCACTCACTGGAGTAGTTACAGTACATTTAACCCTCTTGCTAAGGTACGGTAAAAATATTGTATATGTTTTGTTAATAATATGTATATATATATATATATATATATGTGTGTTAAAAAAATGTTAAAGTTACATTGATTATTTCTTAATTTTTCGTTTATTTAAGTATTTTAAATATGTTTATATTAATTTAATTTAATGTTATATTACTTTTAGGTTACTTTTAACATATTTAAAAAAATCGATATTTTGACATTCTATATTTTTTACACTCGATATTTTGGAGTCGATATTTTTGTACTTACCTGTTTGAAGATAAGAAGTCGATATTCTGTCAGTTGATATTTTAACCTCGATATTTTGGCATCTCGATATTATGTCAATCGATGTTCTGTCAGTGATCCCTGGTACCCATATTGACCCAAATGCGTTTAAGCCATATACGTCTGGGTGTGGTGTATGCATGACAGACAAAAAAGACATGGGTCACTGTCTCATTAACATCGGGACAAAAGGGACAAACACTAGACTTTACTGTACATCATTTAGAGGTGAAAGAGTGTAGAGGCAGGGAACCTACCCTAAACTGGTGGAATAATTTCCTGTCCCTGGTAGATGTAATAAGATCCCTGTAACACTCCAGCTTAGTTTCGTGTTTTATCTCTAAAAAAGCCTTTGTCAGAGATCCATGTAAACATGATGAGAACTGTTTCATGCTGACCTGGTTCCAATAAGCTGCCTTCAGCTCTGTCTTGCTGGGAAAAACACTACCCATTGGAGAAGCCCACAAGTGTTCCAAACCTATTTCCAGTAATAGATGTTTTAGTGCACAAAACCACATAATTTTATGATTAATGTCAAGATCCCTCACCTCTACGACTGCCTGGGCATAATGGGCAAGTTCGGGGGTAACCCAGATCCGCCTCCAATAGGCTAGAAGCCTATATCTGGCCACATCCCTGATCGGTTGACAACCCAGGTCCAGAAGCAGAGGAACTGTGGGAGTGGATTGGGGGAGACCAATGAGGAACCTCAGGAATTTGTTCTGGCCCATCACTAGATTTTCCATGTTGGCATAACCCCACAGCTCAACCCCATATAAAATTGATGCACCAATTTTGATGTTATATAACTGGAGAACTGGGGCTATTGGTTTGGTATATGAGCGTTTGTGTTCCCTGAGCAAAAATCCTGAGAGTTGGGCATGTTTTGCTGTAAGACAATCTAATTGGGCCTTCCAGTTTAGTTTCCTGTCAATAAGGACCCCCAAGTAAGAAAATGTCTCAGTTTGTTCGAGTGACCCATCTCTCATTTTAACTTCTCCGATGACTTTTTTTGTGTTGTGCAGAACCATGTACTTAGTTTTATCAACATTTACAGTTAGATCGTGGTCTGCACAAAATTCTTCGAATCTAGTTAGGGCACGTTGAAGACCTTGCCTAGTTTTCGACAGTATGAGGGTGACGTCAGCGAACATTAAAAGGGGGGTCCTATTTCCAGCTAAACATGGGGCATCTGTGGGATAATCTTTATAGTAGTTTACAACCCCATTAATGTAGATGGAGAAGAGAGTTGGTGCGAGAACGCATCCCTGGCGCACTCCCTTCTCCACTGGGAACTTCCCAGTCGTCCGACCTGCCGGGTCCCACCTAACCTGGGCATAGTTACCAGTGTGTAGTTTGACCACGAGAGCTAAAAGCTCTAGCGGTAATCCCAGTTTCAAGAGTGTAGACCACAGCTTTGGGCGCGAAACCAAATCGAACGCTGACTTTAAGTCAACTAAGGCAGCATAAATGGTCCCTTTCCCCAGAGTGACTGTTCGCCAATATATTAAAAAACATTTTAAAACCTGGTCCACAGTACTAATTTATTGCCCGAACCCCGCTTGAAGGTTAGAAAGGATGTTTGAGTCCTCCATCCATTCCTGGATTCTGCCTAATACCACCCTGGCAACAACTTTCTGGATACAATCAATCAGGCTTATAGGCCTATAGTTGCCAGGGTTAGAACGATCTCCTTTTTTAAAGATGGGTATGATAACCGCACCTGACCAGGTACTAGGCAGGGATGCACCTTGGGCAATAAAATTCAATAACAATTGAATATATTGAGCCCAAGAAGCAACATCTTGTAAAAAAACGTTGGCGGGGATACAATCGAGCCCCGGAGCTCTACCTCTTGGGGCCTTTAGGAGAGCAATTTCCACTTCCTGTTTGGTCAATGATATTGCAGGGACAGAGATAGGCATCTCAAAGCTATCTGTCACTGCTGGACTGGCTGCAAAATGGGCACCAAAGTGATCTATCCATAAATCAGGTGCCACGTTATTATTGGGAATAATGCACTGATCCCTGTTCCCCCACTTCACTAGGTGCCAGAACGCAGTCATGTATCTATCTGTACAGGATTTTAGCAGGTCCCTCCAATGGGCTTCGTCCCAGTCCCTCTTAGCCTGAGATTGAGCGAGCTTGTAGGCCTTCCTTTTCTCACGTGTCGTATCACTGTCCTTATTTATTATGGCAGAAGCTAATGATTTGTAGGCTAGACGACAAGCAGAGTTGTACCAAACAGCAGCTTTCTGGGCAATTATAGTTGGGGTTAATTTGGTTCTAACGATAAAAAAAACTTTTAAGACTATTAAAAAAGTTTTCGTGGACCTGTATGACAGTATTTCCAGGAGACTCTGAAGTTTATCATCCTGAAAAATAGCTATGGCTTCAGTTAACATGTCGCTCATCTGGCTCCATTGGTCTGCCGTAGTTGACACTAAAGACCACTTGAGCCGACGAGTGTCATTTGCTATTGATACCTCAGGAACATCTACATGTAGTTCCCGTATTAATCCAATATTGCAGTTTTCACCTGCATAAGAAGGAGTAGTGATCACTTTTGGGACGTATAAGTACCTTCATGTCTATCATGAATGCCCAGAGCTCCTTGGACAAAAGAAAATAGTCTATACGACTTTTGCGCGAACCAGAAACATAAGTGGGCAACCCCTTTTTTTCCGATATGGAACGGCCATTTGCCGCTCTCAGTCCAAGTTCCAAACATAAAACTTTAAGTTGGAGAGCAGCGCCGGACCAACTCTTGATTGGCTCAAGGTCAAGAGGGGGATTGACCACTCATCGTCCTCCTCTGCCGTTAAGAACATGTCATGAAAGTCCAGGGGTTCAAAGGTGCAGTTCAGGTCACCGGACATTAAAATGTGAATTCCACCTCCGTGGTTGGTTTAAAAAATCATCAAGGGACGCTATAGTGTTAGTGGCTTTCCTACATTGCAGGCCTCTGGAATAGACATTGATTAGGAGAAAGTCGGGAAAATTTCCCTTGCTAACCCTAATAATAAGAATATCCAGGGAATCAATAAATATCTCATCCAACCTGCAATTTAGACTTTGCCTGACCAATGTTGTTAATCCTCCTTTGGGTCGCCCCGTTCTCCCTGTACTGCTTTTTTGTGAAAGTTAATGTAAACAGGGCGTATAACTTGGTCAACCGCCCATGTCTCTTGAAAAGACACAATATCAAACTCTTCGATAAAGGTGGACCATTCGCTTGAAACTGTCTTATTTACCAGTCCCGCAGTGTTCCATGAACCAATCCTTATACCTACTGGTTGTATCGAAATTTTAGTGGTACTTTCGCCGGGGCAACGATTACTCCTAAACTGGGCGAGGTCCCCCACGTGTAAGGTATTGTTCTCAATGTGGGATGTACCACATTCTTTTACTTCATATACAATGGGCTTATCTTGTTTTCTACTCTGTGCTGGGCAATCAATACCAATAGTTAGGGATTGGTCATACAAGGGACATATCGATATCGGAGAGCCCTTGGTCACCAAAGCTGCAGATGAAGATATCACACCATTCGAAGGCTCCCCCGTCTGGGGAGAGAACACCCCTGTGCACAACCAGGAGGACCGTAGTCTTATTCCATATACAAAATTGATCAAAAGTCTAGATTAACCATCTCGAGGTTTTATTCAAAACAATGTGAAATTTTCAAGTATTCCAATCCGGGAATAATAATGAAATCAAAAACGTGTCTCTGCATTAGTCTAATTGCGACATTGTAATCCTCAAACATCCCGATGCATTTCGGGCAGGTGCCCTTTGTCAAGGGATTACTCTACAAAGCAAATGGAAAATAACCAAAATCAGTCTGACATCCTGTAAACATTAGCAAAGATCAATACAAAGTTTGACGTTTAAAAGTAAAGTGCAGTCGAAGCGATGCAAGAAAAAAGAGTGCCAAGGAGGGTAGTACTGATTAACAACAAGGCGGTGCGTGCAAGTCCGCAGGTTCCCTAAAAGTATGTGTGTCTCATGAAAGGAATGGATTCCCAAGGTAAGTGAATGCGAAGTATATAGAAAAGTTAACCGACCGTGAGGAAGAGACCAAAAACGGTGCAAATTCGAGTGAAAGGAACAGGCTAACCCACGAAGTGCAATCCAGTGAAAGTATGAAAAGGTCTCCCGTGGAGTACTTACATGCGAGAGTTTACGATATAGCCCGCGGCATACCAGCGGAGAAGTTGTACGAGTGAAGTATGATCTTACAGAGATTTAACCAGTAAGTGTGAACATCAAGGAAGGACTATGGTATAAGACCGAGTGGGGTAAGAAGAAGAGGTGAGGTTTCAGTGCCGCCATGTTGGAGTGTGAAATACCAAAGGTGATATAAACGAGGATATGAGAATATAAGAATAAAAGTGATGCCCTTGTGATCATGGACACCACCTTCTACGAACAACAAATAGATATACATATCAATGACACCAACACCTATGACCTTTTACCAGGGGACCCGACCACCGAGTTCACACAAGATTTGACACATATCATTAAGACAGCATTCGAAAATGGTACCATCAACGACAAAACACGCAGATTTTTGACACCATCGAATCCTAAACCTCCTGTACTATATATGCTTCCCAAAATGCATAAGCACCCTACACACCCGCCCTTTCGACCCATTGTGTCGACTAGAGGCAGCCTACATGAGAATGTAGGCAAATTCTTGGATAGATATCTCCAACCATTTGTACTTGCAACCAAGTCACATGTTAGAGACACTACAGACTTTTTGTTGAAAATTGAACCCATCATGAATGAACTGAAAAATTCTCAACTCATCATGTGTACGGTGGACGTTTGTTCACTTTACACCTCCATCCCTCATGATGGAGGTATCGAAGCCATCGAAAATGTACTTACCTCATCCGATCTGGATGCAGACTTCAAAGTATTTCTCATGCAATTGACCATGTTCACTTTGTACCACAGTTACTTTACTGTACAAGACAAATGGATATTACAGCTAAATGGTACAGCTATGGGAAATTCGGCAGCTCCTTGTTATGCCAACATTTACATGAAACATTTTGAGGAGTCCCACATTCTCTGCCAAGATAGCTGGCAGGAACATGGTAGATTATATCTACGCTTCATTGACAACATTTCCTTCTATGGGAAGGCACCACAGAGACTTTAAACTCCTTTCTAAACACTTGGAATAACTTCAACCAGAGAATTCAGTTCACATGGGAACACAGCGATAAACAAGTGCATTATCTAGATGTGGAAATTCACAGATGTCCAGGAGACTGGTCCACTACTATATACCGTAAACCTACGGACAGAAATTCCACTCTTCATTACAGAAGTTTTCACCGCACTGGTCTTAAGAACAACTTACCCTACGCCCAACTTCTTCGGGTCAAACGCATTGTTTCCAAAGAAGAGGAATGCAAAAAGGAAATGAGACACACTCTTGAACGATTGAAAGCACGAGGATACCCGACCCCGATACTGGATGTAGCTATTGAAAGAAGTGACAAGAGTTGCAGGACTGCTTTATTGCAACCCAAAACTAAGGAACAATCAGACCGTATGGTTGTAGTATCCAAATACTCAAAAACATCCAATCGTTTTCAAGCCATCATTCGTAAACACTGGTCTATCTTATCATTAGAACCTGACTTCAAGGGTCTATTCAAACAACCACCCATCTTTGCATTCACAAGAGGCAGGAACTTAAAAGAGATCTTATGTAAACCAGGTGAACATGATGTACAGAATGTGTATAAAGGACTAAAACCCTGTTACAATTGCTCTAATTGTAATAACTGTATTCCTGGCAACGTCATCTGTCACCCTATGAAAGGACATCAGATCAAGCTTAAGGTGAACGCCACATGCAACTCTAGCAATGTCATTTACCTTTTGAAGTGTCCCTGTGGCAAATGTTATGTCGGACATACCGAAAGAAAGATCCGAGTCAGGATCTTAGAACATAAAAGCAATATCCGTACGAACAACCTCAAATCTACTATAGCCATCCACTTCATGGAGTTCAGACACACTGTGGCTCAACTCAAATTTCAAGTTTTGGAACAAGTTCAAGTCACCCATAACAACAAGAATACCCTGCTTAAACGAGAAAACTTCTGGATCCGTTTCTTGTCCACGATGGTGCCCAACGGGCTCAATGACCGCATTGAATTTTTATGTTACTTGTAATATTTATCATTGCTGATCATACACGACTGTTTTTCAATCACTTTTATTCTTATATTCTCATATCCTCGTTTATATCACCTTTGGTATTTCACACTCCAACATGGCGGCACTGAAACCTCACCTCTTCTTCTTACCCCACTCGGTCTTATACCATAGTCCTTCCTTGATGTTCACACTTACTGGTTAAATCTCTGTAAGATCATACTTCACTCGTACAACTTCTCCGCTGGTATGCCGCGGGCTATATCGTAAACTCTCGCATGTAAGTACTCCACGGGAGACCTTTTCATACTTTCACTGGATTGCACTTCGTGGGTTAGCCTGTTCCTTTCACTCGAATTTGCACCGTTTTTGGTCTCTTCCTCACAGTCGGTTAACTTTTCTATATACTTCGCATTCACTTACCTTGGGAATCCATTCCTTTCATGAGACACACATACTTTTAGGGAACCTGCGGACTTGCACGCACCGCCTTGTCGTTAATCAGTACTACCCTCATTGGCACTCTTTTTTCTTGCATCGCTTCGACTGCACTTTACTTTTAAACGTCAAACTTTGTATTGATCTTTGCTAATGTTTACAGGATGTCAGACTGATTTTGGTTATTTTCCATTTGCTTTGTAGAGTAATCCCTTGACAAAGGGCACCTGCCCGAAATGCATCGGGATGTTTGAGGATTACAATGTCGCAATTAGACTAATGCAGAGACACGTTTTTGATTTCCTTATTATTCCCGGATTGGAATACTTGAAAATTTCACATTGTTTTGAATAAAACCTCGAGATGGTTAATCTAGACTTTTGATCAATTTTGTATATGGAATAAGACTACGGTCCTCCTGGTTGTGCACAGGGGTGTTCTCTCCCCAGACGGGGGAGCCTTCGAATTTCTCCATTGACCTTTACACTGCCTGGCCAGACAGTGTTCTATACTCCAGTCGCACACCACAGCCCTTTACAACCCTCAACATTTGATTAAATCGCTGTGCGAGCTCCCACTTACTTCTAGATATCACACCATTCCCTGCTGGTATGCCCAGTAAATCTATGTTGTCCAAGCCAGAGAGTAGACTAAAAGAATTGTGGGTGGGTACATTATAATCATAGGGACCCGGGCCTGTGTGGGTAGCCCATTGACCACCCACAGCCGGGAGCAGTGGAGAATTTTTCCTATAGAAAAAGCCCAGAGGTAGGACACTTATGTCTGTCTCACTAAGGTGCCTATACCCAGCCCTGTCAAGGATCGACTTCACTATGTGAGGAGAACCAAAGGTCAACACTACACAATCGCCTCTGCATGCTTTAGGTGACCTGCCAATCCAAGGTACCCTGCTTACCATTTTAAACTCCCTAAATAGATGACCACCTAACCCAGTTTTGCTGTTGAGACGAAACAGTGTTATATTTCTCAACGATGCCCAGTGTTCTTCCTTGTCTGCTGATAGACCGGAACATTCGTCAGTATCACAGTGTAGGGTGTGGCTTCAGGCAATAGATTTAGTCTATTGGAACAGCCATACCCCCCCTGGCACTGCCATTAGATGTTTCCACTATTCTCACTCCTGGGCGCGCTACACTGGGTATACTGAATGGATGGAGAGAATGCTCTTTAGGAGGGGGTGGCACACCTGGTATTTGGCCAGAGGCAGGAACAGTACCTTGAGAGTTAGTTGCACATGAAACAGTGTTTCTGGAGGCGTTGGGGCCCTTAGTTGGATGTATAAACGGGGTAGGTTTAGGAGTAAATAGGCCTTGCTCAATTTTATCCAGTCTCTGTTCAATTTTGGACAACTGCATCAGTATCGGAGTGAGTAAAGTTGATAGTTTGTCTTCAATTTGTGCCAATGTGGGAGCAACTATGTCACTTGGCAGCCCACAGGCCTTCCCAGTGTTCACAGGTTCGTTCACTGTGGATGCTCCTGTGTTACCCTGCGGTTTTCCCCACCCCGCTCCCCTAGTTCTTGCCACCTTGTTGGCCTGGCCTGGTGGGAAGTATGCGGCAACACTCCCGCTTTCCTTTTTTTTTGACAAGGAGGTGGGAGCTGGAGCCTTACTCTTTCCTTTTACTTGGGATAGGTGTTGGTTGCAAGTAAGAATTTTAACAGGGGGAGACAGGGAGGGAGAGGACATGCTATCTGGATATGGAAGGATATCTAGCGACTCTGTGGGAGACATGACATTCGGATGTTGCAGGGGTTCTATGGCTGTGTTACCATTTGACAAGGTACCCGCTAGGGGTACTTCAGATGGTAGACAGCGTGGTTCCATAGACAGTCTCCTTTCTACAAGTGTTATTTCGTGATTTATAGCTGTTGCAGCCCTCGTCAGATAAGCGTCTAGTGTACCAACAACACTTAAACCTCCCACCCCCTTGTGGCTGTCTTTACTCATGATTGGAAAAAAAACAGGGATAACAACCAATAACTTGACAGTGAACCAGTGAAGCAGTAGTTGTACTGGCACTTTAAAGTCACTAACCGTAGAGGGAGGCAGTGTTCGATGGTAATTCAAAGATTGGTGGCCCAGCCCAGCCTCCGCCGGGCTTTGACGGGCGCGGACGGGCCCGCCCTTGGCCCGGGCTTCGCCAGCGCGTGTCCCGCGGTGCGATAGCCCCCTCGCGTTTTTGAGCACCTCCTGGTGCACGTGACCCTGGGTGGAGCTAGCGCGCAGGACTCTGGGAAATGTAGTCCCCACGCGCCAGCAACAACAATGGCGGCTCTCGGCGGTGCTCATGGGTGGTCTCGAGCGCGGCGGCCCCCTCAGGACTTCAGGGTCTCCTCCGGGCTGGCAGCAGGTAAGTCCGGGCTCGCGCAATTACCAGGGTTGTGGCAGGTTAGTAAGAGGCTCCCGCGATGCGGTAGCCCGCTCGCGTTTTTGAGCACCTCCTGGTGCACGTGACCCTGGGTGGAGCTAGCGTGCGGGACTCTGGGAAATGTTGTCCCCACGCGCCAGCAACAACAATGGCGTTTCTCGGCGGCGCTCACGGGTTGTCTCGAGCGCAGCGGCCCCCTCAGGACTTCAGGGTCTCCTCCGGGCTGGCAGCAGGTAAGTACGGGCTGGCGCAATTACCAGGGTTGTGGCAGGTTAGTAAGAGGCTGTTTTCATTGCGAGCAGTGGCGTAACGAAACTCGAGGGGGCCCCCCTGCAAAGTACATCGAGGGGGGACTGGGGGGGCACTCCAGACTCACTCAGGAGCTTTCAGGCCCATACTGTGCTGAAGGGGCCCCCTGGAGCTCAGGCCCCCGTGCACTGCCGGTGCTGCTTGGACCTTTGTTACGCCACTGATTGCGAGCCTGTGTGATTTTTTTCATCCAGAAAAAGAACGGACGGTTTACTGCTTGTGAATTGGCTTTGGCTGGGCCAGAGGGCTATCATGGGAGGGCCTGGCCTACCTGGCACACCCGCTGGAACCGGGCCTGCATGTATTCCAGTGCAGCAGGGTGGCAGCGCCAGCCAGTGTGTCCTCACCAGCCAGGATTCCTCAGAGGAAAAGTGACTTCACTGACCTGGAGAGAAAGACCAGAGCCTTCCAGGAGCATTGCAAGCCCCTCGCAGCTACAACCACAGGCTGATACTGCTAACAAGCACTAGCAACGCCAACAGGTCTGGATTGTTTTTGACGTGTTAATTTTAGTGTGATACAACTGGATGCCTCAAAAGAAAATTCACTGAGATGCGCCTAAATACTGGCTATTGCTTTGGTGCTCTCGTAAAAAGGGTTCACTCAAAGTGTCACACATTTAGCAATAGGATGCCACTTATATGTACACTGAAACCATAGAATTGTCATCACGCATAAGCAATCGGAAAACGTGTCAGCTACATTACAAACATGCAAATAGACCCAAATTCACGTGGCCGCCTCACGATTTTTTAAGGCAAAAAAGGCTTATTTTGGCTTTATTTTGGCTATCTCCTGTCTCCTGTCTGAAATCGCCTCTCCTTCAATTAGAACTCAAAGGCGGAAATACGTTCATCCGATTCTTTTTTTAATCTCCCACTTTCCTCTTCTAAAATGTTGCCAAGTATGGCATTACAGCACGCTCGTGATTGACGTTAACAGACAAGACAGATGGGAAACAATGCGCAGTTGAGTCTTAAAACACGCTCAGGTTCCCTCGTAATCCCTGCGCCGGCTTTGCGGGGGTTAATAGCCACTGTGCCTAGGCACGAAGATGTGGCCTTGCCGTGCCTCCGAGCTAATGGCGGGGTAGATGTCAATCAATATAGCTCAATTTCTCTGGACCAGCAAATAACATTCATTATTAATGGAACAGTGGCGGCGGAGGAGCTTTGCTGTACAGGCCCGAGGAGGCAAACCGAGCCGAGCAGCCAGAAGTGCCCCTCGGCCCCGGCTGAGCTCCGCTTACAAGCTCTCGTTTCAGACAGCCCTGCTCGGAGGGTGCATGTCTGGCCCTGCAGGTGTAGGCGCGCGCGGGTCAAGTGTTGCGGCGCCATGTTTTGGCGTCATTGTTCCCGGGAGTACAAGTCTTGTAGGTCTGGCTGCTTACAGCGCTCGACACCTTATGCGTGTGTCTTTAAACGGGGAAAAAAACATATATATATATATATATAAAATATTTCGCCAGACCTCTTTATTGTTCCGCCTCCTCCAACCCCATCCGATGACTCTTTTTTCCCTTGTCTCTAAAAGGAATGATAACAATACAGCGCTGGATTGACTGTTAACTTAAACGGCACATTTTTCAATTTGTTTAATTTCTAGGCGCTGATAATAAATTCAAATTCCCAAGGCCCAACATAATAGTACTAACTGTGTCAACATTAGAAGAATGAGTTGGCAGCATAAGGATTTGACCCTGTCACCTCCAGTTTGCAGGTGCTTGTTTCTATTCCATGCACAAATCGACTGTGCCACCTTGCCAGCTTAGGGTCCACCGTCTTCAAGGTTCGTTGACGTACACACTGTTTCTGGTACTAGGTCTCCTGAACTTTGCTTACAAGAGTTAATTCTCTGAGCCACCATCAGTTCTTAAAAGCAGATGCCGAGATGGGTCTCTATCGGGCTCTCCATTTTTGCCCTCAGCCTCAGGGTGAATTTCTTTTTTTAACCCTTTGCTCATGACGACACCACGCGGTTGTGAGTCATTGGCGGCGTGTGCTCGTGATGGCGTGGTGCCGTCATGCTTCTGCTGCTCCGCCCGCACGTGACGAATTTCCCGCCTGTGCGGGCAAATGAATGAGCGGGCAGAGTCATGACGGCACCACACCGTCATGAGCACACGCCACCCGTGACTCATGACGGCGTGGTGCCGTCAAAAGCACCGAAGAGCTTCGCTCGCCCCCTAGCCCCCTGCGCCGCGTCGGAATTCGCGCCACGGCGAAGGGGTTAACACTGCAGGAATACCACCCTTCACTGCCGTTGATGTAACTTCAGAGGCTCGCTTTAGTTCTTTCAGTCTCATCATATCAGAACGGAAGCCTTTTCAAAGATGTATACAACGAAGCCTTAGTTCTTGCCTATTTAACATATGCAACTAAGGACCACTGACAAAGCCAATAGTCCTGGCTTGTTGTAGTTGTAATGTTACTTGTTCTATTATATGTCTGGCTGAAATGACAGATGCAGCAAAATACTCGTCGGGATGCACACTGTGCTAAACACAGCTTTTTCGCTTATGTGTTTTAAGCCATGCCTTTCATTACATAGGCCATGCCCCTTTGAGAGACCGCCCCCCTAGTTTTTTCATCCCCATTAAAGACCTGTCTGTAAGTGATAAGGTGAGCTTGAGCCTGGTGGTGGTGGAGCGTGGAATGTTGTGTTATGGTGAGTCTGTCTAAGGTGAGGTTAGAAAGGCATCGAATCGTCATCCTTGATTTTGTATTTATGTCAGTGTCTAATTTGAGCAGGTGGTTTCCAGCACTTAATCATCAACAGTGTGCTTTTCATGAGCACCAGTTAAGGGGACATTCATTCCCAGGGAAATTAAGTGATTAGCCCAGAATCACAGGATGTTGAGCCGATGCCAAGATTCAAACCTGGTTCCCCAGCTCCAGCATCTCTGGCCATCAAGCCACATCTTTTCCCCACATTCATGGTTAGAAGTTGGTTCTGTGTTAGGCTGTTCTAACACAAGAAATGGGCTGGTGCAAGCGGCCTCCTGACGAGAGCCCTGGCATTTATTTTTTACAAATGAACCAATGATTTATGTAGACCAGTGGGTTTAATAGAAAAAAGAAGCGCAGATGCACACCAAACTGAGTTAGGGATGGTTCAGCATTAAAGGGTTGTTATGGGGTTTTATAGGCTGGGCTAGGTCGGGCATTGAAATGAAATTTTCAGATCTAGTTGTACTTGTTGCTTTACATTGTGCTTGGGGGTCTCTTTGTGTTCAAAAGGAATAATTTTATATCTTTCTTTATTCCCGCTCGGCACATAGGCTCTCATGCTGAGGAACCCTCATGTCGCTTCTTGCCTACCACCCTGTTCTCTTCACAGAGGCTCTCTGGCACAGCATTCTCTGATCCCTTTTCCTCTGGCCCATCCTCAAGGCTGAATTTTATGTGACGCATTACGAAGATCTAATCCTCCTGTATCTTGTACTATCACATCGAATGAACAAACTAAACTGAAGTCAACGACTGGATGAAGAGTCACGTCATTTCACTGTGAGCGTGTTCAAGGGCAGAGCCCGCCCCCAGCACATGGAGTGGGATCTCACTTATCCCTCTTATCCACTGGACTGGAAGCCCTGCAGTGGTGACCTGAAGCACTTCATTCACTTGCTGCCTGACAAGTGATGGTAGATCCGGGTTTCAGGCAGCTCCTTTCGGTCCTATCCTCAACTGTAGAGGTTGATTATGATTAGGGCTCCCGGTTTTATGGTATTTTTTGTTGTTGCCATTTCCATCTGTATTTTTCCATATTTATTGTTTGCAAATTGTATCTGTATTTATCTATATTTATTTTGGGTTTTGGGGAAAAATTAAGCCGAAATTAGAATATTTCCACATTTATTTAACCGATAAATATGCACTCATACTTGAATGTCTGCCAGGTTTCTGTGCTGTGAACACCAGCAGAAGATAAATCAGTGCACTTATTTGAAAATATGCAAATTTCAGTATAAACCCTATTCATATCTACTGCTGTTAAAGCCTCTTAACTAAAATTCCTTTCTTTTTTAATCCCCTTATCTATCAATCCACGTCTATTGGCGTGGCAGTCATGCTGACAGTATTCAGAATTACTCAAAAAGCAACCCAATTTCCATATTTATCCACATTTAAAAATAAATACAGACAAGGAAATAAATGTTTTCTGTCTGTATTTATCTGTAAAAATCCGTAAAAACGGAAAACAGGGAGCCTTAATTATGATTAGGGCTCCCAGTTTTATGGTATTTATTTTTTTAACATTTCCGTATGTTTTTATTCATATTTATTTTGTGTTTTGAGAATAAATCAAGTCGTAAAATGGTCTATTTTCCCATTTAATTAATTGATAAGCATGTTATTTAACTGATAAGCATGCACTTATACTTTGATACCTGTCGCGTTTTAGCAAATTAAGATGCCATATACAACAAAACACTACACCCACAAGTAAATATTAACATTAAATTCAGACATATGTTAATATGTTCAGGAATTTAAGCAAATCTCATCCTGCTTTTTACCTCCCAATGATGTCTAGCCGCTCACCTGCTGGCTTTGGATTCAAGAAGAACAGCGTGGACAGTCTCACTCACAAGAAGCAAAATTTTCTGTATTCATCAACTTTTAAAAATAAATACAGACAGGAAACACCTTATGTTCTGTCTGAATTTATCTGCAAAAACAGTAAAAACGGAAAACTGAGAGCCCTAATTATGATCAGGGTTTTGCCAGAAAACCTTCTTGCTAGTGTCGAGGTTCTCACATCTCTAGCTCTTTGATCCATCAGGCCACGGCTCCTTTTCCTACAATGACTCATCCCAGGCCAGGACCCTCCAGCAGGTTCACCTAATACCTGCTTTCTCTCCCAGCCGCCCACGGGTCACAGGGTCGAAGTTCACCACTTTAGTCCTGCTCTTTTGCATGCATGTGAAGTTAGTACCAGAACAAAGGTGAATGTCCTTACTCATTCACAACCATACAAGAAAGCGGGTATTGAGGCTTGGGGCTCCTGGACGGATGTGTATCTGTGGATCGCTGGATGCACTAATACTTTTTTTACCTCACCTGAATTGTCTGAGCTGCGGCAGCTTCCTGTCTCATAAACACCTTCCTTCATGATTGCTCAGCGCAATGGCCTCATGGTATGTCTGCAATACTTTCTAATTTCTAAACAGAGGGCACAGCCCAGAGCTTGGTGGATGGGCTCCTGCTGATTTATCATCGAGGTTCCTTGGCAAAGACCTCCTTATTCCGTGGCCATTGGTCCTGCCTGGTGGCAGTGTAAATTTAGGGCACTACAGTGTGTGCTCGCGTGAATCTCCAAGAAGGTAGTCCAGCTTTGCTTAATTTGAACCAGTGGATTCCGGTGCTCGCCACCTGCACTTAATTGTCAACACCTGCACTTATGACAGTCTGCCACTTGGTGGCGATGTTTATGTAATTTTGGGATGAGCAAAACAAGAGTTGTTTCTTAATTCAATATATATTAAAAACGACTAATCCCTGCCACCAAAGCCATTCTTCTACCTTTGGGAGCATGAAATACTGAATTGTCACACCCGCAGGAGTGTGAGTGTTCGTAGCTGTGTTGGTACTGTTGTTGGCAGCGCCAGCAGGGACAATGGGTAGTGCAAGCTTGGTGGCCTCCTGATGAGGACCCTGGCACTTATTTATTACCAAATTAAGCACTGTAGTTCAGGCTATGGATTTGTGCCATGTTAGAATGGTGGGGCCTGTGGAACGTTTTCCTTTGGAGTTGCAATTCTGACAATTTCTCAAATTATGGAAAGGCGGTTCATTAACAGATGTTTGACAGAGCCGAGGATGTCATATAAATATATACGAACACTAGCAATCACCTAGTAGTGATGGCTATAAACTGGTGTTGTCGTTCCCCGCATGCTTCTTCATTGAGATACGAAATAGGGAAAGGAAACAGGACACCCCTGTGTGGTACTGCTGTATATGCCAAAAGCCCTTAAGAGGCAGCCATTAATTCCCACCCTTGCTGCAGTACCAGTGTATAACAGATCTTCAAGCTTACTCGGACACTCCCTGTCCCTATTCTGCATTGCACTGTCCTCAAAAATTGCCCCTGTAATTAATCAAAAGCTTTCTGTGTTAGAAATTACAGCGATCACCTGAATTCCAGGCAAAGAGAGGCAATTTCTTTTGCAACTTCACTCTACAAGGGATTAATCTGGCCTGGGAGCTTCAGCCCTTCCATCAATGAATTGAGTCTGTTAGCTATGTCATACGTGAAAAAAAATGTGCTGTCTACATTGATAAGTGAAAGAGGTCCATAAGTCTGACATAGTGATTTATATTTAATCACTATTTTCAGTCCTATGAAGATCGCTTCTACAGTGGTGGGTGAAAGGATACAGATCTCCAGAACCTCCTAATAATCAACCAGTGATTGGGGAGAAAACAGGGCTTTATAAGTCTTACAAATGTCAGCTGTTCTTTGTGTGACTCTCTGCAATTCTCACCAACATATGCTAGAGCAATGAGATAAAAGTAACACTCTATCTTGGGACATCCCAGAGGCGCATAGTTGCTGGTAATAGGTTGTAAACAATATTCAGTATATTGCCGCTGTCCAGATATCTGTTTGTTTTCAAACTTTCTACTCTCAAGCACCACTACAGCATTCGACTGTGGAAGGATATCCACCAATTGTGATCAAACCAGGTAAGCCTTTCATAGTACAGAAAGCTGAACACTTGTAGGCCACCTTAGAGGACCCCAGACTAAAGGTAGTGTCTAAGTTTATCCAAAAGCTGTAATGGAGTAATCTAGATCAGATCAAAAAAGCACAGGCTAATGCAGTATACAATAACTGAGAGTATTCTGACTTGTCTAGGCTCAGCTTATGTGTCATTGAAAAGGCCTAATATTAGGAAAAACTCAGCTGGTCATGCCAAGATTTATGAGAGAACTGGTTGTGTAACTGGGCCATGAGGGGCATTGTGGGATCGGCATGCAGACAACATATCGAGCAAATAATATTGAGATGCAGAAATATCATATTTTTAGTATAGTGATCCTAGTATAGTGATCCACAAATATTGTGATGCAGGGATATCATTGTTCGGACCCAGCCATATACAAATCAGTCAGGCTAGCTTGAATCCAGTGGCTAAGTGAGCAAGGGACCCACGTCTGGCATACCCTGCCAACTTAGGGCAAACAAAGCGAACACAAGGACATGATGGACAGAGTGCTGAAACTCAACTGGGGTCCCTTGCTCACTTTGCTACTGGATTCAAACTAGCCTGACTGATGAGGGGTCGGTCCCAAGATGCTTGTTTCCGGTCCAGGAAAGACCAGGCTTGGCAGTTCAGGCTGGACTGTTCCCAATAGGGACAGGGTCAAGACCGATTTGTATATGGCTGGGTCTGTACTGGGGTGGCACAGTGAGCTAAAGAACGATGATAGATTCAACCCAGATCTGTGACTGGGGATGAGTGTCTGAAAAGTTTCAGCACTCCGTCCATCATCTCCTTGTGTTTGTGGTAAATATTTACATAATTTTTTTTATATTATTTAAACATATTTTATTTACATTATATGAATGTTATATGTTAAAATATTTAAGTTTTACCTATGTAAACTACATATATAGTAAAAAACAATATTTTTGTATATACTTTTCGATATTTGTGTAAAACAATATTTTTGGGGGGATATTTTTGTATCATGTCCTGGATTCTTCTGTAAAATTGATGGCCAGGGTTTTGTTACATAGGCTGTAGGAATAGGCCCAGGAAAATGTTATTATTTCCCCAGCCCAATATGGGTTCAGGAGGGGCCTGGGAACAACAGAATAATGTGTAAATCTTGACCTGTTAATAGGGAAATATACCAGGGCTAAGCCGGGGTCTCTCTGGCTCTGCTTTGTAAATCTTAGCAGTTCATTTGATCTAGTTAATCATTCTATTCTATGGTCAACCCTGACTAGCCTTGGTGCTCATATGGCGATTATTTGTTTTTTCACTCGCCTCGATGAGAATCAGTTTCAATTTGTAATCTTTATTCGGTTCTTAAAAAGACACCATAAAAGCACATACACAATATACACACAAATATTTAAGATAAAAAGTGAATTTCCATTAAAAAAGATTATAAAGGATAAAATGATCTAACACCATAATTCATTAAGCTAGGGGCAAGGAGTACATTATTCAAGGGGTCAGGTATTGTTAGAGTCCTAATTCTCTGGTGTTCCTTAGCCGTAGTGCCATCCGGATAAAGTTTATAGTGCAGAAAAGAGTATAAGCGTCTTCAGCTTCCTGTAGGAACTTCAGGGCCAGTTTCGCTTGTTTAAACTTTAAGTCTTTCAAAATCCCCACCAGAAACTTACGTCTTGGTGCTGTATAGAATGGACACAATAAAACAAAGTGAAGGGTATCCTGCGGAGACCTATGGTCGCAGCCGCAGGTACCCTTCTCTGCCACTGTATGAGTGAACCCAGCCGGAACCGCGAAAAGATGATGGAGCATGTTAAATCTAAAACGGGTCATGACATAGCGGTCCTGAGCATTATACATGATCCTCAGGTAAGGTTCCATTCCTTGCTACGCTGTGAGTTTACTGTAAGATAGGACAGTGGATTTGTGACTTTCTTTCTCAGCCCTTAACTTCTGAAGCCGTTCTGGAAAAAGTTTTTTTACCAAAGCTTTGCTCTCGGCAGTTAGAGAGTCTGGGGATGTGAAGAAGTTTATACAGTCAATCTCTGCTAATGAGTTCTTGACGTACTTCAACCAGGGTATATTGTGTCCTTTATCTCGTTTGAGACAATCCAATATAATTTGTCTTGTTAAGGCCGCCTCGGGGTTTGTCCATAATTTGACCCATGCCAGGAGAGGTTTAACTTTGATACGCTCTTCAATGAAAGATTCTCCCACTTCCTCATGGATGATGTAAGCCGGTACACTCTGGGGCACTTTCAGGACTCTTCTCAGAAATTTATTTTCTTCTGTCTGTATTTGCTGTGCTTTGTTGTCTATGAAGCCCCACACTTCTGCCCCATAGGTTACCTTCGCACAGCAAATTGACCTGTACAGGTTCAGTATTTGCTCTGGAGACCATCTTCCCAGTCTTTGTCCGTACCCCATGATGGCTCCTACTGACGCTGCCAGTTTCGTTGCGTGCTTCTCTGCCAGAGTTTGAAATTGAGATGATTATCAAACAGTACCCCCAAATATGAAAAGGTCTTGACCTGGTCTATCTTGTGTGACCCAATGTGGTAGGTAAAGTTCCCTTTTTTCAGTTGCCCTGATGACATGATGTAGGATTTTTCCAAGTTTGTCGCTAGGTCCAGCTTGTCCATGAACACGACAAAGCCGTCAATCAGCTTTTGTAATCCTAGAGGGGTTCTGGAAAGCAGTACCGCGTCATCGGCGTATAGTAATACAGGCACTGCACGATGACCAATTTGGGGTGAGTCCACCTTTAATTTGAGGAGATCTTTTTCCAGAGAGTTGATGTATATGGAGAAAAGAAAGGGCGCGAGGATGCATCCCAGCCTCACTCCACTGGTGCAAGCAAAGGGGTCGGTCTTTTTTCCCTCTTGGTTGTACCTCACGCTTGCAGATGTATTCCAGTGTAGAGTTTGCAGGGTGTCCACGAGGGGTTGATCCACTCCTAGTTCTGTCAGCAAGGACCAGAGCTTTCTTCTATTTACGCGGTCAAAAGCCGCTGAAAGGTCCATAAACCCCATAAAAATGGACCCCTTACCGGCGATGGTATATTTTGCTGTCAGAAGATATAAGTTCAAACATTGGTCGGTGGTGGATCTGCCCTCCCTGAAGCCGTATTGGATATCGGAGAGGACCTGGTGCTCCTCTGCCCAATCTTGTAAACAGTGTAAAATGACTCGCCCTAATACTTTTGCGGTCACGTCGATGAGTGAAATGGGTCGATAGCATTGAGGGTCGTCACGATTCCCTTTTTTGTAAATAGGAACTATGGTTGCTGTTGACCAGGAACAAGGCAGTCCTGCCACCACTGCCTCGTTCAAAACCCTAGTGAGCAGCGGGGCCCATAGCTCGGGTTTACTTAGGAATAGGTCGGGTGGAATTCCATCCGGGCCAGGTGCTTTATTTTTGCTGAGCCCTGCTATTCCCATTTCAACTTCTTTCAAGGAAAAGTCCAATTTAGCCGGCTGTAACCTCCTAGGTACGTCCCCCTGGATTGAATGGCTTGAGTAGTTGTAAAGACTCTGGAAATGGTTCTGCCACTGTTCTGGCAAGATGATGTTCGTTATTTTTGGTGCTCCTTGGTCCTGAAAACATGGGGAGTTAATAACTTTCCAGAAACTTGAAGAGTCTTTCCTTTCAGCAGCGTCCCTTAGGTCCTCCCAAGCTTGATTTTGTAAGCTTTGTTTGCGTTTTTTCAGAGCTTTTTTATATTCGGCTCTATTCTGTGCAACAATGAACCTGTCCCTTGGTTTGGCATGGAGGCTAAGTTTCAGTTTTTTATGCGCCTTGGTACAGAGAGAGTCGAACCAACGTGGAGTTGAGGGCACTTTACTAATTCCAGTAGTCTTTAAGAAATTGTTTACGTGGGACGCAATTTCTTCAAAAGCTCTGACCACCAGAACTCCTTCCACGCTTGGGTCAAGGCATATGTTTATTGCTTCAGAGCCCTCTGTTATCAGTCTTTTGTAGAATCTATCCCCGTCGATCCTGGCCCATTTAATTCTCATTCCTTGGTCCACTGCTTTTTCTATAGTGTCGGATCTCTTTGGGCCCAGTTTAAAATCAAAACCTTTTGTTGTGAGAATGACCGGATTATGATCACTGAAGATGCTTGCATCTATTATGATTTTACTAATATTTCTTTTTAGTATGGGCGAGACTAGGATATAGTCAATGTAAGAGTGGCAACCTCTTCCTTTGTATGTTGGGGTTAATTCTCCTTTTTCGCCCTACACAACAAGATCTAAAGTTTGGATCAGATTATGCCTTTTCGTTAGTCTCTCCAGGTCCCATCCCTCTTTTGAGTGAGTGAAATGGGGGCCTTTCATTATGGTGCATCTCAACCAGTCTTCATTAAAGGGTTTTAGTTTAGCACAAAGGTGGCAATTAAAATCCCCCAAAAGTATTAAGCTTGGGGGGTTTGGTGTCTTATTTAAGGAGTTCAAATTTTCTAGGCAAGAGTCCAGTTCATTTATGGCTGTTCCCTTTTCCATCGTGCCAGCAGCGTTATACCAATTGACTAGAAAAAAGTTTAGTTTTGTGGAGACAAACCTTACTGCTTGAAGGTTGTGTGAGGCCCAGTTAAGGTTTAGCCAGGTGCCCTGGATGTGTAGATTAACGTATATTACAAGTCCCCCGCTGGCTCTCCCAGGGGATACCTTTTTGGCCGGAACAGAGAAACTTTTATAACCCTCTAGGCTGTAGTCATTTAGTTCAGTGGCCCATGTTTCTTGCAGGCATATCATTTGGAATTTGTTTATATAGCTAAGCCATTCTTGGGATTCGAATTTGGCCGCTAATCCTGCTATGTTCCAGGATACAATTTGTAAGTTTTCATAAGTATCCTCCTTGGGAATTCCTGTTAGATCTCTTGATATGAGCACTGCCGGGTTTTCCACTTTAGGTGGTATATCGGGGCTAGGTTGTGGACTGCAATAGATAGCTAATCTACTCTGTTCGGTGGTTGACCTGTGTTCTGGGGATTTTATCAGGTCACCTCTTCCCCTGCTTATGTTCGGCGACTTATTGCCGCCTCTCTTGCTGGGAGCGGGTTCTGGTCTATTTCCCGCCCCCATTCTCGTTCCTGTTGTGAGCAGTCCTGCCTCCTTCAACCTTGCGTGTTTAGAAGATTGCTTTTCCCGTACCTGTCAATCGACCTCTTCCAGTACGCTAAACCTGTTCCAGTGTACGTGCTGCGTTAGGAAGGGATCGTAGTTTGGGGTCACATGATATGGCCTTTGCCACTGGGTTAGTCTGTATTGGGGATCCATTTGGGGCATTCTAAACATCGGAGGTCTATTGCTCTGCGTGGGTCTATGAGGTGCAAATGGGTAGAAGTAGGATAGGTGTACAGGATGAATTTGTGAGTGGGTATAACTAGGGGGGGCATTGCAGATAAAATTAACTGCTGCGATGTCTCTAAAGTTTACCGTAATTATGTCCCCTGCTATAGTCTTTGTACCTCTACCGATCCACTCCCCCCTTCTTACTGAGAGAATCTCCCCGTAGATGTTGGGGGGTAGTGGTCTATGTATTTGTAACCACTGAGCACATTTGTTTTTTAACTCTACTTGTGTTTCCCTTTTGCCCTCTCTTAAAGGTGGGACTCCTGTTAAAACAACTACGAAGGGTAAAGCTTCAGGCGGGAGGTTGATTGTCCTGAAGCGAGTTGCTGTTTTGTTTTCTTTAGTAGTTACAGATGGGGTCGAATTGGTTTTGGGAGTCACTTTGGGAGTTTGAACGTTGTTACCAGAAAGAGTTTGGGTGGGTCCAAGAGATGGTTTATTAATTTCGGTAATTATTTGTTTGTTGGTTTTGCCTGTGTTCGGTGTGGTAACGACCTTTTGTGTATCTTTTATGCTTTTTTGTATGACTCTGGCAGGGTTATTTGCTACCATGTCCGATGTTGGGTTGGCCTTGTCTTTAGTTGGTCTTTTAGGTATGGCCCCATCCTGTTTTGTTAAGGCGCCCTCTTGTGCTGGTTGGCCTTTAGGGCCAACACCCTTGTTATTTACGAGAGATGTTAGTCTGTCGATCTTAGCTATAAGAGGTTTTATCAGCACAGTGATGGAGTGTTCAAGGTCCGTTTTAAGGTCAGCCACCATGTTGGTGATCCAACAGGGTATTCCTGGTGTAGGTGGATTTATAGGCGTCACCAAGTTGTGATTTCTAGTTTTGGTTTGGCCTTTTTTACCTCCGCTTTTAGATCCTTCCTTAGGCCAATTATTTTCCGTGGTATTTGATTTCCTCTTGTTGTTATTTGTTTGTAAATCCGTTCTCTCCCTGCTAATTTCGGCGGGCGCCTGGGCGCATGGGAGATCAACGAAAGAAGAAGGGGTGATGGCCAGGCTAGTGTCAGGGTCATCTGCCGAGTCTAAGGAAACTGCAGATAAATTGATAAGAGCTTCCTGAGTGTCTTGGATTGAGGTTCCGTGAGGTCCCGTGAAGGTTCCGTGACGGTTCCGTGACAATTTGAACCCGTGTTTTCAAGTTTGTCGGAAATACATAATATTGGTATCAGCGAACCGCAAATGATCCATTTAGTATATCCTGGTGTTTTCGCTACGCTACAAGCAAGAGCACTCCTTCTATTGACATATTTCTGATCTACCCACGGCATCCATCTTAGATCATGGCCGCCATTTTGTGATTCTTGCCCTCACATACGCAATAGCCTCTGATCACTTCATTTCGATTAAGGACACGTAACCTTAGCCGGAGATTCACCTCTTTCTTGAACACGTGCACCTTAAACCAGATCACGCTGTAGCTGCATGACTCGACAAAGGCTGCCTCCTCTGCCCGAGGCCAGCCCTGCCCAACTGGTCTTCGTGTCCATTGTACCTGATCATGATTAGGCGGCCGAAGCCGGTAGCCTTGCCCATTTACAACCCACAAACATCTCTTATCCCGCTTTCCTATCTTCCACACCTGGCTCTGTTTCTTTCTTTCTGAATCTTTATTAGGGGGAGGTAACGAACTTTACGATGAGGCGGTCCGAGTCCTGAATGCAATATTGACAGGGAATTGTGACAAACTAGTGGGAACCCCTCTTTTCGCAATGTTTGGCCTCAGATATTATCGACGGTTCCTGTGTAACGCCAAATATTTATTGTTTTAGACACAAAGGTTTTGGGAATGTATTACATGTAAAGAATTTGCCCCTAGCATAAAAAACAGTATATAAGGAGCAACCCGCTTTGTACAAATCGAACAGGCTCCTGGTTACTGCCCGTGTGTAGTATCTGTGACTTCTGTGTCCCTGCAGTAATAAACCTTTGGTCTTTGACGCCACCATCGAGAAGCCCGTGTTTCTGTTCATTTGTGCACCAAGGCAGGTGGAACTCCGGGGTCTTTGGGTGTTGTTCCCTGACACCTCTGGACGGAACCAAAAAGTCCAGAACTCCAATTGGCGCCCAACGTGGGGCGACGTCATTCGGTACCGGTCCAAAAGCCTGAAGAGTTCGAGAAGCTTCGTGTGAAGATTCCTGAGGGAGGCGCCCCACTTCATCGATCCCGGCATATCGCAAAAGTGGCCCGAAGTTCTCTTCCACGAGGGTTTCCCGTTCAGGACGGCTGCAGTGGGCCGTTGCCTTGACCGTCGCCCTGTCTTGGACCCGAGGTGCAGTCCTTAGTACGGCGAAACGTGACGGGTTTCTCCTTGGTGACGTCTTCAGTGACTCAGTTAAGTATTTAGTGATAGCTAGCTGGTTACTTTTGTGAGGATTGTTAAAATCCTTGATCGGTTCTTGGTTTGGTTTGGTTTTGTCAGATTATCACTGGTTGTTCTAGTTACGATAATCTTTTTGGTTTAGTTTGGGTATCGATACATCAGTTCGTTTTGGTAGGCCTAAGTTCTTGGTTCGAGTGCACATATTTGTTCCGTGTTTGTTTGTTTTGTGTTCCGGACTGAAAATGGTAAGTCGGAAAATGTTGTCTTGTTTTAGTTGCAACAGTGACTCACGATTGGAGGACTCTTGTCTGGTTCCTCCGATTGGGACTCCCCTATATGATTTATATTGTAAGTATGGCGTGGGTCCTATATCTTATAATGAGGTATGGGTCCGTTATTGTAAGAAGGATGGTGTCCTTAGTTGGCCACTGCATGGTAGTTTTGAACCAGAGATTCTCGACAACTTAGAAGCGAAATTGTTTAAGAAGAAAGCCCGGCCGGCAATGTTTGATTCTTTCCGTTATTGGCGAAAAGAATCCAAACAGAGAGAAATGAAAAGGTTGAAGAAAGAACAGAAAGAACAAGAAGAGTTAACTCTAGAGCAAGCGACTAAACAGTTGCAGGCTAACGAGTGTGAGAAGGCCATAGATGTAGCCATTAGAGAGCATAACTTAGCGATCGACAAGTGCTATCCTGCCTTGCCATCGAAAATGGCTAAGATACTGGAGGATTCCGAAAACGATCCTCTGTTATCTTATCTGTTACGGTCACCTCCACCGTATGCACAAGGTGCTACGGCTCCACTCGTCCCGAATGTTCAATTGCCGGTTGCTGGACAACCTGGTGTTCCTGCTCCTTTCCCCCAGAATCAAGTTCCCGTACCTCCTGTGGTGAATGTGAATGTTCCTACAGCTCCTCCTCTTCCTACACTGCCAGCCTCTATACCTACATCCGTACCTACTGTTCCTCAAACTATTTTTCTCGATACTCCTACTGTTCCGTTATCTATTCCTACCTCTACTGCATTCTCTACGTCTGCGAGTGTGCTAACTCCACTTTCTGTTCGTCGAAGAATCACTGATTCTGTTACTAATATGCTGTCTCCTATATATAAAACTTTGATTAAGACTCCTACTCCTGATTCAGTTCAGAGACGTAGTCAGCTACCAAGTACTGAGGAACGGGGAATTTTAGATTCCACGGCTCTCAGATGGATTTCGAAGGGTAGAAGGTATAGTACGAGAGATGTGTTAGACACATTTATGCAGTGGAAGGAACCAACGCAACGGTACGTCTTTGATGAGATGTGCTCGTTGTTACGTGAAGAAATAGGAGAAGACGATGTCGAATCAGATTTGGAAGATTTAATCAGAGTTCAAAAAGAGTTTGCTGATGGAATGATAGTGGGTGAGAATATAAAGGAAGCGATGGAACTTATTTTAAGTTTTAGGAATGATCCATCTCTTCGTTCACCGAGGGATTTAGAAAAAGGTAAAGTGAAGCTAAGTCGCCAATATCCTATGAGGGAGGTTCCTCCAATTTGGCGCGAAGCAATACAACGTGATGATAATGCAGGTATTGCAGCTGCTCCAGCACAGTTCCAACGAGTGTGGATACACATTCCATGGAAGTGAGCAGAAGTGCTAGCGGTGAAACAGGCCTTGCCAGATCCACGTAAAAATCCAGCTGGATATTACAAGGAATTAACGCAGACAGTTGAGGCTTGTATAATGAACTTAGCCGACATCGATATGTTGTTTGGTAACGTAGTTCCGCAACCAGTGTGGGCTAAAATTCGTAGAGAGGATCATCAAGCTGCTTTAGGTGGTGATTGGGCAGCTATCACTGCAGCAGATGGTCAGCAAATAGGTGGTGCAAAACCCGAACCTCTAATTGCTAATCTGCCAGGTAGAATAATTGATCTAATGAAGACTCTGATGCCAGCATTGCGTGTTAATTGGGACAAGCTGTCAGCATGCAGGCAGAAGAAAGACGAAAGTGTCTCCGACTTCTTCACGAGGTTTGAAGAGACTTTTGTAGATCATAGTGGTCAGGACATGAGTACAGAAGGAGGACAGAGATTGTTTGTCGATAAATTTGTGCATAATTTGTTACCTGAATTATGCAATAAATTAAAAGACTCAGAAAGTGCGTGGGCTGTATCTACGACAGCGCAAATACTTGCGACTGCACAGTACTACGAAAATAGAGATAAAGAGGAAAAGGAAAAATCAGAAAAGAAAACAAAAGATTTAAAAACTAAAGTTCTTTTGCAACAGGCGTATCCGCCTCGCACGAATCAAACTAATACGCAGCAAGGTTCATACCAAAGGACAGATTATGGTTCATCAAGACCTCAATATCAGTGGAATCAGTGTGCGTACTGTAAGAAAGAGGGTCACTATAAAAATGAATGTCCGATTTTAGCGCAAAATAATGCAGCAGCAGCTCAGAGAGGTCGTGGTGGTTTTGTGCAGAATTCTAGAGGTCGAGGACGAGGTGCTATGCCTCCACAAACGAATGATCGTCCCTCCAATCACTTTGATCAACGAAATGGACAATCTACTCAGCAAAATAGATCTCAACAATATCTAGTCGAGGACTATAATGAAGTAGATGAGGGTTTTCAACAAAATGGGTACTAGGACAGCCATGGACAAAGAGAGGGAGTAGTATCAGTTCCAGTGGATCAGAGTGGGCCTTATGTCGCAGTAGCAACATCAGGTGTAGTCGAACCGTTTCTGTTGGATACTGGTGCCGCAAAAAGTTCTATCATTCATGCGAAACTCCCTGGCGCACCTTTGTCTGGCTCAACAAATGTTTCCGTAGGTTTTTCAGGCGCCCCTGTTTACAACCCGATATCTGGTCCTTTGTCTATTTCTGTTGGACCGTGCCAATTGAAAGCACCCCTGATTTTGACGACAGGTTGTAATGAAAACCTGCTTGGTTTAGATTTGTTAAAACGACTATATGCGACATTGTACTGTTCCCCGGAAGGAGTACAGCTTACATTGGGTAAAAATATCACATCTCCGATGTACTTGTCAATGGACGCACTCCCGCCAGAGCTACGTTCACTCCCTGATTCTCTTTGGGCGACTGGTCCTAATGATGTAGGTCTCCTAGAAATTCCACCGTATGTGGTAACTTTGAAAGCGAATGTAAAATTTCCAAGAATTCCCCAATATAAAATATCGAGTGAAGGTGAGCGTGCACTTTTATTGATTGTGCAAGATTTGATGAAGAAAGGTGTGGTTGAAGAAACTAGAGGAAATGTCTGTAACAGTCCTGTATTGCCGATCCTGAAACGAACTGATCCTACAAAACCTCCAGTTTATAGGTTTGTTATAGACCTTAGAGAAGTTAATAAGATTGTAATCCCGCAGTTTCCTGTAGTGCCAGACATTACTGCCTTGTTAACATTGATTCCTGCCACAGCCACATGGTTCTCAGTTATTGACCTAAAGAATGCCTTTTTCAGCATTCCGATAGCCGAAGAAAGTAGGGATATTTTCGGCTTCTGTCTAGGAGGTCGCAGTTTCAGATTTAAACGCGCTCCACAAGGCTATTGTGAGAGTCCATCAATTTATAGTCAAGCATTAAAAAGTCAGTTAGATTCTTTTGTCCTTCCTCCAGGTTCTGCCCTAGTACAGTACGTAGACGATCTTTTAGTGGCTACCGATGACAAGGAAACTTGCAAAGCAGCTACAATTTCCCTATTGCATCATTTGTCTAATTTGAATCACAAGGTGTCTCCTTCGAAAATGCAATACTGCTGCCAAGAAGTGACCTACCTAGGTCATCTCTTGTCAAAGGAGGGAAGGAAGTTGACCCCAGAAAGAATAAAAGCAATTACACAGATGAGTGTTCCACGCACGCAGAGAGAAGTACGTGCCTTCCTAGGCATTACCTCTTACTGTAGGCAGTGGATCCCAAATTTTTCTCTGTTAGCGAAACCATTGGTAGCTTTGACTGGGAAAAATGTTCCGAGTCCGGTGCCATGGTCTGATGAATGTCAAGAGAGTTTTATTGAATTACGAAAAGCATTGTGTTCAGCTCCTGTATTGGGTACACCTGATTACAGTAAGCCATTCACGCTCTACGTTCACGAAAGGGAAGGTTGCGCGTTGAGTGTTCTGACACAGAAGTTTGGTGATAAACAACGCCCTTGTGCGTATTTCTCATCAACATTAGATCCGGTAGCCAGAGCGTTGCCTAGTTGTTTGAGAGCTACAGCGGCAGCTGCAGCTTCCATTCGACAATCTGCTGGTTTGGTGATGAACAATATGCTAGTGGTCATGGTTCCTCATGCAGTGGATACACTCATGAACCGAACGAAGACACAACACCTTACTAGTGCGAGATTATCTGGTTACGAGCTGACATTACTAGCGAGTCATATTCAGATCAAAAGATGCAATGTATTAAATCCAGCAACACTGTTGCCGACTGATCAAGAGTCGAGTGATTCCGAGCCACATGATTGCTGTTTCAAAACGGAGGAAGAGACAAAAGGACGCATTGATTTGAGAGATACTCCGCTATCAGATCCGGATGGTACGCTGTATGTGGACGGGTCATGTTTTAAATTGGAGAATGGTGATGTGACTGCTGCTTACGCGGTAACGACTTTGAAGACGATTGTGGAGACTGCAAGAGTGAGTCAGAATTCTGCCCAAGCCGCAGAATTAATAGCTCTAACGAGAGCGTGTGTTTTAGCTGAGGGAAAGAGAGTGAATGTGTTTACAGATAGTCAGTACGCATTTGGCGTGGCCCATAGTTTTGGCCGGTTGTGGAGAGAAAGAGGTTTCATTACGTCCCATGGGACTAAGATCCAACATGGTCAGCTAGTTAACGACTTGTTGGAATCTCTAACCTTGCCGACTGAAGTTGCGATTGTGAAGTGCAGTGCTCATAAAGCAATCACGGATGATGTTGGTCGTGGGAATGCTTTTGCTGATGAAATTGCTAAACAGACAGCTAGAGACACGATGAGCAGAATGTATGTTGCTACGTCTGCAAGATGGATTGCTGAGTCCGGAATGTGTGAAGACACTATGGAAAGTGTGAAAGAGATTCAGAAAGAAGCAACTGAGGAAGAGAAACGTGTATGGAGAGAAAGTACGGGCAAGTTGGACTCGAATGGATGTTGGATTGATTTGACAGAACAGCAGCGTTGGATGTTGCCCGATGCATATGTGCTTGCAGTAGTGACGATGGCGCATGGAGTAGCGCATATAAGTTCTAAAGGGATATGTAAGATGTTGGCTCCGGTCTGGAAGAATGAGGGAATCAGTAAGTGTGCAGAGAGAGTGGTGAAAAATTGTATGGTGTGCTTGATGCATAATCCTGGCAAGGGAACTCCAACTCCAGCTGGTCATTTCGCTCCTCCTTCCTGTCCCTTTGAAGTAATTCAGTTAGACTTCATTCACATGGAACGCTGCAACAATTTGAAATATGTCCTGGTGGTAGTTTGTGCTTTTTCCAGGTGGATAGAAGCATACCCACTAAAGGACAACACTGCCCTATCTACTGCCAAAATTCTTCTCAAGGAATTTTTCCCCAGATATGGAATGCCACGGATTGTATGGTCAGATAACGGAAGTGAGTTTATAGGGAAAGTTATGCAGAGTGTGTGTGCCGGCTTAGGATTGAAACAGAAATTTCACAGTGCAAACCATCCCCAGTCTGCTGGTTTAGTCGAGGGTTACAATGGCACCCTCAAGCTGAAAATAGCCAAAATACAAGCATCCACAGGTTTAGCCTGGCCAGACGCACTTCCTTTGGCCTTGTTATCAACGAGAGCAACAGTACATTCTAGAATAGGGCTTAGTCCCTACGAGATAGTCTTTGGTCGCCCGGCAAATATCTGGGGTGTACCAAGGCCTAAACAATTTTGCTCCATTGAATATCCTATGTTGATAGACTACCTTTACGACTTGACTGCTAAATTGAGTCTTATTCATCAACAGGTTTTCGATGCTTTGCCAAAACCTCCGGAGAGTCCAGGGCATCAGCTGAGACCGGGAGATCTGGTGGTAATCAAGAACTTCGCGAGGACGAAGAACCTTCAGCCGAGATTTGTGGGGCCTTTTCAGATCTTACTGGCAACGAGGACAGCAGTTCGTGTAGCTGGCCGCAAAAACTGGATACACGCTTCTCATGTTAAGCGTGTTCCTTTGCCGCTCCCTTACGACGACTGGGTGAAAAAGGGAATTGGTGCCTCCGAATCTGAAAGCACACCGAAGTTCATCTCTTTCAGCGATGCCGAATTGATTACTGACACTTCAAAACCTGACTCTCCTCCTGAAAAGACTCCTTTGAACACTGAACATTTGTCTCCAGCATCAGAAGAAACTTTGCTATCTGCGAATTTGAACTCTGCAACAGCTGCTAGTGATACGATATTTTCCGATCAGACAGTACCAGCGAAGCAGAGATACAACCTAAGAAGCCGTAAAATGGACAAATAAAGCAGGCAACTGCATATTGTGATTTTGATATATATATTGAACTTTTGCCTTCAGCCAGGAAGTTTGTTATTGTTTATTGTTTTTAAAAATTGCCTTGCCGTCTGGGTAGCCGTAGGGTCGTGGCTGTGTGCCTAGTTTGAATTTGCAGGGGTCTGACACAAGGTCGATCTTTCTGTTGGTTCTGGGAACTCCCAGGGCTGACAGAGGCATTTTCATCTACGTACACATCATCAGTGGTCGCGAGCGGATTGTAGAAGATGGAGCTTCCTGCGCTGCAACGAGAAAATGTGATTTATGTTCGCAGAAACAGACTTAATAGAATTCTTCATAGCAAATGCTTTCTGATGCAATGTGCCATTACATTTTTGACTGTTTTAGCAACATTGGTGGGTGGAATCGTCTTCAGTATAAATTTGATTTTTGTGCCAGTTACTACAGTACCTCCCCTTGATCCTGCTATTTCTACTGTTTCTTCTATACACTCTTTTCACTCGTTTCCAGAACATGAGCAAGCTCGACGCTCAGAATTCACCAACAACACTTTTGTACAGCTCTTGCACCAACACCAACTGGTAGTTAACACTACAAACTGCTGGGTGTGTGGCTTGATACCCCACACTATGGATAAAGGTATTCCCTATCTGGTTTTGCCTTACAGCTATAATGGATCATTTCAGGCCTTCCAAACCATCTTTGCTTATGCCCTTGAAACTTATCCTCCACGTCCACCGCGTTCCGCTAAATATAACTCTGCCAACAAAGCTTTAGTCCAGGGAATTATTGACATGGTCAAGGACGTCAATAATACTCCATCTTACCCTAGAGACGAATTGCGAGTATATTTAAGTTGGAATACTTCAGAGTATTGCCTTAGTTTAGGAGAAAGCAAGCGTAAAAGCTCAACTCCAATCTGGGTCGTACCTCACCGAGGTCAGGTCTGTTTGCAAGGTAACGGGAGAAATCCGAGAGCTCAGCTAGGGAGGAGTGAGTGCGTAGAGACTTACGTGTTTCCGGCTAACTCTTCTCCTGCCTTTCTCACTGCTAGGGGTACCTACTTCATTTGTCGAGACAGAGCTTATACATGGTTGCCTGCCGACTTTTCAGGATCATGTTATATTGCTCGATTACTGCCTCCGACATACACTGCTTCACCTGATTACCACAGAACCAGAGTAGCGAGAGGTGTCTTCAGCAAGGAAGATACCGCTGGTCAGGAAGCTGGAGACTTCTTCAAAGGCTTCCTTCCGTTCTGGGGGCCTATGGCCAATAGTAGAAACATACGTCAGCTAACACGGGTAGTTGAATCTACTATTACCGAAACTGCTGGTGCCCTTAGCAATCTGACAGCTGAGCTTCAGGCGGATAGGCTCATGACGTTGCAGAATCGTATGGTTCTAGACGTTATACTTGCAGATCGAGGTGGGGTATGCAGAATGATCCAATCGAGCTGCTGTGTCTTTATTCCTAATAATGCTCCAACAGTCTATGAGGCGATCTCTAAGTTACACAAGATTTCAGACTCCATACATGTAGACAAGGGAAACTGGTCCTTCATGGAGTGGTTTTGGACTCTGATATCAGCGTGGGGATGGAAGGTTCTAATGGTCATTGGTGTCATCTTAGTATTCCTATTCTCATGTTGTCTGATTATACAGTGTGGTCCTGCTCTGTGTAGTCTTTGTGCTGCAACTTGTCTCAGAAAACCACCTGCGTTTGGAGAAAAGACACGAGAAAGGATGATGATACAACAGCATGTCACTGACCTGATGAGCATAGAACTAGATTCAGACATAGACTGAGTAATTGCCTATGTAAGGGCAAAAGGAGGGTCTGAGGTTCCGTGAGGTCCCGTGAAGGTTCCGTGACGGTTCCGTGACAATTTGAACCCGTGTTTTCAAGTTTGTCGGAAATACATAATATTGGTATCAGCGAACCGCAAATGATCCATTTAGTATATCCTGGTGTTTTCGCTACGCTACAAGCAAGAGCACTCCTTCTATTGACATATTTCTGATCTACCCACGGCATCCATCTTAGATCATGGCCGCCATTTTGTGATTCTTGCCCTCACATACGCAATAGCCTCTGATCACTTCATTTCGATTAAGGACACGTAACCTTAGCCGGAGATTCACCTCTTTCTTGAACACGTGCACCTTAAACCAGATCACGCTGTAGCTGCATGACTCGACAAAGGCTGCCTCCTCTGCCCGAGGCCAGCCCTGCCCAACTGGTCTTCGTGTCCATTGTACCTGATCATGATTAGGCGGCCGAAGCCGGTAGCCTTGCCCATTTACAACCCACAAACATCTCTTATCCCGCTTTCCTATCTTCCACACCTGGCTCTGTTTCTTTCTTTCTGAATCTTTATTAGGGGGAGGTAACGAACTTTACGATGAGGCGGTCCGAGTCCTGAATGCAATATTGACAGGGAATTGTGACAAACTAGTGGGAACCCCTCTTTTCGCAATGTTTGGCCTCAGATATTATCGACGGTTCCTGTGTAACGCCAAATATTTATTGTTTTAGACACAAAGGTTTTGGGAATGTATTACATGTAAAGAATTTGCCCCTAGCATAAAAAACAGTATATAAGGAGCAACCCGCTTTGTACAAATCGAACAGGCTCCTGGTTACTGCCCGTGTGTAGTATCTGTGACTTCTGTGTCCCTGCAGTAATAAACCTTTGGTCTTTGACGCCACCATCGAGAAGCCCGTGTTTCTGTTCATTTGTGCACCAAGGCAGGTGGAACTCCGGGGTCTTTGGGTGTTGTTCCCTGACACCTCTGGACGGAACCAAAAAGTCCAGAACTCCAGGATGATAGTCACGGGTGGTAGAGACAGTCTTCTCTCCGTGTTTGCGATGGCATTGGATACCGCCCCTATAGTTTGTTTCAACATCTTATCGATAGCAGTTAGAGTTGGTAAAGGTTGAGGGGGATCCGCTTTTGATTTTGTGCTTGATCTTAATGTGGGCATCTTGGGCTTCTTAACTGTCTTCCTCATAGTATGGTGATAGAGGGTGCGATGGCGATAGGTTGATTTAACTGAGTAAATTAGGTCACCGGTAAATACCTGGTATGCGCAGTGCCTTGGATGACTTTAGGGGGGTGGCCCAGCCCAGCCTCCTCAGGCCTCTGAGGGCCTCAGAGGGCCCGCCCTTTGCCCGGGCTTCGCCCCGGGCGTCCCGCGTAGCTGAGGGCTTGTTGTTTTTATAGCCCCTCCTGGCGCCTTGAACTCGCATCAGGGAACGCGCCGCCGCCGCAAAGGCTGCCGGGATACGAAGTCCCGGAGCGGCGGTGGCGTGCTTGGTGTTGGCGGTCGCTGGTAATGCAGCTGAATGGCGTGGCGTTGGTCCGCAGGACTCCTCCTGTTCGTCAAGTGTCTCTGGCAGGTATGTTAAAGGTTGAACTCCCCCCGCTCCACCGAGGGCTTGTTGTTTTTATAGCCCCTCCTGGCGCCTTGAACTCGCGTCAGGGAACGCGCCGCCGCCGCAAAGGCTGCCGGGATTTGAAGTCCCGGAGCGGCGGTGGCGTGCCTGGTGTTGGCGGTCGCTGGTAATGCAGCTGAATGGCGTGGCGTTGGTCCGCTGGACTCCTCCTGTTCGTCAAGTGTCTCTGGCAGGTATGCTAAAGGTTGAACTCCCCCCGCTCCACCGAGGGCTTGTTGTTTTTATAGCCCCTCCTGGCGCCTTGAACTCGCGTCAGGGAACGCGCCGCCGCCGCAAAGGCTGCCGGGATTTGAAGTCCCGGAGCGGCGGTGGCGTGCCTGGTGTTGGCGGTCGCTGGTAATGCAGCTGAATGGCGTGGCGTTGGTCCGCTGGACTCCTCCTGTTCGTCAAGTGTCTCTGGCAGGTATGCTAAAAGTTGAACTCCCCCCGCTCCACCGAGGGCTTGTTGTTTTTATAGCCCCTCCTGGCGCCTTGAACTCGCGTCAGGGAACGCGCCGCCGCCGCAAAGGCTGCCGGGATTTGAAGTCCCGGAGCGGCGGTGGCGTGCCTGGTGTTGGCGGTCGCTGGTAATGCAGCTGAATGGCGAGAATCTATTGAGCAAAGTCCGTTATGGCCCATCGGGGGAATGCCCACCTGATTTTAGTGCACGAAAGGCTATAGACAGGGAGGCGTATTAGCCCCTTTATTGTTTCCCCTTTTTAATAATGGAGTGGATGAAGCTTTGCAGGCGATTTAGGCAGATGAATCCCTCATTACCGGGTGCTCTATTCCAGTGTTGTTATACACCAAGGATGTCGTATTAATATCCAGGACCCCCAGTGGATTGCAGAAAATGATGCAGCCTTCGGGGAGTATATAACATCTAAATAAATGATAATCAACAAATCAAAGACTTTCACAATGATATTCAGGAAACAACCAAATAAATGTAGGCCCTTCTATATTGAAGGCTCCCCAATCAACAGAATGAATACATTTTGCTATCTTGGGGTCCAGTCTACAAGTCATTTGGGTGCAACAGATTTACAAGGCTAAAGTACCTCCTGCTGCTACATTTGGGGCTGGACTGTGGGGGTACACTACTAGCAAATCTCTTCAAGTTGAAGAAAACACTTTTTTTATACAGCTGTTTGTTTGCCTGCCTCAGCCCCATCCCTAATTGTGCATAAAGAGGTGGCGTTGTTTTATCTGGAGGATTCTCTTTTAATGAAACCATTGTTGCTCTGGATCTCTATCAGAATGAAAGAAGAAACTAGTTTTACCAAACTGATTATACTCGATTGTTTAAAACTGGATTATGCCTTTTGTATTCCATGGCTGGCCTATATAGTTTCCACATTTAAGTCCATGTTCCATTTGACATTGGGGTAGGAGCCAACACAGGTATTAGCCTTAACTAAGAATCACATTAAAGCTACTTTCTGTCTGTATAGGTCTGAAGCTAGACTATGTGTAGAGTCAAAGAAAACAATGGTTGCTATGTTTATGTCCTTGGAGGAAAGGGAGTATTTGAAGTGTGTTAAAAGCAGCCTACACCTGTATGTCTTAACTAGATTTAGAAGTGGTACGGTGCTTCAATTGGTTGCATTTCTGAAGATGACTGCCTATAGCACTGGCAAAACTCCTTGTCCCTGTGATGGAATGAGAAAGCAAAGCACACAGTACTTAATTTTATTCTGTTAGTTTTATAGGAGCTGCGATGTCAATATTCGAGACCTCTTTTTATTATGCAGAATACAAGAAACTATAATGATGCACTGACATTTCTGTTTGCACTAAACAATCAATTTGTGTGTTTTAGTGTTGCCCTCTTTATTTTAAAAGCTATTTGCCTTTGGGAAAGTATTGTGTTAGATTCTGTCGAGCGTCTATGATTGATATGTGATGACATCTTAAAGTATTTTAGTGTTCTGTGAATTATAATGCTTGAATTGCTTTTTTATTGTAGCACTTTTCTGGCAGTTTTTACTCACCAAATTAAGTTTTTGAAATTGAATATATATATATGGTTTCGATATTGTTTCAGTGAACCATGGGATCTCGACTACAAAAAACAGCTACTTGCAAGAGAAAGAGGATGAAAAGCTCAGATTTCTTGACGTCATGCCTGTCCCTGGTACATCTGCTGATGTCATTGATTCGGCCTTAACACCATCTAGTGACATCTGGACGTGGGCCACCGTTTAATGGAAGAAAATTCAAAGACTGCCAGTTACATAGGATTTATGTATGGTAAAATCACTCCACTATGGCATGAAGGTAAAGGCATCTTTGAGCAACTTCGAAGAAAGCACGGGAAGTCAGCAAACTCACAAAAAACGTGCATTGATAAATTACAGAAACATCCGGCACTAAAGGGAATATACCTGCCAGACTGCTGTTCAGAAGAAAAATATAACCTCAGCTCACTCAAGCTGAGGAGCCCTCACCAAAAGAAAGTGAAGAAGAAATTTCTAATGGACCAGAGCAGGAGAGACCAAGATTCATCTTTGGAAAGGAGATCAGGAACGAGCCGAACTGAAAAGTCCACAAAAATCGGACTCACACTCAGAATACATACTTAATGAGTGACATCCATGAATCTATATTCATCATTTAGAAACAGAACCAGGAACTCACTATTTTCAATAGAACTTGATAGTAATCCTTGTCTGGCATCATCTGAAGGTGAAGAATTAAGTTTGGCAGGGATGTAGTATTGTCATTTGCAATATGCACTCACTGGACATGCACATACCTCGTAAGAACAGGAGAAGGAACAAAAACAGCGGCCTGAGGTTAGAAACAGTGGGCCTCATTTGTAGTTTTTGCCGTAGGGCAGCACTGCAGACAATCCTGTTGTGCCGCTCTACGGCAAAAGAAAAGGGCTGGAATCCGCCATACCTATCAGATAGGGTGCACTTCTGTCCTTTTTCCCAGTGCATGTACACAATGAGTTGCCGTGTGCCAACGCAGGTGATAGAGCGCGCAGTTCACCCGGCTCAGTGTTTACCAGATTTTCACGCACTTGGGCCCATGACGTGAATGTGAAATACAATTTGTAAGTCGGGTGATTTTACACGCCACTATCAGTATTCTATGTGTGTTTTCTGTAACACTATTACCATAGTACCTGACTTACCACAGGCACTTATTCTTCCTGATGGATCAGGAGCTTGAGGACGGGAGATAATTCTTCTAAAAATACTTTGTTTATTCACATAACATTGATATACTTTTCTGAAATGAAAAGTTTTATATAGTAATTTTAAAGAGACAAGATTATGAGGCAAATGCTGATAAAGACATCAATAAGCAGAATCAAAAAAAGATACTATAGCTGTGTACAAGGGACAACACCATTTAGGGCAAAAGAGTTTTCTAAAGGGTACGGGTAACAGGGAACATGCTATTCAGTTTAGACTTAAACTAGGGACGGCAGGTTCAAACACATTATTCCGTGAATTTCTATAGCCTATATGTGATTCAAACCCTAATCTTATTCTATCTAGCTTAGTCCTTATACATTTATTACTATTCACCACACTTTGATTTAAGCAAAACAGTTTCAATTAAGTCCTACAGGAAAGGGGAAAATTGGAACATGCTAACAAACAATTTGCAGTTGCATCAGTGGAGAGATCAGAGAGAAAATCATGGGCATGGAGGCTTTATTAAGAATAGGAAGGAATAGGATGGAAGACGGACACCCACAAGTATATTTACCTAAGACGGGAATGAGGACTAACCCTGGCCACGGGTCAGCTTCGGGAAAGGACGAGGACAAGGACCCTCAAGGATTTAGGATGCCAGTAGGTGAGCAGGTAGCAGCTCACGGAAATTCAGGACAGGATACCCCTCAGGATTTGGATCAGGACTTGGCTCACCAAAGGGCTCGACCAACCCCCACAGCTTCGGATGCAACGCCTGCGTTACCCCCTCACTGCACGGAATCCGCCAATAACCCCGATTGGGTTCTCGAATCCCCCAACAAAGTGCTTCGCCAGCACTTAAGACTATTTCCACCCCTTGGAGTTTGTCGAAAATTCGGACAGAGTGCTCCGCAGCTCCCTGTATCGATCACCTATAGAGTCGTGGGGTCGGTGACAGGTCAGCTATTCAGACAAGTCGGACAATTTTCCCTAACTAACTAGGCTAGTTATACCCTTCTGAGGTTCCCAGACCACCCACAAATGTTGCAATTGACAGGGCCCCAACTTATGATTGGTCAGGGGAGGTGATTAAGTCACTATTACCTCCCAAATTCTACGTTCACACAATGAATATTTAATTTTTCATACCCGCCCCTTGCGTTCGTGTTCCCAGGCATAGGAATATGGAAAAACAATGGGTATACACAGAGGACAGAAACATTGTAACAATTTTTAGGTAGATAGCCGCATCTTCTCCCAGGACCTAGGTAGGTTCCCAGGCACATCTTGCTTCAGGAGCCAGCTGGCTGAGTTCTGCTTCTGCGCAGTGTGGGTTTTCCCTCATCACGTGACAGGGTCGGAACGGGTTTCATATGGAGTAGGGTCCCTCACCCAGGCCCATGTATGTGTGGTACATGAAAAGTAAGTGAAAACAAATTAATAACATGGTAAAATAGAATACACTGTACACCATGAAAATCTACTCTGTACCCCTTACTTCATAATAACTATAGCGATTAATTATTATTGCGAAAATAGATAGAAATGCGAAGCAGCATATGCAAGCAAGGTGCATGGTTAGAAACAAGAGGCCATGTCAGCTACAATGCGCATGAGCTAACTTCTCCCTCCAAATCTGCGAGTGCGTCACATCACATGGGTATGACCGACGCATGCGCAGACTGAATTTCTGCGAAGCGGCCATTCTGTAATAGGCAAGCAGTGTTACAGTTAGTAAACACAGAGGCAAGCATCTCTAGGACACCCGCGTGTACGGAAAAAGGGTAATATTAATGACGGACAGGAGTGTTTAGTACTATTACAAACTAACGAGGTTCATAAACAGAGCAAGTCGCTTTATGTGCGAATCCTCACTCCATCAATCCCCTCTTTGATGATATTTACTATCATCACTACTAATGGAAACAGATGCCAACTTCAATTTTCTCACATCTCACTCATTTCTATCTCAACAAATTTATTGTTAAGCCGTTTTTCAGCAGCTTCACTGGGATGGGATTCTTTAGCCTTTTTATAGATCTGGTTCCTTAATTCTTCTAATTTGAGTTCATCCTCATTCCGTTTCACTCCTCGCCTATTTACAGTGTACTTCTTTCTGCATTTTTGGCATTTGCAGCAAATTATTATAATAAACACAATCAGACTTATTCCAGCTATTGGCATCAGTATCTTTCCCACTAAGGTACGGCCTATGTTAGTGAACCAACCACCTACAGAAGAGAGACCGTCAGTCAGTCTTTTCCAGGCACTATCAACCTCCAATGGGTTAAGTTCTCTTTCCAAATTAGTTATGTTTTGTACATATTTCTTAATTTCTACGCTTTTATCTGGAATGTAAGTGCAACAATGTTGCGCCTTCAGCATTCTACAGACCCCGCCCTCTTTTGCCAATAAGGTATCAAGAGCAAGGCGATTTTGTAAAACCATTGATCTGATCGCAGCCATTTCAGTATTGACCAGCAGGAATCCAGCAGCAGTGTCAGTTGATAGCCGATCCACTACTGTAGACAATTCACAGATACGGTGAGTATTCAGAACTACCCCCATTCCAGGTATCAGTGCACTAAAAATATCACCTATAATTTCTCCTACACTTTCACGTCTATTACGCACTAAGCCATTAGTGTCTTCATTGCTTCCAGCAGCGTTATTCACATGGTGTATTTTCGGGAAGACAATGCCAAAGTCGCAGCTTCCATACCAGTGATCCGGCAATTAGAAATAAGCCTTGTTTCCACATATATAATAAAATCCAGGAAACACAGGTTCTGACCCATTTTTGAAACCCCAACCTCCAATTACCTTGTAATTATGGTCGCATTCGCTGGAACCGATGAATACATTGTTATAGTAACTAGTATTCTCTCTATGAAGACAGAGTTTCCCTCTTCGTTCAAAATCCAACAACAGCGCAGGATTTGCATCGCCATTTGAGGTGCCCTCCATGTTTTCAGCCCATTTAGGAGTTTTCTGTCCCTTATCATCGGCCTTTCTTTGGAAACTCTCCCTTCTCTTTTCTGCCATTTTCAAGAACATTTTCTCTTGCTCATGTAATGAACAAGTCAAGTTATCTCTGCGAGCTTCATTTAAGTCTATGTCACCTATAGTCAGGAAGTATTCTCCCATGTACCGAGTCACCTCACTTCTGACATGCACAAGGTTCAGGTGCCCCCGAATAGGCAGTTCAGAAAAAATCATGTCAGTGTTTGAATAATAGTACTGTAAAGTGCTTCTATAAAATAAGCTTGCTAATATACTACAGGAAATTCCATAGGTCAGGGGTCAATGGTGCTAGGTCACGCCTTCAGCTACAGAAGTAGGTAGCTTCATGCAGACATAACAATCTTCTATTTCCATAGCTTCTACGTAGTGCACTAAAAGATTTGCAAAGACATTTAAATGTGATCGATTTCTCATGTGGTGAAAATGTAGTCCTTCCTCGTCTGGTGCTTCTAAGTCAGGTCGTGTTTGTCTCAGGCTAACTGAGTTGTCACGTCTTTCTACACTTCGTGGTGTTTCTTCAGTATGTACAACTTCTGGATCGGGGTTCATCTAGGTATGGGCGGAAAATCCGTTTCGCTCGCGGATTTTGCGGATTTTCGGGAAATCCGCAATCCGCGAGATTCGCGAATCTCCCGCAAAATCCGCAAATCCGCGAGCAGCGGATTTTGCTCGCACTGCTCGCACTGTTCGCGTGAGTTCGCGGCTTCCCAGTACAACTTCGCGCCCCGCGAATAAGTGCTAAATTGCAGAAATACGATCTTAGCAAAACTGAAACTACTTGCCAGGTTCAAAAGTTCAGGCTCATCATTAGTAGCCATTTCCTGTAGTGCTTTCTGAGGGGCCCCTCCAGAGTTCGGTTGCCAGTTGCAACTATTATGTGACCCTGCTCTGAACCTCAGAATAGTTACACATATGCCACAAAGGTCCTGAATTACAGCTAAGGGAGACAAGCAGGAGCCAGGCTGGAAGTTAAAATCCATTAATCAGCCCCTAATTCATTATTGTCAGTTGGGGCAGGGCAGGTGTTGTAACTAATTTTGCAACAATGAAAGCACTTAGCAAGTGCAAAAGATCACTAATCAGGGCGCACTAAGGAAGCAGGTGCCAGCTAAAAAAATATTCTGTGACACATTAATCAGCCCCAAATTAATTCAGGTCACTTGAGGCAGGGAAGGTGTGCTTTGCTTTGCCGAAAATAATGTACACTGGACAACCAGAGGGTGTGGTGATGAAACAGAGGGTGGCATGGGTGGGCCAGAGGGTGGCATTAGTAGTCAGAGAGTGGCAGTGGTGACAGAGAGTGGCAGTGATGAAGAAGAGTGTCCCAAACAGGCTGGACACGTAGAAACAACAAGTTTGCAAAACTTGCGACCCGACAGGTAAGTTCGCAAATTGCGAAATTGTAAAAACCCTCGCGAACTGGCAGAAACACGGGCGAACACAAAAAAAAAAAATCCGCAAATTCGCGGGAATTCGTGGATTTTGCGGATTGCGAGTTCGCAAATCCGCAAAATTCGCGAACGCGAGATCCGCAAAATTCGCCCATGCCTAGGTTCATCGGTTTAGTAGGGTATAGGTTAGGATCTTTACTTATCATAAAAGGTATAAAGACTGTTAGTCCTATCCATATTACTATAACTATCGCTATACTGCATAAGCATATCTTACAGCAAGTTTTGCAACAATTCCCTCTCGGTCTTCCATTTACACTTGAATCAGACATTTTGTTTCTAGGTGGCCCTTTAACCCCTCTTTGTTTCTTTTTCAAGAGGCTCACGCAGATATACCTTTTCAGGGTGGGTCTTCTACCTCAGAGCTACTGCATGGGCACTGTCTTTTTCTTTTCCTATCTGACTAGGTCCAGGTCTTTCATCGGTTTCTTCTGCCTGGCTTCTAAGCTGGCCTTGTTCAGGTAGGTTCTGTATTTGATCTTTGTTTTCAACCAGTTTAGACTCTGGTTCCTGAACACGTTCGTCTATTTCTATCTGTTCCTGTTCATGCACTTCGACCCCTTGATTTTCTTCCGCATGAACTTCAGCTTTAATTACTATCTGTCCCTTTCCAGTTTCAGGAGTCTCTGGGGGAGTGTCGATGACTTGATCTGTCCCTACGTGGCCTATTTCCTGATCAGGTCTGATGTGATTCTCGTTAACCTGACCTTCTCCTTCTAGTCCTGTCTCATCCTCACTATCCCACTCTCTATCTAGGTAGGAATATTTTCTGGTTCTTATTGGATCAAGAATCAGGTCGTCGGCTGGAAACCACTCGTCTTGGCTGGTGCTCGGTGGTATTACGTTAGCTAGATCTGGACCCTCGTCTGGAGTCTCCTCAGCTGCACCACCTTCAGCCTCAGCCGCCTCTTCCTTTGTTACCTTCTTGGTATGGCTGGCATGAATCCACTTCGGTACTCCAGCACACTTTACGGCAGTGGTAGTCACAAGGATCACTTGCCTCCTTTTCCCCCACTTTGGTCCAAGGCAACTCTTCCGGGTGTATTTCTTCAACACCACCCAATCTCCAGGTCTGAGTTTATGGGCTGGAGTGGTAGGCCATTCATCAGCAGTCTCTCCAATCTGGTGAGAGATAGAACGCACTTGGTCACCCAGCTGCCTGCAGTATTCTAGCACCAAATCATCAGAAATACTCAGCAGTTTGTGTCCAGGTACCCATGCCTGTCGCATCACTCTTACCATTAGTACTTCATGGGGGCTCAGGCCTGTCTTTCGGTTTGGGATGCTCCTCAATCCCATCAGGACAAGAGGCAGAGCTTCTATCCAGTTCAATCTTGTGGTATCACACATTTTTGCCAATCTTGACTTTATAGTTCCATTCACTTGTTCCACTATTCCAGAAGCTTCTGGACGATATGCACAGTGCAGTCTAGGCTCAATCTTGAATGCTGTATAGAGCTCCTTTAGGATTTCATTGGCAAAGTGCCCACCCCTGTCTGTTTCAATTGTCTCTGGAAAACCGAATCTAGGTATCAGCTCCCTGAGTAACAACTTAGCCACTGTAATGGCATCGTTTTTCTTTGCTGGGTAAGCTTCCACCCACCTTGAGAATAGACAAACTATTACCAAGACATATCTGTATCCTTTACACATGGGCAACTGTATAAAATCTGCCTGTAATCGGACAAAGGGGCCTTCTGCCTTTCCAATTGTGCTTTGCTCCACTACAGTCCTCTTTCCTGCATTGAACTGCTGACACACCAGGCACCTCTGGCAGAGCATCTCTGTGATATTTCTGAACTTTGAATTGTAGAACACCTTGTCAAACACGTGGCACATTGCATCCCTTCCAATATGGGTATCTCCATGAATCATCCGAACCATTGGGTCATACTGTCTGGCAACACAGGCACACCGGTCTTATCAACCATGATACCATCCCTTTCTCTGAGCTGACATTCCTCAGTCTCCCATCTGAGCTTTTCATCGTCATCTGCCGCCTGCTGCAACTCTCTCAGTTCCCTCCAGGTAGATACATTCTCAAACACCATAAGTTGGCAGCTGTTTCCGCCCCACCATAATTGGATTTTCAGGGACATTTTATATCGGGCGCAGTATTGGGCAATTTGGTCAGCATATCTGTTTCCGGCTGTCACTTCATCATTTCCAGATTTGTGAGCAGCACATTTGACTACTGCCAATTCTTTGGGCAATTGGATTGCTTCCAATAGGGTTTGCACCACCTTTCCATTTCTGATGGGGGTACCTGAGGAAGTCATGAATTCTCTTTGTAACCATAGCTGGCCGAAATCATGAACAACCCCATAACCATATTGACTGTCAGTATATACGGTTACTCGTTTGCTTTTCCCATGTTTGCAAGCTCTGGCCAATGCGATGAGCTCGGCCACTTGGGCAGGTTTGACTTCACTCAAATATGATGCCTCTAGGGTGGTTTCCAGAGTGACTACTGCATAGGCGGCACTTAATCCACCGTCCTCATGTCTCAAGCAGGAGCCATCCACAAACATCACTAAGTCAGCAATGGATAGGGCCGTTTCTTTTATATCAGGACCAGGTTTTGTACTAAATTCAGTTAGGTCAATGCAATTATGTTTGATTTCACCTTCTAATTCTGCATTTTGGGAAAGGGGCAACAGTGTTGCAGGGTTCAAAATATTGCATCTGGAAATTATCACATTTTCTGCACCAATAAGAATTCTCTCATACTTAGTCAGCCGACTAGGAGTGAGATACTGGGTTTTGGTTCGGGTCAACAGAATCACAACTGAATGTGGAACATAAACCGTTACAGGATGTCCCATGACAATGTTTTCACTCTGTTCCAGACTCGTGCATGAGGCAGCCACTGCCTTCAGACACCCGGGAAGTCCAGCAGCCACTGGGTCCAGAGTGGCTGAAAAGTAGGCCACAGGACGTCTAGTCAGTCCATGTTCTTGAGTTAGGACTGAGAGTGCCCAATTGTCTCGTGTGTCACAAAATAGCTCAACATTTTTAGAGTAATCTGGCATTCCTAGTGCTGGAGCAGAGCACAGACAGTTTCGCAACTTTATCCAAGCTGTCATGCTTTTATCATCCCAAGTAACTGGATCGTCTGCCCCTTTCTTTGTCATTTTTATCAGAGGCTTGGCTAGAACAGCAAATCCCACAATCCACTATCTGCAGTACCCCACAACTCCTAGGAACATTCTGACTTCTTTCTGGGTTCTGGGCAATTCCATATCTCGAATTATTCTAATTCTTTCTGAAGTGACTCTTCTGATTCCTTTCTCTATTTGGTGTCCCAGATACTTTACTGAATTCTTACAAAACTGTAATTTGTCAGGTGACACTTTATGTCCTCCTCTGCCCAAATGATTCAGCAGGGCAATGGTATCAGTAACACAGTCGCTTTGACATTTAGACGCCACTAGAAGGTCGTCTATGTACTGAACCAGGACAGACTTCTTTGGGAGCACTAAAGATTCAAGACATCTTTTTAGGATCTGATTAAAGATTGAGGGGCTTTCTGTGTACCCCTGGGGGACACGATTCCGGACATAGACATGACTGTCGAACTCGAATGAGAAAATAAATTTGCTGTCTGGATGCAATGGGATGGAAAAGAATGCGTGACACAGATCTATGACAGTGAACCACTCTGCATTCCAGGGAATCTGATACAGGATTACAGCAGGGTTTGGCACAATGGGACAACATGGTACAACAATCTGGTTTACCTTTCGCAAGTCCTGCACTACCCTGTACTTTCCACTAGGCTTTTTAATGCCAATTATAGGTGAATTACAAGGACTGCTCAACACTTCCTGAATTATGTTTGCTTCCAATAATCTGTTTATTTCAAGTGCGACTCCCGCTTTCACTTCTGCACTCATCTTATATTGTCTAGTTTTTGGGTGTGTTGCATTGGGTTTAATGGCTATTCTGACAGGGTCCACATTTGCCATCAATCCTACATCTCTCCCGGTGAAATCCCATACTTCTGGTGTCACCCTTTGCTGGAGTTCTTCAGGTAAATCGTGAATGGTTAGAGTTTTGACTGCTGTGTCAGGCCTTAACAGCATTAGTTTATACAGGCCATCTTCATCTGGGGTTTGAATTTCAACACCCTTTGGTGTGCAAAAGATGGTACAATTCATTTTGCACAACAAATCACGTCCCAGTAGATTTACTGGGCTGGAATCACAGACCACAAATCTGTGCATTTCTTTGAAATTTCCTATAGAAATTTCCATGGGTTCAGTTACAGGAGTGCTAATTATTTGATTCGATACTCCCACTACTTGGATTGCTTCTCCCGAGAGGGGTAGGTTAGGAACGTCCGCTGTTCTCACAGTCGAACGGGTAGCACCACTGTCCAGCAGAAAGGTGACATCATTTCCTTCAACCTTTCCTTCAATGTATGGTCCTGACTGGTCTACCGGTAGGGATGCGCCAAGCACGCACTCCCCTTCCTCCCCCCTCAGGCCCCGTCAGTGTGGTTCATCGCAGAGAAATGTATCGTTTAATAGAAACTGTGAAGTTGCCTGATTTCTCTCATTCTGTCCTTCCCACACTTCAACCCTCTCATTCTGTTGAACCTGATTCTTATAATTAGGTCTAGGAGCTCTAGGCAATGGAGGTGGATTTACCTGTTGCGGGTTCTTTCGTGGCCCCTCTTTCTGCACCTGTGGATTTAAACCATTTACGGGGGCATTACCAGCTTGTAAATGTGGACACTCGTCTCTCCAGTGCCCTATCTGCCCGCACCCATGACAGGGAAACTTCTTTTTAGCCTCTTCTTTACTCATTTTAACTCGAGGTTTCCCTCCCCCTCCAGAGTTACTGTTTGGAGCATTGCTATTCATTTTACTTAACCGTTTCTCTTGTTGCTCAGCCAATTTTACATGTGCCCACATTACTTTCTCCTTCAGGGCCTTCTTTTTGTTCTCCATTTCATCCTCACAGTACTTAGCGTACTTGAGGACATCATCTATGGGCTTTCCCTGCCAACAGATTTTATTATCTCTGATCCACTGGGATATTTCTGGTTTCAGCCCTAGCACAAATCGATAAATAAAATGAGTCATGTCTTTCATTTCAATATTATCGATGCCACTGTAGGTCTTGAATACCTGCAATAGCCTCTCATAATATGAATGGACCGTTTCATTGTGGTCCTGAGTAGTTCTATCTATTCGGGTCCAATCAGTTTCCTTTGCTGGCACCTTTTTTTTCAGAAATTGTATGACCTGGTCATATTTTCTCATTACCTCTGGGGAAGGAGCTCCAGTTTGGGGGTCCCTTTTTAATTCTTCACTGGGCCAATCAACGTCTATTTCGCAATCAGTCCATAAATCTACCGGAACTACAATGTCAAAGAACCCATCCAAGTCTTTTAGGAGACACTTCTGAACTTTCACAAACTGCTCCACCTGTCTGTACCACTCCACTGGCTTTTCCCTTAATTTTGGGAAGTCGTTTGTAAACGACACAATGTCTTGTCGGGACCATGGAACATGTACATATTTTCCCCCTGGCACTTCCCTCATGGGATACAGTTTTTCTGCTTGTCCTACTTCCTTTAGCATGAATTCAGAAGTTTTTGGTTTTGCCCTACTCTCTTCCTTTTTCTTTGCCCACCGGGTTTTCCACTTGTCCAGATCTCCCCATTTCTGAAGTACGTTTAATAATTCCTTTATCTGGGTTCTATTTCCTGACACATTCATGTTTTCTAAATCTTTATCTGAAAATTCTGCCCTATATGGTTTCTGCAGGACTTTGGATCGACTTACATCAATCCCCATGTCGGCTGCAGTGTCCATTCATTTTTCATGGAACACTCTAGTATTTCGGGTAAGGCTTTTGCTGATAAACAGCAACTCTTCTTCGCTAAGAGTGTTTAATCTGTCTAATCCCACATTCCCAGCCATTAGCTCCTCTATTTCTATTCTTAGTCTGTAAATATCCAAAGGTTTAGGCGGGGATGTTTCTCGATCCATTTCTTTAGTCCATCTATCTAGTTCTTCTGGAGTTACCACTGTGGCACTCCGAATTTTAGATGTAGTTTCGATTAGGACTTCCTTGGCCCTGGTTTGACTCCCTGACCGGGATCCACTGGTACCTGGCTCTCTTATGGGCAGATCCATTAGGGAGATTACAGACTCACATTCGCTGGCCTGGTCGTCTACAATAAGTGGCTCCTTTCTGGGGGGAGCTGGCATCGGAGTAAGGACGGGAGTTTTAGGACTAGCCTGCCTATCCCCATAAAGGGGTATAGCAGGACCGATAGTTACAGGGATCGTCAGGGCATCAGGACTGGGATGTATCTGGGCTATGGTCTGAATCAGTTCATTTCTTTGCTTAATCAGGACATCTCTTTCCCTTTCTTGCAAAACTCTTTCTGATGAATTATCATGCAGTATTTGAGGCACCAAAGGAGGGTATATATTCGGGGCAGTGGGGATGGCTGACCCTGGTCTATCCTCACCAAAAGGTCGATAATTTGGGACTGCTGTACTAGGTCTGCAAAACTCATCACTATTCCTGGGTTTACTACAAATACCAGCTATGTATGGCTTGCTTGCCCTCCTACTCCTGGCATGGTGGAGAAAAGGATTTTTCGAACTTAGTGTTTCTGAAGCTTCAGCGTAAGGAGGTGGATTTTTCATTATTAAATCCTCCAGATATTCATCCTCCGAATCCCCCATGGCCATTAAATGTCGACTTTTCTCTGTCTTTTTTCCACCTGCTTGTTCAGCTACCCCAAACATCGGAAACAGTCTCTCAACCATCATATTCTGTCTCCACTGTTTCATCTTTTGCTCCTTTGTCTCCCGATGTAATTTAGGATACCACTTGCTCACTCCCTTATCCATTCGGGGCCTGTCTCGCTCTAGAGCTTCAATTTCCCACTCCTCTAAAGCTTCATACTGCGTCAGTCTGGGTCGGGGGTGTAATTCATTCATCCGGGTTCTCAAATTAAACAAGATCCTACCGTTAAAAGTACCTTCGAGGGGAAAAGCTAGGACTCCGTCCTCTTCCGTATACTTTACCCAATTTTCCAACCACACACACGTATGGTACCCTTTGTCAAACATCATAAAGGATGCAGGAGTATTAGGAGGGGGAATGATTACTCCCTCTCTAGTTCTAACGGGCTTGTCTTTTTTGAAGTAATTCTTTATCTTTTCGGCCAAAGACATTTTTCTCTTAACTCCGTACATATTGTGAGGTCTACCTCTGCTCATCAATTCCTTGTGACAACCTAGATTCCTAGGATCAGGCAAAAATTCAGGATACCACATACACCTCTCGTAACAGCCTACAAGCTCGGTTCGGAAAATTTTGTTTACTTTTGTGCTTCCAATGCTAGTGCGTCTTTCAACTTCCAACAACCAATCAGTACTGAGCTTTCAAATCTGTTGACCACTGGGTGCGCGGCCCCTTCGTGAAACGCGGTCTCACTCTGCGGCGCTCACCCCTCCCGTACAACTCTAGCTTCGCCACACACCCGCTCGCTCAACCAATACCAGCGCGGCACGGAGTGACGTCAGCGCAGCCTTGCGACCGACTCCCTCCTTTACAAGGTAACGGAAACTTTGAATTTTTCCTAAAGTGCGAGTGCAGATTTTAGTCAACAACGTGAAACGACTGCCACTGTGCCTAAGGGTTTTAGAAAAAAAAGAGTCTTCCTTTTACTGCAAGTAAACCACTTCTGTCTACTTTTCATTCACTACGGATAGATCCCTTCCGCCTATCCTTTTCACACAAGCAATAGAGAACCTGCTACTCTTTTGACTAATCCACTTCTTTCCGGGATATATACTTAGTCAATTTTCACCAATGTCCTCCCTTGCTGCCACTCAAGCTCCAAGAACCTATTACTCCTTCCGTCTGTGACCCTTACTAGGTGATATCACAACGGGAGTTTCACCCCGGTTTTGGTAGCTAACATTTATACTTCAAATAAAATTTAAAGAAGGAAAACCTGATTAGCGCTTCTGGTTCTGCCTAACCATGCACTAACTTCTCCCTTGGCCAGTGACCTTACAGCCAAGTGGATTCTACTCACCACCTGCTATTTCTGTTCCCCGGGGATCCCCACAACACACAACAATTGCTCACAAGTGGTTATTAATATGCTCAATATTTCATGCAATATAATAAACTTATTTTATGACATTCGAATAGCATAACAACAATCCTTTTTATAGCAGCATATATAGGAAAAAATCAGCAGCACATTTTAATTTTTCACGGTTCAATAGTAACTCTCTTATCTACCTATCCTAACTAGTCCTAACCATCTTACTGCTACCAGAAAATACTGATAGAGCGCGCAGGTCACCCGGCTCAGTGTTTACCAGATTTTCACGCACTTGGGCCCATGACGTGAATGTGAAATACAATTTGTAAGTCGGGTGATTTTACACGCCACTATCAGTATTCTATGTGTGTTTTCTGTAACACTATTACCATAGTACCTGACTTACCACAGGCACTTATTCTTCCTGATGGATCAGGAGCTTGAGGACGGGAGATAATTCTTCTAAAAATACTTTGTTTATTTACATAACATTGATATACTTTTCTGAAATGACCACAGACACCTGAGGCGGTTTAAAAGTTTTATATAGTAATTTTAAAGAGACAATATTATGAGGCAAATGCTGATAAAGACATCAATAAGCAGAATCAAAAAAAGATACTATAGCTGTGTACAAGGGACAACACCATTTAGGGCAAAAGAGTTTTCTAAAGGGTACGGGTAACAGGGAACATGCTATTCAGTTTAGACTTAAACTAGGGACGGCAGGTTCAAACACATTATTCCGTGAATTTCTATAACCTATATGTGATTCAAACCCTAGTCTTATTCTATCTAGCTTAGTCCTTATACATTTATTACTATTCACCACACTTTGATTTAAGCAAAACAGTTTCAATTAAGTCCTACAGGAAAGGGGAAAATTGGAACATGCTAACAAACAATTTGCAATTGCATCAGTGGAGAGATCAGAGAGAAAATCATGGGCATGGAGGCTTTATTAAGAATAGGAAGGAATAGGATAGAAGATGGACACCCACAAGTATATTTACCTAAGATGGGAATGAGGACTAACCCTGGCCACGGGTCAGCTTCGGGAAAGGACGAGGACAAGGACCCTCAAGGATTTAGGATGCCAGTAGGTGAGCAGGTAGCAGCTCACGGAAATTCAGGACAGGATACCCCTCAGGATTTGGATCAGGACTGGGCTCACCAAAGGGCTCGACCAACCCCCACAATTTCGGATGCAACACCTGCGTTACCCCCTCACTGCACGGAATCCGCCAATAACCCCGATTGGGTTCTGGAATCCCCCAACAAAGTGCTTCGCCAGCACTTAAGACTATTTCCACCCCTTGGAGTTTGTGGAAAATTTGGACAGAGTGCTCCGCAGCTCCCTGTATCGATCACCTATAGAGTCGTGGGGTCGGTGACAGGTCAGCTATTCAGACAAGTCGGACAATTTTCCCTAACTAACTAGGCTAGTTATACCCTTCTGAGGTTCCCAGACCACCCACAAATGTTGCAATTGACAGGGCCCCAACTTATGATTGGTCAGGGGAGGTAATTAAGTCACTATTACCTCCCAAATTCTACGTTCACACAATGAATATTTAATTTTTCATACCCGCCCCTTGCGTTCGTGTTCCCAGGCATAGGAATATGGAAAAACAATGGGTATACACAGAGGACAGAAACATTGTAACAATTTTTAGGTAGATAGCCGCATCTTCTCCCAGGACCTAGGTAGGTTCCCAGGCACATCTTGCTTCAGGAGCCAGCTGGCTGAGTTCTGCTTCTGCGCAGTGTGGGTTTTCCCTCATCACGTGACAGGGTCGGAACAGGTTTCAATATGGAGTAGGGTCCCTCACCCAGGCCCATGTATGTGTGGTACATGAAAAGTAAGCGAAAACAAATTAATAACATGGTAAAATAGAATACACTGTACACCATGAAAATCTACTCTGTACCCCTTACTTCATAATAACTATAGCAATTAATTATTATTGCGAAAATAGATAGAAATGCGAAGCAGCATATGCAAGCAAGGTGCATGGTTAGAAACAAGCAGCCATGTCAGCTACAATGCGCATGAGCTAACTTCTCCCTCCAAATCTGCGAGTGCGTCACATCACATGGGTATGACCGACGCATGCGCAGACTGAATTTCTGCGAAGCGGCCATTCTGTAATAGGCAAGCAGTGTTACAGTTAGTAAACACATAGGCAAGCATCTCTAGGACACCCGCGTGTACGGAAAAAGGGTAATATTAATGACGGACAGGAGTATTTAGTACTATTACAAACTAACGAGGTTCATAAACAGAGCAAGTCGCTTTATGTGCGAATCCTCACTCCATCACAGGCACCTTTGCACCAATGTGCAAGGGTTCCTACGTTGAGGGGATTATTGTTTTTGTGCAGGAAGGAAAACCTTCCCACACAAGAACAATCACAAGAGGCTTTTTCTTGTTTCTATGTGTGCTGCAGAAGCAGCACAAATACAAAAAGAAAAAACAAGGCAAAATAAAGATATTTTTCCTCTTTGTGCCTCCCTTACGCCTCCTATGGGTAGGAGTACGTTTTTGGTGCTGCATCAGATTCACGATTTCTCATAAATCTGAGGCAGTGTCAAAAAGCTGGGAACATTTCCAGCAACACCCATCACACACCCCTTTAATGCCGAAAACTGCGTTAACCGCTCCGCTGCGGTGCACATTCCGCCGCGTTGCGGGCAAATTTCACGCATGCGCAGATTGGACGGCCCCTGGCCGTCCTACGCACACGCCCACCATGACGTTGGACGGCCAGGGGTCGGCCGACGCATAGAAGTAGTTAAAGGGAACGATAGTTATCAGGCAGCATTAGGCCAAAAAAAGTGGCTTAGTGCTGCCTCGTAAATATCATGCAGGCTCCTGTGCCACCGGAGCATCACGAAAAGGGACATTCAAGTGGCGCAGGGGACCTCATAAATGAGACACAGTAGAAGTACTCTTCTATCACTCCAGGGCCTGCTGACCTAACCAAGCGGTATTAATTATTCAACTGTACAAAGTTCCTGTAATGCTGAGCAACTCATGTTCCTGTAAGGTCACACTTGTGTCAGTCCTTATGATACAGTACAATCTTCCGACCTCGAATTCAGTACAAAAAAAGAGAAAAAACACTTTGGCAGTGTAACCATACACATTTTTGGAACATCACAAATCATTTTGAAATATAGATGATTGAATATTAAGCGACTGATTCGGTTAAACGTTTTAACTCTGTCTGACCCCATTCCTCCCCCTCTCCACTCTTTCCTAGTAAGGTACGTCACTTCCTCTCTTACGGTAAATACCGTTGAGTAGCCATGTTGCAATGCACAGAAACACCAGCTGCATCTCTTGAGGTCCGTGCCAAAGGATTCTCTAGAAACAAGGGCTACACAGCTTGCAACACCATCATCAATATGTTTATTTATAAATTGGTATCTCGCCCTCACGTAAGGGAGAAAAACACGTCATGGGCATGAGGAGCACGGTAAGTCATGGCAGATCATTCGCGAAATGTAAGAGCTCCACTGGAAACCCTAAACGGATGCTTTCCTGACACACTGTAAGGAAACGTAAACAGATGAGGTGGTAGGAATATGAGCCATTTAAAACAAATTAATTTAAAAGCATGTTTCCAAACAGCTTTTATAACATCTTTAGGTAGCTTGGAAATAGGACTCCATGCTCTAAGGTTGTGTCGGAAATCGGTTGGTGGTTTTTAACACCCAGGGCCTTATTTATGAGAAGTGCTGCATCGCTGCGACAAAAGCAGCAATGCGATACTTTTCAGTGCGCCCTCCTTGCGACACCATTAATGCGCCATATTAACAGTACAGTGCTTCAAGCTGCAAGCAGTTACAGATACGCCAGTATTACTGATGTATCTCTAGGCGCAAAAGTGACGCATTGCAGGGGTGTGTCTGACAACAGACGTAATTCCAGCAATGTGTCCTTTCACATGGGGCAAGCGCCATGTGAAAGAGACTTCATCACCCTTACGCCTGCATGAGGCATGCGTTAGGTTTTGACACAATGGAGTCCTAGAAGTGGCGCAATGAGATGTTATAGATTTCAATGTGCCACTTCTACAAGGTTTGCTGCGGGGGAACGCCCACCCTGCATACATTATACCTGAAGCAGGTATAATGTAGCGCAGCGGTTTACGAAGTGACGCATCTGCCTAGATGCATCACTTTGTAAATATGGCACAACATGGTGCATTATTTACGCCGCCATAGCCTTACAAAAAGTGATGCAATGATGGCGTAAATGTGACGCAGGGCTTCATAAATAAGGCCCTAACTAATTCAGGACCCAAGCCGAGTTTTGCCCCACAACCGCTGTGTAACTCAAGTATTGGGCAAAACTACCATTCGCAGAGTCGTCTATCTCCGCCTTTTCGCAAGTGCCTTCAAATGGCTGTGATAGTGCAATGTAGCTATGGAGGTTTGTGAGGGACACCAGACCTACATCTCTTCATGCACATTTACTGAATACTCGCAGTCTTATTTTTTCAAGTAGCCTAAAAAAGGTTTAGTTTCAAAAATAAAAGTTGCCATTCAGTGAATTGCACTGGAGGGAGTATGTAGCTGTTCCTTGGATACAGGATGGCACTCTGTTGGCATTTAAAACATGTATTGGCAAGGCCAGTCAGTCTTTCCTTAGTGGCTGTGCCAATGCTGTGCAGCATCAGCCAAAACATTAAACAAGCATTGGCATAGCCAATAGGTCTTGCCTTTGGGACCTTATTCGTTTAGCCAGAACTTGTGGCTATGTTGTAGAGCATTGTGGTTGCTGCACATCATGTTGAAAAGTTTTATTAAAAAGTGTTAAGCATTTTTGTTACCTTTATACAAACCAGGACGACAGTCTATACAACTGAACAATTTGATTAAAAAAAAGATTTTAACATGAAAAATGTCTTCTCGTTTTTTTGTACTTGCACTGCTGGCAACTTCTTCCTGCCTGTTCTGGATTGGAGGTACGTTGTAGATTGTGGAGTTGTGGTGTTGAAATATGTTGTTTGGTGTGTAATTATGTGGTGTGTATTGGAAATGTGTGGAGTTGAATTGTGTGGCCTGGAACTGCGGTGTTGTGTGAAATTATGCTTAGTGAAATTGCGTCATGGTGTGGAGTGCATTTATGTTGATTGGTGGTATGTGGCAAAGAGTGCATTTATGTGGAGTGTATTTATGTTGCATTGAGTAGAGTGCAAGTATGTGCCTTGTAATTATATGTGGCACTGAGTGGTATTATGTGCCGTGTATTTATGTTGTATTGAGTAGAGTGTAATTATGTGGTGTCTAATTATATGGTTCTGAGTGGTATTTTTTGGAGTGTATGTTGCATTGAGTAGAGTGTAATTATGTGGCCTGTAATTATGTGGCATTGAGTGGTATTATTTGGAGTGTATGTTGCATTGAGTGCAGTGTAATAATGTAGCATATAATTATGTGGCACTGAGTGGTATAATGTGGAGTGTATTTATGTTGCATTGAGTAGAGTGTAATTATGTGGCGTGTAACTATGTGATACTGAGTGGTGTGTGAAGTGTATTTATGTTGCATTGAGTAGAGTGTAATTATGCGGCGTGTAACTATGTTGCACTGAGTGGTATTTTGTGGAGTGTATTTATATTGCATTGAGTAGAGTGTAATTATGTGGCGTTTAACTATGTGGCACAGTGGTATTATGTGGAGTGTATTTATGTTGCATTGAATAAAGTGTAATTATGTGACGTGTAATTATGTGGTACTGAGTGGTATTACGTTGAGTGTATTTGTGTTGCATTGAGTAGAGTGTAATTATGTGGTGTGTCATTTTGTGGCAATGAGTGGTATTATGTGGAGTGTATTTATGTTGCATTGAGTAGAGTGTAATTATGGGGTGCGTAATTATGTTGCACTGAGTGGTATTATGTTGTGTGTATTTATATTGCATTGAGTAGAATGTAATTATGTGACTTGTAATTATGTGGTACTGAGTGGTATGTGGGGTGTATTTATGTTGCATTGAGTAGAGTGTAATGATGTGACTTGTAAAATATGTGGTACTGAGTGGTATTATGTGGAGTGTATTTATGCTGCATTGAATAGAGTGTACTTATGTGGCACAGTGTTATTATATGGAGTGTATTTATGTTGCATTGAATAGACTGTAATTATGTGACATGTAATTATGTGGTACTGAGTGGTATTATGTTGAGTGTACTTATGTTGCATTGAGGAGAGTGTAAATATCTGGCACGTAATTATGTGGCACTGAGTGGTATTATGTGGAGTGTATTTCTATTGCGTTGAGTAGAGTGTAGTTATGTGGCGTGTATTCATGTGGCATTGAGTGGTATTATGTGGAGAGTATTTATGTTGCATTGAGTAGAGTGTAATTATGTGGCGAGTAATTATGTGGCACTGAGAGGTATTATGTGGAGTGCATTTATGTTGCATTGACTGGAGTGTAATTATGTGTTGTGTAATTATGTGGTACTGAGTGGTATGTGGAGTGTATTTATGTTGCATTGAGCAGAGTGAACTTATGTGACTTGGAATTATATGGTACTGAGTGATATTATGTGGAGTGTGTTTATGTTGCTTTGAGTAGAGTGTAATTATGTGGAGTGTAGTCATGTGGCACAGTGGTATTATGTGGACTGTATTTATGTTGCATTGAATAGGGTGTAATAATGTGACGTGTAATAATGTGGTACTGAGTGGTATTATGTTATTATGAGTATATTTATGTTGCATTGAGTAGAGTGTAATTATGTGGTGCGTAATTATGTGGCACTGAGCTGTATTATGTTGAGTGTATTTATGTTGCATTGAGTCAAATGTAATTATGCGGCTTGAAATTATGTGGTACTGAGTGGTATGCGGGGTGTATTTATGTTGCATTGAGTCAAATGTAATTATGTGGCTTGTAATTATATGGTACAGAGTGGTATGTGGGGTGTATTTATGTTGCATTGAGTAGAGTGTAACTATGTGACTTGTAATTATGTGGTACAAAGTGGTATTATGTGGAGTGTGTTTATGTTGCATTGAGTAGCGTGTAATTATGTTGCGTGTAACTATGTCACACTGAGTGGTATTATGTGGAGGGTATTTATGCTGCATTGAATAGAGTGTAATTATGTGGCACAGTGTTATTACGTGGAGTGTATTTATGTTGCATTGAATAGAGTGCAATTATGTGACGTGCAATTATGTGGTACTGAGTGGTATTATGTTGAGTGTATTTATGTTGCATTGAGTAGAGTGTAAATAAGTGGTGTGTAATTATGTGGCACTGAGTGGTATTATATGGAGTGTATTTCTGTTGCATTGAGTAGAGTGTAGTTATGTGGCATGTAATTATGTGGCACTGAGTGGTATTATGTGCCGTGTATTTATGTTGTATTGAGTAGAGTGTAATTATGTGATGTGTAATAATGTGGTGCTGAGTGGTCTTATGTGGAGAGTATTTATGTTGCATTGAGTAGAGTGTAATTATGTGGCCTGTAATTATGTGGCATTGAGTGGTATTATTTGGAGTGTATGTTGCATTGAGTGCAGTTTAATAATGTAGCATATAATTATGTGGCACTGAGTAGTATAATGTGGAGTGTATTTATGTTGCATTGAGTAGAGTAATTATGTGGCTTGTAATGATGTGGTACTGATTGGTATGTGGAGTGTATTTATGCTGCATTGAGTAGAGTATAATTATGTGGCGTGTAATTATGTGGCACTGTGTGGTATTATGTGGAGTGTATTTATGTTGCATTGAGTAGAGTGTAATTATGTGGCTTGTAATGATATGGCACTGAGTGGTATTATTTGGAGTCTATGTTGCATTGAGTGCAGTATAATTATGTATCATATATAAGTATGTGGCACTGAGTGGTAATATGGGGAGTGTATTTATGTTGCATTGAGTAGAGTGTAATTATGTGGTGTGTAAATATGTGGTACTGAGTGGTATGTGGAGTGTATTTATATTGCATTGAGTACAGTGTAATTATATGGCGTGTAATTATGTGGGACTGCGTGGTATTATGTGGAGTGTATTCATGTTGCATTGACTAGAGTGTAATTATGTGGCTTGTATTGATGTGGTACTGAGTGGTATGTGTGGTGTATTTATGGTGCATTGAGTAAAGTGTAATTATGTGGTACTGAGTGGTATTTTGGGCAGTGTATTTATGTTTCATTGAGTAGAGTGTAATTATGTGGTGTGTAACTATGTGGCACTGAGTGATATCATGTGGAGTGTATTTATGTTGAATTGAATAGAGTGTAATATTGTGGCATTGAGTGGTATTATTTGGAGCGTATGTTGCATTGAGTGCAGTGTAATTATGTAGCATATAATTATGTGGCACTGAGTGGTATAATGTGGAGTGTATTTATGTTGCATTGAGTAGAGTAATTATGTGGCTTGTAATGATGTGGTACTGAGTGGTATGTGGAGTGTATATATGTTGCATTGAGTAGAGTGTAAGTATGTGGCGTGTAATTATGTGGCACTGTGTGGTATTATGCGGAGTGTATTTATGTTGCATTGAGAAGAGTGTAATTATGTGGCGTGTAATTATGTGGAACTGCGTGGTATTATTTGGAGTGTATGTTGCATTAAGTGCAATCTAATTATGTAGCATATATGTATGTGGCACTGAGTGGTAATATGGGGAGTGTATTTATGTTGCATTGAGTAGAGTGTAATTATGTAGTGTGTAAATATGTGGTACTGAGTGGTATGTGGAGTGTATTTGTATTGCATTGAGTAGAGTGTAATTATATGGCGTGTAATTATGTGGGACTGAGTGGTATTATGTGGAGTGTATTCATGTTGCATTGACTAGAGTGTAATTATGTGGCTTGTATTGATGTGGTACTGAGTGGTATGTGTGGTTTATTTATGGTGCATTGAGTAGAGTGTAATTATGTGGTACTGAGTGGTATTAAGGGAAGTGTATTTATGTTTCATTGAGTAGAGTGTAATTATGTGGTGTGTAACTATGAGGCACTGAGTGATATTATGTGGAGTGTATTTATGTAGCATTGAATAGAGTAATTGTAACGTGTGATTATGTGGTACTGAATGGTATTATGTGAAGCGCATTTATGTTGCATTGAGTAGAGTGTAATTACGTGGTGTGCAATTATGTGGTACTGAGTGGTATTATGTGGAGTGTATTTATATTGGATTGACATTGCATGTGGCATGTAATTATGTGGCACTGAGACACTTATTCAGATGAGCCTCTGCTTTAATTATAGTACCGCACTCTAAATGCCGTGAAGCATCATCTGCGTCGTCATGGTACCTACTCGCCTTTTTCAAGAAACAGTGGCCAACAGAAGCAGGCAATTTGGATGCCAGGTAGCTATACATATGCTAATGTAACTGCGTTTCCCTGTGTTTTTGTGTTCTGCTGCAGAAAGGCGGCGTCATGCAGTCTAGGCTAGGTAAACTAAAGCTTTGCATAGTTGCTTACTCCTCTGACTTGGCCTCTTGGTTCATCCTCACCAACAAACAATTATTATTTCAAGGAAACCCATATATCTTTAAATTTTAATTTTTAAGAAAGCCAAGTATTGTGCAAGAACATACGTGTAAAGTGTAAACAGGTTTTTCCTGCAGCAAATAAGAGATTTTTTAAACCTGTCAAAACGCGCATACCTTTTTACTTATAAATTATCTGTAATTGATTCTTAAAGACTGTTCAACTCTCATTGCAGAGCTTTATTATTCTAGCTATCAGCAAACAACAGAGTGAACATTCATGATCTGTGTAAATAGCGTGGCAGTAGCTCATCATAATTCTTTGGCCTTTTATCACGGTTCATTTCGGTGTTATCTAGGATCATTTGAACATAAGCGCTAGTACTGAAAAACAAGCATTTGAAAGAAAAGCAGGGTGGCGCGTTAATATCAATTAGTAACAGGATACTAGGTTAAGCAGGGGCGGCCGCGTTCTGAAAGGCTATAAATCGCAGATAACAAAAGCATGTGACAAAGGAGGAATGAAGCTCCAGCTGCCAGCCTGCTTGCTCCCGAGACCCCTAGGCCATGGGAGTGAACATTTTAAGAAGAGATGGGACATGCACCCGCCTTTGGCCAATTGCGTGCTTTCATTTATTGAAACCTACACGCACAGGGCAATAAATTTGACAACCAGACGCACAAGCTTTCTGAAAGTTTTCTGAATGTCTGGAGTGATTCCAAGAGGCCTCTCTTAGACAGTGCATGCGCGCTGCGCTAGGCGAAACCTAAAAAGAGGTTCGCTGATGCTGCTACTGGCCATGTCATGTTGTTGACACTTGCCATTTTTTAATTTGCCAATCCAAATGAATTAGCAAATAAAGCAAAAAATGACATTTCTCTAGCATCAAAGGAATTTTTTTTAAGCGGAGTGACCACCAAGAAATTTGCTGCCTGACACTTCAACAAAACCATAATATATATATATATATATAGAAAAGAAAAAGGATTGTGGGGGTTGGTGGACAATGGCAGAACGGGTGGGGGAAGTAGCACGCAGTTTGGCGGAGGAAAAGCAACTTGAGCGAGAGAGCAACATAGGGGCATGGGAGAAGCACATGAGAAAGAGTAAGAAACGCTGGCGAAAGAGCAACACAGACAGCGGGTGGCTGTGTTTGGCCTGTGGAAAAAGCATACGAGGGAGACAGCTGAAATGCTTATAGAGTTCTTAACCAGAACAGAAAATAGTATTTCCCTAAAAGTGAGTAGTGGAATTCTATAAATCAGCCAATCAAAAGGATGAAAGAGGCTATGCTGCAGACGAGGGGCAAACTCAAGAAGAGGTAAGGGGCAAGTGATTGAATAAGTTACACATGAGAGTGATAATAATGCCAATCAAAGATAAGAAACAAGTGAGGTGTAACACGTCTAGCGTCAGTTGTAAAAAGTGTGCAGCAACACTTCTTCAAAATATTGGCGCCTTGTTTTTTGAGAAACAAACAAACCACAATGCCGGACAGTATAGATTAATAGAAGCAAATGCACACCTAGTATAATTAATTGCTAGGCTGACAAACCATTTGTGATTGATCACTTGTATTTTATGAAAAAGGATTTTGAACAAGTATTTTGGCATCAAGGGGTACACTCCACATTTACAGAGGTTCACAAGTGCATTGAAAAAACCATATACAATACATTTAATCAAAACATACACATATAACAATTGTGATAACAATAGATATAGACAACTGTGCAATGCCTCAAAAAGTTACGTTTGTTGAGGCACCAATCCTGGATGAAAATGAACAAGTGGACAAACAAGATGACAAACTAGCCTACTTGTTTCCACCACCACTAGATACGCATTTTTAATTTATCATATGGTGCAAAAAATAGGAAGACACAAAACTATGCAGCAGTGTAGAATTTGTGTGAGTTATATTCCTATTATGCCCTGGTGGTTCAGTATCTGGGTGGAGCAGGACGCCAATGAACAAGTGGACAAACAAGATGACAAACTAGCCTACTTGTTTCCACCACCACTAGATACGCATTTTTAATTTATCATATGGTGCAAAAAATAGGAAGACACAAAACTATGCAGCAGTGTAGAATTTGTGTGAGTTATATTCCTATTATGCCCTGGTGGTTCAGTATCTGGGTGGAGCAGAACTAAGATGCAACGATTGTTACTGAGGCAATTGGCAATCAAGAATAGTACAAATGAACACCAAGCGTGCATCCTTTCCAATAGACTTCTCTCAATAAAATGTTCCTATAATTTTTGCTCTAAACTCAGGTGGCTCTCCCACTCCATCGTGCTCCACATTTTTTTCCCTTTATTTTCTACAAGTCACTTTTCAAAGTACAAAATTCCTCAAGGTACACAAAGTACTGTATGCGTTTCGTATACTTGCCATGACTAGTCCTCATATAACATTCTAGCGTAACATGCTAGGATAGTATTCTGCACTGCAGGCAGCAGAACATAAAATATTATTAATGTATGCGTCCATTGCAGTTTGCAGTTCTGCTCGTAGGTGTTGTTACCATCAACATCTTCAGTTCAGCCCTATTAGACAGCGCATGCGCTGTCTGTTGCAAGGCATATTGTGGACAGTCAAAATATAGATTTTTAAATATCGAAGCACAGTTATATCAAGTTTCAAATATCGTAGTAAGAAAATATCGACATCAAGAATATCTACAACCAGAATATTGAAGTTAAGGTAAGAAATATCGATGTTGCAAATATCGATGTTAGTAATATCAATAGTTACATTATCAATGTTAATAATATTGATATTTATTTGTTAGTAATTTTTTTCAAAGTAAATTTAGCGTTTTAGCACCGTAGCGGCTTGTAGGGTTATAGGGGAATAGGGTGGGAACTAGTTTAATTATAGTAAATGAAATAATAATTTTTAGGAATTATTAATGTATTTAAATTACATTGTGTGTTTTATTTCTGTTGTGGGTTTATAGGGGAATAGGTTGTTTAGTAATTTAATTTTAATTAAGTAATTATTCATATTTAATTATTGTTATTAAGAATTAATGTATTGTTAATTGGTAATTGGTAATTAATTATTATTAATTGATAAATATTTTATTTGTATTAATTTATTATTGGAGTAGGTTGCGGGTTTATAGGGGAATAGGGTGGGAAGTAAATTATTTGTAATTAAATAATTAATTAAGAAAAAATAGAGTATTGATAATTATTGTTTGTGTTAAGTAATTATTAATTGGTTATTATTTTTATGAAATATTTATTGGTATTGATATTTTGTTAATTAATTATTAATTTGCTATGAATTGTTATCGAATACTATTTATTGGAATTGATAATTACATTTTTTGTTAATTAATTATTGATTGGTTATACATTTTTATTCCATAATATTTATTGTTATTTTCTTAATTTAATTATTAATTGCAAATTCATTTTTATTAATTAATTAATTGAACATTAATTTAATTGTGTGAAATATTATGTGGAGTGTGTTGTGTGTTTATTGGGGAATAGGGTGGACAGTATTTAATATTATTAAAGTTATTATTATTTTTTATATATTTGTAGTGTTTTTCTATATTTATTAATAAATTATTATTAAATTACAATATTCATTTCAATTATAAGTATGTTATTTTTAACATCTACGTTGTCCAATACTTTCCCTACTGTTATACTCACTGGAGTGGGAATAGTAATTATTACCCCTATGCTATCCAGCGCTTTCCCTACTGTTGCACTCACTAGAGTGGAAATAGTAATTTTACCCCTACGCTATCCAACGCTTTCCCTACTGTTGCACTCACTTTAGTGGGAACAGTAATTTTACCCCTATGCTATTCAGCATTTTCCCTACTGTTGCACTCTCTGGAGTGGGAATAGTAAATGTTATCCCTATGCTATCCAACGCTTTCCCTAATGTTGAGTAAGTATATCTATTAATTTATATGTATATGTTTAATTTTTTTAAACAATATAAGTATTAGTTATTCTTTTTAAATATGTTTTAATATTTTAACTATATTTCTTTTAATTATATGTAAAATGTACTTAAATTTATATTATTAAAACATTAAAAAAACAATATTTTTAACATCGATATTTTTGATAATATTTTTTTTCTCGTTATTTTTGTACTTACCTTTATGTAGATTGTACTTCGATATTTTTTACTTCTATATTTCTGTGTGGATATTTTTGTAGGTCGATTTTCTGTCCGTCGATATTCTGTCACACATTCTTCTTAAGAACATTAATGAGGCTAGGAGCCCACCCATTGCTTACCATGGTTAGCTTTTCTTATCACTCTCATTTGCCTACTTCTTACTCATGTCCCAGATTAGCAATCTTGTATTTGTCCCTCCCATGGAGCATTGCCTATTTACACTCTATTTGACGGGCTGGTATCGCTGCATCCACTGCTTGCTTTTCAAGCACTAATTGTTTCTTTTGTGTGGAGCACTCCAGTGGGGTGTGTACTTTTGAGCTATCTGCTTCATGTACGTCTCTGCCGTTGCACATCATGTTGTTCCCTGTTGCCACACTTCTCCCTGCCTTTCTCCCTCTTGCCCTTGCCTGTGTGCTTCTCCCCATTGCTTCCCCCACTAACGACCTCAGTGTTGTTTTCCAAAATCCCTGTGTTGCTTTCACTCCAGCACCCTCCTCCAGTTGCTTTTGAGTCCCCTCCAGCCCTCCCCCATTGCTTTTGTGTTAATTCCCATATTGCTGTAGTATTCCCCCCACCCTCCGTGTTTGCTTTGCCTTTCGCCCCACCTTTTCCATGTTGCTCCCGCTCCACCACCTTTCTCATGTTGATTTGCCTGCTTTGCCATTCCTCTCCCCCTCCCCCTGCTGCTTTCACTTCCACCACTTGCCCGCTTTTTAAAGAAACACTTTCCTGAATTGTATTTTATTTTCAGTTAACGATCCAACTGGAATCAGTAACTAAAAAGTGATAAAAAGTTCTGTCATCATTTTGTCAGCATGTGCATGCATGTGCCTACAAAATGATGCAGGCAGCCACTTTAGCCACTGCACAGCACCACAGATGCAGTACAGCATGGCTAAAAACCATTGGCAAGGCCAATAGGTTACAAAGTCAAGACCTGTTGGCTTTGCTAATGCTTGTTTTAATTAGCTGTTGATGTGGAACCAGAAACAGTTCACAAGTAATCAACAGCAAAGTGGGGTTCTTTCTAGTCAGTTTTTGAAGGTTTGCCACCAGTACTTATTATATGTAGTTGGGTGGAGGCAGTGAGCATAGGCACTCCTTTTTGGAGGTCAGTACTTATTTTTCATCATCATGCTTTGACACCGAGCAAATGAGAAAAAGTCAAAAGAAGGAGGAACAGAAAGATGGGAAAACAGTGACCAGAGTGACAGCAGGTTTGATCAAGCATTGGCAACGTGAATAAGTCTGGCTTGCATTTTCAGTACAGGCTCAAAAAATTTTATAACAAGCATTTGCAATGCAATTGGGCTTGCATTAACAAGAGTTAGAGCTATTGGCGTTGTAAATGACAATGTCTATTATCCATGTGTTTTGGTTTGGAGTGAAGCAGATGTATGTGGCTTGGAGTGGAAATTTGTGAGTTGAATGGGAATTGTATGGTGTGGAGTGTATTTGTGTATTGGAAATATGTGGCCTGGTGAATAGATAAGGGTGAGAGTTGCTCAGAATACATAGAAAAGCAGATATAGAGGGATAGGTAGTTGGTGCACGAAGTGGCGAATGAACTCCAGACAGAGGAGCATAAAAAGCGTGTGAGAAAGAGAGAAAGAAGAGGAGCAGGTCACAGACGCATAAAGAGGGTGCAACTGTGCACACCGAAGGCACCCCAAGAAGAGGAGGAGAGTATGGGTTTGAGGGATGGAAATATTGAAAAGACACAGAAACGATATTGTGCTCGAAGACCTAAAGTGAACCAATTTGAGAGAGACGGGAAGAGTGCATGAGAGAGCGAGTGAGAGGTGTGAGAGACTACAAGAGAAAGAGAGGGACGAGTGGGAGGTGCTCCCAGGAGGAGAGGTGAGATGCGGGTCACTGCACAGCACAAGGAGGTACAGGAAGGTAGCATGTGTGAACAGACAGCAGAAAGGAGCTCGGGAGTGTGAGGGAGGGATGAGGGGGGCATGGAATTGTGAGATGAGCGGGGTAGTGCGAGTGTAAGGGAGTGATGAGCAGGGTAGTGGTTGTGAAGGTATAGATGATACCAGGAGCTAGCACAGTGACATAAGGTCTTATGGTAAACCTATTCTTGGCAGAATAAAGGATGTAAGTCCTAGAGAAACTACATCTCTGAACAGGTGGTAAAAAAGATCATTTAATTGCTTCTTAATACATATGATGTGAACACACAGTGGCGGCTCTCCAAGGGAGTGCTGCGGAGCGGGGGGCAGGGTGGGGGCGTACTAAACTCCGGCATACGGAGGTACAGAGTTAAGTACATACATAAATAAATGCAACAATTTACATTGCGCGCGCTACATCGCCAACTCGGCGATGTAAAATGCTATTTTTGATGCATCAAGCCCAAAGGCATTCGCAATTAAGAAAATCTAAATTTTTTGTGACTTCCTTAATTGCGAATGCAGTTAGAGAATCGCAAATTGTGCTTCCCTACATGCAATGCATCATGCATTCGCAAATTACGTTTTCGCAATTTGGAATTGCAAATTATCATCAACTTCAAGCTGATGGTAATTTGCAATTTCTGAGAAAAATGCATAAAATTGCATTTTCTAAGTGCCATTTGGTACCTATTTGGTACTCGCAAATTGCGACTGACTTCCCATTCATTCCTAAGGGCCTCTAGGCCCAGAGGAATAAAAGGAAAGGCATTCCTTGATAGCGAGTCGCAATTTGCGAGTCGCTATTAAGGAATTTGTAAGAATCGCAATTTTTTTTGCGATTCCTACATGCATAAGGAATTGTGATTCCCTAAAAATCGCTATTTAGGAATCGCAATTCCATTCTTTGATGCATGTGGCTGAATATCCCTAGATTTCTTGTGTCTGTGCATAACCTAAAGTTGAGGCTGCGCAGCATAAAAAAAACATCACCACTAAATAAATACATCTTGCATTTTCACCGCGTGCAGCTAACAAAGGGTGTATTGACGCTTAAGTTTTACTAAAGAGGAAACAATATGCACAGCAATGCAGTCACTGAGGCTGTGAGTTGCTCACCTATCAAAATGCGGTGAAAGTGCTGAAGATGTTTAGGAGCTCGAGAAGCAAGAAATCTGGCCACTTTTTGGGGCCGATTACGATGGCGAGCGGACACAGTTCGCCCGCCACCGTAGCGGAATGCTGGACTATCCGCAAGGGGTGCGGCGGTCCCGGACCTACAATCAGGATGCCACCGCCACCGTGGCCTCCCCTATTCCCAGCATTGTGGTGAGCGGTGCTCACAGCACCGCCCGCCACAATGCTGGGAATTCACGCAGTGCCTGCCACTTTGTCCATGGCAATGCAGAGGAGTACCATAGGTACCCCCCATATGCACCCCCCACCCCCAACACCCTGCGGGCCCGCTACGGGCCCCCAACAGCAAAGACCGCAAACTGGTGTGCGTCTGCATCATGATATGGATGGCGGTGTCTTGCAGACACAGCCACTATATTAACCTTGTTCTCCACCGTTAGATGAGTCGACCGGTGGAAAAGCGGCGGACAATCTTTCCGTCCGCCGGGGACCCCCCAGCCATCATAATATTCAGGGGGTCTTTGCTGTGTGGATGGCGAAGGCTCATACCCTAAGGAAATTCGGGTGTCGGTCTTCCTGTCTTATGGCGTCTTGGCCAGAGATAGCTAAGGAGACCGGGAGTTCACTATCCAGAGTGGCTACTGCTTACGCGCCTAACAAATAGGGAAATGCCACACATAATAGAACCTAACAGCTGTGGGATTAAGTAATAGCATTACTTGATTTACGGAGCCATGGGAGAGAAATGTTAAAAGTGTGAATAATTAATGTTGAATAACTGTCCGCATTCTGAAAAGTTGCTGTTACGAAAAGGAAGCAAGTGATCTACTCTAAGCAAGCTCCTGAGTGACCCAGTATACATTATAGTATATTAGGTCAACACAGCAGTACCGTCCCACTCCTTTGCTGCCTCACAAATTTGTCTCACCTGATAACACAAACTTGGTATTGGTATTCAGTACACACATTCAAAGTGCCCCGCTGCTGTACGCCACGTCTCGCCATGCACCTCGGAAAGCCAATATGGTGACTTCTGCAAATGCTTCAAGTCTAACCTTGTTGCATAATAAAGGAATACAGCTTGACCCTACTCTCCTCACTTTTGGCGCCTTAAAATAGACTAAAGCGCTATCCACATTGCAAGCGCCCACCTCCTAACAGCACACTTCTGTGTAATCAAGGGAACGCCCTTCCCATGTGCTTGCGAGGTGCACTCAGGGAAGCAAAAGGGAGGAAGGGGTTGAGGGAAGTTGGGAGGGTGGGAGGGTGACTCAGTTTAAGGAATTGGAGACAAATCCCCCAAAAATGCAGATTGTTTCGGAAAGAGGATGTGGCATAACATTCAGAGCTGCCAACTTTGGAACCCGCGGAACAGGGTTCGAGTCTCAGCATCATCTCTCACTGTGCCTTCCAGAAATAAAATGCTGAGTCAATTGCGAAAGCCAACAAAATGCTGCCATTCATCAGTGCCTTTGTGTGATTTCAAAGGGGATCTTGACGGGAAAAAAAACAATTGTGATTGCCACCACTCCTTAAGGCAGTACTGTAAATAAAGGGGAGGAGAGCAAATGTCTGTAAAAGATAAATCATGGCGTCCATGAAGTGGGCACCGTGCTGAGCCAGGGTAACCATGGACACAAAACAAAATGAGTACCCAAACAAGGAACAAACCTGAAATAAACAAAACTCAAACACTTAACATGAGCAGAGGCAGGCCAACAATAAAGAGTGCTATCAAAGTATCCTAAATAATCTGAAGAGTAAGAGTGCATATAACAGGGGCAGTCTTCATCGGAGGATACAAAAGCCCAAAAGGAGGGACTACTAAGGGTATTCACCAAAAAAAAACCTGGCATTTACAAAGGATAGTAAGAGGAACTAATGAAAAAGATGGGCGGTGCTTGAAGCTGATACTAAAAAATACAGCATATCTCAAAGAGACAGAACACATGCGCTGCCTAAGCAAGACCTAGAAACCTCCCACAGTGAGAAAAAGTAAAACAAAAATGTATTGATTTCTTATTCCCAATACACTTACTAGATAAATAATTGAATGTGTAATGACAGAATGTGTTTTTGAAATTTAAAACAGTCCCCCATACATTACTACATATTAGGTGGAATGATACACCAAACTGAAAATAGAAGGGAGTGAGAATGAAATGGTCCTCTCGGGGAGAGCCAAAGGCCACTCTATATAACAATTGGTTTTGTAAACTGCACTGTCAAGCAAGACCTCCAAATCTAAAAATAGCAACCAAGAGTGAGTTAAAGGGACCAGCATTAGGTTGGTTGAAATAAGGACACATGAGGATGAATGAACATTGAGCCACTTTGATATTTGGTATCCATGGAATTTGAAAGCACTAGCAGCAGGCACCTAAAATATAAATGTGGATCCAACACTCATTCATTTTTTTTTTATAGATTAAGCAATTGGCAACTTGCTTTATTGCAGTAGGTATACATCCAACTGGGATGAAGGATGAATAGCAGCTGGAATTTCACTCCAGGAATTTCAAGATGTCTACCATATTGACCATTGAACTGTATGGAACTGTTTTACCTCCTGGATGACAAACTGTGTTCTCTTCACAAGCTGGAACCAAGCCTGAATATGTGTCAGTAGCTCTAGACAGCATTGTTCTTCTGCAACTCTGATATTCAGCAGGGCCAGCTCCCAAAAAAATATTCGAGCCCATGCACTTATATTTTTGTTATAAATTGAGCCATGGTTTTGCATTGTTTCAGCCTGTGTGCGGTCATTTCAGCTTATCTGGAAAGTTTGTAACCTATTTATAAATTATTCTGACACGCCTTGGGTAGAGTTCTCTCTATAGAAAACCTCCTAATTAATGAAGGCAATATGATTAGGGGTGCAGCCTGGAACAGTTAATTAAAACCTGAATAGTTAACATTTCTGTGCTGCAGCAGCATTGCAGGAGGATGTTTAGGGGAGTTGCAAGATGAGGGGTGTATGAAATGTCTTTAGTCAGGTCATGGCCTGGCAGTGCCAGTCTTGCCATGGCCTGGCAGTTCCAGTCAGGTCCTGATGCCTCTCATAATGGTGCACAGCATGAATCTATAAATCTCTTCTTAACAATGGATGGTGCTTTGTTTGGAGTCATTTGTTTTCCAATTGCCTATCTTTGATGATTATAAAATCTACTTCGGACACAGCTTTAAGGTTGCTACCATTGTTTCTAGGTCATGATGAAGACCCCATAGTTATTGAAATAAGGGGTTGAAACGTCGATAAATTCCACTGTTGTGTGTCATTAGGTTGTTCTCCAGTACAGTGAAAGTCATGTATATGAGTTCTGTGCTTGTACAAATGTATCCATTTTCAAAAGTGGTTAATCCATTGAAAATAATTCTTGCCCACCTGGGTTTCACTTTTTGTAACAAATCACTTGCATCATGCCGCTTTCATTGGAGCACTTATATACATTTTCATGTTTATAAGTCAGTAAATACTATGGATTTAACATACAACAAATGTATGTAATCTCTTTTTGTTAAGAAATTGCTATGGGAACATAGGCTGCAAGCTCTATCTGAAGGAGCTTTGTTTTTGTACTTTTGATAACAGTGCAGAGGGCCCCTTTCTGTCACTCATTCTACTTCTGTGAGCTGCTTGGGATGATGATTCCATCTAGGCACAGTGTCAGAAGTCCATGCTCCTGAAAGGCCTTGGGTCTGGTGCTCAGGTATGGGGACACAATGCTTTAGCATCTAAAAAATTTGGTCTTCATTTGTGTGCACTATGCAGCCCTATAGTGGGAATCATAGCGCAAAATGCACAGGTACTCACAGTTCCTTAGAATATGGATGATTAGTTCTTCATGTTATGCATTTATTTTTAGTACTACCGCATGTTATGCCTTGTTCTGAGACAGCTCACTTGGAATGTACATATCACCTTTTGTTATCAGTCCTCCTGCATTTCATATCTTATTCTATGAGAGCTCACTTCTTGGAATGTGCATGTCACCCACTCTGTTACTAATGCTATAACATGTTATACCTCATTCCAAGACAGTGCGCTTCTTGGAATGTGCATACCACTCAATTTCTTACTAGTTCTATAACATGTTATACCTCATTCTGAGACATCTCACTTCTTGGAATGTGTATGTCACCCCATGTGTTACTAGTGCTGCTGCATGTTATACCTCATTCTGAGATGGCTCACTTCTTCAAAGCTGCATGTCACCACTTTATTTCAATGCCACCGCATGTTATACCTCATTCTGGGATGGCTCACTTCTTAGAACGTGTGTGCCATCCCCTTGCTAGTGCTACTGCATTTTGTACTTCATTCTGAGATGGCTCACTTCTTAGAGTCTGCATGTACCACTTTATTTCAGTGCTACCACATATTATAACTCAGTCAGAGATGGCGCACTTCTTAGAACGTGTGTGCCATCCCCTTTGTTGCTAGTGCTACTGCATTTTGTACTTCATTCTGAGATGGCTCACTTCTTAGAGTCTGCATGTCACCACTTTATTTCAGTGCTACCACATATTATAACTCAGTCAGAGATGGCTCACTTCTTGGAATCTTCATGTCAACTCTTTTGTTACCACTTCTACTGCATTTTATACCTCATTCCGAGATGGCTCACTTTTTAGAATGTGCATGCCATCCCTTTTGTTACCAGCCCTACCGCATGTTATACCTCATTCTGAGATGGCTCACTTATTGGACTGTGCATGTCAACTCCCACTGTCTTAGAAGCAATAAGCACAAATACTATGGTGTTTCTAAGGGAAATGAATGGTCCAGAGATCCTGGTACTGGATATTAATTCCTAAAATCCTAGAGGAACTTTTGTTTGAGGTTCTGGATCTTTCCAACCTCGTATTTAACAAGTAGGAGTAAGGGTGTAAGCATATGTTCCTCTCCTCCATACAAGGTGGTTCTTTTATGTTCATTATTTGCTTTGTGCATCCATTTCACTCTTTTGACTTATTTTATAGACAGTTTTCAAAGAAGAGAACATCCGACACGTGTTTTGCCATCAGGACCGCAGAGACCACATTGCTTATTGCAATCGATCGCTTTCATGAACACTCGTCAAGAATTTTGTGCTCACGAATATTCCTAAAGAATCTTGACTTTGGATCTTATCTCCATACTACCTTGAAGCATTTTGGAATGTACTCAACTCTTGTCATATTGTATGACTCTTGTACATAATGATTAGCTTTGAGAAAGCCCTGGCCCAACTTGCCTCATAGGGCGAAACACGTGTCGGCTGTTATCTTCTTTGAAAACTGTCTCTAAAGTAAGTCAAAAGAGTGAAATGGATGCACAAAGCAATAAATGAAAATAAAAGAACCACTTTCACTCAATCAACTTGGTTTACTGTGTTGTGTCTTAAAAGGAATCATCCTACTGTTTAAAAAAAGGACAGCCTTGGAAGAGAGGAACATATGCTTACACCCTTACTCCTACAAATACTATGGTGTACCGCCTGTTGGTGCTCAAGGTGTCTATCTGGGTATGGGTTCTAAGACTGTGACCATTACTGGAAACTTCCAGTATGTGCCCCATCTTCTGTGATGATCTACAGAACTGGACTCATGGGCCTCCCTCTCCTACATTTCTGTGCAGAGAAACTGGACTGGAGATGGCGCAGAGGTCCTGACTATCTCACTGAGGCCCTGTTCTGACTAATCCTACCCTTCTAAATAACTCTAAACTAATGTTGCTAACCCTGTGCATTAACCCGGCTAGCGACAGTTGGGTACAACTTTGAATCGTATTGGGAAATCGCAGACTTACACCACCTAACATTATCGACTAAGTTACGCCTCTGAGGGGTTATAGTCACTGTATGCTTGTGTTTAAATTGCTACACATCATTCTAGCATTTTTCTCAGGAAAGGGAGGTGGGCTGCAGGCCAATGGCTGACTCGATTTTTGGGCTCCAATTTTAATATTTCTGCAGAAAGGGGAAGGAGGCCTGTCTTACTGTGGAGAGGAATGCGCCTGTAGCTGTTGGAGGAAATTGAGGAAGGTGGTTAGAACAGTATTGTTTTCATATAAGATGTATTTTTACCTATGGACTTAAAGGCTGTCCATATGAACACCGAGAGTATCCTGTCGCAGCTATGCCATCCTGTCACTTTTTGCTTTACCGCTTGTAATTACTTCTCTTGCAGTGTTTTTCACCAGAACATCTCTAATCCAGTTATGATCCAAGTGCCACATCTGATTGGCATCCAGGCAAAGATCGGATATGCAGAGGGTGTAACTCAGACCCCTGAAGCGCAAGGGGGCTCTAAAACCCTCAGTGGGACCAAGCTCTTCAGATGCTGTGCAGCCTCAGGCCAATTAATATCTGTAAGATATGGGTCTCTCCTCATCTTCTGCAGGTGGGCCCCCTCATTTTGGGTAATGCCACTGCGAGTATGCATGGTTTAAGAGCACCCAAAGTGTTCTTCCTAACCCCGACCAGAGAGTAATCTTTCTGGGCACTTGGGGTGACTGCCTGGATGGTGACAATGGGATTTAAGTAATTAGATGAAGCCTTTTTTTGATCCTGTGAGGGGCAAACCTAGTTTTTATCCCATTTGTAAATGCAGTATGGCCATCTATTATTCAGAACTATGGCCCTGACTGCAGAGTCTGGCGGTGTGGGAGCTGAGCGCCACACCAGCGGCCCACTCCCACACCACCAAATCTGTGTGCTCACTGCCCGCCAGATTATGAGTTTCCTTGTGTCTGGCTGGCTTTTTTGGTAGTCCCACGGCAGTGTCCCTGAAAACAGGCGCCGCAATGGGAACGCCAAAGCAGTTCTTCTATGCAGGAACTGGGGTGCATGCACACAGGGTGGCCAGTGGGGTTCCCTTTGGGTCAGGACAGCCATCTTTTTCATTGAGTAAAGACCTCCACGACACTGTTGGCGCTCTTGACACTCGTAATATGCATGGTGGTGCTGCAGGGGAACCACTAGCGTATTGCTGAACCCCTGACAGCTGCGCCACTGCCAGGGAACTGTGGTTCCCTGGCGGTTGCGGCAGTTCAATGGCAGTCCAACAGCCAAAGTTGTAATTGAGCGGTCCGACCACTGGTGCTGCGGTGGCTGGACCCCGCCACCTCCCGCTGTCACGAGTCTGTTGGTCCTCAGACCGCCAGATGCGTAATTAGGCCCTATGTGTGCGTGTGTTAAAATATCCTCCACCATGTCTGTATCCTTGTTAACATATTTCACTTCATTTTATTATCCCAAACTCATACGTGCCTCTCCTTGGAAGCCCCTCCTTTTCGATTATGTCCCTGTGCTGCTCTATTGTTACATTCAAGATATATTCCTCTTGATTGAAATACTTGTATTGTATTGTAATTGCATTTATATGGCGCCTACTACCACCGATGAAGTGCACGCTACTCCTGATCCTAAGGTTAGTGGTTATTCCACTGGTTATACTTTATGTTTATTGTTGATTAAAAGACTTCATCTTGTAGTCTCAAGGAAACCTTTCCATGCACTTACTGCAGATTGTTTGTAGTAGATGAAATGAATGCGAGTTAAGTCTGATCATTGATATTTCAGATCAGCAATTTGTTTTTGGCCATGCATTTCCTGTAGGCTTTGTGTGATTTCTTGTCAGCTGAGGCACTATTCCTGTTTTGAATAGGGTGATGCATTTAGCCCGCAAGCACGCCTTTTATAATTTTCGAGAATGCAAACGTTGCAAGTAATTGCCAATTAAAAGTGTGGGCACTGTTTAGGTACTGGTTTTCCTCCCACACTGGGATCCATTCAAGCCCAGTCAATAAGAGCCTGAACCCATCACCCACTCCCTCTCCCATCAGCCCTCCTCTCTGTTCTTTTATTCATTTCCTCTGACTGCTGACTTTTAAGAGCATTCAATCGTTAAACAAAAGTCAATCAAGGCATTTTTCTAAAGCTGAGCATGTATTTTAAAGGGTGAATACAAACATTTATTCGATGGACATTCTTTCTTTACAGGCTCTGATCTACTTAGTTGAGACTTTGGTTCAACGTGAAAGATTTTGGGATGACTAAGGTGTCACGACGGCTAAATACTGAGCAGACAACAGCATGAAGCTGGGCTGGATTATGAAGTATACATCACAATTTTGCCTTAAATTGGCTAGTACTCCAGAGGTACTGAAGGTGTACTGATAAGTATACCAGTAGTCTTGTGCACAGCTGAGCAATCCACTCCCTGTCCAGGAGTATTAAGGCTCACCCTTCTTTAAAAATAACTTTACAATTATTAGAAATGTTTGGATTGTTCACCCCAGTTTCCCTAAAAAATTTAAACTGGATAAAGAGGCATATGTATGGCATGAAATATATATAAAAAAAGATTTTGTAAGGTCACGTGGCCTACCATTTTTAGGTCTGGCTTGATAGTGGAGTTGTCTGTATTACCAATTGGTGCAAATTCCTTCCCATGTATATACGGCGGGCTTTGGCTTCACCCAGTGGAATATTTTTCTGTTACCTCATGCTATTGGCTGCTTGGTGTATCATTCCTCCTCCTGCTGAGCTTTTGTGTTGCAATGGTATTTACACTGCATCTTCAACATACACTGAATCATTTGCATTACATTCTTTCTTGATAGAGGCATTGGAATAAAAAAGTAAGCACCCTTTGTTTCGTTTTTCCCTTTATAAAGCTTTTCAAATGTTTAGTAAAGATGTAGAATGCAAGCAAGCCAGATCTAATGACTTTACCTGTGTTTGCTCAAAATGTATACAGGATATTTCTTGACTTCGTATTTCCATCTTGCCCTTAAATCAGTTATTTGCTATGGCTAAGAATCAATTTGGAGGGGGTAAGGTGGAAATATCAAAAGTTATAGAAACCTCAAAATTATCACTTTCTTTTATTCAGTGAGAGGGCCTAAATGCAATGGATCCCAGACATAGGTTTAGAGCTTGCTGTGGCGTTAAAATCAATATGCAACTGGCAGATGAGGCCCAAAGAGTGCACGCGAACCTGAGGTTACTTTTGATCCCTTTCAGATGGAATGTAGCTCAGCATTTCAGGCTAGACTATTTCTGCTCCAGCAGGGATTAAACTGGCTTGTAGAAAGCTGGCCACTATAAGGAGCTGTACAGCGAGTAATAAAACAATGGACTGGAATGCAGCCCACAATATTTATGAGTGGATGACATTAATTTAAGCATTCCATTCTTCACGTTTTGTTTTTCTCAAGTACAGCAAACATGTCTCTAAGAATGCCAACAACATTTACAGGCTTCTATCACGATAGAACTAGATTGTTGCCAGGAAGAGCTAATATATGTCAAACATGGCCCACTGTTATGATAGGCAACCATAATGCTTCCAAGAATGTTCATTATATGTCAACTATAGCCCATTATTATGCCAGCCATATCCAGAATGTCATGAATGGCCCCAATAATTCAGGGATAGACAACTGTTATGCCAAGCATAGTAAGAATGCTAAGAATGCCCACGAAAGGTCAGAAATGGGCCACTATTATGTTAGGCTTATGCAAACTCAGGCTGAGCAAGAAGGCCTGCAATATGTCAGGGATAAATCAATAACAAACGAAGAATAACCAAAATGTTGTCAGCAGTGTTTAATTTGAGCCAGTGGTTTTCCGTGCTTGGCACCGGCACTTAATTGTGTGCACTTGTGACAGCCTGCCACAAGGTGGCGATGTCTGGCTAATTTAGAGCTTACCACAACAACAGTTAAGTATTAATTCCATATACATTAAAAATTACTATTATCTGCTGCACAATCCATTCTTATAGCTTTGGGGACCTGAAATAGTCTGAACTGTCACACTTGTAGAATGTGATGGTTAGTCATTGTGTTGTTACTATCATTGCCAGCTCTGGCAGGGGGAATGTGGGGTGCAATCTGCAGTGGCCTACTGACAAGAGCCCTGGCACTTACTGTTTTTTTTACAAATTAAGCACTGGTAATGCCCACTACAGGTCAACTATTGGTCAATGCAATGCTTGCAATAACTAGAGTGCCACCATGAAAGCAAGTAAAGCCCATGGTTAACCTGGAATAGCCAGAATATAGCTGGTCTCTGTCTAGAGTAGAATAACAATGCTCTCATAGTTTGATGATAGTGAAAAAGCCAGGGCTTTAAGTGGGCGGGGACTCACAGGGTCTGAGCACCGGTAGTTTTTTAGGGCTCGCCTGCTGTGCGCATGTGCACAGCTGGCGAAGCTCTATAGGGGCTTAAACAACGTTGAACCAAGCACGATTCCACTGGCGATTCCACGAAGTGCATGTGCTTTTTAGGTCATTGCGCAAGCGCAAGCCCTAAAAAGCGCGTGCACAATGCCACCAGCCGCCTGCCTGCCTGCCTCGCATTACCACATCAAAGGCAGCCCAGCCCCCTCCCACAAGCTTCTCAGCATGTGCTCTGCCTCAGGCCCGCATTTCTCCTCCCCATATTATTCATCCCGGCGCAGCGAAGGCATGCCAAGTAACCGGACGTCTTTGCTGCTTTTAAACTTGTTTCACTTACACTTCTTTTCACTTGTGTCGTTTTATTCATGCTTCTCCCGTTTAATCCTTCCCCCTGTTTCTACATTCACCTGTCGCATTTTAGGCATCCCCCTTATCGTCTTCTCATTCAGTTATACAGAGTCTTTCTTGCTTTCTAATTTACTGCAATTTCTATTCTAGACATTATTACTTTTGTCCTGTTCTTAGCTCCTGCTGCCCAGTCCCTTTCAATTTATCCATTGTGTTTACCCTCTTTGTTTATGCTGCGGTCAACGGCGATTTCAAGAACCTCAAATACTGTGATGATTTACTTTAATTTCGGAGAACGTTAATTATACAGTTGTTGAACGAAGTGTTGCAGATTATAATTTGGCACATCTAGTCAACAAGTTCTAACATGAGCACAATGATTGTATAATATAAAACAATAGATACATTATTGTAGATAGCTCTTCTGAATTCGGTGTATTTTGTTCTCTGTATTCAGTAGACTATACTCTGCTGCCTACACCCTCTCTGCATAAGAATCCATTTGCAAAACTTGCTGTTGGGCTAGTGGAAGTTTAAACCTTCGAAATGCTGCATATAGTATTATAAATGGGTAACAATGAATTATGCTAATGTTTTTTTGCCTATCTGTTCTGGGTGGTATCAGTTAGACTAGAGTAAAACTCGAGTTGCCTATGATGTCATTCAGAGCGCCAGGTAAAAAACAACCCTGTAATTCCTTTGTGACACAGCAACAGTTGCTCTGTGACCCCCTGTTGTTGTGGGATAGCAGTGAATTACTGGAATTAAAATATAAGAGCCACGCCCAGTGCATAGAATTATAGATGGGTAACTGTGAGCTACGGGGAGGTCAACATCCCTGCTACCAACAGTACCCATCTGTTGTTCTATGTAAATGACAGAGGCTTGCTGTGGCACAAAGTATAAAAATGTAAATATCATTGGACCTAAAATTGACATTTACGTCACAATGGATATAAAGCACATCGCCAAATAGTATGTTTTCTTAGATAAAACAAGCCTTCCCGTTCTCGTTTTTTTTTTTTTTTTTTTAAATGGCTTTCCTATTTAATTTTGACTTTCTGGTACAGCTCTGTCTCCTCCCTCAATGGGAAATTAAGGAGATTTTCCAGCTTTGTTGCTGTTGTGGCTCTGTGCAGAGATGAATATGTTAATCAAAACCTTGTCATGACTCATTTTGGGATAATCCACTTGGAACATTAATTTTTACAATTGCTTTAATGTGATTCTCCTCCGAGGACTATGCTTTTAATTGAAGAATGTTCACTCCTTCCCTGTGAATATAATTTTCATGTTCACTTAAATATTTATATTAGTTTAATATACAGTGCCTGTGTGTCAGTTTATGGTTAGTTCAAAGCAGGTATTATCTCGGTGCGACTGCAGCTTATTTTTGGGGGAATTTTGCAGTGAGCTGTTTATATAATGGGCTGATGTTATTTGATTGCGTCTAGTAAAATGTTTTAGCCGAAGGCCCAGGCATTTTTGTATACATAATCACTGAATTTTTTTGACGTTTTGAAGTATTGTTTTCACAACAGACCAAGCAGAGAAACAGCAGGCTAGCAAAAAAGCACTAGGAAATGTGATTCCCCCTAAAGAATGAGGGCTATTGCCAGCCCTAAATACACTGAGGTAACAGGGGAGGCATTAATAAAATGTCATGTCTCGATTAAAATACAGGCCCTACGGTGCAAATGTGAATTTTTTTTTAAAGTTTGGTCTGGACTTAGTACTTTCAGACTTTAGTGGGGACAGTACTACCATCTAAATATTTCACTTCTTATTTTGCTAAAAGGCCATCACACTTCATTATCATTAGGGTAAAGGAAATCTGAAAGCGTTACCCTTTAGCTGGCCACATGCTTATCCAATGGCTACCAACGATGATCATATAATGTACTACCTAGGCTGCACCACATTCAAACGACTCATTTGCATATAAGAACATCTTAAAATAGTCCCTGGGTCCGCATTTAACCAAAGCAAATATGCTACCAGTAAAAATGAAATGAAAAAAAAAAAGCAAAACCAATTTTTCACTCGATGCTTTGAACTTTTACTTACATTTAAGTGTGGGGTCGGGCACTCTTTACGGAGATGTATTGGCTAGGTTAAAACAGCGCATGTCTCTTCCCCCCCCCACCTCACCCCGTCACTCTAACACCCCCTCACCCTCACACACGCTCAATCGCCCTTACAGCCTCACACCCCTCACCCTCACAACCCTCTCACCCTCACACCCTCACCCTCACACACCGCATCACTCGGGGACCACCACCCAGCTCCACCGATGCACCCACCACCCAGCTCCACCGATGCACCCACCACACAGCTCCACCGACAAAGCTCCACTGATGCACCCACCACACAGCTCCACTGATGCACCCACCACACAGCTCCACTGATGCACCCACCACACAGCTCCGCCGATGCACCCACCACACAGCTCAACCGATGCACCCACCACACAGCTCCACTGATGCACCCACCACCCAGCTCCACCGATGCACCCACCACACAGATCCACCTACACAGCTCCACCGATGCACCCACCACCCAGCTCAACCGATGCACGCACCACCCAGCTCCACCGATGCACCCACCACCCTGCTCCACCACTGCACCCACCACCCAGCTCCACCGATGCACCCACCACACAGCTCCACCGACAAAGCTCCACCGATGCACCCACCACACAGCTCCACTGATGCACCCACCACACAGCTCCACCGAGGCACCCACCACACAGCTCCGCCGAGGCACCCACCACACAGCTCAACCGATGCACCCACCACACAGCTCTACCGATGCACCAACTAAGCTCCACCGATGCACCCACCACACAGCTCCACCAATGCACCCACTAAGCTCCACCAATGCACCCACCACACAGCTCCACTGATGCACCCACCACACAGCTCCACTGATGCACCCACCACCCAGCTCCACCGATGCACCCTCCACACAGATCCACCTACACAGCTCCACTGATGCACCCACCACCCAGCTCCACCGATGCACCCACCACCCAGCTCCACCGATGCACCCACTACCCAGCTCCACCGACACAGCTCCACCGATGCACCCACCACACAGCTCCACCGATGCACCCACCTCACATCTCCACCGATGCACCCACCACACAGCTCCACTGATGCTCCAACTAAGCTCCACCAATGCATCCACTACACAGCTCCACCAATGCACCCACTAAGCTTCACCGATGCACACACCACTCAGCTCAACCACAGCTTCACTCAGCGCAACCACAGCATCACTCAGCACCACCACAGCATCACTCAGCACCACCACAGCATCACTCAGCACCACCACAGCATCACTCAGCGCCACCACAGCATCACTTAGCGCCACCACAGCATCACTCAGCGCCACCACAGCATCACTCAGCGCCACCACAGCATCACTCAGCGCCACTACAGCATCACTCAGCGCAACCACAGCATCACTCAGCGTAACCACAGCATCACTGGTTCAAATATGTTCTTTCAATGTTTCAAGCTGTTTTCTAGCTTTCACACTTTATTACATATCACAAAAAAATGTTAATATTTCACTTCTGTTCTTGGATTTTCGTCACAATAAAAAACACTGAACATAATCTTCACAAAAGTTATTTACAAAAGTTTAAGCTATTGCAATTACAAATTAAATAAAATATTTAAGTATTAATTATTTAAAAAAATTAAAAGCCATTGTAATTTGTAATATCAATACATCTAAGTCACGTAAATACAAAACATGTTGCATTACAAATGCTGTAGTTGTCACATTTGCGAAAGTTATAACTATTGGCATTGTAAATGACAAAGCTATTAATTTAGCTATTTTAAAAAATAACACATAAATAAAAAAAAATCATTTATAAGACCAATAGCTCAAACTTTCCTAATGCGAGCCCTATTGCATTTCCAATGCTTGTTTAAGAAGGCCTCGAAATGGGTCTCTATTGGGCTCTCTTTTGTGCCTAGGCAGTGGCACAGGAGGTCCGTTTTTTCGGGCGTTACAGGGGAAGGGAAATCCTTTAAAGAGAGTCATTTTCTCTCTGGATTTCTCTTCTCTCTTCAGGTTGTAATAATGCAAATAGACCCTCTGCTAATATATGTGATAATAATGATTAGCAATTATGTTTCAATTGACATGGTGTTTGTATAAGCACAAATACAGAGTTTACAGTGTGGCATAATGGGAACGATGAGGGACTGCTATGCAGCCTCTTGCAATTACCAGTGACTGAGATTAAGGCATTAGACTCCACTTTTTTCCACAGAGCGATCCCCTAAGTGTGATGGGTATGACCAGACAATGGTCCCATGCCCACTGAGTCCTAGGACTCAAGTTTTACCTCAATGATGAAGCCCCTGTGCTTTAATCAAACACTTATATGGGAGGATACTACCTCACCCGACCGTCCCCTCCACGGCTCCGTGGATTGTGAGCCACCGAGGGGATGGTCGGTGAGGTAGTATCCTCCCATATAAGTGCTCGATTAAAGCACAGGGTCCCCTACGTTTTTCTCCATGAAGGCTCATGAGGCCTGAAACCACTGGATTGCAAAAGGAGATAAAGATATTATCTTGTCACCATATCATATTGAGCTGATTAGGCATACCACAAGTAAATACACACATAGCATTCCCCTATGTTTTGACAGTATTTCACTGTCTAATTGTGAGTCGGGGCGTGTGGTACGTTCCGCCCTACATGCCATGACTCATATCCTGTGCTGTAGGCGTGTGCTGGGGCGTGGGCGTGTGCGGGGCGCAGGATTACAGAAAAAAAAGCAAGCGTTGTGCCCAATATTTCATTGTTTTTTCTTCCCAGGTTCTGTAAATTCCAGCTCCGGGTGTCCACCCTGCTCCCTTTAAATACCCCTGCATCCCATAATCATAACCTACCCTTACTCCTTAAAATACCCCAACACCCTTAAATACTAACCCATCTTAACCCTATAAATATACCCTGTACCCCAAAACGCAAACCTATCCATAAACCCTAAAAATACCCCTGTACCCCAAAACCCAAACCTACCCCTGAACCCTATAAATACCCCTGTACCTCAAAACTCAAACCTACCCCTGAACCCTAAAAATACCCCTGTACCCCAAAACCCAAACCTAGCCCTGAACCCTAAAAATACCCCTGTACCCCAAAACCCAAACCTACCCCTGAACCCTAAAATACCCCTGTACCCCAAAACCCAAACCTAGCCCTGAACCCCAAAACCCAAACCTACCCCTGAAACCCTAAAAGTACCACTGTACCCCAAAACCCAAACCTAGCCCTGAACCAAAAAATAACCCTGTACCCCAAAACCCAAACCTACCCCTGAACCCTAAAATACCCCCTGTACCCCAAAACTCAAACCTAGCCCTGAACCCTAAAAATACCCTATACCCCAAAACCCAAACCTAGCCCTGAACCCTAAAAATACCCCTGTACCCCAAAACCCATACTTATCCCTACACCCTAAAACTACCCCTGTACCCCATTACCCAAAACTATATCTGAACCCTTAAAAAACCCAAACACCCCAAAACATATACCTCAGTACCCCAAAACATATACCCCTATACCCATACTTACCTTATCCAAACATTAAAACAAAAACATGCTTTTACCACTCATGCATTTTCAACGAATTTCGTTGTAAATGTATGTGCGGTAAAAGCATATAAAATGTAATGCCATGCGTTATAATGGAATTGCGGAGTCATGGTACTTTCGTATTGAAAGTATGCGGAGTGATGGTATGCGGAAAGAAAAATAATGGGTGTTTACCCTCCTCCGGTAAGTACATTGGTGGCACGGCGGCCCACATCTCCAGCAACATACTCATATTCACCACCGATTTGAAAAATGCACAGGTCTCTCTCATTGATGGCCAGCACGACATACACTTTTAGACACACCTCCCGCCACAAGTTCTAGAATTGCAAACTTTAGAGCTGGGGAGCTACGTTCGAATATCGGCATCAGCTCAACATTCTGTGATTCCAGTCAAATTGCTTTGTCTCCCCGTGCCTACCACAAATTAATGTGTTCTTCTGTAATGTAAATTGTGCTCATGCCATGTTGTCGAGTTCGCGCTATATAATATTGCAAGAAGAAATAAAGTAGGGAAACTCGAGTTCACACACTACTGAACGCACACTCTTAAGTGCATCAGCAGTGCACTGTGAATCGGAGCGTTTCACAGGCCTGTCACAGATAAGAAATGCTATCAAAACGAAATCCTACAAAACAATATACTACTGGCCGGCAGCAATTCATACCCGGACAACGTAGGGACGGGTTGCTAGTAGGTGATAAGATAACACACAAAAAATGTCAGCATCATTACTAAAGGCTGCCTGTGATGATGGTACTATTGAATGCTGCTATGGTGGGCAGGAATGATTTTACTCTTGGAGAAACAGAAGGTGGAATAAGAGGAAGGTGTCTACGATGTTTGAGAGATGAGGTTGAGTGTGTACCATCTTTCTGAATGCACTGTATTATGTGTAAAGCTCCTTGTTTTCCGTTTTTATAGATTTTTTACAGAGAGAAAACCATTTTTTTTCCTGACGGAAATATGGGTTGTTTTTGAGTGTTTCTAAATGCTGTCAATCATGACTGCCAGGGGAATAGCTGTGCAGATTGACAAACAAGGGGATTAAAAAAATATAGGGATTTTAGTAAAGAGCCTTAAACAGCAGTAGATTTGAACAACCTTGATACTACCTTGATACTAAAATGTACATGTTTTCTTTCAAGTGCATATTTTACCATCTGAGTGTATATATATCAATGAAACCTGTCAGGCGTTGAGGCACGAGAGCACATTAATTGGTTAAATAAATGCAAAAATATACAAATTTCAGCTTATTTTTTTTTACAAAACTTAAAATAAATACGGGTATGGATAAATACGGGTAAAATTAGCAAAAATAAATATGGATAAACACAGACGGAAATGACAAAAATATATATACCATAAAACCGGGAGTCCTAATTATGTGATAGGCACCTATCTTCTTTCCTCCAGCATTAACCTAAATGTTCTGCCAAATGTATCTCTATATGTGTTTATGTCTGTACATTGACTATTGTGTGTAATGTAGCAGAGATATTTTGTAATTGGAATGTGGCATCGCTCAGAAGTGCAGGATGTTTGATGCTATCTATAGACGCTCTTGGGTATTTAAAGACTGCCAGGTCAAATAACACAATCCCTGTTGTTGCAAGCACCCTCAATCCTGTTTGCTGGAGGAATCCTGCCCGCAATTTCTTGATCTGGAACCATTTTTTGATGACACATAGCTTGTTTCATTGTTCATCATCTTTAGGGCAAGACCTTGTTATAACAAAATCTCCAGTCTGCACATTGGAGATGACCCTCCTCTCGGCAGTGCTTACAATTCTGTCTTTGTCTTATGAATCCATCACTTAAAAGTCAGTGGTCAGGTCACTGCCGGTCTCCTTATCCTACCATTTGTTGTTACTCTTAATTATTTGGCACTCATCCACACAGAGTGGATTATTTTCCATATCCATTTTTAGTCACTCCAACCTGCTAAGAAGAGGCTTGAGTCAGAGCTTTTGATCCCTCCTTGTAGGCTAAGGACAGGAATGCAGGCCTAAGACAGTTTGGGTAAAATGAGATTTAGAATAGCTCTGACACAGACATCATAATTATTTTCTGCAATTGTTACTCCCCTTGAGTATGTGTAAGAGGTACTTTGCGGAATTAGGATGGCAAGAGAGAGGGGTTGTAGATAGCATTATCATGTGCCAATAATTTAAGCGACACCAAAATCCCTGACATGTCTTATTCATGATTTATGTGCATAGTGCCACAATGCCAACAGTTCTCTCATCCGAGATTTAGTTTACCTCCCCTAGGTTCACCTTCACTTAGGTATTGCTTTTAAAATATTTTATTGGGATCGGATGCTTGTACAGCATGTACAAGTGAAGCTACCATCTCTCATGTGAATTAAACAATTAACTCGAAATTGAATTCCTCGGAGAACCAAATTACCAACATTGAAAAAGTAGTTATACCTTCACCAAATGTCAAAGGTAAAACATAATTACAAATAAACTGTTATGAATACATTAGCTTTCCTTTAATTTATTTAGAAGGACTAGTCAGTGATACATTATTGTGTCTTATTCATAATTCTGTAGACAATAAAGGTATCACCATTAATGAGATAGTTTAAAAAGCATCAGCATATGTAGGTGATATTTTATTAAATGTCAGTGACTCACCTCTCACCATTCGGATTAGACTAAAAATATTGAGCATTATGAATAAGTGTCAGGATATATGTTGAATAATAACGAAACTTATTTTTTTCCCTTTCAATGTCTTTTGCATTGGTGATGTAATATATAATAACAGAATTCTTTGGTATTCATCTGGTTTGCCATTCCTGGTATTCACTTTTTAAATAGAGGTACAGTCGATATTAATTTTAAAGAAAATAATGTCTAGCATTATTGAGAAGGTAGGTGAATGGACTTCTTTTCACTTATTGCAGTGGGGAGATTAGAACCTATTAAAATGATAGTGTCTCCACAAGTTTTAAATTTATTATCAATGTTATCAGTGAGCTTTTCCCATTCTTTTTTCTACAATCTAAATAAAATGAAGACAAAGTTTTTTTAAATACTCTCTGATTCGTTATAAACTATTATACACTCCTAAACTGGATGGTGGTGGAATTGGTATTCCTGATTTCTGAAAATATCACTCTGTTTCTTTATTCCACAAAGTGCTTTTTGGTTCCAAGATTCCGAGTTAGTTTTATTACCCAAACGGGTTTCAATTGAGAAAAATATTGTGAACCCTTTTCCATTGCCAGCACTTCTAATTACGGGAATTTAAAAAAGTGAGATCATATTCCCTGATATTACACTACAATTACATCTTCAAAGAGAGAGGTTGTGGTATAATCCCATAATTAAATTAAACAAACCAAAATCTTATTGGGAAATTTGGACTTGCGCTTGAGTATTCCATAATTTGTCAAAGCAATATATACAAACCAGGTTCCATATATCCTCTTCTAAATACAGTAAATATGTACTGATATGTACTACAATATCGAATTAATGTAGCAATTTTAATCCACATACAAAATTGTTAATCTGATTTAGACCTGTTTCTTAATATTCATGGAATATCTGGTCACTTTATGATTAAATCATACAGAAAGTAATCCCCATCAATTCTGTGATTTTAATGGAAAATAGTCTATTTTGGAATATCATTTTACCAGGCAATTTTACGATACAACAATGGAAAAAGTATGGTTATGCAATTTTACGATACAACAATGGAAAAGGTATGGTTATGCAATATTTCTAGTTGTCTACCAGCTTCCAGTGTCAGGCTAATTCATGTATTCTAAATAACTGCTATTGCTCACTTTGAAATTGCTTACAGCAAAATTAATTGATAATTCAGATTGTTGGCCATAAAGAAACTGATACATTCAAACACTTACTATTTAACTGTCCATTCACGTATACATTTTCGTCTGATGTTAGGAATAAAATAATACCTGGTAAAAATTGATTTTATTCATGAAGAATGGAACTGAGGTTCCTTTCGGTAAGAACTGCAAACTAGCTTATTTCTTATTTTTGAGGACGCTTGATAAAATATTGCTAAATGTTAATGTAGGTTAAATATTCATTTTTAGAACTTCATGTTACATAAGTAGCCTTATACATCTTTACAATGTAGTTAATATTTTATTGAATTCATAGATAAGTAGTCTTACATTATTGTTAATGTCATTAAGTCACTTCTAAATATGCTAATTAATTTTTCTAGCTTTTTGATAATATATTTTGTCTCTCTACTTGTGGACCTATATAAAAAAAATCAATAAAATATTTCTGAACATAAAAAATAAATATGAACCAAAAAAGAATGATTAGAAGTTGAGTAAGTAGCAAGTTGCTTGCCCACTTCCTAGGGTGAGTGTTGCATTATGAAATACATTTTGCAATCATTCTACATCTTTCATCACCTGTTTTTATAAAACATCTCTCCACTCACACACGGGCACACATACAAGAGCATGTTTATTTGATTTGCAAGGAGATGTGCGAAATTAAGGGGTGCCCCTCCCCCACCCCCATCGCCAGCTGCTTCAAAACAACAGGAAAGGGAAAATAAAATGATAATAAACATGTTTTATTATTGTTTTATTTTTCCTTTCCTGCCGAGTCTCTGGGACGGGGACATGGGGGATGACAGGTTGCAGGAGGAGTGGTAGGCACTGTTGTCATGCGCATGATGGTTTGGCTGACAGTCTCAGACCAGCCAAATGGTAATGTCTCAGGCCTGACAAACGGTAATGCACACTGAAGCTGTCTCCATCTCGAGCTGCATTGCTGAGTTGGAGACAGCAGGCACAGACTCCCAGTCTCACCATCAGGATTAGCCGTAGTGGAGTCCGGGAGCAGAAGAGCGCGGCTGGCTGCTGGTAAGTTTTTTTAGGTCTCGCCTAGCGTTGCAGTGTGCATGCGCTGCTCGCTCTGGCAAGAAATATTGTAGATGAGGGGTTTTCAGAAGGGGACTTGAAGCCCCGCCCCTAAATTTCATTGGCTGGCATCATCGTTTATTTAAAACGCTGACCTCGGATTTGAACTGAGCCTTTTTTGTTTCCGCCCTTTCTCCTTTTCCTCCCGCCCATCCGGACTGGCTCGTCTGCTTCACAGCTGTTGTGAAGCAATTTCTTATCTTTAGAGGTCCATCTGTTTTCACTCAGCCGCGTGTTTATTTTTGCATCACGCTTTCACTTAAAGTGAAAGCGCAATGCAAATATTAGCAAGTGGCTGCCTTCCCCCAATGGCGAGCGCTTGTTTGTTTCCTTTCTGTATAATTCCCAGCATCTATGCATGCTAGAAAGCGCTTTGTCGTACCGCAGTTCAGCTTAAACTACTATCGGACTCTCGAAAACTTTAGCTATGTGACAGCATAGTCCAGATAATTGTTAATCACTCCAGCAACTTCAATGACATCCCCTTTTGAACAGCGAGAGATAACCGAAAAAAATATTAGACCGAATACATAAATATACAGATGCAACTAATGGTCAGCAGATGGCGCCCTATGCACAGTAATCCCACGCCCGCTGCCCGCCGCCCGCCGCCCGCCGCCCGCCGCCCGCCGCCCGCTCCCAGGCTCTGCTGCTCCGGGCCTCCTGTGCCGTCCGGCTGCAGCCTAGTCTTGTGCTGCTTTTGTTTAACCCACAGCGCATTGCATTCTGAACCTTATAGTTTTGTTCTTTGGGAGATGGTTAGCAGGACTTGATCAAGTTAACTGCATCAGAGTCATCTCAGATGTACAAACACGTGATATTAATAAAGGTTAAGACAAGCAGCCGAGCTCCGGGGTGCAGGCCGGTACTCAAACTATTGAACCGTTTGGGTTTCACTAACATAGACCCGTGTTTATTACCTCTGCAGGCTCCGCCATTTCACAAATGAGCGTGTTTGGGGAAATGTGAATGTACTTTTATCCAACAAGCACATGTGCAAGACATTTATTAAATCAGCACAAAAACACAGCCCAGGGAAGTTAACAAGGCAGTTTCTAGTTCGCACTGACATGGTAGCTCGTCGGGTTAACTACAGCCGTAGGACACAGTCACTGAATAACGACACTGTTGAGTTTGACCTGCTTGCAGGTGAGATAGCTTGGGGCAGACACAGGCAACAATGACGGTGTATGTAGATGGCAGATCATGGGGTTACGGGGTTAAGAGGTTTACACTAAAAGAAGCGTTTACATATGTACAGTGCTCGTTATATGGTGCTGATCGCGTCTCCTGGTGTGACTGCAGCAGGTTAAGCAAAGCCTGGACACAGCAGGGCAGCCACACCTGTGTCACTTGTGCACCGGGGCTTTGCACATCAGCTTGTCGCGTCCTCTGCCTGGAGTACAAGCTAGTATCCTGGGGACACAGCAGGGGGTCGGCCGGTAGCTTCAGGCCAAGGAAAGTAAAACAAGCATTTGCCATGCAATAGGTCTCGCAATTACGCGATTTTGAGCTATTGGCATTCTAAACAACAATGGCTTTTTTGTTTTGTTTTGCTTTTTAAAAACATAAATAAATAAACATAAATAAAAGGCATTGTCATTTACAATGCCAATAGCTTAAACTTGCACAAATGTGAGACTGATTGCATTGCAAATGCTTGTTTATTTTGTTTTGTCAGCCCGTGACCTCTTACCTCCCTCCCCCTCCAATCTTCCACAACACCAGTTGCTTCTGGCTTCATGGTGCAAATGGCAGTTCAAATCTACTTGTATAATTTTTGTGACCTGTCCACATCCTTGTTATTATCGGCACTAACAGAATCGCGAATACTGTCCACTCGCCGAGACCCCTTGCTCAATACACCTCCATCTACCTAACTCCCCCCATCATCGAGGCTCCCCGTCCTCTCTCTTGCATACTCCTAAACTGCAGATCAGCAGTACAACACGCTACTGAAATTGCTGAAGTTCTTCTCGCTGAAGAAATTGACATCGCTTTCCTCACAGAATCCTGGCTCAATGTCCACTCCACCCCCATTCTTGACATTCTCACCCTCCAGGATACAACATCATCAGACAAGACAAGCCGATCAAAACTAGGGGGGGACTAGCCATCATTCATAGAGCTGAAATTCAGATGACCAAACTCAAACCGGCAGAATACCTATGAATTGAATACCTTGGTGTCGAACTCACTACAAAAGGCACCCCTCCCATCAAATTCCACACCATCTACCATCCTCCTGGAGAGCGTACCCCTTTCCCCGAAGTACTAACAGACCTAATAACATAATACTCCTTGACAGACACCAAAGACTTATTCTTGGGTGACCTCAATATCCACTGGAACGACCCAGAAGACTTCACTGTCTTGAACCTATCCAACCTTCTGGAAATACATAACCTCAAGCAACTCTGCAATAAACCAACTCACATCAAAGGTGCAAAACTAGATGCGATCATAACCAACAACGAACTGATCTCCCTGAGAGAGATTTCTCCAATTGACTGGTCCGACCACCATCTCATTCTATTTAGGATTGACACACCTGCCAGCCTCCAACATATTTGTGTTGTCAAACCTAAACTCTTGACCAGAAACATCAAAGGAGTACCTTTATCCGAACTTGAAGCCAAGATTCATCCCCATCTTCAACTACATCCCTCATCATGGACGGCTGATGACCTCACCTCACACTTTAACAAAAAAATTACACAGGTTTTAGACCAAGTAGCTCCACTCAAACTCAAGCAACTGAGGAAAACCAAATCGAAACCCTGGTTTAACGTGGAGCTGAATGTCAGCTCAGACAAACGGAAAGGTCTTGGAGACAAAACCCCTCGACCTTGCACCTAACACAACTTAGATCTGCTCGGCGGTCTTACAAAAATCACATCTTCAGTGAAAAGGCTTCTTTTTTCCGCAGCCAGCTAGAGCGGGCAAAAAACAAACCAAGAGAACTCTTCAACATTGTTAAAAGCCAAACTAACTGCACTCCCTCTCAAGAAATCGAAGCCACCAATGAGCGTTGTGAAGAAATTGCCACCTTCTTCACTAATAAAGTCTCTCAAATTGACCAATCCTTCCTACAGTCTGCTAACCCTCCTTCCCCCTTAACCTGCCCCCCTTCAACCACCCTTGACCACTCGGAGAGAGTTCTGAACGAGGACAAACAGACCTACCTCCAGCTAAAAAACAATGCGCATTGGTCCGACTTTGAGCTAATGTCGGTAAGCGAGGTCTTTAATATAATTTCTAAGCGAAAACCTTCCTCCCACACCATGGACCCCCTCCCATCCACAATTATAAAAGAACTCAACCACACCATTTCCCCTTTCTGGACAAAAAACATCAACGCCTCTCCGACCTCAGGTTGTGTCCCAGACTCCCTTCAACTAGGACAAATTACACCCATTCTCAAGAAACGTGGGGCGGACCCTAATGATCTTAACAACCGCAGACCTATCTCTAACCTCCCATTCCTTGCTAAAACATTGGAGAAATGTGTTCTCCACCAACTCAATAAACACATTGATGAGTTCAACCTCCTCGAAGCCTTTGAATCTGGATTCAGAAAAGGCTGTAGCATGGAAACAGCTTGCTCAACGTCTCCGACGGCATTCACAAGCCCTAGACGAAGGTGATGCCTGCCTACTCATCCTTATTGACCTATCTGCGGCATTCGACACAGTACACCATCCAGCCCTTCTGGAGACCCTGTCGAAGCGTTCCGGCATCAATGGCACAGTACTTAAATGGTTCACCTCCTTCCTTCAACACCGCTCGCAACAAATTAAAATCAACTCCTGTCTCTCAAAGCCAACAAAAGTCATACTTGGGGTCCCACAAGGCTCGATCCTCTCCCCGTCTCTCTTCAATCTCTTCATGGAGCCCCTCACATTCATATTGAAAAAAGCTGGAGTGAATTACCACCTTTACGCAGACCACACCCAAATCTATTTCAGGATCAAATCTCCCAGCGACATCCAACTCCTCAATACCACCCTAACTGAGATCCAAACTTGGTTCTACGTTAACCACTTAAAACTCAACCCAGACAAAACGAAACTAATCCTATTCTCTCCTAAAAGTAAACATCGTCCAATCGAAGAGTGGCTAAAGAATCTGACTGCCCTAAACTGCCGCTTACCCTATCTGACTCAGTTAAGTCTCTAGGCATCACCCTTGACAAGAACTTATCAATGGAGACCCACATCAAACACTCTGCAAAAAGTGCTCTTTTCTCTCTAAAGCACCTCAAGAAATTGAAACCTTTTCTATCCCACGATGACCTCAAGACAGTAGTCCAATCCCTAGTTCTCTCTAAAATCGATTAGGAGAACGCCATCCTTACAGGGACTAAAAAAGCTCACCTAGCCCCTCTAAGGGCAGTGCTGAACATGTCCGCTCGACTCATATCTGGAATTAAAAGATTTGAACACATCACTCCAGCTCTCAACTGCCTCAATTGGCTACCCTTGGAAGGGAGGTGTATCTATAAGCATCACACACAAAACCCTTCACTGTCCTGCCCCCAACTACCTAAATAACAAACTGGTAAGAGCAGGTCAATCCAGAACGCTGAGAAAATCCAACTCACTCCTTCTTAATCCTCCGAAACTGAATAAAAAACACCCAATACCGAATGTTTTCTGGCAACGCTCCCAGGATATGGAACGCTCTCCCGGGAATCCTCCGATGCAACCCCCTCCCTTCTCCTGTTTCAAAACCTATAGACCTCGCTATACATTACTTCACCTAAAGGGACCTGAAACTCCATCTCTTTAACAAATACTTTCCTGACCAACGTCAAGTTACCTAGTCATCTATATCTGAGTTGTCTCCTCTCTTTCTCTGGACATGCAAGGTCAGTGGGTGACCGGACTATGTCATTCCCTCCTTTCTCTTTTATTGTTCTCTCCCCCTCCGCTGCAATGCATATGTATTTCCCATGCTGTATTTTTTTCTCTGTGGTTTGCTTCCTTACTGCTGGCCTACTATGTTATATAATTGTCTTTCTGTTTTTTACTGTATGTATGTAAAGCGCTCTGATACCTACGGGTCAAGCTAGCGCTATATAAAACTTCTAAAATAAAAAATAAAATAAACGTACACAAAACCCCTCCTAACCTAGTCAACAAGGCCATAATGGGGCAAACAGCGCAAACACCTCTACGTCTCTTTACTGAGCCAGATCTACCGAAGTATAATGACCTGGCTTTGCATGGAATACTAGCTTCAAATAAAACCAGGCACTAACAATGGCATTATATTTTCGCATAGAACATGTAATTTCTGTTCAGTGGCCTGCATATACTTCCTTTCACTCAAACCATCTGCTTTTGAATCCGCGACGCGAAGGAGGATAAAGATCGGATAGATGACACACGTCAGAAATGTATATATGTGAGTAGTTAAGGAAGGAGTAACTGAAATCAGCAGCCATGTTGGGTAGAGGTAAGGTGTGGGGGGGGGGGGGTGTTTACCCCTATCAAAGCTTTGTCAACTACAACATCTCTGAGCGAAGTAGTGGTACCCTTGCTCTTGTGGAGACTCAGATAACGTCGGAACATGCAGGTACTAAATCACTGACACACACACCATGGTCTACTGGTCGGACCGGAAGTCACGAGCGACTCCCGACCATTTATTTATACCCTTCTGGCCACGCTTGGCCAGAAGGTGATACATTTAAGCACGTAGTTCCGGCCGAGGCCGGAGCTCATGAAAACCACTAGAACGCTACAGCTCTTATAATATGTTGGTATGTTCTTGCAGAGGGAAGCTTTTTAATTTCTGCGCACCCCTGCGGCACAGCTGCTTTAGTCCAGCTATGAGAATATACTGTTCATAAAAGGTCGAGAGTCTGAGACCCTGCGGGCTTCTTTTGCATTAGGTGGCAAAACTGTGATTAGGTGAATATGCCAGTAACATGTATTCTGCGCACGCGTCCTCATTACAAGAAAGAATTAGCGTCGTTAATGGCCCGGTGCACAAAGCTACAGAAAACAGCAAAATCAAATGCTAGCCAGCATATCCTGGCCTGAACACAGATGGATAAAACACATTTTTTTTTTCAAACGGGCCCTTTAAACGCCGGCTGGAAAATAGAGGAGTCTGGGTGGGAAAATACAGCCCCACTCTGCACGAGGGAATACAGGATGTGCTGAGAAGAACAAGGGCCCAGTCACGGCTCCTCTGCCAAGCCGCCGCGAAGCGATTCTTCTCGGCCCATTGGTCACGAGGAGTGATTCACTCGAGTAATTTACTCCTGGTGAGCCAGGTCTGCCCTCTGACACGGTCTCCTAATTTACGACCTGTAACAAAAACACCGTAAAGAGGCGCAGACTCCCAGGAGTGGGATGAGAAGCAGGGCTGCTTCCCAGTGCCATGGGGCTGGCTGGGGCATCGTCCTGTGCCATCGTCCGTCAGACATGAGAAGCAGCTAGCACATGATCAACAAGCATTGGTCCTTGAGGTCAAGAGCCACATTTTCGTCATAACCACTTGGCCATGTAGTTGATTCCATTTTGATTGTTTCACATGGGTATTCTTAAAATCTGACAGCAGCCATGGGTGGAATAGTAAATTAAGTAATCTTTTGAATATGACATTTTTTTTCCAGTTTTATATAGCGCAAATTCGACCGGAAGAGTTATCAGAGCGCTTTACATGATCACCAGTTGCATTACAGACGGACGCATTCAATTTTTTAGGCACTGGAGAAATTAAGTGATTTGCCCAGAATCACAGGATGTTTGTGTAATGTTGTTCTACTCCCCCACAGGATACACGAGGACTCGGGTGAGTGAAGAAACAGGTTTATTCATACAACAAGAATTTTCCAAGCTAAGGGCGCCGAGCGTCTAACTGTGACAGCTCCAACCGCCAACAGCCGCTCTCCTGTTCGCGCCTTTCCTTTCATAGTCCTGCGCGTGCGCGCCTAGCCGCTCTAGCTTATGGCGTGACGCGTCATCGCGTATGCGCCCATAAGCTAGAGCGCATACCACATATCTCCCCCCTTTACTGAAACAAGGTGAATAACATTTCCCCCCATCAAATGCAGTGTCCTCCATCTGTAAACATTGTCTATGTGAGGCACCGGGGGGCCGTGTCCAACTAGTGTCCATCCACCACAAAGTCATTATAACGAGAAGGCATTACCACTGCCCTCCCGCTACGGGTGTGTCTTACCGGCATGTTCTCTCTCGTCTCTGTCTGTCCTTGGGACACCCCCACATCTCTCACAACAGTTCTCTGCTCCGCATTCGCTTGTACTCCTCCTCCGTCGGTCTGCCCAGCTCCCTGGACACCTTCCTCACTGACATCGCCTGCATCAACACCTTGGCGGTCACCACTGTGCTCCTGCTGGGGTCTCACCTCTGGGTGATCTGTGTAACTGTCGGCCTCTTCAGCCTTGGGCCAGACCAATATTTTGTTGATTCTGGCCATGCGATCCTGTGACCAGACCCTGCCGTCGCTGAGGAGGGCCGCCCTACCACGCACTTCCTTAACTTGTAGAGGTTGGCTGAATTTGCTGTCACCCTTCTTTTGGAGGGTGGGAAGTTTGATCCTGACCCACTCCCCTTCTTCCAGCGACGTTTCTTTCGTGCTGTGTCGCTTGTTATAGTGTGCCGCATATATTTTCTGGGCCTTCTCCAGATTACTTTGTACCACCGCTGGGGACCACTTGCTGGTGATGGTCTTCTCCCTCCATGCTACATTGTCCCGTGTGAACGGATGTCGTCCCCTTAGCACCTGGAACGGACTATACCCCACCACCGAGGGCGTTATGCGGTAGGCCCATAGCATGTTCATTACTTCCACTTCCCAGTCTTTACCTTGCGAAATGGCTGCCTGGATGGAGCCCATGAGCACCCTATTGAACCTTTCGACCTGGCCGTTGCATGCTGGATGGTACACAGCCGTGTGTCTCACCTCGATCCCATTCCTTTTCATGTATCTTCCCCATTTGTCCGACACAAATTGCGGTCCATTGTCGCTGAGGATCGTTTTGGGTATTCCTTCTCTAAGGAACACCTCCGTTAAGAACCTCAAGATCGTGTCCGTATCCATCGACTCCTGTATGTCCACTTCCGGCCACTTGGAATACTTATCCATCAACACACATATATACTTATTCACTCCTCTATTGTCCAGGACGGGCCCCAGAATGTCTATCGCCACGTCCTCCCAGGGGCCATGTGGCGTGTCAAACTTCCCCAGAGCTGGTCGGAGTGGCCGGAGCACCTTGTCCGCTCCTTGGCACTGCCCACACTCCCGCACTTGCCTCTCAATGTGGGCATCCATTCCTGGCCACCAATACATCTGTTTGACCAACGCCTTGGTTTTTACTATGCCCAGATGTCCCTCATGGAGTATTTTTAGCAGTCGTGGTATTAGTGTCACCGGGGGCACCACTCTCTCTCCTCTGTATAAGAATATCCCCGAGTCACTCAGGGACAACTCTTCTCTCATTTCATAAAAGCGGCGGACGCCCTCCGCCAGCTTCCTCTTGTCCGGCCACCCCGACGTGAGATGTTTCCGGACTTCCACCTTTTCCTCATCGAGATCATAGGCCGCCTGCCACTCCTGTGCGCTGATTGATGTCTCGTGGTCCTCCATACTGGCGACCATCTCTTCTGTGTCCGGGGTAACACCCGGAGCCTCTTCCATTGCTGCCGCCCTGCTGAGGTAATCAGCAACCTTGTTCTGCGTACCAGGGAGGTACTCTACATCGTAAGTATAGTCAAGCAATTTCAGGGTCATTTTCGCTATTCTCGGGGTGGCAGTGTCGTGGCCCGATGACGTCAACACCTTGACGAGTGGCTTATGATCTGTTTGGAGCTTGAATCTCGTGCCCCATACGAACTGGCGAAATTTATTCAATGCCCACGTGACCGCCAGCATTTCTTTTTCTATCACGCTGTACCTCTGTTCCGTCGGGGACAGCGCCCTGGATGCAAAGCTGATGGTTTCTTTCGTCCCGTCCACTCTTTCCTGCGCCAGGACAGCCCCCAAGCCCTTGTCGCTCGCGTCTGTGGTTACGATGGTCTTGCCCGTGGGGACGTATCCCTGCAAAGGGATTGCCTGGCTGATACAGTCTTTGATGGACTCGAATTCGGATTGGGCCTCCTTGTCCCATTCGAATTTCGTATTGTGCCTGATCAGTTGCCTCATCCTGTGCGTTCTCGTGGCAAAATGTCTGACAAACTTACTGTAATACTCGGCCATTCCGAGGAATGACCGCACCTCTTCTTTGGTCGTGGGGGCTTTGGCGTCCTTAATGGCCTTGACATTCATTTCTTTCGGCAAGATGCCATGCGTTCCTATCTCGTGCCCCAGGTAGGTCACTGAGCGAGCCCCAATTCTGCACTTGCTCCACTCCGCCGTCAGTCCTTTGCTCTGTAGCACTCCCAATACCTGGTGCAATTTCCTATCGTGCTCGTTTTTGTCGGGGCCCATCACCAGGATGTCGTCTTGGAAATATTGCACTCCCGAGATGTCTTTAAACAACCTGTGCATGAGCTTCTGGAACACAGCCGCCGCGGATGCCAGCCCGAAGGGCATTCTTCTGAATTGGTAGCATCCAAATGGCGTTATGAAGGCCGTGTATTTCCTGCTCGACGGGTGCAGTTCTATCTGGTAGTATGCAGACGTGAGGTCTATGGTGGAATAGTGTGTGATCCCTTTTGTCTTCGCTAACATTTCTTCTATTCTGGGGAGCGGGAACCTCTCCACTATGAGACTTTTGTTGAGCTCCCTCAGGTCCACGCAGAGCCTGACCTTACCGTTGGGCTTTTTAACTACCACCAAGGGCGATAGCCATTCTGCACTATCCACCGGCTCGATGATTTCTAGCTCTTCCAACTTCCGTAGTTCCTGGCGCACCGCCTCACTTGTGGATATCGGTATGTTCCGAACCTTGTGCACGACAGGTATTGCTCCCTCTTTGAGGACCATTTTATGCACGAATTTCTCCAGCTTGCCAACCGTGCCGTCGAATACTTTGGGGTATGCCGCCTTCCAGTCTTCCTCCTTCAAGAGGGGCCATTCATCCGTTAGCAAGATCTGTTCTTTCCCTCCGGGATTCAGTACGATGCCGAGAGCGCCCGCATCTCTCCATCCTAGCACCGACGGGCCCTTCTCCGCCACGTATAGGGTGCACTTGGCCGATCTTCCTCTGAATTCAAACTCAAGGTCTCTGCACCCCACCAGTGGGATGGCATTTTCTGTGTACGAGATGGGTCTGATATCTGGCGGCCACAGGTCGGGTCCTAAGACTGGGGCGAAGTCCTCCTCCCATATTGACCTTTGCACGATGGTCCAGGGGGACCCTGAATCCACCGCTACATGTACCTTGACGCCTCCGATGAGCATGTCGGTGCGGGGCTTGTCCCTTCGGTGCCCCGATACGTCCAGCACTTGGTCCTCTAGGTATAGCACTAGGTCATCCTCTTCTGGGTCGTCTTCCTCGCTTGCGTCGGCTGTGGCCGCGTCTATGCACTTGACCGTTGATTTCGTCCCTTTCTTCCGGCAGACTTTTTCGAAATGCCCTGTCAGACCACAAAATGAGCACCTGGCGCGAAACGCGGGACAACGCCTGTCTTGGGCCGCGTGCGCGGCACTGCCACACCTGTAGCACGCGAACTTCGTCCCCTGGCTGGAGCGAGGCATCTGCTTCCCCGGCCCTCTTGCGTCCTTCCTCTGGTCTCCACTGACACTTTTGGGTCTGCTGGAATGGGGTGCCTCGTCGATTTTATTGATCATCTGTCTTGGCGCGCTTTCCCTTTTTGCCGCGTCTGCGCCTCTCTTCGACATTTCAGCCTTCTTGACCATTGCCACCACTTCCTTCAGGGTTGTTTCATTCATCGCCCATAACTTGTCTTGGACTGCTCTGCTGGTGGTGTGCATTACGATTTGGTCCTTGATATATTCGTCTTGCAGGTTCCCATACCTACACGTGATTGCTAGTCGGCGGAGGGCAGCCACATAGTCGTCGATGGATTCTCCCGCTTCCTGTTTTCTCTGTTGGAAGTTATAGCGGTCGATCGAGACACAAACCGCTGGGCGATAGTGGCTGTCCAGGTCGTCGAGTGCATTCACGAATACATCCGTTTCCTCTGCACCCCTCTCCTTGGGCACCAAGTTCTTATACACCCTTACCCCTTCTGGGCCTAAATTGTGGAGCAATAGTCTTTTTTTTCTCTCCGGCTTGTATTCGCCTTCACTTTCGTCTTCCAGTGCCTCAATGTAATTGAGGAAATATTCTTTCCAGTCTTCCCATTTTAGTTGGGGTTCGCCTGGTCTGGTCAGGAACGGGACGGGCGCCATTAGGGTTGACGCTTGACTCGCCATTCTGGCTTCACCTCTGGGTCCTCCCTCCTGGGCTCTTTGGGTGGGCTCACCGGACGCTCCTGCGTTCCCTGCCGTGTCTCCTTGGCCCCTTGGACTGCCCGGGGTATTGTCCCTTGTGGTGTGCGCTGTCTGTGCACCCTTCCCCCCTTCCTCTGGATTAGGGGTGTCTCCTTTGGTTGCCAGGGTGCTGCCTGGGGGCACCTGGAGTCTTGGGCCGCACTGACCTGATTCTGTGCCCGGGTTCGTTCCTTTCTTTGTTGCTGCGCTGCTGCCACGCCCTTGCTCTTCTGTGTAGCACCTGTGCCTTGCTGGCCCGTGGATGGGGGCTGTGGAGGTATTCTATATTATTTTTTTTCTTGCACCAGGTGGTGTCCGGATCTCAGCCTCGTCGCCACTGTAATGTTGTTCTACTCCCCCACAGGATACACGAGGACTCGGGTGAGTGAAGAAACAGGTTTATTCATACAACAAGAATTTTCCAAGCTAAGGGCGCCGAGCGTCTAACTGTGACAGCTCCAACCGCCAACTGCCGCTCTCCTGTTCGCGCCTTTCCTTTCATAGTCCTGCGCGTGCGCGCCTAGCCGCTCTAGCTTATGGCGTGACGCGTCATCGCGTATGCGCCCATAAGCTAGAGCGCATACCACAGTTTGAGCCTCCTGCCTGACTCCAACCGGGTTCCCCAGCTTTAAAGTCGGCCGCTCTAGCCCTTAAGCCACAGCCAGTGGTTCCAATGCTGGCAGGTCTATTTATGACAAAGCTCTCTCTCCAAATCTTCTCTCCTTCTTATCTCATACCAGGAGCATAGAGCCCACAGAGATGTTTAAACACATGGTCAAAGTGGGCGCTGGCCCAGGGCCCCAGCTTTTTAGGGTATGATAGAGATGATAGAGCCTCTTCTGTGCTGAAGAGAGTCTTGCCCTGATCACCTTGAATCATTTTTAAGAAGATTGTTTTAAGTACAATTTTCCTTTAATTTATTTTTAATGTGGGTGATGTGTGGGAATCTATTACAGACATTTTGCAGAGAAATACGTTTATGTTTTTATGCAACATCCATAAACAAGCATTTGCAATGCAATAGGTCTCGCATTAGGAAAGTGTGAGCTAATGGTATTGTAAATTACATTTTTTAAATATGTGTTGGCTTTGAAAATATATAAATTAATAGCGTTGTTATTTACAAAGCCAATAGCTTACACTTTCCTAATGCGAGTCCTATTGGCTATGGCACTGCTTGTTGGTAGCAAGCAAGGACAGTGCTGTTGTGGTGCTGAGTGATGCTGTTGTGGTGCTGAGTGATGATGTGGTTGGGATGAGTGATGTGGTGGTGTATTAGACTGATGTGGTGGTGTCCCAGAGTGATGTGGTGGTGTCCCAGAGTGATGTGGTGGTGTCCCAGAGTGATGTGGTGGTGTCCCTGAGTGATGTGGTGGTGCCCCTGAGTGATGCTCCTGAGTGATGTGGTGGTGTCCTGTGATGTGGTGGTGTCCCTGAGTTATGTGGTGGTGTCCCAGAGTGATGTGGTGGTGTCCTTTAGTGATGTGGTGGTGTCCTTTAGTGATGTGGGGGTGTCCCTGAGTGATGTGGTGGTGTTGTGTGGTGTGCAGCAGTGTGAGGCGTGCAGCAGTGTGAGGCATGCAGCAGTGTGTGGCGTGCAGCAGTGTGTGGCGGCGTGCAGCAGTGTGAGGCGTGCAGCAGTGTGAGGCGTGCAGCAGTGTGAGGCGTGCAGCAGTGTGAGGCATGCAGCAGTGTAAGTAATGCAGCAGTGTGAGATGTGCAGCAGTGTGAGGCGTGCAGCAGTGTGAGGCGTGCAGCAGTGTAAGGCGTGCAGCAGTGTGAGGCGTGCAGCAGTGTGTGGCGTGCAGCAGTGTGTGGCGTGCAGCAGTGTGCAGAAAGCAGTGTGAGTAATGCAGCAGTGTGCAGCAGTGTGAGGAGTGCGGCAGTGTGCAGCATGCAACAGTATGAGTAATGCAGCAGTGTGCAGCGTGCAGCAGTGTGCAGCGTGCAGCAGTGTGCGGCGTGCAGCAGTGTGAGGCGTGCAGCAGTGTGAGGGATGCAGCAGTGTGAGGGGTGCAGCAGTGTGAGGCATGCAGCAGTGTGTGGCGTGCAGAAGTGTGAGGTGTGCAGCAGTGTGAGGCGTGCATCAGTGTGTCGTGCAGCAGTGTGTCATGCAGCAGTGTGTCGTACAGCAGTGTGAGTTGTGCAGCAGTGTGCGGCGTGCAGCAGTGTGCGGCGTGCAGCAGTGTGTGGCGTGCAGCAAGCAGTGTGAGGCATGAAGCAGTGTGAGTAATGCAGCAGTGTGAGGCATGCAGCAGTGTGCGGCATGCAGCAGTGTGCGGCATGCAGCAGTGTGAGGCGTGCAGTAGTGTCAGGTGTGCAGCAGTGTGAGGCGTGCAGCAGTGTGCAGCATGCAGCAGTGTGAGTAATGCAGCAGTGTGAGTAATGCAGCAGTGTGCAGCGTGCAGCAGTGTGCGGTGTGCAGCAGTGTGTGGCGTGCAGCAGTGTGAGGCATGCAGTAGTGTGAGGCGTGCAGCAGTGTGAGGCATGCAGCAGTGTGAGGCATGCAGCAGTGTGTGGCGTGCAGCAGTGTGAGTAATGCAGCAGTGTGCAGCAGTGTGAGGCGTGCACCAGTGTGAGGCATGCAGCAGTGTGAGGCGTGCAGCAGTGTGAGGCGTGCAGCAGTGTGTGGCATGTAGCAGTGTGTGGCATGCAGCAGTGTGTGGCATGCAGCAGTGTGCAGAAAGTAGTGTGAGTAATGCAGCAGTGTGCAGCAGTGTGAGGCGTGCAGCAGTGTGAGACGTGCAGTAGTGTGCAACATGCAGCAGTTTAGCAATGCAGCAGTGTGCAGCGTGCAGCAGTGTGCAGCGTGCAGCAGTGTGAGGCGTGCAGCAGTGTGACGTGCACCAGTGTGTGACGTGCAGCTTTGTGAGGCGTACAACAGTGTGAGGCGTGCAGTGAGGCATGCAGCAGTGTGTCGTGCAGCAGTGTGTTGTGCAGCAGTGTGTCGTGCAGCAGTGTGTCGTGGTCAGTGGTCAAAGACAACAATAGAAGAGAATTATTCTAGGCCGCTCTTCCCATCAACGTATTGTCTAAAACAAATTAAAATACAGACAGAACTCTGTCACAAAATACACTGCACGTTTTATTGCGACTTGACTGGCAGGGACAAATTGTTTCTACGTGGGAACAAATGAAAATATGTAAACTTGAGAAACGACACAGAAAAGTTACCTGCAGGCTGAAATGTTTATGTAGTGGGCGTCCTAGCAAGCTAGAGCACCGACAATTAGGATAGGTGAAGGCAGGAAACTGTTTACAGCCTCAGGCGCTTGTTGGAGTTCACTCGCAGGCAGTTCAAAGGATTTGCAAGAGACAATCGTGCTGCTGACACGGCCGGTCCTTAAGAACTGCTTCCATAAAGCTTCTTTATTGTAGGATTACAGGCTTCAGGGCGCGCTTCAGCTGTGTGATCAGATGGCGTTTAGCTCACTGCATGGACTTCTAAAATCACATGATTTGACTTCAAAGGGCAAACGCACTCAAGGGCAGTGGTATATGTGCGTACACTCGCATGCACCGGTTGCTAGAATCAGGTCCTACTAGAGGGGATTAATAAGAGCGCAGGAGGGAATGAAATACGTCTTGTCATATCCATAATCGGGAGTGCCATCAATGAGAGGGAGACGGGGAGGGAGGGAGGGGGGAATGAAGAGAGAGAGAGAAAGAGAGAAGGGAGGGAGGGAGAGGTGGAAAGAGAGGGAGGGAGCCCGAGAGAGAAAGAGAGGGATGAAGAAAGAAAGAGTGGGACGGAGGGAGTGAGAGAGTGGGATGGAGGAAGTGAGAGAGAAAGAGAGAAGGGATGGAAAGAAGGAATGGAGAGAGGGAGGGAGAAAGAGAGAGCAAGAGAGGGAGGGAGGGTGTGAGTGGGAAAGAGGGAGGGAGGGTAAAGAGTGTGTGTGCGTAAGTGTGTAAGAGAGACAGATCAACAGGCTGCTGACGGAACTGCTTGTGGTTTTTTTTTGGGTGGGAGGGGGTAGATGGGGGGCTCTCGCATGTACTGTATATTGGAAAAAAAGACACTGCATTATAAAACATCATGCGAGGAGTTTACTCTTGCATGACGTCATGAATTAATAAATAATGCTAAGAAAAACATATTCTTTGCACAATAGAGTGGATCGTGAAGTTGTATTTTTAGGTGGTGCCGTGCATAGGAGGAGATTGCCATCCACCAGCACAGAAAACTAGACATGTTTAGGAGAGCCTACGATGAGGACACTCCGACTTCACTCAACAGAAAGGAAGCGTATTCAGGACAATTGTTGCATTTTGTTAGGAAACAAAAAACAGTGAAAGCAGAAAACCTACTGGAAACGGGAGTGGCTTCTAAACAAAGAAAGATGCATCTGTGAATTTCGTCAGCCGTGAGTGACACAGCATAAACAAGGGGAGCAGAAGCAACACAGAATGAGGAAGCAACACAGGGTTGTGTAAAGAAACGCCGATGTTGCAGGAGATCGGAAGCCACAGCAGGGAAGCAATGGGGTGAAGCACATGGGCAAAATTTGATACCAGTTTTACACCAGAGTACAACGAGGTGAAGGATAGGGCACAACATAGGTGATAGAGAGCAAGGTCGTAGAAGTACATGAGGAAGACCACTCAAAAAGTCACTCACATGGCGAGCTTAACACAGAACAAAAAAATTGGTCTTGAATAACAAACAGTGGACGCAGAGATGCTAGCTAATCAAAACAAGCTCTCGGCATTGCTGTGGCAGGGGGGCGGGGGAGCAGCAGCCTTTGATGTCTGATGCGAGGCACAGACAAATGGTGGTGTGGGAACGGCTTCCTTTCAAGTTTGATGGGGGGGGCGGGAGAGCAAATGGCGAGCGCGCGTTCCTTTGAAATCGGAAGGGTAGGAGGGAACGAGCATATGGGGTGTGAGCGAGAAGTGAGGCCAAGCGCGTGCTGGCGAAGCTTCGCGCTTGAATGCCTCACATGCATTGGGGAGAATCCGCAATCCAAAACCCTCTTGGTAGGATTGCTGGTGGCCCTCTATATGTCTCGCCAGCAATGTGCATGCGCATTGGCAGGCCGAGACCTAAAAAGTTTCTTTTATATCAAAATAGGACCTCTGTGGTAAATATTTTACCTGATCTATTTTTCCGTATAATTATCATTACAAGACAGCTCATAAAAATGAGAGGCAGAGTCCGTGGTATCTGAGTCTTACGGGGTTTATTAGAAAAACCTCGAGGTTGGAGATCATGTTCCGTCACCGCTAGGGTTCGGGAAGGGATAGTCAACGTTTTATTAACATTACACATTATATATAGTAAAATAACATCATTGAATCCAATACAGTAGGCGTAACAGGTGAAAAAGAGCGAGATAAGAACACATGTGCGTAATAGGAGGCGTGAAAATAGGCGTACACGAAGGCGTGCACTGTACATGTCAGAGGAACGTCACAAGAATCGTCACATGTGGGTGGGTGCAAAGAGAAAGGTGCAGGATCAGCAGAAAGTGCGGATGCGTGCGCAGCTAGCATGACGTGACATAGATGTGGTAACTGGGGAGAACTTTAACACTAGTAGAGGAGACAGAATGCTGGGATGTCAGAACGACCTGGACCTATAACATATCTGGTATCTTATGTTTAGAGGATGTATTATCTGGAGTAGAAGGTTTCTCGGGCAGAGGCTATTCTATACTGAATGCTAGTGCGTGCATATGTGTCTACGTGTCTACGTGCAGGGGCCATAGGCCTACTATGGCAACGGGAACTGTAAATTACTTGCATGGAGACAGGAAGGCTTGCTCTTTGCTCTGCAGCCGGGGAGATGTTTACCTAAATCACTAGACAGGAATGTATTTTCGAGGAGGCTGAACAGATAACTTGAAGGCAAAATACTGTTTTGGCAGGCAGGCCAGGTTGAGCCAGGCACCGCTTCGCTTGGCAGGAAGTAAGGCAGAGGTCAGGGATACGTGTCCATGCTGCAGCTTTCAGAGGCAGGAGGCAGAAAGGGCTCGGAGACAGAAAACAGGGCCTAGCTCGGCAGAGCCAGGAAAAACGTAAAAGTGTACCATGTAAAGACGTTGGCATGGTATGGTTAGGAACTGAATTATCGATCCATTCATGGTGGATCTGAAAGAGGACATGTTAACGTTGGCCGCAAATGTATTTGCGTCTTCATATTCAGTCATGGAGGGAAATTACATGTACTTGAAGCACGTACATGGAGACGTTGGGGTACACCTTAGGGGACATACTTGACCATAAAAATTTCAATTACCTCATTCCCTCCTTGTCCCCTACGGACCCTTCAGGATATGTCAATCTTCATGAGCCCATCTATCTGTTCATATAGCATCATTTGCTCATCTTTTTTCATACGGGCATGAGAACGTGGATGGGGATGGGGAATACATGATGTGGCGCACAAGCCGCAAATCGCTGGCCCACATTGTAGACATAGGCAACAACTAAATACTATGAGTAGGGCTATTCCAAGGAAGGATAGGACTTTCCATCCCCAGGCTGATATCACGCTCCAGAGCCAACCGGACCAAGTCCAGGTGCCTGGATTCTGGTGTATCTGACTTGCAATCTTGTGGAGCCGAGTTATGGCTCTGTATACTGACGGTGCATTATTTGGAATGAAAACACAACAACTGGATCCAATGACTCTACAAGCCCCGCCCCTATCTGCCAGGATGACGTCAAGGACGAGACGATTTTGAAGAACGACAAGTCTCATAGCAGACTGTTCGTCTGTTAAGTTACCTAGGGCAAAAGTAGTTTCATTCACTACTGCTTCAAGGGTTCTGGTCAATTTACGTATCAGTTTACTATTCGAAACAGTGCCTAAATAAGGAAAGAATCCTTTATTGAAATCTGTGTATTGTTCCCATGTTGTTTCAGTGTAATCGACAATCGGGAGTTCTCTCTTGGGTCTGACATGAATGAGACGAGAATTTCTATGGTAATCAGGTGGGGCTAGAAAAACAGGTGGCAGTAGGAATGCAATGTAACAAGTACCATCCCAGTCTGGAGGCAAACTTATATAAGCTGTATGACCACAAATGAAATAGGAATGTCGGGAAGCTTTGAATGTAGACTTGCCTTTATCACTGAATTCAATAACTGTATTACAATCGCTGTGTCCTAGTTGTACTGAACCTTTCTTTCTAACGCATAGGTCACCCTTCACTGGCAGAACTGATATTGAGGGTAAGTTCGAACTAGTTTCTGACTGGACATTCAAAATCATGAGGCTAAGTGTAAAATTACCTAATCCATATACTTCGTTTTCTAGATCAGTACCTGTCATTTGGGGAAGACCCTCCTTGTCAGGGAAACATGCTTTATTCATAACTGTATTCAGGTCCCCCCATATCCAATTACCTTGGGAAACTTTAGACTTACTATCTAACGAGGACATTAATGTAAACCATGCACCACATGAACCATTATGTGTAAACGGGTAAGGAAAAAGAGGCAGGGCTCCCATCATTTTCTGGTACGGAGGGAGTCGGCCACATACCCAGCAATTAGTGGCATTGCTGGTCTGGTGTGAATGATGTAACATACGGATGAAAGAATTGTTGCGCAGTGCAAGTCGATATGAGAGTTCGTGCGGGGGCAGATCACTAAAGGTGTGGTCTGCAGTGGCATTGAAAGAAGAATGTGCTTGTATAGGAAAATATACATGTAACACATAGCTTAGGCATATAATCGTAAGACTCAGAAAAAACATGACGAGTAAAGTAACAATACATCTACTTCGGAGATTCTTGCAATATTTCTGTTTCTTGATCTCCTGTCTATCTCTCTCACTATGTGGGTCTAGCTTGTACATGTCAGGAACCTGTCTAACCGCTTCACCCAGGGGGGGACTTAAACAATTAAACTGTCTGACTTACTAGACCTCAACTTTGATCTGTACTCCTGGGACGGAGTTTTCTCTACCAGGGGGAGTTTAGTATCAGTCTCTGGAATGTGAAAGTCCTGGGAATCAGTTTTTGGCGGAAGTCCATAGCACTTTTTCACATGGCCCGAGTGCAGCCAGTTTTTCCTGCCCTCGAGTTTCACTGCAGTTCTTGTAGTCATTAAAACGATCTTCGGCTCCTTCCAACGGGGCTCCAGAGGGCTCGACCGGTCAAAATTACGTATATATACATAATCACCAGGGACGATCTTGTGTGGCTTCACCTCGGTGTTGTCTGGAAAGGCTGCTGCGACCTGTAAACGACATGATTGTAGTGCAGACATCAAGGAAGCAAGGTAATCTGTCAGCATATTACTGTCAACATCAGTTAATTTACGAGGCAGAGGCTTCCCCCACATATTCGGTGGCCGGCCAAAAACCACCTCATACGGGGATAGACCTGTCCTAGAATGGGCTACCATTCGCATATAGAAGAGGGCAACTAGAAGGGCTACTATCCAGTCTACTCCTTTTTCTGCACAGACCTTGGCAAGACGTGTTTTCAGAGTCTAATTGTGTCTCTCTACTAAACCAGCTGCTTCGGGATGCCGAACACAGTGGAACTTCCATTGATAACCTAACAAAAGGGAAACTTGCTTCATGAGCTCGGACGAGAATGGCTGTCCGTTATCTGAATACACGACACGAGGCAAACCATACCTCGGGAAAAATTCACGAACCAACTGCTTGGCAGTGGTCGGGGCAGTGTAATCTGGGACTAGATATGCTTCTGTCCATCGGGAAAGTGCACATACAACTACGAGGACGTACTTGAATCCTCAACAACGGTCCATCTGGATATAATCCATCTGGAGGACTTCAAAAGGGTGATCAGGAGGATGAAATCCACCTTGCTCAACGGGAATGCCTTTACCTAGGTTGAACTGACAACAGATCATGCAAGTACGCACTTTCTGTTTTGCGGCTGCTCGTAAATGCTTATTGAACCAAAGGTTTTGAATACTGTCTAACATGGCTTTTTCTCCTAAATGTGCAGGACTATGTGCTGTGTTAATGATAACTTGAACCATAGAGTCGGGGAGAAACCATGTGGCTTTTCCTTTCGTCATCCATCCCTGTTCTGTCTGGATCCCTCCTAGTTCTGTCCATTTCTTGATTTCGTCTGGAGTAGCATGTGTCTGTATGTCAATTACATCTAGGGCGGGATCCCTAACTGTCATGCAATGTGTTGGAACTACTGTCTTTGTCATATCAATCTGAGTATGAGTCTGAGCTGTATGTTTGGCTGTTCGATCTGCCAGGTCGTTACCCTGGGAAATGATATCTGTGACTTTCGTGTGTGCCTTACACTTCATGATGGCTATGGCTGTAGGCAAATGTATTGCTTCTAACAGAGCTTGAATGAGGGGACCGTGCTGTATCTTGGCACCGTGGGAAGTTAAAAACCTCTCTCTTGCCAGAGGACTCCGAAGTTGTGTACAACTCCGAATGCATAGCGGGAATCTGTGTATATGTTGACTTTCTTGTTCTTGGCTCGAATACAGGCTTGGGTCAGAGCGATGAGCTCTGCTGCTTGGGCAGACAGGGTGTCAATACGATGTGTTTCTATGACTTCGGTTTCAGTGGTCACTGCATATGCGGCCACTAACTCTCCTGTACTCGTTCTCATACATGAACCATCCACATAAAGTGTCAGGTCTGGATCTGGTAATGCAATATCTGCCAAGTCTTGTCTGGGCTTTGTCATAGTGTTAATGACTTCCACACAATCATGGGACAAAGGGTCTGTTGTACTTAACGGTAAAAGTGTAGCAGGATTTAATGTATTGCAGCGTCTGATTTCTATGTGTGGCTGGAATAATGTCAATTCATAACCTGTCAATCGTGCTATAGTCAAGTGCTGAGTCTGTGTACGGTTTAAAAGAACTTCCACGGAATGTGGAACTTGTACTGTCAATTGGTGTCCTAAAACTATGGAATCACTTTGTCTGATTGCTAGAGCTGTTGCTGCAACTGATTTCAAGCATGCAGGCAGAGCCTGGGCTACTGGATCTAATGTACTGGAAAAATAAGCACATGGTTTGTGTGAACCTGCTTGGTCTTGGGTGAGTACTGACAACGCAGTACCTTCGCGCTCTGTGACAAAAAGTGTAAAAGGCTTGCTGTAACATGGTGTCACTAAAACAGGTGCTTGACATAGGGCTTTCTTCAAGTCGTCAAAAGCTTGTGTATGTTCCTGAGTCCAAGGGAGGACAGTCGATAACGCTGCCTCCTGGGTTGTCAACTGTATAAGGGGCTTGGCTAGATATGCATACTGAGGGATCCATTGTCTACAGTAAGAGGTGAGGCCTATGAAGGCCCGTACTTCTTTTTGTGTCTTGGGTTGTGGCATATGTACAATTAACTGGATGCGGTCAGGTGTAAGCTGTCTCCCCCTCTTGGACAGCAAGTGACCAAGGTACACAACTTGCTGAACACAGAATTGCAGCTTCGAAGGAGACACTTTGTGTCCCTTATCGGCCAGAAAAAATAGGACTGTCAGAGATGCATGTTCACATTCTTGCTCACTTCGGGCGGTGATCAATAGATCATTGACGTACTGAAGTAGGGCAGTGTTAGCAGGCATGTGGATACTGTCAAGTTGTCTTTTTAATCCTTGGCTATAGATACTCGGACTTTCCGTGAACCCTTGAGGTGCACGTGCAAATTTAAAGCTTCGGCCATTTAAACTGAATCCGAAAAGATACTGGCTCTCCGGATCAATAGGAACACTAAAGAAGGCATTCTTCAGATCAATTACAGTGAAGAACACCGCTTCGGAATCAATAGCAGTCAATAGGGATGAAATATCTGGAACCACTGGGAACTGGGGTATGATACATTTGTTAAGCTCTCTAAGGTCAATCACTAGACGATATACAGGAGGTGAGTTTGGATCAGTACGTTTGAGAATCGGTATGATTGGAGAATTACAAATATTGGAGTCAGTTTCTACAACTACTCCTTGAGCAATAAGCTCGTCAATGATTTTCAATAAGGCTACTACAGCCTCAGGTGGCAATTTGTATTGTCGGATTCTGGGCAGAACAACTCCTGGCTTGAGTGTAACACGATATGGTGTGATATGCATACAACTTACATCAGTGGGGCCTTGTGCCCATAAATGCTGTGGTACATTCTGTAATCGGGGATCAAAATCTCTCAACACATAGTGACCCTTGAAGTCACGCAAAAACAATCTCACTCCTTCCGGAGAACAACAAATTACAGCTCCTAGAGCCTTCAGCGTTTTAATACCAAGCAGGTTTTCTGGACATGATTTCGTAAGCAATAAATCTGTGGTACGGGATAATGGACCAACTGCAAGGGGAACTGGTTTCGATACTTCATTAACAATAGGCTTTCCTGAAAATCCAAGGGAAACATTCTGTGAGCCTGAGAGGGGTGCCCCTGGAACCTCGTCATGACTAATGGTAGTTCTGCTTGCCCCTGTGTCAATCAAAAATTTTCTGTCTTTTCCTAATACCTGACTATGTACATAAGGACCTTCTTGATCTACAGGAATCTCTATGAGAGGCAAACCCACTTCCCTCTCTAGGCTGTTTCATGAATACTGTTGGTAATCTGGATACTCTGACTGTGCATACTGGTACATCTGCTGTGTGACGTGTTGTGTTGCGGCAATGGGCTGAGACTGTGGTACCGCTACTGTCTGTTGCTGAACATGTTGTGGAGCAGGCTGCGAATTCTGTTGAATATTCTGTTGAACATATTCTGGTCTAGGCTGACGTGGTCTTTCTTTCGTTTTGCCTGTAGCAATATTATGTTTCAGAACGGCACAATCACTAATAAAATGACCTGGCTGTTTGCAATAATTGCAATTTCCTTTAACGGGACCTGTAGGATGACTAGTCTGTGTGTTCTGCATGTTACCCCTCTTCTGACCATCTGCTGGAACGGACTGGGCAACTAATACTTTCATTTTGGTGTCTTTCATGCGTCTCTGTTCATGATCGTGTTCCTCTCTGATTCTATTCTGATGGTACTGTAACATTTGTAACATTTGGGAAGGCGTATTTGCTTGCCATGTACTTTCGACTTTCAATACTCTATTCTTAACCTGGGGTAAGGAATTCTCAACTAATTTGGTTACAAAAAGATGTGGAAATGACTCGCTACTTGTTTTCAGGCCACTATTAATAATAAAACATTTCTCGAATCTAGAATAAAAATCACTAGTGTCTTCGTCTGGTTTCTTTTTGCAGGCTGAAATTGCATCCCAATCTTCCTTTTTAACTGTCAATAATCTAGGCAAAACCTGTACTAACAATCCTGGTAATGCTTTGGTTTTATCCCCAAGACCTAAACCTGGGGTGCGTCCTTTGTCTTCATCTTCTAATTCGGTCCAATTAATCTTTTTATCTCCCACCTCCCAAACCTTCTCTTTCAGTTTTTCATAAATCCCTGCTGGCAACAATACTTTTAACATTTTAAGAATATCTGAATATGTGTAATCACCCATCAGTAACATATCTTTCAATTCACGGTGGAACCCTGCAGGGTCTTTATCGTGACAGGGTACAATTTTCTTCATTTCCAATAATTCCATTTTAGTCAAGGGAGTGTATACAAATACACGTTCAAGCGTATCATCTGGCTTCCGGATTGGATGTACTTCTCGTAAGGGATTCTGTCTGTCTAGGTGATATGGCTGTCTAACTGGGGGTGGAACGGAAACAAGACGTGGAGTCAGGAACGTCCTATATTTATGACGTTGTTCTAAAATGATATCAATCAAATCGGTACCTAGGCCTCTCCGTCTTCTCAGGAGTAAGTCTTGCAGTAGATTATACAAGGGACCTGGATCAGACTGTTGATTTTCATACTGGATAATGAGATGTTGGGTCATGTATATACCAGCTAGTCGCTGTTCTTCTGGAGTAAGACTTAAAAACGTTTGCACTACTAGATCATCTGTATATAAATTGTCATCCCCGGCCCATTGGACTGCTGACCGGGCTAGTTCCTGATCACGTAAGGTAGTGAGTTCATGATAACCTATTCTTTCTTTCAGGATTTTATCAGTAACTTGGAAAAGATGTTCAAGAGAACATTGCTCTGGTATCGGGGAAAGGTATCGTTTCTTGCTTTCTAGACGAATGGGTCTGTCAAAAGGATTACCTAAAGGGTACTGTTTAGGAGGTTTCGCTCTACCTACATACGCTATCGTATCTTGATTTGCTGTAGCATTCTCTGGTTCTTCCTCCTCTGAGGAGTCTTTATCGTCTGACTCGGCTGTCCTTTCGGCATTTTGTCGGGTATGTATCGCTACTATTTCTTTACGGATTTTTCTAGGCATGGCTTCTATGCATTTCTCTCTGTCATGCTTACAATCTGCAATATTCTGGCTCCATTTAGTCAATACATTCATCTCTTCTTGATCAAAACCTGGTCGGTCTCGTTCTCTTATCAAACAATTAATCAAGAATCGTAATATTAAAGCTTGTGTATCAACTTTCTGATATGCCATGGCCTCACGAACACATTCAGGGCCTTCTCCTGTTTGAATAAAATGATATATCCTATCTAAATGTTCGGGCATTCCTGGTAGTGTAATCAGGTAATCTGCAACACGTCTTAAACGTAACGAGGCTAACATCATGGGTCCTGTCTTGCCAGGTACTGAATCATATCTACAATCTGTAAGATATTGCTTAAGCGTTTCAGAAGGGGTCGCTTTCGGGGTACGCAGTGTAGCTAATTCTCTCATTGTCAGACGCTGCACTTGTGGCGGGGTGTGATGGGGACCTCCTGTGGCACCTCCTGAGGCGGAAGCATGGGCATAACCTAACGGTGGTGTAGCTGTGCCAAACGGATTATGCGGACCGAGAACAGGGAGAACAGTAGGGGAAGTGACAACAGGTGCGGGTAAATGCTGAAGTGGAGGGGTCGTAGCCTGGGCTTGATCGGCAGGAATATGTTGTGGCAGATTATTATTAGCAGGATGTACGGGTACGTTGGTATATGCGGGAGCTACATCATCTAAATAGGAAGAAAGGAAAATATCTGCTGCGGTCTTATGGTGACGTACTTTAGTCGGAACCAATGGTGGTGGCAAATTACAGGGTACTTCCGGGTTGGCCTTGGGCAGGCCCTCGGCAAGAACTGGATACATGCCTGTAATGAGTGCATTTCTTTGGCGGTCTAATTGTTCTGATCTGACCTGTTCTCCTTCTTCTAGTAACTCTTTTTCTTTGGCTTTTTCGGATTCTTCTCTACTTCTATCTGCTTTTCTGAGTGCTTTTTCGGTTCTTCTATGCGATTCTTTACGACAATTCTATGGCATCTTTCTGAGATTGTCTGGCTTTCTTTTTCCATAATGCTTCTTCTACTCTCATGATGCACTCGGCATCCCATGTCCCTGAGACAGGCCATCTAAACTTCTCTTCTAAGTGCTTGGTGTAGTCCACCCATAAATCTAAATACAACACAGCGTCTAGGCCGTGCTTGTGGTACATAAAATATCCTGGAGTGTCCCTAGGCGGGACAGGTACTGCTTCTTCGAGTATCCCTTTCCTAGTTCCTATCTGACGCAACTTTGTAAATAACGGCATTTTGATTTGGACTCGGACACGATAGACACAGTAATGAAAAGCAAACAGTCATTCATACCACGACATAAAACACATTAAAACATTTCGAATAGATACTGTCTAGTACATAAAACACAATACTTGGAATTACGTGAAATAATACTTGAAGGCTTGAATTACTGAATCACTGAATTACTGAATCACTAGATGCACTGCTAAACAGTACAGACCGGTCCCATAAAGAGACACGTCATACCGCGCTCACCCAAGTGAACACGTACGGACCAGGACTGTGTACCCAGACCTGTCTTTACCGGACACAAACTAATGCACCCGTCTAGATGCGTCCCTAGCAACGGTACTCACCGGGAGCAATACTTGAACTTGAACTTGAAGGCCTCGGACTGGACTGGACTCTGGTACTGCTACTACGCATGCGCCTCGTCACATCGGAACAGGTGGGTCTCCGGATACCTCGGACACTGCTACTCTCGGCTGGGCTCTGGTCGGGATCCTCCGCACTCCTCACCGCCTCGTCTGGATGTCGACCGCAGTCTCCGTCACCTCCGTAGGCCTGAGGGAGATACAGGAAAACCTGCAGATGCGCATGGATGTCCCTCACAGCTGTGGCAGGGGACAAGGCCTGTGACGCATCTCCGGCGCGTGGGGTGGGGGAGGGGTCCCTATTCGGGCGCCAAATTATGTGGTAAATATTTTACCTGATCTATTTTTCCGTATAATTATCATTACAAGACAGCTCATAAAAATGAGAGGCAGAGTCCGTGGTATCTGAGTCTTACGGGGTTTATTAGAAAAACCTCGAGGTTGGAGATCATGATCCGTCACCGCTAGGGTTCGGGAAGGGATAGTCAACGTTTTATTAACATTACACATTATATATAGTAAAATAACATCATTGAATCCAATACAGTAGGCGTAACAGGTGAAAAAGAGCGAGATAAGAACACATGTGCGTAATAGGAGGCGTGAAAATAGGCGTACACGAAGGCGTGCACTGTACATGTCAGAGGAACGTCACAAGAATCGTCACATGTGGGTAGGTGCAAAGAGAAAGGTGCAGGATCAGCAGAAAGTGCGGATGCGTGCGCAGCTAGCATGACGTGACATAGATGTGGTAACTGGGGAGAACTTTAACACTAGTAGAGGAGACAGAAGTCTGGGATGTCAGAACGACCTGGACCTATAACATATCTGGTATCTTATGTTTAGAGGATGTATTATCTGGAGTAGAAGGTTTCTCGGGCAGAGGCTATTCTATACTGAATGCTAGTGCGTGCATATTAAGCATGAGCGAATTTTGCGGATCTCGCGTTCGCGAATTTTGCGGATTTGCGGATTCGCAATCCGCAAAATCCGCGAATTCCCGCGAATTTGCGGATTTTTTTTTTTTGTGTTCGCCCGTGTTTCTGCCAGTTCGCGAGGGTTTTGTACACTTTCGCAAATTGCGAACTTACCTGTCGGGTCGCAAGTTTCGCGAACTTGTTGTTTCTACGTGTCCAGCCTGTTTGGGACACTCTTCTTCATCACTGCCACTCTCTGTCACCACTGCCACTCTCTGACTACTCATGCCACCCTCTGGCCCACCCATGCCACCCTCTGTTTCATCACCACACCCTCTGGTTGTCCAGTGTACATTATTTTCGGCAAAGCAAAGCACACCTTCCCTGCCTCAAGTGACCTGAATTAATTTGGGGCTGATTAATGTGTCACAGAATATTTTTTTAGCTGGCACCTGCTTCCTTAGTGCGCCCTGATTAGTGATCTTTTGCACTTGCTAAGTGCTTTCATTGTTGCAAAATTAGTTACAACACCTGCCCTGCCCCAACTGACAATAATGAATTAGGGGCTGATTAATGGATTTTAACTTCCAGCCTGGCTCCTGCTTGTCTCCCTTAGCTGTAATTCAGGACCTTTGTGGCATATGTGTAACTATTCTGAGGTTCAGAGCAGGGTCACATAATAGTTTCAACTGGCAACTGAACTCTGGAGGGGCCCCTCAGGAAGCACTACAGGAAATGGCTACTAATGATGAGCCTGAACTTTTGAACCTGGTAAGTAGTTACTTTCAGTTTTGCTAAGATCGTATTTCTGCAATTTTGCACTTATTCGCGGGGCGCGAACTCACGCGAACAGTGCGAGCAGTGCGAGCAAAATCCGCTGCTCGCGGATTTGCGGATTTTGCGGGAAATTCGCAAATCTCGCGGATTGCGGATTTCCCGAAAATCCGCAAAATCCGCGAGCGGAACGGATTTTCCGCCCATGCCTAGTGCATATGTGTCTACGTGTCTACGTGCAGGGGCCTTAGGCCTACTATGGCAACGGGAACTGTAAATTACTTGCATGGAGACAGGAAGGCTTGCTCTTTGCTCTGCAGCCGGGGAGATGTTTACCTAAATCACTAGACAGGAATGTATTTTCGAGGAGGCTGAACAGATAACTTGAAGGCAAAATACTGTTTTGGCAGGCAGGCCAGGTTGAGCCAGGCACCGCTTCGCTTGGCAGGAAGTAAGGCAGAGGTCAGGGATACGTGTCCATGCTGCAGCTTTCAGAGGCAGGAGGCAGAAAGGGCTCGGAGACAGAAAACAGGGCCTAGCTCGGCAGAGCCAGGAAAAACGTAAAAGTGTACCATGTAAAGACATTGGCATGGTATGGTTAGGAACTGAATTATCGATCCATTCATGGTGGATCTGAAAGAGGACATGTTAACGTTGGACGCAAATGTATTTGCGTCTTCATATTCGGTCATGGAGGGAAATTACATGTACTTGAAGCACGTACATGGAGACGTTGGGGTACACGTTAGGGGACATACTTGACCATAAAAATTTCAATTACCTCACCTCACATATGAAAAAAAAGGGGGGTGAGGGGCTCACAGAGATAATTTGCAATAATATTAGTGTGATGCTGTGTTACAATATTGAAAAAGCATCCCAGAATATTAGATGTAAAAACATTTAGGGGCATATTATCAAGAACAGGCGATAAAAGTATCGCCGCTTTATTGGCAGGAATTCCCATAGCAGCCCAGGTTCTGGTGTTAACCGGGGCTGCTATGGGAATTCACAAGGACATATTATCAAGCGTATTATTGCCGCTTCAGCGGCAGTTTCCTGCCGATAAAGTGGCGATAATTTTATCACCTGTTCTTGATAATATGCCCCTTAGAATTTGGACCAGTGTGCCTGTGCACTGTCAGTGACCTGACCGAAGAGGGTATGAAGAGCTGAAATTGGATCATAAATTCGAACTGTTAGGGATATGGACCCCCAAATATACATTTGGACCATAAAGAGCAGCACAGATCACATACTCGCTTCTAGTGTGAAAAAGCCTGCTTTATTAAAGACAGGTGCAAATCACATACATTTTACCCTAGACCCTTACCTCACAAAACTAGACCTCGCTATACATTACTTCACCTAATTCCTCCTACACCCACCCCTACATTTACTGCCCCCTTTAAAATTATTATTTTGCAACTGTAACTCCTACTTCGTCATTGAACTGTCAACCTTTACAACAATAAACCCTTTGACCTACATCTATTATCATCTTACTATCTAAGTATCCTAACTCTTAAGTTTTCCTTCCTACAGGTTTAACTTTATGACCACCCGATTGTCCTGATTCCCCTATGCAGTGGTGTAGGAAGGGGGGTGCGGTGGGTGCAGGCCGCCCCGGGTGTCATCACTGAGGGGGGTGACAAAATGGCAAAAATATGTGTTTTAAACACATATATTTTCCATTTTGTCAAGCCGGGGGTGACAAGAAATATTCCGCACCGGGTCCCACCTTACCTAGCTACACCACTGCGCCTATGTTCACAACCATCATCTTAATGTATAACCATGTCAATTGCAATTCCTACTGCCACTCAGAAATGCCGATCCCCTTACCCTTTTCTGACCCCCTCCCCCAGGAACTTACCCTATTCCCGCACCCTGTCAGTATCTTATCCAAGGCCTCTCTTACCTGAATGAACTACAACTGTAACCCATACAGTGACAGATGCACACCATCCCCTCTAAAGAATTATGTTGCATCAAACTTCAAATCCAGATGTTCTACCCTTCCAAACCTCTCTTCCCTACAAAACACCCTCATGTCCCTGTTAATCTTATGCTGGGCCTTGTCAATGACAGCCGGCCTGGACGCCCCTCTCCAATGCTGCTTTGGAACAAATTCCGTCCACATAATATATGTCCCCAGCCACTGCCTCCTAATTTCCAACATGTCCTTTTTCATCTCCTTCAACAAGGAAAGGCCTTTACGTACCACCAAATAATTTTCTCCCAAATGCAAAACCAAAATGTCAACATCTGTGCCTCCGGAATAACTGTTTCAAGCAAGGCAACAAGTCATGCCAAAGCATACTACCTTTTCCATGCCATTGCACTGTAAAAACCGGTTCCTCCAACCCAAGGTTACCACCTTTGCCTTTTTTGACGTTCATGTCCTTCAGCCCATTTAATAAATTAATGTACCATGACCCATATTGACAAATCACTCACATACAACCCAGCTACTGCACCTGAAAAGAATGCAAATGTAAGATACGGAATTGGCAGCATCCCTCTTCTGTTCCTCTCACACATATTGCCGTAAGCAGCTTGATGACCATCGGCCCAATGCCATAATCATTTCCGTGCCCCATCCTCTTTAAGCTGGTTCAGATGCCATCCCAATCCTAAATAAGTGTGTCCTGAGTTCCATTGAGTTTTCCCCTATGCTTTTCAAAGCACTTCACATGACCCAGAGAAGCTAATGCACTGTCACCCAAGACTCATCTTTGTGATGAAACACCTCCCCTCTTGTTGCCCCACTAACCTCTCACCACTTTGCTCCCCATTCTACCGGACACACCTCCTGGGCAGGAAAAACAAGGAGTCTCACTCTCTTTCCCACTTCCCTTGGATTAGTCTTAGATTGCCAAATGCCCAACTCCAGGCTGTCCTCCCGTCGTTCAACATCTTCCCAATCCAACCCCAAAATGCCTTGCCAACCCAGCAGCTCCAAAACCCGGAAAGCCCCAAAAATCATCCATGACATGAGAATCGAGAAAAGGACACTTTCTCACTGTTCCTTGCATATCTGCGAAACTACTGCTAAAAGTTGCCAGAGCAACCGCCTGGATAATGCCCTCCATGTACGAGGCAGCCGACCCCTTTCCCTAGACCGCCCTCTAACATTGACAGTAGGGGCAAATCAGTTTTGACTCTGTTGGATCTCTCAGCAGCCTTCGAGACGGTCAATAATGAGTTACAGGTTGACCGTCTGCAAGATTTTGGTATTGATGGGCCTGCATTGGGACTAATTAAATTTTTCCTTTCAGGAAGCAAACAAATGGTATCCCTAGGTACTTTAAACTTTGAGTCTTATTGCCTACCATGCGGGGTTCCCCAGGGGTCATCACCACCCCCTACTTTGTTTAACCTTTATCTTACACCCCTTGCCACTCTAATAAAATCCTTCAGTCTGTCCTTGGGTTCTTACGCCAAATGACACACAGATAATAGTCTCATTGGCAAAATAGATAAGTTACTCTGGTAACACAGTTAAGAGCTGTATGAGTGCAGTGAGAAGATGAATTGCCGATAATTGATGCTTGAATCCTTAAGAACTGAGGTCATTCTATTCGGCGACAATCCGACCATCTGACGTTCCAGCTGGTGGCCCTCTGATTTGGGTTTGGCTCCTATGCCAACATCCAACATTAAAAACCTGGGATTTGTCTTTGGATAGGGAAGTAAAATGTAACGAACAAGTCAACCTGATCACTTCCCTTTTCCTTTTATTGGCTTAGAATCTTTAAAAGAGAATCAAATAATGTCTCCACCTGATCTCTTGATGGTACTAAGAGTACTCTTACCACTTGCAAAACGTCAACTGTTCTTTTTAATTCTCAGTTTTGTTATGTATACTCTTGCTTCTGAGCGGCTGATTTTGTGCCATCACTATCGATAGTAGTGATGTAATTATCCACACTCCTTCTAAAAGGTAGCCTACATTTACCAGTACTAACTGGTATATTTCATACTACTATTGTTACCAATACTAGCTCTGCTTTTGTTTCTACTGCTACTATAAGTGCAGTCTTTTAGATTTTAGAATACATTCTAATGTAGAATAATTAGGTCTAAAGTTAAGTAAAGCTTGGGATAGCAGGTCCCACATGATCCCATCCATCTTCTTCTGGGGGTATTTGACGGCTTAGATGGCTCTCGAGCTGACAAGTGTTTCTTGGGCACAGCGTTGGCAGTGGCCAAACGAGACATTGCGGCGGCCTGGTCACAGGCAAAACCTCCCACTGTACGTAAGTGGCGCCGAGGGGTGGACTGGTGCGCAGGAGGAACCTCTTTTTGAGGCCCAAGGTTGCCCTGAGAAGTTTGAGAAGGTGTGGGGCAAGTAGCTGAACATATAATTCTAGAATATTTAACTGTGACTATCAGAAAGCTTGCTACAGTTCCTTTACCCACATAGCAAGTGGCTGAACATGCTGGGCTGAAATTCACGCGGGCTTCCCATTTGCTTTACGGTTTACCTCTAGGTCCGAGAGAGCCAGTGCAAGGGCCTTGTATTTTGATTTGGCTACCTTATTATTTGTCGATGATTGACACTGATGTATCGTGCATTTCATTGTTGTCTTCCTATGTTTTTGTTCTTCTAAATGCTAATAAAATGTATTATTATAAAAAGGTTCAGTAAAGCACAACTAAATTAAGAAGAAACAGCAGTGTTTAAAATGCAGGTTTTAATAATAATAATAATAATAAGGGAAATGTATAAAGCGCCTGGTTACGCGCACTGGCGTGTCCCCGCGCTATGGTGAGTGGTGGTAGCAGAGTAACCCCAACCGGCAGCGGACCCAGCCTACCGGGTGTATAGATATGTTTTAAGTTTCTTCCTGAATCTGGACTCAGAGAGCTCCAGGCGCAGTTCCTTTGGCAGACCATTCCAGCTCTTGGCAACCAAGTACCTGAAGGACCTACCCACCATACGTGCTTTTTTCACTTTGGGGACCTTCAGTAGCCCTGAGCCGGAGGAGCGCAGGGCACGCGGAGGCTCATACCGAGTAACCAGGTCCTGTAACGGTGCAGGTGCCTTCCCGCACAAAATGCGGTGGCATGTGCAAAGAGCCTTAAAATCAACCCTACATTTTACTGGAAGCCAGTGGAGTGCTTGTAGGGCTGTCTTCGGAAGCCTCAAGACCAAACGAGCCGCTGCATTTTGCAGCACTTGAAGACGGCTGATGACCTTGCCCGTTGCCCCCAGATAGAGCAGGTTGCCATAATCTGTTGGCAAATATGGGGGGAATGGATGTCCTAACTCCGATCCCAGTCCCCTGGTCGGACCATCACCTAGTGCCGTTCATGGTGCGGATTCCAGGCGTTAGACATTTACATAATGCAAACAAAGGACAGAATTTTGGTTGTTTCTTTTGATGTTTATATAAAGTGGTATATGTCGGTTAGTAGCCTCTTGGAAGTACTTCAGTGTGTACTCGAGGCGGTAAGGAAGGTCTGCAAGGTAGGTCAGCTTGGCCAAATTCTCCCGTCATTTCTTATGAGTTTGATGGACCAGTCTCAAGAAGAGCTTTGGTGATGTTGTTAATGTGTTCAAGAACAACAGAAACAGGGCAAGAAGAGAAGAGGACAGAGTTGTTCATACCAGAGGGAGGCAAGAGACCAGTTTGACTTTGTGAACCTAGATCAGGAACAATACACGCCAGACAATTGACAGAAAAGCCACAATCACTGCCCTACAAAGACAATGGCATGCAACAACATAGACCATTTTGAAGGGCAAAACAGATGATCACCACAGCTGGCACAGGATATATTTGATGTTCATAAGTGTAGTGAAAGCTCAGGGAACTAGGGCTGCCGACATCTATGTCCTACTTATACAAGAACAACCATGCCAGTGTGCCTTCTTTCATCAGACATTCCAGTGGCGTAGCTAGACGATGTGTTGCCCGTGGTGGTCACTGCACTTGCCGCCCGGCAGCCGCATGTAAGGGCGGCGGGGTGCTGGCGATCCCCACAATGGCTGTCCAGCATGGCTGGAGGTAAGAGTGAGGGGGAGGCCGCGGCACCCAAAACTCGTGCTGCCCAGGGGAGACTCCCCTTGCTACGCCACTGAGCCCTCCATACATTGCTGCCACTGCATAAGTTACCATCTATAAATCCTGCATACAGAAACTACCATCTCTTGAAGCCTGCATGGCTTGAGCCAACAGCCTTTCCTTTTAAGTCACAGGGCTAAGCATTTCCTTCTCTCTTTCCATAGAATCACTGGTCGTGATCACAAGTCCTGACTGCGGTGCTTCACTGTCAGTGGGTGAAGGTGGTAGGCACCAGCACTTGTTTTTGCAGACAGGGGCTTATTTTTGACCATCAGACACTGACCTAGAGAAAAAGAGAGAAATTCAGTAATGGGGAGACAAGGAGAAAGAGGAGGACAGGAAAACATGGAGTGATGAAAAAGAGTCTGCAAGATTGAGATACAGAGATAAGGAGTGGAGGAAGGTGGAGAAACGAGGCATCCGATGGAATCAAGACTAGGTAGCCTTGGTATTCGGGAATGCCTGGCGTTCAGCAGCACAAACGTCACACTCCTAAGAAAGATTTTGGATCCCTGTCCTTTTACTTTATTTTTTACAAGCGATGCCTGACTTACAAACTCACAAAGTTGCAAAGTTTTAAATAAAAAAAGAAAATGGTATCTCAAAAGGTAGGTTTTTCTTAAAAAAAAAGCCAGCAAACTCAATTTATTGGTTGAAGAGATGTTCAAGAAATAAGTTTTTTCTGTAAGCAACAGAAAAAACGTCACAACATTGCAAACATAAAAAGATTGTCAGCTACACAAAACCAATGTAATATTCATTTCCCAAACCGATTTTGTTCTGGTTACTTGCCTTACTTTACAATTTGGTTTCACTGCACAGCTTACAACAATACTTCTTCAGAACAATCAGGGTCCCTGGACCATGCCAATGGACAGTGCCGAGCGAGGGCTGAAAACGTCCGATTTCTTTTCTTTTAAAAAAAAATGTTTTTTTATTGAACCAGATCCGATCAGACAGTATAAACAGAAAAAGATAAAGTACAATATCTTATTACAAATAATACATCAATACTGAATCAATAAGACTATTAAAAGAAGTGACATGCAATTGTAAAACAAAACATACATAACGAAAATGCATATATAACAAGAACATTGACTTAATTCATAGTTACGACACCAGTTTTCCAATTTGTAATTGGGTGCCATATTAAATCACCACGTTTCTTTGCTCTAGTTCCCCTAGTAGCATAAATAGCCGTCTCATAGCTAAAATCTGCTAAGAATCAGGCTAACCACATGTGGAAGCTAGGGGGTTCAAATTCTTTCCAGCAGGATTAAAAAATGATTCTAAGGACAGCCGTTCCAATAAATAACAATTTTTCCTCTTGTTTTGAGAGTTCTAACGAGGAGTCATAACCAAACATAAACAAAGTTTCGGATTCAGGGAGTTTACGTCCAAATATCACCTGCCAATAATCACTAATCTCTATTTTAATAAGATCGAGCTTTGGACAGTTGCTAAACATATGTATTAGTTTTGCTGGGCCCTGCGAACATCTAGAACATAAATCATTTTCCCTTTTACCCCAGTTGAATAGTTTGACAGGAGTATAGTAGAGGTTAAATACAGTTTTATACGTCTGAGCTTTAAGATTACTAGCCATAAACAAAGAATCACTTAGTTCCAACACTTTATAGATATCGAAATTAGGATTACTAATTTTTCTAGCCCAGTTTGCATCGGTTTTCTCCAAATCATCTTGGATGTTAGTTAATAAAATGTCATACAGTAATCCTATTTTTATATTTGGTCTATTAACAGCTTCTATAATATCCACTCTTGTTAGACTTATAGCCGATCCTTTTGCTTTGAGATAAGCATAGACTTGCACATATTTAATATAATCACCATTAGATAATTTATATTTATTCTTTAAATCTATAAACTTAGTTTCAAAATTATTTAACAGAAAATCCTTTATTCTACAAATTCCAAGTCTTTGACATTTCCTAGCTATAACATCATGGGAGAGGCAATGAGTGGTTCTCGGTTGCCATGGTGAAGTGTATCTATTAAATTTCGTAATTTTCATATGTTTAACAATCCTAGCCCAAAACTTCCAAGCCCTGCTTACAATTTCAAATGTACATATCTTTCTAATATCTTTGGCTTCTGTTTGTTGTAGAAACAGCCCATTTACATCTCTTCCGAGAACTAGCTCATAAACTGATGGTACAACATTGACGTCCACGATAGCTATCTCAGGACTAAAGTTAAACATTAATGACATTTGTTTAAAGAGTGCTGTCCAATGATATAGACTAGTATTGGGAATGGCAAGCCCACCTCTATCTCTCGGTAATGATAATAACTTATGGGATCTCCTGATCTTTCCTTGTTGCCATAGAAATTTGCTCATAAGAGAGTCGAGTGTTTTTAAGGTTTTGGAGTCTACTGCAAAGGGAATTGCACGGAACAGATATAAGCATCTAGGCAGCACATTCATTTTAAGAAAATTGCCTCTTCCAATAATTGATAAGTGTAAACCATTAACCCGATCCAGATCTTTTTTGATTTTTTCGATAAGAGGGTTATAGTTAAGAACATTTATTAATTTAACATCAGGGCTAATAGTAATTCCTAAGTAGGTAGCTCTATCAGCTCTTCTATAATCGATATAATTAATGTTATCGGTACATAGTACAATTGTCTTCCCCCGGTTCAGAGAATACCCTGAGTGGATACCATATTCAGAGGTGAGGGACACGTGTTCATCCATAGCCTCAATCGGGTCGGATGTAATAACCGCGATATCATCGGCGTATGCCAGAACCTTTGTTGCGTATTGATTCCAAATTATTGGGTTGATGGATTGACTCTCAAGAATTTTTAAAATTAATGGATTTATATACAATGCAAATAATAGGGGGGAGCATGGGCACCCTTGTCTGGTGCCCCTTGTGATGTTGATATAACCAGATTCAGTTCCTAACATCTGAAGTTTGGCTCTGGGTGATGTATTGTATACATAGATTTAATGGCTTTAATAAATTTGGGGCCAAAATTGTTGTGTACCATAACTGCCCAAAGGAAGCTCCACGAGACACGATCGAAAGCCTTTTTGTATAATGACTGACTATAATAACAAGACACCAAAAGAATTTCTTGGTCAATTTTTCTTGATAAACAATGGCTAAGTTGGTTATACAAACCTGGAATGTAGGGGGGCTATTGAACAGTGAGAAACAACGTCGGTTCGCAGAACTAATTGGCCTGAATCCAGTAGATATATTATGTCTCCAAGAGACACATGTGCCATGGGCTCGGAGATCACTATTGAAAGTAAGAGGTTATAATCTGTTAGCTGCATCAACGCAGTCATCAAATATAAGAGGTGTTGCAATACTAGCTAAATCACACTTAGGTGGGCCGGTACGTCACCTCTCTGATTCTCATGGAAGATGGGCCATTGTAAAACTTGCCATAGGCATCACTATTTGTACCATCTACGGCTCTAACCAAGATGACCCTACAATCTTCACATTTCTTGAATCAGAACTCGCCACTTGGCAGGGCCCTCTAATTATGTGTGGGGATTTCAATATCTCTGTTAATCCTATGCTCAATAACAATAGTGTTATTCAACAGACCTATACAGGCCGGAAACCTAACGTATACAAAGCAATTAGGAGACTGGTGAATAGTTTGGGATTATTCGATATATGGGAGGAAAAAAATCAGAACACCCAGAATGCTGGATACACATATTTTTCGCATCCACACCAAAAGCACGTTCGTATAGATTATGTATTCACAACTAGGGATCTAGCCACGCAATCCTCTATCAGCAAATATCCCAAAATTATATCAGACCATAACGCCCTGGCCTTCACAATGAAAATAGAAATGTCAACTAACAAACCTAGACAATGGACATTTGATCGCAAATTGCTCTCTAACAATGACTATATTAACTATATTAGTAATTGGACAGATGAATTTTTTAACATTAATCGCTTTAGCGCCGCAAGGAATGTGGTATGGGACTGCTACAAATCGGCACTTAGGGGGGAAACTATAAGCTTTCAAGCTAGAGCTAAAAAACAAAATACCATGAACTATAGCTTGAAACTCACGGCCTTAGCAAAGGCGGAAGAAAGTCACACCTTGATCATCTCACAAAGGCTAGATGCAAAACAATCAATGTATCAATTATCATTGTTAAAAGCGGAGCTGAATGCAAGCCTTAGTGAAAAAGTGGCCCAAACTTATAAAGCATACAGGAAAGATGTCTACGAGAGTGGAGAGAGAGTTTGTAGGCAATTGGCTCTACGCACTAGACAAAAGAATGTATCTAGCTATATCAGTCAGATAACTGATAGTGGTAGAACCTATACTGACACTCCTGACATCATTTATCAATTTCAACAATATTATCAGAAACTCTATACTGAAGAAACTAAATCTACTGACAATGAAATATTCTGTTTTCTTGATAATCTCCTTCATAATCATGAGGCATCAAAAATCTTAGATGATACTACTTGGGATGATTTAGAAAGTGAAATCACCTTACATGAAGTGGAAAATGCTCTGTTATCACTCTCATCAGGCAAAGCAGCTGGACCTGATAAAATACCAATAGACCTGTAGAAGATACTTAGTCGTCAAATATCTCCTCTGCTTCTAGATCTCTTTTTGGGAATACAATGGAATGGTGTATCACCACACTCTTGGAAAGAAACAAATATAATTGTCTTCCCTAAGAAAGGAAAACCCCCTGAGCAATTAACTTCATATCGCCCTATTTCTTTGATAAATTCGGACTCTAAATTATATGCCAAAGTGATGGCCACGAGACTCAGCAGAGTTATTGAACAACTTGTCTCCCCTTGGCAGCATGGCTTCGTTCCTGGTAAAGGCACTAACGATCATACATGCAGGACTATTGCCCTCTTTGATGCCATGTCTGTCATAGGGGGTAGGATGTCAATGATCTTGCTGGATGCCGAAAACGTCCGATTTCAAGATACACTAATGATAGCAATATGAAACCACTCTTCTGCTTCCATTCATTAGCATCTCTCACTGTTGAGAAGGGCATCCGACTGGCAAAGCCCATTTCAAAAAGATTTGTGCTGGATCCAATAAAGAGAATCCCAGTACATCTCAATGAAACAAGCTATCATTTACCTCTAGCACAAAGTACGTACCCAGTCAAATCTGGGAATGCACAGAACATTGTTGAGACAAGCACCCCTGGAAGATGTCTGCAGTCTTCTCTTTATTTGCCACTGTGTAAGCCTTTGTGAGCTATCGAAACGCCCTCTACGCGGGAATCAACAAATCCCTGCTACGCAAACTCCAGACCATCCAGAACTCTGCAGCCAAACTAGTCCTCGGCACCCCATGACATGAGCACATGACCCAACACCTGCGAGACCTCCACTGGCTGCCTGTTGAGAAGAGAGTAACTTTCAAACTATTCGCCCATGACTACAAATCCCTTCACAACATCTGACCCAAATACCTCAACAAAAGAATTTCTTTACACGAACCCAAAAGAAACCTCCTCTCTGCCAACACCCCCCCCCCCCCTCCCCCGACAACAACCCTGCGCATCCGCAAAACCAGAGCTGGAAGAAGAGCCTTCTCCTACATCGCAGCCAAAGCCTGGAACGAGCTCCCAACCACCACCAGGCGCTCCACTACACTGCACACTTTCAGGAAGAGCCTCAATACCTGGCTTTTCAGCTGACCAGGAGCAGCACCCCACCTCCCCCCCCCCCCCCACCCCAGCACCTTGAGCCCCTCACGGGTGAGTGGCGAGCTTACAAAAAAACCTGATTTATTGAGCCGTGTAGAAGATTGCTGGCATAGATCTGAGATAGCCCTGTCTGGTTTTTAATGTAAGTAGGAAACTGGACAGACAAGATGGGCCCTGTGGTGCTCTCTACTGATAGGGTCCTTAGGGTCAGTAGGGCTGATCCTCAAGCCACAAACATAAATTTAGATTTGGGCACCCAGAAGTTCATGAATTTGCCTTGTAGGATCTTTGTAAAGAATAAATCTGGTCTTTTTGGACCTCTGGGCACTGGCAAGCCACAATTTTCAAACTCGGTTTGACGCAATTGAATCAAAAGCCACAGGGATGAGACATGACACTGGCTTGAAGAGCCTCTTTGTGCAGCAGAATGCATGTTTGGTACGAGTGCTGATGCACTTTACGTCTTGGACCCCATGAACGGAGTAAAAAATAAATAAAGCTTCGACTGGAAAAAATCATCATGCCTGAGGATTGAAATCCCTGATATTGAGGGATGGGTCTGCACATGTCTTGTACTGCACATTTACAGCCCTCGCAGAGCTCCGTTAATGCAGATACAGGATCTACGCATTGCGAGCAGTGTGCGTAGCAGTTTATTTTTTAGCTGTGCATATCTATCCCTTGCTTATTTTACGAAATAAATACGTTTCCTCATCTCCAGCCAGCATGGCTCGCGGGTGGCGGGGCGGGCAGGACGCACGATGGGTGTTGGGTTGCGCACATTTTTTTTAAAATAAAAAATAAAGGTACCCTTGCGCCGGACGGAAACACAGCCAGGCCCCACTAACTTTGCATTGCAGCGTTGTGATTGGTAAGCACCCAGGCTCCAATGACCATGGTTTTGAGGTCATGGTTGGACGCTCAACCAGGGAATGGGGGCCTGGGCTTGTTCTCCATGCATGTTGTAATGCAGCCTGCATGGGGAATGTGCGCATGACTGGTTTGGGCGGCCCAAGAGGGCCGACCAAACAGTCATTGCGCACTTAGAAGTAGGCAAACCACTCCTCCTCTGCTCCATGAGCCATTAGCAGAATAGGCCCGGCCACCCGCAAAGCAGCAGAACACGTCACAAAGCATAACATGATAATAACTTGAAGTTATTATCAGTTTATGCTTCTTTGCACTGCTTGAAAGCAGAGGGAGGGCGACGCTCCTCCGCCATAGTGGGAATGCCACCCTTCTGCCCATATAAAGCGTTGGACAGAGTTACTGGGGGAAAGAAGTGGGGTAGCGACTCACATCAGGGTCCAGTGTAAGTGGTGCATTTTTGTTTTCTGTATGTAAAGGCACTGGCTTAGACAGCTAGTTGAGCCATGTCAAAAATTGGATTTCTTTGACAAGAATCAAAAATACTGTTAAAGAAAAAAGCGTGTTTGGCTTCTCTTTAATTTGGATCACGAGCCCTCCTTCTGTGCACGTAAACTGGTGCTTTTTAAAAAGTTGTAACTTGATATCTGCCATATGGAAAGGCCAGTGGAGTTTACCGGAAGGTCAGCTCAGAATTACCAGAAATGAGGCGGCCATCTTGAGCAATATGCACTCTGCTCGCCGAGGGTTTCTCCCATTATGTGCCGGTGGCCGCTTTCCAAATTGATCTGCCTTTGAGCGAAGTTTTAACAATTCATCAGCGGAAGAAAATTGAAAGAATTAAACTGTGGCGCTTTCGGCCCGGCAGAAAGCAGAGAAAAAGAACACAAGTGGAATCTATCAGAGAAGGACTTTTACCAGCAAGGACTGTGGCTTCCGACACATCCTATTGTGAGACCAAAAGGCGCTGCATTCGTGCATCTCGACTTCGAGGTGCCCATGGCCCTAACGTTCGTTGCTTAAAGTCGAGCGGCTCTCATAAGAGACAGAATGGAGAGGGGTGTAGATTGCAAACATGATTCTGGTGGAGACGTTTTTCAGTTACAAGGAGCAGTAAAAGAATGTTCACTCCAATAGCTTTGCCCAGAGGTTGTCTGCTGGGCTTAAAGTGGGCCGGGTCCTGCCGGTGCTCAGTACCGGCAGTTCTAAAAAGCAGGTGCTGAGACGGTCCCTATCAGGCTCTCCATTTTTGCCCTCAGCCTTGGTGAAAAAAACAAATCTTAACTCTGCAACAGTGCCACCCCTCACTGCCTCTGACGTAACTTCAAAGAGGCTCGCTATAGTACTTTCAATCTCATCACTTCAAAACCGAAGCCTTTTCAATAATATATGCAACTGAGACATAGTTGCTGCTTTTTAAACAAGCACTGGCGTTGCCAATAGGTCTCGCAGTAGGAAAGTTTGAGCTATTGGTTGTGTAAATGACAAAGCCCTTTATGTATTCAAAATGATAACAACAGTGAAAGGCATTGTTATTTGCCATTGTAATAGTTCCACCTGTCGTACTGCGCGATCTATTGGCAAGGTGAGTGTTTTTCGTGTGTGAGTGGCGTTGCGTGTGTGAGTGGCGTTGCGTGTGTGAGTGGCGTTGCGTGTGTGAGTGGTGTTGCGTGTGTGAGTGGCGTTGCCTGTGTGAGTGGCGTTGCCTGTGTGAGAGGTGTTGCCTGTGTGTGAGGCGTTGGCTGTGTGATTTGTGTTGCCTGTGTGAGTGGCGTTGCCTGTGTGAGTGGCGTTGCCAGTGTGAGTGTGGTTGGCAGTGTGAGTGGCGTTGCATGTGTGAGTGGCGTTGCATGTGGCAGTGGCATTGCATGTGTGCGTAGTTGAGTGGCGTTGCGTTGTTGAGTGGCGTTGCATGTGTGAGTGGCGTTGCATGTGTGAGTGGCGTTGCATGTGTGAGTGTTGTTGCGTAGTTGAGTGGCATTGCGTAGTTGAGTGGCATTGCGTAGTTGAGTGGCGTTGCGTAGTTGAGTGGCTTTTAGTAGATGAGTGGCGTTGCGTCGATGAGTGGTGTTGCGTAGGTATGTGGCGTTGCGTAGGTGAGTGGTGTTGCGTAGGTGAGTGTTGTTGCGTAGGTGAGTGGCGTTGCGTAGTTGAGTGGGCAGCGTTGCGTAGTTGAGTGGCGTTGCGTATGTGAGTGCCGTTGCGTACTTGAGTGGCGTTGTGTAGTTGAGTGGCGTTGCGTAGTTGAGTGGCGTTGCGTAGTTGAGTGGCGTTGCGTAGTTGAGTAGTGTTGCGTCTTTTCGTGGCATTGCGTAGTTGTTTTGAGTAGTAGCGTTGCGTAGTTGACAGTGGCGTTGGAAATGCAATATGTCTCGCAGCATTAGAGTTAGTGCTGTTAGAATTGTTTATGAGTTTTTTTTGTAAATCTTTAGCTTTTTTGTTCTCTGTAGCCAATGCTAAAGAATTACAAATAAAAAAGCCATAAACAATTCTAAAAGCTCTAACTCAAATGGTCCGAGACCTATTGCACTGTGTGAGGGTGAGGGGTTGAGGGTGAGTGAGGGTGAGGGTGTGTGAGGGTGAGTGAGGGTGAGTGAGGGTGAGTGAGGTGTTGAGGGTGAGTGAGGGGTTGAGGGTGAGTGAGAGTGAGTGAGAGTGAGGGTGAGTGAGGGTGAGGGTGAGTGAGGGTGAGTGAGGGTGAGTGTGAGTTAGGGTGAGTGTTTGAGGGTGTGTGAGGGTGAGGGTGAGGGGGTGAGGATGAGTGAGGAGTTGAGTGTGAGGGGTTGAGGGTGAGGGGTTGAGGGTGAGTGAGGGTGAGGGTGAGTGAGGATGAGGTGTTGAGGGTGGGTGATGGTGAGTGAGGGTGAGGGTGAGTGAGGGTGAGTGAGGGTGAGGGAGGGTGAGGGTGAGGGGTTGAGGGTGAGTGAGGCTGAGTGTTTGAGGGTGAGTGAGGGTGAGAGTTTGAGGGTGGGTGAGGGGGGTGAGGGTGAGGGTGTGGGTGAGTGGTGTTATTGTTAAGGGTGTTGTGGATGAGGGGTGTTAGTATTAGGGAGTTGAGGGTGAGGGTGAGTGTGAGGGGAGGGGAGGCAGAGTGAGGGAGGTTGAGGGGGTGAGGGAGTGTAAGGGAGAGTGAGGGTGAGGCTGAGCGGGTGTGAGAGAGTCAGTGAGGGAGTGCGTGAGAGGGTGAGTGAGGGGGTGTGTGATGTGGTGTGTGAGAGCGTGAGTGATGGGGTGTGTGAGGGGTGTGTGAGAGGGTGTGTGAGAGGGTGAGGGTGTGTTAGGGTGAATGAGGGTGAATGAGGGGGTGTGAGGGGGGTGAGGGTGGGGTGTTGAGGGAGTGAGTGTGAGGGTGTGAGGGGTGAGGTTGAGGGGGTGAGTGTAAGGGGGTGGGAGCGTTAGGGTGTGTTATTTTTAGGGTGTGTGAGGGTGAGTGAGGGTGTGTGACTTTTCTGGCGTGTGACGGTGCTGAGTGATGGTGTTATGGTGCTGAGTGGTGTGGTGGTGTCCCTGAGTGGTGTGGTGGTGTCCCTGAGTGGTGTGGTGGTGTCCCTGAGTGATGTGGTGGTGTCCCTGATTGATTTTGTGGTGTACATCAGTGATGTGGTGCTGTCCCTGAGTGCTGTGTTGGTGTCCCTGAGTGCCGTGTTGGTGTCCCTGAGGGCTGTGGTAGTGTCCCTGAGGGCTGTGGTGGTGTCCCTCAGTGCTGTGGTGGTGTCCCTGAGTGGTGTGGATGTTTATACAAGTGCATTTAAGTTGTGGCAGGTAAAAAACAATGCATTTTCATGCGTCATCAATTTAAAGGATGATGTGAACATTGTGATAGGCCAAAGACCCCTTTAGAACATTACCGCGCATTACGTGGGCGCCATACTGGAGGTAGGAAGGGTGGCGCTCTAGTAGCTGGACGCCTCCCGCCCTCCCAGGCTTCATAAACAGCACGAGATCGCTCGAGCATTGACTTAAAGCTAGTCTTTCTCACCCCTGAGGCGGAAGCCGGGGGTTCTGCATAATTATTTTAAAACGTGTGCCTTATTACTCTGTTTTCATACTTTGAAACTTTTGTACTTTTAAAATACCAGACCCCTTTAGAACATTACCGCGCATTACGTGGGCGCCATACTGGAGGTAGGAAGGGTGGCGCTCTAGTAGCTGGACGCCTCCCGCCCTCCCAGGCTTCATAAACAGCGCAAGATCGCTCGCGCATTGACTTAAAGCTAGTCTTTCTCACCCCTGAGGCGGAAGCCGGGGGTTCTGCATAATTATTTTAAAACGTGTGCCTTATTACTCTGTTTTCATACTTTGAAACTTTTGTACTTTTAAAATACCAGACCCCTTTAGAACATTACCGCGCATTACGTGGGCGCCATACTGGAGGTAGGAAGGGTGGCGCTCTAGTAGCTGGACGCCTCCCACCCTCCTCTAAACTGGATAAAAACAGACGCCCATCCCGTCCGCGCAGCGGGCGGGCGCAGCGGGCGCGCCGGCGGCACGCCGGAGGCGCGCCAGAGGCAAGCCCGTCTGCGCCCGTCTGCGCCCGTCTGCGCCCGTCCGCGCCAGTCCCGCGCCTAGCGCCATACCCCCTGCCCCGCTCAGTACCGAAAGGATCACTTATACGCCTGCTCAAATACGGATGTGGAAGGCAGGATATATGACATCTTGCGCCAAACACAATCCCGAGGATCTACATGAACGAACTGAAATTGGGTGTAGGGACTGTAAATCCTCTGTACCGCTTTTCAATAACAAATCCAGCCATTGTACTAATGATGCCAACAAATCCCCTAAAATATCAATTTTTCTTGTTAACGCTCGCTCCCTGGCCTGTCACAGGCAAGATATAGCCGATCTAATAGTGGACCAGGCAATAGACATCCTTTTTGTAACGGAAACATGGATGGATGATTCATCTGAACCCGATCTACAAGTAGCAGTACCAGACGGCTACAAGGTGTTTAGGAGGGATAGGCAGGGGGAAAAAAGAGGAGGAGGCTTGGCAATTATTAGCCGAGACATCTTCCCAGTTAGAATCTCTCCCATGCCATTGCTAGCCTGCGAGGCGTTACAGTTTACTATCTACCTAAACCCCTCACACAACCTCAAAGGAGTACTTATATATAGACCTCCTGGTCCTCGCGCAGAGTTTCTCTCCTCTTTCACTTCTTGGATAGAACCACTGGCCATTGAGGATTACTTTATTGTATTGGGAGACCTAAATTTTCACTTAGATAAGACAGATGAAGCTGACACTCAAGCCCTTTTAGCTGAATGTCACACGTTGGGTCTATACCAACACATAAAGGCTCCCACCCACGAAGCTGGACACACTCTGGATGCTATATTCTCTAACATCAATGAGTTGGAGGTTTCCAACATATTACCTTTGACATGGACAGATCATCATGCCATAGGCTGTCGCCTACCGAGCAAACGAATCAACCTTGCTAAACAGGCTTCCTCTCAGGACAAATTTAGAGTGTGGAAGGACATCAACTATGATACCTTCAGGAAGTCTCTGACCAATACTCGCCCCGAAACCCAGCCCAATCCTACTGAAGCAGTAGATCAGTTTCTTAACTGGGTGGGCAATGCAGTAGAAAAACACGCCCCACTAAAAACTATTTCGAAAAATAGACAAGTGCCATCTGCACCGTGGTATTCAGAGACCCTTAGAAAACAAAAACAGATCTGCAGACATGAGGAAAAAATATGGCGAAAAACCTAGGACAACATGAGTAAAACCAAGTATAAAAATGAATTAGCAATTTACAAAAACATGATTCATGAGGAAAAAAAAAGATATTTTGAGCAACAAATCGAAAAGTCGAAAAATTCAAGCCGACAACTATTTGAAGTAGTCAAGACATTGTCAGGAAGAGCGCCTGACTTGAGTCCCCCCCAAACACAGGAATTTTGCAACAATTTGGCAAGCTTCTTTTACTCAAAAGTTAATGACATCTATTCCGAATTCTCGGTGATTGCACCTAACACCACCAAGCAACTAAAACAACCAAAAAAAATCCCGGATTGCTCATTGGCTAAATTCAGGGACGTAACGAAGGAAGAGATAATGGATATCATGAGACAGGTAAAAACCGGCTCTTCCTTAGATCCTTGCCCCCCAAAAATTCTTTCTCCAATTATAGACTTGGTAAGTGAAGTTATCACTCCAATATGTAACGCCATGTTCCATGCTGGCATCTTCCCAGATAAGCTAAAAAATACTTTATTGAAACCCCTCCTTAAAAAAAGTGGATTAGAGAAAACAACTCTCAAAAATTATAGACCCATCGCTAGCTTGCCTTTTCTGGCCAAAGTTGTGGAAAGAGCCATGAACAGCCAATTGGCTGAGTATATAGAACAGAACAGTCTCCTAGACGAGTCCCAGTTCGGATTTCGTAAACTCCATGGAACCGAGACCGCTCTTATAAAGGCTGCCGATGATATAAGAACCATCAGAGACCAAGGAGGAACAGCGATATTGGTCCTACTGGATCTCTCGGCAGCCTTCGACACGGTCAATCATACAGTTCTGATTGACCGTGTCGAGGAGATGGGCATCTGCTCACTAGCCAAAGAGCTCTTAGCCTCTTTCCTCTCGAACAGGACACAGGCAGTGACTTTGGGCGTATTTCAATCCACCGAACTCGCCCTCCCATGCGGCGTTCCGCAAGGCTCATCCCTAAGTCCGACACTTTTTAACATCTATGTGTCGGACTTAGCTAGGGTAATTAAGAACTACCGGATGAGCCTTACATCTTACGCCGACGACACCCAATTGGTGATCGCGATTAAGAACGACGGCGAAGAAGTATCTGCCAGCTTCCAGGAAGGTATGATAGCTATTAAGGATTGGATGGCCGAGAACTGTTTGCGCCTCAACTCAGACAAAACGGAGGTAATGATCTTCGGAAAATTATCCCCACACTGGTCAAATAAGTGGTGGCCAACCTCGCTTGGAGCCCCCCCAGAGCCGGTACACAAAGTTAGAAATCTGGGAGTTGTCTTTGACGACAACCTCAGTTTCGTTAACCATGCCAACCAGGTAGCGTCCTCTGCTTTCTACAAGCTTAAGATTATCAGGAAAATATTGCCATTTTTACCCGAGAGTACAAGGAAAACAGTGGTGACTTCCTTAGTACTCTCGTCCCTCGACTATTGTAATGGACTCTTTGTAAATGCGCAGGCAAAGGTGGTGGCCAAACTGCAGCTCATTCAAAATGCTGCGGCAAGGCTGCTAGCAGGCATCCCCAGATACCAGTTGACCAAACAGGCAATAAGAAACTTTCATTGGTTAACGGTGAGGAATCGCATCAGATTCAAGACCCTGTGTCTCACCTATAAAGCTCTCAAAGGTCAAGGCCCAGCGTTTCTTAAACAGAAATTATGTTACTATCTCCCGAAAAGATCGCTTCGATCGGAACAGAGACTTCTTCTGGTGGTGCCTCGATCCAGGACTCTTAAATGGGGCGATCGATGCTTCATTAACTCCGCAGCCAAACTCTGGAACACGCTTCCAATGGAATTAAAATCGGCACCTTCACTAATCCAATTTAGAAAACTTGTAAAAACATGGCTATTTGACCAATAACTGTCCAATACATCTCTTCACAAGGTAGACTGCATGATTAAATGAGATTGCCAGCTTAAGTCGCAGCGCCGAGACACCCACGGGTATTTGTTGCGCTTTAGAAATGTTTAAAATAAATAAATAAATAAATGGGCGGACCCAAAACATGAATGAAAACCGATTGAGCCAATGCCTGAAGGGGACTGTCGGAAACAAGACAATGGCTGAAGGGGGCTGACCAAAAGCCTCTTACTGTATGTATGCAAGTGTGGTGTGGTGTAGTGTAATGTGCCAACATAAGGTTTTGCTAAACAGCTAAAGCAGTCTATATTGAGGCCTAAAACCCCCGAACAGAAAATGAAGTTCTATTACAGGTCTCTGCACTGCAGGACTCTCCCATGAGCCCTCCTCCCTGTGCTCACCGCACATACTACTACAAAAAGAAAATTAAAAGTTGAAACCTGCAAAACGAAAGTAACGCTGCCCAAGTAAAAAACAAGCTATCCCAGCCTGCTATGCGCTTTTAATGGTGCTGTACCGTATTGCTATGATGTGAAAATAATGCATTTAAACGATGCAGTATTTTCGTTTACACTCTGCAAAGGATCTTCGAAGTGCGCAGTCCAGAGTGGGGGCAGAGACGCAGACATACGAGAGAGCGCAATACGGAGGAACAGGAGAGAAGCACACAAGGGAGACATCAGGCAAGCACATGCACTCTTGTGGACTTCTTAGTCAAAAATAAAGACAAGTACGGGAAATGCAAGCGGCGGGGGGGGGGGTTGGGTTCACAAGGGAGAGAAGAACACAAGTGGTGGGGGAAAACCACGAGGGAGACAGCAACACAGGAAGAAGTACACGCTGTGCTGGGGGAGGGGGGAGGGCCATTAGGAACAGGAACAGATGGCCATGAAAGTGTATGGGCCAAATGCCAGCAACACAGGAAGAAGTACACGAAGGAGCCAGCAACACAGGGAGTGGGCAAAATTCAGACATGGCAGACAGCAACAGTCAAGAGAACATCACAGCGTAGGGGAGAGAAGCATTTGGTTGTGAAGGAGAGAATGGGGGCAGAGACGCAGACATACGAGAGAGCGCAATACGGAGGAACAGGAGAGATGCACACAAGGGAGATATCAGGCAAGCACATGCACTCTCGTGGACTTCTTAGTCAAAAATAAAAACAAGTACAGGAAATGCAAGCGGCGGGGGGGGGTGGGTTGGGTTCACAAGGGAGAGAGCAACACGAGTGGTGGGGGAAAAGCACGAGGGAGACAGCAACACAGGAAGAAGTACACGCTGTGCTGGGGGAGGGGGGAGGGCCATTAGGAACAGGAACAGATGGCCATGAAAGTGTATGGGCCAAATGCGCGTGCCTGTACGTGCACTCGAAGAAAACGCCACGGAAAAAAGCGGTGGTTTGACTATCCGATGGAGCACATGAATTCTCCCCCATTTCTTCATTGTTTTGCCCTTAAAGGAAAGGTATGAAAAAAGGCATTGGCAAACTCAGCAAGTGTAGTAGGCGCCTGCTCAAATATTAAGCAAGGCACCCCTGTTGCAGTGGAAAGTAACAATGAAAAATACGATAAAGAGTGATGTGGGTCACAGGAGTCCCACATGTTCAATTGCCGCAGGGAGGACGAGGAGCTGATGCTTCTGGGGCCTGGACAAATCCAGCATGGAAAGGGGGGAAGAGGGCGGGGTGAAAGTACAGCAGCTGCTGAACGCAAGCCAGGATTTAAAGGAGCAGGCATCATTAATTTGATTAAATACAAGACGCATACGAAAACAAATATAAAAATAAATAACAAAAATACAACCTAATGTGTATAAAATTGCATGATGACGGGCGCCGTGCTGATTATGTAAAACTAACAGCGTAGCACTCGTGAGAGCTCCGTGCAGGGTCACAGGAGTCCCACATGTTCAATTGCCGCAGGGAGGACGAGGAGCTGATGCTTCTGGGGCCTGGACAAATCCAGCATGGAAAGGGGGGAAGAGGGCGGGGTGAAAGTACAGCAGCTGCTGAACGCAAGCCAGGATTTAAAGGAGCAGGCATCATTAATTTGATTAAATACAAGACGCATACGAAAACAAATATAAAAATAAATAACAAAAATACAACCTAATGTGTATAAAATTGCATGATGACGGGCGCCGTGCTGATTATGTAAAACTAACAGCGTAGCACTCGTGAGAGCTCCGTGCAGATGCATGCTGGGCATCAAAAAAAAAAGCGGAAAACGAAAGAAAGCTGTGCAAAAGTAGATGCTGCTGGTAGGGGAAGCCTGTCGCATTAAACAGAGAACATGTAGCAAGGAAAACTTCAATGCAGAAACTACTTCAAGGTATGGCATCAATGTGAATGTCTAAGGAAAACAAAACCGGCATTAAAAAACACTGACTGCTTCAGAGAAATGCACCGTAGGTCACACACAGAGAGGAAAAGGAAGTTAAACTTACAGGGATGTCTAAGGAAAACAGAACCGGCATTAAATAAATAATGTTTCGGGAGAGCCTGGGGCGGGAATGCGAGCGAGGGGAGGCAGGCAGATTACGAGGGAAGCCGGATGGGGGCGGGAAAGCCTGGTGGGAGGCGTGAACGCCGGATGGGGGCGGAAAGCCTTGTGGGAGGCGTGAATGCGTGAGGGGAGGCAGGCGGATTGGGAGAGAAGCCTGATGGGGGCGGGACTCGGGAGAGCCTGGTGGGTGGGCGTGAATGAGGGGAGGACTGGGCTGGGCTTGCATGCGATGCGCGTGCATGTACACGGGCACTGCATGAAAACCGCGGGGCTGAAAGCCCTTTGGTTTGAAGATGTTTTCGCCACATGAATTCTCGCTACGCTCGATGCGCTTGCGCGCATCGATAGGTCGCGAGACCTAAAAAAAAATCTTATGCAACTACCAGCTATTGACGAAGCCAATAGTCCTGGCTTGATGTAGGTGGAATGTTACTTGGGTGTGTGTACGTGCATGTGTGTTTTTGATTCAGTGCTGGCCTTCATAGCGAAGAAGAGGTGTCACATGCCTGAGCCCGTGTATGGGAGGGGGTTCCATGCTCTCTGTGAATTCTTGGCCCAAAGAACTCAACAACAGACATTGTTATATTAGTGCCTCCCCCTGGTTGTTTCCAACTGATATCTTTATAGCTATAAAACAAAAACTCCGATACACTTTACTATGTCCCATGAACAGCTATTCATTAATAACAGGTTCATGATAAGGAGGGGGCAGCACAGTTCATCTCAAGAAACATGTTTCTTTTGACATGACTAGAGGAGTCTGCAGAGCTGGGTATCAAGACACATCTTTCACATCGGAGATCCCCCACGCTTCGCTAATTTTTACCTGATCCAGATCATCCCACACCTGAGAACACTGATGATCCGAGTGGATTAATTTTATTTTGGTCTGAAGGACTTTTAGCACCCCAATTATGACCAAGAGTTTGTCAACTTGCATAGAGCGAAAGCAAAGCAAAGCAGAGAGGCAGGTGGGTGGAACCTCCTATACCCCTCAGGAGTCCATCTGGATTTGACAAGCCTAGGATCCTTGTTTAGGAACTGTGCCACATTTTTAGCTGAGAGAAAAGTCCAAGACAGCTCCCTATCTCTAGACAAAGCAGCAGAGCCCAACATAACCTATTCTAAACCATCTGTTATGGTCACCACCTGATAGTGACCCACCATTCACCACCCTCTTCCTGCCTTGCAAGCAGTCAGAGAAACCTATGGCTTTTCCTCATCGCCAGCTGTATTTTTAGCTACGTGTAAGAAGCCTCTACACTTACATTTTCAAATTTTCTCCTATATTAGAGCTTTCTAATATTAATTCCATTGCGATGTGTCACTCCATCAATCACAATCTGTCATGTTCGTTGAAATATTAATTACGAGATAGTAAAACAGTACAGATTGGGAAGTAGTGAAGCAAGTGATTTATTTTAAACTGTTCTTCTGTAAATGGAAACATTGTAACAAGATTTTGCAATGCATTAGGTCTACTACACAACTATTTTCATCAGAATCCTTCCATTTGGTCATCCTGGCCTAGCAAAGGCTTCAAAGCGTCTAAAATCACCTGCCAAATTCATGAGACCAGGTGGTAAATAACATTACACTTGTCTTTTGGGTGTAGTGGTGATCTCGGTAAATTGGGATGGCTCCTTTAATTGGATAAATCAAAGAGAGGTCTTTAAAATGGCAAACATGCCCAGCACACATAGCAAAGCTGTAAGTGCCCTTTTAAACCGAGCAATGTGGAAGGGGAAGAGAGGCCTGACAGACAAAGATGGCGCCTGTGCCATGACATCCCAGCACAGAGGTTAAGTGTTCATGAATCATGGGCCTATAAATGTACTATAAATGTACTACAGGCCCTTTTAGGAGAGTGTCGAGGGAATGACACAGAATAACGTCTCACTTCGCTCTAGTGTTTCATTCCTCTCAGCTGTAAACGAGCGACAATCAATTAAGGGAAAACGTGGCGCCTTTTTGTTGGCAAACATTGGGTGTATTTAGCACTGCTAGGCCCATATTGCACATAGGGCACACTTTTACTGTTTACACCATGGTGCACCTTTAAATAGGTGCACTGTGCGTAAACAGGGGAAGTGCACACTATTACAGAGAATGAACTGCCATGAGGGCAGCCGCAAGGCACATGTAAGTAAAATACGATGGGGCAGATTTATGTTAACTGGCGCATCCCCAGGGATGCGCCAGTTAACGTGCGCCACAGTGCGCCACTGCTCCGCCACCCATGGTGCGCCGCATTTATGATGCGGCGCACCATGGTGCAAGGCAGTGAAGATGCGTGACGCATCTCTCGGCGCACGGGCGGCGCATTGCAGGAGTCATGTCGCAAGTGCGACATGACTCCTGCAATGCACAGGAGCCACCCCTACAATGCATGGTGCGTCACCCTTACGCCTGCTTCAAGCAGGCGTAAGGAATTGACGTAGAAAGTGACTGAGTGAAATCTCATAGATTTCACTCAGCCACTTTTGCGAGGCGCACCTGCCCCGGAACGCCCACCCTGCGCCGGAACGCCCACAAGCGGCGCAGGGCTTTACAACGTGACGCATCTGCCTAGATGCGTCACGTTGTAAATCAATCGTAGGGATGCGCCACGTTTACGCCGCCTTGCGTGACGCAACAGCGGCGTAAACGTGGCGCAAGGGACTCATAAATCTGCCTCAAAGTGCCTGCTTCAAAGCCGCTCTGTGTTTCACAGTGAAGCAGCATGCCACCTGCACTTCGAAGAGGAGAAAGAGATCCCTTCTCAGTAACTGACTGCACTCGCCTGCAGGGGGATGTCTTGGGGGATCCATGGGACCCTCTTTCCCCCTTCCAGAGGTCTGCCATCAGTGGGCGCACTGACAGTGCAGTAACTTTTGTGGCGTACTTTCAGTGCGCCTCCTGATAGCTTTTCTTTTTAATAACGCTTTTTACTAAAGAACAACAGTGTGATTGCAGAAGTACATAATATTGAAAACATAGGTACACACATTACTGTATAGAATGCAAGGTTAAAAAGCATATCCGTTTCTTATTTCTTATTGTATGCAGGTTCTATTAATCCTTTAGCTCTTGATCTTCGGGAGTAAGTGGGGCAGGGAGAGAAGGGGGAGTGCAGATGTCTTCACGATACGTATTCCATTTAGAACGCACCCGGACCATTTCCTTGGACACCCTCTAGAAACATTGACTGTTTGTTCTCTGAACATGCACCAGTTCATGTCTTGCTTCCAAGATAATAAGTCAGGGACCTCCCGTGCCCCCCACATTCTGGCTATGTTACGCTCTGCTATCATGTACCCCAAGGTCACCCATAATCTGTCTTTACTTACTAAATCCTTCACCGATCCTTTAGCCCACACCCACACTCACCCCCTTCACAGAGTCTACTCAACAAATTCTCTGAGGTTTTTTAGGAAAACATCGCCATGATTTATGCTTCATTTCCTGAACCAAGGACAGAATCCCAGATTTCTGTTGATCAGGGCCCAGAGAAGGCCCCCAGTTCAGTCCTCTCAGAGGTTGCAGAAGTATCAGAGGAAGCCTCTCTCCTGGAACTGCAGAAATGCACATCTCACTCCCCGAGTGACCCCTGGCCAGCAAAACAATGTAAAGCCCTGGCGGCGTTCCTCAACCCGCTCCTGAATCCCATCTGGAATTCATCACTCAGATCGGGAATCTATCCGATGGCCTGGAAACATGTCTTTCTCCAGCCAATCCTAAAAAAAGTTAATGAGGATCCGGAAGTTCCTGGTAACTACAGACCCATCTCTCTACTGCCTGCCCCCGCGAAGGTCTTAGAGAAGCTAGTTTATCAACAACTGACCGGCTTCATTGAGTCTAATGACCTTCTTAACGAGTCTGAATCTGGCTTTCGGGCTGGCTATAGCACGGAATCAGCATTAATTGAAATAGCTGATTCGATACGCTGGGTGGTAGATGGAGATTTAAAGGCGGTGTTAATGCTGTTAGACTTGTCTGCAGCATTTGACACCGTCTCACACCCTATCCTGATGAATCGACTTAAGGCCATAGGAATTCAGGGCACAGAATCCAGGGCACAGTACTGATCTGGATAACGTCCTTTCTCTCGGACCGCAAACAACAGGTTCGGACCCACCCTTTTACGTCCCTTGTTAAACCTCTCAAATGGGGCGTGCCACAGGCCTCTGCCTTGAGCCCGCTTCTTTTTAATGTTAACTTAACCCCACTGGCGGAAATGATCTCTAAAACTGGGATCAAAATTATATCCTACGCTGACGATACCCAGCTATGTTCACTTTTAGGTTTAAAGCATTTTATTAAGACAAAACATAGGAGGTAAGGGAACAGGAGGTTAGGGTTACATACATTCAGGTGAAAAAAGCTGAGCATATATCCATGAGTGCGATCGTGGACAAGGCTACTGTAGAAAAGAAACAATGGCAGACAATAGAAGCTGAATACAGTCAACACCATCAGGCAGATCAGAAAAGGAAAGGCAATAATGCAAAAAACCAACCCCACCAACCCCTAGAACCCCTTCCCCCAAACTCCCCAACTCACCCCAACCCCCCCCCCACCTCCCACCCGTCCAATGCTCGGCTGATAACGTAACCTGCCCTCCCGCCACGCCCCCCTCCCCGGGAGCCCAGCTCTCTTGTCCCCTTAGTCGGTTGAAATCACCGGTGGCGTTAATCTCAGAAGTCTGAGGTACCTCGGGCAGGTGAGTTCCCTAAATTCCGTAGTTAAAAGCGCGTGGAAGGGTTGCCATAGCTCATCAAATTGGTCCACGTCCCCCGCTACCATAAGTGATAATTTCTCCATACCCAGCACATGCCAGAGCCTGTGCAGCCAGCCTGTGATGGAGGGGACCGTGGTGGTACGCCAGTGGATCAAGATGTTCTGAATCGCTGAACCCAGCGCTATCGCAATTTGCCTGCCCCTGCGGGACTTCAGCGGGTACATCAGACCATTAGGAAGGCCCAGCAATACATACGCCGGGAAGCGCGGCAATTCAATTTCAAAATGCACATCAATCTCGTCAAGAACTTCCTTCCAGTAAGCTTCTAACAAGGGACAGTCCCAAAGTATATGTGTAAGGGTCCCCACCTGACCACAACCCCGCCAGCACTCCTTCTCGATATGTCTGTTCATTTCGTGTAGCCTCTCCGGGGTATAATACCAATACGTGGACACCTTGGTGAGTGTTTCCGTGAGGCCTGTATGATATGCAGAGTGTCTCGCTCGGTGCGCAATTTGATCCCATTCTTTATGGCTAAGCGTCCTTCCCAATTCTCTATTCCAGCGTTCCCTGCCCGGGTTATAGAAGTGAAACGGGGGGGGGCTGCAGGAATTTATAAAGATCGGTGATCAGCTTAGCATCAGAGGCGCGGGTCACCAACCACCGCTCGTATGGTGTTATCTGGCGATCAGCAGTGTCCCGCACCTGGGATTGAAGCGCCCAATGCCTGACCTGCATGTATCGCAGCCTATCTGACTCAGGCAGTTGGAACTCCTGTTTTAGTTGCTGAAAGGGGACCACCCCCTCCGGCCCATAGATCTGGAAGAGCGCTCGGCAGCCCGCCGCCCTCCAGTGGGAGAAAGCGCCTGGCTCCATCCCAGGGGAGAAATCAGGGTTATCCGCTATCGGCGTAAAAGGCGAAGGGAACGTGGTGAGTTCACGAACCTCACTGACTGTGTCCCACACCCTCAGGGGAACTCGCGTGACGAAGGAAGCATAGAGGTTGGGGGGGCGGTGAATCCGGCGCAAGAATGGAACCTCCTAGAGGGTGCGTCCCGCCACCGCCTGGTCTTGAATGAGCCAGTGCTTGTCGGATTCCCACCTGCTCCACTCCACGAGGTAGCGCAACTGCGCCGCCTGGAAATATTTCCGGAGGTCCGGGATACCAATGCCCCCCGCCTCCGGGGCTAGCGTGGAAAGAACCCTCTGCATCCGCGGCTTGCAGCCTTGCCAGACAAAGCGTGCAATGTCGGCTTGTGTCTGCCTGATCCAGCCCACAGGAGGCTGGAGCGGCAAGGCTCGGAAGAGGTATAGAATCTGGGGCAGAACCGTCATCTTGACCGCAGCAATCCTGCCGAGCCAGGACAGCAGACTTTTACTCCAGCGGCCTAGTTCCTCCCTGATTTTCTTGCTGAGAGAGGCATAGTTGGCCGTCACCATTGCTGGCAACGTTGGCGCTAGTAGAATCCCCAGGTACGGCACCAGGGATGATGACCACTGCATGGGAAAAAGCCGCTGGAGATCCCGTCTAGTATCCGCAGCCAGAGACACATCCAGAGCCACCGACTTGCCCATGTTCATCTTAAAGCCAGCCACTCTCTTGAAAAAGCGTCCAATTCATGAATACAAGCGGAGAGGGCCCGTCTAGGATCGTCCAAGGTCAGCAGGACGTCGTCCGCATAAAGACTGACCGTGTGGACGTACTGCCCCATCTTGATCCCGATCGCATCCGGGTTTTGACGGATCCTCTGGGCAAACGGCTCCATATAGAGAGCAAAAAGGAGTGGGGAAAGCGGGCATCCCTGCCTAGTGCCCCGTTCGATCGCAAAGCTACGGGAGCTGCACCGATTGACTCTCACCGTCGCCGAAGGGTACTTGTAGCAATTGAAGACCATCGAGCAGAATTTGTCACCAATACCCAGTTTCCTGAGCACCTGCTCGAGATAAGGCCAGTGAACCCTGTCGAATGCCTTCTCAGCATCCACCGCCAGCAGCATCCGTTCGCCCGGGATCCGCGAAGCTTTCTCCAAGATGTGTGCTACTCTCTTGGTGTTATCGACCGTTTGTCTGCCAGGCACAAAGCCAGCTTGATCAGCCTCAACCAGACCCGGCAGATGCAGGGCCAACCTGGACGCTAAAATCCCTGTGTACAATTTAAGGTCGACATTCAGGACTGAGATAGGCCTGTATGAGCCGCATAGGGCCCGGTCTTTCCCAGGTTTCGGGATCACTGAGACCGTTGCTCTCAGCAGGTCCGGTGGGATGGCTCCCGGTTCTGAAAAGGAGTTAAACAGCCGGGTGAGAATAGGGGCCACGACCGGGCAGAAGGTTTTATAGAACAAGGACGTGTAACCGTCCGTGCCCGGAGCTTTCCCGTGTTTGAGCCTGGCTATCGCAGATATCACCTCCTCCACGTGTATGTTACGCTCGAGGTGTTCCGCCTGAGCATGGTCCAGCGCCGGAAGGGCCACTGACTCCAGATATTCCGAGGCATCCTGCGTCGAAAGGGAGGTTCTCCCGTGTATAGCGCTTCGTAGAAACTACAGAACGTTTCGGCAACCGCGGCGTCATCAGAAACCGCTACCCCATCAGCACCTAATAGTTCCTTCACCACGTTACGTTGGTGCGCGATACGAAGCCTATTTGCCAAGAGTTTGCCACACCTATCCCCACCCGTGTAGAACGCATGTTTCAGACGCAGCGCTGCGTATTCCGCCCTATCCATGTCCAGCGCCGACAGGAGCTTCCTGGCAGCCTTCAACTGCCTCCATACCCTTGGAGCTCCAGTACGGCGATGGACCTGCTCCAGTTCCTGGACCTGGGAAGTCAGCTCCTCCCTCTTGCGCTGTGTCTCTCTATTTTCTTCCGAGGAGATGGAGATGAACTCCCCCCTGAGAACCGCCTTCAGGGCCGCCCACTGTGTCGCCGGTGAAGTGTCCGAGTTATCATTGTGTGCCTGGTATTCCCGAATCGCCTCCTCAATATGCTTCACAACCGTCTTTTTGTGCAGGAGGGTGTCCCTGAGGCGCCACACTCCCAGAGAGGGGGAGGCCGTCGGCCACGCAAATGTGCCCACGACCGGCGCATGATCAGACAGTGACAGGACCCCAATGTCCGCCGCCGTAGCAGCGGCACGCATCGGTCCACTAACCAATAAGTAGTCCAACCGTGCGTAGGTCCGGTGCGCATGCGAATAATAGGAATAGTCCCTATCCGTGGGGTGGAGGGTGCGCCAAAGATCATGCAGATCCATGTCAGTGATTCGGGCCTTCCCAGCCTGTGAAAGTTCTCCAGTCTGCGGGAATCGCTGCGCTGATCTGTCTAGTGCAGAATCAAAGACTATATTTAAATCGCCCCCTAGTATGACATGTCGATCAGGGGAGGCAGTCACGTCTACCAGCACTGAGTCCAGAAAGCGCTCTTGGTGGTCATTTGGGCTATATAAGGAGCCAATAGTGAACGATGTGTCCCCCAGGCGGAGGCGGTATGCCAAAAGCCTCCCCTTCTGTTCCGCAAATTTGTACAACACCTCCCCCCTGAAGGAGCTCGCTAGCAGAATAGCTACCCCCGTGGTCTTAGACGCAGCAGAGGAGAAAAACTGAGTCGGGAACTTAGCAGAGCGCATTCTGTGAAAATCCCGTGATAATAAATGGGTTTCCTGTAGGAGGCATATATCGGCCTGTGTCCCCTCCAGCAGAGATAAGATCGCCCTTCGCTTCACAGGGTTATTCAGACCCTTAACATTAAGGGTCACTACCTTCAGTGACGACATACCCCCAAGGGACCGGAGGCGCTATGCCGGGGGCAGACAATAAGCGGGGGGGGGGGCGCAGGACAGCAGCGCAGGACAAGCAAAATAGGACCAAGCGACAACATTTGAGATATTGGACGGTACCCCCTCAACCCCTGAACAACTCCCAACCCCTCCCCAAACTAACCCATGGCAACTAGCCAGTTCCCCACTCATGCACAAACAACCCATTGTCCCAGCCAAAACGGACAAGTCTGTGGAAAGTACCAAAAGTGGACGTCCGGCCACTCGTTCTCCCCGCCTCTCCCCCGACCCTCCCTCCGGCCCCCAAACCTGGCACTGAAGAAGCTATGTCCATCTCCCCCCGGAGTGAGTCTACGCCGTCAAGGCGACACCGTTCGTGGCGGCCGAGTCCCTGGACGCTTCTCTCAGAGCGCTGGCCATGTCCGCTCTAATAGTGGGCGAGTCCGGTCGTCCAGCACTCGCCGCCGATCTCCTCCTCGCTGATCGCCGTCGTCCTCCTCTATCAGAACGCCTCCAGCCTGGTGTCGCTCCATCCTCTTCCGTGGCCGTGAGACCCAGGACACCGCAGACATCTTGCAAGGAACGCAGCTGGTGTAGCACCCCGTTCCAACGGAATATCAAGCGAAAGGGATACCCCCAAGAGTATGGTGTCTCATGCTCTCGCAGGAAATCTGTTGCAATTTTGAAGGACCAGCGCTTCTGTAGCGTGATAGCAGACAGGTCCTGAAACAGCGCCACAGGCCGTTCTCGGAAGGTCAATGGCTGCTTTCTGCGAGCCTCGGCCATGATGCGCTCCTTCACCGGGAAGTCCGGGAGGTAGGCCAAGATGTCTGGTGGAGGTGCCGTCGACTGTCGCTGCCGGCCGACTCTATGGGCCCTGTCGATGCGAATCGGGAAGTCCGCGGGCTCTCCCAGAATCTCCCGGAACAAGTCCTTCAGGTAGCCCATCAGGTCCGTCCCCTCATCCGCGGACGGCACACCTCGTACTCGTATGTTGTTCCTCCTCGACCTGTTCTCCAGGTCCTTATTATGGGCTTGGAGTTCGACATGCTGCTCCCTGAGACGGAGAACGTCCTGCTGCAAATGGACAATCTCTTCGTCCCTCCGTTGAGCCGCGGCCTCCACTGTCTCCATCCGTTCACCTAGGCCCTCCGCCTCTCTACGGACCTCGCGCACTTCGCTGGCCACCTCCTGCTTCAGCGTCTGAAAGTCAGCCTTAAGCGAGCTGAACAGATCCTCCATGAAGGACCTCGTGACGGGAGGCTCACCCCCGGTCGGGTCCGCTGCAGCCCTGGAAGAGCTCGGGGACGGTTGCGCCCTGTCTCGCTGTTGCTGGGCTCTGCTGAGCATGTCCGGCAGGGTGCGGTCCCCTTTCCTCGATCCTCGGTTCCCCGACATTCGTGCCCTGTGAGCTGCCGCACTCCACTGAGTCAGAAATGCGAGCTCCGGCCACCAGCAGCAGGCATCGGCCTCGATGAGTCTCCAACGGCCGGCAGAGCGCCGCCAGGGGGAACGCCCATTGTAGTAGGGACACCAGGGGTCCTGGGCCACAGATGACAAAATGGCGGGCCAGTCCAGTCGCAGAGGGCAACTCGCAGCCCAGCCAGAGTGCCAACGTTGGCCCCTACAGGGGGGACCCAGGCTGCAGCGTCCCGCAGGAAGAAAGAGCTATGCAGGGCCAGGGGTGCAGGAGTCGGCCTCAGGCGACACTGTAGGAGGGCTGCGTCACCGTCGCCGTGAAGACAAGATGGCGGTTGGGCGTAGCCGGGCAGATCGTCCAAGCCCGGCGGCGCCACCAAGGCCACGCCAAGAGTCAGTTACATGGAAGAGAGTCCCATCCAGGGCCGACCAGCCAGAGAAGAGAGACAGTTGACCTGGCCCCAGGTCCTAAGCACTGTCACAAACTGGCGACGGGGTCGGGCCCACACAATGTAGGAAGCCACCGCTGCAGATCCAGGCGCCATCACGATCACACAATAGGGTCCACCCTTAGCGACATCTCGCGGCAGCTAGCCATCCGACGTTCCCGATCGGGTACCTAAGTGAAGTCCGCTCCAGGTCACCAGACACCATCATCAGGGTCCATCCAAGCCTCCCGGCCAGCGCTCCGCCCCACTCCGCCTCCGAGGCGCTCCGCAATCTGGTTATCGGTCTCTAAGCGTGTCTCCGCCGGAGCGATCGGGGCCAAAGTTGCACCAATATGTGCCCCAGGGTCTCCGCCACCCGTCCCTCGGTCGCTGAGCTTCAGCGGGGGGAGAGAAGCTGACGAAAAAGGGCTCGGGCCTAGTCGGGTCGGAGGAGCTGCGGGAAGAAGCGTCCGCTCACCCCGCCATCTTGGCCACGCCCCCCTATGTTCACTTTTAAGGCGGTATCTGTCACCACTTTTGATCCCCTCCAGGTATGTCTTAAGAACATTGCAACCTGGATGAACCTCAACTTCTTGAAACTTAACGCTGATAAGACCGAGATCTTATTTTTTAATCAACCCTCCCCTCTCTGCTCAAATCTGTGGTGGCCTGAGGAACTGGGCACGGCCCCACTTCACAAAGAATCGGTCAGGAATCTGGGTGTTAGATGGGACAAATAGCTATCCCTTGGAGTGCAGGTGAAGTCGCAGCATCCTGTTTTGCAAAAATCAAAAACTTCAGAAAATGTATTAACTACCTGCCTAACTCTACACTGATTTGGGCTACGTGAATGGATTATACCTGGGCCTTTCCCTTGGATTGATCCGCAGACTGCAGACAGTACAAAACGCTGCGGTCCCCCTTGTCTGTGGCGCTCCACTCAGACAACAGATCTCCCCCTTTTTGCGACAACTTCACTGGCTTCCTATCGCTAAGCACATTGAATTCAAGGCCCTGACACTAGCATTTCGTGCGGGTAATGGGGTTGGGCTTGTCTATCTGGCTATATGCTCAGACCAGAACTCTACGGTCCAACACTCAATGCCGGCTGGTTATGCCCAGATTAAAAAAAGCCAGATCTGGAGGTAAATCATTTGAGGTGGGTGCCACTCAATGTTGGAACAAACTTCCCATGTACCTGCGCCTCATTCAGTCTGAACCCTTGTTTCGCAAATCCCTTAAAACGTGGCTATTTAGTCGTCAGGACTAGTCTAGCTTGGTCAGTTGCCCTCCTCACTTTCTGTGATAGCGCCGGGACACCCCGTTGGGGTAGTTGCACGCTTAATAAATTCCTATTTATTATTATTATTATTATTATTATTATTATTATTATTATTATTATTATTATTATTATTATTTATTATTAGTACTGCTTAAGTAAACAAAGACGTCTTGGCCTCAAGGCCCAGCTCTTGAGCCACAACGTCCGTCATAGATCTAAGCAAACTCGTCCAATATTTACGAATGTTGTCACATTCCCACAGACTATGTAGGAACGTGCACCCTTTCCCACAGATTCTCCTACAATCCGAGTCTTCTCCGTACCCTATTCGGGCCAGGGCCGCCCTAGATTAGTACACTCTATGCAAGATTTTTAATTGTACAAGTTTGAGTCTGGATGAGTTTGCAACAATCCAGTCCTCATCATCCAATTCTAGCAAATCAGCCGTCCACCCTTTCGAAGCTGCAAAAGGGGATCCGCTACATGGTTGATTAATTTACGATGGGTAATAGATATTGATTTATTGGGCATATAGCCATCCAGGAGCCTGTCCTCAAGTTGCTTTGCCTCCGGGAGGGTTTCCCCTGACGGGATACATGCATTCAGGGCATGCCTCACCTGATAATACCTGAATATTTCTGATCCTGCGAACTCATATTCGCGTTGTAACCTGGGAAATTCCACCACTTTACTCTCCTTCCATATATCGCCTACTTTGGCTATTCCGATAAGGTCCCACCTATCGGAGCCTTTAGAATTTCCAAGGGTGCCCAACAGTTGCGAGTCCCACAGAGGGGTGGCCTTCGTTAGTTTGTTATCTCAACCTAGACTTTTGTGTGCTGAGTGCCCCTGATAGCTTCTTTGCCTTTGTGCCCATGTCCATAATACACCTGGTGCAGAGGCAGGTGATTCCCTAATTTCCATGGGGCCACACCCACATTCAAATGAGGGGATGCCCTTTTGAGATAGTGCTGGCGCTACATGTGCGCCAGCGCTCTCAATATTTCAGAAGGGACCACACAAGTGTCTGCGGCCCCTTCTGTAACACCAAAGGGCGCACATGGCCGTTGTGCCTCCTGTTCACTTTCTGTAATTAAGCCCTTGGAATCAACTATACTTTACTTTTTATATGTCTTGCTACATTGTCATCTGTAATCCGCCGATGTACTTCAGAGTTGTTTCAATTCACATGTAGCATCATGCACCAGGGGCATCCATGGAAGAGAAGTTGTTTTGGAGAAAGCATATAGAAACACAGCGGAATTGTAGGTAAATGGTGAACATTCAAATTAGTTAAATGCAGATCCACGCACACATCAAACTGCCACAACAGATACGAGCAAATCCAAATGTCCCATGATGGTTCAAGGTGAAAGCCTTTAGCCAGAAGATGCTTTCTTCAAATTCTTACAAACAAGAAAAAAATATTTGCGAAGACTAAACAGGTGCAAATCACACAACTTTGGGCCCGATTCTCAAAGGTAAAATTATGCTTTGTAGTAGGTTTACTAATTTTCGGTATTCACATACTACGAGTTTCACGACTCCGCACTCCATGTACTTATGTGTGCGGATTTTTCAACCCTGACTGTGGAGAACTCTGTACATATAATTATTGGGAGTGTGGAGTTGTAAAACTACGCCAGTAGTTTGCAAATTGCATTTTGTAGTTCACTTAGTGGAACTACGAAATGTACTACGAAGTGCAGTTTGAGAATCAGTCCCTTTGTTTGCATCTTTATACCTTTAAAGATGACAATAAATTGGTCATGAATCAAAACTCAACTGGTCATCAACAAAGTGGTATAGCACGACCCCCCAAGACCCCCCCCCCCCTGCAACAATTTGTCTTTCAGTCTTTAAGTTTGCCATTTGTGACATGTTCACCTCGGGTGGTTCTCTTTGACTATCAGGTGCCAGGTTAAAAGTACCACCATCAGAGTAGCATTCCACCTGCATGAAGAACACTTAAAGTGCCCTACTTTCATCTTCTGAGGGCGGGGCCAGACAGGCCGTAGGGGGCATCAGGTGTCTCCCTGGGAGGCTGGGAGGGTGGCAGACTATTTTGGGCTGGTGGGGGCCGGTATCTCCCCCAACTAACAAAAGCAGTAATGCCTCACACTTGCCTTTCCCCTATCCCCAGGGGGTGGGGGGGCTGGTAGGACTGGTCTAGCAAAATTGCCATGGATGCTGTGGGTTCCCAGTCCGGCCCTGTCCGAGGAGGAACCTCCCCGCTAAATAATGGCACTATTGGTTGGCTGTAGCTGAACTACAACCTTGTACCATCCCCTCTGGGTGAATAGGCTTCCTCCCAGTGGCAATTCCTTGGTTCTCTGTACCCTTCGCCCTGACTCCACATCTCCTGGCTGATTTACTCAAAATTTGAGCAGTGCAGTTACTACTCTGCTTTGCACTAGGGGGAGAACCGCCATTTATACTAAGATATGGCACTGCTGCTCCATTCCCCAGCACTGGTGCAAAAACACACAGTGTATTCACAAGCCTTTTGCACCTCCGGTGCATCACTTTTAACATGGGAAAAAGTGACGTACAGGCAGCACAAGGGACTTGTAAACAAGCCCCTTAGTGTCCAGTGCCATGCATATAACTGTGTACCATAATGCAAAGGTGAGCAATGCAGTGATCTACAAACTGTGGGGTGCGCCTCTGTTGGGGCCCCTGGTTGTATTCACAGGGGCAAATGCGTCTGCACTTTTAAACTAAGATGTCCTGGAAAGGTGGGATTAAAAAAACTGTAATCCTGAGTGCCATGTGCCGGTTCAGTGAGTGTGGTGGCGGGGTCAAAGACGTGGCTAAAAAAATCACAAAATATTCTGTATGTATTTTGTTTTTTCACCTTCATGTAACTGTTTCTAAAATAATGTGCATACTACTTAAATAAAAAAAATGCGAGTTAAACGAATCAGTGTAAAACGTACTCTTTTATGTTATGCAAATGTCTGTGCGAGTGGCCAGAGAGTCACAGAATTAAGTCCTGGATGACGTAGTGCGGAATAGCAAATTGCGTATTTATAGTGCTACAAGGTGCCAGCATGTACAGCAAGTACGATTAGACAGGCGACCGCAAAATGATGTAGTGTTTAAGATAAAGCAAGTGCTTTTAAAATGCACTCCAGAACTCAGCTGATAACACCCTCACAATAACCCGCAAAAAGAATAAACATATGCCTCCATGAAGCTTCAAGTGACTCCATCAATTAAAACCTATCCTGGCTCCCAGGCAGCCTTTTATATTTGGCGGTTGACCAATTGCATGCATTTACATTTATTTCAGGTATCAGGCACCATGATGAGAAGGTCTGTTTGTTCTTTAGCTCTCTGCCCTTGACTCGACTTCACAGAACAGGAGCCCCTTGCAGGCTGGCACACCCATGCACAGCATTAACTGTTCAGTGACTGTTGTTTGTGTAATGGGTGAGTCTGGGGGATGTTAGTGTTGTATTCAGATACAGAGCCCTGATCCTTCAAACCCCTAAAACCTTAGCAGGAACAGAAAAAGAGGGAGATCCAATAATAGTTTAAAAGAGATGGCTGAGAAGAGGCGTGGCTGTGGGGGGCTCGGATTTGTAGGTCAGGTCTACTATACAACACACGCTCTATTTGTTGCAAGAGATACTGTGGCTTTGAGTCCGCCCATTGTTTATTATTGGTTCCCTTTCCTGTCACTCTCATTTGGCTGCTTCTTATTTGTGCCCCAGCCTGTCAATCTTGGCTTGTCCCTGCCTGGAGCATAGCTTCTTAAACATCACCTTTAATTGGCTAGCCTCTAAGCTTGTACTGCTTGCTTTTCAAGCACTACTGTTTTATTTTCGGCTAGGCAAACCTCTGCAGTACCTGTGTATTCCAGCTGTCACTCTCATGTACTTCACTCCCTGTGTTTCTCTGTGTAATCAAGGTGATGCGGTAGCACTCGCCCTCTTGTGCTACCCTAGTTGCTTTATCGCTTGTGTGCTTCTCTCCTCCCCACTCTATGTTACTCTCTTGCCATGTGCTGCGTCTTTCCACCGCACTTTAAAAGTTGTTTCAGCCCACCTGTGCCCTGCTCTCCTCACCACCCCTTCTTCCCTCTTCTCTATAATTGCTCACCCATTTGCTTCTCCTATACTGAATCCATATTGCTCCAGGGGCAGTTCCTCCATAGGAGCAAAGGAGTGCCTTTAGGAGCGCTGAGGCGGCCTGCTCCAGCCAATCCAGACCTTTCACTCATGGTACTTAACAGCGTGGGAGCAGCGTTTGGATTGGATAAGGACTTGTGAAAGCTGTGGGACCTTGCACTTGGGGGGAGTCTGGAGCTGGGAATTGAAGAACATAGAGGACGTGCTGCAGGCTAAGGTAAGTAAACCGTTTCTTTTTTATTTTAATAGTTTTGGTTTATTTGTATTTTTTTTATTGTGTTTATGTCGGCCACTCACTCCACCATTTTTTGCCGGTCACCAACCACCTCTATATTGCCCTCTCATCAGTTGCTTCTCCTCCCACCTCTGGCGTCCTCATTGTTGCTTCCAGCCTCTGTGTACCATTTTGCATCCGCCCCCAATTGTTTCCACACCCTGTTGCGTTCCATCATCAGTTTGTTTTTAGCAATGCGTTTGCAATTTTTTTTGTTGCAAATCCAACTAAGACTAGTAAATAAACAGAAAAAAACTTACAAAATGACACGGGTAGCTGCACCAAACATTGCTTTTATTCTTTAACCATGAAGTACAGCATTAGGGAATCTGTGCAGCATGGCTAAAAACCATTATCAAAGCCAATAGGTCTTTAAAGATGAGCCATATTTGCGTTGCCATTGATTGTTTTGTTTACAAATGGACAGATAGTTTCCTTGGAGAGATGTGCCTGTAAGGATCCAGGTGGAGTTTCTGCAGGAGTGTCCGGAACTGATGACAAGCCCAAGCCCTTCCCCCCTACACCTCCTGTGTCTATCAAACCCTAGAACACAAGGGTGATATGGAGGGAAAGGAGGGAACAAAACAAGGAAAGGAGGGGAGAGACTCCTTGGACTGGAAGGACGTCTTCTGGCTGGCAGAACACCGTTACTAAAAAAAGGAATGTTACAGTAAGACAGCACTCAAACATAAAAGGAGTCAAAAACACACACTGTTCTATTATGTCATACCTTGGAGAATACTAGTGGTCTCTCTACATATAGATGTAACCTTCTTCTTTTGGAGTTCTCTCTACATCTGAGTGCGCAACTAGTTTCGCCTGTGAATGTAAAAGACTATCAGTAACAACTTAGTTAGGCAGTAGTTAAGACAAGTATATTCATGTAGCTTACCCTAATAAACTATCAGATGTAGGTGAAGTCTTAATATCCTTCTAGTAACCAGCACAAGCTGTAACATCAAGCAGTGGGCAAGATCTGTAATGCATGAAAACTGTTATTCCTATACCCATATATAGTGCCTTGTAAATACAGAAAAAGTAGCGCTGAGCGCCTGTACCTGCTCTTCTTGTGTTATTCAGCTGCAACGATTGCCAGTATACCAAACATATCCAAAGTCCAAAGATGGGAACCCAAACATGGGAAGGGGATCAATAAGGGGCAAAGACCACAATTCCCAGAATGCCTCTAGCAGGCCAACGAAACCGCCCCAGCCCAAGTCCGGCCGGCCGGGGGAAAAGCAAGTCCGGCCGGCAAGCGGAACCGAGCGAGGACAGCCCGACCAGCCCACAGGAACACCCAGAGGGATAGCGAGTCTTAAGGAGAAAGTGCGGGAGGAACACAAGCTTGAAAATATATCCGGGACAGAGAAACGCCGCCCAGCACAAGCAAGGTTCCACGAGGTAGGAGAGAGCTCGAGAGCGGACAGAAGAGTCACGGGTCAATTCAGATCCCCGACAGGATCAAGGTGCAAGGATTCGGGACTCAGGCAAACCCAAAGCAATAGAAAATGAGTGACGCGGCGAAGCGGAATTGACACGGAAGACGCGGACACTAGAACACGAAGCGCCTTGTAAAAGGGAAGTCAGGCTTTTATGGCTGCCTGACCTCCTCGCGCATGCGCGGTACGGGGCATCCATCTTGAATGGAACATCGGAGCTGGCAATCGTGACTGTGCCCAGGGAAAAGGGCAATATGCAATGGGTGTGTGTGGCAAGCTAGCCTGGTATATGATGTCCACGTATGTAAGTGGGCATCCTGCACCAGTCCAGACAACCAATACGGAGGTTTAAGAGGTCTTAGACAATCTTAGAAAGCTCTCTAAGTGGTAGCTGTGGAGAGCAGCCTTCAGGTTTAGTCCAGAAGGAGTGTAAAGCAGCTTGCTTTGTCAGAATGCAATCTTATAGGTATAGATTAAGTGAAAAAGAACTACATAATGTATTTATAAAAATATGTATTTATTATATAGCACTCACTAATATGTACAAATATCTCCTACCCGGAGATATACACAATGCACATAATACTTTGCATAGAAATTGAGTAAATAGTACAGAATACACAGTGACCCCAATGGGGGGACCAAACCATATACTAAGAAAGTGGTATAATAACCACAGCTCATGTCAAAACAATGGCCAGAGGATGTAGAAGTGCTGGGGACCCAAGGGACCACCCGAGGTAAGTAAATAGGGACCCCATGGAGAGAATGCGCAGTGTGAGAACACAACCGCGTTCTCCTTTAAAAATCAATGTGTAAGTCGTGGTTGCAATTTTAAAGATTAAGGACCCTTCCCAGTGGACCCTGAAGAAAGAAACCCTGTGTAAGACAGAAGGTCGGAGAGCCACCCCACCCGTGGATACCCTAGCACACACGTTACCTACACCAGGAAAGCCAGGTGCATAGGTGTGAAGTGGTGTCGGAAACCGCTGCCGAACCCATAGGAGGACTTCAGGAAAATGCTGCAGCTGGAGAAGGAGAAAGTGTCCGGTGGAATCCGAAGGTGGATTCAAGTTGAAGAGTACCTGCAAGCAGAGGGTACAGAGTCTATGTCACTCAGGAGTGACCCGAAGACCTGGAAGTCGAATGCCCACCGATGTCAGGAGTTGCAGGAAAGTTGATGGTAACCTTGACTCTGCAGCTGTGAGGACCAGGCTATGCTGAGGAAGACATGCACGAGCTGTCCCACACCGGATGTCGAGAGTTGAGGGTTGGTGTCCGTCAGGAGAACCAACATGCCTTGGCAACTGCAAACAATGTAGAAATCGAAGAAGGTGCAATGTAGGGACCAGCACGGTCCAGAGACTCACCACAAGCAGGGGAGTCATGGCAGGCCCGAGCAATGAGGGGGGCCCAAAAGAAACAAAGGTGAGCCTCAACAGGACCCACAGGCTGGGGGCACTGGAGTCACAAGTGGACCTCGAGCAGCTCAACAAAAGATGCAGGCCACGGTGCAAACAATTCTGGTCACTGGAGATGCTTGAGGTTGGGGCTACTTGAAGCCTGAAGATCTTGGTGGAAGGAAGTGAACAAGCCTTTGCAAAACAAGTCAACTCCTTCACTTCAAGGGAGATTTCTTCATGTGTCTTCGATGCCCACAGGCCATGTAAGGTTCCTGTATAGTGCACAGGCACAGACCATGCAGCAGACTGAAAGGGGGACGAAGTTGAGCCCAAACAAAGTCCAGAGTGCCCAGTCGGTAGAAGTTGAAGTGGTATCTGAATTGAATCCTGTCCCATGATGAATCTAGAGACCTACACCCAGGTAAGTACCCTAAAGAAAGGGTTGTGATGATTCAGGGGACCCTCCCAGGGGAGGTTATGGACAGGGGGGACGTTACTCCCATGTCCTTTGTCCAGTTTCGTATGCAGTGGTCTTTGGTCTGGCGGGTTGCCGCGGTCCGGGGCACTCGGTTTCGGAGAGCTTGCAGAAAGAGGTTGCAGGCAGGGACGGGGAGACCAGTCCGGTGGAACTCACGGGTGAACTCAGGTCCTGGGGGTCTCTGGGTGCTAGAGACACCATTGGTCGTGCTGAACTCGGGCTGTGGGGATCAGGTGAAGTGGTCTTTTGTCTGGTGGGTCACAGCAGTCAAAGGCACGTGCTTCAGGTGATGACCTGGAGATGGGGACACAAAAGGACAGCTGGGCCCCTCTTGGTGCTAGCTTCTGTGGCGATGATGTCTCTCGTCAGCTGGTCGGTCACTGTAGAGTTGGTGTCCGGATTGGACAACTAACTAGTCTTGGATACTTCAAAGGGTCTGGTCCCCCATGGGTATTTGTCCTGGCTGGCTTCTGAAGGGTCTAGCGTCTTCTTACTCACTGGGGAGATGGGGCTGACCTCTGGAAGAATGAAACACCTCCTCCTGGGTGGCTGCTGCATCGGTGAGTCCAGTGGTCAGCAGTTAAGTGAACTGGAGCTTTCGATCTATGCCTGTAGGACGTAGGTGAGAAGCACCTCTATTCCAAGGAAGATGCTTGCTTGATTTACGAATGCTGACAGCACTCTGAGGATTTTGGAGGGTTCACAGCTGCAGGACAAGTCATCTTCTCACAATTGTTAGGACAGCATGCAGGCAGGAAGGGTTTGGTGCCAAGTGTGGTTCTAGTCCACAGTCCTTGCTTCTCTGGCTCTTCTTTGTCCTACTTTTGGAAACAGTCAAATCTGCATTCCCGGAGTCAGGGGGCCACCTGAATACTGAATTTAGGAATATTAAGGGGAAGTGAAGAGTAGTTGCCTATGAGCTACTGAACCTTGGGATTACTACACCCGCCTATATGACCACTTCCTGTGGGGAGTGGGCATAATCCTGTCCCAGAGTTCCTAATTCCACCAAAATCAAGATGATCACATCAGGCAGCCCACCGTAGGGATGTGACTAGCCTGGTAGTGCACCACTCCTCTCTACATATCTAAATTCCCATGGGTCCGGTGCCAAATGGGCCTGAAGGAGGGAGCGGCATCTCCCAGGTCTGACTGATCCGGGTTTACATATCAAAGGCAGTAGGGACTTTGAAGTCACTGGCCCTGATATGCGTAATCACTAACCATTCTGCTGGAGGAGATGTGAACACATTTCTCCAGAGCAGTCATTGTTTCTGGCCACAGGTGGCGTGGGCTCTCACCTGCAGGGGGTCACAAATCTGTCTTTGCTGACAGGCTGGACTACACCAGTCAGCCAGCACACTAGAGGCTGGTAGATTTTCAGGGAGCACCTCTAAGGCTCTCTCTGAGTGCATGTCTTCATAAATCTACTACTGGCATCAGTGTGGATTTATTAAAACAAGGTTTTTGATACCAATCACCATAGGTTTCAGTGAAGCCATCATGTAGCTGGGAAACTCATAATGACCAGTGCCCAGTACACATACTTAAGATGGCTTCCCTGTTCGATTGTACTATCTAGTAATTGAACTAGACAGCACAGGGGTATATCTGCTCATGCAGATATGTCTACACATGTAATATATGGCACCCTGCCTTAGGGCTGAAAGGCCTTCTGTAGGGGTGACTTACATATATTTCATGCAGTGTCTGTGGGCAAGGCACACAGGGTGTGTGCCTTGTTGTGTTTTCACTTTTGTCTGCACCATTTCACGCAGCCGCATTACTTTGGTGGTGGATCCCTTAGGGTGGCACAATACATGCTGTAGCCCTTAGGGACCCTCTTTATTACCCATACCCTAGGTACCACTCACTGGGGACTTACAGGTCTCGTCAATTGGGGAAGGGAACACTTGCACAGTTACCTTGTTTTAGGGAAAGAGCACTGACACTGGAGACCTGGTTAGCAGGAACCCAGTGCACTTCAGTCAACATTGAATCAAATAGCAAGCAGAAAGTGGGGGTATCCATGTCAAAAAAGGGGCACTCCTCTGCAGTCGCCTACAAAGGCCCCTCCTTTTCTTGCCTCGAAGTGTCCAATCCTTAAGTTCTCTCCAGATGGCCAGTAAGGGCAGGGAGAAGATTTCCATGCATTGCAAAAGCACGTTTGACAATCACTATGACCAGATTGACAAATCTCGTAGTAACTCTCTCCGTTATTGGCCTGGGAAAAAGTTCTAGGAGGTAGGCCTGGAGATATCCATGCGGACAGGGATTTCAGTAATATCCCTCAGTACTACTGCCCAGAAGGAGTTCCGCGAAGGGTAGGCCCGGAACATGTATATCAGATCAGCCAGGGAAGCACGACATCTAGGGCTAGTATCTGTGGCTACAGTGTATATGAGATAAAGCCTTTGTGGTGTAAGGTAGGCCCTGTCTATGGTGTGAAATTGTATACATTTAAACCTGAGAAATTAAAAAGAGTGACGGTTGCCTCCGCACTAAGCAGGGCGTTGCAGGCACCACTGTGACCAAACAGCCCCGTTATAGAATGGCTGCCAGATTACTCTTTTTACCACCAAATGGGAGGGGTTCCACCATTGTGGTGTGGGGGAGGGAGTAAACCACAATGTAATGGTAGTTCAACAGCACAGCCAAACTCTAAGTGACCCCAGAGGTGTAGTCTGTTGACCCTGCACCCAGAAGCAGCCTTAGAGATGCAGGTGGCATGGGAGCTACAAAAGATCATTTAAGATCTTGGAAAATCAGTCACATGTCTTGTATTTATTAATCAAATCAATAGTCTTCAAATTAGCCTCAAATTATAATGCCATTTATTTAAGCATTCCTACTTCCCCGGAAACACATGCATATTAATAATTGAACAAACCAGGAGAGATGCATTTCAAAAGACTCTAAACATGACTGCCAGCAGTTTTGATAAAGATTTGCCAATCCACAGGATTGGCTGGCTAAAGAAACTACTCGTTTACGTCCACCAGAACCTCAATTTCTCACAACCTGATAAACGACTACACCACATTGAAGGTGTGCATTAGTGAGTGTTAATGCCTCAATGGCTACCCCTTTTCCAACTCTTCTATTTTCTTCTAGCATTGGTAAAATGGATTTCCAGTGAGCGTGTCCTTGCCCTTCCATTATATTTTTCATTTTGTTTACAGTCTTTATCCAGACTCTGAAACACTCAATAGTAAGTACATCGTCCACTTTGTCATACACAAGGAGAATTTTCTTTCTAACTGTTGGAACTCTGCTGTTGGACTTAGCATGTGCATTACTTCATTTTATGGCATACGTTTATCCTCTATTCACTGGTGGAGTTGGTTCTCTTCTAGGATGTAGTGCTCCATCTAGATCAGGCTTTTTTACATATGCCCAGAAGAGCTGGCTTCATATCTGATTTTCGTTAAAGTCATTTTCTATGTAAATGAGTTCCATTCAGGGCCACCATAAGAAATTTTTAGGAGGATATCTTGAAAATCTGGCATGGACCGATCATTCTGTGCCTATGTTGGACACCCCTTATCTAAATGGTACATGCCGATTAACCGCATGCGCGCTAGCGGGTTTTCCCGCTGCGCGCTGAAATTTAAAAATCGCAGGTAAAGTGACAAAGCCAGCTCGTCATGCGCGCAGCGCAGGTAACGCCCATGACGAGCTGGCTTTGTCATCCGCATCGAAGGGGTTAATAGTTGTCACCTTTACTGGTGTAAGAGCCACTTTGGTTGTCCTACTTGGCTAAACATCTGCATCCTTAATAAATGAAGCAATGTTAAGTGACAACAAATGATTGCCTTCATTTAGAGATGCCATCAACAAATGTGTACCGTGCCTCAAAGCCCTCGGACTCTCTACAGCCACCAGGTTCATTTTCCCACTGTCTTATTGAGGTATACCACTTTGATCCGGCTGACTCTCGAGAATGAATACGTCCTGTATATTGTTGAATACCCTTAGCCAATGGTTCTTCAGCAGTGGTCCGGGTACAACTGGGGGCTCCACGAAGCCTACTCAGGAGGGCCGCGACTGCTTTGAAAATGAAATTCTATTAACAGGTTAATAAAGTGTATATAATGAAAGATGCAAAATATACAATTGAACATTTTCAATACTTTTATAAATATGAAGGAATTTGAAATTGGGTGCTAAAAATGTTGTATCCTCAGATTGATTGGAGGGAACAGTGCACGTGTTACTAATGAGTGGCCTCTATTGAATTTAGGAAAAGCCCCAACCTTCTCATTAAAATTAAAATTTTGATTTTTCATATTTGTTTGTGACTTAAATAAAATATTTCATCATGTGTGCATGTTTGATGAATTCTTGTTTTAAAATTTAGATTTTCCATATTTGTTTGTGAATTAAATAAAATATTTCATCATGTGTGTATGTTTGATGAATGCTTGTTTTAAAATTTAGATTTTCCATATTTGTTTGTGAATTAAATAAAATATTTCATCATGTGTATGTTTGATGAATGCTTGTTTCTGTATTTTTGTGTGTATTTTTTTGAGGTTTAGATCATCGAAAATGCCATCCCCGGCTTACAGTAATGACTCAGTGGGATTGCTGGGATTCTAATAATGATTCAGGGGATGATTATATTGGAGTCCACAGAAGTCAAAAGGTTAAGAACCACTGCCTTAAGCAATTCTGTAAACTGGTAAAAGTGTATTCCTACCGTTTTTTGCAACACAATTCATTCCTGGGAATTGGGAGATAGAATCTTCCAAGTTGGTATTAAAAAGATTGACGCTAACCATTCCTGCCCGTCTATAAGTCTTTTCTTTGATTCCTGGAGGCTCTCACCTTTTCTGAAGATTCTGAGCAATTGCACGAGAATATTGTATACATGAACATTGTCTGACATAAATATTATATCCTAAATGTTGTGTGCAAAAACATTATCCAATTGGGTCTAAATTTATTCATATTAACTCCAATGAGGTAGTATTTTCGTAAATGATCTGTAGGACACTGGGGCCAATTCTCAAAGATACATTTGTTAATTAACATAGGTTTATGACTGAATTTACCTTTTTTTTATGCCTGCTAGGATTACTCAAAGGGATTCCCGGCAGGAGCATGTGTATTTACGAGTGCTGATTTCTCTGACGCGAGTGGGGAAAAATCTGCACTCGTAAATCTGATTCAAGGAGTTGGGAAGTGGGTGTTCCATGTTGTGGTTTTCCTTGGTAGTATGCGAATTCATGTAAGCTTTTACATTTGAGGCATTCCCAAACTCAGCTTCAAACCCTTCCTATCGTTGAAAAGATTGTAAATTTACTGCAGCTAAGGGCTGAAATAACTTCCCTATCGGGATGGGAAGAAGAACAGAACATGCCTAAATTTGTTTTCTTGAGGAGAAATAAATACTATGGGGCATATTTACAATAACTGGCGCATCCCTGCATATTATCAGGGATGCCTTAGTTATTTTGCGTGATGTATAAAAACCCTGGTTCTCCATGGGTGCGCCGCATTTACAATGCGATACAAAAGGGGGTGGGGATGGACGGAGCATCTGAATCAATCAAACACTCACACCCAGTCAAAAGATCCGGGTTTAATCCATCACCGTTCTTTAGCCCACTCTGCCACCCCAGATCAGACATGGCTATATGCAAATCAGTCTGACCCTGTGCCTCATGGGAACAGTACAGTCCGAACTGCCAAGCCATGTCTTCCCTGGACTGGAAACAAGCTTCCGAGGACCGGTTTCTGGCATTCCAGCCGTCTTCAGCCCGGCTTGCTTGAATCCAGTGGCAAAGTGAGCAAGGGACTCACGTCTGAGCATACCCTGCCACACTTATGGCGGCCAAAAGCGGAACAAAAGGGGGTGGTGATGGACGGAGCATCTGAATCAATCAAACACTCACACCCAGTCAAAAGATCTGGGTTTAATCCATCGCCGTTCTTTAGCCCACTCTGTCACCCCGAGTGGGATGGGTATGCTCAGACGTGAGTCCCATGCACTCCACACCACTGGATTAAGGCAAGCCGGGCTGAAGACGGCTGGAATGCCAGAAACCGGTCCTCGGAAGCTTGGTTCCGGTCCAGGGAAGGCATGGCTTGGCAGTTCGGGCTGGACTGTTCCCATGAGGCACAGGGTCAGACTGATTTGCATATGGCCATGTCTGAACCGGGGTTGTGTGGAGTGCCAAAAAAAATGGATTTGGGCCCAGATGTCTGTACTGGGGTGAATGTATGACATTGTTCTGCATTCTGTCCATCACCTGTGGTTTTTTCCAATTGTCACCCCTAGTGGGATGGGTATGCTCAGACGTGAGTCCCATGCACTCCACACCACTGGATTCAAGCAAGCCAGGCTGAAGACGGCTGGAATGCCAGAAACCGGTCCTCGGAAGCTTAGTTCCGGTCCAGGGAAGGCATGGCTTGGCAGTTCGGGCTGGACTGTTCCCATGAGGCACAGGGTCAGACTGATTTGCATATGGCCATGTCTGAACTGGGGTGGTGAGGAGTCCAAAAAAACGATGGATTTGGGCCCAGATCTCTGTACTGGGATGAATGTATGACATAGTTCTGCATTCTGTCCATCACCTGTGGTTTTTGCATTTACAATGCGAAGCACCGTGGGGCAAGGATAGACAGATGCTTGACGTATTTGTCAGCGTAAAGGTGACTCAGTGCTGGAGTTGTGTCGCAAGCGCGACCCAACTACAGCACTGGACAGCGGCGGCCTATACTTGCTGTGCTGCATCACTCCTTACGCCTGCTACAAGCAGGCGTATGTTTTTGACGCAGCGGGGTCGTAAAAGTGACTCAGTGAAATCTTGTAGATTTCATAGTGTCACTTTTACGAGGCTTCCTTGCAACAGAACACCCACCCTGCATACATTAGACCTGACGCAGGTGTAATGTAGCGCGGGACATTACACCGTGACACATCTCACTAGATGCATCACGGTGTAAATATGTCACATAGTGGCCCCTTGTTTATGATGCCGCTGTGTCACAGAAGTGACGCAACAGTGTTAACAGTGTCATAAAGATGTCGCAAGGGGCTCGTAAATTTGCCCTCGAGTGTTTGCAATGGGACTCCATTGATCTTCTATTGTGGACTTCTCAGCTATGGGCAACTCTGTACAGCTTGAATAAAACTCCATGTGAAGAGTTACCTTACAATTCCCACTCGCATGTCTTGAAACCTGTACCTCGTGCAGCTTTCCAGGCACTGAGACACAGTACGTATGTGTGATGTTGGACAAAATATTTCAGTACCAGCAAGAGTAGGTGCAGGGTGCTGAGGTGAAAGGGAATGTTAGTCAGTTGAGAATATTACCTACTGGTGTTCGCCAGTAGGTAGTTATACTTAGGACCTAGTTTTCATGGAAAAAGCATTTTTTGATTTGCAAATAACTTTCGCACCGTTTGACGAATCTTTGTGAAATTTTCTAAACTAATGCGGAGGTTACGTCGGCTGCTGTCTTGAAAATTGCGGAGTGATCTGTCAAGCGGGGGACGAGAAGAAGGCGGGTCCTAAAACGATTTTTCTCTATTTTAATTTCGATAGGAAACTTTTGACGTGGCTACAGACAGAACTGCTGAACGGAATTACACCAAATTTGGCAAAAAGGTAGCTCTTGGTCCTGAAAGCACTATTTTTGTTAAATGGTGTAAATCCGTTCAGTAGTTCCTGAGAAATGTAAAGATTTCTCAGATATACAACTATGGCCACAGTGGATCCGCGAACCCTTGCAATCTCATGCCCGGGATATAATTGGTTGCCAACACTTCAAACCAGGAAGTGTTGGCAGGCATCTTGTGACTCGGTTGAACTGAGTCACAAGAAAAAACTTTAAAAACAAGCAAAGGGGACAGGGTAGAAACACTCTGACCCCATTGGCCTGTTCAGGGGGTCCCACAGGGAAGCTCAGGGCCAAAGAAAATGTTTTTTTATAAAGAAATTCGGTGGGATTCGCAATGGATCCGCGATTTTGGCTATCACAGAAAGCTCACGGACACAGCAACCCGTTTCAGCTTTCGCCATATATATATATATATATATATATATATATATATATATATATATATATATATATATATATATATATATATATATATATATATATATATATATGCATTTGTGTGAGTGTTAGAGAGATGCAGATGTACAGAGTAAAGAGTAGTATAGAGAGAGGCGGAGAGAGGTAGCACAAGAGATATAGAGAGGTAGAGAGTGAGTAGAGAGTAGTAGAGAGTGAGTAGTAGAGAGTGAGTAGTAGAGAGTAGTAGAGAGTGATTAATAGACACTAGTAGAGAGTGAGTAGAGAGTAGTAGAGAGTCATAGAGAGTAGTAGAGAGAGAGTAGTAGAGAGTGAGTAGTAGAGAGTGAGTAGTAGTAGAGAGTAGTATAGAGTGATTAGAGTGTAGAAGAGAGTATTAGTGAGTAGTAGAGAGTGAGTAGTAGAGAGTGAGTAGAGTAGAAGAGAGTTGTAGTGAGTAATAGGGAGTGAGTAGTGGAGAGTAGTAGAGGAGTGAGTAATAGAGTGTAGTAGAGAGGAGTTGAGAGTGAGTAGTAGAGAGTAGGACAGAGTGAGTAGTAGAGAGTGAGTAGTAGAGAGGGAGTGGTAGATAGTAGTAGAGAGTAGAGTGTAAGGGAGAGTAGTAGAGAGTGGGTAGTAGAGAGTAGTAGAGAGTGAGTAGCAGAGAGTGAGTAGTAGACAGTAGTAGAGAGTTAGTAGAGAGTTAGTAGAGAGTGGTAGTGAGTAGTAGAGAGTGAGTAGAGAGTACTAGAAAGTGGTAGTGGGTAGTAGAGAGTAGTACAGAGTGAGTATTAGAGTGAGTAGTGGAGAGTGAGTAGTAGAGAGTGAGTAGATAGTAGAGAGTAGTAGAGAGTGAGTAGTAGAGAGGGAGTAGTAGAGAGTGAGTGGAAAGTAGTAGAGAGTAGAGCATGAGTAGTAGAGAGTGAGTAGTAAAGAGTGAGTAGTAGAGAGTAGAGAGTAGTAGGGAGTGAGTAGTAGAGAGTAGTAGAGTGAGTAGAGAGTAGTAGAGAGTGAGTAGTAGAGAGTGATTAGTAGAGATTTGAGAGTAGTAGATAGTAAGTAGTAGAGAGTGATAGTAGAGAGTGAGTAGTAGAGAGTGAGTTGTAGAGAGTGAGTAATAGAGAGTGAGTAGAGAGTAGTAGAGTAGTAATGTAGAGAGTAGAGTGTAGTAGAGAGTGAGCAGTAGAGAGTGAGTAGTAGAGAGTAGTAGAGAGTGAGTAGTAGAGAGTAGTAGAGAATGAGTATTAGTGAGTAATAGAGCATGAGTAGTAGATGGTGAGTAGTAGAGAGTAGTAGAGAGTGAGTGGAGAGTAGTAGTAGAGAGTGAGTAGTAGAGCGTGAGTAGTAGAGAGGGAGTGGTGGAGAGTAGTAGAGAGTAGAGTGTAGTAGAGAGTAGTAGAGAGTGGGTAGTAGGGAGTAGTAGAGAGTGAGTAGTAGGGAGAGAGTGGTAGTGAGTAGAGTGTAGAAGAGAGTAGTAGAGAGTGAGTAGTAGAGAGTGAGTAGTAGAGAGTAGTAGAACGTGAGTAGAGAGTAGTAGAGAGTTGTAGTGAGTAGTAGAGAGTGAGTAGAGAGTAGTAGAGAGTGGTAGTGAGTAGTAGCGAGTGAGTAGTAGAGAGTAGTACAGAGTGAGTAGTAGAGAATAGTAGAGTGAGTAGTAGAGAGTGAGTAATAACGTGTAGGAGAAAGTAGTAGAGAGTGAGTAGTAGAGAGGGAGTAGAGAGTAGTAGAGCATGAGTAGTAGAGAGTGAGTAGTAAAGAGTGAGTAGAGAGTTGAGAGTAGTAGTGAGTAGTAGAGAGTAGTAGAGTGAGTAGAGAGTAGCAGATAGTGAGTAGTAGAGAGTGAGTAGTAGAGAGGGATTGGTAGAGAGTTGAGAGTAGTAGATAGTGAGTAGTAGAGAGTGATAGTAGAGAGTGAGTTGTAGAGAGTGAGTAATAGAGTGAGTAGAGAGTAGTAGAGTAGAGAGTAGAGTGTAGTAGAGAGTAGTAGAGAGTGAGCAGAAGAGAGTGAGTAGTAGAGAGTGAGTAGTAGAGAATGAGTAGTAGAGAGTAGTAGTGAGTAATAGAGAGTGAGTAGTAGAGAGTGAGTAGTAGGGAGTGAGTAGTAGAGAGTAGTAGAGAGTGAGTAGAGAGTAGTAGAGAGTGGAAGTGAGTAGTAGAGAGTAGTAGAGAGTGGTAGTGAGTAGTAAAGTGTGAGTAGAGAGTAGTAGAGAGTGGTAGTGAGTAGTAGAGAGTGAGTAGTAGAGAGTAGTAGAGAGTGAGTAGTAGATAGTGAGTAGTAGAGAGTAGTATAGAGTGAGTAGTACAGAGTGAGTAGAGAGTAGTAGAGCGTGGTAGTGAGTAGTAGAGAGTGAGTAGAGAGTGGTATTGAATAGTAGAGAGTGAGTAGTAATGAGTGAGTGGTAGAGTAGTTGAGAGTGATTAGTAGAGAGAAGAGAGTAGTAGAGAGTAGTAGAGAGTGAATAGTAGAGAGTGATAGAGAGTGAGTAGTAGAGAGTGAGTTGTAGAGAGTGAGTAGTAGAGAGTGAGTAGAGATTAGTAGAACGTAGTGGAGAGTAGAGAGTAGAGTGTAGTAGAGAGTGAGCAGTAGAGAGTGAGTAGTAGAGAGTGAATAGTAGAGAGTGAATAGAGAGTAGTAGAGAGTGGTGGTGAGTAGTAGAGTGTGAGTAGAGCGTAGCAGATAGTGGTAGTGAGTAGTAGAGAGTAGTAGAGAGTGAGTAGTAGAGAGTAGTAGAGTGAATAGTAGAGAGTGAGTAGCAGAGAGTAAGTAGTAGAGTGAGTAGTAGAGAGTGAGTAGAGAGTGAGAAGAGAGTAGTAGAGAGCGAGAAGTAGAGAGTAGTAGAGAGTGAATAGAGAGTGTAAGAGATGGGGGTAGAGAGTGAGTAGTAGAGATTGAGTAGAGAGTGAGTAGTAGAGAGTAGGAGAGAGTAGTAGAGAGTGAGTAGAAAGTAGAGAGTAGTAGAGAGTGAGTAGTAGAGAAGTAGAGAGTGATTAGTAGAGAGTAGAGAGTAGTAGAGAGTGATAGTGCAGAGTGAGTAGTAGAGAGTGAGTATTAGAGAGTAGTAGAAAGTGAGTAGTAGAGAGTGAGTAGTAGAGAGTGAGTAGTAGAGAGTAGTAGAGAGTGATTAGAGAGTAGAGAGTAGTAGAGAGTGAGTAGTAGAGAGTAGTAGAGAGTGAGTAGTAGAGAAGTAGAGAGTGATTAGTAGAGAGTGATTAGTAGAGAGTAGAGAGTAGTAGAGAGTGATAGTATAGAGTGAGTAGTAGAGAGTGAGTAGTAGAGAGTGAGTTGTAGAGAGTGAGTAGTAGAGAGTGAGTAGAGAGTAGAGAGTAGTCGTGAGTAGCAGAGAGTGAGTATTAGGGAGTAGTAGAGAGTGCATAGTAGAGAGTGAGTAGTAGAGAGTGAGCAGTAGAAAGTAGTGACTTGGTTACTATAAGTCTCGAGGCGAGAAGCGCAAGCGTGCTCCAACACCAGCCGAGACCTAAAAAAAGAGTTGGGCCAGGACCTTACACATTGTTTACTGCCTGACCCTGTGCCGCGAGGCTCATGCACTGTCAGACATGGGTCTGGGGAGGGGCGTCACTTAAAGCCACCCCCTCACTCTCCATAAATGCTGTCCCAAAACATTGCACTATTCAAGCAGAATTGTTACTTTATGTGTTAAAAGTCAGCCCTTTTTAAATGCACCAGGCAAGTGTAGCGATCGGTTTAAAATGTCATTTCGACTCATTCACGAGGTCAGCTCCTCAATACGTGAATAAAATGCAGTGATTTGCAATAGTAAAATTAATGAAATGTTGTTTTCACCTTTCCACGCTCTTACCGCTTCTTTAGTTGCCCAGTAGTGTCTCTTCTTCACACTACTCTCATGTCCCCCCCAAATCATTCTAACGTCTCACACTCTCCACAGGGGCCACCCTCTCGCAGTGCCTATCAGGGAAAGCCCCTCAAACTGCCCATCCAGTGCATGCTTCTTACAGTTCCCAGCAGTGGAATCAGCCTGGCTCAGGAGGATGCCCTCCCTGTGCCCCGGCAAGCCTTGGCCTCTCTGCTGACATTGCCAACAGAATTACCAATGTACTTCTGTTGGCAAGAAGTAGAACAGCAAGCTAGGGTTGGATAGAAGTTTTCATCCAAAGGGACCCCAGGCCAGCATGCAGACGGGCCACAGGCTTGGCATGTGCCACTTGAAGCCAGCTCAAGGTGCCCCTCAGCCATGTTAGACATGGTGGTCTTAAGGGGCAAGTATGATTTCACAAGTTGTGTGCTGAATCGAACGATATTTGGGTTTCTCTGCAAGACTAGGGAGGTCACGGATACCCATGAAGGGTGAAGTTTGGGGGTCAATGTTTCAGTCACAATGTCTTTTTGGGGACCTCCTTAGAAATACTTCTGTATAGGGTACAATAAAGTTTCAGGTGTGTGAAGCTACTACTGTCTTTCCTTTGAACGTAGCCTTATGAATACGGAGGGCTCGAAACCTTGCTTCTGAAAAGCTTTTACGGTCACCACAGTGCCCTGTCTCACAGTTTGGGCTATTTATAGCGGTTCCTGAGCCAAAAGCAAATTACACGATTACTAAATTTGCAGAAGACAAAAAATACTTGGCACTGTAATTAACACAGAAGAGAGAGTAGCTAACCACAGGGAGAAGCCGCACCAAAAATATGCTGAGAAATGGCAAACATGATACATTGGGCAGAGCCGTGTGTGGGAATGACGGTAAACTGGCAGGCGGAGCACACGCACAATGAAATGTACTGCAGAGCCACTGTGAGGTGAATCCTGGCCACAAGTGTTTCAGCTAAGGGGTCTTAAACTGGACAGCTTCCCCATGCCACCACTGTTCTAAACACAGACTCACTGGCCGGTTGCGGGAAATTCAGCCGCCATTGCAAACAAATGCAGAAGTAGTGGCATTTTTCAGGACATGCAGCACTCTCTGACCCACTCTATGACCGGGGGAACCCAGAATGCCACTAAGGAGCCTTGGGTAATTAATTGGAAAGAGAAGATGCGTGTGACGGTACGTGCAAAAGTTTACTGAACTCTTTTCTCTTTTGTCTTTATGGGGCCATGTGTTTTGAACACATGGCCCCATAAAGATAAGAAACCTTTTGCAACAAAAGGAAAGCAGGCGAGCCCGTCCAAGTGGGCCGTCTGAAAAAACAAAAAGTACTCGTCATAAAAAGCTCTTTTCCAATGGCTGGCCACCTTTTAGCATAAACGGTGACGCCAGCCAATGGAAAAGAGGGGCGGAGCTTAAAGCTCTTTACAAAAGTTACTCAAAATCATTAAATCTCGCCGAGCGAGCTGCGCGTGTGCGCAGCCACCCTAGCCAAGACCTAAAAAGCTACATGGTTTTGCCTATGCAGTGTGGCACTGGAAGAAAAAAAGGACAATGATACAGCTACCATTCTTTAGGCATGAGCACTTGTTATGATCTAGGCACCTGCATGCATCACCAAACAGGCATGCTGCTACGGAATAATGCAAGTAGCATTTTCATTTTTTGTTGACTGATTTAAAATGATGGGTACCACTTATCAGTAAATTAAAAAAATTTAAAGTGTAGGTGCACAAAAACGCTTTTTGTATACTCCGCACCAAATTAAATCTGCCAGGCTCACAAACAAATGAAAGTTTAAGTAAAAAAAAAATGCAAATGCCGACGACAGGTGGAAAAACATTGGAGGATGTTGCTGGCAAAAAAAATTAAAATACAGCAGGATAGGGGAAAAGGGGAAGGGGATGCAATTGAATCTGATATATATGCTAGTAATGCTGTATTTTTTCTTCAGCACTTGACACCATCACTAGCACTTTCCTAGTGCTGTTCTGTAATTTCTTTGTATTGCTCTATGAATATATGAGGCACTCTATAAAACTCAATAAAGAAAGTTTGACAAAAAATGCCTATGTAGCATTTTGAATACAATGATTTACACACTTATCTGAGTCATTGTCTCTGTGTATTGTGTGTAATTTTAAAACGTCTGACACCCTACATGAGGATGAGTAGTGATATAAAAGAAATTAGCGAGTAGAATAATTAGTAAGTGCTATTTAACATGTGAATTTTATTTACAGACCCATTTGACATTCTCACATGGCATGCATATCTCTTACACAAAGTCAAAAACCTGGCTCTTAATCATAATTTTTTAAAGAACTTCTGAAGTGATATCAAGCTGGGAGTCATCGTTTCCCTTCATTGCTTTCCCATCTGTGGGTTAGTCTCTAGAACGCTCCCAGCCATAGTGAGGCTCCAACAAAAGGAGTGCTGATGGCACTTAAAGTGAGGCGTTTGTGTTGGGCTCCAGCTGAAAGTAAAAATAAGACACCCCCCCCCCCCCAAGTCATCCTTGCAGGTTGCTATAAATCAAGCCATGTGCAGGTGCTGCTGAATACCCACCTGTGTCGGCAAATTACACCAGGACAAACTCAGCATATTTCAGCGGGGTAGGCCCAGTCAGGGTCATTAATGGCTGCTAGTTCCCCTTGATTTCCTGCACTGACACTTTGTTAAAGAAAGAATGTTCTATGGGGGAAATCATATAGGGGAATATTTGTAAACATTCAGAATTAAATAATAATATCAGATTGCACTATTGTGTGTGTTTTTGAAAAATTCACCTTAACAGATGTAATTTAAAGATATATATTTTGGGCCCGCGTCATTTATGGTTGACACACTTATACATAGCAAGTTGAATACTGCAGATGTAGTGTTGCGCTGATACTATAGAAATATACTTTTGTTTTGTGAATGTACAATTATTGGTCTAAAGTTCATTTTTGGAATGCTTGTATATCAATACGTTCAGAGGTTCTGCCATGATTCAGATGTACATTTGTTGGACTAAGGGCTTGATTTAGATCTTGGCGGAAGTGGTCCAGCTATCACTTTTTTGATGGTTTTACTGCCCAACTACTTGGCGGTCTGCCTGCTCTAGTTAGGAGTTAGCAGGTCCATGGATGAAAAATCGCCTGAATGCCACAGACTCTGCCAGGAATTGTCACCCACGTTGATGCCGTCATAGGAGGAAGCGGCTGACCCCGGGAGTCTAGCCAAGATTACATCCGGACCAATCACAATGTGCCTTTCCGTCAAGAAAACTGTGGCAGGGATGCCTCCTACTTTGAGGTGGTAGAATCAAAGGAAATGAGGTACAAAACTTACATTTTTCTATATTCCACTTCCATTTCCCTCTTCAGCCCATTTTCCTAGTCCTCCCTTTGCTGCTTCTACATGAGCACAACGCTAATTAACTCATCTTTGCCCCGGGATCTAAGGTAAGCTTCTTTTACACTTGTCTTACTATTATATAGTGAGTTAACAATTGTTTTAGTCCTGTGTATTTTTACATTTTTCTTCCATGCTTTTTTTATGTGTAATGCATTAGTGTACATTTTACAACTTATCAAGGTAAAATGAATACACCTGTATCGACACTTACTAGAAATCTTATGTTGTTGTGGTGATTGTGGGTGTTGTGCTTGTGGTGCCTATGGGTGTGCATTCAATAGAGTGTATGTGTGTGTGTGTGTGTGTGTGTGTGTTGTTTGTGGGCTATGCAATATGTAAGAAAAGGGACATAACACATTACTTACTTATATTTTAGAAGCAAACACAACATATATGTGTTTTGACACATACACCAGTAGTACTTACGAGTCTCCACTCCACAAAGGATTCACTCTATCAGCAAACCACTGGTAGGACACTGCCAGACAACTGGGACCTCTAAATAGTCTTGGCGTAAACCCGCTGACCTGACGGAGTACTGTTAGCCAGCAGAGGAGTCCGCCACCTAAATTTTATTTTTTAAATTTATTTATTTATAGAGTTTTATATAGCGCGGACTTGACCCTTGGGTATCAGAGCGCTTAACAGTTACATTTGGACCATTTGTGATACAATGCGAATATCTATATATACTTCCTGTACATGATTTTTCTTATCAGTTTCAATAAAATGAGTAGCATTACTATATACAAATTCCTGTACATTACATGATTTTCCTATCATTTTCATCAAAAACAGCATCATTACTATATATAAAATTCCCATGTATGTCATTCTTATTTGTTTTAGTAAACGTAATATTATTTCTTTACACCTGATTCTGATGTGCTTTCTGTGGAGTCTACAACATGAACGGTTCCTGATTGACATTTGTCTATTAGTCTTAACTAATTAAAGATTCGTATGGCCCTATGGCAAGAACTTGCTCATTAGGAAGCTCTTCGCTTCCTTATTGAATGTTGCTGTGTTTGGAATTTTTTTAATGCTTGGGGGGAGTGAGTTCCAGATTCTGGGGGCGGCTGCTCCGGAGAAAGATCTGTCGTATGTCTTCTTCTTCCGAAAGATGGGTGGTTTCAGCAGCATATCTCTGGCGCTCCTGGCTGGTCTGTTTCCCCTGAAAGCTCTATTTTCTGAGCAAGGTAGCTTGAAGTTCTGTGGTGGAGTGCTTTGTGTGTAGTGCATGCCATTTTAAATTGAATTCTGGCTTCGTATGGTAACCAGTTTAATGCTTTCAGGTGAGGGGAGATACGGTTGTATTTTCTGGAACCAGTAATAAGTCTTGCTGCCGCATTTCAGACATGCTTTTAGAGGGGCTGTTGAGATTTTTGGGAGACCTGCTAGAGTTGTACATCCATATGCAATCCTAGAGATAACTATGGACTGTACTGCTAGTTTGAGAGATGAGAGGTTTAATTTTTCTAATGTAGTTCAGGTGAAACCGGGCACTTTATGTCATTGATTTGATGTGTGTTTTCATGTCTAGGTTCTTATCAAGCGAGATACCCAATGATTTTGCAGATTTTACTAGTGCCGGGGTGCAGTTTAGTGCTGGGATCAGTTTGGTCCATTCTTTCACTTCTGTGAGTTTATTCGGTGGTGATATTAATAGGAATTCCGTTTTGTGTGCTTGTGGTTTCAGATGATTACTAGTTAGCCAGTGTAATGATATTTTTAAGGCCTCAATCATTTTCTTTATGTCTTCCAGTGACGATATCTTGATGTAAATCTGAGTGTCATCAGCGTACATGTGAAAAGATATGCATGCATCACAGAGAATTTCTGCGAGGGGTTCGGCATATAAATTGAATAGTGATGGCGATAGTGTTGATCCTTGAGGGACTCCAATTGAATTTGGGCATGACGGTGAGAACTTCTGGTTGACTAGGAATCTTTGAGTTCTGTTCTGGAGGAAGGATTCAAACCATTTCAGAACAATTCCAAATAGACCCATCTTGTCTCGAAGCCTGGCTAGCAATTTTTCATGGTTTACCTGTCAAAGGCAGACGACAGGTCCAGAAGTACTAGTAGGCAAGTTTGATTGTGGTCCGGGGCCTGCAGAGCTTCATCTAATATGTCAGGATTGCTGATTACGTACTATGGACAGGTCTAAATCCGGATTGACAGTCATCCAGCAGCTTGAAATTGGTGGTGTGGTCTCTCAGTTGATTTTGTGCACATTTCTCAATTAGTTTGGCAAGTATAGGAATATTCGTTACTGGGCGAAAGTTATTTGGCTCTGCCATGTCCGCTGTAGGTTTTTTGATGATGGTTAGGACTTGACCTGTTTTTAGGCAGTCTGGTAGTATTCATTGCGAAAGTGAGGCATTTATTATTTTTGTCCATACAGGAACGACAATGTGATTGATTCTTTTTAGGCATTTAGAGGGTAGGGAATCATTGTAGTGGTTGTTAGGTTTAATATCCGAAAGAGTTTTGTCAATGGTGTTCTGGTCATATAGCTTGAAAGTTGCCCATTGTGCACTGTTTTTCATTTTATCATGATTGTTTGTCAAGGATTCCTTGTTTTGTTTAGGTAATTGACTATGAAGGTTGTCATCTGCTAGTCTGAGCTCTTTTTCTAGCTTGCTGGCCTTGTCCGTGAAGAATGTAGAAAATTCTTCGCAGCTCAGTTAAGTTTTAGCAGTTTCTTGTGCGGATTTGTCCTGCTTATTTGACTGTTGCTTTAATAATTTGAATAGTTTTGTGGTCTGTTTTTTCCGCTGTCTAGTTCCGACCTAAAGAATTCTTTCTTGGAGTTAAGTACTTTTTTGTTATATTCGTTTCTGGTCTTTCTGAGTGTTTTAAACTGTCTAGATGATGGTTGCTGTCTCCATTTCCTTTCTGCTTGTCTCAGTTTACGCCTATCTTTATTAAAATGTTTCATTAAACCATGGATTTTTATCCTTCTCAGATACTCTTTTTAGTTTTAGAGGCATGGTGGTGTTAACTATGCTCGTCATTGATTTAGTGTAGTGCCCTGTGAGTTTGTTAGCGTTCAGTAAGTTGTTAGGCGGATTTAGTTCCTTCTCGCATCTTGCTACAAGTATCTCAATATTAGGATCTTTGATGTCTCTAGTCAAATTTTTTTTTTGTTTGACTGGCTGCGCTGTTTTGCTCTATTTTATTGAGGCTATCACGAAGGTGATGGCATGGTGATCAGACCAATCACAAGGGACAATTAATTGGATTGTGACATCTTTACTCCTTGATATTATCCATTCTAAGGTAGCCCCTTTCAAGTGGGTTGGATGTGTGAAGGTTTGAGTGTGGTTTAGATCTGTTAGAAAGTCTTTAAGTGCGTTGATCTGTTTATCATTCGTGTCGCCCCAGTGCAAATTGAAGTCGCCTAGGAATATGTTATTCGTGTGGTTGTTAGGATTAGCTGTGATGATCTCCATTAACTGTTCTATGAAAGTAACATTATTGCCAGGTGGGTGGTAAAGCGCATGTAGGTTGCATCTTTGGTTGCCTGCTGTTCTTACATTGAGGCCTAGGTATTCACAAGATTCAAGAGGGTCTGACTGTATTTGGTTGATCTCTATATCCGTTCGATGTATGCATGCAATACCGCCTCCTGTCTTTTTTTGTCTGTCTAATCTCACAATATTATAATGAGGGGGCACCAGAAGATCCATGAACGGGGACGAAGTTCCGTAAGCCATGTTTCTGTTAGGATTGTTGCGTCTATTTCCTGATTAACGATGAGGGCTGCGATGTCCGAGGCATGTTTTGCTGCAGATCGACAGTTAAGCAGTAGGCATAATAGTGGTTTCCCTGAACTACTAGAGTTTATTTCACTCGAATTGGCGGTTAGCTGGACTTGTTGTAGGTTGTTATGGTTAGGTTTCCTATTCTTGGGCCAGGGTTTTCTATTGGCATCGATCAGGACTGACTCAAATGCCTCCCCTTTGCTGCTAGTTTCCGGCTCATATGATCGTAATATGATTAAGGTTTCATCGTCTAATAGGTATTTAAGATTTCTGTCTGGTCTGTTAAGTCGCCACTTACACGCTGGGAAACTGTCTGTCGATGTGGGTGCCGGTTCAGCTAGCCCACATCTAAATATGGCAGGCAAGATACCGTCAGCTTAGCGGAGTACTTGGATACTCCGCCATAGAGGGACGACAGGAGTCTCTCCAAGATCTAAATCAGGCACTAAGTTTTCAATTGTCTAATTGTTCAGTGCAGTGATTATACATTTGCTTAGGTTCAGTTTCAATTATACCATACATTCAAATAAGTAAAATTTGTCCCGGCTTCTTCATGGGTGGCCAATTTATTTTTACTAGGTAGTAACAGAACATGCAGGTATAATGACACTGGGGATGGATGCTCAATTGGGGCATGATTAAGAGTCGGGTGGAGTGGCATCGCTCTACCAGACACTGTTCTGCCTAATTGCCAGTGGCATTGTGTTCTCACACTGAGATTTCACAAGAGGGTGAGTATCGGATTTAATTTAAATGGCTAGAAAATCCAGCCAGTAAAATCACTTTGAACTAGACAGCTAGCAGTGTACTGTAAAGCAAAGTAGGTGTGTGTGGTCGCGTCACTCCTGAACCTCCTCCCTTCCTTAGGATTAAGTCCACTCCCTGACCCTAAATATGGTCCCAAACTTCAGAGTTCTCTTCAGGATTTTCTTTATTGTTAAACCTGAATTTTAAAGTCTTTTGGAGGTCCAACACAAAAACAAAACTTATAACACTTCTGGACGTGTAGCATCTCTTTTCCTGGTGGGCATCACAAGGGCTTTCTCCTGTCTGGCTTCTTTCCGTTTGAAACTTGCAGGTACCCAAAAATAAGAAAATAAGAAGGAAGGGTCAGGTTCTTGCCCTTCAAACAATAATCATGAAAACAGGGGGGGTAGTGCCTTTACCAGGTCCCTAACGTGATGTGCCTAAGTGAAGGAAGCATTTTTTTGTGATAATCAGTGGCCCTTAACCCGCTCCCACAATCCCTGAAATATCCCTGGGCATGCAGACTGTACTTGCCTGCTACCACGACCCCCTTGGGCCGTGGCGGTGGGAGACTCCGACTCCTCTCAGTTGGGGAGCTCCGAAGACCTGTGCGCGTTGCTCCTAGAGCGGTAACCGGGTCCGGGTGCTGGTTCGCCGTCCTGCCTGCTTCCAAAGCTGTCTGTCGGGTCTTCGTTCGTGGTTCCTGCCTCGCGTGGTGTCCCCGAAGGTTCCTCCATCTCTCTGCAGTCCGCGTCCTCCTCCGTTGACGAACCCCGTCTTCCTCGCCGCCGGCTATTTCAGCTGTCTCTCATTGGGTTCTGCGGCCCTCCACTAGACCGCTAACCGTACTTCCGGTGGCGTCTTCTATGGCAGCCATCTTGGGTTGGTCGGGCGTTCCCGGTGTGGGTACGAAACCCTCACAGTGTGGTAAGTGGAAGGGTGGAAGCAGGTGGACAGCGTCCCTTCACTATTCCTCTAGGAAGGACAAGAGGTGTTTGTTGTGTCACTATGCCCCATCGCCTCGTGTGATCGCATTTTCAGAAGGTGTAAGGCATCACATTGGCTTGTAATGTGAACTCAAGGTATTTTCAGTACCACATCTCACTGCATTTTACACCGTCAGTGTCAAGGGCTGAACTTGACCTCTTTCTTAAAAGTACGTGGAAAGGGTGACCACTTACAGAAGCCACACTGTCTGTCTCAGATGTAACACAGATTAAAGAGAAAATGCTCTCTGGAAAGTAGTGTCTGAGGGCAAAGGTAGAGAAAAGCCAAAGGCACAAACTCAAAGTGCCTGGTCCCAATTGTAGGTCAGTTCTTGCAAGGCAGAAGTTTCTGATCTGCGTAAGGACTGAAGCAGATCTGCCGAAAGACCAGAACTGGTGCAGAGCTATACCAGTGCCCAAGTAAGTCCAGGCCTGGAGCAGAGTTGGGTTGAGATCAGGACTGGAGCCAACATGGAACTGGAGGCCTGGGGCAGACCTGGAATAAGACCAAGACTGGAGCAGAGCAGGAGCAAGACAAGGACTGAAGTAGAGCTGGAGCTGGCAGGCATGAAGCAGAGCTGGAGTAAGCCTGGTACCGCAGCAGATCTGAATTAACAACAGGACTGGAGGGCAGAGGGAGCAAGTCGACCTGGTGCAGAGTAAGAGATGGAGTAGAGTAGGAGCTCCAACAGTAGGAACAAGTCAAAGAAATTGCAACAAACTGATGCTTTGATCAGAGGCTCTTTATATACTGTGAGGACAGGATGGATATGACAGAAAGGGACTAGTGTCTAAACAGGAACCACCGTTCAGGAATGGGCAGGTCTCAGAAAGGAAAAGACTGGAAAGGTGTTGAGGTTTGGTGATTATCTTGGATTGGTGTCTGTGTTTAGTGTTTAACTTGGAATGGAGTCTCACTAAAGGAGAAATGGGTGGTAGCTTCCACTTATAGCTGTTTTCTCTGCTGGTCAAGAACCATAACAGATGGATACTATTGTATATTATTATGACATTTGACAAGTTCACACACATTCATTGAAGAGCTTTGAGGTCCATCGATGCAAGTGTAATTGTGAGTATTGAGAATGCTGTGGCCCATTCCTTCCTATTTGACTCTGGTCAATAGACATTTTTAGTAGCCTGAGATGTACAGGGGTTAACAACAATTTAAATCTTAAGGTCCAGTGTGACCATTAGCACTACACAGTAAAAGTCAGAGTCAGTAACTTGAAGTTAGAATGTTCATTACAAACTCAAATCCAGACTAATATAAATCAATCGCAAGAACATACTATAAAAATACAAAATCATGAAAGGAAGACCAAAGCAGCGTACAATATTGGTCCTCAACAGCATGAAGCATATAAGAATTCACAACATCTACCAAACCCTATCCTAAACTAAGGATAAGGGAACCCCTATTAAATCAAGGTAGCACAAAAGGTATCAGCATTAGAACCTCTGTAGAAGTTCTATAGGTAAGGATTCATGTATAGCATGTAGTCACACAATCAGAGATGACATGAGAGGTATGTGTCTCTCTAGGTCTAAAGGGAACCCAACCAAACCCAAGGTGAGCTCACAAATTAAAATGCATAAGAACATTGTTTATGTCTTATTTGCATAGTAGCTGCTCTGCATGAGTTGGCTTTTTTCCTTTTTTTACAGCCGGCCAAAAAGGTACTTTCAAAGTTCTGATATTAGGTTAAGAGGCAACAGTGGTGCCGTCTAGAATTTATGGTGAGTAAATTAATGTGCACTTTGAGATTTTTTTTTTTTTTGGGTGGCTGATGATGTTCAGCCACTTTGCATCCATTCAGTGTTTTAATATCACAGGGGTGATCTTTCTGTGTGCCAGAGTTGGCATATGGATTTCCTGACATACATGTTTAGGGATTGTTCAATGGAATATCAAGATACAGAAATGTTGTAGACATAATATCGAGGGACAAAATATCAAAAGTAAGAGCATGCATAGGAAGTATGGATTTACTATTCTTAACTCCACATCTGCGCATCTGTAAAGTATATATATAGTCAAGGTACATATATGTGGAATTACAACCATAGTACTTTGCGTCTTACAACCATAGTACTATTAGCCAAACTGTTCCTATGAATTGATCTTTATTTTTTGATAATCAACTTTATTGGGTGTTTAATAACACCTGCGGTCATTGGCAGCAGATCACTTATCATTGGAAAAAGGGAAAACATGACATTGTGCTCAGTCGACAAGGCAAAGGCGACCAAGCTGGGCTGCATATGGCAGTTCAAATAACCATTACAGATATACAAAATTAGACAGGTCATCACAGTGGTAGCAGATTAAACCATTTACCCCACACTTTACCAAATAAATCGGGGCAGCCCCAGGCTTCAAAGAGAGATTCCTGCTCTGTCCCACACCAGTCCACTCCTCTCCTCCATTTCTACTCAGTTGGCGCCTTAGCCGGCTGGGACCAAAACGCAGCTATATCCCTTTTTGCCACCGCTATGGCCGTCCCCGGGAAGCGCTTGTCTGCCTTAGTGCCATCCAGGCCGTCGAACACCCCCAGCAGCAAGCGTCTCGGATCATGGGGAACCACCCATCCCAGGGCCCGCGTGAGTTCGAGTTCAACCCCTCTCCAGAACGGCGCTAAAGCCGGGCATTGCCATACCATGTGATAGAAATCAGGCGCAACTTGGAGGATGTGGTCAAGGTTTTGGGTGCTATTAGGGCATCCCGCCAGTCCGCCTCATCTAGGGGGCCCATCCATCCCTCCAATCGGGCCCTGAGCCGGTCCAGGGATGCAGGGCCATTGTTCACCAGTGACCGGTATATGCGGGACACTACCCCCCCTCCCCAAGTTCCCCATCATCACCTGGGCCTCCAGGGGGCTGAATTCCAGGAGAGAGGTAGGGGACGGAATGTGAGCATTTAGGGCGTGTCTGAGTTGTAGATATTTATAGAATTGGGAATGAAGAAGGGTGTGTTGTTGTTGCAGATCAGCGAAGGATCGAATGTGATCTCCCACCCACACATACCAAGCAGCGAGATCCCAATGAGGTCCCAGCGGCGGAACCCTTGCAGGGACGAGACCTCTCCTAACCAGACCCCATTCCAGAATGGTGTTTGCCGAGTGAGCTTCCGGTCCCACCGCAAGTGGCGAAGGGCTGTGCGCCAGGCCATGAGCACCGCCCTAGTGACAGGGGGTAGAGCCTGCTGCACCGGGCAGCCTTATAAAAATGCCTGAATCTGCGTGAAGTCCGTTGTGTTCTACCGGGTATGCTGGGTCGGACCAGCCGCCTGCAAACCAATCGTGGATCACGATAAGTCTCGTGGCCAGGTAGTAGAGGTGAAGATTAGTCACCCCCATGCCTCCGTCGAAGGGGGGATACGACAGTGCGCCAGGGATAAACGAGGCCTCCCTCCTCCCCATAGAAACCGGGTAAGAATGCCATCTAGTTCCCGGAACCAACTACCTGGGAGGTGCATGGTGATGTTTTGCAAAATGTAAAGAAAACGGGGGAGGATCATCATTTTAAAAAGCGCACTTCTGCCCAGGGGGTTAAGGAGGAGGGTCTACCATTTCTTGAGGTCTGTCTTCATCTTAGCGACCAAAGGCGTGACATTCAAAGCCCATTCGAGCTCTGGCAGAAGGGTAACCCAGACGCCTAGATATATGAACGATTGCCTCCAGAGGGGGGTATCCGTCTGCCAGTCAAAGCACGCCCGGGAGGGATGTAAAGGAACCAGGGTTGATTTTGCCGGATTGAGTCGGAGTCCAGAGACCCGATCAAAGCGCAGAGGACCTCCAGGCATCTGGGGCCAGAACAGTCCGGCTCTGCCAGATAGAGCAGGACGTCGTCCGCGTAGAGGACTATCTTGTCAACCTGACTCAGGTCCCAGGCCCAACCCCGGATGAGCGGGTCCTGCCAGATGAGCGCCGCAGGAGGCTCCATCGCCAGCGCGAATAAGAGTGGCGAGAGTGGGCACCCTTCGCGCGTACCCCTCCGGATTGGGAATGTCTCGGAAAGCTCGCCGTTAATGAGAACACGGGTTCTGGGGTTAGTATAAAGGACTTTGATCAGGTGGCGGAAGGGGAGACCAAATCCCATCCTCTCCAGCACTTCCGCAAGGTAGCTCCAGTCCACCGTATCAAAGGCCTTTTCAAAGTCGATGAAAAGCAACGCCAGATACGGGGTTAGGTGACTACGGTGGTCCATAGCCAGGTGGAGGAGACGAATGCAGTGACGAGTGCCTCTGGCAGGCATGAACCCACATTGGTCTGTATGGGCCAAGTCCTGCAGAAGGGTTCGGAGTCTATCACGGCAGCAAAGATCTTAATCTCCGTGTTAATCAGCGAGATCGGGCGGTAGTCCACACAGTCCAGGAAGGGCGGCTGCGTCTTTGGGATGACCACTATAGTGGCTGCGTCAGATTCAGGTGGGAAGGATCCAGCCTCTGCCACATGATTGAAGAGCTCCACTAAATGGGGAACCAGGACATCTCGGAAGGCCGCGTAATACTCTTGGGGGTATCCATCAGGTCCAGGCGTTTTACCGGGATGTAATAGTGAAAACGCCCCGTGAATTTCCTCTGGGGTGAAGGGGTGGTCCAGGGCCTCCGCAGTCTCCCGTGGGAGACACGGCAGCTGTGTATCGGTCTCTTCCAGCAAGTGTGCCAGAGGAGCACCAGGAGGGCGAGCGCCATATAAGGACACATAGTAATCAGCAAAAGTTTGCGCTATGGCTAAGGACGTCACCTGGTGGACCCCGGTGTCCGAGCGGATTTCGGGAATAATGCGGTTGACTTTGGAATACGACACTAGGTTGTGGAGGAGCTTGCCATTTTTATCACCCCACCCATAAATACGTGCCACCGAAGAACGGCAGAGCATTTTTGCGGATTCCAGCGAGACCTGACGAATCTCCTTGCGGACCACTGCCAATTGTCGAGAGGAGTCTCCGCGACCGTTGGCTAGCTGGGTTCTTCCCAGCTGTGCTGCCTGAGATTCCAGCTGCACAAGTTGGGCTGTCTGTTCCAGCCATTTCGTGTGGACCAGTCCTCTGGCTACTCCCCGAACGACAGCCTTGCCGGCCTCCCACAGCGTCCCGAGTGAGGGAACCGAGCCCGTATTAGTGGAAAAAAATTGACGCAGTTCCTGCCCGAGTGATTCCACCAGTGCTGAGTCCTGCAGAAACCAGGCATTTAACCGCCAAGTCGCCCGCTGACCCACAGAGGAGATTCCAAGATGAGAGTGGTCCAAGATCCCCCTGGGCAATATCATGGCCCCAGATACCAGTTGGCAGTCTGTGGCCGGCATCAGGAGAAGATCTACGAGAGTGAGTATGGTGCACCGCCGATGTGTGGGTGTATTGTTCTTTTTGGGGGTTCCATACCCTCCACATGTCACAAAGGCCCAGGGATGAAGACAACCCGAGAGGGTCCTCGTGGATGCGAGACGGTTCTCCGATGGGTTCCCCGTAGCGTCACGTGAGGGCTGCAGGACGGCATTGAAATCCACTGCAACTACTGTGAGGCCCTGTGGAAAGGAGGAGAATACCAGCGTGAGATGTCGAAGGGTGGATGGCATGAGTGCAGGGGGAATGTAAGTGCATAGAAGGCTCATAGGGCGCCCCTCAATCGTTCCTGTGATGGCCACATACCGGCCCTGTGCATCAGTCTCGGTTTTAGCCAGGGTAAAGGGAAGTCCCTTCCTGAGTAAAATGGCCACCCTCCGGGAACCCCGTACAAAACCAGAATGCCAGACCCTGTCAAACCCATATCGGACTAGAAAGTTGCATTGTGTGCCCAGGAGGTGCGTCTCTTGGAGGATCAGGATGTCCGGCGCTTGGCGGTGAGCAGCATGGAGGACGGCCGTGCTTTTGATTCGATCAAGGAGGCCGTTGACATTCCAGGAGAGGATGTGGATAGGCCTATTGAGAGTGTAGGCCATCTAGAGGAGCGATATGTGGAGGGGCGGATGCAGGCATGGGGCCGTGTCCAGCCCGAGGGAAGCACCCACCCTGGCCCGGGACCTAAGGATGGGGGTAAAGGAAGTGGTGATCTGCTTGTCAACTGCAAAACATCTAGGGAATCACGGCTGCCAGTGAGAACAAGAAACAGCGGCCCGTAGGCGGCTAAAAATAACAAACCCACTCCCTCGCCCTCCAACTCCCCCCACCCTACACTTCTGAAGTGGAAGCATCTGTCGCCCCAAAAATCCCAACCACTAACTACCCCACAAAGAGGTGTTCCGCTAATCTAAAATGGTTAGCAAAAAACAATAAAGAACATGGCTGAGCTGGACCCCCCTCCATGTATACCGATGAATGCCAACAGCTGAAAACTTGAAGTGGTAAACGTAAGATTAATAGAATGAGTCAGACCTGGGACTGCAATGGAAGGACAAGCCCCGACCGGGCCACACAGTGGCGCCAAGTAGGCCCCCGCTCATGGGATCAGGGGCAGTCCTATTGCAGAAAGTCTTGAAGGGTGAATTGTGAGTTACACAGTTTGTAGCGCTAGTCACACCCCCTCCTCCTCACCAGAGCCACGGATCACAGGGCTCCCAGACAGGTCCGAGTCCGACATGGCCCTCCGCAGAGTGTCATCTGACCTGGGGACGCTACCCATATCGATCAGAGAAGGGGCCAAGGTGGGGGGGGTGGCTCTCTGGTTCAAAGCTTGAGTCGGAGAGCGCTGGAACTGCGCTTCCGGTGAATGGGAACTCCTTCCTCGGCGGTTGCCCCTTCTTCGAGATCCAGTTTGGCGCCCCTGGGCCTTGGGCGCATTTGGTTTGGCTGCGTCGGTGTTCTTCAGGCAGGGGAGAGGGCCGCACCAGGCAGGATTGTCCGTTCCTCAATGAGCCAGGTCCATGCCGCCTGGGGGGTGTCAAAGAAGAATGTATTTTCCTGGAAGAGCACCTTAAGTCAAGCTGGGAATAGGAGACCATAGCGGAAACCCATTGCCCTGAGTTTTTGTTTAACTTCATCATAGGACCGGCGTTGAGTCTGCACCTCTCTGGAGTAATCCGGAAAGCCCATAATTCTGGAATTCTGGAAGAGTAACGATCCCAGTTCCCTGGCTGCCCCCAGAATAGCGTCTCTGTCCCGGAAGATGAAGACTCGGAGGATGATGGGACGAGCGGGAGCTCCGGGCAGGGGTTTGGGAGCGAGAGAACGGTGAGCCTGCTCCACCGCGAACCAGGGGGAGAGTTTCTTCTTGGGCATCCAGGTGCGGACCCCGGCATCTATGGAGGTATCGGTGCGGCCTTTCTCCACTCCTTCCGGAAAGCCCAGGAGGCGCAGGTTGTTTCTTCGTGCCCTATTTTCCGACACAGTGTCCGATGCACCCCCACACCGGACCACAGCGCACCACTAGGCCGCACAGAAAGTGGGAAGAAGCGAGACCTCACAGCAGTGAACCCGGGGCGGGTCGGAGAGCCCCCAGATCCTCGGAGGATGGGGCACCCTGCATCTCTGGTGCCCTTGCAGTCAGTGGAGGCTCCACACCGCGCTGAGGTCCAAGCAGCCTGCCCCCAGGGATTGCAGGGTGGTCCCCAGGCCAACTGCCCTGCTCACCCAATGGATCGAGCAGCACCACGTGTCTCCGCACTGCGTCCCCAAGTTGGCGGAGGGCGCGAAAGGCAGCAGCAGACAACAGGGAAATAAGGTGTTCAGGGGGAGTCCCGCACAGGTTTGATTGAGGCACGCAGGATTCCACAGCAGTCCACAGTGGCCTCCGGCCCCGAGGGGCAGTCCACCGGTCAAGGTGCTACAGCAGATCCCGGTCCCCCTGTCCGCACGGGGGGTGCACCTGCGCGGCCCCAGCAGTCCAGAAGCAGGTCCCGGGGAAGGCGACCCAGAGCTGGGCCCCTAGTCCCCTCATAGCCCCAGAGAAACAGTCCAGGCATCGCCCAGTCAGAAGCCCGCTCCCCGCTACCACGCCGGGCTGGCACCGGGCACTCACGCACCCATGCAGGCCAGCCGCGCCGCCCAGGCTCCTCCGCCACTCACCACAATCTCGCCTGTGGGCAGAGCCGGCACACCGGCGCGGCCTGGTCAGCAGTCCCCCGCCGATTCTCCTCCAGCCGAGGTGCAGTTCGTGGGTGCCGCCGTGAACCATGTCGTTTTAAGGGCTGGCTCAGCAACCTCCCGCGGCCACGGGGGGTCAAGGGTGCCTCACAGCACTCCAGGGCGCCTCCACCATGCCTTGGGACCGCTCCCCGCTCTCCTCTGATCCATCAGGCACAGGACGGAGCCCGCACCCCAACCCTGGGCTCCGCAGCGGGACAACCAGTCGTCGGTCCACTCCTTCGCCACCAGGTGAGTCGCAGGCATACAATGCGGGGAAAGAGAGCCCGGACTGTCCCGGCCGAGGTTTCAGGCTCAAGGACGGGACAGTGAGGGGGCCGCAATCTTTAGCGCTCAGGGCCTCACGGAGGAGGGGACCAGCGAGGGCAGCAGGATCACTGGGCAGCCCTCAAAGAGAGTCAGGGCGATGCAGGCAGGGTGAGGAAGCCGCAGCCGGTGACATGGAGCTCCGATGGCAGCTGAAAGCGGGCGGATGCGAGGCAGATGAAGGAGGGGGTCCGGAGCACTCTTAGAGTGCGACCGCCATCTTGATGCCTCAAGCCACGCCCCCCCTATGAATTGATCTTAATCTTGTTCTTTCTTATGTGTTCTTCTTTTTAACTGTTTTATTAGTAGATTTAGGTTTGGTTTAATGATGGACTTTATGAACGGGACAATTCTTTCTAGACAGGGGAGGCTGGGCTATCTAACATGGCGGACCACGTTTTGGCATTGTACTAGGCTATCATGGATGTTTATGTTGATAGTGGTAATTGCTTTCCCTGTGGTCCTCTATAAGTTCCATCCTACTGACTATCTTTCATCACAATGTTTTTATTTATCTTTTTTTCTATCTTCAATGCTCTATTTATTATAATGTATTTATTGCAATTGCACTTTTATGGTCTTTCAAGCGAAAAAGTATGCATACTATGTGGAATTAGCTCTAAAAAATCTCTACTTACTTACCTATTGATATTTTGTCATTCAATATTCTGTCCACGATATTTTGTGACATCGCTGCTTCAGTATTCCAGGGGCATGTCGTTTTAGGCAAAAATGAGTGTTATTGGAGTGTGTTTAGAAACTCAATGATAGGATGGCTAAAGTGGAAATGGAGTAGAGTATTGAAAAGAGAGCTGAACCGTGTGTAAATCTGCTCTTCATCCAGAATTAGCTAAACATATCTTCCTCTAGATCAAGGAGAACTATTGTTGAGCTATTCAGTTATAAACTGAATGTATTTTTAAAGTGCAGATAGTAATTAACGACGATTGCTAATTCAGATGATAATTCCAACAAAAACATTCCTTTGTCGCCCTCTTCTATGATGGAGAACAGACCTACCAACTAGAGAACTTACTAGAAATATGTTTTTTTTAAAATTTCTATTACATTAGTAAATGTAGCATTACTTAAGCTTGGTTCATAAAAACATGGCAAATGAAATGCTGCTGGGATCTCATCGTTTGTGTAATGTCGGAGCCTCCTCCACTGCAGAATCGTTCTTTTTCCCTGTCGCACACTGTTTGAAATGGAAGCTGTGTGTGTTTTATTAGGAGCACATCGAGGCTCCAGATAAATGTAAATGTATTTGAGCTTATATAGCGCACAGCTACCTGCAGTGGGTTTCCCGGCGCTTGCTTAGGGAACCCGTCCTGGTATTCCCCTGTGAGATAACCCTGGCAGGGTATCCACAAGGTGAAAGCCAGGCATCCCACCGCAAGGGGCCGTTGTGGAGATTAAACAAGCTATTGCCCAGAGTGTGAACCTGTGAGTCGAGAAGGCACCGGAGCGAGAATTAGCGAGTCCGTGGAATTTTTGAGCCCAAGACCCGCTGAGGCGGGAAATTGAACCCTGGTCCAGGGCCGATCTCAGATTCCAGGTCTGCCGCCTCTAACCCCTGAGCCACACTTCTCCACTGGATGTATTTCGCTTCATGTGCTTAAAAGATGTGGCAAAATATAATCAATTGTTAGGACAGGTGTATTTCTATACAAGTAAAAACATAATTTACTTTACATGTTTTTTACTGATATATTTACTTTCTCTGTAGTTAGTATATCTTGTAAATCTGAAACTTTTTCTAGATCTATTGTGTACTTTCCAAGAACATACAGGATATTGGAGCCCACCCATTGTTTACCACTTGTTGGCTTTACTGTCACTCTCATTTGCCTGCTTCTTATTCATGTCTCAGTTCAGCTGTATTGTTTTTTGTTCCTCCCATAAAGCATAGCTGCTTTACCAATCTCTTTTGAATGCCTGTCTTCTGTGCTTTCACTGCTTACTTTTCAAGCACTACTTCTTTCTGCTGTCTTAAGCACTCCATGAGAAAACATGTATTTTACAGCTGTCTTCCCTTGGACTTTTCTCCACCTGCACTCGGTGTTGCTCTGTTGCCTGTGCACTTATTCCCACCCAGATTCCCTGTTGCCATTATACTTGTGTACTTCCCCCCTTTGCTTTCTCATCAATGTGCTTCTACCCTACCCAGCTCACATTGATCTCTTGCCTGTTGCTTCTCATTCCCACCCTGTCCTCCATGTTACATCATCCACTCACACCCTCCTTCCCTCTTGCCAGTTGATTTACCTCCCAACTGCAGCACTCCACCTCACTTCCATTTCACTCCAATGTTGCTTTCCCCCTCTCATGCCCTACTTGTTGATTTATCCTACCACGAACATCCATGTTGCTCCCTCTCTAACTGCACCCTCTGTGTTGCACCCACCTGTTCTTAAAAAAACTTTCATGCTCCTTTTTTAAAATTTACCAATCCAACTTGGTAATCAAAAACAAAAATCGCTTGCAGCATCTTGTATTTGCACGTATGAGTGGTGCTCACGTCTACAAAATATCATGACTGCCTTTGTTATTTGCTTTGGGTGTTTTTACCTATGTTGAGCAGTATCTGGGATGCTGTACAGTATAACTAAAAACTATTACCAAAGCCAATAGATCCCAAAGGTGATCCCTATTGACTTTATCAATGCTTGTTACCTTTTGGGCCCTAGTTTGATCAGGCAGCTACAGCAGTGGAGTGCATCGTTGTGGTGTGGTGCTACGGTTGCAGTGTCCCTGAACAAATCAGTGAAGTAGTCATGGTGGATTCACTAGAACAAACTTTCATGTTTGTTATTCCCTACTTAATTTGACATCATCTTTACTCCCTCTCTCTCTGTTGGGAGAATCTCTACTCTCGAAGTTTTTGGAATGTTGATACAATTTCCCCATGTCTCCAGTCCTGAACGGATGTATGATGGAACCCTGCATGCATTTACCACGCATGCCTTTTCAGCACAGTCTCTACCCTGACTGCAATGTTTCCACTCATTCCTTTACCATGGAAGTCGCTACAGCGACTTGCCTTAGTGGGACGCTGGACTTTAGCATATATAACTTACTATTCCAACTCCAGTCTACGCAACAGTAAGGAAGGTGTTGGACATAAAATCCAACACCAGTCCAGCAACGCGCCCCCTAAAGCAAGTCGTAACTACTTGCGTGGTAAAGGAACGCTTGGCAACATTGCAGTCAGGGTGCTGCTATCCCCAAGAAATCCCTAAAAGGGGAATTCCTTTCTTTGTTGACAAATAAAAGGGAAGATGAAGAACTCAAGATAACGAGTGTGGCAGCGCATTATCATTAAGCAACAGCTGTTGATATGGGGCCTTACTTAGATCCCCCTCCGCACCTCCAACATTGTTTTTATTTGATTATATTTAGATTTGGCATTGCTCATCTCTTAGTCTCCTATCCCAGATGCACCTATAGTGACTCAGGTTTGGCCATATGTCCTTGTGATTCGCAAACTAATCAATCAACGTTACATTTCCTGTTATATTTTCCTTTATATGATCTGCCTAGGAAGATTTTTCTTTTACCTTTGCTTAGATCTCCTAACAGAAGGAAAGGTAGATCAGCTTTCTTCAGCTATTGCAGTCTGAATATATCTGATGGTGCACAAGTTCCTACTGGCTGCTATCAGATTGAGGAACATGGTCAGCAGAATGGTGGCCCTCATCCTTGGGAGCCGTACCAGTACCTGTAGCTAGGGTCAGAAACCTGGGAATAGTTTTCGACGAGAAGCTCAACTTCGTGGCACATGCCAACGAAATGGCATGTGGCAAATGCCCATCACAAACTTAGGCTTATTCGCAAAATCATCCCACTTCTCTCTGAAAGCGCTGGCAAAACTGTGGTGAGCACCCTCGTGCTCTCCGCTTTAGACTACTGCAACGGCCTATTTGCCAACGCACAAAACCGGGTACTCTCCAAGCTACAATTGATTCAAAATGCGGCAGCAAGAGTACTATCCAGGACCCCTGAATTTAAATCTATCAGTCATACCATCAGAAACTACCACTGGTTAACAATCAGAAACCGAATTAAATTTAAATCCCTCTGTCTGACATTTAAGGCCATCCACAACCAAGGCCCAATGTTCCTGCGAGAACAGCTCACTGCCTACTGTCCATCTAGACAACTGAGATCTATGTCACAGCATCTATTGGCAGTACCCCGCACCAGGACAGCCACCTGGGGAGATAAGCGATTCACAGTGACAGCAGCTAGACTCTGGAACTCGCTTCCGTTAACAATTAGATCGTGTCATTCCCTTCTCCAGTTCAGGAAACTGCTGATGACGTGGTTGTTTAACCAGTAACTAGTCCTTCTTGCCACTGTGCTGCCACCTCCAGAGATCCTAACAGTAATCTTAGCGCCAAGACGCCCACGGGCATACGTATGCGCTTTATAAGTTTCAATAATAAATAAAATTAAATGGTGGGGAAATTATTCTATATTTTAGTTGACGTATTTTATTAGTTTATGTATTATTGTGTAACTCATCCGAGACAAGTGTGTTAACATACCATTTTGCTGGATGGATCTTCTCTCAACTTTGGAAAATTATGTGGGAAAGCATACAGGTCTGCCATTGTCCAAGGGACATTCACCAAATTCCCTCCATGGACCTCCCACAGAGGATACTCACCCAAAATACTTGTTTCTGCTTCTGAATCACTTGCTATATTTATTTTCCCTTTTCCCTTACTGCCTTTTATTTTATTTTATTTTATTCACTGTCCATTTTTTCCATGTATCTCTTTATTTCTTTAAATCTTCCCAATCTCAAGTGTTCTCAATCAAATATTTCACATGGACCCTTAAAGTAATGAGACCCATCAATTTAATGTAATCATGTGTTAAACCCTTTGTGTAATTTCATTTTATAGTCTTCATTTTACTAATGTCAACATCTAATTCATCAGCCAATTCTTCTAGTCTATCATGCAAATCATTAGCACATCTGGCTGTTTCTTTAATCAAATATCTACTTTTTTCAATATTGTAGTTTAATAATCCATCTGAATCAACATCTTTTCAAATCATATCTGTATAATCCCATTACAAATTTCTATAACTAGGGAAAGTCAAAGCAAAACAGCTATTATTCGCATTTAAAATTTAGCAAAAAAAACTACGCGACATTTCAACAACAGACTTATTGACAGTTGTGGCGGCAACATTTTTGCCATCAATTACGTATGGTTCTGAACTTCTGAACACAAAGGATGCAACAATTTTAAAAACTGCTCAAACTAGACTCTTTAAGAATCTATTTTTAATTCCGCGCCATATTCCCCAAACCTTGATCAGACTGGAATTCGGGTTAAAAAATCAGATTCCAATAAGACAAGGGGCACTTGTCAAATATTATTGGAGAATGAGGGCAGCAGAAGAAGATTCTTTAACACATAATTGCTGGCTGGAGGTTGAAAAGCAATCCAGATCGACTAACGGAGTTTGCTTCTCCTTAAAACAATCCATCGCAGCTCTAAAACTAGAGGACGCTTGCAATACAATATTGTCCTACCCTGAATTTAAACAAGTAGTCAACAAAACCATCAAGATACAATCTCAGGTAACAGATAAAGCCTCCTTGACTTCAAAAAACAACGCCTGGATGGTAATGCCAACATACAAAAAGCTAAAACCTCAATCATACCTGACAGAACATTTTGCAAATAAAAAAGGCGGAAATTGATTTTATTGAGACTGGGTGCGTTTTCATCAAAAGTTCTCACTCCAAAATGGAAACGGGCTTGGCCCACAATGGATTACGGCCTGTGTGGCCAAGGAGAAGAGTCAGTGCTTCACCTACTATGTATTTGTCTGGCATTATAACACATACGGAAAACCCTTCTACGGCCACTATTGAACAAAGAACAAATAAGGACTTGCAGAACTGCTGTAATTAAATGCCTAGGAGGCTCAACAGTAAAACTGGCTTGTAAGGCAATAACCTTTCTGACTATCGCAGCAAAGGAACTGGAAAAGAGGGACTGCCAGTTAGAACTAACTGGGGATACAAGGTGATAAATTGCAATTAAGAATTTGAAGTCCATTTATTGCAGCCCCATATACTTCACCCTGGCGAAATATTAGGAAATTAACAACAGTAGTAGTCCCCAGCCTAGATAAAGTATGATTGAACATTTTTTTCTATTGCAGACTATTAGTTTACAGCACCAAGCACTTTATCCTGGAATCACTCGATTCGATCTACGCTACTGGTCTTCTTTTAGATCACCAACCCACTTCTATCCTTTTTAACTTGTTTTATTGTAAATTTTAATAAGACTCATGTTAATGAATTTAATAAGCATTGGCGAATTTTGCGAATCTGGCGTTCGCGAATTTTGCGAATTTGCAAACTCGCAATCTGCAAAATCCGCGAATGCTCGCGAATTTGAAGATTTTTTTTTGTGTGTTCGCAAGGGTTTCTGCCAGTTCGCGAGGGTTTGGTACCAGTTCGCAATTGCGAACTTACTTGTCGGCTCGCAACGGTCGTGACTATGTTGTTTCCACGTCTGGTTCATCATCACAGGTTCCCAGCACCCTCTGTTTCACCACTGCCACCATCTGTTTCACCCATGCCACCCTCTGGTACATCAATGCCACCCTCTGGTTCATCATCACTGTAGATTATGGGGGGGAAAAGCAAGCACACCTGCCCTGCTTCAACTGACATGGCTCAAAGTTACCCTCGCGGTCGTTCACGGGCGCGGCCATCTTGTTTGCATGACGTATTTCCGTTTCCGGGCGCGATGTGCAATCTTGCAAAGTGTGCGGCTCGCTAGTACAATTTTGCGTGTGTTCGCGAGGAAAATCTCGCGCGAACTTACCCGCGCGGTCGTGAATGGGCGCGGCCATCTTGTTTCTCATTCATTGCTATGGTTCTGGGCATGTTTTTGTATACTCTCGGAATCTCTGCCATCCTTTGCTTGTTTGAAGTTTTTTTTTAGCAATTTTATTTATTATCTATCTCTATATTTTTCTAGCTCTATATTTTTGTGTTTTCTGCTACTTTTGGTTAATTTTAAACTACTTTTTTAAACTCTTTTCTTTTCTTCTCTTCCCTATTCTTTTTTCTTTATTACTTAGCTTCCTTTCTGCCCAGACCATGGTGAAGGGAGCCGGGAAGCATCCCGAGAAGGGGAAGGGTCCCGCACCCCGTGCCCGGCTCCCGTGCGGGCGTTTGAGGGGGGAGCAGGTTGCAACCCGGGAGATCTTCAGCCCGGAGGAGGTGGCTGCACTAATTTTTTATGTTCAGCGCCGCCTCCCCAGGACCATCATGGCAGGCGGCAAGATCGCTAGCGGGTACGGGATCCAGGAGCGCCGGGCCATGTACCACCACTCTCGGGTCCAGCGCACCTACAACCAGGCCACCCACCGCTGGACGGATGTCCTGGACCGGGAACGCGATCTGCTCGACCTGCTCGGCCTTGAGATCCCGGGGCTTGGTGAGTAGTAGTAGCTATTTCTTTACTATGTTTTCTCCTGCTCTGTGTGTTATTATCTTGCAAATTTTTGTTTTTTACCAAGAGCAATAATGCTGCTGATTACATTGTAGGTAAATTATATTTCAAAATCTTCTGTGCATTTCAGGTGCACTGCTCTCCTTCTCAGTAGCGCTGCTACTATGCTTATTTGTTTTCGATTTTGTGCTCATTTCATTGGCCTGTGAAATTATGCATGAGTGTAGTTTAAAGAACTGCCTAATGCTAGACACTAAGGGTCAGATTTTTAATTACCGGCGCATCCCTGCAAAGTAGCAGGGATGCGCCAGGAATTGTGCGCCACGCCACCACCACCCATGGTGCGCCGTATTTACAATGCGGCGCACCATGTGCCCAAAACGTCACCAAAGTGTTACGCATCTGTGCCATAAAGGCGGCGCATTGCTGGAGTTGCGTCGCAACGATGGCGCAGCTCCAGCAATGCTCTGGGGTGCACTATCTCCCCAATGCTGCGTCAAGCCGTGCGTCTGCTTCAAGCAGGCGCAGGGTTTAAGTCACACATCATTGTCCTCAAAGAGACTGATTGAAATCTTGTAGATTTCCCTCAGCCACTTTTAGGATGCGTTCCTGCGCAGGAACGCCCTCCCTTGCGCCGGAACGCCCCTGATGGCGCAGGGCTTTAAAACGTGATGCATCTCCCATATGCGTCTCGTTGTTAATATACGCCGCACCATGGCGCCTCTTTTGTTCTGCCGCTGCGTCACAAAAGTCACGCAACAATGGAGCAAAAGAGCCGCACGGGGCTTCTAAATCAGCCCCTACAGACTCAAGTCCAGTCCTTCCTTTGTACACATGGCAATAAGAAGAAATAGTGGTGGTGGATTGATAGTTTGAGTATTTTAATGACTGGTTAATGTAGTAGGAAACTTTTTAGTGTTGTCGCTGATCTGCAATCACGATGGACTTTGTCTGTCACTTCGCGTGCAAATCAAGCAATACTAATAACGTACTAGACCACATGAGATCGGTCAATATATCCCGTGGAATAGTTGTCTATTTGCTATTTCGCCAAAATATTTTGTTATTGTTCTTTTGAAATGTTTGATTTGGTTGACAAATCTCATCCATGTTTTCTGGTCTTTCTTTCTTTCATGTTGTACATCAGCTCCCCCCAGGGGCAAGAGGAGGCTGCTGTTCGCCAGGATGCAGGCCAGGATCGGGCAGGCGAGGGCTCCTTTGCTGGCCCCGGTAAGTTTTAAATTTAATATAGAGTACCTATTTTTTCCTAGCGCTCCCCATTCGATTTTTTCTAAATCGTCTTTGATCTTCTTGTAGACTGGATCTAAATTCTTATCCTGCCTCGACTATGACTCCCTGTGGTATTACTAGATTATTCTTATTAGTCTGTCTGTGTAACTAACTAAGATTGCACATTTGGTAATTCCATTGGACTCCCATTCTAGTCGGCAATAGCTCTAAGCACTGAGTGCAGTTCTCTGGGATTGTCCATACTGTCTTTTCAAGTCTTCTAAATGTTTATGCTTTGACAATTGCCAACAATAAAAAGGTGAATGACCACCAAGAAATAATAAGATACTACTTTACTTTTGGTTTGGATAGGAGGACAATCCATTCTACTACTGTTGCAGGGACAAATCTGCAGAAACAGAACTATGGACACTAAATAATGCATTGCTTAGCTTATCAATTATAATAGGCGCTGTTAGACTTTCCACATACCTCAGTGATAACAGACTTTGTAGTTGAACCCCCAATCTCCTTACTGACTAGATAGTGTGGTAGAGTCATTTATCTCCCAAAGTCACCGATGATTGATCCCCAATGATGATTAGATTATCCAACGCAGGACAAGAGTACGGCGTCAGAGTCAAGAAGTGTCAGAGGCACGGACTCATGCTTGCAAAAATTCCAAAACCTTTAGCTCAGCCACTCTATTCTGGAGGACCAAAAACCACAGAGTCTATTTAAGTTTAAAAGCTTTATTAAAAGTAAACACATTTATTAAAATCAAGTTTGTCATAAAAGTAAACGTTTAACTGAAAATGGAAAAGTGCTTAGTGCTGACGATTAATTGGACACATTTCTTGTGGTCGAGCCGAGCTCTCACCTGGTTTGAACTTGATCTTGCTCGTGTTCTTAGAAGTCAAGCTTCTGTCTGTTAGGAGAAAAAGTGGTGCGTGTTAAAAAGTAAAAAGCAAGCATTCATCAGTTGTGCCAAAAAGTGCAGCAAGACAACAGCCTTCCCTGGAAAAAGGGACATTTTTACTTTAGAGTAGACAGCCACAAATTATTACATTGTTTGCTGTTTTTTTAACATTTCTTTATTCCTAGACCAAATATTGTATATTAGTGAGTGGTGTATTCTAACGTTCTTAAATGTTCTTTGTAGGTGGAACATCTGGTGGCGGGGCCAGCGCGGAGGTGGTGGTGGTGGATGAGGGGGACAGTTCTGGGGAGGATGCGGTGCAAGAGCCGGACGACACCAGTGTGCCTGTGAGGGTTCAAACGGTGGTGGCGGGAAGAGGCAAGCTATATAATCCTTACTTATTGAGATTGAAGACTGCTGAGTGTGCTATATGGGGCTCTGGGAGGGGGAGGGGGCGCACCAGCAAGTGCAAGGAGCCTGCGCCCACCATCTGCACGGGCGTATTATAAATCATCCAGGTAGTAGCCTCCTCTAAATGTACTTCGACTTAGCTGTGTAGTTTTTGGCGAAAATAATCCCAATCAGATCTGAGATGAACTTGATGGATGGGATGAACGAAAAGCGAAAGAAGGGTGTAAGTAAGTGTGGAAGGACGAGAAATTTAATGATGACTGGCAAAGAAGAATGATATGTGTTTGCTTGGTCCCCGAGGTGGCTGGGAAGGAAAGAATATGGTATGGTGCATGGCTGGGTGAATGATGAAGCAAGGATGGGTGGAAGGAGAACAGCCTGGGTGGGTGAAACAGAAACTGTATGTGTGCATATACTTTGAATGGATGGATGCCTGGATCATGGTACTATCTGACTCTTGGATAGCATATGTGTATCTAGAGAGAGTAGACGGTCACTGGATGAACTAAGTATTACTTTGAAGAGCATGTAACACCGCACCCGCACGTCCGTTCCAGTGTATGAAAGGCAAGGAAAAGAAGTTGTAATTTTGTCCAAATACTACCATGAATAGTAGCAGTAGTTTGTATTGCAACTGCAAGCACAGCATATATCCGGTTCTTACGGTGGACACTCCCTACCTCTCTTAATAACTTTAGTTTAGTAGTAGTAAGTCATTCATGTGTGGGTGTATCACTGTTCACTCAATAATAAGCAAAGCACCTAAAGTCATCCCATATGTAATCAAATACATCCCATGTGAAGTGATAGATAATCAGATTATTTAGCTTCTTCATTTTCTAGTACTCATTTGCACTGTAGGGTGAAAGCTAAATTAATTAAGCAGTAGCCCTTTTAACAGAGTATTCTCAGTGCCACCCGTAATAGAAAAGTAAGAGCTTCACCACCTGCATATACTGGACCGGTACAGTAACGCAAGTCTGTCTCACTCATCATGGTGTTCGTCTGTTTTTCTCGGGTGCAAGTTCACTGCGCTGGCATTATGCCGGCTTGCATAAGATAACGTACCAATTTTCCTAAACAAGAGAGAAGAAGAAGAATAAGACTGGTGTACTGTCATAGTCGACTGTAATGGAAGTCCATAGTGCTCGTAGAATTTGTTCCTTAAACTCCCACTAATGTTAGAGCAAGGATGAAGAAGTGGGAGGTTAGATAGATACTGTCCTCAATAGTTATGTACTGTGCTTTCAATTTGCTACTTGTACTGTGACACAACTTTCTGCTCAATCATTTTGTGTTAATCTTAAGGAGCATTGGTTACAGACTATGTCTTTCTTTCTATAGTTGCTCCTTCCAAATCAAACAGACCATCAAGGAAGGAGCTGGCTCGAATGGCCCGGCAACGGAGGCTGGATGCCACTGTCGCCGAATATCGGCGGCTGGTGGCCCTGGAGGAGGAGGACACGCAGTCTACTGGGACCACATCCACTGGGACAGCTGCATCCTCCTCCGTGCCCCCACGGGCTGCCAGCCAGCGCAGTGCTCCAGGGGTACGGAGCCGGGCAACCAAAGCCAACCGCCACCGCTGAGCAGCAAAGACAGCAGCTGCCCCCCACAGGCGTTTCAAGGCACTCCAGCACCGCCTATCCCTCAGAGTGTCCTACCTGGAGCAGGAGGTCCTAACGTACAAGACCTTGGTGGAGGGCCTCCGCTCCGACCATGCCACCCTCCGCAAGGAGTATGATACCCTGGCCGCAAAAGTGAACAGCAGCCTGCCGTAGTGTCCCTTGCCCCTTTTTTAGAGACTTTTGGTGGGTGGGAATTGGGAGTTGGGTTGTTTTTGGGACTTTTGAAGGACAATCGTTGGGGTTAGGGGGGGTCTTGCGGGAGATTATTTTGTTAGGGCTACAAAAATATACTTTTTGAAACTTTATCTGAGCATACCTGTTTTTTACTGCTTTTGAGTCTGGTGGGTGGGGGTTTAACAGAAAGTTTGTGTTCCTGAAACTTAAGTCTGTGTCATTTTCTTCCTTTAAGTGTAAATGACTAAATGTTTTCAACACTAAGTGCCTCTCACAGAGTAAGTGAATTCAAGAGTCCTAGGACTTTAGTAGTACTACCGTCAATCTCTTGTCTCTCCTAATACTCCATTATACTACCTCCCACCAAACGCTTATCTTACCTGTAATTTGTGTTTGAAAGTAGGGCTAGGCCCAGGGCTGGCTCCACGGGAAGTGGGGATTAAGGTTGGCAATCCTGGGCGGATGAAATGTCCTCCTCATTGCGGTGGTACTAGTAGTGTGACACAGTGGCAGTTGCATGCCTATGGAAAAAAAGAAAATGAAACCTGGTTTGTCCTTACTGTAGCATTACAACGGTACGATAGAGAATATAGCAGGTGACAGTACACTAGAACAGTGCCACAATGTAGCCTAACAAATGGTAAAGTATTGAAAGTATAACTAGTACTTGCGTTGAATTTCTTTGAAATTGGCTACTACTACAAGAAATAGTACTGAAGCTGAGTAAGTCTAGAATATATCCTCGGATTCCTTCACCAGCCTGTTGCTATGACCTTATCCTCCCCAGCAAGTGTGCGGAATTATTGATGTCATTTAGTCACACATCAAGCAAAACCACACAGCCCGGGGGAAGAGGGTTAGGGTTTGGAAAATGGATGGGAATGGGGGTTTCTTTTGGGGTAGGTTTTGTTGAGAGAAGAAAAAAAAGGCACAGCATGGACAAACAATAATTGAAGATAAAGAAATCTTTGGGTACAAAGCTAACCATAAATATTTTAAGTGACATAAAGGAAGTGCATGCACTACTGCATGCATTGTTACTGAAAAGTAAGTAGTACTAGAATGCGACAGTACAGGGCTGCAGCGTTTTCACTTGCCTATCTCTGCACTCAGAGGAACACTTCTTACATTAAATTAGGTTTAAAAAATAGCCGAAGTAAAACCTATAGAATGGCTGTAGGGATCAATTTAGAAGCAAAGAGAGATCCAAGAAATGCAGTCACACTCATAGAAGAAAACAATGGATACTGTATCTGTATGTTGTTGTAGTTGTCCTGTTGAATTTGGTAAGTAAGTTGTAAGCAGCAAACAATTCCTCTTATTAGCGGCACTCCTCCATTCCAGCTGACGCTTCGTCCATCAATGTTGGTGACCAGAAGACACCCTGTCCACTGCCTGCCTGGCGGATGCTGAATTGCGGCTCGCTAATGTGAAGCCTGACTCCATCCTTTTTTCCCCATTGCACAGACTGAAACCCGGCCTGTAATTATTGAACGAAACACAGGAAGTGATATTAGAACACCACTGATAAATAAATATAAGGTATGTACGCTGTGTAGTGCAAAAATTCACACTTTGAGTTTCCTAATAGACAGTACAATATTTTTGAAAGTGCGTACTCTGTCTGGGTCACCTTTTGAAGGATAAATAAGTATGGGCAAATTAATTTAGCGGATCTTTCCCCTCAAGCTAGGTGTACTGTAAACTGTGTTTTAGAACAAAATTAGACCTTCCCAGCAGTGCTCCCACCCAGACCCTTACTAAAGCCAGTCGCAAAAATGTAGAAGACCCCCAATCAGATCTCAAAAAACGAGGCCTAGCAGAAAACTGGTGACAAAACGTACTTTGAAAGTAAAAGTATGCCCAAATACCCCCTTACCCACCGTGGATTGTATTTAAACCACTTCCAAGCAAGCAAAAGTATCCATAGCCAGCATCGCTCCAAGACTCGAAACCTCCCCCACCCAAACACATGCAATAGAAATACTGCTAACCCTAACGAGCCCTAAGTTAAGAATAGTGGCAAAGGCTTTCTTTAACTATGCCAAATCCCCCCTTTCCCACCATGGATTTTCTTCAAATGACTTGCAACCAAAATTACACATTCTCACGAGTGCTCTAAGACCCCAGAACTCAGTTGCAAAAATCTAGAACACCCCGAAACACATGCAATCCTGCTGCTAGGGCTAACCCTAACGAACCCTAAGTTACAAAAAGTGCCAAAAGGCTTTTCCTTATGGATTTTGTCCAAACCACTTCTTTCCGGTATTAGACCTTCCCAGGAATGCCCCAAGAACCGCCAACCCACCCGCAAAAAAGCACAACACCCCCAAACAGCCAAAAAGGAAAATCTCATACTTACAATATTTCTCGGCCTTCGGTCCAAATGCGCTGTGCAGCTAGGTCATAACTCCCGTTTTCCACCACGGATTTCCTGAAAAGCAAATGCAATCAAGATTAGACTGTCCCAGCAGTGCTCCCAGACCCCAAAACTGACCCACAAACACCCGGGTCCCCCCAAAGAGCACCTCAAAGGCAAGCAAGTCAGCAAAAACGCAAAAAAAATTACGCCTCCGATTTGGTCCAAACCACTTGTATCCGGTATTAGAACTTCCCAGCAATGGCCCCAGAGCCGTCAACCCAGGCGAAAACTAGTAGAAGACCCCCAAACAGCCAAAAAGCAAAAGTACAGGGGGGAGGAGCCTAGCCTGCAACCATGATGGCCGCCTAACTCCTCGGCTCCGCCGACCCACTCGTTCTCCTTCAGAAACGCCGCTGATCCTGACAGCTATCCTGGTAACGCGTCGGCGTTTCGGAACCGTGTGGCGATCCTGATTCCGACGGTGTACTCTCCGTTTTATTTCTTGCGGCGGAAACGGCGAGACGTCCCTACTTTCGCTTCAGCGCTGCACGGAGGCGACCAGGTCTTTGTTCCTGGAGACGGCTGTCCCAGATCGCAACAACAGCGGACACTTGCAGCGGGAGGGGCCGGCTGCTAGCGAGTTACTGTCGCATTTATTTTTTGCTACAGTGTGCCGCCCGGCCCTGCGCACCTCTACGCTCGCTTCATTCCATCGCTGCCAGCGCTACATTGTATCCCCTATCTGACTTGTGGCCGGCTCTGGGAGCCTTATTGTTCTTTAGCGCTAAGGTGGGTGCCATCTTTAACCGAGCGCTCGGCACCTGGAACTGCCGACCCCGGGGGACTGATCGAGGTGCTCATTACGGTGAATGCTACATTGTAACCGTGTCTCGGTTGACAGGGACAGATTTGCGGTTGTGACCCCCGAAGTGGCTGTGCTTCGTGGACCGGCTACTGGCGCTCTGTTTTTGCGATGGGCATCGGTGGACATCCTCGAGGACGGCAATATGGCGGCGCCCTCTGGGTGCATGAGACTGCTGCGTCCTCTTCTCTTGAGGCGCCCCTCGGGATTGCTGATATTCTGGGTGCCCTGAGTGACCTGCGGGTTTCCATGCGTGCAAATGCCCAGGACCTGGAGGGCCGACTGGATACTGCAGTGCCCGCGGAGCCCCTGCTTGGCCGTGCTGCTCATCATGTCCTGTGCGCCTTGCCACACCCTGTGCTCGACGGTGGTTACCAGTCTACCCAGATGTACGTGGAGGCGCTGGAGGCACGAGATATAGCGGCCGCCGCGCTACCCATTCAGGATGTGCAGAGGTATGGGAATCTTGGTCCTCTCCGACGGCTGGAGGTTTCTTTTTGGACGCCACGCCTTGTGACTACTTCGTGGCCCCCCGGTGGGTCCTTCTGTTTCATCATGGGATTGCTGCTACGGTTTTGGCCGGTCGACTTTCAAGGACTGCTGCTGTGTTTTCCCCTTTTTTGGGTAGCCTTTGACCGTTTGGCTTTGAGTTGGACAGACCTCTGTAGATGGTGTTCGGCTCTGCTGTGGTCCTTACATTTGCGGTTCCCGTCCAAGATGGCTGCTATTCAACTGGACCTCATTGACTGGCTGGATCGAAAGGGACAAGGCTGAGGATGTTTTCTTTTTCTTTATTGCGTTCTGTTGCGGACATTGTTGGTGATTGAAATGGACAGCTGGGGGAGGTAAACGTTGGTACGGTGTCGGGTTGGGGTCCGGGGAGGGGTGGCCGAGGGTGAACACGTTGATTGTTTTGTTCATTTTCATCTGGCCCTCCTCCGGTCTTATGTGATTCCTTTTCCTTCTTTCTTCTTCTTCTGTATTTCGGGTACTCTTTCTGGGCGACAGACACACTGCTAGGGGGGGGTAGGCCGTAGCCTCTGCATGCGTGTAGGGTGGGGGGAGGTGGGGGTGGGTTTTATTTTGTCCGTTTCATTTCCTATGGGCCTTAATTTTTTCTTCTTCTTCTTCCATTCTTTTCTTCTTCTTTTTCCGTGGGTCATTAGGTGGATCGATGTGATGTGGGTAGTGGCTGCCGTATACCATAATGTTTGCTTGTTATCTCTCCTGTGCTATTCATCTGCGGCCGCTTGCTTAGTTGATACTGTTTGCTGACTTTCTTTGCTGAACGTTGCCCACTTATGTCCTAGACGGTTTGTTTTGCCTCTGATCCTTCCTCGTTTCTACTATTGAAACTCAATCCCGACAAGACCGAAACTCTTCTCATCTCAAACAAAGAAGACAACCCTCAAATCATCGAGTGGCTGAAGTCGATCGATGCTCTTAAAGGTTCTCTCACGCTAGCTGATTCCGTAAAATCTCTGGGCTTCACCTTAGACCCCAAACTAACCTTGACAAACCACATTAAGACCTCGGCAAAAAGCTCATTCTTTAACCTCAGACTGCTGAACAAAATCAAACCTTTCATTCCCAACAAGGACCTCAAACTAGCCACGCAATCTCTAGTTTTATCTAGACTGGACTATGGGAACTCAATCCTAACAGGCATCCCCAAATCACACCTGGCTCCATTAAAAACAACACTGCATGCGGCAGCAAGAATGATCACAGGATGCAAAAAATCCAACCACATCTCCCCTGCACTCAAAGAACTTGAATGGCTCCCGGTGGATATGCGTAGCACCTTCAGAACGGCCTGTCTAACCCACAAGGCCCTCCACACCGGAAAACCAGAATACCTGGCAAACAAACTCACAAAAGCTGGCCAAAGTAGAATCTTGAGAAGCTCTAACTCCCTGCTGCTCATCCTACCAAAAACCAGAAAGAAGAAAACTGCGGACTGCTCCTTCTCAGGAAATGCCCCCAAAATATGGAACTCTATCCCCCCGCATATCAGAACCATTCCGTCCTATGCGGAATTCAAGAGCCAACTCAAATCCTTGTTCCTCATCCGTTCCCTAGGTCCTGGGTAACTAGGATCAACATCCATCCCCAGAACTATGTGAGAACTCTGTATCCTATTGCCAAGAAGTCCTACTGTACGAACTTCTCCTCTCCCCTAACTGTCATTTGATGATCACCTTTATTTGTTACTTGTCTTTTTGTCCACCTTTTCATGCCTTTACTGTAAAGCGCTCTGCTACCTTCGGGTCTTGTTAGCGCTATAGAAAACTTCTAAATAAATAAATAAATATTTTGGACATACTTTTAAAACTTTAAAATTAAACCTTCACTTCTCCTACTTCTCGGTGGCGCAAATACTTCCAGTGTAACTCAGATTAATCTTGCTTTGTTTTGATATGCTACCGGGTCGCCCAATAGCTTGCAACTGTGCTTCAAATGATGCCAAGGCCGGCCGGATGGTTGTAGGCCCGTATTTGTTTGACTAAATTGTGCAATAAAGGTTTTCAAAAAAAATAAAAAAGCAAAAGTACAAAAATGGGGACTTAGTCATTTTCTTGCCAATTTCCAAAATCACTCCGCGCGCGCTCTGCAGCTAGGCCCTAACTCCCCTCTGCCACCATGGATTTGCTTCAAACCTCTTGCAATCTAAAGTATCCATAGCCAGCAGTGCTCCCAGACCCCGAAACCCACTCTCAAACACCAGGAAGCCCCCCAAACAGGCCCCCGAAAACGCTACATTGAGCAAAATGTCAGAAATAGCAAAAAAAAATTCTGCATGGATTTTGTCCAAACCACTTCTATCCGGTATTAGACCTTCCCAGGAATGCCCCAAGACCCGCCAACCCACCAGCAAAAAAGCACAACACCCTCAAACAGCCAAAAAGGAAAATCTCATACTTACAATATTTCTCGGCCTTCGGTCCAAACGCGCTGTGCAGCTAGGGCATTACTCCCGTTTTCCACCACGGATTTCCTGAAAAGCAAATGCAATCAAGATTAGACTGTCCCAGCAGTGCTCCCAGACCCCAAAACTCACCCACAAACACCCGGAACCCCCCCAAAGAGCACCTCAAAGGCAAGCAAGTCAGCAAAAACGCAAACAAATTTCCGCCTCCGATTTGGTCCAAGCCACTTGTATCCGGTATTAGAGCTTCCCAGAAATGGCCCCAGAGCCGTCAAACCAGGCGAAAACTAGTAGAAGACCCCCAAACAGCCAAAAAGCAAAAGTACAAAAATGGGGACTTAGTCATTTTCTTGCCAATTTCCAAAATCACTCCGCGCGCGCTCTGCAGCTAGGCCCTAACTCCCCTCTGCCACCATTGATTAACTTCAAACCTCTTGCAATCTAAAGTATCCATAGCCAGCAGTGCTCCCAGACCCCGAAACCCACCCACAAACACCAGGAAGCCCCCCAAACAGGCCCCCGAAAACGCTACATTGAGCAAAATGTCAGAAATAGCACAAAAAAAAATTCTGCATGGATTTTGTCCAAACCACTTCTATCCGGTATTAGACCTTCCCAGGAATGCCCCAAGACCCGCCAACCCACCCGCAAAAAAGCACAACACCCTCAAACAGCCAAAAAGGAAAATCTCATACTTACAATATTTCTCGGCCTTCGGTCCAAACGCGCTGTGCAGCTAGGTCATTACTCCCGTTTTCCACCACGGATTTCCTGAAAAGCAAATGCAATCAAGATTAGACTGTCCCAGCAGTGCTCCCAGACCCCAAAACTCACCCACAAACACCCGGAACCCCCCAAAGAGCACCTCAAAGGCAAGCAAGTCAGCAAAAACGCAAACAAATTTCCGCCTCCGATTTGGTCCAAGCCACTTGTATCCGGTATTAGAGCTTCCCAGAAATGGCCCCAGAGCCGTCAACCCAGGCGAAAACTAGTAGAAGACCCCCAAACAGCCAAAAAGCAAAAGTACAAAAATGGGGACTTAGTCATTTTCTTGCCAATTTCCAAAATCACTCCGCGCCCGCTCAGCAGCTAGGCCCTAACTCCCCTCTGCCACCATGGATTTGCTTCAAACCTCTTGCAATCTAAAGTATCCATAGCCAGCAGTGCTCCCAGACCCCGAAACCCACCCACAAACACCAGGAAGCCCCCCAAACAGGCCCCCGAAAACGCTACATTGAGCAAAATGTCAGAAATAGCAACAACAAAAATCTGCATGGATTTTGTCCAAACCACTTCTATCCGGTATTAGACCTTCCCAGGAATGCCCCAAGACCCACCAACCCACCTGCAAAAAAGCACAACACCCCCAAACAGCCAAAATGGAAAATCTCATACTTACAATATTTCTCGGCCTTCGGTCCAAACGCGCTGAGCAGCTAGGTCATAACTCCCGTTTTCCACCACGGATTTCCTGAAAAGCAAATGCAATCAAGATTAGACTGTCCCAGCAGTGCTACCAGACCCCAAAACTCACCCACAAACACCCGGGACCCCCCAAAGAGCACCTCAAAGGCAAGCAAGTCAGCAAAAATGCAAAAACAATTCGCCTCCGATTTGGTCCAAGCCACTTGTATCCGGTATTAGAGCTTCCCAGCAATGGCCCCAGAGCCGTCAACTCACCCGCAAAGAAGTAGAACACCCCCACAAGTGCTGAGTCTTTCTTCATTGGGCGTAATCCAGCCCTCTGCTTTGAGGGAAATAGGAGTCTGGAGGAGGAGGATAGAGGAGCATGTTCTCGTGAACTTGTGAACCTGAGGAATGCAGACTGCGGCACCTTTAAATCAATAAGCAAACAAGTGAAGACAGTTCTGCTGATGGGCTTGTTTTTGTGGTTAGGTGATTAAAGTTTGAATTAAATTAACTGTGCAAAACAAAGAAAGACAGACACACAGGAATAAAAGTGAATAAGGACGAAAAAGAAAGTTATTTATTCATTGTCTCATTTTCAGGGCTCGGTGTCAGGGAATAAGAATAAGAGTTCGTCATCATACTCTGCGAATTCAGGCAGGGTGAGGTCAGTGTCACCGAACAGAGAACAAATTCCCTCATCTAGGTTGCTGTCCTCCTCGTCTTCATGTGGCGTGCTTTCTCGTACTTTGTAATCTGGTGGTATGAGGGGTTGATTCATCTTGATCATTGTTGACCTCTCCACATTTTTGGGCGAGAGGCGGCTCCGTTTGGGAGTTACAATGCCACCAGCAACACTGAAAACACGTTCAGAAGACACGCTTGCGAGTGGGCAAGACAAGTAGTTTATAGCCAGATTGGAGAGCTGTGGCCACAATTCTTTTTTCCCATGCCAATACGCCAATGGGTCAGCATTAACATAGACCTCTGTTGAGTCATTCAGATAGTCCTGCACCATCGACTCAAGGTCCTCCAAGGTTCTTCCACTTTGCTTACTTTTTGCTGTGACCTTTTGAGAACCAAACCCAAGCCAAGTTAGCCAATCCTCTTCTGCATCCAATGTTACTGTTGTGTCTGGTGCAGATGATCCGGTTGCCGGTGTCTTTAACGGCTGAGAGGTCACTTGTGCCACAGCCACAGGTGCAGAAGTGGATTGTTTTGACTGGGGATGGCCTGCTGATGCTGATGTACTGCCTTTTCCTTCAATGTGCTGCTGTTCTCTTTCAAACCTCTTGGCTGTCGAGGCTAGCCAACGTTTGTACTTTGTAACATCTTCATCAGCAAAAGGAAAGAATGCTCGGCCTGCCAGCGCCTTTTTGTAGCGTGGATCCAGAATAGTAGCACAAATGTAATGCTGTTCTGAGTGGATCATTTTAAGACGTTCATCACCACGTAGGCGCTCTAATAATTTCTCCGCCAAAACAAAAGGGTCTTGGTTTTTTTCATCTTTTTGAAACACAGAAGACACCGCCTTCACTTGGTGCTCCAGCATGAACAACAATGGGATAGCTTTTCCCAAATTACAGTCCTCCTTGCTGACTGCATGCATGAAGACCTCAAAAGGACGAAGCATGTCTGTCAGGCTTTGAACTAGGTCCCATTGCGCCGCATCTAGCCTCAGGTCCTTCTGAGCTGTACCCAGTTTTAAGAAATAGTGATCGAGTACCGTATACTGCTCGTACAGACGCTCAAGCATGTAAGAGTTGAGTTCCAACGTGTTGGCACCTCCTGGATGAGTGCTTTCACTGGCATTTGACGTTCATGTAGCAGGCTCCTCAGATGCTTCCGGGCCTTAAAAGAATGGCTGAAATGGTTGCACATTCTTCGGCAGGTGGCCACTAACTCGCACGCTGGACTGTCTTCATCACTCAAGAATTTTTTAACAACCAGGTTTATACAGTGCGCCAAACACGGCACTCTGAAATAGTGACCCAGCTCCATGGCCTTAACTACATTGGCACCATTATCCGTGGAAACATAACCAATCTGGCGTTTTTTTGGAGACAGCCAGTGAAAGACCTTTGTGTTAAACTCATCCAAAATGTTTTGTGCTGTGTGACGTTTCTCCAAGCCAAACATGGCTAGTGTTGCATGTTTCCGAGCAGGTTTAAAAACTTGGTCCGGGTCAACACCTGCGTTTAGCTTTGCTTTAACCCCTGAAAAATAGACCCAGTGTGCAGTGATGCACATGTAATCAGCGCCTGCGCCACTGGTCCACATGTCTGTTGTCAGATGTATAGTGTGAACAGCACTCTTCTGCAAAGCTGCCCCAATCACTTCCAGCACATCTTCATGTAGTGCTGGAACCACAACTCTGGCAAAATAGAACCGGCTAGAAACCTTCCATTTAGGGCAGAGCGCTGCCACTAATTCTAGAAAACCAATCCCTTCTACAAAAGAAAAAGGGAGAAGGTCCAGAGCTAGCATTTTAGCCAGCTTAGTGTTATACAGACGCGTCAGTGGGTGGTTGCGTTCATATGACGCTTCTGAAAACAACATGGTTCTAATGTTGCCCTGGACCAAGCATTTACGGGATGATGATGACTTCTTTGACCCAGTTACGCTCGCTGATGAACTTTTCCGCATTGGTGTCTCACTCTCTCCCACACTCTTAGTGTGGCTCACATGGGGTGTGCTGCTGACAGGGGTACTGGGTGTAAGTGAAGTGTTTGACACGTCTTCTTCCTCCTCGTCATCATCAGATGAAACATCAACGTTTTCTTGACTTGCAATTCGGGCTTCCTTGATCTCCTTTAGGTGCGCAAACCATTGGACAGCGTGCTGTCTCCTAAGATGACCTCTCTGGCCTCCGGTACCATAGTTGGTACCAAACTTACCACGACTAACTGCATGCTTACAAATGCTACAAATGGCGAAGTTTTCCCTTTTTGGGCAAACACTAAAGAATTCCCAAACTGGGGACTTGAATTGTCTGTGGGGGCTGGAGGAGGCGGCAATACTGGTGGTGGTGGCCATGCTGCTAATGCCAGATGAAGTGGAGGATGTGGATTGCCGAACTTTAGTACGTTGTGCACTTTCACCACCACTAATTGAGGTCGAGGTGGATGGAGGTCCCTTCTGGCGAGGAAGAAATATGGAAGCGGGACGTGTTGGTGTACTAGTTAACTCCAATGATTGTGGTGTTTCCATTGCCTCCTCGTCGACAACATCATCATCACGCTCAGCAGCTTCTCGGGCTAGGGTCAAAATGTCTGTTTGCGGCATGCCCGCTGGGGCTGCAGTGACCTTTATGATGACTGGGTCGTCGTCGTGAGAGTCTTCATCAGCAGCAGTATCCGCCACTTCTTGTTGAGCCTCATCACACTCCATAAGTATGAGACTTGGGACGCGCTTCCTTTTACGCTTAACTACCTTTGTCAGATCATGGTGTGCCTCACTCTCAGACGGCAGTGGTGCTGGTTCCCAATTTTGATCCGTATCATCAGAAGGAGGTGTGCTTGAGGAAGATGTAGACACCACCCTTGATCTCTTCCTTGCTAGGGGTGTGGAAGATAATGAATGATCATCAGGAGGAGTGGCTTCCTCAAATGATACCTCGCCTTGATTGTCGATTTCCTGATGTGCCCCTACTTCGGGAGGAAAAACTATTGTGGGCACTTGTGACCCTCCATGCACCTCTGCTTGCGCATCTCCTTGCGCTGCCTCTCCTTCCACTTGTACTTGGGCTTGTACTTGCACATGTAGTTGTTGTTGCGACTGTGGTTGTTCAACACTCGTCAGATGAGTTACAACAACCTGTGTTGATTGAGGGATGCTGCTACTTTCTTGCGATGAGCCAACATCACTGGTCGATGGTGATTGAACAACTAGACTGGCTGCCTCTAAAGCACTCAAGGGCTTGGACTTAAGTTGGCGTGGTGGTGGTGGCACTGAGCCCAATGGAGCGGGGGTGCTGCTCCCAGCTTGGTCCCCAGCAGATCCCCCTGCTGCTGCAGGCGTACTTTTTTTTTTACTCCCAAAAAATGTGGCGGGCGGCACACCAGTCTCCTTGGTAACTTGCTTCTTCTGCTCCTTACTGGCAACTTTCCTGCTAGAGGAGCTACGGGGAACTTTTTTTGGGGCCATCTTCTTCAGAGGTCAGAACAGCAGGCCGCAGTTGCACGAGTTGCAGAGTTGTCTGTGGCAAGACGTGACGTCGTGTGACGTTATGCTGCACACACACACCGCTGCCGGACTTCTTCCTGGCACTGGTGGTTCTCTTGAGTCTTGTGCACCTAAAAGCAATGGAAGACAGAGGAACATCAGTTCAGTTATACACCCCAAAAAATCGAAAATCACAGAAAAATCAGCACAATCCCAAGCCCTCCATGATGTTTAAATTCAAGACACCCCACAGAAAGACTAGGCCCATGCACCACTCACTACCCCTGGGCATAAAGGTTGAAAGCTAGGCAAAATTGTTGCAGACCTAAGAACACTGCCTGCATTCAAAATGGACCCCTGCCTCCCAGCACATGGCCAGGGCCTGCCTGTAGCAGCACTCAAAATGGCCCCCACCCACATGGCCTGTCCCCATGAACACCCCCAAAAATCGAAAAACACAGAAAAATCAGCACAATCCCATGCCATCCATGCCCTCCATGATGTTTAAATTCAAGACACCCCACAGAAAGACTAGGCCCATGCAACACTCACTACCCCTGGTGAAAAGACCACAACAACAGCCCAAACAAACGAAAATCACAGAAAAATCAGCACAATCCCAAGCCATCCAGGCCCTCCATGATGTTTAAATTCAAGACACCCCACAGAAAGACTAGGCCCATGCAACACTCACTACCCCTGGGCATAAAGGTTGAAAGCTAGGCAAAATGGTTGCAGACCTAAGAACACTGCCTGCATTCAAAATGGCCCCCTGCATCCCAGCACATGGCCAGGGCCTGTCTGTAGCAGCACTCAAAATGGCCCCCACCCACATGGCCTGTCCCCATGAACACCCCCAAAAATCGAAAAACACAGAAAAATCAGCACAATCCCATGCCATCCATGCCCTCCATGATGTTTAAATTCAAGACACCCCACAGAAAGACTAGGCCCATGCAACACTCACTACCCCTGGTGAAAAGACCACAACAACAGCCCAAACAAACGAAAATCACAGAAAAATCAGCACAATCCCAAGCCATCCAGGCCCCCCATGATGTTTAAATTCAAGACACCCCACAGAAAGACTAGGCCCATGCAACACTCACTACCCCTGGGCATAAAGGTTGAAAGCTAGGCAAAATGGTTGCAGAACTAGGAACACTGCCTGCATTCAAAATGGCCCCCTGCCTCCCAGCACATGGCCAGGGCCTGCCTGTAGCAGCACTCAAAATGGCCCCTACCCACATGACCTGTCCCCATGAACACCCCAAAAAATAAAAAAAACACAGAAAAATCAGCACAATCCCATGCCATCCATGCCCTCCATGATGTTTAAATTCAAGACACCCCACAGAAAGACTAGGCCCATGCAACACTCACTACCCCTGGTGAAAAGGCCACAACAACAGCCCAAAAAAACGAAAATCACAGAAAAATCAGCACAATCCCAAGCCATCCAGGCCCTCCATGATGTTTTTATTAAAGAGACCCCACAGAAAGACTCAGTCCACCCACCACTGAGTACCCCTGGGCAAAAGGCCCCAACACCAGCCCAAAAATCGAAAATTCCAAAATTGTAGTTGCAGCAACTGTAATGGCCCAAACAAACTTACTTGTGAAATTTCTAATCCAAAAGTGATCCAAAGAAAGTCAAAAAGGCCTCAAATCCAAATATCCAGCAGCATCCACAAAAAGTAATCCTTCCAGCTCCAGATCCAAATGAAAAGTGACCAGGAGATGGACAAAGCACTGGGAGGAGCCTGCTGGACAGGAACAGGAAGTTGGAGACTGTGGGGCACTTCCTTCCTCTCACCCCCCCCCCCACCCCCAAAATGGACTCCTTGCAAAAAAAGTGCAGGCAGATGTCAACCTGAGGAGTTATTCAGATAAAAATCATCGTTTTCAGAAGGTTTATGCTGCTTGCTGGTGGATTTCTTGTGCAGAATTGCTAATTTTGTATTTTTGCGAGTGCGAGATTGTTGCTGCCCGCCGCATCTACGTGTTCGCAATTGCGAACTCACGCGATACGTGATCACGGCGTACTCGCGTTGACAAACTCTCGCTGTGTAAGGTGGCAAGCCGCGATGACGTAATCGCGGTCGCCAAACTCCTGCGGGATCCCGCAGCAGATCCAAAATGGCGCAGCACTCGCAAAATATCGAGAAAAACAACTCGGCAAACGCTGAATGACGGTAAGTGAACGCCGCACGCCGCAAAATTGTATCACCAAGAAAAAAAAATCCGCTGAGTGCGAATTTGCGGATTTTGCGGGAAATTCACGAATCTCGTGGATTGCGAATTTACCGAAAATCCGCAAAATCCGCGAGCGGAACGGATTTTTCGCCCATGCTTAGAATTTAATTTAATTTAATTTAATTGTGGGTTTGTAATGCGCTAGAATCGACTACCGAAGGAGTATCTCTGTGCAGTAGACCGCTAGGGAACCCGTCCTGGCTTTCCCTGTGAGATGGTCCCTACTGGGTATCTCCAAGGTGAAACCAGGCATCCCCGGCGTATGTGGGGGGCCGTTGTGGAGATGAGGCAAGCTATTGCCAAGAGTTGCAGAGTGTGATCCCTGGTTAGAGTAGGCACCGAGATGAGAATTATCGAGTCCGCTGACCCTGGTCCACGACCCTGCCACGTCGGGAATTGTACCCTGGTCCCGGGCCGTCCTCTGCTCTCGGGTCTGTTGCCTCTAACCAGTGAGCCACACCACTCCATGCATTGATATAATCGTTCTAGTAAATTTTATGAGATTCATGTTAATTAATGCATTGATATAATCGTCCATGTACATTGTGTATATTGGTGGATGTGCCACCCTTTTATAATTTAAACTAAATCAAATAAAAGTAATTTATCTCTCTCTGACTGCTTCACAGGATTGGGGATGAACCCTACAAAGCGTTGGGTGGTTAAGAGGGGCTGCAGCTAATACTACCTACCTTCATTTGTGCTGTGGGTAGACCTGCACACTGGACAGGAGTGGACATCCGGGACTCAACTTGATGGTACACATTTGCGTCCCTTTTCACCCCAGTGGTTGTGGGAAAATATTGCGCTGCAAACAAACTTGAGATGGCATTATTGGCCCTCATCTGCGGCCTCCCCGCTGAATACGCACTGAGATAATTGCCTTCCCTCACCAGCGGCAATATATCCCCTCTCTCTTCCTACTGCACACTATTGGTCTTGGGGACCCTAAGCAGCGGCAGCTTTTCTTTGATATAACTAAGACCCCAGATGCAAAGAAAATGAAGGCCCACCACGCGGTGATTCTCCGGGTCCCACCGACCCATCAGAAGCTGATCCCCCTCCCACGGATGGTGCCGCAGCGATTATGGCAGAGCTGCAAGCCAGATTCAAGGCCATCGATACACGATTCGATACGCTGATGGCCCACCTGGATGGTATGAATGGTCGCATTGAGCAACATGAGGCCAGCATGGATACCGCCGAATGGTGCATTTCTGAGATGGAGGATGCACAGTCGACAGTGACCAAGCGACAAGAGAGCACTAAACAGCTTCTTAAGATGACGGCAGCCAAGTTGGAAAATTTGGAGACCAGATCACGCCAAAATAATTTTCGTATTGCTGGGGTGGCTGAAATCCACCAACATGGGCCCTATGGTAGCATATGTCGAGCGACTCTTATCGGAACTCTTTGGCAGAGAAACTTTTTCTTTAACATTTGCAATTGAGCTGGCCTACAGAGCTCTTGCCCCTAGATCGGCCCTGCGCGTTTTGCCGCAACTGATCTTGAATTACCAGGATTGAGATGCTGCTCTACGCATGGATAGTCAGTACCAGGGCATGTCGCGTTCCTTTTCTCCCGATTTCACCTCTCTAATTCAATAGCCTGTTGCAAATTTCAGAATATAAAGCGGGCCCTGTGGGGGGCTACCATCTGATACGCTATGTTTTACCCGGTGTGACTGCTTTTTCAGCTCAACGGAAAGACCCGTATCTTTGACTCACCCACTGAAGCTACTGATTTTTGGAAGCCCCATAAACCGAACTCGAACTCTCCTTCTGGTAAATGAATCACCGCTTTCAAATTTTCCTCCCTTTTGAACGGATGAAGCTGGGTGCTCAGTGAATTATAACCTTGAGCTCAGTACCACTGCTATCTGTCAGGTACGTTGATAATATCCTTTTTGTTTGCTAATTTTTTGTCCATTATTGGCAGTACATGTTCTCCGCAACAACCAATAATATCCTACAGCGGCCTGCTGTGGGCATTCCCTCTCCCCTAGGAGATCTCCTATTCTTTGGTTGGGGAAAATGGGATTCACCGGATACTGGTTGGGTGGTTATCCGATGTGGGTGGTGGGTGGTGGGTGGGGGTTTATTTTGTATTCCGAAATATATATTTTTATATGCAAGGTGATGAGTATATCAATGGTCGGCCTTGTACACTTCTACACAATGGTGCTTCCCCATACACTCAAGTATGGCTGCAATGACGTGGTCCGGTTGGAATATCAGGGCGCTGGAGTTGAAATGTATGTCGTGGAAGTGAGGGGCCTGTCCAACCACCGTAAATGAAGACAGGTCTTAGGTTACCTCGCCCAACATGATGTGCAGGTAGCTTTTTTACAAGGGACCTACTATGCTCCTGCCTCAGATAACCGCTTTGCCTATAACTGGGGTGAGAATAGTCTTTTTTGCTAATTTCAGCATTTATTCCAGGGGGGTTTGCATCTTGATTCATAAGACACTTCCATTTCAGGTACACAAAGTGATTAAAAGACCCGGAGGGATGATACTTATTGGTTGATGGATGCCTTGGTGCGAAGCATACACTACTGATCAATGTGTATGCCCCTAACAAAGACACACCTGACTTCTTCCCCAACATCTCCACACACATATCACCAGTTTTTTCATTGACTCCATTGTACTGGTGGGCGATTTCAATCTTACGTTGCAACCCACCCCTGACACTACGGGATTGGATCACGTCACCAAACCACACTTGTGGCCATATTACAGGCTCATTTACTGACAGACGCGTGGCGTCATCAACTCTCCACTGACAGGTTTTTCTTTCTACTCAGCGCTGTACAGTACATGGTCTCGCATAGAGTATTGGTACTTATCCCCTGATCTTTTGGCCCACACACTCTCTGTGGATTATCTAGCCCGTAGCTTATCAGACCACTGGCCAGTGCTGTTGTCTCTTACTGTTCCCAGCATTGCACAACCGTATAAGCTCTGGCAATTCCAAAGAGAAGCCTTTCTTGACAGTGAAGTTAAAGAGGGCATAACTGACTATTTCCTGCTCAATGCAGGCTCGGTGCCTCGCTACGCCACTCTATGGGAAGCCTTTAAAGTGTAAATACATGGCATATGTATGACCAAGCAGGCTGTAATGCTTCGTTCCACTCGCCGTGAGCTTGATGGGCATTAAGAGAGCTTGATGCACTGGTCTTGGTGGGAGACCCTCCCTCCTCCCTACACCAGAGGGCGAAACCCCTTGCGGAGTTCCAGGAGCATGCAGCCAGTGAAGCCAATTTCCTGGGCAAATAATCATGTGCCAGGGTGCACAAAGAAGGTGAGAGGCCGGGTCGGACGTTGGTTGGACTACTTCACCCCGACACTAATCCTACTTTGTTACGCAATTGCAACTGGATGGTGGCCATCAATTACCCTCCTCTGCCTTTCTCTCCTATTATTTGCGCCTCTATACCCCTTGTTCTCCACCTACTGATGCCACTCAGTCTCCCCAACTATCTGGCTGAGGTGGCGATGGTCTGGATAGAGGGAGGGCAGCGCCATTCCTGGCCTCACCTATAACCGCGGATGAGCTCTCACAGGCCATTGACGACCTCCATGGATCTCGTACTCTTGGCACAGACAGCGTCACTGGCAAATTTTATAAAACATGCCAAACATTCTTAGCTCCCCATCGTCTTGAAGTGTATTCAGAAGCACTTGAGTCCGGGGAGTTGCCCCCTATGATGCGAGAGGCCGTCATTTCCTTACTTCTTAAGCCGGTTAAGAACCCTGACCGATGTGCATTTTACAGGCCCTTATATTTTCTTAATCAGGACTATAAAATCCTGACCAAGGTACTCGCGGCTCGCATTTCACTTCTAGTAGATCAAATTATGTCTCCGTTCTCAACTGGTTTCGTCCTGAACTGATCAACGTCTGTTAATTTCCCTACAGTGTTCACAGTAATCTATCATATTGAACTAGACCTCCCAGTTGCTGCGATACTATTAGACTCCGAAAAGGCATTTGATTAGCTGGATTGACTTTTTCTATACATCACACTGTGCGAATTGGGTTTTCCTCATTGTTTTTGTGATTTCGTCTGCCTCTTGTATACCAGCCAAGTGGCCCTGCTTTGAGTGAATGGTGAACTCGCAGATCAATTCACTTTATCGCAGGGTTGCCGGCTCTCAGCCAGGGCCGGACTGAGAAGAGAAACCGGCCCTGGCAAACTGCTCAGCTGCCCCCCCCCCTGGGGTCAGGGGGAGTGCAACTGAACAGTTTGCGACGGCCGGTTTCGGCCGATTTTGTTACTGGGGGCCGACATTGCCGACCCCCGGTAACAAAAACTGCTCCCCAGGGGCCCAAAACCGGCCCCCACCGTAGCGGCCTACCGGGGAAACGCCTGGTGCCCACTATGGCCAGTCCGGCCACTGCTCTCAGCCCTACTATTTGTCATTGCCATGGACCCCCTTGTGTGCCATCTCCAAGAATGATATCTGCATCAGGAGCTCAGGTTAATTGTGGCCCTCTCTTGGCCTCACTCTATGCAGATGATGTTTTATTATTTGTCTGTGAGCCTGACACAAACCTCCCTCTACTCCTTCGGGGGGTGGTGCAGTTTGGAGTCTTTTCCGGTTTGGTTATAAATTGGTTCAAATTCAAAATATTTCCATTGACAGATGCCACGCTTCCCCTTACTTTGGACTTTCCCTTACGTTGGTGTGACGACCCCTCCTCATTACCTTGGCATGATTTGCACTGTACCCCATTGGGGGTAGTTGGCCTAAATGATGGCCCTGCTAGTGATCGGCTGTCAACTCAAATAGATATGTGGAAAAAACTTCTGGTATCAATTGCCAGCAGGATTACCATCATAAAAATGGTTGTATTGCCCCGCTTTTTATATCTTTTTCTTAATATCCCCATTTCGCTCTCGTCCAAATTCTTTGAGACAATTCGGAGCATGCTTATAAGATTGATATGGGCCGGCGGTCAGGCATGTATTGTCTGGCAGACACTTACAATGCCTTTCCAGTGTGGAGAATTTGGGGTCCCCAACTTTTATATATAATATTTTGTGGTGCAGGTGCACTATGCATACTTTTGGTATCATCCAGACGCAAGGCTACGGCACCTGAAGCTCGAGTGGTTACAGGCCTGCCCTTGTTCTCTTTCAACCATCCTCCGTTTCGCACTCACGAGACCACCCACAGAGATACAAACACAGCATACCACATACTGGGCTTGGGAGAAACTATGCCGATATTTACATGATGAGCGCCTTTACTCCCCACACTTGTCACTACTAAACAAGCCCAGGATCTATCCGACCACCGAAACATTGACTAGGCGGACCTTGTCTTGGCGTGGGCTTCTGTGTCAGACCTCGCAGAAGGACATAATGCGACCTCGATGGACAGATTTGTTATACATAGAACACGGGTTTCCACATATACTACACTATGGGCCATATTATCAAGAAAGGGCAATACATTATCGCCGCTGTTATCGGCAGGAAACTGCCACTAAAGCGGTGATAATGGGCTTGATAATATGTCCTTCTGAATTCCTATAAAAGCCCAGGTTCTGGTGTTAACCTGGGCTTCTATGGGAATTCACAAGGGCATATTATCAAGCCCATTATCGCCGCTTTAGCAGCAGTTTCCTGCCGATAAAAGCAGCGATAATGTATCGCCCTTTCTTGATAATATGGCCCTATGTTCCTCGGTAGCAGAACCAAGGGACTTCCCTTGATCTCTCTTGTCATTATGTTGGCTAATAGCACTCATCTGTTTGCCGTCCATACCAATTAGCAAAGACTCTTCGACCGTCAGTGGGGAGGAGGCATGGGCAGCGTGGGCGAGAGATTTGGGCCAGCCCTTATCGGATAAAATATTGTTGTGAACAGACCGGCTCTATATCTAAGAATTACAAACACACACTCCCCTGCCTCAAGTATTTGCATAGAGCCTACACTACGCCAAAACTTCTTACCAAAATGAACCTCTCTAAGTCCCATAGTTCCCCTAGATGTGCAGCCCAGTATGCCAACTTCATAGATTTGGCCTGGAACTGTCCACCGGTCTTGGCATACTGGGAGACTGTCTTTCGATATCTTGCACTAATGATAGATTCTAAGCTACCCTTCTCCCCATTGCTGCCACTGTTAGGATACGTCAAAATATTGGGTGCACGAATTCGACGGTTCACTGCCATTGTCTTACTCCTCGCAAAGAGACACATTTCCATGCATTGGGGCAGACCCACGGTCCCAGCAGTTAAGGCTTGGATGAGGGACTTAATGTACTGCGATACTACTAGCGATACAGATGCGACGCTGTTGACCCCTCCCCCCCCCCCTCTGCCATCAACATTGGTGTGGTAAGGCACCAGCTTGTCTACTGATCCTGTTTGCACCCTGCCTCTAGTTCCTTTCTTTGCTGTCAATTTGAGTGTCCAAAAGTAAGAGAAAAGTTCCTTTTTCTACCAATGTTCCCTTCTCATTCCAAGACCGCCTGTTCACCAGTTAAATAGACGGTTTCCGCAGTCTAACTGTTTCGCTATATGGGCCACAAGGACTGCAAAATGCACAAATAAGTATCTCTAATTGCAATGCAGATCTGATACCGAATTTGTGCTCATGTACTGAAAGCTCCATTTATTTACCTTAGGCTCTATGGCTTTCATTGATGTTGAGCCTCCAGCACATCTCAAGAGGACATGCAGGGGTCGAGCTTCCTTTCCCGCTGAAGCAAATCAACAGACAAGGGGAGCAGGGCCATGAGAAGAGCCTTATGCCCAGGAGCTCAGTTCATGCTGAGCAGCACAGACTAGTCCCAGTGAAGATAAACTTCTCTGACAGTTGGCGATAGTAAAAATTCGAGGTGGGGGGAGGTTAGGGTAAAGCATTTCAGTTTCTTTACATGTAGGCTTCTTATTTTATCTTTTTCCTGTGGACCTATCTGCTTCTTTACCATCCCAAGAGCCAATGTGCACATTCTGGTAAGAGACTGCTGTCCACAACATAACACGTTGTATTTTATTGTATTGTACCGTATTGTATTGTATTATATTGTACTGTATTGTATTTTGTTGTATTGTATTGTACTGTATTGTACTGTATTATATTGTATTATCCTGTATTGTATTGTATTGTTTTGTATTAAATTGTACTGTTTTGCACTGTATTGTATTGTATTGTATGTACTGTATTGTACAATATTGTGTTGTATAGTATGTATTGTATTGAACTGTATTGTACTGAATTGTATTGTATTGTATTGTATTGTACTGTATTGTACTGTATTGTATTGTACTGTATTGTATTGTATTGTACTGCATTGTGCTGTATTGTACTGTGTTGTATTGTATTGTATTGTATTCTATTCAGAGGCGTAGCTCCAGGGATGGTGTTTGGGATGTTACACTGCCCTAAAGCATGTATTCTGTAGTAAATAGTTGGGTACAAGTGTCTTCAGTCAGGTACTGGGAAGTGTCTGTTGGATTTTACCTGGGATTTTTACATGACCACACTGACAAAAACACACAAACTCTTGCGTGTCTATGTATGAAAGGCCTTAACGAATGTTGATTCGTTTGACAGATATTGGGTTTCATATGATCATAGTCCACTAATGTTGTTGCCGTACTGAGTTGGCCATTCTGAAATTTCTAGGTTAAAGTTTATTGTCCTAAGCAGAAATTGGTAGAAGAGAGAGATGATGGGGAGATGTGTTAGGATGGACTTTGTTACTATCATTCCTTGTATGATAGTCATACTAAGATGTAAGGAAGCAGTCGTAGTATGTGTCTAGTTGGGACCGGCAGTTGTGGACTACATTTGAGCCAAAGGTACATGGCAGCTCTCTTCAGTTATTCTATGCCTGTTCAGTGAGTGATAGGTAGTTTATTGGTGTCGGATGTCAAGGATATGGATGGTAGACATGACCTGTAAAGGTTCTCTCTTACATGAGTGTGAGGGGTCAAGCAGTGTAAGTGAGTTATTATGCAGCCTCTATGAACTGCAGTCAGCTGCCAGACTGCTGAGCATTATGGTATTGTTATTAAGGGCCAGGAGGATTATGTAGGAATTGACATTACTTTATAATACCCAGGCTGGGCATTGATAAGCCCATCATAACATATCTTGATGTAGAAAATTGTGAGGTGGGCGGGCAGTTACATATCTGTGAACTGTAGACAGTAGACTGTTTTGAAAAAGCAATTATTTTTCTGGCCTCTCTCAAGGTTGTGGAATGAAGTCATTGTCTTGGAAATAGTTATGTTTTCACCTCTCTTCTGAAGTGTAAATGCTCCTGAATGCTGTGAATCTGGGCTGTTAACAAGTCCCAGAGCTTGTTGCTTGTACTGAGGAAACTGTGCCTTGTATGGATTTCTTATAGGAAGGTAGTAGAAGGGTCCATGGTGTAAGCCAGGAGCACACTGCCCTATTTTGTTTGTATTGTGTCAATTTAACTTGTAGGCGTAATGCTTCTTTTCTTTGGGAGGCTCTGTGCACGATGCAGAGTTCTTGAGCATTGCTTGCCTAGCTACAGGTGGCCAAGGAGTATTTGCAGGACAGGAGCCATGTGTTCTCCTGGCTTTGGGGGAGATGGAGAAGGATTCTAGCTGCAGTATTTTGGATTAGCTGTAATTTGTGAATGATAAAACTGGGCACGCCAAGGTGCAGACTGCTGACATAGTCAATCTTGGAGATTTAAAAGTGTGAATGTGACTTGTAGTTTTAGTTGGTATCCAACGTATGGAAAGATGCCTCTCAGTGTTTTCATTGTGAAATAGCTAATCTTTGTGACCTTGTTGCCATGTGGTGCCAATGATAGCTCTGAATCCATGGTTATCCCCTAGGTTTCTTACAACTCTTGAAGTCTCTAGAGGGGTCTCGAGTTCATTGGGCCATATAGAAGTTGATGGCTGTCTATGCCCTTGTTCACAGGCCATGATCTCTGTCTTTTTAGTGTTGAGCTTAACGTTATTACTCATCGTAAATGCATTATTGTGCGATCTTCTGAATTAATTTTGTCATCTGCATAGTTGTAACAGGTATTGTTGAAGAATCTAATCAGTCCCAGTAAGGGTTAAGCTCTCAATGACTAGTAGAGAAGATATAAAGTACCCTGGATGGATGCCACGGTGTTGGGAAAGAGGGGCTGATGTGAAAGGTGGTAGACATACCAAGCTTTGTCGCTCTTTGTGGTAAGAGGCAATACATTTTAGAGCATTTTATTTTCACACACTCTGAGATGATGGAGTCTTTGTAGTAGCATGTGGTTGTGAACAATATAAAATGCAGATGATAGGTCCCGAAGCAGCAGAACACACCACCCTATTCTCAACCACTCTGCGTTTCAGGTCATCTAAATGAATATACAAATGACTTGATGCATCTTAATGGTCTGGATCAGAATTATTGGTCTGGCATCAAGTCATGTTCCTACATAAACTTATAAAGTTGAGTAAAAACTGCTCTTTCAAATATTTTATGTGTGAAAATCACATCAGTCAGAAGTACTAAACTTTTTTAATGCATGTATACCAACTCCAACTAATTTATTCTGGAGACGCATTTTCTTTTAATTATCAAAATAGCTTTATTTTACCTTTGCCACAGCTAAAATTGCCTCCACTTCAATTTAAGTTAATGGCAAAAATACATTATCCTGATGTTTTTTCAAAATCCCACACTTACTGTTTCCAAATGTTGACCGATATAGAAATCTCCTTTTTAATAATAATATAATCCACATTTGTAAAGCGCACAATCACCCGTTAGGGTCTCTAGGCGCTGGGGCCGTTGGGAAGATTAAGCAAGCTATTGCCCAGAGTCACATGGTGCTGGACTAATCTGCCGCCGGTGCCATGGATCGAACCGTGATCCCCTGTTTACGGAGTCAGTCACAATTATTTCGTTCCAGCACGAATTTTTCCTAGTAAAAGATCAACAAGATCCAGCCACGAATTGGCAAATACATTTTTAATTTGCCTATACGCGGTTCGGCCCATAACAGGTAGGTGGCGCCATAACCTTGCTTCATCAATAAACCTTCACTCACCAAAAAAAAACCTTTGGACTGCTCGCCAACGTGTTCTTTGTTTACATTGTGCTATCCTCCAATCTTTGACAAAATGGCGCATTATTCGAGATGCGTAATCAGAGCAAGTTAGGCAAAAGATTCACTACCAACCTTCTTTCCAGAAAAGCTGCCCTGTATGTTTCATACATTTCGGCTTTTTAGATGCTTTTACTGACATATTTTCTTCTCGTTTTTTTAAGCCGTTATAATGAGCCTTGTCTAAAACAAATGTCCACAAAAGCGTGATGTGAAAGCACGACAAAGACTCATTGCTTCGCGAGAAATGGACTTTCTAAAAAAACATTAAGGAAATATCATGCCGGGGAATAACGTGAGGTTTATATCTTGAAATATGAATATTTTTAATATATATTCCTAATCCCTAGGATTTTTTTAGACGAACATTTTTTCTTTTGCCCTGCAGTTCGTTGAATTGGTCCAGTAAATAATTTATAGCAGTTGTGAAAAGGGCTAGTGTATGAATACGTATTATAAAAGATATTTTGAAAAAACATAAACACCACCACAAAACCTTCGCCCTGTACCAAAACCCACTGTCAATCACATGCCTCCAAATACTTTAGAACTATAGTTAAAATATGGTAGTTAATTAAAACGGACCTAAAATATGTGGGGTCTGATTTTGGCTGGGATTAGTGATAAAACATAGGTTGACATTTTTGTTGGGTGCTCTGTAAATAAGGTCGACATTTTGGCAATTCGTTTTTGGAGTCCACGCTTTTGGGAAAGATATTTTCGCAGTCTATTTTTTCACATGCTTATTTATGACACTCTGCGGGCTCATAAATGTACAGCGTAGTCTGCTAGGGTGACATTAATCAGATAATATGCGTCACCTGGGGCATTTTGAGGTTCAGACCACCACGAAGGCGTATTTTGAGTCAAATATGACACTCTGGCATAGCACATTATATTTATATTCACAAAGCGGCATTGTGCTTAAATAAATGATCAAGTTTGAGCGATTAAAGGTATTTTAAATGCTTGCCTTTCTGAGCAAGAAATACAACATTGGCCTGTGGAACCTTGTTATGAGAATGTATTTCAATGTGTTTTTCAATCCCCGAGGGCAGTATGGGCTCGCTTCTGAGGTCACAGCCTTGAGAGGTATTTATGAAATGTATGAGAATCAGGCCTAGAATGTATGAAACACATGTCCAAAGGAAATATTCAGTAATAAACATGTGGCACAAAAGGTCCATCTCTCTGCAAGTCCTCGGGCTCGGCTCAGCAAGTGTTCTTGTTTGTATCGCAAAGGATTGTCATTCCATTCCAGCATGCTGTGCATTTCGAATCGCAGAGGCCTGTGCATTCTCCCCCATAGGCAGGTGTTTAATCCGCGGCCTTGTTCAATGATTAGAGGGTTTCTTTCCCATAAACGTCTCAGCTTAGACTGCAGTTCCACCCTGTACTCAATTTGATCTTCATTTCTTGCAGACCTTGACATTTGCATTTCCTGCATGCTTAGCTTAGTCCTGCAACAATCCAAGATATGTTATGGTGAGTTCCCAGTTTTAAGACCAGAGTTAGATCTTGGCGAACAGGTTACTCCGTCATATCTGTCGCCGACATATAAATCCCATTATGTTGTATGGGATTTATATTTCGGTGGAGGGGATATCTGTCACTGCTGTGACGGATGTATGACGTTACAACGCATACTTTTACCACGCATGCCTTTACAACGCAGTTTTTACAACGCATGCCTTTACAACGCATAGCGCTTTGGGGTGCTAGATAGTGAATAGTTTAATTTACTATTCCAACTCCAGTCCCCTTGGACACTAGGGAAGGTGTTGGATAGTAAATTAAACGTATTCCCTATCCTAGAGCGCCCCCCAGCGCAATGCGTTGTAATGGTTTGCGTTGTAATGACTGCGTTGTAATGGTAGTGCGTGGTAAAAGTTTCGTTGTAAAGGTTGTATACCCTGCTGGGACAGAGTAACCCATCCGCCCATATCTAAATCAGGCCCTGAATGTCTGCCAGCAACATGGGTCTGATTTAAAGTTAGGTGGTACTGAAAACTTTTCCAATTTGTGCAGGAAGTGTTTAAATACTCAGGTGATTTTCTTCTAGTGGCATAGTAGGTTCTACTGTAAGGCTGCTGAAGGCAGCTGCATTACAGTGCCACCATAAATGGTCACCGGAGGGCACCATTGTGCAACATAGCTCTCAAATAAGGCCCTTGCGTCTTCTAGGGCTGCGTTGCAGGCCAGCAGGCTTACTGATCAACCCACTGCGCGTCCACTCTTCATTCTGCATTGTCTCTGGATTACAACATCCACAGTGGGTACTGGCCAGCACCTGCATTTTCTTTCTTGGTCTATGAAACAAAGACATTTTAAGGCATGGGCAAAGTGGGCCCTGGCACAGGGCACTAGGCTTTTCGGGGGCCTCCTGATAGAGCCAGCTCGGTTCTACAGAGAGTCTTACCCTGACGTCCTTTAAGAATTATTAGATTGTTTTAAATACCGTTTTTATTTAATGTATTTTTAATGTGGATGATGTGTGAGTGGCTGCTGCACACAGTTTGCAGAGAAATGTTGTATTTATGTTTCATGCAACATCCATAAAACAAGTTTCTTTGAGATCAAAGCAGGACCTCACATATGAGAAATGGGAGGAAGTCACAGATTTTGTTTCACAGATATTAACTGCAGTAATATTAGTGAGCTGCTGCTGTGTTACAATATTGAAAACACCCATCACTATCCCTGAATATTAGATGTAAATGCATTTAAAATTTGGAGGAGTGCGACTGTGCACTGTCTGTGACCTGGCCAGAGAGGGCACTGTAGAGCTGAAATTGGTTCATAAATCCAAACCACATCCAAACAGGGGCCCCCAAAATACGTTTGGCCCAGGGCTCCCAAAATCCTTAAGATGTCCCTGCTATGAAATTCTCTTCCTTTTAAGTTTCTTTTCCAAGCAACAAATCACCATCAACAGTAGCTTCTCTTGTATCCATCCCCTGTAACCAGTTTTGTAAAATCGTGCTCCACATTCATAAAAAGCTATCTCAAGGCAATAGGGTAGTTTGTTCACGTCTGAGTTCCTACATTTGTAAAGAAACCATGAACTGTGTGGATAATTTACTCTTTTTCCTTGCCAGCCACCAACCACCTTCTGAAGTAACTCAGAGGCAGATGGACTGTGTGTGGATGGGGGAGGGGGGGAGAGGAGGGGGAGAGAGAGAGAGGGAGAGAGAGAGAGAGAGAGAGAGAGAACACACAGCTGACTCAGGAATCTATGGATCAGAGGTCAGTCAGCATTTCACATCAGCGACTGCCTACAAGGTAAAAGAGCTATTAATTAACAGTTTGTGAGTATACTTATCTTAACACACACTAAACCTTTCTTACATGATACTACAGACCATTCATTAAGGCCTCTGTGCACTATTTAGCAACTCTTCGTGTATTGTCTTCAATAAAAACAGTTTTTAGATAAAGCATAGCCTGTTTACACATTGATATTGATATTCACTTTTGGTCAAGCACTAACCAATGAAAAGCATGATAATATATCCACAGGGCTTCTTTCCATTACCAAGGATACAGTAAACTTACCTGAGTAATGTTTACTCTCCAAATTCTACTATTTGCCCACTCACCAAATGCACTCACTCATGGGTCGGAATTTAAGTTTCAGTGATCTTAACACCAGGGGCGGCACCTCCGTTATAGCGGAGGAGTGTTGCCCCCTGCTGAAAGCCAGCAGAGGCAAAGGACAACAAGCATTGGCATAGCCAATAGGTCTCGCCTTTGGGACCTTGTAAGTGTTTAGCAGGAGCTATTGGCTTTGCCAGTGTCTTTAAGCCTTGGTGTAGAGCAGTGTGCTGCTGTGCAGCACGTTTGAAAGTTATAATAGAAAAGTGTTATAAGCATTTTTGTTACCTTATATATAACCAGGAAGGCATTATAGACAACTGAACCACCCTATTAAACAAGCATTAGAAATCTAATAGGTTTTGCATTTGCTTGAGTTGGAGCTATTGGCACTGTAAATGGCAATTCATTTACCTATGTGTTATATATGTGGTGTGTCATGGAATTATGTGGGTTGGATAGGAATTATTAGTTGGGCAATTGTGTGATGTAGAATTTTGTAGTGTGAAGTGGATTTGTGTAGTGGAATTTTGTGGTGAGGGTTTGATTTATGTGGTGTGTTGTGTAATTGTGTTGTTGAGTTGAAATGTGTGGCTTGGTGCAAACGTTTGTGGCGTGGATTGGATGTATGTGGTGTGTTGTGTAATTATGTTGTTGAGTTGCATTATGTGGTTTGGTGTGAAATTTTGTGGTGTGGATTGGAAATGTGTGGAGTTTAAATGTGTGGTATGGAATTGTGTGGATAATCAACATTAACTTGTAAAAAGCAGCACACCACTGAAGCAACCAGCTTTTGGCAAAGTGCAGGACCTAGTAACAAGTCTCGCTCACTCTGCTGCCTCGACCTATTATTTAAATTAACAAGAAAGGAACTCATGAGAAAGAGTGAAAGAGAAAAAAGAGAGAGTGAAAAAGAGAGAGAGAGAGTGAGAGTGAAAGAGAGTGTATGAGAGAGAGAGAAAGAGAGTGAAAGAGAGAGTGAAAGACCGAGAAAGAAAGTGAAAAAGAGACTATTGTGAACCGCATCTCGTGACAACACTCAGAAAGCACACTATATTTGCCATGCTTGCATCTCACTGCCTCTCAGGCCCCAACTTCAGCACATTGTACGGTTGAAGAACCCCATTAGGTGCTGCTCAGCTACGACTAGCCTGCGTGCACGTGAACAACAGAATGCACCCTACTTAGGTTGCACGATTTTAGGGGTGGCAAGATACAGTACAAGGTACAAGGGGCGCTTTACTTCAGAAAGGGGAAGGCTTGCATCTCCCTTCTCCCACATCCAAACAGAGTCCCTAATAGGAATAATGGGGTGGACAATTTGAAACCAATGCCCAGACAATATTACCAAGTTGAAAAATGACAAAATAATGAAGTAATACTATCACAAAATGTGACACGTTATGCTGCATAATTGGCCTTTTCTAGCCTCATAATTTACTTAACCGTGCTGCTTAATTTGGCACTATCCTGCCACATAATTACAGTGGTCCTGCATATGATATAAGTCAAACAGTGTTTCCTGCTATATAGCTCAGGGAACCCCTACACTTTGGATCTTACTTCCTTTCAGGCTTTGGTCCCAATCATTCTCTGACTGGGTGTGTGTCGGGCAGCTATTTGGGGCACTGAGTCTACATTTGTGCAGGATTATTGCCTTCAGGTATCTGAGAGGATGGCGGTGGCAGAGGGCAAGACTGTTTTGACTGGCACATCTTGAGTTCATTTTTGTTGCTCAGTTGAATAAAGCGGTCTGTGTTTAAGCATCAGACTTCACCTGATTGGTTGGATTCTTATTGGTTGATATGCTTCAACCTTGTGGGCCTTAATAACAAGAAAATGCCACAGCGCGGCACTGTAAGCCCTTTGGCTGCAGCACTCTGCTGCACTTTCAACGCACAAAAGATGAGTCAAATTTACAACAATATGACTCATCCCTCTGGTTTCCCCTGCGCTGGCGCACAGTCGGCTGCCATGTGCCATGCAGGCACCAGGCCCGGACTGGCCGTTGCGGGCACCGGGAAAACCCCCTGTGGGCCTCATAGTTGGGGGCCGGTTTTGGGCCCCAAGGGGCTGTTTTCGTTACATAAACGGCCGAAAACCGGCCCTTGCACAAAGCGCGGTCCCCTCCTGCGTGGGGGAGGGGGGCCTGCGGAGCACTTTTCCAGGGCCGGTTCTGGTTTTCAGTCCGGCCCTGGCAGGCACCCTTGCAAGGGTACCTGCATTGCAGGTAGATTGCTTCTGTGCAGAAAGAGTATCTTCCTGCACAAAAACAATAACAAAAAAAATAAAAAGAGGTGATTTCCTCTTCCTATGAGTGCTGCAAAATGCAGCACCCCTAGAAACAGGACCAAATGAGGAGAAAGGGTTACATTTCTCCTCGGTATTCACGTGTAACCATTTCTCCTCATTGCGCCTCGCTACACCACCCATGGGTGGTGTAGTATTCTGACGCATTTCCAGGTTTGCGACTTCTCATGAATCTGGAAATGCAACAGAATACATGGGTGTTTCGTGCAAACACCCACCGCAACACCTATGTCACGCCCCTTTCACGCAAAGTGTTGCGTGAGAAGGGGCCATATTTACAGGGAGTGAAAAAGCCATGTCGGTGTCTTTACTTGTCCTTTTAAATATGGGCCAGGAGGTTGCACCAGCAGGGAGTCACAAAAAGTGACGCACTGATGGCGCAAGGGGCTTGTAAATAAGCCCCTGTGTGTTTATTCTTTGGTACATCCTCACTTTTGTCATGAGTGGAACAAGGACGAGAGAGACGTAGAGATACCAATCGGATTACATGAGCTATTTGGCTCAAACGCTCCGTCCATCATCCCCTTTTGTATCGCTTTGTTCGCCCTAAGTTGGCAGGGTATGCTCAGACGTGAGTCCCTTGCTCTCTTGGCCACTGGATTCAAGATAGCCTGGCTGATGAGGATTATGAATCCGAAACCGGTCCCAGGATGCTTGTTTCTGGTCCAGGGAAGACATGACTTGGCAGTTCGGGCTGGACTGTTCCCATGAGGCACAGGGTCAGACTGATTTGCATACGGCCATGTCTGAACTGGGGTGGCTGAGTGAGCTAAAGAATGGTGATGGATTAAACCCAGATCAGTTGACTGGGGGGTGAGTGTTTGATTGGCTCAAACGCTCCGTCCATCATCCCCTTTTGTATCGACAGGTCAGACCCTGCATATGACGTGGAGCGATGATGCATGGGGTACTCCACTTTACATACTATCTTATTTTTGGCATCTTGCGTAATTCTCTACCACCGGCCATGAGGGTGGTATTCCCAGTGGCATCACTAGGGTTGGTGTCACCCAGTGTGGGTAACTCATGGTGTCACCCCTTCACGACTTACCGCATGGACCTCCTCTGCTCCGAGTCCGTCAGTGGACACAGATGGCAAATTCCCAGAGTACTGATATGACCACCACAGCATTTTCATGAAAAGTTACGGCTGGCCAATCAGAACGTCAATTACGGCAGTACCATACCAGGTTTTGCAGTACCCCATTGGCTGACTGGAAAGAATGCTCCCTCAGCAAGTAATTTTTTATTTTTAGTGCATAACGGTCCAGATATCACTACCTTTTCTGAAAAATGTACCCCTTCATAAGCCCACCAAGGACTTATTTCAACAAATATTTCCTAAAACCATAAGTAATAGCATTCTTTCTGAGTAAAATCCTAACTTCTGCCAAGTTGCTTTTTTCAGTATGAGAGAACAGTTTCCAATGGGAATTAAAATGGAAAATCGTTGTTTTTAGACTTCCCTTTTTTCTTGTACCAGTACCACGTTTAACAGATCAGCGGGAAACCTTCTAAGAAAGGGCCAAAGCAAGAGAGCTTGTTTTTTTGGAACATTTCGTGCAGTCACACATAAATAATGTAGCAAACACCAGCTCTGAAATAAATCATGATTAGAGATCGCTCCTTGACACGTCTCTTTAAAGCTGAAGCTCTCCTTTTTTATAGCACTGTGTGTGTGACTGTCTGTCTTTTCTTGGGCCGGCCTTGGGGACTGTCTGGGAGTAATGCGATTTCCGCGATCTGAATCTGATTGTGTGCCTGCACCGCCACATTTCTAACTTTATTGAGTTCATTCATAAATGATATATTTCTCTCTCTCACCGAGACCGACTGCCTCCGGACCCAAGAAGTCATTTCTGTCCCAAATTTGAAGGGGAGACGACAGCGCTCCGCTCGCGATATCAAAGAAGATGGTGGCAGTTGACTTCACATTATTTCTTTATTCTAGCAGCCACCGCACGCACTCCCCTGCGCTGCCGTCTCGTCTCCTCCCTGGCGCATAACCGCGACGCGTCAGAGGAGCACAGCGTTTGGGGGCTGTCCCAGGGCCGTCATTGGTAGCGCTAAAGATTGACGGCCCAGGGACCCACAAACTGAGTACGCCGCGCATCCGCATCGTCACATTATCACACAGGTGCGTGCGTGGTAACATGCTGCAGTGCACACTCACTACACTGACTGCAGAGTATTTTAATTTTGTAAGCAGGTGCGCAACTGCGCACTGTGGCGTGCGCGTGCAGCAGCTTGCACAATGCACTATAAAAGCACTGGCAGCAGAGCAGAGGTGAGAGGGCGAGGCTGAGGCTCAGGCTGCACTCCACTGTGCAGTGCAGAGCGAGAGCGAGCCAGCCAGCGTAACTAACCAGATTGGTGTCACACCATGATGGGGAGACACCCGGTGTGGTCCGCACCCCTCGCACCCCCTAGTGACGCCACTGGGTATTCCAGGTATGGAATCAGGCTCTCCGTAAGATGGGGTGGTGGGACAAATTGACGAGGGAGACCCCACTGTGGTATAATGGGCGACTGCCACAATTGGTTGTTTTACCTGGATTTCGCGGATGGGACAATATAGGTATCTCTACCCTAGGTGATGTGATGCGCAGTGCGGTCCTGAAATCCTTCCAGGACCTCCAGCAGGAATATAAGATGTCGAAGACCCAATTTTATAAGTACCTCCAATTTAGACTTGCCATCTCCCCCAGCCTTGCGGGCTAGGAAACCCTTCCTGAATTTAGCCCCATCGAAGCCAAAGTGTTTATGTGAGACCTCCAAGACCATAACATTTCCAGAATTTATCAGTCCCTAGTGACAAATAGTTCTACTATGTTAGATAAACTTAGAGAGGCATGGGAAGGGGACCTTGGCCCACTGGAGGGGGGCGACTGGTGCGATTGTGATGTGGCTATGCCTCATTCAATTTAAATACCTGCACCGGGTGTATTATACCAGGGTTGGGCTGTCTAGGGCGGGCCCAGTGTCATCCCCGATATGTCTATGATGCATTCGGGAGGAGGGGACTCTCATTCATACGATCTGGCATTGCACAGCACTCACAATATTCTGGCGAGGGGTTCTGGCTTGTCTCGGTATTGGGGCGGGAGCTCCCCTCCTCACCAAAGTTGGTAATTTTACACATATTAGAGGGTATCAGTAGAAATATCTAAAAAAGGCATCTAATGTTGTTGGGACTTACGTTGGCTAAGAGAGACATTGCCAGGCAGTGGAAAGCAGCGGTCCCACCCTCTCTGTCAGTATGGAAGAATGGCCTTGACTTCTGTATGGGGTTGGAGATTCCAATATTTAAAGCCAGGGGATGACCGCAAAAAAATCCAAAGATCTGAAATCGATGGGTGGACTATCGGGGTCTCTACCTAGAACCCATACCCCCAGTAGATGCCTAGATCCAGGGATAGTTGTCCAGCCCTATGGAGTTAGGGACTATAGACACAATGATAACCTTCGTTTGTTGGAGCGGGTGGTGGAGTGGTTACGATGTAGTGATGAAATAGTGCAACGGGAGGGGGGTTATATTGGTTATATTCTCTTGTTTTTTCTGAAAGTATATAATCAAAATGTCAATGTCGTTATTCTGCATTATATATTGTGGCAGAAGTCTTCTGGGTTACAGAGCTCTGTATTCTATTTGATATTTGACACAATAAAATCTGTTTATAAAAATAAAATGTCTAACAACTGATGTTCAGCATTGAGACCTTGCCATAGTTAGTCCAAAATTTAAAATAAACAATGCATATGCAAAATCTCAGGAATGGCTCACTTCAAGTAAGTCAGGCGTACTCTGATTGCTTTGAGAGCTGTGTTAATTTAAAACCAAGATTTTTTTTTTTAAAAGCCCCTAATTGACCTTAATTGTAGTGTTTCTACCTACAGGATATGTAGCTCAAAGCTACTAAAAGAACACCTCAATATAACGTGCTCAGAGCATTTACCAATAGCACAGGTTTCATCTACTCATAATATTTAGTTTTACATAGTTTATTCGTACACATCTAGTAGGGAAACCATCTGTTGGTCTCCAGCGCTTAGTTTGTCAAAAACATACTTGCAGAGGCCAAATGTTTTCTTAGAAGACCACCACCAGTGCTGGCGAAAGACAGGGATGCTGAATACCAAGCCTAACTAGACCTGATTCCTCCTCAGACCTCTTTCTTCCACTACCCCACACCATCTCAATCGTGCAGGTTTCTGTCCCCTCTCATTTGTTACCATGAACAGAAGGGGATCTGAAGTCAAAGGTGTTGCTGGGAGAATAAGTGAAGATACCAGGTGAATAAGTTTCAACTTATAGATAACTGCAAAATCTGTATATTTCATCTGAAAACATATAAGTCCAGATGTACAAACCTTTTTTTTACTTGCAAATGGACCGATTCCCAGAATCAGGCATGTTTTGAACGAAAAAGGGCATTTTCAATGTACAAAGGCCCAATTTGCGATTCAATAACCTATTAGCAAATTGCACATTGGGTATGCGATTCGGTATTAGGGCGTCCCTTCTTAATACCGCATCACAGTGGCATGTGTCAATGTTTTGCAACCGAAATGCGGTTGCAAAACATTCGCATTTTAATACCTACTTCTAGTAGGTGGTAACCCATTCACAAATGGGAAGGGGTCCCCAAGGGACCCTTGGTGAATGTTTGTAAAAAAACTTTTAAGAGCAAGCAGTGTCCCCAAATGAGACATACCTCATGAATATTAATGAGGTAGATCTATTTGCGACCCACTGGGAAACACGAAATGTGTTAAACCCATATTTGTTCATTACTGATTGCGAGAAGTAAATAGTGGTTCGCAAAAATGTACTTCGTATTTCGTAATAGCAAACGTACCTTCGTACGTCTGGTACATAGTGGCATTAAGATTGGAGCAAGATCGTAGTAACTACTGCTCAAGGAACAAAGCAACTCAATATCTATGTAAAGAGTACATCAGAAGAAAAAATGTGTCCATCTGTAACGTAACTGGTGCTCATGTAAAGCACTCTGATACCTTCAGGTCTAGTTCATGTTATCTAAAACTCCACAAAAAAAGTGGGTCCAGCTGGCGAGACTGATGCAACTAATTCTTGTGGGTCCCAAAGCATACTACTAAACATTCCAACAAAAGCCGACCCATTTCAAATCGCTATATGCCACAATTGCATGTGCAAGCAATGGTTAATTTTAAGGCGACAATAAAAATGTCAAGGTAACTCTGGTGGTTAATGTTCTTCCATGAGAGAGATCGGAGTAAGATAGCACAGAGCGTTAATATGCCTTCTACAGAGAACATGCATCATGCAGATCAGAAAGTGCATATGATTAAATAGATCAGTGGGTTACTGCTTTTGCCAGAGAGGTCAATTTGGTACTTGCAGTTTATAAGTTAAAATCATAATATAGAAAAGTGAGCTATTAACTGCATCAAAGCACTGCAAGCAAACTGTAAGGTATAGGTTAGAGCGTTTTTTCCCAGTATTTCCTTCTACTAATGTTGCAAAAAGGGTTCATTTGAGTAGAAATGTATTATTATTAAAGAGAACCTCCAACCACAGTATTACATTTTAAATTCTGAGTTTCTGCTTCTCCTGACCAAGCTCACTTAAACTATTCTGCATATGAGTATGGATGACATGTGACTCCTACACCTTGTAGTCCTCTGTCTTACGTAACATTTCCTTTACGCTGATTTGCATACCTATGATTGATTGTCTCTGTGCAATGTGTGTGTGATGTAAAGTGCTCCGACACCCTACAGTGATATGAGCGGTGATATTAAATTGATTAGATGCATCTGAGACAGAGTGGTTATGGAGACCTGAGGGGCACTGTTAAAGGGTGGTAGTGAGGGAATCTGTGGCGGAGGTGGTCACTGGGGAGCGCCATCAAACATTGCAGCACCGGGCGCCACCAGCGCTAAAACCGGTTGTGACTGATGCTGCCAAATTACACGATTGCTGAATACCAAGGCCGCCTAATCTTGATTCCACCTACCTCACTTCTCTTTCTTCCACTACCCTTCACTCCCTGTCTCTTCGTCTCAGGTATCTCACTATTAAAGGTTCTTTTACATCGTTTCAGTCTCCAAATGGCTTTCCTCTCTTTCGCCTCTTCTCCTCCTCCTTTAGCTTTTTTCTACCGTTGCCTGTTTTGCTCTGGGTCATAGTGTGATAATAGAACACAGGCCCACAAACATAAGTGAGGTGTCTCACCCCCTGCAGCCACCACCACAAATTAAGCACTATAATGGAAGAGAAACTGTTGCGAAGCTGTCGCGATATCGGCGGGTGGTGAATAACAGAATATGTAGGATAAACATTATGTAGGCTTCTATATATTATTCTTGTAGTGAAGGTGGACTTTGAGTTGAGCACCGTAACTTATTTTTTTTCAATTAGATGTGATTAAGTCAGATTTGAGGTTCAAGAGGAGTTTTCTTTCAATATTGCAAATTGCTCAAATTGAAGGTCTACGATTCTCTTGCGAGAGAAATGAACATTTTCACATGACTTTCAATGTCACATGTAGAAGCACCTACCTTTTCTTGATCCGCGACTCCATTTCATCTGTCTCCGAAACAAGAGCGCCATTCATGATAACTTGAATTCGATGCTTCGCAGTCTAGACTTGAGCCTCAGCTGCTTCGAAGATGTGTGGTGAGATTTAACTAACTATGAAGAGTAGTCTATGAGGACTGGCCACTTCTTGTAGATTTGGTGGAGTCTTCTTAGAGAAGAAGATGTTGGAACAGTCATAAAGAACAATCTGAATTGCGCAACAATCCAGGAGCATGTAATGTAATGCAAAGAGATCATTACGCTATCGTCCAATAGAATTTGTTGAACTGTGAAGATAAAAACTCAGTGAGTGATTCAGAAGAATTATGGTAAGGGAAAAAAGACTTAGGGCCAGATGTAGGTAGGCAAATACCGGTCGGTAACGGCCGAAATTCGGTCATTTCGGCCGTTACCGACCGGTATTTGGAAAATGAGATGTAGGGCGACCTAAAATACAGATTCAGTAATTTTACCGAATCGGTCATTTTACCGATTCGGTAAAATTACCGAATCAGTGAAATTACCGAATCTGTATTTTGCGATGTAGGTAGCACTGTAATCAGTGCTACAGGGCTTTCAGAAGTCGTTATTTACCACCAACTAGAAGTTGGTGGTAAATAATGAAAAGCCTTGAAAAAGCATTTTTTTTGCTTTTCAAACGCTGCCATGTTGCAGACATACACGCCCCTTAGGGCATGTATGTCTGCAACATGTGCACCCATACACGATTGAGGGGTGCAACAGGGTGTCAATGTGACACCCTGCCACCCTTCAATGTTTCCCCCAATTACCAAATCGGTATTTACCGATTCGGTAATTGACATTCCTTCCTATGGGCCTACAGGTCCATAGGAATGAATGGCAATTACCGAATCGGTAAATACCGATTCGGTAATTTAAAAATAGAAATTACCTACATCCTATTTACATACTCTTAAATACTGAATCGGTATGATTCGGTATTTAAGAGTAGGTAAATCGAGATTACCTACATCGGGCCCTTGGAAAGTTATTTTCTGGAAGGTCTGCAGGTATAAGAAAGCTTAGAGTTTATTACAATACAATAACATTAAAAACTGCAGGAAGATTAATTATCTTCCAGGCCAACATTGATCTAAATTGTTGACCGAAACCAGATCCAGAGATTCCTGCAGAGCTGTGAGTTGTCCTTCTCTCTCTCTCGACCCCAATCACCGCCTCCCCACCCCAGAAAGTGTCCATCTGCCTCTGTATTATTTTAAAGATGGGTGGAGAGGAGAAGTTCATGGCACCTCTCCAAAAGTAGGAACTTTGTCACTTTGAGAAGCTCAAGGTGGTTCTTTGCCCTAGTGTCATGAATCCTGGCACCATGTCCATTCGCGCTTTAGTGAAAGATTAGTGCGCTGTTTTATTCCCATACTGTCACAGGAATGGCTTTTCTAAGAATAGCACAAGAAAATATGGGCCATATGTATCATCCTCACCATTTGCGATTTCTAAATAGCGAATTTTAAAGAATCGCTATTTCGAAATCGCAAAACGGTATGATGTAGGAAATAGCTTCTTCTTAGCGACTCCTTAACATTCCTAAATTGCGATTAGCAAATTGCTAATCGCAAATTTCCCATTCATTTCTATGGGCCAGGAGGCCCATAGGAATGAAGGGGAAATTTGCGATTAGCAATTTGCTAATCGCAATTTAGGAATATTTTCAAGGGTGCAGGGGTGTCACAAGAACACCCTGCTGCACCCCTGAAAATGACATGTGTGGGCATATGGCGAACATACATGCCCTAAGGGCATGTATGAGCGTCATATGCCACCTTTGGATTTTAAATAAATTGCTTTTTCAAAAGAATTCGCAACTTACCACCAACTAGAAGTTGGTGGTAATTTGCGAATCCTTATGGGCATTTTTGCATTCATTTTTATTTGATACATTGCATTTAACGAATCACTAAATTTGCGATTCCTTAAGTGCAATCGCAAAATAAGGAATGGCAAATTTTGCGATTTCTTATTTTGTTGCGAAAATGTTTCATACATTCCATTTAGCAAATTAGCATTCGCAAAGGCCGAAATTCGCAGAATTTCGGACTTTGCGGATGCTAATTTGCTTGATACATATGGCCCTATGATTCTTCTGATTTAAAGAGTTGTTATTCGCTCCTACTAGAGCAGTACAAAATCACTTACTCACTCCGGATATTATGCACTGCAGTACAAACGTCACACCCCTGAAGTAAATTAGCTCATCACATCCAAATAGGTTCCTCTCCTACAGATCTGGCACGAAAAATATTTTAGTTGAATAAAACCGTTTTGCAGTGTAGTCTGTTGGTTCCATTTAGTAGTTGTACTTGGGCAGGGGAACTTCCTGTCTAATGTGCCACATTGGTATCTCGTAGAGACCATTTGTAACTCGTCAACTGGACTTTACACCAGGGACAAGGCATTGCAGGGCCTCATTTATGAAAAGTGACGCATCGCTGCGTGAAAACAGCGATGCGTCACTTTTCACTGCGCACTCCTTACGACATTCCTGATGCGTCATATTTAATGTTTGACGCATCATGTCGCAAGGAGTTACAGATACCTCTGTATTTCTGACGTATCTTTAAGCGCAAAAGTGACGCATTGCTGGAGTGTGTCACAAAAGTGGCGCAGCGGCGGCGCAAAACTGACGCAAGGCCTTCATAAATAAGGCCCTGCAGTCCTTGCCTCCCTACATTCAGTTTTTAAAGTGAGAAGGCTGCGAAAGCCCAGCTGCTCCTAGAGACTAGCACGCGTTGTCCTCATTCCTCAGAGGGCATGCTTGCCACACGTGTGATCTTGGCAGCCGGCGGAGGTATGCCCATCAGTTCACGGAACCGGTTGAGGGCACAGGGAATGTGTCTGAGAACCTGCTGTCTGACTCATTGGAATGGCAGCCTTTACCATGAAGCATCCGACAAGGCGTGCCAGGACCAGGCCACACCACTGAAGCAGACTGGCAGGGGTTGGGGGGGGGGAGGCAGCAGTACCCCTGCACCAGCAGGCACAGAGTGTGCAGGCAGTAGGCGGACATGCTTTGACCGAGATTGTTTTCATGGTTTTCTGGGATGAAAGGCTTCTTTTTTTCCATTTTTCTTTGACTGCCTCTCGTTAGTCACAAAAGGAGGCAACGTTGCCTTTCTCGCCCTGGGTGCTGAATGGGAAGACTGGCCTGGCGCAGGCCCAAAACCAGCCGCCCTGTTTGTGGGATCGAAACAGATGTACAATTATTTATCCCAGGTTTCAAAAGGGAGCACAGAGGGGCCCAGACGGAAGCGAAATTCTGATGGCCTGGAACCACTGTGTCATCCAATTAATTAGCCTTCTGTTACAAGGTGTTACATCACGGCTGTGCCAGGGCCTGGCAGGGGATGTCAGAGGGGCTAGCGGATGGGGGCTTGGGACTGGGAGTCCATTATTGTATATGAGAGGCAAAGTGTTAAATAGGAAATGTGCAGTTGTCAATAAGGTTTATCCCAGAAAAAAACAATCTTAGGGTCACATGTACGCCCACCAGGGTTTAGGACACCCAAATTGAGATTGTTAGCTACTTGCAATTTGCAAGTCCCAAAACCTGATGTACAACAGTGACTCAGACACTGTTTGCGATTCATTAATATTAATGAGGCAGGAAAAATTTGCGACCCATTGGGAATGGCCGGTACTCACAGGGATAGTGGCCTGTTGTGGTCAGCAGACCACCTGTCTGTGACTGCTTTTTGAATAAAGCTGTTTTTTTTTAATCCAGCCCGTCTCCCTTAAAGGAAAATGGGATGCATTTCAGAAATGAAAATGAAAAGTTTTCTTTTCATTTTTCTTGAGTGGTCAGTGGAACCAGTGCATGCTATGAAAAATGTTGGCGCCATCATTCACAAAGGGGAAGGGGTCCCTTGAGGAACCTTTCCCGTTTGCGAATGGCTTACCACCAGTTTGAAATTGGTGGTAATCTGTGAATGTTTTGCGACCGCATTCTCGGTCGCAAATCTCTCATACATACCAGTGCGACTTGCTATTTGGAAGGGACGCCCTTTACACGCCTCTTCCTAATAACAACTCGCAAATCCTATTTTGCGAGTCGGTAATAGGCTTCGGACTCCCACATAGGGTTGGTACATAGGAAAAGCCATTTTACTGGTCTCAAATGGCCCGCTAGGCCGTTTCCTACTGGTAAAATGCATTGTACATCTGGCCCTCAGTTCCTAGTTCAGTTCTACTGCAAACAATCCCCTCAGGAACTATGTTGACACTAGGGTGGAGAAATCGTATATTGTTCCCTCACATAAGAAGCATAATTCGCACAAGAACTACAGGTTTAAGCGTATTATGCAAGGGCGGGTGTCCGCGTGAAAATAGGGACTTTTCACCATCTGCTCCCAGTATACAAAATTTCCAGGTTGCCAGCCCACAACATTGCGCCGAAGTACACATCTGATTTTACAATTGTAAAGGAACATGTTCTCTTCGAAGGAGGTCTGATGCAAATGGAAGTTACTCCGTTAGCGCAATCGTATGGGAAATAGGAAATTTCACATACTGAAGGTACCTCTAAAATCGTTTTTTTGTGAGTTTATATTCTGGTAGAACTTATAAATTCCCTGTTTGATGTGTCTGTTGTAAGAAGCACTGGTGCATCAAATATATAGGACAGAGCTTAATTTGTAAAACAAGTGCCAGGGCCATCACAGTGACAAAACAAGGGGGGTGGTCCGCGCCAGGCGGCACGAGTTTTGGGGGCAGTGGGCGGCACCCCCTGCACTTACCTGGGCGGCGGTCGCAGGAATCGCCAGAACCCTCCCCGCTCTTTGATTCGGCCGCCACGGTTGGCAAACAGAGCAGCTTCCCCCAGTTCCCCTAGTTATGCCACAGGGCCCTCATCAGGAGGCCACTGCAACCTACAGCACCCATTGCCTCTGCTAGCTCTACCAACGGCAGTACCAAACCAGGGATCACTGAAATAATATCGACCACAAAAATATTGAGTTGCCATAATATCGTTGATAAAATATCGATGGACAAAATATCGACTGGCTATCTTTAAACAGGTAAGTACTAAAATATCGACTCTAAAATATCGAGTTACTAAAATATAGACTGTAAAAATATCGTTTTTTTTAAATGTCTTTAAATTAAGTTAAAACTAATGTAGTAATAAATATATTTATTATAAACGTACTTAAAATTAATAAATTAATGTTATATTAATAAATATTTATTGTAAATAAAAAATAAAAAAAATTAATAATATATATATATATTTATATAATTTTTTTAAATTAAATAAACACATATAATAATTTTACCGTAGTATAGCAAAATAGTTAAAATTTATTGTAACAAGTGTAGTGAATTCTACAATAGCTAAAGCGTTGGATAGCGTAGGGGTAAACATTACTATTCCCACTCCAGTGGGTGCTACAGTAGGGAAAGCGTTGGATAGCCTAGGGGTTAAAATTACTATTCCTACTCCAGTGGGTGCTACAGTAGGGAAAGCGTTGGATAGCGTAGGGGTTAAAATTACTATTCCCACTCCAGTGGGTGCAACAGTAGGGAAAGCGCTGGATAGCGTAGGGGTAAAGATTACTATTCCCACTCCAGTGGGTGCAACAGTGGGGAAAGCGTTGGATAGCGTAGGGGTTACAATTACTATTCCCACTCCAGTGGGTGCTACAGTAGGGAAAGCGTTGGATAGCATAGGGGTTACAATTACTATTCCCACTCCAGTGGGTGCAACAGTAGGGAAAGCGCTGGATAGCGTAGGGGTAAAATTACTATTCCCACTCCAGTGGGTGCTACAGTAGGGAAAGCGTTGGATAGCATAGGGGTTAAAATTACTATTCCCACTCCAGTGGGTGCAACAGTAGGGAACGCGTTGGATGGCGTAGGGGTTAAAATGACTATTAATTCATTAACAATTAACAATTATAATTAATTTACATAATTAATTATTTATTATTAAATTACTTCCCACCCTATCCCCCTATAAACTCACAACCCACTACAAAAAATAATTTACTAAATATGTTTTATTTATCAATTAAATATTTATAATTAATTAACAATTATATTTTAATTAATTACCACTTAATAATTAATTAACAAATAATATTAATTTACATAATTAATTAATTAATATTAAATTACTTCCCACCCTATCCCCCTATAAACCCACAACCCGATACAGAAAATACTTTACTAAATATTAAATATTTATCAATTAAATATTTATAATTAATTACCAATTATATTTTAATTAATTACCAATAATAATTAATTAACAATTATTAATTTACATAATTAATTAATTATAATAAAATTACTTCCCACCCTAAACCCACAACCCGCTACAGAAAATAATTTACTAAAAATTAATTATTAGTCAATTATTATTTTTTACCAATTATATTTTAATTATTTACCAATTAATAATTAATTAATAATTATTATTAATTTACATAATTAATTAATTATAATTAAATTACTTCCCACCCTATTCCCCTATAAACCCACAACCCGCTACAGATTTATATTACACAATTAAAAAATATTAAAAATCTACCTTATTTTAGATTTTTTTTCTCTTAATTCTATCTAGTCGATATTATGTCTAGTCTATATTTTTGATTTGATATTTTGGCTATTAATATCGATATTACTCAATATTTTTGTAGTCTATATTATGTCTGGTCGATATTTTTGCTAGTCTATATTTTTTACTCGACATTTTGTCCAAACGATATTTTGGAATCGATATTATGTCTGTTTACCCCAAACCAGCTACTAACCATCACACTCCTACAAGTGTAGCAGTTCAGACTATTCTAGCCCCCAAAGCTAGAAGATTAGCATGGGCGGCAGGTAATAGTCATTATTAACTTTTATTGAATTAGTAAACAACTGTTTTTGTGCTGACTCTAAATCAGACAAACAGCCCACCATGTGTCAGACTGTCATAAGTACTGGTGCTGCCAATTAAGTGTTGGTGCCGAGCACTGTAAACCACTGACTCAAATTAAGCACTGTATAGAGATGTGGTATGTGGTCGGCAACGGGCTGTAGATGGTCTCCCAATGGGCAGAGCCGCCCTTTGTGTGATGCTTCCTTAAGAGCTTGAGATTGGGGTATCATTCTCTACTATGAACTATTTCTTTTGTGTTGTGACTGGTTTATCATTTCCTTGGGAGGTAGGGGTTAGGCTGATAACTTCTATCTCACTATAAATCACACACAGTTCAAGCTAATAATGTTGCTGTGCTACGTTGTATACTTCAAAAGCATGCTTATTGGGGTTAAACAAGCTTAATGGCTATTACACAACATACTGGAGTATTAATTATCACAGGTACCTTAATGCAGGATTCTTAATACCACTCCTTGTCCAGTCACAATGTTGACGAGCTCCTAAAGATATGCAAAGGAGAATATAAGCAACGTATAGGACAGGGGCAGCTCCTCCGTTATGACGGAGGAGCGTTGGCCCACTAGGTGGCAACAGAGGTAAACACTTGTAAAATAAAATGATAATAGACCAATTTTATTATCATTCTATTTTTCTTCTTACCTGCGGCTGCCAGCGGCACGTCATAGGGCAGAGGCATGCATTCTACAACAGCATTGGGAAGACAGGGTGGTGGGCACTACTAAGTGCGCATGACTGTTTGGCCGGCTGTCTTAGGCTGGCCAAACCGTCATGCACACTTAGCATTTCTCCACAAGGCTGTGTTGTACAGTCAGAATGAGAAAAGCCACAGGCTACCAGGCACAGTCTGAGCGCCGAACCCTGGCATTTAGACCAATCCCAGCTCTTCTCTCATGCTGGGAATAGCATACCCAGCATGAGAGCAGCGTCAGGAATTGCCATCTGGGAGCCTGCGCAGTGTGTTCAGACCAGGACTGGATCGAGAGAGGAGCAATGCGGCAGGTATGTTCTCTACTTTTTTGTTTTATTTTGTCTGTAAACCAACCCCCCCCCCCTTTCCCTTCCCACTGCTTTAGATCCTGTGCAGCTGCCACTGGTATAGGATTTAAAAAGAGAGCATTAGAAGCCCTATAAATGTTTGTACAAAGGCAAAACTAAAATACCAGAAGTTTCTGGGTGCTTGTCACGTGGTGAGTCAAGGGCAAGCGCAGCTGCTTAGAGTTGGAATTGGGAGAAAAAAAGTGGGCAAGATATTTAGCCATCTATGTTCAGGGGTGAATTTTTGCATTGTCCAGCATTCCGTCCATCAATTATTTCATTTGCTTATGTCGCCCTACGTGGGAAGGGTATCCCCAGACGTGGGTCCCATACTCACTACACCACTGGATTCAAGCTAGCCTGGCTGATGAAAGGTGATGCCTTGAAACCGGTCCCAGGATGCTTGTTTCCGGTCCAGGTAGGACCTGACTTGGCAGTTTGGGATGGACTGTTCCCACAAGGAACTGGGTCTAGACCGATTTGCATATGGCGGGGTCCAAACTGGGGTGGCGTGGTGAGCAAAGAATGATGGATTCCACCCAGATCCTTGTGACTGGGGGTGAATGTTTGCATTGTCCAGCATTTCGTTCATCAATTGTTTCTTTTGCATATGTCACCCTAAGTCGGAAGGGTATGCCCAGACGTGGGTCCTGTGTTCACTACACCACTGGAATCAAGCTAGCCTGGCTGATGAAGGGTGATACTCTGAAACCGGTCACAGGATGCTTGTTTCCAGTCCAGGGAAGACCTGGCTTGGCAGTTTGGGCTAGACTGTTCCTACAAGGGACTGGGTCAAGACTGGTTGGGTCCAAACTAGGGTGGTGTGGTGAGCAAAAGAATGATGGATTCAACCCAGATCCTTGTGACTGGGGGTGAATGTTTGCATTGTCCAGCATTCCGTCCATCAATTGTTTCTTTTGCATCTATTTTCAGTGGCAAAAGTAGGGAGCCCTCGATTATTTTTTCTTAATGTTCGTTTTTATGAATGCATAAAAGACAGTCATCGTTACAGCTGGTAGTGTGGGATATTTAGCCCTATACGCAAATGGGCAATTATTTATAGCAATATTTAGACATCGAAAATAAACCATAGGAGTGGATGTGGTGCAGAGGCCAGAGCTGCTTACTCGGGAGCTGGGGATCCAGGTTCAAGGCTCGGCATTGGCTCAACATCCTGGGCAAATCACTTAATTTCCGCATGCCCATGGACAGCGCCTGGATACCCTCACTGGTGTTAAGCGCAATCACTATATAAATCTACACATAATAATAATCTTACAAGTAGTTTTATGACTTGAGTCCAGCATTCCCTCCGAGGGTTCAGGCGATGATATGTATTCCGCAGGGATTGCACCTCACGTTTAGAACTTTGGCAGACCATGGTCGTTTTTTCATAGGCCCCAAATTTTGGGGAATTTAAGAGCGAGCCCTCTCCGTGTTTAAAGACCACTCAGTTCCAATGCACCAGTACATGTCTGCACTCCCATTGCTCCAATTGGGATAGTGTTGGGAACCCCATAACTGTGCAACATCACATCGGGTTATCACTAAACCCAAATTGCAAAACAGGCATTGATACTTGGTATCTTCATTAGTGCCCCGTATACTCAGGATGCAAAATTTCCCTGCTGGGGTCAGTGTCAGGCCTGTAACCCTTGCTAGCGTTTCCACTAGTCTCATCCAATACGGTTGGCTGGGGGAGACAGTCCCACACATTTGTAAGGAAGTCCACAATTCTGAGCCGTGTCATTGAAATTTGTAAGGAACAGCACCAGGCATCTCTATGCAGAAGGGGGCAGTTGCCATAATGAACCAAAAACCTAACCTAAAACACTTACTTCCTTGTCGCTGCCGAAGTCCCTTGTCGTCTCTGTGGCCGCCGGAACCAGGAAACACACAGACTCCCTCCCCTAAGCCAATCACAACGCTACAATGCAGAGTTGTGATTGGTCTGAGCGCTGTGGCTCAGCACTCAGTTGGGGAATGGGAGCCTGGGCATGTTCCCCACCAGTTTGTGTAATGCAGACTGGTGGGGAACATTCAAAGTGTGCAGGACTGTATGGCTGGCCCGAGATGGCCGGCCAAGCAGTTATGCTCACTTTGGAGTGCAGCAAACACTCCTCCTCCTCCAGGACATCCCTGAGCCCAGCCCCACCCAGCCCAACTGGACCGATCATAAAAATAAAATAGTAATAACAGAAATAACTTCTGTTATTATCATTTTACTTTTGTTTTTACACTGCCCCGAGAGCAGTGGGGCGACGCTCCTCCGCCTTAGCGGAGGAGCTGCCACTGAGGGGAGGGTGTGAGCGGGTTTCGCTGTATCCCTCCATTCCCTGTTGGTAATACATATCTCATAAATAAGCTGGAGTTAGATGCATCCGATGAGTTGGGTCAAGCAGCCAGGATAAGTATGGTTCAAGGAACCTGGTGGTCCCAACCATTGAATTATTTATGGCTCTTTGGAACTTCTGGGCCCTCACTAATCTCTCTTTGCTACAATATTCAAGATGTTCTCTTTACAAGTCAGTTTGAGTGTTTGGTGGTTACTACATGCTTTCGCCATACCTAGTTTCGCAAAGGGGTTCTTTAAATAGGTAGGCCGAGGTAGTGGGTTTGCACCGTCTAAGGCTAAGCAATCAGCCAATCAACATCTAACAAGTGTAACCTCAGGTTTCACCCAACACTTAACCTATAGTAATAATGGAGCTAACCCAATTTGATCCTCTATTTAAGGGAGCCCCAATTCCTAGTGGGAAATAAAAGTTGCGGTATTCTTTGATACTGCCAATAATCTACGGGCAAAACAATGTTTTATCCGCTGCAGGGCCCCAGTATTGTAATATTCACAAAGGCCTGCTCCGTATAGCCCTGCTGATATCCTTTTGCTTTTTATATAAGTTCATCATCTCTTTGGTAGGTTTATGCTTTAACTTCTGGGAAAATCGAAAATTTGCCTCAGTATTTCTCCCAAGTTGTTACTCTTTTATATTTAGGAGTGCTTTCCAAGAAAGAGAGGCCCTAAAAATAATTCCTAAATAATTAAAAGACTTTACTTTCTCCAAAAAGGTGCCCCCCCATTGAAAAGGACTTGGTTTTTGTATTTGGGTGGAATAAGCCGGAGTGTTGTTTTGATTCACAACTTGATGAGATATGTTCTGAAATCCTCTTTATTTGGTACGTAGAGTCTAGAATTGGGGTACTTCCTGTGTGAGTTAACCCTGCCCAGTGGTACCCAAAAGATAACAGAAATAGTCTCTGTAACTGCAAATTTGGTGCAACTAAAACCAACACTCACCTTATGCTTTTTGTTGCACAAAATCAACTACCACACATAGGAAACGATTGCTACCGCTGTTTAGGACGCCTGGTATTTAAATTACAAAGAAGCTAGGCCCCAGTCAGAATTTTTGTTTAGAACTATCTCACTTTGTCTCATGAAAGGCGATTTTTCGTGCACAGCGTCAACCGTGACCTCACCTCGAAGCATGCTCCTAAGTGAAGATAAGTTTCAACCCTAAGTGAAGAAAAGTAAAAGAACTTGGAGTTAAATAGAGCTGCCCAGAATCACACAGTTTGGTCAGATTAAGAAGGTGGGATTTCGAATAATCATTTGTCTGAAGATTGAAACTTTGCCACTAGTAAAATCGAACCTTTTTTTAGTTCGAAGCCTGTCAGATATCACAGTGACATGTCGATAATAGAGTTGGAAAGCAACTCTGCTCATTGCTTTCCATTGACTTTTGTTTTTTTTCACTCTAATTTTCCTGCTTCTATTGGGTGGTTGTATTTGTTTTAGCCCATCCATCTGCCCCTTCCATGGAACATAGTTGATTTACCATCTCTTATTGGCTCCTTTTATACTTCAACAAGTGTCTGATTTTCAGAAACTTTTTTTTCTTTTTCTAAAAGCTTCAATGTTAAGCCCTGAAGCGCCCAGGCTGAGTGTCAATCAGTGACAGTTCATCACAGAGTGGGGTGGGGTCAGCAGTCTCACTGACCCCACCCCACTCTGTGATGATTGTTGGTGTGTGCTTGCATATATGTATGAATGTTTGGTAATGAGTGTTGTGAATGGATGCGTTTGTGTGTGTGTGCGCGTGTGTGTGAATGCATGGCTGTGAGTGTGTATGTGTGTGTGTTTGTGTGTGTGTGTGTGTGTGTATGTATGAGTGTACCATCCGCCCCCTACCCCCTAAATTACCGGCCGTGACTGCTATTTTGCATCACTTTGCATCAGTAGAGCCTTTTATTGGTGGTACATGGCCATTCCCAAGCAACTACCCATGGATTTTGATGCAAATCCCTATCTACTAACATCGATAGAGAGGGATATGCTTCAGAAAATTATACCTCGTCGAGCAGGAGTAACGTTAGAGAAAAGTGTGCTTTACCCTAACCTTTTCCAACTTTGCATATGTGCTGAAATGTACAGCACATGCGCTCTATGAGAGTTGTTATCAGTATTTTATACCTTTGTTTTCATAATGTATAAAAATTCAATTTTCCTTAGCTTTGTCTTCAAGGCTCTCTTAAGTATGCTTTCACTTTTAGACAGCTTTAAGTATCTCTCCTGTGCTCTTTTTTCCATTTTCACCGTCTTGTTCGTTTGCTTCCACATTTCCTCCATATTGCTCTGGATCCATTTGCCACCGTTCACGTGCCCTCTGTATTAGTATCTCCACACTTGTGTGATCCACTTTGTTCAGTTGCGGCTGGCATCTCTGGGGAGTGGTGGGGCAGGCAGATGGGTCATGCCTAAAAATAAAATAAAAATTAACTTACCTTCAACACGTTCTAGCCTGTATGTGCTCTAACCCATCTGGCCGTCTAAAGGCGGCTGGCCGAAGGGGCATGCACACTTTGAAAAGTGCCCAGGCAGCGCCCCCTCCTCCATGCTGCTGCCACTCTGCAAGCCCCACCCTGTCCTGACCCTCGGTTCTGGACAGGTGGATGAAAAATAACATGGTGATAAATTAACTTTGTTACCATTTATCAGTGGTACTCCGTGCAGGTAAGCATGGTGGAGCGGCGGGGGCAGGGCGAGGGAGTGAAAGTGACAAATGGTGAACAGGAAAAATAAAAGAAATAAATAAACTTACCTTGCAAGGTAAGTGGTTTTATTTATTTTTTTCTTTTATTTTCCCTATGCCGTAGTTTGTCACTTACATTCCCCCACCCCGCTCTGACCTGCAAGGGCCGCCACTGGATTTAATTTTTCATTTCTAAGGCTTTTGGGGGCATTTTAGTTGGTGAGCAGACACTCCTCCGCTCTCACGGAGGAGCTGCCCCTGACTTTGTTTACTTCACCCTCCAGTTGTCTCCCCACCCTCAGTGATTCCGCCCTCTGTTTTACTTCTCCCACACCCGTTTTCTATCCCCAACACGCTCATTTCCTTCTTTTGTTTGTTTATTTATTTTATTTTAAGATTTATAAAGCGCGCAAATATCCATGGGTGTCTCGGCGCTGAAGGACCGTGGACTTGTGCCATATAGCAGGGAGCTACTGGTTAAATAACCAGGTTTTTGTCTTTCTTCTAAAGACCAATAGAGACTGGCTGGATCTAATCTCAGCTAGGAGGGTGTTCCAGAGTTTTGCCGTGGCCACTGTAAAACGCCTATCTTCGCCGGAAACAGTTCTTGTGCGGGGGACCATGAGGAGATTAGCCGTAGAGGACCGGAGGTCTCTAGAGGGAGCAAAGGCTTCTAAAGCATTGTTGAGGAAGAGAGGTCCAGATTTGCGAGATGCCTTATAAGCAATGCACAGAGGCTTAAACTTTATGTGGTTTCTCACAGGAAGCCAATGATAACGTCGAATAACGTGAGAGATAGATTTTTGTTTCTTGGTTCCAGATAGCCTTCTGGCTTAGGCGTTTTGAACAAGTTGAAGTGTGCTAATTACTTTTTTTTGAGCATTCATAAGAAGAGCATTACAGTAGTCAATGGTAGACATTACTAAAGTGCTAACCAATGTTTTCTCTGCATTTAGGGGTAGGAATGGCAGTAGTTTTTTTTATCATTCGTAGCTTGTAGAATGATGATGATACCACAGTATTTGCGTGGGGTACAAAGGACAACCTGTCATCAAATATGACACCCAGGTTTCTGAGCTTGGTGACTGGTACTGGAGGAGGGCCTTGTGAAGAAGGCCACCAACTGGGTGACCATATATTCAGTAGTTTACCGAGTATCATAACCTCTGTGTTCTCAGAGTTCAGTTTGAGACAGTTTGTGGTCATCCAACTACTGATGGCAAGCATGCCCTTCTGAAATTTAGCTGCTACTATGTCACCGTCATGGATTCCCTATTAAATAAAGCATTGCAGTGGTTAAGTAATAACATGCACATATCTCCCTGGGGCAAAGAAAAGCTGACAGAAGACTTGCTAACAGCAAGAAGAGTAAAGTGGATAGGGATTAAAGCCAAGAAATTCGCAGGAGATTGTGTGGTACTAAACTTTAAGGGCCCTGATGTATTACCAGACATTCTGCTTAATATTTTCCCTCCACAACGCAGAACGGCAGAAATAATTCCACTTACGTTGGACTTCTTTTATAGCAGAAGAGGACTTGTGGCAAAGCCAAGCATACTAAGGACTAAGTGGTCAGTAGTGGGAAATAGAAGGGCTAGGGGTGGCCCCATCTGTGACTGGGGGCTAAATCTGGAAAATCGTTTCTCGGCTTTATCCGATTTAAACGAATGCGATTGACTCGCAAGCCGTGAACCAGTCTCTCCCAAAAGGCAGATGATACAAAAGAATGGAAGGGTAGAAAACATGACATGTACACATTTGAGCAAGCAGATAATAGGCAAACAGATAACAGGTCCCAGGGAATCCCAAACATTTGTATCCGGAGAGCCAAAGATAGATATAGAGGGCTCAATCAGAATTAGAGAGGCGAAAGGGAGTAAGATTACATTGGCGGATGGAGAAATAATAACAGCAGAAAGCGAAGTATTTGTAAATAATGTTGAAAAGGGCCAGCCACTGCAACAACAAGAAACTCCATTACTGTCCCTTGTATCTTGGAACATAGCAGGCATAGTAAATAAGGCAACTACACCGGAATGGGTTGATTTCATTGATCAACATGACATTATTATGCTGCAAGAAACTTGGTCATTGACTCCAACCTTTCGGCAGGGGTATCTAAATTTTTACATGCCAGCAACTAGAAATCGTTTGGGACGTCCCTCTGGAGGCTTGTTAATCTGGATACGCCAGTCCCTGAATTGCACAATAAAACAACGATCTGTACCATCTAATGACATCATGGCACTTAATATTAGCTGGGAAAATGGCCAAGAACTTGTCCTGTTTAATGTTTATGCCAGGGGAGTGGGTAGTGGCAAATCCTCAGAGGTTGTAGCAATTTTAGAGCAGAATATCGAAATTTTAACACCAAAAACTCACATAATAGTGGGCGGGGATTTTAATGCCACCTTCGAACCCTTGGGTGATGAGGATAGGATCTTGTCTGAGGAGGAGGATGCCAAGTGGGGAATACCCCAGTTGGAGCTGCCGGCCATTAAAAAATGGAGTGCAGTGGCAATCCAGCTAAAGAGTCTCTGCTTAGCAAGAGGATTGAGAGCGGTAAATGGGCGCTCGCCCTCTGATTTAAAAGGGAACAACACGTTTGATAATGGCCGATCAGCTAGTAGAATTGACTATTTATTATTGGATGTAAGGGTCTGGAATAAAATGCTAGACATGGTTGTGGAAGAAAGACTAGAAAGTGATCACAACCCCTTACGATTGACCCTTTATTCCCATCATGAGTCTACAGTGTACACCAATAAAAATGGAATGGTGACGCAAGATGTTGCATGCTCGAATAACTAGCGCCACTTGAAATGGAGAATGCTATTAGAAGATGTAGCAAAATTAGAGGTCCTCAAAAAAATAGTAGTCGATGAAGTAAACAACATCAAGTCCCATTATGGGAAGCTTAACTTCCAAGATTACATGATGGAGGCCCATGAAAACCTCTTTTGCAAAATACAAAGCTTCTTCATTAAAACAGTAGATCCCTACAAAGCAAAAAAAGAACAACCAAGACAAGGTTGGTATGACAAGAGCTGTAGGTTGGCACGACTCAATTTGAGTACGGAATTGAGAACAGGCAATGCCATAGCAATTAGGAGGGCGAGAGACAACTATAGACATACCCAAAACAAGCATTTGTAATGCAATAGGTCTCGCATTATTTAAGTTTGAGCTATTAGCATTGTAAATGGCAATTGTTTTTTGCTTTATGCTATAGTTTTTTTTTTACATAAAAAGCTACATATAAAATATGTTTTATTAAAGTTATTTATGCAGTATCTAAATTTTGTTTGCATAAAACAGTATAATAATATCTTAGTAAAAAAGTCAAATATTTTAATGGAAATTCACCAAATGTTCATTTATGTGTTGGTTTTGAAAATAGCTAAATTAATAGCTTTGTCATTTACAATGCCAATAGTTATAACTTTCGCAAATGTGACACCTATAGCATTTGTAATGCAACATTTGTATTTACGTGACTTAGATGTATTGATATTACAAATAACAATGGCTTTTAATTTTTTTTAATACTGTGGAGGTTCTGAGTGATAATGTGGTGGTGCTGAGTGACTGTACTCACTGTCACTCTGCACTCACTGTCACTCTGCACTCACTGTCACTCTGCACTCACTGTCACTCTGCACGCACTCTGCACTCACTGTCACTCTGCACTCACTGTCACTCTGCACTCACTGTCACTCTGCACTCACTGTCACTCTGCACTCACTGTCACTCTGCACTCACTCTGAACTCACTGTCACTCTGCACTCACTGTCACTCTGCACTCACTCTGCACTCACTGTCACTCTGCACGCACTCTGCACTCACTGTCACTCTGCACGCACTCTGCAATCACTGTCACTCTGCACTCACTGTCACTCTGCACTCACTGTCACTGCACTCACTGTCACTGCACTCACTGTCACTCTGCACTCACTGTCACTGCACTCACTCTGCACTCACTGTCACTCTGCACTCACTCTGACTCTGCACGCACTCTGCACTCACTGTTTCTGCACGCACTCTGCACTCACTGTTTCTGCACGCACTCTGCACTCACTGTCACTCTGCACTCACTGTCACTCTGCACTCACTGTCACTCTGCACTCACTGTCACTCTGCACGCACTGTCATTCTGCACGCACTGTCATTCTGCACGCACTCTGCACTCACTGTCACTCTGCACTCACTGTCACTCTGCACTCACTGTCACTCTGCACTCACTGTCACTCTGCACTCACTGTCACTCTGCACGCACTCTGCACTCACTGTCACTCTGCACGCACTCTGCACTTACTGTCACTCTGCACGCACTCTGCACTCACTGTCACTCTGCACGCACTGTCACTCTGCACGCACTGTCACTCTGCACGCACTGTCATTCTGCACGCACTCTGCACTCACTGTCACTCTGCACTCACTGTCACTGCACTCACTCTGCACTCACTGTCACTCTGCACTCACTGTTTCTGCACGCACTCTGCACTCACTGTCACTCTGCACTCACTGTCACTCCGCACTCACTGTCACTCCGCACTCACTGTCACTCCGCACTCACTGTCACTCCGCACTCACTGTCACTCCGCACTCACTGTCACTCACTCTGCACTTACTGTCACTCTGCATTCACCGGTCGCGGGGGATATAGACGTCGCCTACTCGTCCATACTTCTCGAAAACTCTTCGAAGTGTTTCGGGCGACGTCCTGTAGGTAAGATTGTCCACCTTCAAGGACGTCATGCCTCCTACGTCAGGCGGCGGCCTGCCGTAACTCATCTCCAGGGAACCCGTGAGAGGCGTCGGGCGGAACGTTAACTATTCAGAAGGTGAAAGTCAGCAGGCGTGGGCGCCTACACTGACAAGAGCTTTGGCCAAAGTTAGTTAAAATAAAAAAATAACCTGAATAAAGTAATTGAGAAGTCAGGCAGGCCGGGGGCGGTACTGCGGGACACCTCTGTGACGTCATTCCCGGGCCGCGCTCTGATTGGCTGCTGGCCCGGGACCTGACGTGCAACCAGGAAGAGGAGCCGGCAGCAGGAAGCGGCGTGAGCATTGCGGCCCCGGGGCTCCCGTGACCAGGAAGGAGCCCTGGATACTGTTTCCCTTTAAGTCCCGGTCCCGAGATGGGGGACCGGGTGAAGACCCGCGGGGCGAAGCGGGCGCACTGAGGAGGCGGGGCTCCCATGTGGAGAGAGAGCCCCGCCGAGCGCTACCACCGCCCGGCCGGAAGTGGCGTGAGCATTGCGGCCCCGGGGCTCCCGTGACCAGGAAGGAGCCCTGGATACTGTTTCCCTTTAAGTCCCGGTCCCGAGATGGGGGACCGGGTGAAGACCGCGGGGCGAAGCGGGCGCACTGAGGAGGCGGGGCTCCCATGTGGAGAGAGAGCCCCGCCGAGCGCTGCCACCGCCCGGCCACAGAGAAGCCTTCTGTCTAGCAGCGGGCCCCCGTGATGTGGGGAGAGCCTGCAGCTGCGGAGGAAGGGAAGGTGCCTGGAGACCCGGGGAGCGCCCGCCAGACACCGGTGAGTGGAGCCGGGAGGAGAGGGGCTGGTGTGTGTGGAGGGGTCTCTGTGTATGCGTGTAGGTGCGGCGACGGGTGGTGTGCCTGTGTATGCGTGTGTATGTGCGCATGCGTGAGTGCTGTGTATGCGTGTGGCTGTGATGTGCGCATGTGTGAATGTTGAGAGCCTGCAGCTGCCGAGGAAGGGAAGGAGCCTGGAGACCCGGGGAGCGCCCGCCAGACACCGGTGAGTGGAGCCGGGAGGAGAGGGGCTGGTGTGTGTGGAGGGGTCTCTGTGTATGCGTGTAGGTGCGGCGGCGGCGACGGGGGTGTGCCTGTGTATGCGTGTGTATGTGCGCATGCGTGAGTGCTGTGTATGCGTGTGGCTGTGATGTGCGCATGTGTGAATGTTGAGAGCCTGCAGCTGCCGAGGAAGGGAAGGAGCCTGGAGACCCGGGGAGCGCCCGCCAGACACCGGTGAGTGGAGCCGGGAGGAGAGGGGCTGGTGTGTGTGGAGGGGTCTCTGTGTATGCGTGTAGGTGCGGCGGCGGCGACGGGGGTGTGCCTGTGTATGCGTGTGTATGTGCGCATGCGTGAGTGCTGTGTATGCGTGTGGCTGTGATGTGCGCATGCGTGAATGTTGGTGCGCGTGCAAGCAGCTGAATCCAGCCGGGGAGAAGCGCGTGACAGTTTTTTGTCCGTCATTCCCCCGTGTCAGCTCGCTATAAGTCTCCAGCCTGGACGCATCCTTCGGATGCGATTTCCAGGCGAGACCTAAACAGGCCAGGAAACGCTGGGATGAGGAATGCTGGTATGAATTGAAGGAGGCCTGTGCTGCCAAGGATTCCAAGCGATTTTGGGCCATAGTAAAATGGGAGAGGGGAGGGATAGCTGCCCAACCACAAAATTATGTTGCTATAAATAAATGGACTGAGTTTTTCAAACCACAGTATGCCCGAAATCCAGCCTATATTTCTGATCAACCCCCCCCATCCATCTTTTTCAAACACCAAATATTTAATGAAAAGGATGTTAGCAAAGCATTGGATTGCATAGCGGGTGGAAAAGCTCCGGGCATGGATGGAATCCCGGCTGACGTATTTTTATCGGACCGGAATTCCTGGTGTACTTACTTTAAAATGTTGGCTAATGCAGTGGCGATGGGAGGGGAAGTGCCCGCTTCATGGAAGGGAGCAGAAATCATCCCTATATTTAAAAAAGGCGATAAAACTCTAGCTCAAAACTACAGACCCATCAGTCTCATTGACACAGCACAAAAACTGATGGGGCGCCTAGTCCAGAACAAGTTGCAACAATGGATTGACGAAAAGAACATACTGTCACCCTACCAGGCAGGGTTTCGCCCCCTGACTAGTAGTGTTGACCAAGTCCTTTACTTCATAACTATCTATTGGAGAAATGTCACACTAAAAAAGGGTTCATTGTATGCAGTTTTTGTGGACTTAAAAGCAGCTTTCGACCTAGTCCCTAGAGAAAAATTGTGGCAGACATTGGCTGATGTAGGATTAAGCCAGGAACTCCTCACTCTCCTAGTCCGCCTCCACGAAAACAATTTTGCTAAAATCAGGTGGGGCAAGCAGGGAGAAGTAACAGACCCCTTCCCAGTAGAACGAGGAGTAAGGCAAGGGTGCGTCCGAGCGCCAACACTATTTTCAATCTATATAAATGGTATTGTTGACCATCTAAAGAAATCCCAAAGTGACGCTCCAATTATAGCAGGCTCCCACGTCCCCGTCCTAATGTTTGCGAACGACACGCTTTTACTTTCACGCACGCCGAGCGGTCTCCAAAAAGCGGTTGATGCCTTTGGTAAATTTTGTGATATTAGGGGCCTTGAACTGAATACCACCAAAACTAAATTCATGTGCCTAAATTATCAGTCCACTTTCAAAGGTGTAATAAAATACAAAGGCACCCCTCTAGAGAAAGTGGATGCTTTTTCCTACCTAGGCATAATTTTACAGGGAAACATGAAGTGGAAATCGCACATTAACACGACAGTATTGAAGTTTAGCCAGCTCGCAGGCGCAGTTGCTTTAAAACATCGAGCCTCGCTAACAAAGCCGGTAAACTGTGCACTTGAAATCTATAATATGAAAGTACTGGGCGCCTGCTTATATGGATCCGAATTATGGGGGTTTTCAAACTTGGGAGAGTTAGGATGTGCAGAAAACAGATTTTTACGAGGGCTTGTAATGGTCCCCCAAAGCACACCCATAACTCCTCTGAAACTGGACCTTGGCAGAAAAAACATTGAGGACATAGCTAGACTACGGCCACTTCTGTATTGGAGACGCCTGATGGTGACTCCAGAGCTAAGCCATTATGCTGCAGCTCTGGCAGATGTTGTCAAGTTTGATCGTTTTCACTGTATTGAATGGCTAAAAGAACTACGGGGACTTCTTGTAAAGTTAAAGCTGGAACACCTATGGGGCACTAATGATGTGGCTAGTTTTCCTTCGAAAGCAAAATTGAAAGAACTATATTGGGAGATGGTGTATGTAACAATGTTCTGTAAAGGATCCCAATCAAAATTGACAACTCGCTTTTGTGATATAAAAATGTACCCGTCATGCGAAACATATTGGGATATAATTGAACGACCACATGACAGGAAACTATACTTCCAATTTCGTATAGGAACATTACCAGTGAATGCTTTTAAAAAACACTGGTCTCCAATGTGGGATGAACATTGCTATTATTGTAAGGATCAAATAGAGCACATTTCCCATTTGTTGTTCTGTTGCCCATTGTATGCCAGCCCTAGGCGCAAATGGCTAAAGCCAGTGTGCTTAAACATTGGTACCCGTAGTCAATCGACAGCCCTCAGAATACTAGAATCCGATTGTTCCACACCATTTGTAGTTGCTGTAGCTAAATTTCTCGCTTGGGCATGGGCAATCCGCACTTGCACTTTAATGTCAAATATAATAACAACATGAAATATGGCTGCTATAATTTAATCGTTCCGTTGTATGAATTGTCTTTTTAAAAGAAAAATAACTTTTATGAATATTGGAAAAACTTCTTTTGTATTTTTAACATGTATAGCATTCGACTGTCAATGTTTAATATGTGTTTTAGAAAGTATTTTTAGCTGTAGTATTTATTGTAATAGGATTAGGAAGGATGCTTTTATGACAAATGTCGAATAAAGCTTTGAAATTTGAAATTTGTCACCGTCATTGTGTACATTGAGCACCAATTGGGTGTCATCGGCATAGGATGTGAGTCCCATCCCGTGTGATTTGATGACTTTAGCTAAGTCCGACACATAGATATTAAAGAGTGTCGGACTTAAGGATGATCCTTGGGGGACACCACATGGGAGGGCCAATTGAGAGGAGTTAAAGGGGCCGATGTTTACCGATTGAGTACGGTCGGTAAGAAAGGAAGATAATAAGGCTTGGGCTATCTGATGAATGCCCATATGTGAGACACAGTCGATCAAGATGGTGTGATCGACCGTGTCAAAAGCTGCTGAAAGATCCAGCAGTATGAGAACAGCCGTTCCTCCCTGATCGAGGATGATTTTTAAATCCTCTGCTGCTTTAATTAGCGCAGTCTCTGTGCTTTGGCCTTTATGAAAGCCAAACTGAGCATTATCCAAGAGTTGGTGATCTTCGATGTATTTGGAGAGCTGGGTGTTAATCACTTTTTCAAAAATGTTGGCCGGGACAGGAAGACTTGCTATTGGTCTATAACTCTTAGGTTTGTTGATGTCTAGATTAGATTTTTTTAGTAGTGGTTTAATAATGGTTTTTCCCCATATCTTTGGGTATGTGCCAGATGCAAACATTGCATTGCAGATGTTACTCAGTGTTGGTGCAACTAAGTCAGCTAGTGGCTTAACTATTGATGGGGGACAGGGGTCAATGGCAGAGCCACATTTAATAATAGCGATTAGGTTTGAAATCTGCTCGGGTGTGGTGTTTTTGAAGGATGTATGACGTTAGCACGCATACTATTACCACGCATACCTTTACAACGCGGTATTTACAACGAATACCGTTACAACGCATAGCGCTTTGAGGTGTTGGATAGTGGTAAGTATAATTTTATATTCCAACTCCAGTCCCTGTGGACACTAGGGAAGGTGTTAGATATAAAATTAAACGTATTCCCTATCCTAGAGCGCCCTCCCAGCGCAATGCGTTGTAATGGTATGCGTGGTAATGCCTGCGTTGTAATGGTAGTACGTGGTAAAAAATGCATGCTAAACGTTGTATACCGTTTTTGAATCTTGCTAAAGAGTGTTTGCATTCCAGGGGTTCTTAATTCAGTGGTTGGTTATCTCTTTGAGTTTGAGATGAGAAATTGGTATAGATGTCGTTAACCTTTTCAAAGAAGTAATCAGCAAGGGAGTTGCACAGTGCCTGAGAAGGAGCTGGATTACAGTTTGAGACTTGTCCAGATAATTTAGCAACTACCTGAAAAAGCTGTTTACTGGAGTTTTGGGCTGTCTCAATCTGAGTGATGTAATATTTGCTTTTCTCCTGAGCAATTAACAGTTTATATTTGTTGAGCGACTCTTTATAATGAGTTGTCTCTTGATTATTGTAGTTTTTACGCCACTGCCTTTCCTGATTTCTACAAAGTTTCTTCTGTGCTCTTTGGATTTCAGAAAACCAGGGGGCTGATGGGGAGCAGCGTTTTTTCGAGAATGTCTTTTTCGGCACCAATAAATCAAATGCATTATTCAGCCAGTTAGAGTAGTTTGATGCTGCTACATCAGGATCTGGGCAGGGATCCGGTTGGGTAAGAGTTAGATGTGCTTTGAGTAGTTCAGGTCTTCCCAGCTTTAGTGGGTATAAGGGGAATTGGAGCGGTGTTCGATATTGATTTTCTGTCAGTAATAATATTAAAAATGCTATCGTAATGGTCTGTCCAGACCAGGGGAAGAATAGTTTTTAAGGAGATTGTTAGTGCATTGGAGAAAAGGCCATCTAGCGTATGTCCAGCTATGTGTGTAGGGTCAGCTATTCGTTGTGAGAGACCCAATGCCTCTAATTCTGAGAGTTATTATTTAAACTAGACAAGGGAACCCAGGGCGCAATATGCTAAGGACCATGGGTAGGTACTTATTTTCAAACACAGAGGTCCTTAGACAAGTGAAGATTAAAGGAGAATGAATATAGACCAAATGGAACTATATTTTAGAAATGTCCAGCCGGACAATTTATTACCTTGATAGAAAATGATCACAAAACAATAAACCACAAAGTGTGATGGAAGCGGGACACCAGCCGATGTCCGACTAACACACTAAGAGAGCACAAACAAGGGGGAGTAGTAGGCAATAACAGGTCATCTGGTTATTGTAAATCATAAAGCAGATAATCCAAAGCATACACATATGCATGAAAAATTTGTATCAACTATGCATTTAGTGCATTTAGGTCGACGACGTTTCGAACCTTAAACAATATCGGTTCATCCTCAGGACAAAGAATAATTGCCTAAAGATTTAACATTCACAGTTGTCCCCACGATGTGGTGAGGCTGAAAAGGATTCAACCCGAGAATCAATATGCAACTGTATTCAAAGGGGATTGACTCAATTAAATCGAAAGGGAAGATGCCCTCGTTTTTGAATTCTGGCAATGTCATGAGCAGGTCCGCAATGGGGGTCCTTGCAGGCATGAAAAATCTGAGAGTAGCATAATTGTATCGTTATCAGTGGTATTTTCGAGATGAAAATTAAAGTCACCTAGAATAGTAATAGTGGATTCAGTAGCCACGAGTTCCAGTAATTTGTTAAGTGAGGCAAGAAAGGCAGTCCGGGATCCTGGGGGTCGATACAATAGGATGCCTTTGAAGATTTGGGAAGGGGTGAGCAAGATGGAGAAGCTCATTGCTTCGCAAATCTGAAGGGATATTTTTTCAGTTTTAATGGAAAATGTATTATGATTGATTATCGCTAGCCCACCCCCTTTCTTGATGGGTCTGTCTTGACGGACAGATGTGTAACCCTCCGTAGTGGCGGCCGTGAGATCTGGTCCTGAGGATGAATCTGTCCAAGCTTCGGATTTAAACAGAACATCAAGATCATGCTCCGAGATAAAGTTATATATCTCATACTTATATTTGACTAATGAACGAGCGTTCACCAGTGCTGCAGTGACAGTTTCATGGATGGTGAGGGGAGGGTGTATTTGGGAAGTCTTTAAGTTGTGCTGGGTGAATATGGGTGCATCACAGTTAGGACAGGTATTGGGTAGGGCATTCAGGAAGATATCTAACTCCACCAGTGGGCAGGTGGTTTCTGGGCGAAGATGTTTAAGGTCGCATCCTGAGTAAGTTATTACCTTATCCTCTGAGGGAATTGAGCCAGGCGTAGTGGCCCTTGGCCCGGTCCAGGCGCGGCGGGCGCAGACGGGCTTGCCCTTGGCGCGCCCGCTGTGCGCGTCCACTGCGCGTGCACTCTGTCATCTAACTAAATAGCAGTAGCGGTCGGCAGTAGGTGTTTCTATAGGGCGGTGACGTGGACAGGAGGAGGGGCAGGGTGGGGGGAAATAATGTATGGATTACGGAGTTTTACAGGTAAGTAAACATTTAAATACATAAAACGAATTTCGTTGCGCACACTGCATCACCAAATGTGATGCAGTGTGCGCAACGAAATTCGTTTTATGTATTTAAATGTTTACTTACCTGTAAAACTCCGTAATCCATACATTATTTCCCCCCACCCTGCCCCTCCTCCTGCCCACGTCACCGCCCTATAGAAACACCTACTGCCGACCGCTACTGCTAAATAGTGTTGCTAATCCAACTCATATTGGTAACCAAAAAGTGTCTGGCGTTTTGAAAGCATGGAAATACTTAGTGTGCACGCCTATAAACGACCCAGCCAGCTATGGAAGCATTTTCCCCCTTTATTAGCCCTGCTGTACAGCTGATAACCATACATTCTAAAGGCGACAACTATTGACTTTGCCATGCTTGTTTCCGATTCTTTAAAATGCATCAAGTACCACAATAATGTTATGGAAATTACAGGAATAGTACAACTACCCGCACCTGCTGCCAACATGGGGCAACTTGGTATCTTGCTATTTTCATGGTGTGCTTGTAAAACTTCGCTCCTGGCTGAATACCCTTTGAAGATGTTTGTGTGTTCGGAAGGGAGCCCTTCCTGCCCTGCAGGCAGGACTGTGACAATAAGGACCTCGAAATCAATTTCACAGCCGGTGGCTTGGCCGAGACTGGAAGGGGCGGCGCCGTGGGGTTTAATTTGAATATCTGTGACCCCGTGCCCAATGAGAAAGAGCCGTGGGCGCGGCTTCGCGCTGGCTCTCAGGACCAGCGCGCATGCGCAGGGTGATAGTCCTCTTCAGTTCAAGGCAGGGACAGCAGCAGAATAATAGCAGGGAGTGCGGCTGCTGGGATTGAGCGTGCCGGGGGTTTACTGCCTGCGACGGGGTGCGAGAGGAGGTAGGAGCCCGGAGACAAAGACCATCTGCAGCTTTCCCTGCACGGATCTATTCACACAAGGGAGGCATCAGGAGGCCTGCGGGATCATCCTAGCTGTTTATGTGAGTACCGGGGCGGGTGGAGAAATTAGCCCACCCCCCTTTGATGATCCTCTGTATCATGCCTCTGCTTTTAAGTGTGGTGATCGTTCGCAAACCCACCCAGCATTGCCCTGTGCAGCTCATCTGGGGTGTTGTTGTTGTATTCAGGGTGTGTGGGTCGCCCCTCAAGCCCCCACACATGTCGTTGGACGTGTGCACGCTTGTTTCGCGTCTCTCTAGGGTTGGAGTGGGTTGTAGAGGCTGGTGAAGCTAATTTACTTGCAGCATAGCTGGTGGCAGAGATGCACAGCCCTGCTGCAGGGAGAGATCTGTGGTAACTGGGCTTGCACATTGTGCTTTTTTTCCCCCACAGTGGTGAGAGGGAGGGAGGGGGGTAGGAGCTGGTGCTTGGATGAGAAGAGAGGAAGGAATCCGCTGCCTCTGGATGGATTCCTGCAGCCTAGAGCAAATAGCACCCAGGCTGCATATGTCTACGTGGGCGCTGCGTGCACCGCCCGCCCCATCCATCAGCAATCCTCTTTTCTGATGTGTGATCTGCAGAGCCCGATCCGACGCGGAGGAGAACCCGGGGCGTCCTTGACGCACCCGACGCCGTATCCCACCCCCCGTTTCATTCTGCAGCTGTGGGGCGCATCATTTTTTGTTGCTGCTTAACTTCTTATTTTTCATGTGGCCACTCTTGGGACTGCCGCACACCTAAGGCCCTCCTAGCCATGCCTCAGGCGCACCAGGACGTGCCGCCAAGATTGTAAGCACTTTAACCCTAGGGAGCGACCCGTTTTGGAACGGGTAAAATAGCGCAGGAGGTTGTGTGCCTACTGCGGAGACCAGTGTACCCTGCATGTACCACTTTAGAGATCAATAATAGAAGTGCCTTTTAGCAGTGCTGTGTAATTGAACCACCGGAACACAGTTCATTAACTAGGTAGTATGTCAATGTACATTTTTTATTCCGAAGAACCTACCGTGCAATAGATTCAGTCCTTCTCTTTCATCACGCAGGGTCTGTCAGCGCCTGGGGCCCAGCGAATGACACCCCACCCTCATTCTCTGGAAAGAAAACACCCACGCACATATGGAGCCAGCAGGAAGCAGGGAGGAAAAGCTGGGCTTGGAGGCGATCGCGCTCCTGGTGGGCCCAATTTAAACAAAACAAATAGACTTTAGGGGTGGAGGGGGCTGTGTGGTCGCTGTAGGAAGAGCCCCCCCTTTCGGGGTCTTCTGAAGGTTGGTTCCTTTAAGAGGCAACGAAAATGGTTGGAAGGCGTTTTTTTGACAGTTTGGTTCCTTTCTATGCATGCCCTCTATAACTATTGAGGTAGTTTTTGGTTGTTAATGTGTGTTTGTACAGTGCCGGGTCACTGAACGCAGCACCACAGAGACTGCTATTAGAACTCATTTAAATTGCATGTTTTTCTTTTTAATGCATGCGGAAGGGAATATCAAAGATCAAACGTGTTCAGTTGCATCATGAATGAAGTTTCTTAAACGTCCACGCTGCGAAATGCATAGTGTTGTAGGCCTTGGCCTCGTGCAACTGAGCTGCAGGCATGTGCAGTTTGAGGATTGGTCCAGAGAGGCAGGTTAAAGGTTATTGTGGAAAACTGAGCTGAAACTGCTGACCTGTGGAATACACTCGGTGTCTAATGTGGCTCTGCCGTTTTACACATGATTTATTTATTAGAAAGTGTTGCAGTGTGCTGGTGTTCCGCCTTCCTGCCACTTCAGAGTGCTGTGTTGCAGTTGGCCTAGTCTCCACTTGGTAAGAAGACCTTTGTGCTTTGGAGCCAGGGGCGCCACCCACTAGCGCCCCATCTTCTCTTCATCCCTTAGGCTATGGAGGTACACCTCCTTGGCACACCTGTGGGGTTCCTCTAGTCCACATCTGAGGTGGAGTCTCAGCAGTTTCTCCTGGTGTGCACATGTTGTGAAATCTCGGTTCTTGCACTAGTGGCAGGTGCCTTTGTGGCTGATGGGTGTATGTGCATGCCAAGCCTGGATTTCTGTCGTTGGTGCGGTCTTTATAAAGGATCAACGTAAACCGCAGTTCACCTTTTTTTGGCCCCAATGGAGATCGCGTTGAAGCGCTTTTTCGGTGGGTAGCACGCTACTCCGGGACCCATAGAGGATTAGCGTTGAATTAGTATAGTGAAACATGCAAGTACATTTTAAGTGGTGGATAGGTTAGTCAGTTATTTGGATTTGGAAGGATAGCAGAAGGATAGAGGAGGAAAAAAGGTTTGTATTTATATAGCGCTGTTTACCCCATATGGGGTGTTGAAGCACGCTACTCCGGAAACCCACAAATGATTAGTGGTGAATTAGTATGGCGAAATATGAAAGTAATTACAGTGGTGAATATTAGTCAGTTATTTGGAGTGAGAAGGATAGCGGAGGGATAAAAAGGAAAGAAAGGTTTGCATTCATATAGCACGTGTTACCCCTGATAGGTGTTGAAGCGCTTTTCTCGCGAGTAGCCCGCTACTCCGGAACCCATAAAGGATTAGTGTTGAAAATTAGTATAGTGAAATATGAAGTAATTTGAGTGGTGGATATGTTATTCAGTTATTTAGGTAGAGAAGAGTAGGTGGCTGGATAGAAGAGTGAAAGAGGTTTCTATTTATATAGCTCTTGCTACCCCTGATGGGGTTTTGAAAGCGCAAGTAGCACGCTACTCTGGAACCCATCAGGATTAGTGTTGAATTAGTATGGTAAAACATGAAAGTAATTTTAGTGGTGGATATGTTAGTTATTTGGATTGAGAAGGGTTGGGGAGGGGTAGAAAAGGTTTACATTTATATAGCGCTTGTAACCCTGATAGGGTGTTGAGACGCTTTATTGGCGAGTAGCACGCCACTCTTGAACCCATAAAGGATTAGTGGTGAATTATAGTGGAAAATGGAATTTGAGAAGTGAGCATGATAGTCTGTGTTTTTTCATCGCCTCGTTGTGTAATTCTGAACTGTGGTATGGCCATTGAAAAATGTAGATGCTACTACCTTGTAATGTAATTTTAATTGCATTTGTAAAGCACGTCATACCCCGTTGGCGAGGCGTCGACACTCACAAGCGGATAGCTAGCTACGCTGTTGGGTGGTGCTTGGTTGGAAGGATGTTGTACTTGCTGTGAGGACTATGTGGGGAAAGATTTTGGTGTCGTGCATACGTGACTAGAATGGTGCTGTTATCCTATCGTGTGTCGTCGCTCAGCGGGGTGATGGAGGGCATTTGCTTCACACTGCCTGCCGTTTCTAAGCATCTCACTTAATGGGTGTTATTATTATTATTACCCATTTTAGAAGCCTATCACAAGTTGGTCAGTAATCCCATTAACTGGTGAAAATTATTTACAAGTGGCACTGTATTTACAAACATGTATTCACCTGCAAAAAGCAGGAGGAAATATGCAGGGTAAATGAGCTAGAGTTTTGGTCCAAAATGCGGAAATCCATATGGTTCATATTGCAGTAAGCATGTTATTCTCGTTTCTGATGCCAAAACTCTTAATGGTATGATAGTACCATGTGCAGTGTTACTCTGCCTTCTTACCCAGAAATTGTAGTGCGCCCTCATTTAGTGCTGCTCACTTTACTGGCCTCACAAGGATGCAAATTTGAGTCAGGCATGTCAATATTTCGAATTTGTGCCCTGCGGATCAAGGCATGTTTCAGCGACGAGCATTCAACTGAACGAGTCACCCTGTTGCCAAAACAATATTTAGCTAATGCTTAGCATTAAGCAGGGGGGTGGTTTCGGAGGGGGTGTCTGGTGTGAGACACTCGCCAAATAAATGGATTCTTTGGTTGGTAGTTGGATCTTGGGGCCACGAGTCTGTCTGATATGTCTGTGTTGGTTTTTCTTGTCATTTCCATTTCACTAAGCAGTTTTAACTTATTCATTTGTTTGATTGGTCACACAAATGTATCTAGTGACTGGTTTACCACAAAAGTAGCAAACCTTCTCCCATAGAAATACTCCTCGATTGTGTGCCAATTTAATACTATTTGGATTCGAAAGCTGTGCCAATTTCAGGGCTCCAAGCATATGATTGGCAGAGACTGAAATGGTGATGGATGCTTGGAAGTGGTCTAACCACTGGTAATCTCTCGGGTTTAGCATTCAAGCTAAACGTTTTTCACCCGCTTTGCTACTGTAGACAGAGGACCAACTAATGTAATTTAGCGCTGACCCTGTTCCTCATGGAAACCGTCCATCTCACTCCTCCACCCTGCATTCCACCGCTTTTTAGTTTAGAAATTTGAACTTCACACTCCACACATCTTACTACCTTCTGCCCCTGGCATTAAGCATCAGAACCTTTCGTAGGAATAACATATATAGTCTGTTGTGCATTGTGCATATTGTGCTGTCTATTTTATGACTGTATTAAAAAGTGGAAAATTGTGGTACGGTGTAGAGTTTCCAGGTTATTGTCCATGGACCGCTGCAGCAAGTGCATCTTTTAGACCGTTTGTGTTCCTTTCTGTTCTTTGGTGTGAAGTTTTGTGTTTGTAAAGAATGCAGACATAAACAAGCATTTGCAATGTAATGGGTCTCGCATTTGCAAGAGTTTAAGCTATTGGCATTGTGAATGACAATGCCTTTTATTTATCTGTTTTGATAATTAACATAAATAAAAAGCTTTGTCATTTACAATGCCAATACCTCAAATTCTTGTAAATGCAAGATCCACTTCATTTCAAATAAGCGACTGCGATTGTCCCAGGCTGCTTGGAAGTGAAAGCGCGCATGGCGCGTTGAATGTTGCAGGAAAAGCATGTCGTGCATGCAGTACGAGAAACTCATTAAAGAAAATAGTGCTTACAGATTAAATAAAACATACCATGTAACAACAGAAGTAAAAGGTTCAGTCCTCATGGGAGGTTATAAATGAAGACAAGGCATTACTAAGGAGGGACTAATAATCCAATTAACAAATCAAAAGCCAGCATTTATGAAGGACATTGACACAAGCCAATGACAAATATGGGCAGAGAGTGGGTGGGGCTTCAAGTCTATACTCAAATACAGCATGCTTCGCAGAGCAGCGCGTGCACTACCCAGGCACAAACAAAAAATATGGCTGCTTGAGGAACACGTACCAGGCTCTGGGGACCTTCGTACTGTTCCATGGTTTCCAATCAAAATATGGGTTGAGCTCTGTTTTGCAATATGGCTTACACTCCTTGCGGGCCTCAGCCAACCTGCAGAAACTAACAAGGAACCCCTTCTTGACTATTGTGCAACCACGTCTGGAGAAGGTCTGTTACTCACTAGTGATACATAATGAGCTGGCAAGGCTGGACCAGTGCCACTTGGCATCAGATCTCTTGATGGAAAGTAGAGCACAGGGAATAGAAATGGCCCTCTGTAGGAGCCCTACAGACAGCGTGGGAGTTATTGTGAAACTCTAGAATAGATCATACCCTGTCTGGCATTCACTCATGTTTTTGTGTCTCATTCTCTCTTTCCTGGTAATAGTAGTCCATCCTTTTTTGGTGGGAGAGGGGGTGCATGGCAGAAAGTTCAAAGCTGTTTCCAAACTATATTGTTTAACCCTGCAGCCAGGACTTTAAGTGGGAGGAAAAAACTGGGAGGTCTATCAGAGGGGCGTGGCCTGCGTGATTAAGGGCGTGGCTTAAAACACCTAAGCTAAAAACCTGTGCTTAGCATAGTGTGCTGCCCGACTGGTATTTTGCTGTTTGTCATTGCATCCAGCTATATAATACAACACGTAACATTTTGCCTACAACAAGCCAGGACTATTGGCTTTGCCAATGGTTGTTAGTTCTATAAGATAAATAAGCAGCAACTATGGCTTCGTTGTATATAACATTGTAAATGCTTCAGTTCTGAAATGAGACTGTGAAAGAACTATAGCGGGCCTCTTTGAAGTTACATCAGAGGCAGTGAAGGGTGGCACTGCTGTAGAGATAAGATTTGTTTTTCACCCTGAGGGCGAGGGCAAAAATTGAGAGCCCAATAGGGCCCCGTCTCGACATCTGCTTTTGAGAACTGACGGTGCTGAGCACCGGCAGGACCCGGTCCACTTAAAGTCCTGCTCACAGCGCCTTTGTGATCTTGAGATGAGGGCTAGTAAGCTACCGAACTACAGACCCCCAAATCGCCTTCCACGACATCCAAAGAGTTCTTGAGGGGGCATCCTTTCCTGCACGCCCCTCAAACTGTCGATAGTCTGCTGGTTTGGCAGTGATTAATCATTTTTTGGGGTGGCTCATGGCTGTAAAAGGCACTTGTGATTTTAGATGAGTTCTGTGGAGCAGTTCATTGGGTTTGACAAAACCGGTCTGCTTAACAAATGAGGTTAGTTCCCACTCCACCTGCTTCCAGGCACTAGCACAGATGCTTGACGTAGCTATGGCCAGGTCTAAAATGAGGCGGCATGGTGAGCAAAAGAATGATGGATTTACCCAGATCTCTTAACTGGGGGAGAATGTTTTGATTTGTTCTGCATTCCGTCCATCAATTGTGTGTCTTATGCTTGACGTAGCTGGGCAGGGCGTGGGTCCCAATTAAAAAAAAAAAATTGATTTGGGGCCATTTATTTGCCGTATTGACCCTAAAGTATTTTTTTTTCTTTCTGATTTTAGGAACTCTTTCCCTTTTGGAGGGCAGGCAGCAAATGGGCAGTGCTTGACTTAAAAGAACAGTGCAACTGAAAAGCAGGGAAGGTCTGGCCTTTTTGTAGATCCAGAGAGTCAGGCCTGCATTAAAACCGGAACTTTCTCAGCGGTCAGTTCCAAGAATGGCTTAAAAAGACAAGCATTGTTTTAGTAAGAATAGAGAGCCAAGGGAAAAGAACTGAACTTCGTTTTCCTTAAATACAAAAAAATAGAACAGGCCACTTCCTTCCTAGAAACTTAAAGGGCCAGCGACCTTGCAAAGACCATCAGAAACTCACCGGAGAAACAGCCATTTTTGGATCATTGACATACTGGGATACTACAAGCCTTACGGGGCATTGATGAGCTGGAAACTATTACTGCAGGATATGACTAAAGGAGCCATTCAAACTAATGACGACATTTATGTTCTAATTGGTGTTATAATTCCCACTTAGTGGCGGCTGGCAAGTCCTGAGAGTGGTGAGGTGGACATTAAAAAAGTAGATTAAAAGCACTTACCTGCGGGCGCGACGTCCTCCTCGATGGTCTTCTCTCCTCGAGGCAGACAGGCAGGCTCCACTTTCCCAAGCCAATCAGGGCACTGCTCTCACCATCATGAGAGTGGCGCCAGGATTGGTTGGACAGCCCTCTATTAGCGCACTGAAGGCTTTTGCTTTCTCAAACCCACCAGCTAGGTTAGAGAGGTTCAAAGTGCACAAGTGTGGCTGGCCGTCGCAAGACGTCCGGCCAAAAAGTCATGTGCACTTTCAACTGAAAGTGCCTTGCTCTCGCTGCTGCTGCCAGTCAGCAGTAGCTGCCCCCCTCCCACCCCCCCTCCTGACGCTCCATTTGGGACGGAGTGACAAAAAATTAAATGGCAAGGAATTAACTTTATTATCATTTTATTTTTCATCTGTAGGGGTATTTCAGTAGGGCAACGCTCCGCCACTCAAACGTAGAATCCGCCCCTGTTCCCCCTATCAATGTTCTGTTGCGAGTAATTAATGCTCTAAAGTCTGGGATCGTGGACAAGTTAATCACCTTGTACCTGGTCTCTTGCTTGTGTTTTCTAATGTGTAAGTCACCCACGTGAGAGCAACTAGAGGTCAGTTTAGTCATTCGGAAATGGCTGCATGCAACAGTTTTGCAGCAAAAGGCCCCCTTACTCAAAGCTCCACTCACTGAAACTACATGAGAGTAGCTTATTAGAGGTTGCCTGCGGCTTCCAAGCCTCAATGCCAGAAGGCTAGTCAAATCGATTGTAACTCGTGACTTAATCCCTCTTCAACTGAAGAGATACATAAAAACTATTAAAAAATTGAGCATTGGCAAAGCCAATAGGTTTTGCCACACGAAAGCTATTGACTTTGCCAATGTCTTTTAGGCATGTTGTACAGTGGTGTAGAGTGGCTTGAAGTGGCGTAGAATGGTTCATAGTGGAATTCCGTAGGGTGGAGTGGACTGGCATAGAGTAGAGGGCTGCAATCATTAAACTCTGGGAGTGGTGGGAGAGGGCAGATGTTGCGGAGACATTTAAATACCCTAAGGGTAATCAAACTAAAGGGGGTGTATTTTTCCTGTTGAGGATGTGGTTCTAAACATTTAGTGGTGGGAGCAAAACGTGTAGTCTGTGTTGTAGCACGTGCAGCAGTGTACAGCATAGGTTCGACAGACCTCATCACGCTACAAAGATCCAGTATCCCCTGCACCACACAGTTTTCTTAGCTGGAATGTAACCTGGAATTACCAGGCCATTCTGGGATGTTTTTTTATGATTCCAGTCATGTTTTCATGCAGTGTTTGCAGCACAGGGAAGCTGTTCACGAAAATAGATAGAACGGCTTAGACCCCCCACCCAACAAAGCCCTCAACCCAACTCTTGGTCGCCCTTGTGCCTTTTAGCTGAGACTGCTAGTAAAGGAGCAGATCAGTGCCAATTACTGTAGTAATGGCATTTAGTGGGTGGCACACGTGCCCACCAGGTGAAAATGAATTGAGATTATATAAATTAATCCTCACACAGGAGGACAAAAGGTGACTCGAATCCACAAGCCAAGCCAAACCACACCCAGTTCTCAGTTGTGCAAGGACCAGCAGTATCGGTTCAGAAGGCTTGAGGAGGGGGTATTAGCAAAATATAGATCGCTCTTCTCTTGCCCTGTGGGGAATGATCGTCTTAGAAGGGTACTCCACCTAACTTAATGCTTCTCTTTTTTTCTGGCTACTATAAGCCATTCTGTGCTCTCATTTGACTGATATGATATGATATGATATGATAAATGGGAGTTGTAGAGCGCACGTTCACCTACGGTTTCTTGGCGCTGGAGTGGAAGGGCTGAGTGGTACAGAGCGGAAAAAACTACCCGTGAGCTAGAGAGAAGAGCCAAGTTTTAAGTGATTTTCTGAAGTGATCATAGGAAGGAAGAAGACGGGAGTGCTTAGGAAAGGGAATTCCATAGGAGTGGAGCCTGGGTGGAGAATCTAAGGCCTCCATGCTTCTTACAACTGAAGGAGCAGGGGGTCAGTAGGTTGGAGTCGGAGGAGTGTAGACCGCGTTGGGGAACATAACGGTGTAAAAGGGAGGAGATGAAGGAAGGTCCCTGAGAGGAAAGGGCTTTGTGAATCAGGCAGCCGCGTTTAAAGAGGCTGCGCTGGGCCACTGGGAGCCACCAATGAAGGCTCCTAAGGAGAGGCTTGGTGTGACTAGACCTCGGTTGGCCATGAATCAGCCTGGCTGCCTGGTTCTGGATGAGTTGAAGACGTTGGGATTGCAGGTATGCCCACATATAGGGAATTCGCATAGTCAATGCGAGACATGACCAGTCCCAGAGTGACCTGCAGAGGATGCTTCTTGTGAGAGGAGTCTGCTGATTTTCCGAGTGTGACGCAGATGGAAGAAGCAGACGGATACTACTGAGTTAATTTGAGCCCTGATGGAGAGGTCCTTGCTAATAGTGATGCCTAAGCTCTTGACAGAGTCAACAGGGGAGGGAGAGGGACCAAGGGAGAGGGGCCAAAAGGTGGAATTCCAGGGGTTGCCTTTGGGCCCCGTGAGGTCAGCTTTGCGGCCTTTTTTTGGGCCTGTCGTGTTTTTTCAAATATGCACTATTGCACTACATAGAGCGGTGCTGGCATTTGTGAAAGACCACTCCGTCACCATGGCTTTTCCATCTTTCCTTTTCCCGGTCATCTCCTTTGCTTTTTCCTGGTCTCTTTCACGCCGCTTCTGTCCAGCCAGCTCCTTGAAGTGACCATTGGTACTCACAAAGCACATACAAATAATCAACATACATTGAGATGGGCAGTGTGCGTCTGCTTATTATTATGTTTTTGTGTGTCATGGCATAGTCACAGACTTTTTTCCTGTGTTCTGCAACGTATGCAAAGGAAACCAAACTGTTTTCCGTATTTTATTTTTACTTGTTTTCCTTGGTTCATTTGCCATTTTGTTTGCCTCCTTTACATTTTTTTTAACTGGGAAAGTTAGTTTTGTTTCCTTTTTAGGTCGAGCCTACTAGACATCATATGCACTGTCTGTTGCTTGACATATTCTTGGTTTAGCCAGAACATACAGGGGCATAGAGTCTGCCCATTGGTTAGCTTTCCTGTCCCTCTCATTTACCTACTACTTACTCGTTTGTCAGCTTTTCAATCTTGTGGTTGTCCCGCCCATGGAGCATTGCCTCCTTACGATTTCTCTACATTGGCTTTCTTCTATGCTTCCACTACTTGCTTTTCAAGCACTATATTTTTTTTCGGTTAAGCAATCCATGAGAGTGCATTTGTTATTCCAGCTGTCTGGGGCTTTTTTTAAATACTTTAACCATGCTGCAGAGCATGACTAAAAACCATTGGCAAAGCCAATAGGTCCAGAAGGCAAAATCTGTTGGTGTTGCCAATGCTTGCTTATTTTATTCTTTATTTCTACGGGAACTCCTGACTTTTGTTTCCGTCCGGCACAGTGCCCGGTCCTCAAAATGACAGGGGCAACCTTTCGCAAGTTTTGTGAAACTAGAGGTACAATTCTGGTTTAGCAGCCCATCTGAAGCTGCTGTCGCTTTTAGAAAGACTGCTGGTCTGAATGAGGAAAAAAAAAAACAACACCGAATGCAGTTGTGTTTAGAGCGTTGAGGCCACATATTGTGTTGAGTGATCCTTACACTACAGGGCAGTACTTTCCAAAGTAGTAAAGCACCTACTGTATTTTTGTGGCGCTGAGCTCTTCTCTCATGGATATGTTCCATGGAGCGGCCTCTTTCCTGGATCTTATGCCGGTCTGTGTTTTTCCACCACCCTACACTTCCTGTTTTTCCTTCTTGTAGGTTACTTTTCATTCCTGCTTTCTTCTTTTGTCACGGGTTTCCTCTCTTTCTCTTCCCTCTTCTTTCTCTCGCTTTGGGTCTAAGTCTGATGACGGAAAGTCCTGCTGCTCCCCTAAAGCGAGTGAGGTGGCCTTGTCAAAATAAAGCACTGAGTTGTGTGTCATTCGTCACCGGATTATCATGGCCTTGCTTCAGATATACAACGAATGTCTACAAAGTTGGACTGGTGCACCGTTATGATGTTGGCAGAAAGTTTTATATTTGTTTTTGAGTGTCTACCGACGGCGCGGGCTTGGGTCCGTCCGGCACCCAACAGTAAGATTCCTGCCAGGGAAACTTGGTGTTTGCTTTGAGTGTTTTCTTGATGGGTCCCACCAGTGTATATATACAACGGCTGTCTCACTGCCGTGAGACTGTGGGTGGTATGTACACAGCCCCTGGAAACCACACACCTCGTTTACCACATGACTCCGTGTCAACCTCCCCTCCTCCTCGGCGAGCCCAGTCCCAAATGAGAATTTGTTTTGAGCTATGCTTGTTAGGGAGATGGAATCGTCAACGTGCATTTTAAGTATGAACACTTGTACATACAATGCCTTCTGTGTGTCAGAGTTAATTGGGGTGACCTATTAAGACCGTGCATATTCCAAGTGGAAGAATATTCGACTTTGGACGGGCACGCTGTCACAAAACATTTTTTAGACCTGTAATTTCAACTGGTTTTTCGGATCGCTAACTGATTTACACTCATTTCAAATACCCAATTTATAATTGTATAAATTGAAATTGTGGCGTGCCATCTTCTTGTACGTGCATTTTTAATGATTATACATTTTAAATTATAGTTTATATTATATTAAATTAGTTTGCATTCTGATTTGTCAATCTAGTTTTGATTTTCGAGTATATATTCTCTTCATTCCAATTTTTAAACTCTCTTATGTAAGGATTTTCAGTCACCTACTTTCACAGTTATTCTATATTGAAAAAAATATTTTTCCCATCCTTTCTCTTCTGCCACGTTGTGCTGCGTGTAGTTTGGGTGGGCTGGCTGGTGTGAAAACATGCATTGGCAAAGCCAATGGGTTTGACGCATATACTCAGGCAATGTGAAAGCAAACCAGAAATGCTTGCAGCCATGCAGAAAAATGTAATTGCTTTGCTTAAGCAATGCAGGGATAGGCTAAACAATTACATGTAGTGATATAGCTTACTTGTAGAGTGTAAAATACTCCCTCGTGCATTACAGTGGATACACCCAAACAGATCGTGGAAAGAAGGTGAGACTAAAATATTCATGTGGGATGATCGTTGATCAGATTGACAATGTCTCACACCACTGGCTGAAAGTTCCAGGGCCAAAGAAATCAATGGCTGAAGGAGGCTGAACCAAATCCCATTAGAGAATGCATACAATTCAATAGGTTTGGAGTCAGGCATAATAACACATCAAACCTCAAACAAGATTTGGCAAAACCAATAAGCCTGATGTTGACTGCCAGCCTTTTAGCATAAAGGGTGCTTGGTGTTCTCTTGATCTTTGTAAAACCTAGCTACCAGATCCTCGAATGGCTAAAAGCAAGAATATTTTTGGGTGTGAAACAGCAAATATTGACATAGTAGCCCCTGGCACTGAAGGAAAGTAGCTTGGGTGCAGATGTGAAAGAGCAGAATGCCATCAATAACCACTGACTGAAGTGGGCTGACAAAGCCCTGCAGTTGGCGGAAGAAAAAAGTGAATGAAACAATAAGAGACCGACCAATGGATGAAGAAAGTTGACTGAAAGCCCCTATAAACGAGTATATTGTACATATAATGTTAGTAAAATCAGGAAGTATTTACCCAAGTTTCCTCAAACCAGAATATGATGTTGAGAGAGTGGTGAAATACCAGCATGCATCGTCACTTCAGAGCTTCAAACATACAAGGGGGAAAACTGTCACACTAGAGGGCTCATCGCGATGTTCGGGGGAATCACTTCTGACTGACACAGATTTGGTCATGGACCGACCGACGCCCGGTCGTGGGTCCCCACCACCCCATTAGGATGGCTGTAACCTCAAGGGCAGAAAGAGCAGCCCTTGAAGTTACATGCCGCATTCCGACTGGCGGAAGGGATCTCTGAGCCTGTCAGAAGCCAGTTGGAATGACCAGTTGGATTCTTTTCAAACCGTCTCCATCAAAATGAGGTGGTCGGAAAGGAGTCCGACCGGCCTTCGCCGGAGCCTTTACAAGCCATATCGTAATCGGCCCCTAGATGTACAAGGTTAACGTCATGGTTGTTTTGCTTCCCTTTTTTCAAGCTTATTTTTGGGTAATGTAATTGCAGCCAACAGCTTCTAAATAGGTTTGCGGCATATATTTTCTTTTGCAAAAAAATAGATTTTTGGATGTTTTTTCCCCCACCAATAAACGTAATGGTAGTTGGATTTTTTTTTAAACTTATTTTCTTACAAACTTATAAACTTTATGAAATTGACACTATTTCTTTTTAAAGTAATACAATTGGTAGAGTCAAACTTAGTACGCCTCTACTGATGAGGTGACTTTACTGTGTGTTTGGAAGAGATCTTTTGAATTCAAGTGTAGTTATTGCCATGCATTAAAAGGGTCATGTGGCCTGTCTTTATACATTTCCAGAAGGAGGAAGTATGGCCTACAGTGCTAACCCAGGAAGGGGAAGTGTGACCTGTTTCAACATCCTTCCAAGTGGGGAAAGGTGACATGACCTGGCCACGTTAAGCAAAGGACTATACAAGTAATTAATTTCTAGAAAAGTGTCATGGATAGCATCATCTAGCGGGAAAAAAAATAAAAAGGAACACAAGTTGAGGAAGAGAAGTTGAGGAAAAGAAGCTGAAAGGCAGAGTGACATTTTCCAGATGAAGATATAGGACTGATAACGAAGTTGGCGTCCAGGACAGAAAAATACATTTGCATGTAGATTTAATGATGAGGCGCCACAGATCTAATGAACTCGGAGAAGGTTTCTTGGCCAAAGCCAGTAGGAGGACACTTAAGAAATTTGATTCTCCTTTCTATTTTGACCTCGTCCCCTATGGGATCCGGGACAAAAATGGACCCTGATCACAGGAACCTTCTTCGAAGTCATGAAGGTAAAATAATTCAGTCTGAGGGCAAAAAAAACCCTTTTTAGTGGTCATTACATCTGTCCATAGAATAACAGATCTTTAGACTCTCAGCAGCAGAACCGTATGCAGTTTTCCATTTCAGATGAGTGGTAAAAAGAATACACCATTCTTTCTTGCCAACAGTTAAATCAAACTCCTTACTGGAGTTCCGCAGTGACCATACCACTCTGACTAAATCCAACCAATTTTTCATTAACTATGACCCACTTCGCACAGGTCTGGCTACATCCAAACTATCTTCAGAGGGCAAGTCATTGAGGGCCTTCACCGTCTTACCACCTCTCCAATTTGACCTGGGAACAATGTTTGACTATGATAGCACAGTCCCCGGGAACATCTTCGCAAGCTAGGCCATCTCTGAAATAACCAGCTCAAACAAGACCTTTCGTCCAATCGCTGTTGAGTCATTGCTGCCAAGATGTACAATAATAATCCCTGGGCACAGAAAACCCCTGGGCTGAGAGTTTGCCTGATGCAGTTCTCAGATCAGCCACGCGCATTCTCTCTTGACCACAGAAAGTCAACCAATATCCCACTGCCCTGGCTCTGGTCAAGTAGCCACCGGCAGTATAAAAAGCCTTTGCATGCCTCATGTATGAGTGGCACACCACCAGCACTTCTGTAACCCCATCTGATCACGTGTGCACAGGAGGCGGCGAGGTATCCAGTGGCTGACTCAAATCTTCACGCTGTCCACCTCCATCAACAGGAGAATAGGAATGGCATGAGAGAAAAGCTAGTAGCAATAGGTGGCTACAAGAAGTTCAATCTCACATAGTGCTTGTAGCAGTCCGTTCTCCATCTGTCAATCCTTTGCACTGCCGGCCCGCTAGCCCCATCCCTGCTGCAGCACCGGTGGCCCTAATTCTAAAGGAATAGGAGTCATACTCCGTAGTCTCCAAACCTGACACCCTCACGCACTGCCCAATACCCTACAGTACTGAAAAGAGTGTCTCCTCATGGATGTGCCATCTGTATGCACCAACAGGGGCCCCATGGACACCTGAGCTCGGTGGGCAGAGAATGCCTCCAAATTCCCAAGAGGGCAGCATTCATTACCTGGGTGCCTATGCAGCAGAATAGGTTTACCTCGAACGATCTGGTTGATCTTTGAGAGGGAGATAGTTATTGCTAGGGAGACATTTGGCCACTGAATGTAAGAAAACTGCAACCCCCCCCAACACGCCCCTCCTGTTTTTGGACACCTAGTCCCCTACCTTCAGCGCCCCATAAAATGCCAGGTCAAAGGCCCCCCTGAAGAGACAAACCTCATCCTGTGACCTGCAAATGCATGATAGCAGCAGGCCAAACTGTGTTGATGGGGCGCCTAGAGTCTGGCTTAACCCCTTCTAAACGCCTCCGACCTTGCGACGCCCTCTGAACCAGGAAGGCCTTGTCACTTAGGAGTGCTCCAGCATCTTCCCAAGGAAGGATATCACAGCAGTGTGGTGCCTAGCATATGAGACTGCTCGCCCCTCCTGTCTCACGGGCCCAGGAAATGCTATCACTGACTAGGGAGCAAACCAATCCTTCTCTTCTCCCTCATGCTTCCTAGAAACTTGTAGTATGCGCTGAATGCCACTCATAGGCATGCCTCATCCTGGGCGTTAAACTGGCTGCCATGAGGTCTGGCAAACCTGGGCACCATGCCACCACAATGGTGTAGGGAACTCCACTTCTCCTGAAGGCCTTCATCTTAAAACAAGATAAAGCATCTGCTGCATTGTTCAGCACACCAGGCTCATGTTTGGATTTAAAAATTAGATAACATTTTAAGCACAGCAACACAGTCTCTTTCAGTAGTCTAAGGATCATTTTGCACCTGGCTGCCTGTTGATTGATGCATTCCACTACTGCCATGTTGTCAGACCAGAATACCTCAGACTGGTTGTAGAATTGGTTCTGCCAGACCGGAAGGGCCACGAGAATGGGGAAGAGTTCAAGAAAGGAAATATTTGCCACCAAACCAGACTCTACCCACTCCCGCTGAGCACACCACTCGAGTGCCTCCGGCGTAACGTTCCCACCAGCCAATCCCTCTGCGCCTCTACTACGGTGGTGGCAGCTCGCGCCATTCCTCTGGATCGGGGTCACGGCTAACCGCCAAATGTATGGCTCTCCGAATTGGGGGAGCCTCTGCAATGATTTTAAGTTACCTTGAAGAAATACGGAAAGCTCCAGACTCAAGACAGTGGTGTAACCAAAATGCTGGATCAAGAGTGGGTGTTTTTATTGTATTCTATATTGTCTTGGGTAGATCGAGAGAGTCGAGACCCGCATGACCTTGTGTATCCAGACACACAACTTCTATACTCGAAAAAAGAATGTGACATTCAACAGAAATGGAGACTTTGATGGAAAGCACATGTCATTGTGAACAGTTAGTGGTCATGGGGCATCTAAATGTGGATTTCACTTTGTCCGGTGCTATAATGTTGTATGTCCTTCTCTTGTTCTTTCAGTCATGGAAGTTGCTCATTTTCCCATTTCTCATTGGTCCCACTAAGGCTTTACTAGCTAATTTCTTCTTTGGTTGTGCTTTCTTTGATTTTTGCTCTAGTAATTTCGGTATCTGAAATTTCTATTGCCAAGCACCTTCCTTGGTTGTCGCTCCCTGGACTCGCCCCACTGCCTACTTAGTATCTATCAACATAGTTATCACAAAATAACCTCTGCTCACCTGAAAGTGTGAAAGATGATGTGGGCTGCTGGTCTGAATATCTGAAAAACTGTGAAATTGATCATCTCAATCCTATGGAAGAATGGGAAGAAAAACTTCTGTTAGTTTACTTGTGTAAATGTAGCCCTTGGAAGATGTGATTGAGTAGCCACTGTGCGCCTTTACAACCACCTTCAGCAAAAATATGTTCCTCGCAGCAGCATAAAGTACTTGAAGAAGGCGCAGACTTATGTTTTGTGCGCCTTAGTTGCTGATAGATGATAGTCCTTTATTTTGAACGTGATGATCTTAACTTGAAGACACGTGTCCACAATTCAGACTGTGCATGGTGAGAGGCTAAGTTGTAACCGTGGACCAAGATCTGGTGAAATTGAAAGCAATCTCATATATTAGTGAAGCTTTGGTAGTACTTTGGGTCGGGCACCCTTGCCCACACACAAAAAAATAGGAAGAATTTAGACATCAGTAATGCTGTCATCTTTCCTGTTGCAGGAAGCAACCATCTGGCATCTGGGTCTTCAGCCACTGCTGAACCTAGCTGGGTTTTGGTGATTTCACTGGATAATGGCATACCTGAGACTGCTTACCTCACCATATTGGGCATTGCATAAATAGAGCAAATGGACTCCAAGAATCTTGTCTCACAAAGATGCTTGCTGGCACTAGCATCTAGATCAACACCAAACCTGCCGTCCTCTACCTGGACATCACCTTTTCCTAGCCTAACGCTCCTCTGTCAACGGGGCATGGCAATGCTAATTTTTCTGCAGCTCTATCATTCATGCAAGTACACAATCTGCACAAAAACTGGCTTCTAAGTATGCCTGCAGAGAGCCCTGACATGTTCCTCTGTGCAGAAGAATTTTCTGTTCTAGGAACTCTAGCAATTTCATTCCACCCTTAGGCTCTGGCTTTTTTTTCTTGAAAGCTTTTTACGTGCAGTCGCCAATGTCAGGGTGCAAAAGTTGTTTCATATTGAAGATTATATCTCCCCACCAAAGTGTGTCACCTCACTCAAATCTCATCCCTGTACCCGAGCATCATTGCGCCATTCACTATGCGTCAGTATGTATTTTTGTTTACAATACTCAGATAATGCAGATACACTTTTCCAGTGCGTACAGGGAAAAACAGCAAAGGAACTGACTTTATTTAACATTGAGATTTTATTGTAGTACATTCTGTAGAGTGGGATCATTTTTTTGATAGTTCGGAGGTTTCTACAGCAACTGAGAGTTTCGGATTGTGAGAAGTGCTAGCAGGAGTGTGAATTGATATGTTTTTGTCTTGAATAAACGTATCATCATGAATGAGTGGTGGGTGAATGCAATTGCGGCTGCTGCCAATATGCAGTTGGGGGTGGCAGGGCGGTGGTGGGGGAGGGGGGGCATTGTTGTTGAATTAATACAAAATAAACTTACCTGATCCTGCTGGCTGCCTCGCTCCTCCATTCTCCTGCTGCTCCCGGCATTCCCTGGCACAGACTCCCCATCCAATCCAGGCGCTGCTCTTATACTAGGAGAGCAGCACTGGGATTGGCCTGAGCCGGCTGATCTGACGCTCGCTCAGGCACAGGGAGTCTCTGTCATTTCTCCACCCAGCTGTAGAATACGGCTGGGTGGAGAAACCTAAATGTGCATGTCTGTTTGGCCTTCCTAAGACGGCCCGCCAAACTGTCATGCGCACTTATACGTGTACTCCACTCCTCCTCCCATGGCCCGGCCCCTCCCCTCCCTACATACGCCTGGCTAAGCCAGCGCTGAAAAATAAAATGTTATATGTCAACTGCTGGCTCTGAGCCAGTGGGGCGACGCTCCTCCGTATTTGCGGAGGAGTCGCCGCTGGGTGAAGGTTCTCAGTGTTTCATGGGTAAGACCGGAGGGCTGTACCAAAGCACTTATGCCTCTTCTAGGCTGGTATTCATACCTGAGCCTGGTATTAGACCCAGTATTGATTAGGCACTCCGCTCCTACTTTGGCACCTGAGGACTTCTCCCGATTCTCATCCTGCTTTGATGAAAGTGCCTTCTGAGGGCCTATGATCACAGCCACAGTGACCTGCTGTGTGTTAGCGTCCAAAAACCTGAGTGACAGTAACTCCACAAAATTGACTTTTTTGTTAAATCTATATTTTTCTATGCTTACAATATTACAATGCACAATTTACCGGCAGTCACCATGTTGGCACTGGAATGTGGGTGCATGAATGTTAAGTAGAAATAAAATGTATAAATTCCTCTGACGTTGTAGGTTAAAGGAAAGAAAAGCCGTCTTCTTAGTGGAATCTTTCTAAATAATGTCAACAGTAAGAGCAAGGAGTTTGTTAAAGAACATTTTGTGTGTGGTATGTTAGATACCGTAGAGATGGAGCTTATGAAGCTCCGTAGATCCCACAAGAATTTGAGTGCTCTTTGAGTGGTGAGGAAAATAGGGACGAGTTTGAAAAGACACTCAACCTTATTTTTTCATGTAGCCCTTTCTTTGTTTCCATTGCTTAGGTTCACTGGGCTAGGCCCCGACTCTTGTCTCACATTTTTGTGGTAACAAAGTAGAAGGGTTTTAGGGCAGTCGCTTCAATCACTGCATGTGTTTGTCACATTTGGATCGTTCTACTGGAGAAATGAGCTGTTTTATATTTTTATTTGTTTTGCATTCTTAATGTATGCTTTTAAGATGGATGTAAAAGTGATTATACCCTTTTAGGGCTCAAGCGGCATTAGTGGGCATATCTTTCAATTGCTCTCCTCGGAGTAATTTTCATCCTTCCTGAACACATCTTAACCTTCCACCCCAGTAAATGGTTCTGGGATTGAGCATGGTCTTTTTTTATTGCCCATCATACCATAAGTTCGGGCCAGCTGAGAAATGTTTCTACATGTACGTCAACCTATACCCAGCAGCGACTCCTCAACAAGAGCGTAGGAGCGTCACCCCGCCACAGCAGGTAAACACACATAAATAAAATGGCTTAATAGTGCCATTTTATTTTGCCACCTGCGTGCGCTGCGTACCGCTCAAGCGTGAGGCAGGGGGTGGGGCTGAATCCTGCTATTGCAGGATTACTGCTGCCCCTTGCAGTGCGCATGTCTGGTTGGCCGGCTGGCTACCTACGGCCAGCCCGACATGCGCACTGTGGATCCAGCAATTCCCAGGCTGTGAAACAGCTGGGGGAGTGCTGGCACAGACGCCCAGCCTCAGAATGAGTGCTGGGGTAGCCTGCCCCCACGATTCCTGGAGCTGCTCTCACGCTGATAAGAGCAGCTCCAGGATTGGTTGGATTTGAGTTCCACTGAGCAGGAAGGAAGTCCTGCCATTCCTGCTGGTGGACGTGGGGGAAAAGTGCCACGCCGGGGAGAAGTGTGGCATTTCTGGCGAGTTTGGTGCCATCATGCCACACCATATTTTATAACCGGTAGCCATCACTGTCCATACCACATCACGTGTTGATGGAATGAGTGGGTTTGGGATTAAGAAGTGGGTATAGTAAACCTTGTGATTCTACCAGCAGACGTCTGTAACACCCCCACTACAAGTCAATTAATCTCCCAGTTTGGGCGTCCCAGGGCAATATGGAGTTCTGTTGGGTATGGAAGTTTGAGGCGTAAGTCTCAAACATGGTACATTATATTACACCTAGTAATATTAGGGAACAGATAAAGGCGGGTGTTGATGAAAAATCAGGGAATATGACATTTCCCATTAACTTGCGATTAGTGTGGTGGAAATGGTAAATGACAGAAAACTAAAATTGCACAATTTTTATCTTTGAAATGTGGACTTCTCCCACCACCCCGCACTCCCCCATACCAAGAGTTTTAGGTGCCATTGAGGCGAGTAGGTCTCATGGCAGAGTCTTTTCTGGGGCAACTTCCTGCCTTGAGCTCTCTTTGCCTCTCATTTCCAGTCGCCCTCTTTCTTATTTCTATATTTAGTCCTGCACTCGGATTCTTCTCGACATTCTTTGGAAGTGTTTTTTTTCCCTCTCCGAGTTGGAAGCTTCCTCCCATCCCAAGAAACAGAGCACATTGTTCCTCCACACTCAAGCCAAGCTCCGGGGTCAGGGAAATGGCGTTTCCCGCCCAGCGGCCTCCCGCGCTGACAGGAAGGCGCGGCAGTGGCAGGCCCTGAGCGGGGCACGTTCAGTTTAAAAGCAAGGCTTCCGCTGAAAGTCCATCGGAAGGGAGGACTATGCTGCACCCCTCTGCTTGGCTCCTTTTCGGGTCACATGGGTGGCCTTTAAGGCGCCGGCAGCTTTATTTACGCGAGTCCTTGGAAAAGACAGGTAAACACTAAACAGCTTATTTTTTTTTTTACATATTTTTATTAGGCACATTGTAAGAAGGTAGTAGACTTGAACACCACAAGAATAACACATGAGGTTCACAAGTGCATTTAGCGCTATCTTTTCTCAAACAGTATTCCAAACGGTATCATACCCCAGTTACAGGTTGGGGTAGTTCAGATGCAGCACAATCAATAGCCTTTGAAGATCGCGCAATGGGGCCGGTACACGGTCTCACTGTATAGACATTCCATCTACCGCCGATTTTCCCCCATTTATTAGGGCAGCGCCTGCTTTCATACACGACTTTCTCTGCCACCATGTCTCTTTTCCAGTCTCTGAGACGTGGGGCTCATTCAGCACCCCAAAGACGAGCTGTATTTCGTTTAGCAATCATCATACCCAAGGTCACCCGGGTTTGCGCCATTCGATTCAAGTCTGTTGCATCCCAAACCATAAGAAGATACCACTTGGCCAAAGGCATAAAATCGCTTCCACGTCACTCTATTGATACAAGTCACGACAGAACCCCAGACGATCTGAATTCATGGGCAATCCTAGAAATATGAAATAAGGATCCCTGCGATTCACACTTCCTTCGACAAGTTGACTCAGTCACTTTACCCACCTTGACTAAAGATTACGAGACATATAGGACCTATGGAGTATTTTGAGCTGCAGTAATCGAAACCGTACTCTGATCGCTACTTCTTTGAGGAGGCTAGGGCTGCTACTTCTTTGGGGAGGCTGGGGGCCGCTACTTCTTTGGGGAGGCTAGGGCCGCTACTTCTTTGGGGAAGCTAGGGCCTCGGGCCAGTCCTCTTCAGTCAGGTTAACTAGGCCTGCTTCCAACAGTGGCGCAAGAGGAGGAGCAGATCAGTAGAGTTATTGATTAACTTTTTATAAGTGAGGACAATCACTTCTCCTCTCATATGCGAACCGCTATTTTTAATATATCTTTAAACTTTCAATAAAAGGAGTTTGCGACTGGAATATGAAAAATGTTGTTCCCCCATTGGCTTTCTTTGGATTGAGTTTGTGGGACAGAGGATAGTAACTAGATTAAAAGATATGAACGTTTTATATCAAAAAGAAAAACGTACTAAATCGGTGCCTGCAAGATGGCTTGTTTAGTTAATGCAAGTGCTATTATGATTTCTCATTTATTTTTTTGACTTGCGTTCATGTATTGCTGCCTGAAATGCTGTTTTCTCCACCTGGCTGGATTCTTTTTTCATGACTCCATTAGGGTTCACCATGTCATTGCAGCTCTTCAATCACTATCTCCGCGAAACTGCCCCTTGAGTCCAGATCTCCGGTGTATATGTACAGAGGATGGAGTGGGCTGTTGGTGTTGAGAATACGTTGATATCCAGGTCAATGGTGCTCAAGTCTTTCACTAAGCATCCTTGTGTGTCCTGTGACCAGCAGTCTAGGGCCTCTTTATGGAATCAACTTGCACTGAAATATCAGATCTTTTTAACACCATCAGCGCGGCGCGAATTTTCGCGCTGTGCTGAAGGTTCTAAGAAACGGGCGTAGCCGTGACAGAACGTTTCCGTCATAAGCACAGCCCAACCGACGCGCGTTACGGAACCGTTCCGTCACAAGCATCGAAGGGGTTAAGTGAAAATCCGTACTGGAAACACTGTGTCCCAATAATACAGAGTGCTTCTGTTATACCTGCTCTCAGCCAGTGTGATTGTGGTGTGGAATGTTAGTGCGTGGTGCTGCAGTGGAATGTTGATGTCTGTGAGGGTCAGTTGGAGAATGGCCTGAGCAGCAGGAAGGCTGCTCCTGGTGGGGCGCTTTACTATAGCTCTTGATCTTCACTACTTGATAAGCCATCTTACTTAATCCACAACTGGAGTAATGGACATCTTTTTATTACAACAGCTTTGTACACCGCTGCTCTTTTGGTTTTGAGGTGCTGTGGCAACCTCCTACGTCAATGGGGTAGATGTGGTGCCGAAGTGGTTGTCCTGTGTGTTGTGTGATGTTTTCCTGCACGCCTGCAGGCCTGTCCTTGGCTGGTACCTCTCATTGTTGTGTGTTTTCCTAAAAGCACGATGTTCAGGGGTTGTACAGCACATCCCGGATCATGCATGGTTGTGGCCTGTGAGATTGTCTAATGTGATTGGCTCGATGTGGTAGGCTGGCTGTTTGATTTCTTTCTGAATTTGAGGGCTGCATTGGTTGTTGTCTATTAAGACATGGAAACATATTGCTTTTCTTTGCCTGCACCCTGGAGCTCTGCCATCTTTCTCTCCAGGCAGCCATCCTGCCTCCTAACCTTGCAGATACCCCTGTTGCATCTCAAATACTGTGCCTCTCCAGAGGCAGGATAACTTTATTGCAGTGCTTAATTTGTAAAATATTAAGTGCCAAGGGTCTCGTCAAGAGGCCTCTGCAGCTTGCACCCGTTGCCCTGCTAATGCTGCCAGTGAGAGTAACAACACGAATACCAACCTTCACACTCCTACAAGTCCGACAATTCAGACTATTCCAGGTCCTCAAAGGCATAAGAATGGCTTTGGTGTTATATAGTAGTAATTTTTTTATGTATTTTGAATTAATAAACAACTGTTGTTCACTCATTTCTAAATGGGACAAACGGTGCCACTATGTGGCGGACTGTCAAAATGCTGGTTTAAACAATTAAGTGCCGTGCTGAGCACCGGCTCAAATTAAGCACTGATCTATTGTTTCCCTTCCTCCTCCCTACTGACATTAGCGTTTAATGATGTGGATATGCTGTGGCTGCTCGCAACTGCAGCCCACCCGCTCCCTCTCACTTACTGACACTCAAGTTATTCCCGATTGTGTCTGATGTTCCGGCACTCTAGGAGTTGATTTTCAGCTCCTTGGTTTCCTTTCTCCACATGAGGTTCAACTTCTCCCCTTACCATGTTCTTATGTGCAGAGCATTTTCAGTTCACTAATCTACCCATCTTCAGTCATCCTAAACAGCTGACCAACATTTTCTCCTCTGTTGAATTTTCCCGCTACAAGAAAATACTTTGAGTTAAAAATCCAGGACCGGTTGTAGCTGACCATTGAATAGTGTCAAATGAGAACTAGGGCCACTGGTGCTCAATGCTACTTGTTGAAAGAGAAAGAGAAATATACATTTGGACTGACAAATGCCAATATGGCCAAAAGCCAAGTCTTCCTATAGTTAGCCTTGATTTCCCCCTCATGCCTCCTTCCAACACCCAACGTTTCCTGTCTAGTTATCTCACTCTTGCAAGTTATTTTTTTATCCCTCCTTTCTCCCTTTTCACTTTTTCTCTTACTCCTTCCTTCTGCCTTGTCTGCCTTTGTCTCACTTTCTCTGGGTTAAAGTCCAATGATGTAAATAAAGTCTTGTTCCCCAAAATGAATGCTGGTGCCCGTACCCCCTACAACCGCCCGCTCAGGTTAAGCACTGTAGTACTGTAGACTTCTTGTGTGACCTAGAGGTTCCAAATGAGCCGTAGTTGACTTGACTCCGCATTTCATCATTCCAAGGTCAGTCAAATAAGCACCATTGTGTGGGTGTCAATACTGTGGCACTCTTTTATAGTGCTTACAAACAGTAGGACTTGAAAAAATATAACGGCTTAAAGAGCAAATTATTTGCTGTTGACCCTGTTCCCACTCGGGCGTTCTGGTCGGAAAAAGAAGCGACCTCTCCGAAGGAGTTACCCTGCCAATCTCCCTGGCAAAGTGCTGGGCTTTGGCGCGAGGCATAAAGGCCGAGGGAAAGGTAATTTATGACTCAGCAGAAAGAATCGGGGATAAATATTTAATACACTCCTTTTGTCCGGCTGACCAGACAGCGGCTAGAAAGCCAAACTTTGCTCAGACCAGCAAATTACCCTCGGGCGGCCGGAGCCACTGGGCTTGGAAAAGGGGCTTTTGTGCCTTTGTCTGGGCGCACAAAGCGCTCAGCGGTGCGCGGTGTGGACCCGGACAACGTTTATTAGCTGTATAGTTCGGTTCTCTGCACAGTTGTCATGGGTGGCTAGCTTCCACCCTTGAGAGGGGGCAGGGAGCAAACGGATCTAGCTCAAGTTTCCATATTCCATGCGCAAGTACCACATCCAGGCCAGGTTTTTTTCTTTGGATTCTGGGATTTGTAGTTCTGCATATTCGATTATAAATGCTGGCCTACAAATACCCAAATGTAAAGTAAAACCTGAACTGGATGAGCTACATGTGCATGGATTCCAGAAGCTTGAGGGCTCTACATAAATCTAGATGTTAGGGATGTGCAAAACGTTGGGGGGTTTTTCCTGTCAAAATTATGCGAAATTACATAACTGGTGCAAAATGTGATTTGCCTGTATTGCATTGCGGCTTGCGTTAAAAACCAAAAATGCTTTTGAGATACCTGAAAGAGTCCAGTTTGAACAAGAAAGATTCTTATTTTCTTCTAAACCACTCTCAAGAAGTAGGCCAAATCACAAAACTGCAATTTTGCATAGCGTGGAATTTGGAAATTTCGTGAGTTTCATTCAAATGTTGCCTGGGCCTGCACCCTATGAAGTGATCAAGGGTGAGTTTGGGGTGTGAAAGAAGGCAGATTGTGACTTTCTTTAGTCTTATGAGTCAGTGGTTCTGATGATCACAATGGCAAAAGTCTTTCTCGCGATTGGAAGATAGTTTTTGGAAATTACTAAGTTTAGAGTGGATTTGTTTGCTGGGGGATGTGGAAGGTTGTAGCTTCTGAAGAGGACCACTAACTAGAAATACAATTCAATTCAATTTATTTATTTTGTTTTGGAACTCCGACGGAGTTCCACAAAAATACATAGTCGCTTTAGACCGTTTTGTGACTAATGAGCAAGGCCACTGGAATTATGTGATTTTTCCGGCCGCGGTGATGTCGGCATGATTATGGATTTTCCTCATTTGCCATATTATCCATCATCTGCTGCATAATGTGCAGATTTGAACAAACAAAATCTGTTTCTAGCTCAAGCGGATCCAAAGTTACTACAAATGCTGCAACAAGTGAAGGCCCTTTGCAAGGGTTACCAGGCTAACTTTCTGTTGCTTATTGTTATATTTAGGTGTTAAACCGGTACTAATGGGATGAATGAAACCTATATCTAGACATTCTTAAAAAGCGTAAAAATGACAAAATAATGAAGTTAAACGATCAGAAAATGTGCTACATTACACCACACAATTTGCCTTTTCTAGCGGCATAATTAAGTGAACTCTGCCGCATAATTTGGGCCTCCACTGCTATATAATTGCAGTGGCCCTACTGATGAGACGCATATCAGCGAGATACTCGGTCGATATCAGGACAAGGGAAATTGCTAGCAGGTGGACGAGTACCTACTCTACACCCATCCCCTGAAGACATTTACCGGCCCCTACTTACCAGTATGGGCAAGGAGTGCGTGATCCTCAGAACTGCCACTAGCCATTTAAGGGAGTGCCCACTAGATCCATTGCATGTAAGTGTATCATATGCGATTAACCTAAAAATCTAGCTTGGAACTGGCTCTGCTGTACCTAAATTGGACACCATCGCAATGTTATTATTTGTACAAAAATCATCCCTTCAAATGCCAATCAAGTCTTAGTGCTTCCCAACGTGTACTTAAAGTTGAGTGAAATCAGACTCCTTGCTGTGGTTGTTCATCTTCTATAAAAAAATTGTTTTAAAGTTTCCTAGGACAGTGAATGTTTTCCTTGGACAGGGAGTGAACGTGTTTCTTTCAAAACTGAAAGTTCGTAAAAAGGCACAATATCCTGCAGTGTGGCCAAGAGTCCTGGGCCCTAAGATATACATTTTCTCACATTGGTCTTTTTTGGTAGGGGCTCTAACAGATCTTCATGGACGCAGCGATATACCACAATATTGGGCCAACCAGCCCCAGATTGCTTATGCACTGGTTTAAAAGCAGGTCTGGCCCCTCTGCTAGCATTCAAAGACTCCTAACTCTGCCCACGTGCAGGTTACTCGCCTCTGCCTGCCTCAGGAGAGCTTCAGGCCGGGCTGGAAGCCATATTGCCTCCCAGACATCTATAATCACTCCCAGCACGATCGAATTCAGATGAAATATGGAAGGCTGCTCTTACTGCAGTGACAAACAAGAAGATTAAATCGAATCTCTCCCCATCAATAGCGGGCTGAGCACTTTATTTCCCCATAGGTGCCATAAAGTTCCTGTTTATTCCTATCTCGGCCCCCAACGCTCCAGAGTAGAATCACTTATTTCCACACCCAGGGCACCGTGCTCAGCTGCCGGGCCCTGCTTGTTCCCTATATCATTTGCATCTTGTCCCAGCGGTGCCTGGCCAATTTCTCACATCCCATGGCCTTATGCATGTAAATCATTTCTGAGTGGAATTGTGGGCCACTGGGAAAGGGTTGGGGGATTAAGAATGAGACCTTCGAATCCATAGAAATATTACATATCTGCAGTATGCCATTTGCTATCAGCAGGGCCACTGGAATTGTGCAATTGTGTGGCTGCTGCAATTTTCGCATAATTATAGATTTGCCACATTTACTATATAATCCATCAACTGTTGCATAATCTGCCGATTTATCCAAATAAAATGTTGTTTCTAGCTCACACCGATCAAAAGTTATTAAAAATGCAGCAATACGTGTTGCCGCACATTTAAAGTCCCTTTGCAAAGCTGGACTTGTCACCTTTTCGTTACTTATTGCTATATTTGGGTATTTAAATGGTACTAATGAGGTGCAACCAATGCCCAGACAGTATGACCAAGTTTAAAAATGACGAAATCATTAAGCAATACTATTACAAAATGTGCTGAATTATGCCTCCTCATTTTCCTTTCATTGCCTCATAATTTACTCAACTTTGCCACATAATTTGGGCCTCTCCTGCTGCCTAATTCCAGTGGCCCCAACTACCACTGTCATGTGCCCGGACTCACAAGAGGTATAGCCTGCAGTGGGTCATGCTGCCCCAGCCCTCCCCCCAACAATCATAACATATTACAGTCTGCCTAGCTGCGTATATGGTTTAGGCCATGGAGTATTTTCATACGTATTTGTTTCTTGAAAAAGATAGTTAACCAACACCATAGTGCAAAGGGATTTAATTGATGCAGGTAGATCAAATGACACTACATACACCACTACTATAAATAGAGCTGGTTCCTTGTGCAAAGTCCTTGTATCATCCAAGCTGGTCTGTATTGCTGTATTGTATATGACCTTTGCACTGTAGTTACAAAATGTGGGCATGAATGAGTGTTTTATTAATACAGTTGCTCTAATAACTAACTGGTCCACACTTGTTTTCTCTGGCATGGAATAAATAGTGTGTGTGTGTGTGTGTCTATATATATATATATATATATATATATATATATATATATATATATATATATATATATATTTATATTCCATACATATTCCGGACGTGCAGAGTGTAATGCATGTTTATTATTAGTTACTCTAAATAACGTGGGTTATTGGGCCACAATTCGTTTCACTGCCATGGTATAAAGATTTTTAGCGGGCTCGTGTATTGAAGAGACAAGGTCTACTGGAAGTAAAGGTCCTGGACTGACAGTGGAGCATAGGGTGGGTCTAGCCAAAGGGCTCATGTTCTGTAGCAAAAGAGGAACATTTGTGGAACAGCGCAGCTGAAAAGGGTTTTAGATGGACACATGGTGTCACTCAGTGAGTACATACTGCAGAGAATGTAGGGTTAAAGTTGATGATGGTTTGGGATGCAGCTGGAAGGATTTGGCAAAGAAGTGCCTGGACTGCCCTGGGGGATCCGATTTGCATTCTGTTTGTATTTTTGTACAATTTCCTCTTCTCTGGGTCATTCAGTGCCAGGTCTCAAATTCCCCCTTCCAGTTTTGCTGAATTCACCCTTGCATGCCCGTGTGCAGTTTAGTGACGTTGTTTTCTCTTTGACCTATGATGTGTCGCTTGAGGGTTGATTATGCGGCAGAATACATCCATTCCTACTTAAAATATATATTTTCATTGGTTGGCAGAGAATTTGCATAATTTAAACTCCAAACCAGTCTTTTAAAGCTGCTGATGGAATGTGTGCTCCTTGAAAGGCCTGGTTGAGCCATCATTCCTGGTGAAAAAATGACACGTCTTTAAAACATGCCATATAATAAAAGTGAGGAGGTCAATCACGTTCGCTCTCTGTGCACCCTACGCCTTAGGCTGTTGTAATAATGCATAGGTATGTAGATCCTTATTGGCCCTGTATGTGTGCATGCTAAACAAAGAAGAGCAAGAGATTACATAGTGAATAACTGAATATCATGATTCAGGAGTGCATTTGAGGTGTTTGGGTGAGAAATAAGCCTGAAGCTTGAGTGGGTTGTGCATAAAACCCGAACCCCGAGATCGCATTATAGGACTGTGATATAAAATATAACCCATGTGTTATTCAAAGTACAGGGTTTTTAAACAGGAAAATGATTGTTGAAATCCATATTATATAATACCGTCGTGTCATGTAAATCTTTCTTCGCTTTTTACTAGCTGTAACAGATGATGCCATGCCCACATATTGTGGAGAATAATATTTGGCTGTGTCCAAATTCCCATGAACTGTAGATGTAGAAAGAACTGCTGTTTGTGCAATAAAGACAGCCATGCATCTAATATATGAGTTCCAGTCAGTTGGGTTATGTTAAAGTCAGCAGACATAAAAAATTCAATAACTGATTATTAATAAATGGAAGAGAGGCGTAATGACAGCCCTCCTTTTCTCTTTAATGCATCTAATTCTCGGAACTCTCCAAAGTTTAATATTCAAAATGGTAAATTCCAATAGCATCTTAGAACTGCCTGGCCCTCGTGTTCATAACAACATGGGGAGGTGGAAATGTTTTTTTCTTTCTGGGCACCAAATTAGTAGGAAAAGTGTTCTTTTCAAAACATTAAAAAACGACTCCAGAATGAGTGCTAATGGAAAATACAATGTGAAGGCCCTTACTGCTGATCTGGAACGCATGCTTCTCCCTTAGGCTGCAGATGTAGGGACTGGTATACAATTCACCCACTGGTGATGACAAGAGCCGGTTGGTTGAGGGAGCCCCCCACTCATATCCTTCACGCCCTTCACCCTTCTGAAGAGGTCTGGGTGTTGAAGGGCTCACAGCACCAGTATTTATTAACTGGTTTAGGGACCCGTCTCGGCATCTGTTTTTAAGAATTTCCGGTGCTGAGCACCGGCAGGACCCGGCCCACTTAAAGCCCTGGTTATGTAGGTGCCTAATGGGCCGAAGCTGAGCCCTACTTGCTGATGGACTCCACGCTTTCCTCGTGCACAATGCTCTGAGGAGGGGGTGGCCTGATGAAAGTTCGCCTGCCCGTCAGCCTCTTCCTTCAGTCTTAATGCCCATGTCCGCTTGGCAGTAAGCATGCAGTGCTCTTTGTAACTGCTCGCCCCATTTAGGTAGCGTGGTTGGTAAAGGGAATGCAGCTCGCCCACGTGCTCGCGCAGATTGTAAAGGGCACGTTGTCTGCATATTGCTGACTAGTCCTTCTTCGCGAGGAGAACGCTGATTGGTCAGTGACCGCCATTTCAATACCGGCATTGACTGGTTGGAGAACACAAGTCATGGTGTGAAAAGAACATCAGCTACCCTCTAGATGGTGACTGGATTTCATTGGCCAGGAGCCAGCTGCCAACCGGCCCACTGCTGACGACCAGGTCTTTGGAACGTTTGGACCCTGGCTGGTGCAGCTTAGAACATGCTTCTCCAACAAGTAGCTCGAGAGCTACAGGTAGCTCACCAGCTACATGAAAATAGCTCTCCTGAGTGCTGCCCAGGCTACTAAATTAGAAGCTTTTGATTGGTTGAATTAATAGATGTAAACTAGAATTGAAAATAGAGTTTTCAAGATGAAAATGGGTATATTTTGGAACTCAGTAGGTAGTGTCAGGAGAAAAATGGTTGAAGTACCCAAAAATATTTAAAGCTTATATTTGCGTGACCAATCGAGCAACGTTGAGAGGACAATACTAATATTATTACCTTGCGCCAGATGCACTGAAGCTATGACTGTTCTATTGATCTAATGTAATCTTGCTTGATGTGGTCACTATTACACCACTAATTATATTATTAGCACAGTGTGATTTTCAATCAGCCTAAGTAGCTCTTGTTGAAGAAAAGGTTGGAGATCCCTGGCTTCGAAGGTGGGTGGGCACTCAGCTGGCCCTGCGCTGCACGTGAAATGCGCAAGTGGAATGGCTGAAGATGGGCAGACAGCCACATGCTCAGTGCTGATTGGCTGGCAATGTGGCCTGCGTAATGCGCCCATGGCGCTGGAGACGAGTACGTTGACAAGGACCGGCTGGTGAGGCGCGCGCTGCTTGCTACCCACCTGTGTTTATACAGGCTGCTGGTAGAATCGCCTACAACTGCTTACACCCGTGAGCTGCTGCCAGCTTCTTTCTGTGAAATGCAAGCCCACGCTCAGGGTAGGCGAGGCCCCATGGGTGAAAGGCAAGCTGCCCATCGACCGTCCGTGTACCAGGACGCAGGGCCTGCCTGCTGCTCGCACTTCACGCGCTCCTGCGGCCTGTGGCGGGCCAACCAACCTTCATACCTGCGGCGAGACCTTGTCGTGGAGGCGGTGGCCCCTCCCCCGCTTCTGAGTGCCTGGTGCCGGTGACAGGCCATGCTAATGCGGCCCTGCCGGCGGAGGGCGCGCTCGTGCGGGCGCGGCGCAGCTGGTCGCGGGCCCGGCCGGCTCTCTCCTGGCTCTGTCGGCAGGATGCGCGCCACCCGTGGCCATATCTCCGTTAATCTCCATCAAATGTGCGCCGCCACAATGGGGACTTTGCCGGCAGAATAATCACGTAGGCCGCCCCCTCCTCCTATAATTTTGTTTTGAAAGGTAATGATGGGGAAGCCGCCCTCCCTCTGGCACCGCTTGCAAGGATCCCTCATTTATCAGTGTCAGGCGGTGTGCCAGTGTGATGACCAAAGTGTGGCTTCAAGTGTGAAGCATGCCTGAGCGCCCCCCCCCCCCGCCCCACAGGCACCCCCCACGATGAAACCCAATAGCAGTGCGCGCGGCGCACGGATGGATGCTCTGGAGACAGCAGATGGAGAGACATTGGGAGGTGTTTTCGACAAGCGGCGGTCTACTGCAGGATCTGGTGGCTCAGTGAACTAATGCGCCCACTGCAGGGGCCTGTGTTAGACCTCGTGGTCACAGGTTCAGATCCTGGCAGGTCGACTCAGCCTTTCATCCATCTGAGGTCAATAAAATGAGTCCCAATGAGTTGGGTAACAATAAGCATCTGTTATTCAGCTCCAAGATAACTATGGGTGAACGTGCGCTCTCACATGTTATGTTGCTTGAGTGAACAATATGGGGAACAGCCAAGGATCCCCCTTTGATAGATAGAGGTGGGCGAGCTACTGAAAGCTTGAGCCTGAAACCTGGCTCCTTCTCAGCTCGAGGTCTAGTTGGAACCTTGGGCCCATAAAGAGACGAGCTTTCATGTGTCTTATACCTGCCACCCTCCCTCTACAGAGGTGTGGCATTTCAAGACCCGTCTTTGGAGCGTGGAAATGAGGTTAGAGTCTCACCTTCCCTCTACACCCGCGAGTCAGGCAAATCACTTCATCTCCCCATGCCTGTAAACAAGTGACCTTGTGCACTGAATGTAACTGGTCCTTACGTCGAGCAATTCAAAACCATGGATGCGAGTTCGCGCTATAGAAAAACGACACAAAATGCCCAACGAGGTGAAACCAAAGCGCCAACATAAGGAAAAGCAAATATATGCCCATCTACTAGCTGATTGGTATAAGCATAAACAAGAAAACCCGGATAACTTGTGGATTCTCCACTTAAAATGTGTGATCTTAGGCACACTTTTTACTTCTTATTAATAACTAAGATCTGGGAGGGGGTCCTTCTCAGATTTGGTGGGTAGAGAGGCCTTTCACTGTCGGAAAGGAAAAAGGAAATATATATTCCCTATCTATGCATACATGCAACTGAATGTCTCACCTACAGTGTCAGATGTAGTGTCAGGGCTTTAAGTTGGCCGGGTCCTGCCGGTGCTCTGCACTGGCAGTTTTAAAAAGCAGGTGCCACGCCGGGTCCCAATCGGGCTGTCCATTTTTACCCTCGTGGTGAAGAGAAAACAACCGTAGGTCAGCAATAGCACAACCCGTCACTACCTTTGATATAACTGCAAAGAGACTTGTTTTCCATTTTATATAGTGTAAACTTGGAGCACTTTACAGGAGCACCAGTTACATTACACAAGGACAGATTCAACCTCGCACAAAAGAACGAGTAGAATTTTCAATATTATATACAACAAAGTGATAGTTGTTGCTTATTTATCTTCTGCAACTTGCAACAGTTGACAAAGGCAATAGTCCTGGCTTGTTGTAGGTGTAATGTTACTTGTTGTGTTATATATCTGAATGGACAGAAGCAGCAAAATACCAGTGGAGCAGCCCACTATGATAAACACAGATTTGTAGCTTGAGTGTTTTAAGCCACGCCCTCAATTACAGTGGCCACGCACTCAATTACAGCGGCCACGCCCCTATGAGAGACCCCCCAATTTTTTCATCCCACTTAAAGCCCTCCGTAGCGCGCTAGGAATTGCTAGTCCTCACTATGACACTGTGTTTTTAAATGCAAGGGAGGAAAGACTTCCTTTTTTAAAAAAATAACCGTCACACACTCTAGTTGTGTCATGCTTCTTCATCCGGTTCACCCTGACTCCTAAAGGTCAGGGTGGGATCAACCGCCTTCCAGGGAGATCTTTAAAAAAGAACAGGGGGTGTAACTAAAGATTAAAATTCCCTCGAATGTTCCAAGGTATCTTTTTATTAGTGGAGCAGTTGGGGATGTTAAAACTAAAAATTACAAAGGGTGTTTAGGATGTGATGGTCCTATGACCCTTTCCCAACATGTTTAAGCCGTACTCTGAGGGTGTAAGTAGGTCCGGGGACTTTTGTCAGGGTAACACTGCTCACCTCCCCAGTTTGTTCAGCTCATTACACTATTTTTTATATATATAAATATATATATGTGATGCATGCAAACTGCAAGCATGGGCAGTAAATATACTTGCCCTTTTCTTCTTTCGAAATCCAACCTGTAATTTGAAGTGGCCATATAATTTACGGGCGTCATAATGTTTCTTTTTATGACATCCCATGAGTAATTTCCAATCCCATCGTGAAGGTTCTCATTCGTGGCATGCATCACCCAGTGCACGCTACTTTGGTTGTGAAACTGAAACTGTTATGTTCACCACCCATCATACAGTCAATGAGTACTTGTGTGTCGAGCAATTATTCTCAAGTCTCCCTCTGTATCATTCACAATACTGTTTCCGTCATTTTAGGAAGAGAAATTTGTGTATCATGCATTTTTTTGCATTAGTTTATTCTTAATACCCTTAATAGTTTATTTGTGCTCATTTAGTGCTAGCACCCTTCTATAACAAGACAAAGCTATATATCCATTTTTCTTATGTTTTGTCAGTCAAACAAAACTTTATTTGGTTTGTTAAAACCTTAAAAGTACATTTACCACATTCCGTGAAAAGCAGAAAGAACAGCAGCATAACATGACAGTATACAACATAGAGAGAGAACATAACATGACAGTATTAAAACAGCAATTACACCTCAAGATACGTGTAGTTTAACTTCTCTTATTCCTTATAAAATGGAGTATTATAACATTTATTTTATTAAAATCGCTAAAATCTTACCTATACATAACTCCTTCCGCATGCAGCTCATACTACTGTTATACCTTAGTATCTCTACCTTTATTCGGTGGTAAGGGCTGCACTATATGTGCTCTTCTGCGCACTTGAGGAATGCCTTGACTTTATTCATATATTTCCCCAACGCACAAGCTATATCTAAATTCTCCATTTCCACCAAAAGAGTAGCGGCTTGCATTCTATGCGTAATCTTATATTTTAAAATCGAACATAAAAACTCCTTTCAAAAGTCTAAAAATCTCATGCAATCTAATAAAATATGTAAAATATCACAGGTAGTTCCTAAAGTGCAAGTGCATTTCCCATTCGTATGTTATTTTTTTAGGCACATAGACCATCCAGCATTGGCGGCTCCTCCGCTAAGGCGGAGGAGCGTCACCCCCATGCTTTGAAGCAGTTAAAGAAAGGAAAAATAAAATGATAACTTGCGTTAATATCATTTTATTTTGGCCTTCTGTGGCCGCATTGCTTGACGGGCTGCTCTGCTCACAGAGCAGCGAAGGAGTTGTAGCATCCTCCTAAGTGCGCAATGTCTGCTTGTCTGACCATCTCGGGCCGGCGAAACAGTCATGTGCACTTCGCATGTTCTCCATGCAGGCTGCATTACAGCCTGCGTGGACAACATGCCCAGGCCGTAGTCCCGGCCTGAACGCCGAACCACGGTGCTCAGCCCAATCACAACGTTGCATTGCAGTGATGTGATTGGTAAGGGGATCCCAGCTGCCTGCTTTCTGTTCCATTCCTGAGTAGAGACAACTGACAGACGCAGCGGTGAGGTAGGTTTTTTTCTTCCTTTTTGTAGTAATACCCCCTCCCATCCTCGCCCCCTGGCCCTCCATCCCGATCCGGGCCGGTTGTTACTGCTATCAGGTACCGTCTTACTTCATACTCTGAGGCATCACTCAAAGGATATTGAAAGTGACTCAAACATTCATGCGCTCAGCCACTCGTGCTGGGTTCCTTGTTTCTCAGGAGCGGGAGGGAAAGGGCCGCCCTGTAGTCACTCTCTTTGGTTTTACAGTGGTTTTGTGAAACAAAAGATTAAGGCGAGTAAGGCTTCTCTAGGTGAAATGTCAAATATGGGTAAAATCAGCTTGACCAGACAGTCCAACAACAAGACTTACCTTGCCAAGGCTTCCTGGAAGACGACTGAGCCCACCCTGACCGTTAGGAGTCAGGGTGAACCCGATGAAGAAGCATGACACTACTAGAGTGTGTGAGGGTTATTTAAAGAATTTAGAAACGCAGTGTCATAATAAGGACTAGCATTCCACAGCACGCTACATCTTACACTGTAGGATACTTTGAATTGTATGTACACTTTTTACTTCACCACAACTCCTTTTTCTTCGTTATCGGGTACGAAAGCCATTTCAAATATACAAGTTCAGATTACCAGTTGTACAAACGCTATTGCTTGATTTATTAGACTAAAACGTTGCTCTATAATAATCGGGTAACACGGGGTTTACATTAACTTTTAAAAAAAGCACTTGTCAGTGCAATACCACAATATGCCATATTAATGTCAAAGCTTCCATTTGTTAAATAAATACTCATTTTTTTGTATTTCGAAGAGATTACGTGATGTTTGTTGTGATTTTCATTGTAAACATTTTCAGGGTCCGGCTCGTGCACAGGCTCTAAGAGCCTAGCCAGACCCTTGGCTGCTTTGACTCGCCGCTGCCTGTTACTTTATGGGCTCTCCCTTTAGAACGTTCCTGAGACAGTGGATTAGTCATTATAGTGCAGCAGGTGCAGTAGCACCGTGGTTCGCTGCGCCCCAGTTATTTTTGGATTTCACTATCCAAAAGAAGCGCTGGTGGCCGAATTCTCTAAGCCTGCACCAGGGCTCATGGTACCCCATGCAAAGCCATTGGCCGTGCTCACTCACTGTGATATAGAAAGCCGTGCGTGCCAAACTAGCTCTCTACAAAAGCAGCTGGGCTCGCGCCTTGTTGACTGGTGCCTGAGCGCGCCCGAGTGCTGGGGGGGGGGGGGGCTGCTGGCTAGCGGACACAGGTGTCTATCCGGCCCTGATGCCCTGGCCCCAGGGGGCGGGCGGCTAAAAATACCAGCTCGCTGGCAGCTGGCGCCGGCCTTTTCCTAAAACACCTGCCGGCGGAGGTACCCCACCCCAGTACCTCTCCTGAGTCACACCGCAAGGGGGAGGGGGGGGGGGGGTACGTGTGTTTTATATATCGTGCGGACGCACGCAGACACGCTACGCTGTCTCCCACCTGCCACGCGCTCACCCCGCCTTCCCTTCCCAGACGACATCCTCTGAGGCGCGCGGAGATGTTTCCTCACTGCAGTAGATTCACCTCAAACCCAGTCTCATCCACGAACCCCCCCCCCCCCCCCCCCTCAGCCAAATGGGAAGGCTTTCCCAGTGACAGATGGCATGTGTGAACGCCAGTTTTTACATGCGCAAGGCATTGGTTTTAGATTTTAAAAGCTCTCGATATTGGCTAGATAACTGAACCGAGGCAAGTTGGAGAATACATTTGCCAAGGGCGCCGAATGTTGTCACACCTGGAAGCCGAGATTCCAGCTCATATCTCCCAGCTCCAGAGAAGGTAATTTAACCAGATTTATATGGCAATTTTGGATGTGAAGACCGTATCCACGCCTATTATAAAATTCTGCCCCCCCAAAAAAAGATATACACTTTCTTATATTTTCCACCCAAATTGGTATCTACAACTTTGTCTGGGAAATAAGTGTCCACCCTTCCCCCCCGCATATCACCGTCCACTCTTGACCAGTGGCGTAACGATATTCGAGGAGGCCCCCCTGCAAGCTGCAGGAAGCCCCCCACCCCCGCTCCGGATTGGTTTAACCATCTCATTGCTGTGGTATGCTTCTCTGTGCGACCCAGTTTTTACACACACAAGTATCAATATTGTCACTGCACTATGATCCAGTCCCTGGGGAGCCTGGCAGAATTGTTTTTTTTCTAGGGCTGATTTCCTGTAATTTGTTTCTCTGTGTCTCTTCATACGCATCCTGTATTCATTCAAAGTGAATTACCTTCACGGAGACGGGTAGCGCCAGTGAGTTTTTCCAGGCCCTGCACTGGCCTAGACGTTTAGTTTCCAGATACAGATATTTTTTTTCTTTTTAAATTGATAAATCTGATGTGATGTCGTAAATTGGGGTCAGTGAGCGCGACTGGGAAGTCTTGGGCGCCGTGGTTAAAATTCCAGGCCACCTCCAATTTCATCCAAGGAATTAGAAATTGTTTATATTTGAATCTCATTCTTTATTACTCTTGCCGTTTTAATAGTTGCAGTTTTGGAAATCTGATTGCTATATGATTGCTATAGCTTTATAAAGTACTGTATGCAACACATACATTAAATTAGATTGAAGAAGTGGATCCCCCTTTTTTAGGGCACAAACCATCTAGGTAATTTGTAATACAGTTGTTATTTGACACCTTTATTTTTCGGGGTTAACAGGGATTCGACTAGTGTACATAGAATTTGAGTGTTTTACACATCTGTTCGTCAGAGTAATATCCTCAAGACATTGACAGTGCTAAACATGCAATCACAACCTGCCATTATATTGCGATAGAACCTGCATATATTTATGAAGGGTACCGTCATTAGGCAACGCGCTGCATCATCATCAAGAGAGGCCGGGTCTGGGTGGGTTAGCTCGCAGTTTCCCGAACTTTGTAACATATGAGACATGCCCATTGCAGTGCTCCCACCCGAATCTCCCGTCTCACATTTGTTACAAAAGGGTGCCATATCGATTCGAATTTGTGCATCGGATCATGGATCAATGCCGATAATGTTTCTGTTGCATAGAAGGACCATACTTTTTTTCCACCACATATGGAGAAAAGGGGATCTTGATTTCTTCCACATCTGGACTATAATACTAAGACAGGCTGCTATCAACAGGTGGGTGATCAGTTTCCCTAGTGGAGTGGTCACTGGGCACCTGAATGACCTAGTAATATCACCAGTAGTTCGTGGGGAAGAATGGTGTTCATCATGGTGTAGATGAGTGCTGGGGTATCCAGCCAGAAGAACCCTTGTATGTAAGGAAACGACCACCATGTATGTATCATTGTTCCCCGTTTGTCATATCTTTTCCAGCACATGCTTGAGCTGTCAAACATCTTATGCAGCCTTGTAGGGGTGAGGTACCAGCGTGTAAGTATTTTATAGGTGGCCTGTTTGTGATTTATACAAATGCAGGATTTCGCCGTACTTTGCCAAATTGTTTCCCCAGGTTTCTTCTGGTATTTCAGTGGCCAAGCCTCTCTCTTATTTGGTGATCATGGGGTGATGCCTGTGGGGACGGGGTTCTGTAAGGTACCTATGGAGCCAAGATATTATCTGTGCCTCATGTTATTACTAAAGAGATTCAATGTAAGTCACCTGCCTGCAGAGGTTGTCTTGGACGCTCTGCCCCCCCACCCACTGCAATGTTTGTGGTAATCTGTAAGCATCTCCTTTGATCAGTTACAATTTTCTACATAGGACATCCCTCGATTGGAGGTCGCCCTCCTGGATGAAGTATATCAGGAGGGGCCGGTTTCATTGATTCCTCGCCCGGAACCTCTGGCCTGTCACCCCAGGCGGCAATTCTGGATTGTTGATCAGTGGGGAAGGAAAGGAGGGAAATGCAATTTTCCGCAGTATCTGTCGTCAGTAGTCCAGTAGTTTCATCGTCGAGGGGAAGATGTCTGCTCACCAGGCCTGTCTTGGGTACTGCAATGACAGGAAGACAGTTTTTATCCCTTGTCCTTTAAGGACTTCACCCCGTCGAATAAAGTTATTAAGAAAAATACCTGCTACAAATGTTCCACTTTGTTCTGCCGTCCCTCCCGCCGGCAGTACTGCTTTTTTGCTGATTCACTCATTGCAACTTGAGTTCTCAACCCTTTTGTCCTTCATTATCTCTTCCCACTTCTTGCTTACACATGTGACAATTTGACTTTTATGTACACGTTTTGCTTCAGTCTTGCAGCTTCTTAGGCTTTTCCAGATGTTTTGGTTTGCACCAGTTTTATGCACTACAAATCCATGAGTGCACTGATTTGTTAAATAAAAGTCCCAGACTGGAAATGTAGTGTTTAGAGTACAGAGAGCAAATTGGCAGCTCTAGTGTCTACATCTGAGAGCCTTCCATGCAGCAGATTACTGAACTTCGCTGCTTGTCACCTGGTCAGCGGGTGTCCAGGGCGGGGAACCCTCTTTTGGCAAGGGACCTTCACCCTAACAGCCCCAAACACACCACACAGCCACAACACTTGGGCTGTTAGCCCTGGACCCAGGGATTGTTTTTCGTGCTGAGCACTGAACCCTGAAAGGCGATGAGATACAGTTCCACCTCTGAACCTGACACTCTGAGGCCTCTCCACATGCCATGTTATAGGATTTTCCCAGTGAGAGTACCTTAGTAAGTGGTAAATATAAACTATGGTCAAGTTGCATGGCCTGGCAGTTCGCCCTAAGTGGCCAGGGTATGCCCAGACGTGAGTCCCTTTCTGACTTTGCCACAAGATTCAAGCTAGCCTGGCTGATGAGGGGTGAAACCCCAGAAACCGGTCACAGGATGCTTGTTTCTGGTTCAAGAGGACATGGCCTGGGAGTTTGGACTAGTATGATCTGCAAAGGGCTGGGTTCAAATTGGAATGGCATGGAGAGCAAAAAACGATGGATTAGGGCCCAGATCTCTGTACTGGGGTGAATGTTTGACATTGTTCAACGTTCTGTCCATCAATTGTGCTTATTGTGTATGATATTTTATAAGCTTTAAAAGTGCAATTTTATAGTCAGTTTGTATTTCGAAAATGTGGAAAGTATTTGTCCCTCGTTGGCTTACACTTTGGTGGTATTAGTCTCTTACACATGTAAGAAATTGAACAATTTTATGTCATGGTTACCTGTCTGTCCTCTGTATAAAACCAAAAAATGCTGTGGGTTCCGAGCCCCTCCTGTTAGCTAATTACACCCTGGCAGCACTTGCAAATCAAAACCACGAATCCACCTATCACAGTGTCATGACTTCATTGTTTCCCTGCCCTGGCCTCTAGCTTTGATTTTATCAACTTTGCCAAGATGTCCTCCCTGTTCAGTGCCTGTGGTTTGGCCTCGCAGACAATAGTAATTGTTATTTTTGTGACCTGCTTGCTTTCTTCATTGTTGTGTTTTTTTAGTCACGGTTTTGTGATGTCCCCAAAGGCTTGGCACCTACTGGCTTACAATAATATATGTGCAGGTTTAGGGAGACAATCTTGTATGAACTGGGTGGTCAGAAAGGATAACCTGTGGTGGAATGTATCTGGGGGTGGTGCTTAACACCCCATAAGTGACTTATATCACTGATTTGCCGGGTGATTGGAGGTTTAGGAAAGGAGAGAGGGATGGAGTGGGCAAGGTAATTGGGATTACGAAACCAGTCTTGTGGAAGCTCTGGTTTGTGATCGGATCGGTTAATAGAGTTCATTGTGGATAGCTGACATCTGGCGCCTAAACTTTTTGACATAAGAATTATGGATTGGGGAGCAGCTTGGAGGTAGTAGGAAGAACATGAGGGTATTTAGGTGTGAAAGTAAGGGGAACTATTGACACAAAAGAGTAAATAATCATGTTTCAATTTTTGGCAAGGTCAGAAGGAGCCCTCTGAGGTAGGAGATTTCCTTTGCCCTCTCCTCAGTGTCTTCAACCGTAAACTCCCCCCTACCCCCCGGAAGCTATGCTGTAACCTACGATGTAGAGGAATCCAGGTGACGATTTAGCATATAGTGCCTCTGCTTGTTGGCCATTAAAGCGCCCCTGCCTTTGGTGGTTTCTGTGTTCAATCTGTGGGTCTTTCTGCTGAATGGGCCAACAAACTCACTGGTGCAGTGGCTGAGAAGAATAGGAGCTGGGCAGGCTATGACCACGGACCCTTTTTGTTATGATGTAATGACAAGTTATTGAGCACATAACGCAGTGCTTTACCACAATATCAACTTTTAAATATCAACCTGCAACAATCCTGACCGCAGTATAATCACTTGCTCAATATCTTCCACGCCAGTAGATGTGGAGTGAGAATAGTCAATCTATGCTTCCCAGCGTATGCGTATCTTAATGGCATGGCGCAAGTCGACATCCTGCTATCCATATTCTTGCAGGTCGCTCTTTCTGTATTCGAGATTTTGGCATACAGCCCTATACGCTACCACAAAGTGACTGTAAGTTGCTGGGACGAAGTGTACATGAGCTTTTAAAGATGGGTCAGGTTGTGGGGAACAAGTATGAAATCTTGAAGAAATGAGCCTTGTGGAACCTATCCTGAAAAACCTGAATCTTGTGTGAGCGAGCGCTTGTTAATACTTGAGGGGTTCCTGGGTTCCAATAAAGACAGGGCTATGACAGCTTTTTATCGGACAGAAATTGATGAAATGATGGGATTGATTAGCATATACATCGACCAGTATCCACCCCAGGCTGGGGTGATCTTTATAAATGATCAACAGAGCTGTTTAAGTGAGCTGGGCTCAAGGAGTCAAACCTGTGCCCAGCGATCAAAATGTATTTACATCATCATGCTAGTGGAGGTAGGCAGCCCAGCCCGTGTTATGAAAACTGATAGTCTGCAGCATCCATGCGTGGAGAATGAAATGTTAGCATTTTCACTGTCTCCCCTCACCCCACCCCTTTGTTATTCCATGCACAAGCATCATCAGTTTACAGGCATCCATTTTGTAAGGCAGACCAAGATTGGTGAGCGTGTCTAATGGCTTTCCTGAGCCGGGAAGGGCAGAGCTGTCATTTTCTGTTGCTGCCAAGAACAGTGAGCCTTAATAACTCACTCCGATCAACCCACCTGAACGAGTGTGTGTTCTTAAGGCTGGATCCATAGTAGATTTTCCATATAGCCACATAAGATATGTTTACGCAGAATCAAACTCAATGAACATCATTTACATAGTCATTTTGTCTCCTGGAAATTTAGCAAGGATGTGTCCCTTGTTCCTCCCCATACTTACTTCCACGGGCGATAAAAGTATGGTTCCTGAGCTTGACTTGGCCTAGGCACTGCAGTGCTTGCCTGGACCCAGTGCTTAATTTGTTCCGGTGCTTTCCGGTGCTCAGCACCCTCACTTAATTGCCAGCACCAGGGCTTATAACTGTCTGCCACATGGTAGTGGTGTCTGCCAATTTAGGTACGAGCACGACAACTTCTATTTATTATTTCAATTTCCAATTATTAATATTTGCCTTCAAAGCCATTATTATAACTTTGGGGGCCTGTAATAGTATGAATGGTCACACTTTTAAGAGTGTGATGATTAGCAATGTGTTGGTGCTGTCATTGTCAGTGCTGCCAGGGGCAAAGGATGGTGCAAGCTCTAGTGTCTTCCTAACGAGAGCCCAGGCACTATATTTTTTACAAATGATGCACTGCCCAGACCCATGTGAATTAGGAATTGGTTACTGTTCTTACCACTTTCCAATGGCAGAGGAGCGTCGCACCACTGCCTGACGCAGAGCTAGCAAACCAAAAATAAAACGATGCTATAGCATCGTTTTATTTTTCGTTTGCCGGCTCTGAGCCTGCTAGTGCACGGAGGGGTGGGGTATGGGAGGAGAAGGAGTGCTTGTACACCCCCTCCCTAAGTACGCATATGTGTTTGGACGGCTGTCTCAGGCTGACCAAAACACACATGCGCATCTAGTTTTCTCCAGCCTTATTCTTATTAACAGCGCCCCCCCCCCGCACGCGGTCCCTCCACCTGCTCACCACCTGAGAAGCACTGTTGCACAACCTAGCTAGTAAGTAGTGTGCTACGAAATGCAGAATTTAGACATTCACTTTAGGCTTTTCGCAAGCAAGGATTTCCATGCACACATTGAGTGTTCTTATGCCACTGACAAGCACATGTTTCGTGCTACTAGTCTATCTGTGGAACAGATGTTGGCAGGGGAATTGTTCTTCACATCTGGAACATCTACAGCAGATGTGGTTTGTCTATGTGTACCTTTACTTTGCTGAAATCCGCTGTTTGGTCTGTGATGCTTCTGTTATGCACATGTGACCAACTCAGAACTGCCAGGGGATGAGTCGCGGCAGCCATGACAGTCTGCCCCAGGAGAAACATTCCCTTTGCGTTTGTCCCTCGTGCAGTCAGCTGTGACACTTCCCTTGTGATGGATCGGCTGCTTAATGTCGGAGACACATATTTGAAAAGTGAAGGTTAGAATTCAAGCCAGAGCCACACGGAATTTCACATTAATAAGGCCCCCTTACTGAGGTGGAGGGGAGAAGTGGTCAAGTGTGAAGAGTATACTTACCCTGTAAATATAGATAATCCGTGTGTGGTAAAAACTATTATTCTGGCCTTTTCTTCTGTAAAATCAGAAATTACATGAGTAATTGAAGTTTTCAGCTCCAAATTCCACATGTATGAGAATTTACACACATTTTCCCATGATCATTTTTTAGAAGTTTTGACAAGGAGAACATTGCAGGTTTGCATTACTTACCGCATGCCACAGAATTTACCACCCTTAATCAAGATGGGGAGCTAGAAGTTTTTTAGTTTGTTCATTCCACTCTCAATTTTTTAATCAAATAAGAGGTACTGCACTTTGACTAATGTTGACTGTCTGTACACCTCGCATAGAGGGGCATCACTTCTTGTTTTTAAAATGACCCTCGCCCACTAGGGTTCCTAGTGGCATGCTTCATCAAGTCCTCCTCCAGATTCTTTCTGTATCTCTTGCAAGCTCCACCTTGATAGTCAAGGGAGCACTTCTGTTTTTGGAGAGGGTTCTATATGTAAAATTGCCTAAAGGTGTCTAAAATCTAACTAGAAGTTTTATTCCAGGATTCCCTGTCAAGATTAAAAACAAAAGGCAGTGCTACATAAGTCATTGATTTAACTCCACCATCCCCAGGTCTAAATGCTTCTGCCAAAATCTCTGCCTGGCTGGTCAATCGGCTTTCGTTAGGACCAAACTTCGATCTTCAAGTGAGAATTTGCTACCTCATAATTACGGCCTGTGATCAGTTTGTTGGGTACCATTGATTACGGTGATCACACCTGCTAAAGTGATTAGAAGACCAGTTATAAATGTTCTAAAGTGCTTGCTGCAGAGACTTACGGCAACCTAGCATTGTAAATACCATGCATTTGGCATTTACCTAGAAAATAGTACTCAATGTATTAACCTAGGAAGGATGAAGGGCTGAATCAATCCCCTGTGAGTTATCGGAGCAGGAAGTGTGTTTGGCTACTTCCTTTTACCATCCTCTCGATCACATCTGCTATAAACCATTTGTGTATTAATCTGTCTCTACAGTCACTCGAGCAGTGGGTACAACAACTGCTGGCACGCCACACTCCCTGCTGACCAGTGATTGATTTCTGTCAGTGTTCCTTAGGACCCCGTCATGTGCACTGAGAGTAGTTGTACCCCTTTACACAGACAGGGACTCCCTTAAGGAAACAAGCATTGTCAGAGCCTGTATGTCTCGGCTTTGAGACCTTCTTGCTTTGCCAATCTCTTTTGCTGATGTTGGCGGCATCGTCAAAATAAACAATAAACAAAAAAGAAAGGCACAATGGAGGTTGCATCATTTAGGTGAAGGGCACATGCATTAGAACGCATGCACGTGCCATTCGAATGATGCGGGCACCTTTGCCTTGGAGGCTGTGCTCCAGGTGAGGGATAAACACAAGTTGGCAAGCCATGGAATAGGAAACAAGCAAATGAAAATGACACTAAAGCCAACCAACGATAAGTAACTGGTGGGCTTTAAGCCCATTGTAAGATTTTGGTAGGCTAACCGTAGATTTTTGTCCCCATACAGCTTGCTTTGCTCGACCTAAAAAGCAATCTATGTCAGCGGAAGTTAGTACCTGCATAGTCTCGATAAGAAGTGTAGTGGTTGAATCGCCATGTGGATTGAAGAACCAGTCAGGCAAGGCTAGTGTGCATTTGTAGGCCGGCTGTTGCGTCTTTCACTGAGAATTTTGTGCCTTAGGCGTGAGTCTTGAAAATCCTCCCTACTGAATGTCTTTCATAAATCTGCCCGTCTTAAAAGAGCTTTGAGTGGCAGGGGTGTATGTTAAAGGGACCCGCTTGTGACATATTTCTCTTTAACATGATGCTCTTCCTCACTCTGCCTGTTATTAGCCGAGAATACAGGCCTCAGACAGCACTCGCTGTTGTTGGTAATGCCACATGAGGAATCAAACCAAATGTAGTGCTGGCATTCTTTTATACTGTGGCCTGATGGCGGATGGTGAGTGCGGGTAAGGGTCCGTCATAAAAACAAGTTAACTAGATCTATAGAGGGTTTTCAGGATACTAGTTTATGACAACTTACATACATTTATCCAAGTGTATGTACTGTGTGGTTATCCTGAAATACTGGCCTGGATCCGGTTATCCTGGTCCTAGGTTGGACACCACTGTTCTACACAGACGTTTAGAGATGGTGACCCATACTAGGCACTGCTCCTGTCTGACACATAGAAGGCACGTTAAATGGATTCTTCTCTTGCACGGGCCATCCTCTCGATGATTTGAGGCTTTAATACTACACCTCCATTTTGTGTTACAATGTTTTCATTTTATATTTCTTGCTAGATTTTTATACGGTAATCCCAGTGTATAGTAATGTTCTGTTCAAGCTTCACTTACGGTACAAGAATCTCCCTGTTTGTCCATTTTTTTAATAAATCCAAGCGTTGAAACAGAATGCATGCCCAGGTGCATTCTGGGTCCCGTGAGTTAAGTCCTGTAGGCCAGAGTGGCACTCCGACTTGAAATCGTTTTTCCCAAAGATGGAATGGTGGTTTTTGCAGCACCCCTCAACTGTTTAATTAAATTTCCATCTCTCGTGCTCTGTGATGTTGAGCCAAAGCTGCCTCTGGGCCTTAAAATGCTTGCTTTGATCTCTGCAAGCTATTGTATCTTGGAGAATACCGTACCTTCACAACCAGTGGAGCAGCACATTGCTGATTACCATCCCTTGTGTGAAAAAAGAATGTAATTTTCGCTGTTTTGGGGTTTTAAACAGAGCCGGACTAGCATATGGGAACATTTTCCAATCGGCTAATCCCTGTGAAAGGCCAGTTGGGCTGGTTAGAGTCTATCATATGTATATGATTGTGCACCACAGTGGGGTGCACTCTGTTTCAAGTTCTTTCTTCTTTGCTGTACAGGTTCTTTTCCCTGGAAAGTTTGTAGTACTGCAGCAGGCTTGGAGGGAAAGTCTCTCCATGATAGTGAACGGAGAGGCCTTGCCCTGAAGTCTTAGTTGAACAAGCATTTGCAATGCAGTAGGTCTCGCATTTACGAGAGTTTGAGCTATTGGCATTGCAAATAGCAATGCCTTTTATTTATGTGTTGTTTTCAAAACAGATAAATAAAAGGCATTGTCATTTACAATGCCAATAGCTTAAAATCTTGCAAATGCAAGACCTATTGCATTGCAAATGCCAGCGCCCATTCGATATATATATATATATTTTTTTTTAATCGTTAGGAGAGAACCTGTCCTGCCTGCAATAGGAGGCAGGACAAAGCTATTTGAAAAAGTTGTGCTCAGAGGCTGTAATTAAATCCTACAGAGTAACAACACATGTAATAGGGGGTGACCTCATGGGAGGCTACAAAATGAGACAAGACGTTACTAAGGAGGGACTACTAAGCCTTTTGACCAATGAACAGCCACACATTATAGTAGACAATGACACAATCCAATGAAAAATATGGGTGGAGAGTGGGCGAAGCTTCAAGTCCCTACCTGAATACAGCATGCCACGCAGAGCGGTGCATGTGCTGCCCAGGCTAGACCTAAAAAGTGGACAAAGTTATGGGATTAGTCATAAAGACCACAGTGGGGTTACTGTTGCTTTCTAGAGGACTGGTGGCCTTGAGGTTAAACATGTTTTGGCTGTGGTGACAGAAACCCAATTTCCTATGACAGCATTACTACTTGACCAAATGTTGTTATCATGATTTAATCGCTTATCCCCCTAGGCCTACATTTGCAGAGCTGTCAGAACTAGAGAGGGTTTAGCAATAGGCTTAACAGAAGAATCAAGAACATTTCATCAGCTATAATATATATTGCATAATATAGATCACGAAGTTGGCAAGTTTTCTTCTTTAAGTATAGCGGACTATGAGTGTGTCTCTATTTATCAGTTGGGCACAGAAGTTTGAAAAAATGAATATTTGACCCTAAGTTTGATCCTGGAAAGTAAGTTATAAGATGTGTCCCAAAATTCGTAAGTCTAAAGCACCCGATCCTTTTACAGGAGGTAAGACTAGCTATTAAAATGCTGACGCTGAACAAAGCTTCAGGCCCTGATGGCCTTATAGCCCAATTTTATAAAACATACACCCCATCACCTGCCAAAACTGACATCCCTGTTCAATTACTGCACGCAAAGTGGAGGATTTCCCCAACCATGAGCGGAGCTATGGTTACTGTTCTTCCCAAACCCGACAATGATGCAAGTCGATGCGTCTCTTACTGACCCATAGCCTGATTGAACATTGATGCTAAACTCTACACAAAAAATGTGGCCACTCAGCGTAATGATATGCTCCACACTGTGGTACACCCAGACCAGTTTGGATCTATCCCTGGATGCCAAACCCGTGACAATAAACAAACTGTCATACATCTCATAGAAAAGGCCTCTCTTCAGAAACTTCCCGCTGTTCTCCTCTCATTGGATGCAGAAAAGGCCTTTGACTGGGTGGATTGACGCTTTCTGTGCCAGACACGCCTGAAGATGGGGTTTGGACCCAAGTTCATGACAATTATTTTTTTCTTTTTCAATCGTGTCCATACGACAGCCAGAGTTGTGCTAAATTGACTCCTGTCTGGCTAATTTCAACTCACAAGGGGCACGAGACAGGGATGTCCCTTGTTGCCACTATTATTTGTATTATTCATAGAACTCCTAGCTTGCTGGATTTGTTCAAGAAGAAATTGTGACAAGAATTACATTACATTTGGACCCAGAGAATTAAACATTGCTCAATATGCAGATGATGAACTCTTAACGTTGGATGACCAGGTGCCACGCCCCCAGCTGTGATGACTCTTCTCCAAACCTTTAATACTGCTTCCGCCTATAAAGTGAACTACGACAAATCCGAAATTCTCAACCTCATGGTAGTGAAATAAGAGGCTGATAGGCTGGTGACCAACCTCCCTTTTCGTTGGGCCAATCCTCTATTACTTATCTGGGAGTCCAGCTACCTTTACCAGAACTTTTTACGGCTAGCTACCCCACTCTGCTTACAGCTATTACCAAGGAACTTCATATGGGGGAGGGGACCTAATGCACTCTTGATAAGGCAGAATTAATGCCATCAAAAGGAACATCCACCTGCGACTTCTCTGTTTATTCCAAGCCTTCCCCATATGGTTGGAGCTGTCCTATCTACAATACATCCTAAAAAAATTGATGGAGTTTGGATGGCAGTGGAAAGCCCCAAGACTTCCCAAATGATTGACACAGTCGAGCGAGGTGGGTGGTCTTTTTGTCCCTAGCATTCCCCACTACTATGCAGCAGTTCAACTGAGGGCAGTTGTAGAATGGTCCACGATGGCCTTGACAATAAAAACTGACAACTAATGGAACATGCCATAGTCCGCAGGCCCCTGTAGGACCTGGTGTGGCTGGAGAAATGCCATAGACCCCTTAATGCTCACGTCAGCACACCAGTAGCCACAACTCTCAAAACATGGGACAGCCATGTAGGCGTATATTGTTTGTTGTCCTACCCGGGCCCCTATACTCCCATCCAGTGTAACCCAGCATACTTCCCCACCCTAGAGGGCCCGTCATTTCGTGGATGGAGAGAGGGAGCTGCCAAATGATCTCAGATATGTATGATGTTATGCCCCCCAAAATCTTTCAGAAATGCGAAGAAGCTTGTGCTTTTGCCGACTCTGAGAAACTTCATTTTGCACAGATTTGGCACTGGATCATTCACTCTATGCAAGTGGGTGCCACTGGTGCTAAAAAACCCTTCGAGCTCCAATTTCCCAAACTAGTTGGGACCCTGGGCATCATCTCAATACTATACAGACCCCTAATGACACATGAGACTCTGTGGACATGGAGGCACAATGGGGAGTGGGAGAAGGCTCAAGAAATTCAAATTGAGCCTAAATGATGGGATAAACTGCAGAAAGACAAACACAAATTCTCCACCTCAAACTTGGGGCAGGAGATACACTACAATGTTCGATACCGGTGGCATTACATTCCCCATAAATTACATTGCATGTATCACACTGCCTCCCACGGTGCTGGAGGGGATGCGGCCCTGGGAAAACCACTACACATATGGTGGGAGTGTCCGAAGATCTGCTCCTTCTGGAGGGACGTGGTCAAGCTCCTCCAGAGGGTAATAACTTTCCTGATTCCACAAACACCAGAGGAGATGCTCCTGGACCTCCTACTCCTTAATTTAGTGCACATGAGCAGGAACGAATGGTATCTGTACCTCTAATGTCTGGGAGCCGCAAACTTGACCAATTACACAAAACTGGAAATCGACTGAATGCCCAGCTCTCACAAAGTAGTATCATAGACTATGGGCACTTTTGGGCATGGAACAGGTTGGTGAGCAACATGCAAGGGACCCACCTGTTCTTAGAGGGCAAATGGAAAACGCTGGTATTACAGCTAGAGGGACGGATCGCTCATACTACCCTTCCCCTGCGATAAGACCGAAGGCCTCTTTTAGTAAATGGGTGCCGCGAGACAGCGAGCTGACAACACGCTAAAGGAAAGACGACAAGGGACATACAACGAGAGGGAGGAATCAGGCTACCAAATAACATATTTCTAGCTACTAGTGGTCATTTAGTGTATGGTTTGAGCTGCAGCAGTTGGGGAGGCAGGAGAAGGGGTGAGGGGAAGAGTGGGGATACGAGATAATGTAACCAAGGCCTTTAAAAGGGGTGAGGGGAAGAGTGGGGGAACTGGAAGATAAGAGACAATGTAACCAAGGCCTTTAAAAGGGGTGGAGGGAAGAGTGGGGGGACGGAAAGATAAGAGACAATGTAACCAAGGTCTTTTTGCTGGCCTATTCTTCAGCTTTACTTTACCTGCCTCTACCTCGCCTGATCTTGTCTCAACATGGCTAGCGTGTGCTCACCGGCGGAGCACCCTTCTGGAATGTGCATGTTTTATTTGACATGCCAAAAAATTGCTTTGAAAGAAAAGTCGTATATCTCATATTAAGTACCATAAGAAAATTCCTCATCACCGCAGAAGAAAACATTGGATAGATTTAAAGCAACTTGGACCAAAAAACTTGCCTACTCCTGCTTGGCCTTTTCGACTGTTTTTTTGTAAATTCTGTGAGTGTTTTTTATCAACTTTGAATAACACACAGTGCACAAATATTTACAGATTTACAGTAAGTTTATAGAAAATAAAAACATATGTATGGCTTTTGCTCCAGTAGATATTTTGAGTTCCTTAGAAGATAAAAAAACCTGTGGGCTGATCACCTTGGCTTCAGCTGCCATTTTCAGATTTGTGAACAACAATTGGCTCTTTCTTTCTGCATTGTGAAGAGACGTTTTTGTTGAGTGGTGGGCTGCACGGGACACACCTCACCTGCCTTGCAGTACTACAAAAATTCCGAGGAGTGTGGAAGATGCTATCTTTCCAATGACTGGAGCGGGGAGCAGGGGTTTATTCGGAAAGAGGATACTCCAGCTTAGTTTAAGGAGTTGGGAAGATTATACACATTTGTTTCCTTCCCTGGAAGGCTTACGTTGAGATGACATTAATGTTGACTTTCCCCTATACCCCTAATTGAAGTAATACCTTTATACACTATTTGCTCAGCTTCTCCAAGGGACGTGCCCTCTCTTACTTAGCCTGCATATAACATGGTAGCCTGCATATAACATGGGCACATAAGACTAAGCTGTGTAAAAATGTATAAAAATCAAACATACCCACCCATGTTTAAACTTGCAACGGCGGCTACTTCAAGGTGGGGAGGTTTTTAGAAGAGAGGAAGCCAAAAAAAATGCATTTTGGATTTTTATTCCCTTCGGAGACAAAACTTCTGCCTGAAGTCCATGCCAAGTGGTTATTGTGGAAGGGGACACTGGCACACAGTGCAGTCAAAGATCACACCCTGTGCTTGGTGGTTGCCAGGGTGCTGGTCAAAGGGGGATTGCCAAATGACTAGTGTCCGGTGAAGGCCACAAGTGCTCTGAAGTAAGCACTGCCCAGGGCAGGACATAGCTGAAAGCTTGACACTGTGGAACTAGTAAGCAGGGAAAGATGACCCAAGGCATGGCCTACGACTGCACCATGCATTCAGAACCCATGGTTCATGGTCGCAGCCAACATCCAAGGCCCAACGGGATCAGACTATGGTAATGTGTGACCCAATATATGTGCAATGACTGCTGGGCGGGACTGCAGGCTGTGCCCACTGTGTGATGGAACAAGTTTGTGCTATTTCTGAGCATTAGGGTTTATTATTAAAAAAAACAAAATGTTGATTTAAAAAAACAAAAAAACTTTTACAACCTATTATAGGTCTTGAATGTGATCAGTTCCTACATATTACACTGTCTAGATGTTGACAGAGATACTGTAGATACCTATCAAATACAACCGTTGTGTTTAAGAATCTATATTTCTTTTTCGCCATAACTGTAGCAACCTATATTAACAATGTAGCCTCAACGAGGACTGCCGCCTTGCTGTCTGTTGGATTGCAGCCTTACGTCCTGGTTTAAAGTTCGAGGACAGGCATGTACTTGAGTATAAAACAGCGTCCTTCTCTTCATTTCTCCTTTTCTGCATTTCTCTTTTGCACACCTCTCCCTGGTCTCTGAGGGTAATACTAGTTGCTGACAGTTTTACTGCAGCCTTACATCTGATTTCATATTTTAACATCTCTGTTAATTGGGAGTGAACTGCGGATGTATGACATCACAACGCATGCTTTTAGCATGCATGCTTTTACATCGCAAGTTTTACAACGCATGCCTTTACAACGCATAGTGTTGAGGGGTGCTGGATAGTAATTAGTTTAATTTACTATTCCAACTCCAGTCCCTGTGGCTAGTAGGGAAGGTGTTGGATAGTAAATTAAATCTACTCCCTATACTAGAGCGCCCCCCAGCGCAATGCGTTGTAATGGTTTGCGTTGTAAAAGTTGCGATGTAAAGGCACTGCGTGGTAAAAGTTGCGTTGTAAAGGATGTTTCCCGTGAACTGCGGCAGCTTTTCTTTACTGTGCGAACTCAACAGGACCCTTGTCCCTTGTCGCCCTCCATCCTTAACCTGCGCCAGGCCATCTTGTTAGGGCACTTGCTGACTTTCCTCAGTAGAATTCTCTGTGGACATCTAATCGCTGACTGCGGTTTTTGTCCTTTATGATTGTCAATATGATGCCGACGGTGATACATTGATGAGGCAGTTTGTTGTTTTGCGTACGATAAAGAGTGTATTTAGGCGATGTAATGATTAATTAGCTAATTATAACTGGGGAATGTTTGTTTTTATATTTTGGGTCAGGACCACAACCCCACTCAGCCAAAGTTTTCTTCAGGGAATTTTAAAGTGCTTTTTTTAATCTTACGGCATTGATTAGTTGTCGATATGATTAGATAATCATGACTTTCTTCAATGAAAACCTATTTTTGAGAGGGAGAAGGTAGGGGTGGAAGGACGTTTGCACGTGTTTTGTTTGTTTTGCTTTTTTGCCAAGGCGTGTGGATGAGTATTAAATAGGACCTGAATGCCACAAAACTGCGCTCCTGATGTAAAAACCGTTATTTGAAGTTTTATTTATAAGAAAGCATTCAGGTGAAGAAAGCCCAAGATCACAAAACGTGTACATTTTTTTCACTAGTAGAAATTGATAACCAGATGGCACATACGATGAGATGGGAATTATTCGACCTTGAGTTTACTTGCACTTTTGGGTGTGTCTAACTGTTCTGGTCTATTTGGTGATTGGCAGGTGATCACTCAATGCATTACCACCGGGTTTCTGTCCATGGCTTCCATTTCGCAATCTGTCGTCGCGTCGCCTGGTGCTCTAGTGCAAGTGAGTCGATGGAATTAAACGAAGACTTCAACTCCTACAGTGCATTGCGTTACCTGAAAGCCCAGCACTGGCTACATGAAGCCTCTACTAGCATGCACATATGACCTGATCACTGTAAGTGTTGGGAGTTATACCTCGGCTATACGAGACGAGGAAGGCCCTGAAGGAATGAATAGATGGATGGCCCTGAGAGCATACGAAATGAAAACGGGCCGATGAATTACAACCCCCTAAATCGCTGATAGCCCTTGGCAGGAGACAACAGGCGAGGATTTATCAGCAGGATGCGCCTTCTGAATTATAGCTTCCTTCATCAGTCCCGTGGAGGGCAAAAGGTCAAACGGCTCGTGTTTCTCGCCCTTCCTGTGCCACAAAACAACTTTCTTCACGTTATAGTGGTTGGTTTTCACGTCTTTTTGTTTTTTAATTACTCGCAATGTCATGTTTTTTTCTTTTTCTGGAAGGCGTTTGTTTTACCAACTTGGGCTTTTCTCCCCTAAAAATTGTGCGCACCTGCCAACAACGTAGCCTTGTGCTAACTGTGAAATGCCCTTCATGTATTTATTCATGTGTTTTTGTGCAGTTGTATATAGAGCGGACATTTCCCAAAGGTGCCAGAGCGCTTTACAATAAAACAATGATGGTTACATTGTTGAGCATCTGTTCGCTTTGAACGTTGTATTCTGGGTTTTGTTGTTCTAGGTTTCTCTTGTAAGGGAAAGCACCACTTGCCACGTGGTGTCTGTTTAGAAGCTAGGAGTTATCCCAAGGCCTCCCTCACAGTGATGCAAATAGTGTCGAGCAGCCGAAAACAACCCATCAGCAGCCACCACATCTACAAAATCCTACCTTCCCATTGTAACAAGATACTAACGTTTTTTTTTCCTTTTCGGGAAATGTTTTTTTAAATATCTAGGCATTTTCCGTTTTCTGAAAGGGAAGAAAGAAGGGCTTGACTCGGGGCCTATAGCACCTCTAGGTGTGTGAGAAGTTGTGTTGAAGGGGTAAGCGGTTGAGGTAGGTGAAACCTGTCAGAGCTGGTCTGTTGTTAAATATTTAGGATTTACCAATCGTGAGGATGTGACTTAACGGCTAGAGCCGCCAACTTTGAAGTTGGCGAACAGGGTTCGAGACTGGTGTCGGCTCAAATATCCTGTCATTCTGGGCAAATCAATGAATGTGCACATGCCGAAAAAAACGAATTTGTCCGTCTGTAGTGCAGCCGGTGCCTCATGTAAAGCGCTCCGATTTAAAAAAACAAATTGCAAAAAAATCGCAATTTTTCCGCGAGAAGTTGTCTTCCTTCAGAACTAGGTGTAGTTTACTCTGCCATGTATTGTTGTGGAGCACATTTTTCTCTCCAATCAGAGGCACTTACAAAAGGGACATGGACTGGCGTGAGAGGCATCTGCCATCTCTAGTGAATGTGGCTATATTCTAAAACTAAGCGCCTTATGCCTCGCCTGAGCTGTGAAAAGCGCTTCATAAATAGGAGCGCAATATTGAAGGCTTGGAGAGAGACGAGATAGTGTTTGCTGTGAATGAACGTGCTCGCTTGGTATCGTCCGTATGATGTCACTGCTCCGCGTACAGGCCCTTTTGACAAGTAAGAGTTCTTTGTCCTGAGGGGTGGGGTCTGGGAGGACTTGAGGCCTCCCTCGGGAGTTTGGGAAGGGGGGTGTTGTGAAGCTTTTCCAGCTGCTGCTGCACACGCCCTTTTGTCCTCGGGCCTTGAGAGGAGATATCAGTCTTGACTCAGCACTAGGGAAGGAGGCGCGAGGAGCATCTGGGGCCACCCGTGCCAACACATGGTTCATTCGCAGTGACCATGCAGACAGTACAGCTTAGAGTGACAAGCCACAAAGTGACTTCCCGAAAGCTTTTACACAGTAAGTAGCCTGTAGGATTCTATATATATATATATATATATATATATATATATATATATATATATATATATATATATATATATATATATATATATATATATATATATATATATATATATATATATATATATATATATATATATATATATATATATATATATATATATATATATATATATATATATATATATATATGCTCCATCCCACTCCGACACCGAAGAAAGCACGTACTCAAAGAAGTAAAGTATGGCTTTCTTTATTATATCCGGTCTCACACGACCCCAGTGAATGCAGTCGAAATATATATAGCCCGTGTTTCCATTCAGTCGTGTTTTCCTGTATTAATAATTTTACTGCCTTTGTTCCTTTTCTTTGTAGTAGGACATCTGGTTTAGTATGCTGTGAATATGGTGGCAAAGAGCATACAAAATGCACCATACCTCGCCGGTTCATGTAGCATCACCTCCGCTGTGATTTAAACTGTCTCTTTCTCACTCATTACCACTAAAAAATAAAAATGTAAATGTAAATTGATACTTGTATAGCGCACTACTCAACCGCAAGGGTCTCAAGGCGCTTGTACGAATACCGCTGTGGAACCCATCCTGGCTTTCCCTGTGAGGCGTCCACTCCTGGGCACCCCCAAGGTGGAGGCCAGGCATCCTTAGCGTTGTGGGGGCCGTTGTGGAGATTAAGCAAGCTATTGCCCAGAGTTGCAGAGTGGGACTCCATGATTGGAATAGGCACCGAGGCGAAAATTATCAGGTCCGTGGAATTTTGAGCCCAAGACCCGCCGAGGCGGGGAATTGAACCCTGGTCCCGGGCTAGACCTCTGCATCAGGGTCTGCCGCTCTAATATATATATATATATATATATATATATATATATATATATATATATATATATATATATATATATATATATATATATATATATATATATATATATATATATATATATATATATATATATATATATATATATATCAGATTTTATTGAATTTTCAGCGTACCAGAGGGGCAGAGCCAGACAAGCAAAGTACAGAGGAAGTGCATAAAATAATGTCTCTGCGTACCGTATGACCCCCCCCCCCAATAGTCTGCAGAACATCAGACCAGGAAAAACATTTACTCCCCCCACCGCCCTAATGCGCACCGTACATACTTAGGAAACATTGCATTTATAAGCCAAGGAAATTCCCAGCCACGTCTCTTTAACATCAATACATTAGACAGGTAAATTATTCACCACCAATCGGTCGATAGAATCACGAGTGGCGGACTGCGACATTGGAGGCAGATCTATACCTCTGTACGTGGCCCACTGAGACCAAATCTTCCCATGCTTCTGGGGACACCCCCTCGCCTGAAACAACGCAATCCCTGCAGACATGCACCTGTCCATAGCTTTCTTCCAGTTATTTACGCTAGGTGGGGACGCGTCCTTCCAATGTTGCGCTATGTCGCGCTTAGCTGAGGTGAGGCCCAAAAATAAGAGGTGTCTCTTGTACCAGTTCCCCCCCAATATCTTCCGTGCTGTGTAAAAGCGCCAGTCTGGGGTCCGATGGGATATCCCAAGCCAGGACACGACCTAAGCAAGACAACACGCCGGACCAGAATATCTGCAGCGCCCCACACCGTATGGAGGAACGACCTTTCGTCTGCATTGCATCAAAGACAGACCGGGGACTTAATTGCCCCCATGAGGGGCAGATCAGCTGCCCATGCCTCCCGGGTTTTATGAATAGTGGTTTTGGAATGTGTATTGAGCGTCTGGTAAATTTGCAGGATTTTGGGTAACTTCAAGTTTTGCAGTGCCGCACTAGCACAGGAATGTAATTTCGGTTCGCTTTAAATAACCTTGGTTACCATTATTAGATACAGTCACAGATGGGTTAAAAGCAAGAAAATGGAGCAGTTTATAGCATGATGACACAAAAAAGATACATGCATTCTGAATTCACAAGTAAGCTATCGCAGATCATGCACTCTTTGCAATTTATGATCATTAGTGGGCACCAGAACATAGAAAGTCTGTTGGTATCTCTTTTTAGGTTTTGCCTCGCGAAAAAGATGCGCTCTGCGCATCTTTTTTTGCGCAGGCAAAAACCTAATGAGTACTGTGTGTGGGTTTGGGTCGGCCCTCGTCATTCATTGGCTGGCTCCATAAATGGAGCCTAGCCATTGGACGAGAGGCCTGTCCGTCAATGCCGGACCAGACACGGGGGCGTTCCCGACATTCTTTGGCTTTTGCCGACGTCACGCGACGTCAGGCGAAAGCCGGGAACGCCCCCGAATCTGGTCCGCCATTGAAGGCACCCGGAAGAAGTCCAGGTGAGTGCTTGCTTTTTTAAATGCTTGTTTGCCGGTTCCCACCCCCTCTCCCGCTCTCCGTGTCTCCCCGGCCCCGTTCCCGCCCCCTACCGCTGCCTCGGCTCCCGTTCCCGCCCCCCTACCGCTGCCTGGGCCGCCCTGTTCCCGCAGTGCCGTTTCTCCTCTATTCGGGGCATTGCTCCTGGTGAGGTTAAGATTTTAGCTACAGCTCTAATTTTTCGTTTTTAATAGGCGCTTTGCTTTTTAGGGCCCCTTATGTCTTACTAGTGACTTCTATTACAAATATCTTTCAGTTGGATGGATACCTCGCCTGCTGGATCTAGGGTGCCTTGTACTAAGCTGACTGTTTTCTTCCCTCAGAGCCCATACCTTGAACAGAACCTATTGCAGATTGCACTCTCTCTGTTCGCTCCGACCGGGCCACTAATTGCAACATGGATGTGGCCCGCATCTTATCTGTTTTAACTTCTTGCCAGCCCTGATCACACCGAGGGCTGTACATGTGTTGCCTTGTATGTAGTATGTATCTGGATTATTTGAGCAGTGTTGTCACTATTTATCCTAAGGTGGATTTCAAACCCGTGACAGTGATGGAAGGCTAGAATCATCAGAAAAGTGATATATGTCATTGACTTACAATTTTAGAAAAGGTGCGTAGAACGTTTGTGGAGCAAACCTCCCATTCAGAACTCTTGGCTTCAAATGATCAAGTAAATTAATTAAGCTTTGTCCTTTTGATCAGTAATTTGTGTATGGAGCAATGGCGTTCCAGACCGGGTGGCAGAGAAAGGAATTATCCCAGTTGTAATACCTTTATTGAGCCGGTATTTGCTCACTCACACTGCCCAGTCATTCCACAGGTCTTACGAAACGAGCTTAGTACTGTTTTAGTATGCAGATGAACCAGCGACTGGAACTGACAGGTCCATATCTCATTCCCAAAACCCCTGGACCGTCCAGTCTTCAATCTATGTGACACTAGCAGAGCACGTTGGCAAACTGACCTTTGCTTCTATTAGTGTACACCCCTTTCGAGGTGTGTCAGGTGCCAATTTGCTTCTTCTGAATGATTCACTGTGATTGGAGGAGGGGGGAGGCGCGGTAGCAGCACGGGTTTCTCATCGTAAAACCAGGTGCACATGTCCAAAGAGCACTGCCTGCCAGAGCTCGGCCCCTCCTCTTTGGTCTCTGTCAGCAGGGTGTTGTGTCCATGCTTCTGTCTGCATTCATACCGAGGACTGGCGGTTTTGCTCCTTCACTTGTTTGTGAGAGCTACCATCCATGCTAAGCAGCTGGCAGTGCAATCCTCTTTGTAGTAGGCAGTCAGCAGAGAAGTGTAGGAGGCGCCATGGAGAGGTTACTCCTATTTGTAACAGGCCTCCCTGGCATACTATAGTAGTGTTTTGGCATATGATGAAGTTATTCATGTTTTATATTGTGTTGTGTGCTACATTTTGTTTGAAAAAGTGGGTAACATAGCAAGACTGTATTGAAGTTGTGAGAGGTAAGGTTAACTGAGTATGACAGAACTGTGATATAAAGCAAAGGTAGAACCTTAACTCAATAATTTCATCACTTCTTACATTTTAAGAAGACACTATTGTTAACATATTAGCTACCTTTAATTCCCTTCTGACTTTACATTTTTCTGTGAATCTAGGAATTTTTTGTGCATATTTTTTCACTTTTGTGTGCTGGGTTACAATGTTGCTTTTGTGGACGTATGACCTTGTGTAGTTCTACATATATATGGTGGTGGGTGCTTTTGTGTATGTTGGTGGTTGTGTGGATGTATGAGGGTGGGTGTGGGGACTTATGTTGTTACACATGTTTCTGAGTTACATAGACGCATTCCAAACTTGCCTGCAGTCAGTGCATGTTGAAGCGCTGGTGCGCTTCCGTTCGAGTAATTCTGTTATTGCTGGCAATTCCTGTAGTGAAGGAGTATTGGGCCAGTGCCTGTTGAGCGCTGTGTCCCGGTCGGCGGCTCTGGCCTCCCGCTGCCTCCGCTACTCGGCAGGCCTCCCGGCTCCGGACTTAGCTCTCAGAGCCCCACCGCCATCTTGGGCCAGGGTCCGGACCGGCGCACCTCTTGAGCCGCGTTTCTCCAGGTTACGGCTGCGGCGGGCTTCAATGTAGGACCCTAGTGTTGTTTCGGGTCTGTCGCGGTCCTTTTGGTGGAGAAAACGGGACTTTGAGCAGGTTTGAGACGTCGGATTAAAGCAGCTCGCCGGGAGCCACGGAGCTGCACGCCCCCCACCGATAATCTATTTTGATCTGTTAAAAAGATGTGATCCCTCTTCCATAAATGCTGGGTTGAATTCTGACTTCCCGATTATCAGGGTCATACGTGACACAACAGTGAGTAAACACTGCTTTATCAATGAACCCCCCCCCCCACCCCCCCATTCCAGGACAAATACACGGCCCGTTTCACTGTAGAGGAGTTCTGACACCATGGTATGTTTCTTGGGAGCCAAAGTGCTTGCCAAGTCTGTGCACCTGCAGTTTTCTGATACGTGAATCACCAGTTATTCTTGCTGTATCTTAGCTGGGCTGCATAATATAAGAGCATAACGGCTGGGGTGTCCAGACCTCACTCGTCATCTGGTTTGTAGGTCTATGGCTGCAGCTCTGGGTTGTTTTCCTGACAACATAAAATTGTTGAAACTTTGTTGAATGCGAGATAACGTATCCTTAAGGGGCTGTAGTGAAACTGTGTTAAGAACAGGAGCTGGGGAGCCCTGTCATCTGTATTGCCACTGTGCTTCCCAACCTGGTTAGTCTGACTTTATCCCAATCAAAGAAGTCTATTTTTTAATTGCTGCAACAGATCAGAAACATTATAAATAGTATTTCTTTGCTAAAGACGTGACATTTCCAACCCTAGTTATAGAATGCGGTCTTTCACCCATTGTAAGGAAAGCTGAGCTTCCAGCATCACCTAGACTGTCGGTTTTAAAAGGCCTACAAACTGCAATTGTGAGAAGTGAATGAGGTACACATTTTTTCCGACCCACTCTTCAGCTTTTCAGTACATCTAGGTGGCCCAGGGAATGAAAAACCAAGGTGACTTTCCAGATCACCTACTAAATATTAAACTCAGATAACCATGTTTGTTGCCATGGTGGCTTATCGTCTACTCGTCTACGCCGTTCCCGCCCCCTACTGCTGCCTCGCTCTGTGTCTCTGACCCCGTTCCCGCCTCCCCCCCCCTACCGCTGCCTCGCTCTCCGTGTCTCCCCGGCCCCGTTCCCGCCCCCCTACCGCTGCCTCGGCTGCCGGAGTTGCAGGAGGGAGCATGGCTGCCTTATTCCGTTCCTGTCGGATCTGGAGGCCAGAGAGCAGGAGCTGAGAAGACATGGGAGCAGAGAAGATGCGAAACCCTGCATCAAGGTACTTTTTTTTTTTTAATTCTGAACATGTGCGACCCAACCCCCCCCCCCTCCCCCTCCCCCTTGTGACGCCCCACCCCACGCCTACCTTGCCACCGGCGAGTTATGCCGGTCGCCACTGATCTCTGCTGCCTGGAATTTGTTGTATTGTACTGGAGAGGATGGCGTTATGTCTGATCATATAGATTCATTGGTTAGTCACAGTACACATGACTGCTGCTGCTGACATTGTGAACCTAGGGTGACATTGAAGCAACTTCCTAGGCACGCCATATCTAGTCTCGAATGCATCCAAGACCTAGCAGCCAGGCTGATACATGGCCTAAGACACCGTCCCCGCATTACTCCTCACAAGAAAGCTTTTCATTGGCAGCCTGTTCACAAACTCCTCTTCAAATCATTGTGTCGCTGCCGCAATGCTGTTCACAGCCCTGTGACTCGCATTAAATGTAGCATACTTCTGCTCTGTGTGGGGGGGGCTCTGTGTGGGTGTATGTGTGGAGGGCGCTGTGTGGTTGTGTGGGGGGGCGCTGTGTGTGTGTGTGGGGGGGCTCTCTGTGGGTGTTTGTGTGTGGCATTTGCGAGAGATTAAGCTATTGGCATTGTAAATGACAATGCCATTTATTTATGTTAAAAAAAACATAAATAAAAATAATGTCAAGAGCAATGCCAATAGCTCTAACTTTAACAAAGGCAAAACCATTGCATTGTAAATGCTTGTTTGGTCTAGCCGACCAGACAGCACAAGATGTCTGTTGGTGAAAAGACCTATTGTTAGTTTATAGTGGGTTTAGAGCCACTCATTGCTTACCATTGGTTGTTTTAATTGTCACTCTAATTTGCTTGCTTTTCATTAGTCGGATTGTGTGGGCTTTACTACTGCTCGTGTGTTTGTCTATCCTCTGGAGCATGAACGCACTGCTTGTGTCCTTACACTGTTCACTTTTGAAACACTACTTTCCCCCTCCCTTTTTTTAAATAAAAGCACTTCAAAAGAGTGCATGTGTTTTCCAGCTGTATCCTTTGTGTACTGCTCTTCTTCTGCCATGCTCCATTTTGCACTCTCGTCCATGTGCCGGTCTCGTGCCCCCTCAAGAGTTGTCCTCACCCACGTCAGGCTCTCCTATCAGCTCCATTTTCCTTCCTGTAGCTCTTGTGATGCTTTCCCCCACATGCTCCCGGTTCCTCTTTCTCACTGATGTTACTTCCTGCTTCCCACCCTCTGCATTGCTTCCCACCCTCTGCATTGCTTCCACAAACTGCACCTTCCATATTGCTTCTGCCCCCATGTTGCTTCGCCCTCGTATTGCTTTATACCCCACATTTACCCTCTGTGTTGCTTTCCCCGTGCCAGCCCTCTGTGCTGCTTCCTCCACCTGTGTCTCAAAAGTAAAAAACACTTTTGTTCTGCTTCTTTTATTTACCTCTCCAACTGTGGTAAGTAAATAAGAGGAAAAAAGCGCCATCTTCATTTTGTGGATGCGAGCATGCATGATGCGTACACCTACACAATGAGGTGTGAGGACGCGTCATGGCACCTTTTTGTTTTTTTCTTGTTCTTTATCCACTCTGCACAGCATCGCTAAGAAACCATTGGCAGTGTGAATAGGTCCCAAAGGCAAGACATTTTGGCTTTGCCAATGCTTGTGCTCTGTTTCATGGTAGATGAAAAATTCCGTTGTGCATCTGCAGTGGTTTAGTCTGCGTGCTACAGATTTGTATAGCCCTGGACGTCAGCTGCACCTCACCAGACTGCCTTCCCAGTGATGCTCTGAATGAGATGCCACCTGTCCAGACATTTTCTTTTCAGCCTCCACATTGCGGGTTACAAGAGCCACCTGCTCCTTGGAAGGGGGGTGGCGGGCCGCAGAGGGCATGGGCCGGGAGCTCTCTATCTTGTCTTTAGAAATCCTTTCATGAAGATACACACACTCAACGTGTGGAGACGATGGGCTTCCCGCCCCCCTCCTCCCCCCCTCTCGAAGGGCCCCATTCAAGTAGTTGCAGATTATGCACAGTCTCTGCAACGACAAATATCGCGAGAACAAGCATACAACGTTCTTACTTTCCTATATAGCGCCTACGGTGGTGCCTATTGCAAGTGTAGGTGCTGCTCTCACCCCCTCTCTCATCCCAGATTATTAGAAGTTTTGCCTCTTCCCCTCCACATGGTGTTTGGAGGCCTGCGGGTGAAGTGTGGGATAGGGTGTGGGGTGTCAAAGTCCCCTTGTTACAGGAATGGGAAGGCTCTCCTTTACGTCAGCCTGTAAAGGGGCTCGCTACCTGATCGCGACTGACCAAATGGAAGTGACATGCTACAAGCCACCCATGTTACTGCCTTGAGTGGATTGTTGGCAAAGACATCTTATTGAAGTTGGGCGAACTATTAATCCGACTTTTGATGAGGGTTGAACAATGGCTAGGCAAGCGATATGTGCATAATTGATTTACTGAGCCAAATATGGCCACAGTAGATGTGTTTTAATTGTTCAATACTCTTGATAAAGTAGGCTGACAAGAAGCCGACAACATTGGCAACAAGATAGCAAAGAAAAATGCAAATTTCCTGCAAAAGTAGAGGCAAGGAGCAATTAAATCAGTGAATAGTTTAAATTGCGAGTCCTATGAAAAGACATTTACACATCTAAATGTGGGCGATGCAGGCTTCAACAGGGAATCAGTGCACCCGCCTCTAGCAAAATGCATTGTCCAAACTAGTGGTCTATATTTGAGACTTCAGGTCATGGTGGCTAGTATAATAAGTGCAGGAGGTCCAGTGTGACGGGAAGCTGGTGGGTCCAGGGCCCCACTGCACCCCAATAATGGCTTTTACTTCCCAACCAGTGTACCCAGTTTTTTTTCTTGCTTTTGGGTTCACAGCATCCTTGCTGTACCACTGCTGGGGAGCTGTTGGCAGTTTTAGACTAACCATATATTTTCATAACCGTATACGTAATGAACTAATAAAAATTGGATTGTGTACAGCTGCAGGTCATGCAACCGTGTGTATGTTAAGGGCAGCCCGTAAATACCCTATTCAATTGGTCCTGCAGCTATCTGCACGTCAGATCGTTTCCAAAGGGTAACTAATGCTCGCCATCCCGGCCACTGGCACCAGATCGCACTTGCAAACGGGCAACTGGATATATTCCATCAGCCAATACACTGGTGAATGACTGCCCAGTCTACCAAGAAATGCCCTGGAATGCTCACAGCAGGCCTGGCATCCAGTGAATTCTTGCTGGCTTTCTCTGCCTTTCATGTCCTGGGTCACTGAGGGGTTTTCTTTGTGACGCCTGCCACCGTGCAAATGTGCCTTTCGCTTTGGGGCAAGTGGGGAGGCTGCCATGAGCGGCCGGCGGATGCAGGGAGCTCGGAGAGATTTGGGGTCTCTATAGCTATGTCCTCTGACTTTCATTCTTAGGAGGCTGCTAAACAAATAAAAGAACAAACTAAAGAACCACGTTGCTTTAAAAAAAATATTCTTCCGGAGTTATACATAGCACAAACTTGACCCGAAGGCATCCGATCACATTTGTTTTTGATAGGCACGGGGGATTAAGTGATTTGACCAGAATCACACGATATTGAGTCTCATTGCCGAGACTCGAACCCGGCTCCCCAGATTAGTGATCGGCCGGCCTAGCCGTTAGGCTATATCCTTCGCAGCTGATAGTTTATTGCAGCTTTGTGATGGCATATCGTTGAAGCGTCTGAGATACCATTCATAACGATAATAATACTTACAACAAGAGGGCCCTTGAATTAGGTAACAGTAACAACCGTTACACGTGCACACAGGTGCAAAGACGCTGACACCGTGGAATGTTTTAGATCGAAAATGTAATGCTATTATTCGTTTTTATTATATTATTAATATTATCATCAAATTTACTGCAGAGACATAGAAGTGAATAGTGAAAGGTAAAAAGGAGATGAATGAAAACGGAGACTAAAATTAAACCACTGGCCCGCTGACACCGGAGCTAGGTGCCACCTGTCGCCGCTCCCCGGCTGTGATTGCTGACTTACTCCGAGATATGTACCGCGTTATAGAAAAATGAAAAATAGTGGTGCAGAGCATGCCCCCTCTTACAAGCCTCTGGAGCTGAACAGTTTGCACACAGATTCCTCCTCTGCCTTACGTCCCTGCTCCAGCGCCACCTTATTGCCCCGCTTCCAGCTGGTGGGGGTGGCAGGGAGCCCACAGCTGGTCCGGCCCGTGTGTCCTGGCCAGCTGCCGCCTCAATGAGGCCTGTCAGGCAGCGGGCCTGCCAGGGTTACCGGGCCCGCGTCTTCCCTTTTGTCCTCCGCGACTCCTCGCAGCTGTTACAAAGTTTGACTTTTCTTCGGGTTGATTAAATCGAGGCCCCCCCGTTTGGGGCTGCCCCGACAATGGGCGGTGTCGGTCACGCCCTCGGCCTGGCTAAACACTTCCAATCTGCCGAGAGGCCTAGGCGCGCGAGGCAAGCCTGGGGCTGGAGTAAATTAGACGCCGGTTTAGGGGAGGAGGCGCAGGGGGCCCCCGATGTTGGGCGTCTGCCGCTATTGTGGGGCCTGTCACAAGTCGCTCGTGTCTGCCCTTTCAGCCGTACAGGGAAGAAAGGGGGCTTTGATGGACCCATTGTTTCCGACACACGCTTAGGTTACCCCCTGCACAAAGGGGTCGGGTCATTTCTATTAATTAATTCAGGGCACAGTGAAAACGAGGCACGTTCGCCATCTGTGGCCTCCGAGCCATAATCTCCCTTACCTCCGCCCCAATCTTTCAGGACTTTAAAAACGGTCTTTACCAAGTGAAACGTGAACTGTATGTTTTTGTGTGCTTTTTTTATAGTACATCACACCACAAATCTCACATTGTGTCTGCAAGTCCCGCAACTTGGACCATCTTTCGTTTGAGCTTCTTGACAGGAGTCTCGTTCACACCTGGAATTCGCCATTGCAGCGAGAAACCGCTTTAAATGGCACTGATAGACGTCGAGGGCTTTGTGGACACTCCGTTTGACGTAACCAGGTTCCAATATATATATGTCTGAGTGTGTGCCTAATAATACGATGTTTCACAGTGCGTTTGTTTGAGCACTCTGACAGTTTTTGTCAATGTGCGTATACTGCTGTAAAACAATTTCAAAGTGCAGTTCATCACTTACCAGTGAGTACACAAGTGAAGCCACTTTCTTAAAGCAGCACCCTCCCCCCACCCACCTGCCACAGACCTCTCAAGTTTTCCAGGTCCATGCCTGAGTTGTTAACTCACTCCACGTTTTTTACTATGCTTTATGGCACAAGTCCTGTTTTATCACATTATACAGATATAACTATGATTCCCAGTATACAAAGGAAAAAGCAAGCTTGGATGAGCCACCCACACATGACCATTGGAAATGTAAGAGCTCTGCTGTGCTATCTAAAGAACTGCCTGCCAGCTTAGTGACTAGTAGGGTAACATGTTTTCCCTACCACTTAAGGTTTTTGGTGCATTCCAGAGAGGTTATGGGACTAGTTTTCAGTGCTGTTCTAATTTTGGCAGTCACAATACAAATAATGTATGGTATCATGTTGCCTTTGTGCTGCTTCTCATCCAACTGGTGCTAGCTTCTTATAGAGCCCAAAAAGCGACTTCATGGATATTGTTGGCAGCGGTGATGGAATAAAAAGTCAAAAGGTGGAAGGATGGAACCGGAAAGGTAAGTGGGAGAGAGAAGGAGAAAACATAACTTTGTGCCGTGCTGTTTTATTGCATATTACTTATGGATCCCTAACATACATCAGATTGGATTAATTTTCCTCAAGGCAAGACACTTTCTATCAGGGGCCAACGGGGGCCAAAAGAACAGCAACAGCCTGTTTTGATATTTTGTAGGGTTTTGGTCTCTGAGCTCTTTCTTTGTCTCAAATCTCGATGTTGGCATTTGGGTTGAGTGGATAAACTGTGATCTTGTGCAGGTATCAATGGAGAACACGTCTCTTGGGTCACCATCGCTAATACCTGGTACATAAACTCTACTTGCTATAAACATTTGTATTAAAATTGTCTGATTTCCCATTGTTATTTGTGGATGGCCCACTGACCCACAATCCTGTCCTATAGGCAAATATAGATGTGTGGCACAGCAGCGTTTCATTGACAGATATTCCAATGCGGCCTGCGCGATGTCTGCAAGTATAACTCCTCTAGCTTGTGGCCATTGGTCCCAGCTGGGTGTTGCAAATGGTGGAGATGGTTCTAGATGTCGCAGGCTAGTACTAAAGACAACGTTGAAAACCACAGTGAATGACACCTGGCTTCCACAAAAACTGGAACTGACAAAAGCAGATGGTTGTAAATTGATCTGATATGACCAAACATCTTGTTTGTGCTGTGAGGTTACCTGACATATCAGTCCAAATACTGTACAAGAACTAATACATTAGAAACACTTTTCTCTGGCCCCAGATAGGAAAGGATAAGTTAAATCTTTTGCTCATTAAATTCCCATAGATCGCAGATGTGATGTTTTTTGCGTAGGGCACTGGATGGCCACTGTAACATTGTCATTAAAAACAATTCTGCAGCAGTCCAAATAGCCAGCAGTAGTACTTTTAAAAGGAAAAAATATCCTTTCAATATCCATACTAGGCCCATATTTGTCTTAACCAAGGATTCTTAAACGCTTTCCTTCCAAGATATATTTTGGTCACCTCATTAGATCATGAAATAATGCTTTTGATTCCTCATAAAATCTATGCGAGTGGAACATGTTCTTCATCACAGAATACTTCATTTAGAAAATAAGCAGACCTAACTGTGCCATAAGTAAATTATGTTGTATTTTGGGCATTAGATATGGAGAACAGGTACAATTACCTAAGCTACCAGATTGCAAAATACGCCAAATAGAACTACACTGTACGCCACAATTAAAATAATTAACCCCTAAAGTAATTTTACACATTGCTCTCTCTCCACCTCAACAAAGAACTTGTTCCAAGTGGTTTAGTAAAAGGAAACCATACTTATTTTGTATTGCAGTAGGAAAATGCTGTTTATTTTTGACCTAGGAGGTTTTGCTTTGCAGCAGTTCTCTATGGCCACACCTGCTACTGATTTTTAGGTCGAGCCTGGGCAGCGCATGCTCTGCTCTGCGGCATGCTGTATTCGAGTATGGAAAAGAAGCCCCACCCACTCTCCTCCCATATTTGTCATTGGCATATGTCATTGTCCTTCTTAAATGCAGGTTTCTGATTAATTAATAGGCTTTTTAGTCCCTCCTTAGTACCAGCTTGTCTTCATTTGTAACCTTCCATAAGGACTGGCTCTTTTACTTCGGCTGTTACGCAGTGTCTTTTTTAGTCTGTAAGCACTATTTTCTTTAATCAGACTCTCCTACTGCCGGCACAACATGCTTTTCTGCAACATTCAGTGTGCAATGCACGCTTTCACTCACGGAGCAGCCCGGGACAAGGGTGGCGCTTCCTTTGAATATGTCTTGCATTTACAAGAGTTTGAGCTATTGGCATTGTAAATGTCAATGCTTTTTATGCATGTGTTAATTAGCAAAACAGATACATAAAAAGCATTGTTATTTACAATTCCAATAGCTTAAACTCTTGCAAATGCGAGACCTATTGCATTGCAAATGCTTGTTGATTATAGAACTTTACTAAGGGTGCTATTAAATTACCTACAAATATTGAGCGAAATTGGCACAAACCATTAAGGTAGGGGGAACATTAGACCCCACCATCTCCTACTGTTCTCTCAAACCCAGAGTATTAGTAAGTAGATAGCCTGAATGTCGACATTGATTTTCAGTCTCAAACTTCAGACAGCCCTGCTGTCCAGAATTCGAGCACATTACTACGCCAAAAACCGTCACCTTGATTTTATGCCCGTTTATAGTTAAAAGGTGATAGATAAGCTTTAGTATTCACACAAATGCCCAGGATTGGAAACGACCTCTTTATTGACCTGGAGTGATTGTTCTTGAGTTTCCAAGCTTTGTAAATGGACAGATTTAACCAGTATAAATAGCCCACTGTTTTTTTGCAGCAGGTGTGTTTTTTTTTTGGAGCAGGTGTGTTTTTTTTTTGGTAATGCATGTGTAGCACGCTCCCTCAGGGACCTTTGCCCAACTAGACGCAGCCTGTGTTTTTAAGACACGTAACCAAACTTTGTTATGCTTCTCATTTTCTTTCTTTTTTTTTTTTAAATCTGACAGAGCTCTAACAAGCTCGTAAAGGCGTCCACCAGGCGGCTCTGAAAAGCGTGTGTACTTTGGGCCCATAAACCCGTTGTTTTGTGATGGTAATTTGGCCGGATTCGGGAGCTTTCTTGCAAACAGATTAAATCTTTCACTCTGGGCGGAGGCCTCCAGCTGCCTGCCAGCGCCTTGACCAGGGAGCCGCTCTCCTTTGAAGCGGTTGGCGTGCTGCTGCATCCCCCTGATGCCCAGCTCTCCGAAATGGAGTCCCAACACCGTCGGAGCTAAATTTGGGAAGGGAGGGAACCCAGCAGTCAAGCAAAACAGTTGGCGGATCAGAAGATAGGGAAAAAAAACACTTGGCACAGCTGCCTTGCAAAATAGCCTGACAACTGCCTGTACGAACCCCACCCCCATCCCTAGGAGCTAAGCCCAGCTGCCTTGCACCGAAGGTACTTGCGAAATTGGGAACTGCACAGTCACTCTCGCCATGGCATTGTACCTATAATTGCAAATTGTGTTTGTATAGTGCTTACTACCTCTGATGAGGCGTTGAAGCACTTTTCGGTGAGAAGCACGCCACTCCAAAACCCAAGATTAGAGGTTATAGTAGATTAGAAATAGGTGTCTTTTTCACTTTTGCTTTAGTTGCATTAGGTTTGTGCTCTTCATTTCTTGTATGTTTAGTAGAGTGTATTGTAGGGATAGAATGGTGGGAATTGATTTGAAAGAGGGAATTAGAAAGTTGTTTTTATAAGAATTTGTTCTGTGTTAGTTAGTTGGGGTGACATGAGAAACAAAGGAGGGGGAAGTTTGAGAAGGATGTTTGGGAGTTATTAGTACTCTGAAAGGTTTGGGATCAGTCAGAGAGAGCAGGGATGGGACACAGGATAAAAGGAGGATTTTTCAATAGTAAAAGAATAAATTAATTTATACATACATATATGCAAAAGTTTTATTGGCTGGAGGAAATCCTTCCATATAAATATCCATATGTGCATAGAAGCAGTAATATTACATGGTATGATGTGCACATTTATCTTGTGGTGAAGTATGCACATTTTTTCTTGACATATCATAACATTTTCATAGCAGGCATAGTCCCTTCTATATATGCTTCTATATGTATGTAGAAGCCGCTATTAATGCATGGTGTGATATATCCAGGTATCTTGTGGCGTAATATGCATTTTTTGCCTTCTATAAATGTGTGTGCATATAACAGGAAGCATAGTTGAATGTACAATGACGCGTTCCCCTTAGTTGTATTCATGTATACTCCATTGTAACTTTTCCCTAAACATGTGAAGCAAAGTTAGAATAAATTGCCTCCTTGAATGTGCATTGAAAATGAGAGATGGAAAAGTTAGGCAGCCTATTTAACAAGCATTTGCAATGCAATAGGTCTCGCATTTGTGAGAGTTAGAGGTATTGGCGTAGTAAATGGCAATGGCTTTTACCCATGTGTTTTGGTTTGGAGTGGATGTATGTGGTGTGGCGTGGAATTATGTGGGTTGGCTTGGGATTGTTAGTTGTGGAATTGTGTGGTGTGTAGTGGAATTATGTGGTATGGTGAATAGATGGGGGAGCTGCACAGGATAGTAAGGAAGATAGAGAAGGACAGGTAGTTTGTGCACAAAGTGTTGAATGAACTCCATACATAGAAGCAGAAAGAGTGTATGAGAAAGGGAAAGAAGGGGATAGCAGGCCACAGACGTATAAAGAGGGAGTGTCTGTGTACGCAGGAGACACCCTAAGAAGAGGAGGAGAGCGTAGCTCTGAGGGAGGGAAACTTTGAAACGGCATGGGGAAAGAAACTGTGCTCGAAGACTTGAAATGAACTACATGAGAGAGGCGAGAAGAATGCGTGAGAGAGAGGGGCGAGAGAGTACGAGAGGGACAAGCAGTAGGGTCCCCTAGAGGTGGACCACTGCACAGTGCGGGGAGGCAAAGGAAGGTAGCATGTGTGAGCTGGCAGTATTAAGAGAGGGGACCTGGAGTGTGAGGCAGGAATGAGAGGGGCAGTGGATTGTAAATTGAGAAGTGGCAGTGGCAGTGCAGTGTTAGGGAGAGATGATAGGACTGGTGGAAGTGTGAGAGAGAGATGGGTTGTACTGAAATTGTGTAGTGTGGAGTTGTGTAGTGGAAATGTGGTACGGTGTGCTGTGGAATTTTGTGGAGTGTATCGGAAATGTGTGGATTTGAATTGTGTGGCCTGGACCTGTGTGGCATTGTGTGTAATTATGCTTATTGGAATTATGTGTCATGGTGTGGAGGGCATTTATGTGGTTGCTGGTATGTGGCATAGAGTGCATTTATGCAGGGAGTATTAGGTCGCATGGAGTAGAATGTAGTTATGTGGAGTGTAATTATGTGGTGCTGAGTGGTAATATGTGGAGTGTAATTATGTTGAGTGGTGCAGAATTGAGTGGCATTCAATTGTGTGGTGTGTGAAATTATGTGGGATGGTTTGGAGTAGTATTATATGGTGTGGAATTATGTGGCATGTTGCAAAACTGTATTTATTTTGTGCAATGCTAAGAGGTTTTGCATTTGGGAGAGTTAGAGCTATTGGCGTTGTAAATTATTTTATTTCATTATTTTGTTTTAAAAACCAATGCAATTTACCCATGTGTTATAGAGTGAAGTGGATGTATATGGTGTGGAGTAGAGTTATGTGGTTTGGATTAGAATTGTTAGTTACAGAATTTTGTGGCATGGAAATGTGTGGAGTTGAATTATGTGGCATGGTGTGCAGTGAAATTATGTGGATAGTATTTGTGTGGTTTTGAGTGTACTGGAATTATGTAGTGTGGGGTTGGGTATTGGAAAGACTGGAAGAGCTGGGGCAGTGTTAATGAAACGGCTAACCCTGCTTGTTGTACAACTCACTGCCACTGTAAAAGGCGAAAGCTATGGTGCGTTTTAACAAAAGTAAAAAATGCCATGTTACTGCGTTAGATATACTGGAAAGGCTGGGACTGCGTCAGTGGCACAGGAATTCCTTCTTAAATTGTACGCTATAAGGTCAAAAACAAGCTTAGTATTTGTACAGCTGACATCATGCAGTCACATAATTGAAGGTGCTCTCTTCTGTGACAGTGAACTAAAAAGAAGGCTCAGTAAAATAAAGGATCATCCCGTCCTTGGGACTTTTGTGACTTTACTTGCTCTTTCCCCTGTTTGTGTTTGTGAGCTCAGATGCCAGATGCCCATCTCTTGTCAGCCTCTGAGCAAATATCTAGTTGTTATGTCTGCCTGTGTTGGTGGGTGCTTGAGATGCAATGGCTCCTCTCTGATCTCACTCGCTCTCACAAGAATTGCGGCAGTCTATCTCCCCTAGAAGGCAAACAGTGCCCTGCCGTGTCAGTGTCACTGGGTCCTACATGGTAAGGACTGCAGAGATTCTCCCCGGCCACCTTTGGTCAGGGTTGACCTGGCATTCCATGGACGAGGGGGTTGGATACACTCCATGCATCTGTCCAGCAAAAGAGTTTACCTTCCAGCTGTCCATGGGGCTGTGTGCTTCATTTAGCCCGTGTGCAGCCATTCACCTCCACATGGGTCCTCGTTTCGCCTCACCTTCGGCCTGCCCTCCCACTAACCAATCCTCCTTAAAGTGCAGTTTTAGCACATGGCACCGGCGACGCACGCACAGGTGTCTCAGTCCCACATGCCCGCTCTGACTGTCAACGCGCCCTGAAGTGTGTGAAAGGGGGCATTTCGGCGCAATGCAAAGCATGTGACGCACAAAAATACATAACCACAAAACACTAATTCAAAAAGAGGCTATTTACGCACGGAGAGAACATACAATTTGCAAATAACATGGACTAACACAAAGTGCAAACAGGTGACCACATGCGTCTCGAGACAAACCACAAAATGTAAATACAGTTTCTAACCTTATGTGCAGTTGCGCACAAACGCCCAGTGTAAAAAGCATTCAAGAATGTAAATAAACGAAAAGTATACATAAAACTAAAAAGGTGTCTTTGTACATATAGCCATAAAGCACACTATATAGAGTTCAGAACAAAAGTACGCGGGTGGAAAGAAGCAAAAAGTATAAAGAATATTGGATGCTGCGTCTGTGCTAAAGAATTTTGGTAACTAAAACGAGAAATGTGAAGATTTAAAAAATGTGGTTGTGCTCAATGCAGAATCAAAACTCAACGTGTTAAGGTAATAACAAAAGTATGTCCAGTGTACCCAAAGAAGGGCAAGAAGGCAAATCTGAAGAAAGAAGGTAAAACGTGCGTTCCTGCGGTTGAAAAACAAACACAAAATGAAGACAAGATTAAAATACGTACAAAAAGTGAAACCAGGCTAAAGAGAGTCAGTAAAAAGTTGAGACAACAAAGGCTGTCAGTTACACGTGGACTGGATGGGTTTATTCTGAAAGCTGTGACTGGTCCTGGGACTCACCCTTCATGCTGGTGTCCTGCAGTAGGGGGTGCCCTCTTCGGTACCTGGCTCCTGCACCCTCTGCTGAGGCGGCAGCCTCCTGAGGGGGCTGCGTGCCTGGGGAGGGTGGGCTGCAGGGGGAGCCTCCTCCAACTCTCCTCCCGTCTCCCCCTCCTCCAGCGCCGCTTCCCTGGTCCTCCGCCTCCGGGCAGACCCGGTGTCCGCGCTGCGGAGAGGCTCAGCTGCCCTGAGGCTGGAGGCTGTAGCTAGCCTCCTGTGGAGGTGCTGTCCTGCACTCTTTATGGCTCCGTGCCTCAGTGCGCCTCTACCTGCGCTCCCCCGGTTCCTTTCTTTTCACTTCGTGCCACAGATGCTCACGGGGGAGAGCAGATGGTGTCCTTCATGAAACCAGTCAAAGCAATAATGCCGAAGCCCCTCTTAGCACTATCCTACATGCTCTGCACGGAGACACGTTTCATGTATGCGTCCAGTGTGCGCGTGCAGAAGTGACCAGCAGCCGTCCCGAGAGGTGCTCAGAATGCACAATTTTTTTGTATAAAGCGGGTGCCATGCTAAAATATAAAGCATGGTGCTCGCGCGCATATTTAAGTCATGAGCATGGTGTGATAACGAAACAAAACTAGCTGTCGCCATTGTGCGAATAAAAAAAAGTGCTTACCCGCTAATTAAAGGAGACTGTGTAACGCTGCAAGTAAACGATCCAGTCCTGATGGGCCGTCCAAAAAGGAGACAGAGAGGTAACAAGGAGGGACTAAAAATCCTCTTTTTCAATCGGAAGCCAGCGTTTAGCATGCACAATGACGCCAACCAATCCACTTCTAAAACATACCATACTACAATATGCCTCGCAGAGCGAGCAGCGCATGCGCGCTGCAACGCTAGGCGAGACCTAAAAACTATAGATGCCGCACAAAGAAGATGGGACAGATTGTATGAGACAAAATGAAAATCGACAACAATCACTGACAAATTGATAGGTTGCCTAGAATTTCAGCTGTTCTCCTAACACATCGATCAAAAGGAAAATTCAAAGAAGGTCTCTCTTATCTTCAATAACCGCAGTAAAAAGGAAAACAACCCTATAAGCTAGAGCTAAGGTGACAGTAACCCGTGAAGCCTTTAGAGATCTAGAGGGAATGGTAAAAATGTCACCAATGACATTAAAATGTTTGCTAAACGGCCAGAGATCTTCAAAGTTTATTGTAGATTTTTAACAGGCTGAACACATGGAACCAATACCTCTACAAAAAAATTCAATGTACTCTGGAATTGTTCAATACTTTGATTGCTTTCCTGACGATCATGATGATCTCTCCATTTCTTCCATGAAGTGCTCTGCGCCCTCTCTCAATATTGTTGTGCAGGTGTTTGCTTTTGGACCTCGTTTAAAGAAGTTATACCTTTCTTCTTCATGGTTTTATTGTCTAGATAGGGAACATAGTTGCATAACTTCTACAAAAACAATGGAATTATTCAAACCTTCAAACCACTTCAGAAGTGACTAGTAATATTACAAAAAAAGAGTTTCTGGAGTATTAAAAGTTGGTGTGAAAGAAATTCATAACACTATTTAGCACGCTGTTTTCCTCTGTTGGCGTTAAGGATAGTTCCGCCCCATTGTTTGAAGTACTAGTCCTTTCATTGGTTGTTCTGTAAACTCCCCCCCCGAACTTCATATCTTGTTGCGCCCCTTCTCTTTTCTATTCTGCTACTTCATTTTAGTTTTTTTTTTTTACTTACTGATTAATCTCGGATCAGTAACCAAAAAGAAGGCACCTGCGTCCTTGCTCCATTTTTTCTTTTTATCTTTTAGACATGCTGCATTGGCAAAGTCAGTAGGTCCAAAGGCAAGACCCAATGACTTTGCTTGTGCCTTTTGATCTTGCTTCACGTACTAGCCTTCGTCCCAAAGTCCTGTTTTAGGGAAATAAAAGTTGGTCTTCTTTCCTTATCTTCTACCAGCTATAGATAAACCTGGTAATTTTTATTTTGTATCCAGTCAATTTTGCATACCACCTCCCCCGCACACATATGGAACTCACACCTTCTGTCAGTCACTGACTCCGCCTTGACTGCCGTTAGCAGCCCTACATCCCGTCAGCCATGTAGGTGCCGTTGTAAGACCCAGGACTCAAAATAAGCTGATGTTGCCCCTTATAGGTCATGCTGAGGCCCTCTTTTAACTAGTCTTCAGGTGAGAGCATTTCATTCTGTGCACCCTTGGACCGAAACTTGCCCTCATTTTAATATGTCTATTGTTTCAGACTTTTAGTTCACAAATAGGACTGTATTATTCAGTGTCTCTCTGCGGTCACCTGGAGTGATTCAGAGGGTTATCAGCATACTCCCTGCTCCTCACTCTGCTCTTTGTGACTTTTCAGTGGCATTCATGCCAAGTACCACGCATCAGGCTTTAGACTAACGCATTTCAGTGCGGTACTCTGCATTACTGCACTGAAATGCGTTGTCACGCATAATGCATAGTGTCTCACAGCTGCCACTGAAGTGCTGGCTGGTTGTTAAAACTGTTAAGTGTGGCAGCGCACCGTTCTCCCACTGCTCTCACAGGTTTGCAGTTGAGCTATTAATTAAGGCTGCTAGCAGAGTGAAGGCTCACACTGCTACAATGTATCGCATTGAATCCCCGCAGAGAGGCGGCCAATCGGGTTGTATGCTTCAGGCCGGTGCCGTGAGGGATGTCACATCTTGCTGTTAGAGCTGGTCCGGGAAGTTTGTGAAGGAAAGCGGCAGCTGGCTAGTGCTTTGCATGCAGCTCTACAAAATTATTCAGATATGGCGCTTGCAGCATCGCGCTGCCTGTTGTACGCAGCTTGTACTGGCCCAGCAATGCGCTAGCAGCCGTTTTGCTTAACTCCCCTCTCCCTCCCCCAATTCAATATTGCTGGACCTAAGGGAGTCTGAGAGGAGTGAGTCACCCGGGTTGCAGCGGCCACCAGGACAGAGTCTGCGTGTCACTGGACGGCCCCGCCTGGGACTCACTTTTTTGCTAGCCTTGAGGGTGACTATTAACTGAGGTGGCCGGCAAACCCGAATTACTGCAGCGCGAGGTGGCTCGCGGCCTAAGTGAGCCTGCAGCCACTGCCTTGCAGAGAGACGGTGTGTCAAGAAATTCTTGGAGCGCCACCGCTACACTCCTCTGGACTCTGCCACCACTGCCCAAGTAAGTGCCACCAGCCTCTGTGATTTACACAATGAATGGCAGCGCACAGTCGGGCAGCTGCAGCCTGCAGTCCGTGCCTGCCTGTGTTAGTACTAAGGTGACACTGCGGGATATTTTCAATTTGAAATATCCTACTGGCCTCAGCCCCCAGTTGCTAATTTCATATTTGTGCTCGATTTCTTACAGTGCTCCCGGCAGAATGACTGTGAATACCTCAAAGCACTTCCTTTTCATCCCTGACTATTGCTGGATGAATGAACTACCTATGAAAACACTTCATCTGTTGTTAGGGGGTACGTGCTACGAATAACATTTGCTAGATTGGAATACCCACGAAAGAGTCATTGTGTTGGTATAATGTGTGTCTGATGTAAAGTGCTCTGACACCCTACACTGGTATGAGCAGCACTATAAAACAATGGATCTGCTTGTGAGAGGGATCGAAAGGTCTTCGAGTGCTTTACAAATTAAATGGGTGATATAAGGCATTTAAATTATACTACACAGTGGTGTTGTGCCGTAGAGGATATTGCAAAAACAACAGGTGATGGACCGAATGAGGAAAAATGTCACACATTCAACCCAGTCAAAAGATCTGGGTCCTAATCAATCGTTTTTTTGCACTCCACACCACCCTGGGTTAGACAATGGCGATATGCAAATCAGCTCTGACCCTGTGCCCCATGGGAACAGTCCAGTCCGAACTACAAAAGCCATGTCCTTCCCAGAACGGAATCAAGCATCCGAGGAACGGACCGGTTTCGAGGTAACACCTCTCATCAGCCCGGCTAGCTTGACTCCAGTGGTGTGGAGTGCCTGGGACCCACGTCTGGGCATCCCCAGTACACTTATAGCGGAATTGCAAAAACAACAGGTGATGGACCGAATGAGGAAAAATGTCACACATTCAACCCAGTCAAAAGATCTGGGTCCTAATCCATCGTTTTTTTGCACTCCACACCACCCTGGGTTAGACAATGGCGATATGCAAATCAGCTCTGACCCTGTGCCCCATGGGAACAGTCCAGTCCGAACTACAAAAGCCATGTCCTTCCCAGAACAGAATCAAGCATCCGAGGACCGGACCGGTTTCGAGGTAACACCTCTCATCAGCCCGGCTAGATTGACTCCAGTGGTGGACCCAGATCTTTTGACTGGGTTGAATGTGTGACATTGATCCTCATTCGGTCTATCACCTGTTGTTTTTGCAGTGCCGTAGAGGATAGACAAAGAGCGTTACAGTACAAATGACAGCAGTAACAAATATTGAGTAACAGCAAAGCTTTAGGTCAATTGCAGCAGTTTTAAGATCTTAGAGTTTCTTGTTGCTCAAATGGGTGCAATGTACTGTATTTATATGCTTCCCTCGTCTTCATTACTTGATTTTGCTCGCGCAAAAGTGTCACTCATAGTCATTGAACTCATAATTACACTGAAATTATGAACATTTCACACATAAGCAGTCTGAAACCGTGGCAGCTATGCAGTGGACACGTCTAGGAATGAAAAGGAAACTGAATCGAGGTTCTATTTATGTATTTATTTTATTTACTTTATATGGCATTTCCTAAAAAAACTGTTGTCTCTAGGTAAGAGAGTATTTACACGCCCAGTGATTGTTTGTTTGAACAGAAGGCTTTTGAGGGGTGGCCTTTTGGTCTTTATGAAGATGCGCTGATCTTTAACGTCTTTAGTCAATGACTTCCAGATTTTGAGGTCAAATGTGAGGCAGGTGTAGGCAAGAACGCGAATCAGTGCAGCAATTTTTTCTGGAATGTAGGTTACATGTAATTTTGATGCCTATTTTTCTGTCGACCCCCTTACCTTAGTGCCAGATACAGGTATTATATTGCATTGTAGTAATTTGGTGAAAGCGAACCTAGGCATAGAAGACACCCTTTCCCTCCACATGCCCCTTTGGTAGAGTTTATTCTGGGGCAATCATGTACATAAGGCTCCAGGAACTCTACACTGGCAATTTGCAATCCCTTAGCACTCCCCATGGTTTGAACAGCCCAACCTAGACTTGAAAGGGGCAGACATGAAAAGTAGAATTGTAAGGCTTTTGAGTTCCAGTAGACCCTCTTTAGCCGCATCTGTCTTTCTGGCCATGATTTAGGATAACGTTGATTGCACATGGTCCTTGTGTCATTTGATGTGTGACATTTCATCCTCAATGTACTAGGAGTCCCTTGTAAAAAACTGTATCAGCATCTACGTTAAACAGTGTGCCTGTCCTGGAAGCCATCTTTGAAATTCTCTACCAATGCTAATAAATGATTGGTACTTGCCCAGCAAAAGTAATAACTGAGCCTGGTCTGTGCTCCTTCTGTGCCAACGGCTTATGGACTTTTTGTTGTCTTTGGAGGTTCCAGGGTGGGGTGCAAACACATGCCAAGTCACAGCCGCCAGGAATTCCAGCTGTTTCAGGCCAAAGACCAAACTGTTCCGCAGGACCTAACAGCGTGTCATTCATACTTTGTTGAACTGGTGGGAACATCTTCTGGAAAATCGCTGTCTTAATACACAAACCGCTCTTCCTCGAATGGTTGTCACATTCCTTGCCGTCTCCCGGAAGACTGCCAGCAGTCGGCAGCAAGAGTTCCTTCTCATTCCTTGGTATGTCCTGCACTTTTGTTTACAACAGACGGAGCCAAGTCAGCAAACATCTGCACTTGGTTATTACAAGCAGTCTGGGCATAGGGCCCAACCCCACAGCTTCCTTGTGTAAGATTTTCCAGGGACAGGGATGTGAAGAGTGCTATGTCAAGTAGGTTGCCCCTCTCTTAAGGAGTGGGGGCAGTTGTTGTCCCAGCGTCGATCATTGCCAACAATCAAGTGGCAAGCAGCCAGTTGGCTTTCCTTAGGTACATGGTAAGAGAAAAGAGGTTTAACTGCCCTTTCAGTGTGACATCACTTGGGTTGGTACTTCCTCGGACATAATCCTCTAATCTTCGTGAGAGGAGGTGCCAAATTATGACTCTGCACCGGCGAGGAAGGAAGCCCATCCCATTTCGGCTAAAAAGGCATAAATATTGGAAACAGTTGAAGTGTAGAATGGGCTTGCGTATGCGCTTACAGCAAAAGGCTTTGCTAAAAACCTTCCTTGGGGTTTTGTGGGCTTCATTTAGTTGTTTGCTGCAACCGGTTTGGACTGGAACACAAAATAAAGTGTCCCCATTAGTGAATTAGGATATCGAAAAAAGTGGCCCATGTTTATAAAGTGAGGTAGTTTTGAACTTGTAAAAACACACTGTGCAAATGTTGTCCAAGTTATGGAGGACTGTAAGGATTTGAGCTTGATACTAACAATGTTTGTTTTAAAATCGGGCAAATAATAGTAAAAACCTGCCCAGCGGGCCATAAAACAAGCCCAAACACGGCAAGTCTCTATGCAGGTCATCCAGGTACATAGGGCCAGATGCATCAAGCATCCATTTTGCGATTCCTAAATAGCGATTTTTTGCGAATCGCTATTTAGAAAGCGCAAAATGGTATGTATGTACAAAATCGCTATTTTTAGCGATTCCTTATTATTCTGTAATTGCGAATTCACATTTTGCGAATTCGCTAATAAAGAATAATTTGCAATGCATTCCTATGGGCCAGGAGGCCCATAGGAATGATAGTGCAATAATTCTCAAATTGCGATTTCGCAATTAGCTAATCGCAATTTGAGAATTATTTCAAGGGTGCAGGGGTGTCTCAAAGACACCCTGCTGCACCCCTGAAATTTACATGTGTGTGCATGTGGCACACATACATGCCCTATGGGCATGTATGTGTGTCACATGCCACCCTCACAAATGCCAAATAGGGCATTATTAAAGGAAATCGCAAATTACCACCAAATACAAGTTGGTGGTAATTTGCGATTCCTTAACACAAATTCGCAATTCCTAATAGTTACATACATATCATTTAAGGAATCGCAAAAATTGCGATTCCTTAAATGCTATGGCAAATTAAGGAATCGCAATTGTTTGCGATTCCTTAAATTGCGATTATTTGTTACATAGGTAATCATGCTAAAAGGCCGTTTGCGAGTCGCAAAATCCTTGATGCATCTGGCCCAAAGATGTGGAGTCAAGAACAGCAAATCTTGATTTACCGATGTGTACTCACCATTACAATATTGTGGTCGTTGATATTCTGGTGATGATGTTTTGGACGGATACTATTTAAAACTTGATATTGTGGTAGAGCACGCAAATGACCAGAAGAAACTGGTCCCGAGCGTCCTTCAGCATAGACCAGACACGTGCTTTTCCACCATGTTGCCAGTTGTGAACCCTGTGCCGTTGCTTACAACTGGTACACCTTAAATCGGCAACTGAGCCGTTTTGAAATTGGATATTAGCTTTTCACTTGGAAATGGATGGTTTTGTCACCATCCTGTAGCTGCAACAGCTTCAAATCCTGCTGGATTTAATTTATTGTGGTGCCAACGTAGCCAGCGTTCACTTGCTACCCCTACAAGTGTCATCTTGAAAAAGTCAAACGGTGTATGATGTCACTGCCTCTAACCCTACTTATTTGCGGATGTAAGGTTAAACAATGCAATTTCCGCACATGCAAAGCAGTGAGGCATTGCCAGCAGACCTTAGTTCCAAGAATCCCAATTTGGAATCCTAAAGGGATATGCTGTTCCCTTTGACCTGTACACCATGGAAATCCTTTGAAAATAACTGAATTAACTTCAAAATGACTCCTCTTAGTAGTACTGCTGCAAGATGGGCCATACGTCCACCTTCAAGCAGCAATGGCATTTAAACCTTGTATCCAGAAAAGAGTGCACTACAGAGCACTTTTGAGAGATATACAGTTTTTATTTTTCGTTGTCACAAACTGTATCACTTTTCTAAAATGCTTAGGCCATACAGTGTGGCGTACTGCTAAGCACTAGAATTTACAAAGCATTGTCAATTCTTAAGACTGGTGTTTGCATAAACCTTTTGATTTTTACTATACCTATATACAAGTGCATTAATAGTTCTAGGAGCTTTCAGGCAGTCCTCTTTATCCATTGGTCTATTATTGTGTCATTCACATTTTCTTCAGCCCACTACAGCATACTGCATGGGCAATGGGCCAGCTCACTCTAGCCACTTAAACGCCTCGGTGTGATGAATCCATTCTGCTCTTTTAAAAGGTGTACGTCAGCACACATAGTAGCCCTTTTAATGCCAGAGGCAATTATGGGAATATTTGCATTTTAAAACAAAAAATATATATTTGCTTTTAGGCAATTTTTTTATATTGATGAAAGCCAGTTAGCACCCCCAACAACAAAGTTTTACAAAAGCCATGATAAAAAAAGACATGTATTGGCAAACCCAAAAGGCTTGGGAGTCATCGGCAGACATTTTGGTTTTGTCAATGCTTTTTGAATAGTAGGAATGGACATGCCTCACAGTTGTAGCAGCCGCACCCGTGAAGCTGCTGTCATGACACATCATCTTTATATGAAAAACAGCGGCTGTGGTTATGGTTGACTCTGGAACCGTTCAGGGCTTGGTTGAATTCTCGGGGAAAGCCTACGTTTCCATTAGTCCGTTCCATCTGAAAACAAGCATTTACAATGCAATGGTTTCGCCTTTGGAAAAGTTAGAGCTATTGGCATTGCTCACACACAGAGCCCCACACACAAATACACACACACACACACACGCAGTCGGACACACACAGAGCCAGACACACAAACACACAGCCAGACACACACACACACAGCCAGACACACACACACACAGCCAGACACACACACACACACAGAGCCAGACACACACACACAGAGCCAGACACACACACAGCCAGACGCCCACACACAGCCAGACGCCCACACAGAGCCAGACGCCCACACAGAGCCAGACGCCCACACAGAGCCAGACGCCCACACAGAGCCAGCCAGACGCCCACACAGAGCCAGCCAGACGCCCACACAGAGCCAGACGCCCACACAGAGCCAGACGCCCACACAGAGCCAGACGCCCACACAGAGCCAGACGCCCACACAGAGCCAGACGCCCACACAGAGCCAGACTCCCACACAGAGCCAGACTCCCACACACAGAGCCCCAGAGCATAATTCCAAGAGCCGCACGCAGTGAATTCCGGCACCACCCACGCCCCCTATCACCTTTCTGCAGCTCACGGGACGCCGCCCGCACCCGGCCTGCATCCGCCTCTGCCACCATTAGCTGGGGCTAGGCCGCGCCGCACTCACTACCTCCGGGACTGGGTACACAGGGGCCCGCCTTCACTGCAGCGGCGGCAGTCACCAGCTCCAGACTCCCCCTGCTGGCAGGACCAGTGCACCTCACGTAGGCCCAGGCTCTTTATATGTTATTTATTCACTGCACAACGAGGCGCTCGTGTGGCCTCCAGAAGCAGTTCCTTAGCCCACTCCACACTTAGACCGCACGCCCGCAGGCTCTCGATCCCAGCTCCGACGGGGGGGGGGGCATGGGGTGAGGGGTTTGGGGGGGGTTACTGCTCACCTCAGCTTGTATCTTCACGCAATCTCGTACCCCTGATCCAGGCTAGTACTGGCACACCCTGTTGTGAGAGCGGCCTGCGCACATGCACGCTCGTGAGCCGGCTGCCTCTGTGTGGCCAGAGGTTGGGAAACATTTAAGAAATGCGCCCAGGGGCGAATTTCTTCGAAAAGAATGATTAATCTACCAATAGGCGCAGGCTTCACGGGCGCCAGAGAAAAGTGAAAAACAGCCAAATATTTGTGGCAGAGGCCGGCGGAGGACAAACGGGCGAGAGGTCGGACTCCCAAAGAAAAGATCCGTCTGGGGTTGAGTCAACAGGCATTTCAAGTAGATTTGGTAATAGTGTCCAGTTTTCTCTCTCCTGTAGCGGCAGTTGTGGTATGAAGGCTACCGTTCCCTGCCTATCTCTGGATGGCAGGCACCCCATGGACTGTGAAGGGCAGGGCATGTCGCCCTCGCCTACCCCCATCCGGGCTGTCCTTTGAAGCCACTGCTCTTGACGAAGGCTATGTTCAGCTTGACGCAGAGCAAGTTTCTTAAATTTTACGTCATCGGAGAACCAACGTTGTGCTTTCTTGAGGTCTGAGTGATTCAGAATAACAATGTGAATAGAAAAGAATAGGACATGTCTAGCTCTGATAGCACCTGTCAAGCTGCTATGAGAGAGAACATGCATACTAAAGCTGCACATTTAAGGACAGTGTAGTAACACTACTATACATGAGAGCTTGCAGTCCATCTAAAGAATCGAGTCTCTATTTTTCCTACCTATTACAATCTAGTGATGACATCACTAGTCAGCTGTGATAAGAACATGATGTGTCAGAAATGCTTGAAGCATTTACTGCTGTTCTGCCAAGTCTACATAATCCTGTTCTCTTAAATGTCAAAACTGCTGACTCCATTCCATTCAAAAAGCTGTATTCTATTTATTACAATCATAAAAGCATATGCAACCAGCAATACATCAGGAATACAGTTTAAAACAGATGGCTGGCATGAATTCGTATAAAACCCAATAAAAAAGAGAAGATTACAGATCAATAAAACCAAAGGTTAAAAAGTTAAAACATTGGATTTATCGACATTATATATGTAAAATATAAAAATAATTAAATCAAATCAAGGACAAAGTGCAATTTGGCACGCCCTCAAGATCCAAGCCCAGTCTAGGACTCTCCCAGTGGCTCCTATTTGTTACTTAGCTTCTTCCATGGTGGATCCCCATACTCAGCCCCCAAGGATCTGGAAAGCTCAATAGAAGCACCTACCTCTCACATTATGACCCACCAGTCACCGCTTCCCCTCTGGTACAAATAATGGCGGGTCAACCAGAAAACCAGTTGCCTCTCTTCTAGATTTAATGTAAATGTTATATGAACCAATACATATACTGTGTGTGCCTATATATATCCCCCCATATCAACACAAAAATGCCTCTCGAAACCAAAGCTTCACTAAAATACAACTTTCATTCCTAACCCCCTGACAAAGTTAGGAAGACCAAGCCTTGATTAGTGTAGCTCTCCTAAAAAAAGCAGATCTGTCTCGAATCAGAGAGTGTATTAATGTTTTCAAGCAACACTGGCCAGCTGCACATTAAGGGTCACCTATATCCCTGTTAACACTTAGAGCTGAGTGCGACTGGTTGATGCTCTGCAGCAGGACTCCAGCACTAAAGCTCTGCTTGGGATGGATTACAGATCAGCACGCAGGAAATGTCAAACTGGAACATAAATACTATGAATTAAAACCAGTGCTCTGCTAAAAACGTAAAAATAGGGGTTCATTACATATTAACTCACAGACAGTTTTGGCAGGCAGGCCCCTGCTGGCATCTGCCATTTTGCAAAGATTCCATTTCTATGGCAACACAAAATGAAGAGCTAATTATGAGTTTATTTAGTATCTAGAACACTAAAAGAGAACACAGACAACAAAGCAGCACAGTTTACTAACAGTAAAAAGTCTCATTTTGGTAGCTTCCACTGCAGAATTCATTTATAGTATAGACAATTTTTAAAGAACCTCATGAGACACAAACACTTTGTAGCACACTTTGAATTTTCTACACACTGCCTGCCACCTTTCCCTTCGTAACTGCACGTCGGAGTGCTATAGTCTAAACTGTTTTATGGCAATGTTATCCAACATCGATTTACAAAGGTTGCAGTATCTCCACATTTCCATGGTAACCACTGAGTATGCAACATTTCCCATTTAGATTCACTGTATGCAAATGTACCTCGTGTATATCCTGAAGCATGGAACTGACCCCCTGGACGTAAACCACAGCACCTAATCGGGTGCAGTCCGCAGCTTTCTTCCATGAATTACTTGGGATCAACAAAGCGTGCAATAGTTAGCACAAGCAGTTACACCATACATTTGGAAAAGATCACTATGTATTGTTAGTGCAGGGATCTAAAACCCTAGGCCAGCAACCCTGCCATCTGTTTTAATTGATTGAATCAATGCTCAGCTTGCAGCCTAGCAGACTTCACACCAGCATCTTTCCCCCCAAATTAACAATCTCTCACATACAGTCTCTATTGACCTGTAGAGAGAAACATTAATAAGAGCAATAGAAGATCTACCAGAGTCTGTATCAAGTGATTCGTAATAATGGCGTCATATTTCAATATCACGCGACTATCTTTTGGAGAAAATTCAACTAAAATATAATTGTAACTTGCAGCAGCCCTGCGTAGGGTCAACAGGTGCACAGCCAGCACGTGAGCTCCAGGGACATGCAGGGGCGAGTCCAATGCCAACCAGGGGGTCATGTGCCCCCCACCATGCGTGCCAGGGCCGCAGGCTCTTATGCCCCTCCCCCCGGCCTCTATAGCCTCTCCAGCAGGCAGAGGGGCTCGAGGCACACATTGCACGCCCCTGCACCACTCTGCAGGAACAGAGAGGGGACCCCCAACCACCCTAGAAGAAAACATAACCCCCATCAGGGAGAACCTGCTGCAAACATCTCCACTCCCACCCCAGCATGTCAAAGGGTCATGAGGAAGCCCAGCCCCCGCCCCTCCAGGCTCACCCTGTTGCTCCCCCCCCTTCTGAAAGAAAGGAGCCCCTGGCCCCCCATCCACTGGCAGACCCCTCCCTTCCCCGCCCGGACCGACCCTTGCCCACCCTGAAGAGTGACCCACGTGAGGTTGGGGGGACTCACCTTGCACCAGCCGCTTCATCTCGTTGTACCGGGCCCACATGAAGTTCTTGCCCTCCTGGGATGGGAAGGGGGCCGGGGCCGCCGAGGAGAAGCTGCGGCCGCCGCCGTGGGCTGGCTGCGGGGTGGCGGGCAGGGGGGAGGAGGGGGCGCAGGGGGGGCGGGAGAGGAACGGACGGCGGGAGGGGGCGGGAGAGGACACAGGGGGCGGGAAAGGACACGAGAGGAACGGACGGCGGGAGGGGGCGGGAGAGGACACAGGGGGCGGGAGGGGGGCGGGAAAGGACACGAGAGGAACGGACGGCGGGAGGGAGGCGGGAAACGTGGGGACGGCGGGAGGAGGGACACAAAGCAGGACAGCAGGCTACCACGCGCACACCGTGCAAATCGCCTCCCACTGCCTCGTGGAACCACTCTGGACGTTCGATGGGACTCTTAACTGTGAGCGCCTCGCGCCGGGCCAGATCCTTCACCCAACCCTCTGGAGCTAACCACGCCCTCTTTCTTTCTAACACCCCGCCCATAGCAGAGCTCGAGCCAACCCCTCCTGTCTAGCCTGCCTTAGTAACATGAGGGGCTCGAGACCAAGGCTCGGAGCCCGGACACCATCACGCCGTCCCTAAACCACAAGCACCTACGAGGACAGGGGGGGGCGGGAGAGGAACGGACGGCGGGAGGGGGCGGGAGAGGACACAGGGGGCGGGAGGGGGCGGGAAAGGACACGAGAGGAACGGACGGCGGGAGGGGGCGGGAGAGGACACAGGGGGCGGGAGGGGGGCGGGAAAGGACACGAGAGGAACGGACGGCGGGAGGGAGGCGAGAAACGTGGGGACGGCGGGAGGAGGGACACAAGGCAGGACAGCAGCAAGCACGGCCCGGCCGGACCAGACTCGGGGGCGTTCCCGGCGTCGCGTGACGTCGGCAAAAGCCAAAGAATCTCGGGAACGCCCCCGTGTCTGGTCCGGCATTGATGGACAGGCCCCTCGTCCAATGGCTAGGCTCCATTTATGGAGCTAGCCAATGGGACGGGGGGCGTGTTCCATAGTGCCTTACTGTACTCAATAGATTTCTCTGGAGGAGGAGCCTAACGGCTCCTTTCTCCAGCGAAACCTAAAAAGAAATGGCATCTTCAATGAATTCATTTTGAGGACACACATCTGCTCAAATGGCTGTGCCGGTATGGATGCACTACCTAAAAGGAGGAAGTAATCCATTTCAAAGCAGCTCTTAGCCCCCTCGTGCTCCATTCAAATACTGTATTGCATGGGACTGTAAATGTCTGGGGAAAAATATAAACAGGGTATAATAACCTGTGAAATGCAAAGCACAGTGATGTCCCAGAGGTATGTCGCTTTCTTAGTTCAATATTCTAGTTACTGCTCCACACACAGGGATGACAAGGCAATTACTGGATCCGAAAGTATAAACATTCCTTTATTTTGATCTGCATAAAAAAGTAATTTGTAAAGGGCTAAAAAGTGCAAAAGTGAGTGGTATATGGCAGCTAAAAATAGCCACTATTTCACCCAGTTATATGGGCTTGAAGTGAGAGCCTACTTGAAAATACTTTTATAGAGTTTTCTTTTGCTTCTAAGCTGTTGCAAAAGCCAGTTAAGGAGACAAAGGAGAAAAAGTAAAACAAGTGAAATTGTCAACATTAGCAGCACTATTCAGACACTTTTGCAGAAGATGAACCTAGTTAATGCAATGTTTGTATATCACAATGTGCTACCAGGGTTGCCATATCACTCCTCATAGGCCAAACGCCATGCTTTTAGTCCAGGACTTTCACTTAACACATCACTGCATTCTTTAAGTTATCGGTTTGATTAGCTTCCATTGAACTAATTGTACAAAGACAACTGATTACAACAATTCATGAAAATAAAGTCCAGGCCTGAACACATGATTTGTAGTGGATATGGGGTCATCTGGTAACCTTAAATGTGCCATGTGTTAGTTCTAAAGAGATAAAGATACTGAATTTGTAATCCATCCAACCTTTTTTCTTGTATGTGCATTGTGTGCAGGGTCAGACTGGGACAGAGAAATAGGTCTGGATACCAAAATAAGTGTCCCCCATTAGTAAATAAGTAACTCAAATAAATGGGCCTCATTCTGCCAATCGGGACACTTTTGAACTTAGAAAGGCCGAGCTGTATGTGTGTTTTCCAAGGTGTGGGAGACTGCAGGCAGTTGTGCTTGCTGCAGGCACTGTTTGTGATAATATCGGGAAATCAACAGTAAAAACCGAGCCACCACGCCATATAAACGGCATACGAACAGCCAACAAAAAACTGCCCCCCACACTGACCTGTCAGTCTAGCGCTTCTAGCACTGCCAGATAGCCCCGGAGTCCAGTCAGTCCTGTCCCGGGTGTGTGTGATGTGCCTCTGTAAATTAAATATAGATGGGCACACGCATGCTTTCTGCCTGTTGGTCTGTGCACTTCAGCACGTTTGAATGACCTGTGTTCGTAGGTGCCTGTGCATCTGCTGGACTGTGGTTCACGAGTGATGGTCTGTGTGTTGGCCCATGTGAATTTGAAAACACATTTCTGTCTGGTGAAGTGCATGTATGATTGCAGGTCTGTGGACAGGGTGTACGGCACAGACCGGCACAGCCCGTGCCTCACCAATCTTTCTAGCCTTCTGTCAGCCCATCTTCTCCCCAGTCCATCGGTCTGTCTGTGTGTGTGCCGGTAAGTGTGTTGTCTGTGACTGTGTGCATGTGTGCTGTTTATGTGAAGCTGTGCCTCTGTGTGTTGTCTGCATACATATCTGCATATATGCATGTTGAACTGTGTTTATGCGCCTGGATATGTGTTGATGTGTGCGCATGTGTGATTGTATGTTTGTCGGTCCATGTGAATGAATGTGTAAGCGTCCATGTCTGCGTCCTGGGTGGCTGTAGGTGTGCGATCTGCATCTAAAAGCACGCATCTTTGTTGTGTCTGTGAGTATAGAAGAATATACCAGGTGGGCCCTGCTGACTTTGTGTGGACGTCTGCGGTGGGGTACATCGGCCCCGGTTCCGCTGAAAGCAGGGAGCAGTTGTGTAAGCATCCTGTGTGTGCTGCTACTGTCTGAAAAGAAGTGTTCCCAGCGGGTGCCATAAGTGCCAGTAGACGGGAACTGCTGAGCAGGCACTTTTCGATGGTTTTGTGCAGACTGCCCTAATGAAAGCCAGAGCTGCGCCACTACAGGGACGCCCCGGGCTCGGAGAGGAGATGGAGCGCGCACGTGACGCACATACATGGAAAGAAGCTACAGACACTTTCATACCAGCCAACGCTGCCACCGTTTGAAGCAGGACCCGGAACTATCTGCTTTTAAAATATTTTTCCATATGGAGAGATCTCCGTGACACCCTTCTACACCCCACCAGTACAGAACTCAAATGTTTGTAAATACAAACTCACTGCACGAAGGCAAAGGCTTCTGGGCGCACCGAGCACCAGGACACACGCACTTATTCCAGCAGAGGCGGGCGTGCAGCTGGCCTCTCTGCGTAATTTAGAACATACAAGCGGCAATTAATAAACGATGTCATTGGTACAGGGTCCCTGTAATCCTAAATCCTTATGTATCGCAACTGGTTCTTTTGTAAAGCGCTCTGACACCTTCGGGTATAGTTCGCGCTATAGAATATCGAATTAAATAAATAAGTAAATAAATAAATAAACAACGTCTTTAGTTGGGCTCGTAATACATAACATCACATTTTATTTATTTATTTTTGCAGCGCTTATTACGGAGGGTCGACTTGCTTCTCTGAATTATCGTGAATGCCTCCCCCTCGTCCTTCGGCTCAGTCTACGGGGCTATAAGCATAAAACCGAACAAAGTGCGTTAAATGCATACATTTACATTCTCACAGATGGAACCCACAGCCTGCCTTAAAGCAGCCACGGGCGTGAAACACACCCCTCTCTCTTACCTTGGTACGTCGGGAGCGCCTCGAAGACTGGCGTTAACTGCAGCAGGAGCTGCAAGAGGAAGCACAAGGCCGCCTTCCTGGGCAGCATCTTCTCTGCAGACCGGAGCTGCAGTCAGGTGAAAGGTGCAGAGATGGATTGATCCCTTTTCTGTCCCTTCCTTCCCGGTGTGAGCGGTGGGACCAGGCTGGCAGGCAGACCCAGCTGTGGCTGTGCAGAGCCGTGCCCCCTCTGGAGGGAGGTGCAGAGAGGGGTCTCGAGCCAGTCACAGCTCGCACTACTTGCGCGGAGCGTTAAACACCTCCGTGGACCGGGGGTTATTGGCGGAGCAGCTCACCGCTCCATGGAGGGGGAGGTGACCCACGTGAGGTTGGGGGGACTCACCTTGCACCAGCCGCTTCATCTCGTTGTACCGGGCCCACATGAAGTTCTTGCCCTCCTGGGACGGGAAGGGGGCCGGGGCCGCCGAGGAGAAGCTGCGGCCGCCGCCGTGGGCTGGCTGCGGGGGTGGCGGGCAGGGGGTAGGAGGGGGCGCAGGGGGGGCGGGAGAGGAATGGACGGCGGGAGGGGGCGGGAGAGGACACAGGGGGCGGGAAAGGACACGAGAGGAACGGACGGCGGGAGGGGGCGGGAGAGGACACAGGGGGCGGGAGGGGGGCGGGAAAGGACACGAGAGGAACGGACGGCGGGAGGGAGGCGGGAAACGTGGGGACGGCGGGAGGAGGGACACAAAGCAGGACAGCAGGCTACCACGCGCACACCGTGCAAATCGCCTCCCACTGCCTCGTGGAACCACTCTGGACGTTCGATGGGACTCTTAACTGTGAGCGCCTCGCGCCGGGCCAGATCCTTCACCCAACCCTCTGGAGCTAACCACGCCCTCTTTCTTTCTAACACCCCGCCCATAGCAGAGCTCGAGCCAACCCCTCCTGTCTAGCCTGCCTTAGTAACATGAGGGGCGCGAGACCAAGGCTCGGAGCCCGGACACCATCACGCCGTCCCTAAACCACAAGCACCTACGAGGACAGGGGGGGGCGGGAGAGGAACGGACGGCGGGAGGGGGCGGGAGGGGGCGGGAGAGGACACAGGGGGCGGGAGGGGGGCGGGAAAGGACACGAGAGGAACGGACGGCGGGAGGGGGCGGGAGAGGACACAGGGGGCGGGAGGGGGGCGGGAAAGGACACGAGAGGAACGGACGGCGGGAGGGAGGCGGGAAACGTGGGGACGGCGGGAGGAGGGACACAAGGCAGGACAGCAGCAAGCACGGCCCGGCCGGACCAGACTCGGGGGCGTTCCTGGCGTCGCGTGACGTCGGCAAAAGCCAAAGAATCTCGGGAACGCCCCCGTGTCTGGTCCGGCATTGATGGACAGGCCCCTCGTCCAATGGCTAGGCTCCATTTATGGAGCTAGCCAATGGGACGGGGGGCGTGTTCCATAGTGCCTTACTGTACTCAATAGATTTCTCTGGAGGAGGAGCCTAACGGCTCCTTTCTCCAGCGAAACCTAAAAAGTGGATCTTGAGGGAAATCCAATGAGTTCAGATACATTTTTTCACAATTAATTTCTATAAATTATTTTAGTGAGTGTTTTTCTACCATTTTCTCTTTCTCCATCCTGCAACAAAAATGCTTCAATGTGGGATCTTACATACATGTCACCGAGGTTAATAGTGTGTCGCCTCCAGCTCGGAAAATGGTTGGTCTGTTATCCTTTTTTGAGACTTCTCATAGAAAAAGTGGCGTGATTTAAAAAAATCCTGTCCTTGATATCCATATTCTCACTCCAGTCTACTGCAGTCTCCTTCAATTAGCCATCATTAAAAGTAGCCAGTGTTTGCCCACCGCATTGATTATGGTCAGCCTGTTTGTTGCTCTTGTGAAACTACTCCACTACTAAGTAAGAAAAGTTAACTGAAGCAAACCAACCAGATACCTAAGGTAAATGAGAGCCATGCCCACTCTGGCACTTGCTTTTTAGGTCTCGCCTGTCGATGCGCATGCGCATCGAGCAAGCGAGACTATGGGGGCTTATCCACTCTTTGTCCAACTTGCAAGGAATCGTGGCGATTCCTTGCAGTGCCCGTGACTTTTAAGCTCAATGCGCATGCGCATTGAGCTTAAAAGCGCGTGCACATGCCCCCATCCGCCTGCCTTGCCTACTCTCCCGCCCCCTCACTTCTTGATTGCACGGCCGCTAGGCCGTGCCTCCCCTACTCTCCTCCTCCTACTCTCCTCCCCTCGCCGTCTGTTCCCGCACTCCTCCCACACCCCCACTCCGCCCCCTCCCCTGCCTGCCATGTCGCGTCGCATTTCTCCTCCCCCCACCCCCAGCACGCGACGCCTTCCTCTTCTCCGCGGTGATTGCACAGCCCCTTGTGTTCATGGGTTGCTTTGCTTGTTTAGTCAAGGTGCAATTACAAAATGATCGGGTATCCGAAGGTGCGGGTATTTTCATGCCTGCTGGGTGAGCGCCCTCTGCACGAATCAATGCTGAACCTCTCCAACGTGACCACTGCCATACGTGAGCTGAGCGCCATCGGCCAATCCACAATATATGCTTCATTATGGAGAAAGCTTTCAGAATAGGCCAAATAAAGACACAGTAATTATGTTATCTGTGCGAGTTGCTGGCTTTGCTATCACCATAAAAATTCAGCCAGCAAGAGAACACCATCTTCTGACCTCGCTGATAAAGGTCAGAATGCAATATTGAATAATAAATGAGACCTCATGACCTAAATCTGAATATCTTTTTGGACTCCTTGTCATTCAGGCAGTATTTATACAACCTTTGCACGTAGCAGGATTTTTTTTGTAAGCAGTCGTGATTCCTACAATACAACAACACTCTTATTTTTTCAGTAATGAAACAGACCAGTACAGCACCCGCATCTTACCAGAGAACAGGCTGCCGCTCATTAAGGCGCGATCATCCATGGTTAGCATGCACTTTGACATACATCATTTACAAAGATTTAATGCGGGGGTGAAAAATTGTATTTTTGATTAGTCAGTCAAAGCTAAGCGTCCTGTTTACCTATCATTGTGTAAAGGTCATTATCGTTCTGTCTGATTACAGAAATCGTTAATGAGAACAGCTGATGGCAAATTGTGCTCTAAAGCAATCACAATTCAGTGGGTTATATTCGAATCATGTGGTCGAATACGTGTCAGGGCAGACCGCGAGGCCTGCTCCTGTCACGCGCCCATTCTTCCTATTGGCTCTCGCCCTCCTCCTGGCTGACCTGTTTTAGCTCTCCTGCTGACCCATACCGCCCCGCCTCCCCCCCCCCACCACGCCCCTCTAACCCAGCTGAATGCGGTAAGAGAGGCTGCTGAACCCGAATCCGAGAGGTCAGGCTACATCACTGCCTCAGCGAGGACGAGCAGTGGGAGGACAGAGCGTGCAGATCACAAGAAGCGTCTGCAAGCCACGCTTGAAATACAAGCGGCATAGGTGCATGGATAACCAGAACCCGGTAAGGTGCACCACCTGTAAAAAAAAATGTAAATAACACATCCTAACCACAAATGGTACCCTCTAATGCTTAATGTTAGGTTCTGGAACACCCGGGAGACAAACATCGAATAAGTATTCCCATTTCCCGCTCAACCTATCAAAATTAATGTGTGGAATATATCCAACATTGTCACTGGCCCAAATGGGTTCCCCCAATTATATGTGTGCTCCATGAAATAACATGCCTCTGTTTAACGACTGAAATCCGTGCGTGCCTTATCCAGAGTGTGAGCTACAAAAACATGACATCCACCACCACCACCACACCCACGAGCACTACATCCACCACCACATCCACTACTCACCCTCACTCACCCTCAACCCCTCACCCTCACCCTCACTCACCCTCACCCTCACTCACCCTCACTCACCCTCACCCTCACTCACCCTCACCCTCACTCACCCTCAACCCCTCACTCACCCTCACTCACCCTCACTCACCCTCACTCACCCTCACCATCACTCACCCTCACCCTCACTCACCCTCACTCACCCTCAACCCCTCACTCACCCTCACCCTCACTCACCCTCAACCCCTCACCCTCACTCACCCTCAACCCCTCACTCACCCTCACCCTCACTCACCCTCAACCCCTCAACCTCAACCCCTCACCCTCACTCACCCTCACCCTCACTCTCACTCACCCTCAACCCCTCACCCTCACTCACCCTCACTCACCCTCAACCCTCACCCTCACTCACCCTCACCCACCCTCACCCTCACCCACCCTCACCCTCACCCTCACTCACCCTCAACCCCTCACCCTCACACAGTGCAATAGGTCTCAGACCATTTCAGTTAGAGTTTTTAGAAATGTTTATGGCTTTTTTTATTTGTAATTCTTTAGCATTGGCTACAGGAAACAAAAATGCTAAAGATTAAAAAAAAAAAAACCATAAACAATTCTAAAAGCACTAACTCTAATGATGCGAGACCTATTGCATTTCCAATGCTTGTTTAAATGGTTGCAGCACTATTAAACATACTCTGAAGTGTTGCATGTGCTCCCCTGCTTTGGGACTGAGCTTCAATACTTTGTAACTATTTCATGTGTGTTTTATTTTTTCTTTGTCGTGCTATTTATTTGATTTACTTGTTGCTTTTGTAAGTAAATATGAGTGTTTATATCCTGTCTGGTCTTCGGTCTTGTGCGTGCCGTGACCTGGTATTGGCTCTCTCCGTTCCTGTGGTGTCTCTGATGTCAAGAGTATTGTTTGCCCTGTACCTCTACTGACAGTAGGTCAGTTCTCCTATGGGTGAGTTGCATGCAACACTTTTCCATCCGGGCATATATAGTGCAATCCTTACCTAGCTCCAACCTAGCACTAAACAAAAGCCATTTGAACTGTCTGTTTGCTCAGCTCTTCCTGAAGCATTACAGCAGGCTTCAGTAACCATATACCTGGGAAGGAGGGTTCCCAAAGCCCCTTTCAAGGGGTGGGAGTTTGGCTGGTTACCACACTGCACCTACATGCCCAGTGTAGACAGCTCCAAGGTGACAAAGTGTGGGAACATCGCCCACTGAGCTCCATTTTCGACTACTTGGGTGGAGGCGTATAACTTTTATCTATTCCCTGCCTGAGCATTACGGTCCACAGGCCAAAGTACTCAATTTCAGATGGCTGCATCAAGGTCCACAGCCCAAAGTCCTCCATTTCAGTGGGAGTGCGGCATGGACAGTGGGGGGAACAAAGGAGGAGAATGGCGAAGAGTACATTGTTGATGAGTATACTGACTCCAGGGGTGTGGAATTAAAAAAAATCTACTTGGCCAAGGGACAACATTTGACAGGAATCTATTTGCCCTCTGTAAAATATATGCTTTCCCTACCTACTCCATAAATCACCAAGATAGGTCTGCACAGAGAAAGCCTGCACTGCAATCAGTGCAACGTACCGTGCAAAATATTTGAAATGCCAGAACAATTTTCCAGTGAATGGCGATGCTCCGTTATATGCAAATGTTGTACTGCCTAATTGTACAGCATATGTGAAGATGTGTCATTGTGCACTGCACCCACTTATCAGCCAGTTTGCCTGTGACAGATTTTCAAATGCAGAGAAATAGTGCCTAAAAGCAGCGTACAGTCTGGAAATTGATTACATTTCTTGCGGTGTCGTTGGGGCAGACTGTCGGAATATCAACCTGCAGGACAGAAGAGTTTCCTTCTTCTTAGGGTCATCTCATAGCTCTCCAGCTTCAAAAATGCTCGTGAGATGTTCTGCTAAGCATGCTTGGATGGGAATAACCACACTTCTTGGCCGAGCTTATCAACTCTTCATGGGGCAGCAAAATCACGTAGCAGAGGTACTGTTGTTCTCGGAGACCGTATCCACAATTCTTGCGAAGGTTTCTATGCTTTTAATAGGGAAGGTCAATCAATTTCCTCTTATTCACTCCTGGGCAGGTGTGGTTATAGTGTAGGGTATGCATGGCAACCTCTGCACATTTTTCTACAGCACAAGCATCTTATACAAAACTAGCAGTATCAGTACAAGCTTCTCTTGCACAGTACAGGCGTAGCATTGGCAGCAGCAGCGTAAGCTTCACTGACATAAAACGATGCAACTCTTCAGTAGATGTGCAAGTTTGTCTCACTCAGAATAAAAGATGTGTAGTACATTCACAGCAGCAAATAAAACTTAATTCAATCTCACAGCAAAGGGAAGGAGAGCGAAGTTGAGGAAACAGTCCATCTAGAAGCAGAGGGATCAGGATCCTTGAGATGGAGGGGTAGCGAGTCCCTGGAAAGACTCGGCAGTCCATGTCGCACCTAGCAAGGACAGCAGGGCTCATTCACAGCAGACCTGGAAACACTTTCCTGGCCTGATGGATAGTCGGAGGCTGTCTGACGAATTACGTTTATGCTTTAGCTACCGGGATGTCTAAATCCAATATTAGCTGTTCAGCTGAACAAACATCCAAAAGTGCCACTACTCGTTTTCATTTTCTCTGTCATTGCGGTCTGTGACCATCACCAACCCCTTCTGCAGCCTCGCTACTGGTGTTTCCATGAAGGACCGGAAAGGGCTGTAGGAGCAAGGAAGCACGGAGTGCACCAAAACCATAAGTAGAGCACGGATCTACAGTCTGCACAGTTGCCAACATGCCACTAGCCCATCTCTCCCTGCATCTGCCTCCTAGCCGTAAGAAGAGTAAAGCTCTTCAAATACACAAGACCCCATCGTTTATAGTGCATTTGATACTTTAGCAATTAAGGAAAATATACAACTCCTCTCAACGTGAACCTCCCCACCACTTCAGACAAATAAAATAGAAACGCGCACCTTGCACTAAATGTGCTACTGCGTCGTCACCCAGGGTACATCTTTAGCCAGACGCGGTTTGGGGGTAGGTTGCTAAAATATAGATCCACAGCAATTTAGGAACCAGTTAGGTTTTAATAGCTGCCAGGCCCACTCAGAGAGTGAGCCTTTAGCCTGAGTGCTACTGCTGCCAGATCACGTCTCGTATTTCCGCGAAAACGCAGAGAAAGAAGACATTAGGAATGTTGGCGCACCATTCTAGAGTGCGGGTGAACTAAGCAAATACACTTATGGTGGCAGCAGGTGCGTGAACTCACTGAGCTATTTTTCTTGCTCATGCACCCTGAATTCCCATTCCTGTAGGTGCTCTGTTCTGCATCTTGAAGGATAAGCGATGGGGCGTGCCAGGTACTTCGACCTGCACTTAAGCAATGCATAGCACAAGATTGATGCAGCAGGTGCACCCACAGGCTGTGCTATCTTACTGGGTTGTGTTCTTCTCTCACACACCATGGAACGGCTGTTGCCTTCCCTCCACCAGCCCAGATCAGCGGCTGCATTCGAATGTCGAAAGGACTCCGAGTCCAAGAAGAGCATTTCTTTTTAGTTGAGAGGAAGACAAAGTCATTGGGAACTGGCAGAAATATCCTTGCACACAGGCGCCGGTTTGTTTAAATGGGTGCAGAAGCAATGGGTTTGACGGGCCAGTACTCGGCTGCAGAACTAAATTAATACAGTGGCCGTGCCTTTGCACTGACTTTCCAGATACCTGCCAGTGTCTGATGCACTAGTTTATCAGAGGCAGCATGGCCTGGCCGCTCAGCTAGGACGTGTGGGGCCTGTGCACACTGGCCTCTGTGCCGGCAGCACACCATGGAGCTTGTCCTGTATCCTTTATGACCACCAGGCGCGCAACGCCCATTGGACTCAAAGGGCTTCAGCCCCCGCCACTCCCCCTCGTGTGTGGCAGCCCGGGATGGGACAGCTTCTCGGGCACACACATAGCCGCACCTGAGTACTTCACAGGTCTTTTAAAGACCTTTTGCTTGTTAATGAGGCTTTGATGTCCCCCCCCCCCCCCCCACCCCCTGCTTAAGGCCCCTCCAGCTCCACTCTGCCTTTTGCTTAAAGAATCAGCCCCCACCGAATTTTTGTCTTATTCCCCTGTAAAGTAGAGGTGGAGGCAAGGTTCTTCTGTAAATCCTTTATTAAGAATAAGGTAGAGAACAGGTGGTGCCAGGAAGCACAACCATACAGCAACAAAGTCAGGCTTCAACTGTTACACAGAATGAGAACACTGCATAAAGTAAAAGCATTCCAAGATAGGCTCGCTCTAACACGAGCCTTAAAGCAACATACTATATAATAATAATAAGCACAACATAACACATCCCCCCCCCCTCACAAAGAAACAAAAGAAAACAAAAAAGAAAAGGAACGGAAGAAGAAAAAGGAAATAAAAAACAATAAAATCCTGGTGAGCTACCTAACATAATCTTTTAGCCAACTGGGCAAAACTCTTTTCCTTTTGGAAACTTCTGCAGCAGGTAAGGAGTGCACACAAACTGTGTCACTATCAACGGAAGGAGAACCCTCACCAGAAGGGGACCTCTCACTACCACCCTTGTACTCTATGTCAACTTGACATGGATGATGCAAAGACCTACTAACCTGACAGTCAGGAGAACTAATCACCACTTCCCCTTCCCTTAATTGAGGAAGCGATACGCCAGGCGCAGGCTGACATTGTAACTCACTACCTTCAAAATAGTCTTCAACCCAATCAAAATCCGTTTGTCTGTTCCTCACAAATCTTTCCTCATCATGATTTTGACAAATATCCAAAGCAACATCCTTCAAGTTCCAAACTTTACCATCACTTAATCTGACTGAGTTCCTAAGAACTTCAATAACCTTCTTAGGCGAATCAAATTTATTTTCACCTTTCAAAACTCTGTAAGGTTTTTTGATCCTAACCAAATCTCCAGTTTTTACAACGATATCCTTTGCACCATGACGTTTATCATAGTATACCTTACTTCTGCCATGCACCAACTCTAAGTTTTTCTTTACCTCCTCAGGTGACCATTGCTGAACACTGTCTTTGAATAACCAACTAGGATTAAATTTGCACCTGGGTAGTCTACCTCTCATCATTACAAAAGGGGACACACCCGTACAATTATTCAACGTCACCTTATAAGACCAAACAGCTTTCTGTATTTCCAATTTCCAATTTAAACCCTTGTTGTTAGCCGCCTGCAAAATGCCTTTAATCACTCTATTAAAGCGTTCTACAGTTCCGTTTCCGCTAGGATTGTACAATGAGGTTGTTTTATGTGTGATGCCACACTTCTCAAAATATTCTTTAGCAGCCTTGGACAAAAATTGTACTCCATTGTCCGTTAAAATATTCACTGGTAACCCTTCTACTATGAAAATCTTATCCAAAAATTTTAACACCTCCTGAGTGTCCACTTTATCCACAAATTTAACTATAGGCCACTTGGTGAAAAGATCAATAGCAACCAATCCATACTCCTTTGCATCACCAATTGGACCAAAAATGTCCACAGCTATAGTTTCCCAAGGCATACTCGGAATGAGTCCCTCACTCATTGCTGGTCTCAAAGTCCTCAAAGATTTATCTGCGGAACTACAAACAGAACAACCCTTAACAAAGATTTCTACTTCACTGTCAACTTTCGGCCACCAAAACAAATTTTTAACAGACATCTTAGTCCTTACTATACCAAAATGTCCCTCATGACACAACTGTAAAATCTTTTTCCTCAACCCAGCAGGTGGAACAATCCTGTCTCCCCTCATCAAAACTTCTTTCTCAAATGACAACTCAGACCGTACCTCCCAAAACGATTTCAAACTGCCTGACAAGAATTTTTCTTTGGGCCAACCCTGACAAATAAACTTTGAGACTTCTACTAACTCCTTGTCCGCAATATGTTCTCTTACCCAATCCTTCCTGCTGATGGCTGAGACACCAGAATCGTGTACAAACGCTACACTAAAGTTGCCCCAAGGATCATCAACACATTCTTCTAGCGGGAAAGGAAGTCTTGATAGACAATCAGCTACAACATTGTCTTTCCCTGGTACATAAGTGATATTGTATATGTATTCCTTCATACGCATAGAGATTCTTGCAAACCTAGCAGAAGCAGTTGCAGTGCCATCCGTAGATAAGATGTGGACTAACGGTTTATGATCAGTCCTGATGTTTACCATCTTACCCCAAACAAATGCACGAAAATGCTCTAAAGCCCACGCACAGGCCAAAGCTTCCCTTTCTATAATAGGGTATCTGCTTTCTGCTGGTGACAATGCCCTGGACGCAAATAAAATAATTCTTTCTTTTCCATTTCCTCCAACTTGCGACAATACTGCGCCTAAACCTTTGTTGCTTGCATCAGTTGTCAAAAGACATTCCAAATTGGGATCAAAACTTGATAAGGCGTTCACTTTTTGCAATTCCCATTTAATCTCAGTAAACTCTCTTTCACACTCCTTAGTCCATTCAAACTTTACATTCTTCTTTAACAAGGACCTGATGTTATAGACCTTAGAAGCAAAATCCTTGATGAATTTGGCACAGTACTCTGCCATTCCCAAAAAGGATTTGATTTCCTCTTTAGATTCAGGTGCAGGCGAAGCAACAATGCTTTCTATCAGTGACGCTTTTGGCCTGACACCCTCTTCACTAATGATATGGCCAAGGTATGAGACACTTCTTTCACCAAATTTGCATTTAGATAATTCCACAGTTAAACCTGCTGAATTAAGTGTGTCAAATACCTTCCATAGTTTGGCGTCATGATCTTCTTTGTCAGTACCTGCAATTAGAACATCATCCTGGAAAAAACAAATGCCATCCATATCACCAAACAATTTGTGCATTAAACGTTGAAACACAGCTGCGGCCGATGCAAGGCCAAATGGCATCCTTATAAATTGGAAACAACCAAAATGTGTGATGAAGGCTGTCAGATGTCTCGACTCAGGTTCTAAAACTACTTGGTGGTAAGCAGCAGAAAGGTCTATTGTGGAAAACCAAGTTGCTCCTCTTAAGGAAGAAACCATCTCGTTAATTTTAGGCAAAGGAAACCGCTCAATTACTATATTTTTGTTAAGATGGCGTAAATCAATACACAAAAAAATTTTGCCATTGGATTTCCTTGCTACGACCACTGGACTAATCCACTCCGAAGAATCTACCTCTTCGATAACACCCTTAGCCAAAAGACCTTGAATTTCTTTTTTAACTTCGTCCCTTATTAACAGGGGAATAGGTCTGACCTTATGCACTTTAGGTTGTGCATCCCCTTGAGCATGATTCTATGCTCAAAACCCTTCAACTTGCCTAATAGTCCACTCACCACACTGGTGAACTTACTTTTTAATACATCTTCTAATCTGCTACACTCATCTAAGACTAACACTTTCTCCTTGCTGTTAGGGTCTAAGATGATGTGGAGATTCTTCTGGTCATACCAGCCTAGAACAGATGGTCCCTTTTTGGCTATGTACAACTTGCCTCTAGTTACCCTACCTTTAAAGAGGAAGGTGAGCCATCTGAATCCAATAAGCCAATTCTTTCCCCTGTGTAACTCACAGGATTAACATCTGAGGTATTCAACTTGTCCCCTATTTTATGTATAAATTTCTTTCTCCACACCTCCTCATTAACAATCGTATATGGAGATCCTGAATCCGCATACACATTCACTTTAATGCCACCTAAAGATACTTCACAAATTGGTTTACCTTCCATTGCTTCATCAGTGATATTTAACATATAGTTCCCCCTCACATTTTTCACACAACCATCTTCATCTTCACTACTCTCGCTAGCACACGTATCCTCATTCCAGATACATTTGACATTACTACGTCTGCGACACATTTTACTAAAATGGCCTATTAGTCCACACACACTACACTTTTTCCGTAGAGCAGGGCACGACTTGTATTAAGCCATATGTTCCTTGCTACCACAACGGTAACACCTTCTGTCTTCCATTCTGTTGTCTCTTCCTTGACTCCTGACAGGTTGACTAAAATTATTGTTCTGAACTTGCTTATTCTGATTTTTTGTTGCACCTTGAATCTTGAAGACAGCAGACGATGCTTTGTCTGATTCCTTAACTGTATCTTTGACAACAGTAGCACATCTCCCTGACATTTCCGATTTCCTCATTATAGCAAGTACGTCATCTAGAAGTGCATCACCATTTACCCAAAGGCGATCCTGAATCGGTGAATTATCATTGTGCATAACTAGTTGGTCCCGAATGAGATCATCGTGCAAATTTCCAAATTTACAGTCAATAGCAAGTTTTTTTAAATCATCAACCCATTCATCAACCAGTTCCTCTTTCTTTTGTTTCCTCTGAAAGAATTTGTGCCTCACTACACCTATACACACTTTAGGTGCGAAATACCTATCCATATCTGCGATGGCATTATCAAATTCACTTAAGTCAGCATTAATTAGTTTTTGCATTCGTGAATACGTTTTTAAACCTTTAGATCCCAAAGAATGCAAAAGTATCCTTTTCTTTTGTTCAGGTTTCATTTTTGCGTTCTCATCAATAGCACAAATGTAGTTGTTAAAATACTCTTTCCATTCCACCCATTTCATGTCTGGTTGGGAACCTGTAGCCCAAAAAGGTTGTGGGGGACTAATGACAAAACTTTGTTGAGCCATTATTTCTTTCAAATTGTCCTGGGGTTGATCACCAGTATCCATACAAATTAAGTACTTAAATGTAAGATTTCTTCAATAACGTAAAAATCTTCAATAATGTAAAATAATATATATATAAATTACTGTGCCCCGACAGTCTCACCTGTTCTCCTAGTAAGTTGTTCGTTAGGATTAATGTGTCAATAAATTGCATAAACTGACAGTTACGCAAAGAAATAGTGTTCCTTCGATTGCCTCGGTAAAATGAACAAGAATTGAGGAGTTCGTCAGTGAACCAAAAATGGCCGCTACGCAGGGTCACGCAACGTGACCTTGCGCGAATGCATCACTGCGTAAGCAACACGTAGTGCGTCGTGGTAGAATTCCAAAAGGGTTCGTGGCTCAAGGTTCGCGCAGGAGGGTGTCGCGCATGGAATCCAACACGGAGTTGAAAGATGCAACCATGCGCCGCGGCCCAACTGAACTCAGTAAGTGAATTATCGCCTACCTGAAGTACAAAGGCAAATATACATCCAAGGTTAAGTAGACGTTGTAGAGAAGATCGATCCTCATAAGTCTTTGTTACAATTTCTAAATCCAATTGTAAACATCATTTTCTTCTTCCGTGAAAAACAGAGAAAAAAAAAATATTCTCAGAAAGCGTAAAACAATGAATCCAGATCCCGATCGTCGCCAATTGTAAAGTAGAGGTGGAGGCAAGGTTCTTCTGTAAATCCTTTATTAAGAATAAGGTAGAGAACAGGTGGTGCCAGGAAGCACAACCATACAGCAACAAAGTCAGGCTTCAACTGTTACACAGAATGAGAACACTGCATAAAGTAAAAGCATTCCAAGATAGGCTCGCTCTAACACGAGCCTTAAAGCAACATACTATATAATAATAATAAGTACAACATAACATCCCCCCTTCCAACCCGAAATTTGACTCTAGTTGCGCCTCTGCTGACCACAGTGGGACCACCCCCTTGCTACGCCACTGTATGACCATACAGTGCTGTAGAGGGTGCCAGATCTCAGAGCACAGGGCCACACAGAGTGAAATAAGGGGCCAAGAAGACAAGAAGAGATATGGGCCTACATCCTAGAATGAGGAAGGGCAGAGGGCAAAATGACAGGAATGAACCCCCCTGTCCTCCCCACCACGTCGCCAGCCTCTTACCAGTGAATGCTGGAAGTGCGTCGCACTGAAGCAATGGCTTCTGGTCTGCTGTTTATAAGCGTGGGGTTCAGCAGGTCCTGCCTTTTCAGCCGGCAGGCGTACACATGATGAAACTTGCAGAACTGTACGATAAAATTCGAAATGAGCAATTCCAAGGGCTCGTGGTACTGCTGGCTGCAAGAAAAAGGACAAGACGTGAGTTCTCCTCATGGCACTGGGGCCACTTGGCAGCTAGGGCACTTTGTTTACTATCGGGCAGGCACTTGAGAAAAAGGCTCTTTTGCCCTACATTTTGCAAAGTGGATTTGTCTGCGCTTGCAGTCTAGTTGAGTTGATGGTCACCAGAGATAGCTCTTGTTTATTCTCCTTGCCCCCCCCCCCAGCTCTCGTGACCACAAACACCTCTGCTTCTCTAAAGTTAGTGAAAATCAGATTGTACACATACTTAAGTTAAAAGAAGGCTTTATATGCACTAGGACCACAGGAATTATGCACTGCTGTGGCGTTTCCCACATAAATATGGTTTGGTCGCAATTGGCACACAGTCCGTCATCTGCTGCATAATTTGCAGAGTTGAACAAAAAAAAATGTCTAGCTCAAACGAAGCAAACTTTGCTGAAAACGTGGTAACATAGGTACCGGCACAGTGGAAGGCCCTTTTCAAAGGTTAACTGGTTATCTTTCAGTTGTTTATTGAAATATTTGGTTGTTGAATTATGCTAATGATGTAACATATTTGTCCAGATTTACCATATGTAAAAAAGATAAAATAATGAAGGTATGCACTCCATTACGTAACATAATTTGCCTTTTCTTGCCACATAATTCGATCCTCGGGGCCATACAATTAGTTCCTCCTCCACATAATTCCTGCGGTCATGACATACACATCGTTTTAATATTCAGGGATAGACCTGGTTCTCAGCTTTGAGCGGTGTCTCGGCCTGGGTGGGTTTGGTGCCGCTTTAACAAGAGCTTTAATAATAAATATGTAACTTCCTGAGGCATATAGTGGTGAAAAGCAGTTGTCCCCTGCAGTGTGCTCTTTGTAAGACACAACAATGTTCCGGTGATTACAGCCCAGTTCCCTTTGGGTGGGTAGTCACAAGTGAATAATCCAGTTAACCAGTTATGAATGGCTACCACTGAATCCAGTTGGTAGCATATGGCTTTTTGACATATAATGAGCAGACGTGAAAATCATTCCAGTTGGTTCCTGTTGCCCCGTGAAAATATCAGGTGATGTCTAATCAGATATAAATACAGGATTCGTTTCTGATTTTACATGTAGAACTTCTCTAGCTTTTTTCTGCTTCATACATATAATGTACAGCTCTAAACAACATGTGCAACAACTGTATTTACAAGAAACTTTTCACAAAGGATATCTGGAATTTTCACTTTCCTCCCTGCACAAACAAACCACATTGCATTTCAGCCTTGATTTGCCCATTTTAATCGGCGAACTTACCTGAAATGCTGGCTTCAATGCATATATGATCTCGATTACCTTTGGCTCGATTAGCTGGTCATCTCAGATCACTGGAACCCACATAGATCGGTATTCTTGTACCTTTCCTAATTAAATCTGCCACCATTCACAGCCATGACCTGCTTGATCATGCAGAACCAAGTATGCCATTCTTAGTAGCATCCGTAAACAAACTCTGATTCCAAAAGCCAGGGTGTGTGTAAGTACGAGTGCATGAATGATCTACAATTCACAATTGTATCAGCGGGTAATTTTTGTAGAGCTCATCACAAATTGAATTATCTCTTGGCACTCAGTTGGACAGTCAAATATCTTTATTTCGCTTTGTTTCTCAAACATAAAAGAAACACATATAAAACAGTCATTAATAGATAGTTAACACAATCAGGAATAAAACAATTACTAGATATTACAACTTTTTAAAGATCCTATTAAATAGGAACATAGACAACCAATGTGTACCTAAAAACGCACGGTTCAAGAAAGGAATGAAAAACCTTACTAAATAAAATCATACAATTCATCCTTTCATTGTGTCATTTGTCATCTAATTTTTAGTCATTGCCCGCTCGACACACCAATGGACCATCCAGCTTCTGGATGAAGCACAAAGCTGGTTTGCACTGCCTAAAATTATACCTAAACATAAATGGAGCAATAAACTTGTCCCTCGGAAATCGATAAAGAGTGCAGAAAAACATAAAATACAGGGTGGACTGAGTTGACACACCAAAACATGGGCACAAGCTGTGCTCCTTAAGTGAATAACAAGCTAGAGGAAAGCCCATCATTAAAGGAGATAATGCATACAGAATCTATTAAGTATGAAATGATGCTCCAAATTCTGTATTAACATCAAATAAAAATGTCTGCAAACCAAGGCAAGTGGGAAGTGTGTCATAATGTATAACCGCATGTTTCTGTTTATTATCTTCCTCTCTTTTAAGAGCAGCTTCAGCTAACAAGCATTGACATAGCCAATAGGTCTCACATTTGGGTCGCGCTGATCAGGGCTGCTTGTGGGGTACAGAAGATGGCTAGAATGGTCAGGAAAGTGTTTTGGCCATTGAAAAAGCCTGGGAGAAGGGACATCGTGACTAGAGTTGTGATGCATAGTTAGGGAGGGGCAAAGAGACCAAATGCGCTGTAGGGGGGACTGGCCTGCTCGATACAAGAAGGAAGATTGTCCAGTGCCCTGTACAAGGGGCTGATGGTTAGGGTCAGGTTCTCGATCAGATGTAAATCAAGTTTTTTAAAAGACTGGACTGGGAGTGGGGGGGGGGGGGATTAGACAAAGTCGGTGCCAAAACACAGAAGTAAAAGCTCTGGCCAAAGAGAAATGAAAGACCCTCCACTGTTCAGCTACCCCACATATTCACACCTCTCCGCTGCCCCACTTCCTAACCGACCACACCTTTTGACAGAACTAGAAGACAGACATACTTCCTAAAGCCCCTTCTATCAAATTGTTCCTTCAACTTCACGTTCATCCAGTGGTTTAGCAAGGGCATGGTAGGTCACAATACAAGCAAGGAAATGTGTCAATTTACCCCCTCTAGGTTAGTAAATGACAGCCATAATTGAGATGCTGTGGGTTCCTCACAAACTATGCCCTGATACCACCCCATCTGCTAAATTAATAATAATTACAGTCCGACAGATTTTGCAGGGTCCCATAACATTTGCCCAAACATATTCCGGGCCCTGCCGTCCTCAACACCTCGCCAATTTTGCCTCTCCATGCCCTCTCCTTTCCAGCTCCAGTGGGTTCTCACGTGTGGGCACAGCCGTTGATGCACATGGGTCGCTGGTAGACTTCGAGCCAGATAGGACAGCTGTATTGAGCCTCCAGGCTCTCGGGCGCAGGCTGGGACTGATGCCGTTTCCTGGACCCAAAGCTACAGAACATGGCCATCCTCAGGGAGAGATGCAACAGCAGGCCAAGGACAGAACTGCAATAAAGCCATCCGTCACTGTTTGCGACACGCCTTTGTGATGTCTTCAAAGAGCTCAGGACAAACTGACGCTGACCACTTAGCTATTACACATGTAAATGTCTTGAACATAGAAATAGGACAAACATTACGGCTCCTTGTGTGGTCACGATTGTCTCAATCGGCAGTCTCTGAAAATCGGGACACGGCGCGGTAAATATACAGAAATGTATTGCGACGGATGGTCGGCTGGCTCCTGCAAGGCAAAGGCTGTGGGAGTAAATATTTATCAACAAACGCTGCAGCGAAAGCGAGCGTGTTTGTTTACTTAGGAACATGAGCTAAGATCAGGATAAGGAAGGGATGCAGCTGGAACAGTGCATACCGCTGCTCGCTCCCAAGCCCCCTAGGCCAGGGGAGTGAACCTTAAAAGAAAAGGCGGGACATGCTGCCATCTTTGGCCATTTGTTTGCTTTCATTACTGAAGCCACACGCAAAGACCAATAGAATATGTGGGAGTTAACTAACTCCCACGGAGAAGTTTAGGAACAGTGTGGAGTGCTCACAAGAAGCCTCCCATAGACAGCGCATGTGCGCTGCGCTAGGCTCAACATGAAAATGCCTCCTTCAGTCTCACCTTACATACTGTCAAAACAGTTGTAGAAGTTTTAAACAGTCCAGGCAACCCCAAATCCTCCAAAGTGGACTTTACATATGACAGCCAGGGAATTGCTAAGGCAGACGCTAAATTCAGGCAGTCCCCCAGTTGTAGCGCTCATCACAAATAGAATTATTTCTTGGCACTCAATACTAGCTGATACCTCTATCACCTGCCTAAGTGAATCCCAGTGCATCATGTCTGATTTAATTGTCAATGTAAATGTGTTTGTATTTATATAGAGCACTTCTACCCTGAGGTCTCGTAGCGCTGTATTCATACCGCTGTGGAACCCTTCCTGGCTTTCTTGTGAAATGTCCACTCCTGGGCACCCCAAAGGTGAAGCCAGACATCCAAGCGCTACTGGGGCCGTTGTTGAGATTAAGCAAGCTATTGCCCAGAGTCACTGAGTGGGACCCATGATTAGAATAGGCACTGAGGCAAGAATTATCAGGTCCAGGGGGATTGAGTCCAAGAGCCGCCGAGGCAGGGATTGAAGCCTGGTCCCGGGCAAGACCTCTGCATCAGGGTCTGCCGCTCTAACCATTGAGACACGCTTCTCCACCAATTAAAGGTTCTACTTGCCCTGGTGACATCTACATAAATAGTCTGTGGGCTAATCCCAGTTTTCAAGCATTTTTAGTCATGCAATATAGTATCAACCACCTAGCTGCAGATGACATAACTTGTCCCTATCTACCAGAGCAACACCAATAAAGGCAGTATTCTATGATGTCATCACTGTCCGCCATTGTACCCTTTGTGGGTGAGGTACTATTTATAAATGTATTTGTGACGTCACTACAGACTGTGTCTTAAAAATGTGTACTGAGTTGATGTACAGTGCACCGAAGGAATATGATTAGGGCTCCAGATTTTATGGTATTTATTTTTTTAACATTTCCGTCTGTATTTATCCATATTTATTTTTTGACCATCTTATTAGTATTTATCCATATTTATTTTGTGGTTTGTGAATATGTGTAGTAAAAAATGGTGCATTTCCACATTTAACTGATAAACATGTACTCCTACTGTGATGGCTGTCACGTTTTAGCAAATTCAGCCGGCAAATATAGCAAAACACTACAACCACAGGTAAATATTCTCAATTTCCTACAAATATATTTTAACATTTGCCTGTATTTAAATATATCTTAACTCGTTTTTTAACTCCCCATGCTGTCTCATTGCTCATCTATTGTCTTGGAATTCACAGCTGACTGCATGGAAGGTCAGTCTTTAGAAGTACAATTTTCAGCATTTTTCCGCTTTTAAAAATAAATACAGACAAAAAAAAAATTCTGTCTATATTTATCTGTAAACATCAGTAAAAATGGAAATCTGGGAGCCTTAATAATGATGCACGGTCACCAAGGTATGGACTGACCAATGAGGTTGCACGTTGTTTCCTCATACATTTTTGGTAAACGTGTTTCTCATTTATAGAATCTTCTTAAGTGCAGCATATAAACAAGCTTGGACAAAACCTACAGTTCAAGCTTCCCATTTAAAGTAAAACACTTTGTTTACTGAACACAAAGATATATATATATATATATATATATATATATATATATATATATATATATATATATATATATTTTTTTTTTTTTTGTGTAAGTTTTTGACTATCAGAAAATTTGTATTGAGTAGTGTTGACAAACATGCTTTTTGAACACTGTAGGTACAGAACCATGGGTCTAGTTTAATAGCTACGCCAAAAGTAATTTTAATTTTAATGATAATCGATCTCAGAGCTAATTCACAACGTTTAAGAAATGATAGCAGCGCGCCAGCGTCCTCTCAGAAGCAGGGAGAACCCCTAAAAGCTGCTCCAGTTCTAAGATTGTTGTTGTTAATTAGCGGATACCCACTTCTGTCGACGGACGACGTTTCAGCAAATTGCACGAAAATTAGTATCATCTTTCTTATCCTGAGGCAGTTATAGCTTGCCTGTACTTCTTTCTGGTGTTAAAGCGCGTCTATAATTACTTCATGAAAGCATCTTTCAGCTAGACCTAAAGAGGAAGTTTTGTCCACGTGACCAGTTTCTCGGTTACAGTTGCCGTGGAAACTCTGCTGCTGGGCAACAGGCAGGTGCTCTGGTGGCCAGAAAGTTACTGTGTCATCTTTCAGAGTTGCTCGCGCTCCCTCGCCTGGACTCTCACAACCCTGTGCCCTGCAAGTTGCCCTGGCTGGCTGTCACCGATAGCTAAGATTTATGTGGCTAGGCTACAGATGTTACCCTCTGTGACCAAAACCTCTATGAAATCAGCATTTTCTAATAATTGCACTTGTAAGCAGCCTTTTTTATCAGGTTTGGGGGCCGGCGGGAGGGGGTGGGCTCTGCTCACTTCATTCTCCCGGTGTTATGCAAGAATCGGGGTTCTCCAAAGTCGGTCGTAGAATCCATGCCAGATTTTTAAGATAACTACATTTATCTAAATGTGGATGTGCTAAAAATCTGGCATGGATCCGGCCCTCCTCCAGGAACCACTTTGGAGAACCCTGTGCAAGATGGATGCCATCCGTCTGGCTGTTTATTTGACTGTTCTGACAATACCAACAAAATCGTTCTCAGCGTGTTATACTTTATTAGTGCCCAGATACAGTCAAGTAAATACGTTTTTTGTGCTCTGTGCAATGCATTCATTCACTCTGCTGTCACTTCGTTTGGTATTTGCTCTTCCATTTGAAATATTCCCCATGTTAAACGTGGTTATGAATAATTCCGATCGTTCTAACAAGACAGTGTAAGATGCACGTTGCTTTGCCAATGTGTAATGCCCCAAAGTTGGAATGTATAATATTCACTCGGTCGTTTGTCGAATGTATCCACTATGGCATAGATTTCTCCACCAGAGGTTCTTTCATTGGTCACATGTCAGAATTAGTCCTCACAATCCTACGAAATAACGTTTAACATAGCTATAGTGAAGATATGTATTTAATGCACTGTTCTATATATTCTGTCCAAACCATCAAGCGGGTCCTTGGGCTTGGCAGTAAGGTGGATTGACTGACCCCCTGTGCCTTTCTTTTCTCTGGGCCTGGCGTTAGCCAAGACCTGTATAATTTTGCTCAAATTATGTATACAATATACAGACTTATAAGGGCTTTCAGCCAGGCTTCTTCATCCACAGTTCGGTTGTTGACATTCACATTTTCCTTCCATCCACTACAGCATATACCAAGGGGCACTGCCCACTTCAACAATTGGCTAACTTCACTGTGAGTGGCTGCATTCTGCACTTTCTCAATGAGAATATCCGCATGCAAGGCAGTTCTCTTCAGTGCCAAGGGCTACTATGGCAGGCAATGAGATAAAACACATTTTTGCTTTTAGGCACCTTTTCCAGTAGGGGTGAGTGCCAACAGCACACCCTGCAATACACATTGGCGACTAAGGAGTCAACCTTTTGGCTATTGGCTACACTGACGCCTGCCTCACCTGGTCCTGTACCACTGCTGCCGAGGCAGCCTGCTTGCAGCAGCACCCCCTGCAAAGAGTTACCATCTCTCCGGTCGGCAGTTGGCTCTTGGGCCATTTTGTTTGCCCAGAGGTACCCCAAGGCGTGTTTCACCTCAACCGCCCCTGTGGCCCCATCCCTGTTTGCGGCAGACTGCAGCGCATCATTCTCCCATGTGCCAGGGGATTACTGCTGTCTCGCCCCACTTGGCTCTTTGCATCACCACTGCTGGGAGGCCTCATGCAGCCACGCGCGACACGTGCCCATTCACAGCGGGCCACGCCTCACCTGGACAGCAGATAAAGAGCCAGAAAGAGGGACAGAGGCTTGGTAGGTCCAGCATACATGCCCCTACTAGATATGACAAGAACAGAGCTATGCAGTTCCTTAGTAGGGTGTTGGAGGGAAGTAAACAGGGAGTGGGTGTTCCGAATGTCGAAGGAGAACTGTAAATAGAGTAGCTCCAATTAGGAGCAAGGGCCTAACAAACCCCAAGTGCTGTCATGCTTCATCATAGGGCAGCTCCTCGTTGGGCCCGTGCTGCAATGCCCAACGGGCCCCACAGGGGGGCTCTTTGCTGGAGGTCTTCTCCGGTTGCCGACGTGAATCTAAAGAGAGGTCTGGGGGGCGTAGGTGTAGTAAATAGAAGTGGTAAGCAACAAGTGTGAATTAAAAATAGCTAGAGGATACCTAAAACAATGTTATTCACTGGTTTTCTCTGCTACGAATAACCGACTGTAAAAGTTGTGGCTGCCGAGGAAAATGATACTTACTGCAGCTCAGAGTGATATTTGTAGGGTGGAGATGGTCGACATGTTTCATGCCCAAAAACACCCAGTAGGATCTATGGCATTTCTTCAGCCTCCTACAAGAGGAGTTGTCCTCAAAAGCCATATCTACTACGTATAAAACTCTCAACAATTTGCCAGATAGCTGTGGCCTAGTGTAGTGAAGTCGCAGGAGAATAATAAGTGTAGTAATCACACTTAATTTATAAGTCAATTAGTGGTTTAATGAATAAAAGTAAGGTACATATAAAAAGTGCATGCAGCACAGTAGTTGGTTACAGAAGAATGAATCATAACATTCCTACAAACCTGCACAGCACAATACATTCCATTACATATTCACAATTCCATTACATAGTAGATATTCTACTAAACATCTTAAAGAAACATACAATCACTACACATCTCCCTTCTTAATATAAATGATTAACACAATAAGAAAACAATATTTAAAAACTGACAAAATCATTATATTTCTTTGGAGTACGAATACGTCATCCAAATCTATTTGACTTGTTCACTTCCATGTCATCTAGAGACACTGTGTCAAATTGTGCACTAGAGTTCTCATTACTCTCCAAAGTATGTGGAACTTGTGGAAGCTCTGATGCACCAATGTCAGGTACCTGTGGAAGTTCTGATGCATCAGTATCAGGTATTTGTGGAAGTTCTGATGCATGAGTATCAGGAACTTGAGATTCAGGTACTTGAACTCCAACTCCCGGCTCATCCCCCTTCTCAAAATTTGACAGGATGTCTAACCACCAATAATCTTTACTCTCATCACAAATGTGTTCTGATTTTGCAAAAGAATTATTCTTTGATAATGCAATGCGACTCATATGATGGATACTTCCATCCTCAAACTGAACCATGTTTTTCATGCCTTTAGTAATAACCTTTGGATCCGAAAATGTAGCTTGTAACTTTCCAGATTTTCTTGCTGGTTTAATTCTGGAACTTTGTCCCACTTTCACACAGACATCTTTGGTACCATGTTTGATGTCAAAATACGCTTTATTTTTTTCCTGAGATTTAATGATGGACTGCTTCACTCGTTCAGTATCCCAATCGTACCTTTTGCTTCTACTAATCCATCCAGGGTTAATTTTGCAATGAGGAAACCTTCCACGCATCAAACCAAAAGGACTTTCTCTTACAGTATCATGTATGGTAATTCTATATGACCAAATCAACTTGTTAAGTTCATTATCCCAATTCTTGTTTCCTTTTTTTGCCAGTTGAAAAACCTTTTTCAAAACTCTGTTCACCCTTTCCACAACTGAGTTGCCTCTAGGATGATACAAAGCAGTAAACTTCTGTTCAATACCCATATTGTGAAGAAACTTTTTCATTAATTCAGACTTAAACTGAACTCCATTATCGGTTAATATTGACGCTGGAAAACCTTCCCTTAAAAAACATTTTTCTAGAAAACGAATTACATTCTGAGTGTCAACCTTCATGACTACCTCAATTTCCAACCATCTAGAAAAAAGATCTACAAGGACCAAAATATATTTAGAGGTTCCATCTTGCCAACACACAGGTCCCAATATGTCTAACGTGACATTCTCCCACGGTAAGTTTGGACAACCTAGTGATGACAAGGGCGGATTTAGGGTTTTTTGTACTTTGTCAGAATTCTCACAATTGATTCAAGAACGTACAAGCCTCTCTATGTCTACATCAATCCTAGGCCACCAATACAACACCTTTATGCTTCTTTTGGTGCGAGCAATACCTGGATGTCCCTCATGTCCAATATCCACAATTCTTTTCCCCATGCCTAAAGGAGGCAGAATTTTCCCTCCCCTAGAAACAAAATCCTCTCACACACTCACATCACGCACTTCCCAAAAGGCCCTCAAATTACAATCAAGTTTAGACTCACTGGACCACCCATTAAGAATCCTATTGACAGTACTCAAAACATCATCTTTTTTGTGTTCTTCATCCCAAAGGCTTTTAGGTTAACCAGCAGTGTCGCCAAAAACACCTGCTACACAAAAATCACTCCATGGGTCATTGTCAATCTCCTTCAGCGGTAACAAAAACCTACTAAGGAAATCAGCAATAACATTCTTTGCTCCGGGAACATATTGCACCTCATAAACAAAGTCCTGAATTCTCATAGACGTCCTGGCAATCCTTGCTGACGCCCTGGAGGGACCTTCGGTAGTGAGAAGTTTAGTCAGGGGTTTATGGTCTGACCTCAAAAGAATTTTTTTACCCCATATGAACTTCCTAAAGGGCTCCATGGCCCATACACACGCCAATGCCTCCCGTTCTATGACCAAGTACTTCTCTTCAGCCGGAGACAAAGAGCGAGCGGCAAAAGCTATAACAACTTCTTTGCCCTCATCATTCGCTTGTGTAAGAACACCATCTAGACCAGTAGCACTGTCATCAGTAGTAAAAATAGAAGCAGCCTGTGGATGAAAGCCCTGTAGTGTAGGAGCAGGCGCAATGGCTTTTTTAATATTATCAAATGACTGTTGACTAGAATTGCTCCATACAAAAGTAACCTTATTTTTCATTAACACACGCATCTCATACGTTTTCTGTGACAAATTAGTGACAAACTTTTCGTACAATTCTGCTAATCCTAAGAAGGAACGTAAATCGTCCTTAGACTTAGGTGCTGGTGCATTAAGTAGGCTTCGACTAAACTACTCTTGGGTTTAATACCAAAAGCCCCAATCTCATGTCCAATGTATGTGACTGATCTTTCTGAAAATTTGCACTTACTGCCTTCAGCTACCAATTAATAATGGACAAAACTTCTCTAAGAATAGCATCATGTTGAGTCTTGTCCTTTCCCATGACTAGGATATCGCACGAATGTGGCTAAATAGGTTTGACATCAGTTTCTGAAATACTGCAGCGGCTGATGCCAAACCAAACGGCATGCGCTTAAATCTATAACACACAAAAAGCGTGCAAAAAGATGTAAGGTGCCTGCTGTTTTTATCCAAGACCACCTGGTGGTAGGCAGCCGAAAGATCCAAGGTAGAAAACCATTTAGCATTACGTGTCAATAAGAGCATTTTGTCAATTCTGGGGAGTGGAAACTGGTCAACTAGAATATTGTTATTAAGGTACCTCAAATCGACACATAAACGGGCCTTTCCAATGGATTTTCGGGCTACGGCCAACGGAGAAACCCACTCAGCTGCCTCCACAGGTTCAATAACCTTGTTTTCCAGCATCTTTTCCAGCTCTCCCTTGACTTCATCCCGAATTATAAAAGGAATGTTTCTGGCTTTATAAACTTTAGGGATGGCTCCTTCCTTTAAGTAAATCTGATGAGTGAAACCCTTTAATTTTCCCATGCGATTCATAAACACTTCAGGAAATTCCTTTAACACCCATGTTTTACTGTCCTCTGCCTCACATGAAACTAAAACGTGTTCCTTACTGTTCGGGTTAAGGATAATGTCTAACAGTTTTTGATCCTTCCAACCAAACACCGATGGACCTTCCGTAGCAATGTATAACTTTCCAGTGGACTGTCTCTCCTTGAAACGGAAGATCAATGTTCTAAAACCCAACATATCAATTGCTTCACCTGTGAAGTTTTCAGCAGATACATCATTGGGTTCTAGCCATACTCCTATTTTGTTGGCAAACAGATTCTTCCACACTTCTTGGGAGACAGTGGTGAAAGGGGAACCTGAGTCAGCAGCTAATTGGACAATAATTCCACCCAATGAAACATGGCATAAAGGTTTTGACGGAGACTTGCCCGTGATATTCAAAACCACTTTCTTTTTTTGAATAATGTTAACTTGTACATCATCATCAGAAGTTGATGCATTATCCTCACTTTCCTCTTGAACACACGCAATCTTGCCCTTAGCTCTCTTTTTAGATTTGCGGTTACAAACTCTCGAAAAAGTGACCCACCAAACCACATTCCATGCATTTTGAGGATTTGGCTGGGCACTTTTCATAAGCTGCCGAATGTGAATAGATACCGCACCTGTAACATAGAAGATTGTTACATTTTTTCTGTTCAGAACCCTCCGATTTTTTCTTTTCAAAACGGTTAGGTTTCTTTTTGTCAAACTTTACACTTTTGTAATACTTGTAAGGACCTTTCTTCTCATCAACTTTCCCCACAATTTCATCAGAACTTTTTTTGTCCTGAGAAAGAGTTACTTTAGCACAATGCTCAGAAAGTTCTGCTTTTTTCACCATAGCCAAAATGTCTTTTAAACAACCTTCACCCTCTACCCACAATTTGTCCTGTAAACTCCTATTCTTAGTATACATGACAATTTGATCCCGTATTAATTCATCATGTAGTTGCGCAAATCTACACTTACTGCTAATTTTTTCAAAGCTGAAACATATTCTTCTATAGATTCATGTTTTTGTTGTTTCCTGTGAAAGAAAGAATGTCTGGTGACTGCAATACAAACTGAAGGGGAGAAATGATCATCAAGATCCAAGATTGCTGCTTTAAAAACATCTACATCCCCTTCAGATCTTTCATGTTTATGCATTTCATTAAATATACGTAACCCTTCAGGCCCCAATGAATACAAAAGCATTCTTTTTTTCCTTTCAGGGGTAAAGATACCATTCACAACTTCCAAATTTGCAATATAATTAAGGAAATATACCTTCCAGTCCAACCATGAGACTACAGGTTCTCCAGGAGTCGATAAGAACTCTTTGGGAGAATTGATCTGGAGACTGAATAAGTTGGTAACTCTTGATGGGTTGGGTGTTGAAGAATTTGCTTCCACCGACATGTTCTAAGATGCCCTGTGGGACTGAGTTCAACTTGAAAATGAAGTGCGACGAAATTTACACTGTGGGTGGTGAAGACCAACCAAAAAAACACAGACTGGTACAGTTGCTCAAAAAAATGGATTTTGTGAAAATAGAGAGAAGAATAAAAAATAACTTCAAGTCACCTTAAAAGCCACTTTGCAGAAATATCGTAAACAAAACTTCCAGAATGAGTTGCTGCATGCACTTGACCAGGATAAGCACTTCCATACATCCTTGTGCCTAAATTTAAAACTGCTGAATTGGATACAAGTCAACAGAAATATCCTTCCAAAAATTCTTGTGTACCAATTTGAAATGTAGGACACTTACTGAACTGTGGGCAAAAGTCTGACGAAATGCCACCAAAACGCTGATCTTCCTGAGCACGAGTGGAAAGATATGAACAATACACTCGTAAATGAGTTGTCAAGGGAATCCAAGATGGCCGCCGTACGTGGGCATGGTGACATTTTCTAAACGTGAGCGCGGTGACGTTGGGTGATCGGAAGAGGTCTCGTTCCGATCAGCGCGTCGACCACATCTTGAAGAGAAGACGTTCCAAATGCGGGACTCGAAAATGTCAGGAGTGTGCAGACAACAGCAACCAATATCACGTGCAAGGTGCGGTAAGCGTTAAAAGCTCGTTTCAAACCACAACAAAGTTTGCGCTTGACTCCAAACACGGGTTTTAAAAATTGCCACAACACGCATCTGCCAAAAAAAAAAATCCACGCTAACAGCGCTTCTAAATACCTTCTCCTTTCTTTGTGAATCTTTAATCCTCCAAAAATTCACAGCGACCACCACACGCGAAGGTCAAACAGCATACGAGTTGTACATTGAAATCAATCGTGAAGCTCCTCACAAGTCACATTGCTTCAGGTACTCACGATTTCCAAAAAGTAGAGATCTTGTTCGTAACAGCTAAATTCCTTCAAGTTTGTTATGTTCATAAATAATAGGAAGATCTTGCTGTGCCCATCCTCGTTGCCAAAATTGTAGTGAAGTCGCAGGAAAATAATAAGTGTAGTGATCACACTTAATTTATAAGTCAATTAGTGATTTAATGAATAAAAGTAAGGTACATATAAAAAGTGCATGCAGCACAGTAGTTGGTTACAGAAGAATGAATCATAACATTCCTACAAACCTGAACTGCACAATACATTCCATTACATATTCACAATTCCATTACATAGTAGATATTCTACTAAACATCTTAAAGATACATACAATCACTACACCTAGCTAGGTGGGGTGGGGGGGCCGCCACACTTTTTTGGGGCGGCAGAGGTGAACACCCCTGATAACAATTTGTCCGTTTGCCCCCCTGCTCTTACCTGCACCGGGTGGCAAACTCCAGGGCCAGCCCGGGTGGCAGTAGGTCTAGCTATATCACTCCCGGATAGATTGCCCCAGACTGATGGAGAGGTGAGGTTTGGAGGTGGGGGCCTTAGAAGATGTTAATTAAGCGGTGGCTCTGATGCTCCTGAGAGAGGTGACGATAAAATCCCTCCTTCGCCTAATACAATTGAAAATCCTCCACCAGGTGTATTATGATAGGGCACAGCTTTCCAAACTATGTGGCGTGACACATTACTGTGTCGCGGCCCATATGTAGGTGTGTCGCATCGGCAGAGTTGAGCTGCAGGGGCTCTTAGAAGGGGCGAAGCAACAACAAAGCCCTATTAACATGCACAAGGTCTTTAAAGACCTCTGAAGTGCTCAGGTGCGACTGTGAGTAGTCCCGGGCTGCCACACACGACGGGGGGGGGGGACTCCCCGCGAGAGGCCAGGTGTCTGGCACACGTGAATCCACCCTGACTGAAAAGCTGCATGAAAAACATTTAAATTGGTAGACTAGGCAAACAGCTCCTCTCACACAACTTAACATCGACTACAGAATAGCCCCATGTCACACTTTTAAAACTCTGTGCTGCATGCGCGCTTTCAGACCTGCACTCTGAGTAGGGAGATGTCACACTTGTAACCCTTCACGCCGAGAGGCTGCATAAGAGTAGAGAAATGTCCGGGTTTTACAACAGCGTCCGATCCAAATGTCCCGGTTTTAGTATGCTGTTTAGATCACCCCTGCGGGCCTTCCAGCAACAGGCAGAGTGGCGCTGCAGGGGCTCTAATATGAATACAAACAAAGCCTTATTAGCACGTTAAATGGTCTTTTAAAGACCTGTGAAGTGCTTCGGTGCACTGTGTGTGTGCCCCTGGAAGCTGTCTCAGCCTGGACGACACACACGACGGAGGGGGGCTCTTGGGGGTTTGGGTGTATGGGATTCATTTGTGGATAGTCCATTTGGCAAAGGGCCCTTCAATGGGTGAATACGGTGGGTTATTGGGTCTAGGGGGATTGCAGTGCATTGGAAAGAAAAGCTGCCAAGAAGCCCTATAGAAGCTTTCACATTTACATCATTCTGCACGCTGCGGGGGAGAGAGTGGGGAGGGGCGCTGCGCACCTGGGCACCACCAATGCAGGAAAATATTAAAACGATTTAAGAATGAAAGCAACATTTTTTCCTCTTTGTCACAGACCCTTATGGAACCCACAGAATATGTTGGTCGGGGGAGAGGGAGGAAGAGAGACATAGAGGGAGGGAGTTAGACAGAGAGGGAGGGAGTAAGACAGTGAGGGAGGGAGTGAGACAGAGGGAGGGATTGAGACAGAGAGGGACTTAAGACAGAGAGAGTGAGACAGAGGGAGACAGACAGGTAGGGAGACAGAGTGAAACAGAGAAAGTGAGACAGAGGGAGACGGAGGGAAAGAGAGAGAGTGAGACGGAGGAAGACAGAGGGAGAAAGTCAGAGGGAGAGGGAGTGAGACCGAGAGGGAGTGAGACAGAGAGGGAGGGAGACCGAGAGGGAGGGAGACCGAGAGGGAGGGAGACCGAGAGGGAGGGAGTCAGGGAGGGAGGGAGACAGAGGGAGGGAGACAGAGAGGGAGTGAGACCGAGAGGGAGTGAGACCGAGAGGGAGTGAGTCAGGGAGGGAGGGAAACAGAGGGAGGGAGACAGTCGGAGGGAGAGGGAGTGAGACAGAGGGAGGAAGACCGAGAGAGAGGGAGACAGATGGAGGGAAAGGCCACCTCCGCCACTGATTCCCTCACTAGTACCCTTTAACAGTGCCCCTCAAGTCTCTGTGTGTGGGGGGTGTGTGTGTGGGTGGTGTGTGTGTGGTGTGTGTGTGTGGGAGGGGGGTGTGGTGGCGTGTGTGGGGTGTGTGTGTATGGGGTGTGTGTTGGGTGTGTGGGTTTGTGTGTGTGGGGTGGTGTGTCTGTGGGGTGGTGTGTGTGGGGTTGTGTGTGGGGTGGGGTGTGTGTTTGTGGGGCCCGAACCCACCCTAGGTGGTTCGGGCTTGCTCGCTGTGCTTGCTCGCATTACTGTGTCCCTGAAATTTTTTTCACAAAAGGGTGTGTCACCAACATGAAAAGTTTGGAAAGCTGTGTGATAGGGTATGGCTGCATCGCTTGGAATGCGCCTCATTCCCTGGCTGCCTCTGATGTGGGTAGGAGAGGGGCTCCTATTTCCATTCACTTTGGAGCTGCCTGGTTGTGCAAGTGTACTGGAGGAGGGTGTTGAGGGAATCGACACGGGTGGTGGGTGAGACTATCCCCCTTGACCCCAGGTATGTCCTGCTGGGAATACCGGGGGATGTAGATATTCCTTAGGCCCCACTTTTGTTTTGCAACTTGGGGCTGGTGGTTGCCAAGCGTGATATCGCATGATACTGGGGGTCGTGGGTAAGAGTGGGAAAGGGGGATGGATTTGTACATGGCTGAGAAGGTCGTATACAAACTTAAGGGGTGCGCACGCAAATTTTGCAAGGTATGGGGTGGATGGTTGAAATACTACGACGTTCCGCTTTCGCCAGAGACCGGGGCCTCCTTTAATTGACTTTGACATTATGAAGGATTTTCCAGTGTCATTGTAACCATAATTGTGATTGTTTTGTTTTGTTCTTTGTTCTATGCAGCTGTTATGCAATTTCCCAACTGTGACTTCTTGGGGTGAGTGTGGATGAGGGTCTGCTTATTGTTTCCTTGTTAATGTTCAGTGGGCAGTGGCTGTTTGGAACCTTAATTCATCTTTACTGCGCTGCCTCTGAGACGCTGCAAACCTTAAAATCAATAAAGATATTTTGCAATGAAAGACTCCATCTCCAAGAAGCGCCACAGGTTTGACTGAGGTTTTGAATGTCGCACGGGTGGGGTTCACATTTCTGGAACTATTTCTTACTGTTACTTTTGTTTTCATTCCAATGTTAAGGAGGGATGTGCTCGATAGGGGTGCACACGGAGAGTGAGTATTTGTGTGCTTACGGAGAGCGAGTATTTTTGTAGAGGTATGGCTAGGTCATAACCCCATTGTTTGTATGCTCTTATTAACCCCCTCCCAACGCACTGAATGGTTTGGTCGTGCGTAGTCACATAGAACAGCAGCGGCGGTGCGTCCATTTGGGCGTTGGGGCGTTGCCCTCCCAATGCGCACTGCCGCCATCCGGGACCGCCAGTGTGCCTAGTAAAATAAAACATTATTGATGATTCAGGAACTAGTTTCTGGCCGGCCGGTCACCGGGCCGGACCAGAAACCATCGGGAAAAGGGGGGGTGGGGCTGTGCAGGGGTGCTAGTGCCCGTGTCCTCTTTCGGACAGGTCATTTTTCTGCCCGGTGGGAACATGCGCACTAGCCCCCCCCTTTGGATACCGGGGGTTGCCTCATGCCGCAGCCCCCAGCCTCCTAATGGGGCGGGGAGTTTGGCTGCTCTAACCAATCCATTCCTTGACCTGATCGATGACGTCTGGGATGACGTGACGTCACTCACCTCCTTAGTCACTCTCACCTCCGCACCCGCGCCACTTCCACACACAGTGCTGCTGCCCGCTTCAAACGTCGTGTGCGTGCTCCTCCTGTCCTCCTGATGGTAACTCTTCCTGCTGCCTCCTGAGCTGGACTCCTACAGTTACCGTAACGACATCGACACGACAAGGAGAACTACTGAGATGAGTCACAATGGTGATGGTGGTGATTACCGCCCTTTTGAATTTTATTTCAAACTCCCACCCGTTACGAATTACCCATGATCCCACAGCTGTACCCCCCTGAGAGTGCCATGGCGGGTTTGGGCATCCGGCATCGTTTCGGTCTGTAAGAATTTTTTTGAAAATATAGCGCCTTCTATGGCAGCCGGTTTGATGTTTTGTAGTGCCACTGCCGCGACTCTTTTTTCCCCCCAGGACCAGGTGCAGTTGCCAGGGGTTTATGTACAGGGCTGGGCTGAGAATACAAAGCAGCCATGGCGATTCTGTCTCTCAGTGAGAGACAGAATCGCCATGGCTGCTTTGTATTCTCAGCCCAGCCTTGTACATACGGAGACTCTCACGCGCGCTTACAAATGAGGTAGGTGACGGTGAGGTTCCCCAGTCGGCATTTTGTTGTATTAATAATGTACCGCGGCAGGGAGGGGGGCGCGCGTGTATAAACATGGTGGACGTGTGATTCTGGGCCTATAAGTAAACCTTCAGTAATCACAATTATCTATCAGAAGGACATTTTGGATTTTTTTTATGCAGGAGCAATTCAATTTAAATCACCTGCGAAATGCTTTGCGGCGGCACGTGGGATATTTGCAAGTTACAATTAAGACCAAAAAAGACACATTTCAAAGCAGAACAACGGCACAAACATTAAAAAAAAATCAGCTGTGATGAAAGGCCCCAGGCACAACCACTCCAATGGAAGTCCACAGACAATCTTCCGCGGGTGCCGTACCCTCTACCAACACCTTCGACAGGTGATTTCAAATGACCCTATTGTGCATCGTTAGCGCAGCGCCAATTTACCCGAGGTCTAGGCTCTCATCCAAGGCGCTATGCTCCCAGGTCTTGGTTACCGTCTTCGCCTTAAGGCTCCACAAGGCAGCGAATCGATCATCTAAAAAGCAAAGTTGTTCTCAGCTAGACAGAAGCCCCAGGGTTATTTTTACGATGTAGTGCAATCCATGTTTGCGTTTTTATGCGCAGGTCAACTTGGAATAACATTAAAAACGCGAGTGAAAATCGTGAGTTATTGAAACAAAAATATACTCGGAAAGCCATGAACTGGCACGTATAAAAACAGCCTGCAAATATGTTTTTATTTACTGCCTTTTTCAGGGAATAATAACAGCACGCATGCTCTGGTGATTGATGCACTTTCATGGAGAGAGCTGGGATCGGTCTAGTCATAATTTTGACTACTGCTAAAGCAGCTTAGAGTGTTAATGTTTATGATGCGAAGCACAAAGTGTAGCATGCCTATCACAGATTTTTTTTGTAGATAGCTCAGTGGGTTGCTTTTGCCACACAGATCATTCTGTTTCTTGAACTTCATAGGTTACCATCATTCGAACATAGCTCAGTGAATCATGACTGGCATCAAAGTGCTGCATGTAAACTGAAAGGCATTGATTCAGAGTTACAAAAAATGTGCCTCAATTTTGCTTTCCTAACTGCTGAATGAGTGCAATTTATTTGCAGGTATTTACATCTTTTGTGTGTTTGAGGGTAGGCGAAGTGGCTAAAAAGTATACATTATTCTGTAACTGATTTGGCGCTCCTAAGCCAGTACGATCCAGACTGTGAGTGTGCTATGAATTTGTAACAATGGTGATGAGCACTGTTCAAATGAACTGATATGAATTTACACAACATACAAGTGTGGGGTGAGAGAAGAGGGTGGGTGGAGGTATTTATTTAATTATTGTAGTTTATGCAATTTTTATATACACCTACAGCCTGCAGATTGCTTACAATTGGTTGGTTTTATTGTCAGTCTCATCTAGGGTGTGATCAGTGTGTAATTTGTACTTTGCACACTGAGTGGGGGGGGGGTTGGGTGGGGGGTGTTCGGGCACGCCGCGCTCGCGAGCTACAGTGCGGAAATAATTTTCCGCCCTACCAGGTTCAAATGTCACCAGCCGCCACTGTAGAACAGTGAATAAAAGGGCTGACGTCGCATGGCACGTTGTCAGCAAGTGAACGCCAGCAAAGCATCAGGGCCGTTCTTAATGTCACCATTACGTGGCCTATCGGCGCCACCACACAACGACCCCATGGTGACTGCTGTGCACTCTTGGCCGTCTTCTTATTGCTCAACTGCAGTTTATATGCGCAAATTCTGCTACCATTGCCCGGGCAGACTCCAGGAAGAGGGCGTCTATAAATGAGGCGAAAAGAGGTCGGAGGCGGCCTTGGGGTTAAGAAGTGCGTGTCTGTAACTCACGCAGACAGACGGGGAGCTGTCTGGAGAGAACGCCGAGCCCTCTCTCCAGACAGTCAGGAGTTCAGCAGGCTCCCGGGGCCCGGGCTCGCACGCTCATTGGTCGCATACGGCTCGGCCAGCGACCGCTCTCCACCCCTGGGCCTGCTTGCTTGGGAGGCCGTCAAAATAAATATATTCATGCGGAACCCGCGCCGTTTTGGAGCATTCTGCCGCGTTGGAAGCAATGAGGCGCGAGGACTAAGTCCAGATGGAAAGGCCACTCTTACTTTTGTGTTTATCAAGGATGTCTGTATAGCGCTTTCGGCTGCTTCAGAGCGCTGGCAGTGGTGCGACATAGTGTGCTGCAGGGTGGTCTCTAATGCGAAAAAACATGAGCCCACGGGGTCACATCCATTCAGAGGAGACAGTCTCGTTCTACAAGTGTGACATTGGGACCAGAAAAAAACATAAATATGGTCTTGTGTGATTGGACATGAGTTCCGTATATAATAAGTGCTTGCGTGGCAGCTGTTTTTGGATTCAAAAGCTTTACGCCTCGAGCATCTGATATCTGTACACGATGGTACATTTTGAAAGTTTTTGTCCCCCTGCTTTTCGAAGTCGGGAATAACATTTTTAAGATTAAAACATACATATTTAAACGGGAGTATTTTTTTTTTTAGATAAGTGACGCTTTTTAAAAATCGAAAACGGTGTGATTTTGATGTAATGCTTTGTAGCTAGAAACACATTGAATTGGTAATGTTTTTTTCAGACCAAGCAGCAACACTAGACGATCATCATATTGCCACGCGTCCCTTGTGTAGGCGGATCACCTTGTGTGGAGCAGGCTGATGTTTACTTGGCACTCTTTATGTTTTAGTTGAACATTTTTAATCTCAATTTCATGTTTGAGTATTCAGTAGATTCTAAGACATAAAATGGACCTGGACTATTCTTCCTGGTTCAGGGCTTGTAACCTTTTCATCTTCTCAGGCTTCATTGGAAAAAAAATCATCTGCCATTAATAACTGCTGCACATCCCCCTTTATACCCTGTCTCTGCTAAGAGGCCATGGTCTGAATAGGTGCTCTTATTCCATTTATTGATAGTTTGAAATTACATTTTATCTTCAAAATACCTGAAACAATCACAATGAAAATGGCGATAACACTTTCAACGCGATGCTGCCTTAAAAACAATGATAGATAGTAAATATAAAAACACACTATATATATATATATATATATATATATCACGTGACTCCTCTGGATCTCTCGGTGTTTCAGCAACCACGCAGCACACCAGCAAACAGGAAGGAGACGGACCACATCATATATACATAATAAATATATCAAAGTTGATAAAAAATCCATTAAGTATTACAACCCTGTAAAACTCAGCCTGTCATACCATCAAGTAACGTTTGCCAAATTGTCCATACTAAGTGCAAAAACGCGGACACTACCACTATCGATGAGGTATCACTCTTGCAAATTCTGTAGGCTTCTCCTATTTCTACTGACTTAAGAGATCAACACAAGGGCACTATCCACCTGCTTCTTGCTTTAGAGTATGGGTGCTAACAAATAACAGATGTTCGTCTGTTTCCATAGCAGTTTAACAATAGAAACAGAAATGTGACCTCAGGTTCGTCCGCCCCCCCCCCCCCCTCACTTCCATTGGGTAGTAAAGGTTGCTACTGGGAGCGTCCCATACCTGAACTGTAAGAACACTGAACGTGCGTGGGCCGGACGTAGGGAATCTAAGAACTCCTCTGCTTTACTTGTATATTTATGGAGTAAGAAGACTCTTGTCAGGCTGCCTGTGGTGATCCGATGTTCCCTCCTCCCTCCTAACAGCAGCATTTTCCTGGGACTGTCGTCCCCCCCCCCCTCTCACCCCCCCACCTCACACACACACACACACTAATTGCACATTTCCTGGGCGAATGGAACAGGGCTCTTCCCAAATGTTTTGCAGGGGATGTACGTTGTTACAACGCATGCTTTTACAACGCATGCCTTTACAACAAAGGTTTTTCAACGCAAGTCGTTACAACGACTTGCGTTGGGGGGTGCTGGATAGTGAATAGTTTAATTTACTATTGCAACTCCAGTCCCCGTGGATAGTAGGGAAGGTGTTGGATAGTAAATTAAACTATTACCTATCCTACAGCGCCCCCCCCCAGCGCAATTCGTTGTAATGACTTGCGTTGAAAAACCTGCGTTGTAAAGGCACTGCGCGGTAAAAGTTGCGTCGTAAAGGATGTTTCCCTTTCCAGGCCCAGGTCGGTCCTGGCTCTTTTTATGAATCCCAAACATTTTATCTTTACTGCTGATTTTGTTCTTATGTCTTGCAGTTCCTCTCTGTAATGGGACAGTTCCCCAGTGCTCCAGATACGTATCCAATACAACAAAGGTCTTAGCGCATCCAGAACTGCTATTTCGTGGACACCTAAGTCCAAATGTAGGGATACAGGTGCATTTCCCCCTCCCTAAGCTGGTATGGGTTCTAAGGAAGTTAATTTCCGCCACACTCCGAGAGTGTGTATTGCAATGGCCCCATAATTCCACGCCATAAGGGCTGCCCCCCTTGTTTTAGCCTTATAGATTTCCACAGCTGGTAATATTGGGGTCCAGTTGGCTTGTTTTTGCAAATATACATATAGCTCTTAAGATCTGCGGTTCCATCAACCCTGTTTTTTTGCTAGTCTAATACCTAGGTAGTCAAACTATCCCACTTTTTCTCGTGGTTCATTCTCCACTTTAATCACCCCTGCCGCCCAATCTCTTCTAAATTAGGTAATGTATTTAGTTTTGGTAGATACCGTACTCCTCACAAAACCGGTAGATTCTATCAATCAAGTTCTGCAAGCCCCTCCTGGGTTTGGACAACAAATTGTATCGTCAGCGAAAAGGAGGGTCAGGATTTTTTCCCCAGCCAAGGTGGGGGAGTCATTGACACAATTCAGCACATAGCTGACACAGTTGTTTATATATAAAAGAAAGAGTGTTGGCATGAGGACACAGCTTTGGCGTACTCCCTGGTCAACTTGGAAAGCCTTGGCCAGTTCCCCATTGGTGCCACTCCTAACTTTCGTAAAATTCCCCCTGTGGAGTGTTTTAATTATGGTCAATGGATTAAGGGGGACCTCATTCCTTGGAGCACCTCCCGCTCCCCCAACCCCCTAGGCACAATATCAAAAGCAGCATCAAGGACTGCTGCTGGTACACCTTTATACCATGTCTCAGCTAATAGGCCATGGTCTGAATGGGAGCTCAATCTGAACTCTTTCTAGAGGAAGTGAGCATTTGGGTGGACAGGGAGCAAGCACATGAAGTGCAGGAGTTCAAAGTGACTAATAAAATCCAGAGGGCACAAAAACAAAGACATTCAGTCTCGGGATTAGGATGCACACACGTTCATCATTCAGATCTCATAGATTTTGCGGTGAGTTCTTTTGATTCTGTTTGTTCTTTTAAGATTACCCATACCTAGTGAATTTATCAGGCTCTCAAACCGCGACTTTTAAGTAGTTCAAGTGGGGTGTAAAGTAACCTAAATATTGCTTTTTAGAATTATAATTTATACTTGGAGGACATTACCTCTCATTGTATAAACCTTTGTGTGATCTGTAACTTGTCTCTGGAGACAGGTTGTTTAAACATAGTGTTCCATTTGCCTGCTCTCTAATTGAAAGGCACCAGTATCTGCCTGAAAATCATTTCATTTCATTCCTACCTCTCCAGACTCCGAATTCCTGTGCCTGTCAATCACCCGAGGAACTGGGAGAAAAGGGTACAGTTTACCCTTGTGCTTTGGTTGTCAAAACTCCAGTGCTGCCCTCATTGCGCTGCATAGCTAACCCGTCAAAAAGATGTGGCACGACAAGCGATAATGGCATATTTGCTGGTAAAACAGTGCCCAATGCCTGTTGTAGGCTAATTGAGGGAGATAAACGACAAAAAATATCAGAACGTCTGAAACAACAGAGAAGTGAACGCCAGATATGAACTAACAGGGGACTATATCACCATGCCTCGTGTATAATCTAAATAAGGTCACCCCTACACCAAACCCACACAGTGGTCAAGTAAGGATGCTAAGAGTTTGGTCTTTAAAATCCCCTTTGACCCTAATAAAATTATTGTAATTGTTTGCTAAGTGAGGGAGATCCCACTTGTGCTCTGTTGGATGGGTCGCAACGCACACTGTGCTTAGCGGAGAGCAAGTGGTGTGGACCTCGTCCACCGGAGGTGGACCTCTAAGGAACCACACAGCAGACGTTGGCCCTCATGTTGGACTCCCGCTTAAACATCCAACGTTTAGACCAATGGAAGTATAGGCTGTTAAAGGACAGTTTATGGCTTGACTGGCTGGGCAATTTCTGACCAGATTCTGTAATCAAAGGAAGTATTCAAATATCCCTTAGGGGCTGCTCCTATGCCAAGAATACCTGCTAGCCAATGTCAATTGCTAACACGATTTTACAGCTGACAAACTATACTACCCGAATCTGCGCGCTCACACGTAAAGTGTATTACATTAATGGCATTACCACCCAAGACCAACTCTGTGGGCCAGTCTCCAAGCTCTCCGAATGCAGCCATCACACTGCTAAAGGGACTAGAAATATGTGTTCTGGTGTCCAACCCTTGAAGTCTCACGGCTGCCCCCAGTCCACATCTTGGTCACCTTTGATGCATCCCTATAGATGCACCTACAGATATGGTTGCCAAATGACTAGTGCTTAATTTGAGACAGTGGTTTCTAGTTCTCAGTACCAGGATTTAATTGTCAACACCAGCGCTTGTGACCGTCTATCCCAAGCTTGCGCAGTCTGGTTAATATAGAAATTACCATTATAGCAGTTCATTTTTTATTCAATATACATAAAAAATGACTATTTCCTGCCGCCCAAGCCAATCTTATAGCTTTGGGGTCTGTAATAGTCCGAATTGCCACACTTAGAAGTGTGATGCTTAGTAGTTGTGTTGTTGCTTTTATTGGCAGCTCTTGCTTAGGCAATGTATGGTACAAACTGCAGTGGCATCCTGACGAGAGACCTGGCTCACTTTTTTTTTTTAAAAACAAATTAAGCACTGCAAATGACCCATGTGCTAAGTGATAGAAGTCCCCGTTTTTTGCTACAGTCATTGAATGTTGGACCCATGTAGGCCTGTGCTTGCTGTATCTGGCTTTAATAGGCAAATGTCCAAGAATGGAGAACGAGGAAGAACTGAGTGAATTTTTATGCATTATATTGTTGTGATCACCCCAATATTATAGGGGTCACGCCCAGTACATAAACTAGAAAAGAATAGCTGGCAGGTGACTCACTTTCTCTCTAGAACGTTATGCCCTGTTAGACAGGGGGTGTTAGGAGTCACAAACCTCTCAAAAACTCTCCTAGGTGATGATAAAGTAAAGCCCCATTCTTCAACCCTCAGATCAGTACAGACCAAATATATGATACATTATTATGCAGCATTAACCTACACAACTTGTGTATCAGAATAATAATACTAGTTATAAACAACTAAGCAGATAATATGCAAATATGGGTGAATGTTTGGTAAATCCTGATCACATTTTAATTACACATCCCAAACCTACTAGTGTATCCCATTGAACATTTACCAGCCAGCGAAGATGGACGGCTGCATTGGTTTACCAACACCCCAAACTATGTCAAGCAATGTATAGCTCCCCGTGTACCTTATTGCAGTTCAGCCCTTCAGCATCTCTTGTTAGCAGTGCTTAATTTGAGCCAGTGGTTACCGGTGCTCAGCACTGGCACTTAAGTATCAACACGGGGCTTGTACCAGTGTGCCACATGGTGGTGCTGTTAAAAATGACTATTGACTGCCGCCCAAGACATTCTTGCAGCTTTAGGGACCTAGAGTAGGCTGAATTGTCACACTTGTATGAGTGTGATGGTTAATAGCTGTGTTGTTACTTTTCATTGGCAGCATGGCAGGGGCAATGTGTGTTGCAAGCTGCAGTGGCCTCCTGACGAGGTCCCTGGCACTTATTTTATTTTCATTTTTTACAAATTAAGTACTGCTCCTTAGCATCCGTTCCGTGTGTCTAAACCCACCCTCCGCCCCCAGCACCAGTACCTTTATCAATAATGGTGCGAAGGAGGGATTCAACCGTGCTTGTTGATGCTTTGCTACAAAAATATGCAACGAATACTACTTTTCAGAAATATAAGGAAGGAATTTCTCTATCCTTCCTTCCAAGATGATCTCGACATGGCCATCTTCCCTTGTAGCCGCGGTTAGTACGCGCACTCCAGAGAGAAGACCGGTTTTCCTTCTGTCTACTGTTAGTTTGGATGGTGTTAAAAACATGGAATTTCTTGACCAAGTCCATTTAGTATATATACTCTGCTAGAATTACTGTTCAAATGATTGGTCCACTTTTCCAGGTTCGAAGTCTATTGCGCACATTCCTCAATGGTAAATGTAGCCATGTTTATATGCAGCCAGGCCTGTTTTGCATGCAGCTCGCATTATCATCATACAGATGTATTGCCGCACACCACATGTCCTCTTATGTGTTGGTGAACCCCATAAAAAGCCCAGAACTGGATACTATATGTACAAGCTGCTCTGGGTAATCTTTTTGCTGACCACTGAAAACAATTTCAACATTACTAAAAATTGATATCTTCAACATCATACAGACATGCCTGGCATTGTGTCTAATCACTTGTACATTTTCATTTCCTAAACCCCACCGCTGAAAAGCCAGTGGCGGTTCCTCCGCTAAGGTGGTGGAGCTTCGCCCCACTGCGTTGCAGCGGTGAAGGAAAGAAACAATAAAATGATCATAACTTGATGTAATTATCATTTGGTCTGTTCCTGCTGAGGCAGCATGGGAACGGCTGCTCTGCTCACAGAGCAGGCCAGGGGAGGAGAGGTGGGCACATTGAAGTAATCATGATGCTTTGGCTGGCTGTCTCGGCAGGGGCGGCTCTAGACTCATGGTGGCCCTGGGCAGGGAGCGTAGGTAGAGGGCCCCGGAAGAGCGGGTCCAGGCGGGGCGGAGCACGGAGGCCAGTGAAGAGGGGGGTCAGGGTGTTTGGAAGTGGAACAGAGCCAGAGGCCACCAAATCCCTGCCAGGGGCCACCACACAAATATGTATCCATCCTCAGAAGATTATTATATTAAGGATATATATTGGCGTGGTGGCCCCTGGGATTTGGTGGCCCTGTGCAGGTGCACAGCTTGCACATGCCTAAGGCCGCCCCTGGTCTCGGGCCGACCAAACAGTCATGCGCACTTAGTATGTTCTCCACCCGGGCTGCATTACATCCTGGATGGAGAACATGCCCAGGTCCCCAGTCCTTGTCTGAGCACCGAACTACGGTGCTAAGATCATTCACAACACTGCATTACAGCGTTGTGATTAGCTTAAGGGAGCCTGGATGCTTCCTGTTCGGCCGACGGAGGAGAGATGACGTGGGACAGAGCTGCAAGGAGGAAAGTGTATTTTTCTTTTTTTACACCCACTTACCCCCCTCGACCGCAACCCCAGATTTGTGCCGGTCAACACTGGAAAAAGCACACCTCTCCCATTTAGGATCCCATTTAGGATGAGAGGGGCTGTTTTGTCATTTGTGTGGAATATTCTTTCCCCAGTTCCATCATCCATGCCCCCTGTGCTCCCAGGGTCTTGCTCACAGCTCTTCTGGATTGCTGGCACTCTACAAAGCCTCCATTATATTGTTCACATTTTCCCAGACCTCTTCTTTGGGATTTTAAATGGCCTCACCATCCCAATGACCCGCTGTAGTCTTCGGAGCTCCCTCTGGCTAAGGGTGAGAAAGAAACACCTTGCTTATTTCTTCTTTTCTACAACAAGCTGAATTGGCTCCTCCCAGGTTAATACATGATATTTGAACCCATGCTGTTTCTATCGTCCATCTCATGATGCTGAGAGGATAAGTTGATTAGCCAGAATTCAATCGATTGACCAACTCCATAGGGTCAGACTTGGTTCCAAGTCTCTCCATATTGTGGGTGACGACTCCCATCAGTCCAACCCTTTAGGCCAACATACTTTGCAGGCGGTTTTTCCTTTGTAGTGATGGCTATACACGTTCTAACTTACAAAATGCTGTAACGCCAAAAATAGGCCAGATGAGAGGGTGAAGGTCTTTCAGTGGGGTCACTAGGCCGCTCTTACACATCAGTAGGCGGTTTACTCACTGAGCCACCGTGGAAGCTTTATTGAAGTGTACCGATCTCTGCTCAATTTTAAAGCACAGCGTCTAGTGTGGGGAGGTGCCTGGGCAGATCCTGCCCGTATGACCCGATATTGCACATATACATCGATTCTAGGGTCCAAATTTACTCTTATTTAAGGCCTCTCTTCTGACCCAGGAAATATCGACCTGCAGTCTCACTAAAATGCACACCTGAAGCCTAATTTATAGCTCTCCTCAAATCTACTGATGACAGCCAAGAGAAGAAAAATAAGAAAGGAATTTTGTTCCAAGTGCTATATACATTAACATGTCACATCTTATGTTGAAAAAAGAACAAAAACAAGTCTGATCAGATCTACTTTCCTGAGGGAAAACTAGATTGAGGAGTGTGAAGAGGAGCTGTGCTCCAACGAACAACAATTAGCACATGGCAAGTGCGAAGAAATAAGGCACGTTTGCTTAAAGTGAACTCAAACCTGGACTATAGAGAGTGTCTCTGTGATAGTTGAATGTCTCCTGGCTGTGTATGGGAGACTGAAAGTCCTGGCACCCGGGTAAGGCAAGGTTACCATCATGAGCGCGAATTGGGGTGACCCTCCTCATGCAGAGCGCCGTTTCTGTTCACGCAAAATGATACCAGTGAGGCCTGCTGAGCACGGTGTTATAAAGCTTCTGTTAGATTTTGTAACACGTCAGAACCACTTAATGTATAGTTTCTGTTGAATGAAAACTTCTAAATTGTATTTTGACAGTCTGCATTTCTAAAGTCAACACCTCACTGTCTTTTCGTGAAGTGTGTGTGTGTGTGTGTATATATGTATATATTATTTCCACTCCTGCTCCACTTCAAGGACAGGAACCAACACTTCTCAGGATCGCTTTTAATCTCCAAACTTTATTACAACAAAATGTTGCAAAATGGTATGACACGTTTCGGCTATATATTGTATTGCACATACATTGCCATTCGCCATGAAGTTATATAGACAATTAGAGGAACAAGGCCATGGAGGTCCAAGAGTCCTTGGGGACCCATTGAAGCTGTGGCGGGTGGCCCATCAGCTTGGTGGAGACTTTGGCCTCCGCTTCCCTGGTGGAGGACCACCTGCCATAATTGAGAGATCCTCGTCTACCTGGTGGATATCTCTTTGGCTTATCTGGTGCGCCGGGTACACTGAAGGTAGAGCAGTTTTCTGAGTGAGCGATAGCTTGTTTAAACAAGCATTGGTAATGCATCGGTTTCGCCAATGTGATGAATAATAAGATGTTTTTAGCAATCACTGTATGGGACCAAGGAAAGAGCTCCCTGACAAGTAATAAAGTAGTAGAGAGGATGTGGGCCAGCAGCCAGCGTTGTTGACTGGAGAGGTGGGGATCCCGATTCGAGTCTCAGTGGTGCAACATCCTGTGATCCTGGGCAAATCATTTAATCTCTTGGGTGATAAGTTACGATATATACATCTGCTGCAAGAAAAAGCAGAAAGAGGCAAAACTTTATGAAAAAATAGTTGCACCGAAGAAGATGCTAACAGTATTTCGGCTACAGGAAACTGATAAGAGAAACAGATGAGGAACACGCATTGGTTAATGCAGGAAAGTTTGCAACAGCTAATAAAAATGGAGGAAACGTAAGTGGCAAGCACAGGAACCAATAAAAAGCCAGGAAAGAGAGAGGCAGAATGTAAGCCCTTTTAAAGTTTTTATTAAAAATAATAGATATCACAAGCACTCTGCAAGCGAAACCTAAAACTAAATGGCCTTGATGCACAGAGAGCTTTCTTCCTGCATGTTGTGGCTATTTTCCCTGCTCAGGACAAAATGGCAGACCGGACATGGAGAACCTAAATAGGGTGGTGCTGTGGTCACTGTGATCTGGCGCCTCAGCAGCATATGGGCTGCCAGACCAAGGTTTTCTGGTGCCACCTGGTGCACAGCCAGCTGAAGTTCCACCGGTCGAAACATTCCGACTTTCCCCACCTTTAACTCCTTCGCTGCGGCGGCTATTCCGCCGCAGTGCTAACGGTCGCGGGTGGGCGCGCGGCTCACCTGCGCTGGTGACAGAACCGTTCCGTCACGGCTCGTGGATGAGCTGTGCTTGTGACGGAACGGTTCCGTCACGGCCCCGCCCGCTTAATGAAACCCGCTGCGCAGGCGCGAAATCAGAGCCGCGCAGGCGCGGCGGCCGGGCCGTGACGGAACCGTTCCGTCATGAGCACAGCCCACCCGAGGGGCGTGATGAAATGGTTCCGTCAGTAGCGTCGAACGGGTTAAACGGAACTTGGGAACCATGAGGTTTGTGGACAAAGGATCCACCAACTTTGGAATGAGGCCCTTAACCTCTTGCTTCTTCTTATGAAAGGGATACTGTAGCTGCAGATAACTAGAATACATTTATGTGGCAGTCCTATAAAAAGAAAAATGCCACTATGCACCTTGAAATGGGTGAAAAATATAATTTACGCAATTGCTGTTGGCTGCTTACCACACACTTAAATTTGTTGGGTCTGTACCAATTGAGTAACTATGAAAGCAATTTGGTTTAGCACTCCGGTCTCGCTCACCAAAAAATGTACAACTCATTAAAACTAAGACGACTAACCGCACACCCCAATAAACATTCAGACTTTGGTCTGTAATTTAAACATTTGGAAAGCCATACTCCACTACAGAAATGGGCTGCTATGCCATAACAATGTCAGATTGTGGGCTCTGCAAGTGCATATTAACAATAATGAAGTTAGTTTGAAAAGTACTGTAGTTCTGAATGCGCGAAACATGGTACTCTAGTTTTTTGCCTGCCTTACACACTATATTATTTCACCATTACGTGACTAGTTATGTGACAACGAGGCTCTAATGAAAAAAAATAGGGAACAGATTTGTGCAGTTTTAGAAGCTTCCATTTTTCAATTATATGTGATATAATAGGGGTGATAATGTACTATGGTATTCCAGGTTACTCTTGCTGCATTTTTTATACTGCAGAACAATTTAAGGATTTATTTTCCATTAACTGAGGAATTCCTAGGACCGACAGAAGAAAGGTGTATTGCATATTTTTTTCCATCTCATAGCGCCATTTATATAGCATGCAATGTGCTTTTGAGGTTCCATTGTAGAATCGGTTCTGATTCTGCTTGTTATGAAGTGATACAGATTTTGTGTTCTGGACTCTTTTTTGGTTAGGTGGCTGTATCTTATTTGTTGAATTGTCTGGCTGTGGTGTTTTAGGGTTGATCCCAGAGGGCTTTACCAGTTGCTTATCCGCCTGCTTGATCAGTGGACATGCATATTGCCCAACAGATGGAAAAGCGTGGGGGTCATTTTGTGGTCTCCAGTGGTGTTGAGCACTGTGATGGCATGCCTGGACTGTGTCTATGCAATCAAAGTATTTAGCGTGTGAGATGTACTATTGAGGGCCCACATGGTGGAAGAATTAAGGGCCTACTTAGTTTCTTTTAGGTGCATTAAATATGTTTCGTCCTCTATTGTCTGTTATATGTTTCTGTGTATTGTTTCTTTGGGGTTAGTACTGATGGGAGCTATGACTTACTAGACTGTAAGCGTTTATGCGCACGGTTGAATGTGATATGTAAGGGTTTTATTCAGAAACAAACCTGCTGAATCAGTTAGTCATGATGAAGCTACAACTAAAATTTCAATTGAATAATTAGTTAGTTGCTGCCACCAATTTCACATAAGGAGACTGCAGAAAAGGCAAGTATGTGTTCCTTCTGAGCTGTGCCAAAAAGCCTCTGGCCCAGTGCTTAGGTTGAGTTGGAGGTTTTCGATGCTACTAAGGGGCTGATTCTGATGCGGGTTGGAAATGGTTTCCAACCCACTCGGATCGGGACAGTCCAACCAACGGAGTACAATGCATCCGGATGCTACCCGATACGATTTGGTTGGACTCCCATTGACTTCCATGGGAGCATATGTTCCTAACCGCATCATAATTGGGCCCTGGGTCGTTCCCGATCCGATTTGGAAGGAGCAAATGCCATTAGGAGGCCTTCCTAACCGCATCAGAATCAGGCCCTTAATTGTCAATACCGGCGCTTGTGACAGTCTGCAACAAGGTGGCACTGTCTGGCTCATTTAGAGATTACCACAACAGTTAATTGTTAATTCAATATACATTAAAAAATACTATTACTTGCCGCCCAAGCCATTCTTATAGTTTTGGGGGCCTGAAATAATTTAAATGATCACTTTTTCAGAACGTTGATGGATAGCAGTTGTATAGTTACGGTCATTGGCAGCATAGCAGGGGCAATATGTGGTGAATCTGTAGTGTCCTCTAGACGAGAGCCCTGGCACTCAATTTTTTTCTTTTTTTTACAAATTAAGCATTGCTCTGGCCTCTGCAATAGCATGCGTCGTATACTGAGTCAGTGGTGGTCGGATGGACTGTTCCAGATTGGATGTAGGGTCCTGTTCTCTCCCACCATGGGCAGAGGGGCAGGCAACAAAGGAGCACAGGATAGCAGCGGGGAGAAAGTTGCAAGAGTCCTTAAAACATGAGAGACCGGTCAGGAAGCTAAAACCAGTAGCGTAGTAAGGAACTGAGGTGGCTTGGAAGTACGTATGGTAATCATGAGGGGCTTGGGGCGAAACCGGACTGACCAATGGCTGCAAGGAGGAAGACGGGTAAGCACAGGCCACCTAGTATTTGTGATGAGGGCCGGTGGCTACAGATGCACACCTGTGGGCCCAACCTTGGTGCTTGAGTTAACGTCATGTGATTCTGGGCAAATGGGGCAAATAATCAAATTTCCCTGTGCAAAAAAAATAAAAAATGTGGAATCTAATGTGTGGAATGTATTTATGTAATCTCCACTTGATGTACATGATCTAGTCGATCGTCTCCCAACTTAATGTTTAGGACTCCATTGCTTCGTAGCTAGGTTTGCACTATATAGATATCAATGCATGGGATGTATGATGTTACAACGCATACTTTTACAATGCATACCATTACAAGGCAACATCCATTACAACGCTTTCCATTACAACGCATGCCATTAAAACGAATTTTTAAAAACTACCTTTACAACTCATTCCATTACAACGCATACTACCTTTACAACGCATACCATTACATTGCATGTATGGTAAGTATTGGATAGTGTAGGGGTAAAAATTACTATTCTAACTCCAGAGGTTGCAACAGTAGGGTAAGTGTTGGTTAGTGTAGGGGTAAAAATTACTATTCTAACTCCAGGGGGTGCAACAGTAGGGTAAGTGTTGGATAGTCCAGGAGTACAAATTACTATTCTAACTCCAGGGGGTGCAACAGTAGGGTAAGTGTTGGATAGTGTAAGGGTACTTAGCATTGTAATATTATGCATTGTAATGGTATGCGTTGTAGTGGTATGCGTTGTAGTGTCATGCGTTGTAATGGCTGCGTTGTAATGGATGTTGCGTTGTAAAAGTTTTGTTGTAATGGTAGTGTGTTGTAAAAGTTGCGTTGTAAAGGTTGTTTCCCAATGCATGTATACATTTGCAGATTTGGAAGTTGCATGGGAATTGGTGGTGCTCAAGGAGAGAAAGCTCTAGGCACTAATTCATGAGTGAGCCTTCAGCCGCCCAATTGAGAATCATAAAGAGAATGCTAGAGAGGCAGCAGGAAAAGGGCTACAAACTGGAGAATCCTCTCTAGGGGGTGCTTTGGGTTATAATGATCAAAGTTAGTACTCTGGGGGAGTCCAGTTCATGGGTTCGAATGGTGGGGATGGGGTGCCCCTGTGCTGCGGAGGGAGGCACTGCACAGCTGTATAGTTTGTTGCCTGCTTGCTGATAACCTCCAAGGGGTTCCTAAACATGCTGGTTACTGAAGTCTAACCAGGTGCAAGTTTGTGCTGTCCAACACAGAAACGTTACTGTCACTTACCAAACCAAATGTCACATTTCCAGTTTTGTGATATCGAACGCAAGTATGCCCCAGGCCGACACTCTTTACGTCGTGTACGTTTTCAAGACCATCATTTGGACCCTTTCTGTGAGGATTGTGTACTCGCTGGTTCACTGCCGCTGCTTGGGATATACTGGTATATTTGGGCATTTGATAGCTCAGAGGCGTTTGGTGGTTTTACTGCTAAAGAGAGGATGGGAAATGGCCACTTCATCACTCCTTTGGTTCACTGGCATCACCAAAAACAGAATAGTTCTCTGACTGCCGTTCAGTGTTCACCAAGCTACAAGACAACCAAAGCCCCCAAAACTGACCACACAGTGAGGGGCAGCACTGTGTCACCTGCCCATTCTGGTTACCTTCATCACATGCGACAATGCTGTTAATTTTCACAATTTGAATAAAAAGACCAGGTACTTAATTGGCCTTGGGCTCTTAACTTTCTTTGAAGCCTGAAATGGCATGTTTGCACGCTTAAAAGTGTTTTTGTGTGATGTGCTGGAATTTGTTAATAAGAGATGTAATAAATTAAACGATGTGAAAGATGTATTTTTCTTCTCAACAGGACAGCGCTTTCTTGGTGTACAGGAGGACTCCTCCCCGCGAGCCGCCTTGCCACGGAGCTGTGCCGGACGTCGCGGCCTGGACCCCTAACCCCTGGATTGGATGACCATTTGTTCTGGGCCCCACTGCTGCGGCTGTCACTGTGAGTGCAACCTGGATTGGTACTGCTCCATCAATGTTATGGGGACTAGGCCGAGCTCCCTCTGATGGAGAGGCGTGGGCCGTGCTTGCTCTTTGTGGATGGAAGAGAACATGGGCCTTGCTTGTTATATTGGGACCTATGAACCAAGCTTGCTCTGTCCAGGTGCCTGACCTGGCCTTTTCAAAGAACTAGGGTTCAGGTAACTCCGTGGGTGCTCCAAGATATTGAGAGGAAAAGAATTATCTTTTTGAGTAACACATTTCACAGTACTGAATATTAATTTTTTCATTGTCGTACTTGTTTATTTTGTGTTCCTGTCCTGCTTCAGAAAGTGCTTCTGAGATGAGGTAGAGACTAGTAACCTAATTGGATTTTGAGAATTTTGATTCTCTACCTTTTTGGCATTGACACTTCTAGCCTTGTTGTCCATGAACATCTCTTGAAGAGATGAGCACTCCAGCCTTGGTTTGTCCTATTGTACACACTTTGTGGTCAGTTAGACAATTGTTGGAATGATCGCCGGAAGATACTCTGCCAAACGGTGGCTGTCAGGGGCAAGGTAGGAGGTCAGGTTCTCCAGTAGGCCATAACTGGAAATTCGGCCTCCCCCTTGGGCTTGTGTGTGATCCACCAATTCAGGGATGAGGTGGTTGTCTCTCCCGAAAGATGTGTGTTCGGCCAGAGCTGGAACGATGAAGGGTTATTTAGTCATTGAAGTGATGTTGTGGTATCCTCTGACGGCCGTCCAGATGGAACTTTAGAAGGTAGGTGTGATGATTAATCAAACTCCTTCAGTTAATGATGATTAATCAAACTCCTTCAGTTGAAGTTTAGGAGTATCCTCAACAAAGTTCACAGTGCGCGCAAGGACATCCAGTCTGCCCTGTGACTGCCCACTCACATGGCAGGAGCACTTCATTTTTGAGTGATGTCCACATACAGACTGTTTTTACTGTGTGCGCTATGAATCACACGATTTAAATTTGTATATATTTAATACATTTATATCACTCTGAACTCTCTACAAGGACAATAAAGGACTTTACGAATGATAGAGAGCTGACAAAAAGTTTTGTATCCGTAGAAAGTAGCATAAGAGTAGAACAGATGATATACAGGGAATATTTTCTGGGATGCAGAACCATGAAGCTCCATGAAACAGGAAGTCTGCGGGTGAAGCGATTTGATAAGGAAGCAGTAGAAAAATTGGGTTAAAAAAAAGGGAGGTTGAATTGTGTGCTATTCCTCGGGCAAAGTACATGGGGCTTTGTTCAGTGTTTTTAATTTCTTAGCTTTGGGGGTTTCAAAGGTGGAACAATATCTGCTGCAATCTAGCCTTGAGCCCCAGCAACATTACATTTATCTTCCCAATATGGGGCGGCTGTAAGGCGGTTGGTGTGACAATGAAGCGAGAATCACTTTCAGAATGTGCTGTTTCAAATGGGAGGCGGTGGGTTTTGGTCTGTAGAGCAGCTGAATGGAGGGTGGCATTGACAAGGGCCAGGGTTGATCTTGGGAGAGTTTCCAGTAAGTACTTCCTTTGTAATTATGAGAGTGGGCCACCAATTGCACAGTGTTTCTTGAGTGTTTTTAGTAGTAGGAGGCTTAGTTTTTTCTCGTGAAGCGACCGCCGATGAAAGTCATATTTGGTGTCACAATGTGGTGGCAGAGAAAGATAAGACTTGAGAGTGAAACTTAAAGACGTTGCTTGAGGACTACAAAATCTGTCATCCAGCCTGCAGAGACGTTGTTAGACCAGGAATGAACGCTTAAGGTGGTTGCATATTAATTTCGATTATCCATGTCTTCGTGGATGTTACATTTGAACAAAACAATCTGCTCATGCAAATGGGTAAGCAAAGAATACATTTAAACAGTTCATGTGGAACAGGTCTGTGGCTTGAGAGTAAGATGTTGTAAGAAACTGGAAAACTGAAAGAATACTATGTTCTCCAGTAATACAAAGTAGATTGGTTTAAAATGTCTCTTTAAACAGCTGGCCGTGGGATCAATGAATCAATCAATGGAATTGTAAAGCACAACTAATCACCCGGCAGGGTTTCCAGGGATGAGATATACCACAGGAGAAAATAATGCAGTGTATAATTAGGTTACACAGGTAGTCACTGTGTAGACAGTCATAATTACCACAAGACCTGCCACCTCTATCATTTCTTCCTGAAAGATTCAAACTTGGCCACCTTTACCAGGAATCTTGTTAAGATTGCTCCTGTGTGTTTAAATAAGTGTGCCATTTATTTTACTTACACACAGTATTAATATACGCTGCATGCTGACTCCTTACATCAAACGGCAGACCAAAAACCTTTGTTTTGAAGAATTAAGGTGGGAGGGATATTCATGTGTATAGTTCTGAGTAACACAAATGAACTGGAAATTGATTATGCATAGAACTTTGAGAGAGAACTACTCCTCAAAGGAGTCGCCCAGAGGTAGAAATCAGTGTTGTCTGTATATTTGTAGATACAGTGTTGTTTCTTGGGACCGTATCTCCGAGAGGTCTTTGAAAATAAAGAAGTTATTGGTAAGCAAGCGAGTGAATTGCATGATTTGGGGGTTACAGATTTGACGTCCCACACCCTGCCTTTTCTAACGTGTTTTGGATCCTTGTCCTGTGGGATGATCCACTTTCGGCTAGGTTTTATCAATTAACCAGATAATGTCACCGTTTCCCCTTAAATGGACTTGTGTATGGAGGAATTCATGTTGGACACCTTGGAGGGGGGGAGGGGGGGTGTTCAAGTCCTATTGCTGCAAAACAGGCCCAAATCATTGTATCATCTCTACCATGGTTGATGGAAGGTGTATGGTTCTTGGGGGGATACAGTGTTAGATTTTGACTGAACACTTCTTTGTGTGTTTCAGCCAGATAACTCCACTTTGATATCATCTGTCCAGAGGACCTTGTTCTAGCAGTCATGTGTTCATTTAGGTGTTTGCAAATCTAAGCCATGTACCCATGATCTTTTTGTAGAGAGGGGAGTTCTCTTTGCTACCCTCCCATGAAAGCCCCCTTGTTCTTGTGTTTTTTCTAATGGTAGAAACAGAACCCATGTTATCACTTAATGTACTTTTGGGGCTCTTTGTGACATTTTGAAATTCCTTAATTTGTAAATAAGCTTTCTAACAGTGGAATGATGAACATTATATTGTTTGGAAATCAGTTTATACCCTTCCCAAAGTAAGGATCAACCATAATTATTTTCGGACACTTTTACAGATATCCTTTAACCTAGTCATCAACTTTTGCTCAAAACCTAAATGCTCCAAACTAAACAGTAAATGTTCTAATTTCTTATCCCAGTGGAAGGACTTTCTGACGCTTTATTTATAACGTGTTCTTGATTGAATTACCTTCTTAATTGACAGAGCAGTAAAGGAGCATTTACTTTTTCACTCGAGCTTCTATGTAGGATGATTTTTTGTTTGTTTAATAAATGATGGCAAAGTAAAATCTGTGGTGTTATTTGACCCATGAGGTTAGAGAAGGGCCATCGAAATTATGCAGCAGGGGAGGCCTAATTTATGCAGGAGTGTTGAGTAAATTATGCGGCAGGAAAAAGCAAACTATGTGGTTTAATTTGGCAGATTTTGTAATGCTATTACTTCATTATCTTGTCTTTTATACTCTTGTTACGACTGTTTGGGCATTGGTTGCACCTTATTAGCAACCTCACTATTCGATCAACAGATTTCATGATGGACATAAAACCCACTATTCTAATAATTATGTAACCAGTCTTCCTGCTCTTTGATTTAGTCTGTAGCAACAAAATTGATTCATATTGTTTACTGTTAAGCCCCACCTCGTTAATGAAGAGGCAACAGTGAATGTTGTCAATTTGTGGGTCCTGAAATTCAAGGTATTTTAAATTCTGCGGTTTATAGGCAATGGCAAGCAGTGGCGGCTGACATCTACGGGGGTGGGCGCTTGTGAAAATAATATATAAAAAAATACACTGACCTAAAGAAGACGTCCTCCGCTCAGAACGTCTTCTTTGTTTGACTGCAGACCGGCCACCAGGAAACTCCCTTCACCAATCCTGGTGCTGCTCTAATTCAACATGAGAGCAGCACCCCAATTGGAGGGAGCGGCCGCACTTGGCACTGCACAGTGCTCTGGAGGCCTACACTTGCTCTAACCCGGCTGTCTTTGACAGTCCATAGCAAGGCGGCCAGCCAAAAAGGCATGCATACTTTGAACCGTTAATAACAGACCGCCCTCCTTCCTGCTGATCTCACTCAGCAGGCCCTGCCCCTTCCTGATGCTCTGTTTGGACGGAGGATGATAAATAAAATGCTAATAAATTACTATTTGATTTTTTATATCTGGGGCTTTGGTGGTAATTTAAGTGTAGCGATGTTCCTCCGCTCCTCCCTGATGAGATGTATCCATGTAAGTAAATACTACTTTGTACCAGGGTTGTTGGACATTACGTTTTCTAAATCAGAGTCTCTTGTATCTCAACAAGAATGCATCTACTGCCTTTGTAAAAATGAATCCCACCTCATTCGCTATCTAATTCAGACTGGCTCTGTCTCAGCTTGTGATATGTTTGGGGGTTAGAGTGAAGGAATTGAATAACGTACTTCATATAATGAACTTCCTCTAGCACTAGGATCCTCTGTTGTACTATTTCTGTGGTAAATAGTGTGTGAAAAACACAAATTAAGGGCTGGGATTACATATGCATATTCGTGCATGACTTGGAGCTAAGATCTGTGATCCATTATATACTTTGCTGCTCTTTTATTCTCGAATTATGTGATGATTCCATCTCTACTGACTCCAGTTGCACGAGTGTGTGTGGTTGTGTCTTGTCCTCTACTTTCCATAGTTCTGTACTCTTCCCTTCAACTTCTGAGTTGTTCTGTCCATTTTTGTATTCGTCATTCACATTTTGTACTCCTCATTGGTGAATATCTTATTAAGCAATGTGTTCTACCCTTCCAGTCCAGACCGCACAAATAGAAGTCCGAAGCATTCTTGAGGATTTTCCCCTTCAAAGTTTTTATTTCAACTTTACAAATGCTAGACAAAAACCAAAGGGGATGATGGACGGAGTGTTGAACATTGCATGCACTCACCCCAGTCAACTGACCTGGGTTTAATCCATCAACATTCTTTAGCTCACTCCGCCACCCCAGTTCAGACATGGCCATATGCAAATCAGTCTGACCCTGTGCCTCATGGGAACAGTCCAGCCCGAACTGCCAAGCTATGTCTTCCCTGGACCGGAAACAAGCATCCTGGGACCGGTTTCTGGCTAATCTGCTGTCATCAGCCAGGCTAGCTTGAATCCAGTGGCAAAGTGAGCAAGGGACCTACGTCTGGGCATACCCTGCCAACTTAAGGCGAACAAAGCAAAAACCAAAGGGGATGATGGACGGAGTGTTGAACATTGCAAGCACTCACCCCCAGTCAACTGATCTGGGTTTAATCCATCATCATTCAAGAATGAGTTAAAAGATTGATAACATATGAGGTTCCACCCAGAGACTTGACTTCCATATTGTCTCTGTCTTTGAGCTGGCTGGCGATGCACTGGATCTCTCCTGCTGGTGAACCTGGAGTTACAACCCATTTAAGGCTGCGGCTAGGCCTGGCAAGACCACACCATCTACAGAGGCCACAATTGCCCTAGGGTGCGTTGCGTCTGTGCCCCTTAGTGATGGTAACCAAGTGACCACCGACTCCACACTGTATTGTGTGCCTACCACCTGCACCGGCTCAGCACATCGCAGCAGTGGAGATCTGCTTCTGAGACCTACCTGGCAACACAGATCTGCTTTTGCACCTCCCACCAGGGAGTTCGCAGGAGGATCAACACCTCAGCCCAGTGGTTTGGTGCCCTCCTGATTGATGTTCCTCTGAGACATTCAAACTGTGTATCAGAGATTGACAAGCGGTTTCCCAGTCCCAAGCCTTTGACTTGATGGCATCATTTGACCATTTATGGAGAGCAACCAGCCCTGCACACTCTTAACTACTGGAATACTACTAGAAGCATCCTCTTGCTTCTACCTCCTCCCTTAAATTCCTCACCAGTGGTCAGTCGTCAGGCCCACATATTGAATATTCCTTATTCATTAATTGGGGGTTGCGTTGCCTAACTATTACAGCCAGTCTATATGCCCGCTCCACATTACTGGGCAGGGCTTTATTTACTGGGCTGTAGACCACACTACTCAGGTGAGGTGTGAGAAGAGCAGTCGTGTCTGCAGTCCAGCAAAGAAAGCATTGTCCAGTAATATGGGGCAGGGACGGTGTAGAATGATTGTATAAAGTCCTTTAACTGACTTTGTCATTACAAAGGCCCTGAAAGGTCGCAACCTTGGATCCACCGCTTATCTCAGTGAGACTATGCTGCAGGGCCGTCAACTGTGATCACCAATGTGCCCCAACACTTGTGCTCAGTCAGATTACTTGAGGGATCGGAGGTAGGTTTGAATTTAGCTTAGGGCACTTTTGCACTTACCTTTGCCGCCACATATTTGGAGACCAGGAATCCTGCTTGTGCAAACATGCTTTAGCCATTCATTTTGCCGTATCGACTGTTTTGTGTTTACTTATTTCACAGTTGTGTACGATACCAGATTTTCTTGTCCATGTCATGCAACCATATGCTTGCCTCGAGCTAACTGGAGGCGAATTACGTACAAAAGCATTTTGCATGAGCACCCAGGAACCTGCAAGCCCCCTCTATATGAACGTTTTGTACCGTTCTTTGCTTCTATCTCAAGAGGAGAATCTGCTTCATTCGGTGAATTTGCTCAGGGGTCTTGTTTTGTACTTGAATGAATGAGGGAATTAATTATTAGGTTTGTAGAGTGCACGTCTGGTCAGTGTCTCACAGTGAAGTGAACAGAAGAGTTTCCAGGTCTTTCTAGAAGAGGAATTCATTTTAAATATCCCATAGAACAGAAGGGAGGTTATTCCAGGCCCGGAAGCCTAAACGGAATATGAGGAACCGCCTCTCCTAGAGTGGCAAATCGAGGAACCACAGTCAGAAGAGACTCAAAAGGACAAAGCGCTCTCCCCTGACGATAAGGCCCAATTCTGTCAGTGAGATACTGTGGGCCTGACTCATGCCAAGCGCTTGGACTGGATGGCAGACATTCGTTGCCAGTCAGGGGCATCTCCTACGTAATGGCGGGGGAGCATTGACCTACTGCTCAGTCAGCGAAAAATAAAATGATAATAAAATAATATTTTATTTTCCGCTGACTGACTGAGCCATGGAATCTGAGGCGGGGACGGGCCATAGCAGGGAGGAGGAGTGATGGGCACTGTAAGTGCGCATGTCGGTTTTGCGCTGGGATGGCCGGATCGACATGCGCAGTTACATTTCTCCAACCCTGCTGTATTGTACAGCCGAGTGGAGAAATGGCACAGGCTCTGTGCCTGAGCGAGTATCAGCCAGCCTGCTCAGGCCAAGCTTGGAGCTTCTCTCATGCTTGGTGTAGCATGAGACCAGCATCTGGATTTGATGGGGAGCCTGTGCTTTGTGCCCCAGGGACTGCCAGACGGAGAGGAGTGCTGAGGCATCCAGCAGTGTCAGCAGCAACAAAAGGTATGTTTAAAAATATATATATATATGTGATCAAGGTACGTCAGTACCGAAACGCGTAATGGCCGACTGAGTAACAGCTCAATAAACCAACAGATTTTTAAACTTACCTGGGTCTGTGCTCCACGTTTCTTTTCGAGAGGAGAGAGCGCCTGCATCTTGCTTGTGGAGTGGAGTGGCAAAGATATATATATTATTCCCCTAGCAGCCCCCCTCTACCCCACCACTTTAGATTTGTGGTAGTCACCACTGGCCAGAGTGCACATGTAAGAAATGTTGAAGTAGCCAAAGGGATCATGGGTCATCTACAGGCATTCTTGGCACCCTGGATTACTTTAGTAATCGACAGGTCTGTCTTCTGAGCAGAGAATCAGCGGGCTTCTGTGATGCACATCTGCAGAGGACCTCTTAGTCATGTCATTCTACCTTTATCTCACATTACAAGTTTAACGCTGGGGATTCAAGGGCAGTGGGATTAGGCAAAATGATTTTGTTATCCGTACAAATGACATGATAGTAGCATCTCGTGAAATTGGTGCCTTTATCAGTGTCTGGTGGTGCTGTGGAGCCTTGGCTTTATTTTAGTGTAGTTGGCTTTGGTATGTCATCAAAAATGAAAACTGAGATAGGGCAATAGGACAAAACCTGGTTGCGTATTAGTAACTTCATTGTCTAAGGTGAGTCTTTCCCATGCAGTCCTTGTGATCCATCGCCCAATTAAGGCAGCAGCAGATTTTTATCTGATTACACCTTTGTAGGTGTCACAAGAAATGACACGCACCTATTGAAAGAAGGGGCTCTTCTTAAGTAAGAGGGAATAAGTGCATGTTTTTATTTCTTTATCAGCAAGGGGGTTGCTCATCTCAGGAGGTGGACCACTGGAAATCAGGTAGACCCACTGGAAGTAATGAGATACAAGTCATCATTGCCAAAGGTCATCGGGTATCTGACGTCCACACAAGACACACATGACCAGTAACAGCTGTATTCATTCTGCTGCATACTCTATTTAAGATAGCTCAGTGGACAGGGCACAGGCTGAATAGATATGTTTTGTTTACCTGCTGGTTGAAATCATAGCTGGGCCTGTTGAATTTTTAATATACAGAGGTAAATAAAATGAATAAAAATGAGTTTGGCCACTGTATCTATTATTAGCTACCATTTCGTTTTTAGTGAATGTTACCTTACTAGTGCATTTCAGTCAGGAAAACTGGAATTAAGCTGCAATGGAGGACCAACTATGCGGCAGAGTTAAATTAATTAAGCTTACAGAAGAGGAAAATGATTTGATTTCAAACATCACATTGTGTGGCAGAATTATTTTATTATTTTAACACAATAATACTTGTTTAAAGTAATACACAACTGGCTGGTGACCAGTTACTCTTTTGTAAAGAGTCTGCCAGTGCGTGTGACCAGCTATGACACCTTTTTTTGTAACTTTTGATCCACTTGAGCTGGAGCCAACTTTGTTTTTGTCGGATTCTGTACATTATGCCGCTGTTGGTGGATCGTGTAGTAAGGGTAGGTTTTCCATATTTATGTGGAAAACAGCGCAGTGAGTCACAATTTTAACTGCCCTCGTCCAGGTATGTAGATGAATGCAGGCCCGGAGGCATGACTTCTGATGTTTATAAGGCGCTATATACATGGTCCTTTCAGCCAATCCTTAACCCCTGTTTATGCAGAAACGTAGACAGTCGGTGAATCCTCTGTGACCACCTAATTAACTCCAGGGCATTATGGAACCTTGGAGTCCAGCCACCAGCAATGCGTTGCTTTTATCTTCCAGAGCTCGACCCAGCAAAGAAACCGGAAATGGCGTACTTATAAATAGCCTTTTGCGCAGGGGAATTCTCGGACAAGCCAGTTCAGGTGCAATGGACGCGGCTGGAACGTGGTCGTATTTTGATGGCAACAGTTGCTGAGGAGAGGCAAAATCTGTGCCTGTTGAAATTTAATATGGTCGCCTGGGTTGTTAGCAGAGCTAATTAGCTCTCAGCACCTGGGCTCTCGGTCACTGCTTCTTGCTCACGAAATGTACCCGTTAAGAGGTCCTTTCCCTCCCGTGGGCTTGCAGAAAAGCTATTTCCTCTGCTTAAGACTTGGCAGCTAAGAGCCTCTTAAGATTCTGTAGGGAAGAACCCCGTGTTTTTTTGGTCTCTGGAGTAAAAGGTTCTCTCCTGTGAGGACTGGGGATTAAAGAGACCCCTTCGCATTAGGAGGTGAGAGCTTTTAGGCTTGTGTAGAGCTCCCTTCTGTGAGGGGTTTGGGGTAAAAAGCTGAATTATTTGAGGACTTGAGAGTATAAAAGTTCTCTTCTTTGAGAAGTTTAATAAAGAGACTATTTCTCTTCGTAGAATGCAGGGTGCTCGCGCTCTTTCCGTCCGGGGTGGAATTGTCCCTCCATCACCAGTGGATATCCCTTCCTTTACTCCCCACCGCCTGCTCTACCCCACAAACCTTGATCACAGAAAGCAGTCACTCCAGATGTCTGTCTGCCCCCTCTTCAGTCAGTACAGCATTAAGGGATAGACTTGGACACATAAAGGCAGTCAAAAGGTATACACATTCTGGTTTTTTTCTGCCCTCTTGTTGCTTCATGATCTCAGTTAGAAGGCCGTTGAGTGAGCGGAAAGAAACCTGTGACATTATCACAGAGGACAGTGAGGTTAAGATTGTGAATTTCTTTCACCTACGAATATTATCATTTTTATGGCTTTTGAAAGGAACCACGTCACAGTTCTCGTGCAATATGGATTTCACCATCCTAATAACAGCAACTAAATCACTCTCCAGAACGTTACCATTGTCGGGGACACTAGGTTTATGCTGCTACACGAGGGACCAAATTATGCTTCAGATTTATCCGAATTATGTGGCATAAAACATAAATTACGTGGTTCATCCACCAACATTTTTTGTGGAATCTGCAAAGTAGGTGGAAATGTATGTGCCAAATGCAGTAAATTCAAATGGTACAATGTATATACTGTTAAGGAGTAGTTTCTCTAAACAATTGGAGCATCTGCCTCGTAGAATCTAAGGTAAAAGTTAATTATAGGACACCAGTACCCACCTCGTTAACCACATCGTCTTAAAATGGTGACCTTCTTTACTGTTCCGCTTCCCTCACAGTACTCTGGGCATTGGCACTGCCCGATCCTGGCAGCTGCTGAGTGTCAGATGTTAAGGAGGAAGGCGAAGGTGACATTGATGCTGTGTTAAGTGAGCGCTCAGATGCCTTGTGGAATGATGTGTTGTATGTTTGTAGGAAGAACCTTGAGTTACAGCCCCTAAACCAGCCGGCTTAATATCTTTGAAATGGAGCCATTCATTCTGAGTCCACCAGAATTGCCCTTACATTGGGGTGTCTCAAAATGTCATTATAATTGCTCAGGAGAAATTCCTTTTCGCAGAGTTGCGTATTCGTCTAGATAGAACATAGTATTGTGGTATGTGGTGTGCCCGAGGGCCTCACGGATGCCGGCAGGGTGAGCGAGGGTGGGGCTTTGGTGGGGGTGTGGCCGTAAAGTCAGTGTAGGGGAAGAAAAGTACGTACACGGTGTGGACAATGACAGGGGCGGCCTTAGGCATGTGCAAGCTGTGCACCTGCACAGGGCCACCAAACTCCAGGGGCCACCACACCAATATATATCCTTAATAAAATAATCCTCTGAGGATGGATACATATTTGCGTGGCGGCCCCCGGCAGGGATTTGGCGGCCTCCGGCTCTGTTCCACTTCCAAACACCCTGACCCCCCTCTTCACTGGCCTCTGCGCTCCGCCCCATCCTCCCCCCCCCTGCCCCCCGGACCCTCTCTTCCGGACCCCCTACCTACGCTCCCTGCCCAGGGTCGCCATAAGCCTAGAGCCGTCCCGGACAATCTGACAATGAGTCATGGAGGTGTTTTGAGGGTTTCTTGCCATATTGCAGTCTAAATGAAGCCCTTAGTCTCTAGGAGAGTCATAGATTTGACAATAGTGTGTTATGCGATATCTGAATCGCCATCCCTTAACTGTACCGTAGCCTTCTCTGCTTGCCATTGCTACCTTGGGAGAGTCTAGTGTAAGAAAGGAAGTAAGCTGTTGATTGAATTGGAATGAAATCGAATTGCACGGTGTGAAACTAGAAAACCAATGATCCATCCCTGCTTCCTCGTTTAACCAAATTGTGTGATCCTTCTATTTCACTTTGCTTCCTCTTTCTTCATTACCAAATATAAGAACACCCTGAAGTACATGAGTTTGGGATGTGTGCTGTACAAAACCTCTTGTTGTTGATTTAATAGATTATTATGTTGGCCATCGATAATAACAGCTGAGGCCACCCAGAAGACAACTTACTTGCCTCTTAGTTCACTATTGGCATTGTTGTCCTGTTGGGAGGAGGCATGCATGTTTCTACGTTCATTTCTGACAGCTAGCACCTTCAAAAAACATTCCTCAATGCAATGATATAATCTGATGACTAAGGTGAAGCACTTCTGCTTGTTAATGAAATACATTTTTTTGAAGACATTTTTCAAAATGTTACAAATTTGTTGCAAAATGTCTTTAAAAAAGAATGTGTTCCTAAAGCTAAGTGTTCTTTTACTTAGTTAGCGTGTAAATGATTGCCTATTTATTTTACAGATTTCTGAATGCAAAATTACAGTTAGTGCACTCTCAAGTAAACAGCAGCCCAATGCTGTTGTTCACCTGGGGACCATATGTGAAGGTCGGGAGGGCTGCAAGTGGCCTCTGGGCTGTACTTTGAGTTTTGAGGGTCTAGAATGACTAACACATTTGACACCAGATCGAAAAACCTTCACTTTTGATTATTGGTTCAGTTTGGCCCTTTTAAAATGTCCGCTGGCCCATGGTTTGCAGTAAATACTTGAGCAAAGCACTCATTTGCACCAATGATACTGCTCATTTCAACCCATATTGTCATTCATTTGCACCATCAAGGCCTCCCATTTGGACTTCCCGAACCACTATTGCAGACAAAGGGCCGTATTAGGAGTCCCACCACCACCACACTGCGGATCTGCCCGCAGTATTCGGAGTGTGTCAGTCAGACCACCATGAGACCGCTGGCTCCCCAGGATCAAGGATCCCGCTGGGCCGGCGGTCTGAAACTGGCCTGAATATGCTGCCGGTGCCGCAGCTGGCACGCTGAGCATATTAGTGGAGAAGTGTGGCTCAATGGTTAGAGCGGCAGACCTTGATGCAGAGCGCTGGCCAGGGACCAGGGTTCGATTCCCACCTCGGCGGGTTTCGGGCTTAAATTCCTCTGACCGGATATTCTCGCCTCAGTGCCGATTCTAAGCATGGGTCCCACGCTGCAACTCTGGGCAATAGCTTGCTTAGACTCCACAAAGGCCCCCTGATACACAAGGGATGCCTGGTTTCACCATGGGATGCCCAGGAGTGGACACCCCACAAGGAAAAGCCAGGAGGGGTTCCCTTGTGGTAGGAGTACAAGCGCCGGGATGCCTCCGGGTCACTGTTTGCGCTATACAAATACAACACATTTACATTTACATGAGTTGCCTTTTCACTCCCCTTTTCAGGGCGGTGAGCCCACATGAAAATGTTGGCAGAGAGGCAAGTAGGGCCCCCTGGCAGACCTGGGCTTGAGGCGGGGGCTACCTTTGTGCCACCCTGTAATTGCACCCCGTCTCCCACCGTGCAGGAACGAGCTGCAGGTGCTGTCTTGGTGGCGGGCTGCATGTTATGCTGTCTTATGAGCCTAACAACCCACCGCTTTGAGACCACCGCAGCACCGTCCGTCTTCTATGGATTGCACTCGTAATTAAGCAGGTGGGTGCCCTACGGGCTTGGTGGTCCTCCTGACAGCTGGGCGGAGGCAGGCCGACCGGAGGACCGCCAAACTCATAATAAGGCCCAAAGTGTATTTTTGGCTAACTACTGTAAGTTTGTGCTTTGAGATTTCCTCAGTGCACAAATTTAACACCTTTGCTCAAGTTTTACTCCTAAATGGCCTCTGCTGTACCGTCTGTGGCATCCTGTGTCGTAAAATGGTTGCTTATGTGCAGTTTATAAGTTTCTATTAGCTGATCTCAATATCCACCCAAACACCGCTTGGTGGGAGGCGGGGCACTGGTTTTATTGTATAAAGGTGGCCTCTGTCTGCAGCAGACTAACACTTCCGGTGAGCGCCGCCATTTCATAACCAACTCCTCGCTAATAAAGTTCTGTGGAGCACTTTACAAGCCGCTGCTGTGCTTATAAATTAATAAACATACACACCTCTTATTCCAATACGATTTATTATCCGGGGAGATGCTTTAGGATTTGTCTCACGTATTTTGCTGCCAGTGAAAAGGCTGGGCCACAGACGACGCCCTGTGATTCCTCGCCGGCTCTGCTGAAATGAGTGGTCTGGGGGCCTATAGAGGGGCGGGGGACCTCTCACACTCGGATTCGTTGGGTCTTTCAGCAGAAAGCGCTTCCTGGAGGTGCCCCCATGCGTTTTTTAGGGCGAGCCTTTATCGCGGTTGCTATTAAGTGTGGCTAATTAAGGGCTTCTGAGATCTGGTCGCGCAGCATGAAGTGTTGGAAGGAGGTAGGAAAAGGAGCAGGAGCTGGTGGGTGCGAGGGAACAACGGGGACCACCCAAGATGGAGGACCCCGCTCCACCGACCAGAGCAAGCAAATAAACACAGTGCCTTGTTGAAAGAACCAGACCAACCGGTGTGGTGAAAGTAAATACACAGAGTATTGGACAATTCTGCAGGAGAGAAACTCTGCAAACTGCACGTATCTCTGCTTATTTCCATTAAAGAATATAATAAATGCGTTAAAGTTCAATCCAATACACATATTCCCCGCCGCCCCCCCCCACCACACATTCTTGCTGAAACTATCGGAATGCAAATTTTCACTTGGAAAGCCTATTCTTTTTTTATTCAAATATATCTAACTAAAGTGTTTTATTTTTTACAGTTTATGTTTATGAGCATTGCGGCTTTAAAAATTATTCGATCTATTAAAAACGCTTGCATTTCTCAGAGATGTGCAGCAGCCATAGGCGAGTGTAATTTTTTGTGCCCGTCGGCGCCACCCATATACCGTCTTGCCCTGAACCACAGTGCCTTATTTATATGGCGAGTTAAAGCGCTGTAGAAATGGCAGTGTTGGCGTTGCTTTGTCAGGCCATTTCCTGGCCAGTGGTCTGTTTTTGTCTAATTTGTTGACATGCCAGGCATAATTTGCATTGTTCTATTTCCTGTACGCAGACCCGCAGTCGCACCCCTTCCCCAAGGATGGCTATGCTTGTTTCAGCCTGTGTTGCGTTTGTCCCTCACATGGAGCATGGCCTCTTTGCATCTCTTTGATTGGCTGGCTTCTATGCTTCCTCCGCTTGCTTTTTTGGAACTACTTTTTTATTTTTTATTTAATTACTGCACGAGAGTACATGTGTTTTCCAACTGTCTCCCTAATAATCTTTTCTCTCCCTCTCCATGTTGCTCTCTCTTGTGCATATGCTTCTCTACCCCCATCTGTGCTTGTGGTGTTCTCTCTCATTGGTGTGCTTCTCTCTTTGCCACTGTTGGCTCTTCCCTGCCTACCATGTTTCTTGCACCCTTCCGAACCAGCTGATCCATTAAAAAAAAAAAGACATTTGCATGACTTCTTAATTTTTTTTCTATTTTTATTTACCAATCCTTGTCAATTCGGCAAGTAAAAAAAGCCTGTGTCCTTTTGTGTAGGCACAGTCACGTCCACTCACACACTTACCTATCTCTCGTCCAAATTTTGTTGCCGCCCACCACAGCAAACTCAGTGCATCAATAGGTCTGCCCACTTCAGCCATTGGTTTCCTGCTTTGTTAATGGCAGCATTCTTACTGAGCATGTGCACATTCTAGCAAAAATAAGCGACTAGTAAACTGTTATTTTACTGTGCCAAAAATAATCCTATGTTTCTGTGATATGGATTACACCAGAGAAAAGGTTTCTATTCCTCTTAAGGTGCACTGCTAGGAAGCACCTGTACTGTTTAAAAAATATATGATTTGTAGGACAAAAATATGGCTACCCAATGTAGACACCATGTTTCGTTCCAGTTTTTTTAATTTTTAAGGCACCTGCTTGTAGTAAAAAAAAAAAAAGTCAAACAACTGTTATCCATCACACCACCTTGCCTAGGCCAGACCGTTTTTGGTTTTTCCTTGATTTTTTTCTTTCTACTTCTACACTTCCCCTCCACCTTTCATTTCTTTCTTGTTTTTTTTTTTACATTTTCCATACTTAGCTCGATTTGTCTGCCTTTCTGTGCATTTTTCTTTCATATCATCCTTTCTTTCTTTTATCCCTTTCCTCAAAGTCTCTTTTACCTCGAATTCTTTAATTCCTCCCGTTATTTTGTTTCGTATTTGTAGCAGTTCATCCTCCAACATTACTGTCTATTAATTGACTGAAGTTCGCAGACTGGGTGGGGACGGGTTCGTTGCGTTCCTCTGCCCCGCCATTCCCACGGCGCTAATGGCTGCTGGATTGCTTTGTTTGGCCGCAAGGCTTATGTTTTGAGCTCTGGTGCGAGCGCTGGAATTTCTTTGGGAAATTGGATATTTTACTGCAGTCTCCTCGGGCTTGGAAAAAGTGCAGTCCAGCTGCTTTAAGTCTGATTTGTGCTGACAGCCCTTTCAGGGGGCACCTCACACCTGCATCTGTGCACAAGTTCTGGTTCAGCAGAGACCCTGAAATGAGCTTAGTCTTTAAACAGGGCCTTCCTTTCTCTGCAGAGAGGAGTGTAGGAAACCAGCGATACGTTTGTGGAGCAACTCTTGAAATAGCAATGACCAACTCATTCACAACCAGAGCCACTGGAATTATGTGATTCTGCGGCCCTAGCATTTATCGCACAATTATGGTTTTGCCGCATAATCTGTCATTTGCTGCATATTTTTAGATTTTATCAGAGAATTGTTTCTAGCTCATAACATAACGTCTATTTGTAAAAAAAAAAAAAAAGCACGCGCTCACCCAATGGTATCTTGGCACTGAATAACAGAAGTTTATTGTTGACCAACGCAATGGTACTCATTTTATCGACCTCAGAAGGATGAAATACCAGACGTATGAATAAAAAATTGTGGCAACATATGTGTTTATGTGCAGTGGAATGCACTTCACAAAGGTGTAGTGTTAACATTTCAGTTGCATATTGCTGTATTTTGGTTTTACTAGTACTGATGAGGTGAAGCCTTTGTCCAGAAGTGTTAAAATGTATAAAAATGATAAACTGATACTAAACTGATACTATCACAAAATGTGCTGCATTATGCAGCATAGTTTGCATGTTCTTGCCGCATAATTTAATAAACACTGCCACATAAATGTGGTCCTCCCTTGCTGCATAATTCCAGTGGTCCTGTTCATAACGCGTTGCACTACATGTGATCTTACTCACGCTGTATTGAAGGGTTCGTGGGAAGACCACCGTGAGGTGACTGGCCAGCCGCAGCCTCTTCAGTCAAGCCTCCTCATGTATTCGAACAGTTGTCAAGTTTCCAAGGGTGATGCCTGGGTAGCTCATTCATTCCAGGTCTGTTCTTTGCATCCTTACATTTACCATTCTAGTTGGCAGAAATAAGTACCAGGGCTTTACGTGGGCCTGGTCCCTATGGTTCTCAGACCCGGTAATAATTTAAAGGGGCATTGAAACGGGTCCCCTTTGAGCCCTGTATTCATGTCTTTAACTTTTCATGCAAAACACTGATCTATTGCTGAACAATGGGTATAAAAAACCTTACGGTAATGCATGTAGTTGCTGCTTATATATCACAGCTTTACTTAATCTTGTATTCCCTATGCATGTGTGCTTTTTCCAGGATGCTCTATTACTGTTTTTCAGGCAGCATATTACTCTCATCTAGTGCGTTGAAGTTGGTCCACAGCTTCCAGGATGCATTAGGTTGTTAAATGAGTGCTCGAGGAGGGAAATGTGTCTTTGATGCTCAAGCCATCTAGTAAAGACAAGGTGGTTTTCTTTTTCCCAGGTACGTAAAAAGATTGAGAGAGACCCCTTCAGGTACCAGGGGAATAGGGTACTTAGGGGAATAGGGTACTTATAAACAATGAAGTTAGACAGTTTCCCTTGGTTAAGTAACTGAGAAAAAACACCCAAATATTGGTCTTGGACACAAAGCTCAATTAAGCAAAGGCATAAACAAAAACAATTTTATGTATAAAATATCGAAATTTTATTAAAACAATTCTTAAAACATTAAAAAAACATACTTGTGTCATAAAAGAGTTTTTCAACTCATTCACAATTCATATAGACATCAACAAATACCTGTACTATAATCCAAATAAATTGAAAAGACCTGCCCAAATAAACTAGATTGTGCAGTTGAGAAAGAGAAAGGGGAGAAGGGAGACAAACAAAGACATCAACGATTTGTCATACAATGTTGCACATTTAAACCCTCATTACAACTCAATCCCAGACTCGACTTTGTTTCCGTTGTTCTTGGGGTGAGTTAGGTTATATAATTGTGCAGTGGTAGGCGCCGACGCGTTTCGATGGGCTCATTTAGTGATATGCCATCTTTTTCAAGACTTTTATATGAATGCCACTCCTATTTTGGCACTGGATAGTTCCCTCTACACAGAGATCCTTATTGCATTATCAATTTGTAGTCCATTATGGTTAGTTTCTATTTAAAGGTGTTCGCATCTATGTCTTCGGCCAAATCTGTCAATCTTGTTGTCTCTCGCTATCTGGTGGCCCTCATTCAGACGGTGTCAGGATAGAGATAAAGGGGTACCTGTCTCCTTGATTCAATTGCAGTTATTCTGTGGTTCTTAATCTTCTCCACGCTACCACACCACCACATGCTCCAGTTCCAGCCTTCTCTCTATAGTCTAGTTTTAAGGTGAAGTGGTCCTTGGGTCGGGTGGATTAAAGGGACGCCCTGTTCTTTTACGTGGTTGTACCGGCGTTTGCTTCAGTTGTATCAGTCTTTTGTCTTCACCCGGATCCCAAGCGCTCACTGTCGTCTACGTCTTCCGAAAAAAGTCCCAGGTATCCTGCTTGAAGAATGCCACGTGCATAATGTTTAAGGCTGGGCGGAGGTCCGTTACGTGGAAGCGAGCCAACAATCGCGCCAGGAGGTGGATTTTCCTGCTCATGCTCTTCAACTTCACTTTGAGCGCGAGCGTGGAAAAAATTCTGCTCCGCTATGCGAAGTGGAGTTTTTCGAACCCTGCGTGCTCCGCGGAGTGCGAAAAACTCAGTGAACAGAGCGGAGTTCACCACCTGGGATTAATAATGACATCGCCCCATCGCTGTCCTTAAAAAAACTCAAAAACGTAATGTTCAAATATTGCATCTCGATAGCGACTGTTTGCGAGTGTTCACCACTTTTAAAATAATGTTTGCTCCAAAAAAGCATGATATTTTTAGGTCTGGCATGGCAGCACTGCTGTCAGGAGGATCTGCCGGTACTAATGCTTTAAAATATATGAAGAGTGGGCTTGGCTCCACCCAGAGAAGTGTTTCTCGCTCACATCATGCTCTTGGCTATGGAGTGTGTGCCTTTTTAATGCATGAGGGTTTTTTTTTTACATCTTAAAAGTGCATTGAATAATCAGACATTGCATTTTTTGATGCACCGTATATTTGTTTTTCACTAAAGCAGGTTTTTAAAATGTTTTAGACTGGACTCAAAATGCAGGCCAGACCTACTGGCACTGGCAGAATCTTTTTATGTTACCATTTCAAAGGCTGGGCTGATCAGAAGCTGAATCTGCCGGTCAAGGAGTTCTGGGATGGGGGCAGATACAGTAACACTTTAATGGTTGAGTGGTGGAGCTCCCAGTCCATGCACTATCAAGCACCCATCACAAACCCTCTTTATGGGAAGCCCCACACCCTATGCATACACAAAACAAACAATGCACCACAAAGCAAGCACCAAATGCATGTAGTATTTCCTAAAAGCAAGCTCTAGGAATAGTTGTTGCCATACATTTACATGATATAAGCCATACATTTGGCAATGAGTAGCCTTGCCTGCTAGCTCTAACACAGGTTTCAGAGCTAGCCTTGTAACGCACTTGACAGCTGTACAAGGTAAAAAAATGTGTTTTCATGGCTTCTGTCCTATAAAGTGTAGTGTATATGTTACAGTCAAAGTGTGAAATCCCGCATTCTATAGAATGCCTAGGTAATGTATAGAATGCCTGAAAATACCTGAAAATCGAACGTCAAAGTATGAAATGATTGATATTTTATACATTGCCTAGGCATTGTATACTTTGCCGGATTGTCTGCCGGCAAAGTATATAATACGCCTAATCCCGCCATTTTATTCCCGCCCGGCAATGTGTGAAATCCGGCATTCTATAGAATGGCTAGGTAATGCATAGAATGCCTGAAAATCGAACGTCAAAGTATGAAATGATTAATATTTTATACATTGCCTAGGCATTGTATACTTTGCTGGATTGTCAAGACGACCATTAGGAAGGAACCACGGGACTATTGGCTGGTGAAACACTATGACGTAATGATGGTCGAGAATACGACTAAGTTGATCAATCCTGTTAAAGAAGGTACGAGTGCTATTCAGTTTTACGTCGCGGACTCAGAGTTATTTGACGTACTCCAAAAGGCCCATTTGGCTATTGGTCATGGAGGACGGGACAGGATGTTGAAAGAACTTTCACCCAAGGATAAGAACATTACCCGTCATGATATTGAGCTGTACATTCACCTTTGTGAGCCTTGCCAGAAGAAGCAAAAAGGTGTTAAAAAAGGTGTTGTGGTCAAGCCAATGTTTTTTTCTGAATTCAACTCCCGTTGTCAGGTCGATCTCATTGATTTTCAGTCCCATCCTGACAAAGAGTACAAGTTTATAATGCTGTACCAAGATCATCTCACTAAGTTTGTAGTTCTCAGGGCTCTGAAATCAAAGAGAGCGGAATAAGTAGCCTGCAAGCTCGTCGACATATTTACATTGCTTGGTGCTCCAACTATTCTACAGTCCGATAACGGCAGGGAATTTGCAAGCAATGTGATAAGCAGCCTAAAGGAGTATTGGCCCACCCTGAAGATCGTCCATGGTAAGCCGCGCCACTCACAAAGTCAGGGGAGCGTCGAAAGAGCTAACCAGGACATTGAAAATATGCTGTGTGCTTGGATGCAAGATGAAAAAACTAGCTGCTGGAGTGAGGGATTGCGTTTCGTCCAATTTATGAAGAACAGAGTTTTTTTATATTGGGATTAAGAGGTCATAATACGAAGCTCTGTTCGGCTGCAAAGCTAGAGTAGGTCTCTTGACGTTGTCCCTGCCTGACGACGTTTTACAAGACGTAGAGACTGAGGAAGAGCTTGAAAAAAGAATAAAGAGCGTACAAAAAGCACAACGCAGGAAAAAAGACGAGATGAATCAATGCAAGAGGCACAGCTCCCTGCAGAAGACATAGCTGAGAATGCAATTCATGATGGAGGAAACCAAAACAGTGATGAAGCCATGATTTTCGAAGAGCCTTCCATTTCTGTGGTTACCGAAAATCCTTCTTCTTCTGCTATCTGTTGCGTCTGCTTAAAAGAAACCAGCGGTGCTCATACATGTCGGAAGTGTGGCCGAAACGTTTATGCCATCTGTGGACATTCTCCTAAAGATGATGACGGCGACGAAGTAGAAGGTTATGGGGTTAGCATTTTGTGCAATGTATGCTTCAATATTGAGAAAGCTACCCAAAGTAAAATTAAATCAAAATCGAACCTTAAGATTCAGGCCCAAAAAATGAAAAGGGATTCTGACAAAAAAATTCCTCCTATGCCTTTGGGTGCCACTGTGCGAGTTCCGATTCCCGACGTCGACAAAGGGCGGGGTGACTCACGCAATCTCTTGGCAGTTGTTATGAACGTGACGGAAGATGGCTTTTACCGACCTGGAACTGCACAAGGAATCTTGAAGCAACTCTACGCCAGATCACAATTCACCGTATGTCCAAAGAACTTAATTAGAATTGAAGACGTTCCTGACCACAAAATACCTCTCCAATCTGCAGATACTTCTCAGTCCACAGGAAGCGGCCAAGGATTCGTCAGGTGTATGTGCAAGACGAAATGCCAAAATATGAGGTGCTTTTGTGTGAAAAAGAAAATTAAGTGCAATTTAAAATGTCACTCTAGCCTTCCCTGCTGTAACAAGTAGGTCATGCCAGTTCTGCTTTGTGTTTCACCGGGAACAATATTCTGTTCACATTCTTCATTAAGTCGTGAAATGTATGTACAAGATCAAAGTGCCAAAATAGAAGGTGTTTTTGTGCTGCAACAAGTAGGTCATGCCAGTTCTGCTTTGTGTTTTACCGGTAACAATATTCTGTTTGCATTCTTCTTTAAGTCGTGAAATGTATGTACAAGATCAAAATTCCCAAATTTAAGGTGTTTTTGTGTGAAGAATAAAAGTGAGTACAATTCCACGTGTTACTCCGGCCTTTCTTAGTGTAACAAGTACTTCAATCTCAGTTCTGCTTTCATTGTTTTCCGGTAAGAATATCCTGTGCTTTATTTCGTAGTTTTGTTCTTTCAGTTTCAAATGCGTATTAATTAATAAAGGCTTCTCATCTTGTGCCCTTTTAACACTTTGCGTAAATGGTACTGGTCATTCTATATAATGCCTAGGAATTGTATAGAATGCCTAGGAAAAGTATGTAACATTTTCACAAAAAACGTATATTTCCTAGTTTGCCTCTAAACCATCAGGCATTCTATACATTACCTAGGCATTCTATACAATACAGGGATTTCACACTTTGCTGAATGCCTAGGAATCTCATCTTGTGGCCTTTTAACACTTTGCGTAAATGCTACTGGTCATTCTGTATAATGCCTAGAAATTGTATTGAATGCCTAGGAAAAGTATGTAACATTTTCACAAAAAACGTATATTTCATAGTTTGCCGAAAACCATCAGGCATTCTATACATTACCTAGGGAGTCTGTTTAAGCACAGAATATAGTGTTGGCAGGTGTAGAAGATTTTTACTGTCTGTAATGTTTTAAAATCTTACATGATTGATGGGCAGTGATTTTGTGGATGCACCTGTCTGCCCTCCCTGGTGATACATTGCTGCCAATGAGTGTTTAATTTAATTTTATTATTTGTAGAGTATTGCGTACACCCCTCCAATTCTCCTTGCATATTGCTACGTAAGACAAAGCAACAAAATGAGGTCAAGAAGAAACGAAAGTGTGATTATTCTGCATTGTAGTTACATGTTAGCTTTCCTTACTTTACAGCATGTTTGCACTTTGGATTGTTTGAGTGCTCACTGTGAGTGAAAGACTGCGGGGTCAGCAGGTTGTCAATGCTGGTGATGTGTGGCCTCGACCACTGTCTTTGGAGGTGGAAGTAGTCGAACCCCTTGACGATGGGAATGGAGGCAGGACTTTTTTGGCCCAGGATTTGTTGCAATTAAATATCAGATTTGATCGGAAGGATTAGGCTGTTTGTCCTCGTCAACACGTCGAGCAGATAGGATCCTGATACTTTGCTTGATGTCAATGGTCCTGTGAAGCAGTATCCTGTATTTCGGATTTCTGGTTTCTGCTGAGAGTGTGGAAGTGTTGGTCTTGTGATGACCTGTCTCTGTGTGGTGGTCTGGTTCCATGCTAGAACTTAGAGCTTGGAACCATCTGTCACCAATGTTCATCTAATGTGAAAGTTCCATATTTGTCAGTTGTTAGCTGGCTGTTGGTTGGGGCTGAATAAATACTACATATCAACCTTATCCTGGATGAATCCTACTTTGTTACACTGTTTTGAAAACTAGGTTTTCCCCAATAGTTTGTAGGAGGTTGCCTAGGTCCCCCTGGGATGAGATTGCAATTGATATTGTGGGGCCGTTACATGGTGAGCATCAAACTCCGTTTATGTTGGTTTTGTTGGACTTGTATTCAAGATGGGTGGAAGTTAGTTTGGTGAGGGAGATTACAAGTGATTCTGTTATTTCTTTCTTGGAGTCTGTCTTTAAGCGCGAGAGTTACCCGAACTCTATTCTTTCTGACAATGGGCCACAATTTTGTTCTGGGAAAGTTGAGGATTATCTCAGTAGGTGTGGTATAGTTCACAAGAGGATTTCTTTGTATCATCCTGAGGCAAATGGTGCTTTGGAGAGACTTAACAAGACTTTGAAGGAAAGCATTCAGTTGGCAAGGGTTAACAATTTGGACTGGAGAAGGGAGTTACAGAACAGAATTTCTGCTTATCGATTCTCTCCACACTCAACTACAGGAAAGACTCTGTTTGAACTCTTCAAGGGTAGGGCGCCAAATACTTGTTTATGTCCTGCCTGGATGGCAGCAGACAAGGGTGTAAAAAATAATGATGTGGGTGCATGGAGAGAAAGGGAATTGAAACTACAGAGGCAAAGGAAGATTTATGTAGATAGGAGGAACTCTGCAAAAGAATCTAAATTCAAGGTGGGGGAAGTGGTAAAGATTAGGGCTCCAGTGGGTTGTCAAAATTGGTCAAAGTTTTCTGTTCCTAGAACCATTGTAAAGATTTTCAAAAATGCTGTAAAGACGGAGGATGGTCGTATCTGGAACAACAGTCGTGTTTCTCATTTTGGGGCAAAAGGGAAATGTGAAGATAATATTGTTGTTCCGGATTTGTATACAGATTCTTCTCGTAAGAGTGTGAGAGTACGCAGGCCTCCTGTTCACTTGCGTGATTACGTATAGGAACCCTTTCTATTGTTTCTTCATATGTTTCTGTTGCTTATTTTATTGCTGGACATGTAAACCTGTTTAGTGTTTAAGAGGGAGAAGTGTGATGACCTGTCTCTGTGTGGTGGTCTGGTTCCATGCTAGAACTTAGAGCTTGGAACCATCTGTCACCAATGTTCATCTAATGTGAAAGTTCCATATTTGTCAGTTGTTAGCTGACTGTTGGTTGGGGCTGAATAAATACTACATATCAACCTTATCCTGGATGAATCCTACTTTGTTACAGGTCTCTTAGTAGTAGTGTCTGGTTGTTTCAGTGCTCAACAGTTAGAAATAATCCATCCATATTGCTGCTGGAAGAAGGACCCAAAAAGGGGAGACGTGACGAAGTCGGAAGTCCCTCTGCACCTTTGGTTTTCAGTTTTTTAATTAATTAATTCCAAAAGCTGGGGAGCAGGGCACTTATATGCTCTTGTTAAAATGTTGAAAGAGATGAAGATTATCAGAACTCTGGCTTTTTGCCTGAGAAGTCATGGTTGAGGTGGTCACTCAGCTTCCTGCTGTGTTTAAAGGAATGGCACCAGTTTTCATCTGCACTAAGGCTACGCCCCAATGAGACCTAGAATTGGATGTAGTAGCAGCAGCGCATACTCTTGGGAGACAGTGAGAGCCTTGTTGTTTTAGATTCATAGTACGTAGCCGGAGGTCTGACTCTGCCCCTTACTTTAATTGTTATTGGTGGCCTGTGCTATGTTTCCCCCACAAGTTCTCTGATCCTATTCCTTTAACAGATGTGACTTTATTTTTCTTATTTTTCGGTGCCTTTAACCTCCTTGCCCTTTCTCGAAAGGCTCATGGGCAGAAAACAAGATTTCTTTCTCTTAGATTCATTCGCCCGCCTGTTGATCCATATCCCCTGCAATAATCCCCTGCCGGGAAAATACATAGCTGTTTCCAAGGCAACTGTTGATGACATCACTGACAGAGGATTATGACAGCGTGGTGCAGGACCACAAGACCTTACGGCAGTCGCTTGTGTGGAGTCTACCTGATCACCTTGTCGATAATGATCAGGTGTTATGAGCCTTTTGATATTGTACCGCATGTGTGAATCCATATGAACACACCATGATGCACACATCTGCAGTCTTTTGACAGCTTAGTACAAGGAATGTATTCTGCGACTGGCTGTATTCTCTAAATTCGGTGTTGCACATCTTTTTATTTGTAAAAGTATTGATATACAGTATTAACTATTTGTCTAGTGTGCATTGTGGACTGAATTGTATGTTGGTGCTTAAATTATTGTTTCATATTACCCAACTCAGCTGATTCTTTTTTGTTTTGTATTTGAAGAGCATTTGCCATTGACAAAGTCTCCTGGTGCTGTTTGATGACTTAGTGTATGCATTGTGTGCAGTCTGAGTTTTCTCTGGGGTGGGGGCGTGTGTCATAGGAGGCAGGAGTGGAGGTATTGTTTCATTTTCAGACTTTGCCAGCATTGAATATGTACGCTATGTTGTGTTCTGTAGTTTTGTGTTTATTCCTCGTTCTAGTCTTTTCCTCGCGTCTCCTTTCTCTGAGGCCTTGTATCCATGCCTCAGTCTGATTGGCCTAGCCTCCCCTTCCTATTGTCCACGCCACTCTGTCAAAGGTTGGGAGTATATGTACTAACAAAGGATGAAATCTGAGGATGTCGTAGCTTTGTTGTTGCGAAAAACAAGAGAGTGAAGTGGGAAATTATTTAATTGATTGCAGTGATTGATAATTACCTGTGGCTACATTCCATGCCCTTAGTTTTTTTGCTCACAATGCCACTCCCAACAGTGGCCAGCAGATGCAGGTCAGTTCTGGTCATGCTTTAATAAGGCAAACGCAAGGAGATGCTGGACAGAGTGCTGAAACTTTCAGACACTCCCCTGTTCTGGGTTGAATCCATCATCATTCTTTAGCTCACTTCGCCACTCCAGTTCTGACCCAGCCATATGCAAATCATCCTTGACCCAATAAGAACCATTCAGCAGAACCGCCTTTCACTAATCCATTGTTGTTTATCCAAGTGATGCCAAGTCCACTGGAGGTGTTCAGAGGTGGGCCCTGGAGCTCTCTGTGCTAGTGGAGTGCAGCAGCCCCTCACTAATGAGGTCCAACAAGGCTGCCAGGGGTCTGGGTGGCACGTGTTCCCCAACTGGCAAGCGTTTGGTCGCTCCATGTCTGGAGGGGCACAGAACAGTACCCTCCACCCCACCGGAACTAATGAAAGCCTCTCTGAGTCCGTAGGGAAAATGCTGAACCGGTGGAGTCATTCTTTCCTTCGTAACATATCGCTGGCGGACAGAGTTCGAGTCCCCTCCCTTCTTATAAACACCATCGAGGTTGCTGCCTTTTAGTGAAACACTACTGGTGTTCTCTTGAACTGGTTATTTTCCTGCAGTACAAAAGCGGAGTCGTGTTTTCTTCAGGACAGCGCCCTAACCGTCGTCATTGAAGGCAGGGATCTGCTGAAGAGAGCCAGTCAGACGTCTAAATTCGCACCTGTGAATGGCGCGCGCCTCGCCCCGTGTGGCTGACAGCCAGGGAACCTTAAACAAGGGAGTACAGATCTGCCGGGGATCACACAGGTTGAACAAGTGATGTGAAGACCGCCTCTATAGAAATGCCATAGCTCCGCAGCCGAAAAGCTTGGCCAACCCCACGCCCCGGGATGCCAGTGGCATGCCAGCGCTCAGCTTTCAGTCTTCGCAGTACCATTGTGAGAGGACGTCTGTTGGGCCTGTGTGTGTGTGTGTTGCACAGCAGCCGCCTCCCCCGCGCTTCTCTCAGACACCAGCCGTTTCCTCTGCGCTTTGAGGTTTCTAGCTGGATGTGCGGCATTCCTGGCATTCCCTCGGAGGCCTTGAATGGGTGGCTTGTTCACCCCCTCCCCCCCACCACGAGGGCCTAGCTGGGTGGAGCAGGTGCGGCCTACTACTACTCTTCTACGACTACGAACAGACCATGCGACTCAAAATTCGGGACATTTCACAAAAATAGAGGAAGGACTACCGTTTTACATCAAGGAAGGACAAAGAATGGCAACCCTCATCCACACAGACACAGAAATAAAAAAATAAATCAAATGTAATTTTCAAAACCAGCATCATACCGATTAACACAATTGCTTACTTCTAACAGCTGCTAACTAGCACAGATTTGGAACACCTAACAAAAAGTGTCTCTCACTGTTTTGAGTTGGCCCTCTCTAAAAACCAGTACATGACCCAAATTTGCCAAATCTGCTGGAACAGCTGTTGACTAACAGGGACTGCCCCAGCAAATCCGGGATGCCTGGTCACCCTACACTTAGGCTTACGGATTCCTTGACACCCCCCCCCCCCCCCCATCTCTTATTTATTTATGCGTTTTTATATAGCGCAGACTTTACCCGAAGGCGTCAGAGCGCTTCACACAAGGAACAGAACTTTTACATGAGGAGAACATTACACATGAACAAATTACAAAAGCAGACGTTAAGTTACATGAGGTAAAAGTGACAATTGTGAGCAAACAAAATACATGAGGTAGCAAAGGTGCCATGAGGAAGAAGTGACAAGTGTGCAGGTTATAAGAGAAAACAAAGTACAAATAGAGGTATAATACTGCAAAATATGCTAGACACTCAGGCACAAGAATAGACGTAACATAGGCAATGGTGGCACTTGTGCAAGTATCAAAGGTAAACAAAATGTGAGAGGTAGCATGCTGTGTGTTACAAGGGAAGGTGGTGTGTGCAAGTTACAAAAAGGTACCAAACACAAGTACAAGGATAATACAGCAGTGAATGTTAAACACTCCAACCACAAGAACACACTGGGAAGGCACTTCCATAGTCAAGGAGAATAGAATTTTCAGTAAAGGGAGGTCTTCCTTCAGATAATAGAGTTTGGCAAGGATCGGATTGTCTGGCGCCTGGATACTTTTGATTTAGGAGCCTGACAGTTAGACTTTGACTTGAATTTAAAGCACAGGTTTTATATGTAGACGGGGTTTAGTGAGTAAAATTCACATTCCATAGTAACAAGTGATTTTATCAACGACGTTGTTGGGAATAGCGTATCTGGTGATCAAAGATCTCATCTCTGAAGTAACTGATGGTGTCATTATATTGTGTATTCTATTTAGGCCTGCCCCATTTTTAGGTCTCGCCTAGACGAAAGCAAAAGCGAAGCTTTTGCTGTCTATGCGAGACAACTTATGTTGCCGCTTTTCTGGGAATATTGTGGACATCAGACTGTGACGAGCCTGTCCTCCTGGAGATTGCAGCTCGTGAGCGCGCACGTCGCGTCGCCCTGCCTGCTATTCGCATTCACACAAAGGCTCCCGCACGCATGCGCACATACACACACTGCATACACACACACGCACCCCCCAGACTGTGACGAGCCTGTCCTCCTGGAGATTGCAGCTCGTGAGCGCGCACGTCGCGTCGCCCTGCCTGCTATTCGCATTCACACAAAGGCTCCCGCACGCATGCGCACATACACACACTGCATACACACACACGCACCCCCCTTTAACAGACACACGCACGCACAGACACACTACAACAGACACACGCGCACACCCCACCCCCACTCACCTCTCCTCCTCCGCAACACACTCACCTGTTCTGGCGGTGCTCGGCGTGCCTCTCGGGCGGCGGTTGCGCTTTGCGGGGCACTCTCACCACATGAGAGACCCGCCTTCTTCATGCGCCCGGCCGCTCTTCACCCGGTCCCCCATCTCGGGACCGGGACTCGATCAGGAGCCCTCGGGGCTCCTCGAACAGTCTCTTCTCTTTGCGCCGCGATGGGGGCGGGACTTCCGGTTGGGGCCGCGCTGCGATTGGCCGGCTGCCCAACCGCTTCCGGGTCGTCGCAGGCAGCGCGGCGGCCCAGCGGGAACTTGTTTATCTTTTTTTTGCTTCGACCTTGCTTTGATCACAACACTGATTTCAATACAGATTGAATGTGTACGATAAAGCAGAGAAGACGAAGAAACTCTTCTTAGAAAGATACTGCAGTAAAAGGAGTCTCTGAGCTAGCTCCTGCGCAGAAGATTGGAAGTGCAAGCATGCCACAAAGACCAGTGTCTCGCCTCGGAGTCTAAGAAGGAGAGTTGCGAGTTCGCTCTTAACACTAACGTCTTTCCGCCGAGCATGAGCGATTCCTGTTCAGCTAAATCTGATTTTCTACAAAGATTAGAGTCCGATACCAAAAAATGATTCGCTCTAAGGATCGTTAAATGCAAGGTCTTGATGAGGGGCTTTTTTCCATTCTGTGCAGTTTTAAGGAGCTTTGTTGCTCTGTTCTATATCTCTTCATCTCCGAACCACTTGCACATTCGACACTGAAAAACAAGGATGAAAACCAGAAAAGAGATTTCCCAGCGGAGGTCAGACCAAGTGAGTGTCACTGTAGCATTGTATATGATTTAGCAGTCATTTACAATCAGCAAAGTTTCTGAACCTTTGATTATAGCTTTATATATTTTTATTCCCCATGTTGCACCGAGCGAGCCCAGATGGTGCTCCCAAGAGAGCGCCGATAATGATGCCACGCTTGCCCATCTGAGTTGTGATGAGTCCCCGCACACAATCTTTTTTTTAAATGTATTCATATATTAAATGCATTGCTGTTCCTCAGGCCGCACCACATGGGCTTCGGGCGGGTTACAGCCTGGTAAGGTGGGATAACGAGCACAGTGCATTACACTGTGACTGTTTGGTTAGTGTCTGATATTCTCAGCATTGGGGAGAAGGGTTACCGTGTATTCGTCATATTTATTCACCTGTCTTGGCAATATCTGCCTAAGATGAGTGCCTTGCCTTCAAGTGTGTCCTGCATGGCAGTGAGTTATTGTTGAGTGTTATTTCCTCCGTTAGAACATTCAGGAGTTTTGGGGTCCAATGCGGGAATGTGTTTTTTCAGAGCGTTGCTCTTCCTCCTTAGACATTTTCAGAATCAGGTATGTTTTGTTTCTGTGGTGCGCGCTCCTGCAGTGATCACAAGCATGTCTTTTAAATATGTGGGAATTCATTTCCGTGGGCCCTCACTCTCTGCTCCTGTTACAGCTCTGTAGTGCCACGCTCGTGTGTGGACACTCACAATAAGAGTCTGTTTTCCAACAGTGTCTTCCGAATTTCAAACACTTGGCACTACAGCTCTGCGACGCTGCCTTCCTGTCTCTTTCCCTGCATTTCTCTCTCCGTTCCTGCCTTTCTCTCCCTCTCTCCGTTCCTGCCTTTCTCTCCCTCTCTCCGTTCCTGCCTTTCTCTCTCTCTCTCCACTCCTGCCTTTCTCTCCCTCTCTCCGCTCCTGCCTTTCTCTCTCTCCCTCCGCTCCTGCCTTTCTCTCTCTCTCCGCTCCTGCCTTTCTCTCTCTCTCCGCTCCTGCCTTTCTCTCTCTCTCTCCGCTCCTGCCTTTTTCTCTCTCTCTCCGCTCCTGCCTTTCTCTCTCTCTCGCCGCTCCTGCCTTTCTCTGTCTCCCTCCGCTCCTGCCTTTCTCTCTCTCTCCGCTCCTGCCTTTCTCTCTCTCTCCGCTCCTGCCTTTCTCTCTCTCTCCGCTCCTGCCTTTCTCCCTCCGCTCCTGCCTTTCTCCCTCACTATTCCCGTCTTTTTCTCTCTGTTACCGTCTTTTTCTCTCTGTTACCGTCTTTTTCTCTCTGTTACCGTCTTTTTCTCTCTCTGTTACCATCTTTCTCTCTCTGTTCCCGTCTTTTTCTCTCTCCGTTACCGTCTTTTTCTCTCTCTGTTACCGTCTTTCTCTGTTACCGTCTTTCTCTGTTACCGTCTTTTTCTCTCTGTTACCGTCTTTTACTCTCTCTGTTCCTGTCTTTTACTCTCTCTGTTCCTGTCTTTTACTCTCTCTGTTCCTGTCTTTTTCTCTCTTCCTGTTTCTTTACTGCGCCTTCTTTTTTTGCCGGCTGCCCTATACCCCGGGGAGCTGTGGACAGAGGCACCGGTCGTCGGCCTCCAAAAACTGGCCTACAGTGACCCAGACTCCACCCCACTCACACCCCACCAGCCGGGAAATGCCTGCTGATATAAATGGCCAATCCATCCTCTGCGAGTGTGTCTTGTAAGGGCACCCAGATTTTTCGTCTGGAACTCGGCTCGGCCCACAATGTGAAAAGTGTTTTGGCCGCAAACAATGACGTTTACTTAGGTTGTTTCAGTAGCAATCGCTAGTGATGCAGCTGTGGGGAAAGTGGCACGTTATGATCTATAAAATAAAAAGCTGAGCTTGCAAAAGAGAAGTTTGCAGTACAGGCACGGGTGCACAGGCCATGGTTTGGGGGCAGGAGAGGTGGCGGGAAGAAGAAAATAGGGTGGACGTTCAATCTAATCAGTTATTTTTCATTAATTTGCTTTGAATTTTGCAATTTGATATATTGACCACCTTTCTATATTGCACATTTAACACTATTGACTCTTCAATCTACCACTCTTTACTTTTCAATGGTTGGAACATTTCAAGCAGCATCTTTGCGGCATGCGATTAGCGCATCAGCAGAAGCTCCCCGTGGGGTCCCAGTCACAGAGAGGAGCTGGCGCAACAGCCAAGGGCCAGGAAAGTGAGGCTCATGGAATAGAATGCGAGTGCTGCACCAACGAGACGAGAGCAGTGTGCGTGCCTGTGAGTGCTGAAGAACACAGTAGAGCATGCCGCCGAGCTAAATGGTTTTCAGACAGTGACCGTCACGGCACTGAGGCAGGAAAGCAAAGTAATTATGTATCAGAGCAGGAGACGGAGTGAATTAGCCTTAAGGAAGAGAGAGCAGAGGACCCTTGTAACACTCTAACGTGACAGCAAAGAGAGGTGCCTGCTGCGTGTAACTGTGAAGGGGGCACCTCCAGAGCAGGCTTAAGCTACGTACACTAGGTATGGGCAAAGGAAGTAGGGAAGCTGCAGCATCTCAAAAAAAAGGTTTGGGGTTCAGAAAATGCTGGAACGATAACAAGCATTTGAAATGCAATTGGTCTCTCATTTACGTGACTTTAAGCTATTGACATTGTAAATAACAATACCTTTTATTTACGTTTTGGATTTTAAAACACAAATAAAAGGCATTGTCATTTACGTTTTGGATTTTAAAACACAAATAAAAGGCATTGTCATTTACAACGCCAATAGCTCAAACTCTCACAAGGGCGAGACCTATTGCATTGCAAATGCTTGTTCTCTTATAGTTTTGGGACCTGTAGTCTTTTTAAACCCCGTACAAAACCAGGACTACGAGTCCTAGAGTTACAAGAAAAATAAATGCCTAGAACAACTAGTTGCTCATGGACCTGGGAAACTTGGCAGCTATGTTGATGGGTTTGCGTGTAGCCTGCTTAGCAGGATTCCCAGCATGCCAGTACCTCTGAGCGGGAAACGGCTATGGTAGAGTTCAGCACAAGGCAGGTTTTCACTCAGATGTGTATTTTTTCAGATGTTTTTTTCATACAGCTTCCTCCCCTTCGAAGTGCGAAGCAGCTCCATTCGTTAGATTTTAGGATATCCGTTGACCGCCTGAGTCTCTTCTAAGGGGAATGCTTTTTGCTTGGTTGCCAAAAAGGTACATGTCAAAGGGTTGTTCTACTCCATATTGTATTCCAATCTAACTAAGATGGTCCGTTCGCTCTAAGGCCGTCATGTCCAACTTTGCTGTACATGATGTGCACCAGACTATGCCAAAATGTTGTGCTTACTGCTGCCTATGGTAATGTTTAGCGTTGAGTCACTCTATGTAAATTTCATCCTTATGAATATCCTGAGTACTCAACTCCTCCCTCTCCATGAACAGACAGGTCAACGCCGTTGCCTCCAGCTGCTTCAACACCCTCTGCATCCTCAGAAAGACCTTCAAATGGATTCCTCCCCCCCAGTCAAGGAAGACCGTCACAAATGCACTCCTAACCAGCAGACTAAACTACGGAAATGCCCTCTACGCCGGGATCAACAAGACCCTACTCTAAGCTCCAGCCAGTACAGAACACCGCAGCCAGACTTGTCCTCGGCATCCCCCGACATAAACACATCCCCCAACACCTACAAAACCTCAACTGTCTCCCAGACGAGAAGAGAATCACGTTCAAGATACTCACCCACATGTACAAATGCCTCCACAACACCCCAATACCTCAACAAAAGAATCACCTTCCACGTACCCAAAAGAAACCGCGGATCCGCCAACCTCACCCTCGCTGAAACACCGCGCATCCGCAGAGCCAGAAAAGGAGGATGAGTCTTCTCCTACATCACGGGCACAAGCGGGAACAAGATCCTAATCAACATCAGGAGCCCCCCCTCCCTGAACATCTTCAGGAATACAATCAAGACCTGGCTGTTACTCCCCACACACCCCCAAGCACCTTGAGACCCTCACGGGTGAGTAGTGCATTTACAATTCCCTGGTTGATTGATTGACATGGGTCTGTCACATGTGGGGAGGGAGCGGTTGCTTCGTTTGATGCTTGTGTAAAGTTGTTCCTTGGTTCTCATATTTTTGAGTGCAGAGTACTTCACTGTGAACTTATATTTTCTTTGTACAGTGTCGAAAATTAAGGCTTCTGTCTCTGTAATATGTGGCCACAGGGACCTCATTGTTTGCTACATCCAATTTCCGTAAAGCATGCCCCTGTAACACATTCATGCAAGTGCGTACACAAACACAGTCTGTCGTGCAGCATGAAATCATCAGAAGGAGTTGCGGTAGACAATTATTTAGTCTGTCATAAAATATAGTCCCCTTTGGAACGGTAATAAACAGTCAAACACACTTACATGCAGCACCTTACTAATTGGTGCATTTTTCTAAATAAGAGCAATACTAAGAGATGATGCAAAAATTAGTCAGAAATCATAAAAAATACACAGTTTAATAGTTTAAAAAAAAAAAAAGTTTTTACATTAAAAAAGGATAAACCATATATCCTAATACAATATATGCAGAAAATGATAACACAGTGGGAACACAAAAACAACACAGTGGTTAAAAGATAAAACAGGGATACAATAGTATAATCTCAATAAATCATATTCCAATTTTGTAATTCATATCTATCCAATTGGAAAAGTAGTACAATCCAATGATTTAGTGTATCCCAATACACAAGGGCATCGACGCGTTTTGGTTTTGGCAAATTAAATTTTCAAGTCAACACCTTCATCAGGATGAAATTTTTATAAAAAGTTCCCACAATATAAGATACATCTGCAAAGAATATAAAAGAATATAATATCAAAACATTGGCACTAGTATACCATTGCTAACCAAATACAGCATCATCATAACATAATTGCTCGAAAAAGAAGAAATACCTGAAGAAATACATACTAATCTCTATAGCACATACATATCCTTTCAAAACAGAATCTTCAATATGAAGAATATGACGAAATTCTCATGCATTTAAAATAAGATGATTATGACCATTCTAGATTTTCGGTCAAAGCTTATAAATCAGACATAAGGTATGATCACACCTCACATCAGTAAACACTTATATAATGTAACGGCTAGGGGAAGGTTGCCACATGGGTGTCTTTTATTATCACATTAACCCATCATCCCTATATTAGACAGGAATTACCTCATATAGTAGGTATCCACAGGCCAAAATTTTGGTCCTTCCAATAAAACTGAACAAATGTGCATCTGGTGGCAAAAGGCTAGATGTAAAATCTGGTGAGCTACTACTGCACACGTGGTAGAACAATACTCAGTCCATTTGGATCTTCAAGGCGGGTGAAATTAGGTATTTTGAAGGTGACTTCTCCCAAGTGAACAATGAAGATTTTTTGGAGGGTAATGAAGGCTTGGGGGAGGTTTGAACCTACTGAAGTTTCAGGGAAGCTCCAGGCATGTTCACACATCAGTGATTCGAAAGGAACCATTCAGTAATCCTACAAAGTTGCTAAACTATAGTGTGATTGCGAAAGGGCCTGCCACAGGAAGCTGATTGAAAGCGTGGCCTTCTCGTTGCTCGGTAGATGCATCCCATCTCGCAGCATTGTGTCCGATGCACGTGTCCACATCCCTCCATGACGTGGGACAGTCATTAATTATCACTGCCTAGGATGATCTCGGAGTTCTGATGGTTGGGATTGGAACCTCTGCTTTCATACTAATTGTCCTCTTGGCTGCATTTGATGTTATGTATACCCTACTCTCCTCCTAAGTTGGTGTGATATGGAGGTTCAAGATAAGGCCTTGGATTGGATATCGTTCTTCCTCTTGATCCGTCTACAGATCATCTCCATACCTCTTCACTCCTCGGTCTCTTATTTCTGTCCTACAGGGCATTGGTCCTGTCTTATTTAGCGTCTACCCCAGACCCCTGTTGAACCTTATTGAATGCTGCAGTCTCCCCGCTACTGTCACATACACAATAATCATTCTGTAGCTCGAGCTTCAATTGGATCTTCAGTGCGAAACACTTGGATCTGGTCTCATCACTATCCATGGCTGGATGACCAAGAGGTCATCTGAAGCTCTGTGTTTGCAGAACAGAAATTCTGAGCTGTGGATTTTCCTTTTGTGAGATGCTCTCACCTAGGTGGCCTAGTTAGCTGAATCCCACACCCACTCCAGCATCCTCAATAAAAGGTCATTGAATCCCAGTAAATGCAGACATTATCTTTTGACCTGATCAGTAAGGTTGTCAAGTATTTATTCCTTCATCTTAAACTTTAAGGCAAACTGTTCCTTTTTTTTCTTCTCTGCGCCTGGTATGTGCCTCTATCCTTAGTACTACTCTCCTATCTTGTCTTAGCCAACAGAGTCTGCCTTCCTACACCTAAATATATTTTGCATAAACTCCATATCAAGGATTTGGTACGACTTTTCTATTTTCATTCTAAGGACCCAACACCCCAACAATACATGACTGGCTTCTTTAAACCACAAGAGTCCCTTTCAAGACCCTCCAAATTGCCCACCACACCCTACATTGAGTTTAATTTGTCTCAATTCAGAGATGACCAAGAATCAACCTGCAAAGAAATCGCATTCAATCAAAGGCCCAGCGGAGAGAAACACCAAATTTGAACCTGTTTTGACTCTGAAGCTTGAATTTTTCTGTACAAACTGCAATTCTTTCTGGATTGCTTTAGACATTTTCGTGGCTATCTAGCCCTCAGCCGGGCATTCAAAATATCAGTATTCGCAAGTTTGCTTGAATCATCGCTGCAGGCCACTCGGAGCGTATCCGTAGCTCTAAGCCCAGTCCTGTTTTGTAGCATGCCACAACGCCCACGAAATCCTAATAGGTAGTGACTTAACCTGACCGCTTAGCTTCACATTTGGCACCATGTTCTGAGCATATCTCCAGCCCTCATGTACAGTATCTGCTTTTAAACATGATTCCACCTCCCTCCAGCTGCATGGCACACACATCCACGTCTCTGCTTCTGACTTATCACAGTGATCTAATCACCCAACCCAAAATTATTTATTATCACGTTTAATCGCACCTATATGTCACCTTGTGTAAATCACACTTTGGTGTGACTGGAGCACCTCTTCAGTTGCAACACCCAGCTCCACACACCAGTCACATCAAGAAACCCCTTCAAATCATACAGCTATCAGCACTTGGGGGGACACAGTGGCAGAAGGACGCCATGTAGATAGTGGCCAAATGGCCAAACTCCAGCTTCTAATTAGTTGAAACATATATCATTCAATTTAATATGTCACTTTGTAAAGCAGCTGCTGTTCAGGGTGCTTGGTAACATGCTGATAGATTCCTGCTTTCTGGTTAGGGACTCTAACAATGTAATAAATACACTCCCATAAATCTTCCCTTGTCCTCAAAACAATTTCAACATTTCAAGGAAAAAAAGTTCTTAAAAAAAGCTGAAGAGCCAGGTAGGTAGCCCTTGGACTGAGATATTGTGTGTAGTAAGTGATACAGGGAGGGATGGTGCAGACAGTGTGTTGATCACAGCGGCCACAGAACTTAGCTGGTGCTCAACTCTGTTTGGAAAACCGCAAATGGCACTTCTGAGGCACGCCTGCTTGCAAGCCCATTGCCGGCTTTGTGGTAGATCCATCAACTGCCTTTTTCCTCATGCAGGTAACCCCAGGACCACATATATTAAAATAATTAATACTATGAAAACTTGATGGATTAAGCATCAGCCTGGCACTGTACCACACCAAAACAAGCAAAGTGATATAACTGCACTTCTGGGCAGAAGTGCCTAGACCACCAAGATTGTGTGGAACGGGCACTACCACATTAGTGTAAAACACAAGGTAAGGCAGCACTGATAGCAGGTCACTTATTTAGTGTTACAGCCTAGCAGCTTGGAGTGTCATGCCCTGGTAAGCCTAGATAGCGCCTATAGGCTGGAAGTGGGGGGCGGGGCGAAAGGGGAGAAGGAAGGTCCATCCTTATGGAAGAGGAAGCCTCACACACAAAACGGTGGCATGCTTCATCATCAGCAACCTCTCCCCACCCTGGAAGGGTGATACCTCCAGGGCGGACTATTGAATTCTTTGTAGGAGAGAGTTCTTAGATTAAAGCTGCTGGACAGTGAAGGGATCCAGGTTAGTGAGTTAAAAATGCCTTAGCGTAACCCGGCTATTTGCCTTTATTAGTGGGTGCACCAGGTATGGTTAAAAAGAACAATGGGGGTGATCTGGTGAGACCAATGACTCACTTCACCACCACAATATAGGCCAACATGTTTCTGCCCTACACAAAGCCCAAAACGGGTCTAGGACATTCTTCAGGGCCAAGGATCCCTAATTTGCAATCAGAGGGTAAAATTTCCTCTGAACTAATGCGATACTACAACTCAAAAAGAAAAATCATAATCTACAGAAAACCAAAAGTGTGCTCGGGTTAATCCTACCTGAACAAAACCGGTCCGAATAACCTACACCAGAAGAAAAATAGAAAATGATATACAACTTTCTTCCACAAGTTGATATGGCTCAGCCCCCCAAATAAACCTCTTGTTTTTTCTTTTTCATGATTGTTCTACTTTCATTGCGAAACACTTGAATTAAAATTAACATATGACATGCAAAAACACGTGACATGTAAGTGGCACTGCACAGTAAAAACACACGTGAGACTGTAGTGAGAGATATCATGCATTAGAACAGGATACCTTACATATCATTGAAACCTTTTACTCGAAGGCTAGACATTTAGAACAGTATTTCTTTGACGTTTTTATCTAGAAACTTACCCTACATTGTAGGGGATAACTGCTCCTTAGCCGGAGAGAGGGACGGTATCCTTTGTAGTCACACACACTATATATGTAGATAAAGTACGAAATAAGGTTATTAGTTGATGGGGAGCACACAGTAGTTGTAAGATTATAACGGCCAAGTTAGGCACTCTATATTTTCTATTTCCACACTTGTTGTGCCTCTCCAAATAGTAATGCGAGGAATTTCAATAAGTATTTGTTTGTTGCTAGCTAAATGTAATTCAAAGTAGGATCGCCATGCAGGGCAGCTTGTTGTTAAGTTCCATCTACATGAATCCTTTTCCATAGTTCCCCATATATTCACACTCGCCGCGGCCCCACCCTTACAGTAATTCACATTTAGCTGAGGAACGAAAACCGAGTTTACATACAAACATCCGTCATCGGATTCACCCAAGGTGCGTGGAGATTATAAAACAATCCCCAACAAATTCTGCATTTTATAAGAGAAACCCTTGTGGGGCCAATATTGGTCTCGATAGAGCCTGGGCCCACCAGCTAATAAATGGCTCATGAAGTCTGTCTCAGTGCTTCAGAACATGTCATAGATAGATGCAAAGATATGTTGCAAACAGACAACTGTATTATGTTCTCGTCACAAAGTGGTCTTAATATCGGATATCGGATGTACATTGTGATCTTAAAATCGCATCCCGCCCGTAGGTATGTAACTCCATACTACAGGCAAATCTAGCATTACAAAAGATAGGCAGGATGTCTGCCCAGTGGAGCTCGAGGCCGGACCAGTCATAACAGGGGTCCTGAGTCTACATTTCCACCAACTGGGAGTGAAGTGTAGCGTGCTCCCGGTTTATTACCACCGATAGTCCCACAAGTTCCCTCTGCTTTTACTGCCTGTTGCCCTGATGTGGAGGTGAGTCTAATAGAGGGGGGTTTTGTGACTCCAGGGGCCACTTATGAATGAGTCCTGGCGACAGAACAGGCCAATTGATTCATCAGGCTCGTATTGACCTTGCATATGGCAGTTTTGCCTGCCGTTATCCTGACTTGATTTGGAGGTGATCTTTACTTGTCCGTGACTACTATCCTGTGCGCCCATTTTGTTTTTTACTGAGAGTTCGCTGTGGGCTGCCTTTGTTCACTATCACTTTTCAAACTTGTTGAGGGTGCCCCAGTCCCTGGGCTTGATGCATCACAGAGCATGGAAATAGAAACGTGCTCACTACATTCCCTATACATGGGGGCCATCTTTGAGTGGTGCCTCCAACTCATCTGGTAACACTCGGCCAGAGATTAACTATTCAGCCTTTTGCTGGATATACTTCAAGAGCTTCATTCCACGACCACAAGTCTTTCACTACTGAGTGCACCTTACCACCTCCCACACTGGAGGGTATCATTCCTTCCGGGTCCTCCCCCAGGCAGCAAGACGGGATCAAGACTAAGAAAAATTGTGTGACCCGAAGCTGCTTGCACTGGTTATCCCCTGAAGTTCAATCTTAGCCATTGATTACCTCATTCCACTTTGATGCTTAGAATCACTAGCAAACTCCTCACTCGTGTCCGATTAACTATTTGCTCCCATAACGAAACGGGAACTGCTGCAAATCATTATTAGCCTTATTCTATCTCAACCAATGCTTTAAATACTTGGAATTATTAGCGGACTTTTTATAATGCCTAATGACTGTTTTTTCTCCTCTCGTATTTTATTCACCATTTTAATGACTTTGTTTTAAACCTGTGACCTGGTTACCTTATGTGAATCTGTACCGCTGCATGTAACTCTAAACCTTATTTACGGTTATTGACTGAACTAGGCCACTTCACATAATCCACTTAATATTTATGATTTTCTTGTCATCCACATTTTACATTATGGTCTAATTCTTCAGTATCCCCTTAACTTTACCAAGGGACCGTCTAGGCCGAAGGCCCACCTTAAATTAAACCTGAGCAGCTGTCAGGTATTATTATTCTAAGGCACTTTGTGCACCCATACTTATCTTCCTCATGGCATAGCTGGAGATGCCTCAGAGTGACGGTCTAGTGATGTGTCTGGCAACTGACGGCGCAAAATGGCAGATCGCGAACGGAGCCACCATTTTGTTTTTTCTTGTCCTCTCCCTCGGTCCATAGGACTTCATCCTGCCGACCCTCAGACAATGCTCCTCAGCTTGACAACCTTATCTGTTTCTGCCCCCATAGGCCCCGTCTCTCCTGTCACCTATCTCCTCTCCCTCCCCTCCCTCTCTCTACCCCTTGGGTATCCTATTTCTCTGTTCACTCTGTAGAAAAGTAATATACAATCATTTTTCGCCTAATCGTTGTGAAAATGGAACCCTGGGTGAATTTTCTATTTTGCATAGTTACAACTCTAACCACTAGTATATATAGTAGTTCTTTGTACTTAATATCACTATTTTGTGATTCCGAGCTTTTCCGTTTGCATCTCCTTCCTGAGTGACTCTACAACGTATACATTTCCTTTTCTGCAATCTGTATCTCTTTCCTTGTGGGACTCTTCAACTTGCTGACTCCCTCCCTTTGTCCTCCCTGACCCTTGCCTTTCGTGGATCCTGTCTTTTTCTGGATCGCTAATTTACTCTGGTATTGAATGTGTTATCTCTCTGTAAATAATGGGATTTTCTTTGCCGTTTGTTCCCCCCTGTTGACCTACCAGTTCTGACCCGCCTCTTAGCCCCCTGTCCCTTGTTGCCCTTTGAATAAGCACTCCGTCACCCCTTGTTGGGGAAAGATCCAATATTCTTACTCTGGAGTCTCAGGGACCCCTCTGAGAGAGTCCACAGCGTCAAGGGAACCATGCACAGCTGAGGCATGGTATGCACCCCTTACCAAAGCACTCCCTCTCCCAATGTTGGGGAAAGATCCAGTAGGTAGGCCTTGGAGTCTCAGAGACCACTCTGAGAGAGTCAACTGCTCAAAGGGAGCCTCACGCAGCGGAGACGTGGGAATGATACCACTTCCCCTGGGATCACAGCTTGCCGGACCTTGGACGAGGTTTTTACCCGTTTACCGGTTTGTGCCCCCTTCATCCTCCTCCCCCCTTTCATGCTCTCTCTCACCCTCCCCTACCGCGTTCCCTCTTTCATTCTATGTCTACTTCCTCTGCCCCTATCCTCCCTCCCCTTAATCTCTCCCCTTGCCTGCTACGCCGCCTATCCCCCTGTCCCTTGTGCCCTTTAACTAAGCACTCCTTCTCCCCTTGTTAGGGAAAGATCCAATTATTTATACTCTGGATTCTCAGTGACCCCTCTGAGAGAGTCCACAGCGCCAAGGGAGCCACTCACAGTTGAGGTGTGGTATGGCACCCTTGCCAAAGCACTCCCTCTCCCCTTTTTGGGGAAGGATCCAGTAGGTAGGCCTTGGAGTCTCAGAGACCCCTCCGAGAGAGTCCGTTGCGTAAAGGGAGCCTCTCGCAATGGAGTTGGGGGAATGATACCACTTCCCCTGGGATCACGGCTTTCTGGACTTTGGACGCAGCTATTACTAGTCTACCGGTTTGTGCCCCCGTCACCCTACCCCTCTTCGTTCATGCTGTGTCTCTCACCCTCCCCCTCCGCTTTCCCTCCTTCATTCGCTGTCTACTTCCCCTGCTCCTACCCCCTCTCCAATGAATCTCTCCCCCTTTCCTGCTTTTCCCCTTACGCATATTGTCCTTATTGCTTGTACCGACCTAACATGTAACTATGTAGCTATGCTCTAATAACTGTGTAACCTTTGTAATGATGTAACCTGTAACTGTGGTCTGATACTCATGTAAAGCTCTCTGATACCTCCGGGTCTAGCCAGCGCTATATAAAATATTTCAAATAAATAAATAAAAAATAAATATGCATGCAATTTACTTTGTCAAAAGGGCCACTGTGTTATCCCACTTAATTGATACCCGCTTTCAGCTGGAAGTATGTAACGCAGGTAAGTGGTAGCGGAGGGCTTTTCTAGTAAAAATGCGCGCCATCGCAGGCTTCCCTGACGCTCAGCTGCAGAAGCGGAAGGGGCGTTGCCTCTGTGTCCCGGTCGGAAATGTTCCCGGGGTAGATGGGAGTTGGAGCCTTTGCTCCGTTCATCCAGGGACATGTAAATCTTCCTCTACCCAGTGCTTTAAATGGGCCAGTACTGTCCGGTATGGAGTACCAGCATTTATTTATTTTGAGAGGGAGAGTACCTGCACTTCTCAAGAGAAATGCAATACTTTTAATTGGAGAGTACCAGCACTTCTCAGAAACAAGCAGGTACTCTAATACAGAGTACCTGCACTTCTGTTTTTCCATTTCAAGCACTGCTTCGACCTAAGTGCTGGCCGCAGTGGTAATGTGGGTACGTACGTAAAAATCACGGGGCTCTATACCACATCTTAGCCGGTAGAGTTTACAACAGAAATAGGAAACCAGCAACTCTCTTGTGTTAGCTCACAGGAGGATATTAAGTGGGGCAATGAAAGTACCCTCGTTATATTGTCTAATGGATTTACCTTTACCTGCCAGGAAGCATACCCCCGCGAGGAAAGGACCTCTATGTGGGCATCGCACATAAGTCTAATATGATTGCTGAGGTCTATGTCAGGGTCACGTTTCTTGCATACAGTAGGGGGATGCTCTTTCTATCAGACATTAATAATGCTTCCATTGTTTTAAAATATATATTTTTTTTATTGAAACAGCTCAGTATAAAACACAGTCACCATATCCAAGGTACATATACAGAGTATATCATCGTTATTGGCAGTATATCCACAATTGTTATGCTTCCATTGTTAACCCCAAAGACTAGCGGGGTTGTATTGTGGCAATAAGCTCCTTAAGGGTATTCCATCATTGAGCCCCTGGCGGTCAGTGGATAGTCTGTATATCCATCTTTGTTCGAAACAGAGTAGGGGTGCCGTCATATCTGTTTGAGTCTTTTTTAATTTTTCTAGGACGTACCACTCTAAGTTGTCACTATGGCCCTTCTCTAAAAAGTTTTGAGTCAATTTAGTTGTGTCTCGTTTGCGTCTAATGGTGCTGCGATGTTCAGTGATGCGAATATGTACGTTCTTGGTGGTCTTGCCAATATTCATGAGGCCACAGGGACACCTGATCATGTATACCACTTTACTCGAATTACAGTTTGTCAAGGATTTTAGTTACCATGGTACTTTCATGCCAAGGTCAATTTCCTTTGCCTTTTTTAGTGAGTGGACATACAATGCAGTTCCTACATGGAGAGGGACCCATTGGAGGTGGTAGGTCCCATAGTGTCCTTTGATTACCCTGTATGGTAGCGTGTTTTGGACGGGTCCGTACTATCATATCTTTGATGTTCCTGGCTCTCCTAAAAGCGTGCATTGGTTTTTCAAGGGCCAGGCCCCGGACTGTAAAATTCTCCAATGTTTGTTAATTACATTCTGGAAAACATTGGACAATTGACTATATGTTGTCACACAAATCAGTCTTTTGTTCTACCCTTTTTCATACATGGTCAAGAGTTGGTCCCTCTTATTGTTAAGGACCCTTTTCTTCGCTCTATTGACTACACACGCGGGATAGTTTTTTTCGGACAATTTTACCACATTAGTCTCTAGGGTTGGTATGAAGTTGCTAGGGTAGGGCCGACCCTAAAATATCGGAAATGTACTTGCTATGGTGTTACTACACTGCAGATGATGGTACCGAAGCAGGAGCTAGTAAACAAACATTGATGAATAGGTCTGAACTTGGAAGCAATTACCACACAAATAAAAGGAAGAAAACACGTCACCAAAACATTGTGGCCATACTCTTAAAATAAAAAAATAAAAACACTATGCCATTTGATTTTAATAGGCTAGTGCAGATGCTTTCTAGCACCCAAGCGTGTCTAGTACAGGAATGAAAATGCTTTTTAGATTTAATGCACATCACAGGAAAATGATTCTTATTCATGCAAAAAAGGTATTACTGATTTGAATTCATATAATGTTAATACATAGTTGAAACACACAAAAATGACTAAAAGAATATTAAAAATGATAAAGAATAGAAAGACAATAGTATTTGCAAAGTAAACTAATGTACTGTCAGCCCTGGCACTTAAGTGACCTTTTTTTTACGTTGATGTGCACTCGTGATCAGGTAAAATTCCATCCATCAAAGTGAAGAGAGCTGATCCAAAGCGCACATATTTATATCTATTCATTCGCTTTGTGTTACCGGAGGCTGAGGAGACTTCGAAAGCTGCCTCTAGACCAGACTGAAAAGACTGTGCACTGTGCATTGGACATAAGAAGGTTAAAGGGAAGTGTTGCTGTGCTGTTGCAGTCCAGGACATCAACGCAGGCATGACCGGAATAATGAATTGGTTCTTATGCCATTATCTCTTGTATGCGAAGGGTTCCTGACTTGGAGAGGCTAATTCAATCACACACGACACACACACGGATCAGGGTGCGCATTTCCAGCCTGCGTGAGTGAAATATTGTTCCTTTCTAATGAGTAATGGAATTTTAGGCGTTAATTTTAGAAACATGTACCTTCTCCTGTACGTCGGTGGGCCTAGGCCCTAGTTAGATTGTGTCGGATCATTAATTGGTTCGTTGTTGGGGAGGGAGGGAGGGAGGGCAATGGCCGCTTTAAGACCCTGCCTCCTCTGGAATAAGGCGCGAGGCACCACTAACCGGCAGCCTCGAGCCTGCGGCCTGTGGCGCACTTGCTCCTTTCCAGTGGGCGTTAATTTAATTTGCTGGATATCAGACTCCCGCTGTTCACTTATTTGCTGCAATGATTTAATAAAGAATGTTTTTTTAATCTACTTGGCAAGATTAAGTGGCTAGGGCTGCGGGCTGCAACTTCCGGCTCCCCCTTCTGGGCCTAGTGTGACGCAGGAGGCGCAGCCAACACGAGTGAGGGCGCACGAGGCTTGTACATGGATGGACCCAATGGTGCGGGAGGGGCCCTAACCCTTCAAGTGGGGCCCTGTAATGATGCACTTTCTTCCCCCAATAACTCTCGGAGTCAGGTCTCTGTAATACTCTGTTTATTCAAGTTGTATGATACAAGGAGCGCCAAGCATGTCCTCTCTCCAGCCAGCTCGCGTGCTAATCCCTCGCTGCGCACGCCGCCTCCCTACGTCACCGCACGTCACGTGGCTACGTGACGTGCAACGTTAGAGCGCTCACTACATATCTCCCCTTTTTCCCAACGAACTATATGTACAAGTCCTGACTCATGTCGTAGTCTCTGAACCTCGCAGGCTGAACCACCGCCCTGCCCCTTCTCGTCAGTCTTACCGGGGATGTGGCAGTTGTCGCTTCATTTTCATTACCACTTCCTAGCGCAGCCGCACTAGGCTCACTCCGGCTCCTATCCTCTTCAATCAGCTGCTCCCCACTCGCTTCTTGGTCCTCTTGCCTTGTCTCACCAATGTCCAGATCCTCTCCCCCATACTCACAGGGGTTATCGCTGCTGTTCTCACCATCTCCATCATTTCTGTTGCCTCTCCAGCAGAGTATTTTGTTGCACCTGGCCATGCGGTCCTGCGACCACACGTTACCGTCGCTCAGCAAGGCCGCCCTGCCTTTGACTTCCACTACCTGCAGGGGCTTGCTGTACTTGCTTTCTCCCTTTTTCTGCAATGTGGCCAGTCTTACTCTCACCCATTCTCCTTTTTCTAAAACAGTGTCCTTTACATTCCTCCGCGCGTCATAGTGTTTGGTGTACACCGCTTGGGCTCTCTCCAGATTGGCCTGCACCACCGCCGGTGACCACTCGCTCTTGATGACTCTTTCTTTCCATATTCTGTTGTCCTGAGTGAAAGGCTCACGGCCTCTGAGAATCTGGAAGGGACTATAGCCGGTGCTCGTGGGTGTTATCCTATATGCCCATACCATGTGCCAAATCTCTGCTTCCCAGTCTTTGTTGTCTGAGATCGCTGCCTGTATCGAACCCATCACTACTCTATTGAAACGTTCCACCAGGCCATTACCCGCAGGATGGTATATGGATGTGTGTTTTGCCATGATGCCATTTCTCTGCATGAACTGGGACCATTTTTCAGAACGGAATTGGGGCTCATTGTCACTGAGAACACGCTTTGGGATGCCCTCTCTCACAAAAGTTTCAGCCATGAAGCTCACTATCATCTCCGTGTCCATGGTTTCTTCGATCCTCAATTCCGGCCATTTGGAATATCGATCCACCATTACACAGATGTACTTCTGTATTCCTTGGGCATTTAATACTGGACCCAAAATGTCTATGGACAGTTCCTCCCACGGATTCTTCGGAGGATCAAATTTTCCTAGGGCTGGGCGCAACGGTTTGAGTGTTTTGTCCGCGCCCTGGCACCTCGGGCATTCCCTAACGTGTCTTTCCGCTCTTATGTCCATTCCCGGCCACCAATAATTCTGCTTGGCCCTTAGTTTCAACTTCCCCGCTCCCAGGTGGCCTTCGTGCAACATGTCCATCAACAGGGGAATCATCTTTGCCGGAGGTATGACTCTCTCTCCTCTGTATACGAAGATGCCTTGGTCATCAATTGATAGTTCCTCTCTAACTTCGAAATATGGAATGAGGCCTCGCCCTGTCTTGTTTTTGTCTGGCCAACCCCTCACTATATGGGCTTTCACTTCTTCCAGGACGGGGTCTTCATCATACGCTAGTTTCCATTCCTGCCTGCTTATGGTCGTTTCTTGGTCTTCGGTGAGTGCGACCCACTCTTCCGCCGCCTCACTGCGTTCTGTGCTGGGCTCCATTGCTGCCGCCCTGCTCAGGTAATCAGCCACTTTGTTCTTATTCCCTGGGATATGTTCCACATCGTATCGAAACTCCATTAGTTTGAGTGACATTTTTGAGATCCTCGGCGTTGCGTCCGCATGTCCACTGGATGTGAGTACCTTGAGCAGTGGCTTGTGGTCCGTCCTCAACCGGAACCTGGTGCCCCACAGAAATTGCCGGAACCGAGACATGGCCCACACTACTGCCAACATTTCTTTTTCGACCACGCTGTACTTTTTTTCGGTGTCGTTCAGGGTGCGGGACGCAAAGCATATGGTTTCCACTCTCCCTTGGCCACGGTCTTGCATGAGGACTGCTCCCAGTCCTTTGTCGCTGGCATCCGTTGTGAGTATTGTACTTCCTTGGGGGTCGAATCCTTGTAGTGGAACAGCCCCTGCCACCTCTCTTTTTACCTTCTCAAATTCTTGCTGGGCTTCTTCCGACCACCGGAATTCGCTGTTTTCTCTTGTTAGCAGTCTCATATGATGGGTCTTCGAGGCGAAGTGTTCTATGAACTTCCCGTAGTACTCCGCCATCCCCAGGAAGGATCGGACCTCCTCCTTGCTGGCCGGTGGGGGTGCGTCGCAGATTGCTTTCACATTTTCCCTTTTGGGGGTTACTCCTCGTGCACTTATCTCATGGCCCAAGTACGTCACCTTTTCCATTCCTATGCGGCACTTAGCCCATTCTGCCGTGAGGCCCTTCTTTTCCAGGATTCCCAATACCACATCCAGTTTCTTGTCATGGTCGGCTCTGTCACGACCCATCACCAAGATATCGTCCTGGAAGTATTGGACCCCTTGAATGTCCTTGAACAACTGGTGCATGAGTTTCTGGAACACCGCAGCCGCCGAGGCTAGCCCGAACGGCATGCGGCGGAATTGATAGCACCCGAAGGGGGTTATGAACGAGGTCAATCTGCGGCTCTCCGGGTGTAATGCAATCTGGTGATAAGCCGATGTTAAGTCTATGGTGGAGTACCACTGAACGCCCCTCGTGCTGGCCAACATCTCCTCTATCCGGGGAAGGGGGAACTTCTCTACCACTATGTTTTTGTTCAACTCACGCAGGTCCACGCAAAGACGGACCTTGCCATTGGGTTTCTTCACCACCACCAATGGCGCCAACCATTCAGCGCAGGTAATCGGCTCAATGATCCCTCTTTTCTCTAGCTGCCGTAGCTCCTCCTTTACGTCGTCCCTCACAGCCAACGGGATGTTTCTCACCTTGTGGGCCACCGGTACTGCTCCTTCTCTGAGTATGATCTTGTGCGCGAATCTGTCGAGCCTTCCTACTGTGCCCCCAAAGACCGTTGGGAACTCCTTCTTCCATCTGGCCGTGTCCAGCCCTTCTTCTTGCTCCGTCAGCAGTATTTGCTCCTTGCCACCTGGATCCAACTTGATCCCCAAGTCTCCTTGGTCGAGCCACCCCAGGACAGATGGGCCTTTCTCGGAGACGTACAGCTTGCACCTGGCAGACCTGCCCCTGAACTCGAAGTTCAGCTTCCTGCATCCGGCCATGGGGATTCGGTCTCCATTGTATGTAATGGGACGTATGTCCAGCCTATCCAATTCGGGGCCCAGTTGTGGAGCAAATTTCTCCTCCCATACGCTTCTCGGAATTATGGTGTACGGTGATCCTGTGTCTGCCACTACTTGGATTTCCACACCTCCTATCATCATATCCATGATTTGCTTCATCGTTCTCCTTCCGTCGGCTCCACGGACATGGTCATCCACGCTCAAGATCTCGTCGTAGATGCAGAGGACCGTGACCACCTCTTCTTCAGCCACCTCGTCTGGTTCCTCCGCTTCTTGGCCCACGTACTTCACTGCGTTCTTGGAAGCCTTCTTCCTGCACACTTTTTCGTAATGGCCGACAATTCCGCAAAACATGCATTTGGCGCGAAGCGCGGGGCACTTCCGGACGTGCGCCTCGTGCGCCCAACTTCCGCACCTGTAGCAAGACCGTTTATTACTTCCGGTCGGTTTGCCGGAGGGGCCTGGGTTGCTTTGCCATTTGCTCGGGCCCTTTTCTGGCGGTTTCCGCGCTTGGTGTTCTTTGTGGTGCTCTTCATTGTCCACTTTGTTCACTACACCGCTGGGCACACTCTCTTTCTTCGTGGCCGCTGCACACCTTCGCGCCAGTTCGGCTCTCTTGACTATCACAAGTACGTCCTTGAGCGAGGTGTCTCCTGCAGCCCATAGCTTGTCCTGTACATTCGTGCACGTGGTGTGCATCACCACTTGATCTTTTATAAATTCACTTTCCCAGTTGGCGTACTTGCATGAGGACGCCAGTTTCCTCAATGCCGCCACATACTCTTCCACGGTTTCCCCTGGTCGTTGTTTCCTTTGTTGGAAGTTAAACCTGTCCACTGAGACACATACCGATGGTTTGAAGTGTTCCTCCAGGTCTTCCATTGCGTGTGCGTACACATCGTCGTCATCCGCCTCTCTCTTCTTAGGAACCAAGCTTTTGTAGATCCTCAGGCCTTCCGGGCCCAGGTTTAGCAGCAGGATGCGTTTCTTTCTCGGTGGCTTGAATTTCTCCTCACTTTCGTCTTCCAGTACTTCTATGAAATTATCTATGTACTCCTTCCAGTCCTCCCATTTCATAAGCGGTTCCCCTGGTCTGGGAAGGAACTGGACTGGTGCTATCGCGAACCCCGCTTGCGCGCTCATCTTCTCGCCCTTGGATGTGGGCGGCGCACTTTCCAGGCTTCTCGGGCTCCCCGGCGCGCTGTTTTGTTCCTCCTCACTGAGTAAGAGTGGAGGGCTGCTCCTTTCAGCCCCTTCCCGCTCAGGTGGGGTAGCCAGTGCGGTTACCTGTGGGCCTAGATCGTGACTGGCTTCCTGCTTTAGTTGTGTCGCAGTTCCCAACAGGTTGCTCACTGCGCGCCTGCGGTGCTCTGTTCCACGTGCTATTGGCTGCGTGGCGCTCCTTGTGGTGCCCGGTCAGGGTGTGGTCGCTGTGCGTTCCCTCGGGCCCTCCTTGCTCTCCGCTCCGCGACTCCGCTCCGTTCCGCCGTTCTTCGCGTAGTCCGCGTCGTGGGGGTCGTGGGTCGCTTATCCCACCCTCGTCGCCACTGTAATGATGCACTTTCTTCCCCCAATAACTCTCGGAGTCAGGTCTCTGTAATACTCTGTTTATTCAAGTCGTATGATACAAGGAGCGCCAAGCATGTCCTCTCTCCAGCCAGCTCGCGCGCTAATCCCTCGCTGCGCACGCCGCCTCCCTACGTCACCGCACGTCACGTGGCTACGTGACGTGCAACGTTAGAGCGCTCACTACAGGCCCTTACCGTTCAGAGGACCCCGCCCCCCCCCATTCAGCCGAGGGCCAATGAATAAATGTAAAATATGTGAGACACGGGCCCTCATCCAATTCTGCAGGACCCCTCGTATGCCACGGCATGGGCCTGGTGGAAGGCCTCTTGGGGGCAGTTGCTTCTCGAGAGCATCTGTTGCGGTTAGGACTGGGACTCCTCCTCGTCTGAAAACTTATGCCAGGCCCACCTTTGCCCCTCTAAAATAGACCGATGCCGGGTCATTAAAGGGCGGCTAGAGTGAAGGCAATGTATCTGAAAGTTCTATGTTTCGATTGCATTTACCAGGGTCAATTAAATTATGCGATTTCTGTGGGCGCGGAGTTTGCTGCATAATTAGGGATTTGCTGCACTTGCCACAGGATCCATCACCTGCTGCATACTTTGCAGTTTTTACCCAAAACAGTTATTTCATGTGGAAACGGATCAAAAAATTACAAAAAAATGGAGACGCGTGTTGCAGGGCAGTGGAACCGCTTTTCAAAAGTTGACTGGTCAACTTTCAATTGCCTATTGCTGTGTTTGAGTGTTATACTGTTATCAGTGTGGTGGAACCTTTGTCCAGACATGTGTAAAAAAGACCAAATAATGAAGTAATAACGTCACAAAATGTACCTCCTGAAGCCACAAAATGCACCTTTGTTTGCAGCATAATTTAGCCAGCCCGGCCACATTATTCCAGTATAACTACATATTCCTCAGGAGTATACTAAGCAGGTAGATAGATATTGGTGTGTGTGGAGTAAGCTAACTGGAGATGAAGGTATTTGTAATTTAAATGTGTTTGTATAATGAACGATTGTACTTTTATTTTGTTAGCCATTGACCCCTCAACAGTTCAACTGCAAAATAATTTCTACAGCTCTGGGGAACTGGACAAAACAGTTCAAATCTATTAGCTAAGTATGGACTGCACATCAGACTCCGAAATTCCCGTCTCAGCTGTCGCCCAACTTACTGAAGCTAACCGTATCAGCCTAGGAAAGATAAAAGGCTGACATGCCCTTTCTGGCAGATACTGCCATCTGTGCTGCAGGATCTCATCTCGCTGTGATATCTCACCCATTTCAAGACCAACCTGGTAGACTAGCATTTACGGATGAGGGATTTTACAACTGCAAATTCCTCTACTCACTGGATGTTATACTCCATTTTAGTCACCTCAAGAAAATCGTCCTATTTTTATTGACTCCTGATGACAAGTGAGACATTACAGGTGAACGAAATTCCTGCATGAATGTATAGTGAAGTTTGCAAAGGGGTCCATAATGGAGCCCAGCGATCTCTGGCACCGTCGGCGTCGTGGCACCGTCGCCCAGGGGTCAGAAGGAAGCAGTGCACCCTAGTTGTACATGCATTGTACCGTCCAGCCGCCTGGCATGGATCCGTTTTCCTTACTTAGCAGTCAGCCCACGAGCTCTCGTTGCCCGCTCGAGGCTAGTTGTCTGCTACTCACACATGGAAGGAAATGGGAGGGTGTGGACAGGATTAGCACTAGCTTCCGCTTCCTGGGGTCATGCTCTAGATGCATGGGCTGCTCAGTGCCCCACCTCACCACCCTCATGCGTTGTCACGCCTGTCTAATATATTTTCCACAGAGAATGGAGAGGGTGTGGCCTAACGGCTAGAGCGGCCGACCTCGAAGCTGCGGAACCGCGTTCGAGGTAGGTCAGGGACGCTCAGCATTCTATGATTCTGGTCAAATCACTTAACCTACCCGTGCCCAACAAAACGTATGTGTCTGTCTGTAACGCAACTGGTGCTCATGTAAAGCGCTCTGAAACCTTCAGGTCTAGTTCGCGCTATATAAAATACCCCCTCCAAAAAGTAATGCCGCCCAAATTTGAATCTCATATTAATTGAATTCCACTGCAGTATTACTCTGTATTTCTCTACGGTTTTATCCTTGAGACTAACAGTTGCAACTTTAATATGGGGTTTTATGTGGTGAGTCATACCGCACTTCTGTTGCCATTACCAGATTAAGCATACTAATTTTACAGACCTTAGAAAGATGAGAGGCTGAGTTGGCCCTGCGAGGATTTAAACTTGTTAACTCATTGAGCCGTCTTGCAGGTTATTATATGTCCTGTTCCGCAGCCCTCTGGAGCTGTATCTTTCCAAAAGTATTGCATAAAAATGTTGTTTCTGTGCCCGAAAATACAGTGGCTATGGCTCCAAAAATACTTCCCTTCTCCCAAACAGCCTGAAGGCCCTCTAAAAGCTTCACATCCTATTCCAAACTGCTGTGAATTTAGTCCAAACGAGTTGTCTGGTCTGGTTCTGTACAAACTGCACTAAAATCAGGGTTGGAAATCGAATCTTGTACAAAATGGAAGCAGACCAGGGTTACTTGCATACTGGTAGGAAAGCTTGGAGCCTTTCACTCAGTATTATATCTGCAAGAGATTTTTAGGAGGGCGGATACGGGACTACAGATAAAACCGCTGGGGCCACCTTCAATGGGCAATTATGCAGACTGTAAAGGAAACATTGGAGCCCGGACCACCAAGGATGTCCCCCGCCCCAACCTCATGCAGTCCCACAATCAAAACTTGCCAGTCCAAGAGTGTGGGTAAAACGGCCATGTTTAATAACCATCAAACATTCATAAACATGACAAAAGAATTTATAAAATTCACATTTATAAATTCAATATTTACACTTTTAATATTTACAAATATTATCACTGATCATAACCACTGGTTATGCACTATCTACTTACTCCAGCACCAAGGGGCCCTCTGGCTAGCCCAGGGCTTTAAGTGGAATGAAAAAACTAGGGGGGCTCTCAAAGGGGCGTGGCCAAAGTAATTATGGGCGCGGCTTAAAAACACCAGCTAAAAATCTGTGCTAAGCAGAGTGTGCCGCTCGACTTGCATTTTGCTGTCTATCATTGCATCCAGATATATAATACAACAAGTAACATACCTACAAAAAGTCAGAACTATTGGCTTTGTCAATGGTTGTTAGTTGCATGAGATAAATAAGCAGCAACTATGGCTTGTATATAATATTGAAAAAGTTTCCACCTAAAGCCCTGTTGACACCACCGCATTGTTGCTGCACCTGAGTTTCAAAAAGGGAAGAGAAATCCAGAGAGAAAATGAATCTCTTTAAAGGATTTCCCTTCCACTACAACGCTCACCTGGCATGACATCATGCCGTAACTTCTCCACTAGTGAGAAGTGAGCAGTTTGAGCAGCGCACATCGATATGCCTGCTGTCAGTGCTGTCCGCCTGTGCCAGGGCACCAAACAGAGCCCGATAGAGACCTGCTTCGAGGCCTCCTTTAAAAAACTGCCGGTGCTCAGACCCGGTGAGACCCGGCCCACTTAAAGCCCTGGGCTAGCCTCTCCTATCTGAGAACCACGCATGGCGCAACCCATCTGCGTCCTTGAGCGGTGAGCCTCCAGCCCTCGGTCCTTCTCTGTCATTCCAGGGGCCCACCCCTCTATCACCAGGCTGCCAAGGAAGCTCGTGTGGCCTGGCGCCCTTGCCTCCCCAGCCGGTGTCCCCATTCTCCCTGCGGAGAGCTTACCGTCTCTCCCCTCAGTGCTGACCTCGGTAGTATGTAAGCAGCCCTCCCGTTAACCCTGAAAATCAATGTTCTGTGGTCTCTTTTCCGCCACTAGGGTGACCAGGTCCTTCACCCTCCCACTGAGGCGAGCTAACACTGCAGGGAGTCAACGGGCAGCCACCAGCGTCCGGCGGAGGAAACAGTTTCTCCAAATTACAACTTATCTCCACCCACAGGCTACCAGCAGCTGCCCCGCGCTCTCCAAAGCCCCCGACACCTCGCCTCCGAATCCGCGATGCCCAACAACGATATCCTCCGAAAAAAGCAGCCACGAGTCCTACAAGTCCTACGAACGCCTACGGGTCCTACAAGTCCTACAAACGCCGAGATCGAAGAATTCTGCTGCTCCTGGGGTCAAGTGCAGGGAAAAGAGGATGTTCACTAGGGGACCCAGGGCCTAAATAGCCCCCCCCCCCCGATTCCCCCCTTCCGCTCCTAGCCCCGACCGGACACACCTCACGGCCGACCCGGAAGTACTTCATCCGGCCAGTAGCCAATCGGGCTACTGGTCCGGACTATGGGGGTGTGGCGTGGGACCGGGGGGCCGGGCCCTAAGGGCGCGCTCACCAAGGTCTCACGCTTTTCATACTATGGTTTGTGGAAGGAGTAGTAATCTTAGGAGTGTCTTTCACTCCCCTTCACCTCACCACACCACTTTTGTTTGCTGTCTCTGTTTTTCTCCTATCGTTCTGAAAAGCTCTATCTGCAATTCTCACTCCTCTTTCCTGTTAAGCACTCTTGTTTGCATATATATCCTTCACAGCGCCACCCTTCAGAGGCACACACAATGACCCACTCAATCACCTGTAAGCACTGCATTTTCTTAAACTTTCAGACTGTCAGTATTTTGACAGCTGTGTACCTCCTTCACACGTTTTTTGCATATACTCACAATTGGCACACCTTACCAGTGCCCCGTGCTCCCTGCAGGGAGGCAAAAGGATTGGGTGAAGGTGTCGGCGCCGGACTGTCCGTACCAGGCATCTAGCGTTTCCCCGGGAGACTGAAAGGGTGGGTCCGGTTTTGCAGCAGTGAGGGCTGGTTTTGTTACGGGGAGCCAGTTTGCAGCAGTGCTGCAATATCGGCCCCCAGTAAGAAAAGCAGCAAGGAAGCGCTTCCAGCCTCCTGGGGTCAGGCAATGCTTTCTCTGGGGCTGGTCCGCGGAAAATTGCCAGGGCCGCTTTGGGTTCCCAGTCCGGCCTTGGAAGGTGTATTCTCAACCCCTTTCTAACCCACTGATAGGCACTGTGAGAAATTCACACTACCTTCAGGCTGAGCTCTAGAGCTCTCAGTCATAGCCCTATGTAACACCCACCCACAACCTAACCTCACACTGATACAGAGGTCACTCTTTTCACAGTATGCCCTATATAAGGGATACAACAAAAAAACAGCTGTACATTATAAGGAAATTGCAAGTCACTGTGGAGTTCCATTACCATAGAGAGGAGCAAGGCAGAAGGCAGAGTTTCTTTATAAGGTTATGGAACTCCTAAGTGACTTGAAATAGCCTTATCAAGTACGCCAGGGGGTACTTTATCCCATATAATACATGGTTACACCATTGCCTTTCCTGAAAGCCACTTAAAAGATTGTTTCGTACCTCTTTCACATGAAAGAGCGAGCATGTTTGCAAACATGAAGAGTAAAAATAAACAAAGTTAAACACATCATAAACCTGTTAGATATTTGTTACAAACAGATACACTAAACAGTTCACTACAAGTCAGGATTTTAAAAAAAACACTTTTTAAATTAAGCTGTAATGACGCAGAATGTGTAGAAACTTAAAGAAATAGTTTAGCTTTTCTCTGTGGAGTGCAAAAAATAAATATATCCTCTCTGCTTGTCATTAAAATCTAGTAGAAAAAAGAAAAGCAAAGTTTTAGTTGCTTTAAACAGCTGCTTCAAATCCCAGTGACCAGATCTGCCCTTTTCCTTTGGATGATGGATCTGGCAGCAAGCACTGCAACATCAGAACTCAACTGTAATAACTTATAAATAGTAGAGCTCTGACTTCTTTTCTTTATAATCGCAACTGGGTGTGTCATAAGTCCCCGATTATAAAGAAGTTAGAGATTGATGTTTATACAGGAATTGCAGAATCCCATGTATTAGATTTTATTATTCAGTAACTAATATTTTGCATGAAAAAAACAACAGAAACACACCATCCTGGCAAAAGCAAATTCTCTCAAGTGAATGAAAGAGTTACCTGTGGTGGTACACGGGGGGGGGGCAAAACAGTCACAGATAGGAACACTGGTCCCAGCTGACTCGACCCCCTCCACTAAGTGCCTGACACCACCAGCAACGCCAGTACTTTCACCCGGAAATAGAATTTGTGATTTTCCATCTTGAAGACCAAGAACTGAATTTCAACTCTTTATATCCTACTGAAACTGAGTTGATGTTATCATTTTATTTTTCCTGTGGGGCGACGCTCCTCCACCTTAGCGGAGGAGCTGCTGCTGGGCATGGGGTGGTGTAAAGTGTTGTGGAGTGTCATGGAGGAAGTGAAAGGGCATAGAGTGAAGTAGAGTTGAGTGGCGTACAGTGGAATAGAGTGTTGTAGAGTCTAGTGGCATAGAGTGTGGTGGAGTGGCATAGAGGGTGTTGCTCAGAGTAGTCTGTTGTAGAGCAGAGTAGATTGTTATAGAGGGGAGTAGTGTCGAAGATTGGAATGGCATAGAGTGGAATACAGTGTTGTGAAGTGGCATAGAGTTGACTGGAGAGGAAGAGTACGGTGGAGTAGTGTCTCATAGAATAGAGTGGAGTAAAGTGGCATGGAGCTGCATAGAGGGAGTTGCCTAGAGTGTTGTAGAGTGGAGAGGCATAGTGTGGAGTAGAGTTTAATGGAGTAGAGCATCATAGAATGGAGTATCGTTGAGTGTAATGTAGAGTAGAGTAGAGTGGCCTAGAGTGAAGTGGCGTAAAGTACAGTGGTGCAGAGTAGATTGGCGTAGAGTGCATTGTTTTTTTAGTAAAGTGGTGCAGATTGCTTTGGTATAGAGTGCAATGACTTACTGCAGCGTGCAGTGAGATAGAGTAGATTGTTTCACAGTAGAGCAGAGTAGAGTGGAGTGGTGCAGGGTGGAGTCAGAGATGTAGGATAGACTGCAGTGGTGAAGAGTGAAGTGGAGTGCAGTGGTGCAGAAAAAATTAGAGTGGAACATAGTGGTATAGAGTGTAGTGGCATAGAGTTTAGTGGTGTAGAGTGCCTTGCCATAGTGTACATTTGAGTGGCATAGAGTGGGGTGGCTTAGAGTGCATTGGTGCAGAGTAGTGGTGCAGAGAGCAGTAGCATAGAGTACAGTGGTGCAGAGTAGAATAGAGTGGCGTACAGTGCAGTAACAGAGCACAATGGGGTAGAGTGGCATAGCTTGTAGTGGCATAGTGCAGCGGCGCAGAGTAGTTGGCAGAGTGCAGTGGCATAGATTAGAGTAGAATAGAGTGCAATGGCGTAGAGTGGAGTGGCACAGAGTGCAGTGTTGTAGAGTAGATTGTTTCAGAGTAGAGCAAAGTGGCATGGAGTGGTGCAGGGTAGAGTGAAGTGGCATGGAGTAGTGACGTAGAGCACAGAGGCCTAGAGTTGTGTAGAGTGCAGTGGCATAGAGTTCAGCATGGCAGAGTGGCGTGGCATAGAGTAGAGTGGCGCAGAGTAGACTGGAGTGGCCTAGACTGGAGGGGTGCATAGTAGAGTGTGGTAGAGTGCATTGCCATAGAGTAGAGTGGTGTAGAGTAGAGAGGCGTAGGGTGAAGTGGCGTAGAATGCAGTGTGATAGAGTGCAGTTGTGCATCGTAGATTAGAGTGGCGCAGAGTGCACTGGCGTAGAGTAGAGTGCAGTTGTGCATCGTAGATTAGAGTGGCGCAGAGTGCACTGGCGTAGAGTAGAGTGCAGTGGTGCATAGTAGATTAGAGTGGCGCAGAGTGCACTGGCGTAGAGTAGAGTGCAGTGGTGCATAGTAGATTAGAGTGGCGCAGAGTGCACTGGCGTAGAGTAGAGTGCAGTGGTGCAGAGTAGAGTGGCAGAGAGTGCAGTTGTGTAGAGTGAAGTGACAGAGTGCAATGATGTAGAGTAGCAGAGATTGCAGTAGTGTATAGTGTTAGAGAGTTTAGTAAAGTGGCATAGATTGCAGTGGTGCAGAGTAGATTGGCATGGAGTGTATTGGTTTTGGGTAAAGTGGTGTAGAGGGCAGCAATGTAGAATAGAGTGGGGTAGAGTGGAGTGGCGCAGGGTAGATTGCAGTGCCATAGAGTGGAGTGGCATAGAGTAGAATAGAGTGGCATAGAATAGAGTGCAGTGGTGCATAGTAGATTAGAATGGTTTAGTGGATTAGCATATATTGCAGTGACGTAGAGTGGAGTGATGCACAGTAAAGCGGTGTAGAGTGTAGTGGCATACAGTGCATTGGTGTAGAGTGCAGTAGACTGGAGTAGAGTGGTGCAGAGTAGAGTACAATGGAATTAAGTGCTGTGATGCAGTGAAGAGTGGAGTAATGCAGAGTGCAGTGCCGTAGAGTAGAGGGGTGCAGAGTAGAGTGCTGTGGTGTATAGTACAGTGGCATAGATTACATTGCCATGGAGTGCAGTGAGGTAGAGTACAGTGGTGCAGAATAGAATAGACTGGAGGGGCAATTTGTACTTGAACCACAAAGACTGCTAGCCAGAAGTGACCGTCTTGCCATCACCTTTCCTTAAAAGTTAACTTTTGTAACCCCACGGCCGCCTCCAGATTGTACAATGGACTTCCTGGGATGCTCCCCAAGAGTGATCTAGAATACCCAACAGCGCCATGATTTGTGTGGCACTTACCGACCACTCGCAACACAATAGTGCTGTGCTAGATCCTGGTGACGTATTTAAACGGGTGTTGGTCTTTTCGCCTCCTTGGTCCAGGCCAAATTTGGTCCTCTTTTCACATCTCTGCAGACAAGGCCACACTTATGAATGAATGAATGAAAAGTAATTTGTAAAATGCATGCGTGTAACAAGAGGGAGAGTGAGGACTAGGTAGCTAGTCCGTGTCCCCGAGGGTTTATATGTGATTAAACAAAGAGGACTAGCTTACCAGCTCCGCTGTAATTAGGCGTCGTAGCACACCCGGGACCTACTAGGTGTCACTGGGTGGGCCCGATGATGAAGCATGCCACCAACTAGGTTGGTGGGTGAGGACTTCATGAATACACCAACAAGGTGCCCGTGACAGAACTAATGTGAGTACTGCAACACTTTGGTCAACTTAAGCTAGTCCTCTTTGTTTAATCTCATTTGTAAAATGCAAACAGCTGCTCCCAAAGAACACTTCTTGGCACTAAGCAAACTGAGGCACTAACAAAGAACCACATCTCTCTAAAGAGGAAGGTCTTCAGGGCAGATTTAAAAGCAGATTCCATTGCATACCGTGGCATGGAATTCCACAGGCTTGTCACCCACACGGAGGAAGCTCAACCCCCGTTCTAGCTTTGTGGACCTTCGAATACATAAAATGCCCTGGTTAGGCCTTGATCTGTAACTCTGTAGTCCAGATCGCATTGTAAGTGGGCCCAGGGCGAAAGCAGTAGCAGAAGCATACAACTTCCTCAGATGGGTATAGTGACCAGACCTTTTTATGTGCGTCACTAACAGTGTGGCCTACAGGCCCCTCTTGTGTGAAGCTATGGAGTGACTCTGTGTGTGTCCAAATGTTCTAGGGCAGTATGCTCCCACCCCTCAAATTAATTGCATATCTTTCTATACTAATTCACCACTAATCCTCTTTAGGTTCTGGAATAGCGTGCTATATAAGCGCTTCGACGCCTCATCGGGGATGGTAAGCGCTATATAAATGCAATTACAATTGCAGTAGCAGCGTCTCTTTCCAGCTGGTGTTTTGGTGAGCAGGAGGCCCATTGTCTCTCCCATGCTGCAGGGTAGCTGTTCTCGGTGTAATTAAGCCGATCGATAGGGTATCAGCCCTTCCCTTCCTGTTTAGCCTTTAATTGATCCCAGGGGCGGCCTCTGTATTCTTGTGGCTGCTTGGATAATGGTTTCCGAAGAGTCCCTGTCTTCGGTGTACTGTGTAAGAGGGTCTTGTCATCCAGACCCTACCCAATGACGTAGCTTGTTCTACGGGGGTGGAGGGGTGGTGGTGGTGGTAGTCGACAGATACGACTTGCTCACCTCCACCGCCCCTAAAAAGAGTGCAGCCCGAGCGCCCCTACCCCACGGCCACACGTCGAGGCCTGCTGACATGACGTCACTCCAGGGGTACTCAGACCACAGCCCCCTCCAGAGCCCCTGTTTTCATGAATGTTTTGACCCTGGATACTGTTAGCATCCTGTGAAGCTCAGTGCTGTGGTAATGTGTGCTATCATGGTGCTGGCACGGCTCCTGGTTCTAAAATAGAAAGCCGGAAGCGCTGAAACCGTAGTTCTCCGCCGAGCAGCTCCCGGTGGAATACCCACCCCTGCAGGCCCTGCGCAGAGCTCGGCGTGCTTGTCAAGGGTTTCAGCCCGCTTTCCTTTCAGCATAGTGTTGCCATCCGCGGAGCGCCCTTCATTGTGCCAATTTCCCAACATAGGTTTGTTTTGTGGCAGTAATGTTCCCCCATCTTAGGTTACGGTTATGTTTATAGCGCTCTCCCTACCCTTGCGAGGCCTGAAGCGCTTGACCTCGTCCCAGCTTGCAGAAATAATACCCTGTCACATCATTTATTGCGCCCGTAATATTAAGGTTTCAGATGATCCCGTGACGCACAGCTCCAGCCCGGGACTTTCCAATTAAAACCCTACAAGATGGTTGTTTATTCTTGTCGGATGCATTGATTGGAATAAAGAACCGGCCACGATCTGCATGCTTTCGGTAGTTAAATAAAAGCCAGGACTGGAGCACTGTGACCTCGGCGTCGAGGAGTCACCTGGCTTCTCCTCATGTGATGGATGATTGCTCTAATCCTGGTTTCCTTCTCTCTTTCCATCCTGCTTTGGGCATGCACTGTGTTCATGGTGTACGTGGCTTAGGCAGTAATATCCCCTATGTAGGCTTTTAGATGCCGATGTGAACTCTCCAGCACCCTACCTGATACCAGTCACGTCCTTGTAGTGTGATAATGTCCCCTGGCACCATTTTGTTGGGCCTGCCCTCTTTTTCCCAGCTCATGAAGCTGCAGGGACCACCTAAAATTATTCTGTTTATTTTGCTTGATTCACGCCCCCTTCAAAACCCAATGACTTCTAAGGCAAAGGCAAGGGCGGCTCCTCCGTTAAAATCCCCATGAAAAATAAAATTGTAATTTATTACCGTTTTATTTTTCATCCCCATCCCGAGCCAAGCCTCAGGACTGGGGCGGCGTCGCTGCTGAGTGACAGCAGCAGGGAGGAGGGTAGGTTGTCTATTCACTTATGTTTAAAGTGCGCATGTCTTTTTGGCTGGTCATCTTGAGACGGCCAGTCACACATGCACACTTTAAACATCTCTAACCCAACTGTCTTAAGACAGCTGGGTTAGAGTCCGTGCAGGCCTCCAGGGCGCTGTGGAGTGCCAATCAGGGGCGCTGCTCTCACAGCATGAGAGCAGCGCCCTGATTGGTCAAGGGAGTTCCAGGTTCCAGTTCCTAAACGTGACGTTCGCCTGGTAAGTTTTGTTAATTTAATTTGTTTTTTTGCATGCGCACATACCCCCCTCTCCCTGTAGATGCCAGCCACTTCTGCAAAGGTGTATGGGTTCGATATGCAAATAAAAAAAGGTTGTATTTGATTAGTGCCAGACAGTCCGGCTTTGGTTACAGATATCGCCTCCAGTCCTCTTCGAGGAAGCATGCATGGGTGTAGGACAATTGTCATTGCAGTGGCCAGGATTAAGCCTGTTTGGAACCATGGGTTTGCCAGTCGTGGTTACACTCGCCAAATCCAGTTGGCTTAACAAGGTATGTTGAACAGCAGACTTAGGCATACTGACTGAGTCCAGTAGGTGTTAGTGAGGAATATTACGCAGCAAAGGCAGCTGGCTGGGATAGATTCAGGGTGGTAAAACAGAGGTCTTATGTTTTGTTCTGAAATGCTTGGACATGTCAGATTTCCTGGCATAGATTTTCCAGACGTGAACAGCTGTGACCATAAGCATCCTTCCCCACCATGTGTGTGCATCTGGTTGTTGGATAATCAAATAACTCTCTTCTTTTGAGCATAAGTTGCGTATATTGGGCAATTATTCTTTGTAGATATTTTGGCATGGTGAATTTTTACTTGAGGTAGAGAATCTTGAATCAGATTATGTTTTTTTTAAATTTAAATGAAAGGAGGTTGAGTGCGTTTTTGTATTGATCAGGTTACCAGCGTCCATCTGAGGCATAGAGTTAGGCCTCAAAAGACTCCTCAACGCTCCATAATAGGTTGGGTGGGCAGGTTAGGCCTACGCCATTGGAAACTGGTGTGACGGCTACAGTTAACTCGCACACACACACCATTATTACTTCAAAGTTCCTAAAATTATCATGCACAAAAATTGAGAGGGAATGGTGGTAGGTTCAAGTCTTTGCCCCTAATGGCTCAATAGAAGGTCATAATTGAGGCCTTGGTCCCTGTTCTGATTTGAATTCCTGTTCTGTGGCTTCACTTCTCATAGGAGACTATGGGCTAATGTCCTCCAGAGGTTTAGCACCATTGACGACTGTCGGGACAGCCAAGTCTTTGAACTTGAAGCCCAAGGGGTTTCTGTGGGGGGAAATGATGGGTAAAGTAGTATCTGGACCTGAGGTACCCACTACTGAGCCTCTCCGATAAATGTACAACTCCTATTAGCTATTGTAGTTAAGTAATCCCAAATAAAAGATGAACCAGCCTTGCATAATATCAGTAAATCCAGTCCCACAAAGGCCCTCGTGGATAGCAGTGAGCGCTCTTTGGGTGTAGGGGCTGGTTGAGTGCTGGGCGTGTGAGCAGCTCTGGAGGGTCAGGGGTCCTGCTGCTTGAGGACTCCTGCTAACCAGGCACAAGTCTCAACCCTCAAAAGCCCATTGCAGGAAATGCAGCGCCCATCAATGTTCACTCGACCTACAGGGAGATAGTACTCGAAATAGGTCTGGAATTGGTGATTTTTTTTATAGTATTCAGAGTGTTGGACTGCTCAAATGGTCTAACATATGAATTCCTTGTATCAAAATGAGTTTTATATATGTATATTGATGATTGATCAGCTGACAGGTGCCCAAACAGTTTCTTTCCCTCAAACGCCTTTGATTATAACAGACGTGTTGGTGGCTGTGCTCACACCATGTCCTATGGAGCCAAGAATCATTCCCCGGAGACAAAAAAGGGGAAGGCTGGTCTCCTCCATAACAAATACTCATTCAGTGATGCACAGGAGTGTATGCCGGATGTATGACGGTACAACGCGTACCGTTACAACGCGTCCCTTTACGACTCAGTTTTAACAATGCAAGTCGTTATAACGACTTGCGTTGGGGGGGGGGGGGGGCGCTGATAGTGAATAGTTTAATTTACTATTCCAACACCAGTCCCCGTGGATAGTAGGGAAGGTGTTGGATAGTAAATTAAACTATCCCCTATCCTAGAGCGGCCTCCAGCGAAAGTCGTTGTAACGACTTTCGTTGTTAAAGCTGCGTCGTAACGGTACTGCGTTGTACCAGTTACGTTGTAAAGGATGTTTCCCGTGTATGCCAGTATCCTCTGAATAAAGATTTCAGGTGGCATGCTTGGCTACTGTAGATCAATTTTTAGGGGGACCCTTTTGCGGTCCCGTTTATAATCTGCAGCTCTCTCTGGTCAGCTGGATATTTGTCTTGATTAGTGACAACCATTATTGGATTGCATTGGTATTTATATAGTGCTATTTTCTATCTTGGAGGCCGCAGGCTGTTTCTGGGTGGCTCGTCCATGCAGGGAAAGGTTCGGTAAAAAGATAAAAATGTCAAGAAGGCACAGCCGGCACAAAAAAATGAAATGTCCCAAAAGCATTGTGCCAATAAAATGTCACTGGCATCTCTTCTTGTTGTAATAATAACCTCAAACCATGCATTGTGACAGAAATACCCTGCGCTTGCTGCAGCGCGCCAGGATCTCGCTAGCATTGTGCATTATGATCATGTCCGTGCCAATGGCCCTATGCCAGGTCGTAGGCAGCCTACGCTCAGTGCTGGGCTAAACCATAACCTTCCTCAAATATCGACCTTCACCGTGCACATAGGGAGGGGCTGCAGGCACAACATTCCACAGAGTGGTTCCTGGTGCATCCATAAATAATAATAATGTGTTTTAAGTAGCGCCTTATACCTCACTTCTGCCGTTTCTATGCACTGTTAGGTAGAGATATAACTGTCACACAATCTAGCAGTACTAAATGCTCCTCCTATATGGGAAGGACCAAAAGCGGACTCTACCTGGCAGTATTCAGACCCTGACCCTCCCATCACTGCAGATGCCGAAGGCGAACATTCACTGGCATCTCCCTCTTGTTGATGGCTAGGCGAGGACCGCAGATCTGCGAAATACCCTTTCACCTTCCGCCTGTTTATACTGTAATCGACTAGGTGGGGACCATCCCCTCCTGACGTAAGTACTCCAGGAGTGGGAGCCAGACAGGGCAGGGCAGCAGCACGGGAACGGCATGGGAGCAGCGCCAACGCCTGTGTTTACATCACTGCCAAAGGGAAAGCTGCAGCGAGGACCCTGTATCCCATTTCCCGCCATTCCAATGTGCTTTTGCCCTCAGGTGCTGGATACAATTCTCGGACCCACCGATCTCACACGGCGCCACCCCTTGTCAGGCATGCGTCATATGAGCACGTGGTGAGGAGACTGGATCACATGGTGAACTGGATGCTGTTACACAGTGAGTTTCCCGCCAGTATGTCAGGCCTGGTGGCTGTACAGCCTTCTCAAGCCACAGCCCCCATAGCGCCGATGAGGGGCTTGAATGACTGGTCATGGAGTTAAGGGCTCTTATTCCCCCCCAAGGAACTCCTCGCCCCTCACCCCTTCTCGGCTGCATCATGTGAAAATGGCTCCAAACATGGCAAGTCTGAATTATGTACTTAAGTTGCAACGCGCAAGATGGTCACTTTCATAGAATACAATCGGTCTTATCAGCACAAGCTATTCACAGCAAGGGCCTGCTCTTCTTTCGTTTGAGCAAGAAATTTGTTCCAAAGACCTCCTCTTGGTGCCTCCACTCGGATCTTTTGAGAGAAGGAAGGCAGAAGTTTCTCCCAAAGAATGAGACGGGAGCTGTTTTAAGCTTTCTTCTCCTTTCAGTTCTCATTCGCCGTGGCCCCCTCCGCGCCTCATTGTCCTGAAAGAACGTGACCATGTTCTTCCACCAACCTTCCATCTGCGTCCTCCAAAAGTCTGAGACCTTTGGTGACACTTGCTCAAGATGGTGCTGCCTTGTGAAGAAACACATAGCATTTTCAGATGTCCCCTGCTGGTTTAGCTTGATTAGATCAGGAGATTATGAGTCAGCAATGGTTGATATCAAGAGGGGGATGTCTTCAATAGGTCAATGACCCGATGGACTGCTCCTTATTACGCAGCACGTTCTATGAGGGCTACCGCTTGGTGTGCTGAGCGAGCCCTCAGAACTGAGTGAGTGCGCAAACGCTTACGTAGAGAAGCTCTACTGAAGGTTGAGGGTGTGGTCGCCTACTTGCAGAGCAAACCTAAGAGGTATACTTTCATTAAACAAGGGAGTTTGATGCTAAATCAGTCAACTGGCTGGTTAACATGCCCGGTGTTTTGACTTTAAATTTCCACTGCCCGAGGTTGCCTTATTCTCACCTGGCACAGAACTGCTGGTGGAGGCATTTAATGATCGAATGAATGGAAACAGGAACCTACTAGTGATGGTAAGATGAAGTGTTGTAGATTGTGGCTTGGAAAGGTTCCCCCAACTGGGAAGTATGGGTAACTCCTGCATTGGGTGTGCTATTAAACACTGTCCCAGGTACAGAGAGATAGCTGTTGGAGTAGTATAGTGAGACCCTCTGGTGAATGATATCTAGGCAAAGGACAGTTAAAAATTAAATTCAGCCCTTAGGATTCTGCATTTATTGCCCATCCACAGGCACTGGCCCTTACACTAAGAGGGGCACCCAATTCTACAAATGCCATCAGCATCATCAGCACTCTTGTATGAATATTAAGCTAGCCCTCCATTCTCACATCACAAATGACTGGCACACACCCTCAGGATCAGTCCTGCATTCACACTTCAAACATTTTTCTAAGGATTCTAAAGTGTAAGTATTGTAATCTTGGTGGAATAATGAATCCTAGGGCGAAACCTGTGGAGCACCTTCCCAACTACACTTGAAACTGCACAAGAACATCTTAATCAACTCAAAGGTATTAAAACCTGGCGCTCTCTAAGAAATATGTTTATTTTTTTTAGGAACATGTACTTTCTTCACAAATTGCAGCTTTTTATAAATAGGCGTGTAAATAGATAAGTCTGTAAAACCTAATGCTTGCAGACAATTCAATAACTGTAAAATCTATACATTTTTAGGTCGAGCCTGGGCAGCGCATGTGCTGCTCTGCGAGGCCTGCTGTATTCGAGTCGAGTATGGACTTGAAGCTCTGCTCACTCTCTGCCCATATTTTTCATTGGCTTGTGTCATTGTCCTTTGTAAATGCTGACTTCTGATTTGTTAATAGGCTTGTTATTCCCTCCTTAGTACCGCCTTGTCTTCATTTGTAAACGCCCATGAGGACTGGCCCTTTTACTTCAGTTGTTACACGGTATGTCTGATAGCACTATTTTCGTTAATGCGTTTCTACTACTGCAGGCATAATATACTTTCCTGCAACTTTCAGCATACCATGCACGCTTTCACTTTCCAAGCAGCAAGACACAATGGCGGACGAGGTCTCGCATTTATAATAGTTTGAGCTATTGGCATTATAAATGACACTGCCTTTTATTTATGTGTTAATTATCAAAACAGATAAATAAAAGGTATTGTTATTTCTGATGCCAATAGCTTAAACTCTCGCAAATGCAAGACCTATTGCATTGCAAATGCTTGTTATGTTTGTGTCTGACACTTGCAGCATTCATGGGAAACATATTCTATGCTATGCCTACTGACTTATTGAAAGGGCTGTGGGCCAGCCTCATCTGCCATGGAACATCCAGTCATTGGCTTGTGACATAATCAGGTATATTTTTGATAACCCAGAAGAGTACTTTGGAGTCAAATATTTTTTATTGCCTGTTTGGTATGAACTTCACCCCCATTGAACCCCATGTGGGATTGTATTAGTCTGCTAGCGGCCAGTAGCACGCAGGAGGGAAAAATGTTTGCTCGAAGAAGAAAGCAAACTATTTAGGTCCCCCCTACGAGACTGCACATGGTGTCTGTGGCGAACAGGCTTATTGTCAGCTTAGTGTTCTTACAGCTCACCCATTGCATACCAATATTTGGCTTTATTGTTACTCTTATTTGTTAGGTTCTTATTTGTTAGCTTGTGTGGGCTTTACTTCCTCTTCTTGTCTTTGTTCCACCCTCTGAAACCTGGGTGCATTACCTGTGTCCTTCCACTGCTCACTTTTGAAGTCCTGTATTTTTCTTGTAGGTTAAGCCCTCCACAAGAGTGCCTGTGTTTTCCAGCTGTCTTCCTCATGCACTGCTCCTTCCCCTTCTGCCACGCTATGTGTTGCTCTCTCGCGCCTGCATGTTTCTTCCCCACCGCCTCTGTTTTGCTTGCCCTTGTGTGCTTCTCCCATCTCTTTGCTTTCTAGCCTGTGTGCTTCCGCTGTACAACTGCATCTTTCTTTCTCTAGCCTGTGTGCTTCTCTTCCCCGTGCTCTATAATCCTCTCCGGCCCATGTTGCTTCTCCACACCCTACCTATTGCTTTCCCTAGGTGCACCCTCCATGTTGCTTCTACCCCCCTCTGCGTTGATTCTGGCCCTGCATGGCTTCGTACCCCATATGCTTATTTTCCCACCTCCATGTTGCTTCCCTCTAGACAAAAAGGCTTTCACACTACTTTTGCAACATTTTTTTCTTCCTGTCCAACCTGGATTGGTAAATTAAAAGAAGGAAAGTGCATGGGTCCTTTACTAGGTGCACACATGCGTGTTGCATGTATCTACAGAATGGCGTGGTTGGACACCTCACAGCGTCTCTGTTTTTGTTCACTGTTTAGCCATACTGGCTAACATTGGGGATGTTGTACATCATAGCTAAAAGCCATTAACAAAGCCAATAGGTCCCAAAGGCGAGGCCTATTGGCTTTGCCAATGAATGTTTCTTTAGCATTCGTTTTTCAGATGCTTTTGCCTGCACCTGCCCCCCACTACACATACAAGCACTGTCAAGGCCAATAGTACGCAAATCAAACTTTAAACCGATTAGCTTTGCTGTGTTGTTATTCTGTAATAGAATGACCTAAATTCAGTTTCTGATCTTGTTGGCCTTTTATGTGAAAAATGGAAATGTTTGTGCCCTCTGCTTCTATAGCAGCCAGCACTCCTGATCTTTTGTTTTACGTTACTGATGGCTTCTCCGGGGAGGGAGATGATTATTGACTATACATTTTGGTTTAGAGAGTCAACGCGGGCCGTCTTAACAGCATTATAGGCCGTACTTAGCAGTGCACTGGGCCCTGCCAGTGACTTAACACAGGCCCCCACAGCCCCTGCAGTGCTGGGGGCCCTGAGCTCCAGGGAGCCCCCCAGAACAATAATATGGCTGGAGAGCTCCTGATTGAGTCCGATGGAGTCCCCTACATGTACCTTTCAGGGGGGCCCCCTCAAGTTTCATTACGCCACTGGGCCCTGCCTATACACCCACTCACAGGAATAAAAATGTTTAATTGAAAATTAGTGTTAAATTCTGGTCTGCATTGGGTCCCTATGATCACGGGCCCCCAGGTAACTGCCCAGCGTGCCCATGCGTTAAGACGCCACTGAGCCAACGGATACAGTAGCGTCAGACAGGCCCCCGCAGCCCCTGAGGTGCGGGGGCCCCTGGAGCTGCAGAGGGCCCCCTCAGCACAGTACTCTGGCACGAGAGCTCCTGATTAAATCCAGAGTGGTGGCCCCTCCTTGTACCTTGCAGGGGGGGGTCCCTCAAGTTTTGTTACGCCACTGAACGTATTGCATGCTTTCTGCCATTGCTTGGCCGTTGTACAAACCCCAACATTCGATTGCGTGATCTTGCAGTACACTGGATTAAAGGGTCCCGGCGTTCTCACTGTCAAAGGCTAGACGGGCTGGCACGGCTTTGGGTGGTGTGCGGCTCTGGCATGTCTCTTACTAATGGGTAAGTGTTTTTTGCACCGTGCAAGAAAGGCGATGGGAACCCATTAACCTCAGGCAAACCTTGGCACCGAGCCTGCTCTGAGGTCCCAGTGGCTGGCACTTTCCCCTCTTGAGGCGGCTTTCACCCTCCACATGAGTGGGTCGGTGCCTTCCTGTGCCTGGGGAGTCGCGTAGCTGCCAAGAGGCCCCATGTCAAGGGTGTGTGATTCCATTCCCGGGCTTTTAAGCAACAATCCTCTGCATGAGTGACTCGAAGGCTCTTGTGAATTGTGAGTGAGAAAGGGGAAAGTTCTACTCCATGCATACAAGGTGCAACTGTGTGAGCCAACACATCATCACAGACTCTGCTGCTGGCTCTTGTACATTTGAAAAGAAGATGAGGGAACTGGCTGAATATAGGATCCCCGCACCGGCAGAATCCGATTATCCGAGTACACAAGGGCACTACTTTAATGTGAATAACGTGACAAGTTCATTTGACAAAGTAAAATGATAATACCATTAAAACCATTATTTATTTTATTTTTTTTCCTTTCTTTTGCCGCTTCCTGGCAACAGGGCGACGCTCCTCTGTCTTAGCGAAGGAGCCGCCACTGGTGCCACGGTACCCTAGAACTGTGGTTTGCAGTATTTTCTTGTGTTGGAAAAAAACTTGTTATGAGTAGACCCGGGCGAAATGTAAATGATGTCAGTGTTAGTCACATTATTTTGGTTATTGTGGGTTATGCTTGTACAAAATTCCTGAATTTACGCCATTTTGCCGCATTGTGTAATTATGTGGCATTTATGGCAAAATTTCACAGCGAGCTGGCAGGATGAATGCGAATAGCCAGAACACAAGTAGTAGTTGCTTAATCTGTTGTATTTTTCGTGCTTTTTATATTGCAAAATGCATTATTGCCTCAATTTGTGACATGCGCACAGTAACGGATTTGCAGATCACGTAGCTAAATGTAATTTTGATAATTTTCCACAAAGTTTGCTAATTACTCAAAAGCAAATTACTAGAATTTCTCATGCCACTACTTTTGGAGTTCCGATGCCTCTGAGATCTGTCAGCAAAGGGGCCACTCAGGTTAAGGAACGTTCAGGTTGTGAACGGCGAATAGATGCCCTAAATAGTAGAATGCCAGTACAACGACGTTCACCATTTTAAAGCTGATTCTGGGAGTAAAAAAGACAGAGATTGGTGTTGAAGTGGGCCAACAGTGGCTGAAAAAATGTGTTCTGTTATTATAGAGCTCCAGAAACCTAGAGTATTTAGTGACAAAAATATTTTCTGTGTGAAAAACAAGCTAAGTTCATTGGAAAGTTATCGACTAAAAGGTTCTTGGAGTCTTTTTTTTACTTTTTTGCCTATCAATCTGCACGGCTATTGGCCTGGAAGGCATGACTATCAGCATTTAGAATTTCCATTTTTATCCATATTGAAAAATAAATGTAGATAATAAAATAGATCGTTTTCTGTCAGTATTTATCTGTAAAAGTCTGTAAGAACGCAAAGCTGGAAGCCCTAATTGTAAGCAAGAAAACAAATGTATATAAAAGAACTACACACACACACACACACACTTAGAAGTTTTGACAAAGTGCAGAGTCTGTAAAATAAAAACAAATTATTATTATACATATAATAGATAAATTAATATAACTGGCCTATTAAATTTGGAACAAAGGGGTGAATTACATTTGTCACTTTTCACCCCCCCCAAGTAATTGTAATTTTGTATCCTTCTGTTGCTTAAGGATTAGCCCAGTGGTCCCATGACCTGTGGGTCATTGACTACCACGTCTAACTTTTTAGTCATTGCCGCTTTTCATTATGGGTCTTATGGCTTTACTTTTACGATTGAAGGCAAGCTTAGAAATTCCAGGCTGTTAAGTGCTGATGTCCAAAAGCCAGAACATTTACATGAAAACAGCGTCCACTGTGGGACTCTTTTTAGAAAAATCAGCAACCCTCTACCCACCGTTTGGGGAAGCCACCATTAAATGTATTTATTACACTTGCTTTTGTATGAAAGACTACCAAAGTGTGTAGATAAAACTTGGTGTTTAAGAATAAATACATTTTAATGGTGGCTTCCCCAAATGGTGGGCTGAGGGTTGCTGATTGTTCTGAAAAGAGTCCCACGGGGGCGCTGTTTGCATGTAAATAGTATTGACCCTAGTACACGTGGGCAGAGAAGGGGTTGTCCTTGTGATAATATACACATAAAAGCCAGACAGGCTGGAGGTGTTATCCATGACAGTGGGTCACTAGATGAATTTAGATATGTATTTTGACCATGTTCTTTTTTCGTTGCAGACTATAGGCCTAACACTCTTTACTGATTGCAATTTGTGGATCAGCAGGTTGGATTCCACAGAGCACTTGGCTTTCTCAGGTCCATGCTCTGTAGCGTATTCTGCACACGTTTTCCGAGTGCTTTCTGTGATCTGTAATCATGTTTATACCGTTTTAGAACCTTGGACTACTACTCTCAGAATGTACAGAATAAACCTGGCTGAGCTACTTGATCATGGGCCTGTGAAAACTGAGAGGACTGTGTTTTCAGGCTCTACTTCAGTAAGTTATCTCCCAATAGAAATCTTAGATTAGTGGGAACCTTCAAAATAAACACCTTCAGATACAAACAATTTTAATGGGGTGGAAACAGTTTTCTGGCTGGAGCTGCCAAACTGTGGAATCTCCTACCTATACACATTAGATCGGCCTCCTCTCTTCAAAAGTTTCGAAAGCTCCTTAAGAGATTTCATCATTGGTTTAGTCTCCAAAAAGCGTAAAAACGCACGCAAAATAACTAATGAACTTCTGTCTGAGATTAAGAGATTGGAACACTCCTATTACTCTACGAAATCCAAATCTTGTCTCTCACAACTCATCAAGGCACATTTTCAATTTAATAAGAAATCTACTTATAATGCTTCACTTTACCTGTTGAAGTATAGTGCAAAGTGTTATGGGGGTCAGAATAAGTCTGGCAAGCTTTTGGTGAACTACTTGAAAATTAGACACAATAAGTTTAATATTGAATCCATTATGGATGAACATAATACATTGCAAACTAAAGACCCAGAGATAATAAATAAATGTCTTCTTTTCTATGAAACACTTTACACACCTGAAGTTACACCTTCAGACTCCAATATATCGCAATTCCTCTCAGGCATTCACAAACCCTCTCACTCCCACCCTGATTTCACCCCCTTAGAATTTAATATAATACAAAATGAACTTCTTAATGCCTTGCAAATACTCAAAACTGACACAGCCCTGGACCCGGATGGTTTAACTGTTGAGTTTTTTACACACTTCGCTCCAATTCTTCTTCCCAAGTCACTTACTCTTTTACATCTTTTTACACATTCAGGAGAATCTTCTGGGTCCTTTTTAGAAGCTCTAATTTGTTTAATACCCAAGGAAGGGAAAGACTTAAAAAAAGAATTTAAAAAAGAATTACAGGCCCATTTCACTTGTTAACATTGATTATAAAATCTTTGCTAAAACCTTGGCTATTCATCTTAAGTCTTTCCTCCCTCAACTATTGTGTGCAGAACAATCTGGTTTTGTTACGGGCCGTCTCATCTCTGATAATACTAGTTTATTTTTCGATATTTTATCATAAAGCCACCTATTTCCCACATTCTTTAGCAGCTGTGGCCCTAGACGCGGAGAAAGCCTTTGATTGAGTCAATTGGTCTTACCTTTTTCAAACACGCAAATGGTTTGGTCTTGGCCCAAATATTTCCCTGATTTCCATTTTATACTCTAATCTACGAGCAGCCATTTTTGTTAATGGTACCTCATCTACCTATTTCGATCTGAAAAGAGGTGTCTGGAACAGCTGCCCTTTATCCCTGTTCCTTTTTAATTTGGCTTTGGAACCTTTTTTGTCCAAAATTCATCAAAATAATGACATCAATTAATAAAGACATACAAGTTAAATTAGCAGAATATGCTGATGATATCTTATTATTTCTCTCCAACACTCAATCCTCTCTGTACCTGCATGCTTACAAGAAGTGGACCTCTTTGCCTCTGTTTCTGGTTACAAGCTTTATAGGAATAAATGTGAAAAACTTCCTTTAACTAAATATATATTTAAAGACGATTTTAAATCTTCAAATTTTTCTTGGAATTCACATCATATTAAATACTTAGGTCTTTATTTTACCCTTTTGATTCCTACAACTATATCTCTTTGTATACAGAAATGTATACATAAAATCCCTACTCTAACAACCAAATGGCATCCCTTATATCTCTCATGGTGGGGTCGTCTGGACACTTTTATTAAAACAATGCTTGCCCCTTTAGTTTTATATACGATCTCCAATATTCCAGTTCCCATTCCCTTACATTTTTTTAACAAAAAAATCAACTCCATACTATCTTCCTTTTTATGGAATAACAGAAAACCTTGCATGTCTCTACTGAGATTAATAAAACCAAAAGTAGAGGGTGGAGTTAATTATCCTGACTTTCCCTCTTACCAAAAATCTTTCCTACTTCGCCAGACTTCGAGGTGGCTATCTGACTCCCCTTTGGATTGCCCTCTATGGGTTGATCTTGAGCGCTCTTTACTTTCTCCTTTCTCGTTTAAAGAAATTCTGTCTTTCACCCGTAGACCACAATCTATTTTTACCCCGGTTCTCAAGCACACATTAAAACACCTGGAACCTACTCCACTCACTCCCCCTACTGGTCCAGACTCTTTCTTTAACTCCACATTATGGCACAATAAATCCAATTTGATTTGTGGAAAACCCTTCAATTGGAAATCCTGGAGACTTAAGGGCTTAATATGGACACACCAGCTTTTCTCTCAAAATGAGATCCAGTCTTTTCCTGAGGGTAGTCAACTTTTTGACCTACCCCCTTCCTTCCATTCCAAGTACAATTTGATTAAACAAGCCCTTTCCAGTGCATATACCCAAGTTTGATCTCATCCCGAACCTTTCCCGGTTAACATTCTACTTGCTTTCCAACTTTTCTGCCCTAGGACTTCCTCTATTAAACTCTTATCCGCTTCTCACATTCAGAGAGAGAGAAGACTAAGGTTGAACTCTCTTGGGAAGATGATCTTGAAGTGGGTTGGTCACCTTCTTTATGGAATAAAATATGGTCCAAGATTAGGAGAACCTCTAGGGCAGCTAACACTACACAAACATTATTTTTTACTTACAACAGGCTTTTGGTGTACCCAGCCGTACTACATAAAAGGCATAATAAAATACCTGATGCCTGTTGGTCCTGCTCTTCCCCACTTGCTGATTAGAAACATCTACTTTTTACGTGCCCACGTGTACATGCATTCTGGAAAATGGTGTGGGCTCAAATTAACTCAATTTTCAACTCCAACTTCCCTTTTTCTGTTACACATTTATTTTTGGGCAGTCTTTCACCCATTTGGGACGATTTCATCTCCAACATTAGGATTGTTGATCCATTATTGGCAGTTGCTTTTCAACATATGACTACAAATTGGAAAGATTCTACAAACTTATTATTTCAAGCATGGTGGTATGCAGTATGCCACAATCACAGATTAGATACTGCATTTGTTCGTCCCATTCATTTAGCCGTAAAACGTTTGAATCTATGGTTACCTGTTACAATGTTTATTGACTCTAGTGCTAAATGCTCTTTCTCCCCAACTCCTATTCAACAAGAAGTTGCTCGACCTCCATGATATTCCATATTTTATTGACAATAATATCTCAATATTTCATTTTTCTTGTGTTACTATTCTATAATTGTTATACAATTTAGGTGAGATGCACAATTTTATAAATTATTTTGTTATTTTCCGCCTTGTCATTCCAACCTAGTCATGTTTCCATGAGATTCTATGCTAACTGACTCCCTCTTATTCTTTCTTTTTCGTTTATTTATTTATTTATTGCTCATCAGAGTATTGTATTTTTACTACCTCTTTTCCTTATAAACTTACTTCATTGTACTAAAGAATGAAAGATCCTAAAAACCTGGCTCTTTAAGCAGTAATTCCTCCTTTCTCACATCTGCTCATCACTCAGACCAGCGCCAAGACACCCTTGGATATACGTTGCGTTCTGCAATTTTTTTTAACATAACATTGATGCTTACTGATTAGGCAGGTTAAATGTGGTGTTCTGGTTCGACAGTCTCCGTATTTTACGCACAGTGTCCGTGGCCTGATATTGGTAGGTTCCCTAATACAATAACATGCCATCCTGCTACTAGCTCAACAGTCTCCTGGTGTTTACAGGCGCCATATTGTGGTATCTAGAGCATGTTCGAACTCTCTTATTGCCGTTTTGCTGGTGCAGAGGCATCTCATGGTGGCTCTGGCAGATTCAGACTGCGACAGGATATCGGCCTGTACACCAAAACATAAGTGGCCTATATTTGCAAATTAGATAGTTAAATAAGTGGCCCATTATTTTAAAATTGTAGCAGTTTTTAACTTGTAAAGACTTGCTGTATATGTGTTTTGCAAGGTATGGAAGCCGGCATGCATATGTGATTGCTACAGGCAATGTTTGTTTTAATAGGGAAATTAACGGTTAACACAGACCCAGCAGGGGCGGCCTTAGGCATGTGCAAGCCGTGCACCTGCACAGAGCCGCCAAGCCAATATATATCCTCAATATAATAATCAATATAATAATCCTAAGAGGATGGATACATATTTGCGTGGCAGCCCCTGGCAGCGATTTGGCGGCCACCGGCTCTGTTCCACTTCCAAACACCCGCTGGTACCTTCCTGGGCTCCGCCCCGCCCGGACCCCCTTCTTCCGGGGCACCCTACCTATGCTCCCTGCCCAGGGCGGCCATGAGCCTAGAGCTGCTCCTGGACCCAGCAGGCCATAAAACAAAAGCCCTAAAAAATAATTCCCATACACTGACCCTTCAGACCAGTCTTCCGGGCACCGCCTGATCCTGGGCCCCGGTACCCTGCCCTGGTTTTCAGTGGCTGCACGCAGCATCCCTGTCAGCGCTGCTGCTGTCACTGACACATGACGCATTCCATGCCACTGGCCGAGAGAGCTTGGTTTAGCATCGTCTCTGCGGCCTTTGTTTGGACATGGACTACCGGGATGAGTCAGCAGCCGCCGTGACTCGAGCGGAAGAGGCGGTGCCCGAAAACATCCTGCATGTAAGTGTAACACAATGGAAGAGGGCTGCTTCTGACCAGAATCGCACCCACGGGGTATACTAATGTGCAGTAATATTTCCAGGCTAGACTGTTTGGCAACAGAATAAATGTTCATTTGATAGATTTTAAATGACTTATAGGAAAATGTCCTTTGTGCTTCTTGTTAAATCACTCTGCTCTTAATACAAAATTGTATTTTTTTTTTTTAGCTACAAGTTAAAAGCATTTTCCTTTCCACTGGGTAATAAATCTTACAGCTGCTCACAGTGCACTCTACGTGGAATGTAGAGCAAATTCGAACTCCGACGGTTACTACTCTTGCACCAGTCCCAGACTGGGAAGAAATAAATATGCTTTCACTGGTTTTATCTGAGTAGGGTACACTCTCGCAGTCTTGTGACCTCATCATTAGATGGGTGAGAGTGACTCCAAAAGACAGGGGCCCTCCTGTTCTATGAATGGCATCTTTGGTCGACGACCCTTCCAGCCAGATTTGTACACCTCACTGCACATTTATTACCACTGTTCCATTAATGTTTAAGACTGCAGCTCCAGGCTAAATGTATAGCATATACTCAGTTGCATATAGTGTAATCTGCTATTATACTCTGCTCATCTGCATACTTGGTTTATGATGTTGCATTTATTCGGTTTTCTAACAAATGTGTTTAACCAAAACCAGAGTGCAATGGGTTAAATATGTTTCTGCACAGTAAAATCCCTCAAGAGAGAACTGATTATTAGGAGAGTTGTTTCTATGCTAAATTTATTGTTACATATTATCTCTGAGGTAGCAAGACGTGTTTTCCTCACCACACATTTGCTGCACTGTGGTAATAAAGTAATTTTTGCTAATTGGCTGTGGTAATGTGTGTTTATTTGTATGATTGATCTATATAACTTATTTGCCATATTTATTTTCACTGCCATGGCGCACGTGTGTGTGTATGTCTGTCTGTGTGTTTATAAATGTGTGTGTGTATATGTATGTGTGTATTTTCAAAAGTTGACATATTATGGGCTGTGTAGACTATTGCTGGCAAAGTAAACACAGAAGTTGTTTCTGTTGTTTACATTTTTTCCATAACTGCAGTTTATAGGTTTCTTGAGAGGGAGAGAGAGAGAGTTTAGAACTCATGCAGTCTTTTGGCTGCCATGGTGACCCCTTGGGAATAATATCTCGAGCTCTTTCCTGTTCATATACATAGGCCCCTCCAAATGAATGCGGTTGCAGTATGCTGACCTTTCGGATACAAGAAATGGACCAAAGAGCGCCCTGCCTGTTTGCCCAGAGCCACGCCTAAGAGCTTCTTTATTGATAATATATTGTGAAATTATGTTGAAATTATGGCTGAAGTGTCAGATGTAGTAACACAACCGATTCATTCATCCAAGCTGTCAAACACGTAGCCTACCCAAAGGATGCCAACCCACAGCAGCAGGAGAGACCCCAGTACCACAGTTAGAACATACATGCCCTCAGGCGAGAAATGTTTTACGATGTGATACCATGGAGAAGTGTACACATTATTTAACTGTAGAGGAAAATATTTATTTGACGCTATGAGCCTGAGATCTTGATTGAACACTCGTAAGCTAACCGAGATATGTGAGGATGGCGGTTCTTTTCAGGCACGCCACCTGATTGACTAAATTGAAAAGGACCTTGTAAGCTATGTGGGTGGAAAAGATGCAAAAGCGAGTGGTACGTCATTCAAACTGGAGTTCACTCCGGTGCAAGGATTTTCAGAGTCATTTGACAGGATCCTTTTTGTAGGTCTTTTGTTGCAGGCTAGCACCCTCTTGTGACCATTTGTAGAGGCGCTAGGAGGCAGCTGCCTACAAAGGCCTTAATGTAATCCCGACCTCAGATGCGACAGAAGGCCTCCACTCAGTGTTTGTGCCACATGCTCTTTTGTGCCATATAAATTGACATATAATTATATGTACTTATTTTTAGGCCAAGTCCTGAGCCAGCGCGCAAGCGCTGCTCTGGGATTGATCTGTGGTAGTAGAGTAGGAGGGAGAAGCCATGCCCACTCCCCCGCCCACTTTTTAATTGTCTTTGTCCTTTCAAAATGCTGCCTTCAGATTGGTTTGTTGGCTGTTAGCCCCTCCTTATAACGGCTATGTCGTCATTTGTATCCTTCCATGGCTACTGGCCCCTTTACTTTGAGTGTTGTATGAGCACTCTTTTCCCGCTGTCCGGGCCTTCTCTCCCCCCTCCCGTAGTTTGTGCCTTCTCACCCACCCGCACTTCCGTTTGCAATGTAATAGGTCTCGTGTAAATGCGAGTCCTCTTGCATTGCAAATGGATGTTTCCATTTTGGAGGCAGACATTTGAAAGAGCTGGCAGATGGGTTTCCAGCAGATGTTTACTCCATATTGGCGTCCTGTGATATTTGCTGAGTTCCCAAGCTCGAGTTGACGAGGATTCTGGGCTGCTCTCTCTCTCAGGTTGCCCACAGTTTGAATACCTTTTTGTAGTTTTTGCAGCACATACACAGTTTTCCCAGAACCCGCTTTCTTTGAAAGTCTCCTGTGAACAAATATCCCCATGTTTCAAACAACCTGCTACGTTGATATGCTAAAACCACTGCACTCTTGAACTCCTGTTCTTTTGTGAGAATCTAGTTTCTTATGATTTACTTTTAATCCGAGCATTTCTGTCTTGCCACTCACTACTCAGTATACTTTTGAAGGACAAATATGAAAAGCTATTTTTGGTTGTGGAAAGCAAACAAGGTAGACAGAAAAGTGATTCAGCTATTGAATTTTCTAAACATTAGTAACGTAGGATGCAACATTTATAGAGTAATGTGCAATATTTTCACACAATAAGGTGCCCATTTTTTGTTGTACTTTGTCTTTCCCTCTGCCTACTACAGACCTGTGACGTAGTAAATGATCCGCGGTATGTGTGTGCTTCTCAGATGTCGGTTAGGGCAGATCGAGGTAAACTGGAGAAGGGCTCCCCTTGGCACGGGGCAGGGCGATGGTAGTGCTATGGTGCTGCTATTGCAATGGTCTTTGTTTGGTTCCAGGAGGAGGGGTTTTCATCAGAAGTAGGGCTGCCGGGCTGGTGCATTGTGGAATGGGGCAGATTTGGTCAAGGGGTATATTACCCTGCAGAGACGTAAGCTCATTCTCTTTCATCTGACCTGCAGCTATCCAGCCTCCTGGGTCGCCCAGCCTTTCTGCCCCTCACTGGCCAGGATTAGCCATATTCTTCAGCCTTGTTTTAGCTCCTTTGTCTAGATTCAGTTGGTCGCATTTTTTTTTGTTTTCAAGGAGTGTGCGGAATGAGCTGGGTTTGGCAACACCATCGGCATACCATGTCTGATATAGATTTAAATGTTCGATTTTGCCCCGAATGTGGGCTCAGGACTTCACCTGTGGCCTGCAATATGGGGAGAGATGAGTCAGCCCTAAGGGTCCAGGTTCCGTCCTGGTTGACCATGGCCATCTTGTAACTGGGCAGTGGTGGATCTTCCGCTGAGGTGGAGGAGCGTCGCCCCACTGCTTTTAGCAGTGGAGCTGAAGGAAAAATGTACGTTTTTAATTCAACGTAAGGATGGGCTAGTTTATTACCCATTGGTGACACCTCATGCAGTGTGCATGTGAATTGGGTGGTTACGAACCGTTACCCTACAAATCATCATCATGTTATCACTATGAAATATTTACTCTACACTAGTTAAGCATTTGAGATATGGCTGTGATTAATGCCTACTCTGGTTTATTATATTATATGCAATCCGATATGTGAGTCTCTAATCACACACATAGTCGTCTTCGGGACCCATGTCTTCTTGCGCTGCTGTGCTGTCTGCCTTCCACGAGTCCCACTACCCTAAGCAGGCAGGCTATTATTGTGTCTGACAAGGCGTCTAACCTATGTGGAACTGTGAGAAGTAAATGTATTATGCTTACCATCCTGAGTCCATTGAACCTTCATGGTATGCCACCCTGAAATAGACGGTTTTCCCATCAAGTTACCAGAACTGCTACATTGTTTTTGTAGGTCCTAGTTGGGTTATCCTTATTCTGTGTCTTCTCAGTTGTTTTGCCTGGGTGTTTGCTTTTTTGTCATGGGTTTTTAATGAATGGATCAATTTTTCGGATACAGTGCAATGACATGAGAGGTCACCAGGGGTAGATGCAAGCTTCTAGCACCACTCATTCTCAATCTTCATGCCATGACCCTCAAGTCCGAGCTGGAGAGACACCTCGATTATCGGTAACTGATGGTACGGTAGCTACTTAGCTCAGGATTTGGACAGTTTTTAAGCCTGCAAGCCAAGCCACTGCCAAAACTCTCTTGTATTAAGTAGAATCCAAGGTTTTAGAAAAAAATTGCATCTTTTCCAAGTGTCAAAATGAATCACAGGGCTTTTATTGTCTCTGGCAGTTGTCAATTTGACCACATCACTCCTGTCCTTTTAACATTTTAATGACCTAGTAATTAAACCGAGTTCTTACACACAAGACAGTATTACTGCTGCATTAAATACTGCACACTGGCTCTTCCCACTATCTGGACATCAAGGTGGCGGCTCGTTCCAGATCCCCGAGCCCCCGTCTCCAGGCTTCAAGGACCATTGCCTCATGAAACAAATTAATGTAAAATGGAGACTTTTGGAAAGTCACAACCCGAACGGGGTTGCAGTGCTGTACAAATGCAGGTTACCAATAATAAACATTCTCCGGGTTCATTCTCAGACTCTGGGTTCTCCCTTATGCTGCTTAATGTATTAAGAAAAAACAAAAGAAAGAAAGAAATGTATCGGGCCAGGGCTTTTCAAGGGAGCCCAACGCCGGAGTTGGCAAATGCTCACTGGTCTTTATTCCACCCCATGCCTCTTTCTTCCACCGCCCTACACCTCTTGCCACTTTATCTCAGGCGCACGGGTTATTTTTCATTCCCGAGCTCTCTCTTTTTTGCTGTTCTCCTTTCTTAATCTCCTTTCTCATTTTTTTTCCTGTTTTGCTCCGAGTCAAAAACTGATAATGAAAAATGCGTCCAAGTCTCCATAAAACAAGTGCTCGTGCCGAACACCTGCGCAAATTAAGCTCTGAACCCTTTGTCTCTGGGTATTCCATCCTGATGTTTTTTAATATCTACAATGCCTCCTGTTCTGGAGATACCCACTATCCGGACCTTCCTAATGGCTTAACCTAACTGCTCAGTATCTAGACTCTAATTGCTGTGCTCTCCTCCGAGTCCATTAGCTGGATGCTGTTCTGCAATCAATCCATATAACTTCTTGCTGCCAGACGTATGCCCTGGTATACTCCAGTATCATGTATTAAATAGGTAAACTGCCTTCACCATGCTCTGTGTATATATGTAAAGCAGTGTTTGTATGACTATAACGACCTCGGGGAACCATTCGCTGCCTGCTCCGTGGTAAACAGAACAACAAAGGAAGTGATAGTTGCCGCAGTGCATGTGCTTCCTGCTGCACGAGGCTTCTAGTATCCTTGGTAACCTGGGGCCCCCGTTGGGAAGGCCCGGAGAACGATTTATTGCTGTGTGATGTAGTTTTCCAGGTGGTTTTCAAAATGTGGCGGTATGCAATTATGGATGAAAGTATTTTTGGCCAGGTGCCTTGGAGTAATTTGACCTTGTGGGTATTTTTAGTTCTTGAAAGGGTGACAATGGGCCTATTACTGAATTTGTAGGCTAGGGGCTGTACTGCCATCTTGGACAAGCTATGTGGCCTGTTACTGAATTTGGAGTAGTAATACTGCAATCTAGGAGAGCAAACTATTGATTTTGTGTAAAAACAAACAGTGCATAATCTAGACTGCAAAAATATGGTCTAAAAATTCAACTTGTTTTTTAAGAATGGGTCTAATTTCATATTCTAACTCCAGTTTCTAGCAGGTGGTTGATAGTGGGGTTGAATGCAGGTCGAAATTTTTCTCAGATTATATTTCTGTAATGTTGACATTTTGATAGTCTATATTTTAGACTCTGGTTTTGTTAATATTTTCACACACTACCTAACTATGTACGTCTGGTGTGGCCAGAACCAATAGAACTGAGTACGCTAGACATACCCTCCAAAGGCATACTCTTATGGTTTTTCAGTTTTATCCAAAGCAATGTCCTTGATTTACTCTCCCCCTACCTTTACAACCGACACAAGTTTGGTCACATGGCCACCTCCAAGTCAAAAAAGAAAGATCCCTGCCGCCTGTCCCATAGCATCCCCTGTCATCTTCAACCTCTACATGGAGCTGCTTGGTGTTCTGGTCACAGATAACAGCATCAAGATCCACCAATATGTTGATGGTGCACAACTCTACTCCCCTGCTTGAGACATCAAACGACTCCTACACTGTCTGCACATCACCCAGACCTGGATGTTGAGCATCCCCCTGAAAGTCCACCCAGCCAAGAAAGATTGAACTTCTGTTATTTGCCAAGAACAACAAACAAACAGTGCAAACCTGGCCCAGTGACATGAACCTTGGCTGGATCGAACCCCAACTTTCACAGAATGACAAGTTACTAGGTTTCTCCTTTGACGCTATCCTCACCCTCAAGGGATACAATGCCAAAAAGAAACGAAAAAAAGTCCTGGTACCTGCATCCAGAAAGCGCTTTCAGAACACCTCTTCAAGCCCATGCATCTGGAGAACATCTGTTAGATATCACGTTGGTCACTTCACATTGTATATGTGCACAAGGAGGCCAGCCCTATGGGGTTCACTATTGGGATTGGGTTGTGAAACCCTCCACCATAGATGGGCATATGGCTTGTGGTAGTGGTTTCATGTCACTAGTGTTTTATTGCTCGTTGTTGTGGTGATGGTGCCCATTTGCCACATGGTGGCACCACAAGGTTTATCGGAGATGCCAGTTGTCTTCAATGCCTGTAGATTATAGTATCAAACCTGCCACCCTTGAAAAGGTGTTGGAGAGATGGAGGGGTCATAGAGGGACATAACGTGTACCCTGTCACTGCATGAACATCAATGAATGAAGTTTGGGTTTGACAGGGCTGTGGAAAGAGGATGTGACGTTGTGTCCCGCACTGCCTTGGCAGCCACTTCTACACTCTCCAAAAACACAATGGCTTCTGATGCCACCTCCAATGTCATGGGGTGGATTCTAAACCGGTGATGAGTCTCAACTGTGCAAAGCCTCCACACATGAGCTGCACACCAACCCCGTGCAGGATCAAGTGAAGTCAAATGTACTTACTAGGTAATAAAAAACATGATTATGTTCAAATCAATGAAAATTCATATAATTTATGTCATAAAACACCATAATAAAACATTAATTAGCTTCAAAAAGCTTCCTGCAAGCAAGTCCCATAAATTTCACTGCAGCACATTGTCCCATCAAGGCGTGATTCAATTAAAATAATAATGCATCATCACAAATCCGAATACCGTGGCTCAGGAATAAAGGGGAGGGTGACGTTATTGCGACAGGAAGGCCAGCTTTGTCTACATTCTACAGTGGGACCCAGCAAAACTGAGCCCCAGAATAACTTGGGAATAATTTAAGAGTGTTCCACAACCAGGTATTCTTCACTTTGGACACCGGGGTAAGAAGCAGAAAGAATCGGTTCGGATTTAACTCAGCGTAGCCAGTAGCCCATTAAAAACACAGCTAATTGCTTGTTCGCCACCTCCTCAACCGAGGTGTAAGTTGCACCTATGGCCCCTAAACCAACCAAACCTACCAATGACCATGTATGTCCATGGCAGACGCCCAAGGGATGAAGCCTACTGATTTTCTAGTCTTTCTCACCTCACCCATAGACAATTCTCCATAAACTCTTTCTCTGAGAGCCATTATCTGCAGATCTGAACCAGTGGAGGCAAGCTCAAAGTATGCTTCATTTAGCCAAACTCAAGCATCATGTGTGCATCGTTGCTGGTTGGTGGTGAGTGAAACACTCCTGTACAGTTGGAATTGCAGCTAATCTATGTGTAGTCCATCTTTCCCAGGTGGGTATCTTGCTTGGGAAAGAAATTCCATTACCTATGATGGAGATACAGAGCAGCTAACTAGTCTATTACACAATCTCCTCAAAGGAACAGATGAATCTGTGGTGGAATTTCCCGGTGTGGCGTACAAAAGTTGGGCTCATCTCTTTCTCGGGACTTGAATTACATATTGGGTTCACTGCCCCGGTTTGTGCTAGTGCCCGTCCGCTTCTTTGCTTCTGCTCCTGCATCTGTAATACAGCACTGGTGCAACTGCAAAATGTTCCCTCGTTTGCATGGGCGACGCTACAATGTAAACACGAGGATGTCAAATTCTAAGTGCACCTATGCAAAAGTGGTCAATGTCCGCCATATGTATTATGGAATAGGCCGCAGCAACATCTGCAGTCCCTTCTATAATATCAAAGTGCCCTGGAGAAAAGAATCGGATTAGAATGCCGCTGAGCTCCTAGGACGCTCACTTTTTGTAATTTTGTGCAGATGCTACTGCGAAGAGTGTGGACATTGCGAAACACGCAGTGGCACCATTTTAGTTGCCAGGTCTGAAGTATATAGGCCTCTGGGCCGGAACATGCAAAAAATAACTGGGCTGCCACATACCGCTACCGGGCAGAACTTTTTAAATTCCCTTTAATATAAGGTTAGCAAACGCAGTTGTCGTCATTGGAGGGGATTGTAACACCCGCTTCTAAGTATTGATCGCAGGGCAGTTTCCCGAAATTAAGTCATCAATTTTTAATATCGGGACTGTGGAATATAGGCTCACGTGCTAGGCTGTAAAGAAAAATCTTTAAATAATAAAAATGATTGTAACCTTTTGACTCCAAGCTGTTCCTTGAGCCTTCTAGCTAGACAGTGGAATGTAATGCTGGGCTTTGTGGAAGAAGTAGTGGCGGGGTCGGAGCGGGAGGGACAGAGCATGCGCAGTAGGGCAGTTGCTACCCTGCCCAGCACAGTGCTCCATGAATGCAAGCCCTGCATTCCACGGCAGGATGGCTCACTGTCAGACACTCGTTGCTGACACATGTGGTGGGTGGCAAGTTACTTGTTCTAGTCCTCGAAGCTCGATTAATCCCTCCGAGGTCGGTAACTGACTACCATTAAATTGGACCAGTCTCTCGTTGAAGATGGAGAGGCCTGTAGCCTCTTATTTATTCCACTCAGAAATGGGGAAGTGTGGCACAAAGCGCTATAAAAACATAACTAGATAGAATAGATTATTTGAATATAAAATCCTCCCCGTTTTAAAACGGTTGACTGGACTGAATGTAGGGCTGTCTCTCTTTTTTTTTTATTTAAACGGATGAATCTCAATGATGGCTTTTATGTAATAAAACCTCACTAACCCAGTACTTAACTGACCGCATCCCTCTGCCAGCCATCTCATTCCGTCGGCAGAAATATTTATAAATCGGGGCCCGCGTTGTGCTGAAATCGCTGACTCGCTCAGAGATGGTAATACAGTTCCTCGAGTCGGGCGTTATGGTCCGTAATCTCGCCACTGTGTGGTGGGCTTTCGTTTTACAGTGGGGAGGCGGGCCCCGGGGAACGAGGCCACCAGCGCAAATTACACCATTCATCATATTAATAGCATCGCCGCCGGCTCTGTGGCGAGGGAGGAGTGCACGCGGAAGTGGCGCGAGCATTTCACTGAAAAGGGAAAGGGAAAGAAAGCGCGGGAAAGCCTGAGAGAGGCTAATTACGGTAGGTGAGGGGAGAGCATTATGGGCGGGGGGTGTGGGTGGAGAAAGAGCGCACTAACGTGAGGGGAGTGGTAGGAGAAAAGTAAATATGTGGAGGTGAAGGAAAGGATACATACCATGGGAAAGATAGGAAAAAGTGGGTGAAGGCACATAAATAGGGTAGAAGAGAAGGTGAGCATTTAGCAAATATAAGGAAGAGAAGCTGCTGAGGTTGTGAAGATGACGGGGTGGACACTGAAGGGAGAGGGAAAATGTAAATGGACAAGTAAGTGTTTGGGCGGTGGCACCAGGGCCGCGGGCGTGAAGGACGCACTGCACGCTATTTACGGTCGTCTTTTACAACCCAATCAGGGGAGGGGGACTCTTTTCTTTGCTTGCGTTATGGCCCATCGAAGAATCACTGCGCCACTGTGAGGGAGAAAAGTGAAATTGTCGCTAGTGAACTGACCTGGGCGAAAGAAACAAGAGCCGCACTAAGTGAAGCCTATGGTGTGTTGGGTTTAAAACTATGCCCGGAACTGAGTCATCCACATATAGCTAGGAAGGAACTGAGGTCACTGGGAGCCGAGACGTCCCGCACATATGATAGAGAGTATCTCTCGCAGAAAGTTTCGGTGTCATATATGACCCTGGCCTGGGAACTTAACCAACAGTACCCCTATTTAGACAGATTGCCCAGCTACCGCCTAAGACGTGAGGTCCTAAAAGTGCGAATGGGGTTAAACCCCTGCTATGGGAACAAGGAAGCCAAAAATTTTATGTTGAATAACAATGGAACCTGTACTTGCGGGTTTGGTACCCACTGCGATATTGTACACATTTTACTAGATTGTATGATGTTTTTAGATTTACGAAAAGAAATTTTATGTCCGATTTTTAAAAAATACAGGATCAGAAATAGGATGCAAGCTGCTAGCTTTATAGCTGAAATGAGGTATCTAGATATTGCTTGTGCTATGGGGAAATTTTTGTGTAAAGTCAAGTTGTTTCTAAAGTGTTCAGAGTTTTTAATATGATCTTGTTCAAGTTTTAACAGTAATTTTATGTATAGGGTATACTTTTAAGGTTGTAATTAACCAAATAAAGTTTTCTTACTGACTGACTGACTGACACTGTGAGGGAGCAAGTGATGGGTGGAGGGTAGCACGAGCCAGAGGAGGATGACGTAAGGAGAAAAGAAAGTGAGGCCAGGGCATTATTGAGGAAGAGAAGAGGGGAACGTGGTGGAGAGAGAGAGATGTTGGAGAAAGCCAGTAAGGAGGAAGTGAGAAGAGAAAGTCCAGAAAAGTAATCACGTGGATGAACTGGGGAGAAAGAGTGGCGGAAAGAGAGGGCAATTAGGCAAAGAAAGGGGGGAAAGGCTAATAAGGGTAAGTGAGGGCGGAAGATGAGAATAAGGGAGAAGAGGGTCTGAGAAGAGAAAGCTATTTGGGGATGGTTGAGCGAGAGGAAAATGTAAAGGGAGAAAACTAATAAGGGAAGACAAAGCGAGAGGATAACACTGATGGAGAAAAGAAAGTGACTGAGAGCTAATATGGGAGGAGAAAGCGAAGTTAAAAAAATGGGGTTTACAGATTTTTTATTTTTATCCAAAGTACTTTATTTCTTGTTCACATATTCACTTTCACGAGCACTTCGGTTGCCTCGTCGGGCTGGAGTTTCGTTTTATTGATCGAAAATGTTGTGTTTTTTTTGGACCCATTATTTCATTAGTCCGTATAATGAATGTTTAGTTTAATCTCGCATTCTTGTGTTTTTTCTATCAGAAAGTGTACTTTTCAGCTGGACCGGTGTATTCTACGCCTAGTGCGGGTACTCATGCAGTTCTCTTACGTCCAAGAAGAATTACCTAGCAATCAACTCCGTGGGGGTGCGGGATTACGACGTACGTCCATGTGGGTGCATGGGAAGCTGCAATGAACGTTGACCCGTTTCCAGTTTTCTTAATACAGTGTTGTTGGGCCATTACTACCAAGAGTAATAATGAAATGAAATGGTGAACTGTATGTAATCAGTGTACAAGGACGGTTACTAAGCAGAATTACAACAAACGTTCTAGCGCTTTCTTCAGAACTACTTCTATTTTAAAAATTACTGCCTTTATCTTATGAGCAGGGCCGGCCTTAGGCATGTGCAAGCTGTGCGCCTGCACAGGGCCGCCAAACCCCAAGGGCCGCCACGCCAATATATATGCTTAATATAATAATCCTCTGAGGATGGATACATATTTGCGTGGTGGCCCCAGTGGCAGGGATTTGGCGGCCTCTGGCTCTGCTCCACTTCTAAACAGCCTGACGACCTTCCTGAGCTCCGGGGGGCTCCGCCCCGCCCGGACCCCCTCTTCCGGGGCCCCCTACCTACGCTCCCTGTCCAGGGCCGCCATGAGCCTAGAGCCGCCCCTGTTATGAGAAGTCGTCCATATCAGTATGTTACTTTCTTCAACTGGTGGAGTTCATTCCAAGAGAGTAGCAACTTACCTACTACGTTCTGAAATGCAGCTTTTGAAAGTGACATATTCAACTGTTTAACATATATCTTCTAATCAGTTACAAGCTGTGTAATTGAACGTTTTGTTATCACTTAGTGCATTTCATATTTAATTAGCACACCTGCACAGGTAGTATCCGTTCCCTAAGAAGGAACAAGAGACAGATGGTTTAAAAGGGGATTTGGTAAATGGGGATGGTCTGACAGTGTAGTATCAGAAATAACATACCAGACCTTCTGAGCTACAGCTGGTTATATTAATCTGATGTACAAGTTTTTGTATCTACAAGGATTGTCTGAAACATCCCTGGATTCCCTGGCCTTATAAAGTGAGTGCTTGGCGGCTTGCAATGCCTTTATCTTGTACGGTAGAAGGTACTTGATCCTACTTAATAAGTGGAAAATATTAATTACTGCATACATTTCTGGAGTTGCTAATGAATATTACAGGCACATTCTGGTCCCCTGTAATACGAAAATACCATCACTATTTGCTTGTAATACCATTACAAACGAGCTGTGATGTCACACCTACTCTTCCCAAACCTTTAAATCAAGCCTCCATCGCTTGACTTTACTGACGGAGGATGGAGGGAGTCATGGCAGTGATACCTGCCAACCTGCCCTCTGTGCACTAAACTGTTCTTCACCATCCAAGAACCAGTGTCTTTTCTGGGCATGATTCCCACGCTCTCCCGAACACCAGTCTCATGCCCACGCAAGAACAAGTGTCCTGCCGCTTACTAGAGCGATGGACTGCAGAGCTGATGTTACAACCTCCAGTCCGGCTGCACCCACTTGAGATGTGCAATGGAAAATCCCACCAAATATGGAGGCCAGCAGTGCGGCAACTCCACAGAACTGATCATAGAGCCCGGACCCCCTAGGATGTCCCACGCCCCAACCTCATGCAATCCCACAATCCAAACTTGCCAATCCAAGAGTGTGGGTAAAACGGGCATGTTTAATAACCATCAAACATTCATAAACATGACAAAATGCATTTATAAAATTCACATTTATAAATTCAATATTTACACTTTTAATATTTACAAATTTTTATCACTGATCATAACCACCGGCAAGGCAATATTTACTTACTCCAGCACCAAGGGGCCCTCTCGCTCGCATCTCCTATCGGAGAACCACGCAAGGCGCAACCCACCTGCCCTCTGCACACTAAAATGTTCTTCAGCATCCAAGAACCAGTGTGTTTTCTGGGCATGATTTCCCCGCTCTCCCGAACACCAGTCTTATGTCCTCGTAAGAACAAGTGTCCTGCCGCATACTAGAGCGATGGACTGCAGAGCTGATGTTACAACCACCAGTCAGGCTGCACCCACTTGAAATGTGCAATGGAACATCCCACCCAATATGGAGGCCAGCAGTGCGGCAACTCTACAGAACTGTTCAAAGTCGCAAGTAGGATGTGAAGGGCTCTCACTGCATTCTCTCTGGTCCTGGTCAATTTGGAAAGACCTGAGAGCAGAAAAAAATTGATCCAGGTCAGGCGTGAGCAATGCATTAACACCTTGTTTTTCTTTGCATTCTTGATCTTGTGGTCCTCCTTTTGTTACCATAAAAACAAAACTGCAAGTCACATAAAGTCATGAAGAAACCACCAGACTGAATGAGATCCGTATACATGCTTATAGACCTCTATAGGGCTCTGTGAATGAGTGGGAACACCCACTTTATTATGTGCGATAACACATCCCTAAATACAAATATAGATGGATGTTGCAAGCTATAAAAGATTTGTGTGACCTTGGAATCAAAATGGTCTGCATCCTTGTGCCTCTGTGCAGTCAGGGAACTCGTCAGTAACTTGCAAGTTACAATATACGGTACATTTGGAGCTGCATTTTCACATGTATACTAGTTTTATATACTACATATCGCAATTATTTCGTTTCTAACTGTTATAAAAGAGGGGGTTGATAATCTCGAAATATTGGCTCTAAATGTATATATTTTGAAAGGATAGAAGGGTGTGTTGTCCTAGCGAAAATACAAAGAAAAGAGCTGCATGACGCAGCAAGTCAGTCGCAAGCATTTAACTCACTGAGCTATCCTGCAGCTTCACAAGGCATAGAGGTTTATGGTGCAAGCTGAACAGAATTCTAAGGCCTATGTTTTGGTGAGTGTGTTAGGAGCCTGCTGGTTCAGGACAACACCAGGTTGGAAAGTCTGCAGGGTTAGGGAAGGGTGCTGGCTAACCAGGTTCCTTAGTCTATGCCAGGGGCAGCTGGGGAGAAATCTCTGAAACCGAGGCTGAATGTCCATTGTGGAGTAGAAAAACTTTCAGTTTTTACCTTTTCTACTAGCTGCATTACATTTCATTTCTCACTTCCTGTTGTGAGCTTTGAAAGCAGTTTAAAAAATGGATCCCCACCTAAGCAAAGTTCCCTTATCAAAGTAAATAAAAATAAGACCGATAAAAAATACTTTTTTGAAGTGAAATTTGGAATAACTTAAATACAAATTGTTATTTTTGTGAATCTTCATAACCCATTAATTAAAGTGCATGTTCACGGCTATTCTTGTTCTCACAGGCTTTACGTGCAAGATACTTTAGCTGTTTAATAGGGTATGTCTGGTTTCTTTCTGGGTATAATATAAAGACATTTTTCACTCTATAGTTGTGTCTTTTCTTTAATGCTTAGATTTGTTTTTCTCATAACTCGGTGAGTGGTCAGAAGAAACTGATCTATTTTGCAGCCGTTTTGGGTATACCTGGATGAAATACGATAGCGACAGAAATGAGAATTTGGGTCAGAATTCTCCTGTTTAGCCATTGAATTAAATAATTTTACCTAAGCCTGAAAATTACAGGCTGCAATGTTGGGAATGGAAAATGTATACCTGGAGTAGGATGGGTTAGTAAAACATATATTTGATGAATCAATAGATTGATGAATACATTGATTAACTTCCAAGAAAAATACCTCAGAAGTCAAACCTCATACTCCTGTGCATGGGGAAATACCAGCTAACCGCTCTGTCCTCATAATTTGTGTGAGAAAATGTTTGTTTCCTCTAAGTAATTCCTGGTGAGTGACTCTTATGAGAATAGAACTCTGTCTAATTGACTGAATCCAATGAGATGTTCATTTTACTGCTGAAATTCCAGACGCCGCTGTTTGCTGTGCAATCTGCTACTATGTAAGTTGGCTTTGTTGACATGGTTACTGTAGGGTTTTTTATTGTGCGTTTTATAGTGTTATTTATTGAGTGCTGTTTATTGCTGCTGTACCGCGGGGCCAGATCTGGCAAACACACTTAGGAAGTATCCCCGCTGCCATTAAGCATGAAATGGAAAAAAAAAAAACTAGACCTGGGTATGTAAACAAGATTTAAAAAGCGGAGGGTGTGCTGGATGGTTTTTTCCAACATAGCCTCCATACAAAAAGTGCTGGTTTCCTTAGTTCAAAGGGAACTAAAGCTGTACCAGAATTTTAACATACCTGCATTAGATAAATGTATATTTGATGAACCTAAATGGAACTTCTATATAAGAGTCGTGACTAAGGCGGTAGCCGAAACTCGTTAACCCCTGCTGCGAGCTATAATGAATATTGAACTTTAGCTAGCTCTTCACAACCCTGATGGTGCGCCAATGCATTCTTTGGGATATTAATCAACTGAGAGGATGTGAAACATATATATATATATATTTTCTCTGCCACAGAATTAAATTCCTTTGAAAACCGATCAGCGGGCATGTGGAGACTTTTTTCTTCTGGATTCTCCTCGCATTGCGATATATATATATATATATATATATATATATATATATATATATATATATTCAATGATTAGCCTGGAAATATGGGTATTTTGCCTTCCATGTAATTTGGGGAAAAATGACAATACTAGATGGATAATTTAATTACAACAAAACAAAAGCAAAGAAGGAGACTGGGTGTTGAAAATCTCTTAATGTTCTTTCACGTTCAAGGCACCTAAGGCCTGAAGTACTCGTTAAGAAGTTTCTTGCATGCAAGCAGCAATCAAGCCAGATGGAAGGGGTTTCTTGCTTTCTAGTGCTTTATTTTTCTTGGGGGTTCACTCTTCTTTTTATCCCTTCACAGGACCGCAGGGAGGCAATATGAACAAGTTGCGGCAGAGTCTGCGGCGAAAGAAGCCATCCTATATCCCCGAGGCCAGCAGACCACACCAATGGCAGGCGGACGAGGAAGCAGTCAGGAAGGGGAAGTGTAACTTCCCTGTGCGGGTAAGCTTTTTTTAGAAAGGAGTTTTGATGGGTAGGTATGTGCCACTCTTTGAACTCGAGTTACCCGTCTGTCTGGCAGTTGCACTCGTACCTAGCTGTAATGTCGTCATAGTCTAAAATGTATCCTCACACATCTGAGATTTGCAGGTTTTTCTGCTCAGATTTATTTTCTGGGTCATAAACACAAACAGCACAGCTTTAGCCCCATGGAAATGCTGATCACTACTGGAGAGGGTGTACAGCCATTAAATGTTGGGTTATGTCGGGTACTTTGTGTTCACTCAACTGTATTTCAGCTAGGATCCAAATCACTTTGGTATTTATGTAAATCCTCCATAGTGTGTTTTGTTTTCTATCTAGGGGAATGTTGGTGAAAGGCTCCTGCCTCTGATTCACTTAGTTTAAAAAGAAATCCCTTGCTCTGTCGATTCATTGGAAAAGGCTTCACCCATCCTGATTCGGCTGAAAATATGAGAACCATTTGATGTGGTCGAGGGCAACTAGGCCCAAAAGAAGAGAAAAAATGATAACCCTTAGTTAGACTTGACCATTGTTTAAAATCTATCAGTATCAACAAGAAAGTGAGGAATTTGGGAGGCTAGTCCAGTTCCCCTGCTAAATCAATGTATCAACAAGGACTGGTCTTCAAAGGAATGATCAGTTTGTGTCCTAAGAAAACCATTTGTTTTTTTAAAAGAACCATCACCCGCCAACCGAGTTGGTGGCATGGTTCATCATTAGGTTCGCACACCCAAGGTGCCAAGTGCACCTTGGGTGTGCTACGACGCCTGAACTACAGCGGAGCTGGTTTTTATGGTGGTGAAGTGAGTGTAGTGATTTAAAATTGTCTATAGCGTACCCCTCAAAAAGGAGTACATTTAATAATGGGGCCCTATGGCAGGGTCAAAAGTAAGTTGAAGCGGATACCTTGCGAGTTTGGGTTTGACTCATGTATCAAATAAAAAGGTCTAAATGTTTCAGTCAGTAGATTCCATTAGCTGGCTTTCGTCAGGACCAAAAATATTGTGAAGAAGACTTGGGTGAGGTCCTCAGTCTAAGGGTGCAAAAAGTGTGCACACGCTTAGGTGCGAAACAGAGAAAACACATTCGTTTTCTGTGGTTGTTTACTTAAGTGGCTTAATTTTAACGCGACATGGATCCCAGGGAGGGGGCAGTGCCTGTAGTCAAACAATCATCAAGGACTGCTGCCCACCATTGTTACCTATTGCGGCCTGTTACCAGGGACCCAATGATGAACCATGATACCAACTAGGTTGGCGGGTGAAGTTTCTTTTAAAAAAACAAATGGTTTTCTATGGACACAAACTGATCATTCCTTTGACGGCCCGTCCTTGTTGATACATTGTTTAAAATCATCTGCATTCAACCACATTTCATGATTTTTTGCAGCAGTCCACACTGCACATTATAAAATGTAAATTCTAATACGATCAGCCCATACAAATTTTGGGGGATTTTAATCTGTTTATTTTTGGTGAATTAGAGCTGCTTCTCAGACGGTGACTCTGTTCTGTGCCTTATGCTTGTTTGAGAAATTAATTCTATCTTCTGTCCGCACCACACTGGTGCTTTTACACCGTTTTGCTGCTGACGGTTTTCTTTCTTTCTGAGGGGGAGGTATTCCAAAACTTAATTTCACTCTTCAAGTGGGCCACGTTACATTCAAAGTCCACATTGAGAGAACGGTCTGGTGGCTTTCAGGGTGGGCTATTATTTGGGGGTGGGGGGCGTGTGTATGCTCAAATGTATCAATAACCAGTTGTTAGCGACACTAATCGCTGCACTATTTAACATGCCCTGTCACCCTCGTTCTTCCCGCCTTCTCCTGATAGTACCTGGGCCACGTGGAGGTGGACGAGTCGCGCGGGATGCACGTCTGCGAAGACGCCGTGAAGAAGCTGAAAACAGTAAGTGTCTGGTGGCGCACCGGAAATGAAAATGTGCACGCGCACCTGGTGTAAACCATCCTACAGAGGGAGGGGGGGAGTACTTCAAGGTGTGCGCAGTGCGGAACAAAACCTGCTAGAATCCGCGATTTGAGCTCGTTTCTTCATTGCACCCCCTGCAGCAGAACGCCCCACTTTCCGTTTGGTTTAATGTGATTTTCAGATTCCTTCCCCCTCCCGTATCCAGGCTGCCGCTTTGCTAAAGGGGGGTTGAGCATGTTCGGTGCTTTCATCTTTTATCTCAGCCGTGCACACCAGCGGAGATATTTTAATTATTCCCTTTTCTTTTCATTTTTGTCCAGCACCGCTTCAGTGAAGGGCTCTTATTCCCAATTGTAGTTACATCGCCAGCAATAGCAAGTTATTTTGATTAACTTTATAGCAAAAAAGCAATTGATTTTGCCAGATAAACGAATCAAAGGAACACATCTGCATTAAGATTAAGTGCATTGCGAAAATATTGTCTATCTTTTTGAAGCATTTTCGAGTTAACTCACCTCAAAATGTTTTCTCAGTTAAAACACCCATTTTTAAGTTCACCGACTTCAAGATGATGCTTAAAACCTTTTTTAACGGAACCTTGCCGGCGAAAGAGGGGCATCGCTCAATGATGGGAACCTCTAATTGTTGAACCAGCAGGGTTGAATAGTGACCGCTCTGTGACGGCCAAAGGTGGCAAGGGGGGGGGGCTCCTGGCTTTGTGTTTATTTTTTTGTTATTTGACTGTTTTTGGAATCAAACTCAAAGAACATGTTTTTAATAAATAAATAAAAACAATGCATTTAACAGACAAGAATTAACCCCATCTTGGGCAAGGGTAGGCACACAGTAAAATTGCAATACCAATAACACTGTTTTTAATATACTACTTTGGCAGCACTCGACACTGCCATGTCCCATCTTTTGCAGTGAGGCCCAGTGAGCAGGGCGCTGTGCGTAATCTACGCAGTGTAAAAAGAGTGACTCCCGTATTTCTGAGTGGTTGAGGATTGAGTGGTATGCGGTGACTGGGTGGTGTCCTTCACCACAAACCATGTACATTTTGGGAACAAATTTCAAGTATATCTATTGGAAGGTGAAGATGAAGCTGACCTAGACGTTTTGAAACCAGCCTTGGGTCATACACATATCTAGGAGTTTATATAACGTGCTAACAACCACAGAGTTTAAGCCTCGGAGCCCGCATAGAGCAGTGGTCAACCTAGAAATAGCTCCGTATAGTCAACTGTCACAGGACTGTTGCTTCAGGTCCACCACAGCCCCATAAAGTAATCCAAGGGGTGATAACGCCTTGAGCGAGTAGTTGCCCAGAATCCCCTAGTCAGGGCAGACTATCTTAGGCGTCTGACTACTAGACTGGGTCAAAGGTTGGATAGTTGGTCACTAGGAAGATGGCGTTACCTGAGTGCCATGTATTCACTCATACTGCTGGATATCTGTACATCTGTCTCTTAAAGGCCCCAAAATCTCTGATTTAAGATTACTGAGATTAAGGGCTTCTCTCTGCGACTTTAGTTTTCTTTCGCCAGGGAATCCAGCCTAGTCAGGTCCTCGCTGCTTACCTGAAAAGATTTTCTTGGGCCTAGGAGAATAAGATCAGCATCACGGACTGGATGTTAGGGGCGCAGTGGGTCTATAGTCAAGCATTGTTGTCTGTACTCGAGTCAGGTGCACTTTCCATCTCCCTAACCAGAGAAATCACTTAAACGTGAGCTTCCTCAACTCTTCTACTACGATCCTGTATCATCCCCCTGTCTGTCTGCTACTAATTAAGGACCCAGCGCTCAGCCAGCAGTAGGTAGACACTGCCTGATGCCCAAACCCTCCCACCAGGTTGGTTGCCCTCATATAGATTTCTTCCTGCGCTGGCACTTACAGTTCCATGCAAGTATCGCCTGCTCTGTTACCACCCCAATTAAGGTCACACCAGTTGTTACCCACTGGATCTTGTCCTGGTTGTGGGGTGTAAACTTTGCCAGCAGCACCTCAGTGCAAATACGTTTAAATATGTAAAAGCAACAGACCCCCTGGAGGTTCCTTTCCTCTTTCTTCAGGCACCCTGTAGACTGGCTCATTTTCATTAGAACCTGGGAGGCAGATTTAAGACGCGTCTATGCAACCCAAATTGATGGAATACTGGAATGAATCACAAACGCTCAGTCTCATTCCAGTCTATTTTGTTCCCTGTTGTGCCACCCAGCCCAGCCTAACTGCTAAGCCACAGTGCCCTTCATCTAGTAACATGAGAAAACCCGAACCGGCTTCACCCCTGTTTGGTTGTAATCAGTGAGGTGTAGCCTGCGTCATAGGCACGGTGAGATAGAGGGCCTGCGTCTGTGCATACCCATTGCACATGGATGTATGACGGTACAACGCGTACCGTCACAATGCATCCCTTTACCACGCATCCCTTACAACGCAAGTCGTTACCACGACTTGCGTTGGGGGTGCGGATTTCGAATAGTATAATTTACTATTCTAACACCAGTCCCCGTGGACCCTAGGGAAGGTGTTGGGATAGTAAATTAACTATTTTTAATCCTTTAGCGCCCTCCAGCACAAGTCGTGGTAACGACTTGCGTTGTAAGGGATGCGTGGTAAAGGTACTGCGTTTTAAAAACTTTGTGGTAAACGATGTTTACCAATGGTACCGCGTTGTAAAAACTTCGTGGTAAGCGATGTTTACCAATGGCGTCTAAAAAGCATAGTGATGGGATGGAGTGCTTGAATTATCTCAGACACTGGTAATTACTCTCCAGCTTTCGAGTTCTTTGATTTTTTTGCTCACTGTGCACCTCCAGACAGGGATCTTCCTTGCTTCTGCTCCACTGGACAAAGCGCAGCTCAAGCTGTTAGTCATGAACACAAGCATCTCTAAATCTATGTAAAAATAGACAAAAATATGGCCAAAATGTGGCCCAGATTGAATTTACCTGTGGTTGAAATGACTTTGCATTGTATTATAGTATTTGTATAGCGCTTATTACCCATACGTGGGGCTATGAAGGGCTTGTCTACATGGGTAGCAGCAACACCATGCAGATGTGCTTCTCGTAAGAGTGTTCTATTTACTTTCAGCCCACGAGGTGAAGTGTTTCCATGTCTTGCGTGGCCACGGAGGTGTGGTCATCGTGTTTGGGAAGCAGCGCTTAGCAGTGTGATGGACGTGGAAGTGTGAGTGATAGACGTGCACTTCTAATATGTGTTATGCTGGCAGCTCTGATTAGCTCTGCAAGTCCCTTCATTGTGTTGTTAGTTTCCTTTTATATTCTGTTTGATTTATGCTGCTCTTATAGATCTTCAAGAACAAACTGGTGTCGACAAAGAATGTGAGGGATTGAGAAATCTTCCCAGATACACTGTGTTATAGTCCGCCCTTGTGCGCTTACAATTATGAGATGTCTATTGATGAGGTTCGCCAAGACAGACTGCATTATTGTCTTCCCTCTTTTCATGATAAGGTGTTAATGATCAGAATATGGGACTATTTGAGACCTGCAGTGTGGACTATGATAGTTCATACCTGCCCACTTGAACAACAAAAATCTCACTGTGTGAGGAGGGGGTAGGGCCTAGGAGGAGGCTGGGCCTTGAGTCAAGAAGTACATACGAGGCACCTTTGAAACCCCCCTCACCCCCTGCCCCCCAATAAAGCTTGTTGAGGACGATGCCGATGTCCTGGGGTGTTTTCACGCCCCTTAATGGACGTCAGCAGTTGAAAGCCTTCGAAAACGAGCAAAATAACCCCACTATTTACATGGGTTTGCAGCTTGTTTTTCCTGCCACTGTGTGATAACGGCTTCTAACCGCGTGACCGTGTGATGGGAGCCGATATAGAGTGCCACACGGTGGTACAGTGTGAGTTGGCAGGTAAGATAGTTGTCTGTTGGCCAGCAATTTGTGCTTCAAGCACTTCTCCCATAATTCCTTGTGCTGTGCACAGCCATTCATTGATGTGGCCAGTCAACCATTACTTGCTCATACTGGCAGCTAGACCCCGCCTTTACGGTTTGTCAAACCATCTTTCAGTCACAACAGTCACATCTTTCAACTTCCCGAGCCTTCTTTGGCGTTGTGTAAAACTGCCATACATGGGCACCATCAAGAGAAGGCCCACTTGTCACCCACCTTCTTATCGATACAAATCACTCCAGTAAACTGGGAACTCCATTTACCAGAACTATCCCTCTCAGTAGTACACAATTTATCGTTTTTGTAACATTGAATGAGTGATTCAGTCTTTCGGTTTCTTACTGCTCGCAGCCGAGGACCTGGCTTTCTCCTGATCAGTGCTTGGAATGGGAAAATAAAATTGCAGGTTCTTACTATCCCAGAGTGCTAGGTTGCTACTGAGAACTGTTGTTCCCTCCCATTATACTATTGCATCTTTCCTGAGAAGTGCGGGTACTCACTCCTTTAAATTAAAGAAGGGCATGTACTCACTACCTGTGAATACCGACCCATTTAAAGCACTGTTCCATCTGTAACAATCTATTGGTTTTGACAGATTGGTTGAAAATTTGTGGTACAGACTATTGTTGGATGTAGAAGAAACTAAGTGCCTTTTTTTCTTTTTTATTGAGATTGGAAAAAAATCTGTGAAGGCCATCCTGTGGGTATCTGCCGATGGGCTGCGAGTAGTCGATGAGAAAACAAAGGTAAGAGCTGGTTCATGGGTTTGGTGGTTAGTATATAAGCCTTTCATTGCAGAAGATGGCAGCTGAAAATCCATGCTTTTGGGGCCTTTCGCTGTGCATTAGAGCACTCTTCTGTGGCTGTAGTGACCACCAACGACCGCCGAGTGTCCTATTTGCCAGGATCCTCCATTAGGGTGCTTTAAGCTGCCTCATACCCCTGCGGGGCGCCTGTGACTTTGATCTGAGGTACACCTAAAGCACACTTTGGACACTTAAGTATTTCTTCTGGGCATTCTGCCAAGCTGCGACGGTGTGCTACCTGAAGGTATATCCATGTTACATAAATGTAATTACTTGTTTATCAATCACTCTGTATATCATGAAAAGGTTCCCTGTGAGTTTTAGCTCACACCGCCTCGCCTACATGCACTGAAGATCGGCTATTTATTTTATTTACTGTTTTATATTGTATTGTAACTGGATTTATAGTAGAATCTATGCCGGGCACCTGTTTTGGAGCGTTCTTGTCATGGTGATGGAGACGATCAAATCACTGGCTCCAATGATTTGATCGTCTCCATCACCATGACAAGAACGCTTTTAAATGGGTAAGTCCATGAGGGCTACTCCTGACTTACCCATTTAAAAGCCCAATCATTGCCCCTACTATCCCTGGTCTCTGGAGTCATAATGGCTATGATAGGAATATAAACTAGGCCAGCTTCAAGCGTCCCATAGCATCCAGTCCCTGTCCTTCCCTCTAGGCCCTCAGCTACAAACAGGGGAATGTGGAAGTGTAAAGTGCCTAAATGTGAGATACGGGTTCAACCATCTACTGTCCTAAGGGGGTCAGCCTTGTGCTGTCCTAGGGAGTCAACCTTGTACCGTCCTATGGGTTCCACCTTGTACTGTCCTAAGGAATCACCCTTGTACTGTCCTGAGGAATAAACCCTGTCCTGTCTTAGGGGCAGGGCCACTGGAATTATGCGATCCTGTCGCCAAGTATTGTGTTGCATTATTATGAATTTGCCACATGATCCATCATCTGCAGCATAATCTGCTGATGGTAACAAAAACATTTTTCTAGCTCAAATGGACCAAAAGTTACAAAAAAGGTGGGGAGATATAGAAGGAAGATGGGAGCACACTGCCTTACATCCCAGTAAAGTTCACCCCTTTGCATTATGGTGAATGCATATCACAATTAGTGCTTACTTGAATATTAGTAGTATTTTTTCACCAAAGTTGATGCCGGTAGTGCTGCTCATCTCTAGACACATGTGTTTCTGGATTTTATCCTTCATCAGTAGAGATCAAAAACGAATTTTATCAGGGGTTTCTGAGAATGCGGCTCCTCTCAGGTCTCAGTACTTCTTACATACGTGCAGTAGTCAGTGAGCTGATGAGTTTTTGGAGATGCATCTGTGAGAGGTACTGTTGTTGACCATTTTACTCTTCGGAACCCGCAAATGCACTCTTCTGCACCGATTGTTTGTAGTTGTGTCAATCTAGGAGTACCCGTATGGAGGGTACAGGATAGTCTTGCATGGCTGTTCTTCAGTGTGTGACACACTTGGAAATTGCTTACCCACATAAAATGCTGGGTAGATATCCAAATATAACCTATGAGAGAGAGACAGGAGCTCAATGTATATATGCAGGCTGCCGATTGGTCCCTGGACCCTCTTCCATTTAGAGTTCTAAGTGGGAGGAAGTTTATGGGTTAAGAGTGGGCCAAGAGTCCACCCAATGATGTTTAAAGGTCTCTCTGTCTCCATTGTGGGGTTACCATGCAAGGCAGAGCATTCCCTGATTGCTTTGTGTTAATTTTGACATCTGTTAAACATTTTGATTTTATTTTATGCAAATACAAAACCGTGAATTCCATGGCACGTACAAAAATGGAAGCATTCTAATCACTATTTGTTACCTTACTGATATACATTTGTCCTCACGTGGGCTGCCCTCAGCAGCCTCAAAACGAGGGATTTCGTCCCATAATCTTGGCAGAGGACGATGGCTTTATTAATTGAAGACAAAAGGTCGGAATTATATCCAAAATGTGCAATAGAAAATCATCATTTCCTCCGATTTCTTCAGAGCCCCATCTGTCTTTCCCGTTTTCTTTCGTTCTCCCCCTTTTATCACTGAATGTCACGCAAGCAGTCAGAAGTGGGGGTTGGCATCTTTTTCTGCAGTCAGTGGGTAAGTAAATGCGCAAGTGGGCAGTTTGGCCATTACTGCATTTGCCTGCCACAGACTGGAATGTATGTGAAAAGCCCTGAAAAACAAGAATTCCTTGTTCCAGACATTGACACACGCAATGATCTAGGAACTATCCTGACGCCCAGCTCTGTCAATAGTGGCCATTTTAATTAACCTACTGTAATAACCTTAAGCTAATTGCAGTGGAAGGACAGAGAGACAGTGTGTGTGAGTGTGTCTGTCTCCGTGTCCAGCCATCAAGACCCTGCAGGCAGGTGCTGCACAGACGTCCCTGCACTGCCGGGAACCTGGCAATGTATTTACCTTTATGGGGTTAGCATTAAGCTAAATACATTGCCTTACCTATTCACTACGGCCACCTTGCTTCTAAAATCAACTGTTTTTGTTTCTTGGCCCCTCAGATGGAGAAGTAGATCAGCCCCAAATTCATCATGCAGGTGGAAAAGCGATAGTGACATATTTACTAACATTTCAAACAACGCATTGTAGCAAGGCACATTCCTGCGTTGCGTGAAATGGAGAGAGCAGAAATGCGTCATATCTACCAAGAAATGGTACATGTCTGCTCTCTCATAAGACTGGCGCCCTTCAGGCAGCCGAGCTCCATCATAGGCACTTTTGCACCACAGTTCAAGGGTGTCTGTGTTACAAGGAGAATTGTTTTAGGTCAGGGACGGATACCTTGATGCACAAAAACAATCTCTCAAAGCATTTTCCTCTTTCTGTGTGCTCTATTGCAGCACTAATAGAAATAGGAAATAACAAGGAGAAAAAAACCTTTTTCTCTTGTTATGCCATCTTCTGGGAGGTGTAGCAATTTTACGCAATCCCAGTTTTGCAAACCGTTGTTAATCTGGGGTTGTGTGAAATCCATGGGTGGGTGCATGGGAATGCCTATGTTTTGCCTCCCAGAATGAAATGTAACACAATGCAGTGCAAGCTGCTGCATTGCGTTTCATTATAATTTTATTTCTACAAAGCCACGTAAGCCAGCGCAAATCACCCCTGCAATGGCTTTGTGTAAATACCTACTAACATTTTGCGTCATGGATGTGCTACAAAAGTGGTGCAACCATGACGCAAAATGTTAGTAAATCTGGCCCAAGTTACGTGATAAGTTTTTTTTTTAACTCGATGTCACTTCTGCAGCATTACAGTGTATTTCCACCAGGTGGCGCAAAAATGTAAGCTAATTGCACATTTTATACAAGGAAAAGGGGCAACAGCAACCTGTTGGAAAAAAGTTTTTATATACACAGTACATTTCATTGCTTCCAACTGCAGTGTTTGTTTAACCAGAATTTCTGCCTGTAGCTGTGTTCACACATCCGTGCTCTGAGACTGATTCAAAATGCCCTCACTTGTTTTCATTCGTTTTGCATGTGCCCGGTGGGGGAGGGGGGGGGGATAGGAGCGTTGAAATAATATAAAAGAATTAAAATAAAACTTACTTGCTGCTCCTCTCCCGCTGACAGCCGCCTCGCTGCTCCTCTCGTTGCCGTCGGGCGGAAGGGGATGGGCCCTCAGGGCACAGGCTTCACACCCTATCCAGATGCTGCTCTCATATGAGAGCTGCGCCAGGATTGGTCTAAGCGGCCTAGTTTGCCGCTAACAGGGTGCTTTGGAGCATGTGCCTTTTCTCCAACCCTGCTGAGTAATACAGCCGGGTTGGAGAAACATAAGTGGGCATGTGTGTTTAGCAGGATTAGGACGGCCGGATAAGCACAAATGCGCGCTTATGAGTGCACTCTACTCCTCCTCCCTGACATGCCCGCCCACCCCGCCCTATAGTTATTGCGGGGCTCAGACAGACAGCATAAATAAAATGGCAATAACTGAGTTATTGTCATTTTATTTATCATCTGCTGGCACAGGCTCTGGGGCGACGTTCCTCTGCCAATATGGAGGAGCCGCCCTGCCACACCCTACTCTTTCACACCACCTGCATTTTAGGATTTTCTCTCATGCATTAAAGCGAAATTGGATTACTGTGCCCTTATTGCATTAGTGGTGTGACTCTATGATGCCGGGCTTGGATCATTGTTACTCAAATGACAAAAGAATGCGCGAGCAATTGACCAAGCATGAGGAAGACCAGGCCTTTTTTGCTGTTGGGCGTTCTGCGTTTCTACCTCGACACTGCATCATACTCTGTTTAAAAGATGCTCTGGTCAGCCGTTTTTACATCTCTCCTCAACTTGTTCCTTTGGGAACCACGGATCCCAGTTTAGATGTTTTTTGCTTGGCACAGCACATCAGCGAGCAATTTTTTTTCTTCTAAATAATTGGTGTGCGCATTTGTTGGGGAGAGAAAGGCTGTCGAAGCGACTGTGTTGTCAGCATGGTGATGGCTGGTTCCAGTTTTACCTTCCCATGTGGCTGTAGCTGGGTCTCAGGCCAGTTGTGAAGAATGTGTCAACATTTAAAACCCCCTCTAGCCTGGTAGCCCCCTGCCTAAGATATTGTTTGATCCCAACTCAAAAATCTGGTAGTAATGGACTACTGTAATGTTATTAGTTGCACCTCCTAGGTGTGTGATGCACCCCTGCCAGGCCACATTTTTGCAATAGAGGGGAGATGAGGGCTTGGATCGCAAATGGGTGTGCTGACCTCCAGCACTGAAGACTGCAGAAGGGTTTCTCGGATGCGTGGATGGGTAGATGAATGGATGGGTGGGAGCATTGACCGGTACATAGGTTTACAGGTGCAGAGACAGACATGGAAATACATTTAGAGACTGACCGGGGCATAGACTGAGACAGAGATACAGAACCAGTGACAGTAAAATCCAGGAAGCGCTAGACACTGGCACAAGCAGAGCAGGGAAGCTAGGCCGACCAGCGAATTGGGGAACAAATGCAGGGAGAGTGGTGAATGCAGAGAGGGTCGGAGGGACATTAGTGTGAAAAGGAACTCGTACTTGAAGCTCCAAACTCTGACAGCCAGATGTTGAAACAAATGGCTGTATGCAATAAGCATGGCAAAGCCAATAGGTCTGGTCTATTCTTTTCTAGCATGCTGTATAGCAATTGTGGTAAAAAGAAATTGTGATGATGCAGCCACTGCCTCATTTTGTAAGTACGTGCATTCTTTGGACTTGTATGCAGTAGCCGACAAAAAGACATGTTTTTTATTTACTGTTTCAAGATGGAGCTGTTAAAAAGTAGAGTGAAAGCACAGTTTTGAAATGAAGTGCAAAAGAGCATAAAAAAAAGTAATGGTTGAACAGATTGGGAATGGGTCGGGGTGAAGCAACACAGGTAAGAGAGAGCAACAGGATTGTGGGTTGAGGGAGAAAAACACATGGGCAGAGAGAGCAAGAGGAGGAGGGAAGCACATGTAGGAGACAGCTGGAAAACAGATGGCCCTCTTAGAGTGCTTAAACAAAACAAAATGAAGTATGTAGTTCCCGGATAAGCAAGCAGCCAAAGCATAAAAGCCAAATGTAAAAAAAAAGATGGGTAAAGAGGCTATGCTCCATGGGAGGGAAAACACAACATTGACAAAATCTAATAAGAAGCAGCCAAATGAGTGACAGGAAAGCCAACCAATGGTAAGCAATGGGCAGGCTCCATGCCCTTGTATGTTATTGAAAAATCCAAAATATGTCTTTTGTAATCAGAAAGCTTGTGCTGTCTGGTAGGCTCAACCAAAAAGCAGACACTGCCAGATGGCGAGACAGACACATATACTAATGAAGAGAGTGAGGCAGAGCACAGGTATCTGTGCACGTATCTCCATTTTCCCGCAAGAAACAATACACATTGGCTCCATGTTGCCTTTAAGGCAAAGAATGGAAAGAGCTTTGTTTATTATATCTAAGTTTTACTGCATATTCTGCTAGAAATTAGATTTCTGTATGAAGGGGGAGATATGAACCACATGTATTCGCCTGTCGCGAGTAGTGTGATCTATTCACAAACCAAGGTGGTCTGATACATCTTAAGTTCATAGTGGGAGTTAAGATCAGAATGGGTGCTGACTAAAAGAATCTAAAAACAGATAGTGTCAAAAGTATGCAACTGAATGCTTTATTGTGTTTTATCAAGACGTCACCCAAAGATATGAAGAAATGCCAACACGAACATGCCAAAATAGAGCTCTGAAGTTTGCAGAAGAGTGCACCGCACTCTAAAAAAATAACAATTCACAAATGCACAAATATGTATAGAAGTATTTTACATGTTGTGCTTTGGTGGTAATTAATGGTGAGTTTTGCTAGCTGCATTTACTGTTATTGTTGAGTCTTTGGCTCTGGTAGAAATTTGAGAGAGAGTTCAAGAAGACGTTTTGGCATTTCCTTGGCCTGATACTCTGAGGTGTTGCTCGGAGCGTCAGCGGCTCACTATTTTAGCCACAATAGTCCTTCAACAAGGTTGTCCACTGCTGTTCTTTTTTTTCATCACAATTCTTTATTAAAATGTTTTTGTTTTTTAAAAGTACATGAGCAATAAATAACTTTCACAAAGCAGTCCAAAAATAGAAGAATATTTTGTTCATGAATAAAATATGCAGTAGTAAAAATAAAAAAAATAAAAATGTAGTACCTTAAACACTGTTTCTGACATTGATTAGGTAAATAATACAACAAAAACAGTAAATGCGTATTCAGTAGAAATAAACAAATATTTATATATATTCAGGACTTACATTCCTAGTGTAAATCCAAGGACATCAAAAGTATAAAAGCTAGTCAAAATCAGCATGGATTTATAAAAGGGCTTCTAGTCACTTCCGCAACCAGGCTGGTGCGCACTGCAAATATCAAGTTACTTTGCAAGCTGCTGCGTGCCTCTTGGTTGCTGCTTCAGCGAATAATGCACTTAGTTACTGTGGCAGACCTTAAAGTCTGAAGGGAGGGATTGTTCCCACATATTTGTATGTGTAGGAGAGCCCTTTCCCATGCCTAGAGGGTGAGCCTGCTCGATTGGCGCAATATGGACTGGCATGATCAAATTTGCAAATGCTTCTTCTGGTTTCCAGCTGGTTTCCGATGGCAAAAACGTGTTTTTTCACAAGAAGTAAGAAGGAGCCTCACATTAAGCCAGATGTCTACAAACTGCGGGGTGGGTTGCACCCCCCTGGGGGCGGGGGATTTTTAAGTGATCTCAGTGGGGGCCCCAGTCTCTGGCCAAGAGAAGCACCATGCTTTGTTTTAAGTGTTAAAAACAAGAGCCGCAGTTAGCCACTTTATAATGGGCCATCACAAAAAACTTTTGTCACTTATATATATTCTGACTGGGAGTGCATGCCCAAAAGGGTAACATAGCTTTACTGCAATGTTTAAATATGTTTAGACGTATTTAAACATTGCCAATTTAGCAGAAACGTGAAAAAATTGAGGAGGGGTGAGCTTTTTGTTTTTAACAGAGGGGTCGCTAAATTAAGAAGTTTGAAGACCACTGCCTTAAGCTGTGGCTTTTGATGGAACACAATTATTCAGTTATTTCACTGCCCTGCATGCTGTGATTACCACTAAAACATAGATCCCTAGACAGAAGGACTCTTAAATCTATCCAGCTATAGATATTTGTAGAACACTAGGGTAAAGTGGTTAAAACAGTAAAGTTGTCACATATTTTGGTATTCTGTCACAAAACGCCACACACATCTGTCCACTGTGTTACCTATAATACACAATCCCGATTCCTCCTCACCCCGAGGATAACAGACGCCAGGTTTCCGAGATGGACGCAGGCACCCCCGCCGTTACTAGGCAACGTGTTTCATGATGTGGCACCCGAGAGCAGTGAGGCCAATGTAACAGATTTTTACTCTCAGTCTATTAATAATTTTAGATTACCCCAGTTGCTTCAATGAGCTGATCACATTAATCTATAGAAAAAGGCAATAATAAAAAAATGCAAGACACGTATTTCTGAGTAATGTGTTTCAAAGGGCATGCCGAACATGTACATACTGTTTGCCAAGGGTGGGCAAGTCAAACATAAATATATGGAAAGATGAGAGTCAGAACTGGACAAGAAGACCTCGGAAAATATGTGGGACATAATTTCAACTAGGGATGCAAAATCTTCCCAATGAACACAACAGAAGGAAAACGCATATAAATTACTAATGCAGTGGAGTTTACACCGGTCAGATTAAATGCTGTGGTTGGAGTATGTGTTTACTTTTTGTAGAGGCTGTGCTGAAAGAGGAACCATGGCCCACCAGTGGTGGACCACGAGCAGCCCGTGTAGGTAAGAGCGGTGGAGCCGGGTTGGGGGCGGGGTGGGGGTGATTCAACAGACCACAAGGGGAAATTAAATTAATAATTAATTTTACCTCTGCGTCGTCGTCTGCTGAAATCCCCCCACCCGGCCCCACTGCTCTTACCTGCACGGGCCGTGACAGTGGTGGACATATCGAAAGATTCAGAGGCCTGGGCATTATATTTAAGATCTCAGAAGATATAACTGTAATTTCATTAGAACCCAATTTACTGGTGGTTTTGGTTAAATGCATGGGGGATTGCAGTTCCTACCATTTGGATCTGTAATTGGTAAGATCATTACACAAATGTTTTGGGTGGCTAGATTTTTAGTAAGGCTTCCTGTTGTCCGTTTGTACTGAATTTTTACATATAAATATAGACAGAACACATTTATTTTCTTGTCTGTATTAATTTTTAAATGTGGATAAAAACGGAAATTGGATTGCTTTTTGAGTAGTTCTAAATAATGTCTGCCATGACTGCCAGGCCAATAGCTCTGTGAATTGATAGGTGAGGGTGTTAAAAAAAAAAAATTTTAGTATATAGGCTTTAACACAAGTAGATATGCACAAGGTTGATACTGAATCGTGCATATTTTCATATAAGAGCATTGATTTATCTTCTGCGGGTTTTCATATCACTGAAATCTTGCAGGCATTCAAGCCTGAGTGCATATTTATCGGTTAAATAAACATGGAAATGTACTAATTTCAGCTTAATTTTTCTACAAAACCCAAAATAAATATGGATAAATACAGATAAAATTAGCAAAAATTAAATATGGATAAATACAGACAGAAATGTAAAAAAAAAAAAATACCATAAAACCTGTCGCTCTAATTATTAGGTACTCAGTTTTGAAAACAGGCGAATCCTCCATTGTTAAATCTTTGGTGGAACAAAATATGGTCACTCTGCGACATGGAGGAGCCTGCGGCAGTAGCACACGACAGTGCGAATACATATGAAGAAGTTTGGAATTAATTCAATACCTGTGTGAAGAGAAGAGGCATGACTAGCTGTGTCAATGTATATGTGACCAATGCAGTGCAACATTCAAATGTTTGTAATATATCCTTGATGAAACTGTTTTAGGAGGAAACCATCAACTCTGCTGCACTCTAATCCTTGTCAGTGTATAAAGTATATCAGTCTTGACCCTTCCCTTGGGAACAGTCCAGCTCGAACTGCCAAGCCAGGTCCTCCCCGAACCTGGAACAAGCAACTCTGGACCAGTTTCACCCTAGTTATGGGCTCATCAGCAGTCTGTGGGATCGGTATGTCCAGACATGGGTTCCGAGCTCAGTGAGTCACTGGGGCCAAGCTGTACCCAGCTGATGAGTCGTGGGTTGCTTGGGTTCCGATTGAGGAAGGACCTGGCCTGGCAGTTCAGACTGGATTGTTCCCATAAGGAGCGGGGTCAAGACTGATTTCCAAACAGGGGTGGTGAGGTGAGCTAGAGAACGATGTGTTGGGGCACTACCCCGAGTTATTGCCAGTGGTCAGACTTATTGCAAGCAGCCTCCCATCACCTTTTGTGTGTTTTAATGTGGTGCTGCTCCCTCATCCTTGGTGATCAAGAAGGAAGATGCTGAAAGCATATGAAGTGGCATTTCAAAGTAACACAACATACCTAACTTTAGATACACATTACATTTCTGCATTTCCTTTCCTTACTGGACAGGAAAATAGTGACCCAGCCCTTAATTACTTCAAGGCTGGAGCATGCCAATGTTATATACTTGGGCATGCCAGACTACTTAATAAAAGGCTGCAAGTTGTATAAAATACAGCGGCACAGCTTCTTCATAATCTTCCTTTCAAAACGAGGGTTTCCCCGTATCTTCGCTCCCTTATACTGGCTGCCATTAAGAAACAGATTCTGTTCAAGAAATTGATACTGACCTTTAGAGCCTTATATCATGTACGCCCTCAGTATCTTGTAACAAAAATTGTTTTTGACTTTCCCAATAGGGAACTCTGCTCCTCCAATCCTACCCTGGCAGGGGTGCCAAGGATCAGTTGTGCCTGGAAAGGTGGGCACTCCTTTTCTTTTCTTGTGCCTTCTGCTTGGCATAATCTTCTTCTTCGCCTTGTGGAATCTAATCAGATTTTTAAGAAAAAGTTGAAAACATGGCTTTTTGCTCAGGTATAACTTTTTCCTGTGAGTCTAGCACTGGGACTCTTTTCGGAGTACCTGTTGCGCTTTACACATCTCTGTTCATCATCATCTAAGGTGGATATGGCAGGCAGCCCGAAGAAATGCCCCTCACGGGTAAAATATGACAACGCTGCTTGGACAACAAAGGCATCAGTGTACAAATGGCTGAATAACTTCATTGACTAACTGTTTTCCGAAGAATCTTGCCTGGAAACCAACACGGAGAAGACTGAAGAGCGAATGGAGGCACTGGCAACAGCAGCCGTCTGGAAATAAAAAAGGGACTAGAATGACTGCTCTCCTAAGGGAGAAGGGTGATCTGGAACAGTTGATGTTCTGAATAATGGAGAACGCAGGTGTAACTTGAAAAACGTAGTGACCACAGAGAAGAAGAAAGCATGACGCTGATGAGAAACCTCCGGCAAAAGATACTATCAGTGAATAATTATACATACCGATTAGATGGATAAGGAAGTGAAAGATCAGATCTGGTGGGAGGGGAAAGTTGTACTCCTCAATATTAGTTGAATGAGGAGCAGCCACTAGGAGAGAAAGGTCCGTAAGAGGAGTGTTTTTTTTTTTTAATATGGGCTAGATCTTGCCATAAAGGAACAACGCTGGACACCCCTCATCAGTTATGGGTGTCCGAAGAGTCTCCAAGGGCTTTACACACCCTGATTTAAGGACACACTGAAACATAAGACAATTACTACTGGAAAATGTTCTATTCTGCCTGATTCTCCGAGTTCACTAGGACTAGGAAAAACCTCATATACGCATTAGATCTAAATGTATGTCAGGGTGAGGTGAGGAAATGCCCTATACCCCCAATGAGGTCCGCCGTTGGTTATAAAACATCACATAGATGGAACATCATTTTTGCATCAGTAGACATTTGAAAAGTAGTGGACGTTATAGAATTCAGCTTTATTAATCGGTTTATGATGGTCTCTGCAGTTTTCGAGATAGTTCCAAAAGGTGCTGGAGAGTGTGTGAAAGTGTTGCCCTACTATTACATTTGATCACTTTGCTTAAAATGTCAGAACTGTAGTAGAGGGTCATGGAAAGGATCTGGGACTTACAAGGGCAGACTTGCCATTTAATGACCTAGTAGGATTGTTCAGCATGACCACTGCTGTCCATCTGAGTCAAATAATGTTTGGAAATATGTTGCTTCTTTGTACTGGAAGTACCAAACCAGTCTGAATGGCTACTATTGGACGGAAGTCTACCGACAAACTGGTAACAATGCTAAGCAAGAGGGAAGTCAGCTACGCTTTCATTCATAAATGATAATAAACGCCTCATATTATGTGTCAAATGAAACAGCAAGAAGCTCTGGGAATCTTATAGGGTGGTCAAGGGATGAGAAGTGAGACAGCCAGTGCCTTGATCCTTACATCTCGCGCAAAGAATGATCAATCAGGGTAAAAATCAGATCCTGGCATGGATGAGATGAGATTTTCAGCAACATTGAGATAGGTCTAACAGCTATTCACACTCCACAGCTCCTGGCTCCCACCCCCAGACGTGTGGCCAGATCATGCGATTGTAGGCTTAATGACCTAAGTGTTGGAAGAGAAATGATCTGGAGTGATCTTTAAAGTGTGTTATTTTATGTTGTGCAATGTGACTGTAAATGTATGTTCTTTTATTTTTTGTTTCTATTTTGCTTTACTGTTGTATTAGTTGCTAAAGATTCATACTTTTATTTGCTGTCGAAGTTGAACAGTTAAAGAGGCAATCTTTTGGTCTGTGCAAAAGGTGAAATTCTGGTCTAATATTGTGAAGGAACACCTGGGCAGTGAATGAATCTTGTACTTTGAAAACTTATTGTAAAGGTAATTGATCCATGTTGTTTTTTTAAATTTGAATTTCACTCTTGCTGAATGATGATTTGGTATTAGCTTTTCTTCCGTTCTTCCTCTTTTTTGCAGAATTTACATTAAAAAAAAGAATATAATTGCACAGTTCATTAATAAAAAGCCCACTGGTTCTATCTGAGCTTTGTTGAGTTGTGCGCCTGCAACAGAGTTCTGTCCAGTGTAAAGGAGGGGAAAAAAATAAAGTTGTTTGGGACCCTTTAGATGATTCACAAAAATCTTCCTCCCTGACCGCCCACACTTCACCCCCAAAAATAATTTCAAAACATGATGAAGTACTGGGATTTTTTAGTGTTACTTTAACTATTGAACACTGTTCCACTTAGCGATATTTCACTTGCCACCCTAGGGACTAAAAGCTTCTTTCTTAGCAACAGCAAACAGCAGTATATTCAGAATTTACACAGTTTCGTGCAATCCCTCTCAAAGCAACGAGGAGAGATGGGAGAGCCTCTAAGGATTAGCTCTCTCCTCCAACTCTCTCCACAACAGAGGTGGGGGCATCTATCCAACTGTAGGGGGTCCCGGCCTCCTCGCCACCCCGCCAGAAACAATGCAGACCACTCTTCAGCGTTGCTGGGAGATTTCTCTTCTGTTTTTTCATCTTTCCTGCGGTCTGGAGCCGTAAGAAGTGAGTCCGCCTGCGCCAGAGCTGGAGAAAGGAGTTGTGGGTAGGGACGCGCCAGGGCCCTATGAGTAAGGGGTGTGAGAAAGGAGTGTGGTTTTGTTGTCCCTTTGGAAGAACTTCTTGCTCAGCAGTTCCTGGGTGCCCTCATCCACCTCCCTCTGTAAGACTTTTGTGCTGCTTTTGTGCCCTTGCTAGTCTGCTAGGCTAAGGGGGTTCTGTCTGGGCAGGGAGTAGGAACGGTCACGTGCTTTACGGCCCATAAAATCCCTTTGTCTTTTGGATTAGAAGGCACACATTCGATCATTCTCCTTCGTGGTTGGCTCCTGTGTTACTGGCTGCAATTTAAAATGGGTCCCTGCAGTGGTAAGAGGCTGGAGCCCGGCCTAATCCCACCATTGTCTGTCGGCAATGTGAGTCATGAAGAGGGGTCCGCGACCTCCGCAAGGCTAGGTGCCTCGTTATGGTGCTTGCTTACTGTGACGCCTCTCAAATGCTCCTTTTAATGAGGACTTAAAAAATTGGCTTTTGAAAACTTCAAACCCTGCACTTGATTCATTCCTTTACTTCCATAGTAGAGTGACTGTGTGTGTTTTTTTCCCTTCCCATGGTTTCGGCTGCAGATAATGTGGCCAGTACCTTAGATTCAAGGCTTGTCACCGCTGACCTGACGGCCATTGGCCCCCATCAATTCCTTTCTGTAAATTTATCTTCAGCCAGTCCAAGTACAGGTTACATGAAATTTAAAGTAGCAGGGAAAACCTATGCCTTGCTAGATGAGACTCATGACTAAATCCGTTCCTTATTAGTGCACCTGAAGGTGATTCTGTTAACAGCGTTAAGTTGTAAAAATTGCCTTGCGCTCTTTCTCATGCTTGTAAGAGCTCTGCCACTCCCCTCATGCACTCTTACATGTTTGCTATTTCATGCAATCTTTTTTTTTTTTTAAATAACTTGTTTATTCACCGTGACTTTCATAACAATGTAGGTGTCTCATGAATATCCCATATCTCTGACCTCAAACAAAGCAATGCTTTAGATTCGGAATGGTAGAAGTGGAAAGTGACACAACATTAATTTCTAGGCACAGAAGTGTGGTCTATTTTTATTTTCCCTGGTTACATCAATTGCTGGGTGGGTTCATCCAGTGGCCAAATTGTGTCCCTATTTTTTCCCGTTGCTCTGGGCAGGAAGCCATATGATGAAATCACTGCCTTAATTGGGATGTGCAGAAGTCATCTGGATCTTACCACAGACTATGTTGGCCAGAATTGTCTATTTTCTTTCCATTTGCTGCTGGTCTGCCTAACTGTGTTCATATGAGACGCAAGCATGGGCTTCTGAAGGGACCGGGAAGCTTACTTGTGGTTCGCTGACTCAATATATTTTTCTGGCTGCTCATCTTGTAGCTGACAATGTTGGTAAATCCAGGAAGGTCTGGACTCACTTTCAAGCACAGACAAAATCAAATCTCTGAAAGTCATCTTCTGATGTAAGGATCTGACTTTTTCAGGATCTGATAGTGGACCAGACGATTGAGAAAGTGTCCTTCTGTGCACCAGACCGGAACTTTGACAAGGCCTTCTCCTACATCTGCCGGGACGGGACTACCCGGCGTTGGATCTGCCACTGCTTCATGGCTCTGAAGGACTCTGTGAGTATTTTCTCTGCAAGTTTGACAAACCTCTGTTGGTGTACTGTGTTTTATTCTCGCCAACAGGCAGCCTTTAGCTGTCTGTCTGCAAAAGACCTATGGCAAGCCATGCTTGCTTACTACTGGTTGGCTTTCTTGCCACTCTTTTTTGCTTGCTTCTTATTCGGTAGCTTTTCTTCTTCTTCTTTTGTTTGTCCCTCCCATGGAACATAGCCTCTTTGCCACACTTTTGATTGGATGAGTTGTAACTTTGCACTCCTCGCACTCAGGGAACTATTATGTCCTTTTGCTTTGAGCACTCCATGAGGGTGCATGTATTTTCTTACTCCTTGGTGTACTGCTGAGTCCTCTCCAATGCCTGCAGAACTGGAATGGCCATAGTGGGCACTAGGCACTTCCCCGGTGGGCCGCCATGGTGGGGGCTGGTTTTGGGCCCCTGGGGGGCCGTTTTTTGTTACAGGGCCGTTTTTGCAGAATAGCTGCAATATCAGCCCCTGTAACAAAATCGTCCGAAACCGGCCCTGCCAAACAGCTCGGCCTCACCCCCAACCCCCGGGGGGCTGGCCGAGCACTTTTCCAGTGCCGGTTTTGGTCCCAATCTGGCCCTGAATACCTGCCCCTGTGCGCTCCTGGCATTGCTGTCTTCACTCCATGCTTGCTGTCTCCCTCATGTGCTGTTTCCATTAACGCACACCGTGTTGCTCCCTCCGCAATACTCTGCCCATTCCTTTCCCTAGCCTGCTTTTTTGCCATTTTTTCCCCTCACCCCACCCACCTGCCTAAAGCTTATCCTTTTCTTCCTCCGCCAACTCCTTTGTTGTACCCACCGCCTCCAAGTCCTTTACATATTTTATTTTTTATGTTTTGAAGGGCCCTGCAGTTTCTTTTTGCTGTCGGGCTGCTCCAGGTCGCAAACATGGGTGCCCATGCCATTCCGTAGGCTTGACGATGTTGCACTGTATTATTAAAAAGCATTGGCAAAGCCAATAGGTCAGGAAAGCGACACCTGTGGGGTTGCAAATGCTTGTTTTCCATCTGATTGTCAAGACATCGAGGTCTGTGCTCGTCCTGTGTATTCAGTCCCAAAGGGTGGCCTTTTTACCTGATCCGTGCATTACTTGCTATGCCTTTTTTCTTCCCATCACCTGTAGGTGTTTTATAGACTCTACCTGACTTTAAGAAGTCATATACCTTTGTGTGGTATTGGTTTTGCATAGATCTAGATGGGCCTCTGGGGTAGGAAATAGGATCCATTACTTATAGAATTTGACTTAAACGGAACAATAAAGTAAATCTTTTTAATCCAAACTTTGAATTGGTGTTGGGAAGTGATTAACTGTGCACTATCCCTGATAGGATTATAGCTCTGACTGTATTCAGGATGGGAATGCACCTTGGAAAAGTGTGTGAATGCACCAATTTACATGGCTTTCCTGCCCTTGAACGCCTGCTCCCTGCTTTGGGGCAGCCTTGCTCCTTCGTGATATTGCACCAAACTAAGTAATATTTCACAAGAGGGAAAGGATATACATGAGCAAGTTCACAATAATAAAAAAAAAATAGAAGTGGGTTTGTGATATTAAATTATGTAATTTCTGAACTTGCTGGTACTAACGGCTACATTTTAAATAACTTGGCTATTTACATTGCCCTTCCCGCTCTTAACTGGATACAAATCCGTGCTCGAGAAGATACAATGCAATCGAACAGTTTTATTTTTTGTGGTGGCAAATGAGCCCTCTGAGAGTAGGACAAATCATATGCTTTGATGAATAAAAGAATTCATGGCCAAGAGTTTGGAGATTTTATGAACCAGATCTTGCACACAAAAGGTGATGGAAGGAAATCATGCAAATATTACAAGCACTGGCAATCACACGGAGTAGCATTCCAATCCATCGTGTTTTTGCCCACTACTGCACCTCCGATTAGACCCAGCCACTAAATCTTGAACAAGAGACTGTACAATCCACAGAAATGTGGTATGTTCCAAACTCTATGGGCATTTCTTCATATTCCTCTGTTCTGACCATCCCTTTATGTTACTTTTTTTTTTTTTTGCTCAGCCTCCAGACTGCTTGTTCTTTTTGTTGTCTTTCTAGCTTGAAAGGCATTTCTCTTGCAACTATTTAATCACAGCTGTTCTAATGACGTTTGAAACACTTTGGGATCATTCTGGCTAGTCTCCCTGGAGTTTGTGTCTTTTTTTATAGGCCAATGGAAGACAGCATGAAGATGCTCTTTCTGTGAGCTTAGATCTCTTCCTAGCCAGTTTTACACTATGTACAGGTGTCTATGTAAAGCGCTGGACTAACTAGGGGACCAACGGAGTGTTGACAGTCGGATGAGATTTTACTATTGTGTCTGATCAAATATTGCTTCACAGATGTGGTAGTTTGCTTAGCAATCCTCTCTGAAGAATGGGTATTATTTCTGCATTTAATGAGGGTCCCTAAAAAGGTGTGCATCCGCCCCAAGATGTCTAAAGCCCAGCGGCTGAGTGGCGTCGCTAGATAAGTCTTGGCACCCACATCAGGCTAATGACTGTTGATTTTTGATCTGCAGGGGGAGAGGCTGAGCCATGCTGTGGGCTGCGCTTTCGCTGCCTGCCTGGAACGCAAGCAGAAGCGGGAGAAGGAGTGCGGTGTTACCGCCTCTTTTGACGCCAGCCGCACCAGCTTTGCCCGCGAGGGCTCTTTTCGCGTGACGTCTGCCTCCCAGCAAGCAGAGCGGGAGGAGGTAATGCGGCAGCTGCAGGATAAGAAGAAGAGCAAAAACAAAGGTAAGGGGATATACCGGACTCGGACATTCCTTGGGATACAGAAAAGGTCATCTTGTAATATGGTATTATAAACTGTCGCTAAATGCTCTACTTACCGATCTATTTGCCCTCCGTCCGCAATCCTTTCAGAACTTAACATCAGACATAAGCTCAATATCTAAGCAGCAAGGATAGGCGAGAATTTGGGATTACAGATATATCTTTTATGAAGCATTTAGACTAGGAGCCTGATTTAGAGTTTGTCTGATTACCGCGTCACAAATGTAATGGATCTTCTGTTCACCCTATTATAGGTGCCATAGAACATAACACATTTATAACATGGCAAACAAGATATCTGTCATGTTTGCAACAGAGTAACTCAGCCACCAAAGTCTAAATCAGTCACTGAGTCTGGTGCCCCGCCCTATGAGCGAAGCGGACTGCCAAGGAGGGGCTTTAGCCAGGATGTGGGGGTAAAATGTCCAGGGTTCAGAAGTGAGTTATGCCAGAGTGTCACAAGAGATGAATGAGTTTGTAACATTATTATGTGAAGGGCCAAAGTGTGAGCCTGGAGTGGATGGAATGTGAATTTAGACTCAAGTTTGACCAGTGGTAAAGGCTGGTGTGCAGGGATTAAGCTGAGCTGAAGCGTGAGCGGACCAAGCAGTCTGGAAGTTCTCAGTGGTCTACCTGATCCAGGTGTATGTTCGGTGCCACAGAGGACTGTGTGACTGATTTCCCTCTGTACTTTCAGTGGTTTATTTTCATTGTTGGGAAATCTCATTTGGAAACACTTTTCATTCGACACAGTATTTCTTTTGTTGAAATGTCCCTGATCTTGTTTCTGAGTGAACTAGTCAGATTCACAAACTGCATTTTGTAGTATGTGAATGGTACAAGACTAGTACTACTACGTGCATACTACAAAATTCTATTCACTAACCTATGTGCAGAGACCTCCGCTGCACTGGTTTCGTCTGTGTAGGTATATCCGCCACATGTGTGGAGGTCTCCGTGCATGGTGGAATACCTTTAGTAGTAAATGTGGGAGGAACCGGGGAAGTGGCTGGAAAATGGGGAATGCTAACTCCTAAAAGGGTTGGGGATTAGGAGAGGGATAAGGAGACGTTTAATGAGGGACAGACGAATACAAACACCCACCCACAAAAGTCAACCCACTGCTGTTTACAAACTTCATTTCTAAAGTTACTATAGCCATAAAGGTCCCAGAACATTTGTAAATGTACTGCAGCTCGGTTTGGAAGTAAATCTAGTACCACAAATGGCCATTGGCAGGTACTGCAGCTTACCCTGATAGAAAATAATGAGGGCCGGGACTTAACACAACACATCACAGGAAATAATGTAAATTTTTTCGACTTTGAAATGATACATAATTGTTTTATAGTATAAAAAAGTTAGATTAACTTAAAATTTAATTATTTTTGGATTCTTTTTTAAATGCTTTTGATAAATTTAATAGTAACAACAGAGGACAATTTAAACAGTCGCTGTGCAAAGTGGTTGTTCACTGATAGTGTATTTGAGAAGATGGCTATATCCTATGGAACAGGGTGGGAGAAGAAATGGAAAGGTACAGGAAAGCGAAGGTGGGGGGACTGAAGGGGAGAAGGTAGGCTGGCAAGAGAAGGTGGTTGATTCGGTAGACTATGTAGAATCCTCTTGGGTGTGACGTGATGTAGCAGTCTGAAGAGATGGTAATGTGGTGCAGCGTAAATCTGATAGTTAGAGGGGGGCTATTTTCTAGTTGGGTTCCGAGTCTCTAAGGTAGAGTGGACGTTAGCACGTGTCCAAAGAGAGTAGCTGGAAATGACAGTGGGTAGAGGCGGAGACCGGTTGTGTTCCAGAAGCGGGCGGGGAACACGGCTGTCCTAGTGAGGAAGACGTGATTATGATGGAGCAATGTTTAACAACCTCTAGTTCACGAAATGTAAGCAGTAGGACATCACGTTCCATAGCAATGGGGAATTTTCGAAGTCTCATAGCTTCGTACATGCGGAGTGCAGGACTTTTAGCCTTAGGTCAAGGTAGATTATTTTCAAAATTAATATTGACCTTTTTATTCGTAATTGTGTGCGAATATATGACACGGTTTAAATTAAAGTTACTAATTAATTCAATAGTAAAATACTAGTGAGGATGTTTTTTTTAAATGTTGAAAAAAATTGGATTAATATATTCATATTTCATTTGATGAGATAATGCTCTAACATTTTGTTATTTGTTATAGGTTGATCCTTATTTTACATTATTTTTCATATAAGTTATACATTAAAGTATTCCATATATATATTTCATATTTGGTATACTGTATTATTTTTCCCTGTTCTTTACCACAAGGAAATCTCTGCCAACGTGTGAAAACTAGTAACTCATAAATAATTCTGCCTTGCTAACTCCACCCCCTGATTTCAGGAGATGGAAACATTTAATTCTGCGTCTAGGTGTAAATCTATACTCGTAAATGGTGAATAGCAAAAAAGTGTTAACTTGCACCGGAGTGCAGCAGTATATTAACGTAGGAGTAAATCTACACGTGTCAATTTATCTTTGTGATTCAGGCCCTGCAATTGCAATTACAAAAAAACAAATCGCCCCAATCATATTTTGACATTCCAAATAAATGGAATTAATTGCCATTAACCAAAAGTATTATGCTACTTTCTGACATCTCTGTATAGTTGGGGTTGCCACTGAATTATATATTGTTTTTTTTAAATGACCAAATATGTGGGACATTTAAAAATTGCACCTTTTTCAAAAGTAGTTTGTTTGATGTCCTGCTCATGGATTCTTGTGTGCGTGTGTTTTATAGCTGAAGCTGCAGCGGCGGCAGCAGCGGCAGCGGCTGTGGTTGCAGCAGAGACGGCATCGGTACCTATGCAAGGAGTATCTACCCAACCTGGAAATGTTTCCCCAACACAAAGTGCTACAACACCTGTGGACAAGAATGACGGCCGGTACCAGCACGCCATCCCTCGGAGGCATGCACCCATCGAGCAGCTGGTGAGGCAGGGTTCCTTTCGTGGCTTCCCAGCTCTGAGCCAGAAGAATTCTCCCTTTAAACGCCAGCTCTCTCTGCGCCTCAATGAGCTGCCCTCCACCCTGCAGCGCAAAACAGACTTCCAAGTGAAAAACCCAGGTGAGGCCTTCGAAGCATGCATCTCTTAAAATGGTTTGATCTCTAACACCACAAGAAACATAACTAGAATTTGAAGCTAATAGAGCTACAACAGGTCTAACTCAACAATTTGCATTACTTTCTAATTGCTGAGCTTGATTTTCTGCACCTTGGTTAGAGATTGGTGAGTTTTAGTGAGTGTTGACCTAGAAAAATGTAGAAAGGATGGAGGTAAGCTTGTGTCTATATTGTGCCCAGTCGAGACCAGGTTTGCTGTATCTAGAAGGAAAAATAATCGAGAGATTTAAGTCGGGCACTAGTCTAGGCTTGACTTGTCTAACATAGAGATCACCATGTATAGAGGTAGTTTTGTGTCTAAGCTTGATTTAATATGTCTGATTTCTACTGGAATAGGGTGATTTGCTGTTTCTAGGCTGGAGATCAATGTACAAAGTTGTGGTTTTGCTGCAACTGGCCTGGAGATGGCTGGGGGTGGTTGACGTGAGCTTGAGCTGTGAATGTTGGAGACTGATAGCAGATTTAGAGATCAGCATGCTGGTAGGCCTGGGTGTGAAACTCCACTCTTCTCGCGGAGTTTTTCCCCATTCTGTGCTCTGCATAGCACACGGAGTTCTAAAAAATTCCTTGCTCGCGCTCACCAGTGTTAAGTTGGCGAGCGAGGTAAATCTTACACCGGACCACCTCCCGGCCATATTTCTTTACACAGGTGCTCATGAATGGTCGCTACTGCTTGCATTGAGAAACCTTCCGTTTGTGCTGAGGAAGCTGCCACTCAAATGGAATATCTACTTGAGCCGTAGAAAGAAGCAGCGCCCTCTTGGTCAGTGACGTTGGTGCTGATTTTACAGCTCAGGACAAACACCCGGCACTAAAAATCAGCGCTAACAGCATAACGTAACGCACTCCGCCGCTTGCGGAACTCTGCGTAGCATGGCAGAGTTTTTGGGCCTCTTTGAAGAGTTCCAACTCCGTCCAGGCCTACATGCTATCATGTTAGTGAAGTTTTATCAAGCATTTGTTCGCTTGAGGGTTTCTTGGTGCTAGTAAGGTTGGAGTGTCACAGAAGAGCAGATGAAAATGAGGATTGCAGATTAAAGTGGGTCTTGAGCTACTTTCTTAGAGGTATGTAGTTATAGGAATTTTGGAGGTTGAGAGACACTGTTCCAACAAGGAGGCAGATAAGAGAAGGGGTCCTTCTGATCTACAGCTTTAGAACCACAGAATCCCCCACTGGTTAAGGTTTGAGGCTCACTGAGCTCGGACTGGTCTGAAAGGAGTGGGGAAATCAGTGGACTAAACAAAAAAGCAGGTGTTTTAGGAGACTGAACAATGGTCCATATACAGAATTTTGGAAAAATGGGGATTAGGTAGCCAAAGAGCTATAGCAGAATGTGGAGACTGCTGAATCGATGCTCTGAGATGAAGATTCTGCCGGTCTCATTCTAAAGAAGATGAATGCAAGTTTTATCATTCCTAGATATACTGCGTTATGGTTATCAAGGGTAAACTCAAGGAAAGCAGAAACTGTAGAGTGTCGACCCTCAAAGGTCAGGAGAATTATGCACAGCGTCTGCATCTGGAAGGTGCATGGGGAGGCCATTAGGGGTTATCCTGGTGGTTAGATGACGTTCAGAGTCGTTTTTACCTGATAGGCCTGTAACGTGTGGAGAGCTGTAAGCCTGGGCTAAACTCAAAGGGTTTAAGTCTGGATATCCGGAGGTCCGAGCACCCACCAGGCACCGCACCCTTGGTTTTGCCTCTGTAAAATTAAATATTTTAGGCACAAGTGAAAAATTGAAAGCCTTGAAAACGGATGAGGGACACCAGAAGCCTAACATAGTTATACTGCCCTTGAAGCTATGATTCTAACTGATATACCGCAAGTTTTTACGTACTGTCTTGTAATTTTGTGAGCAGCATCCAAGACAATTCCTGCTAGGCAGGGATTTGAACACTGATCATCTGCAAAGAATTGCCCAGCATCAGGGCCGGGCTGGCTACCGGGCGTATGGAATGCTGCTGAGCTGGGGGCTGATTTCGTTGATGTCATTAATTATCAAAAATTACCCATCCATCAAACTCTAAATCAGGCCCTAGGTGTATTGCCTCATCCAATGACAATGCAGACTGGCATTTATGGTGTAGTTGGTGGTGTTTAAGGTTTGAGGATGGGTAGCATTAAGAGTTAGTTAGTTTTCAGGTGCAGGAAAGGGTAGCTTCAAGTCGTAGCAAGTGGTTTTTAGGGTTCACACTTTGTAGTGTTCAGGGAGGTGTGATATTTTGGGGCAGCAAGGGGGTTATAGGGTTCAGAGAAGAGTATTTTAAATCTCAGTATACTAAACAAATTGAATTTAAGGTACCAAAAAAATGCATTTGAAGTAAATTACGTTTAATTATATTGGAATGTTAATAAATAATAAATGCTAACATATATATGTGTGTGTGTGTGTGTGTGTGTGTGTATATATATTATCTAAATTAACATTTTGGAATTTAACTGTATGTAGCTAGAAATAATAATTAGAAATGCACCTCCAAAGTAAAGTCACCACAGAAGTAAAAAAAAAAAAAAAACACTGTGGTGTTAAGGTACTCTTGATGGTCTCACCTTGATGTAATGACTCCGCATGTAAAAACTGAGAAGGTAACGACTGCCAGGACCTTGGGCAGGAATGTAGAGAGAGGAATAAGCTAAGCGGAGCCAAGGGGCTTAACAAAGCCTCTATGTGCATGCTTCTCCAGCCAATAGACCATTTATCTAGGAATTAAAAAGAAAAAGCACCATTCCCTCAAGGTATGTGTGGAGTTGATGATGGAAAGGGAAAGGGGACCCTACCAATTCTGGTACTCGTTTTATTTCCTATCCCGCTAGTTCCCTGCGCCAGTTACAACCCACGAGTATCTGTGCTACACGAATATCCTGTAAGCTACTCGAGGGTTGCTTTTCATGTCGACAATGTCGTTATCAATCAATTGTGCCAACAGACCGCTCCCACGACAATGTAACCACATTAGCATCTCCCCTAGAACTTAAGTGTCTTCTCCTTAATGTACGGTCCCTTCCTAAACACCAACTTCAGATCTGGGATCTGATTTTTTCCCAGCAACCTGACATATATTTTTTTACCGAAACGTGGATGAAACCCCATACAATAACTGCAATAACATTAGGGGTCCCTGCAGGTTATAAAATCATACATGTGGATAGGCCAATTAAAACAGGAGGCGGATTAGCTATCGTATTTAAAGACACCTTTAAGATAGCAATGTTAGAACAAAGCTCCACCCCTCTTCTGGAAATCATGGTATTCAAAATTAACCTAGCAAGCAACATCTCATGGAAGGGCGCACTAATATATCGCCCACCGGGACAGAATCCAGATTTTGCTCTGTCTCTTCTGGAATTACTGGCCCCCCATGTTAGGGCTAAGGAGGACTTCTTTCTCCTTGGTGATTTTAATGTACATATGGACAACCCTGAAGACCTTGAAACAATTCAACTAACAGCAGATCTGTCCAATCTTGGACTAGAGATAAAAAATAGTGGTGCGACTCATATAGCGGGTCACACCCTTGACTCTATATTTTCCAACTGCACTAAAATCAGGTGCCTCCCTGCTACAGAAATCCACTGGACAGACCACTTTTTGATTGAGTTCTATCTGTCAGGACCTACCAAACGACAACCCAGAACACCACCTCCTCCTATCTATCGTCGCCAATGGCATAAAATATCAGTTGAAAATCTGCGTGAACATTGGCAACAACCTCAGTTCTCCGAAGTAGACTCAGCCGAAGCGGCACTGGAAAAATACAATAATTCTCTTAAACTAGCTATTGACACCCTCGCCCCGCTAAAACTTCATAAGCAGTACCCCCCCACCAAACAAGAAAAGTGGTATACCCTTGACCTCAGGAAAGAAAAACAGAAATGTAGGAGGCTAGAAAAAGCGTGGAGGAAATCTAAAAATGAGCAGGAAAGGAAAATGTTTTTAGAAGCTCAGTCAAATTACTATAAAAATATAAAACTTGCAAGGAAAAATAATTTATCCCTACAACTAGATGAGGCGGGAAACTGTCCGAGGGAATTATTTAAAATCCTGCTAAGTTTTGTAAAACCGTCAGCTAGTGAGAGCCCTGACGATGCCTCACAGACACTGTGCGATGAGATCTCCATGTTCTTCGAGGACAAAATAAATTTGATTTACAATAAAATCATTGCTTCTCAAGGCACAGAAACCCGGCCCTCCCCCCCATGTGTATCCTCTGCACATACTAAAAACACCTTTCTTACTATTCCACCAGTCAGTGATTTAGATCTTCCACTCCTCATTAACCGCATGAAAACTGGCTCCCCAAATGATCACCTTCCTGCTAAAATGGTGGCCCCTTTGATTTCCATCTTGGGACCCTCCATTCAGTCAGTTATGAATACCTCACTGGCGAAAGGACAAGTCCCGAGGGAATGGAAGATAGCGGTGGTAAACCCTATAAGGAAGAAAGCGGCCTCCCCCTGGACAGATCTTTCCAACCTCCGGCCCATCTCCCTCCTACCCTACATCGGTAAAATGACAGAGAAGCACGTGAACACCCACCTATTGAATCACCTCGAGGCAGCAGAAGGCCTGGACCCCTCTCAATCTGGGTTCAGGTCTAACCACAGCACCGAATCGGCCCTACTAGAAGTGACCAATAACATCAGGTTGACACTGGATAGTGGGGGGTCTATGATTCTGGTGCTGTTGGATCTGTCTGCTGCTTTCGATACGGTGTCTCACAAAGTGCTTCTCGACCGTCTGAGGGATGTAGGGCTGGGAGGTGCAGCCCTGTCTTGGGTGGAAAGCTTCCTCTCCTGCCGCTCTCAAGAAGTCAGGCTGGGCTCCCATAAATCCACCTCCAGGGACCTCACCAGGGGTGTGCCACAGGGCTCATGCCTTAGCCCCACATTATTTAATGTGTATGTGGCCCCCCTGGCCGACTTAGTGAGGCCTTATGGGTTTACCCCGATATCCTACGCTGACGACACCCAGCTTCTGTTCCCCTTTAAAACTTTTACACCTGCCCTGCAAAAATCCTTTGCAGAAGGCATGAGGGCCATGTCAAGATGGATGGCCGAGAATTGCCTACAATGCAACGTGGGCAAAACGGAAGTTTTATTGTTTGGGGAGGCGGCAACATTGTGGTCTGGGGAGTGGTGGCCCACAGAATTAGGACCAGTTCCTGTCCCAAGGCAGACTGTCAAAAACTTGGGGGTGTTATTCGATCAAGCCTTGACTTTTAAACATCATGTCAACCAAGTTGCTGGCACATGCTTTAGGGCCATTGGACTATTGAAAAGGGTGTTCCCCTATATACCTGATAGTCACAGGAAAACCCTAGTCCAGGCACTAGTGATCAGTAGATTGGACTACTGCAATGGCCTTCTATTGTCAACTAATGAAGGCCAATTAAACAAATTGCAAGTAGTCCAAAACACGGCGGTGAGGTTAGTCCTCAATGTTCCATCTAGAACTCCCTCCCGTCCTCTACTAGCCAAGCTCCACTGGTTGCCAGTGCGGCAACGCACGAAGTTCAAAATTCTGTGTACCATTCATAGATGCCTGACAGGAAAGGGCCCCAAATATCTGACTAAAGCTTTTCAACCCTATGTTCCAGGCCGATCCCTTCGATCGAGTAATCTCCATTTACTACAGGTCCCTAAAATAAAAAAATCTCGTCAGGGAGGTCGTGCTCTGGCACACACAGGACCCGCTCTCTGGAACTCCCTTCCCCTTAAACTCAAACTCATCACCAACCATTTATCCTTTCGTAAAAGCCTCAAGACTCACCTTTTTATTATTAATTAATCAGCTCATGACTCACTACCTCTGTAAATGACCAGGCATGGTACAAATTTCCTTAATCAGCACAAGCGCGGAGATACCCCTTCGGGGATTTATTCAGGCGCTATAAAAGCATATCAATAAATAAATAAACGGTAGGAGGCTGGGACTGCAATAGAGCAACACTTTCCTGCCTGCTCCCATCTGTGCTGCTGTCAGGAGAAGAACTACAGGGGCTTGTGTGTGACCTCATGGGCTTTGGGTCAAGCTCCTGTTGTAACACAATCGCTTGAATTGATACAGAGCCACAGCTCACACAGCTTGCTAAATAAAGTATCACTGCTGCTTGGAGTGTAAGCACTCTTTCTGCTGAAGCACACAGGTTTGGCCAAATCAGTGGTTAATTTGTAAAAAAAACAAATACATCCAGGGCTCTCGTCCGGAGGCAGCTTGCCCCAGCCCGTTTCTCCTGTTTGCGCTGACTAAAACTGAACCAACTACTAATTATGAAAGTGGGGAGAGAATGTGGGGTAATGGCCAGAGCTGCCGGAACCAGGTTTTAAATCTCGGCGTCAGCTCAACATCCTGTGATTCTGGGCAAATCACTTAATCTCCCCGTAAATTAATGTGTCCTTAACTGGTACTCATGAAAAGTGCTGGTGTTGGTTATTAAGTGCTGGTGCTGAGCACCAGAAACCATCGGCTCAAATTAAGCATTGGCCAAATTACAAACTGTACTCAGGTGAACCAAGGCAGAGCCACAGTTCCTCTAAACAATACTCCTGAAAGCGCTTTTTTTGATTACATCACATCTGGCGACAGTTGTGCAGCCAAGTCAGACCTAAAAATGGATCTGTGAATGACGTACTGTTCACAAATTAACTGCGTCAGCCACGGGAACATGCTGGCTATTTGTAGCGCTTCCTGGGATGAAAGATCGGTTCTGGTGTGAAAAGAGATGCAGTGCTACAAATGGAAAAATGTACTTGAGAAACAGCATGGCGACCGATTCAGTAGTTAGTCGGTTCACGAGGAGCAAAGTCTGTGACTGTCTGCTCATGCTCTGTTAGTACATTGGCGACAAGGAGAAAAAAAGCAAACAGTAAGGCTCTTGCAGCCTAGCCTTGTTATCACAATTTGCATTGCATTTTCAGATAACTTAGGAAGTTAAAAGTACCAGCTTCAAACATCTATGAATCGCTAGCAAGTCCAGAGTATAATATTGGTCGGAAAGCTGGGGAGGTTAATGCTTTTGCAGCGGCAGTCTGGGTGGAATTTGCTGGTCTCAGGTTTGAATCATCCTTGAATAGGCAAGAGTGATAATACAGAGCACCATGTATGTCCTGCACGTCACAGGTCTGTAACCTAATAAGAAAGCTCAGTGAGCTGTCTTTCGAAGAGAGCTTGGGAAAGTAAAATACTTGCATATCTTGGTTCATCTCTTGGCCAATTTATGAAGTGATACGCAGAGAATGCACCGTTTCCCCTGATGGCCTGTTGAGTCAGGGGGTAAGATGTGACAATGTCCAGCTGTAGACCTATTGAATACCAACATCTGCTCCCAAACAGGACAGTCTGACAATGGGAAGCACTGATTGTCCAGGAAGTTAAGCCTTTGGGGCAAGGCATGCTGGTAGCCGGATTAAAAGCCCCTAACCCTTCCAAAGGACTGAGTCAGCAAGGCACAGTACACACTGAAGGGCGTGGGATTAGCTATGGCACTCAAATCTGCCTTCATATGCTGCACCAGTGTGCAGTCTGGGTGATTGCGCAGGGCAGAAGCCTTGTTCTGGCACAATCATATTTGCCAAAACTAGATTCTGCACAGTTGTCACACTAGGCCAGCACTGTATGGATAGGAGATAGCACTGAATGGTACAAAATGATATGTACAAAGGGTGATGGAATAATCAATTCAAGAGGTTTTCTTCTCAAGTGTGGTGGCTGGCTTCTGGTTTAGTTGTTAAGTTCCTGACTGTAAAACCAGGAAACCAGACGAATCCAAAAAGTATGGAATCTTGCTGTAAACATTAAATCCATAGTTCAGTCTGTCAAATAAAAGGGTGCTTAGGGCTGGTGTAAAAATCGAATGCTGCTCCAAAGTGGAAATATATACTTCAGTCAATAAATCCTAGTTTTTGGTGCACAAGCCAAAGCTATGGGGATAATTTGTCTGCAAAGGCTAAAATAGTCCATGACTCCTAAGACCATGTCTCACTATCATTCCCTTTTCCAGTGCCCGAAATGGAGTCGACTGGCTGCCATGACAACGATGGCATCAATGCGCTCTGCACTCAGATCAACACCTCTTTCACCAGGCCCTCGGATGATCCGTTTGCCACCAGCTCCACCTCTAATGGCACCATGACACCAACCATGTCGTCCCCCGCATCACAGGGTAAGTATGCGAGCTGACAGCACATTCTTATTTTAATAGCGAGATCATCCTGCCTCGAGTGCCCAGTAAGGGTTAGTGTGCCTGAGAACATTAACTAGATAGGACATTTTGAAAGGGCTAGTCTAGCCAATTCCGTGATTGAAATTCTAACTTTTTACATTTTTTGCAACGTTGACATAATTATTATTGTTTTTTTTTTTACAGTTTGAAATGACTGTATAATAGAGTTTTGCTTTTAGTACGGAAGTGTTTTATATTTTTCTTACCCAATAGCTCAGTTCTTTCCTTGGTTCCTGCTTTAATGTTGTGGTTTGGTTATGAGCGCACAGGGAGAGTTGAGATTATATTAGAACATTGGAATGTTGGGAACTCCTTTGGAAGTCAATGGAGTGTGCCGGGCTTCTAATGGCTGGTAGAAGTCTGGAGCTCCAACATTCCAATGTTGTCCTTTGCAGGTGTTGCTAAAACAAAGGCCTCTCGGCCGGAGAAGATTGAAATTCCCTCAGGTTCTATGAGGCCTTCGTTTTATTTGTTAGATCATTCTGCCCTCTAGTGGTAGAATTTTCTAATAGCCTTCTAGCCCTCTGTATGGGGGCTATACTGCATTAAAGTTCTGTTCCCCTGTTAAAGGCCCTGACATATGCTGAAGCACGCCTTTAATGGCTGGTATAGGCCGCTACAGCGGGATATAAGGCTATATTACTACTATAGATGGGAAATAATGTCACAGTAGGAATATAAGGAGGGCTATGACCTCACAGCAAACATCTAAGTAAAATGTTGTCTGTGACTCCTCAGCGAGCGGTTTAGGCTGTCACATCATAGTAGGAATCGGAGAGCAGCTGGGGAGTTGAGGCTATGACATTACAGTGAAATGTTAGGGAAGCTTAAGAGTTCAGGTTCTGAAGTCACCGCAGGGGTCTAATTATAGCATCTTTACCATTACTATAAATATCTCTCCTTTGTCCCTCCCTCCTTCCAGCTCTCTACCTATTATATTCCTGTCTCGTTCACACTCATTTTCTATCGATTGAGCTGTCTCTCTGTCAGGCTTTCTCTATTTCTGTCCATATATAGATAGCGCCTCTGTAGTTATGTTTAGGTCAGACTTTCCATTGAAAATGCATTTTTTAATTTGCTAATATTTTTGGTGGTGTTCGACAAATCTGCATGAAACTCCTCTTATAATAACAGATTTTCGTGTATGGGGCTGCTTGCTTCATTACTCACCAGGCATATCTATAAAGTAAACTGTACCTGCAAACTACTGTAGACTAATCATCCAGGGAATGCACCAAGCTTTTTGAGACACGAAAAGCAGCTCTCGCTCGAAAACTGTGAATAAGCGAAGAAAGTAGGAAAATCAGTGCAGGAAAGGAAAGGCAGAACAAAAGGAAAAAAAGAGCAGAAATGAAGAAAAGAGAAGAGAACATCAAGGAAGGAAAGGAAACAACAGTAGGGAAGCAGGGGATGCAAAAAAACAACTATTACGAAAGGGCAAGCAACACTGAAAGTAGGGGGTTAAGGACTATAAAAGGTGGACAGGTGCTCGCAACAATCTGTAAGCAACAATGACGTTGAAGCATTGACGATGGGAGAAGCAAGAAGAATAAAAGTACTTTAAAATGAGCACGAGCAGCATAAAGACACTAATGAAGCTATTAATCAGTACTTGGTCTATGCTCCATCGAATGGACAAACACAGGAAGAGAAAGTGAAACTGGCACATGCAGACCGATGAGAATCAAGCTAATGAGAGTGACGCTGAAGCCAACCAGAGAGAAGTAATTTGGGGCTCTAAGGAATTTAACATTTTATTTTGTCCGCTAACAAAATATCTCGCAGGCAGCAGCAGCCCATGCATGTCTCAGGTAAAACCCAAAAACGGCTGAACGAAATTTCACCAAACCTAGGAATTACACCAAACTTCGAATGGGCTTAGTCTTGATTCTATCTTACTCCTCTTTCTTCCACCGCCCTACATTTCATGCCTCTTTATCTTCCGGTTGCAAGTTTTTTCAACCCTGCGTTCAAAGTATTCTCCTATATTTCTCTTCCTCCTCTCTCCCTTGTCTGCCCTTCTTTCTCTTGCTCTGGGTCAAAGGTCTGATGTTGAAAAATAGGGCTGGTCCCAAAAATGAGTTACCTGTTCCCCTCGCCGGCATTGACAGGCATAACATAAGCACTGGTAGTGCTGTGACAGTCTTAGATATGGGCACACCTTAATACCGTTGTTAGTAGGACGAGGAAGGGAGAATGTGCATTAGTGAAGAATACCAGTCGATAATCGGACCTGAATAACGGTTCCACTTTTGTACCGTCTTTGTCTTGTATTCAGGAGCCTCAAAATGAATTTGAGGTTGGCGCCACCATGTGGGCAGATTTCAAAGAAACTGTCGAAAACATTTCGATTATGAAGCTGTGTAAAAAAACAGGTCAGTTTTAGATCTTTGGAGCAGCCCACATTCGACTAGCTGAAAGCGTCCACATCAGCCATTTTTTTTTACGCACGCACGTACGTGTAGACAGGTCATGGCATGCCCCCGGTGAAAGTGATGCTACAATTAGCGAGTGCAAAGAAAACACTGGAGGTGCGCATGACGTGAAAGCAAATCACTGCTTCACATTGGAGTGTATAGCAGAATTTATTTATATGGAACTTCAGGGGTTTAAGTGGAATACAAAAAGAGGGGGTCTCTCGGAGTGGCGTAGTCGATGTAATTATGGGCGGGGCTTAAACATACACAAGCTAAAAATCTGCGCTTAGCATAGTGCACCGCCTAACTGGTATTTTCCTGCTTCTATCATTGCAACCAGGTATATAATACAACAGGTAACATTGCACCTACAACAAGCCAGGACTATTGGCTTTGCCAATGGTTGTTAGTTGCATAAGACAAATAAGCAACAGCTACGGCTTCCTTGTATAGAACATTGAAAATGCTTCAGTTCTAAAATAGTGAGACTGAAAGAACTTTAACGAGCCTCTTTGAAGTTACATCAGAGGCAGTGAGGGGTGGTACTGGTGCAGAGTCAAGATTTTTTTTTTCACACTGAGGATGAGAGCAAAAATGGAGAGCCCGAAAGGGACCTGTCTCAGCACCTGCTTTTAAAACTGCTGTTGCTCGACAGGACCCTACTCACTTAAAGCTCTGTAGCACTTACTACCCCATGTGAGGCTCTAAAGGACTTGCCTACATAACAGCAAGCAACGCCGTGCGGGGAGTGTGGTTGCAAAGGTTTTTTTAAATTTTATCGTAAGCCCCCCAACCCCTTCTCAAAAGGTGTGGTTATCGTTATCCGGAAGGCAGCGCTTTGCAGTATGGTGAATGAAGAAACATGAACACCTCAGTTTATTGTTTTCAATAAGATGACAGTTGTATTCAAATTGACTTTACTATATAATACTCCGGCGAACCGAGCTTACCTGGCTAATTAATGTCTGCCTTCAGCTAATGCAGTCGCTGAATGTGCTTGCACCAATGTAATCTGCAGTTGATTCGTTTGAATCCATGCGGAGCAGAGTCAGTCTTTTGAGTTCAGTAAAAAGAAAAAACCTTTATCTGCAGGTTGTTGAGTGAAATACAAATTCCTCCATTTGCTTTGCAAAGCATTAAGTATACTAGAGTTTTGAGACCCTAGAATGTGGTTTCTGCTGAATTGTACTTCTATCACAAAATAAAAGAGAGGATGGAAGGCCACTGGAAGAAGACTGAAATGAAAGAGGTTTAATTTTTACCTGGAAAATAATTTTGCTATTGTTTGTCCCTCAGAATATCCAGCCTCAAGATGTTTCACTTGGACATAAGCCTATGTGAATGCACCAGCCTGGACAAGTAGCAACTATCTTGGTGCGCATGTAGGTCCAGACAGGGCTTCAAGTGTCATGGTGATAGTGTTGGCCCGGTATGGGCTACAACTGTCTTCGAGAACATATCAGAATGGTCAGGTCTGCAACCGCCTGGAAAATACTATCTGCCCAGTCGGCAACCATACCTCAGTTGAAATCGGCATATAGCTGAAGTGGGCTGCATCCATCTTGCGCGGTCGATCAGCATCGTGGCGGAAGCGCCAGGCCGCTAATTGAACCTGGGCTGAACCTCTGTGGCCACATGAGAAGAGACATCGGCTGTCTGTGCTCGACCTCTTTTGCAATTTTTAAGGACTGTCCCAGGACTCTGCTTGCGAGCAGAAGACAATGCTGCTGAATCTGGGCAACTCAAATGGAAAGACTCAGAGGCTTTCTTCGTATCCATTACTCACCATCATGGGTAAAAACATGCAAACCCTTGAACTGGTTGCGCGTTTTACAGGAGTTGCACCAGATTCCACATCTGAGCCTAATTTGTGGTCCATTATTGCTGAAGCCGACAAGCTGATCAAGGGTCTACTGTGTTGGAGATCACTCGAGCGGGATCAGCTGGTGCAGTGCAACAAGGAAGAATCATGAACAGGATGACTGCCTTGTATATGGGACTAAAATTTGTAGATTTTAGCAGTGCTGAATTTCTGAAATTGCGTCTCCCCCACCCTATACCTGTTAATGCTCTCTCTCCCTACCCTAAGAGTCAAGCTCAAGCAGGCTTGTACTTGGCCCAGTTTGCAGAGCCATTGTAGGACAGACTCCTGGACACCAGAAGCAAATGACCTCAACTACCACAGTTGTGGGGCCAGCACCCCCTTCTCTGCTCTGTGGTCCCCTCAACATGGTCTGACCAGCCCCTACTCGTACAATTCGCCTGCCCCACATTTTTGCCTGAAAGGAATTGTATCTCAGTCTCTTCTCTGAAAAGTAAACCTTCTTGTAACCCGTTATGGCAAGCACAGACAAAGCCAATCTGTCTCATCTGCAGGCTTTGCCAATGCTTCTTGTTGATGCTCTCCACCATTGACCAAAAGAAGCAAGCATTGGCAAAGCCAGTAGGTCTAGCCTATGAGAACTATTGGCTTTGCCAATGTTTTGTTGCTATGCTGCACTGCAGCATGGATGCTTTGCAGTGTGGCTAAAACTAATTAAAAAAAGCGTTATGATGCAGCCAGGGCTGATGTGTCTATTTTTCATTTTAAAGTGCATTGGCGCTGGATGTACCATAATCTTTTCTTTATTATTACATTTTGGCATGCTGCACAGCAGCCACACTGGTATATAGCATATCTACAAATCATTGCCAAAGTTGGAAAGGCTCATGCTGAACAGTGTGAGCTAAAGGCAATGGCAGTGCCAATAGTCTCAAAGGAGATTCTTGTTGGCCTTGCCAATGCTTGTTAGATCTCAGCACATCACCATGTGATTCTGAGCAAATCAAGTAATCTCCCCTTGCATGAAAAAAGGAATATGGCAAAAATCCTATTCCATAAACAAAGCAATTGTGCCCATGTCGTGTTTCTGTGAGAATGCATTTTGAAGAAGATAACATCTGTAGTCACCATAAAAGTTGATAACATCTGTTGTCACAATAAACATCAATTTCAAAGGAGAAAAATGGCTTCTTTGAAGTGCGTGTGGCACAGTAAAACAAATGGCAAGAAATTCAACAAGGAACAGGGATGAAGAAACAAGCATTTACAATGCAATAGGTCTCGCATTCGCAAGAGTTTAAGGTATTGGCATTGTAGACAATGCATTTTATTTATGTGTTTGTTTTTAAAACAGATAAATATAAAGCATTGTCATTTACAATGTCAATAGGTTAAACTCTCACAAATGCGAGACCTATTGCATTGCTTCCTGTTGCAGTGGATGAGACGGAGCAGACAGAAAGGAGGAGGAGTCCGCTGTAGTGAGCTGTGCTGATTTAAAGAAAGGCGCGACTCGCTGAAGTAAATTTTTGCAATATTGGAAGATTTTGATAAGCATTGCAGCATGCCGCCTGTGTGGGGTTTCTCAGTAATAACATACAATTTTGAAAAGATAGACTTCGGCTAGCCACCCCTTCCTTTTCTTCGTTGCGGCTCGCCGAAGTCTATTTCTTCAGTATTGTACATGAGCACCAGTTGCGTTACAGACACACATTCATCCATGAGCAGTAGACTGACCCAAAACCCTTTATAAGTACTGGTACTGTGTATAATCAGTCTTTCAACAATAGACACCTAAAGCTTTGTGTATTCAAGACCAGATAATTGTACCGGAGCAAGGGGTATTAGTTTCTCGTCCCGTTCCTTGCTTGTCTCAATGTATGCGGACGGCATTACGCTCTACGTCCGCCATCCCCAAGAGAACCTCAGTCCTCTTGTCTGCGAGATCATTCAGTTTGGTGGGCTGTCGTGCATCCAGGTAAACTGGAGCAAGTCGGTCCTTTTGCCACTGACTGACGCCACTGTGCCATTCTCACTTGACTTTCCATTCGTATGGGCCTCCGGCCCCATGCGCTATCTGGGCATCTGGCTCAGTAGGGATCTGGATGAACTGTACAGATCGAACTTTGGTTGTGCGGTAGACTGGCTAGAATCCAAGATCCCACGGTGGAGCCGGCTCCTGCTGTCATTGGCGGGCCGCATTGCAATCGCCAAAATGGTTGTCCTTCCAAAATTCCTCTACTTGTTTTTAAATATCCCCATCCCCCTCACCGCTCATTTTTTCCGCAAATTACACTCCCTAATTATTTCATTGGTTTGGGCGGGTAAACAACCAAGAGTAGCTTACGATATCCTTACCCTACCCATGTCTGCCGGCAGAATGGGCGCGCCTGACTTCAAGCTGTATGCCCTGTGCGCTCAGGCCAGTTTCCTGCATTTTTGGATCCACCCCTCCCCTTATCAGCCTCACGTCACCGTTGAGACGGATGTAGCTTCTCCCTGGCCTCTGTCCACAGCTTTGTTTGCGCCCGCGGTGCGCCCTCGGGCTGAGGTCGACACGGTCGGGACGCTTCGTTGGGCCTGGTCTGGTCTGCGTCGGCTGTCCGGCATCCCCTAGCTCTCTGCTAACTCCGTGCCCATAGTTAACCCTCCGGATTTTCCTTCACTTCAGGCCTCCAGTATGTCCAGGAGTGCAGCGCGCTTGGGCCTGATGACGGTGGCGGATCTCTACCCGGAGAACACCTTCTTTACGCTCCCTGACGCATCGGATCCACAGGACACGCTCTTATTTTACCAGCTGTGTGCCACGTGCCGGAAGCTGCACTCCACTTTCCCTCAACCCCCAGCCAACATGCTGGCTCTGGATATCATTTATACCTCCTCGTCCCCACACAAATTAGTCACCAAACTATATGCCCTCACTCTAGTCCGCCCCCATCTCCTCTGATCGTGCTCTGGAGGCACGGGGTACTGATCTTGGCGCCGACAGCTCGCCAGCTGATTGACTCTATTGTTGTAATCAGACGAAGAAGCTGTCACTAAACTACCGGCTTTGTTTGATCCATTTCAAGTACTTGCATAGGCTTTACCGTACCCCGGTGCAGCTTCACAGGCTCAGGCTCACTCCCGGAGATAATTGTGTGCGTTGTGCCGCTCCTGCGGCGGATTTAGCTCATCTTGCTTGGCTTTGCCCAAGGGTCTCCGAGTTTTAGCGGGCGGTGTGTTCTGCCATTTCTGACATTACCTTTTCGATAGTGCACCCCGATCCTCCTCTATGCCTTCTCAGGTTTGTCAAGTTCCGCCCTGACGCCTCCCGCCGCCTGATCGCGATGCTGCTGGTCCTTGCTAGGCGTAGGGTGGCCATGTGTTGGGGTCGCAGGCCGGCTCCCAAGGTTGAGAGTTGGCTGGAGGACGCCTCTCTGTGCCAGACTCTCCTGTCAGAGTTCTGGGATTTTATGCCTGCTAGGTCCCGACTTGTTGACATCTGGGGCCCTTTGATTACCTACCTTCTTTCCCGTTCTCACCCTAGTGGTGCTGCCTCTCCCTCGCTCCCCGCCGGCCTTGGATCCGCGGTGACCGCCAGTGCTGGTCAGTGACTGCCTTTCACCCCTGCAATGTGCGCTTCCGCCCCTTTCTCCTTAGCCCTTCATTTCCGACAACGCTCTATCTGTGTTTTTCCATCAGGAAGGGACCTTGTTGTGATGGAGTTGTGACATTCTCTTCATGTTTATTTACTGGGTTAACAGTCGACACCCATGTATAATGGAGCGCTTGACCTGCTTTCTGTTTTGTATATTGTACTGCGCTATTGTACGATGTACTGTGTCTGCCTTGACTTTTCTCAATAAAGGTTTTTGAAAACAAAAACAACAAAAAATTGTACCGGAGCAGGGCTAGCTGCTCCATTAAGAGCAAGCAGTCCGCTATGACATTGTCCAACCTTGCCACAGTGGGTATTGGAACACAGACCACTTGATAATGGATTGATGACCTATGACTGATTTTACTTTAGCTTCTATTATAGGTTTTGAACACTTTATTATTAAAAATGACCCATTTTGGAAAAAGCAGTGTTTGCTAATCGATAAGTTTCATGTGCCCATATAGAGGGAGATGTTTGAGTGACGCTAGACTGAAATGAATGTATCATGGTCTGCAGCATATGTTATATAGTGTTCTTTCTTTTCTTCTAGGGGCAGCAGCATATGGCGATCACAGCATGACGCCGTCAGGTAGCGCCACCTTCCAACCAGGACACAGACGGACGCCCTCCGAGGCAGAGCGATGGCTGGAGGAAGTAGCCAAATCAGCAAAGGCGCAGCAACAGCAACAACAGCCTCAACCACAGCCGATGCTTCTTATGCCCATGTCCATCCCCACCACCGTGCAGTCCTTCCCTATGGCCTATGATGCTGCTCCGACACCTGCCAGTATGTATATGGCACAACACATGCAGCCTGCGTACATGCCTATGGCCACCTACAACCCTACCATGGCCAGCAGCATGTCCTATCCCACTCCAAGTGTTCCTGTGGTGGGCATCACACCCTCCCAAATGGTGGCCAACGTGTTCTGCACTGCCACTCAAATGCAGTCATCAAACTTGGCAAGCAAGAGCAGTCCTTACCCTCAGGGCTTAGTGCACAATCCACCCGTCTCAACGCCAGGCAGTCAATATTCAAGCCCCATGCAGCAATCCAGCAGCACAGCCAGGCCGCGAGCGAATGGCACTGCCAATGGCACATCATGGCCGCCGGATCCCAACCAGCTGAAGGGACCCTCCACCATGCAAGAGGTCGACCAGTTCGAAGCACAGTGGGCAGCTTTGGAGTCCAGGTCCCAGAGGGCAGCAAACCCCTTTTCCAATGACTTACAGAAAACCTTTGAAATTGAACTATAATGGGGGCAGGTTCCCCTTTATTCCCCTCCCCCCACATCCCATTCCTGACATTGACAGTCTCAGTGGATCTTGTGGACTTTGTTTTTGATGTGGGACCTGATATTTATGACTTTCCCTGCAGAGGACCACAGGTATTTAAAGACACACCAGACGGCCAGAATGAAATTGAAAAGCTGAAGCAGAACAGCTGGTGGCAATGAAATACGCTGCACCAAAAAAAGTAGAGGTAGTGTTGGCTACCATGTTTCCATATCCAGTAATCATGCAGACTCCAAGGTATTGATCTGATTGCACCAATCTTAGACGGCCTCAAAAATAAAGGGAGCTTGATTGCTGCGCAGGGCCGGCGATGCTGGCTGTCGGATGCAGAATGGTCATGACTGCTGAGAGGACTTTCCGGTGTACGGACACAGAGTTCTGAAATGGCAGCAACTTGAAATTGATGACCCAGAAAGCTTGAAGCATCTGCAGAAGACCAGCAATTTATGTACCTTATTTGCCTGAGGGTGCAGGGTGGGGAGGATTCTGCAACTTCTGGTTTAGTGGTGGGAATTAAGAGGTCTACCTAGTAGTGTAGAGACAGAAAGAGCTAGGGACCAACCAGGTTGGAATCTGGACATGCAACTGCCAAACTTGAAACATAATTGTGGCCTCTTGGACAGTGATTTGATTGTACTAATCTATGTGCTTGATGGATGTAATCTCTTAGCAGTTTCTACTGCCACTGACAGCAGCCCGCTTAGCCGATGAGCCAATGGACGAGGGAACTCTTAAGGATTTTGGAGAGATCCTGATGGATATGTGAAGTACACATATCTGCACTTTCACCCCCATTCCCAATAAGGACTTGTTATTGTGACAGTGTCTAGAAAACACAAACGGCAAGTGGCCTTCTTCTTTTATCAGAGGATCGGTTCACCTTGGATACCAGATGTAGTCCTTAAAATATTGTTTTTTGTTTTTTTTGCAAACTAGGCATTGAGTATGTGTAACCTCTCCTTCCAGCCACTCTTTAATTTGAGGCCACATTTCCACTACAAGTTAGGAAGGGTCAGAAAGGCCTTGTAAAAGCATTGTCTTCATGTCGTGTTAAAATCATGAAATCCAGAAATTATAGACTCCAGTTCTGTGGCAGCCATCATTAACAGTTTTTTTGTCATATGTGACAGAGGGCTTTCTGCATGCTTGGCTCCTTTTTACATTTAAAGAAGATGCCTCAAAGGCACCTCCTTTTCTGCACAAAAGCCCCAAATGATTTTCACAGGATGGTGATAGTACAGCTAGGGTTTGTATGCTTGTGGTTTGAGCTTTAAAGGTAAAACCTTTGTAGAAAAGGCCAGGACCCAACTCAGCCAAGTACCTCGGCTGCTGTGGACTGTGATGGAATCTTTCGGTGGTAACCTCTGGTGCAATTACATGATCTTTCATTTAAAGTATGTCCCCCATATTCCGCTGGTAGTTTCCACGCTTGCCGAGGTAGTTGGTGGTCTTGCTTAAGAACAAGCCAAAGTGTTTGGTTCTTATCCCACAAAACCTCCTGATCTCAGTCAGTAGCCAGTTTACGAGGGCAGTGTGCAACGAGAGCCAACTAGAGTATTTACTTTGTGGCATTCATGTTGTGCTTAAGGTCTGATCTGGCTGTGGGGTTCGCAGAATACTGGAATGGCATACACATAGGCCACAAGTTATGCCAACAAGATGAAGAATTTGACATTAAAGGGGAAAGGCAGCTCCAATTTTGCCTTTTAAAGTAATGAGAATAACTCGCAAAGACAGTGATCCACCTTTTCCTAGGGTACTTCTGTTGCATTGTAAGCCTAAGGTGGGGTGTGTGTGTGTCACATTATCCTGTAGGTATATATATATATATATATATATATATATATATATATATATATATATATATATATATATATATATATATATATATATATATATATATATATGATTCTTAAATCCACATCTGCTTACGTTGACACTAAAGTGGTAGTCGTTATTGTGGATGTGATATTGTTCCAGTTGTATATTTCGACAATGATAATGTTCCCTCTCCATCTACCCCCTTCGGTACGTTTGTTAAGGTCGTGATTCTACACTTCAAGAGCCTGGAATGGTTGGAATGATGTCTCTGTGACGTCCGGGCTTGAAGTAAGCCTTCTGCCCTTGCATTGTTGTAACATAAGAGAGATTTGCAACCTTTACATTGCTTATGTATGAAAATCCTGGACAAGAATACCCCTGTGACAAGCGAGGTGAAGTTCACTTGGTGGCGGCAACAGCCATCATCTGTCTTTTAGCTCAATATGCAGGGAGTGTAACCCACGGTCCTGCCTTAAAATGATTCCTTTGGTAAACTGTTTCGCCGATGCCTTTTGCAGGGTTTGCCGCTCTCTCGCTCTATTTCCTTTATGTCACAGCCTTATTATACTGCTGCAGTGTGCATTTCTCCACATATGCTGGTGCTACCAGATCCTTCTCCACTTGTGAGGACTTCTGGCAGCAGCTGCTTACAAGATTAGAGCTTGCCTCACCATGTTCAGATGGTGGTTGTCCACCAGTGTCATTAATGAATGGCAGCAAGGCCTAGATGATTCTTACCTGTGTTTCCCTAGTCTGGCACAACAACTTCTGGCCAGAGGTCACAGATTGCCGCCCTTTACCATATGTTGCTGTAAAGTACTTTGGGCTCACAAATGGGATCAGCAGGTCACTAGGTCGGCCTTCCACAGAGTGGTATGTTTTCACATGCATCCGGATCATGTTTTGCCTTTCTCTTGATCAGTAGTCTGCCCAGGACACCCACACAGTGGGGCTTTGAATGCTCTAGTTAGAACACTTCTTGCTGACCAAGGGTGAGCCATCCCACTTCACAGGAAGATGAGGGAAAATAGAGAACCACAGACACTGTTAACAGGCGAAGCTGTGCACAACTTGCACCACCCCATCAGCCAAACAGATATGCAGATGGAATATTGGGGCCAGAAGTCAAAACTTGTATTCCAGTAGAATAGGTTCATGTGGACATATCCACTGTCTGCTTGTATGAGGGAACTACGTAGATCCCCGCAGGAGTTAATGTGGGAGTAGTGCAGCGGTTCAGACGCGAGCAACCAGAACTAGATTTACCAGGAGAAGACTGCTCACATCCCTCTAAAGCAGGGGGCACTGAGGCGGGTGGGTGATACAAACCCCAAGCAGGCTTAGCCTTTCGTCCTGCCAAACGCGATGAAATAAATGCCAAATTTAGTTGGGTAATAACTTTTCAGTTAGAGAATGAGACTCAATGTTTACTAATGTTTTGTGCTGGGTTTGACAAAAATCTGGCGCAAAATGTTGGAGTGGGATTTACTGTCCAGCGCAGACGAGTATTTGTACTGGTTAGTACCCGAGATTAACACAAAGTTGCACTGTGCACTGCTTAGCTTTACTTTGCGTGAAGGGGCGTTCCAAGGCTGCTGCATGGGCATTTCCATGCAGCAAAACCTTTTGCCTCCTTAGGCAGCTGTAACTAGGAGACATGTTTTAATTTTTCCTCATATTTCCAACTTTGCATGTGTGCTGCGTTGTACAGCACACATACAAAGTGAGAAAAAGTTTAAAGCACAGTTTTTATACTGGGAGGGAATCCTTCCTACAAACTCTGTGCTTTAGAGAGCACACACCCTTACACTATAGCACAAGGGTGTGTGCTTTGGCACATGGCTTGCAAAAGTACGCCAGCGCTTGGGAGAGAAAGAGATTCACCATACCTTAGAACAGCGCAGCAAATTTGGTGCAGTTTTGCCTTGCATCCAAAAATACTAACTCCTGGCATTTATGAAGCACCTCCAGGTAGTCTCCTGCATGGTAGAAATACACCTTTTAATTATTGTTACCTTGAGTTTGTTAGTTGCCTGCAACACAACAATTCAGTGTTGCAAAGGCAGCTGGTGATGTATACAATGAGGTGACTGGCTGCATGATTCAGACAAAGGATCTTTTACAGTAACTTATCTCGTACCCCAAGATCACCAGAAATTATGTATGGTGAGGTTGCGTTCCAGTTGTCCTAGAAATGGAAACCAAACGCAAGTATCCTTTTTTAAATTATGATTTTCTCCTAGAGTGGTACTGAAAAAGAGCCCTCTGTGGAACCATCAGCATCCTATTTGTGGCAGATGTTAAAGCATGTAGCTGCAAAGTGTATTCCAGCAGAAGTTGGTCAAAGAATAGACTCAATTGCCAGGATAAAGGAATGAACAGTTTATAATGGGACCAGAAATATAAAGAATAGTTTATAAATGGAGTCACTTACACCAGACGTGAGCACAGAACCCTCACCATCATTGCTTACAAAAAGCAGGCTGCGTGGAGCAGGGTGATGCTTTTGTCAAATGGCGCATTAGCGCTACATTTACAAATAGGGGACAAACTATGTTACTGACTGCTGGATTTGCTAATCTTTAGTAACGTGCAAAGGTGGCGGTTCAAAAAGCAATTCTACGAGAGGCGGAAATAATCTTGGCACAGTACATTATCTGTGATAATTTTAAGGAAACTATGGACAAAAACCGAATAATGGCATAAAAGTTTTGCTCCTTTGCGTTTTTACTGTGCAGTACCAACTAATATGCAGGCTCTACATGTGTCTTGGAGATGTGTACTCTCTGGTTGAGAAGAGGATGGAGGCAAACGTTAATTGAGGATAGTTAGAGATTGGGGTTTTTCCCCAATATGTTGGGCCATAAAGTAGGTTTTGGATTATTTGGGTTTAAATGTAATTGTAGGAAATTTATAGAGGGCCAGGGTGGTAAGTAATTATCTTGGGTGCTGTGGGTGTTGCCCAGTGGTTGGGATTTCCAGGCCGTGATACCAGAACTAGGTATACTGTTCAAGTTCAGCAATTACAGTCTGTATTATCCTACCGATAAACAGCAGGTGGTTTGCTCTTATGAGCCACCATTACGATACAACAATTTTCATCATTTACAGATGTAACTGGTGTATTTAGGCTGTCATTTCACTGGTGGGTACTCTGTTGTTAGTTGGAAGTTGATCTAGTGAGTATACTGATATGTACTATTTATTTCAGTATGGTGCTGGCAAAGTCAAGGAGGCCTTTGTCGCTATTCAGTAGAGTCAAAGAGACCTTTATAATTCACTTAGAATGTCGTGTGACTTGCCTTTAATAATTTGTTTAATATACCACACTACTGCTCTGAAGTAATTTTGCCAGTTTGGTAATCTACCAAGAATCAGTAACCAGAGCCTCGAACTTCATATACCAAACCAATTGAAGAATCCACTAGGAATTGAGTGGCCCAGCATGCATGGCGCCTATGATATGTCCAGTCCAGGAATCCAAATGAAATATGGTAACAAAGCATACCATGAACCATTCCAGTTGGCAGGTCAGGAAATCCACCAATATTGTGCTAGCAGAAAGAAAACTCTACCACATATCTAACCAGGTAAACAAACTTTGGTATCCACAGTGAACCAATATATAGGGAATTTTTAAGGAGACCTAAAATCTGCCAAAATCAGCTGGTCAGTAGATGGTAAGGTATACACCCACAGGTTAGTGGAGCTGGAGTCCGGCACGAGGCTGTAGTCTGTACCTTACTAGACAACCCCATTTCCCTCTTTCATCCCTAAACACGGCTAAACTTTCGTTCTGTTGCACCCAAGTTTACCCCTGCAATAAAAACACAAGCAGCCTTAGTTCTAGAGGTGTGGCAATTGAACAAAAAAATCTTCTAAACAGGCAGGTTCAGGACCTGTCTTATATCTACATTGTGGAAATAATCAGCCAAAAGATTATTTACCTGTTTTTATGTTAACTTAAATGCCAAATTTTGTATTTTATATTATTTAATATATTTTAGTTATGATTTTTAATATGAAAAAATGTTTGACATAGCTACAGATATATTATTAGAACGTGATGAGTGGCACTTAGCAGTGCTGTTGGTATGCTGAAGAATAAGCGAAAGAATTTGTAGCTTTCTCTTCAGTCTTGCAGCAGGAGCCGTCATGTCCTCAAACATCTCCGATGGCAGATCAGCGTGGGCCTCCAGCCATTTAGTACTGTAACAGTGCTTGGCCAGGTTTGTGGTATAATAAGGACTGAAAGTGCCATTGGTGCATTGTTAGCTAATCCTGTGTATTTAACAACTAAACCAATACATGTCATTAGCAGATGGTTGGATCATGGTTGTATAAATAGGCTATAGAATACGAGATCTGCCAAAGAGGCAATATAAAAGCAGTTTGATGAAGATCATAAGGAGAGTAAAACACAGCTAAAAGCGTATGGAACACGTCCATGGTCTGCAGGGAATCACGTTGAATCGCAGTTAGTGCTTCTAGCGTGATATAGAGTGATATTTGATAAAATGACACTTTCTCAGTAATGGATTTAGGTTTACAAAGGATGTAAGTGTTTACCTCTCACAGCATCTACCATGTTACCCTCAAAATGGTCAGGGAAGCTCCTCGTTGCCTCAGTTGAATATATCCATGACGATGAGTCCAGTTCCTTTTTCTTTTGAGCATATAGTGGCTGAAGTTGGCCACCACTATCAGATGATAGTGGAGGCAAATGGTTTGGGTATTATGGAAGGCTCTTGGAGGTGAATGTTTACTTCTAATTGAAATTTTACAAAGATTTGTGGCATTAGTTTTGTTCTCAGACCCATGTAGAAAGCAGTTGCTCGAAAGAGAGAAATCACATCAATCCGTAGACTTCCTCTGAAGCATCTCTAGAGGTCTTTCGCACAACCTGTCGAAGGGCAATGCATCTCTGACACGTATCTTAGCAAATATGAGTCTCTCAGCTAAAACTCCCCAGATCTCTTGCGTTTCCAAATAGCCTTATTGAGAATTCAAGTCAAGCATGGCTTAAAAAACTGACCCAGCTGTAATGGGCAGTTGGCCACACCCACTGCAAAGAATTGTCATTTAGATAGTTTAGAGCCTTGGGGAGACAAGGAGTTGCCTCCCGTGTATCCCCTCAATGAATTTGGTGCCATAAATGAAACAAACATTGGTGACTCATGGTTCAACCCTGTAGTTGATACAAAGATCTTTGGGATATAGCTTTTATCACCCATCTGATAACCAAAGGCTTGTTTCATAAATAGTTCTTCTCTGTGTAGGTCAGACCTTAGAGTGATTGAGGTGCATCTGCGTTTATGTAAAAACAGCATCCCTGGAAGCAAAGCTTCTATATCACGGCAAAACTGTGATTCCACTTACTGTGCTTGAAGTTCCACTTACAAAACAAAATCTCTACAGAAGGGGTGTCTATAGTGGATGAATCCATGTCATATTTTCAATACAAGCACATGGGATAAATCTGCACGCATTAACACGTGGGACATTTTATTTTATTCTGCGGTGAACCTGTAAATCTGGCAGGAATCTGGCCACTTTAGGCCAACATCTGACACCTAATCTAGACTAATAGAGTTGCTACTTCTTATAATGCATTCTGCAGCTGTTAGACCTTGAATTGACCATTCTTCAACTGATTCTGCCCTGCACCTTTGTAAGGTTATCCATTAGCCAGCCCTGCCTAATACATTCAATATCTGATGCCAAGCAAGCAAGAGCAGAAGTTCAAGCACCTTTCTATTGAGGGAAGAGGATTAAATAAAGTGTGGTTCTTCTGCTTTCATGTTTACGTACAATGGATGTACATGTTATTAAAAAACAGCAAAGCAATGCGTACAATTTTGTTTTCCAGTAAAGTGCATGCTGAAACTAAACCCAGTATAACGCCAGATATCTGCAACATGCTGAATGGAGGAAAGATGGACATAATAAGTTTACATTTGGTATAATTTATTTATATTGCTCCCTCCCATCCTAGAACCACTTTTCCCAGTAGAATCTGCCTGCCCTAGGAAACAACCCTATAGTCCCTTACCCTCCATCGAAAAGAGAAAACAAAAATTAAGAGAAACATTAATTACTCTGTAACCCCATGAAGAAGGTAAAAGCAGCAAGAACCAGGGCATTACCATCCTGCAATGCCACTGATGAAGTTGGAACATGAGAAGGTGAAAGCTGGATTCTCTTTCCAGATGTTGATACTAAAGCGAAGGCTAAAGTTGGTGCACCAAATTTAATTTAAGTTCAGATCAACTTATCACAAGAACCTTGATCCCCACCTCCTGTTACGCTCACATTTGTATCTTATGCTATTCCACCAAGAAGCTTGGCTGCATCTCCAGATAACTGGCGTTTAACTGGCAGTTCATTAACACTTAGTGTCCAGTCGAGAAACTTACATCTAAGAGTCTATTATCAAGTGTAGGTTCTACATATGTTGCAGAAAAACTAAGTTACCTCATATATTTGATTGTAAACATTTAGTTTGATAGTGGTAACAACCCGTAAGGACTTATTTTCTATCTTGATTTCCAAATTTTGTATCTAAACCTATGTATTTGTATTATAACTACATTGTACAAAAAGCATATAAATAATATAAAGTAGAAAGATCCTTGTGTCGTTATTCTTTATTCAGTGGGTGTGTGTGTGGTTAAATGTTTTAAGTTGCGAAGGGAAGCAGAAAAAAGTATACAAGCATTGGATGTATTTTGTATATACACAGAAAGACCAGGTATATGCATTTGTGTATTTTTATATGGTATGGTACTGTAAATTCCAGATAACTAGCCAATTTCACATGAATGAGGAAATGGGTAGCAAACTTACAAGTATACTTCATACTTTACGATTGACTGTTCTTAATGTCTTCCCTCCTCACAAGTGAGTTAGCAGAATTGTTCCCCGAGACAAACTTCCCTCCTCATTGGCAAGCGCGCCATTTTCTCATCATGTTTAGCAAAAGTTGCCCTTTTTGCAAAGTCACGTCATAATATTTGCCTTTTTTGGTACTCTGTTTTGCTGGTTTTAGGACTCTGTGCAGAGTGACACTGATAAGTGCAACAGTGAGTTTGCTCCTTCCCTACAGTGGAATTTGTAAAATGTAATTCACCCAAATGGTCTATTTAACTTTCCTGTATGGCCACAGTAAATGGCACAGAAAATGTCACTTGTGGGCTGTAGTCTGTAATTACATCACCTACATGCATGACATAAATATATGTATACCAGAAACACCACAGTACTCTGGCTGTGCTACAGTTTAATGCACTGCAGTAACACATACAGGATGTATTAATAAGTCTCCCCTAATGTGTGCCTTGTAAGACCACAAGGCAGGTTACCTAATGTATAAAAAAGTTGCACACAATCTAGTTAAAAAGTATGTCCTTACAGTGCCTGAAGACCTAACACCTATTTCATTGTGTAGGAGCGGCTATAGTTTCCATAGAAAATAGCTTGGTATGATAAAATATTAAATTTTCTATCTCCCCATGAGGAAATGCTAGCAAAGTCCTTCAAAGTTATTTCCTACATAATTTTCAAAACCTGAATGTGAGAAGTTGGCCTCATATATGATGTTCACTATTCTAGTGAGCACCTTGCACCAGTCCAAACAACCCTTATGGTGATGGTTGTAAAGTCAATCTTATAGACCAGCTATCCTAGGGGTAGCATGGACAAAGCAGTCTTAGGCAAACTCAAGAGGGCATGTGAAGCCAGCTGTTTTACCATATGAAATCCCTTTAATACCAAATGAAAGGACACCACACAGGATATATATTTAAAATATATATGTATTTATTTCTAAACAAACCCCTGAACTCTTTATGAGCACAGAAACACAAGCGCAACACAAGTAACTTAATAGAATAGACAAAAGTTGCACAATTATGGATAGGGTCGGGTCGCACACTAAACCATATATTAAAAAAGTGGTATAAGTACCACGTCACGAACAATGGTAAGGCCTTGGGAATCGCTGGGGCTACACTGGACTAACAATGGTTATGGAGCAGGAGGCCCACGGGATGCGTGTCCAATGTCTAAAGGCACACGCGTTCACACATAGAAGTCAATGGGTGCGTAAAAGTTATAAAGTTAAATGTTTAGGAGTCTTCCGACTGGAATAGAACTTAACCACTTGAAACTAGGACACTAGGAGTGTAAACCTCCAGGAGCACCGTAGTACTCCCGTTACCTAACCCACAGGAAGTGGGTGCATAGGTCCCAAAGTGTGTCGGGTTTCGTCGTGGAGATCTATGGAACCTTGGAGAAAAGATGCTGCAGGCGGCCAGAAGAGAAGAGTCCGGGTGGATCCAAGGGTGGATCGAAGATGTAGAGGACCTGAAAGCAGAGGGGACAGAGTCTGGGTCACTAGCCAGTGACCAGGATGGAACCAGGTGATGTTGTGTTGCAATCAGGAGCTGATGGGAAGCTTGTCTCTGCAGCCACGTGGACCAGGAGGCGTCGACGACGACCAGGAGGCAGGCACGGACTGTCCCACGAAGGCTCTCGCTGTCGGCGGTGTCGGACTCAAGATTGGAGTCACAAGCCTTGGCAAAGGCAACCCACGCAGGAATCGATGTAGGTTTCTTACTCAGACCAGCAAGGTCTGAGGGGCTGCTTCTTTTGAGGGAAGCAAGGGCCAGTCTGGAGCAACCAGACCAGCGTTGTAGTTTCACAGAATCGTTGCCAAGATGGCCACTAGCCAACGGGCAAGTGACCGGGCAGACGCGTCGAGCAGGAAAATGCAAAAGGGCCCCACGCAGAACTCGTGGAGTGTGCAGGCTGATCTTTGAGCAGATGCTGCCTCGGGGCTGGGGCTTCTCAATCCCCAATGCACAGCTTCGAGGAGGCCTCGGGGGCTGCACAGTTAGCAGGTCGCAGACTTTTCAAGATGGCCTGTCCCACGTCTCTCGTCGCCTCCACGGGTCTCAGCTTTGCAGGGACTGTGGATCGGACTGTTGGATGTCTGGGAATCTGGTTCTTGTCAGGCTCTGGGCTCGGGCTCCGGCGGAAGGCGGCGGCAAAGCAAGTCGTCGATCGCTGGATGGTGCCTGCTTGTGCAGGGTGGTCACTCCTTGACCACAAGGGAGATTCTTCAGTCGTCTTCTTCCAAAGTAGAGTGATGAAGGTCCAGAGTTTTGTTTCAGTGTTTCAGTCAGGATAATCTAAAGTCCTGTGACTCAGCTCCTACCTATACACCAATCTTAGGGGCTGGATTACCTGCTAGGTCCCTCCTATGGGTGGGACCAGGGAAGGGGGTGGTTACACCCCTTTCCCTTTGTCCAGTTTCGCGCCAGAGCTGGGGCAGGGAAGCCCCAGCACCGGTTTGAACTGGACTATGCAGGGGACACCTTGTCTGCCCCAGGCAGTGTCTCGATCCTTTCAGCCCTCCCTGTCCCAATACACAAAGTCCTGTCTGGGGTGGTGCTAGCACCTCCCAAGGCAGGAAACCTATTGTCCAAGCCTCCCTCGCTGGAAGGACTCCCAGCAGCAGAAGGTCAGACTTGTGTCTGTGGCAGCAGCATCAATTTTGTGATGCTGAGTCTCTGGTTAACTTTAACCGGGAATAGTAGGAACAACATGTCTTCTCCCTCTAGAAGGGTGGAATGCTACCCCCGTCGCCAGGACTGGCGAGGGGGTAGTATTCAAAATCGTATGACACCTTACTCGACATGTTTTGATAAAGCCAAACCATAGTTAGCATTTATCCGGGAGGTTCATAATGCACTTAAGAGTATATGGTATGGCAATATCCTAGAACAGCTATAAGGACATGGTTCCGAAAGCTGCAGACAGGCTCAGCTCATGCTAGAGCACCATCTCACATAAAACCAAGCACCGTGCCTTCAGGATTGTTAAGGCCTGCCATAGGAGTGACTTATAGGTGTATATGTGTCCAGACATAAGGTTAGATATAGGTATACTATATTTAAGAAAGGGGTGATTACACCACCTTGCCCCAGCTGAGTGATCAGCCAGTTGTGTCAATTTGAATGGCCAGCCAGGCGCGGCAAAAGATATGCTGCAGCCCCTGGTAGGCCTTGGATGCACCTATGCCCTGGGTACCTATGGTACACTGTACAGGGGTTCATAAGGTGATCCAGGGTCCAATTGGTAATGTACTTAAAGTACATTGTAGTGAATTTAGAGAGAGAGCAGCTGGGCTGTGGGTCTGATTAGCAGGCCCACAGCCACATTAAGTCGAAAACCAGTGAAGCAAAAAGTGGGGTGACCATAGGAAAGCAGACCCTACTCTCCTACACTGAACTTATCTGGGAATCCAATTTCTGACAACTTGAGTCGAAAACTAATGTTGTAAAAGTGTACTTTAGATTGCCTGAGCCAGAATTAGCTTTAAATTAGTTCTGCCACTAATGACACCTCCAAAACTGAAATACACATCCTTGGCTGGAAGAGTTAACGATCCTGACTCGGAAGACAGTGACCTGTATCTGAGGGCAGAAAGGAAAGAAGAGTGAGAATGAATAACCACTTTGTAGAACAAAGGACAGCTTTAGGACTACCTCTTGATTTGGATATACCAGGAGGGCCTCTCCTGTTCTTTAGGATCCTCTTCGACAGCCAGGGTTCAGTCACAGTGGGGAGGAGAACCAGCTCGTACCCTGTCAGGTGGGAAAAGAGCTCTTCTAAAAAGAGATGTGGCTAAGGTTCTGAAAACAGGCCTGCCTGTTGGCAGAAGGGTTCTACCACACTGAAACTGGGAATTCTGGTTAATTGTACTGAAAGGCAGAGAGAAAGTACCTACAGTGTCTTTAGTCCAAAGGTAAAAACTTTGACCAGGACGAGCTACTTGGTGTATCTGAAGAAGTGGGACAAACCTGGTTTCTTTCCCCCTCTGGAGGAGGAACAAATTACTTTTGTTCAACTGCAGGGAAAGGCAGGGGCTGCAGGTCTAATCAGCAGAAACGTTCCCTGCAGTTGAACAAAAGTAATTTTTTTGTACTCCTCCAGAGGACCATGACAAGTTGCTGACGCTTGCACAGGGAGGTTGCAACATGCGGGGGAAAGAGAACCAGGTTTGTCCCACTTGGAGCATTTTACCATGAAAAAAAGGTTCAGTGGGACCTCATGGTAAAGGTCCCTGGTCTTGTGGAGCACTGCCCAGCTGCAGCTTCTAGCCTGCAAGATTTCAATGTCCCCAAAAAGTGTCTTTAAGTCCAAAAATAAAAACTTTGACCAGGACAAGCTGCTTGGTGTATCTGAACATTGGTCCATCATGGTTAGCCTGACATTGTGCCTAAGTCCGATCAAGCATGATTTGTTTTTAACGTTGCTTTACTTTTCTATGTGCTTTTTGCCTTAACACTTTAAACATCATATATTCTCTTATCCTATTTTAATGATCTTGGTGTCTTTTTGTTCCGTACATTTTTCTCAATTGGTTTGAAAATGTTATTGTGTTGTGTTCTTTATTTTACAATTGTTAGTATTGCTTGAGATTAGCACCCATTCCTCAGGGGATTGCCTGGTGCTTGTGCCACAGCTACCCTGGGTTGAGCAGAGATTCTCTCAGAACTGTGTTTTGACCTAACCTGACTGGGAATTTAAGTGGGTAGGGGTCCCCCAACTCCGAAATTTTATAACTACATTTCTGATCATGTCATTACGTTTTTCTAATGTACAAATGAAACACTGGCTCTATCTACGTAATTCACTCTTCATTAACTCAGCTATCCAGACAACAGCCTAAAAACCTCAAACTATATCAAACAAAACTCCCTTCAAAACTTCAATTAAAAAAATCATCTCAATTCACTATGTTGAAGAAGCCCACTCTGAATTACCTTTCCCCTCGCAGCAATAAACTCCAAAGTGGGGGCTGTGGGGCTTATTGGTGCAAGACAAAAGCTAAGTGCCCCTGAGATGTTAGGAGTTTTCTCCCTGAGGTATTTACTTTCTGGGACCATCATAGTAATGACAAAACAGTGCCTGTCCGCCTGTCCGCCTGAGAGTGGGGTGAGAGCCACTGTGACCTGACAACCCAGTGGTGGATGGGCCATCAGTTCAAGGGTTTAAGCCAAAAGAGCTGGGTGAGGCTACGACAGATAGAGAAGCAGTGGTTTCCCCACCTCTAAATAAGGCGGTAGAACCACAATTTTGCTAGGCAGGGAATCTACCAATTCTTACAGCCCAGTAAATGATGCCATGTGCCTATCGTTCCTTGATAAGCTCCTCAGGTTAGCCCAACGTTTGACACAGAACAGAATATAGCACTCACACACCACACACTGCTCAGATATACCTTAAATGGCTGTCCCAGTGGCCAAACAGTCCTCAACAACAGCACAACCTCCTACAAAACACTACAGTTAGAACAAACATCACCGACATGCCATGTTTTTAAACGACAATTGCAAAAAACCCAGTTGATGGACAGAATGCAGAACAATGTCTTACATTCACCCCAGTACAGAGATCTGGGCCTAAATCCATCGTTTTTTTGCACTCCACACCACCCTAGGCCAGACAATGGCTATATGCAAATCAGCCTTGACCCTGTGCCTCATGGGAACAGTCCAGCCCGAACTACCAAGCCATGTCTTTCCTAGACCGGAATCAAGCATCCAAGGACTGGTTTCTGGCTATCAGCCTTCTTCAGCCTGGATAGCTCGACTCCAGTGATGTGGAGAGCCTGGGACTCACGTCTGAGCATACCCAGCCCACTCGGGGTGAAAATTGCAAAAAACACAAGAGCCCTTCGCTGGATGCCACACCAAGAAAGGAGTAACTCCCAGATTAACTAAGACTCTGTGCCAGTGCAACGGGACGTATGCTATTCACTGCCAGCGCATAAGGTGTTTTGCACTAGTACTGTGCCTGCTTTTACCATAAATATCGCTTTGCGTAAAATAGCATTATTGAGATCGGATCAGCGCAAATGTACATACATTTTGCTGCAAAACCCGATTTGCTAAGAAAGACTGGGCTATGCATCAAAAGTATCTCTTGCTTGAAGCAGGCACTAGAAACGTGATCATTTGTCCAAAGAATGACACAGTACACGTGTGCTTCAGCTCACAGCTGTGGTATATGGAAGGGGCAATGACAACCTAGGCCTCGTAGTGGGGCCTACCTCACTACTGTGCAAATAACCAACACAGAGCCTGTCTACTGCTTAGGGGCAAAGACCACGTGCGGTCTTACGCCCGTTTATTTATACCCGAGGGCTACCCCGCCCCCGGGCTGTATGCGTGCGTGCGTGCGTGTCTGGACGGGCCGGGTGGCTCCGACAGTACATCCCTCCAAACTCACAGATGTTCAGTCCAGCCTCACTCAGAGTCTTTTCCAAAGCGTACTCTCCAAGCGTAGTCTCGGAGCCGTTGACTGGGGTTTGGGTTTGGTCTCAGGTTGTACCGTTGGCTTCGTTGCGATCCGGCCCTTGGCTCCTCAGATGATCCTGTAGCAACATCCTCCATTGCTGGGGGTGCGGTGATTCCTCCTGCACTTCCTCGGCTTGGCTCGGACTCTCTCTCTCGGGGCTCCTGGGCTTCCTCCGCAGTGACCGGCAGGTCTTCTCCAAACTCCCAGTCTTCCCGCCTTTGCTCGGGCGTGGTTTCACCGGGAGTCACTCTCTTGAACCGGGATATATTTCTCGTTACAACTCGGGTTCCTCGGGACGCAGACACCATGGTGCCGTGAATGTTCACAACTTCCCATATCTCCGGCTCAAATGTAGTTTGGTATTTCCACTGATGGTGGCGAGTCTTGAGGACTACCCGGTCGCCAACCGCAAGTGGTCTTACTCCTGCTCCCCTCGCTCGACTCACTCTCTCATTGGTCTTCCTTCGCCGATCCTGAGCCTCCTTGTAGTCTAACTCTGGCGCCTGCCATGCTGGGCTCACGGGTATACAGTCTCGTGGTGGCCTCTTAAACATGACGTGTGCCGGGGCGCACTTCGTAGTGCAGTGAGGTGTTAGCCGATACGCATTCAAGAACTGTGACTGACATTCCTCCGGCACCTCGCCTTTCTCCACGCCAATCCGGAGTGCTCGATTCATGGTCCTCATAAACCGCTCCACCTCTCCGTTGGCCTGGGGCCATTGCGGCGTGATTTTCCTGTGTCGTATGCCTCTTCTTGCTAGATACATCTGAAATTCCGCGCCTTGGAATGGAGGCCCATTGTCCGAGCGTACTTCACCGGGGAACCCAAACATGGCGAATACCCTATCCAGAGCTGGCTTCACATGGCTGAACGCCGTAGACCGGAGCACCTCCACCACGGGGAACCTTGAGCACGAGTCGATCAGCACCATGGTTTGTCGCCCATCCGGGAAAGATCCAAAATCAATGCTTATTTTGGACCACGGGGTATCACACAGTTCTTCAGTAATGATGGGGTGTGGAGTGGGCTCCCTGCCCGTGATGACGCAGGAGTGGCAGTCGCAGATTTCTTGCTCCACCGCATTGTCCATGCCCGGGAACCATACTCTCCCCCTCAGCCGAGCTTTTGTCTTTGCTATGCCCTGATGGCCTTGATGGGCTAGTCGAACAACTTCCTGCTGCAGACTGGTGGGAATGACGATCGTGTCTCCGCGCAGAACCACGCCATGGGGTCCTGTGCTTAGCTCGCTTTGCGCTCGCCACATGTGCTGGCGAAAAGTCTGTTCCTCAGCCGTGAGGGCACCTGCTCCTTGTAGAAAGTTTTTCCAACTCCTGTCCTCTAGAGTGCGCTTCACCTTCCGCAGGCATTCATCCCTGTCAGTGGCGGCCCCAATGTCTTCCAGAGAGAGTGCTTTGGGGCAGGCTTCCTGCGACAGAACCTTCACAAACTCCTCCACTTCCTCGAGGTCCTCGTGTTCCCGTCTCGCTGATTCCTGACACGGGTGGCGGGATAGGAAATCCACCGGGTTGTTCACCCCTGGCCGGAAGATGACCTTGAATCGGTACGTTTGGAGCTGGACAGCCCATCTCTCAATCCTGGGAGGCGCGAGCCTGGCGGTCCCCGCGAACAGCGGAACCAACGGCTTGTGGTCGGTGACCACGGTGAATTCATGGCCAAACAAATAGAGGTGGAAGTACTGGCACGCCCACTTGATGGCCAGTGCTTCACGTTCGATCTGTGCGTAGCGCATCTCGGTCGCTGTCAGTGCCCTGCTTGCGTAGGCCGTGGGGACCCACGTATGATCCTCCGCCTTCTGTAGCAGGACTGCTCCCAACCCCACCGGGCTGGCGTCCACTACGACTTCAGTTTGGCGATGCGGTCTGAAGTATGCCATGATCTTGTCATCCACTAGGGCCTCCTTCACCACCCGTAAGGCCTCGTCTTCCTTCCTCGACCATGTCCATGGCCTGCCTGACTTGGTAAGTACTCTCAGTGGTTCCGACAGGGACGCCAGATTAGGGATGAAACGGCCACAGTAAGTGGCCATCCCTAGGAAACTGCGAACCTCCGTTGCAGATGTTGGTTTGGGTGCTGACCGGATGGCGTCTGCCTTTTTGGGGTCCACTCTCAGCCCTTCACGCGAGAAGATGTATCCAAAGAATTCGACTGATTCGTTGTAGAATGAACACTTCTCCCTGTGCAGGGTTAGCCCGTGATCCGCAAGGCGTTGAAGCGCAGCTCGCAGGTGCCCGTGGTGTTCTTCCAGGGTTTTTGAGAAGACTAAGATGTCATCGCTTAGGTTAATGACGCCTGTCAGCCCAGACAGTGTCTCTCTAATCGCATCTTGAAAAACCTCAGCTGCAGAGGACACCCCGAAACTTAGGCGCTTGAACCTGCGGAGGCCAACATGGGTCGAGAACGTTGTGATGTTGCGACTGTCCTGATGAAGCTCAAGCTGGTGGTAGCCTGCATTAAGGTCCAACTTTGAAAACCATTTGGCCCCATTTAAGTCGGCCACGATGTCATCCATCGTTGGCGTTAGGTGCCGCTCCCTTTTTATGGCCATGTTCGGGAGGCGCATGTCCACACATAGCCTGATGGCGCCTGGCTGTTTTGGCTTCGGTGCGACCACCAGAGGTGACACCCAGGGTGTAGGTATCGACACTTTTTCAATCACCCCTAGTTTCTCAAGTTTGATCAGCTCGTCTTCCACCTGCGGCCGCAGGTGGAACGGCACCCTCCGATGTCTGAGTGCGGTTGGTTTGACGGTGGGGTCGATGTGTAGTTTGAAGACCTTTCCTTTTAGTCGACCCAGTCCTTGGAATAGTGTCGGAAAATCTCGCAACAGGGCATCGGCGTGCCTCTCGTGCACTTGGTTGGCGAAGAACACAAGTTGGAGATCCTCCGCTGTGTGGCAGCTTAGCAGCGTGCCTCTTCTGCCCCCCCCGTGACGTGGAACTTGGTGTTCACCTTTTGGTCGTTGCATGATACCTCCACATCGATCACTCCTCGCAGGGGTAACGGCTCATCACTGTCATATGTATAAATCCTTGCCCTCGAAGGCAACAGCGGCGGACGAGGATCAAGCTGTTCGTATTGTGTGCTGTCCATGACGTTTACCGACGCCCCTGTGTCGATCAGCGCTTTCACCAGGGACCCTGCGATGTCAACTTCGCACATCGGTGGTGGCCTTCTCCTCGATCCATCTCTCCCCACAAAAGAGACGAAGAAGACATCGTCCTCCTCCTCCAGCCGGAACGCCGTCTGATGCGCGTCTGCGCAGGGGCCAGGGTCTTCCAGGGAGACTTGACGCACGGCCTGTGTGATGTTCCTTCCGCCAGAGCCGGCACGGCGGCTGCTGCGGCACACCTTCGCAAAATGGTTCAGTTTTCCGCAATTGGAACACGATTTGCCCCGTGCAAAGCACCTTCCGTTCGGGGGATGTTCCATCCCGCAATTTCCACACGCCGACCGGGGGGCGGCCGAGGCCTGGTTCCGCGGCGCTGAAGGCGGGGCACGTCTGCGCACCACATCCACGTGCTCCTCTTTAACCGACACCTGTTTCGCTGGGACCACCGGACCGTCGAGCGCGGCCTGCATTGCCTCTGCCCGCGCGTTGGAGAGCTCATGGGATCTGGCCAGCACCAAGATCTCATCCAGGCTGATCCGAGGCTGGCGCAAAATCAATCGTCGCAGCTGGACAGACCTGCAAACTTGGATCAGTTGCGCCCTGATCTCCAGCGTCCGATCTGGCAACTCGCATGACGTGGCAAGTTTCCGTAGCCTGGCATAGAAGACATCGATAGGCTCCCCTTCCGCTTGACGGGCCTGGCGCAGTTCGAACCATTCAAAATCCGGGTTCGCACGGGGGTCGAAGTGGTGGTTAAGGGCCGTGACGGCCGCGGTGTAGTTATCACCATCGCCTCTGTCTGGTAGAGTCTCGAAGAGTTCATATAGCTCGTCCCCCCCGTAGCATAGCAGGAGCGAGCGTTCAACTCTGTCGTCAGTCTCTCTTACCCCAACGAAGTAGTGTTCCAGGCGTCCTAACCATAAGCGCCAACGCGCCGCTGCAGTGGAGGGTTCCGCCAACTCGCTAAATGGCGGGATCGGAGCCGCCATGGCATGGCCTGGCGCCGCAGGCGCGATGTTCGAGGCAGGGTTCTGGGGTGGTAGACCGCCTTGCACCTGTCCAGCGTTCGGTAGTGGCCCTGGTGGCGGGGTGGGGACCCGCGGGGCGGGCCCTGTGGCCGCCGCCCCTCCGGTGGCTTGCACACTCATCACTTGGGTAGGTCAGGCCAGTGGCCCACAGATGCGTCGGGCCAGCGATTGTAGATGGCCTAGCAGGGCAGACGTGAGCAGGGTAGCAGCAGATCCTTCTCCCCCAGTGAGCCTCCTGTCCTTCTTGGGGTGTGAACACAGGCTGCAGCTGGCCGCCTATTGGGAAGGGCGCAAGGAAAAACGGGCCTCCACAGTCCAGGAGCAGCTGAGCTCGGAGCTCCGCGAAATGCGTGAGCAATCACTGGGCGTCGTCCGTTTTCCGCATCCGCGAGATGCGTGAGAGTCGGCAGGGGGGCGCGGTGAGGGCAGAACCAGTCCCTCCGATAGGAGCGGCGCGCGCTTCCCCTCCCCTGCGATGGTAGGCCTGGAGCGGCGCGGGACAGCGAACGTCGCAGGGCTCAGCAGCGTGCACCAGCCCCCAGGCGCCGCGCACCTCGGGTCATGCGTCTCACCTCCTGCGCCGCGACAGGCGCAAAAGCACCCCTGGCTCCTTAAGAACGGAGCGGACTCACTCACGGGGTGGCACCCACCAAGGATGATGGCGCCGGCCGCCGGCTCCAGCGCAGACTGCGCGAGCGCGGCCCTGGCTGCCCCGTGGGACGGCAGCAGGTACGTCGGTGTGGCGAGGCGTGGGTGGGACCCGCCTCGTCGCCAATGTGGTATATGGAAGGGGCAATGACAACCTAGGCCTCGTAGTGGGGCCTACCTCACTACTGTGCAAATAACCGACACAGAGCCTGTCTACTGCTTAGGGGCAAAGACCACGTGCGGTCTTACGCCCGTTTATTTATACCCGAGGGCTACCCCGCCCCCGGGCTGTATGCGTGCGTGCGTGCGTTTCTGGACGGGCCGGGTGGCTCCGACAGTACAACAGCCAATGTCTGGAAAACATCTGAATATGTCCCTCCATAGAAATTAGTAGGATGAATGGTATGATTGGAAATGACATTCTCTGCTAGTCAGTGCTTGCTCACCACCACGGTGCAAGGCTGTCATATTGGTGCACCAGATTACAGGATGCCAGCAGTTGCAGGACAACCATAGCAGATTTTTTGCTCTGTGATTTGTTTTGCCCAGTGTGCAAAACAGTGACAAAAATAGGATTGCTACTCTGCGTTGTGTGAAAAATGTATAAACTTGGCCCTAGCTTGCAACACTTAAAGTTGTCAATGTTCTGCGAGACCATTGTCGGAACTTGCTCTGCAAGATGTCCCTCCATCTGCAAACACGAAGGTCCGCATTCTACGCCCTGCTGGACATTCATCGCCTTAGTACGAAAGGTTTGATAGACATTACTTCACCTTCAAGGCTTGTGTCTGTGGAATCTCCTACCTTCATCACATGCTGGCAGACATATCATTTTAGTTGGGTAAAGTTTGAGTTGTCTGTGATGTCGCTCAAACCCTAAGATGAAGAACATGTCGCTATGTCACAGTTACCATCTTTAATTTTATTTTGTGCATGAGTCCCATACCCATCCAATAGAAATAATTTCATACAGTAGCCCTGAATACGCAGCTATATCACAGAAGTGTTAAATCGTTTTTGTTTTTCAGTGCTGTGACATTGCAGTGAATATCAAAATTTAGAAAAGTCGGTTCTTGACAGTGAATAGGTACACAGCTCATAGACAACATGATTTTTGCCCATGGTTTGAAATCCCCTGCTTTTATTGAATGGACCTCCCACGAACTGAGGTCAGCAACTGGTTGCAGAACAACACATGTATCATGAGCTTTTCACAGGATTCCATCCGCCACTCATCTGACTTTAAAGGAGCTGCAAAGTGGCTTGAGCAGGAACAAAACAACCTCAGTTAAAGTGAATCATAAATTCACAATATGCAGTTATTGAACTGGTTATGTGAGAAAATTACACTACACAAAGGACCGCTTTCTGAGGTCCTTCTAATTAATGGGTACTCACAAACTTTCTCTTGGGGGCCAAATTTACAGTGTGGTTTGTGGCCAAGGGCCGCACAGGTGGGGGCGGGGTCAGTGGGGGAGGGGGGTGGGGCTAGAGCAAAAAAAACTGTGACCATGAGGTTGAACACAGGCCCCTGCAGCGGACACCTTCGTCCACAGCCACCAGACCCGGCATTTACATATATCACCCTCTCTCTCCCTTTCTCTATCTCCCTCTCTCTGTCTCCCTCCCTCTCGCTCTCTCTCTCTGTCTCCCTCTGTCTGTCACTCCGTCTGTCTCACTCCGTCTGTCTCACCCCGTCTGTCTCCCTCCTTCTCCCTCCCTCCATCTCCCTCCTTCCCTGTCTCCCTCCCTCTCTGTCTCCCTCCCTCTCTGTCTCCCTCTCTCTGTCTCCCCCTCTCTATGTCTCCCTCTGTCTCCCTCTCTATGTCTCCTCCTCTCTCTGTCTCCCTCTCCCTTCCTCTGTCTCACCCTGACTCCCTCCCTCTGTCTCCCTCCCTCTCCCTCGCTCTGTCTCCCTCTCTATCTGTCTGTCTCCCTCTCTATCTGTCTCCCTCTCTCTCTCTGTCTCCCTCTCTCTCTCTCTCTCTGTCTCCCTCTCTCTCTCTCTCTGTCTCCCTCCCTCTCCCTCTCTTTGTCTCCCTCTATCTGTCTCCCTCCCTCACTCTGTCTCCCGCTCTCTCTGTCTCCCTCCCTCTCCCTCTGTCTGTCTCCCTCCCTCTGTCTCCCTCTATCTGTCTCCCTCCCTTTGTCTGTCTCCCTCCCTATGTATCCCTCCACCCTCTGTCTGTCTCCCTCAGTTGCCCTCTCTGTCTCCTTCCCTCTGTCTCCATCCCTCTGTCTGTCTCCCTCTGTCTGTCACCCTCTCTCACCTCACCCCGCGTGTGTGGCAGCCTGGCCTGAGACAGTTTCCCAGGCACACACATAGCCGCACCCGAATACTTCACAGGTCTTTAAAAGACCATTTACTTGTTAATAAGGCATTGTTGTATTTCACCTCTTCTTAGCTCCCCTGCATCTCCACTCTATCCCTAGAATCGCCCGAACCCATAGAGCCGAGTGTCTCGGAGTCCACGCTGCTGCAGCGGTGTTTGCTGACACTCTTTAAAAAAAAAAAAAAAAAAAAAAAAACAGGTACAATGTCTGCAAAGACCGCGGCCCGCCAAGAAAGGCTTGCCGAGCCGAGGGCCGTACTATGAGTACCCTTGTTCTAATTCCACAATCAGGGGGAAACTGCTGGCGGCTCAATCTGGAATTGCAGGAAATGCAGGAATACCAAATCCCTGATTTGTTTTTCCTCCATATAGGCAATTACTGGATGAGGAAATCCAGCCATAGGAAAACTGTGGTGTTCCCAACTTCCATTCAGGAGTAGGAATACCAGTGTGTAATTTCCGACCCCCTCTGAATCGGAGATCACAAGGAGTAGCTGACACTTATATCTATAGAAAGCCAAGCACCACAGCAAATATTCTCCATCCCAAGATGGGACTGCCCCATCTCTGTGGAAGGAACACCTCCATCCAACTTCATATGGACAGACCGGCAAAGCTAAATAGGGAAAATGGCACTCCAGCAAAAAATTATTTTGGCCAACTGCTTCTCATCACTAACCTTAGGGCTTCAATGGATGGCTGCAGTTATGTTCCTGTTCGAAATGGGGGTCTCTAGTTGGCAGAGGTATGCACCTCCTTCTAGTCAGGGTAAGTTGTTTATCCTTCTAAAGTAACCCCTGCATACCCCCTTGGTAGCTTGGCAAGGTCAGTCAGGCTTATCTCTGAGGCAATGTGTAAAGCATTTGCACATAACACACAGTAAGACAGTGAAAACACTACAAAAGAACACCACACCCGTTTTAGAAAAATAGCCAATATTTATCTGTGTTAGACAAGACCAAAACAATAAAAATCTAACATACAATAATAAGGATATGAAACTTGCAAGAATCATCTTAAAATACAGTTCCTTGAAGTTGATAGCTCCATCCGGTGCTGTCACAGCATCATGAATAAACAAATCCAACATTTTAGGCTGACTGCGGTGTCGCAAGCCAGCTACAGTGTTGGGAAGACCCGCAAACAGTACCTTGGAAATGCAGGATGTTGTGGACCTAGCAATGAGCTCAGAAGAGGCGGGGGTCCCAGAAGGTCATTGCAAAAGTCATCTGGCCCTTGAAGTCACACGTGTTGCAGATCGAACTTCTTGAGGTTGAATTTGGAAGCGTCGGAGCTATGGTGCGAAATGGAGGAGTGCGGTGGGTGCTGCCCTCAGGTCTCAGTGCAGGCATCAGCTCGGTAACGGCATCTAGTGGCATCAATGAGACCAGGGCTGTGGGGCAGTGCTCGTCGCTGTGCTGGCAGTTCACAGTGAAAGCAGCAGCATCGTTGCTGAAGCGATGTCGTTGGGAGTCGATGGTGCCAGCGTTGGTAGGGCAAGGCTGCGGTGTAGGACTGTCAGTGCATCGAGTAACTTACGAGCGGTGCCCCCAGGCCACGGTGCCAGCAGTGGTTCAGTGGCGGCACAGGTGAGACCAGGGTTGTGGTGTGAAGCGGGCAGTGCTCCCTTCAGTGTCACAGAGCTGGCAACAGTTTCGTTGACTGTGGCTGGTTGCTTTTTCCTCTGTGGCAGCTGAAACACGCAGTTACAGATTTTATTTATGCAATTTTATATAGCGCGAACTTTACCCGAAGGTGTCAGAGCGCTTTACATAAGAACCAGTTGAAAAACATAAGGAGTTAGGATTACATGCGTTACAAAGAGGAAACAAACAAAAAAATTGCAAATGTACAAGATGTAAAGTCACACAAGGAGGAGATACAAATGGATATTCTCTAAGAGTCACATAGGAATGGTAGATAGTACAAAGGTCTACTGCATATGCTAGTGATTAGAGTTATCTCTATATACATAGGGAAGGGATACACATGGATATACTCTAAGAGTCACATAGGAATGGTAGAGAGCACAGCGGACTACTGCATGTACTAGTGATTAGAGTTATCTCTATATACATAGGGAAGGGATATGACTAGATATACTCTAAGAGTCACATAAGAATGGTAGATAGTACAAAGGTCTGCTACGTTAACTAGTGATTAGAGTTATCTCTATAAACATAGGGAAGGGATACACATGGATATAGTCTAAGAGTCACATAGGAATGGTGGAGAGCACAACGGTCTACAGCATATACTAGTGATTAGAGTTATCTCTATATACATAGGGAAGGGATACACATGGATAAACTCGAAGAGTCACATAGGAATGGTAGAGAGCACAGCGGACTGCTGCATATACTAGTGGTTAGAGTTATCTCTATATACATAGGGAAGGGATACACATGGATAAACCCGAAGAGTCACATAGGAATGGTAGAGAGCACAGCGGACTGCTGCATATACTAGTGGTTAGAGTTATCTCTATATACATAGGGAAAGGATACACATGGATAAACTCGAAGAGTCACATAGGAATGGTAGCGAGCACAGCGGACTGTTGCATATACTAGTGGTTAGAGTTATCTCTATATACATAGTGAAGGGATACACATGGATATACTCTAAAAGTCACATAGAAATGGTAGAGAGCACAGCGGACAGCTGCATATACTAGTGGTTAGAGTTATCTCTATATACATAGGGAAGGGATACACATGGATATACTCTAAGAGTCACATAGGAATGGTAGAGAGCACAGCGGACTACTGCATGTACTAGTGATTAGAGTTATCTCTATATACATAGGGAAGGGATATGACTAGATATACTCTAAGAGTCACATAGGAATGGTAGAGAGCACAGCGGGCTACTGCATATTCTAGTGATTAGAGTTATCTCTATATACATGGGGAGGGGATATGACTGGATATACTCTAAGAGTCACATAAGAATGGTAGATAGTACAAAGGTCTGCTACGTTAACTAGTGATTAGAGTTATCTCTATAAACATAGGGAAGGGATACACATGGATATAGTCTAAGAGTCACATAGGAATGGTGGAGAGCACAACGGTCTACAGCATATACTAGTGATTAGAGTTATCTCTATATACATAGGGAAGGGATACACATGGATAAACTCGAAGAGTCACATAGGAATGGTAGAGAGCACAGCGGACTGCTGCATATACTAGTGGTTAGAGTTATCTCTATATACATAGGGAAGGGATACACATGGATAAACCCGAAGAGTCACATAGGAATGGTAGAGAGCACAGCGGACTGCTGCATATACTAGTGGTTAGAGTTATCTCTATATACATAGGGAAAGGATACACATGGATAAACTCGAAGAGTCACATAGGAATGGTAGCGAGCACAGCGGACTGTTGCATATACTAGTGGTTAGAGTTATCTCTATATACATAGTGAAGGGATACACATGGATATACTCTAAAAGTCACATAGAAATGGTAGAGAGCACAGCGGACAGCTGCATATACTAGTGGTTAGAGTTATCTCTATATACATAGGGAAGGGATACACATGGATATATAGTCTTAGAGTTACATAGGAATGGTAGAGAGCACAGCAGACTACTGCATATACTAGTGATTAGAGTTATCTCTATATACATAGGAAGGGAAATGACTAGATATACTCTAAGGGCCCGATGTAGGTAAACGGGATTTTCCGATTTCAAAATACCGAGGCGGGCCGAATCGGTATTCTGAAATCGGAAAACGAGATGTAGGAAAAAAATACCGAATGAAAACCGATTCGGTCGGCATCGGTAATGAGATTCGGTACGTTCCGATTCAGCTCGGTCCGAATCGGAAATTACCGAATCGGCCAACAACGAATCGGAAAATACCGATTCGGCTACCACCGAATCGGATATATCCGATTCTGCGAATACCGATTCGGTAAAAGCCGATTCGGTAAAAACCGAATCGGCAATCATAGACCCATGGCGAAAAAGCCCATAGGAATGCATTGCATGACCCGATTCGGCTTTTACCGAATCGGATAATACCGATTCGGATTTTACCGATTCGGATTTTACCGAATCGGTAAAAGCAGACTCGGCAATAGGCGATTCAGCCAATGAGGTGGCTCCCCCTCCCCCACCCAAACAGGGAGTGGCAACCCTGGCAGGTGCAGCCAACTAAGAAGTTTCTAGAAGTTTCTGGAAAGCCTGCCTGAGCCCAACACACAGTTAGCAGCAGTGGGAGAAGGAGGTTGCAGACTGAGCAGGAGCAGGAGAATATGGCAGATCAGGCAGGAAGCCAGAAGTCCTCCCAAAAGAGGAAGCCCAAATTCACCACCACAGAACTACAGGTGCTGGTTGAGGAGGTGGTGAGGGTGCACCGCCAGCTCTTTGGCAAGCTGTCCCTCAACGTGCCAGACAGCACCAAGAGGAGATTGTGGGCAGACATCGCCCAGAAGGTCAATGCTGCTGGAGTCACCCCCAGGTCCATTGAGGAACTTAAGAAAAGGTTTTATGACCTCCGCAGCCTCACGAAGAGGAAGCTGGCCGACCTCCAAAGGCAGGCTGGACTCACCGGAGGAGGCAAGAACCCGGCGCCACCCCTCACTGAGCTGGAGGAAATTGTCTCCAGCACCATCGAGAGGGAGAGCATCGTAGGGATCGGGACCCTGGACAGCACTGCGATGGCCACAGCTACAGGTAAGAAGCATGCGCATCATGACACACCCTACCAGACACCTCCCCATTAGACACAATGCATAGGCAAACACCAGCACTGTACTGTCACCAACATACAAGAGACAAGCATCATGGTACATGTAGTCAGCAGAAGTTAGCCAAATATGTCAGTGCAGAATCACAAGACAGGAAACAGTGTGACACGGTGTAAGGAGATGCAAGGACATGTGGAATGCCATAATTGTACTGACTGTAAAACATCGGCACTCAGTTTACAAATGCTTCTTTGTACCTAGGGGCACCATCAGGCGGCACCACTGTGGCAGCAGAGGGAGCTTCGACATCACATACTGCAGTGGCAGGGCCGAGCACCAGCCAGCCTGGCCAGGAGGAGGAGGATGAGGATGAGGAAGGAGACACCCCAGGGCTTGGAATGGAGGGAGTCCTGGTGATTGATTTCCAGGCAGTGCACTCCCCAGTACTGCCCAGCTCACCCCCCTTGCAATTTTCACCATACAACTCCCCAACAAGGCAGACCATTCCGCCGACAACAGCTCCTGCCACAACCGTGGCCTTGCCACCCGTCCTACCTGTCCTGGGAGCAGGGGCTCCGGGACCGGCCAGCACCACACCACCACCAGTGGCACCCCAGCCCACTCAGCAGGCCGGAGGCAGCAGTGCCAGACGCCGTGCCACCACCACCACCACCACCACCACTGCTGCACCAGCACGGGAGGGCAGTGTGTTCCTGGGCCTGGAGGGCCAGATGGTCAAAATCCAGCGCCAACAGGCCAGATCCACCATGGCCTGCCAACGCCAGCTCCTGCAGCACAACCTGCAGATGGGGGAGTTGGTGAAGGGGTTCCAGGCTGTTGTGGACAGCAACAAGGAGGTGGCAGCAGGGTTGGGCAGGCTGACCACTGCCATCACCCACTCCTCTGCCAGGCAGGAGGAGCATGAGGTTGCGCGCAGGAGGGATGCCCGGGTGCTCAACCGGGCCATGGCCCGCCTTGCAGCGGCGACCGCACAGCTGTGCCATCGTAGCTCAAATCAGGAGTCGGTGCTGAGTCAGCATACGGCTGAGCTGACCAGGGGGATGGCCAGGATCACCACGGCCATGGAGGCCATGTTGATATCAAACGCCGCCTCCAATCCTGCCCTGGACCTGGGTGATGCTGGAGACAGCAGCAGCCGCAGCAGCCCGGCCAGCGCTGCATCAGAGCCAAGGAGGAGCACCAGGCGATCCGCTGATGCTGCAGGCCATTCGGAGGGGGCCGAGGGACACCCCAGTGGGTCTGGAAAGCGGGCCAAAAAATAGGCTGGCAAGGGGGGATGATCAAACCAGAACCCTGGACTTTATTTGTTTTGACAGACTCCATTTTTTTTTTTTTTTTAAACAATTTTTATTGTCAGGAATTCAAAAGAGATATTTATAATTTCACTTGTATGGCACAGCGCCATATTAGTAGCATGTGTAGGCCGGAGAAACGAACAGAGCATAACATGTGTCCTTAACCATCCAGTTCTGCCACGGTCATTGCACTGAGCAAGGAGGAGTGACCAACATATTCAGATCGCAGCAGAAGTCCGTTTCCCCTCCAGAGATCAGTTCCTGACAATACATTTCTAGTGTATTCATCCACGACTAACAACGTAAAGTTTTAGAAAAAAACAAAAACATGAAAACCTAACTATGGTCATCACTGAGGAAATGAGTGTGTTCATCTACAGACATGCATTTGCACGTACATTTGTTCAGCATTGCGCCCAAGGTAGTGTTGCGTTTCCGCAGCCTCCCGGTTACCCCCATCATTCCTTTAATAGACCCTTTGTCGGTTAATCCTCGTCCTCCTCCGAGTCGGAGTCTTCACCCTCCGGTAGTGGCTCACATGGTTCTCCCCTATACGTGTTCCATGGCGACCATACCTTATTCCACTTGCGGGGGCATGCCCGTAACACATACACTGCCCTTTCTTTTACCATTAGAAGGTCCATATTCCTTATCCACCCCGCCACCGTTGGCAGCTCCGGAGCACCCCACCTCTGCGCAATGTCTCGTTTGGCCACTGTTACCGCCAGCGTAACCCAGAGTTGTTCATACCTGTTTAGGTCTGTAGGGTCCCAAATGTTCAACAGGCATTTACGGGGTTCAGGCAGGACAGACACCTTGACGGCCTGGGAGACTGTGCGCATAATCTGTCTCCAGACTTCCCGGATCTGAGGACATTCCCATAATGTGTGGAGAAGAGTTCCCTCCTCCCCGCATCCCCTGAGGCAGTATGGGTGTGGTGCCCTCTGTATTCTGTGAAGCAGTGTACGGGTGTAATAGGTGCGATGTAGAATTTTGAGTTGCACTAGGCGGAATCTGGCCGAAATGCCTACCTCTCGCGGTGAAGCAAGTGCCTCATTCCATTCTGTATCATCCATCTCACCCAGTTCCCCCACCCACTTCTCTTTGAGTTTCTGTGTTGGGTCTGGCAGGTTATTAATCAGTTTTTTGTACGTGAGTGAGGTTGCCTTCTGTTCCATAAATTCGGTCAGCAACCTGTCTTCCAGTGGTGATGATTCCGGGAGTGTGGTGTCGGGAGGGATTGCTTGCAGTAGGGCGTGACGGATCTGCACATACCGGTATGTTTCTGAGGGGCCCAGGCCGTACAGTTGTTGTAGTTGGGGGAAAGGAATAACCGTGCCCTTGTCCCAAAGATCTCCAACCACCGAGATCCCTATGGTATCCCATCGTGTGAACCCCTTACATGTCCGCAAGTTTCCCAGTGATTTAGTGTCCCACAACGGAGTTAACCTAGTTATTTTTCCCTTCCACCCCATACGTGATTGTGCTGTATGCCATAGCGTCGCCGTGTGAAGCGTTGGGCCCAGTAGGGTCCAGACTCCATTTTTTGATGCACTTCAGTGATGTAACTGTGGTGCATCACTATTAAAAATTTTATTTTCCAAGCAACATTTAGCTGTCTTTGCATCTGTACTCAGTCAGAAATAGTTCTCAGTGATCTCCTCACGTCTGTATCTGCCATCACATGGCGTACACACCCCAGCTGGCTGTGTCAGTGGCACAGCTTCGTCGTCGTCATAGTCCTCGTAGTCAGACAACTCCACCTCAGTGCCCTTCTTGACCGCAAGGTTGTGTAACATTGCACATACAGCTATGATCTTGCAGCAGGTGATGGGGGTATACTGCCTTGCACCTCCACTCTTGTGCAGGCATCTGAATCTACTTTTCCAGATGCCAAAGGTCCGTTCAACAACATTCCTGGTGCGTATGTGGGCACGGTTATACCTCCTTTGGCTGGGTGTGGAGGGGTTGAGGTAGGGGGTGAGTATGAATGAGCGGAGGGCATATGCACTGTCGCCTGGAAGAGAAAGGGGTCACATTAGACACATGCATACATGTATTACACCTACCTACTATGTGTTATGGGGGTCTGATGATGTGGCTCACCTAGGAGGTATCCTTCTCCAAAATCGCCAGCCATCAGCCGTGCATATATGCCGCTCTGTTGGAATATATAGGAGTCATGGGTACTCCCTGGAAATTTTGCTACCAGGTCTGTGATGGTGCACTTGGCATTGCAGATCACCTGCACGTTGATGGTGTGTGTCGATTTCCGATTGCGGTATATGTATTCGGTGTCCGCTGGTGGGCAAATCGGAATATGCGTGCCATCTATGCAACCGATGACTTGGGGAAAGTGTGCCATCTGGTAGAAGTCCGCTTTGGTTTGTAGCAGTTCTGCGTGGGTTGCAGGGAATGAGATGTATTGGTCCATCCTGTCTATCATGGCGTCAAGGAATATGTGGAAGAACCTTGACAGGCTGCTCTGGCTCACCCCTCCTGCTGCTGCTACTCCACTTTGATAGCTGCCAGACGCTACCAGGTGTAGGCTGCATAGCACCTGGACGTGCGCAGGGATGGCGTGTGCCCTTGGGGTGTGGTGGTCCAAGTATGGCTTAAGGTCCCTGATGAGCTCAAGTATGGTGTCAGAGTCCAGCCTGTATCTCTGTAGGATCTCTGCCTCTGTGAGCATGAACAGGGTTATCCTCTGTCTGTAGACCTGTTCATTTCTTAGCCATTCCCTCAGTCCTTCCTGCTGTAGCCGTAGCCGCCTCGCAATGACATAGAAAGCTGCCATCCTGCAAGTTGCAATGCATTTTGGGACTGTTTATATGGGTTGGAGTTGGTTACCACCTGATTGCAATCCATGGTAAATACCGAGTGAATTCTACCGATTTTGAGCCGATTTCGGTGTTTCTGTGCCTCCCTACATCTCCCCAACTGTCGGAATCGGGGAATTTCCCGATCGGAGATTCATACGAATCGGCATGTTTTCCGATTCGGATCATGTCCGAATCGGTATTTTTTCCGATTCGGTACATGGACCGAATCGGTGATTTTCCGAATCGGTGTCACTAACGAATCGGTAGTAGGACCGATTCGGTGATTTTCCGATTCGGTGTCACTAACGATTCGGTAGTGGGACCGAATCGGTGATTTTCCGATTCGGTGTCACTAACGATTCGGTACATGGACCGATTCGGTCTTTGTAACCGAATCGGTGTTTTTCCGATTCGTTACATATCCGATTTTCGGTATGTACGTATCGGATTCTTTCACATTCGGTACACATTCCGAATCGGTTTTCTATCCGATTCGTTCTGTTTTTGGTTCCCTACATCTCGATGGCTGTTTACCGATCGGTAAGGGCCAAAAATCGGTATTTTCGGCCGATACCGATCGGTAAAGCCCTACCTACATCGGGCCCTAAGAGTCACATAAGAATGGTAGATAGTACAAAGGTCTGCTACGTTAACTAGTGATTAGAGTTATCTCTATATACATGGGGAGGGGATATGACTGGATATACTCTAAGAGTCACATAAGAATGGTAGATAGTACAAAGGTCTGCTACGTTAACTAGTGATTAGAGTTATCTCTCTAAACATAGGGAAGGGATACACATGGATATACTCTTAGAGTCACATAGGAATGGTAGAGAGCACAACGGTCTACAGCATATACTAGTGATTAGAGTTATCTCTATATACATAGGGAAGGGATACACATGGATAAACTCGAAGAGTCACGTCAAGTCAAGTCAAAACCACTTTATTCGATTTAGTTAAAAATCATAAAAGCATTCTACAATCACATCACAGGAAGGGCAATACAAAAATTCATAAGCAGATACAAAAGCATCAAACAGTAATAATTTCATATACATAAAAATACATCATATGAGGAAACGACAGTAATGATTAGTTGATTAATATACATTATAAAAATACATCTTAAAAAGAGTCAATACTCAATAAAATAGACGTTTAAAAATGCAAACAACATCCCTATCAATCATCATCACAAAACACTAATATTTACATCTTTAAGTCTTTTCCTCCTGATCCTAACCGCTGCAACGAGGTAATTTGCCACGCTAAACATGGCCAACGCAGAATCCAATAGTTGGAGGTACAGGAGAGCGGGTTTTGCTTGATAAAAGGCTTTATCCTTCAATAGTGGAACCAGGTATTTCTGTCTGGGCTCAGCAAAGAAGTTACAAAATAACATAAAATGCATATTATTTTGTGTTGAAAAACTATCACACTTGCAGACAGGGGCATCCTCCTCCTTAAACCAACCTTGACTATCACACAAAACAGTATAAATTTGATTAAACCGAAGTTTTACCAGAAGCTACCTATGAAAGGGGATGGTGACGATAGTAAGGTACGGTTTGATGGTAAGACGCGTAATGGTCAGGTAATGGGCTCTGACCGTGGGCTTGAGTAATTGGCGTTCCTCCCTCTCCACATTTTTCATAGTTATAAAGTTGGCCTTCACCCAAGCTAAATCTGATTTCTTAAGACTCTGAGGGGCCAGAAAAATATCAGGACGACCCAGGTCCAGAGAGCACTTATGTATATATGAAAGCCAAATAATGTTTTTATAATTATCTAGTTTTAAACAGTCCACCAGTATTTTATGATTTAGACCCAAGTTTTTATTGGTCCAAAGCCTTATCCATAACAAGATAGGAGCCATAAGAAGGGTATCCGATATATAACCAAGCCCAACTTCCTGGTGAACCGAGAACGTGGCTGTGGATTGGGGAAGCCCTAAGGTGGAACGCAGGAATTTATTTTCTTCCCTTTGAACTGGTTCGCTATTTACATAGCCCCACAGACCTGAACCGTACCTGGCTATTGCCACTGATTTTGCCCTGTACAAGTTAAGTAAGGCACCTGTTGGCTTCCCGCCCAGTCTCCTAGCAAAACTTAGGATGGCAGTGGCTGAGCTTCTAACCGCCTTAGTTTTAGCTACAATTTGCGGAGCCCAACTCACCTTGGTGTCAAAAATTACACCCAGATATGTAAAAATTTTAACATTAGTGATCACGTCACCGTTACAAAAAAACTTTCTGGAGTTGTTTTTACCAGCCCCAAACGCCATGACGTGTGATTTGGAGTTGTTTATTACTAGGTCTAATGATAACATAAAATCGTTAAAAGCATTTAAAAGTTTTTGTAGACCTATGGGAGTCCGAGCTATTAAAGCGGCATCGTCCGCGTACAGGAGAACTGGAATACTAGTTTCCCCTGCACGCGGAGTATCCAAGGTAGCAATTAAAAGAGTTTCCTCAAGTGAATTTATATACAAGGTGAAGAGCATGGGAGCAAGAATGCAACCTTGCCGCACGCCCCTGCTGGATTTGAACCAAGCGGTACGATTACCTTCTTGGTCCATTCTGATTGAGGCTTTTAGATCTTTGTGTAATTCAGCCAAAAAATATACAAGGGGGGGATCAAGTCCCAGCTTTAACAACATGGTCCACAGCCGAGCTCTATTCACCAAATCAAAAGCTGTGGACAGGTCCATAAAAGCAACAAAGATTGACCCTTTTTTAACAATTGTATATTTCGAAATTAACAAATGAAGATTTAAACATTGGTCCTCAGTCCCTCTCCCAGCGCGGAACCCATATTGGGCATCTACTAGAATATTATTATCTGTGGACCAGGTGTTAATTCTAGCAAGCAGGACTTTGCCCAAAATCTTCATAGAAGAGTCCAATAGCGAGATTGGTCGAAAACTCTTTGGGTCGCTTCTTAGGCCCTTTTTAAAAATAGGTACTATAATGGCACATGACCATGTTTTTGGCAAACCCCCCTCATACACACAATTAAAAACATTAGCTAAAATCTCAGCCCACATCTCCGAGTTGAATTTGTATAGGTCCGGGGGCACCCCATCCGGGCCAGGGGCTTTATTAGCAGCTGAGCCTACAATTGCCAGCTCAACTTCTGATTTTGTAAACTCTAAATTAATGGGAGAAAATGGGGAGTAAGGTATTTTAAACACCTCGGCAATTTCGTTGGAACCATATATATTAGAAAAATGGTTAATCCAATCAGCCTCAGATATGTTAATTTCGAGATCCAAATTGTTTGTATGAGAGAACAAAGGATTATTAATAATAGCCCAAAATTTGGAGCTATGTTTAAGGGTTACGGGGTCCATCAAAGAGTCCCAGGCTTCATCTTTGATGGCTTTTTTTCGAAGTTTGACTGCCAGAGCATATTGTCTTCTTAGATCTGCCACCAAAGTCCTATCTCTAGGCAATTGTTTAAGACCTTTCAGCAGGGCTGAGTGTGCCTGTGAGCAAGAGTGGTCAAACCATCTACACACTGGGACAGAACCCCTCCCTGGTTTGACTCTGAGCTCTTTTTCCACTCTAGCACAGATAGCTTCAAAGGCACTCACAACTTCCCCTCCCCTCGTCTCTCTATTCCTACATTTCCCAATTTCGACTCCCATATCTTGCACAATAAGACCATGGAAATCCTCTGGACAGACTTTACACCATTTAAGGCGTCTGCCCTGGTCTTTACTCCTAACATCCCTTATAGAGGTAGCCCTTACTACTCCTTTACACAAACCAGAAAGAGCATCCAGGACCAATAACACAGGGTTGTGGTCACTAAATCCACTAACGAATGCATTATAAAACAAAACATAACGCAGGAGCCCTGGGGACATAAAAAAATAATCAATAATTGATTCACTGCCCCTTGCGTTGTACGTGACCACACGGTTTGTTGTATCTGAGAACCCTGGTTCATATAGGTCATTTGATGAAAGCAAGTTTTCCATCGCCACTCCCTTAGAACTATGTTCAAAGTGTGGCGGTGAGGTGTAATCAGGGCCATTTTCGTCAATAATCTGGCAATGGGACTCACACAAATGAACATTAAAATCACCCATCATTATACACTGAACTAAAGTGGTTTGTTTTGACATGTATTTAGTTAAAAAGTCCGATAGACCATCTAAAACAAAATTTGGGGGTCCCCCCTGCATGGAGTTGTAACAATTTATTAGCACAATCTTATTCTTATCAGCCAGACAAATTTCCACCAGCTGATAATAGTAAGAAGAACTAGGAATTACTCTAACATTACCTGCAATTTTAACTGAAACAAGGAATAGCAAACCCCCTCTGTCCCTACCCGACGTGGAGCTCAGGGCATCAACAAAAAAAGAAGTGTATCCTTCTACCCAGAAACTTTTATCTTTCATCCAAGTTTCTTGTAATGCGACAATATCATGGTTCTTCATAGATTGTAACCAAATAGGGTCATCCTGCTTTGCCCGTAGGCCCGCGATGTTCCATGATACTAGCCGTATGTGCCCTTCCCCTAACTGTAATGGGTCGTTAATAACAGTCTCACTTCTGACAACAGGTAGGGCCACATCAGTATTGCTTGGGAGTTTGCAAGTCAGGTTATCCTGTTCAGGTACAGGTTCTAGTCATTCAATATCTATTCTATCAGCTAATGCCGAAAACATATTTGACAATGGTAGATCATTGGAAGGTGTATTCCGCACAGCATTTATTACACCATTGCCTTTGATTGGCTTAGTCAACCATACATTAGTAGGCATGGGTGAGATAAGATTGTCCTCTGCCCAAGTATTATCAATAGACTGTGCCTTGATATTCTCATTTACAACTGGCCCATAAGGTCGGGGATAAAAGAAACCAAGAGGCATCGCCCGAACCCCTTTACCTAAAGGATCTAGAGGGGAGTCATCCCAGAAAAGTCGACTCGCGACATTCTTAGATTTAAAATTTACAATAACACAGTCTCCAGAAACCTCTTTCTTGCTTCTACCCACCCAGTTTACCCGTCTACTCATTACAATATTGTCAGCGATATTACTTTCACCCGTGCAGTTTGCATTACACCATTTTTTAACGTGCCTAAGCAGGGACTCGTGGTGCTCTACCGCCCCGTCTTCAAGTTTAGGCACGTTAACCAAGATTGCAACAAAGGGTGTTGCATCCGGAGGTAAATTTATCGGAGGTACCCTTTTTTCCGAAACCACCCCCTGGCCTCTAGGCCTTGTGGGGCAACTTGTACTATGGCCAACCTCTGTCGTGGGGATATATATCCCATTATCTACTTTCCCCTTTGGTGGCACAGGTTTGACAATAGGTAAAAGAGGGATATTGAGTGGTCTAGTTAAGGGTGGGTCACAAACTGTAGGGGCAGTAACCTGCACAACTGGGGGGCATGGAGCCAAAGGCATAGAGAATGCAGAGGCCCGTGTATTAAGAACATCATTGATACGATCACATTTTGCCATAAGGTTCGTAACACAGTCCTTCAGAGTTTCATTAATATCCGAGGCAATCTGGATTAAAGCAGTCTCAAGTCTATCTGTGAACAATTTTTCCAATAAGGCCATAATGCCTTCCTCTGTCAGAAGGGTTTGCTGGGTAGAACCAGCCATGGTTAAAGCAGACCTTCCAGCATCCCCGGGGTTCATAGGAAAGTTAGGTATCACGGTTTCGGGTAAAGCTGGGCATGGAAGAACTGTGGCTGGAAGTGACAGAGAAGGTCTACAAGCCTCAATAATGACCCGCGGCTCCAATGGTATACAGCTTATAGAGGAGTTCGAGGACTCAGCAATCCCAGGACTAGAAGCAAGGCCCAATTCACGCTCAGACTCGGCAATCTGCGATGATAGTTCCCCCACCTTAGTTGTTAAATATGTGAGTATACTTGTTGTGTATTTAGGCACCTTCGCTTTAGCCTCATCGGCCGCTGGAGTAGCCAATTTGCGCTTACCCATTGTGATGGTTCTTAAGGACGTGGCCCGTCCCGTCCCTGGTCATCCTTGGACGGCCTTAGACGGCCCGCCCTCTGCCCGGGCTCCGCCCGGCGTCGCCCGCGCGCGTCCGCGACGCGGAGGTCGAGGCTCCGCTTTGTAGCGCCTCCGGGCGCGAAGACAGCGGTAACCGGAAGTCCGCGCAAAGCCCACTGGGAGCTGTAGTCTCTAGCCGCTCCTAGGTGTCGATGGCGGCGAGACTCACAGCGTTGGCAACCCAGGGGCTGAGGCAGAGTGCTGGCGTGCTGGCGTGTGGACAGGTAGGCTGTTGGCGCTGTGTGCGCTGCTCGAGACCCCCGCTCCACCGAGGTCGAGGCTCCGCTTTGTAGCGCCTCCGGGCGCGAAGACAGCGGTAACCGGAAGTCCGCGCAAAGCCCACTGGGAGCTGTAGTCTCTAGCCGCTCCTAGGTGTCGATGGCGGCGAGACTCACAGCGTTGGCAACCCAGGGGCTGAGGCAGAGTGCTGGCGTGCTGGCGTGTGGACAGGTAGGCTGTTGGCGCTGTGTGCGCTGCTCGAGACCCCCGCTCCACCGAGTTCGAGGCTCCGCTTTGTAGCGCCTCCGGGCGCGAAGACAGCGGTAACCGGAAGTCCGCGCAAAGCCCACTGGGAGCTGTAGTCTCTAGCCGCTCCTAGGTGTCGATGGCGGCGAGACTCACAGCGTTGGCAACCCAGGGGCTGAGGCAGAGTGCTGGTGTGCTGGCGTGTGGACAGGTAGGCTGTTGGCGCTGTGTGCGCTGCTCGAGACCCCCGCTCCACCGAGGTCGAGGCTCCGCTTTGTAGCGCCTCCGGGCGCGAAGACAGCGGTAACCGGAAGTCCGCGCAAAGCCCACTGGGAGCTGTAGTCTCTAGCCGCTCCTAGGTGTCGATGGCGGCGAGACTCACAGCGTTGGCAACCCAGGGGCTGAGGCAGAGTGCTGGCGTGCTGGCGTGTGGACAGGTAGGCTGTTGGCGCTGTGTGCGCTGCTCGAGACGCCCGCTCCACCGAGGTCGAGGCTCCGCTTTGTAGCGCCTCCGGGCGCGAAGACAGCGGTAACCGGAAGTCCGCGCAAAGCCCACTGGGAGCTGTAGTCTCTAGCCGCTCCTAGGTGTCGATGGCGGCGAGACTCACAGCATTGGCAACCCAGGGGCTGAGGCAGAGTGCTGGCGTGCTGGCGTGTGGACAGGTAGGCTGTTGGCGCTGTGTGCGCTGCTCGAGACCCCCGCTCCACCGAGGTCGAGGCTCCGCTTTGTAGCGCCTCCGGGCGCGAAGACAGCGGTAACCGGAAGTCCGCGCAAAGCCCACTGGGAGCTGTAGTCTCTAGCCGCTCCTAGGTGTCGATGGCGGCGAGACTCACAGCGTTGGCAACCCAGGGGCTGAGGCAGAGTGCTGGCGTGCTGGCGTGTGGACAGGTAGGCTGTTGGCGCTGTGTGCGCTGCTCGAGACCCTGTTATTAGCAGTATTATGAGTATCTTTGGCTGTTTGCCCTTGGGTCAGGTACTTATTGCAAATTTAGAATTCCTCTTCACAGTCTAGGGATCTGCCACAGAAACTGAATTCGATTTGTCCTTTGGGAGATGCCCATGAGGAGTCTCTGGCCAGGGCTTGGGAATGTCTTCATCTCACTGACATACTTTTAATTGCATTCACAAAAAGGTCAAGGGGGCTCAGCTTGATCAAAAAATGCATTTTTACATTTGTTAAATCAATTTCCGGAACTGTGCAGTTTGATTGTGTTAGGAATCATTTTGTTGAATGATTAGCTCTTGTGTAGCAGTGTGTTAATGCACAGCTTGCTTTACTGTGTGTATTGTACTTTGTTTACAAGCCAATATGCGTCAACATTTCCTTGCATATTTCATTTAGATGTACAAAAACAACTGCTATGTGTATTATGTAACTAAACTGCCTCTATTTTCAATGTTCTTGTCTTTTAGATAGCTGAGTGGTTGTATGGCAGATAGTTGAGCAAAACAATAAAAAGCAAACCACAAATATTACAAAAATAGTGCCCATCTTAATATCACGATGAGCAGAAATTCTGGGAACGTTGATTTGCTGTGAAGATTTCTCTCTTGAAGTTGGTTCGTATAAATAAGCACCATCTAAAACAAGACACATAGGGGAGAGTGTAAGATAGACAGCATGCCAGTTAATGTAAGCGAAGAGTCACATAGGAATGGTAGAGAGCACAGCGGACTGCTGCATATACTAGTGGTTAGAGTTATCTCTATATACATAGGGAAGGGATACACATGGATAAACCCGAAGAGTCACATAGGAATGGTAGAGAGCACAGCGGACTGCTGCATATACTAGTGGTTAGAGTTATCTCTATATACATAGGGAAGGGATACACATGGATAAACTCGAAGAGTCACATAGGAATGGTAGAGAGCACAGCGGACTGTTGCATATACTAGTGGTTAGAGTTATCTCTATATACATAGTGAAGGGATACACATGGATATACTCTAAAAGTCACATAGGAATGGTAGAGAGCACAGCGGACAGCTGCATATACTAGTGGTTAGAGTTATCTCTATATACATAGGGAAGGGATACACATGGATATACTCTTAGAGTCACATAGGAATGGTAGAGAGCACAATGGTCTACTGTATATACTTGTGATTAGAGTTGTCTCTATGTACAGAAAAGCAGAGTTCCATTAAGTGGGGTTGGAGGGGGAATGCAGTCGGAGGGGGGATGTAGTCACAGCACCAGGGGAGGGACTGAGAAGGGCGGGAAAGTGAGACAAACGAGAGAGGGAAGCAGATAGTAACGATTAAGGCAGCGAGGAGTGTGTCAGAGGCAACAGGAGAGACAATAGAAAGGTCTCTAGGACAGAGAGGGGAGAGTTCAGAGGTCGCTAAAATGGCGGAGGAGAAAGGTAGAAGAATAAGCGAGTCATAAAAAGAAAAGAAAATGGCAGGGAGTGCAGAGGTCCAAGTCCGAAAGTCCAGGAGGAGTGCTGCCACAGCCAGCAAGTCCGGGGGGAGAAAGGCAGTCCGCAGCAAAGTCACAGCCTCATCGTCCAAGAGGAGATGGGGGAGAGGAGTTTCATCCGGAGACCAGGGGTCGGGGATGAAAGACCACGGGCGCCAAGACAGCGGTTCGCAGAACGGGAGGCAGTCCCGGGAGCAGGGGAGAACACGCCACAAAGCTGTCCCACATCATCTGGGGCCAAATGGAAGAGCCTCAGCAACGCCGACGCTGGATGGGCACAGGAGGAGGCACAGGAGGAGGGCACAGTAGGAGAGCTCAGCAGGCTATGCTTTGGCAGCAGCCGATCGCTAGCTTGAAAGTCTGCCCGGGGAGTCATTTGCACCGATGTCCCTAAGGCGCCGCCAATTTGGGGTCAGGCAAGCCCCGGGGCAGAGCAGACTGGAGCGCTTCTCTGAGGAGAGCAACATTAGTTGCGGTGGCGCCCGGCCAAGGTCTTCAGGTGGCAACCTCCGCTGGCACCACAGGATCCGGTGAACAAAGCCTCCATTTTAATCAGGAGCTCCTCCGTGGGTGAGAGGCTGAGCCAGCAGGTAGGAGAGAGGAGCAAGTGGTACAGGACGTGTGCTGGAAAACAGGGTGTATGAGGTGTTGGAGGTGCGGGGTTAACCCCAGGACAGGCGAGTGATTTCTTCAGCTCAGCTGCAGCATAGGCAGAGAGGCAGCAGCTCAGGGTAACAGATGCAGATGCAGATGGCACAGGAGACGCAGATGCAGTGTATGTTGTGGGAGAGGCAGTAAGCGCAGGGCCCAGGTCATCAATTAGAGGCGCCGATCGGCATTTACGGGTCACCTCCGGGCGCCATTTTAAAGTCAGGCAGGCGAGGGAGAATCGATTGCAGCGGGGCCGTCTCCGGTGTAAAGCCGTTACCGAGGCCCCCGAGGTAGTGTTCCACTAGTGGCAGTTGCTGTGTCCCTCGGAATGCGCACTTTGGACATACCTCCTGCAGAGGGATGCAGCCATCGGCGCTCTCGGCAGGGCTCCGGTTGCCAGTTTGGCCGCCGCTGTCGTCTCTCCGCACCTCAAATCCACGCCGCTCCAGTGGCACCAGCAGCGATCTGAGCAGGCCCGCAGGTGCCCCATACCTTCTGCTTCAGGTAGGGAGCGTCAGCATCGCGGAGGGCTTCCTCCAGACTCTGGGATCCAGGCTGGAGCAGCGCGTGGACCGGGAGCCGAGACGGTCCACGTCCCGTCCGTCTCGGCTCCTCCCAGAGGATGGTCAAGTCTTTGGTGTGCCTTAGACGTCCAACAGGAATCATGCTCTACTTCAAGCCCTTGGAGAAACTTTAACAGCAGGATTCAAGTAAGTTTAGTCCAGTCCTTTCACTGCTCAAGACAGAAGCAGCAACTGCAGGCCAACCAACAAAGCAACAAACAACAAAAAGGGCAGTACTCCTCCTGCCAGCTGTTCCAGCTCATCTTCTTGGCAGTGTCCTTAGTCAAAAAGAACAATTGATGGACATAATTTTGAACCTTGTCAAACATTCACCACAATACAGAGATCTGGGCCTAAAGCAATAGTTTTTTTGCTCCCAATGCCATTCCAGTTTAAACCCAGCCATATCAAAATCAGTCTTGACCCTGCTCCCCATGGAAACAGTCCAACCCGAACTGCCTGGCCAGGACCTCCCTGGACTGGAAACGAGCATCCTGGGATCAGCCAGGCTTGCTTGACTCCAGCAGCATGTAGAGCACCGGACCCATGTCTGGGCCTACCCATCTCATTCGGGGTGACAAATGCAAAAAGAACAATTGATGGACAGGATACAGAACGCCTATTTTCAGTGGAGTGAGGAATACGAGCGGCACACACGTGGTCTTACGGGCAACAGATCACTATTTCTGTTGAACATCTAGTTCCAGATGAGGAACGTGAAGATTTAAAAGGACTTTAATTATTACATTAGTATTGTGTTTGATTAAGCTGTTAGAAAACAGAACTAAAGGATTTTGCAATTGAGCCCTGAGGAAGTTAGAGATGCTGAAGCATAGTTAATCTGACGAAACATGTGTTGGCTATGAAGTGCAATCAAGTTTGAAAAGGTCACACATGTTGAAATGGAAGATTGAAGAATAAAATCCACAAAATCAGAAGAAAGACTGGACTTCTTCTTATATAAAGAGTGGTGCTCAGGACATTGTTTTTCTTTCACCCATCATCAGCCAGGCAAGCTTGACTCCAGTGGCATGGAGAGCACTGGACGCACGTCTGGGCATATCGGTGCCGTCCCACTCAGGGTGGAAAATGCAAAAAGAACACTTGATGGACATATTGTTGAACAATGCCAAATATTCACCCCAGTACAGAGCTCTGGACCTAAATCCATCGTTTTTTTGCTCCCCATGTCATTCCAGTTTAAACCCTGCCATGTGCAAATCAGTCTTAACCCTGCTTACCATGGGAACAGTCCAGTGCGAACTGCCAGGCCAGGTCCTGACTGGTCCGGAAACAAGCCTCCTGGGACCGGTTTCGGGATTTTCCCCTTATCAGCCAGGCTAGCTTGACTCCAGTGCCATTCACTTTCTAAGAGTGTCATTTTCAAACACAAAGTTTAAAAACCACCTCTACTAAAAGATGCATTATTAAGTTCCGGGAATCTAAACTCCATTTCTCTATTTTTTACCAATTGAAAGTCACGCTTGTAAAATGTTACAAGGCAGCTCTAATGATCCCCTTTGGGAAAGACATCCTTTCAGTAGTGAAAAACGAAATGCACAGTATTTCACTATCAGGACATGTAACACAATGTACTACATGTCCTACCTTTCACATTCGCTTCACCCTGCCCATGGGCTACCTTGGGGCTTCCTCAGGGGTGATTTACAAGTAAGAAAAGGGAAGGTTAGGGCCTGGCATGTGGGTGCCTTTGTCAGGTCGACATGTCAGTAGAAACTGCGTGCAGGACCTGCAGTGGCAATCCTGAGAAACATTTGAAAGGCTAATTGTGTGGGTGGCACAACCAGTGCTTTAGGTGCAGTAGTAGCATTTGATTTACTGGCCCTGGGCAAACAGAGTGCACACTACTAGGGACTTAGTAGTGAATCAAATAAGCCAATTATGGAAAACCCAACGCATAACAAAATTTACATGAACAGCATATACACTTTAGCACTGGTAAAGTGCCCAAAGTCCTAAAACCAACGAAAAAAGGGTCAAAAATAGGAGGACAAAATGTCCGGGGATGAACCTGCCAAAACTGCCAGATCTAACAGGCCCTAATTCTCTATGAAGTCTTAAATCTGCACCTTTGCAATAACATAAACTTGCGATTTTGTGTGATTCACAAAACTTTCATGAAGGCCCAGATTTCCAAATGCTTTGTGATGGGTTTGCACTTCTGCTCTTACGCAAACCCTGTGAAAAGTATTCAGGTGGAATTTACCATCCAACACAAATCGAGATTTCTCCTTGTTTTTCCCGCTTTGCATGTGTGCTGCATTGCCAGCTCACCCAAAGTAGGAAAAGCCTCAAGGCATAGATTTTAAATTGGAACCTATGCTGCAGACAATGAAGACATACTTGCACTATGGTCAAGGGTGTCTGCTTTGGTGCATGGTTGCCTTAAGTGAACCAGCAGAGGGGAGAGCAGACAAGCGCCACATCTTAGCACACTCTTCTGCTCACTTCCTTTCACACAACGCAGCGGAGCAACAGTACTTACTTCTGCATTGCATGACTTCTTGATCCATCTGAGACGAAGTATCTATGGAAAGTTTTACTCGTTGCACTTTTCAGGTGTACTTAAAGACCAGAAGTTTTCTGAAAATGCATTGTTAGGCCTGTGAGCAAGGATTGTCATCAGGATAATTATACGTGGTGCGCAAATATGCCTGTTGAAATGACTACATAAAAGAAAAAGTCACACCAGACATAGATCCTAAATGCCTATGGGACGCCCTTAAGACAACCATCAGAGGCACGCTGATAGAAATCAAGGCCAGAATAGACAGAGAAGCAAGAGGGCAGCTAGACCGTTAGAAACGGACATTAAACAACTGGAATCTAAGCGTATCGAGGACACCTCAAACTTAGAGATCCTAATAGAATGTACAGGGAAAAAATAAGAATTCAACAGGATCCTTAGCGAAAGAGCAGGTCTGTGGATAAGGAAATACAAACAAATCAACCTCAGTGAAGCAAATAAGGCAGGAAAAATACTAGCATCATACCTCAAACGCAAGCAAAGACAACACTGCATCTCCACAATAACAGATTCAAACAAGACACACACCCGACACAAAGAAATCCTACACACGTTCATGGAATTCTACAAAGACCTCTACACAAGGGATGACAACATTGACCGGGAGGGCAGCTCAGCCTACCTAGATAGATTAAACCTACCCAAGATAACGGAAGAGGAAGCCAAGCCACTAGGCCAAGATATAAAAATGAATGAGATCACCTTAGCTATAAAATCACTAAAAGATAACAAAGCCCCAGGCCCAGATGGATACACAGCACCCTTCTACAAAAGTTCCAAGATCATCTCCTCCCAGCCCTAACCAAAACCTTCAACCACTGCGCTAAAAAGGGGATAGTAACAGAAACCATGTCACAAGCCAACATAATTTTCATACCCAAAGAAGGCAAAGACCCACAATGTCCCAAAAACGACCACCCCATATCACTAATAAACCTAGATTGCAAGTTATATGCCAAAGTGCTAGCCACAAGACTAAACAAACTACTACCTCAACTGATTGGAAATACACAGGTAGGCTACATGAAGACACGCATGTCTCACAATAACACAAGACTTCTCTGCCAAGTCATAAAGCACTCCTCAAAATCACTCAACTCTGCCGTAGCAATCACGCTAGACGCAGAAAAGGCTTTCTACAGAGTATCCTGGCACTTCCTGGAGAAGTGCATGCAGGCATACAACCTAGGAGACGATTACACGAAGAAAGTCATGGCACTGTACAAAAACCCCAAAGCACAGGTAGCCATTAATGGAGGTTCTTCGGACCAATTTAACCTTGAGAGAGGAACAAGACAGGGCTGCCCGCTATCCCTTTCTACTTTTCCTACTAGCACTCGAACCCCTGATTAGAGATACTTTGGCTAACAGCAACATAGCAGGCGTAACAATCAACAACACCACAGCCAAACTTGCTGCCTATGTGGATGATTTACTCATAATAACGGAGAACCCTTCCCAATCCATACTGGCACTCATGCAAACGATTGAAGCATACGCTAACCACTCAGGATACAAACTCAATAGGGACAAATCAGAATGCATGCCCCTCAACATACACACAACCAGAGAGGTAATGGGGGCCTCGGGGCTGACATGGCAACCTGGGTTTGTCAAATATCTGGGTATCCAATTTGGGAAAAGCCTAAGAAGTACCTTAGAATTGAATGAGAAAACAACTCTGGGAAAAATCAAGGAGCTACTAGAAACTGATCACCCATGTTCATCACATGGTGGGTCAGAATGGACACAGTAAATATCACTACTATAGCTAACAATCTGGCAGGTATGCTACCCCTGGCTCTCACAGACGATTTCCACAGGAAAACAGACCACATGCTTAACAAATGTATATGGAGGGAAAAAAACAGAATAGGCCTTAAAAAACTGAGATTAGAGAAGAAATTGGGAGGGCTCAACGTGGCGGACCTGAAAACATTCCAACTAGCCTTCATAGCCAGACAGGGGATGCACTGGTTGCTCCCGAAACAGCAGTACACACCGACATGGCTCTCCATAGAGAAAGCCATTCTAAATAACACAGACCCACTGACACTCCTCACATCCAACAAACAAGCACTCAAGAACAACCCGATCTTCAGGATCACAAGGTATGCGCTGCTCAAAGTAGATCAGAAACTCGAAGTCAGCATCAATAACTTGCAATGGGAAACACTCTGGGCAAACCCCAAGATTAAATACAGGGGAAACCCACTCGACATAGAGTCATGGAGGAAGCTAGGAATATTGTACCCAGCTCAACTGGAAGCAGAAGGAGAACCCTATTCTTTTAACAGTTTGAAAACAAGACATGACCTCCCTGACATAGAATTGTACAATTTTGTGGCAATCAAAACAGCCTAAACAAAGTCAAAATTAGACAAACATAAACCATCAATCTTTTAGTTTATGGAAACCATAAAGAAGACAGGGCACCAAATCTCACTCCTCTACAAATTCCTCTGACCTGCCTCCACCAAACTCAACCCTAAAAACACTGGCTACTGGGAAACCCAAATAGTCTCCAAACTCACGGAACAGGAACTACAAAACCTCTGAGCGTCCCCATCAAAAAATATGATATCCCCAGTGCTGGCACAAACCAAATTCTGGCTACTCCACCAGGCATACTGGATGCCAGCCCGTCTCGCTTTGTTAGGCCTAAAAGATAGGATACCTGCTGGAACTGCGGCACAGAAAGGGGAGACCTAGAGCACCTCATCTTTCGCTGCACTAAGGTCAAAAACTTCTGGAAGAAGGTGCTCGACTTCACAAACAGAACTTTAGGCTGCAGCTTAAAACAAGCATTTGCCACAACAATCACAGCACACATTACATCAGACATCGCCACTCAAGAGGACAGATACCTCCTTGACTTCCTCCTTACGTCAGCAGTCAAAGCAGTACTAACCAAATGGAAGGACCCCTCCAAAGTCACGTTCAAGGGGTGGCTGAACTGGATGACCTTCCTCAGAGGAGCCGATAACACTGCACTCAGACACACACCTTGGAGGTACCCCAGCAGAGGAATGTGGTCAAAGCTAGACAAATTCCTAAACACCTACAAACCCCCACAGACAACGATTTCATGTCTAAATAAGCCACACCAGCTCAACGCAACCTCAAGGATCCAGCGATCTGTCACTAAAATAACCACCACTCACTTTTATGTTTTATGTACCAACTAGACACTCGCCCAATCGCAACAAACTATGTGTTTTATGTTATAAGTGGGCCGGTCTACGTGGGGCGGAACGGCGAAACCATCTATGTGTTATCCATATGTCTTTTACAATATGTAACTTGTAAATACCAATAAAAACATTTTTTTTTAAAGAAATGACAGTGCGTTTATGCAGGGACAAATATTTTTTTCTCTATGGAGAAAAGATTTTCCATTTGGGAAAACCACTTCCCAAAACTTTAGGGGTATTGCTTTCCCATCCTATAAAGGGTTTCACTCCTGCTACCGAAAGTATATCACTAGCATTTCAGGGTGGAATGAGGTTGCAGAGGAGTTTGAGAATACTGATGAGCTCATAGGTTTTCGAGTGTTCCTAAACACTGTGGGGCAGATTTACAAGCCCCTTGTGCCTCTTTTACACAGCCGTTGCGTCACTTTTGTGACGCAGCGACGGCGCAAAGCCAGCGCCATGCTGCGGGGTATTTACAACATGACACATCTGCTTCACGTTGTTAATCCCTGCCCCACATGTAGGAGTTCTGGCACGGGGGGGGGGCGTTCCAGTGCAGGAACGCCTCCTAAAAGTGGCTGAGTGAAATCTACAAGATTTCACTCAGTCACTTTTAGGGCTGTGCTGCATCAAAACCCTACGCCTCCTTGATGCAGGCATAAGGATTGACGCAGCATGTTAAAAATAGGGCACCCCGAGCCTTGCTGGAGCTGCGTCGCGCTTGCGACGCAACTCCAGCAATACAGCTCATTTCTGCCGGGGATGCGTCATGCATCTGCCTATCCGAGTGCCACAGTGCGCCGCACTGTAAATGCGGCGCATCAGTGGTGGCGCACGGGTGGGAAGATGCGTTGCAACTCTTCTGGCGCATCTCTGCTGATTAGCAGAGATGCGCCAGAAGTCGTAAATCTGCCCCTGTGTAGAAACCCTGCCCTGGAATGCCCACTGCTTCGATGGAATTTACTACTGCTATTCTATGAGTGAATGAAAGCTTTTACTACTTCAAGATATCTTTTTGTGAATTCCTTGCACTTGTAAATGTAGCCATTTTCACGTGTAAGCCAGATATGCACACCGGAATCGCAATGTGAATTGCTGGTTTCCTCTGGTGTGCGGAGGGCAGCAGAGAGGACTCCCCCCTGATTAGTGCACCCACTATAGCAGCTCAGTGCATTACCATGAGCACCTGTCGTATGCAATCAGGGGATCTTATCTGATGAACTGAGCTGTGTTGCTGTAATTGTGGTTGAGCAGTGGAAAGGCAAAGAGGGAGACTGAAATTGGTGAGTAGGAAGTACTTCAGGTGTGCCTTGCAAACAGCAATGGTCTGTGGTGTGGAGTCGTTTTACTGTGTTACCAAGAAACCAAGATGTCCTAAGGTACTACATTTCAGGTATTACGCTTGACTGACCCTTTTTCCTCTTAACTCTTCTAGAGGGGCTGTTTGTTATCTTGAGGCCCCTCCCCAGATCTGCAGGCCCCTCAGCTGCTCTCCATATTCAGCTTTCCTATCCCATGTTACGGGCTCTTGGCCACTGTCAGCTTTTCAGGTTTCTGCTCAGCTCTCCAGGACATAGCGCAGGTCTCCCTGAAGCAAGGCAGAGATCAGGTCTTGTGGTTCATTACCTTTATCCACAAAACACCAGATTGACAGTAGTCAACTAAAAATGTACAGAGCGCAAAAACCTCAAGAGAAGCTATATTAATTTAGGAAAGAATAATATTGCCTGAGCATACTGTTGTAGCGGAAATGTCCTCTCTAAGGTGTAACGTCACTTTGCCTTGCCCGGAGTGACAGACTGAGTATCTGGTATCCCAGTTTTTTTATTTTGGCACTAGCCTCACACTAACCTAGAGTAAGCACAGAGGCCCATGCTTTTCCTTGATGTGACTGAGGTCCTTGACCTGTCCTGTGACCGGAAGAGGTCCACCAAGTATGTACTCATTTTGCTGAAGGTAGGCTACCGGCCGTGTCACAGGTTTAGCATGTAGATCGGTGGTGCAGCTTACCGTATTTTGTGAATCCATGGTCATCACCATATATTTTTTTATCTGTGTTACTGGCGTATCGGCCCCACTGGTGTAAAGTTCTGCTTCAATGCGCTAACCCTAATCCTTGGGCTAACATCCCAAATATGTTATGCATGTTTATGCATGTACTTGTGTAGTATGTGCAATATGTGTATAAATGTGCCAGCGTAATGGAGGCCTGGGGGTTCCAGTTTGGTCTGCTCCTTTGTACATGATGGAGATGAGATTGTTTTCCCAGACAGTGGAGGTGTATTGTTGACATTTCTGAAGCTGGAGGCAGGAGATGTAGACAATGAAGTGGGGAGGGAGGACTGCTTAAGAAATTCATTCAAGCCCTTATTCGGAGAGGAGCTGCTGATTAGTCTTTCTGCATCACTGAAATTTGGAAGATGGTGGGGTGAAGGGTGGGATTGAAGTCTCTGTTGTTCAGGGTGGAAAGGATCTTTTAGGTGTGGCCGTCCTTTTGTATTCTCCCCGGTCACTGTTCAGTATGGCAGTTGATAAACCAGTTATAGAAAGTTCATGCCTCTTTGTGCCTCTGTTGTGGGTACTCCAGGTTGGAGACTACCCTGCTATGATGAACATCACTCTAGACATAGGCTGCTTCTGGAGAACAACCTAAAGAGGACAATTAAAAGAACTACCCTAACACCGTTCTGAGATCACAAACCAAAAATTCAAATCCCCTGCCTGCTTTGACTGTATAAAAGTGAGAGCCGCTGACCTCCTTGTTGTTCCAGCTCCAAGTCCTCTTCGACCAAGAAAGGAAGTGCTCTGCAGTGTACTCTGAGGACTGCTGTGCAGCCAGACCTGGTGTCGGACAGCCGCTTCCCAGATAAGAGAGGATATCACTTGTATTCTTACCTTGCATGCAAGAGCTGTGTTTGACTTGAATCACCTGAAAGCCAGCAAGTCTGCCAGTTGAGATAGGGAAAGATCTGGTCAACCCTCCAGGAGGTGTGACTGTCAGCAAGTGCCAGAAATCGCAAGACCCTGGTGCTGAGGGTCAACCAGGAGAAGGAAGACTGCAAAGAGCACTGGCAAGACTTAAAGAATGGGCTTAGTCTCTTCAAAATTGTGGTGTCAAATGAGAATCACAGATCAGTGGCTAACCTCGGTGCAATAAGAACATTAATAACAGTCACTGCTGACCACGCCATCAAAGTGTAAATCGGTGCCCATCAAAGCCAAAACCTTTGCCGGTCACCACTGCCGCATTTACAAAGCACACCATCTGGCTGCCAGCAGGTCTTCTCTTTCCTCATCTACGTCACAGCCCATCTGCTACTCAACACTAAGTGACCCAGAAGTGGACCTGATGCCTGCTGTGGCTCCCACCAATGCCAGAATCTGCATATGACGAAAGACTTCAGGCTGCCACTCTGGCTGCCCATCCTGCTGCAGACTACCCGGATTGACAGCTGCTTTTTAAACCTCTACGTCTCATCCTAGAAGTGGGAAAGAATGAAGACGCATGCTGTCGAAAGAACATGGGGACCTACGTTGTGGTGAGCCTGTATCAAGGAGCCTGTATTGAACTGATTGTAAGCATTATTAAACTGGGGTATGTATGCCCGAGTCTTGATTCATGTTGCATGAAACTCTCTAACCTAACGGAGACCTGCCTTGACTCACAAGAGGAGAGTGAACTGCAAAAAAACAGAAATTGGTCGGGAGGGATTGATCTGACAATACTTAAACCATAAGGGACTCACCTTCCCTTATATTGGGAACAGAAGTCTCAACATTGTTTTTTATAATCTATAAAGATGATCGCATACCTGATCATAACCACGATTACCAATTTTATTTATAGTAATCCTTCATGCAAACAAATGCTTTTATATAGTCCTATCAATAACCTACAAAATACACACACATATATATATATATATATATATATATATATATATATATATATATATATACACATACAACAAATGTATACTATTAACAAAAGAACCACACATCATATTCATATATACAAAAACACCTTTTCACCCAGAAGGTCACACTAAGAAAGTCAAGTGTCTCCCTGTTTGTTCAGGGGGTACACTAAGAGGTAGTCCTGTATATACACAATCGGTTCAGACAGATCCAGAACCTAATTTCTAAGAATGTGCTGAATCAAAATCAAATATAATTTAACAAATATCCTCAGACTCCTCTTGTCAAATATGGCATGTCGACGCGGACGCGTTTCGGCCTCCAGATAGCTTGGCCTCCTCAGGACAGGGGTGAAATGAACATCTAATATCACACTCTTGGCAGTGCATATAATTGCACCCGGGAAGTTCAAGAAGAGGGTATCTCCAGGACAGGAAAAAATTCTCAGACCACAGGAGCCCCACCAATAAGGTCAACCAATACCTCTTTCCTTTCGAACACTATACCGACTCTGTGTTGCAGCGGGATCTAAACACAGGAAAAGCATTTGTACACGACTTCAACCAAACGCGCACCGAAGATTCGAACGGGCGCCATTAAAGTATACAGCGTCAGTGTCACAAGAGGATTGAGGCCCGGGAAATGGGAAAGGGAGGGCATTATCCCAAGATGCAGTAGCCAAAGTGCCATTGCATATTATTGTACCTGCTACCATTACCTATGCTGGTACTCCATTTTAAGTGTGTATATTATAGTACTCGTGTTATAAAAGTAAATCACTATGATGGACAAACAGATTTTGTGCTGCTGGCTGGCTGAGTTCTGAGTTTGTGCACCCTCACTCTACCTCCGCGTAAAAGCATGTGACTGCTTGCCATTGCTACCACTGAGGCTCAAGTGCTGAAGGGGTTTTATCTGACCCACTATAAAATACCACGAAAATCCTGGATTCTCCCACTTCTTCAATCCTCTGGCCACAGGTTATGCCACCCTGCATTTCTCTCCCTGCAGCTCCTGGACTCGGTACATGTTGCAAAGTGCATAGTCACTTTTTTAAAAGCTAGCATTAAAATACGCCAAGCCTACGACTGATAAGAAATTTCTACCTTAAAGCTTGCGTAATCCTTTTTATAATTTTTATATTTTAACCTAATTTTTCTTCTAAGTTTGTCTCTTTATTATAAATAGTATTTTTATTTTACTCTAAATATTGTTTTGTTCAAGTCTATTGTTTTAAATTGTGTACTTTTTATGGTTACAAACAAGTGGTAATCGAATAAAAGCTTATGAAATGAATGACCCACTTTGCAGAACCATAGTAGGATGGATTCCCGTACATCAGAGGCAAACATCTCCACCCTCAAGAATGAAGCCCAATAGCCCATGCTTCCCTCATGCCCCCTGAACAGGGTTTGACGTCTTCTAAAAGAAAGAATGTGTATTCAAACCAACCAACTATGCACTGTGTGCCTCCTAACTCTATATTCACGCTGCCATTATCTTAATACTAGTTTTGCAATGGGAGTCAATAGTGCAATGGGTGCAGATAGGAATGCTGCAAGGTCCTTGGCAGTGAAGGAATTAAACCAAAGCAGTGAACACAACGTGATTTTCAATAAATGGGGTTCTAAACACCACGTCACTGATTCTGGATAGTCCGCTTTACTTCAGAACACATGACATAACTCCACACGTTATTCTTGAAGAGTTATTCTACAAAGATTTTTTGTACTCCTTCTTGGGTGTGTTTCAATACTTCTGATACTTACTTTTTAGGTCTGAGTTAAAAGCACAACTATTGCCAGAACTTGCATGATCAACAGAAAAAGAGCTTGTAGGGGTACAACTGAGTGAACGTGTTTGTTCTGCCCTTTTAAAAAAAATCTTGAATACAGTTCTTGATTGGGCAGAATTTGTGTGCGGCTGCCACAAAAGACTGCTTGTTCCACTCCTGTTTGCTCCTTAGGGGTGTTCCCTTACCTAACATGGCTACCCCATTAAAATGTAATGACCTGGCAACGTGCAAGAGGAAGACCCCCCAATCATGATGGGATTGTATTGGCTAAGAGTATGGCTTCATTAGCTAGCAGCAGTGTGACAAGTAGAAAAAATGGTGAATAGAGCTTGCCAATAAAGGTTTTTCCCTGCTGGGGTCCAACGTGATGACAGAGTGGTGTCTGGGGCTATTTATGTTTTTCTTCCCCACTTGCATTTGTGATGTGCAGAAAACACTCCCACTCTTTGTGACCCTCCAACTGATGTAGTGGCTGCTGTAGTCAGAGGCTATGGTCCCATTCCCCAAAAGCCTCCTGCCAATCCCTCCTCCCGCAGCAAAGGCGGTACCAAGGAGGGACTACTAAGTCTATGTATCGATCAAAAGCGATGATTTCAAAAGGACAGTAACAGGAGCCAGTTGAAAAGATGAGCGGGAAATGGGCTGATCTTGTATTCCATACCGGAATACATCTTTTGTATTGTATGCGATTTCCGATTGTATGTATAATGTGTGATAATAGTGTACTGTAAAGCGCTCTGATACCCCTGTGGGTCATGTTCGCGCTACATAAAACTTCATAAATAAATAAATAAATAAACCCACAGTCTCAGTTCACTCTCCCCAACTGCACCGGCTCCTACACAACCAGCTCCTCTCTCCTGCACCAGCCCCAAGAGCCTCTTCTCACTCTCCCTTCCAGTAGCCGCCCCTGCAATGCACTACCGCTATGCTGTCCAGCAAAAACTGGGCTCGAGTCGGGGTACCACGCGGGTGGACGGCGTCCCCCTACTTATTTTACTGGGAGCAAATGGAGCCACACACTCACTCTTTCGCCTCTCTGGGGCGAGATCTCGCCCCAGAGAGGCCAAAGAGTGAATGTGTGGCTCCATTTGCTAAGGGGTGAGCGAGGGGAGGCAATGAGTCTGATGGTGCAAGCCACCTTTTGTGACGTAACTTCCTGTCGTGACGTCAGCGTCCCCCCCACTTTTTTTAGGACTTGTGCCCTGTCTAGCCACAAATGATCCCCACACCCCATTTCTTCTCAGCAGCCGTTACGAAGGCCAAAATGGATCGGGTGTAGGGTCTGAAAGTACATCTATAGCCTGTGCCCTCCCACGCTGCACCCATAGGCTGCAGTCCCCATTCATTTCTCACACCAGCCCTCGGCCTCAAATGAAGTGCTTCACCGTAGCCTATTGTGCTTGTTCCCCTCCAGCAGCCTTCACCTGCTTTCCCCTCCTGTACCACATACCCGCTCCCTCCCCGCTCATCCCCACAGTCTGAGGCTGACCTCGCCTCCCACACCAGCACCCCCAGCCTCAGCCCAAACTCCTTTCCTGTACCATCCCACAGCCTCAGTGCTCTTCCCTCTTGCACCAGCCTAGTTGCAGGTGAAACTGAATAGGCATCTAGAGCCACAAGAAGAGCAGATATTCTGGGGGTGCATTTGAAGACATATGTGCATGTTAACAAGTGTTGTGTAATTTACCATATGTTCTGGAAGGGGTGTGCCTGCTGTGTAAGTGCTGGGTGACAGAGTGATGTGACTGCAGTGTTAGCGGAGTGAAAGAAGTGTGCATGCTTAGGCAGGGTGGGTTGTGTGCCAACGTAAGAGCTGCATGACCAGTGTGCCCATGTGAGCCGAGGGTGAGCTGTGTAATGGGTGAGTGGAATCCAGTGTAGAGTGAGGAGTGTGAGCTGTGCGAGTGCAGACACTCTAAGTAACTCACCATGTCATTGTAGGTTGGTAAGTGGGGTATTGGGTGTAATTTGAATTGGGATTATTGTGACATCAAGCAGGGACATGGGGACATAGGGAGTAGAGAAGTGTGGCTTAATGGTTAGAGCGGATGACCCTGATGCAGGAGTCTGGCCGGGACCAGGGTTCAATTCCTGCCTCGGCGGGTCTCTGGCTCAATTTCCTCGGACCTGATAATTCTCGCCTCGGTGCTTATTCTGATCATGAGCCCCACTGTGCACCTCTGGGCAATAGCTTGCTTAATCTCTACAACGGCCCCAACAACGATGAGGATGCCTGACTTCACCTTGGGGGTGCCCAGGAGTGGGCTCCTCACAGCGAAAGGCCAGGAAGGGTTCCTCGGCGGTATTCGTACAAGCGCCGAGATGCCTCCGTGTAGTCGTGCGCTATATAAGTGCGTAATTAATTATTTTTTTATTAGCTGATCCTGCATCAAAATGTCAGCCTTTTGGACATGCTTAAAATGACCTTTCTAGAGGTGGGAGAGCCACTGAAGGTCAGAGTCAGATGCTGGGCTCTCACTCGGAAAGATGTATTCTCGGAATCTCGAGCCAAGTTCTCCTATGGCTTCTGCCACCACCCCCTTTTGTCAATCACCAAGCCTTCTGTCCCTTCATCTAGTGTCTAAATTGTGCAACGTGAAACCAGGATACCTGGCATCAGTTTACCTCCTTGACAAAATGGTGTTATCGTATTTTACTGTGCCTCGTTTTTTTCAATTACAATAGTGACAACCTAAAAAAAACTCACTTTACGATGTGTGCTCTACGAAAACCTCAAATGTTGCTAAATATATTATTAAAACCCTAGCAATGTTCATATGATAACTTACTTGTATCTTAGTTTATTAATAGCATCGAAGACATGAATGTTTCTAGGCTTATGGGTCATAAATGTCACAGAGGATAGCAGGCACATAATATAGTATGAAAGGGGGAGTGAATGTATTAAACTACAACTCCCATAAAACCTGAGGAAAGGCATCTTCCCTGCTTCCTGAAGCCTTCCTATCTACTACATAAGCCCCTCCTTGAGACCTGTCAGGTGCTTGTCACCTGATATCGGAGATCGGACCGTCTGAAGCCCTGAACTAACTTGCTGCACTTCGGTGGAATTAGACGAGCCTGGCCGCTTGTCTTCGTGGATTCCGCGACCCCCAGTGGATTCTGCGTTTGTTTCGGGCCGAGCGCATTCCGCGCCGCTGGAATAGTTGCGTTTTGTAATCGCGTGCAGGGAAAGCCTGTGGGTGCGCTGGAGGACTGCCCTGAATACTTTCGGTATTTCAGGTTCCTCTACGCGCAAGTCAGCGCTGTAACCAATTTCTAAAACTCTGTTTGGGAAGGCGCGTAGAAGCGCTTGTTTCATATTAACTGTTTGTGGCGCTGGAGTGCATCTATTCAGCACAAGATCCAAATTTCTGTGGAAAGCGCATGGTGGCGCTAATTACAAAGAAACCTAACACGCATGGAGTATGCAAAGAATATTGAAAGGCGTGTGATTGTGTAAACCTATCCACATCCCTGATGAATACATTTCTACAAGTTTGGAGCTGCTGAAAAGCTTGGCTCATTTTTATTTATTCTGGCCGTTCATTGGAGGACGTATCCTGAAGAAACCCAGAAAGACACAGATGGGGTTTTCCATTGGTTTACCGATTTGCAGATAAGTACCAGTTTATCAAGTATTGAACAGTAACTTTTGTCTCTGTGTTCAGAGGAAATATATCACTGAGGAAAAGTGATCCAGAACTATATTTATTTTTTCCATTTACTTTGTTTTTGTGCCTTTTGTAATGGTATATATGAGGCAGCTTAATTCAGTAAGTGTAACTCCTCACATATTACATTGATAGTAATCTGAAGTGGTATGAGAACTGATCTTTATGTCATTGTCTCTCACACAGGGAACACAGGGATACCTGGTGAAGTGAGGCCAGAACAACTCCACAACTGCACCTAATTGTGTTCCTAGTTGCAGCATCTTTATTGTTTCGTTTGTCCCTTTTTTCCCCTTCCCCTGTTATGGTGGTGTCTGCTGAGTTTTCCTATACCCGCAGGTGGTTCCATAGAGAGGGAAAGGGAAACTTAGCTTCAGTCATCGGTCCCGCTGTATCCGGGTAATCAGGTTAGTGGTTACCTATGTATCTGTCATGACGGAGTGACAAGCCCACGGATACTTACAGCCTGAGCGATGGATACCAACACGGTTCTTACTTCTGTGTTGGACACTTTGACTGCCCTGCGTATGAAAGTAGATGCCTTTCAAGGGGAAAATCAAGAGTTGAGGAAAGAAATGGGCACAATGAGAAGGGAGGGGGAGGTGGCAGGGCTGTCTCGGGGTAACCATACAGGCATGAGAGGGACTTCGTATATAATTCAATTCAAAAGTCTTTATTTCGATTGAGTTTTTACAATCATAAAAAGTGCATAATAAAAGATTACATCAAACTTCTAAAAAAGATTATCACATACACGTTTGTAACCGATAGGTTAAAAGTATTTCAATTTAAGAAAAGACAGTTGATATCATTTAGATCAAAATTAAAAAGATATTTCTGATGGTTGTAAGCTAATTTTCAAACATGCTTTTAAGAAACAAGCTATACATTTAGCAGCAAATTGAGTTTCTAAAAACTGTAAAGCCAGAAGCGCAGGCCTACATCTTCTCAGGCCCATTTGTCGGAGGAGAGGAATAATCCAACGTTTGCGTGGGGTCTCATAATAGCTACAAAAGAATGTTACATGTAAGGTTGACTGATGTGCAATTCGGTCACAGGGACATCTAATCCAATTCGTGTGACCAGTTTGACACCCCGGGAAAAGAAACAAGACGGAAAAAGGAATCAAAACGAAACCTGGTTAGGACAAACTTTTCGTGATTTGACAAAAAGAAGGACAAATACAACTGAATGCCAGGTGAGGTTTGAATCATCAGTAGATGTGTGTTTGTACGTTTGCCTATCTCTGTGCATAAACGTAGATCTCTAAGGTGATTTACACACAGATTTTTCAAGGCCTTCCTGGATATATCAAACAGTGAAGAAGGGTCTGTAAAAAATATTAAACAATTTAAATCTTTCAGAAAGTTAAAAACGTACAATAACCATGGGATCTTTTTCCAGTGGGCCAAGGATAAGCAATCAGTTATTAGGGAGCGTGTAAGGTGGCATTGCTGTTTAGTCCAAATACGGTGCCATAAGAGGATCGGCTGGTATCTGATGGTATCCAATAGATAATCCAAGCCAAGCTCGATATGGCAACCATAGATTGGGGCGCTTTGAGGAAGGGCAAGAATGTATTTTAAAAACCCATTTTGAATTTTTTGGAGCTCGTCGGAGGGAGCGTAGCCCCAAACTCCCGCACCGTAAATTGCAACGCTGTGGCATTTAGTGTGGTAGATTTTGAGCAACTCGGCGGGAGCGGGTTTACCAAGTTTCCTAGAAAAGGAAGTCAGCGCCGCAGTTGTTTGCTGGAATAACAACTTTTTCCTCGCAATGGCGGGTTTCCAGGTTATTTGGTCATCAATGAGAATACCCAGGTAGGGATATTCCCTAGCATACTCCAATCTAGCCTTTTCTACAAAGAGAGGTTTCGGTTTCTTCACTTTTGGACCAATATGCATCACGAAGGTCTTGCTCTTATTAACTTTTAAACCCAGGGAGAGCATAAACTGGCAGTACTTGTCCAGTTGTAATTGGAGCTGTTTTAATGTTCTCGCCAGGATGACAGAGTCATCGGCGAACAATAGGGCTGGAATAGGCCGAGTGTTTATGCAAGGAAGGTCCTGGCTGCTTTCCAGCATCGCCTGTTCTAACCCGTTAGTGTAGATATTAAATAAAAACGGGGCAAGGACGCACCCCAGTCTAACACCTTTCGCTACGCTAAATGACTGAGATAGTTCGCTGTTTGTACCATACCTCACGCACGCATTGGCGTCGGTATAAAGCTCTTGGTGGAATTTTAGAAGGGGAGGATCAACCCCCAAGTCCCTCAGGATTTCCCACAATTTAGAGTGAATCACGCAATCATCATACCCTGCACTTCAAGAAAACTGTAATACAGCCTGCAAACAATTTAATGAATGGCTGGAGAATGCAGTAGAGCTAACAGTCCCACGAAAAAAAGCCACTCTAAAAAGAAAAACCCCCTCACAGCCATGGTTCTCGGAAGCACTAAGAACCCAGAAACAGACATGTAGAAGAGCGGAAAAAAAGTGGAGAATTAACTATGACACCCATCTTAAACAAGAATATAAAGCTACCTTAGCATGTTATAAAAAACTAATCATAACGGAAAAAAGTAAATACTTTATCCAGAAAATCAATGAGTCAAAAAACTCAAGCAAAACCCTATTTGACACTGTCCAAAATTCGAGAATAACAACTCAGAAGCACTATCCTCAGACTTCTGTAACGTGTTAGGAGAATTTTTTGTCAGCAAAGTATCACTAGTATATGACTCTTTTAAAAATCATAGCACTGAAATATCCATAAAGGATAATTCACAGACAACAACCCCAGTGAGCAAGGACCCAGATCCTACCACCTTTTTCCAATTTACTCCCCCGACAGCGGAACAGATCCAAAAAGAGATCCACACCATCAACTCGGGCAGCCCAATGGACCCATGTCCATCCAAAATAATGCATATTTGCTCCAAACAACTGAGTATAGTACTAGAAAAACTTTTCTCCCAAATCATTAAAACCAACATCTTTCCCGATGATTGGAAAATGATATCGATCAGGCCACTTTTAAAAAAACCCAACCTGGATTGAGAAAGCCCGAATAACTATAGGCCAATAGCTAGGATCCCTTTTGCCGCCAAAATTCTAGAAAAACTATTAAATAAACAATTATCCCGATACTTACTGGACAGCAACTGGTTGGACCACTTGCAGTTCGGTTTCCGTGAAGGGCACGGAACAGAAACCGCCCTTATTACAGCGGTGGAGGAACTCAGACAAGTACTGGACAACGGATCGAAGGTCGCCTTGATATTACTTGACCTATCGGCGGCCTTCGATACGGTTAGCCATGAGATCCTCATAACACGCCTGAAAACAGCACAATTGCATGAATCAGCTTGTGCACTCATCGCCTCCTATCTAGAGAATAGAACTTTCTCAATAGAATCTGGAGAGGCAAAATCCAATCAATTCAACCTACCATGTGGAGTCCCGCAGGGCTCCTCGATTAGCCCTACCCTTTTTAATTTATATGTCACCCCCCTTGCACAACTAATAAGGAACTGTGGATTCACCCCAATATCCTACGCTGACGACACCCAAATTGTGGTGTCAATAAATGAAGACGTAGAGAACACAGCAGAAAAATTTCAAATCTGCATGACACAAATCAGCCAATGGATGAGAACAAATTGTCCAAAACTAAACGGGGACAAAAGTGAGGTCATGATCCTAGGAGGGGACAAGAAAATATGGTCCCATTCATGGTGGCCAAAAGAACTAGGAGGATGTCCTGAACCAACAGAAAAGGTAAAAAATCTGGGAATCACTCTAGACACTAATCTCTCCTTTGACGCCCAAGCGAATAAACTGGCATCATCACTGTGGTACATTTTAAAAATGATTAAGAAAATCCTACCCTACCTACCACTTGACTCACGAAAGACAGTGGTGACAGCACTAGCCTTGTCCAGACTGGACTACGGGAACGGCCTATATGCTGGAGCCAGGAAGAAAATCCTAATCAAACTACAACGTCTGCAGAATGCAGCAGCTAGGCTGATACTAGGGATACCAAAATTTGAAAGAATCAGCCATAAACTTAGAGACCTACACTGGCTACCAATCGAAAAAAGGATACAATTCAAAACACTGTGCCTAGCATATAAAGCAACCAATGGAATTGGATCCCAATTTTTAAAAACCCATTTAAAAATATATGAACCAAATAGACCGCTCAGGTCCGGCCAAAAGAAAACAATCGCGGTACCAAGATTCAAGAAAGCAAACTGGGGCGGAAGGATCTTCCTGGTACACACAGCAAGAATCTGGAACCAACTACCGCTAGATATAAAAACCAGTCCATCACTGAAATCATTCAGAAAGCAAGTTAAAACGTGACTTTTCTCAGTATATCCCTAAATCAACACCTTCAAGAGTCAGAGCTGAATCACAGCGCCAAGACGCCTATGGGCATTCGCGCGCTTTACAAATGCAAAAATCAAATCAAATCAATCGAATGCGGCACTGAGGTCAACATAAACTAAATACAAATTACCTCCTTTTGCCCCTGCGTATTTGCCCATTAAAAGAGTCAGGTTAAGGGCCTGTTCTACAGTGCCCAATCCCTCTTGGAACCCGTACTGGAGATCGGTTAGGATGTTCTTCTCCGATGCCCAATACTGGAGACGCTCCAGGATTAATCGCCCGGCAACCTTCCCCAGTGAGTCCAAGAGGGAAATGGGCCTGTAGCAGGCTGGTTTATCCCGTTCACCCTTTTTAAAAATTGGTAGCAATACTGACGAGGACCAGGATTCTATTAGGCCAGCCTGTTAGACTGCGGACATGACCTGTGTGTCTATTGGGGACCAGAGATCAAGATTACTCATAAAAATATCGAGTGGTACTCCGTCGGGGCCAGGCGCTTTGTAAGAAATTGGACTTTACTGCCTCCTACATCACAGAACCCAGCACAGGCCCATGGAGGGGGTGCTGGTTCCTCCACTATTCAGGTGATTCAGTCCCTCCAGTTGCCCCTTGCCCCTCCCGAGTGGTTCTTTGGAGATCCCAAAAAGTTTGGCATATTTTTGGGACAATGCAAGTTGCACTTCATGTGCAAATCTGCTGTGTTTCCTGACGATCAGTCTAAAACGGCGTTTGTCATGTCTTACGTAGGGGGGAACGCTGCTAGCTGGTCTTTCCCCTTGATAGAGCGGAACAACCCTATATTACTTGACTTCTCTACTTTCTGTGAGGAAATGCATAAACTCTTCGATAGAAAGTCACACCAGCTTTCTTTAGACAGGGAACTCATTACATTAAAACAGGGCTCACAAGATCTCCTAACATACATAACCATATTTAACAGACTAGTCATTGAAACTGAGTGGCCTACAGAAAAAAGAACATCACTCTTCTATCAAGGACTACGAGGGGAATTAAAGGATGTTTTAGCCCAGTCGTCCATATGCCAACCACCTGCGATGAATTGATTGCTCTAACGGTCCAGCTAGACCATCGTCTTCAGGAGAGAAAGGGTGATCGACAACGTCTTGATACCCGGTTCTTGTTCCCTTGGCCAAAAGCTTCAATAACCGAATGCACTGAGTCCTCAGAGGAGACGGAACCTATGCAAATCAGTGGCTTACTCGGTCCCTTGAGTCCAGAAGAGCGAAACAGGAGACATAGCCAAAAGCTATGTATGTATTGGGGTAAGCCTGGCCATTACATCAAGGACTGCAAATCTAAGACCCGGGTGCTGTATAAAGACAATCAAGGATCACGAAATGTGCCTGTGGTTGAATATCCATCAGAGCATTCGGAAAACTGATATGCTCAAACAAGAAAGAGACCACTTGTTTGAGGCAGAATGTAGTAGAGGTCTTCCCTGCTGTGGCCAACACTGTTCAATCCTCTGTAGCCCATATGAATGTGTGTGTGACATTGGAGATATTGGGCGAAGAACCCATACTTGCACATGCGCTATTGGATTCAGGGGCAACCAGTAATTTTATTGACCAGACAGATGCGCAGGAACTAGGCATACCATGCATAAGAAAAGAGAAGCCAGAACCGGTAAAGGCAGTGGACAGAACTGCCCTGACGTCAGGTCCGGTGTGTTATCGCACCCAACGAATACCGATGCAGGTCAGCTTGACCCACTTCAAGACCATACAATTTGATCTCATAGACGCCGCAAACTTTAAACTTATCTTAGGAATGCCCTGGCTTACACTGCATGATCCATTGGTTTAGTGGGCAGCCCGCACAATTACCCTGAATTCTTCATTTTGTGCGGAACACTTTACTAGAGAAAGAAACCCAATACCATCCCAGACAGACACTCCAGCATCTTTACTTGCAAGAGGATGTAGTACTCCGAGTGTGTGCCTTATCTCCATGTTACCCTAGGAATACAAAGCATATCAGGATGTGTTTGATGAACAAGAAGCCAGCAAACTGCCTCCTCATAGGGAATATGATTGTGTGATAGACCTGGAGCCGGGTGCTTGCATTCCATGTAGCCACATATATGCCCTTACGGAGGCAGAGACCACCTATTTACAAATCTATCTGAAGAAGCTGTTATCTTCTGGTTTCATCCGTCCTTTTTCTTCTCCTGCCTCTTCGCCACTTTTCTTCATACCGAAACGTGAAGGAGGATTACAGAGCCATCAATAGAGTGACCAAGAAGAATAGGTACCCCCTGCCTCTAATCCATGTATTACTGGACCAGCTGTAAGGAGCCACCATATTTACCAAATGGGACCTCAGAGGAGCTTACCATTTGGTGCAAGTGTGGCAGGGGGACGAATGGAAAACAGCTTTCCATGCCAAGTTTGGGCTGTATGAATACCAGGTAATGCCATTCGGCCTGTCTAACATCCCCCGGTGCATTCCAATACTTCATGGATGAAGTATTGAGAGGACTGCTCGATGTTTTTTGCATTGTATATATCGATGATATTCTGATTTATTCGGAGTCCCCTAGAAGATCATATATATCATGTGACAGCAGTGTTGAAGTGACTACAGCAGTATGCTCTTTTTGCCAAGCTAGAAAAATGTATTTTCCATGCTGCTGAAGTTGAATTCCTGGGGTACGTCATCGGACCTGGTGGTCTTTTGATGGACAGAAAGAAAACTGAGGCCGTCATTCATTGGGAATCACCCACTAGTGTAAAGGCTCTTCAAAGCTTCCTTGGCTTTGCCAATTTTTACCGGATGTTTAACAAGGAATTCTCCAAAATGATACAGCCAATGACATACCTACTACGAAAAGGCGTCTCCTTCTTTTGGTCTGATGCAGCGGAACAGGCTTTCCAGAAGCTGAAAACATGTTTCACTAGTGCTCCAGTCCTGAGACTTCCGGATCCTAGTAAAACCCTACGTGGTGGAAACTGATGCTTCCTAATTCACCGTAGGAGGTATTCTTTCCCAAAGGCATCCAAAAACTGGGCAGCTACATCCTGTTGCCTTTTTCTCCAAGAAGCTATCTACTTGTGAGATAAATTACAGCATCACAGACAAAGAGTTGTTGGCCATAAAAAGAGCTTGCGAAGAGTGGAGACACCATTTGCTGGGACTAGACATACAGTAGAAATATTCACCGACCACAGGAACCTGCTTTTCCTAAAGAGCACCAGAGCCTTGACTCCTAGACAGCTCTGCTGGTCGCTATTCTTTGCGGATTTTGATTTCATCATTAAATATCAACCAGGACCACAAAATGGCAATGCAGATGCCTTATCAAGACCTACGCCTGCTCCAGACAATGAAGCAACATCAGCGGAAGAACCTCCCATCATTTTACAGAAGGCTGCCTTCCAAACAGAAATCATGGTTGTGACAACATCTACGACTTTCTTGGATGATGAAAAGAAACAACTAGAATCCATAGATCAGAGAGATTGGGTGAACAAGGACCCGCAACATAGATCTGTTAAACATGATTTGCTGTTTTATGACAAAAGGTTATATGTCACAGAACGACCGTTACAAAATCAAGTACTACTATGTGCTCATGATTCCTCCCTAGGTGGCCACCTGGGTAGGCAAAAAACCTTACAGAGTATGACCAGTTTTTTTTGGTGGGAAACCTTAAAGAGAGACACTGAACAATACGTCACTGACTGATCCATTTGTGCACAAGCTAAGGTCCAACATCACCAACCCAGTGGATTGCTTAGACCTATACCCATACCTCCGGCACCATGGCATACTGTCTCTATGGACTTCATTGTGGAAATGCCCCCTAGTCTAGGACACAATACCATTCTTGTAGTCATTGACCATTTGATAAAGATGGGTCATTGTATTGCTCTAACAAAATTGCCCACCTCTGGAGAATTGGCAGCTACATTTCTACAACATGTTGTACGGTTACATGGTCTTCCTGCAGTTCTCATTACAGACAGGGGATCCCAATTCACTTCGAAATTTTGGAAAGCTCTATGTGAAGTCATGAAAATCGATGCAAGACTATCTACGAGATACCACCCCCATACAGATAGCAAATACGAAAGGCTGAATCAAACCTTAGAGCAATACATTAGATGTTTAACCTTACATCAAGGGGGGGAGTGGAGAACACTTTTGTGGACTGAAGAATTTGCATACAATAACACAAACCATTCCTCGTTAGGATGTTCTCCCTTCTTTTGTCTTAATGGATACCATCCTAACATGCTGCCCTTTGAGCAACCAGTTGCTTCCACATACCCTACCATACAGGAGCATCATGCACACGTTAAGGCAGTATTACAGGATGCTAGAACACATTTAGAAACATCTAGGGATCAGGATAAACACTACACAGATAGGAAGAGAACACCAGAACCATCCTAAAAAGTGGGGGATAAGGTATGGCTAAACACTACGTTTTTGAAGTTTAAAGGAAATACCAGGCTGCAACCCAAGTTTGTAGGTTCTTATTCCATCCTCAGTGTAATCAATCCTGAAGCTATGAAACTTAGGCTCCCTTCCACATGGCATATCCATCCTGTGTTTCATGTGTCACTTCTGAAACCCTGTCTCCCAGGGACTAGGCTATCTGAGAAACCCTTGCCTGTAGGGATCGAGGGGGAGGAGGTATACGAAGTAGAAAACATACTGGATTCCAAGTTTATAAGAAGAAGGTTGCACTATCTCATTGAACGGAAAGGGTATGGTCCTGAGGATCGATCCTGGGAACCCTGTGACAATCTCCATTGCCCTGGTAAACCTGGTGGACCGCCGAGACGTCGGTAATAGGGAGGGGGTTCTGTCATAAATGTCACAGGGGATAGCCGGCACATATAGTATGAAAGGGGGAGTGAATGTATTAAACTACATCTCCCATAAAACCTGAGGAAAGGCGTCTTCCCTGCTTCCTGCCTGATGCCTTCCTATCTACTACATACGCCCCTCCTTGATACCTGTCCGCTGCTTGTCACCTGATATCGGAGATCGGACCGTCTGAAGCCCTGAACTAACTTGCTGCACTTCGGTGGAATTAGACAAGCCTGGCCGCTTGTCTTCGTGGATTCCGTGATCCCCAATGGATTCTGTGTTTGTTTCGGGCCGAGCGCATTCCGCGCTGGATTAGTTACGTTTTGTAATCGCGTGCAGGGAAAGCCTGTGGGTGCGCGGAAGCAGAGCGCTTGTCGCGCTGGATTAGTTAAATTTTTTGACTCTCGTTGCTCGCGAGCAGGGAAAGCCTGTGGGTGCGCTGGAGCACTGATCTGAATACTTTCGGCATTTCAGGTTCCTCTACGCGCAATTCAGCGCTGGAACCAATTGCCAAAACTCTGTTTGGGGAGGCGCATAGAAGCGCTTGTTTCATATTAACTGTTTGTGGCGCTGGAGTGCATCTTTTCAGCACGAGATCCAAATTTCTGTGGAAAGTGCATGGTGGCGCTAATTACAAAGAAACCTCACACGCATGGAGTATGCAAAGAATACTGAAAAGCGTGTGATTGTGTGAACTTATCCACATCCCTGATAAATACATTTCTACAAGTTTGGAGCAGCTGAAAAGCTTGGATCATTTTTATTTATTCTGGCTGTTTATTGGAGGACGTATCCTGAAGAAACCCAGAAAGACACAGATGGTGTTTTCCATTTGTTTACCGATTTTCAGATAAGTACTAGCCTATCAAGTATTGAACAGTAACTATTGTCTCTGTGTTCAGAGGAAATATATCACTGAGGAAAAGTGATCCAGAACTATATTTATTTTTTCCATTTACTATATTTTTGATATTTTTGTGCCTTTTGTAATGGTATATATGCGGCAGCTAAATTCAGTAAGTGTAACTCCTCACATATTACATTGATAGTAATCTGAAGTTATATGTGAACTGATGTTTATGTGATTGTCTCTCACACAGGGAACACAAGACTACCTGTTGAAGTGAGGCTAGAACAACTCCACAACTGCACCTAATTGTGTTCCTAGTTGCAGCATCTTTATTGTTTCCTTTGTCCCTTTTTTCCCCTTCCCCTGTTATGGTGGTGTCTGCTGAGTTTTCCTATACTCGCAGGTGGTTCCGTAGAGAGGGAAAGGGGAACTTAGCTTCAGTCATCGCTCCCGCTGTATCCAGCTAATCAGGTTAGTGGTAACCTATGTATCTGTCATGACATTATGTTTAGGATCTATCTATGGGGCAGATTTACTAAAGACCCATGCAATGCAGCACAGCTACAAAAGTTGATGTGCTACGTTGCATGAGAGAAAGAGAACAGGACAAGTCTATTTTTATATATATATATATATATATATATATATATATATATATATATATATATATATATATATATATATATATCAGCACAGAATCTTCACACTTCCACAGCCCAGCGGCGAATGAAGAGACAGACCCCACGTTGTTCCAGGCAAGATGTTTTATTTGGTTCCTGTGCCTTCCAAATGCAACGTTTCGACTACTGGCGTAGTCTTGTTCACACACCTCATTGCACAAAGTGGAAACTTTTTAAATCTTTAAGCAGTGTGGACACACCCATCAGGTCCCACCTCCAAACGTGAGTCACGTGGTAAAACATTTAAAACATCAGATGTATTAAAGGTACAGTGCCCAATTATGCAAGTTTGAGCATTTATATAATTGCATTGCTACGAAAATAAATTTGTTGAGCTTATGCAATGTACATATTTACAAGAATTGCTTTAAAAATACCCGCTTGAATGCGCATACTTTAGTGACTGAGAGACATTAATTGCCACATACGAAGTCCATGCATAGTACATATTTACAAGAGTTGCTAAGGAAATACCCGCTTGAATGCGCATATGTATTTATCCTCAGAGACACTATTAATGCACTTGTAGTATTGTGCTATTAATTAGGTAGTTGTCCCATACATCTTACAGACTCAACAAAATATAACCGCGTAAATGCGCTATTTAACCAATATTAACGGTTAATCAAACATAGGTAATCAAGTACATAATGCATACAACAGAATCTGTCTCATTAAGTATAAAAGCAAATCTACACAATCCATAATAAATCTTGTAATTCATGGCATTGACACTGCTATCTGATGCTTAAGACCGTCATACAAGTGACTAAAAACTGTATACCAAAAACAACACCCAAATATATTATACATTTATACATATAACATAGATTCGAATTCCTATATATGGCAAAGTATATATGTACATCTGTACATTATTTATATATCCCAATCAAATTTATACAGGAAATTATTTCATCGAAACTAGTGTGTATCCCTAAAAAAGTGCTGAATAAATAACCAGTGCAAATTAATCACCAAAATACATATAACTAAAGTTTCATGTGTTTGTTTAAAAAACTGAACTGCTTGAAAAACCAAAGCAGTTAAACCCTTACGGGAACAGGACTACAGAATACCTAAAATTAGGTGTTGTTATTCAGAATTTCATATATTTACACACACGCGTTATTTACATTTATATTCAATGTGCTCACATCATGATCCCTATATACATTGTAATGCAGATTTATGTACAAAGATGGATGTTCCTACAGAAAGTTGTGCAAGTCCTCCGTTGCATTCAACCCATTTGGTTGTTTGCTGTCGAGCTTGATTATATATTGCGTTTCCAACCGGCGCAATAGTTTATCGCGGTCTCCCCCACGCCTCAGGGGAGCCACTGCGTCAATAACATAATAGGTTAGACATGATAAATCCCTATTGTGTTTGTTATTAAAATGACGCGCCACTGGATATGCTCCATCGTGGTTAACTATAGCTCTTAGGTGCTGTAGTATCCTCACATGCACCTGAGAAACCGGTCCTCAGAAGCTTGTTTCCGGTCCAGGGAAGACATGGCTTGGCAGTTCGGGCTGGACTGTTTCCACGAGGCACAGGGTCAGACTGATTTGCATATAGCCATGTCTGAACTGGGGTGGCAGAGTGGGCTTAAGAACGGTGATGGATTAAACCCAGATCTTTTGACTGGGTGTGAGTGTTTGATTGACTCAGATGCTCCGTCCATCACCACCCCCTGTTGTACCGCTTTTGGCCACCATAAGTGTGGCAGGGTATGCTCAGACGTGCGTCCCTTGCTCACTTTGCCACTGGATTCAAGCAAGCTGGGCTGAAGACGGCTGGAATGCCAGAAACAGGCCCTCGGAAGCTTGTTTCCGGTCCAGGAAAGACATGGCTTGGCAGTTCGGGCTGGACTGTTCCCACGAGGCACAGGGTCAGACTGATTTGCATATAGCCATGTCTGAACTGGGGTGGCAGAGTGGGCTTAAGAACGGTGATGGATTAAACCCAGATCTTTTGACTGGGTGTGAGTGTTTGATTGACTCAGATGCTCCGTCCATCACCACCCCCTTTAGTACCGCTTTTGGCCACCATAAGTGTGGCAGGGTATGCTCAGACGTGAGTCCCTAGCTCACTTTGCCACTGGATTCAAGCAAGCCGGGCTGAAGGCGGCTGGAATGCCAGAAACCGGTCCTCTGAAGCTTGTTTCCGGTCCAGGGAAGACATGGCTTGGCAGTTCGGGCTGGACTTTTCCCACGAGACACAGGGTCAGACTGATTTGCATATAGCCATGTCTGAACTGGGGTGGCAGAGTGGGCTTAAGAACGGTGATGGATTAAACCCAGATCTTTTGACCGGGTGTGAGTGTTTGATTGACTCAGATGCTCCGTCTATCACCACCCCCTTTTGTACTGCTTGTGTTAATTTAAGGCAACTTTGGAAAGCATCAAAGAAAATTCCAAATAAACATTTTACACCAGTTTGCCGCTTTTTTGTGGTTCAAACCTGGCGCAGAATGTTGGTAAAAATGACCCTGAAACTTCTGATAATTGTCATTTAATGCACCAATTAATTCTATTGTTCTAAAGCGAAACACTTTCACATCATGCATAGCTCGGTTTGTGTTATGACGCTTAGAAAAAGCCATATCATTTGCTTAGCCCTGTTGTTGTGTAGCATTTTAGAATCCAAGCGTAATTTACCAATTCATGCCCTTATATAGGTACAATTCACATTGCCCTTATATAGGCATTAAAATCATACCCATATTTAGACATAGCCCATGCAGTCCAAATACAGGCATGGCTACTTCCCCTTGTTCCAAAAAGCCACGACGATTTCTTGGAAAACTCGGCTTCAGCAGTCAGGGACATCCCCTTGCTTGAATATTGATTTATCCTAGAAATCATGCAGTTTTCAAAGAACTTCCATTCCCTTTGTAGTTCTCTTTGGTGACGTTATTATGTTTGACTTTACGTCAAACTAGGCACCTTCAAGGTATAAATATGCCTACACTTGCCCTAGCAAACACACCGTAGTTCAGAGCAGCTAGACTATCTACTTGCCTGACGCAGGTCGCTACAGCAAGTGCCGAAGGAAGCCGACCCTCCAGCTGACGCACTGACAGAGAGGCTGCCGTTCTCTCGCCAAGAATCCAGCTCCAGTGTTTCCAAGCTCCCCTCGTGGGGTGTTGGGAAATCGAGTCCTGAGACAGAGATACCAGACCTCCTTCATTCTAAAACCAAGGTACGGAGATGATTAGACCCTAAGAGAAATCTTGGATAGATTCTTGGCAAAGTAACTAAACCTATGCTACACCATACTTCTTCCCTCGTACTAGACCTAGGTTAGGTACATTGGGGTAGACGTATTTTAGAAGCACCAGTTGTGTACTTTTAGCTTTTGTTATTTATGTATATATTTTATGGCTTAGAAACCATACCATGATTTTACAGTATTATTTTATAATACTCTTCTTGCTGTATGCATTATAATTTACAGTCAGTATTACGATTCTAGCAGTTCATTTCTTTGCATGAGAAAGAAGACTGTTCAATAAATCCTTTTATTGAAAACGCCTGTCTCTTTATTTCTCTGCACCTCTGATGAAACGAAGCATGCACGATTGACTGAGTAAAATATCTATCTATTGTTTCCACAACTCTGAAGATATGTTTTATCTTGGGGAAACAAAGTTGTCATGTTTATGCGGTTGTCAGAAACTAATCCCTTCTTGTTTATTCTAGAAAGTTTCTAGTGACCTCTGAGCTAGCTGGCACTCACAATTAAGTCTAATATATTTGATAGAGACGCAGTCGACCTCAGTCCTATGTCAAATCTATAGGATATATTATTCCAATGCGCGGAGCCTATTGGGAATATAGAAACTACACTACACTGTGTTGGCACTCCTTATTTTTTTTCTGCCTGCCCGCCCGTGCATTTTCCCAGAAATACATTTTCCAGTTGTGGCAGCAACAGCCCTTTACAAGGGTCGGGCAGCAGGGGTAATAGGAGAAGTGAAAACACAAAGACTCGTTAACTGATCAATGTATGTATTCGGTATTTATTGAGCGCACATATCACCCTTAGGTCTCATAGTGCTTCGCTGAAGACAGAAAGCTAGAAAGGGGCAGGACCAGATGTTAAAATAACCACGTTTTGAGGGCTATCAATGGTTTTTTTTAAAGACCTGTAAATACTTTGAATGTGTGTGAGGTGCCAGCCCCAACCCAGCCCATGACAGTTCAAGAACTGTGTCTGTCCTGAAAGCTGAATAGCCCGGGCTATGGAAGATGACGGGGGTAGGGGCTAAAGCCCTTTTAGCCCAGTGGGTGTTGCGCGTCTGCATGTGACAGGACAGAAGAGCACGTAATATGAGTAATCCTCCCAGTATTGCCAGATTGGGCTATTTCCCACACAAATGGGTGAAATGTTTCCCATTTGTGTGAGAGAAAAAACAAATGGTGGAAGGAGTTTATGAGGCTGTTGTGTTCATTTTGTAAGCTAGGGCTGCACCTCAGCAGTGTCCGCCTCACCACACTATATCATTATTGGCAGTTGGACCACCAGCTCAGCTGCAGCCAGGTTGGTAGTGGCAGCCATGGTGATCAACAATGTATCCCTTGTCAGTGTCCCTGAGCGAATGGACATTAAGCACACAGGATGGTTGGGCCTGATTGGCCAGTGACTAAGTACATCAAGAAACACATCGAGCCCACCGGCCGGTATGTAAGCTAAAATGCCATTTTATTTTATTCAATGCACAATGCTGCATAACTTGTTTCAACCTTCCTGGGTCTTAGTCATATGCATGGAGGAGTGTTATTCATTTGCAATATATGGTGGTGACGTCCACCTGCAAGCCCCGACTCGAGAGGCTGGGCATTCCTCTAGCGTCATGTTACCTTTGGATTTATGGATTTAGAGGAGGCCCGCCGGCTGCAATAAAGAAAGGAGGAGCGAATAGGTCAAGGCAAGGCCACTGTGAAGAACGTGGAGGCCTGCCTCAGTACTTTGAACTCTGACAAGCAATTGGAGCAGCCAGGGTTTGCATGGGTTTCCCTACCCAGCGCAGACCGGGAAGCAACTTTCAATATGCACTAAGGCACTTTAACATCCTTTCTTTTTTAAACAAACAAACTTGAAGGCAGACGTGTCGTCTTTTGTGAGTGGGAGGACATTTCTTTACCAAGCTCTATGTGAAATTGACTTATTTGAGGCAATATAAGTAAGTAATTGACCAGCACAAACGCAATGCACCATGGATAATGTAAATATGAGAGAATATCTCTAAACCATTGGAAAATGAAAACTGTACATGCTTGAGATACTGCAGACTGCATTTGCTTCTAAAATCAGGAATTTAAAAACATGACTGGTATGAACTGGAACTCACTCAATATTTCCTCAATATCTATTTACCGTGTGCCTTAAAAGACGAATGACTACCTACCCCGTATTTGCATATGACGAAGACCCAGGAGGGTTGAAACGCATCATGCAGCATTGTGCCTTGATTAAAATAAATGGAATTTTAGCTAACATACCGGCTGGTGGGCTCGATGTGCTTCTTGATGGAGGAGTGTTGTTCATTTGCAATATATGGTGGTGATGCTCACCTGCGAGCCCCGACCCGAGAGGTTGGGTATTCCTCTAACGTTATTATCAATCAAGAAGAGCTGCTCCTCGCCTTTCGTTTCAGCAAAGCAGACGTGGACCACCAAGTAAGTGATTTAAGATGATGATGATTTATTGTCGGCCATAACGCGTTTCAGTCCAGCCGGACCTTGATCTCATGACAACGCTGCTACGTATTCTCAACCTATTTAAAGTGCTACTTGCTTAATGTGATTGGTGGTAAATCATAGACATAGAAGACTCATTTGGTATGGTAGTCTTAGAGTATTTGGAACATATAATCCAGAACTATAGTAGACGTATAAATACTGAAAATGATTTAGTATATCGAAATACATTAACAATGTTTAAAATTATATTGTTAAAAGAGCAAAGCCAATAAATACATTTCATGAATTGAATTCAATAAATATATAAATATTTCTAGTATAAAAGGCATTTGCAATTGAATACTCATGTCCATAAAACACATAACTTGGATCAATTCCTTGTATATTTCCATAATCATATTGTAGCTGAAATGCTTCCATAAAATTCTCTCTATTTGATCTTTTAGTTCTCTACAGGGTCGGTAAGGTCTATTCTTTAATAAATGCTTGTGCTACTAACTATAAAGGTTATAGTGTCCTATCTAATCACCCCCATGACATCTTGTGTCTGAAGTTACTAAAACCTTGGTGCTTTAAATATAGTGCACGTATTTAAAAAACCATGATGGTCAATGGCTAAGGTAAGACGGCTGCCTCACTGCACGGTATCCACCGTGGTATGTCATTTTGTTCCTATTTATCTTTCAAATTAAGTGAATACGCGATTCTTAGACATATAAGTATTTAGAAACATGAAATATCGGAGTATATAAATATATAACCCTGTCACAGATCTTAAATCAAAACATAAATATATAAATATAAATCTATCACAGATCTTAAATCAAAGCATGTAAAGTGTTTTAAAAGCCATGCAGTGCAAACCTGACTAGGTGGATTTCACATTATCTCATCATAAGTAGGTATAGAGATCCTCTGTATTATTTAACCCTCCAGGGGTCTTACTATCGATGTTAAGAATATATCTTGTTTCCAGTTTCCTAAGTTGGCCTTCCCTGACACCTCTTTAGGTGTTATGTATGGCATCAATGACATAGTAAGAGAAGTGTTTAAGATTGTTTTCATTTGTTTCTCAGAAGTGTCTGGCGATGGGATATGTGGGTTCACAGTTATTTATCTCTCTAATATGTTGCAAAATCCTCTTGTTCACCGGTAATTTGGTGCTCCCAACATATTTGAGATTACAAGCGCATTCAAACACGTAAATGGCGTATTCAGTTTTGCAATAGAGAAATTTATTGATTTTAACGTCCTTGTCACTAAAGGCAGTAGAGTACGTTTTCTTGTTCCTGCCATACAGACATGCTTTACACGTCCTGCACTTAGTGAATCCATTTGGTTGCATCAGCCACTTAGAGGTATATGTTGATTCTGGGTTACTGGAGACAAGACTATTATACATGTAAGGAGCTCTCTTGTATGTTCTACTTAGTTTTGGAGATAGCTCCGTTCCTATCACTGGGTCATTTTTAACTGTTGGCCAATTGCGCTGCATGATTTTCTTAATTGACTTTTCTTGAGCACTAAATGCAATTATAAGTCTCAATTCATTAGGATTTTGTTTGGGACTCTTGGTAGTGATTCTGTCTCTATTAGGGATTAGCAGTTGTTCTCTGTCTAAGTTCTGTGTTTTATTAATAGCTGCTTGTATGGTTTTATTTGAATATCCTCTGGATCAAAATCTTTCCTTGCTTTCCTGTTGGGCTTCAAATCTCTGGGGGTTGCTGCAAATTCTCTTAAGGCGCAGCATTTCCCTGTAGGGAATACTCTGAATTAAGTGTCTGGGGTGAAAGCTTGTAAAATGAAGAACTGAATTGCCAGTGGCTTCTTTTCTATATACCCTAGTTTCTAATCTGTTTTTTGGGGTATATTTCAACATCAAGAAAGTTTATATTGGAGTCACGGATAGTGGCTGTGGAGCTAAGGTTGATGTTATTTTTGTTAATGCAAGACACAAATTCCATAGCTTCTCTTTGCGATCCTTCCCGCACAATGAACAAATTATCTATGTATCTGTTAAACATTTTTACATTATTATCCATATATTGCTTGTGAGTGTCCATGAGGACCAGCTCCTCCCACCAGCCCATAAATAAACAAGCATAGCTGGGGGAGAAGCTGGCCCCCATAGCCACTCCTCGCATTTGCTGAGAACAGGTTATTATTATGCAAGCAAAAGCTTATCATGTTCACTCAATCAATCAATCAAAGCATTTATATAGTGCACTACTCACCCGGAGGGTCTCAAGGCGCTAGGGGAGGGGGGTCCGCTACTGCTCGAACAGCCAGGTCTTGAGCTGCTTCCTGAAGGCGAGGTGGTCCTGGGTCAGGCGGAGGTGGGTCGGGAGGGAGTTCCAGATCTTGGCGGCGAGGTAGGAGAAGGACCTTCCCCCTGTGGTGGCTCTTCAGATGCGGGGGACGGTGGCGAGGGCGTGGCCGGTCGATCGAAGCTGGCGTTTGGGAGCGTAGAAGTTGAGGCGGCTGTTGAGGTATCCTGGGCCTTGGTTGTGTAGGGCTTTGTGTGCGTGGGTGAGGAGACGGAAGGTGATTCTCTTGTTGACCGGGAGCCAGTGCAGGTCTCTCAGGTGTCCGGAGATGTGGTCGCGGCGGTTTACTAACATCACATTGTGTTGGGGCAAGCTCGCCTTGTTTTTTCCCAGAAAATATTCAATTGCACGTATTCCGTTATTTGTGGTTGATACAAGTGTATAAGGAAACAACATCCAGATTTAAAAGCATATGGTTACTGTTCCATCTAAAATCTTTCAATTTGGAGATAAAATCACTTGTGTCCCTTATATACGAGGGTAGTTGTTGAACCCAATCTTGTAAAAAGTAGTCCGTATATTTGGATGCATTTTCTAGTAGGCTCAGTTGTGCCAAAATGATTAGTCTTCTGGAAGGTTTCAGAGCATTCTTATGAATCTTAGGTATAAAATAGATTTTGGGAACAGTTGAGTAATCTCTTCTAATGAACTGATATTCGTCAATAGTTAAAAGTCCAGCACTTTTCCAAGCCACCAGTTTTCCATAAAAATCATTAAAAAATCCCTTTAAGGTCCATGCATTACTGATCCCATTGCATGCTCTGTCATTCAACTGAGACATTGCCTCATCCATGTAATCTTTTTGGGCCCATAACCCCACGTTGCCTCCTTTATTCGAGTTTCTAATGACAATGTTTTTGTCTTTTTGCAGTTTGTTTATAAGAGAATAGTATTGCTTATTTCTGTTCTCATTTTCCGCTTGATGTTTAAAGTTTTGTGATTATATTTTTTAATTTCACTGACAACATTACATAGAAAGGTAAAAAATCATGAAGAAATAAGTTAAGCGAGAAGGGCATATAGATGTGCGTTAAAAGCAAGGAAGAAATGGCTAAGGGAGGAGGCATGGAATGCCCTACGAGCTGCATCAGAAATGAAAGACTCCTCAGCTTTATGGAAAGCGGAAAATGCGCCCTTTCTAATTGATGCAGGGAGGGCAAGCATAGAGATGGCGATCTCTAGGGATGATTGGGTAGATCACTTTTCTAAATTATACTCTAATCCTAGACCTGAACCAAGTTTGAGCGACTTGGCGGGGATAGGGTAGAAGTCCACATTATTAATCACCATTCTCATCTCCAACTGCATCTTCACGAAATTGAGGAGGCGATTTGACTGAGGAAGAGTGGCAAAGCCCCAGGGCCAGATGGTATCCCGGTGGACCTTTTTAAACACAACATAGATGTTTGGGGACCGATTTTAACTCAAGTCATTAATGCATGTATCTCAACCAGCCTTATTTCTACTTGGAGTGAATCGATCTTGGTCCAGTTTTTTAAAAAGGGAGATAGGTATAATCCAGCATGTCATCGGCCCATCTCGCTCCTAGACTTCACTGTTAAAATAATCGGAAGAGTAATCCTATCTAGATTACAGGTCTGGGCAGACTACCAGTCCATTATTAGAAACATCTAATATGGGTTTGAAAGGGCCTCGGCACGATAGATCAGTGCCTACATTTAGAACTAACTATTACTAAATATACCAAGGCCAAAAGGGGCCCTCTTTACCTGGCCTTCGTGGATCTGTCCGCGGCTTTCGACTGCGTCATCCACAACAAACTCCGGCCAATCATGGAGAAGCTGGGACTGGAGCCATCTTTAATCTCCCTAATGCAAGAATTTTACATCGGGGCTAGAGCCAGGGTGCGATTTGGCATAGGGGGCGAGTGCACCGACCATTTTATCGTCGGAAGAGGAGTAAGGCAGGGTTGTGTCCTGGCACTTTATCTATTTACCCTGTATATTAACAACTTAGATTTGGTATTGAGAAAGGAATGCCAGTACCTCCAGAGGGTAGGGATGCGTTCACTCCCTGTGCTCATGTACGCCGATGATGCGGTGCTTATGGCCCGCACCCCAAATAGTCTCCAGAAGGTTTTATCCAGTTTCACAAGTTTTATGTTCAATTTAGGCCTCACAGTCAATGCGTCCAAAACATTCATACTTAAATGTGGCTTGGGGAGTAATAAGTGCCTCCCGTTCTCCCTAGAGAAGAATCATCTAATCTGTGCCAACACCTTCTCATATTTGGGGGTCCTATTTGAACGTGCTGGCTCATGGACACAGGCTGTAAACCTAAGGAGATTGCTATTTTCCAAGGCCGTGGCAGCCCTGACTAATTTTGGCAGAAAATTGGGTAGACGCCCCCCCAAAGAACTACTCTATATCTATAAAGCTAAATGCCTTTCAATAGCACCATCTGGTGCGGGCATATGAAGACATGTAGACGTGACATCTTTGCAGAGGTCTGAAAACAAATTTCTTAGATATTTACTTGCTGTCCCTGCCAGGGTCTCCACCTTTAACTGTCACTTGGAATTGGGTTTATCCCATTTAGAGGATGTTATTTGTATTCAACCAATCCTTCTCTGGCACCATATCTGGACCACAGAGTTGACCAGTCTAAATCGCCAAATAATCAGTGACTGCTGTGGGTTCGATGGGGTTTCACATATATGGTGGCTTAAGTACGTTAAGGAATTTTTGTGCAAACTAGGCCATCAAGAACATTTTGACAACCCCATCACTCTGACTAAGGTAGACAGGAAAGTTTTTTATTCCAGCTGCTTGGAATATCTTGAAAATATAAGAACGAATACAGTTTCAAAAATCCTCAGTCTTTGGGCATCAAAACATCCTGACTACCTTTAAGATGCAGCCATACTTAATTTATGTTACTCTTGATTTTGAAAGATTTTTATTAACACGATTTAGGATGTGTATTGTTCACAGGTTATTCATCTTCCCAAGACATAATGATTGGTCCAGACAGTTGCCCAATTGCCCATGTGATGACATGTCTGCGGAATCCACTATGCATGTTTAATTCTTTTGTAAATTTTACAGAGTCCAGAGAAAAATGTGGATACTCCTAGTGCTTAGAACATTAGGGGACCCGTTAGGATGGCGGGCGGATCGACCCCCCCAGGCCGGCAGTAGCCACCACCGGGGGTAATTCGCCCACCATCAGTGCTGGAATGACCCCTCGCCATATTAGTATGGCTGGGGGGCCCGCAGCGGACGGAAAGACCATCTGCCGATTTTCCACCCCCGATGCGCGCCCCCATGGACTCCAGGGGGTGGGGGGTGTACATGGGGTGTACCTATGGTACCCTCCAGCAGTTCCATGCACAGCATGGCAGGTACCGCTCGGTGCACAGCATGCCTTTCTGCCATTGTGGCGGGCGATGCTGAGTGCACCGCTCGCCACAATGGTAGGACTGCTGAGTTCGCCCGAATACTGTGGTGGGCGCATCCCAATGCTGGCCACGGGACCACCGCCCTTATGGCGGGTGGTCCCTTTCACTGGTAGGATGACGGGCGGACAAAGTCCGCCCGTCATCCTAAAGGGCCCCCAGGTTTGAGACCTTGTCATCCTGCTTTTTTAGTTATGCAATCTTTGGGGGAAGAACTTATAACTTTAGCTGTCACGTCGTTTTTAAAATCCGTTTTTAACTGTAGAAAGACTATCCTCATGTAAGAATCTGTACTGTATAATTTATCTCATAATTCCATGGCCTTTTATCTATATTAGCAACATGAGTTTTTATTGTTCTATGTGCTTTTATGATTATTCTTTTAATCGAATAAAGCTTGATTGATTTGATTTGATTTGACAACATTGTCACTAAAGATGTCTATGTCATCCCTTGGTACTATAGGGGTAAAGGTGGACTTTTTCTTGAACGGCGTCTTTTTCCTGAAGGTTCCAATGGGCAGATTTACTATTTCTGGCGCATCTCTGATAATCAGCAGGGAAGCGCCAGAAGAGTTGTGATGCATCTACCCACCCGTGCGCCACCACTGATGCGTCGCATTTACAATGCGGCGCACCGTGGCACAAGGATGGGCAGATGCGTGTCGCATCCCCCGTCGGAAAGGCGTGCACTGCTAAAGTTGCGTCGCAAGCACGACGCAGCTCCAGCAAGGCTCGGGGATGCCCTATCCCTAACATGCTGCGTCAATCCTTACGCCTGCTTCAAGGAGGCGGAGGGTTTTGACGCAGCATGACCTTAAAAGTGACTAAGTGCAATCTTGTAGATTTCACTCAGCCAGTTTTAGGAGGCGTTCCTGCGCCTGAACGCCCCCCAGCGCAGGAGCGCCTACATGTGGCGCAGCGCTTTACAATGTGACGCATCTCCCAGATGTCTCACATTGCAAATACCCCGCAGCATGGCGCTGGCTTTGCGCCGCCGCTGCATCACAAAAGTGACGCAACGGCGCCGTAAAAGAGGCCCAAGGGGCTTGTAAATCTGCCCCCAAGTGTTTGGGATATTTCAGGGTTAAGTGTGGTTGACATATCCTGGCTGTCTGTGCACTCATTTTCTTGATGCAACTCCCTTAGAGTCTCCAGGAGAGATAGATCAGCCGTGGACGTTGATGTCAGAGAGCCGTCTGTGTCCATTACCGTTCGAATGTGGATATCTGCTTTTGATTTCAAATTCTGTAAAGCATGATATTTTTGAAGTTTCAGCTTGCGGACAAAATTTGTATATGTCCATTCCCGTGTTGGCATAGTCAAAATTGGATTCCGGACAGTAAGACAATCCAAGGGCCAAGATTTGTTTTTCGGCTGCATGCTTGAGATACTGCAGACTGCATTTGGTTCTAAAACCAGGAATTTAAAAACATGACTGGTATAAACTGGAACTCACTCCAAAGAAAGTCTTTCCTCAATATCTGTTTACTGTGTGCGTTAAAAGACTAATGACTAATTACCCTGCATTTGCATATGACTACGATCCAGGAGGGATGAAACGCATTATATAGCATTGCGCCATGATTAAAATAAATTGAATTTTAGCTTACATACCGGCTGGTGGGCTCGATGTGCCTCTTGATGGAGGAGTGTTGTTCATTTGTAATATATAGTGGTGACGCCCACCTGCGAGCCCCAACCAGAGAGGCTGGGTATTCCTGTAGCGTCATATGTATGTATGTGTGTGTGTATATATATATATATATATATATATATATATATATATATATATATATATATATATATATACACAAAGGATAATCAAGTGCATGCGACCGTGGGCGCCATCTTAGAATGTTATATGAAATCTCAATTGTCAAAGCAAGATAATACCTTAGAGAATTTATAGTGCATGTAATGCATCACTTAGAAAAACAACATTTTGAGGGAGTGTTTTGGTCCAAAGCTAAGACAATAAAAGTGATATGTACACAGAAACAGTGATCAAACTAAATGTAACATGGCTAGTGTTCCCCTGTTCCGGCCCCCACTTTTATTGTCTTAGCCCTGGATCTAATTTCTTCAGATCCTGGTAGTTTACCTATTTAGAGGGCTCAACACTTCCTGTAAATATTTTTTTTCTAATTGATGCATGCGTGGTAATGGCGCCTGCATTGTATTGACGCCGCGGTAAAGGCATGCATTGTAATTGCATGGGTGGGTCCACCATACAACCATTTAGTACTTTTTAGGTCGAGCAGACCTACCCTCAATGCGTGAGCATTGAAGGTGTCTGCTTCAGACCTATTGTGGCCCGTATTTAGGAATGAGGACAGCTACCAGACGCGCGCTTTGACGAGGTCAGATTTCACCTCGGGAGCGAGCGTCTGGTAGCTGCGCATGCGCAAAGCCCTTGCTCAATACAGACACAGGCAGCCCCCACCCCTCTGCATGCACGCACGCACACACACACACACACACACACACACACACACACACACACACAGGCACGCGCATGCACACGCAGGCACACGGCACACATACAGGCACACTATCCCCTACCTCGCATTCTCTCTCTCAATCACACACAGTCACGCATGCGCACACACATTCCCTCGCGCGCACACACGCACGCACACACTCTCCCCCCCTTCCCTCCTCTCCCCCACAGGCATACACACAGGCACGCACGCACGGACTTCGCTTCAGCCCTGGGCCCCACTCACCAACTGCGCTCTTCCGGCGGGGCTCCTCGCGGCGCGTCTCCTCATGTAAATCGGGGCTCCCTCAGGTCAGAGGAGCCCCGCAACAGGCGCCACACTCCTCCTTCTCCCCGGCCCCCTCCTGGGGACCCGGGCTACCTCGGACGGCAGGGCGCTCCATGCGCCGGCAGCCGCGGACCTCGGGAGGCGGGACTTCCGTCGGCCGCGAGCGGATTGGCCGGTCGGCCAAGAGCTTCCGGGTCGCCGCAGGCAGCGCGGCAGCGCCTGCCTCCCAAGGCATTTTTTACACCCCTTAGTGCTTGTTTGTAAGAGGTCGTGCAATATGGACCACATTTTTTGGGTTGTGCGGCCCTATTTTTGTCCCAATCCGACCCTGCCTACACCAACTAGTTATTCACTGGTGACGCATTTGCTTCAAGTCACATTGTCACAAATTCGCCTGAAATGGCAAAATATACCACGCCCTCTGCTGCCATAAGACCCACAGAATCTTAGGGTTCACTGGCTCGGAATTCTCAGGACAGAGGACACACAATAATTTGGGACTTCTAAATTCCGAGATACAAAGACGCTATAACATCGTGAGGCAGTGAACCTTGTTCCTCTGTGTGCTTAGGAGGCTTCCATGAACTCCGCGTACGCTGCGTACCTGTAAGAGTGCACTAAACGCGATGCCCCATCATTCGTATACACAACTATCATTTACAGTCCGAATAAAATATACCTCTATTTGCTTGAAAAAAAAATTCTGCCTCCTTAAATGATTTTCAGTCGCCGTCTTTCATAGTTATTGAAGCTAGTGGCAGACAGCTAGACACAAGGGTAGAGTTGAAACTACGGAGTCCGAGAGGCAGTTCTGTGTGCTTTCCCCTCTACAGCTGCGAAGTAAATGAAGGGCTGAACACGCTGCTCATTAACCCGTGAGGCATGTGAATGAGTGTGAACGCGCGCGGATCCTTGGCGCGAGCTGCGCGCAGGTGTAAATGAACCGGCGCTGCTAGCTTTACAAGGAGAAGTCAGTGTTGATGCCGCAGTGTGCAGATTATTCACAGTCAAGCATAGCTTCCCTTCCAGCTTTGTTAGCGAGTTCTACAAATTCACTAATAAGTGCCAAATCCGCTATTTATAGGCGCGAGACAGCAGGGTGGTATGGAAAAGATGTCTGCGTTATCCTAGATATTGGTAGTGCTTTGTATGCGACTTTCAGAACAACAGCCTTCCTTGAAATGCCAAGCCCTCTCTTCCTTTAGGATATGGAAGTCGCGTCTTTCCTTTTAATTTTCTCTCCTCCTTAATAATCTTCCAGGCATCAGCATGGCCCTTCTTTTCGTTTTTTATGCATTGTCCTGTCCCTTTCCACTCCAGCCTGTGTGTGTCCTGAGACAGGTTCGATATGCGTTCTGGCACTAAGGCAATGGCAGATGTGCTGCACAAAGAGCCACTGTGGGCTAGTTTTTCGTGCCAATTGTTTAGTGTTGAATGCATACAATTCTAAGAGTTGAAGCAGATGAGGCGAGGTTACAATGACGGCATAGTCTGTGTGTTTGCAAGCATGATACACTGGTGTGTTAACAGCAAACACGTTGAATGCAAGCAGGATACACTGGTGTGTTATTAACTGCAAACACTTTGAATGCAAGCAGGGTAAACTGGTGTGATATTAACAGCAAACACTTTGAATGCAAGCAAGATACACTGGTGTGTTATTAACAGCAAAGACTGTGTATGCAAGCAGGGTACACTGGTATGACATCCCAGTAAAGTCGATGTGTATGCAATCAGAGTACACTGGCGTAACACTCATAGCTAAGTCTTAGTGTATGCAATTTGGGTACACTGGCGTGACACTCACATGCTAGCAAAGTCTGTGTATGCCAATAAAGTCTTTGTGTATACCCGTACAGTACTCTGGCGTGACACTCACATGCCAACAAAGTCTGTGTGCATGCATGCACTCATGCCAGTGAAGTCTGTGTGTACGCAAGCAGGGTACACTGGCGTGACACATGCCAGCAAAGTCTATGTGTAGGAAAGCAGGGGACAGTGGCTTGACACCCACGTGCCATAGAGGCCCGTCTGTATGCAAGCAGGGTACACTGGTGTGACATTCAAATGCCAGCGATGTCTGTGTTTGCAAGTAGGGTTTAGTGGCATGGCACTGACATGGCACCAAAGTACAGTGACTTATTTAAGTATTAATTATGTAAAAAAAAATTAAAAGCCATTGTTATTTGTAATATCAATACATGTAAGTCACGTAAATACAACACATATTGCATTACAAGTGCTATATGTGTCACATTTGCAAAAATTATAACTATTAGCATTGTAAATGACAAAGCTATTACTTTCGCTATTTTCAAAAACAAAACCTAACTAAAAAATTTGTCATTTACAATTCCAATAGCTCAAACTTTCCTAATGCGAGACCTATTGCATTGCAAATGCTTGTTCTTTATGGCAAATGCATTCTTGCGCCTATTTTAGATGCAAGGGAGAATTTTGCGCTAAGAAACTAGCACAAAATGCCGGAAGTAAGTTAGGTAAAAATCTTACTCCAAGACCACATTTAGCAAGCCCGAGCAGCTATTCATGCTTACTATTCATGTTCTGTTGCATTTGGCACCGAGGAGTAGTTTTACAATAACTGGCGCATCCCTGCATATCAGCAGGGATGCACCAGTTATTGTGCGTCACGGCAGACACCTCTTACGCCACCATGGATGCGCCGCATTTACAATGCGGTGCTCCATGGGGCAAGAATAGACAGATGCGTGTCCGCGCCCGCGATCGGAATTTCCAGCACTGCGGCGGAATTCGCGGGGTTAAATATGTTTATAAACAATGCATGGTAAAGGCATACGTTGTAAAAGCATACGTGATCTATAAAAATGCGTGTTGAGTACTTCCCAGCGTTGTTTCGTCATACAACCCAGACCAGCAGCACCAACTGGCACGAAAGCTGCAAACGCCTTGAGTTCTTGGCATCCACTGAGGGAGGTGACCCTGCGGCATTTAAAAGGACTTTCTCACAGATCTCGAGGAGACACTTGGCGCAGTTTAGCTAATGCTAGACAAGCTGCCTTGATCCAGCCCAATTAGAAAGAAAAGAAACTCCAGGATTACTGCATTTTAAGCCCTTTGGTTGGAAGTTATTTCAGACATCTGTGAATACAACGTAATCTCCCTCGGTGCGAATGAGGGAAAATGCCTCTTTCCCAGTTTTAATTAATTAGCTTTTAATTACTAAGCATCCCCTTTCAAAGTCAAGTTCACATGCCTCAGGGTTAGGAGAAAGTAAGTGTACAACAATGATTAATTCATGTGGTTGCACAAGTAAGTGCCAGTTAGTCTGCCATCGCTTGTCCCCATCCAGCTGTACCACTGTGGGTGAGGGGTGCCATCTGCGAGGGCATCTCTGGAGAGGAAGGTCTGAGCTTGGCACACGCTGCTGACTGAGATCAGGGTTCTCCAAGGGAAAGGAAGCTCAGTGAAAGGTTGCACTGCAGTCTCTAGCCACTTTTCCAGCCATCCTCTGCAAGTGCATGTCTTAGAGTGGGAAACCCTCTTAATTTGGACAGATTATAGAGACATGCTTTTGTGTTAGCTGCTGACATCTGTTACAAGGAACGTTCAGTCAATTGTCAGCTCAAGGTTGGTCCCCACGTGCAAGGGCGTCGCTTCCTTTGGCGCGACAGGTGCAGTGGCACTGGAGCCCAGAGGCCTGGGGGGGGGATCTGAACCCTGGTTATTGTTGTATTTTATCATTCAAACAGCAGCCAAGGGGTCTATTTCCTTACTTGCACTAGAAATATTGGTTGACATACCCTTTACCAGGGCTTGTTTTTTTTCTTGCGGTTGCTTCCTCTTTCCTTTTACTGGAATTGTGTACCGACAAAGCACTGACACACACTTCCAAAACCACGTCCATGTTTTTTACTTTTGTACCAAAAGGGCTGTATTCTCTTATTCAGTGGCAATAAAGTAACATATGACCATTTCATCCCCAATATTTGTTGCCTTAAAACCAATAAAGTAGAAAGGTAACTATGGTGCACGGTGTACCTGTGTGCATTTGGCAGTGTTAATAAACAATCATCAGAAATATTTAACAAGGCATTACAACATTAACATCTTTGGACGCACATGCATTCATAAAAGGCAAGAAGGAATTGTAAACCTGCCCCCTTTCTTTTGTACCTAACGGACAAAGAATTTAGAAAAGGGGTGCATCTGGTTCCAACCTGGACCTCAGTATATTTGTTGAGGGAAACACGCCAAGGAGTTTTTTTAGGTTGATAGAGCGCGCAGGTCACCGACTATAAATTTAAAATACTCACCTGGGCCCATAATTAATAACACGTTTTCCTAATCAGGTAACCTATGCGCTGACTACCAGATATTTTATTCTACTAGGTCCTATACCATTGACTTACCAATTCTCGTCACTGGTACCTATAACCTATTGGATCAGGGAGTCAGCATAAAAGACAGTTCAATAAACAAGTAACATTTACACTCGTATAATAACCACAGACTCAGGAAGTTTTAAACTCTTTATCTAAATTTCATCAAAGTCATGATCCACAGATTTGAAAGCAATAAGACTATCAATAATCAAAATCAGAAATAGTGTATAACTATGCAAAAGATATATTATGCCAATCATTTAGCAAAAGTATAACGGGAAGGTAAGAACAAGGAACATGCTATTTGATTAAACAGACTTCGCAAAATTCTCTAAGGGTAGAAAAAAGAAGGAACATACTAAATAACAAAGCTTTACGCAATTATCAAAGGGTAAGTAAAAGAGGGAACATAATACACAACAATGAAACCAAATTGACCATATAACTAAAGGGCAGGTAAAAATGGAACACACTATTAAATCAAATAACCAAGTTTGATTACTTTAATGGGAGGGTAAAGAAAAAGAAACATCTATGCAATCATGAAACGCGTTTTAGCATTCAACTACAAGGAGGTTAAGAAAGTGGAACACGCTATTAAACAGCAAAAACATGAATTTATCATTTATTCAATGGAGGGTAAGAAAAAGGAACATATGCAATTAAACTTTAGCAAATTTAGGGAGGGTAAAGAAAAGAACGCAAATTATACTGACAATTACCCTCACAGATTTATATTTACCTAGAATGGTGTGAAGACCAACCCTGGCCACGGGTCAGTTGAAAGGACAGAGGAACCCCAAAGGTTACAGTGCCAGTAGGCCAGCAGGTGCAGATCAGAATCAGGACAGGAAAACCCAGATTTGGATCAGGACCGGACCACCAAAGGTTAAAACCAGCACCCGCAGTTCAGTTGCAATGCCTGTGCTACTCCCTCTCTGCAGCTAACAGTCAGAACCCCGATTGGGTTATCAATTTCACCGACTAAGTGCTTCGCCAGCACCTCAGCTTCCCAGAACCCCGATTGGGTTATCAATTTCACCGACAAAGTGCTTCACCAGCACCTCAGCTTCCCAGAACCCCGATTGTGTCAGCAAATCTTCTGACAGAGTGCTCCGCAGCCCTCTGCTCTTAATCACCTATTGAGTGCATTGGGTCAGTGACAGGTCAGCTAATCGGACAAGTCGGACAAATTAACTAGCTAAGCCTACTCTAGTTATACCATTCTTCAGGGCAGTGTACCACCCCCAATGTTGCAAGTGTAAGGATCCCCCATTTCGATTGGACAGGAAAGGAGGACAGGTCATCACACTACCTAAATTCTGTTACTTCAGTGTTGAATATTAATTTTTCGTTCTCGCCCCATCAAATTTACTTTCACATGACATATTCCTACCACCTAACAATGGTTGTTCTATTGACAAATACATTGTATACAATTTAGTCTTCTTCTAGCAGGGTCAGAAGTCAGCTTCCCAGGCGCATCTTGGCTGTGACTGTCTTTTGGCTCAATCTCAATGATAGCAAGTTCAGTTTCTGGCCAGTCTGGGTCATGCGCAGAAGGACTTTCAAAATGGAGTAACAGCACCTCCCAGGCCCAAAGAATACGACCCATGAAAGTAGAAGAGAAACAGTTTTAGAACACAGAATAAATGAATACATGAAAACGTGGAGAAGTGTGGCTCACTGGTTAGAGCAGGCAGACCCTGAAGCAGAGGTCAGACCCGGGACCAGGGTTCAATTCCCGATGCGGCAGGGTCTTGAACGCTAAATGTCCACGGACTCGATAATTCTCACTTCGGTGCCTGACCTAATCATGGGTTCACACTCTGCAACTCTGGGCATTAAGCTTGCTTAATCTGCACAATGGCCCCCGCGGCGGGATGCCCTGTAGGGGCTATCTCACAGGGAAAGCCAGGACGGGTTCCCAAGGCAAGCGCTTAGAGACCCCTGGGTTATAAGCGCTATATAAATCCAAACATACATGTTTTTCTACTCTATACCCATTACTTTATAATAAACTATAGCATTAGGAATAGGCAGAACGTACAGCTTAGCAAAAGCAGCAGTGCAAGCTTCTCGCATGTGAGAATACAGAGCAGCCATATTAGCACTAGTGCGCAGATGCGACAGATTCCCTCCAGAATAAAACTATGTCATGTCACGTGGGTATGACAGACGCATGTGCAGTAGAAACATTCGCATAGCCGCAGCCATCTTAAATGCAAGCGTATTATGGTTAGTAAAACACATAAGCAAGCTTCACTCGGACACCCAAATGTAAATGTAAAAATGTAATATTAGTAAAACAAACATGTTGGTTACATAATTAGCGTTATTCGAGGTTCATGAATACGAGCAAGTCGCTTCTCGTGCGAATCCTTGCTCCATCAGTGATGTTGGATTATGCATCCACCACCTTCCCTACAGTTGCACAGACTGGAGTTGGAGTAGTAATTTATACTGTTGCAAATTCCAGCGCTTCCCTATGGCAAGTCTTTGTATCATGTAGTAACACTTTCATTATATTACCCGCGTTGTAATGACATGCGATGTAAAAGCATGTGTGATTGTGTCAAACATCCTAAAAGGCTGTAGCATGTTGAAAGAAATGCTCTATGGTATCGCAGACAAGTGGAACTGGCAATTTTGACTCCCACAGAGTCCTGATATTGCTCATACACCTCTATAAGAAACCTAATTGACTCACACACTACAGGGACTCAGAATTAACTACTTGAGTATTCTGATTAAATTTGTTCTAGAATGGAAATATCTAAAATTAGCAACTAGCCTAAACAAATAGGAATGCTTGTTTTTATAAACACAGAGTTCTAGTCAGGTTGAAATTCTGTAGCCATGGCAGCAGCTGTACTCTTGCACTGCAGCATCATCAGGGAACCCTCATGCAGGCATTGTTGTGGCATGGGTCAGTCCTCTAGAATGTGGTGTCTTTGACCATCTCAGAGCTGGGAGAGGTTTTAGCGGAGAAGGAGTCGGAGCTTTAGTTGGAGTCTATTTTTTCTTATATACTGTGTGCTGCATCAAATGGAGAAAAACAAGGTAAGAACACTTCCCAAAACTGAACAAAAAATGTAGCAATTATCTAGCTTTTAAGGGATTGTAAACACTGTCTCTGAAGTCTGATCTCACCCTACATTTCAGTCAACAATCAACAACTGCCTACCACTACTCTTTTTTCTTGATCTAAGGAGCAGTGAATTACAGAATACTTTAGATCCATTTGAAATCTGAGGATTATTACACTGTGTCTAAAACCTGCAGGAAGCAAAACATGTGCATTAATGGGCACTGGAGTATTGAACAGCCCTGTCTCCAAATTAAATAGCTTGCTATACATGTATATTTTATTGACCTTAATGGAATAGCATTATAAGACTTAAAATAGTTACATCAGGTGATGGCTCACACTCCCAAACCGAATGACGCAGCGGGTTGTATTTCCTTAGATTTACGCCAGGCCTTCGACTCCATACAGTGGGAAAATATGTTCTATGCCCTGGCCAGTAACAGGATCCCTGCGGAATACATCAAATGGGTGTCACTGTTGTATACAAACCCTACTGCACGGGCAAGAACGGATAGGCATATTTCAAGGCAATATGTGGTGGCAAGGGGCACCAGACAGGGATGCCCACTGTCGCATTTACTGTTTATTTTGGCATTAGAACCCCTGTTACTGACACTGCGCACAACTGCGGGGTATAGCGGAATAGTACTGGGCCCCACCACACATACTGCATCTGCATAAGCAGACGATTTAGTACTGTATTTTAGGGACCTGGATGCTAGTTGTGAACCTGTGCCCTTGGTTTTTGCTACATTTCAAAAGTTATCTGGATTATCAAAATTGAAAACAAATTCTCTGCCTATTATTTTAAGGATGCAACACGTACTGGTGCACTAGTCTTTGGAGACTGGTCTTTCCAGCTAGCGCCTGGCATTTTCAAATACCTGGAGATCAATATATACAGGGACACGGAAGATCTCCTGGAGTGTAACCTGGGGAGGGCTATTACTTTGCTGCGATCTTAAATAAAGTTCTGGGTCACCTTGCCTTTCTCTGTGGCGGGGAAGGTAGCAATTACCAAGATGGTGGTGCTCCCCAGGCTGTTGTATTTCTTCACCAATTTGCCTGTAATGGTACCGTTTAAGACGTTCACAACGCTCTCCTCTATGCTTATTGAATTAATATGGGGTAAGGGCAGACAGCGTATAGGGCTTGCAAAGTTGTATCTAGATACTAAACAGGGACGATTGGGAGTCCCCGACCTGAAAGCTTACTGTTACACAAATCAATTGCAGTGGCTGGCGTACTGGGTGGCGGGGCGAAACTTGCAAGAAATAGACATGACACACTCAGAATGGCGAGGGGGCGCAATACATACACTTATGCTGCCTAACAGCAGGATACCATCGTCAGCACCACACCTTCTGAAAATTGCATTACTTTACTGGAGACATTCCCTTTGTTACAACACGGAGGCGAACCCGTATGGCCCCACTATGCCCCTGCTGGGGATCCCAACACGGATGAGCAGAATCACTAGGAGGCTAATGGAGGAGGTGTGGGCGGGTGAGGTGTTAATGCTGCCTGCGGTTTCTCTCCACAGCGCGGGGACACGCCGGGATGGCGTAACCTGGCGCTTATAAGCTACTTTATTATTATTATTATTAATAGGAGCGTGGGAAGAAGTGGGAGTAACTACAGTGGGTGATTTCTTCAAAGAGGGTACTATGATGCCACATGGTTTACGAGGGAACATGGAGCACCAGACACTCTGTTCCTTCTGAATGTAAGCCTTTCTTACTACATCCGCACTACTTGGGCAACTGAGGGGGTGGAACCAGCTACACATGCGCTGATCACAATGCAGCATTTGATGGGCAATGGCAGACACCTTACCAGATGGTTATACAAAGGCATTCGCACGGTGGCGGCAGTGTCCCTCCGGACCTTACGTGATAAGTTGGAAACGGATATGGGTCGGGCATTTAGTGACAAGGAGTGGAGTGTATTGGTGGAATACGTTGTGGTAAAGGAAGATGCAGTCTAACTGTGTATGTTAGATAATCCTTTATTGTAGATTCCTTCTAGGATAAGTAAGTAGGAGAAGATAGTAAGTATACGTAAAACCTCACCAGGAGCAAGCTCCAAGCAGCTCAGCCTGAGTTTACCAACTGACACTGTGAGCCAGAGAGACACCCAGACATTCTATGATGACATGGTACATTCTATCCAGTGTAGAACAGTAGAGAAGTAATTTACTACACATCCTCCTTCCTTAGGGAATGACAGCAGAAATAGAGAGAAAGATAAGTAAGATACCTCCAATACAACATTTACATAAAAATAAAATAATGAGATACACAAATCTAATTATGTACTACACGAGGTATCAGAAATATCGTAACAGAAATATCATTAGCACGAACAGAAATACGATAAGATGCTAGACATTAGCACTACACGCCCCATCCCCCTCCCTTAGGGAAACAAAACGTGGTTTAGATGAAAAATAAACCAAAGCAACAAAGAAGGGTGGTCACGCTCACAACCTCCCCAAACATGGATACACCACGGGGTAGGCACCCTGGTAAACAAAGGTGTGTGTAGACACAGACCCTTAGGAGAAAACAACATACCCAAAGAAAGGTCCCCTAAGTAGGATAAACTTAGAAGGGTACACAACAGGATACTCACTCTGGGAACTGATATGGGGCATTGACTACCCACAAACAACACAACCTCCTTTAAGCGGAATAAAATAGAGAACAGCACAGGGTACTAACCCTTGAAAATAACACAACCTCCCCTGATAAGGGTACACCACAGGGTACAACCCTGATACGGGCATAAACTACCCACAAACAACACACCCTCACCTAAGTAAGATAAACCTAGAAGGGTACACAGCAGGATACTCACCCTGGGAACTGATGAGGGGCATTGACTACCCACAAACAACACAACCTCCTTTAAGTGGAGTAAAATAGGGAACAGCACAGGGTACTAACCCTTGAAAATAACACAACCTCCCCTGATAAGGGTACACCATAGGGTACACACCCCGGACACAACACAAACCTCCCCATGGCAAGATACTCACCATAGAGCAATACATGTAAACCACATGGGGCATTGACTACCCACAAACACTACCACCTCCCCAAAGTAGAGATAGAGTAATACATGTATAGAGTAATACATGTACACCACATGGGGCATTGACTACCCACAAACACCACCACCTCCCCAAAGTAGGGTACACCACAGGATACTCACCATGTGAAAAGATATGGGTATTGACACACAAACCTTCCCATGGCAAGATATTCACCATAGAGTAATACATGTACGCCACATGGGGGATTGACTACCCACAAACACCACCACCTCCCCAAAGTAGGGTACACCACAGGATACTCACCATGTGAAAAGATATGGGGTATTGACTACCCACAAACACCACCACCTCCCCAAAGTAGGGATAGAATAATACATGTACACCACATGGTTACTGACCGTGGAAAACTACACAACCTCCCCTGAGTAGGGTACACCACAAAATACTCACACTGTGAAAAGGTATGGGGCATTGACTACCCACAAACACTACCACCTCACCAAAGAAATGGATATACTCTTACACAAAGGGATAATTAATGTAGATAAACAAACAAAGATAAAGGTCTTGAACACCGGTGAGTAGTCTCTCTCCCGAAGTCATCCCTGATGAGAAACTGGTTCTTTGCTCGTTCTATGTAGCTCCATGTAGCTCCAGGAAGGTTGTCCCCTACTATGATGGACAAGCCATCACAACCATTGTCAAAAGCATTGTAACCTGCAGCAGGCAAGGCCAGCCCAGCCTCATAAGTAACTCTGAAACTGTCATTGTGTTCCTGGTGCTGATCTAGTAAAGACTTTGCTCGTGTCATATCGTTATCCCTGAGTGTAGGCACCACGCATTTGAGGTAGCAAGAATCTGAAACTTTTGTCTTGGTTCAAGGACCTTACTATATATTTTTTTTTTGTGTGGTTCTGATACCGTAGTCCTGGTTCCTGTCAGAATCTCTCTGTCCCGAATCTCCATCGTGAATCTGGGACCTTAATCTTGGTACTTCTGGAAACCCCTCTGTCACAATTTTTCCTCGTGGTTCTGGGACTTTAGACCTTCGTCATAAATCTACTGGGAACCTTTTGTCTTGGTTCAAGGACCGTACTATATTTTCTTTTTTTAAAGTTTTGGAGTCGGCAGACTCTCTGCCACAATTCTATACTTTCTCAGCCCTGGACACTCTGTCCTGGTTCTGGACTCTTCTTTGCTCACTGTCCCAGTTCAGAACTCTCTGTTCCAGTTTTGGGGTCTCTAGACTCCCTGCCACTGTTCTGGACTCTCTGTCATGCTTCTCTGTGCCAGTATTGTGAGTCTTCCTTAACTGTGCTTGTGAGTGGTGCGTAAACAAAAGAAATGCATTAGTTTCCAGAACCTTACCATATTATAATTTTAAGGAAGCATTTTTTATATCTTGAATATCAAGGAGATTGTATATGTCTCTTATTTCTTGTTGAATTGACTTGTTCTTAAAGCATACAGAGAAGTCCAGTCTCCAACACTGACTGTGACGCAGCTGTCCTGGTCGGATTTTATTGCCAAGATGTGATCTCGATGCAGACCAGGTGCAAAGTGCACACTTAGCACCCCTGACACTCAAGTTTATTATGTTTATATTCATCAGATTTTATGTCAAGCAAAGTTGGCGGCATTACTTCCTCTGCAATATGGAACTGAAAGGATGCACTTTGTTTGGTGTCTCTGGCTAGTACAACAGAATGGACTTTGCTTACTTTCCCTTCGAAGTTCTACTATGCACAGACAGCATCCTCACAGAGAAAAGCACAAGTCTCTTTAATGCATACACTCGCTTACCTTAACATCAGAGACGTATCTGCCATGCTGAAATCGTGTTTGACAAATTATTTTAATGACTCGGCAATAATGTGGAAGAGACTACACAAAATATGCCCACTTTACATCATGCATGATGATGTACTAAAAGTACTTCTTCGGCTACACGCTAATTCGCTTGACAGACGCTGGATTATGGCGCTGGTAACCAGGCAACACTGAGAGACACTGGAGATCACGGCGTGACTTATGACACACACATGGGACAAGCAGAGCAGAACAGGATTTCTCACCTGCGTCTTTGTGGAAACGTCTCCTGACATTAGACAGGCAACCCCTCATGAAGAAGTATGGAAGTCATCTAGATTGGATTGTTTCCTAGTTTTTTAGGTTTGGCCTCGTCGAAAGCTGCGCACTGCGCAGCTTTTCGGCGCAGGCGGAATCTAATGTTACAACAGTGTGGCCTTCGTTCCGCCTCTCTCTTCCATTGGCTAGCTCCATAAATGGAGGCTAGCCATTGGAAGAGAGAACTATCCGTCATTTCCCGAGGCGATTGGTGGGCGTTCCGCCGATTCTTTCCCTCTCCGCAACGTCATGTAGACGTGGCCACTGTGGGCGTGTACTTTTTTTTTCCCCCCGATGTTTGTGTTCATTGTTTGTCTTGTTCCCTGTCCCGCTGGCTGTTTCCTGACCCCCTCCCGCTGTCCTTGTGCCTGCCCGCCCCCCTCCCGCTGTCCGTACCCGCTTTATGAATACAAGTTGTTGAATGTCGCTCACACGCTGTCCAGTACCTGTGTGTGGTACAATCCCCACCTGTTCAGAAGCCTGTATCACTTACCACAGTCAGTCAGTGAGAGCTTTCCTCGGTCTGTGAGTGTGGGTGCGCACCCTGGCTTGGCCGGCTCTCCTCCCGCGCCCCTGGCTCAGCCCCCACCCTTCACTGAGCACCCCTAGAGTCGAGGCGCGCTCCACTACCTCCAACAGCTGCCGCTCACTCTGCGCCGGTCAGTCCTGTCCCAGGTAAGGCTGCGAGTGTGGCACTAGTGAGTGTACTCACTACGGCAGTTATTAGCGCTCAGTTCCGGCCCCCACACATACTTTTGAAGTTCTCCCAAACGCCAGCCCGAAGTTGAGGTGCGCCGTGCACTTACCTCAGCGGCCGTCAGTGCGCTCCACTCCTGGGCTGAGGTCTCTCCCTTCCGAGCCGGGGCTCTGCTGCTCACCGCACACTCTGGAGCCAGAGGAATAAGTAGCGTCCCTTCCCTCCCCGCCCCTCTCCTGTGCCACAGTGCCCACCCTCGAGTCGCTCTCCGTCAGGAGGCGAGGGAGCTATGCGCGACCAGCAGCTCGCAGACAGACTCTGAGGAGGGCTGTTTGCCTGAGCAAGGCTTTACCCTGGCCCACCCCCTGACGTCCAGCGCAGGGTGCCCGTGGGTGTGGGGCCATCCTTCATTAGGGGCAGAGCTTTGCTGTCACAGCCATATATCTCTCATAGAAGCAGGCGCACGGATGCCATGAGGCACTTTCGAACAGGGTATCTTCGGCGTAATGCGAATTAATTTTTTTCGTCATTTATGTTAGAGATAAAAATGTGCACTACTTTCCTTTCTGTGCAGTGTTCTTGTATACAAAGTGCAGCTAAATAATAAATGCACCCGTGCCCCTCTGGCCGCATGGCAATTAAAGGAATGCTGAGGGGGAGTGGGTACCAGGTCGCTGCTTTTAACAGATTTGTTGAGAAAGTAAGCAGGGGCTGCTCGAGTTTACGAGCGCTATTGACGGATTTAATATACAGGAAGCGGATAACTTCAGGGAGCGCCTCGGAGCCGCCGGCGGGTAGAAGTGCCCCCTTCTCGTGTGCTTTATCACTACCCTCTCTCTTAATTTCTTTGCACCCTTTCACTTTTGTCCTGCTCTCGCCGTGTGCCTTTTCTCCCCCTTTAATGATGTGGGTCGTTTTCGTTTTAGCCTTCTCTTTGATAAGCGTGGCTCAAATCCACCCGAGTGACTTACCGCACTCACCTATATTAATTATATAGGAAGTCAGCCGGACAGTGGAGAAGAATAAACAAAGTCTTTTATTAGGCCAAACAACACTCATATGAGAGGGCACTGTTCGACCTCACTCCTAGGAGTGCGAACGAGAGGGCTGACTCTCTGCATCACAGCAATACATTATAATGCAACACAGTCCATTGGGGTACGCCCCTTCTGGAAAATTACTGAAACCCAGACCAGCGAACAATGCCATCATACAGCAGGCATCTGCACCTGCAAAGGATACATTGCTATCTTTACTCAAGGCCATGGAGCTAGGCTTCAGCGTCTCTGGTGCATGAGAACATTACTGATAAAGAGACTTGTTAGTTTCGGCCACAGTAAGCCGAGAAACGAAAACTGCTGTCTTAGGGAAATTCTCTATTCCTGCGGGAGGGGTAAATGAGCGAGTAAGGCTCGCGGTCACAGAGGAATACACAAAATGGTGGCACATAGGCTAAGCTAAGGAACTAATATGGTCACACGTACATTCGAATAATAAAAATGGCAAGCGGAATACTTCAACACAGGTGCATATACGAACTTCATTAGTTAGCCATATGATGCTAACTTACATATGAGAAGGGACAGTTGGAGCATCGAAAAAGTGAATTCTATCAGACCCTCCTTTTAGCATTATTGGCTAACTGCGGCCACATTTATTTGCCAAAAGGTAGTGCCGGCATATCCATTCTAGGGGCAGAACACATTATTATATTTTTTTATTCTTTTAATCTAAAACATCCTCTGAAATAAACATCAATCAACTTGCATCAGCAGGAATTTCAGTAATCATCGAAGTGGCATATTGACCCGACACCTTCTTTTGTGGACGCAAATTCGTAGCACACATGGAGCAACATGGAGGGAGGCAATATACACAAAGGCAACATGTCAGTATGACGCTCACCACACCCACCAAACCCATCAATATTTTCCAACCCCAGGAGGAGAAGGCACCCCAGAGCCACCCCTGTAGGGACCAGGTCCCGTTATCTTGATGTAGTTCGGTCGCTAATCTATGTAATTTCTGTACTGCCAAGTTAACAGTCGGAGCTGAGTCAGGAATATACACACAACAAGATGTCCCGATGACGCGACAGGCCCCGCCCCTATCTGCCAGGATGACGTCAAGCACCATCCTATTTTGAATCGTGAATAATCTCATAGCCTGAATCTCAACGGAAATGTTAGTCGTAATGTCAGCTTCAGTAAGGACTACCTTTTCCATTACCCTGGACAGTCGTCGAATGGCCCTACTGTTAAATATCGGACCCCAGAAAGGTAGCAGGCCCTTAGAAAAATCAGTCCATTGCTGATACGAGGTGTCAGTCTGGTCAACGTCATCTACCTGGAGCTCCCTCCTTTTACGCTGCTCTTGTGGACCGGGAAATCTACGATGAGTTCTGTGATAGTCACATATACGGGAGGAATCATATAGGCCAAATAACACACCCCACCCCAACCCTCAGGCAACCATAAGTATCCATTATCTCCGCACACAAAATAGATGCTGGGGGGTGTAACCAAAGAGGGGCTGAGAGGCAAACGTATCAATGCCGTCACGTTACATGAGCTATTACCAACCTTAATGGGACCCCTTCCCTCTATGCAGAAAAATGGCGAGGGACCCACCACAGCCAGGGGTATCAGAGACTTGACACTGTCATTTCCTTTTGGGGGGTGTCTGTAAGACAGGGAGGAATTCAACTGCAGGAAGCTATCCCTAACTTTGTCAGTATCATTTGGTATCAAAAACCGGCCCAACTTTTTCTCGCACGTCTCTATAAATGTCTGATCAAAACGTCCGTCAGTATATATTCGTCCAAGGGAAGAGGGAGGCAAAGGGCGTACTCGCATTGTCATAGTCGACCCCCTATTCTGCAGTCTAGGAGTCAGAAAATCTGTCTGCTGAAAGTATTTAACGAGACCTATGAGAGTATACCACCCCACACAACTATTCACAGGAGTCAAAGGAAGTGCTAGGAATCTATCTTTCTTGTAGGCAGCCGAAGGGAGGAGCCCACAGACCCAGCAGTCAGTCAAATTGGTGGTGGCATGTGCATGGTGCAAAGTCTTAATACAAACATTTTCTTTGTAACCCCTCCTCAACATTCGTTCACCATAATCCACAGTAATCATATTATGTTCAGGAACAGCAGTAGGTGTGGGTGCAAACACATGAACGGGGTAGGCTTTATCCAGGAAAAACAATATACCAAGAGTCACTATAAAAGCAATTAGAACAACAATGATGACCACTATTTTTCCTTTCCGGGAAAGGGCCAACCAAGGGGAATCAGGCACAGGTCTCGGAGGAGCCGCAAAGGGCTGCTCCTCATCAGGGATGGGGCGGCCAAAAGGATACATTCTCAAAAGCGTTCAAAATATATCAAAAATGTAAAAAAGAAAAAAACACTTCTACTAAAAAAATAGTCCCAGACAGTCCGCAAAACCGGCCAGAGGGGTTCTTCAACCCTAAAAAGGGATCTTCTCCCTGTGTCCTTCAAAGCCTCAAAGGCAGGCTTTTACCGTCCATACCTTATTCCAACGTCGCTTAACACACAGCAATTGAAAACAGGGGAGCACTTAATCCGGGCCCCGCACCACTCTATAGTCTCATAGAACACGATCTTCGGCTAAACACCAGGGCTCTTACAAGTCCATCCCTACCACTAAATCTTCGTATTCAGAAAGTCCACTAAACCCTTCTTCCAGTGTTTAGTCCATCACATTTGTCACTCTTATTTATTTTCTTCGGGGCCGCAGATTATAGCGAGTGCTCCCTGGCACTTCGGGATCAATGAACAAGCCAGGTGTATCTATGGCAGATGCTGGACTCTCTGATGTCTCTTCACTAGTAGCAACGGGAGTAGTAGAGCTCACCGAATTCTCAATTCTGCTTTGCTCTTCTCCAATCAGTGAAGCATCGGAGAAGGGAACATATCTGGGTATTTGCTCGTGTTCCTCGTCAGCAATGCCTTCCTTTACCCATTGATCATAGGGTAGCGGCAGCGGGACCTTCTTCACGTGCGAGGCGTGGGTCCACGCCTTCCTTCCTTCCACCCGAAGTGCCGTACGCGTCGTGAGGAGCACCTGACGCAGCTCCGACCACCTGGGCTCCAGACAGGACTTCCGTTGATATCTTCGGACGACGACCCAATCGCCTGGGTTGATGGAGTGTCCGGGCCCCTCCGGCAACGGCTTCAGGGTGTCTGCTACCTGCTGATGAATAGAACGAAGATCTTTAGTCAAAGCATACAAGTAGTCTGTCAACAAAGGATACTGAATTTCGGAGAAGCACTTAGGCCTGGGCACTCCCCAGACATTGGCCAGGTGGCCGAATATGACTTCATAAGGGGAGACGCCCGTTTTCGAATTCACTGTTACTCTCGTAGAAAGCAAGGCTAAAGGAAGGGCATCTGGCCAGTGGAGACCTGTACTCTCCTGTATTTTGGCCATTTTCAGTTTGAGCGTTCCATTAAACCGCTCCACAAGACCCGCTGCCTGAGGGTGTAGGGCCGAGTGGAATTTTTGGGAAATCTGCAAGCCTTTACATATTTGTTTGACTAATTCTGCATTAAAGGACGTACCGTTATCACTCCAGATCACCCTAGGTAATCCGAAGCGAGAAAAATACTCCTTTATCAACATTTTTGCAGTAGAAATGGCCGTGCAGTCTTTAGTTGGAAAAGCCTCCACCCACCTGCTAAAAGCACATACAACCACAAGAACATATTTCAAGTTGTTAACCCTCTCCATTTCAATATAGTCCATCTGAATTACCTCAAAAGGGAAAGAGGGAGGTGCAAAATTTCCAGCTGGGACAGGGGTACCCTTCCCAGGATTGTGCCTCAAACACACCATGCACTGTCGGACCAAGTGGGTCGCCACTTTGGAGATATTTTTATTGCTCCACACTGGGTCCAACAATTTGCATATGCCTTTCGCGCTAATATGTGCAGGCCCATGAGCCATCGTCACTACTGGAAGAACATATGCATTTGGGAGTAACCATCGTCTCTTATCGGTCACATCTGTCCAACATTCATCCGCATCCAATCGCCCCTGCCCATCCTTCCATGCCCTCAATTCATCTTCTGTCACTTTTTCTTGTATATTTTTTACACTCTGTACAGTATCTGAGAACATATTAACATCTGGGACCCATCTAGCTGGTCCTGCCACAAACATCCGTGGTAGTTTTGTCCGAGCAGTCTCTTTTGCAATTTCGTCTGCAAAGACATTGCCTCGCCCTACGTCATCCACTATTGTCTTGTGTGCGCTACACTTTATCACCGCCAACCTTTTGGGTAACGTCAGTGCCGCTAACAGTCGTAGTATCAGTGGGCCATGTTGTATGCGTTGGCCGTGTGAAGTCAGAAATCCCCGTTCCGCCCAGAGTCGCCCATAATTATGAGCCACGCCAAAGGCGTATTGGCTGTCAGTGTAAATATTCACATCCAGTCCCTCACTCAATTCACATGCTCTCAATAAGGCTATTATCTCGGCAGCTTGGGCCGAATTGTACGGAATCCTAGATGTCTCTACTACTGTCTGCAACGTTGTTATTGCATATGCTGCTGTCGATGTACCATCTGGCAATTTGAAACAAGACCCATCCACATACAGTTCCCCGTCAGGCTCATCTAAGGGCTTGTCTGTGAGATCCACCCTCCCCTTTGTCTCTTCTTCTGTCCTAAACAGACAGTCATGTATGTCATTGTCCTTTATATCTGTGGGGATAGGTAACAATGTGGCAGGATTCAATGTAGCACACCTTTTGATCGTCACATGAGGTGCAAAGAGAGTCATCTCATAACCGGTAAGACGAGCACTAGTTAAGTGCTGCGTCTGTGTTCTGTTTAGCAAAATGTCCACAGCATGCGGTACCATTACTGTGAGATCTGATCCCAGTACGAGCCCTGCCGATTGTCTTATAGAGACCGCAGCAGCCGCCGTGGCTCTCAGACAACTCGGCAGTGCTCTTGCCACATTGTCAAGCATTGCGGAAAAATAAGCGCAGGGTCTCTGTTTCCCCCCAAAACACTGAGTTAGAACAGACAACGCGCAACCTTCCGCCTCATGTACGTAAAGAACAAAAGGCTTCTGGTAATCAGGTGTTCCAAGAACGGGCGCAGAACATAAAGCATTTTTTAGTAAATCAAACGCTTCTTGACATGCAGGGGTCCAGGGTAGGGGTTCGCGCACTTCTTTGGTAGTCAGATACAATAGGGGTTTCGTTAGTAACGCATAGTTAGGTATCCACTGGCGACAATACGATGTTATGCCCAGAAATGCGCGCACCTCTGGCTGCGTGTTAGGTACCTTCATGTTAGTGATAGCTTTTATGCGCTCTGGCGTCAATCTCCTCCCCACTTTCGAAAGGAGGTGACCGAGGTAGGTTACCTCCGTTCAACAGTATTGAAACTTTGGAAGGGACACTTTATGCCCCCTTTTTGCCAAATGGTGTAGTAATTTGACAGTAGCATCCCGACAACCTGTCTCGTCGTCCGACGCTATCAGGATATCATCCACATACTGCAACATGACGTTGCCAGGTGGAAGTTCCAGTTCATCCAATTGTGCCTTCAGAGCCTGACTGTATATACTCGGACTTTCAGTGTACCCCTGGGGAATTCTCTTAAACCTGAAGCTTCGGCCAGCCAATGAGAATCCGAATAAATAACGGCTGTCCTCGTGGACTGGAATACTGAAGAAAGCATTCTTCAGATCCAGAACAGAGAAATATTTGGCAGAAGGGGGAATCATCGTCAATATCGTAGTGATATCCGAGACCACCGGGTATTGTGGCTCCACTACTCTATTCACGTGACGCAAATCAATCACGAACCTATATACATCAGGAGTGTTATCTGTAGCATCGGGTGATCGTCTTTTAAGGATAGGTAGAATAGGGCTGTTACATATGTTCGAATCCGTCTCTTCCACTACACCAGACCGAATCAAATCTTGTATTATTTGTAACAGGGCCTTTTCTCCCTCCCTAGGAATCCTGTACTGTGGAACCCGGGGCAATTTCGCTCCCACCTTTACTCTTATTGTCACCGGGGCTATATCCATTTTGCCTACATCTGTGTCATTTACAGCCCAGAGACAGTCGGTATTCCTTGGAATTCAGGTGGTAATGGGTCATCTTTGGAAAAACACTGTAGTGGGCGAGCAACATTTGGGCCTAACGTAAGATACACACCATCCGGGGAACAATAGATAGTGGCGTGCAACCTCTTCCAAAGATCTAAGCCCAACAAATTTTCTCCACAATTCGAAGTCAATAGGAACGGTGAATCAACAGTAAAAGGACCAATCGTTAACGTGAGGGGTTTAGAAATGGGGCTAATCACCGGGGTACCTGCAAAACCCACAGAGATGTTATTCTTGCCAGACAGAGCCGCCCCTGGGACCCAAGAATGAGCCACTGAACTTTTCATTGCACCCGTATCCACTAGAAATTTTTGTTGAGACCCCAATAAGTCTGCCTCGACATAGGGTCCCCTTTGATCAACTTCCACAGGCACTGGTCCCTCGCTCTGTCCTACGCTGTCCTAGTTGTGGGGGAACCCTGTCAGATCGTCTACTGAGTAATCGTCATTGTAGTACTGACCGCCGCCCCTCTGCAACTGTTGTCTGTCCGCACTGTTGTCAAAGTAATTGCCTCCCTGTCTCCCGCCTCCTTCTGACCGTGCAGCCTGTCTCCCATAATCACCACTACCTCTTCCTCGTCCTCGCCCTGGACCGGCATTCGACTGAAGCAGTGGGCAATCCCTCCACCAATGCCCCTCCTGCTTGCACTTCGCGCACTGATTTGGTCCCAGCCTTTCTCTACTCTCACCTCTCCCAAAGCCGCCACCACGACTCGGCGCCGCACCTCTTCCTCTGCCTCTAGCCCCTTGCTGCAACAAAACCCTAGTCTTCAAATACTTAGCCTTCTTTTCCTGCTTATCCTTACTCTCATTTTCTCTGTGCTCATAATACTGTGCCATGCTAAGGATACCTGAAGGAGAGGACGTTGTCCACGTGCTCTCCGACGCTTGCAATCTCGCTGAAATTTCGGGCAATAAGTTCATGACAAACCTATTGACAAAAAGCCGCAACCCTCCATCCTGTGACACATCTTGCCCACTAAAATCCATAAACGTTTCTTCAAACCTTGTAAAGAAGTCCGAGACTGCCTCATCCTTTTTCTGCTTACAAGCCGTCAACTTGTCCCAATCTACCTTCTTCGGGGGAATGAGAGAATGCATGTATTTTATTATGCGCCCCGGCAAGGCCAAAATCTCAGCTTTCGGCTTTTCTCCTGGCTTACGTTCCTTATCCCAGTCCTGTAATTCCTGCCACGTACCTCCTAACTCTTCCGAATGGTCTGTACCTTTTACCTGCCGCCACACATCAACTGGGACCAAAAGCCCAAAAAACTATTAAACTACACATCACCTCCCTCACCCCGGTATTCGTTCTGAAAGCTCCACTCTGTATGTCTCGCAAAGTCGCCGGAGCCACACCTCCATACCCCTGTTCCCATAGCTGTATCAATACATTCGACATATGCCACAAAGCGTGTTGTTGCATCAAGGGCTCAAAATCTTTCATTGTGGACCAAATATCTTCAAACGAGTAAATATTATTCCTCGCCCACTGGCATGCCTGATTAGCCACTATACTCTTCTCGTCTAAACCAACTGTAGAACGCGTAAGCAGCTTCCGTACCTGTGTGAGTAATCCGCTCCCTGCGCCTCGGCTCGGCGTTAACATCTCCTGACTGGGGGTGGTACTAGCTGAAACAGTAGGGAGTGCTAAAGAGAATTGGGAGGGTGCAGGTGAAGTGGTCTGGAGTAAAGAAACAAGGGGTGTCGGGGGCGAGGAAACTGCGCTATGTTGAGGGGCACTCGCTGATGGACCTGGGACCCCACTAATGGAGGCCGGAGCTGGTAAGGAGGGATACAAGGACTGCGGGGCGTAAGGGGGAGGGGGTCGGGTATCCAAAATGTCTTCCATCTCATCTGGGTCATCCTCTCGTACTACATAACTTTTATTTTCTTTCAACCTGCAAAGCCTATCTGCACGCTCCAAACGCAGTGCGTTCTCATTCCCAACCTGTTCTCTCGCTTTCTGTGCCATAGTCTGCGTGGACTTTTTAAAAGCCTCTTTCTCGTCTCTTATCTTTCGCTTCCTGGCTTCTTTCTGCCACACCCTTAAAGAATCGAACATGCTTTGACGGCTACGCCTAGCAAACAATTTGTCCTGTAAATAATCCAACTTAGCTTCATCAAAAGAACCCGTCAAGGGCCATTGCAAATCCACATTGTCAGCAGTGTACCGGTGCCACAAAGTTCCAAACAAAAGAGGGACCAATCCATGCTTGACATACATATCAAAGCTTGGAGTGCCCTCAGGGGGTGCAGGTTGGCTCTCGGCCAGTCTAGTATCTGAGGGTCGGCAACAACATCCAAAACATCGTAACTTGCTAAAACACGGCATGTTTAAAACACTTCTCTGTCAACAAACTTCGTCACCTTGAATCACTTAGCTCGAGCTCGTTCACACACACATATAATTATACACTGGGAAATCACGCACACACACATATACAATACCTCCAAACACGTGTTACCAAATGGGACAAGGCCCGTCGACCAAGTCCTGGGGAACCTGGACCCTACCGCAGACCGAACAGTACACTAACTGTTCTGAGGATGGGGAAACAAATCCGCTCCCCGCGCGGCACTATGGATCACTGCGCACTTTACCACGGGAGACCCAGGTATCACCTCCACTGAACCACCACTCTAGGAGTTCAGGGTAAGCATCGGAGTCCACCCGCAATGAGCCACGCCTTCATTGCGGATCACTACAAACAATATATCTAGACGTTCCCCCCAACCTCGTCAAGTCTGTCAGAGTGCCTGCTCGCACTCTGAGTTCCCCGGAGCACACTAGCCCCCAGGAGCACACCGGCTCCTCAAACCTCTGGAGACACCCTAGTCTCCCGGAACACTCCAGTTCCTGACACAATCACAGGTGGACCACTCACCTTCCGTAGGCGGCACCGACCTCTACCGTTCTCCACCCCCGGCTGCCAGGACCAACACGGTCAGCTTCGAGTTCCGCCTTCTGGACCCCGGCGTAAGATCCGAACCGGGACCTCTCCCGATCAGCAGGGTGGGGCAGCGCTGCGAGAACCAAGCTCGGCATCTGATGGGTACCCGGGCCCACCGTGCCGACCAGCGGGTCCCCGGTCTTCTGCTACCCCCTTACGGGTGAGAAAGATCCTTATCGCGGGGTTCCTATTCGGGCGCCATCTGATAAGCGTGGCTCAAATCCACCCGAGTGACTTACCGCACTCACCTATATTAATTATATAGGAAGTCAGCCGGACAGTGGAGAAGAATAAACAAAGTCTTTTATTAGGCCAAACAACACTCATATGAGAGGGCCCTGTTCGACCTCACTCCTAGGAGTGCGAACGAGAGGGCTGACTCTCTGCATCACAGCAATACATTATAATGCAACACAGTCCATTGGGGTACGCCCCTTCTGGAAAATTACTGAAACCCAGACCAGCGAACAATGCCATCATACAGCAGGCATCTGCACCTGCAAAGGATACATCGCTATCTTTACTCAAGGCCATGGAGCTAGGCTTCAGCGTCTCTGGTGCATGAGAACATTACTGATAAAGAGACTTGTTAGTTTCGGCCACAGTAAGCCGAGAAACGAAAACTGCTGTCTTACGGAAATTCTCTATTCCTGCGGGAGGGGTAAATGAGCGAGTAAGGCTCGCGGTCACAGAGGAATACACAAAATGGTGGCACATAGGCTAAGCTAAGGAACTAATATGGTCACACGTACATTCGAATAATAAAAATGGCAAGCGGAATACTTCAACACAGGTGCATATACGAACTTCATTAGTTAGCCATATGATGCTAACTGACATATGAGAAGGGACAGTTGGAGCATCGAAAAAGTGAATTCTATCATCTTCCTGTCTTTCCTGGCCTCTCCCAAGTCTCACTCGTTATGTTCTGCTTCTCTTTCTGTCTTTCCTGACCTCTCCCAAGTCTCACTCGTAATGTTTTGCTTGTTTTTCCCCGGCCTCTCTTTCACTGACCCTCTTTCACACTTAATGACACGCATCTCTCCCTCTTTCTTATTCCTGATTCCCTCTCATGGCCATTATTTCACAGGAAAGTTCGTGCCGCATATCTTCTTAACTGCTCTCCCTTTGTTACCAGTCTAGAACAAAGCCGCCTGAAGAATCAACACCGCTGTGTAATGCACAATAATTCCAAAGTAAAATACCGTGGCATCGGTCAGCACCTCGCCCCACAACACCCGCTGCAACAGGTTGTAACACCAAACTTGTAGCTTGCACTTCTGTTTTGTTGCTGTTTAGCAGCAGCCCTGCTACTGTGAATTCATGGATTGTTTCTTTCTCGTGTAATTTGATGCGGCGGCAGTAAACGAACCAGGCTCAGAGCTTCTGAAAACTTTGTGCCCTTCTGTCCTAACGCCGCCTGATAGGATACGAAAAAGCAAACGGGTAACGTGATTAAAGGACGTAGTATATGATATGGTACTACCACTTTATTTATATTGATGGGAATACATTTATACGGTTATGATTGTGTTTGTGCTCATGTATGCATGTTCAATAAACACAAGTAAATATTTATGGCAGAGTAATGACAATGCATGCAATTTTACCTTGGACACAGTGAAGCTGTTGTTGTTCTGAATATGGTATTGGGATTTGCGTCCCAGTTTTTGCGTCTCAAAATCTGGCCACCAGACTTAGCTGTGTTCCAAGTTTATACCACTGTGTTCACCCTCATTCTTTCTTGTCTCCTCTTTTTATTCTTCCCTGACCCTTTCTTCCTTCCCTCGCTTCAATCTTCATCCTGCCATTTCCTCTTCCATTACTTCCCAGGAAACTTTTTCGCCTGTCTACCCTTCAGAGGACATTTATGAGTGCCTGTGAGCCATAAAGCACATTTCTTGTGCTTCATGCAAAACGGTCAACCACCAACCAGCCCTTTAATAAAGCTCTTGTTGAGCGTAGGTGCTTGCATTGCCCACATTTGGATAATTACTTTACATATATATATATATATATGGCTCTGGGTGTGTGTGTGTGGCTCTGTGTGTGTGTGTGGCTCTGGGTGTGTGTGTGTGGCTCTGGGTGTGTGTCTCTGGGTGTGTGTGTGGGGTAGTAATTGCTGTCTGCTGAGCTCATAATACGTCTACGGCTACAATAGGTCTCACATTTGCGAGAGATTAAGCTAATGGCAATGTAAATGACAATGCCATTTATTTATCTGTTTTCAAAACCAACACATAAATACAAATTTTGTCATTTACAATGCCAATAGCTCTAACTTTTCCAACGGCGAAACCATTGTAAATGCTTGTTTTCCTTGAAATTACTGGCGGCTGATTTCTTGTTGTTTTAATTGCGGTTCTAATTAAGCTCAAAATGGCGACACGCTTCTTGATGTGACACCGTGTGGTTCACGGGACGCTGTGGCATGCAGGTGTCACTGGTCAGCTGTGAAGAACGCCATGCAGAATTCACCCTGCTTTCACGCGGCACTTAAGAGAACAGTGAGATGCGTGTGAAAGGATTTTGAATTTAAACAATGCGCTTCAATTTGCAATGTTGGGGGGCCCACTTTATGAATCCAAAGCGGCAAAAAGAAATATGCTCACCACACGAAAATTACTCAGTCTCTGACCCCACACATATGTCCCAGTGCTCACCAAAGGAGGCTCTTCATGCCACCAAACACTCGCACAGCTAGTTTCTCCAGGAAAGTTCTCGAGAACCGTTTGGTGCTGTCACTGTGTCTGTAAAAGCATCAACGCTAAAACACATTTACAAAGTGCTCAGTGTGTAGAGGTAACTTGCCTGAAAAGAAGGATACTGCTGCTCACTGCTAATGATGCCACTTTTCCTCAAGTCTATTTAACGCCGTCACTGACTCTGCACCACATCAAAAACACATATAAAAGGTGTTCGTTGAAGTAAAGTAACACTAAGTCCTTTTTTTCCTTAAAATACACCACCGCCGTTGAAGTGCACAATCAGACCTTAATAAAGCCGCTGATGAAGTACACTGCCATATGCTGCCAGAAACACATCCCAACACCAGGCAGATTGGCAATTTACTGAGGATGCAGGCAAAGCGTGCAGTAAGGTCACAACACTTCCAAGCAGATAGGGGCTTAAAAAAAGCAAGAGAACACCACACAGTGTACACACCTGTTGCACCTATGAGATGCTTGTTGCTGGAGAGATTGTTCACTACCTCCAGGTCACCACAGACTCCTCAGTAATGAAAGGCAAACGCCCAGGGTGCAGGCTGTCCAGATGATGCAGGACGCCTGGTGGGGTTAGCTGAGGCATTACCTTTTAGTTTCAATTGAAGTTTTAAAAGTCCTTAAAGCACAGCTTTCCAAACTTTTCATGTTGGTGACACACCTTTATGCGAAAAAATTTTTAGTTTTACGGTAACGCGAGCGCAGCGAGCGACTCCGAACCACCTAAAGGGTGAGGTTCGCATGATTAAATTGATGCACCGGTGGCACAAGGGACATGTAAATAGGCACCTAACTGTGTAACACACAACCCCCCAAACACCCCCCACACACACAACCCTCTCCCCACCCCCCACAACCCCCCAGACACATAACTCCACACACATAACCCCCCACACACCCCCCACACACCCCCCACACACACACACCCCACACACACATACCCCCCACACACACCCCACACACACACAACACCCAAAAACACAATACCCAAAACACAACACCCCACACACACACACAACCACACACGCACAACCCCACATACACACAACCCCACACACACACACACAACCCCACACACACACACACAACCCCACACACACACAACTCCACTCACACACAACCCCACCCACACACAACCACACATTTGATTTTTTTTTTTTATATAGCGCAAACTCGATTCGAAGGTGTCAGAGCGCTTTACACAAGCACCAGTTGCGTTACATTAATTTTAGGCACCGGGAGAGTAGGTGATTTGCCCAAAATCAATGAAAGAAAAGTAAAAAAATAAAAAAATACAATTTTTAAAGACACTGATGACGGAATTAAACATATGAATTATGCTTAGATCTAGCACATTTTACAAACACTGATTTATAAAGTGCATAGCATACTCCGTCGCCCAGCTATAACAAGGCACTGGACAATGTGCACAGATCATGAATCTGATTTCTTTCCTGATGTTCTAACTGACTGCATACATCACTGAGTCTAAACTGGATCACTGCCAGTTGAACAATCAAAGTCAAACAGAACAGATGAGCAAGAGTAGTGAAGTTGTGTCAGACGAGATTCAACATTGTGATGAACAGGGCAGCAGTGAAATTGAGGACGAGGCAATGAATGAATAAACAAGCATTTACAATGCAATGGTCTCGGCATTATTAAAGGTAGAGCTATTGGCATTGCTTATGACTTTTTTTTATCATAAATAAATAGCATTGTCATTTACAATGCCAATAGCTTAATCGCTCGCATATGCATGACCTATTGCATTTACACACACAGAGCCACCCACACATAGAGCCACCTACACAAAAAGCTATCTACACAGGAGGAAAAAGTAAGATGGGCAGAAAGAAAGACAAGAATAGAAGGGGAAAGGAAAAGTGAAAGAAGGAAGGAAACTTCGAAACAAAGAAGGAAGAAATGGTGAAGGGTGGAAGGGTGGATGGACTTTAGAATGAACCAATTGGAGTAATGGATGGAGCAATGAGTAGCAGAGTGAATTGAGGATTGGTGGAAGGATAGGTGATGGGCTAGTGACTGGATCAATGGCTAAAAAGATAAATGGATGCATGCATATACCGACGACTGGATGGACAATGAATGAAGCATGCAAATGTGGATGAATAAAGGGTGAAAGTGAGAACCAATGTGTGGATGGATAAGTGAAAGGAAGGACGACAAAAGGGTATAGGAAACTGTTCTAAGGAGTATGGGCAGTGTCCCTTGGTGCTATTTAAGATATGGTTCAAGGTGGGAGCTATTTTACTGTTATTACTACTCAGTTGTTTCAAAGTCTATGAAATGCTGCAATTCAAGGAGCGCTGTGCTGCACTCCTGAATTTTCATCTGTTGACAAAGTTTAATTTGTTTCCCCTGAATGTTTTGTCAATCTTTGTATTGCTAAATTAAAACCAACTAAAATTATGTGCACAGATTAGCAAATCTATAAATATGCACTTTAATAAAGCAATCTAGAAGAGTGGCTCCTACTAACAAAGAGAGAGGAATAAAATAAGATACAAGAGCGCATAAACATTAATGACACCATCTACTATGTGGTTTCCACTGGCATACAATCTGTCAAATGCAAGCGATTCTGAGAGGGGTAAGAATGCGGAGATTATTAAGCTGTAAAGTCAGTCCCGGCTGGGGAGCACGCTACCTTTTTCAAGCGGGGCAGGAACACGAAGCAGCAGAGCAGGGCCCCCGCGACGACTCCGAGCACCACTCCCACGGCGGCCGCCATCAACCCGGGAGACACCTGCAGCGACTCCACGGAGGTCCACAGCTAAATCTTTAGGGAATACAACAGAGCTCGCACATAAGCCTCCACCGTGACTGATTACTTGTCGTTAACAATAACTTGTGCAAACGTTTGTCCAATGCCAACTGTGCTCCCGAATCTGTCTTGGAGCACAGTTTTTTTATATACTTTATTGTGACTGCATTCATTCGGTTTGCGCCTTCGGTACAGTGTAAGGGTTGGTGGTCATTCGTGCGTGATTTTGCAATCTAAACTTGATCTTCTCGCCGGGAGAGCAGCATGATTTGTTCATTCGAACGACTGAGGGAAGCTGTTCTGCCTTCAGTTGTAGGACTGATTGACGCTGCTATTTTCCCCTGACAAGAATTTGTTTGTGATTTCCGGCCTTAGTAATGATCGTAATGGCAGATTTACAAGCCCCTTGCGCCACTTTTGCATCAGTTTTCCCATGTTAAAATTGATGCAAAACTGGCGCAAGGGGCTTGTAAATCTGCCCATTAGTGTCTGGTTTTGCCTGCCTCAATAGAGATGCATATTTGACAATTAATTGACCCTTGTGTTACCAGATCTTAGTCCCGGAGGGATGTGTCCAGTCGGATTTGGCCAGCGAGGCGTTTTGCGACAATTTGGCAAATAAGGCAGGCGGCTTTGCTCTGCCTTAAGCTCGCACATTTTCCAGGAAGAAATTCCAGACCGTATGTTCATGTTGGTAAGAACTTCGCCTTAATTGCTCTCCGCAGTGGCTGCCAAATTGAACTTTGCTATTTCATTGCTAGTAACGTGGTGTGGTTTGTGATGCCCCCAACTCTCCTAAGTGTGTTTACGTGCAATCGGTGGGACCAGTGACCTTGCAGCCATATACCCAAGTGTGTCAGATGAAATTGCTGCAAAGCTCTTCGCACCAGGTGTTCATGCTCCTTTCTCTCGTTTGTCCACACAGCCATAGCAGGAGTTCCCTCCCCCGCCCCCACCCCCTTTAAACCGGGCAGTCTCTAATTAGTACAATGGTGATCATTTATTTCTGGATATAAAGTGCATCGTCTCACCAGGTTAAGTCTCGGGGGGGGGGGGGCACCGAGGACGTTCAGACCATAACCACTTATGAGTTTCTAAAGGTCAGATGGATGTCCGAAGGCCTGGGCGGGCAGAGTTTGGGGCTGAAAGAGCTGTTGCCCCAATGGGCAGGTTTAAAGCTGGGGAACCACAAACTGGTGTTGGGAGAGGGAGGGACAGTTGATGTTTGGATGTGCAGGACAGTTTACGTGCCCTTCCAACCTGGATATTGTGCTTGGAGCCACACGGTGAGCTGGCCCTCAGACCCCCCCCACCCTTTAAAATATCAAAGGCAAAACCACAAACCAGCCCTCTGCCACCCTTGCAGACCGCTTGCCAGTTCAGAGCATCAATAGCGAGCCCAGAGTCCTCTGTCTGAAACTCAGCTGGCGTTTCGGTCATTCACAGGCGCGGTTTCCCTAAACTCACCTTCTGACCTACTTTGATAATGGGCTCGAAATGACTGAGCACATGCTCAATGTCAACCCTCTACCGCTCCTCCGCCTTTTCATAAATATCTCACCCACCCAAAGACCATCATATATTCTATTTAGGACCCACAAGACCCTTATTATCTCTGGAGTCCACAGCAAGCCTTTGCTCCCCTTAGCTGGCTTTCACATACCTTCAGACCTGGAGACACCTGCTGGCCCTTAGGGCTTGTTACCCACAACCCTGCAGGCCTTCAGACTGCCTTGAATAACCTAGGCTTCGCCTTAGACCCTGCCTCTGAGTTATAATGCGTGCAAAGTGCCTTCTCTTCTCGGAATTCTTTAGGTACCCCCATTAGTCTCCAAGGCCCCCACTAGGAGGGGGGGGTACCACAATGTGCAAGTCATATGTTACCTAAACATTGTTGGCAAACACTGCCACACAAGATTTTATAGAAAATATACACTGATTATGACGATCTTTCATAAAGATGACACATTTGTCAGACATTTCAGATTGTATTCTGAGATACAGCTGCGGGAGACACTCTTAACCTTAAATGTTTAGTGAAACTGGACCATAATTTGTTGACAGGGGGGTAAATAAAACTGCAGAGTATCTGTAAAGAGGACCTGGTGTGTGCAGAGTCCTTAACTTATTGATGAGACAAAAGGAGACACGGACAGCGGGAGGGGGGGCGGGAAAGGAAACACGGACAACGGGAGGGGGGGCGGGAAAGGAGACACCGACAGCGGGAGGGGGGGCGGGAGAGGAGACACGGACAGGAGACACGGACAGGGGGGGGGTGGGAACGGGCACAATCAGAAGGCAACAAGCACTCACCTGGACTTCTTCCGGCGGCGGTCGTCCTAAAATGGCTGCCACTCTTCACAGCGCCTACATTTGGCTGCAAATACCGAAAGCACATCACGCTGCCCCTGGCAGAGGCAGATGGAGCGGACTTCAAACAGGGGTGCAGGAGCACTAAAAACGGCAGAAACGGGGGCAGAGGCAGAGGCTCGAGGCTCACCTTCACTGCGGGGGGAAAGAAAATGGCGGCTGCAGAACGTTCCAAATGTTTCCGATTTGGGGCGTGTTCGGTGTTCTCAGAATGGGCGTGGCCTAAAAGTGGAAAGAAGAACACCGAACACACCTCCAAATCCGAAAAGGACGGAGCTTATTCGGAGGGACAGCTCTCTCCTCCAATGGCTGGCCTCCGTTTAGGAAGCCAGCCAATGGGAGAGAGGCAAAAACAGAGGCGGGTCAAATAGTCCGCAAAAGAAACATTAAATCTTGGTACTTCCGGTTCTGCCTTCGGCAGACCGCATATTACCTCGACCTAAAAAAAAAACTGCAGAGTTTTTAAGATCTCTCAGTTAAGAAATAAGACGGTGAGGAAAAGGAGAGATAAGTGAGTTAAGGTATGGAGGAAAAAGCCATACTGTATTTCGGAAGTGGTGTTTGCTTAAACGGGCTGAACAATTACTGTAGCATAAAGAAAAAAAACAACATTCAGCATATCCAAGACGTTAGGTGGAAAGTGAGAGGTCAGTGGAACCTCACAGGTGCAGTAAATTACTAGCTGTAATGTAAATGTCCATCAAGTTTCAGCCACTTTTAGGAAAACAATCTCTGAAGTTTTTGCACGAGCATTTTTGCTGATTGAGGCCACATGCAAAACGCAGCATATAAGATCACAGTTCAATTTGAGGGCAAGTACAGGCACACAACACCCATTGGGCTCACCAGGCTTCAGCCCCCCCGTCATGTGTGTCAGCCTGGGGAGGAGACCGCTTCGCTGGCTGAGGATGTCTGATTGCTGCCGCACCCGAGTACTTCACACGTCTGTTAAAGGCCATTTACTTATAAATGAGGCTTTTATTATGTTTTCACCCCTTCTTACAGCCACTCTGGTTACGGCTAGAAGAATTAGCCCCCCCTAAAATCTTTTTCAGTCCCCCCCCCCCCGAAATTTGACTCTAGTGGCCCGCCTGGGCAAGTATGATTGCTTTGCCTACAGTTAGTCTGTGAATTCTTTCAGTCAACCACATGTTCAGCCTTAAAGTCAAATTGTATGAATCAGAAATTAAGCTGAAGCATCTCAAAGCTGGATTACTAGAGTACTGCACTGTTGCCTGCTCCAAAGCATTTCAGCACAATTTTGCTTACATTTCCATTGCAATCAAGGGCAATCAACACATATTTTCTTCTGTAGTCACGTGAAAGTTCCCGAGAGATTAAGGCACTGAAATTGTTGGTACAACCGAGGCACACCATGCCTCTCTATCTTGCTCTAAGTCAAAGTCAGCTAACAGCGTAAACAACGGAGACCACAGGAGCGCATTTAAGAAAACGGCACCAGTATAGTAATATTCATTCATTGCAAGGGCTGCGCCTCCCCTTTGGAAGTCGCCGCAAGGGGCCTGCAGGACCAGAAATTAGTCACGGATCCACCTCCCGCGAGACGCGCCCCAACGCACGTCTTGAGGGGGCCTGACTGGAGAGCACCTGGACGCCTTCGTGAGCGAGAGAATTGCGCGCACGGTGAGCCTCTTCATGATGCGCGACACACCTACGTATGGGGCGCGACACAGGAACGTGTCGCGCCACACAAAATCTTAAGTTGCTTGTCCTTTAATTTCTTGGTCGTCCTTTCTCCTTTCTCCACGCGTAGGTTCACAATCGTCGCCAAGTTGTGGTAAAGGAAGATGCACAGTCCAACTGTGTATGTTAGATAATCCTTTATTGTAGATTCCTTCTAGGATAAGTAAGTAGGAGAAGATAGGAAGTATAGGCAAAACCCCACCAGGAGCAAGCTCCAAGCAGCTCAGCCTGAGTTGACCAACTGACACTGTGAGCCAGAGAGACACCCAGAGATTCTATGATGACCTGGTACATTCTATCCAGTGGAGAACAGTAGAGAAGTAATTTACTACAAATACCCTAGGAAGGTGTAGAGGAATCCGAAATTTAAGTTCATACAACTTATGGGTAGAGCATATCTGACGCCACACAAGCTGCGACGTACGTTCCCAGACCAATCGGATATGTGTCTGCGCTGTAACACACAGTCAGCGGATTTGATACACATTTTGTGGACTTGCCCATGGTTTCGACATTACTGGGGGACAATTTGTGAGATACTAACAACTTTAGGTCCGGTGAGGAATAACGATAGCCCGGTATATTGTCTGCTGGGGTTGGACCCTAAAGGAAAGAAAGGTAGTCCGGTCACAAAATTTAACAACCTGGCGCTCATTCTAGCTAAGCGTAATATAACAATGCACTGGAAAGCTACCAGGGCACCAACATTGAAAGCCTAGTATGATGAGCTTTTGAGGTGGGGCAGGGCGGAAGGTACAGAACTGAAACGGAGAGAGCAGCCCAGATTACGTAAGACGCCTATATCAATGGAGTGGAATCAACTGATGGAGGAGCTGGGAGCTCTGGACATACTGGGATACTGTACCTAGAGCGGGTTATGTAGAGGCTGGTGGAGGGCGGGAATACGGAGGACCTAGAGCCACGGGACATGGGAAGGAGTGTTACTGTGGACCAGTAAGCTATTGTTTACATGTAACAAGAAGATGTCACGCTGTGATGGACTAAGTACATGACTACGCAATGTTTAAATCGCTGAGCCTGAGGGGGGAGGGTGTGGGCGGGGAAGTTGGTTAGTTTTGTTGGTTTTGTTTAGAAGAAAATTGTTTACACATTATGTAACAACTAGACAGAAAAGGGTATCGAAACCCAGGTTGTCTCCTACCGGAGAGACATATACACTAGCTACGCATAAAGAGGGTTCTATCTATTCTTTTACATGGAGAGCAATGTGCACAGGAAATTAATCAAGTATGTCCTGAGAAAAATACATGTTAAGTAATGACTACTGCTGTGTAACTAAGATCAGCAGGGATATGTCCTGCACTGTTGTAGTATGAATATGTGGAATGCTGCACACAAAGATGTACTGTGGAACAATTTACTAATAAAAAAAATATGTTAAAAAAAATAAGCCTTAAAATAGTTGTGTGAAGGATAATGGCCTTATTTAGAACCTAACAGATGGGTTGCTCTGTCACCATGTGATGGATATTCCATGCACCTTATTATAAGTTTATTATAAGTGCCCTATACTATAATCAACTTGTAATAAGGTGGATGGGATATCTCTCATGTTTATGACAAAGTAACCCATCTGCCAAACTCTAAAACAAAAGACACACAATTAATGACCAGAATGCAGAAGAAATAAAAAACATTCACCCCCAGTCATGGGGACCGGAAACAAGCATCCTAGGACCGGTTTTGTGGTTTTACCCCTCTTCAGCCAGGATAGCTTGATTCCAGTTGCACAGTGAGGCCAGCACCAATGTCTCAGCATACCTGGTGCACTTAGGGCGAGAAAGCAAAAGACACACAATTGATGGACTGAATGCAGAACAAATTAAAATATTCACCGCCAGTCAAGAGATCTGGGCCGAAATCCATCTTTTTTTTGCTCCCCATGCAATTCCAGTTTGGACCCAGCCATATGCAGATCAGTCCAAACCGAACTACCAAACCAGGTCATCACTGGACCGGAAACAAGCATCCTAGGACCGGTTTTGAGGTTTCACCCCTCTTCAGTCAGTCTACGGGCAGACAGATCTTTAAGAGAGCCATATAAATAAACAAACAAAGTGAATCTAAATGAGAATCTCTGGGTAAATTATGAGTGCAGCAGTAGCTATTGGTATTGGGACTTTAAACATCTTCCCACATGATATATTGGGAGCTGCTCAACTGAATCTCCGTATGAAGCACAAATACAATAAAGATTAAACGTTTAAACGGGATTACTTTTCGGCATTTCAAGTTTATTTATTTGAGGAACCATTTGAATCATCCTACTTTGCACCACTTGTATTTGTTTGAAAAAATATTGGGAATAACACACTCTACAAAATAGCATTTGACAAAAAAATGAGAGGTCTCAGCTCTCAATGAGTGTAAATATTCCTTCAACACAGATATTATGGTACAATAATGTAAGAAGCGAGGGAGTCTTTATAAAGTTACAATCATATTTATTCAAATGCCAGAAATGACCCACTGGTGCACAAGCTCAGGCGTCCTGTCAGATCAGCTCCAACCGCTTCTCTGGCATTCAAACCTAAACTCAACCCCAGTCAGTTCCACGTTACATAGTAGAGTTCTAAAATGATGTATAAACAATTCCAAATGATGTTAGACTACTTGGTGACATAAAACGTTCTAATTCTACCATAAACAGTGAAGAAAGCATATTTACCACAAATAAGAGAATTAATTAGCAGGTACAGAATGGTTTGGGCCATCATCATTTAACAAACTATCAGCATTACAAAAGGGGATGCACAAGTGTCTGCACCCCCCGCCCTCTATAATACCATTGTGACCTGGGGCACACAAAGTGGGTGCACATGCTCGTTGTGCCAGGAGGCACACTGTATAGTACATCCCCTGGTGCATATGGATTACAAATAAAAGGCTAACGGCCTTGCTCCAAATTAATAGGGCGAGGGTATGGTTGACATGCTTCTATCTGTTTCCTCTCAGATGGTGCAAGGGTCCTCGAAGCTCCATACATGTGACAATATAGACTGCATCTGCTCTGAGTGGGGTAGAAAGTTCTGCCGATGCCACAGGCCAGAGCTCTGTCTGCACCTGCCAAGGGTCCATATGCCTGCCCACCTTCTCTCAGTGTGTACTGTAAGTGCTCCCCTGCTTCGCCGGGGTGAAAATCCCAGACCAGGTCCTCACTTCAGCAGATGAGGGGCCCTTGGACCTGGGGCTCAGTGTGCTGGACTGCCATGTTGCTTAGTCCCAAGTTGGGGGTCCCACAGGCCCCTAAAGGGTTTCACTGCTTCACTAAGTTGAGAAGCTCTGACCGGTCAGAACTTGGCTAGTCCAGAAGTGTGAATGCCCAGTTGTGGGGGCCACTCTATGGCCTGCTTTGTTGCAAAATGCCTATAAGGGTTTCCCACAGGATAAGAAGCTCTAACTAGGTGCAATGTCAGAGCTCTGGCTGGCCCAAGATGTATGTCCCCAGCTCTGGACACCATTTACTGGCCTGCCATGTTGCAAAATGTCGGGAATGGGGCTTCCAAGCTCTGGAGAGGGCTCTCCTGCTCTGATGGGTTAAGAAACTCTGACTGGGTCTGACTGAGAGTACAGGCCCCAGATCTCAGACCCTGGTGTCTCTTCTCTGGCCCATGCATAGAAAAGTGCCTGAGACAGAGTCTTGCACCTGCTTTTTTGCTCTAAAGGGTTGAGAAGATCTGACCGGGTCAGAGCCCCAACTGGTCTGGGGTTGTAATACCCCATATGATCCGAAAAAGGTTCCTCTGCTTAAGAAGTTCTGAGTCGGCTATGACTGGCCCTGTTAGAAATGGGGTGTCTGGTTGGCTAAGGTATGCACCTAAGCCAGGCAGAACCCACCACTCTAGTCAGGGTAAGGAAGTTACACACTTAATATAACCCCTGCTCACCCCCTTGGTAGCTTGTCAGAGCAGTCAGGCTTATCACAGAGGCAATGTGTAAAGCGTATGCACACCACACACACACACACACAAGTGACACACTAAGCACACCACAAAAAAAGACTTCACACAAGATTATACAAAAATATCCTTCATAATATTCCTAAAAACACATTAGACCACAATCACATAAATCACTGCGCCACCAGGCACTTGTCATGACATGAAATAGATCATAATTTATTATCTATTTCACGTCATGACAAGTAAATCACTTTGCCATGGGGCAATTTGTCATTACACATGTAGTGCACTGAAGCAATGCTCATAGGGCGCACATGTTACAAAACAGCATCAAAACAATATGCATAAACACCATCACTGAACACATATATGCCCCTTCCTGACCATTGCAAGGTATGAGCAACTACACCACATCAGAATATGAAGGCACGAATGTGAAGCAATTAGAGTGAGGCATGTCACATAGGAATCACCAGCATATCCATTACCATGGGTTACCACAACACTTGAAGCGGCACCGGCGCTCCTACTTTAGATTACACAGTAACCTTGTTTCTCACATGTGTGTTCCTGGGCCATCTGCCCGCCTATACCCGGGAATGTGCCTATTCCTGGACACTCCACTGCATCCAGTGATTGGGGGCCTCCGTCAAGATCTCCCCCCGTCCTTGAACCCAACACAGGCTGCCCTGGTCAGTAGAAAATGGGTTATCCTTAATTTCAGTGTAGGTTAGCCACAGTAGGGAAATTAACCCTCCCTTGCTCAAGGAGGTCCCAAAGTGTGGTCAGCGACTCCCTGTGAGCCTGGAAGGCTGGCGCATCCGTGCTCATGGAGGCTTGTCTCCGCCCCATGCCACTTCTTACCAGGTATCTTTAAAATCCCAGGGATGAGGCATGAATCCCAGAATGCCACAGCTTTGCAATATCGGCCCCCACGGGCATGGGAACCCACCCACCTGCTCGCTCACCATTAGACTCAAAAAGCTCCTGGGGCCACCATCGACTGCGGTACATTGGAGCCACAAGGATTCCTTCCTCTCTCCTTGGTGGCTGCCGTCATGGAGGGTGAACGCAGCAGTCCTTTCAGGCCTGGCCCACAGCAGGGTAGCAGCAGAGGCTCTAAGTAACATGGTCCCGGCAGGCCACCCCCACACCCAGGCTCGACCCTACGGCCCAGAACCTATGCCTGGTTTTTGGCTGCTTCCTGGTCGCTGCAACTAGCCATGGCTTATCTGGTTCTGGGTGGTTGCCGGGCAGTGGCAGTGCTGAACAGAGGGACCTACTCCGCCCTTGATCCTCTCTGTGCCACGGGGGGAAGGTGCTGTCCTGCACACACTTGGGTGAGCCAGTACTAGGACTGGCAATTAGCGCTCTCACTGTGTTGTATAGCAATTACAACGCTCACCACGAGTTTTCTCTCAAACACGAAAGAAAGCAATCCTGCACTCTACAAGTGCTTCCTGCAGGTCAGCCAAAAGCGCTCACCATGCTGTCTAGTTGCGGGGACCAGGGGTAGCCACCAGCCCCCTCCTGGGCTACGCCTCCTGTGAGAACACTGGCTGCACCAACCCAAGGAGCACAGGCAGACCAGTACAAGGGTTTCTTTAGTAACAGTTGCAGTCCGTCTCTCAGCCCAGCAGGCAGCAGGACAGTACTCCAAGCAATGAAGTCCAATGGCGGGTTCTCCTGGCAATTCTCTTGCAAGGTGCAGTCTGTAGAGCCAGCAGCGGCTGGGTACAAGTCCACGCAGTTTCTTCTTCTCTTCATGGGGTCCCAGTCCCTGAATTTATAGTGCAAAAGTATTTGTACTGGGGGCACATATTAGAAGTGCACAATGCCCCCGTTCACCTTTTAATCCCTGGCTCCAGACACACCACAGGGGGGGGTGGGGGAGTAGCATTGTAGAAGGCAGGCACAACCCTAGTCAGGTGCAGGTGCAACTCCTCCCACCATTCCAAATACAGACCAGGCCTATTCAGGTGCAAGGGAAACTACTCCCACTACTCTAAATTCAGCCAATGTCTATTCAGCCTAGTGCTGAGTCACACAAGAAAGACAGGACACACCTCAACCCCCCATGTGACTGTCTAGAAGGATTGCACATCCCCTCTCTCCGGTCAGTCAAGTGAATACACATCCAGGCAGAGCACAAATACACATAATCACACAGAAATGCCTAGTTCTAAAATTGAATATTAGATTTGGGGGTCTCTAGTTGGCAAAGGTAGGTACTTGAGACAAATAGTGACCCTTGCCTCTAGTCAGGGTAAGTGGGTACACTCCTAAAATAACCCCTGCTCACCCCCTTGGTAGCTTGGCACGAGCAGACAAGCTTATCTCAGAGGCAGTGTGTAAAGCATTTGTGAACACATACAGTAATCAAGTGACAACACTACAGATGGAGACCACACAAGTTGTATATTAAAAAATAAGTATTCTTTATAATCAATCAATCATCGTATTTATATAGCGCACTACTTACCCAGAGGGTCTCAAGGCGCTGGGGGGGGGGGGGGGATAGATTTAACAAAAGACCACACACAACAAAAATCCACAATACTGTACTTAAAATGGTAGGTTTAGCTTAGTTCTCTTTGGATCTTAAAATGCAACACTTTGAGTCCATGTACCTTACTATGCGTCACGCTTCCACAACGAAAGTGTTGCAGAGATGGAGATGCGGCAAAGATCCGGTGCAAAGAAATAAAGACGTGAAGTTCTTCCTGATGCGGCACGCTTCTCCGATCTTGCGAGAAGTCTCGACTCAATACGTCAGCTGCAGCCGCGACACCCTTATTCCGTGACGCGACAACAGCGGCTTTGGCGGCGACACTCTTCTTGAAGATGCAAGATGCTTCCGCTCGATGCGACAACTGCAGAGTCGACACCCTTGTTCTGTGATGTGACGACAGCAGCTCTGACGGCGGCACGCTTCTCCATGGATGCGAGGCGCTTTTCTTGATGCGGTGCAAAGCAACAGCTACAGCAGCAACATCCACGATGCAACGGCAGCGGTTGCGACGGCGACACGGTTCTTCCTCGTTGCGAATGCTTCTCTTGATGTGGTGGAATGCGACAGCTACAGCGGCGACATCCACAATGCAACGGCAGCGGCTGCGACGGCAACACGCTTCTTCGGGGTTGCGGGATGTTTCTTGAGATGCGGTGCAATGCGACAGCTACAGCGGCAACATCCACGCTTCTCCCTCTTGAGTAGTGCTTCCAGCTCCTTGTGACACACATTCCCTCAGAAGGCCCAAAACAGCAGCAGGCACTTCCAAAGAACTCTTGGGGAGTTGGGGTTGAAGTCTGTTGTCCCTGAGACTTCAGTAGGAGGCAAGCTCTTCTCTCAAGCCCTTGGAGATCCTTACAAGTTGAATAAAGCACACAAAGTTCTTTCTCCTTTCTTTGGAAGTCAGGCAACCACTGCAGGCCAATCCCCCAAGCAGCACTTCAGCTTAGGGATAGTCTCTCCTCAGTTTCTTCAGGTTGCCGGGGGAGAAGTCTTGTGATATTTTGACACATTTTGCTTTTCTCACAGACTTTCAGAAAATTGCTTGGTGATGCATTTACATTACTGCAATTTCAGTTAAAATATGTGTGCCAAAATGTCTATTCACAACAAAATCTCAATTTACTTCAGAGGATATCGAACACCAACCTTTAACTTTCTGAAATGTAACGAATTGTGACTCTTTTGGCTTGTAGGGAATATGTGTATTTTTCCACTGGAAGTTTATGGAAAATTATGCGAAAACATGCAAGGTTTTCGTAACGTTTGGGGCATGTGTCTTGCATGAATTTTCCAAGTGACGGTACACTTTGAATTGGGACGTTACTCGAGATATTAGAAGGGGGGTAGTTCGAGCAGAAACTGCCCCTCTATTGCACATTATCTTCTAATACCGGTCTTTTATAGGAAAACATCACGTAAAAATTCCATATAATGAGGAATGGTAAAAATCTCCCATTGTGCGCTTAACATGACATCTGTAGAGTATACTAGAGGCTTTGCTTTTATAAATAAATTAGAAACAGACCTAAATTTGGGTAGCAGCTTTATTTTACAATAAATGTGGGATTTGCATTGTAATGAACCACTCAATCCCACATTCAAAATAGAAAATCATACAATTATCTCAAATAAATATTAGAACACTGAAAGCGATTGCCATTTCTCTATTATCTGTATTTTCTATGGGAACGGATAGCTTCTGCTTTGCAGTGATGTTTTCACTTTAGTTCCCCTTAACCCTTTCCCTAAATCTAGGTCCTGAGTGTTAGGTATTACACAGTAACCTGAGGACGTAGCTCGGGAGTTATTTGCACACTCACGCCTTACTATACAACCTGCAGTGATACAAAAAGGTGGCATCAACTGCCATATACGACAAATTAACATTAAGCTTGCAATGTAAATAACCAGGCCTAAGCTCAATGAAAGGCTGTTAGTGTTAGCATGTTGAAGGAAATGCTCTATGCCATCGCAGACAAGGCGATCTTGACTCACACACAGTCTTGTTATGGCTCATACACCTCTTGTCGAAACCTCATTGACTCACATACTACAGGGGCTCAGGATTCAATATTTGATGATTATTCCGCTTTAATTCGTTCTAAAATTTAAATATCTACAATTAGCCTTTTGCCTGAACAGCTAACAATGCTTGTTTATAAACATACACAGAGTTCTAGTCAGGTTGGAATTCTGTAGCCATGGCAGCAGCTGGACTCTTGCACTGCAGCATCACCAGAGAACCCTCGTGCAGGCATTGTTGTGTCATGGGTCTGGACTCTAGAATGTGGTGTCCTTGGTCATCTCAGAGCTGGGAGAGGTGGTAGCGGAGAAGGAGTTGGAGCTTTAGTTGGAGTCTATTTGTTCTTATATACTCTGTGCTTCATCAAATGGAGACAAACAAGGTAAGAGCACTTCCAAAAACTGAACAGAAAGTTTAGCAATTATTTAGCTTTCAAGTGATTTTCAAGACTGTCTCTAGAGGCTGATCTCAATCTACATTTCAGTCCACAATCAAAGACTGTCACCTGCTCTTTTTCTTAATTTAAGAAACAAAGATTACAGAATACTTCTAAGGCGGCTGAACAATGTTTTTTATGTGTAGTCCTTACAGCCATTTGAAATCTGAGGATTATTACAATGTGTCGAAAACCTGCAGGAAGCAAAATATGCACCTAAATGGGCCCTGGAGCACGGAACAGCCCTGTCTCCATCTTAAATAGCTTGCTGTACATGTCGATTTTATTGACCGTAATGGAATAGCATTATTGACCTTCAAATAGTTGTGTGAAGGATAATGGCCTCATTTAGAGCCTAACAGATGGGTTACCCTGTCACCTTGTGATGGATATTCCATCCACCTTACTATAAGTGGCCTATACTATAATCAACTTGTAATACAGTAGATGGGATATCTGTCATGTTTGTGACAAAGTAACCCATCTGCCAAACTCTGAAACAAGCCTTACGTCTCCTATTGGTCCTATATATGTGGCTTGATATCTCTGAACATTTTGAGGTAGCAGAATTTGCCTTTACTGGTCTCAAGTTAGTGTATTTTTGATGATGAAATGTACATTGTGTAATTAGTATCCTATACCAACTTGTAACTCTGGGTAAAGTGAGAACAGAACCTTGAGTTTCTGCATCTTTAAATCACTTAGTTGACTTAGCTAAACAATTATCACCGTAACAGGAGAGATCCAATCAAAGATGTTTCATGATTATGATGATGTTTTGCAGTTTGGTGTAAAAGTTTCTGATTTATGGGTTATTGCTTTTCATGAATATCTAGGTTGACAATCACTCTCTGGAGATCTAGAGCTTTACAACAACTTGAATGATACATGTTTAAAAATATTTCTGAATGAAAAATTCAGTGTTGCATACAATGGAAGTACAACTTCAAGTAAATGTTATACATTTGTTTTGTTGGGGGCATACTTGGAGATCGCTGACCGCAACGTCTTGTGAGAGATCTTTTCGTTCAAATTTTCTCTGAGGCACTATTCACAAGTTGGTCAGAAGGGTATAAGGTATTTCTCAGGGCCAGTAGATACAGACACCATTTGGCGAGGCAATTGATGGGTTCAGTAAATTCCTCGCATTCTGACTTCTGAATCAGAAAGAGGGCGTTATAGATGCAATTGGTAGACACCGCACACAATTCGTCATGTCCTAGTAATTACCACCCATTTTTTCACAATACATTTTGGCAGATTTGACCTGTCACAATTGCAATGGAGACAATTGTGGGGGTGCAGGGTATGTGGTACTGATAATTACTAAGACTGGTAAACTCTGCATTGGATGGTATCCATATACCTAGCACACATGTTTTCGCCCAGGGATCAACGTATTATAGTTCACTTGTTTTCTGGAACGTGTTGTTTTGGCTTTGCCTCATTTTATGTTTTTGCAAGAGAGAGATTAATAATCTATATATAGCATTGTGATGAAGAGTTTGAAAACATTCAATTCCAATTGTAAATGAAGCAAAAATGCTATAATGATGTTGAATATCCCACGAATGTGTTTTAGAGAAAATATGAAGTTAACAAACTCTGTAATTAAATGATTGTGTGCCATGTTTGGATAATTACTGGTGGAACCTTCTCTCTCGGCCAATGTCTGCAACAGCACTAGAAACGTTTCAGCATATTCTTACGATGTGACCTTATTTTGCAGAATGAATGCATTGTTTAAAAAATCTGCATTTAGTGCACTATGGCCTGATGTAGAATTTGACAGGAGAAGTACATATATGATCAGAGTGGAAGAGAACATTACATTCATCATCCTGATAGATCACTGTAAGAAAATGGGTTATTGGGTGACTAGGGTGTGAGCCTTGGTCAAACAGCAATCATAATACTTGTCAGGGTGAGGCACAAGTTAACCCTAAATTAACCTGTGCTCAACCCTCCGGTAGCTTGGCACAGAGCAGTCAGGCTTATTTTAGAGACAATGTGTAAATTATTTGTACCACACATGAAACAGTAATAAAGTGAAGACACCACACAACAAGCATTGGCAATGCCAATAGCTCTTGATTTGCGTTCTAAATGACAATGTCTTTAACCCATGTGTTATGGAGTGGAGTGGATGTGTGTGATGTGGAGTGGAAATATGTGGGTTGGATTGGAATTTTTTGTTGTGGAATAGTGTCGCATGGGATTGAGTGGTGTGGAGTGGATGTGTGGAGTGTAATTATGTGGCATGGTGTGCAGTGGAATTATGTAGATAGTATTTATGTGGTTTTGAGTGTACTGGATTTATGTGGAGTTGGATTGTGTGTCATGGAGTATAATTATATAAATGGTAATTTTTGTTGTGTAATGGTATGTTGTGGTGTGCTGTTGAATTTTGTGGCATTCTCTGGTGTGGTTTGGATGTATGTGGTAGGTTGTGTAAATATGTTTTTGAGTTGAACTATGTAGTTTTTGCCAAATTATGTGGTGTGGAATGGAAATGCGTGGAGTCGAATTGTGATGCATGGAACTCCGTGGCATTGAGTGAAATTGTGCTGATTGGAATTTCTTGGCATGATGTGTAGTATATTCTTGTGGATTGTTGCTATGTGGCAGCTGCCAGTGTCCTTGACTGGAGTGGGAGTAGTAGAGTGCTGTAGACTGAATTTGTTGGAGTAGAGTTTCAGAGAGTGGAGCAGGGGAGTAGAGTATCATAGACTTGAGTAGAGGTGAGCAGAGTTCAGTGGCAGAGAGTGTCATAGAGTGCAGTGTTAAAGAGTGCGGTGTCCTAGAGTGATGTGGGGTGGGGTGCAATAGGTTAGAGTGGGTTAGAGTGGGTTAGAGTGGATTGAGGTAGTGGGATGGAATGGATTGTGGTAGAGTGGGTCGGATTGGAGTAGGTGAACTGGGTGGGGTGGATTGGATTGGAGTGGAGTGGATTGAAATTGGGTGAATTGCATTGGTTGGGGAGTAGTGGAGTGGGAGGATTAAAGTGAGACAGATTGGATTAGGCAAATTGGATTGGAGCGATTGTTTTAGATTGGAGTGGGGCAGATTGGATAGGCAGATGTTTTGAGTTGGAGTTTGGCACTCTGGGCCTTCGCCAAACTCTGGTGTTTGCAGCACTGTCTAATTACCAAATGGCCTCTAGCTTGAGTGCCACCTGGAGCACATGCTAATTTGAAACATGTCAGCATGAGACAGGATAGGGTCTTTGGGTCAGTACTGCATGTATCTATGTCCTGATGAGCAGGAAAAATAACTCATATTCACCATACATATATAAACACCTAGCGGCTGTGAGGGAAGGCAAAGAGGAGCACTTCAAAGCATCCGCTGAGAAAGGATTAATGGTTGCCTGTATTGTACTGAGCTAAAGCCAAGACTCTGAAAGCCAAAGTGTGAGCTGGATTTTTAATATATGGATATGAAAGTACAAGCTCAATGGTTGTTTTGGAAGAGAGTAGATGGGAGCAGGTACCCTTTCAATGCAAATTAATGAGATGTCCACACCTAACAGTATTTGAAATGCGGTAGTTTAAGGGCTGTTTGTTGGATATTTCTTTACATGTATTTGCTGCACAAAGAACTCTCCGGGCCGTTATGGGACATCCTGTACAGGGTTTTAATTTAAGGGGAGCCGGAGAGCTAATGGAGATAATGAGAAGACTATTTGAATAGAGTACACTAAAAGTCTGTTTTGAGAGGAGGTTATGGGTCACTTTTAAAGTAGGCAGGTACAAAACAATCCCTAAAAGATGTATATGCTGCACAATGCACTTTCAAAAATGTATTTTTTTTGCATTTTTCAAAGGAATTGCAAATTATCATCAACTTGAAGTTGATAGTAATTTGCAATTCCAAATTGTGAAAATTCAATTTGCAAATGCAACATTGCATCGCATTTAGGGATTTGCAATTTGCGATTCCCTAACGGCATTCGCAAAATAGGTCATCGCAAAAGTTGCGATTATCTATTTTACCAATTGCTTTTGGGTTGATGCATCCCAAATGGTAAAATACTAGTCGCAAAGGGGCTGATTCTGCGATTCGGCCAGTTTGCGACCGGTATTTTCCTTGATGCATGTGGCCCGTAGTTCTGTTAGGGCGAGATCCATTTTCTTTTACTTCTATATGGCGTTTTGTTTATCAGTGGAACAGTTTGGTCTTGTCGTGCAGAGCACTATGTTGCTCAATCTAATGATTTTTTCATCTGTATATCCTCTATTAATTTAGTTTGCATATTGTATCCTTAGGCCATGCAAGTGCCATGAGCATACTATTTTGCGAATTATCAGTACGGTTTTTGTTTGTCACATTACAAATGTAATGTTAATGATATTTGCTGAATAAAGCTAATATTTTGAAAAGTCCAAGTGAATTTTCTTGTGAAATTCTTCATGGCAGAGTTTCCGAGTCCACTTTGCCTCACAATGGTCTTGTAGACTGACTCTTGTGAGTAGAACAGTAGTGTCGACAGGTACAACACTGTAATCAATATGAAGACAAGACAATCAGGGACACGCATGACTTGTAGTCAGATATTTTTTCGAGTCTACTATTCTAAGCCGTTCTCTGAAAGTCATTATTTTTGCATGTTATAAGTCTTCAGTCACACAGCCTTTTGTAACATTCACTTAGTACTATTATGATGATGAGACTGTGACCAGACACAACAAAGGTGTGCATTAACCACCAGGGTTCCCTTACCGTTATCCCCTGAAATCTGCTGGGCGCACAAAGATCTTTTTTCAGCAGGTGCCTGTAACCCAGTAAAATATTGTAATATGCAGCCTGTTTGTGTTCAGCTGGGTACACCCACCGAAGAAGACATTGCATTGTTGTATACATTATTTATGCCTCACTCACCTCACGCACCAGGTCACTTGGAATAACAGCTTGGTGGTCAAATCCAGTAACTACCAGGTCTGGGGGTGGTGAGTTGAGTTGTCACTAAAATCACTGGTGCTGGTCGGTCAATGAATGGGCTGCCATGCAGGTGAGGGGCAGAGAAGAGCAGGCACAGCCCAATGGTAGAGTGGCCATAGCAGAGCATGTGTTCTGCACACAGAGGCAGAGCCAGAGTCTGGCCCGGTTGACCCAGATGAGTCCCACACCAAGGAGCTTGAGACTCCTTCTCCTCCACTCAGCTTTAGTCCTACTAGCCTAACTCGCTATCCTTCGTCTGGTCTGAAGGTCACAGCAGACATACCTTGTTGGTCAATGAAGGAAAGGCACAGGAAGGCACGCAAGAGCGTCCCTAAGAATCCTGCCAGGGACAATTTTTTCCTAGAGGGCAGGGTAGGTGGGGGTAGTCCAATATGATTAAACCAGGGCCATCATTATTAGCGCTGTTAGGTGCTTCTGCACATTGACCACTGTGCAACAACCAAGAGGACGAATTGGGGATGAAGAAGCTTCATTACAGGCATGATCAATATTTTGAATCTTCTTACCCCTCACATAGGGGTCTTGTCCTTTCTGCTATCCTTCAGAAAGGAGCTGAAAACATGTTTTTTTTCAAAATTAAGACCCGTAACCTTTTTGTGCTCAAGCAGAGCCAGCAACAAGACACCTCTGGGTATTTGAGCGCTCTATGAATCGCTTTAACATAACATTGCCTCCTGCGTTCTAGCGGCACTATCATAAGTCGTGCATTGGTTGACCTCAGGGCCCTGCTAACGATGTCAGGCACCATAAGGGCAAGAAACAGAGGAGGACCTTTTGCATGAAGTCCTCTATGTGCCAAGAATAGAGCCTTGAACTTTAACCACTGATGAACGGGCAGCAGTGAATAGTAACTGGAGCATTCTTAGCCGAAAGATGTGATGGAATGTTAAGCAGAAGCCGAGCTGATGCATTTTGGAAGACTTGTAATCTTCTGGTCACATATCGTGGAGCCCCAAAAAGGAGTTCTCATAGTCCAGACATGAACGTTTTAAAGCCTGTAAAACATTACCTCTAGAAAGGAGAGGGAGCAAATCTAAAATTTCTGGAGTGTTCTAAGACCATAGCAACTGGTGGCAAGTTGTCTTGCTTGTGCTTCTATTTAAAGTGATTTGTTGAGACACATCCCCAAGGTCTTCATGGGGGTATTAGGGGCTGTTGCTGTACCTAGACACTCAGGCTATCCTAACATATTATGGAAATTCGCATTGTTACCAAGCAACATGACCGCCGTCTTGCCCCACTGAACTGGAGGCACGCCATTGAACTAGCTACCTTTTCCAAACAAGGGACAGGTTGTGGAGATTGTTTCCCCTTCTTGGATGAAATGGAGAAACCAATTGGGTGTCGTCTGAGTAGCAAACAAGTGACAGAGGAACCGTGTAAAGATTAAAAAGTGCAGGACTGGAACAATTTGAAACAGGGATAAAAGCAGGCAGAGAGGAAATGGAGAAAGGTTTATGCAGATGAAGATAAACCCGTCTGGAAGGCGGCAATAATTAACTACAAAAATTTAATTTTGATAGCAAAATTAGAGTACTTCGCAGATACCATTTTGAAAGCGCCCAACAGCACTAGAAGTATCTTTGAAATAATGAGTGATATTGCCAACACGATTGCTCTAAAAACAAGATTCATCCTACTCAGGATCTCTGTGATAGCCTAGTGACCTTTTTTGAGGACAAAATCTGAAAGATCATTGATGGACTCAAAATAGGTAATTTGCCTGAAGAAGAAGATCACATTGGTAGGATTAGAGGTTCATTATATACAAAAAAGATGAGATGGGTAGGGAGGGAGAACGCAAGCTCTTTAGACCACTTTGAGATACTCTCGGTGGAGGATTTTAACAGAGTAGCTCTTTGTGTCTCCTCACTACCACACACAATTTGGAAGGAATTGTGTCCAGAACTTTTTCTGATTCTCTGGCAGATCTGTAACCAATCCATGACCAGCCGGCTTGCTGGAAACAAGCAATGGCGATACCACTTCTGAAAAAAACAACGCTTGATCCAACTTGCCCAAAAAACTATAGACCCATCTCTCTTCTACCCTACCCAGTAAAGAACGTAGAGCGACTGGTCAGTAAGACAGTCTCCAAGTTCCTAGAAACCAATAACATTCTGGAGGACGTCCAATTTGGTTTCCGTCCTGGACATGGAACAGAGACTGCTCTGGTGACCGTGTTTGACGATCTTCGCTTCTGAGCAGACAGGGGACAATCAGCTATACTGATTTTGCTTGATCTGTCTGCCGGTTTTGACACGGTCAACCATGAGGTCCTTCTGACCAGACTCGAAGAAGTTGGGGTAGTGGGCATAGCTTTGAAGTAGTTTCAATCGTAACTATCTAATAGGCGACAGGCAATGACCCTCCCCCGTATCAATCACAAACATTCTGCACTGTATCCCTTAGGGATCTGCGATTAGTCCAATATTGTTCAACATCTATATGAGCCCTCTGATTGCTGTCATACGGGCTCATGATGTCAACCTTGTAAACTACGCAGATGATACTCAACTTATTCTATCATTGAGGGGGACAAGTCTCTATCTTTGGAAGACTTCCACATTTGTATGCAGGACACTACCCATCAAGCGAAAGATGTTATTCCTTACAATTTACTGCCGATAAGACAGAAGTCTTGTACTGTGCAGTCGGGAAGATTGCAACCCCCCCCCCCACTTCCTATTAAGTTTTGGCCCACAGCCACCCCACTGGCTCCCCTTGAGACAGTGCGTAACCTGGGAGTTATGTTCAACAACAAACTGAGCTTAGAAACACAAGTAAACAAAACAGTGGGGAACTGCTTCTCCCTTATTAGAGTCCTGCAGAAGATTCTCCCACTGCTACAAGCACTGGCTCGAGCGCTGATAGTACGAAGTAATATCTTGAGCAGGCTGGATTATTGCAATACCATGCTACTGCCATCCCCAAGATATTTGATTGAGAGACTCCAGAGGATCCAGACAATCGCAGCTAAGGTAGCCCTGAGAAGGCCATGATGCTCATCTTCTTCTCAGACTCAGACTTCTTCTCAGAGCTGCATTGGCTCTCTCTATTGCAAAGAGTACAATTCAAGTCGCTTTGCATAGTGTTTAAAGCTCAGAATAGTGCTGGACCTAAACCAATGCAGAACAAATTTACTTGGTATGCCCCCAACTGGAGCCTTCGTTCTTCCTCCGCCAAACTGGTGAAAGTGCCCAGATTCAAAAGAACAAAATCATGAGGTACGGCCTTCAGCACCACAGCGGCGGAGCTCTTGTACAATTTCCCACCTGAGATCAGACAGCTAGAAGATCTTCTTCAGTTTAGAGAAAGGCTGAAGACATAGCTCTATCCCAGAGCATGATTCCTTTCACTCTCTTGGGTATTTTCTGCCAACCTTGCTCCAAGCCCCATGTGAATAGATGGGCACACATATGACAGCTCCAGGGTACCTGTAGGGTGATAGTGTGCTTTACAAGTGTCAATAACAGTAACTGAGTGCGGATCCTTGTGGCACTCTGCACTTGAAGGGAAAAGTATCTGAGAAGTAGGTTTTTTCACAAACCTGAAATATTTCATCCTCTAGAAATGAAGTGAGCCATTTCAAAGAATCATCTTTTATTCCAGCATCACTAATTCTTTGGGTAAGAATTCCGTGATCTACTGTAATAAATGCCGCTCTGAGATCAAGGAGTATGGTGGCAGCAGACGTCATTATCCAGCTGCATCTTAAATATCTCAGTCAAAAGTGCGGTTTCAATGCTGTATTGAGGAGGAAACCCATTCTAGGTGGGCTGCAAAATGGCATTCTCCTCCAGAAACGAAGATAGAAACTGATTTACATGTTTGTTCAGAATCTTACCAGCTGCAGGAAGCAGTGAAATAGGCCTGGAATTCCCTGGACACAAAGGGTAATTGGTATCCTTTTTTAACAGGGCTTTTACCACAGTATGTTTCCAGGCTGGGGGAGTTAAACTACTGGAGAGTGGAAGGTTAAGACATTCCAGCTGAGCTAGGAAAATACATTCTGCATCTTGAAGGAGGACATGGGGGGAGAAGGGTCAAGAAGTAACCAGACTTCAACTTATCAAAGAGCTTTGGAAATAGCTTGTAACCTTTTAGAGAACGGAACCCTGATGATATCTTGTGAGAAATAAGGACCTGATATTGACAGACCCCTGTAAGTCCCTAGTATATGATACGGCAGGGGGATTCATACTACCTATAAGTCCCTAATATATAATAGGGCAGGGAGGTTTAGACACCAAGCCGATTTCCTGCACTAGAGTGTGCACTGCTCTGTTCTCTGCTGTGATTTAAAATGCAAAAAGAACAATTGATGGACAGAATGTTGAACAGTGTCAAACATTCACCCCAGTACAGAATCTGGGCCTAAATCGATTTTTCTGCTCCCCATGCCATTCCAGTTTAAACCCAACCATATGCAAATTAGTCTTTACCCAGCTCCCCATGGGAACAGTCCTGCCCAACCTGCCAGACCAGGTGCTGCAAACTGTCTTTAAAAGTTAATTATATGCAAATTCGACTTTGGAATGAAAGTTACTTCCAAAGTAGTAATCCACCTTATTTTTACATATAAGTCAATCCTAAGGTCTCGCCTAGGTGCCCCAGGAGTAAGGTGCCATTTAACTCTAAGCAGGGACATTATAAAATATATTTTATATGCCCTGATGATGGAAAAACTACCCATTTCGATTTTCCCCAATGCAGATAATTAGCTCCATAGTCTAACAATGGAATATTTTATTTAAGTATACATATTGACAGGAGCGAGCTAGAAATTTCAATCAAAGACTTAAAATGATAGCGTTATAAATCCAACAACTTGCCGCAGTTTGATTTATAATAACTATTACAGAAAAGAAGCTATAGAACTTTCTTTTCTGTAAGTCAAAATACAGCCTTCCAGCTGCCCTCTACTGATTGGCCAGCCTTTGGCAGGCTGAGCCAAGCTGTCTTAATGAGCTGTGAAGTGGCCTGCTAGAGAGACAAGGAATTTCCTGTGGGAGGAGAACTGAAACTGCAGAAGCAGAGGTGAGTGGGGTGGGTGGAGTGGTCAAATTGGCCTTAAAGGGAGAATGGCACTTTGGGACACCACAGGCTTACCCCCCCCATCCTGCACCCCCATCCACACAGGAGAACCTGTAATTTGATTAGTGAGAGGGATAGAAGGGGAATGTTACGGAATCTTAGCCACACCAGTGGGTTGGCTTAGCCTAATTTAACCTCCAAGCAGATAGTTTCTCCATTTTGGTTTTTGGAAGAATGGTGCTTTCTAGCAAGAACATGCCACACTTTGGAGGAAGCAGTCATACACCTGGGTGGCACCAAGCATCCCATTGGTCAGAGATGCGCCCCCTGCTTGACGCCCAGGAACACTGCTTGAATATGGAAGAGCAGAATTCCATCTAATTCATTTAGATCTACTGCCTGAATCTTCAAGGCGAAGAAGGACTGCCCTGCTGGAGACCTGATCTGCACCCCAAAGGTCTGCACTGTGAAGGACTGCACCATCTGCCCATTCTAGTACTGCAGCCCTAAGAACTTTGCCTTGCTTCAAGAAGGATGAAGGAGTGGACTCCTTGCAAACTAGAGGTTAACAGAGCCCACCTGCATCATCTCCACCAAGATGTCCACATCCTGGAGTGTGTCGAGTGGACCTTTAAGGATTTGGCCAGGTGCATTGTGGGAATTGTAGTCCCAACATGTAAAGGACCATCTCAGAGATTCTAGACCCTTTGATTGGTGTTGTGAAATCTTTGAACGCTCATGGAGATCTTCTGGAAGAAGATCCAGAAGTTTGGCAAAGTTTCGGAACATTTTGGTAAAAAGCTCCATAAGGTGACCGACTCCATATCGAGAGTCAAGCGGCGACCTCGCACTGTGACATGGCCTGGATTTCATGTTTGTCCCGCTGAAAGCTCCGGAGCTCCAGTCTGACAGGAGATTTCACTGAGGCCTCGCAGAAATTCAAGCTGACGACATTGACACCAATCCGGCCTGAAATGGAGACCCACTCGACGTGGAGAGAAAAAGCTCCAGAAAAATGACTAAGCGCAAAGGTAACATTTTGAACAAGGCCTCCCACTTAGTGTATCCAACTAAGGCTCCATTGTGGGTGGCCTCACACTTTGACTTTGTCCCGGTAAGCACGACCAGATATCCCAATTTGTCACTATTGGTTTTTAAGCACTAGGAAGTGTTTATTTTAAAAAAATGTATATCTCCAGTTCACTACAATGGATTTTTGTAAATTTGGTGTCTATTTGTTCATAAACTTAAAACACATTTTTCAGTGGCAGCTCCTCCGCAATTGTGGAGGAGCGTCGCCTCACTGACTGGCTCAGAGGCAGCAAATGTCAAATAAAACAATGTTCTTGCATCATTTTGCTTTACATTTGCCAGTTCTTAGCCAGCGCTGTTGGGAGGGGCGGGCCAAGCGTTGAAGGAGGTAGGAGGAGTGCTACGTGCACTCCACTCCCTAAGTGCTCATGTGTGTTTGGCCGGCGGTCTCAGGCCAACCAAAACACACATGGGCACTTGGGTTGTCTCCAGCCCAGCTGCATTGAGCAGCCGGGCTGGAGAAATCCCACAGGATCTCTGGTTTGGGCAAGGTGACTGGCTCTTTTGACCAGGCAGGAAGAGGAGAGGCAGCGTGACAAGCCATGACACTGGAGGCAGCCGGCGGCAAAAAGTAAGATGTTCCTTTCTTTAATATTGTATTTCTAACCCCAGCGCAATGTCTCCCACGCGACCCACCCACCTCACCACCCTCTGTTTATAGCAGCAGCCACTGATATTTTTATGAAATGGTGTTGGATTTTTATTGTGTTTTGGTTCTTACGTATTTAATGCTTTGGTGTTTTATACACCTGTCTCCTAAGTCAAGCCTACCTGCTCGTTGCCAGCTACCAAGGGTTGAGCAAAAGAATACATTTTGAGACCCTAACTGAACCTTTTACTGTGTTTGTGACCTTGTTACTAGTGGTAAGCCACTACTTATCACTACTAATAAACCACTTCCCACCATTTGGTATTTAACGGTGACGATACTTACTTGTGTTTAAATTACACCATACAGTAAATTAAGTTAAGATCTTTACGAATCATCTAAATTGACTTAGAATTTGAATTTTTTAACTTTGGATTAAACTGATGTTAAATCCATATTTTTGATTTTTCAAATTTGTTCTTTTTCTGAAAAGTAGAGATACTATGGACCTCAATCTGGCTAATCAAAACAAATTCAAAGTGGCTGAGTTTATGGTCCAGTGTATGGCTATGGGGCTACCTGCTGCTAATAGGTTTAGGAAGGCAGAGTTGGTTAGGTCCCTTAAGGCCTGGATACACAGACAGCTCCAGAGAATGAAAGGGAGGGTGAGCCCTCCAAGGACCTGCTAGAGCAGGAAGAGTATGGCAACCTTTTTATTTCTACTAGCACCAGGTTCCTATTTCCGTCAGTTAGAGGGAGGACAGGCTCCCTGCTCAGGGCCCACAGATACCCATCAGAGAAAGGGAGCTTGATGCCCAGTTAGCTTCCATAGCTCAGGAAGAGTAAAAGGTAGAACTAGCTAGAGAGAAGTGGGAAGTGGAGAGAGGAAGAAAACATGGTGGCAGCAACAATGACAAAGGACATACAGAGATGACCAGGGGTGGTGGGTTTACACCCAAGCTTCCCAAGGGAATAGTTCCAATGTACACTGAGGGGAGTGACATTGATAACTAGCTGACTGCATTTGAATAGGCACTTGAGAGGGGTCCAAGCCAAGTATTGGGGTTCACTCTTGTGGTAACTGATCCCAGTAGCTGGGAGGGATAGGCTCCTGACCCAGAAGGGGATGAGGCAAAATCTTACTACCACATGAAGAAATGTTTAGTCAAGAATTTGGTCTGACTGCAGAGCAGTACAGGGTGAAGTTTGGGGACACCCAGAAAGTTAGCACACAGTCCTGGGTGGAATTTGTGGACATCTAAGTGAAGGCACTAGGGGACTGGATGGAAGGTAACAAAGTGAGTACTTATGAAGGGTTGTATAATTTAATTCTTAAAGAACACATCCTGACACACTGTGTACAAGAGAAGTTATGCCAGTACCTAGTGGACTCTAAGCTGTCTAGTCTCAGGGAACTAGGAGAGACAGCTGATGAGTTGGTGAGAACCTGGATTTTCAATCAGCACCGGGAGGACTCCAAGAAGAGTGGGTTAGGCCCACATAACCCGAGGAGGGAGATGGTAAGCCCACCACGGTGCGGCACTCCAGACCCCAGAACACTAAACTGGATGAGAGGAAATCCCATCCCAAATCTGATAAGCCGAGGCAGGAGAATCCAGGGCTGAAAACGTACTTGAACAACAGGGTGTGCTTTGACTGTCAGCAGTCAGGTCACTTCAGGGGTGACCCTTCCTGTTCCAAGAAAGTGGTTAGCACTGGGCTGTCCAGTGTAGCCATAGAGAAGGGCTCCTCAAATCAGGAGGTCCTCTTAGCATTTTGTTGGGAGACAGATCCAGATGGTAAGCTGGTGAACCTTGAGGGTTTCAGTAGGCACTTCCACTCCATTCAGGTGAATGGGATCCCTGCCCTTGGCCTGTGAGACACATGTGGCAGTCAAACTATAGTGAGTGACAGGTTGGTGTCCCCAAACCTGTATATGCCAGGAGAGACAAGAATATTAAAATATCCCCTGTAGCCATAGTACCCCTTGAATGGGAACTTATCCTTAGCTGGTATAAGTTGGAAGTCAGAGGTAGTCAGTGCAGACCTCCCCTTAGATTGTCTCCTGGGAAATTACCTTCCAGAGGTTGGTCGGATCCCATGTGGGGTGGTCGTTCAGTGCCAGTTCCTACTGTTAGGAAACTGGAGTCCCAAAAGAAAGGGAAAAAGAATAGGAAAGATAAGCCACTCTTAAAGAGAGTTTCAGTGGGTCAAGGGTCTTTTGTTCCAGTGAGGGAGTAATCCAAGGTTGCCACTGGTGAGGCCTAACCTGACCGCAAGGAAGTTCTGAGAAGTCAGGCAGCTGTCAAACAGATGGGAGCCAGTGGCGTAACACATGCCCCTGCAGCCCTCAAGCTCTGAGGGGCCCCTCAGCACGGTACATGCCCCTGCAGCCCCCAAGCTCTGAGGGACCCCCTCAGCATGGTACTCTGGTTTGAGATCTCCTGATTGAGTCCGGAGGGGGCCTCTGCTTGTGCCTTGCAGGAGGGGCCCTCAAATGTTATTACGCCAGTGCTGGGTGCCACCCCAGCACTGACAGAAGGGAGATTGGAAGGAGGATGTCTGCCACAGGAAGTGGTACCCCCCCACTCTAAACAGCAAGATAGGTTCCAGGAACCGATAGTTGCCCCTAAAGCAGCTCTACCTTCTGTCAGGGGAGAGCTTAGGGTGCAGTTATGGTTTCTGACCGGTGTCAGTAGCCTCTGCTGGGTGCTGGGTCTCATGGCAGCACTGTACGTGACATGGGAGGCAGACCCCATGGCAAAAGTAAGTAAGGCCCCCTGACCCTGTTGTTTATGATGAGATTGCTCATGTGTTGGGCAACCTATGTGGGTAAGCTAGGTGTCACCCTAGCACAGTTAGGGATACAGGAGGTGGGCACTTCACTACCCAAACTAAAAAGGGAGGAAGAAAATGAACCAGCAGTGATGAAGCTTCAGCTTAAAATGGGTCCTGTTACTGTAGAGATGGTTTAATCTTCCGGATGAAGTGACCTTGGGAAGAGGATGTAAGGCAGACTCGGTCCTGCAATTGTACAACCTGATTTCTGTACTTCCTTCCTTGCCTGACAGACCAGGGAAACTCTCCCATGGTTGGGCTGAGTCTCCTAGGCTGTTTTCTGGGAGGGGGTTGTGTGAGAAATCAGTACCTGTTTACAGCGTTCCCCACTTTTTGCCCCCATTTTGACTACTAGTTGCTGGTTTTCTGACTCTGAGTGTGCCCTCGGCTCTGCTAACCTGACCCAGGGCCAGTGCTCTTATTAAGCATACATGGCACTTAGGTATAATTACAATTGATACTGCCAGACCCCTGTAAGTCCATAGTTCTAATGCGGCAAGGCGGGATTCAAACTACCTATCATTTTCTAGCATCTAATGGGGCAGGGAGGTTTGGAGGCCCAGTAGATTTCCTGCACCAGAGTGTGCGCTGCTGTGTTGTTGCCTGCTGTAATTTAATGGAACAATTCTGTTTATTACAGCCGATTCATGACAATACACAGCTATTCGCCTACAACCAAAGGCCGGCAGCGGTCTGTAAAACATATAGTGTAGTTATAACAACTTTTCTGCCTACAATCCTGGTTCCAGAAGCATTGATCAGGCAGTTTAATTAGACAAAAATAACCTGTCAAACACCCATCATCCCCAATTGTCCTTAAGTACAATAGCTATATGGTAAACACTAAATAGTACTGGCATCACAATATGGTGTAGTATGGAAGGGAGGATGGTAGGATCTGGAAAGGTGCCTAGCTGTCTGTGGGGGTCTCAGTGGGAATCAAGTAGATTAGCCTCATATAGGCCGGGAATGTCAGGTCTCGAAATTCAGAGGAAAAAATGTGAATGAAGGGTGCCCACAGGTCAGGAAAAGAGGTGCGGTTCCGATCCACCTACAGGGATAGTGTCTCCATCCCCAGGCAAAACCAGAGCTTGTGTAACCAGGAGGTGTGGTCAGGAGGAGTCCTATCAGTGACCCAGAGTGCTAGAATCACCTGGTGGGACACCCCCAAGGCCAGGACCATCTGCCTCCCTAGGTTAGAGCGTAGCGGATAAGTCGAGGGATTTGGAAGTCCAAGGGTAGTGTAGGCTGGGAACCTCAGGATTGAAGTGTTAAAGGCAGAGTAGATGTTATTCAGTATTTCATATCAGTAGGTGGTGAGTTTTGGACAGTGCCATAGAAGGTAGAGTAGAGTCCAAGTGTCCCAGCACTCCCGCCAGCACTCTTTCAAGCTCCCTGCATTCATTTTGTGAAGTCTTGTTGGGGTCAGATACCAATAAGAGACAATTTTATAAGCAGTCTCAATGCTAGCCAAGTTATATGCAGTGTGATGTACTCTGTAAAACAAATCCTCACACTCCTTGGGAGTAAGGGCTCTCCCAAGCTCTGCATATCTTCTCGACTGCCGTTTGTATTTAGTCGGGGAAGACACCTTGCCCAATATGGCTTGTAGTTCATTTATGAGGCACTTGTTGTCACTTTAAGTACTGTCCATTGTTCAAAGGGGGTCAGAGGTCGCCCTGCTTATTGTGCAGTCTTGTCACCTAGTGCCATAGTTGTAAATAGTGTATGCGGTCGGAGTCTGTTAAGGAATAATCAGCCTTGAGCAGGTCAAAGGGAACAAGCCCTAGACTGTCGAAAAGGCAACCCACTTGCTTACGACCCCCCTCTGCCGGAGCAGTTCTGGTTCAATCCCTGGGATGAAATCTGGTTTGGGCAGAATCAGGGTCATGGTGGAAGGTAAAGTTGTGAGGCCTGCCTGGAGTGCTACAGTGTCCCACACTTTGAGCATGTAGCTAGTCACTGGGGAGGACTAGAGACCCCAGGCTCTATGTTTACAGGTAAGCCAGACGTCCTTTCAAATGTTGGAACCAGCAACTGGTTAATCTATAAAAGACCAATGTTTTTCAGAGAGCGGGTGGTTCTATTCTACTAGAAATCTAAGTTGGGTGGCTTGGTAGTAGCGGAGTATCATAGGAACGGCAAGCGCACCATCCTGCTTTGAGGGATGAAGTAACTGGTTATGAAGGTAGGGTTTCTTGCTGTCCCACAGGAATTTGTTGATTTCAATTGGAGGGAATGAAAGGTGATGCATGGAGGGGTCAGCGGTAAGGTCTGGAACAGATAAAGTATTCGGAGTAGGAGGGTAATTTTGACTGCCGCTATACTACCTATCCAAGAAAGTCAGAGACGGCTCCATCTAGACAGATATCTGTGAATTGAGAAGTAAGGGTGGTGTAGTTGGCAGCCAATGTTTTAGGTAGATTATTGAAAAGAAAGGGAGAGTACCCTGCCGCAAGATATTGAGGCCCTAGTAAGAGGGTCCAGGAGATATACAAAAAGGGGTGATTAACCTAGGGTTTGACACTGAACATCACAATCATATGGTCAAATCAATTAGACTTAAACAGTTCATATTGAAAAATATATATTTTTTTATTTTTAGTTTTCTGATCACATAGATATAAAAAGTTTCTTCTTGGAATATAGAAATATATTTTTTAGTGTATCAAAAATACATATATATCATAGATAAAACATACAAAGAAAACGAAGGGGAAATTTTGTCCTACCCAGTATCGGCCAATACTTGACACACACCATGTCATTCACATTCAGTCCTTCCTCACTCTAACTAGTCTCATACCATACATCATTCATTCTACCAATCAGTTATCTACTCCTTGCAGGTATGGCACAACGATGGTTCATGTGCTGGATATGTCAGGATGTTAATCCAGATAGGTGGTTTCAACTACGGGTCCTGTTGTAATGTGGACAATAACCGTGTTCCTGGAGACATACGCCGACGCGCGTTTCGGTGACAGGCCAGTGAGGCCGCACCTTCGTCAGGGCAAGGGGCAGTATACTGGGGCGGACACAATGATAAAATTCTGCAAAACAAGGGGTAAAACACGCACTTTACTTTCATATATGTACATATATTTTTCAAATTACAATTCAGTTTTAACATATAACATACATCATCCTAAATGGGTTACTGCAAATTTCAGACATTATATCTTATCATTTTGTCCATTTGATAAACATTGGAGCAACGCTCCTATAACTGACCGTCGGTTGTCATGCAGTGCCAAACCTTCTAGAGACACTCCCTAGGACAGATTCCCCAAAAAGGTGGAATCTAAAAAGGCATAATGATAGCCTTGACTGTATGGACCAAAGAGCACATTCAGTATCACACAGATTCCTCACTTTCATCCAAATATATACATTTCCAGACAATTCATAGTCTATCTTAGCACTCCTCTCTATTGTACACACATGATTTTTCATGCGTGTACAATAGAGAGGAGTGCTAAGATAGACTATGAATTGTCTGGAAATGTATATATTTGGATGAAAGTGAGGAATCTGTGTGATACTGAATGTGCTCTTTGGTCCATACAGTCAAGGCTATCATTATGCCTTTTTAGATTCCACCTTTTTGGGGAATCTGTCCTAGGGAGTGTCTCTAGAAGGTTTGGCACTGCATGACAACCGACGGTCAGTTATAGGAGCGTTGCTCCAATGTTTATCAAATGGACAAAATGATAAGCTATAATGTCTGAAATTTGCAGTAACCCATTTAGGATGATGTATGTTATATGTTAAAACTGAATTGTAATTTGAAAAATATATGTACATATATGAAAGTAAAGTGCGTGTTTTACCCCTTGTTTTGCAGAATTTTATCATTGTGTCCGCCCCAGTATACTGCCCCTTGCCCTGACGAAGGTGCGGCCTCACTGGCCTGTCACCGAAACGCGCGTCGGCGTATGTCTCCAGGAACACGGTTATTGTCCACATTACAACAGGACCCGTAGTTGAAACCACCTATCTGGATTAACATCCTGACATATCCAGCACATGAACCATCGTTGTGCCATACCTGCAAGGAGTAGATAACTGATTGGTAGAATGAATGATGTATGGTATGAGACTAGTTAGAGTGAGGAAGGACTGAATGTGAATGACATGGTGTGTGTCAAGTATTGGCCGATACTGGGTAGGACAAAATTTCCCCTTCGTTTTCTTTGTATGTTTTATCTATGATATATATGTATTTTTGATACACTAAAAAATATATTTCTATATTCCAAGAAGAAACTTTTTATATCTATGTGATCAGAAAACTAAAAATAAAAAAATATATATTTTTCAATATGAACTGTTTAAGTCTAATTGATTTGACCATATGATTGTGATGTTCAGTGTCAAACCCTAGGTTAATCACCCCTTTTTGTATATCTCCTGGACCCTCTTACTAGGGCCTCAATATCTTGCGGCAGGGTACTCTCCCTTTCTTTTCAATGGTTCTTCCCCCCTATTTCCTGCCATATCCTTAAGTTACCCACGGGGAACCCCCTTCTTTGTTCAAATGTTTTAGGTAGAGTCCGGGCAAGCTTAACACCCAGATAGGATATGAAACACATCGCCCACTCAAAGGGAAACATAGAGTGTAAAATATTTTCGTATGGGGAAGAAACTGAGAGGTTCAAAATCTGTGATTTCTGCACATTTACGTTAAATCCCAAAACCTCCCCAAAGCGCTGGTGATCTGAGAATAGTGCAGGAAGCAAGGACATCGTATCAGTGATTGATCAGATGACATTATTATCATAGAGGCTGATGAGATCACGATCACCCCTAAAGGAACCCCAACAACGACCAGATTATCTCTCAGTTATTGTGCTAGAGGCTCCATTTATAACGCAAAAAAGGGAAGACAAGAGACACCCTTGACTGGTGCCCCATTGTATAAGGAAGGAAGGGAACAACAGACCATTTACCATCACTGAAGCTCAGGGGGTGCTATAAACGCTGCCGACCCATCTACAAAACTTGTTGCCAATAACAAATTTCCACAGCAACTCAAAGACGTAGGGCCAATGCACACACTCAAACTCCTTTTTGACATTAAAGGAGTGAAGCAGTGCCTCTTTCCGTGACCTATGAATTTGTCAAGGAGGTGCAGAAGTCATTTGGTATTATTGCTGCACTAATGTGCAGGTATAAATGCCACCTAGTCTGGTTCAATCAGGCCTGGCATTAATGGGTTCAAGCGGTGGGATAAGATACAGGTGAATAATTTTGCGTCTATATTTAAGAGAGAGATAGGTCTATATGACCCACAGAGGGCCGGATTTTTGCCTGGTTTCGGAATTACCGATATAGCGACCTCCAACATAGAGCCAGTAAGGGAGCCCGAGACAGCAAAGGAATTATAGTGATGGGCAAGCAAGGTGGTGAGATCCTGGGAGAAATCCTTGTAAATTTGTGTACTTAAGCCTCGGGGCCCTGGCGACTTCATTGGTTTTAAACGAGCGATAGCCGAGATCACCTCTTCTATTCATATGGGTCATTTCAGAGCCTCAGCCTCTTTGTCTGGATTGGGACTGAGGGTGACATTGTGGAGGTAACCCAGGGGATCTCCAATGGAGCCATCAGAGATCGAGTATAGAGAACCGTAAAAAGCCTGGAAGGCCAGTGCTATCTCTGTGTCGGTTGACAGACCTCTGTAGATGGTCCGGTATGTATGGTCTTCACAGATCCAGAATGGATTTTGCTGTGTAGGCGGTGTGCCAACATATGCCCGCAACTGTTGCCCCCAAGGTAAAATTCATGTTTAAGGTGCACAATAGCGTACTCCGCCCTGTCGAGATGTAAACGTTTGAGAAAATGCTGTGCTTTTATTCAAGTTCCCTCCATACTCTAGGGGCCACAGTCCACTTTAGTGATAGCCTTGGGTTCAGAGACAGATCTCTCTAAACTCTGTCATTTACCATGGTGAATACAATCCTCTTTCATGAAGACAGCTATAAGTTCACCCCGCACTACTAGCTTCAGAGTTTCCAAAATAGAGGCCATTAAAATCACCCGTTATCGTTGGTTTGGGGTAGTCTCCAATCACTTTGACTAGGGAATTGACCATGGCTGGTGACTAAAGCAAGGAGTTTCTAAGGCGCCAGCACAACGTCCTAGGTTGAGAGACATTTATTCTGAGAGATAAGGAGAAAAGGGCATGGCCGGAGAGCAATTGGGGAGCAATGTCCACTTCTGATGTAAGAGCTAGCAGGGTCACAAGGAAGCTGTCAATACGTGCATACGTTTTATGGGCAGCCAAATAAAATGTGTTGTGTCTAGTAGAGGGGTGCAGTAGTCGCAAATGTCTTGCAGTCCACAATCTGTGAGCTATCGTAACCATGCAGCAGAGAAGGCCCCAGTTTAGTTGGAGCTTTGCCCTGAGCGATAAATAATAGCGTTGATTACCAAGTTCATGTACCCCCTATCAAGATAGTGGCATCAGGAGATGGAGCACACGTGCCAAGGAGCTAGTAATAAAGGATTCTTGGTGCTCGTAAGATGTGTAAACACTTACCAGGGTGAAGTGAAACGTGCCCAATCTCAGCCGGACTACCAAGAGGCAGGGCCGGACTGGCCATAGCGGACACCGAGCAATCCCCCGGTGCGCCGCACGGGTGGGGGCCGGTTTTGGGCCCCTGGGGGCCGTTTTTTTGTTACAGGGCCGTTTTTGCAGCATAGCTGCAAAATCGGCCCTGTAACAAATTCGGCCGAAAACCGGCCCGGCAAAGAGCTAAGCGGCACCCACAACCCCCCCCCCCCCCCGAGTGGGGGGGTGGGGGGGGCGGCCGAGCACTTTGCCAGGGCCTGTTGTGGTTCTCAGTCCGGCCCTGCCAAGAGGTGTCTCTTAACCTCCACTATTGTGGATAGTATTTCCCCTTTGAAAATGGCCACTCCTCTGTTTTAAGTGGGTCATTAGGAACAAAGTTGGTGCTGGAACCAGTAGGACTGAATTCTGGGTACATCCTTAGAAACTAGATGAGTGCCCTACAGAAGGCATATGTCACTTCCTGATTGCTCCAGGAGTGTCAAGACTGCGGACCGTTTATTGGAAATATCAAGGCCTCTTACATTGAGGCTAGTAACCTTAGGTTCCTAGAAAACAGGGCTGGAAGGCAGAGTGCCCTCTGGACTGTCAGGGCACAGAGCTATGAAACCTCCCCACCTGAAGTAAACCCCAAGAAGGCATATTGAACAGACAAGGAATGCCCAGGTCCGGAGAAGGAGTAACAATCCCCAAAAAACAACCCCTACAAATGAATCAGAAAAATATGTAACCAGTAACCATAGATGTCCATCAGTGAAGGGAGCAGTAGTGCAGTGCGGACCGGGTGGTCAGGGTCATAATAAATTGAATTACCAAATAGTGGAATGTCCCAATGAGAAAGGATCCACAAGACTGGCACATGTCACCAGGCTTCCCCCGTCCTACCATCCTTTGCTCCCCCTTGCCATGGTAAGAATCCTTGTAACCAAAGTCTCCGCGGCCTCAAGGTGTGTTTGTCTTTTCAGCATCACCAGTTAGCATCTTCAGTACTGACTTCCTTTCTAGCGCCATAGTTTCTCGATTAGGCCACAGTCCACCAGGCAAATTTTTGGACCATTGCCAGTGTGGGTGCCTGCGCGACGTTCAACTCTGTGAGATGGTTTGTTGTACCTCCGCAGGAGGGTCTGAAATATCAAGCACTCAGCAGGCCTCTGTAAAAGATCTGGTTTGGTGAACCTTGGTATCATACCAGAAGATGATCTGGAAGGAGTGGGCCCAGGAGTATGAAATACAGGCTTCCCTTAGGTGAAGGTAAATATACAGAAGTCTCAGCGTTTTTACAGGGTAATGGACGCTAAGTCTTGATATAACACAGGCGTGTGTCCCCTAAACTGTAACTCTGAGCAGTATACTCAATGGAAAATCATGGATGCACACCAGAATGTCCTCAGAAGAGGCCTTCTTCGGTCTCGGTGCTCCTACCCAGTGAACCCGGTCCAGCTTTATTTCTTTGTCTGCCCTGACCCCCAGGATATGTCTAAATAGAGCTCCCACATAGTCTCCCAAGTTGGCCCCTTCTGCATTCGTTGGGACTATGGATGGGTGGCTAACTCTGCTCTGCTAGTGGAGTTTGCTGAATTTTGCCGACTCTGTGCTTCGCTGGGAGCGCGGAGTTTGACAAAAAAGTCTGATTCTGCCATGTGGCGGAGTTTGTCCATGCCGCTCAAATCTATTTGTAAGGGAGAGGGCAGAGGGGGTTGGACGGTGGGTGTGCGGTGAGGCTGCGGGGAAGACAGTGAAGAAGAGAGAGGACCGCTAAGGCTTGACAGTGAGGGAGGGGTGGTGGTGAGTGAGGGTTGGTGGAGAGTGAAAGAACTGTCAGACATGGATCCTGAATGAAGGGTGGTGGTGATGGAGAGGGTTGTAGAGTTTGGGAGAGGTGCTACCAAATTATGGGTGGTGACGGTACAAGCGCTGAGGGGTGAGAAAGGGGCAATGTTTGGTTGGTGAGGGAAAGGGCTGCTGTGGCAGGTTGGACCTAGTGAAGACAGATTGTGCCTGAGTCCTCCTTACCTGGATCTGGCATTCTCTGTGCCTGGGCTGTCCTCCTCCTGTCTCCTAATTCTCAGGAGTGGAGACTGGGTTAATGTCTCCACTCCCCATGCGTGCACATGTGCAGTAATCTCAAGTCCTGCAGCAAAGTGGTTTCACTTTTGTTATGGCCCAGGAAGGACAGGAGAAACACTGTTGATTACTGCCACAGCAGACCGACGTAAGCCGTAAAGCAGGTGGCAGTCTGGTGGTCAGGAACCCTTCAGGTCTGCTGCGTTCATTGGGCGCAGCAGAATTCCGCTGAGTTTTTAGGCAACTCCATGGAATTCCGCTTAGAGTCATTCTGCCAACTCTGCCCACCCTTAGTTGGGACTCCTTTAATGTATATATTGTTACACAATGAGCGATTTTCTAAGCCCTCGGCATGGGGCTGTAGGTCAAGCTCTTGCTCCCGGAGTCAAAGCACTTCTTGTGGCAGCCACTCGACTTCTTCATCTCGCCCGGACTCTTGCTCCGCCAGAGCAGAGACCCTGTCCCCCCATGTCCTCCAGGTCTTGACGAACCTCACGCAGATCAGAAGATAGGTCCTTTTTGACTGCCTGAAGGTCATCTTGTAGTGATGCGAATAAGGACACTAGGAAGGACCAAGTCACAGGCCCATCCATGTTTTGAGTCTCCGGGAGGTGATCTTTGTTAGCTGTGGGAATTTTATCCCCTGAAGGCCCCCCCCAGCGGACCTAGTCAGCATATCCCACAAAGAGCGATCTCTTTTCAACCTGAACAATGACATGGCAACGTCCCTCTGTACAAGTAAATCCAGAGATGGTCAGCTAGTCAGCGATGACATGGCCAAGGGACAACGCACATCAGCACTTTCACAGGTATGTCAGGAGTGGCTGCCGTGGGCCCAGAGGGTCAAGCGTTTGTTCCTTTCCAACCAGAGTCCTGGCCGGAGATAAGTTACCCCAGGCAGCAGCCTGGATGCACCTAGAACACGTTGGCCTGATTACAGCTACAACCCCCGTTGTCTTTCAGGTGTCGCCGTCGATGGTGAGGGCTCTCTGGTGATTTAGGCTGTTGCCCCTTTTAGTAGGGTTTACTCAGGGAACTCCAGAGTCGGAGACCAGGCCCACCAGCAGACATAGGAGTGGGGGTCAAGTGTCACTACAGCAGGTGGGGCCACAGGACTCAAGTCCTACCTCACTCGGTGGGATCCAGGCCAAGGTTGGGTACCACAGAGCTTGACTATGTGGTAGGTTGCAGGCGGCAGCATGCCGAGAATCATGAAAGATGTGCCTATATTTGACCTGCAATCCTACCCAGATGGGCCTCAACCTCCAGTCCATCTCCTTCCTTGGGCGGGGCGCACTGGTTGCACGGGCCAGCAGCCACCAAGGCAGGTGAACGGCTCCAGGGGGTGGGCCTGCTTATAGTGGGCAAGACACTCAGGGGGACCCTCTGCCTATCACATACACTGTGCTTCTGTGCATTTTTTCGGCCTCCCCAGGCAGCTCCATTCTCCCGCGAGGATCCGGGGCCAGGGGCAGTTATTGCCTACATCTCTCAGGCGGTTTTCTGCATGGGAAGCCCAATCCATACCAACCACCCGGCCAGCTGGAGAGCTGATGTCCACTCCACAGGCACACAGCATCCCAGGCCTTACAGCTTAGATGCCAGGGGCTGGGAGTCCCGCTGTTCACATGTGCTGGATGCTATAGCTGGGCAAGTCCCCCACAATTGTCTATGGCCACCAGGTCCTCAAACAGGGTTCTGTGGACATAAACTGACATCAGACATAAACGACTATATATTGACAATATGCATGGTACAAAAAATATATATATTTATTTTATTTGGTAACAGTCTTAAAAATGTTTTTGTCTTCTTTTTTCATGTATATATGATATGTGGTCTATAAATACATAATATTGTACACATTTGTTATTTGGAATCAACTGCGAATATTTTGATATACAATTTATAGTTTTTTTCTTTCTCCTTTTAGGTCACAGTATGTTATCATTCATTGTACAATAAAGGGTTAATCAAAAAAGTGCAAAAAATATACTAAATTTAGTACCTTTAGATGTACCTGCGCTAGGTTGTTTTCCCCGAAGGTACCTATGCCCCTATATGTTTGGTAGTTGGTGTCTGTTTTGCACTATTTCCTTAGGTGTGGCTTGCCGCTCCTGAATTGCGTTTTAGCATGAATGTTGTATTATTTATTATTATTCTTTTTGAGCACCAGGGGTGTGTCGCTTGGTGTTGGTGCTTGTTTTCACTTTAGGACCACTTTGGTTCGAAGGATTAGTTGACTTTACTTCAGTTTATTCCCTGCCTATGAGGAGTTGGTTGTCTTTGAGCACCTTTCTTTGGGCATGAGTGGCACTGCATTTTTCTCAAATGGGTGAGAAGATAGATACGGCACGGTATATTATTGTGGTTTGATTTGATGTTGTTTGTAATATTCTTGTAGTACCATTGTCCTGATGAAGCCATAAAGATTCTACTGGCAGAAACGCGACCGCGACTGCGTCAACATCATTGTGATTTGGAGAACCCTTATAGTTTATTTGCTGTGTGCTTAAATCCAGGCGCCTCAGACAATATAGTGTTGTGAGAGAACTTGCATCTCCGGCGCAGCGAGGATCTCCTTCATAGACATATATCACCCAAAATCAGGAGTGTATATATATATTTTTTGATAGGTCTTGTTTAAGATCTTTCTTTGGGTACACCTTGCATATGTATTGTATATATTGTATTTGTGATTTGTATATATTTGATTGTATTTTATATATATAGAGGGCTTTGCCCTCTATATATATTTGTTGTGCGCCATTCTTTTCCTGTACATGTTTCTATGTCCTCAGAAATTTGTGATTGACTTTCTACTTATTAAGTTGTATAGAACAGGATAACTCATTTTTTCATGTTCTTAATTAAATGTCGAATTAATCCCTCTATGCTATTCTTTTCTACTTTTTCAACTTCTTGATGCTCCTTGTCCAGGTATGGGAGGGGAATGTGGGCAGAACCCCTGTTATAATTCCGGTAAAGTTCCTTATGGTAATTCCTACATCCCTCAGTTCCTCAACTCTGGCTCCTGGGAACATGGTCATCTGTAGGAAGGGTTAGTAATTCTTAGTAGTCAGATGGGTCTTTCTGTAGTCAGGATTCCTTCTGCTTTTTATTTTCTTGGAGCCAGAGCATAGGAGCTGAGCAAGCTGATCATTGGAGAGAAGTTCCAGCCCTTAGATAATGAAGCTAATACTTTGTCTGGGTCAACATTCGTTATCCCTCCTACTGAGACTGAGGCCAGAGTGTCTAGGAGGGCCCTGTGAAAGAATAGTGGCAGATTTTGTGTGACCCATTTCGGATCAGCAAATCAAAACAAGTGTTAGGCCTTTCTTCTGCCACCAGTTCCTCTCCCTCACTCCTGAAATGGCTAATTTCTGCTATGAGATGAGTTGTTTGTAACAGCCCTACTTTATTGGACCCAGTGACCAGGTCATTGCACTCTCGAATGCAGGGTTATTAACTCCACCCCGGAATGTGCTGAGAGCCTCTACTGGTGAGATGAGTGTCAGAACTAGTTCTGAGACAGTTTTGGCTCGGTCAGTACAAAAAAAATGTTTATAACATTACTTTTCCATTACTTTATCAAAAATGTGAGTTCAACCTCTAAATTATACTTTGAAAAATGACTAAAAATAATTCTGATTCCTTTTTCTAGTATTTTCCCAGGCAAACGTGAAGTTAATATTTTAATCGTTTTTAAGCTTGTTTACGGAAAATCCAGCCTAAACCTACACAATGACCAAAGCTTTTCAACATTCTTTTACAATGAGGTCACACATCTGCAAATATATAGTGTTCCACTTTTTTATATGTTAAGTACCCTGCCCTGTGCACTGACAGAGGTGACCTATTATGGCCACCAGGTCCTCATTCGGGTCTTCAGCACAGCTTAAGGGTGCTGTGGCAAGATGAACGTGGGCACCTGTTGTGCGCTCCTCTGCGCAGCAACCTGGGTGCAGGAACACAGCAGGTAGGACCTTGTCTCTGCTAGCTTGGGGTGACTGCTGCCATTCTCAGTGCTTAATTTGTAAAATATGAAGTGCAGGTGCTGAAAGGTTGGTTGGAGGCCACACCTACCTTTCTCTGGCCCCACCCACTTCATCAATGGCCCCACCTGCGTACTCTATTAGCTCCACCCACATCTTCAACGGGCACTGCTAAAAGTCAGATGTAATACCTGATCTGAATTTCAGAAAGGGAGCTAAGTTTGCCTCACTTTTAAGCTTTGGCTTCCGGTATTACAACAAAAGCAGAGTTAGTTACACACTGTGATTGACACAAATTAATAATTAATCAACACGCATAGCCGGACTGGGAACCCAAAGCATCCCTGGCAGTTTTGTTGAACCAGCCCCCATACGGTGCATAGCAAGTGAGCGCAGCGAGCCTAATGACTGCTAGAGGTGTTTGAATGGTGGGGAATTCTCCCCTCAAGAACAATTTGTAAAAAGAAAAACCAATGGTGCACAATAAAGTTTCTATTATATATTGTCCAAATTGCAAGGAGACCATTCAGAGACACTGCTGGAGGCCCATTGTCCAGCATTTTAGCACCCCCACAGTTTTAACTGTTAGCCCACAAGCAAATCTCACACCGGGCTGAAGGTGTGAGAATTGCTTGTGGGGTAAAATTCATTATTCTTGTACACACTACTTCCCTCCCACCCCCATTTATCTGAAACTATGACACACCTTCAAAGATTAGATTACTATCATAACTGACATGAGACCCCATTGCAGGCGAGCCCTCTTGACATTTTGTTTCTTTTATTGCGGTTTTATAGTGCTTGAACTCGACAGAAAGGTATTTGAGCGCTTATTTTGAAGGAGCACCAGATACATAACGTGAGGACACATTCATTTGTGGTTGGCATGGAGAGGTTAAGTGATTTGCCAAGAAATATAGGATGTTAAGCCACTTCCGAGATTCGAACCTGATTCCCCTGTTCCAAAGTCGGCAGCTACAGTCATTACGCCATTTTAAGTCAGGAGCACTTTGCATGCTGGCTTATTAAATGTAAAACCATACTGATAAGCAGCGCTTGAAAAGGATATAACTGGAGATGCCAATGGAGGGGAGATGAGAAAGGCATTGCTGCCTAGATGTTGCCTTGCAATTAAAGACTGTTAACCACTCTTTCCCTGTTTCTATGCCCTCGCCTTTGGGCCCTTAACAGTCGTTCATGCACGCAGCAGAGGGTGTTATCATATATTAACGCCCTAAGCACGGGTCAACAACTGCATACATTCCAAGCCTTCAGATTGGCTAAATCATCCTCAGCATTTCGTAAAGTGTGCCAATGCCCATAAATTAATTGGTCCGTGAAGGAAAACTTTCAGCAAGTATAATACTAAACTGCTCTCACTAAGCACAAAGTATCTCATCAAACAGATTTCAGAAGGCAAGATACCGCAAACTCAACTGATCTCCCTCCGCCAGTCTACATCAGTGAACAGGCGGAAAAGTGACTCCTAGATTGTAAAAAAACATACTCCAATATTCTATAAACCAATTAACTGTTCAACATCCTTACATGATATGTCACTATGTTAAACGACATTCGATTAGCAGCAAGTACAGTAAAGAGGCGGCACGAACTATATACAAAACGAGCATCAGTAAAAAGTAACTTCTGTTTGCCTTTTAAAGTTCTGTTTGACTTAATCTTCAGAGTTCAAGACGTGTCTGCTGTAAAGAACCAGGAACAAAAAATATTGTACTCACTTAGAGTCTGCTATGGTGCTGTTGCTGCGGCGGTAGTACGGTCAAGTAGTGGCGCTGGCTACTACTACTCCTGCTCTGCTGCCAGTCCTGAGTTCACAGCACCTGAGCACCAACGTCGTCATCGGGTCACGCTGGTTTGGTCGTTCTGACCGGCAGTGGCGAGGAGAGACTCAGTCGGTGGAGGGTTGCGGCCTGCCCCTGCGGATATGTTGGGGGCTTGGGGAGTGACGATGCGCAAGATGAAATCTGCGCACGCCTGCTTCAGCCTGTCATACAGGCCTAAATCATTCACGCACGCACACGCACTGTGCAGGGCCAGCAACACTGAACTAAGGCCCAGGGCCGCTCCCGCACGGAACATATCACGAGAATTGATCATTAGTGCACTGGCCTGGGCCAGGCCTGAGAGCCACCTCACCTCGTGCTGCAACTGCTGCTTTGCCGCCGGTATAATGACTACTACACACACACTACGGTCTTCTACTAGTACTGCAGCACTGCCAGCAGTTAGTAGTGCCAGTCCTCAACTAACATCGTCGTTGGATCGTGCCAGTACTGGGTCGCGCTGACTGGGGAGTTAATTGGTCGTCCGTCGTTGATTGAAGGTGAACCAGCCCGTGTGGGTATGTTGGGGCGTGGCGTTGCGCATTAAGAAATCTGCGCAGTGCGCACAGCCCCAACCCAAAATCCAGCCCAAATCAGTTAGTCCCGCCCGCCCACGCCACGCATCGGACCGGCCGCCTGCAAGCAACACTGAACTGACAAAGGGGGGCCATTAATACAGATTGATGATCATTGAACACAGATTGATCAGTTTACTACTGTATTGGGAATACTCAGAGAAGATTGGATATGATATGAATTCCGGCCGCCCCCACAAGTTCACCTGGAGTATTGTACCGTCTGTGTGAGACAGTGGGGACCGGGAGTCGGGACTGACTCATCTGTGACCGTCACGTGACTCGGGAAACTCAACTGTCGGAACTCGGGAGTGGGACTCGGGACGAGCTCAGCAGCAGACAGCAGTTACTGCGGACGACCTTAATACAACAGTAACACTCTGTGACACACTGCAGTCCAATAATAAGGTAAATTAATAGCAAAGTCAATGACGTACAGCAATTAGTATAGACCCGGCCCTGATAATTAAGTGCCGGTGCTAAGCACCGGAAAGCACCGGCACAAATTAAGCACTGGCCATTCTACCACTGAGTGTGGCCTCCACTCCCGCAGCCCATACCAGGAAGGACCACCTGTCTGCGCCAGGAGGGGCTTTCATCCTTGTCCTCTGTGCCACGCAGCATCTGCAACCTGTACGGGGCAGAGGGAGCGTTTTATGAAATGCAGATAAGGTGCTATATGAGGGTAAAGTGATGATGGGGACAGAGAGACAAGGAGACACTTCTTACCCGTCCACTATCTTCGCCACGCCCCCCTTGCTGTCATTTTAAAGGGCGCTATACTTAGCAGACTGTCTTTACAAGTAAATTATATGGAAATTCAACGTTTGGAATAAAGGTACTTGCAAAGTAGTTTTCAACCTTATTTTTACATATCTCACCTCTCAAGATCCCCCCTAGGTGCCCGAGGGGTGTAGGGCACCATGTAACTATAAGCAGAGACATAAACTATGTTTTACATGCCCTGGTGAGGGAAAAACTGCCAATTTCATTTTGCCCCCATTGTAGATAATTAGCTCAATGGACTAACATTGGAATATTTAATTTAAATATAAATATTGACAGGCATGCTCACTCATTGTCAGTTAGTTACCTAGTGATGATCAGGGGAATAATTTATTGAGACCCTAACGGAAACTTTTAATGTGTCTGTGGCCTTGTTTGCAGTGGTAAGTCACTACTTATCACCACTAATAAACTACTCTCCAACAAATCTCTAGGATCCTTTGAGAAAGTGTGGGCCCCCTTTATTCATAAATTCCTTCAAACTAAAAAAGCTTCAAAATTAGTCTGAAAAAATGAATCAAAAGTAAATTGCGAAGTGTGCAATGTTCTTTGACTGTTCTATGGTTCAGTGCACTGACCTTGTTACTTGTCTTTGCATAGCTGTTGACCTTTCGGGAAGCTGAAATGCAATGACACCTGTTCACAGTCTTCTCTCTTGTTTTCTGTAGGTGAGGGGAACCAGGGATGCAGGAACCAAGGAGGATTCTGATACAGGAGCCCAGAACAGAGGAGCTGTCAGGAAACCGGTGAGTTTAACATGTGTGTGCGGGAGCCGGAGCTGTACGGGAGATGTTCTTTCTGCAAAGACTGTAAAACAAGCAAAATTGAGAGACTGGGCGCAGTCTTTATAGACCGTGCCCAAAGATGGCTGCCAGGTCTCTCTAGCACCCAAGACCTAGAGAGATCTGAAGCAAGGCCCGAACAGATGGGCTGAAAGCATGCCCTATTTGTATAGAATGTAGAGGGTACAATTTTAAGTCCAAATCAGATAGAGTTGTGGCACTGATTATCAGTGTCACAATGCACAGAGTCATAATACCAGTAAAAATAGGGTTCAGAAAAAGGCGAACAATAAGCAGTAACCCTGTAGAAAAGACCTGGATTCCCTGCAATAAGCCTAGCATCCACCCTAACCAGTACCCTTATACTTGCCCTTACCGTAACTCCATATCTTTGCATGACATATTCATTGATCGGTCTGTACTGCTCAAACAGACGTTCAAGCATGTAATACGTTGAGTTCCAACATGTTGGCACCTCCTGGATGAGTGCTTTAACTGGCATTACTTTATCACGTTGAATTATCCTCAGCTGCTTCTGGGCTTTAAAAGAATGGCTGAAATGTGTACAGATTCTTCTGCAGGTGGTCAGTAAGTTGCTGACTCAGTCTTTTTTCAGAAAGTCTTGAACAATGATGTTAAATCAACAAATCCAATGTTAAGACCTCTTGGTCACAGCCATTCAAAGACCTTGTTGCCAAAGTCTTTCAAAATGTTTTCAGCAGTATGAGATTTCTCCATGGCGAACTGTTGCATGTTTACGAGCGTCATTAAAAATCTCAACAGTGTCAACACCTGCAGATATCTTTCTCTAACCACCACAAAAGAGATCCAGTGTGCAGTGATGCACATGTAATCTGTGGCTTGGCAACTGGGCCACATGTCTGTTGTCAGGTGGCTAGTGTGACCAGCACTCTGCTGCAAAGCTTGTCCAAGCAATTCCAGCACTTTGTGATGTAGTGCTAGAACAGCAACTCTGGCGAAATAGGACCGACTGGGAACCTTCCATTTCGGCTAGGTGGCTTCCATAAATTCAAGAAAACCCACCCCTTCCACAAAAGAAAAAGGAAGGAGGTCCAGCTCTAAGATTTTAGCCAGCTTTGTGTTGTACAAACGTTCCCTTGGGTGGTTGCGCTTGTACTGCCCCTCTGACCTAAACATGCTGAGAATAGGAGCCAGGATTTCTTTCTTTTCTGGTGCCACTGATGCAGGTGACTTCTCGACGCCAGATGTTAGGCTCAATGCGTGTTTCTTCGTTGCAGGACTCTCTTGCCTTGGACCCCTTGGTGTCTAAGCCTGACTCTTGTGCCATTGCGATGTTGCTGATGGTGATGTGGGCGGTACCACTGCACTGCTGGGGACAGGGCTGCTTTGTGTACTGGAAAAAGTGTCTCCCTCTTGTTCACCTTCCACCGTGGACGGGTCTTCTTTATCTCCTCCACCAACAACACTTGCAGTTTTTTGGCCACTAAAGTGCACCTCCGACTGGATCAAGTAGTGTTTCCTCAGATGGGTTGTTTGGCCTCCAGTACCATAGTTTGAACAAAGTTTACCCCAACTGCTTTTCCCTAGCCTCCTCTCGTGGCTTGTCGCACTCTCAGACTGAGGTGGGATTCAAGTGGCGTCTAGATCATCAGAAAGAGGGCTTGGAGAAGAAGTTGATGGACTAACCATCATTTTCCTTGACGGGGGATCTAGAAGACAATAGATCTTCTGAAAGAGTGGCTTGCTCTTCTTCTTCCTCAGCAGGAAGCTCGATCTCCTGAACTGCCCCTACTTTGGGAGAATAACTACTATTGGGAGTGGTTGAAGCTGTTGTTGCCCACTTATCCGACTTTCCTTCATTGATTGGGTACTACTTTGCGATAATGATAATTTAATTTCAACATCACTGCTCATTGGTATTGTCATGATAAGACTGGCTGCCTCTGCGACAGACATGGGCTTGGTCCTCCTAGGTTGGTGGGGTGGGTCCACTGATGAGGGGGGCTGCTTCCAGCTTGCTCCCCGGACACCCCTGCTGCAGGCGCAATTTTTGGGTTTCCCAAAAAAGGTTTGGGTGACATACCGGTGGTGGTAAGTGACAGTGACTTCTTCCCACTGGCAACTTTCTTGGTACAGGACCTGGTACCATTCTTTGGGCCCATCTTTAAGATGTCAGTTAGCACGCAGTGGCACAAGTTGAAGAGATGTCTGTCTGTGGTCACATGTCACATGATGTTGTGCGCAGGGCGCAAGCCGCAGGCCTTCGGTCTGGCAGCACAATTGCTTTTGTTGTCTCCTCCTCTTTCGTGCACCTGAAAGCAAAGAAGCAAGAATAACATCAGTGAAACGTGGCATTGTTGTGGTTCAATTACTAGTACAAACAAATACAATATAATTCAGTGTGTGTGGTCACACTGTTAGTGTTATTACTTCAGTTATTGAAACAGTAAGGGCTTTCATGGTGTACTGTGTACACTAAAGTAGTACACGCAGAAAGGATAGGATAGGAAAGAAGAAAAATGACAACAAAAATACAAATGTAAACAGATTGGCATTGTGCATCATGTGGGATGCAGATGGGCTTGTGAAGAAAAGAATAGGATCCGAGCTTGGGGTCGGAGACTGACAGAGTTTGACCGGCAAGTCAAAAAGAATGAGGCTAAGAGAGCATTAACCCAGGAAAAAGAAATGTGTGTGGCTCATGAACTGAGCTTGGCTGGGCTGGAAGTGGAAGCCATGAGGGCTGAAAAATGACAATGGAAGCAAGAAGCCAAGGGGAACAAATGGTAGATGAACATGCAGTCCCGTATGGCAAATGAGCAATAACTGCCTCCACAAAATGACCGCCAGCCACAGGTCACACAATAACAACAAGAAGAGGCCTGGAAAACAATAAACTCAAGCAGGCCTACATGGAGGATGGACACAGACTTTACAAAATGGCTCCTGCCCACATGGGGAGGCTCAGCCAAGGCAATTGATGGCCCACTATTACAAACACACTCACACACTTGGCAGACAAAGGAGGTATGCTAAACAACACATCTTTAATGCAACAATGCCAAAAACAAAAATCTACAGGGCTAAAAAGGTTTGCAAGTTACAACCACACACATCAAACCATATCCAACAAAGGCATTTAATTTAACAACATACATGAATCAAACGGTGAAATAAATACCACAAAAAACATTTTGTATTTTTAATCCAATGCCATCCAAGGCCAAAATGATGTGTAAATTCAACAGACACCACATAAACAGTTGTTTCATGCACCCATCAGTAGCTCTGGGCATACTTGTTGAAAGGCCTATTAGCAGACTACTGGGATACATAGTGAATTAAATAAATATTGCACATTGATTTCAAAAGTTGGAGAAAATGAAGTGAACTGTGTCCCATGTGTCCCTTATAAAAGAAGAAAAAATACTTACGTAGAAACAACTAGGCCCCTACTGAAACAACAGGCTACCCACCACAATTCATTTAAAAAAAAAAAACAAATAAAAGTACAAATAAATTTAGGTGTGTGGCCCCAATCAAACAGACACCAATTTTCCAACTTACTTATGATATCTCAAATTAAAAAGTCCTCAAATCCAAATATTTATGATGCAGCAGACACAAAGCTCAAAATCTAAATGAAAATTGACCAGGAGATGGACAAAGCACTGGGAGGAGCCTGCTGAACCGGAACAGGAAGTAGGATACTCTGGGGCACTTCCTTCCTCTTAAATAAAAGAAAAAAAAGAAAAAGGATCTGCTTTGTGGTTTGGGGGCACCCCTCGTAGGTTACTTGATGCACCGCCCCTCCCACACTACAGCCTTGGCTCACCAATGCCAGTGGCATCGACTCCAGATCGTCAACCAACGCCTCTGCCTGCACTGTGACCTGTGGGCCTCCCACACTGTATTGGCCTGCCTCGCACCGCAGCCTTGGCTCTACCCATGACTGCGCTTCAGCAATGACAAGGACGCTCCTTGCACAAAAAAAGTACAGCCATATGTCAATTTGAGGAGTCTTTTTTTATCCAAATTGTCATTTCGAGAAGGTTTGATGTTGCTCAGGGAGAGAACCTTCTCCAATTGCAGTAGCAGTAGACTCAGCATGTTTAGGATTGTGTTCTTCACAAAACTTCTGCCGGAAGTCGGATGGTGCGCGCGAATTACCTGTTCGCGACCGCAAACTCTCGCAGGACCATGCGGCCACCGGGCAAATTTCGTGGCGCTCGCGAACAGCTCAGGAAATCTCATCAGCAATTGCAGGCATCTGGTAAGTCGCCCATGCACATTTTGGGCGTGCGAACCAAAAAAACGTTGTCCCATTGCGGAGTGCAGAGTTTTTCGGCAACTCCGCATTCTACACGGAAATGCCAAAACTCTGCATACTTCACGAGCGGAGCAGAGTTTTACACCCAAGGGTTAGTTGGAAGTCTCAGGGAAATCAAAGACTTCAACAGCTTCTTGGGTACCATCCTCTGGAAATGATTGTTTCAGCTGCCACAGAGGCAAAAGGTAACCCAACGCTGTCAACAACACCGCTGCTGGCTCAGGGACCCGAAGGCACTGCAGAGGGCACCGCTATACTGCGCACCACAACCTTGGTCTCATCAACGCCACCACCGAGCCGCTGCTTGCAATGTGACATGTGGGCACCGTACTGCCTCACTTCCCATGCTGCCATGGTATTCCCAAAGACAACGCAACGTGGTCACTTATACACCGCTGCCTGCATCAGGACCTGTAGAAATTGCTTGTGAAGAAAACGGAGCACCGTCCCACTTTGCACTGCAGACCTGGACTCACTGACGCCACTCCAAGCTGACATCAACGTCGCTGCCTGCACTGTGGTTTGGGGGCACCCCTCGTAGGTTACTTGATGCATCGCCCCTCCCACACTACAGCCTTGGCTCACCAATGCCAGTGGCATCGACTCCAGATCGTCAACCAACGCCTCTGCCTGCACTGTGACCTGTGGGCCTCCCACACTGTATTGGCCTGCCTCGCACCGCAGCCTTGCGTCTACCCATGACTGCGCTTCAGCATTGACAAGGACGCTGCTTGCACCATGACCTATCAGTACCGCAATGAGCACCGCCCCACTTTGCACACAAATCTCTGGACTCACCGATGATGCTGGATGACTATCACGAGCCTCTGCCTGCACCGCGACCTGAGGGCACTCCATGCCACACTGTTATGCTTCACAACGCAGCCCGACACCTGCCAACGTCCATGCTTCTAACTTCAAACTCATGGAGTTCGACCTACAACGTGCTTGACTTCAAGAGCCAATGACTCCTGTACCGACTCTTGGAACCGACACCACTCCTCCAGAGCTCACCGTAAGATTTGATGCCCTGCATCTCCAAAGGTACTTTTTAAGGGTCTCCCCAACACCGTAGCTGGCCCGCAGTGCCATGGTCAGCCAGAACTGTTGGATTTGTTTGCTCACAACACTGTGATAGCCGCAGACAGAGCTATTGACTTCAAGGAACAGTATATAAAGTCTGTTTTTGCTTATTAGTATTTGGATCACTGTATGGTGGATTTCTATCATTTTGGTCTTGATTTTACACAGTTTTTCTACAACTGGTGTGGTGTGCTTTTGTAGTGTTTTCATTGTATTACTGTTTGTTATGTGCAAATGCTTTACACACTGCCTCTGAGATAAGGCTGGCTGCTCGTGCCAAGCTACTAAGGGGGTGAGCAGGGGTTATTTTGAAGTATATTCCCCTTATCCTGACGAGAGTGGTGGATTCTGCCTGGCTTAGGATCATACCATGGCCAACCGAAATCCGATTTATATAGTTGGTTGTTGGTGGTGAGGATAGGACAAAATGGAAATCAACTTTTGGCACTTGCACATCTACATGATGGAGGATCTACAAGTCTTTTGCAAGGAGAAGGGGTTGCTTCTGAGGTGGAAATCCACAAGGTGGGATCTTGAGACAGCCCTATTTTATTATGAAGAAACGCGTTGCGTAGCAGCACTACCAGATGACTATGAGGAGGAGTTTGAAGGGGAGAATCCCCAGCCAGAGTACCAGAAGGGCAGTGGCCCTGAGAAGGAAAAATGGAGGGAAAGATGGACTTGTGATGAAAAGAGTAGGATCCGATCTTGGGGTCGGAGACTGACAGAGATCAACCAGGAAGTCAAGAAGAATGAGACTAAGAGAGCATCAACCCAGGAAAAAGAAATGTGTGTGGCTCATGAACTGAGCTTGGCTGGGCTGGAAGTGGTAGCCATGAGTGCGGAGTCCAGCGCAGATGGTGGCATCAAAAATAATATCTCCAGAACTGACGAGGGAGATGCACACACCCACCGAGACTTGATGCCCTACTTCAAGGTTGGGGTTGACATATACCAGGGGGTTCAGGATTGTGAGGTAACTCCAGTGGTGTGCAGGGTCCCTGAGGCAAATGTGGGTACTGGCACAGGGGATCATATTCCTAGTGGTGGGAGGGATATTCTACTGACTAGATGAGAGGTGCAGAGAGAGGGCTTCCCCTAGCATAGATGCCCTGTTAAGTGAGTATGTAGACCACCCTGAAGAAAATAGGTTGAGAGACAGCAACAGTCACACTATCTCACCAGTCTTGCATGGGTGATGTGGGGTACATTTCTGAGGCACTGGATGGCTGGGTGAAGGGTAGTTTGGTCGACACATGTGAGGGGCTGTTTAATTTGGATGCTGTAGAGCATATGTCAGTCCCTGTTTTCCAGAGGTATGCCAACAACTGGTGGAGTGTGAGTTCTCTGACCACTGGGAGCCTACACTGAAGGCAGACCTTTTGGTGGAGTCCAGAGGGTCTGAAGAAAGACGCATCCAGGAGGGTGGGCCTACAGGGAGTAACCCATTTCTAACAGTGGGCCTGCTCACTTCATCCCAGGCTAGACTGAGTGACTCCAAGTGCCAGTCGGCAGACCTTCTGTTCTGAGCTATAGGATCACAACAAGCTCCAAATTTCAGGAACTACAGGCGGAGCACCCCTCAAGGAATATTTCAATACGGATGTAGTGTAATGAAGCAGAGGAGCCGTAGAAGGCATACACCATGATCAGTTACAGAGTAAGCACAGGATTCAGATAGAGAAGGCAAGCAACATAAACTGACCAAATCTGGAATGGACCAATAATGGACAAACACTCTCGGTTACCACTAGAGTTGTACACAGGTAAGACTCAGACCTTCCAACAGCTACAGGGAATGACAACGCCTCTGTTCAGATCACTCTCACAGATAGTCACCATGCAAGCCCCGTGGAAAGGAGGCAGCAAACGTGATTCTGTCTTAGCACTAGACTGGAACATAAGAGCTGTGGAAAATAACTAGAAGAAAGGCATTCATGGAAAAAATGGAGAACAGTCAAGTCAGAACAAGGATCCTAGGAACTGTAACAAACAAGAGACTGGAAGCTAATCGAAACTAGAGACTGTAGTAGAATCACTGAGAAAGATAAAGTTAAACTAGGGGCACATTTAGGAGACTGAGGAGAAAATGCAAGAGCTAAGGCAGAAGTAAAAGAAATAAGTATAGGGAAAATATTATAAGGAACAGAAGGAACAGACTAGGAGCAATTAGAAAGGGAGCAGCTTAGGGTGCACCAAAGGGTCAAAAAATACGGGCAGGGATTAAATCAAATGCAAAGCAGGGCTGCGATAATCTGGAGCAGGCTGCACATGAACAGGACACAGGCTTTGGCTGAAGCAAGGCAGAAACTGGACAGAAAAACAAGCATAAAGAGGTCAGGTACACAGAGGAACAAATTTCAATGAGCGAACAAGGAGCTTCAGCAAATGGCAGCTTATAACCATTTCAAGGCAGCAGCAAGCCCAGGGCGGATCACATAACTGACCTGCACAAGACAGGTCACAGGTGTGTCCAATTCTAGTCTCTCAAGTCCTGGAGTAGAGAATCCAGTGCAGAGGAACAGCAGGACTACTTAGATAGAAATCAATGGACAGCAAATTCCAGGTCTTATTGAATACTTGACAGTGCATTATGGAACCTAAAGTCATGGAAGCAAATGTAGGCTTTCAACTGCATACACCATTGTAATGGGAAGCAGCCAGAAGTCAGAGAGGGCTTTGGGTGAGTTTTAATGATGATTTCCCGACTGCCGATTGTCCATGTACAAATTTCCCAGAGGCCGAATGAGGGAATGGTAACACCAATGACTTCCCTGCAACTGCCTCGCGATCTGTTACACTGGAGTTGCTTGGACTTGCAAAAGGGCCTGCCTGAGCCCTGCTGGCCTCTGCTGGAGTGAATCTCTGAGCTCCAAGAAGTGCCCCAAGTCCTGGATGCTTGGCTGGCATCAAATAGGACTCCTCCTTGCATAACTGAATGTTTCATTTAATCCTAAGAGACATGAAGCCCCACAAAGACTTGCAGCACAGATGCAAACTTAATCGGAAATGACACCAAGTGATGCGAAGCCCTGCAAAGCCTCACCCACATCTGCAAGCTTCATCGGCACTGACGCCAAGCGACTCAAAGCCCCACAAAGCCTTGCCACACTGCCTCAAGCTGTATAGGAACTGAAGCCAAGCAATGCAAAGCCCCACAAAAACTCACTGCACAGTTGCAAGCTGCAATGGAACTTATGCCAAGCGAAACAAAGCCTCACAAAACAACGCATCAGAGATCCAACATCGAGGACATAAGGCACAACTCCTAGTAGACTCGTTCATGTGCCCAACCTGCACTCCATCGGACCCAGCCTGAACTTGTGACTTTTTTCCTGTCCAGTATGGCCAGATACCCTCAGTTGGCTCTTTGTCCTTTTAGGCACTATATTTAATTTCATTTTTGAAACCATATATTAACTGTTCCACTGTTGGTTCTTGTATTCTGGTATTATTTTATTTATTAAAATGTACTCTATTTTTCTAGATTGGGTTGGGACTTTTATTGTGTTGGGTTTAACCTTTTTAATGTGTGCTGCATAAATACAATACCTTTAACCCATTCCCTGCTGCCGTCGGCCGTTGGCCGTCGCGAGCACTACCTCGCTGGTGCTGCGAACGTCCAACGGGCGACGCAGCCCCGCCCATTTTGCGGAAGTGCCGCACTGCCGAGAAATCGCAGCCGCGGCAAAGGGGTTAAGCTTCGCTGTTTTTTCGCCACGCTGCCAGAGGGTTAAGCACAGGTTAATATAATGATTTTTATGGTTCACCCTGACAAGGATTGTGGTTGTTGCTTGAGTTGGGTTTTCACACCCCTTAATAAATAATCCAATTTCTTACATTCAGTGCTTGTGTTTTTGCAGTTCCACTCAGTGATTTTGTGTAGCACTAAAATCCTATATAAATACCTTGACATCAGATTCAACTTTATTTTAAATATTCCTTGATTGAACTCTTTTGTTTTTTTTACAAATTTGCTTCCATTCCACCTGACTTTGTGCACCTACGACTCTGCCTGCAAACATGGAGTTTGAGCTCAACAACATGGAGAGCTGCACTGTGTCTGAGCACAATGGATTCTTCAGGGAGACTGCGAGGCCAGCAGCTGAAAGCTCCAAAAAGCAAGAGCTCCAGAAGGCTTTCAGGGCCTGGGAAGAGGCCCACCAGTTTCAACAAACAGGCTACAGCACAGGAGCATAAGGAGGAGGAGGACATGGAGAAGCAGGAGCAGGAGCTAATCAGGGGTTGACAACCCCTGATCAAAACCTCAGAGGAGAAAGGAGGGACCACAGAAGTTAGCTCCTCTGCCAGATCCAGAGAAGGCACCAACATCTCTTTCCACAATCTGTCCCCTGAGGAACTGGAGGACAGGATGGCTGATAGGGAGTTCAGGTTGCAGTTGGAAAAACTCAAAATGGAGGAGGCTGCTGAAAAGAGGTTACAGAGAAGGTTGAAACAAACTCCTTAGCACACGTATATCAAAGCATAATAGTATATAGGTGTTGCCACCAGTTGAACACAATTGCAATACGTAGTCCTTGATAATACAGGTATTCAATTTATTCTTGAATGTTGCAAGTTCTCCACACAGCCGACACGTGTTTCGTCGTGACCGGGAGTATAACCCAACGACTTTTTCAAGGCTATTTTCAATTCCGTTTTCTTTTTAATTAATATGCGGTGATATTTCCAACCCGCATAGGGGTTCTACGGGGGTCTTCTGTTTTGATATCCACTATAATATGTTCATTGAAATCCACTTCACAGTCTTGTTTTAGTTTCTGGCTTTCGCCTCAGTCAATTCCGTCCGTCAGATCCCCCGTTCAGGCTCAGCGTGTTCGGAGCGAACACGCTGAGCCTGAACGGGGGAACTGACGGACGGAATTGACTGAGGCGAAAGCCAGAAACTAAAACAAGACTGTGAAGTGGATTTCAATGAACATATTATAGTGGATATCAAAACAGAAGACCCCCGTAGAACCCCTATGGGGGTTGGAAATATCACCGCATATTAATTAAAAAGAAAACGGAATTGAAAATAGCCTTGAAAAAGTCGTTGGGTTATACTCCCGGTCACGACGAAACACGTGTCGGCTGTGTGGAGAACTTGCAACATTCAAGAATAAATTGAATACCTGTATTATCAAGGACTACGTATTGCAATTGTGTTCAACTGGTGGCAACACCTATATACTATTATACTTTGATATACGTGTGCTAAGGAGTTTGTTTCTGTTTTGAAGCGCTGGCTCATTATTGGAAGGATTAGGTGGTTCCTTCTACCTTATAGCACCGTGAGAGATAAACATCCATACTGAAAATAAAACTGTGAGACTGTCTAGGTGGCGCCAGTTAGCCTATATCAAACCACCAATTTGGACATTACAGAGAAGGTTGTCCCAAAGAGGGCTGCAGAGGAGGTTGCTGTATAGAAGGGATGCATTACTGGTCCTAGGGAAGGAGGGCAGGGTTACATATTCCCTCATGAAGCAAGCACTAGTCAGGGGAAGCATAGAGGTCCGGGGAGAAGTATAGGCAGAGGTTTAGGGACAGCCAGATGCTTCTCTACCAGTCCTGGGTGGATTATGTGGATTACATTTACAAGACGCTGCATGGTTGGGTGAAGGGAAGTGTTGTAAGGGATTGCAAAGGGCTGTACAATCTGATTGCCAGAGAGCACATGTTCAGTAATTATTTTGCGAGCTTCGCCAATACCTAGTGGATAGTAAGCTCACTGTTCTAGTAAGGCCACCAAATCCATTATCAGGGGGAGGATTCCAAGTCCCAAGCTGACCAAAAGAAGAGTGGGTTCCCTGACCCAAAGTCTTCAGGGAAGTTCAACTCCAAATGTCATAGGTATGGGTACTGCAAGGGGAACACCATCTGCTCTAAGAGGGTGCACTCACCCACTAGTACGCAAACATCGGGGTTGGTGAGCGTAGTGCTTGGGGAGGCGCCCTACCTTATTCAACCTGTATATCTGCCCCCTATCAGACAATATCATGCGGCATGTCTTCGAAATAACATCCTGTGCAGACAATACCCAGTTGATATTCACCTGGTCACATAACTCTGCTGCTGCAGCTGATTCTCTGAGGGCTTGTTTGTCAGAAGTGCCTTTTTGGATGGACCTCAATTACCTGAAGTTAAATGCAGGGCTGCTTCTCGGCCATCAGCCCTCGATCTGGTCCCCAGGCTATTGGCCGGAACCTCTGTGCCCTTTTCCTCAGCCTAAACCCGAGATTAGAAACTGAAACTTGGGTGTTTGGTTTGACGATAAACTCACCTTCGAGAGTCAAATCACAGCTTTAGCAGGCAAGTGCTTTGGTATTAATAAATCTCTAAAAAGCTTTAGTCATCTTCTACCTGTTTTGGCACAGAAGACAATGATCCAGGCGTTAGTGGTCGCTCGCCTAGACTACTGTAACATCGTATATCTGGGAGCTTTTCAGGCTAGGATCAAGAGACTTCAATGTGTTGTACATTGGTCAGCTCACCATCTGCTTAACATCCCTAAGTGTGCATCTTTAGGCATGGCACTTCAGAAACTGCACTGACTCCTGGTGGAGAATCGTCTCTCTTTTTAAGCTCTTTGCTTCTGTTATAGGATTCAAAGGAAGATTGGGGCAGCCTATCTGCATCCTCTTCTCACTTCCTAGTCTCCTAGGAGGTACCTCAGGTCCTCAGAGGCACTGTTAGTACCAGTGCCCAGAGTCAGGAAAACTCGCTCAGTGGAAGATCTTTTGGCTTTCTGGCATCTAAATTTTGGAATTCTCTACCGTTACAACTGAGGCCATCTTCGTCAGAATCTCAGTTTCTGAAAAATGTAAAGACTTGGCGTTTCTAGACTGGCTCCTTTCTTTACCTGTTGCTGGTTGATTTGCTTTTGATCTCTTAGAGCTAGTACACTCCTTTTGGAGTAGCTACGCGCTTTATAAGACTCAAATTCATTAATTAATTCTGTCTTTGTCCCAGATAGCTTGGGGGTACTGCAGAGGTTAACCTAGTATCCATGGGTGACAAAGAGATGGTGCTAGAGGTCCATAAGCCTTCAAATACTTCCAAGTACAGGCAGTGGATTACCCTCAATCGGCAACAGGTGAAGGCTCTGAGAGACACAGGAGCCAGTATGACTACTGTTAGTTGTCATTTGGTGTCCAAAGAGCAGGCAAACCCTAAGGCACTCCACCTGTTTGTGGTAGAAGACAAGCATGAGAGTCATGATCACGTGGCTCTGGTTCCCTACGAGTGGGGGTGGGTCCTATGTTCCTTAATCATAGGTGGGAATCCAGCCATGACAGTGAATTTTCTGTTTGGCAACAAAATGGAGCACATCATCTGGATGGGGGTGGAGCTATGGTCTCATCTGGAGATGTTAGGATTGCCTTTAGTGGATGTGCCTGATCACATAGTACATGGCAACCTAATAGGGAAGTCAAGAGGGCCTGGATCCTGGAAGAATTGCCCAGGTACCTGCCAAACAGAGGAATGTCAGGGGGTGTAGGAAACCTGCTCCTGAAACTTCCACAGCCTGGGAGGAGAATGAGCCAGAGGGTAATGCCCCAGAGCCTACACGGGAGAACATTGCCTCAGATATTTGGACCCTCAAGATCACCAGTAACCTCTTGGGGGTCCTAAATGTCAATCAGCTCTACCCCCACTATGAGAGGACAAAAGTCACTATGCTCCTAGTAACAGATGATGGAGTGGATAAGGAGAGTGAACCTCTCCCTGACCTTCTATCATCCATGGAGCAGGATAGGCCAGTGGAAGGTGTCCACCTCTCCTCTACCCAGACTCCAGAGCAACAGAGGGACTTTTCTACTTGCTGGGACAGTTAGCCTCCCTATTCCGCTGACCCCTGGGCTTACCCATCTGTGTACCCATGACATGGATACAGGGAACAGCATGCCTACGGAGAGGTGGGAGACCGCTTCAAGGTGGAAGTGTCCAAGATGCTAAAACTAGGGGTGATCAAGCCTTCAACAGCTCTTTGTCCAGCCCAGTGGTGCTGGTACCCAAGGCTCCCAAGCCAAGCACCACACCCGAACTCAGGTTCTTCATGAATTACAGACGCTCAACTCAGTCACTTAGATTAATGCTTAAGCCATTCCCCGTGCTGATGAGTTCAGATTGCTGGGGGGCTTCCAAGTTCCTGAGCATGTTTCATTTGACATGAAATGCCCCTGCCACCTTCCAGAGATTGGTCAACCAGGACCTGGCTGGTAAAGAGAGCTTCAGTCAAGCCTACTTGGATGACATTGCTGTCTTAAGTCCTAGCTGGGAGGACCACCTGTTCCACCTCCAGTATGTGCTTCCGGCCCTTTAACAGGCAGGCCTGACAATAGAGGACTACAAGAGATAGCACAGAGTTCAGTGGTCTACTTGGGGGACCAAGTTGGTGAGGAGAGGGTACAGCCTCTCCAAACCAGAAGTCTTATCATCTTGGTTAGGGCCCCTCCACCATGAGAGAGCCTTCTTAGGCCTCATCTGACACTACAGGATTTGTGGCAAGGGGTATGGACCATTGTTGCCCACTTGACTAAGCTGACTTCCAAAAAGCATCTCAGTAAGGTGATCTGAAGAGAGGCTTGCCAAACTACTTTGGACACCCTGAAGGAAGTCATCTGTGCAGCACCAGTGCTCAAGGCCCCTGCCTTCTCCCAGGAATTCATTATTCAGACAGATGTCTCACAGCATGGCATAGGGGCTGTTGTCTCACAGCAAAATAAAGAGAACCCTGACCAATCTGTAACCTTCATCAGTAGATGATTATTTCCCAGGTGACAGAGGTGAACCACAATTGAAAGGCTAAGCTTTGCAGGGATCTGGACACTGAAGAAGCTGGCCAACCTGTTTGACTTCCAAGGGTCAGCTGGCTAGCCTCATGTTCTGAGCTACAGAGACCCAACAAGCTCCAGAGGCCTCCTTGCAACTGACCATCTGACTTGCTGCACTGGACCTGAAGGGACCTGCAAATAGACCTGCCTCAACCCCATTCGCCTCTGTAGGAGAGAGTCCCTGATCCCTAAGACGTATCTCCCTAAGTCCTAGACTCTTGTCTGGCATCATGGAAAACTCTTACTTCGCTAACTGAAGTTTCCTGCAAATCCAGGGTGAAGCAAGATGAAGCGCTTCAAAGCCTCGCTGCACATTTGCAACTTCATTGGATCTGATGCCAAGCAATGCAAAGCCCCACAATCCTCTCTGCACAGCTGCACACCTCATCATAATTGACGCTGAGTGGCGCAAAGCCTCATAAAACAATACAGCGTAGACCTAGCATCAAGGACATAAGGTACAACTCCAAGGAGGCCAAACTTGGCCTTGTGCCTGGCCTACACTCCATTGCAGTTGGCCTGAACTCAGGACTTTGTCCTGGTCAATCAATGCCAGATACGCTCATTTGGCACTTTGCGATTTTTAGCTTCTATATTTACTTACATTTTTGCAATCCCCTATCTCCAGTTGAACTTATTTGATTCTTTCGTTCTGGTAATATTTTATTTGTTTTGATTTACTCTATTTTTCTAACTTGCTTTCGGATTTTTTTCTGTTGTGCTTTCATCTTATTACTGTTTATGTGCTGGACAATTACTTAGACATATTGCCTCTAAGTTAAGCCCGACTTATTTTGTGCCAAGGTACCAGAGCGTTAAGCACAGGTCAACTTAGTGACTTTTGTGGTTCACTCTGCAAGGAATGTAGTTGCTGCTTTAGTAGGGGTTTCCGCCCCCTTCAATCAATAGACCAATTAGTTACAGGCTTCTCCTAGGTACTAACACATTAATGTATGTTATACCCCAAAGTATCAAGACATGATGTAGGGATTACTTTTATTCTAACTAATTAAGCATGGTGAATATGTTCCAGTGCACAATAAAACTTCTGTCAATAATTAGAAATGCCATTTCTGATCAACAACAAAAGGGCGGTCTTGAACAGTGGCAGATGATGAACTTCGAAAATGACAAGAGCTAAATACTATTTTCAAAGCTACAGAAAGGGAGCATGTGAAGCAAACATGACTAAGGTGCTCCGAGTGTTTTATCCGGGCAGAGGTTCTCCTACAGGAAATACTTCATAAAATGGGATAATAGTGCATTTTATAGTAGAATTGAAGGGTGGCTCAGTAAACAATAAACAAGTCCCTATTAAACACTACAGAACTTCATAAAGAAGCAGGATATTTACAATATTGTGACTTTGATTTGAGAAGCAGTGCAAATAAATACCACAGTTCCGATGCAGAAAAGCATGGACATCGGAGTTGCAAAACTAACATGACTAAATTATGATCAGTTTAATTTGATAATTTGTCCATTGCATAGTACAGTGCACTAGACTCAGGTTTGAAAATGCATAGGGCATGCCAGTTTTAGGAAATCAGTCTTTAAGCTTTAAGTGAGGCACGTTGGAAACATCCATAAGACTTTGCACATGATCCAGTTAACATTCCATATGGTTTCAAAAGATGAGAAAGCCCCTTTAGAAGCATGGACAGGATTTTTGTGTTGCAATCTTAGTTTTTCTATTCAAATCGTTTTCATCATTTTGTGGTACACTCATCTTACTTGCAATAAAGCCTGATTCATTTTGTGTTCATCTTGGTGCTGCTAAAGATGATGATCATGATCATGATGGCTAAACCAGTCCTGTCAAAACATGTGTAAGACAAACATTTAGTTTGGCGCCGAGTTCATAATAATAAAGAAATATTACATTCAAGCTCTGGAATGTGGAAAGACGTCTCTGATGATCACCAATATATTTGTTTCTACTCCATAGGTCTTCCGATGTATGGGAAGTATCTGCATCAGAGCCAATGCTTGCACAATCAATGCACTAAGTATCGGTGGAACTTTCAGAACATACATCTCGAAGGCCAAGGCTAGGATGGTAAAGCCTCTTTGATTGGTTATAAATAGAATGTGATTCACCGGGTATAATGTGTATTCTTGTAACAAATTGGCATCAATAATATCGCAATTGGAATCTCTATAATACCTCCTATTTATGAGAATCCATGTAATTCTGAAAATAAATCTTGTGGGACATCTATGTTAACATTAGGTTCCTGCTTTGATTAATGGGATAATTTCTGTCAAATTTCTTAAAACCATATGTCTTATTCTCTTCCAGGAAACAGGTATATCTCGATTTTATTGATGTGTTTGCAGGATGATTAATGTTTTTTATCTTTTGTTTTATCATCATAGAATGATGTAGTCAATTAAATGCACAGGCATATTATATTGGATGGAGTCTGCGATTATTTATTTATTTATTTTTTAAACTTCTAAAGCGCGCAAATGCCCAGGGGCGTCTCGGCGCTGCGGACATGGCAGAAAGAAGGAGAATTGTTGATTAGAGATTTATATTGCATTGTGCACAGTCACTGGTAATGGGAACTTTATATACCACTAGTCTATTATAAACATATTGGCATATTTCAGTACTGGGAACAGATAAGCTACCTCGTTATATCCTGGAAGTAGTACAAACGGTAGGATTCAAATATGTTTCTTTTTTGAAGGATTCCTCTTTATGCACTCAAAATGTAAATTTAAGCAAAAAACAATCTATATTTTCCATTCAGAAACATAAATTATGATTGTAGAGGTGTAGTTAGTGTGCAGCATGTTTGACAGTTGTAGCATCCATGAAGGGAGATTGAGGAGGCTGTCAGTGCAATTGATTAGTTTTTTTTTAGTTTGTTAAATGCAACATAGAAATATTGGGACTGCATTGAACTTCACTTCTGTGTTATGCAAAACTGGGGGAAAGAGATGCCAAAGGCAATATACAAAACACAAAATGTTTCGTAGTGATGCACTACCCATACAGAATAAGGGATTTCAGTTGGGCAGGATTTAGATCCTTCTCAAGTAATAAATCCCAAAATCTAGTCACGTTCAACACAAAATTAATAAATAAACCTGGGCTCAACCCCTGGTGCTAATGCCACTGAGCAGACTAATGACATGTTATCAAAATGTGTTAAGTATCTAGCAGTACCAAAATCATGAAAAGTCAAACCAGTCAAGCCTCAACACAATTAAAATCCCACAACTAATTTCTAATAATCAAGATAAATAAAAAAGGAGAGGACACAATTTTTTTGTTAACCCAATAAGGAGATATGAACTTGTTAAGTTTTAGTGCAAAAATCTTCTAGAAAAAATAAAACCCCATCAGAAGTTACTGTTCCCTGTTTACCAGGATCTAGTTTTGGTTTTAGGCCGATCACGAAGTAGATGAGGCCGGATACACCTAGCTGGTCCTTGTTGTCAAAGTTTTTACCTTCGGATATAGGGCCTGATTTAGTGGTTGATAAATGCAGAGTACCCTATTTGCCAAGCTCCTGGACCAACCACCCTATTTAGGGTTAGGTGGTCCAACACGTTTCCATCTGCCGGTGACCCATTGTCTCCATCAAAAGAAGGCTTATTCTAGCAGTCCGAGATATTCCTGACCATCAGCTTAAGGGCATAAGACTGCAAAATGTAGTGCTGATGGTCTGATGCATTTTTTTGTCTGTCACTCACTGTCCGAACAACTTGGTGATGGCAAACAGAAAAATACAAATAATGCCTCCCCACACACAGCCTTCAAAACAAATGTTGGCGATCTATCAATCTTTTGGTACCTTCTGCAGTCCACTGTAATGTCAATTAATTTGAAGTTACAATGATCATTGCTGGACAGGAAGGGTTTTGTAACTATGGTGGCCCTCTGTCCATCAAGGTGACCTGGTGGACAGTGTATGTATTTCTATAGGTTAAATTAGGCCCTTATGCTTTTTTTGTGGAAGTTAAAATAGTCAACTGCATAAGGTTGAAGCCTGTATCCAAATATCCAAAGATGTCCAGATACCTGTTCGCCAATGCCCATTGGTTTTGGCTGGAAAATCTCTAAGTGGGAAAATTGCAATTTTGCGTCTAAAGAAACTGTTACATAAGTGGGATACTTTTCTCACCTTCTCAGATTTTATCAAGATTTGTAAGTGCATCTCTGTCCGCTCTAAATAGAGAGGCTGGTCTGCCACGCCTACACCGAGATCCCTTACTTCACTAAGTCATCAGTATAAGCTTTCCCCTGGCACAGACAGCTGGGGCACCTTTGTCAGAAAGATGACAGTTCATCTGACTTCAAACAGAGCAGGTGGACCTGATAGAGCACTCTGCCACCACGTTGGTGGCAGCATATCCTATCCTCCGAAAATTAGGCCTTTGCTCGCTTTCTTGGAGCTTGAAAAGCTCCAGCAGGACAAGCTTGGCAGCTGTAGCTGGACAGGTCTCACCAAAATGAGGGGCTGCTGAAGTCTTCTTGAAAGCAGCAAAAAGCAGGAGGGGAACCTGATTTTCATCCTGCCACATTGCCCTTGTCCCGATAGTCGTGGGTGGTTGGTCTCATTCCTCTGGAGTTCAAAAATATTCTAATGGCCTGATTTGGAGTCCGGCAGATGTGGTTACTCCATCATAAATGTGATAGATATTGTGTCCGTCGAATTACAAGTGCATTATATCTAATGGCACATGTATGACGGGGGATGGGATAACCATCAAGTTTTGTCAGAGTAACCCTTCCGCTGAACTCCAAAGCAGGCCCTAAGGCCCCAACTTTTCCATGTTTTTTAAGTCGTTCCTCTCCGTCACTTTGAAGGTTGCTAAGCAGTGGGGGAGGTGACACCTGGGCACTCCCATACCAACTGGAAAAGCAGTTCCCATTGGCAAACATGCCCACTTTTGAAGTATAACCTGTATGCCTTACTTCAAGCTATACCACAGTGCACAATTTGACAGAGAGAATCAAGATAGCAGAACCTTTCTGCCCCGGAGGAGGCTGGTGGCACACCCAGGGGAGTGTCCAGGGAAATGATCAGTCCCTTCCAATACAACCCTTGACTGGTTCTTGTTCTCTGGAATAGAACTGAGCCGGTTAGAACTGGCCCGGTTATCAAATAACTATCATCCCAAGCTCTGCATTTACAGTTAACTATGGATTGGCAAAGCTCACCCTGGTTCCATGTAAGTCAATAAAGGTATTAAACCCTCACCAAATGCCCTTCCTAGGAGACATTGAGTCAAATACCTCACACCCATGTCTTTCTGCCAAAAGCCCCAAATTATTATTTCTACTCTGGGTCTCTTACCTTATCAAGAGAAAAGCACTGACAGCGAGGCAACTGCAGGTAGGTAATGCTAATTTGCCCACTGGAGCTTTAGGCAAATAAAGCCTTACTTTGTAAAAGTTGCATTCCTGCATATTTATTATTATTCACAATTCACCATTGAATTGGATTTATTTTCAATATTAAAACAGTGATTAAATGACCTCCGTAGCTTATTCTAAACTAAGATTACCACAAATTATAGTTGTGTTGTACTTTGTTTTACCTCAAAGAAGCAGCTGCAATACTATGCAGTAAAAATAGATATCTGGGACAAGTAACTGTAACTGTAGGAACATGTCCACACTATTCTTTTTGTACATGTTTGAGACAGAAATATATTTGTGCCTTCCAAAGTTCCATAGGTGCATGTCAAACTGTGGTTATGCGATTTTGTGAATTGCAGGCTTTTCGATCACAAAACCTTTTACAATATCAGGCCCAATGAATCTGCAAAGATGCGGGTATTTATAAGAAAATGTATTACGTTTGTTTGATAACATTGGCTCTCATGGATTTAACATTACCTCTGTAAAAATTGTTCCAACCTGCAAACTTCCCAGGACATTCTTAAGATATTCGAGCCTATCTGTAGCTGAAATTACCTGGATTCTGGGGAGATGGATATCTCTGCTGTCCCAATTATAGCCAAACATGCAACCCTGTCCTTCAATGACACACGACAGAGTACACCACTCTGAGACATAAACCATTTTCAATCGTAGTGTGGAAAAGCAATATAGATTTTAAAGTGGTAACCTGGTAGCAGTGCTATCATTAGACATACAGACCCTTCCTGTTTATATAGTTGAAATGTAGACAATTTGCATTGTGCAATAACCCAATATCATAATGGGGTTCAGCATCTTTAGGCCTAACATCATGAAATATGTGTTAATTCTTCCCAATGCCACAGATGATTTTATATACAATGCTTATGATGTATGCACTGTTGGCCCTTCATTGACCCATCTTTGGGAGAAGCATTAACTCAGACAATACGTAATGGTCTTGGTTTATATCCCTAGCACTAACATCCATGGCCATGCACATTTTGCTCATGTGTAGATGCCTGGTGAGCACAGGCGCAAACCTATCTATAAAAACCTGGATAACCAAAATCACACTTACGCCCAGATCTACAAACCATTTTTCCAGTCGCAAACTTTCAGATTAGCAGAATCGGGCGGTTTTTGTCTGGAAAATGCCCTGTGGTAACCTGTTACCGAATCACATTTTGTATTTGCGATTCAGTATTTGGAGGAACGTGTTTAGGGCATTCCTTCCAAATACACAATCGGTATAGTATGTATTACTGTTTTGTAACTGAATTCCTGTCGCAAAACAGTAACACTTTACCAAAAGTTTAAAACTGGTGGTAACCCATTTGCAAAGGACCCCATCCCATTTGAGAATGTAAATAATAATATTTTTTAACCACCTGCAGGCGTCTCACGTACCACTGGATACTCTTAAAAAATGACGTGTCAAAAAGGGTTGCATTTAACAAAAAATATTGCTTTATTTAAAAGCAATCACAGACGTGGTTGACTGCTGAGCCCAGCAGGCCACCATCCCTGTGATGGCAGCGAATCCTAGTGGGTTGCAAATTGTGACGCACCTCTTTAATATAAATGAGGTGGGTCTATTTGCGACCCAGTAGGAATTACTAATGAAACTCTGAAGTGTTTTGTACGTTAGGAACAACAATTTCCTATTTAGAGAGAATTGCAATTAAGAAATCCATATTCATAATGTTTGTACATCCAGTCCTAAATCTTCATTAGTATATAGAAATAGTTTGATGTTATGATCCTGCACAGTCCTCTCATATGAAGTGCTGATAATGGTCGAGGTGTTTATCGCTGCTGATTCTGCGACTGGTGATAATGATGGTGAATATGTAGTTTCTATTGACAGGTTTGTAAAAAGGTTTGCATGTTCTTTAATACTTGTAGAGCATAAATTTCCCAATGTGTGAACCTCAGTGTTACAGGACACTTCTGAAGATTATCACTTTACCCTTTTTCTTGTGTAGTTTCTTGGATTCCTTCAATTGATCACATATAATCAATCACTTCTCCTTGGAGATGCCCCAGATTGTAAACTCTTACTCCAGGTTAGTATGAATGAAGTTCTGTCATTTTGTCTTTGTACACAAGTTGATTAATGCTGATAAGTGTGATTACCAGAAAGACATCAACTGTAATGATATTTTTAAATATATTTAATGGAGATTCCATGTATTTGTCATCAAGTTATCATTGTCAGTGTGCAGTATTTATTCTCTGTGCTCCCCAAGTTCTTTCATCATTATGCCATATCATGGTTACACATACCACATTAACATTATCAATATCATGTTCCTTTCCCAATGACAGCAACCTACATGTAGTGGTTCAACTTTTAGAGTAGGTGGAAACAAAAGGCCCAGCTGTCTTACTAACCTTGTTTCACCATACATTTGTAACCTACGCACTCTACTCTTTTTGTGTCTCTCATACACATTGGGTATGATTGGCTAAGTGGCACACACTCTGCTGGTTCACCATTTTTTTACTCAATGTTCTTGGTTCCCTATCAAGGTATCCCTATGTTTTTCCATGAGATTCTTTCTTGCAGAGCTTTTTAGTTTGGTTTTGGTGTCTCAAATCTGCTGATGGCCAAAGGTAATATTGGCATAGCATGGTATGCAAAGCTAGGTAGCAGGGCCATATACTCTTAAATGAATGATCAAATAGCCCATCTTTGTTGACATTTTCTTAGGTGGAACCCAGGTCCCATATTTTGCTCATTGATTACAGGCTCTGTGAGTGACCCCTTCTGCAGGGGATTCTTCTTTGAAAAATTACATGGTAATTGCATTATTCAGAAATGGCACATTTTGGTATTCTGTACTACATTACCCAATAGCCTTGAATATATTCTACAACATCTAAATTGTACCTTTAGACAACTGTGTGAAATGTAATAATAATTTGGGGTGGACAGCGGGTTACCTAAAAGGATAATCACAACTCTTGCTAGGGTGAACCCTCAAATTATCTAATTTAACCTGCTCTCAACCCCATTTTAGCTGTGGTACAGAGGAGACAGGTAAAGTCAAAACAACAAGCAGTAAAAATCCCAAACAGAGTTAGAAAAAAGGTTAATGAAATTGAATAGACAAAGTGCCATCAAAACAACAAAAATCTAATAAAGGAAAGTGGAGATATGAAGTTTTTAAATTTAATTAGAACATTGCCAAATTTCACTAATGATAGTCAATGGTCATGGTAGACTGAGACCTAGGAGCAATTTGAGGTCGGCTGTCATGGATCTATAGTCGGATACAACAAGTGGATTAATCACCTTGAAATGTATGCCACTGCAAGTTTGAAAACCTTTCTAAGTGCCACTTGTGAAAAGGACTTTTTTGAGTTGAAAATCCCAGTGCATTTCATAGCTGAAACTGTAGCCATTGCAGTGGAACTGTAGGTCAGACACTGGAAGCAGGTTGGCCCAGCTAGCGCTATGGAGTTTTTTAGTTTTTGGTCAAATAAACTTTTAATTGCCAACACAGAAAGGGACTTTGTCATTTTCTCAGAGTTGCAGAGATCTTTGTGAGGGACAAAGCTGAAATTCAAACTGATGTTGTGTAACTGCTAGTAGGATACTTTCCGCAGAGCAGGTACAACTGAGGTTCTGCAGTTATGAAGCAAAAGTTTTTCAAAGTATTCAAACTGTCTTCTGGTGCCCAAACATTCATAGGAGTACATTTCTAAGACTTCGGATAGCATTTAAAGACTCTTGGGGTATCAGGTGGAGGCCAACAGTAAGGTCCAGTTGCATGGATCAGCTGTGCACTTTAGGAAAAAGGCTTCTTGAAACTGTTTGTGTGTCTAGAGTCACCCAGGAGGTCAGCCAGCTGAACCTTGGAGTCCACAGTTTAGGCCTCTGTGCAAGACGGAGCATATCCAGTCCTTCGGGGTCCTCTCAGGTCACAGACAACAGGCCTAGTCATCGTCTATTATTCTGCAGGTCCAGAAAGAGTTCTTTTTGAGTGCTTTGGGGTGCTGGGATGTATGCCTTATACTAGCTATTGGGTGTGGATGACTCCTGGGCCCTTCATAACTGATGGCAGAGAAGTTCACAGAGGCTACCCAACCCAATTTGTCAGTAGTTTCTGTTTGCCTCATTGCAAACATGCCCAAAATATCATGTGTCCGGGCATTTTGAAGAAGGCAAGTCTTTGGTCCTCCTAATCTTAGGCTTTGGGGGTTGTGGGTGTGCAGGGGAGTGCTCTATGGTGAGCACACATGTTTTCCCACATTTAACACTAAAGTACATTACATAGCAGGCCTTATACAAGTGCACCAAAGTGTTACATCTAGCTCAAACAGACATGTCGTACAAGACAAAGTAGTGTAAACCGGATGCCCATAGCCCCTATCTTGAAGATTCAGCAGAGCTCAGAGGAGTCATCCCAGCCCATTCAGGTCAACCTATTGTGTAATTCCTGAGAGGAATTGTACACATTGTTCACACATCATTGAAGGCTGAGCACTGAGCAATGGCTTGGAATTGGCCGAGGCAAATCCTAATTAGCCTTCTGAAAACTATTGTGTAATTCCTGAGAGGAATTATACACATTGTCCACACATCATTGAAGGCTGAGCACTGAGCAATGGCTTGGAATTGGCCGAGGCAAATCCTAATTAGCCTCTGAAAACTGAGGCATATAAAGGGCAACTTTCTAAATGTCACCTTACTCTAATATTTATTAAAAATCCGACTTGACTATTGAATTGGATTTTTTTTAATTATCCATTAAAATAGTAGTCGTCTAACTTTTCTAGCATATGCCTTTCCTGAGTTCGCAGTATTAGAATGTTTATTGGCACTTTGGTTTTCTACATAGGACAGTTAGACCTTGTCACTGGAGAGATATGGCAATATTAATTTTCTACATGTCACACTTTTAAATTCCATGCACCGTGCCATGTGGGATAGAAGGTCTATATAGGGGTGATTTACTACATTTTAAAAATGTGGATATTTACCTTTCAAAAGGGGTTATTTTGACAGGTCACGCTGCAGGTTTTACACTGCTGCAGTCAGGCTACATGGGATTAGTCTGTAGCATTCTTACACTACCACTGCAGTGGATGGCACAATAGGTGCTATAGTCCACAGGTGGACCTTAACTTCCAGGCCCTGCATGCACTTTCTATAGTAGGGACTTACAGGCACATTTAATGTGCCAATCACAAATAAGCCAATTTAAGAATGCTTAAACATTGAGCACATGCACCTTTCTCCTGTTTGCCAGTGGTAAAGTGCACAGAGTTCTAAAGCCAGTAAAATCTGGGTCCAGAAAAAGGCTGGTGGGCATGCAAAAAAAGACTACCTATAAATTACCTTTCTTGAAGTTTATCCTAACCACTTATTGTTCAGTACATTGAAGATGCAGAGGTGTCTTATTTGAGTATGTGCATGTGGATATAAATCTAACCTATCTGCATTAAACTGTGAAGCCTGTTATCTACCTAAAAATATATGAGGCGTGTAATATAACTTTGCAATGGTTGATAAACGTGCATTTTTGAGCAAAGGACGAATACATTAGAATTGTTTAAATTGGGATACAATGTTGCATAATTCTATGGAGTATTTCTTCTTCACCAACAGAAAAAGTAGACAACAAGAAAGCTGGTCAAGAAATGACAGTACACCAAGGCCCAGATTTTCTAAGGGTTTGCATTGCCTTTGTGTCACTCAAGGTGATGCAAGGCAACACAAGCTCTTCGTTAAGATTTACTATGCTGCACAAAGCCACTTTGTATGGCTGTGCATGGCTTAGTAAATCAAGAGTAACGCAAGGCTGTGCAAGTCACTACCATGTGTTACTCTGCTTTGGGAAAGCGTTCCATGGGTGGAGTTTGGACATTTCCATACATCCACCTATTGATTTTGGTGCATTCCTAGATTTACTAAGAATAGTAAAATTTAGAATGTGTCAATAAAGTATACCTTCCTACTAGAGGCAGAACGAGGTGAAATATGTTAATTTCCCCTTATTATTTCCTCTACATGTGATGCATTCTGTAACACACTTGGAAAGAGGAAAATGCCTCAAAGGATTGTTTATGTACAGAAAGGTGTCCCTTCCTGCACAAAATACAATTTTCCTTGTACTGCAGAACCCCTTGCACCATGTTGCAAGAGTGCCTGTGTTGGTGCTAGGCAGCATGCATTGCACCAGCTCAGGAAGAGAGCAGGAATGTGTCACATCTTAGTAGATATGACACATTCCTGCTCTCTCCTTGTCACACAGTGAAACAAGTTGTCTTGCTGCATTCTGTTGTTTGATTTTTTAGTAAATATGGGCCCCAGGCTGTCAAAACCATAGTAAAAACACGTCGCCCATTTAATATTTCATTTGCATACCACAACAACATAATAAAGCAACACTGTAATCCAACAATCAAAATGGTGTCTAAAATACCCAGATATATGAATTGCACAACCACATATAAATCTAAGGAATTTAAAAATGACACAAGAAGTAGGCATTACAAAACCATCTGTTATATTGAGGCATGTTTTTTTACTTGGCAGTGGACACATAATGTCGAACAACTTACTTCCTGCCTGCAAGTGGTCGGCATCAGATATGAGTTCATCAGGGCAAACTAAGGGACAGCAAAAAGCTTACGGCTGATTACATCCTTATCAAAGCTTGCCCTTTGTGTTTCAATAAGAACAATCATGCAAAAATCACAGTCCAATTCTTGTTGATTAAATCTACTAATTACTTCAATTCTCATCATAACAAATGGAATGCGGGAAAAGTGGTAGAAGTGGTAGCTCGAGAATTTTGAACTATGTGAGATAAAAAAACACCCTTTTTGAATTGCACACAGTGAACGTGTTAAGAGAGCGAGCCTGATTTACACCAGGGGCTTTAGGGGTAGGGATCTTCCCCTAGAATACTTTGCAAAAATGAAGTTAACACTGTAAGGGTGGCAGATGATTTTTTAGCCAACTTTCACATAGATGTACACAATTATGCTTTAGGGTCCCTGATTTTTAGCACAAAGAAAACCTCTAGGAGCACGACAGAAAAATTATATTTCAAACCATATACTTCTACAATATCATTGCTGTATATTCAGTCACTTGTTTGAAAACCTTTCAAAGTGATGTAATGAAGAGCATTCCAAAATGATTTATGAACTTCCTCATCATGTGGGCTATTCACAAATGCAAACTTACATGTGAGTAACTATACACGAGTAAGCTTACTTGCGCTATTCACCATTTACAAATGTAAATTTACTAGAAAGTGTAGACTTACAACACTACACCCTTCAGTTAAGGGGGGAGTCTGAAAAAATTAAATTTACTACCATAAAGTTACTGGGTAAGTTTGCAACAGTATTTTATGTTCTGTACGCTTGCGTCAGGTATTATGATGCATCAACAGAATTGCCCACCTGTTTATTTCTTTGCCATCCTCACTTCCCTCATGTGCTAGGTCCTAGTGACTGCACCGGCAACAATTGCAGACTATTATGGTTTGCATTTGGTACGGTCTGTAGACTGATTTGGATACAAAGTGTTTGTGAACACTTTACCAGGCAACATAACAAATTTGGCTTACTTTTAAAAATGCCTGTGTTCAGCCGGCTTTTGGCTTCCTGTTGTCGTTGTTGTTCTGCTAATGCTCAACTGGAAGAAAGTCAGCCAGTGCTTCCAGAAGGTACTCTGAATTTTGGTATTTATTTGAAGCATGACCTTGGCCCTAATATGTTTAGTGTGCTATGGTACAAATGTACAAGGGACAGTGCCGAGTTGCAGTTGCCGTTGATAGGCACTTTTGATGAACAAAAAATTGGGTTTTTACAGGAGAAGTTGTTTGCAAGAAGTAGGCTGTCTATGTTTGATTCCCTCAGAAGATGGCAAAAGGAGGCCAAACAAAGCTGAATGAAAGATGAGAAAGAGGCCCGGAGGGGGGAAAGCAACCATTGACTCAGAAAGCTGTAGCACATGTTAGAGAGAAGCAAGAGATAGGGATTGAACGTGAAGATAGGAGATTCCAATTACAGATTAATAAATCTTATGTGGCATAAGAAGAAAATGATTGGTTGTGAAAAAATTGTTAGATACTCAACCTCCACCTCCGTATGCCCCGCAGAGGATATCTATCCCGCTATCCCCTTACAGGCCCAGGCACCCGGTTCTTCTGTCTCCACTGTTTCGGCTTCTGTTACTGTTCATCAGTCTGCCTATGGTACGGCACCTCCTGTCCTTTCTTTGTCATCGCCGTATGTGGCAACTATGTCTGTTAGTATTCCTGCAACACCTATTGCTTCGGCATCTCTTTCGCCAGCTCTTACACCCGCGACACAGCCAGCAGTGACATTAGTGACTTCAGCCTCTGTCATCATTCCCACTGTGTTCTTCCATTACCTGACATTGCAGAGTAGTGGGACACCAGTATGTGAATTTGAGGATAAAGACTGCATGAAATTTAAAGAGCGTATGGGGCGGACGTTAGTCCGCTCTGATATGGGAGATAAAGAGAAAAGGTTGGTGGCTAATCAGGCTGCGCAGTGGGCCCAAAACCCCATTTATAGTGTGTAAGATGTGTGGGTTGTGATGAAATAGTATGAGCCCTTTGTATAGCAGCGTGCTCTTAAGCATATGTCGGCTACTTTGATCGGTCTTTGGTAGCAGTTTCAATGGTGCAGCACCGCAGATGAAATGTGATATTAGGGATCATGTGTATGTTACTGATATGGTGCCCGCCCATGTCTTCGGTGATGTTGCGACGTTGGTTGCTTATTGGGGTAGACTGCATGAGAAGAGCCCCACCCCGGTATGTCAGTTTCTTATGCTGGAGGTTTATCCTATCTACCATCCTGAGATACCAGAGCTAAGGGATTAGCATGATCATGTTACGAGGCTAAGTGAAGAAGCCCATTTCCAAGAACAATGGGCTTATACTCCGCGGAAAAGGAGTGAAGTTTTGTCTCTTACGGCTCATACCTGACCTTGGGAAAAATCCTACTGTTTATTATAAAGAATTGACTGAAGCAGCCTCTTCAGCAGTAATGACGCTTGCAGATATTGAAATGTTTTTGGTTTACTACTTCTGGTCGATATTTGGAGACAAGTGCACACCCAGGATCACGTTGCATAATTGGGTGGTACCTGGGATCAAATTAAAGCATGGGATCAGGAACGAAGGCCAGGTTTTCAATTTGACGAAAACGGGTCATGGAATAACACAATCGAGAATATGAATACCCTGTTTAGTAGGGCCTGTTGGGCCATTAGAGGCTTTGCAAGTAAACTTGGCATGAACCCCCCAGAAATGTTGATGAAAATATATAAATCTAAATGCACTAGCATAGCACTTTAAGGGGATGGCATATGGGATAGAAGAGATGTGCTGAGATGCAAGTAACAGAAAACAATGTTTTTAGATATGTTTTAGCAACCCCTAAAAGCACCTCAGCTTATGTGCTCCACTCCGAACTCGGCGCCACCTTTCTTACTCATTTAATTAAGCTCGCACCAATTCTGTTGTGGCATAAAATATGGAAATCAGACTACACACCCTCAACCGAGCGATAAGTACAGACTGTCTGAAATTAAGTGCATATAAGTCTATTCCATGGTTGATGTATGTCCAGCGGTTCCTTGGAGACATGGCCCATCCAGAATATTTTGATAAACCAGAGACACTAGTTACCATCAGCAGAAAGATATTGAAAACAGAGGTGGTGGCTCATCTGAACAAACTTAGTTTGACAATCGAACTCCATAAATCTTATGTTTTACACAATCAAATGATATTAACCACTTTTAATATGCAGCCGTACCTTACAAATGTTTTAAACTCACAGCAAAGCTTTATGCATACACACCTAAGATTGGATATATTTCACAGATTATGTACCTTTCCTACAATGAATGATTGGGCAACAGATCTGGTAAATTGTCCGTGTGATGGCAGGCTGCGCCTGCTTTATATATTTTCATCAACATTTCTGGGGGGTTCATGCCAAGTCTACTTGCAAGTTGTTCTTTTGTACAAATTTTACTCTAAATACAGTAAGCAGTATATTTTTCCAATTATAAGGCACTTAAATTTCAAACAATGCCATCCCGCTTATTTGTACTTGCAATCGGTGCCAACTCTAGGGATCTTCTGCAGTATGTCATCTTTTCTCTGGGAAGTTTTTTATGCTAGAAAGAAGATGACAACAGGTACCATATAGAGTATAATAATGGGAATATACATCAATGAGCCATGGTCACTAAGGTAACTCGGAACAATAAAATCTGGAGGGGAGTACGAGGAACACTGTACTAATACATTTTGACCATTTTAGGATTATATTTGTATAAATGTATAATGGAACTTTGGGGAGTAGGGGTCTTTTAGCAATTTCTCATTACATCTACAATTCTTTATACGTACCTGAATGAATTTAATTAGTCGCTTTTTTAATATCTTGTTCCTTTGATGATATTATTCTTAACCCTTTTTAAACATAGTGAAATGAACTTGACGCTTGTTGTTTTTATCCATGGAATTGCTTTTATGCATGTTTGCTATGGCTCTGAATAAAGTTATATATGATAAGCCTAGAGTGAAGATGCTTGCTTTGCCCGGCCATATCATTACGAATATGCATTCTCTTATTGCTCTAAGAAAAGTTGATTGAGACAAGTTATCGGCTTGCCGACAGATGAAATATGAGAGCGTGTTTGATTTTTTCACTTGTTTGAATGTGTGTTTCTAGATTATAGTGCACAGGATTAGTCGATCGAAGGTGGTATGCAACTGTTTGTTAATAGTTTTATTTCCAATTTGCTTCCCGAGATTGCAACCCAATTGCAGGCTTCCAAAAGTACCTGGTCCACCTCTTCCCCTTCTGTTATTCTGAATATGGTGCAGTGCTATGAGCACAGGGAAAATGAGGATAAGGAGAGGTCAGAAAAGAAGCCAAGGATTTGAAGACAAAGGTGTTGTTGCAGAAGGCTTCTAGGGGAAATGGTAAAGGACGTGGTGGTCCAGCACAACAGCTTCCATGCACCAGCAGGCAGTCGAATACTGTGTCTTTAGGGGAGAATCAGTGTGGATACTGTAAAGAGGAGGGACACTGGCATAGCGAGTGTCCGGTGCTGTTGCAGAAGGTCACGGCTTGAAGAGAATGAGGTTCTCGTGGAAATGTCGTGAAGCTGGTGGACAAGACAGGCTCAGAATACTGTGGCCCTGCAGGGTTGCTCTAATCAGAAAGATTTTGATGACGCTCTGGGTGGACAATATTATCATCATGATTATGATACGGATGAGGTAACAGGGATGTCTTATAGCTAGGAAATCCAGGGACAAAGGGAGGGACCAGTTCCGATACCTGTAGATCAACGCTGTCCGTATGTTAGTGCGGATGTGTATGGTTCGGCTCAGGAATGTTTGGTGAATACAGGTGCAACAAACAGCTCTATTTCTCATTCCTTGGTCTCTGGGGCAGCTCTGTCTGGCCATAATAATGTTTTGGTAGGTGTTTCTGGTTCACTGGTTGTGAGCCCCATTTCAAAACCCCTTGCATTAACTATTAGTCCTTTCACTGTGGATTCGCCATTCTTGTTGATGTCCATTTGGGTAGAAAGTTTGATGGGTTTGGACTTGTTGAAGAAATTGCATGCTATGATTAATTGCTCCCCAGCAGGTGTCCATATAACAATGGGTCCTGATGTGGTTGCACTAAGTAGTGTCTATCCAAAGAAGCACCCCTCCCTGTTGAATTTAAGGATGTACCACCACATTGTGGGCAATGGGCGACAAAGGTGGGTTTATTGCAGATATTGCCTGTTTCAATGCTTGTCAAGGAAGGTGCTCTTTTGCCCCGTATCCCTCAGTATAAAATACTCCAGCAGGTGAGCGAGCTTTGATGCAAACTGTGCAGGATTTGATTGAGAAAGGAGTGGTTGAGTAGACGGCTGCTAATGTTTTAATAGCCCTATTCTTCCCATTCTCCAACGGACACATTCGGGTTCCTCTGATGATCATGCAGATGTTTATTACTTAGTGATTGACTTGCGTTCAGTTAACAAAATAGTAATCCCCAGTTTCCGGTGGTCCCTGACATTACGACTCTCTTCACAATGATTCCTACTTCTGCTAAATTCTTTTCTGTCATTGACTTGAAAAATGCATTCTTCTGTATTCCCATTCATCCTGATAGCAGATATCTGTTCGGGTTCACCCTAGCTTCTAGAAGCTTTAGATTCTGTTGTGATCCTCAAGGCAATACAGAGAGTCTGAGTATCTATAGTCAGGCATTGAAAAGTCAGCTGGATTCCTTGTAACTCCGTACAGGTATTGTATTGCTTCAATATGTCGATGACTTGCTCATCGCCTCGGAAACAGAACAAGGTTGCAGAGACAGTACCGTTAAATTGTTGCTACATTTAGCTCAACATGGCCATAAAGTATCCCTTTCCAAATTTCAGAATTGTTGACAGGAGGTCACCTACTTAGGTCACATACTATCGAAGGAGGGTAGGAGATTTGCCCCTGAGTGCATCAGTACCATTGTTAAAATGCCCATTCCGCAAACTCAGAAATAGGTACCTGCTTTCATAGGTATCACTTCCTATTGCAGGCAGTGGATACCTGGCTATTCGCTGCTTATTAAGTCCCTGCTTGCATTAACACAAGCATGAACCCCCTGCCTTGGATGCCTGAATGTCAGCAGTCCTTTGAGCAATTAAAAACTGTGCTTTATTCAGCTACCTTGACTATGCTAAATGTTTCGTATTGTATGTCCATGATATAGATGGTTGTGCGCTTTCTGTTTTAACACAAAAATTTCGGGATAAGCAACGACTGTGTGCTTATTTCTCTGCTGTGCTTGACCCTGTCGCACAAGCCCTCCGGAGCTAAGAGCGGTCGCGGTTGTGGCTGTCTCAATAATACAATCAGCTGGACTCGTACTTGATACCAACCTCACAGTTATGGTACCCCGTGCTGTGGATACACTTTCGAATAAAACAAGGACACAGCATCTCACCAGTGCATGTCTGACAGGTTATGAGCTAACGCTCTTTGCGAAGCACATTATGATCAAATGCTGTGCCATTCTGAATCCAGCCATGTTACTACCCCTCCCTTCTGAGAATGAGGAGATTGACATACATGATTGTATCTTCCGGACTGAAGAAGAGACAAAAGGACGGGGAAACCTGACTGATGTTCTGTTATGTGACCCTTAAGGGAACTATATCTCGATGGCTCTTGTTTTAAGTTACCAGATGGCACTACAACTGCTGCGTACACCATTACTACACTGCGTACAGTCGTTGAGACATCACAAGTTCACTATCAGTCAGCCCAAGCTGCAGAGCTTGTTGCCCTTATTCGAGATTGTGAATTTAGTGAGGGACTAGTTCTCAATATTTATACTGTTAGTCCGTATGCCTTTGGAGTTGCCCATTATTTTGGGCGGCTCCGGCCAGAGAGAGGGTTCCTTACTTCCAATGGGACAAAAATTCAGCAAGGTCCTTTTATATATAGGCTTCTGTCTACTCTGACACTCACTAAGAAATTGGTCATAGTGAAGTGCAGCGCTCATAAGAAAGTTACTGACAATGTGGGTAAAGGGAACACTTGCAGATCAGACAGCTAAGGAAACAGCCCGAACTTAGATGAAAAGAGTGTTGGTAGCAGGTCTTGCTAGGTGGGTGCCCGAGGTCACCATGTTTGAGGATACACCAGAGAATGTGAAGGAAATTCAGAGTGAGGCTACAGTGGAGGAATTAGAAGTGTGGCAAAAAAAGTACAGCACAATTGAACGATGAGGGATGTTGGATTGACAAGTTAGGGAAGCTGAGATGGATGTTGCCCGATGCCTATGTTCTTCCTGTAATCACAATCACTCATGGCCACCCCATCCCAGTGCTAAGGGTATTTGCAAGTTGTTGGACCCTGTATGGCAGAATGACAAGATTTTGAAGACAGCTGCACATTTAATGAAGTACTGCATGGTGTGCATGAGGCACAATCCTGACAAGGGTACCCCTACACCACCCTGCAATTTTGCACCTCCCACTTTCCCTTTTGAGGTCCTTCAAATGGACTACATAGAGATGGACCGGGTCAATAATTTGAAGTATTTGTTGGTGGTATTTTGAGCATTCAGTAAATGGGTTGAGGCTTACCCTACTAAAGAGAATACAGCCATTGCGACTGCAAAGGTACTCATAAAGGTGTTCTTTCCTCGCTTCGGCTTGCCCATTTGATCTGAAGTAATAACGGAAGTCAAGTTAATGCCTAGGTTATCTAGTTAATTTGTGACAGTTTGCACATAAAGTAGGAGTTTCATGCTGCAAATCACCCCCAGTCAGCACTGTTGATTGAGAAGTACAATGGTACTCTCAAACTAAAATTGGGAAACAGTGGCCACATGCTTTACCATTAGCTCTTTTGTCAACAAGTACTACAACGCATTTTAGAACAGAATTGTCATCCTACGAGGTCGTGTTTGGACGCCCAGCAAATGTCTGGGGCATCCCACGCAGGTGTTCTGAAATTGAGTACCCTTTATTGAAGACTACCTGTGCAAGTTGACTGAAAGTTTGCGTTCTATTCATCAACAGATTTCTGAGTAACTCCCACCCATATTAGAGGGGCCCGGTCACAACATCCAGCCTGGGACCTGGGTTTTGCTGTGAAATTTCCAGTGGAAGAAGAACTTGGAGCTCTGGTGGAAGGGGCCCGAGCAGATACTCCTCGTTACCTGAACCACTGTGAAAGTCGCTGGTCGAAATAATTAGATTCATTCCAGCCATTACTGCTGGATACTCTTACCCTTACCCAATGATAAGTTGGTAAGGGACGGCATTGGGGACTCTGAAGGTGAGAAAGTGCTTCAGTTTGTCCCTTTTGGTGATGTGGTGATGCAAAGCTTACATGGATCCAAAAGGATGCAGAGAATGATGACGTACTAAATGCATCGGTCCCTCCAGAAATTCAAGCCATTAAAGAACCACTGTTTATCAACCCCTCTGTGCCTGGAGTCACCAGGTAAAGTTTGAGCCCTCTGCTGAGTAATAGTACACCATAAGAGAAGTCAGATTAGTTAGGGAGGGACAGGGAAAGTTAGGGCGTACTTTGCTGTAGTACCAACGGTATTAGCTTAGGGTGAGGCAAGATTAGTGCACTGTTCTGACATTGGACAGGATAGATCAAACGTGCTCCTTCGGAGGGGGGTACATTATCATGAGTGACGTGGGATTCATCGAGAATTAGGACTGAGCAAGCTCCACCGCCGGTGCTCAAGAGCACCAATGTTGATGAGCAATAGGAGCCAGTACCAGTGAGCCTCAGACGGACACTGGGAACAATTGCCTTGCTATCAATTTTATTGCATTCCTTTTCTTGCTTTATAATGCTTCTTTTTAGTCGGCCTATTAATGAGGAAGAACAGCCATTGTACCACTGCGTCTAGAGCGGGGTTGGTCCACAAAGAGTAAAATAGCTTTTGTATTAATAGTTGCGATTGCATTGATAACAGTACTTGGAATATCCCGGTTTCTAGTGAAAACGTATACTGTACATTACTTGGCTGGTACAACGCCCACTTCCTCAGAGCACATTTTTGTTACTTTGGCCCCTCACAAAGAAGACCATAGAAAGTCCTACACAGACAATGTATTTATACAAATGTTGCCTCAAGCCCACGATATATCCAATACAACCAATTGTTGGGTTTGTGTATTGCTTCCATCAGTTACCCACAGGAGCAATTATTTGTTGTCCATGACATTGTCCTATATTGGTAGCCATGAAGGTTTGTTTAAATTGTTCGTTATGGTGCATTACCATATCCAACTCTCTACTCAGGTTATGACATCTGCTGACTCTCGCACTGTGGTAGAGTACATACATTTTTATCATGGATTTACTCCCACAGGACAGGCAGGAAATGGGACTTCCAGTACATTATCCCCGAAATCCTGTATGAGCATATATGATAAAATGAAGAACAGAACATGGCTTAGAATGGAAAAGGCTGATTTCCAAAGGTTCAACACCTCCAAGTACTTTTCCAAGATCGTAATGTTGCTAAGGACAAACTGATGCCGGTGTCCTTGGTCAACACAACAGTTAGTTTCTGTGTCCAGGGGACAGGGGAGGTAAAGGTGGTTGAAAGTGGAGAGGATGTGGTCTGACAGCTAGATTGCTGACTTTGAAGCTGGAAACCAAGGTTCGAGCCTCGAGGTCACGTCCACATCCTGTGATTCTGGACAAATCACTTAATCTCCCCATGCCTGAATGTGTCCTTGTGTAACATAACCAGTGCTCATGTAAAGTGCTCCAATACTTTCGGGTCGAGTTGTGCTAAATAAAACTGACAATTTGAAGTATTAATATCCTAGAGACAATGACTCATTTGATTCCCAACTAATCAGGAAATTGAAGACCTTTGCAATATCCCAAACTGAATTATAGCTTAATACTGGGGGCTGATATAATAATGCTTTTCATTAAACTAAGAGCCACAACATCCTGTCCCACCGATAATCCATTTACTAACTCATAACCTGCCGCAATCACCAATCTTTACACATTCACTGTCCTGTATGATAGTCCATCCTCAAACCTTTCCAATAAATAATTCACCACCTTCACTGAGAACACAGAAACGGGAACAAAGTCCCTCTCCATGCAGAATGCAAACCCTTTTCTGTCAAGCCAATCTATATATCTTTCTTGTTCCTGGAGTCCAGGATTTCTTAATAAGTGCCGAATATTGCCCTGAAAGGACTGTTACTTCCCAAACTCTTCTTAAATTCCCAATGCCATCAACCTCAATTGATCTGTTAATACTAAATGTTGCACCTCCCTGGCTGGGCCCTGCAAGAGGTCTGGAAACCAAGGCACCTGAATGGGAAAGTTCTTGGACAATTCCAGCAGGATAGGGTACCACTCTTGAGCCCTCCAAAGCAGAGTTGTCACCACTGTTGTCTCCTAACATGTGCAAACCATCATTGTCACCCGAGCAATCATCGAGAAAAGCGGAGATGCATACGGACTGAGACCCTCTTAATTCTGCCTGAAGGCGTTTATCCTCACTGACTCCAGTTCGGGACTGTGAGAAGTTGGCCTGGTATATGCTGACAACTAATTATATTGGGCACCTTGTACCAGTACAAACAACCCTTATTGATGATTAGGTTAAAGACAACCTTTATTGAAAGCTATCCTAGTGGTAGCTATGGAGAGCAGCCTTCAGGCTAAGTCTCGAAGGAATTTAAAGCAGCTTGTTTTACCAGTCTATAACCTTCTGAAGGACCAAATGAAAAGAGAACCACACCAGGTATATATAAAATATATGTATTTATTACTAAACACTCACTACTAACCTCTTTATGAGATTAAAGAACAAGGCACACAATATTACAGTACTAGAACGACAGTAAATAGCACAATACACAGAGGACTCCAGGGGGGGAGACCGAACCATATACTGAGAAAGTGGTATCACAAGCACGAGTTGATTAGACACAGTGCCTAGAGCATGTAGAATCGCTAGGACCCCAAGGAATCACTCAAGGTAGTGACACAGGGGACCGATGGGAGACGCATGCAGTGTGCGAGCTCCGTACAATCCTCTGGGAAAGTCACGGTTGGAATTTTAAAGAATCAGGACACTTAGGAGAGGACTTTGAGCAAACCCATTCAGACTTAGAAGGTTCTAGGCCAGCACCCATGAGAGCACCCGATTACTCATGTAACCTAACCCAGGGAAGCCAGTTGCATAGGTGTCAAATTGTGTCAAGAATCTTCATCAATTTCAATGGCGAGATGCTGCAAAGTGCTGCTGCCGTGAAGAGAAAAAGTGTCCTGGGTGATCCAAGCCTGGATTGAAGCTGAGAAGAACCTGAAAGCAGAGGAGACAGAGTCTGGGTCACTTGCCAGTGACCAGGGGCACGATGGACGAATGCCCACTGATGTCGGGTGTTTCAGGTGAGATGATGTGAAGATTGGCTCTGCAGCCACGGGGACCAGGAGATGTTGATGACAACCAAAGTCCACAGGTGAGGTGTCCCACGAGTGCTGGGTGGGGTCAGTGTCCGGATTGAACACCAACAAGCCTTGGCAACTGCAACCCACAAGGTTAGAGAAAAGATGCTTCCGTTAGGACCAGCAAGGTCCTGGGGACTCCCCACCCCAAGCAAAGGAGAGTCAGACCACGTCTGGAGCAACCAGGAAAGCCCATTGAAAGTTAAAGTACCCTTCTCAGGGACCCACAGGTCGATGGGCCAGGGATTGTGAAGGGACCTCGAGAGGAATCACAAAACACCAGCCCACAGAACACTCATGGAGTGTAGGCGGGCAAACTTAGGTGGAATCACTGCTCGGGGTCTGCACTATGAGTAGCCCAAAGCACTGCTTCAGGGGTTACCGGAAAGCAGATGCTTCTGCAAATGGACACGGTACCCAGGAGTTTGGGTTGCACGGTCCCCACAAGGGATATGGGTCTCAGGATTGCTGAGCACATTAGTTGACCTCGGGGACGCTTGGAAACGCACCTCCTGTGTTGCAAAAGTCTTCGGAGTCCTCAGGAGCTTAGGAGTTGCAAAAAGGTCAGGTGCATCTTTGGTGCCTGCTTAGTAGGGGAGTAACTCCTTTACTCCAAGGGAGATTCTTCAGTTATCTAGCGCAGTGTAGATTGTTGAAGTACTTACAGGCACATGCATCAAAGGATTTTGTGATCGCAAACGGTGCGAATCGCAAAAATCGGCCATTTGCAAACGCAAAATCTGCTTTTGGAATGCATGAAGGGTGAAGGCCCTCGCAATTTGAGAATTCCCAAATATATGCGAATTCTCAAATTGCGATTGCATTTAAGGAATCGCCTTTTGCAATTCCTTAAATGTAATGCATAAAACTTTTAAAAATTGCGATTTCGCAATTAGGGGGAGCAAATTACCATGAGGTTGAACCTCATGGTAATATGCGAAAACTTTGAAAAATACACTTTTGTGCATTTTGCAAAGTTTCATGTGTGTGCACAACATATGTGCACAGATTGATTTCAGGGGTGCAACAGGGTGTCCTTTGGACACCCCTGCAGCCTTGAAATCGCATTCTCAATTTGCGATTCGCTAATTGCTAATCGCAAATTGAGAATGTCTTCCCATTCATTCCTATGGGCCTCTAGGCCCATAGGAATGAATGGGGAGGTATTCCTTAATTGCGATTTGCAATTTGCGTTTCGCAATTAAGGAATTTTAAGAAATCGCAAATTTTTCTGCGATTTCTATATGCAAAGGCTTTTGTGATTTCTTAATTGCGATTCCTTAAAAATCGCAGTTAAGAAATCGCAAAAGCCAACATTGATGCATGTGCCTGTTGGTTTCTGTAGCAGGTAAATCCAAAGTCATGTAGCCAGGAGTTCCTACTTTATACCCAAGGAAGGGGTGGGACACACTCTGGGGACCCACCTATGGGAGGACCAGGTCAAATGGGTGGCTACACCCATGTTTCTTGTCCAGTTTCACACCAGAGCAAGGGCTGATATCCCCTGCAACCGGTTTGAGCTGGACTATGCGCAGGGACACCACATGTGCCCCCAGTGCAGACATCAAAGCACTCTTGGAGTGCACCCACCCAGCCCCAATACACTAAAGCCTGTCTGGGAGGTGGTTACACCTCCCTGTGACATGAAACCTATTGTCCAGCTTCCCCTGCCGGAGTTTCATTCAGCAGCAGGAGGGCAGACGTGTGTCTGTGGCTGGCAGCATCCATCTTGTGATGCCAGGGCTCTGTTAAGCTGGTACCGGGTGTACTGGTGTTGTCATATTTCTCCCTCTAGGAGAGTGGAATCATACCTCCCCCGCCAAATACTGGCGGGGAGGTATAATTCCAAGGTGTTTGATACCAAAGACGACAGGTTTCTGTGGAGCCGTTTTAAAGTTAGCATTTACCACGAGGTTATAATGCACTTAAGAGTATATGATCTGGCTGCATCACAGAACAACCTCCAAGAATAGATTCCAAATGCTGCAGAGGGACCCTGCTCATGCCTGGGTACCCTCTCACATACAACCCAGCACCCTGCCTTCAGGATTGGTAAGGCCTGCCATAGGGGTGACTGATAGGTATATCTGTGCATTAAAAAGGTAGATATAGTGAACCTATATCTAAGTACGGGGTGCATGCACCACCTTACACAGGTTGCAGTAGCAGACCTGTGGTGTCAATTTGAGTGGCCTCTCGGGGGTGGCACAATACATGCTGCAGCCCCTGGGAGCCCCCTGATTTACCTATGCCCTGGGTATATAGTATACTATATACTAGGGACTTATACGGGTACCCAAGAAACCAATCTGGAGTGTACCTAAAGTACATGCAATCAGTTTAAAGGAGAAAGCAGCTAAGCTGGGGTCCTAAATAGCAGGATCCCAGCGAAAATATGTCGAAAACACGGAAACATCAGCAAAAAAGTCGGGGTAACTATAAGGAGCAGATACTACTCTCCAACAGGGACAAGCTGAAAAACTTGCTTACCTGAGCATTCAGCCTGATGGCAAAGAGATCCACCCCAAATGGGCCCCATATTCCTTCCACTTGTAAGAATACTGTCCTATTCAGAAATGCATTCTGCTTGCACACAAACTTTTCCCTTCAGACAATAATACATACACCTTCTCTAGATCTCCAAAACCTTTGATTCCTACCCCCTAGTTTGTTTACATACTGAATTGCTAACACATTGTTCATCTGTAGAAATACCGAACACTTCACCTCGTTCTGTTTAAAACACTTTATTGCAAAAGATCCTGCTAGCAACTCCAGGCAAATTATGTGCAACTTCTTCTCTTCCTCTGTCCAACAACATCCTGCTGGCACACCATGCACCCCAACATTCTAAACTCTCATCTAACTCTATTATCAACTCCGGACTTACTCCGAAGATCGCTCTCCTATTCCAAGCTTCCATATTCATCAACCACCATCTGATCTACTTTCTCACCTCATCTGTAAGAGCAACCTCTTCCAAATATCTTAAACTACTTCTCTCTCGGATGCATTGCTTTCACTGTCTAAAGTCCAATAGTTCAATAACCCAGGAAAAATAGCCTAAATCGTTGAAGACGAAAGACCAACCACATGAGCTAGCTTCCTCAGAGAAATATGAGCCTGCTGTAAGACCCCTGTATTCCTTTTCTCATTCTCTTGAACTTCTACTTTGAGAGTCTTTAAACCTCATCTACAGTACTCACCAGGAATCCTAAAAAATGAGTTTCTTGTTTTGGAACTAAACACAACTTTTTCCTTTTGACAGCAAAACTTAAAGTTTCCAGTAAATTGACTCCCATCTTCATATAATTCAACACATTTTCTTTGCTCTGATTCATGATCAGGATATAATCTAAATATATGGTCAACCGGACACCTCTTTCCCAAAATGTTCATAAAACACCATGGGGTTGAAGAAAGAACAAATGGAAGGCAAACAAACTTCCTTGTCTTTCCACCCCATCCGATCATGAGATATTTCTGAATGGGTTCTCAAATTGCAACAGTCAGATAAGTGTCCTTCAAACCCAACCGAATCAACCAATCTCCTGCTTGTAAAATATCCCTCAACATGTGCATTTCTTCCATTTTGAAATTGTTCAAACTACTCAAATGTAGTATCTGCCTCATGCCTTTGTCCTTTTTTCTACCAGGCAAATATTGCTCACTAAACTTCCCTTTTCTTGGAAAACATCCACAATTGCACCTTTCTCTCTTAGCTCCAGGACCTCCTTGTGCTTTAATTCTGCTTTTTCCGCACTGAACTGAACTCCAGAAGGAACCCAACTTTGAACCGGTGACTCTATAAAATATATGCGATAACGCTGCACGGTCTCTAAAACCCAAGGATCCCTTGTCACCGAAACTCAATTGCAATAAAATTGGGCAAGCCTGACGCCCAACTTTACAGAGATAGCAGTAAGGTCTAACCTGACCTGTTCCTCAGAATCGCTGATCGCTCTGACCTCCACATCCCCATGGTCCTTGCCGTTGTGGGTAAAAGCTGGAAGATTTCTATGCACTTTGACCTTTAGAGGAGCGATATCCTCAGGAAAATTAAGTCTATGTAATTCCCTATCCCTGGCCTTCACAATGACCCCTTGTTAGCCCCCCCCCCCCCCTCCTCCCAAAAACACAAAATTGAAGTCCCTCTTTATATCTTTCTGGGACTTTTGAATAGATGAATGTGCCCCCCACTAACTTAGACATACTTTTATAAAATCATCCCCAAAAAAGAAGACAACTAGCTGAAGGCACTGCCTCATTATTTGCCAAATCAACCAAATTAGGGTCTATCTTAAGCAGTATATTCTTTCTGCGCTCCAGCGAAAGAGCTGTATTTGCATTGCCCAATGGACCAATTTATAAAGCTCATCAATATGTCAAACCTCCCTTGTTCACATGGGCCTCCTCCACCATTTTGAATATTTTTCTCAATGGCCCTTTTTGATCCAAAAAGGTGACCCTGGCACAAACGCAACTCTACGTCTAACCACTTACGGGATTACTCCCTCCTTTTTCAATAAATACCCGAATTTTAGGATCTAACTCAGGGGTCACCACAACCGTGTCCTCTAATGAAGGTCTAAAACACTCAGAACTCAGTCTGACCCTGTCCACCTTAGGAATTTGCTTTCTGAGCCAGGAATGCATGTAAACAGCAACATGCTCCAAAGGGGCCCACTCTGGTTTAAAGAGGGTGTCTAAACAAAAACGGTATCAAACATTGAATACCCCAAGGGATCTGTCAATACTCCAGTATCTGTACACTTCACCCTCTCCCTTGGCTCCATAACCTTCAAAACATCTTCACTTCCTAACTCATTAGTCCTAAACTGGGATGAGCAACTTATCTCAACTCTGCCACTTCCCAAAGACTCATCACATTGCACCACATGGTGCCTATAACCTTTTTAAAAATATTTTTAACTACTTTCTCTGGGCCTTTGTACTGCCTACCATGTGTGTAAACTCCACAGAAAGGTGCTTTCAATTTCTAGTCATCTTTCGCTGTTCATGAGAATGTGAAGTCTCACCTGATGACCAAAGTTGTTCTTCTTCCGAGCCAACCTTATTACATGCCATCATAGTCTCTAGGTTCTTTTTTATTCTTATGCTCAATTCAGTAGACATTCTGAAGCCATCTTCAACCTGTCCTCCAACATAGCCTCATCAACCACCTGAGACCTATCTTCACTCATTTTACAATATAATCAAACTCCCCTACAGAGCTGAAGATCTACATTTAAACTCCCAGAAGACAGCAGAAATAAAATTAAAATATTCCTATAAGTCAGCAATGAAACTTTCTGTCAATATCAGGCACAATCTGATATGACCCTCTACAAGCTAAGACATCAACCCAGTCAAAGACAAGAATCTTTCATCGTAAAACTAAGGACACTACATTAAAACACCAACTGGCAGAACATCAGCTGACTGACAATTTGAAGAGTCATTTCAGCAGCTGTAACTGTTATTGATAACTGTCACTAAGGAAAGCATGAAGTCTTCAAACTTCCACAATCCTCAAAGATGGGTGCCTAATGACAGTACACAGCCAATATCCAATGATTTCTTCTTTCATTCTATACCCCAAAGTTTCACTTTTGAAAATTAATACATGCCCCCAGAATGGTGCGGGGCACTCTCAGCAGTACCCAGCACTCCTAGCCAGCCTGTTTCACAAAGAAAAAGCTGTCTGTGAAAACTCCTGCACGGGCAGCACCAAGAACAGGCTACATTTAATCTTCCAACGTGGCCAGCTCAAGAGGCTGCTGTGCTGAAATGAATCTGAACTCCCAACTGAGCTACACGTGGCTGGCCCAGTGTATGCTGACGCCAGTGCATGGCCCACAATGTTCGGAGATCTCTGTGCGGCCGGCTCAAGCACCCAGCACGCACTTAATCCAGCCGCGAACTCTTTACTGCCATGTCAAACGGGGCCCGGGAAGATAGATGCAAATATGGTAAAACTCTACTGAAAATACTATTTAAAACATTAAAACCTTTACACACCATCTATTATGTTTCCCAAAGCCTCTAATCCCAAAAGGTCTAATAATAAACAGGAAAACAGATGTCTGAAACATGAGCACACAACAAATACTCCTACTGAAAAAAATACCCCTGAGTTAATCATTCTTAAATTGTATTATCAATAATCAAACAACATACACATCAGCCAAACCAAATATCTTTCGCTCACCACACAAGTCTTAACTGCAGGAGCAGCAGCAAAAAAGAAGGATGTGGGTTGTGGGTGTTTTTATTCTGTTGAAATTCTTAATTTCTAAATTATTTAAAGGAGCTGCTGGAGGAGTGACAATAAAGGATAATGCATAATTTAAGCCTCCGGGTCTTGCCTTAAAATTGTATTTTACTTTTAGAAAGACAAGGTTCATTTCTTCTCCTTAACCTACTAAAAGTTGCTCAGATATGAATATACTTTAAATAAATGAAAAGACAAAAGGAGTTTGGCAAAAAAGGAACATGTTTAAGCATGGGCGAATTTTGCGAATTTGCGATCCGCGAATTTGCGGATTTGCGAATTCAAGATCCGCAAAATTCGCGAATTTGTGCGAATTTGCGGATTTTTGTTTTTTTGCGTGTTCGCAGGGTTTTTTGCGCGTTCGCTGGGTTTTTTGCGTGTTCGCGGGTATTTTTGCGTCTTTGCGAGCCGCTTGCATAGCGAAGTTACCCATGCAGTCGTTTATGGGAGAGGGAGAGGGAGATAGATAGATAGATAGATAGATAGATAGATAGATAGATAGATAGATAGATAGATAGATAGATACATAGATAGATACATAGATAGATAGAAAGAGAGGGAAAGAGAGAGGGAGAGAGAGGGAGAGAGAGAACGAGAGAAAGAAAGAGAGGCCGGATCTCTGAAGGGCCAGATTCCTGAGTTGCCCCTACAGAACATACAGCTTTTTATTTTTAGCAAAATGCATATGAAAATTGTGCTATAAAGGTCTCTTTTAGTTTAACTCCTCCTGACAACTCAAAATGGGTGTATTTGCCATCCTCTCCCTTCTTCCTGTTTTTTATATCTGTAAGTGCTTCCTGATGAGGTTTAATTCCTTGGACAGGTGCCTCGTTGCCTACTTGTAACTATTCTCTGACCCTGCTTCAAGGGTCAGAGCAGGGTCAGAGAATAGTTGCAAGTAGGCAACGAGGCGCCAGGAAGCTTGTCTCCTTTCTGGTGAAGAAATGGCTTGGTAGTTTGGTCTGCCCTGTTCCCATGATGCACTGGGCCAGGGACAGACTGATTTGCATATAGCCAGGTTCTGAGCTGGGATGGGGCAGTGAGTTAAATAACGGTGATGGATCAAGCCCTGATCTTTGGACTGGGTAAGAGTGGTCTGCTTAATTCAGACACTCTGTTCATCACCACCCCCCTTTTCTGAATCGTTTTTGGCCACTATAGGTGTGGCAGGGTATACTCAGACATGAGTCCCTTACTCACTGCTCCATCAGGATTCAAGCAAGCCGGGCCGACGACGGCTGAAATGCCAGAAACCGGTCCCCGGAAGCTTGTCTCCTTTCTGGTGAAGAATTGGCTTGGTAGTTTGGTCTGCCCTGTTCCCATGATGCACTGGGCCAGGGACCGACTGATTTGCATATAGCCAGGTTCTGAGCTGGGATGGGGCAGTGAGTTAAATAACGGTGATGGATCAAGCCCTGATCTTTGGACTGGGTAAGAGTGGTCTGCTTAATTCAGACACTCTGTTCATCACCACCCCCTTTTCTGAATAGTTTTTGGCCACTATAGGTGTGGCAGGGTATACTCTGACATGAGTCCCTTACTCACTGCTCCATCAGGATTCAAGCAAGCCGGGCCGACGACGGCTGAAATGCCAGAAGCCGGTCCCCGGAAGCTTGTCTCCTTTCTGGTGAAGAATTGGCTTGGTAGTTTGGTCTGCCCTGTTCCCATGATGCACTGGGCCAGGGACAGACTGATTTCAATATAGCCAGGTTCTGAGCTGGGATGGGGCAGTGAGTTAAATAACTGTGATGGATCAAGCCCTGATCTTTGGACTGGGTAAGAGTGGTCTGCTTAATTCAGACACTCTGTTCATCACCACCCCCTTTTCTGAATCGTTTTTGGCCACTATAGGTGTGGCAGGGTATACTCAGACATGAGTCCCTTACTCACTGCTCCATCAGGATTCAAGCAAGCCGGGCCGACGACGGCTGAAATGCCAGAAACCGGTCCCCGGAAGCTTGTCTCCTTTCTGGTGAAGAATTGGCTTGGTAGTTTGGTCTGCCCTGTTCCCATGATGCACTGGGCCAGGGACAGACTGATTTGCATATAGCCAGGTTCTGAGCTGGGATGGGGCAGTGAGTTAAATAACGGTGATGGATCAAGCCCTGATCTTTGGACTGGGTAAGAGTGGTCTGCTTAATTCAGACACTCTGTTCATCACCACCCCCTTTTCTGAATCGTTTTTGGCCACTATAGGTGTGGCAGGATATACTCAGACATGAGTCCCTGACTCACTGCTCCATCAGGATTCTAGCAAGCCGGGCCTACGACGGCTGAAATGCCAGAAACCGGTCCCCGGAAGCTTGTCTCCTTTCTGGTGAAGAATTGGCTGGGTAGTTTGGTCTGCCCTGTTCCCATGATGCACTGGGCCAGGGACAGACTGATTTGCATATAGCCAGGTTCTGAGCTGGGATGGGGCAGTGAGTTAAATAACGGTGATGGATTAAGCCCTGATCTTTGGACTGGGTAAGAGTGGTCTGCTTAATTCAGACACTCTGTTCATCACCACCCCCTTTTCTGAATCGTTTTTGGCCACTATAGGTGTGGCAGGGTATACTCAGACATGAGTCCCTTACTCACTGCTCCATCAGGATTCAAGCAAGCCGGGCCGACGACGGCTGAAATGCCAGAAACCGGTCCCCGGAAGCTTGTCTCCTTTCTGGTGAAGAATTGGCTTTGTAGTTTGGTCTGCCCTGTTCCCATGATGCACTGGGCCAGGGACAGACTGATTTGCATATAGCCAGGTTCTGAGCTGGGATGGGGCAGTGAGTTAAATAACGGTGATGGATCAAGCCCTGATCTTTGGACTGGGTAAGAGTGGTCTGCTTAATTCAGACACTGTGTTCATCACCACCCCCTTTTCTGAATAGGAAGCAATTAGCAGCAGGTGTTCAAGTTGAAGTTAATTTGTTTGTAACCCTTTTGTAAAAGGTTACAAAGAAATTAGGTTCAACTTTTGCACCTGCTGCTGTAACCCTTGCTTGGCTGAAAATTCGTCCCCGCTGATTCTCGGATTTTACCGCGATTTCGCGAGATTCGCGGATCGCGAAATCGTGGAAAATCCGCAAATTCGCCCGCGAAACGGATTTTACGCCCACCCTTAACCATGTTGGTTTAATTGAATGCTGCAGCTAGAAAACCTAAACAGAGTGTGTCTGCTCAAAATCTCTTGATGCACAAAGTTGTGGCCATTAATTTATATAGTTCATTAGGTGGAATAAAATGATCCCTACATTCCTAAAAAGCATCTTAGTTGTAAATCAATCAAACATGTGCACCTGATAAGGACACTGATGGCTCTCAACCATGAAGAGAGCTAATGTGGCTCCGTGGGTGTATGTGTCCAGATGTCCGGCATGAGGAGTGTGTGATCACTACATGTGGTGTGCATGCAGTGTCCTAATTGGTTGAGTCTATCTATCTAAATGTGGTTTCTAGCTTTGTGGGATATTTGGGAAATACGAGCCTTTGGCCAAACGTGTTTTATTGGGGCAAATTACCTCACACTTGTTTGTGGTGCAACTATCTATATGTGGAAACAATCTGGGTTTTCCCTGGGTGCAATTTTGCCTTTAGTTTATGGGGTACCCCACCTGTGACCTGTTACTTGATAGACATGGACGTGGGTCGCAGGACCTGCCTAACCATGCATCTCTGACTCGGGGTTGATGGGAAGGTCACCTTGATGGAATCCGACAGCAATGACGTGAGTTCATTGGAACTCCTAAGAATAATAAGGCAGCCACTGTATCATTTTTATTGCCATTATTACAATTGTGTATATAGTTGTTATCTGGTACATTCACATAGCTCTTTCTGGTTTTGCTTTGGTCTGAATGTACCTTTACATTGTTGTTACTGGCAACATTCTTATCATACGAGCATGGATTGTGTCATAAATTGGTATCATTATTGCTGATGTCGGCACTACTGTACGGGCACAAGTTACGGTGCACCATGACATTGCATTGATGGGCATTGACGTAGTTATGCAGGCACAGACCATGGCATACGTTCACATTGCAGTTACTGATATTGCCATTGTCATGCTGCACATGTTGGCATCGTATTCACCCATTCCGACATTTAAAAAGGTAAATATATATTTCAGAGTAGTGGCAAATTTTGATAGGCACTCTTCTTCAGTATAAGCTGTTTTCTTGGAAGGGCCCTACATATGCTCAAAAAATGTAAAATCTGTAAAACAATAACCTGTTTTTATAAATTCTCAAGTCACATGTATAAACATTTAGGGAGCTACAGCTTGATAATGCATGGATGAACGTTCAAAACTAGCTACCTTTTTACAATTAATGGTGCTCAATAACATTCGATACACATGCAAAAAGAAATAATTTCAAATTAGAATTCATATTTTCTGGGTCTGTGAAGCCATTGTGAATAGACATTTAAAAATAGGTCAAAATCAGTTGTAAAATGTTCATTTAAGATTTAGATTACCAAAGTCTGACTGAAATGTAGCAATATGCTACATTATAAAAAAGTGTTAGGTTTCATACTTGTGAACAAATGTTCTGATCTATTTCTATTCTACAGGATTTCAGAGAGCCAGTTGTTACAAAGCGCCAAACCCAGCGGAGGAAGCCCTCTAAAGCAAGATGTGGTGTTCAGATAACGGAGGAGTCAATTATAAAGGTACAACAGATACCTGTTCATATCTATTGAAATATGTTTATTTAAATTGCTGCCCTTCACAGTTTGTTTACACAGGAAATTTCCAGGAATTTGCTTATTAATTTGGGATTGGTACCCCACCTGTAGCAACCTAATAAATCCACTTGTGTTGGGTTAAAACAAACTCCCTGGATAACAGATGCTCAACTCCAATTAGCTGTGACGGAAGCAGCAGCCAGTTCACCTGAGAAAAAATAAATACATTCAAGCAGTGTCAACAATTATAAAACTCAGAAATCAACACAATAAACTCCCCAAAACTATTTAGAAACCTAGAGAAAATGTATTGGGCAGATGGCACTAAAATCATCAAAACTTGTAATTTCAGATTGAGGAATAAAACAAAACATAATCCCATTCTGATCCTACCGACCTCCTTTTCTTCTCACCTATCCCCCTTCTGTCATTGCAAGTAAAATAAATAGGACCTTCGTACTATAGTTTAGATATTCCTGAGTAAACTTTCACATTAGAGCTGGATCACTTACAATGCTCTCATTGTCCTTGGGCATGTCAAGGTTATGAAGTCTTAAGCAAGGCATTGCTGAGCTAGGCCCAGGTTTTCTCATAGTTATTTTCTTCATCTTGTACCATGTAAGTGAATTTCCTCATCTCCGCGCATAACAGGTCTTCCCATAACAATTTATAGATACTAGGTATCTGAGATTCTCCCCACTTATCTAGAACTTTTTGTTTCACTGCAAGCAAGAATATATTTCTAAATTTGTCACGTTCCCAAATTTTCCAATCTTGTTCCAGACATCCAACCTCAGAGTATGGTAAGTGGTTCCCTTGCTATTGGTACATGTATCATTGTATTTGTTCTGTCTAGGACAACTCCCAGAAGTGACTGAGTTTCAGGTAGAGCCAGACAATTTGCTCTCTTCCCCAGGATACAACTTTTCCAGCACTGTGTTGAGTGAGATTATTTGATGATATACAAACATCTTCGTGTCCAGTGCCAGTGATGCAGTGTCTTGCATGCAGCCTCCATTCATTGAACATATTAAACCCCTTTGTATTTAGCATATCTCTGGGTTGCCCATTGGTCCTAAGATAGAATAATGCCCAGCTTCTACTCCCATTTGAGCTCTGTAGCAGTTTTAATAGGTATACTTTCCTAAAAAGTATTTTATACATTTTGGGTATCATTATTCACTTTCTGCTGCAGTTTTCTGTAAGACAATTACTCTTTTTTCATGACCATCCCCAGCTACATACACCAAGAGAAGGGTCTGTCTATGTTTGGAGTGGCCAGAATAGTGCGCCCAGGGATGCCTCACTTCTCAGGTGGAATGGAATATGATAGCCCATTGGCTAGTTAGTCGCCACCGCCTTCCAAGCTTGTAGTGGGCAAAAATGTGGATCCTGGCAGCCAGACCTCAGATCGCATCTGAATTTTAGAGAGGACCGAAGAAGGGCTGCCTTGCCATTCCCTGCATTAAGCACAGACAGGCTGCAACAAAACTGCACTGCACCTGCTGAACCTAAAGACTTTGCATGTCTGAACTGGGGTGGCCGAGTGAGCTAAAGAATGGTGATGGATTAAACCCAGATCGGTTGACTTGGGGTGAGTGTTTGATTTGCTCAAATGCTCCGGCCATCATCCCCTTTTGTATCGCTTTGTTCGCCCTGAGTTGGCAGGGTATGCTCAGACGTGAGCCCCTTGCTCACTTGGCCACTGGATTCAAGATAGCCTGGCTGATGAGGATTATGAATCCGAAACCGGTCCCAGGATGCTTGCTTCTGGTCCAGGGAAGACATGGCTTGGCAGTTCGGGCAGGACTGTTCCCATGAGGCACAGAGTCAGACTGATTTGCATATGGCCATGTCTGAACTGGGGTGGCTGAGTGAGCTGAAGAATGGTGATGGATTAAACCCAGATCGGTTGACTGGGGGTGAGTGTTTGATTTGCTCAAATTCTCCGTCCATCCTCCCCTTTTGTATCGCTTTGTTCGCCCTGAGTTGGCAGGGTATGCTCAGACGTGAGTCCCTTGCTCACTTGGCCACTGGATTCAAGATAGCCTGGCTGATGTGGATTATGAATCCGAAACCGGTCCCAGGATGCTTGTTTCCGGTCCAGGGAAGACATGGCTTGGCAGTTCGGGCTGGACTGTTCCCATGAGGCACAGGGTCAGACTGATTTGCATATGGCCATGTCGAAACTGGGGTGGCTGCGTGAGCTAAAGAATGGTGATGGATTAAACCCAGATCGGTTGACTGGGGGTGAGTGTTTGATTTGCTCAAACGCTCTGTCCATCATCCCCTTTTGTATCGCTTTGAACCTAAAGACTAGCAAAGAAAGAGCAGCACTTGTGGGACTTCCCTAATGGAATAGTTGCCACAAATGCCAGAGGAAACTCCAGGAGTCACTTGACTGACTCCCTATTACAGCAATTGGTCAACAAAAGCTGAGAGGCTTGAGAGCCCAGTGCCGAGAAGCATTACTCTGTTGGCTGCCTAAGTGCAGCATGGGAGACCAAGCCCTGACCCTCAGAAGTTGCACCCGAATGAGCTGGACCTGGGAGATTCATCTGAGTGTACTCAAGTCAGCCAGTAACAAAGTCATCTTCAGTTAAAGGAAACCATTGCTTTTACTTTTACCTAGAGAACAGTAGACCAGTGGCAATTGGTCCTGATTGGAATTAACCTAGACACTATGGAAGATTGACCTCTGATGCTATAGATGCCCCCCCCTTCTTGTTTCAAGACATAGGGGTGGCCACATGAAGATCCACTGCACCAACTCATAACCTGCAGCATCTTCAGCCTGTATCCCTTGCATCAGGTTCTCTCCATTGACTTCAACAGCGGTTTTACCTAAGGATCCCGAACTGGACTGGAAACTGCTGAAAATGACAGCTTACTGTCCGCTTATACCTGATTGGTCCCTATGACTCGCTGCCTATTGAGTTGGCATGTCCAAGATTGCCCATATAGATGTTTTGCTTATCATGCCTAATCATTAACTAATATCGCAGTAGATTACAATGGTTTATTGCACTAAGTGAAAAGCAGTAACTTGTTTCTTTAAAAATTCAAGTCTCTATAACCCTTTCATAGATTTCTGGCATTGATGTGTTTTTGAATTTTTTAAATATTATTTTTATTGCAGAACTTTAAATAGAGTTTCTTTCGTGCAATTCCTGTGCAGTTGATCCCTTTTTAAGTCTTTCTAGCTGGGCTAGTCTCAGATACACAGTTTAAGACAAATAAATTTGAAAAGCTGAAGCGGTTATTCTATTCTTATAGAAGGCATATGTAATTCAACCATTCTTTTGATCTACCCAGCTAGACAAATGATCTAAACTATAAGTGGACAGTAATCGAGCGGGAAACATCATTTACTACGAAGGCATTATTCAGTTGTTCCTTCCTTGACAAATGTTCCTCTTGACCACAAAGTAGCTCCAGTCTTGTTCAATCTTGATTATGCCATTCTCCAAAGTTCAGGGGCTTCAGCTCTCATAGTTATGCCCCTCAATGGCTTTGAAGTCTCTGTGTTCAGGGGGGCACTAACCCCTGTTCTACCCAGTTTTGGGTGCCTCCTTGCCAGTGACACCTTCTTCCTTTGGTTAGTGGGGGTCTGTATTCTCAATTACTCAGCAGGAGATGGGACAATTGTTTTATAGCAGCAACCCAGGCCTCTTCAACTCTAGGTGCCACTCCTCCCCCTAATCTCCAGATGCAGGTCAGCCTGTTGCTATCACCTCCTCTCCTGGGTCAAGACATTCCCAGATCCTACCATTTTCAAATCCAGACAGTCAATCCACAACCAGGCAGAGACACACAGAAATGTTAGAGCACAAAGATCGAGCCACTTGTAAAAGAGTGGCTTCTAAACACAAAGTGCAAAAACCACCTTCATAAAAAGATGTGTTATTACATTGTGAGTTCAGGCACACTAAACTACTCCACTCCATCTTAAGTCTTTGGGAAGATAGGCTGGAAAACATATTACACAGCCTTCCCATTCTATCATATGGGCAAGATGGCCTTTCAACAGTGAAAAATTAAATGGAGATTATTTCACTGTCGGGACATGGTACACACCTTAGTACATGTTCTCACAGGGGAAAGTGCAATTAGAAGGATAGTTCAGTTTTTAGAACATGCCTATAAAACATTAAATGTTTAGATGGCTTTTAATATATGGATATGTATATAGATACAAAAACGTCATGAGCTATGTATAATTTATAGGATACCACGCATGGAAATTATGTCACCTTTTATTCTATTTTAATGGCTAATTTTTCTCTATCATTGTAATTAAATGATTAATGCAATAAAGTATTTTTTTACTACTACTTACTACTAGTACAAGTCCTAACTTTTACATGCACTGCACCCTGCCCAGGGGTACCTTGGACCTACCGTCGGGGCGTCTGATGTGCATAGAAAGGGAAGGGTAAGGTCTAAACTGTGCGCAGGCACTGCAGTGGCAGGCCTGAGTTCCCTTTTTCAGGCTACTTGTGTGGGTGGCACAATTAGTGCTGCAGACCCACTAGTAGCATTTGCATTACCAGCCCTGGCACACATACTTTACTAGTAAGCAAACATACCAATCATGACAACCAATTACCATTATACTTCAAACAGGGAGCACTTGCACGTTGACACTGTTTAGCAGTGGCAAAGTCTCCAAAGCCTCTAAGTTGGCAAAGCAAAATCCATCACAGCACCAAAAATAGAGGAGGTAGAGGGAAACAGTCTGGGGTAATCATGCCTAGAAATGCCAGGTCTAACATGTATTAATGTCATTTGGGGAATTCTATACATGAACAGCAACCCGAATTATGCTGGTGTAGCTAAAATGGCTCATTTAGGTGAACAATAACTTTTGACCAGTTTTCTTGAATTTCCCCCAGATAAAGAGAGGAAATAAATAATAAATGAGCACCAGGCCTGTTCATGGAAAAGTCTGGCCAAGCTCACACACTGAAGTAGCTTTTGATTTCTCTGAGAGAGCACACTAACTCCATAATGTAGGGTGGTATATTTTTATATATTAGCACCCAACCCAGCGGACTTACAAGGAACAATTTAGGGGTGCCTTGGAATATTTAAATTTGGCTTTCCATGCATGGCAAAGGCATTTTTTCTTGTGAGTTGTCCTAAGGAACATTGACAGTGCCGGCCAGCCAAAGCACAGTGGGTCTCTTGGCAGACGTATTCATTTTTCGTGTAGGTAAGGGGTCTAAATATGCACATATTCATTTGTCATACAGGTGGGTCATCTATATCCACACTGTGGCTCATATGTGACTATTTAATCCTCCATGCATTGGTCCATTTTCTGCTCCATCTCTCATGGCCTTAGAGACTGGATAAATAAATCTATTTTAGTGATACTATTTTAGGCAGAGTACACATGCTCTGACACTGAACAGAAGTGACGCATTGCACGGAGTCTTAATACAAGTAACAATGTGGTCCAGCAAAAAGGCATAATATCCTGAGTGACCACTCAGTGAAGAGCGATTTGATGCAGACATTCTACATAATAACATCTTTTGATATCTGGAATTCATTCTGTTTCAATGTCATCACAGTTAAACAGTCAAAATTACTCCTGTAAGAATTGTGACCACTTTGCGAAAAATCTTGCATACATTTTAAAGAATTCTATTTATCAATGTAAATGATTTAGAGATGTTCGTCAGCCCAGCAGAAATCCTTTAACATTGTCAGGAGTCACTGTTTCTGCCAATGTATTAAAAGTTAGATTTTGTTGTTGAAAATACATAAACCATTGCCTCCCACAACGTGGGAGTTGCCTCTCATGGTATAGGTGTCATTTTGCAGTTTCCACTGCATATGGCAAATTGACTGCCCACTCTGAATCAGGTGGTCGGTCACAACTTTGGGGCATGTCAGCAAGAGCTTTATATCCAAAAAAGCGGAGATAAAACTATCGCCCTATCAACAACAGGGTGCTACCATGCAAAATCGCATGTTAGCACCCTTTTTCCCTACGCCTCCCTTTGCATCTCTAATAAGATGCAAAGTGAGCGTTCCTTCTGAAAATAACTGGAGAAATGTCGCTAACCGACATTTCTCAAATCATCAATCGGCACGCTAACAAGCATAGCGATAAGAAAAGTAGCGCTAACCGCGGTTATCGCTGCTTTCCTTACCCCTGCTTTTAGTTTGACTTAGCCATGATATCCAATGGAAGGTGGATATCATGGTTAAGTATGCCAATTCCAATTCCAAAAATTCTTTATTTCGGCCACATAGGCCCTAAAAGATGCAATAAAATACAGTACATATATTACACAGTAAAATGCAGTACATATAATACACAGTATTTACATATAAAAAGTCTGGAGGGTCTGCATGGGGTAAGGAATGCACGGTAGTACCAGTTCAGGGGGACATTTTCTTCCTTATTATCCAAGCTGCCATTAGGAATTTTGAAACAGCAAAGACAATATGTCCCAGGGTATTGGTTTTCATGACCCTATATGCTTGTAGGTACTCCCGAAAACCCAGGTTTCGACACATCGGTGCTATCCAGCGCTTCCTGGGACTCTGGTATGCGTGACAAACAAACATTATGTGCAAATCATCTTCATCCTTGGTTTTACAACAAGGACAGAGTTTATCACCCCCTATGGACCATTTATGGGTGAATACTTTGGTGGGGAGTGTGCCAAACCTCCATTGCAGGAACAGTTTCCTCGCCAAAAGAGGAAAAATAAAATCCATAAAAGGTTCAAAAAGGTAAGAATTTTTGGATTCCATAAAACGTCCCGTCAAGGTGCCGCTACTATGAGCATTATCCATGTCAGCCAGATTTTTGTTTTTGTAGAGCTGGGCAAGAGTTTTACGCGTGATCCTTTGGCAACCCTGAGCTGGATCGTCCCATAGGTCTGGCAGGTTCAAACTGAACAATTCCGTCTTAATAAAAGCCAGCCAGGGAATTTTATTGCTACCATTCAGCCTCAGTACATGGATAAGGTCCTGTCTATAATGGTACAGTTCCTCGGTAGTCCATATCCGGTGCCAAAACTTCACGGGTTTCGACAGGAGATCTTCAGCAATGGAGTGTAACCCCAAATCTAATCTTAGGGGGACGAGTGGCGTACCTTGCGGGAGAGCAAGTAGGCGTCTCAAAAAACTATTTTCCACCGCTGCCAGTGCCTTCCCTGCTTTGTGGCCCCACAACTCGCTGCCATACATGGCTGCTGCCTTCGCTTGGGATCTATATGTTTCAAGGGCCGGGCTTACAGGCTTAAAGGTGGACTTATTTACCACCTTCAGGAGTGCGCCCGCTAGCTGGGATAGTTTCAGCCTTGATCTCGCTATCTGGCAGTCCCAAGCTAAGTTTTCTTGTAGTGTTACCCCCAGATATATAAAGGTCGAGACCCTCTCAAGACTAACTTCCCCCAGTTTTGGGTTGGGTCTGGTTTTGGTAGGGGGATTGAAGATCATAAACTTAGTTTTTTCTGTGTTCACCTCCAACCCATGTTGACGACAGAAAAGGCCAAAACCATTCACAATCCTCTGGATCCCCATGGGGGATTTGGAAAGCAGGAGGGTATCGTCAGCGAACATGATTGCCGGAACCCTCCTGCCTGCCAAAACCGGGGCATCATTGTCCTCAACAGTGTCAAGATGTTGAATGACACTGTTAATGAAAAGACAGAACAGGGTCGGCGCCAAGACACAGCCCTGTCTGACTCCTCGGCGGACCGGAAATTTGCCCGAGAGCTTACCATCCCTCCCACACCTCACTTGTGCAAAGTTGTTCTCGTGCAGCCTGATGATAATACTAAGGAGGTGGGGGGGCACTCCTAGCTTCTGCAGAACCTCCCATAGTTTCCCTCTAGGAACTAGGTCAAAGGCTGACCTCAGATCCACGAAGACCATGTACAGTCTTCCTCCCTCTATAGTTACAGTCTTCCAATATAGGAGGAGAAGGCGGAAGATCTGGTCCATGGTCGACGTGTTCTTTCTGAAGCCAGCCTGAAGGGGGCTCATGATGTCATTGTCCTCCACCCAGTCCAGGAGGTGATTAAGGATGAGGCGCGCAAAGAGCTTTTGGGGTACATCTATTAGGCTAATAGGCCTGTAGTTGGCGGGGAGCAGAGTAGATCCCTTCTTATGGATCGGAACAATCTCTGCCCCCAGCCACGACCCGGGGATTCGCATACCTCCTAGGATGGCATTGAAAAGAATAAGAAGGTATGGGCCCCAGATGTCCGAGTGATGCCTAAACAGATCCCCAGGTAACCTATCCAGACCTGGCGCCTTCCCCGATGATAAGTGCTTCAGGGCTGCCTCCACTTCCCCCAGGGATAGTTCCATTTCACAGTCCTGCGCGCCACAGGGCGCAAACAGGGCTGTGTCAGGGCAGGGGTTGGTGTCTTGATAGAGCTCCCCAAAATGGGCCTCCCAAACCTCAGGGGCAATATTGGGTTCCACTGCTTTTTTGAGTTCCCCTATGCCATTATTAACAAGGGCCCAGAATTTGCGGGAGTCCCTGACTTTTAGGGCATCATGAAGATCTTGCCAGTGATTCCAGTCCCACTCGGTCCTGGCAGTCGCCATCACTGCTTTATAGTATTCCCTAAGGTCACGTACCTTGGCCTTATTTGACCCCTCTTTTATTGCAGCAATGAGCTCAGACTTTGCTGCCCTACAAGAGGAGGTATACCAGGTGGGAACATGGGTCTTTTTCTTTCTATTGGGCACCACCGGGTAGAATACCTCAGCCAAGTCTCTTACAAGATCCTGGTGGATGCCACCCAGTTTCTCATTGTATTCTGGGGTTCTTGGTGTGTTTAGAAGTGCGTCCACCTCCATAAACCTTGGGAGTGCCAACTCGTAAAGCTTGCTAATGGCCTCTTCTGAGCTCGCAAGCTTTCCCCACTTGACCCGGCGCCTGTTGGTTGTAAGGACCAATTCCCCCGTGTCTCCCCCTGGGTTTTCTACCACTTTGCCCGCTAAATGGAGGGGCCACTGGATATTTAAACAAAGGGCATTATGGTCACTATCTGACCTGTTTATTACCCTAAAGTCGAGGACTTTGGGCCAGAGTGTAATGTCTAACATAATGTAATCTAGCCTCGACTCGTGACCCCTCCTATTGAAAGTACACACTGAGGGAGTATCGGAAGGGGTGCGACCATTACAAGCCCTCAGTGCGTAGTTCAGGGTAAGGGACATGAGGCGTATTGCAAGGGGGGACCAGGCTTTGGGATAGGGGGAAGACGAGGGTGGGACCCCCCAATAGTCATCCTCGGCCGTGAGGGCACCCTCCGACATGCCCTCAAGAGGTTCAAATTGGCAGTTGAAGTCTCCTCCAAGCACCACCTTGAGATCTCCTGGGAGTTGCCCCAGGAAGGAGGACAAGTCGTTTAGGGTTGGAGATTCGTTTGGCGCGGCAACCGGTCGCGAGTAGACATTCACAATAGCCCATGATGGTTTACCAGGCCATGTGAGCCGAACACACTGGATGTCCTGCGAGAACGTGTGCACCTGTTCCGCCTGGCACCCAGTGTGACTCGCGACCCAGATTGCCAGACCACCTGACGGCCTCCCCCTCCCACCCCATTTGGCAGGGATTTCAAATACTTCAAACCCGCTCCTGGTTGCGGTGTCCCTTGCCCACGTTTCCTGAAAAAGGAGGATGTCGCTACTACCCACTAAAAGGTCCCACTCCGGTGTGCCTTCCTTATTTGCAATGCCCGCCACATTCCATGAGACAATTCTCAAGCCCTGATCTGTTGGTGGAGGGCCTTGACCTACAGTAGGGGATTGCGCAAGGACTGTGGGTGGATGGATTCCTGGCAGAGCAGTAGTGCACTCCGCGATGGCGGATGGACCAGCCATCTCCGCCCCCCCGGGTTGCAGGATATGGTCAGTCCCGATGTTATGAAAAGACCCCTGTAGGCCCAGACTGTCACCACTACTAAGTGGTCGATCTTTGGCGTTGTCCTGCGGGCCGTGTTCAGTTGCAGGGGCTGCAGTCATTCCCACCCGACTTTGCACCTCGACTTTAGCATTATCCTGCGGGCCAAGTTCAGTTACAGGGGCTATACTCTCTCCCACCCAACATTGAACCTCATCCACCATCTTCCCAGGGCTAAAAGAGGTCTCCCTGGTTTGTGGTCAGTCGACCTGGTCTAGGCAGGAAAATCTATTGTGATGTGTGAAGTTTGCCTGGGCATGTGGTGGGTGGTGCCTTGGTCTATAACGTGAGCCATCTACAGCGAAGCCTACTCTAGTCCACCCCTTCTCCCCCCCTGCCTCTATGCTGCTTACATTTGGGTAGAAGTGTGAGAGGGGGACTAGTTCAATATTGGACTTGTCAGGCCTTACAAGCCAGTTGGAGATGTAGTTAGCTACGTGGGGGCTTTTGAAACTTATGATGATGCAATCCCCTGCCCTATTCTTTGGGGTATGACCAATCCAAGGGATCCTCCTGACCATCAGGACCTCGCCTTTCAGGTTAGGGGGCAGCGGCCTGTTGATACTAAGCCAGCTTATCACCTTATTACGTAGCGAGTCTTGGGACTCCCTCATATCACCAGTTAACTCAGGTACTCCCACCATGATTACCGTGTATGGAACTGCTTCTGGGGGCAGATTAACCACCCTGCGCCTATCAAAATGGGGAGCGGGACCATCGGTAGGACCATTAGTAGGGTTCACTACTCCCCCTGTCTGTGGCGCAGGAATTTGCTTTGATCTCCTTGGGGCCGGGACAGGGGGCCTGGGTGCCGAAGGTAACAAAGGGTGCGTCTGGGGAACAGGCGCACCGTCTGTACCTGTCAGCACCATATTGGCGCCCTGAGACGGTGCAGCGGACAGCAGACTATTCCCCGAAGAAGCCCGGGGGACTGGAGGGGCATTTATCACATTTGTGGCTGTCCCAGGGCTTTTCCTTAGATGACTACTTTCCAAAGCCTTCAGTCTGGACTCTATGGCGTCCAATTTAGCTGCGATGGGGATTAGCAAATTCTTCATGATGTCTGTGAGTGAGTTAACTAATGAGTCAGTGCTAGTAGAAGTTGCCCCACCAAAAATAAAAGGGCCCGGGTGCAAGGATAGGGAGGCGGGAGCTGGAAAGCCCATGTGATCCGACCTGGACCCTGATAAGTTGAGATCAGGAGAGGCAGAAATGTCTATGCTGTCAGTCTGGTTTGGCTCTATTGTGTCGACTTTGGCCCTCTTTGCCTTCTTTGCTTTCCTGGACCTTTTCCTTTTTGGAGGCTGTTCCACTCTGCTGCCTACGGAGTCTGTAAGCAAGTCGACCTGGCCAGCATCTTGCAAGACTGATCCCCTACTTTCCGGAATGGCAGGATGGTCAGAGATCCCAGATAGCCGGGAGGAGTTCCTGTCCCTCTGCGTCAAGGGAGTTCTTAACTGCTGAAGGACTGACTCGATCGTCTGATCAATACTGTCCATTAGTGACATATGGGTGGCATCCAGTGGGATCGGTGTACTAGCGTCTGTGGAAAAAGTATCCCCCAGATCCAAAAACACACTTTCCGGACCCATCTCGAGGTGCGCCTCTGGGATTGACGAGCATTTGCTAGCTAGGTTACTCGCCTTTGGGAAGAATTTTTCCAGAGTGCTTGTACCTTGTTGGGTGGACTTACTTCGTGAAGTTCTGGTCGCCATTATGGAGTATGTAGGGGGAGCTACAGGGCCGGGAGCGTCAGAGGGATGGCCCGGTCCGGTCTCTGCCGGCCTCTAACGGCCTAGAACGGCCCGCTCTTTGCCCGGTCTTAGCCCCGGTGGCCGCCCCGCGCGCGTCCCGCGATGCGCGTGAGCAGGTTCACCTAAGTATGACAAGGGGGCGTGGCACTGGGAGGGGGCGCGGCGCGGCGGGAAGAGGAACCAGCTGGCGATGTCCGATGGAATGCTGGTCCTCGCAGTCCCGCTCGCCTGCGCCTCTCACCTCCACTGCGGCCGGACTACCAAACGATGTTTGCCCAGGTAAGCGTTGGCTCCCAACCAGTACAATGGCGAGCAGGACAGCAGGACAGAGTTCTCCACTCGAGCGGCACCCGCGGAGCGGGGGCCGCGAGGAGTTAAGTACGATTTCAGGCGGGGGGGCGCGGCACTGGGAGGGGGCGCGGCGCGGCGGGAAGAGGAACCAGCTGGCGATGTCCGATGGAATGCTGGTCCTCGCAGTCCCGCTCGCCTGCGCCTCTCACCTCCACTGCGGCCGGACTACCAAACGATGTTTGCCCAGGTAAGCGTTGGCTCCCAACCAGTACAATGGCGAGCAGGACAGCAGGACAGAGTTCTCCACTCGAGCGGCGGGGGCCGCGAGGAGTTAAGTACGATTTCAGGCGGGGGGGCGCGGCACTGGGAGGGGGCGCGGCGCGGCGGGAAGAGGAACCAGCTGGCGATGTCCGATGGAATGCTGGTCCTCGCAGTCCCGCTCGCCTGCGCCTCTCACCTCCACTGCGGCCGGACTACCAAACGATGTTTGCCCAGGTAAGCGTTGGCTCCCAACCAGTACAATGGCGAGCAGGACAGCAGGACAGAGTTCTCCACTCGAGCGGCACCCCCACCCTTAGCCATGATATCCAATGGAAGGTGGATATCATGGTTAAGTATGCCGTGCCATATCAACAATGTTGCACCAAACATTGTGCGAATATCGCTGGAACCCCAGCGATAATTGCACATTTGGCAGATAACTGGGGTATTTTTATCGATCTGGAGATAAGCGTTGTTGATAGCGTTTTATCTCCGCAATAAAAATAAGTGATGGCCAGCGATAATTATCCTAGCACTAAGTGCGCTTAGCAATAATTATCGCCGGTTGTTGATGATATGCCCCCAAGTTGGGCCAAGGAAGGAGTATGTCAGCAATAAAGACAGAGTAGTAGTCATTGCTGCCATACGTAAGGTCTGCCAGTCTGTAAATCCAGCAGACAGACCTTCAGTTTGGAGAGGAGGTACTCCGTTGCCACAAAGTATACTCTCCACCAAACTCTAAATCAGATTCTATATTTTTGAAATAGTTTGCAAGCAACCAGGGGCTATATTACATAAGGTACCCCAACTGGCGTATGTGCCCGCTTTGCATGCCCCTGGGGCTCTTTGGCATTATAAAAGGGGGTGCAGACTCTTGGGGCTTCCCCTTCTATAGGCTGGCACACTTAAAGCGCCAGTGCTATCAAGAGTTGGTGTTCCCTCATTTGCACAGGGGTGTGTCCTATGCAAATTAAGGAATTCCTTTGACTCTGCGCCCGCGCCATATTAGAGACACAGGCGCAGATTCAAAGAAGCCCTCAGGAGGTGCACTGATAGTGCGCCATTTAAAAGGTGGTGCACTGTCAGTGCGCTTCCTGACAGCAGCCCTCTGCAGGGTGAAAGGAGGTGCCATGGACCCCCCAGACATCCCCTTGCAGGTGGGTGCAGTCACTCACTGCAACCGCCTGCAAGGGGATCTTGAAACCCCTTTGAAAGTGCAGGCGGGTGCAGACTGTACTGTGAAACCAAGGAGCAGCCGCTCCGTGTTTTCACATGAATGTGCTGCCCCCAGGGCAGTGCACGTTCGCGGCTGCCCCCAGGGTAGAGCATTTATCATAATGTGCTGCATTGGCATTGTTTGCGTCCGGTGTAGAAAGAAAGAGTTCTCCCAGTTGATTTGAGGTCCAGAGGGGGGAGACAAACCAAGCAAAAAGTACAAAAACCTCAGTAGGGACCTATATTTCTTTTAACATTGATTAAATCTGAACAGTTTTTCCATAGGAAAGATGCCAATGAGAGAAATAGAAACTACAAAGTATTATCTAAACATATATATTTATTAATCTTTTTTCATTTTTTTAGATAAATATTTTTGCGAATATTTATGCAGCTGTACATTTCATTAAGTTCATCACTTTTTCATACATATTTTTCAAAGATAAGTTTATGGAGTACAAAGCAAAAATTGTGCCCTCTAATAACAAGAGTTCCTACCATTCATACATACATACTCACATACCAGTCAAACTATTTCTTTTTTTAAAAAAACATACATATCAACCTAAACACAAAGACTAAATCTTACAAAACAAAGAACAAACATAAATGGCAACTCTAAGGTGTACTTAGTAGGATGCTGTAAGAACCTTGATTGTTTGCGTCCGGCGCACCTTTTCAAAGATGCACTGGGCCCAAATATTGCCAATATGTATTACTGCTCCTGGTGGTTATTTCTATGGAAAATGAAATAGTGAACATTATTCAGAACCACCTTTCCTCCTCTACTGCTTTAAACAAACATACAGCAGTGAGATGTTTCAAAGATTCAACATTAAAACAGAGAAGTACCAGTTCTGAAGTAAGGCCAGTGGTCTTTGTACAATGTCACCACATGAATTTTCACAATCACAATCCTAACATTAGGACTCCTAAATGCCTTCTCTGAATACCGAAAGGCCTAAAATTACAATTTTTCTCAATTTAGTAGTAGTAAAGTTAGGACTACTAACTTTAGAACTCCTAAATGCCTTCTGTGAATACCGAAAGTCTTAAAATTAGGATTTTTCTCAATTTAGTAGTAGTAAAGTTAGGACTCCTAACTTTACTACTAATAAATTGAGAAAAATCCTAATTTTAAGGCTTTCCGTATTCACAGAAGGCAAATAGGAGTCCTAAAGTTAGGAGTCCTAACTTCTGTGAATACCGAAATGAGTAAGTTCATTCTGTGAATACCAAAAGTAGTAAGTGCATTCTGTGAATGCCAAAAGTAGTAAGTTCATTCTGTGAATACCAAAAGTAGTAAGTGCAATCTGTAAATACCAAAACAGTAGTAAGTTTAGGATTGAGTCTTAAGTTCATTCAGTGAATCGGGCCCCTCATCTTTCTGTTCTTCCAGGGTAATAGCAAGGGGTTCTAGTTCTCACTCTTGGCCCTTTTCTTGAAATGCAAAGCGCCACAAAAGCTCGCCCTAGCAAAGAGTTCTTTGTTCTGAAGTGAACAGTCTCCTTTTGGAATCTAAACAAAAGTTTGGCTATTGGCCGTACGGGGTCAGTATGTATCTTGTTGCTTTGGTGAATCCTTTGAAAGACAAGACACAGTAAACTTTGTTTTTTTAAATGCAGTCAATTTTCCAAAAATTAAACAATGCATTTTTCAGGCTTTCTGCTGATTTCTCCAGACAAGGGGGAAGAGAATGATATAAAATATTCAAGTGAAAGTGGAGTGCGCAAACCTCCTACAATCAGGGCATTAAGGTTTTTGTAGGTCAGCGGTTGAAAGAGTTTATCTACAGCTGCTTGGTGATGTTGGGATTGACAAGGAACTGATTCAGCCCCAACACGTTTAGCAGACACTATGCTGGATAAAACCCTGTGGAGTCCCTAGGCAGTCGAAATGGTGCCATAGCCCCCTCGCAATTTAGCTCCTAATACATTTTTAATTTTACCAACCAACAATCCTAATAAACCAATTTTATTACAGAAAACTAGACATGAACAATAATTAATGTTATTAAAAGAAATTGGATACAATTTAAGAAAGCTTGATTGTAATTTTCTTTCAAGATCAAATCAATAATATTTTGATCTGTTGTCATAGGGCACCTAAAAGGAGTGGGGCCCAAGGGCCAGTGCCTACTTTGCCTTTTTGGTAATCTGGAACTGAGCAGACAACATCATGCATGTTGCCAGCCCCAAAAAACAGAAAAAAACAACATGCAGAGGGAACCCACATTCTGGGCATGGAGGGACTTTTAGGCCTCAGAGGTGTTTAACAATTGTGGAGCAGGTAGAACCTCATGCTTCTAAGGGTTAAGATGAAAAGAGCCTGTGCTCCTTACCTGGGCACAGCTGCCAACAACATTGCAGTCTCTAGAAAGTCTCTTGGGCAATAACTACACTTATCTTGGGGAGGTGGTAGCATTCTTTGGGCATTGAAATCCTCTTGCTGAGGAGGTGTGAGTTTTGAAAGGAATATATGCATATTCCCCATCTCACCCGATGCTTATGTGGACTCTGGTGCAGAGCCCCAAGGACATCGGAACTCAGGTTATTAGATGCACAAAGAAGTGGAAATACAATATGCATGGACCACAATTGTGTGTAGCAATCATTGAGCCACCCAGCGAACTCAGCTAACATGGTGCACACGACACACCAAGGAGGAATTGTTAAGACAGATGTTATGGGGTCTGAGGAATCTTACAAGGGAATTTAGTTTCTCCATTTCTCTCTGCTTTCCTCTTAGGATGCTTTTGAAAACTGTTTGCAAAGTTATGAGTAAAGCAACTCTGTGCAATAGATTCAGAGTCTCATATCAAGCTCTATAACCATTGTGAAATCCTAATTCTCATGTATAGACAGTTAGAGAATGATACCTTGACAATCGTTGACATGATGGCACTTTTTACACTAATTGAGATAGGGAGATAACTAACCGAAATGAAAACAGTAATTGTCAGAATATTATTAATGGAAATCATAATTTTAGGCCTGTGGAGCATGGCAAAATATACATTTGAATTGGATGTAAACGTAAACCTCTGAGGACTCTGTCCTGCTGCAAGGGAAGTGGTGCTGAGTAGCCTACTTGGTTTAATTGATAAGAAGGTACAACCATTGTACAGACATCCTATAGATTTCCCACAGATGGGAGGTCAGGAGGTGGAGCAGGTGGTGGAGCTGTTATGGTATATCCCAATTCTGCTGACTTACAAGACTGTCCAGCAAGCTGTGTGCATCAAAAAGAGGATTGAATGGAAAGGCCGTCTTTTCACCACAGAAGTATTGCCCAGAAAGGTAGCATTAAAACAATCTATGCCTGCATTGGCTGTTAGAGGATTTCAGGCTTCATTGGGCCTTTCCGTTCATCTGGAACTTAACAGTGAAAAACCGTTTCTTCAAAGTTTAGGTGACATAGGCGGGCAATTTTGGGTTCCCACTTGATTATTGTTGAGTTTGTGACATGTCTATCTCTCCTTCCCATGGACTCAACAATGTGGGAAGGGCAGGTGGAAGGATACATGATGCTTTGTTGTTTGAATATGCTTTGTAGTCGATTCTTCTCCTGCAATGGCCCTGCACCTTTCCTTGCCTTTTGGGCATCAGAGGGCTGAACACTTGGTTTTCCATCAGTGTTGCTCCTCTGTGGTTTGACTTTCATACTATTGCTGTAATAGTGAGATAGTGCCTATCTTTTCATGCAGCCAGAAATACAATGTTATTGCATTGGATATATTTAGGTCCACTCAATTTAGGATGATCACCCGCTTCCAGGCCATTTTTGGGCAATATTTCCACCCCTCAAGTACTGAGTGATCACCTTATACATTCTTTGTGTTTTAGACTAACACGTGTGAAAACAGTGAATTTGTAGGTGAATGGTTCAGGACTGGAGAAAGTGGCTATCATGGCCTGGAGTTAGGTGCACACCCCAGCTAAATTCAGATGGAGATCCGACAGAAATATACACTGTGTTTCCCAAACTGTGGTCCGCGGACCCCTAGGGGTCCGTGACACATTCCCAGGGGGTCCTCAGGCAGCAGTTTTAAAAGCACTGCAAAGTTCCAAGTTTAATTAGAGGTTTTCGAGCAACAATAAAAGTGCCAAGATAACACCAGTGATAAATGTTCCTGCTGGAGAGAGATGAGTTTTGTCCAGTGGCAGCGTGACTTATTTAATGTAGCACAGAGGGTTAATATGCCTCTTGCAAAGAAAGTGTACCTGCATTTTTAAAAACCAACTGTGTTTTATCTGCATAGGTCAGTGGGTTACTGCTTTTGTCACAGAGATTCTTTAATTACTGTGCGGTTTATAAGTGACAATCGTGATCTAGCCAAGTGACGTATAAACTGGTATCAAAAAGATGTTTGCAAACTGCATGGTACAAGATAGTAAATTATGTTTTTTCCAAGTCTTTCATTATCCTGATGCTGCTAAAAAGGTTTATTTGAATGGAAATAAAGTTTCATTGTTAAAGTCAATGCTAAACACTGTATTATGCCTACCAGTATGAATGACATGTGTATCCTACAACTTGTGGTCGCCTTTGCCTTATGTCAAATTTTCTATACACTGGTTTACATGTATGATTCATTGTCTCTATGGGGCAGATTTACAAGGAAAGTGACTCAGTGAGTGCTGCAAGCCATTTGGCTGCGCCGCACTTAGTCACTTTCAAAGCACAGGGATGCAACATATTTACCACAGTATATTGCATCTCAGTGCTCTCCCTGCGCTGGTGCACAAACTGCTGCCATGCGCCGGCAAAGGCACCCTTGCACCATGGTGCAAGGATACCTGCGTTGTGGGGAGATTGTTTATGTGCAGGTAGGATTCTCTTTCTGCACATAAACAATCACTAGAGGGGATTTCATCTTCCTAAACAACGAGGAGAAATGAATACATTTCTTCTTGTTGCGCCTCCCTACGCCTCCCTTGAGGAGGTGTAGCATTCAGACGCATTTCCAGATTTGCGATTTCTTGTAAATTTGGAAATGTGTCTGGTTTCATGGGTGTTGCGTGGGAACACTCACAGCAAAACCGACAGAACGGACCTTTCACGCAAAGTGCAGTGTGCAGGAGGAGCTTCGCAGGCAAGCAAGATGGCCGCGTAAGCTCGGAGATCCGCGGACCCTCCGACCCTCCGCACACATCATGGAAGAAATCCTGATCCACGACGGTGGATTCCAATTGGTGAATGGTCACAGACCGCTTTCCGTTTCTAAATCCGACATTTCTTGGCAAAGTTATGTCGTGTTGAACTTTGTGCCAGGGATGCGCCATTGTCCCTGAGGTGTCCGATGAAAGAGACGACGCGGTGCATAATTGATATGCGGAGTGAGTGTCTCCTGTTCCTGCTGGCGGAGTGCACGTAGCCGCGGAGTTGCCTATTGCTGCCTTGGCTCTCGTGGTAGCTAAGCTTTGTATCTGCTTGAGTGCCCACAGTGTCTTCGCCGCATTGCCCTTTGTGCTCTCCGGACCCAACATGGCTGGCAGGGGTGAGCCCGACAGGACGGCGAACCGGGCTAGCAGGAAGACGGTCCAACCCCAGACAAACAAGATCGATCGGTACGCCCAACAAAGGACCTCGCCCTCTGTAGTCGCTCAGTCTAACGACCCCTTACGCACGAGCTCACCCGAGGGGTCGGAGCCCGCTTTACGCGACATCATGGGGGCTATCACAAGCATCAGGACTGAGATGCATAAGCAGCACGAGGTCCTGGCACATAAGGTGGACACCCTGGCCATCGATATCAACTTGATCAGGGCTGACCTGGGCAAAACTAATGATCGAGTGAAATCTCTCGATATCATGACCTCCAGCCTCACGACCGATGTTTCAGACCTGCAAGCGGAGGTTCGTACCTTGCGGTCGGTTAATGACCTGTTCTCGAGGCAACTGGAGGATTTCGAAGGACGTGCCAGGCGGTAAAATGTGCGCATCATTGGGGTGCCGGAGGGTGCGGAGGAAGCGGCCGTCGACCTCTTTGTTGAGGACTTGGTAAAGACCCATCTCGCTCCAGCAGGTCTCAGTCACTTTTTCTCAGTGGAGCGAGCCCACAGGATACCTGGCGGCCCTCCGAAGACGGGCGTCGCACCGAGACCCATCATCGCCCGTTTATTCAACTTTAGAGATCGGGATGTGATTCTCCAGGCCTCGAGGCGACATGGGCCTCTCAAGTTCCAGAACACTGACGTGAATTTCTAGCCGGACTTCACCAGGGCTGTTCAGAGACAGCGCCAAAGCTTTGCGGGGGTAAAGCGGCGCCTCAGGGATTTGGGGCTGAAGTACTCTATGCAGTTCCCCGCTAAGCTGCGCGTTGAACGTGATGGCCGAGCCCTGTTTTTTTATATGTCTGAGACTGTGAGTGACTGGCTGGACACTTTGCCGCACCGTCAAGAAGAACAGGAGGAACACTCCGAAGGCGCCTCTGGTGGTCCTGATCTTCAGGAATAGTGCTTCCCGCACTGCCTTTAGCGGTTGGTGTGCCCATTGACTGTGACTGATAATGCCAAGCTGTTGCACTTTTACCTGGAATATCCTAATCTCCCATGGAGGGTGGCAGGGGGGGACTGCGGGGGTTCCTTACTCCTCTAGGGTCTTTTTTGTAGCTTAGTTTATGGGGCGACAGGCACACTGCTGGTTGGGGGGCTTTTTAGTCTGCTGCAGGGGTGCAGGGTGGGGGGTGGTGTTGGGGATGGTTTCGTGTGTTTTTTCTGTTTCTTTCTTTCTTTCGTTAGGCAATGGGTCATATGTTTTGTCCTGTTTCATTTGTCGTTGAGGCTTTTGGGGGTTGGAGTGGACTTGGGACACGACGATGGGGGGTAGGAAATTGCAAGTTCTTTGTTGGAACGTCAATGGCTTGGGTGATCGTATCAAAAGAGGGGTGGTATTGCAACTGCTTAAAAGACATATGCCTGACATTGTTCTCTTGCAGGAGACACACTTGGTTGGGAATACGTGTAGAGCGCTCAACAGGAAGGGTTTCAAAATGGTGGCTCATTCGGGGTTCTCTTCGGGGTCCCGGGGGGCGGGTGTTATGGTGCGCACGTCCCTCCCTTTTGAGATTGACCCCACTATTGTTGACGAGAGGGGGCGGTACGCGGCCGTTTCAGGGCAATGGGAAGGGCATGCCTTGACATTGGTTTCGGTTTATGTTCCTCCGGGTTTGCAAAATAACACCTTCCAGGACCTTGGTAGCGCCATTTTGAATCTGCCGGCAGGGTTGCTCATTGTGGGGGGTGACTTTAATTCTGTTTGCTCCGGATCCTTGGACAGACATCCGCCTAGAGACCTCCGAAGCTCGCAAATGTGGTTGCCCACTTTTCTTGACACTATGGGCTTGGTCGACTGCTGGAGACTCTTACATCCCACCCAGAGCCAATATTCATTTCATTCTGGCGCTCACGGTAGTCTCTCCAGGATCAATTATGTCCTTGCCTTGGCAGCTCATGCACCGGCTATCTCTGAGGCCCGTTTTTTGGCGAGGGGTATCTCGGACCATTCCCCGCGGTGGGTCTCATTCGACTTTAATATTGTAATGTCGGAGCGACCATTGGTGGTCAATCCGTGGTACTTCCGAAACCCCAAGACTCGTGGTCTCCTGGTCAAGGCTATCGAACTCTACTTCACCGAGAATGTGGGGTCGGTTACGTCGGCTGCCACTTTGTGGGAGGCTTTTAAAACGGTCTTGCGGGGTGAGGCATTTACTCTCATAGCGGAAGCCCGTAGGAATAGAGACGCCGACATGGTGCGTATCGAGGCAGAGATCATGGAGTTGGACTCCCGATTGGAGGCGGGCCTTGAGCCCGACCTGTTGCATACTCTCTCCCTTAAGCAATCGGAGTATCGTGACCTTGCCACCGATGCTGCTCTCGTCCTGGGCAGGGAACAGCAGGGTCGGATTTACGATGTCGGTGACAAGGCGGGAAAGCTGCTGGCCTGGCTTGATAAGAAAGAGAGGGCCAGCCGTGTTGTCCCGGAGATACTGGGGGAGGATGGAGTACTAGTCACTGACCCGAGCGCCATTGCTGAGTCCTTTTCGGATTACTTCCAGGGCGTTTATGCCTCTGTCTCGGATCAGTCTGAGGCCGACTCGGGTGCTTTCCTGTCGGATATCGATCTCCCGTGCCTGTCGGACGCAGATCGAGATGACCTAGACAGAGATATATCTGTGGACGAGGTTGCACTTGCAATTCGTTCCTTGAGAGCTGGCAAGGCGCCTGGCCCTAATGGTATTCCGGTAGAGTTATATAAGATCAAGCCGGATGTGGTTTCCCCGCACTTGCGGAATATGTTCCTTGAGGCGCGGGAGGCTGGCATGCTTCCCCCCGACCAGAGGTTGGCCACCATCGTGGTTATCCATAAGGAAGGGAAGCCAAGAGATTTGTGCCGATCGTATCGCCCCATCTCTCTTTTGAACGCGGAGCCTAAGATTCTAGCCAAAATGCTCGCCAATCGTCTGATTGGCGTCATTGGTGACTTAGTGCATCCGGACCAGTCGGGCTTTATTCCGCACCGCAACACTGCTCTTAACCTGCGTTGACTTCACGGTGCCCTGGCCAGAGCCCATACGCTTGAGGAGCCAGCTGTTCTGGCGTCGTTGGATGCCACGATGGCTTTTGACTCCCTCGAGTGGAGTTACCTGTGGGCAGTGTTGGCGAAGCTCGGTTTTGGCCCGGAATTTGTGGGGTGGGTCAAACTTCTATATGCCGGACCGTTGGCTAACGTAGCTGTCAACGGTCGGGTTTCCGCACCCTTTGTTCTTCGGAGGGGAACCAGGCAGGGCTGTCCTTTGTCGCCCCTCCTGTTCGCACTCGCGCTTGAACCGCTGGCGGCCTGGTTACGCACCCACCCCGACCTACATGGTATCAGATGGGCCCCCAACTTCGAGGACCGGGTGTCACTGTACGCAGATGATATTCTTTTGTACCTCACTTCCCCCTGCAAATCCCTTATTGTGGCCTATGACGTATTGCGACACTTTGGTCGGTACTCCGGCCTAGTTATTAACTGGTCCAAGTCATACCTGTACGTCCTGAAAGGGGGAACGCCTCGCCTTCCGAGGGGTTGTGGCATACAGGTGGCGAACCAGGGCTTCCAGTATCTGGGGATTCACATCTCCACTAACCCCAAAGCGCGCTATGAGCACAACTTTCTTCCCCCTCTTCTCCGCCTTCGGCGTGATGTAGAGGGGTGGCGTAAACTCCCGCTCTCCCTGCTTGGGCGCGCCGCGTTGTTTAAAATGATGTCCTTGCCCAGGTTTCTCTATGCCCTGCAAAATACTCAAGACCCGGTCCCAGCTCGATACTTCGGTGAGATCGAGAGTCTACAACGCGCCCTACTTTGGGATGGCCGCCCTCGAATCGCTATCACGAAGCTCACGCTGCCGTGGTACGATGGGGGGATAGCATTGCCTGATGTGCGGAGGTATTACTGGGCCTCCCAGTTGGCGGCTATTAACAATGGTGGACAACCCGGGGTATGCCATGGATCGATGGCTACTGGGCGGAGGGAAATATCACAGGGCACTCTACTTGAGGTCACTCGACAGGCGGATATCTGGTCCAACGAAAACTGCGGTCCATATTTGGAGGGCGATTACTAAGGCGCAGGGATGGAAGGATAGACTGACGAAGGCGACCCCACTGTACGATTCGGACAACCTGGGCAAATTGTGGCATACCAAGGGCTTCGATAAATGGGACCTAATTGGCATCTCCAGGGTGGAGGATATGTTGCTGCGTGCCGAGGTTAAAACTTTCGCACAGTTACAAGCGGAGTTTCAGCTGGGTGAAACGGAATTCTTCCGGTATGCTCAGCTGCGACATGCATTGCTGTCCGCCACGCCGGAGGGGGAGGTGATTCTCGACAGTTCTCCTTTGGAAGATAGGGTGCTGGACGGCCATATGCCAGACAGTGCCATTTCATTGTCATACAAGAAACTCATCAACGTCCGTACAGATCTCCTCCTGGGTGTGAGGGACCAGTGGGTGCGAGATGGGATAGAGATTGATGATGAAGATTGGCAGAGTGCGGTGTCCTCCCCTAAGGAGGTTGCTATCTCCTCCCCTCTTCGGTTGGTGCAGCTCAAAATCTTGCACAGAGTTTATGTCACTGGTCCCAGACTGGTGCACATGGGCTACTCCGTTGATGGCCTTTGTAGGCGCGGCTGTGGCACCCTCGCCACCTTCATGCACATTCTATGGGAATGTCCTGTAATAGCTTCCTACTGGCGGCGTGTGCACTCGATTATGAGCGAGGTGACTGGGGTGGCAGTGCATGCGGAAGCCAGGAGATGCCTTCTAAACATCTTGGGTCCGACAGATCATAACGTGGCCCAGACCCAATGGGTGACCCTTGGTAACATGGTGGCTAAACGGGACATCGCACAGAAGTGGGGAGGTCGTACAGTGGAAGGCCAATATGGACTGGTGCATGTTCCGGGAAAAGACCGTGTATGTTGCCAGGGGTAAACCTAAAAAGTGGCAGAAAATGTGGGGAGCTTGGAATGAATACAGAGGGGACATTTGCGTACCTCCGGAACCCGCACCACAAGAGGAACATTTATCACCATAGCCTTTGGCTCCAACTGTAGAATTTTATGCTGCCATCCTGTGTTTCCCTCCCTCCCCATTTCCAGTATTGTATTCCGCTGGACACATCTGTGTTCACTGTGCCCTCTCGACCCCCTCACTACGCCTCACTGTACCCTACATTCTATTTCCTCTCTCTTTGCGCAAGTTTCGGCGCTTTCTTCCTTTTTCCTCCCTTTCTTCTACATTACTTACATAAAACTTGAAAATCAACCTTCATTCGTCCTGATGTACTGATTCTTGCACTTTGTTTCTTTGGTTCCATTCTGCTGCCTCGCCTCCGGGATGTAAGGCTGAATAGCTGTGTGCATTGTTTTTAAATAAAGGTTTTAAAATATTTAAAAAAAAAAAAGTGCAGCGTGCAAAGGAGCCATATTTACAAGAACAGGAAAAATCACGTAGGGTAGCTTTTCCTGACCTTGTAAATATGGGGGAATAAATGCGCCAGCCGAGCGTCACTTTTTGTGATGTACCGGTTGCGCAAGGGGCTTGTAAAACTGCCCTATATGAGTGCGTGTTGTAAAGTGCTCTGACATCCTACAATGGTATGAGAGATGCTATAAAACAAATGAAATACATGTGACAGAGGGACTATGGAGAGATGAGCGGCACTGTTGGAGGGTGAAAATAAGGGAATCATTGAAGAACCCCAACAAAGATTGTTGTATCCCGGTGCATAGTAAGGTAATCATTTACTATTCTTTAAAAGCTAATACAAATCAATATATAATGAAAAATGTGTTTTAGAATGCACTATTGTTTCCTAAATTGTCTTGGGGGGAGAACCTGCCAAAGCCCCCTTCGTAGTGGTTAAACTCACTCACTGCACTTGGTGTGCAGTGTATGGGGACTGGTCTGAAAACATTTGCCAGGGCTGCTTTGGGTTTCCAGTCTGGCCCTGGCAGGAGAAGGAGCCTCGTACTTTGAAATAAAACCAACCATTTAATAAAACCAACCATTTAAAAGTTAGTCACGGAGATGCAGAATCAACCTTCCCAATAAAGTTTTTTGTTTTTTGCAGATTCTTGCAATATAAAATACTAAGGGGCATATTATCAAGCCTGTGCGCTAAAATTATCGCCGCTTTATCGGCCGAAAACGGCCGATAAAGCGGCGATAATGGGCTTGATAATATGCTCTATCGAATTCCAATCGAAGCACATGTTAGATGTGAAGACATCTAACATGGGCTTCGATTGGAATTCCACAGAGCATATTATCAAGCCCATTATCGCCGCTTTATCGGCCGTTTTCGGCCAATAAAGCGGCGATAATTTTAGCGCACAGGCTTGATAATATGCCCCTAAAATCCTTAGTATTTCGACTATTTGTTTTGTGTGCACACCTGTGTTTTTTTTCTTCAAATTACTGTTTTAATGTTTTGTTATTTAAATCATACAGATTGCTTGGGGGTCCCCGGCTTCCAGTGCTGACTCAATGGGGGTCCTCAGGAACCAAAAGTTTGGGAACCACTGTAACTACAGTATAAAGTAAATTATATAGATATTCATAAAACTTAGTACAAAGTGAACAACCATTTGTCATCTATTCCCATTTTACAGTATTCCACCCCAGAGCTTACCAACTACCGCCTAGACATGATTGAAGCGGAACCTATTAGGACGGGCAGAAGCGGTTTAGTTGACATGCCAGAATGGCAGGCAAGAAGGAAGGTACAATCTTTACATGTTATGAGGTTTTGGGTCATATATATTTGAAAGATTTCCATTCACATATGTTTTTAAAAGAAAATTATACTGAAATATGATATTTTGAATTTTCACTGCTTCAATCTCATTTCAGTTAGAAAGTCAACTTTTTTTCTCACTTAGGGGCCGATTAGGATTGCGGTGAATCCGCATCCTCCGGGGCGGCGGAAGCCACCACCGGCCCGGAGGATGCGGTTCACCGCTGCAGTGATTGAAAAGACCCCCGCAAGATTAGGGTGGCAGGGGGGGTCATCTGCGGACGGGAAGACGGTCCCGCGGCGGAAAAGCTCTAATATGGTGGCGGTGTCTATCAGACACCGCCAGCCATATTAGGATGCATGCGGAAACATGCTTTTCCACCGCGGGTTTTCCGCCATGGAAAAGCATGTGGTCTTTGGTGTTTGGGGGCCCATTGCGGGCCCCCAGGGTGTCGGGGGGTGGGGGTTGCACATGGGGGGTGCCTATGGTACCCCACAGCATTTACATGCACAAAGCGGCAGGCACCGCGCGGTGCCTGCCGCTTTGTGCATGTAAATGTTAAACATGCATTTTTAACCTTGCGGCGGGTGCTGCTTCAAGCAGCACCCGCCGCAAGGTTAAAGATTCAGGATGTGACCGCCAGGGTGGCGGTCACATCCTAATTGCCCCGGAGCGACCGCGGCTGCCCCTGCGGACGGTCCCTTCACCTCGGGGGTGGCGGTCCGTCCGCCATCCTGATAGGCCCCTTAGTCCCTGATTTACAAAGGAAAATGTACACATGTACATTTACTCATACGTTAATCTACTTCTGCACATAAGTTATACTTTTGATTCTCAGAGGTGGGAATTCCTCAGATTTCTTCTTGATAATAACTTTGTGCCTGTTTGATGAATCTCCACAAAACTTTCCAGACCAATAGCTTTTTCTACATTGGTGGCTAATGGAACGTTTTGCAGTGATTTATCAAGGGGAGCAGAGAGAAAAGAGTGCCCCAAAATGTGTTTAGGTATAATAGTGTGGCAAGTGAAGTGTCAAGACTGTGTATGGAGGTGCAGGACTTATAGTACGTTGAAGGTGGTGCATAAATTAGAAATTTAAGTTATAACTATAACTCTGGAATTTCTAATGTTCGTATTGTTTAAGTAGAGTCTATAAAAAAAGAATACAGTTTTCCTAACTATGATTTATCCTTAACCTTTGTTTTGATTAAATGAAAATATATGTATATTTACTGAAATAACAAAGATTTAAGTGGCATAATAGTTAGGTAGGGTAATAATCTCAATCTTAGTATTAAAAAAACTCATAAATTCACTAAAAAGACAGGTTAAAGTAATGTTATATTTAGGTGAAATGTTGGTTTAAACATAACATTTTAAACTAAAAAACACCTGAAATTCACAAGTTATATGTATTTCAAGTAACTGTAACGCTTGACCCATAATGCACAGTTTTGCCGACAATTATGTAATTGCCAATGTCATATTGATGCTAGCAACAATGTGATGTCATGAGTGATGTAATATGAAAGATCATAGGCAGTCCATGCCAAGGGTGCGAGCTTTCACATTTCTCTATCTATATCTATACTAATATAATAAAGAGAGAGCCCGAACCTTTGAGGCGGGTAATCTCAGGAACCACAGCACCAATCACAACACCCAATACAGCGTTGGAAAGGACAGTTGCAGCAGAAGGACATAGGCTATGCAGAAGCCCACCATATACATTTAAAAGGTAAAAGAACCGTGCCAGCAAAGTAGTCCCTTGTGGGCGTGTCTGCATTGTGCTGTGGGCGTGTGCTGGGGGCATGACAAACGCTGGGGGCGTGTGGTACGTTCCGCCCTTCATGCCATGTCTCATATCGTGTGCTGTGGGCGTATGCTGGGGGCGTGGGCGTGTGCGGGGCGCGGGATTACGGAAAAAAAGAGAGCGTGGTGCCCAATATTTCATTGCTTTTCTTCCCAGGTTCTGTACATTCCAGCTCCGGGTGTCCACCCTGCTTCCTTTAAATACCCCTGCACCCCATAATCATAATCCACCCTTACTCCTTAAAATACCCCAACACCCTTAAACACTAACCCATCTTACCCTATAAATATACCCTGTACCCCAAAACCCAAACCTATCCCTAAACCTAAAAATACCCCTGTACCCCAAAACCCAAACCCAGCCCTGAACCCTATAAATACCCCTGTACCTTAAAACCCAAACCTACCCCTGAACCCTAAAAATACCCCTGTACCCCAAAACCCAAACCTACCCCTGAACCTTAAAATACCCCTGTACCCCAAAACCCAAACCTAGCCCTGAACCCTTAAAATACCCCTGTACCCCAAAACCCAAACCTACCCCTGAACCCTAAAAATACCCCTGTACCCCAAAACCCAAACCTAGCCCTGAACCATAAAAATAACCCTGTACCCCAAAACCCAAACCTACCCCTGAACCCTAAAATACCCCTGTACCCCAAATCCCAAACCTAGCCCTGAACCCTAAAAATACCCCTGTACCCCAAAACCCAAACCTAGCCCTGAACCCTTAAAATACCCCTGTACCCCAAAACCCAAACCTACCCCTGAACCCTAAAAATACCCCTATAGCCCAAAACCCAAACCTAGCCATGAACCCTAAAAATACCGCTGTACCCCAAAACACATACCTATCCCTAAACCCTAAAACTACCCCTGTACCCCATAACCCAAAACTATATCTGAACTCTTAAAATACCCAAACATCCCAAAACACATACCTCAATACACCCAAAACATATACCCCTATACCCATACTTACCTTATCTAAACATTAAAAAAACATGCTTTTACCATTCATGCATTTACAACAAATTTTGTTGTAAATGTATGCGTGGTAAAAGCATATAAAATGTAATGCCATGCGTTATAATGGCATTGTGGAGCCATGGTACTTTCGTTATGAAAGTATGCTGAGTGATGGTATGCGGAAAGAAAGTTGCGGAATAATGGGTGTTTAGCCTCCCCCGGTAAGTACATTGGTGGCACGGCAGCCCACATCTCCAGCAACATACTCATATTTTTTCACCACCGATTTGAAAAATGCACAGGTCTCTCTCATTGATGGCCAACACCGACATACACTTTTAGACACACCTCCAGCCACAAGTTCTAGAATTGCGAACTTTAGAGCTGGGGAGTTACGTTCGAATCTCGGCATCAGCTCAACATCCTGTCATTCCAGGCGAATCGCTTTGTCTCCCCGTGCCTGCCACAAATGAATGTGTTCTTCTGTAATGTAAATTGTGCTCATGCTATGTTGTCGAGTTCGCGCTATATAATATTGCAAGGAAAAATAAAGTAGGGAAACTCGAGGTCACACACTGCGGAAGGCGCACTCTTAAGTGCATCAGAAGTGCACTGTGAATCGGAGCGTTTCACAGGCCTGTCACAGATAAGAAATGCTATCAAAACGAAATCCTACAAAACAATATACTACTGGCCGGTAGCAATTCATACCCGGACAACGGCGGGACGGGCTGCTAGTGAATATATAAATGTATCAAGGAAGATGGACAAGGCTGTTCCTAGTAAGGGTGAGTGTTAGTGTTAGTGTGCTGGTCACAAGGAAGTGGGAACGTGGAGGTTGACGTGTGTAAGCCTACCACTGGGTATCCATTATGTTGGATATAGTTGCCTCACACACCTTTGCAGGTGTCATGCTTCATCATAGGCAGTGCTCCTCGTCGGGTAGGCGGTGCAATCCCCGACGGGCACACCTCAAAGAGGGGCTCTTTGGCGGAGATCTTTTAATGCAACTGCCTATGGGTTAAGTGCGGGTGTGGGGCCAGGAGGTTGTAGACAAAACTGTGAATTAAAATGAAGCAAAGGGTCCCAGAAACAACTTTATTCGGGTGGTCCCTTGCTTCAATTAAAAGTGGAAGCTAGTCTGGGTCTGCTGGAAAATAATGTTTCCTGGCTCTAGACTAGGCTAGGAAGTGTAAAAAATCGGTCAACATGTTTCTCGCTATGGTACATTGACACGCGATTCATCAGGACCTATATGGTGGAGTCTACAAACAATTAAACCTATGTCAGCATCATATGCTCAATACCGGTTATGGGAATGTTGTACCTCTGTTGCACTGTTCCTTGCCTAGAGTGGGGAACAAAAGAGGCTGGTTAAAGGGCATATGTGGCGTAGTGCCCACATTTCTAGTGACCAAGTGCACACAACGTGACATGCTAAAAATGTGAGTTGCACTAGCATGTGTGAGGGAACAGGTGAGTGCTCAGCACAATTAGCAAAACGAGTGACATGCTCTTGTGGGATCGCGCGTGTACACTCAAAGCGAGCAGTGAAAAAATTAGTACACATATATAACAATAATTAAAAACGATGTAGCAGCATTCCGGTTATTTCCAAAAAAGAGAGCCCCCAACTCACCTAAAGGTCAAGATTTATATGCAACAACAATGCCCAGCGGGTCGTACATCAGGGATGAGGCCTCTGTGTATAAGGCTAAACATATGGGAGGTAAGTTGGGGTTGAAATAAAGAGTACATGAAAAAAAGTAATATCATCCCCTGTGCGGTATGGCAAAGCTCTTGTTCTGGTAGGGTGTGGTGTGGGTTAAGTCAGTGTCATTATGGCCCGTTGTATGTATTGGAGACCTGCTCCCCCTGTCCAAGTATTTCATCTATGAGGGGGTGGCTCCACAACTGGTACCCAAGTTTATTGCACAATTTCGGTAGCTTAAATTATGCTTAAGGATTGGTCGGTATCGACCGGGTGGGCTTAATGCGTAACAGCCATTGTTGGCAGGTCCCCAGTAGTTGTTAACCAGGATACGATCAAAAGTGCCAACCAAATCTGCCATAACCTTATAGCCCTAAAACAGGGCATCAACCTGCTGTTCCTTATAGGGTAAAACACCGTCACTCCGCATTTTTTACTCCGCATACCTTTACTCCTCATACCATGATAACACAGGTACCGTTACTCCGCATTATTTCACAACGCATGCCATTATATATTATATGCTTTTATCACTCATGCTTTTACAACGAAATTCGTTGTAAAAGCATGATTGGTAAAAGCATATGTTTTTTATATTTAAGTGTAAGGTAAGTTGTAAGGTAAGTATATGGTTTTAGTTTGGGGTTTTGGAGTATATGTTTTTGGGGTTCAGGGGTATTTTAAGGGTGGGTTTGGGTTATGGGGTGCAGGGGTATTTAAGGGTTAAGGGGTACAGGGGTATTTTTAGGATTCAGGGGTAGGTTTGGGTTTTGGGGTACAGGGGTATTTTTAGGGTTCTGGGGTATGTTTGGGTTTTGGGGTACAGGGGTATTTTTAGGGTTCAGGGGTTGTTTTGGGTTTTGGGGTACAGGGTTTTTTTAGGGTTCAGGGTTTGATTTGGGTTTTGGGGTACAGGGGTATTTTTAGAGTTCAGGGGTGTTTTTAGGGTTCAGGGGTTGTTTTGGGTTTTGGGGTACAGGGGTATTTTTAGGGTTCAGGGGTAGGTTTGGGTTTTGGGTTACAGGGGTATTTTTAGGGTTCAGGGGTAGATTTGGGTATTGGGGTACAGGGGTATTTTTAGGGTTCAGGGGTTGTTTTGGGTTTTGGGGTACAGGGGTATTTTTAGGGTTCAGGGGAAGATTTGGGTATTGGGGTAGAGGGGTATTTTTAGGGTTCAGGGGTATGTTTGGGTTTTGGGGTACAGGGGTATTTTTAGGGTTCAGGGGTATGTTTGGGTTTTGGGGTACAGGTGTATTTTTAGGGTTCAGGGGTATGTTTGGGTTTTGGGGTACAGGGGTATTTTTAGGGTTCAGGGGTATGTTTGGGTTTTGGGGTACAGTGGTATTTGTAGGGTTCAGGGGTAGGTTTGGGTTTTGGGGTACAGGGGTATTTTTAGGGTTCAGGGGTAGATTTGGGTATTGGGGTACAGGGGTATTTTTAGGGTTCAGGGGTTGTTTGGGGTTTTGGGGTACAGGGGTATTTTTAGGGTTCGGGGTAGGTTTGGGTTTTGGGGTACAGGGGTATTTTTAGGGTTCAGGGGTATGCTTGGGTTTTGGGGTACAGGGGTATTTTTAGGGTCAGGATGGGTTAGTGTTTAAGGGTGCTGAGGTATTTAAAGGGACTAGGGTGGGATTCGTTTTTAGGGTGTATAGGGTAAATATTAATTTTGGGTTACAGGGGTATTTTTAGGGTTCAGGGGTTGTTTTGGGTTTTGGGGTACAGGGGTATTTTTAGGGTTCAGGGGAAGATTTGGGTATTGGGGTAGAGGGGTATTTTTAGGGTTCAGGGGTATGTTTGGGTTTTGGGGTACAGGGGTATTTTTAGGGTTCAGGGGTATGTTTGGGTTTTGGGGTACAGGTGTATTTTTAGGGTTCAGGGGTATGTTTGGGTTTTGGGGTACAGGGGTATTTTTAGGGTTCAGGGGTATGTTTGGGTTTTGGGGTACAGTGGTATTTGTAGGGTTCAGGGGTAGGTTTGGGTTTTGGGGTACAGGGGTATTTTTAGGGTTCAGGGGTAGATTTGGGTATTGGGGTACAGGGGTATTTTTAGGGTTCAGGGGTTGTTTGGGGTTTTGGGGTACAGGGGTATTTTTAGGGTTCGGGGTAGGTTTGGGTTTTGGGGTACAGGGGTACAGGGGTATTTTTAGGGTTCAGGGGTATGCTTGGGTTTTGGGGTACAGGGGTATTTTTAGGGTCAGGATGGGTTAGTGTTTAAGGGTGCTGAGGTATTTAAAGGGACTAGGGTGGGATTCGTTTTTAGGGTGTATAGGGTAAATATTAATTAAGAAAAAAAAATCTATATTTATATATATGTATATATATATGTGTAATGTTAATATAGTTCTAAATATCTAAATATAATGTAATTTAAAAGAAATAATGTTTCATTTTAATTAAAAATATATATATGTGAATATATTTATATATATATATATATTTATATATATATATACACACATATATATATATATAAATATTTATGTATATATTTTTAATAATAAAGTACTTTTACAAAGTATATGACTTCACCACACATGCATTTGCGTTGTGATTGCATGCGGAGTAAAGTCATATGCGTTGTAAAAATTTGAGGAATTATGGCTTGCGGAGTGATGGTATTTGCGTACTGAAAAATGTGGAGTGATGGTATGCGGGATTTTTGTATGCGGAATGGGATCACATATTCTCCTTATAGTCCGTATCTCCCCGTGTCAGCGCTTTAGCCTTTTTAAAGGGTGGGGATCTTGTGGGATCTTGCGATCCCACAAGAGCATGTCACTCGTTTTATTTTACTCATTGTGCTGAGCACTCACCTGTTCCCTCACACATGCTAGTGCAACTCACATTTTTAGCATGTCACGTTGTGTGCACTTGGTCACTAGAAATGTGGGCACTACGCCATATATGCCCTTTAACCAGCGTCTTTCGTTCCCCACTCTAGGCAAGGAACAGTGCAACAGAGGTATAACATTCCCATAACCGGTAATGAGCATATGATGCTGACATAGGTTTAATTGTTTGTAGACTCCACCATATAGGTCCTGATGAATCGTGTGCCAATGTACCATAGCGAGAAACATGTTGACCGATTTTTACACTTCCTAGCCTAGTCTAGAGCCAGGAAACATTATTTTCCAGCAGACCCAGACTAGCTTTCACTTTTAATTGAAGCAAGGGACCGCCCGAATAAAGTTGTTTCTGGTACTCTTTGCTTCATTTTAATTCACCGTTTTGTCTACAACCTCCAGGCCCTACACCCGTACTTCACCCATAGGCAGTTGGATTAAAAGATCTCTGCCAAAGTGCCCCTCTTTGAGGTGTGCCCGTCGGGGATTGCACCGCCTACCCGACGAGGAGCACTGCCTATGATGAAGCAAGACACCTGCAATGGTGTGTGAGGGAACTATATCCAACATAATGGATACCGAGTGGTAGGCTTACACACGTCAACCTCCACGTTCCCACTTCCTTGTGACCAGCACACTAACAGTAACACTCACCCTTACTAGGAACACCCATGTCCATCTTCCTTGATACATACTCTCTTAGGGCACGGACTGTGGCTGAACCTTCCACTCCCTTTGAGTAGTACTTCTGCCCTTCTCATTCAATTGGATCACCCTCCCTCGTTTTGTATACACGTGAATATATAAAGACATTTACACAGAATACTTCAATGTTAGAACGCACTTCATAAGTCTTCTATATTTTATGAATCAAATTCCTTAAGGGCAAATAACAAACCGGGCTACATTATACCACCCCGCAAACATGGGTCAATACTGCACCCCACAAAATTAGAGTGCAAAATTGAAAAAATATCCTTTGGAAAAATGGTTTTCCATTTAGGACTAAATAGTGTAAATTAGTCTATTATGTGTCTCTTCTGTCTATATCAGTGCCAACTAGTTGGGGTGTAGCCAATTATTTGGATTTCACCTTTGTTCCATTCACGTCAACAAAGATATACATCATACATTAGTGAATGTATTTCTGGCAACTATTTTTATTTGTTTTGTGGTCTTAAGGTTTGCCACTGCAGAGATACATTTGAATGTCATCTTTAATCATTTAGAGTTGCAGCCAGCATTGTGAGATGATGTTAACAAGAAGTCTCATGTAAATATTAGGAATAAGGACTAGACCTGGAATGCTTCAGGAACAATGAGCTTCTGATGCAATATTGATTCACCTCATTTTGAATGTGATATGAGACGAACAAATTACAGCACAGGTGTACTGTTCAGTTTAGTCCCCCCAATTTTACAATACTGTGTCCTCCGATGTGCTGTCTCATATACAAACCGGTCAAGTTAGATTGGATTTCCATTTTAATTGTATTAAGGCGGAAATAAAAGTCTTATGTGAGAAATTCCAGTCTCTTGCCTCTGGCTGATATTATGTTAGATTAAATGTTAAGTGAAATTCTATTGGGGTAAATTAATTCTTGTGACTGACAAGTAACCTTACCCTTTACATTTGTGATTTGGAATAGGATGTTCCATATGGATTTGTAGTCCTCGAGTTTTTTTTCAATAGAAGGGTTATATTTGATGTCTTTATTAGTAACAAAGTCTTGCAGAAATAAGCATTTATGATTCTTTTGATATTGGTTCCTAGACATTTGGGGCCAGTTATAATAACATTTGGCACTGGGTTTGTGCTACAAAAGTGAAGTAAAGCAACAGTTTTTTTATTAGGTCACTTTCCAGTGCAAACCTTGTTTCGCGCTGGAAAGTAGTCTTAAAGTAATGCAAACCAGCCAGAAGCATTGCTTTGCGTTATGTAGCTTCACAGGGGTATTTCATGGGTTTTACATGGGCGTTCCCATGCAACCACCTAGGTTTTTGACACAAAACCCTATCTAGCAATGGTAGACAGGGGTTTTCATCAAACGTTAATGCCACTTGAAACCAGTTGTTTCTGGCTTTGCATGTGTGCTGCACTGTACAGCACACATACAGAGTAAGAAACATTTTAAAAGCGGTCTAGGAATAATATTTAGTACAGGAAGGGAACCCTTCCCGGACAAAGACTGTTCTAGACTCATCCACACACCCTTGAGCTATGGCACACAAGTGTGTGTGTGGGGGGCTCGGCAGCAAAATCCTGCTCTGGCGCTAAGAAGAGGGGAGGAGAGTGCCCTATCTCTGTAGATATGATGCTCTCCTGCTCTTTCCTTGTCATGCAATGCAGAACAGCATTTTGCATGTTGGATCTGGCCCTTGGTCTTTGATGGTGTATGCCATGTAAGGCTGAAGACTCATGGCAGAGAGGCTGAGGTGAATGAAGGTTCTTGTTTAGATACACGACTGAATTTCTCCTCCACTTACATCTGTGGAACTGAGCTTTAGTGTAGAACACTTAGTTGTATCAAGCAGGTAATCAGCACTAGTAAAACGTCCACAAAAGTCTCGATTTGTATAACACATAATTGCCTCTCTTCAAATTTTTTCTCTGAACATTGGGTTTTTCTAAAGTTGGTTCATTGAATACAATGTTTGTTTTAATATGCACATCGTATGTTGTTAATTAATTGATTTCTGATACATTGCCCATGCCAATCAATAATATGAATGCAGCAGCCAAATGACTTTAACTGACAATCGCACTCTAGAAAGAAAAGGAGGTTTTCCATGAGCATGTTTTTCCTAAATCTAAAATCATCATCAAATGCTGTCAAAGATGATGTGTACTCATAAGCATCATCATTCCTGCTCACCTTGTCAAACCCAATGCCTATTTATGTCAAAATTGACAAATGTTCCTAAACTCTGCAACACCCTCCTCACTTATTTTACTTGCACATAATCAGGTCTCGTTGAACTAGGAACTCCCCCCCCCCTCCCAACGTCTCAAAACACACTTAAAGGATTGCTTGCAGTTCCAATTACTTCTCAACAGGACATCCTTGGCTCCCTCATTTAACCACTGGAACGCCAGTCTGTTCTGGCCCCACATTTCCATCACCTTAGAACACATATTTGCTGAAGTATAAACAACAATATGGTTGTACAATAAACGACACTTCATGAGAGTGGCATATATAGTGCCCAACCTCTATTAATATAAAGTTGCCATCTTGTTATCTAAATATTTATATAATTATTCAGGTTTATTCAGCTACTGAGCTATATATTCTAAATATATTGAACTGATTTCTGTACTAACGTCGCCTTTTACAGATGGAATTTATGCTGAGTCTGTACACGGATCCCACAGTGTTGGAAACTATTGAGATAAAGAGATCTCTATGCCAGGAAATAAAGAATTATACAACAAACAAAGAACTCTACAAGAAGGGGAGACGACTTCTTTTTTGGAGCTCTGCTGTATGAGACAAAGCACAAAAATGTATTATATGTTGAAGGTTTTTTTTGCAATATAGAATTAAAGTTTATGAATATTTGTATAAATAAACTATAGTTACTGCATACTCTTTTACTACTGCTTTTACATGTTATAATTTGACCTTATTGTTTTCTAAATGTTTCTGTGCTTTGGCTCCCATGGAGTGTCATTTGCTCTCTTTGGTTTAATTTGAACTTGTCAAATCACTAAGTTTGGGGTAAGTTTACACTTTGAGAAAACATTTTGTCAGCTTATGGTAATGAACTTTTAAACTATTCAGCGGCATGACAAGCAAGCATTTATTCTCAACTTGAATATATAAATAGGTTCCAAGAAGAAGTTTTTACATAACAAAACTAGCAGGAAGAGACCATCGAACAACGAAATATTGTTGTTTACCGAGTATTACTTTATGCCCCTTCGGTCCTGAGGCTTTTCCACCCCCAGTGCATACAATTTTTGAGATGTTTTTGATACTTCACGCTTGAGCTTTTGAATCTTTTTTTGCCACAAATGATATCAATGGCAAAATAAGGCAAGATCTAAACATTTTGTGGTCGCACAGCTTTAGATTCTCAAAATCTCAAAGACATATTTCTGTAACAGAAATGTCTTGAATCTGCTGGAATCCCAAAATTACTGCCACTCCCCCCACCCCCAGTATTATCATACTTCTCTAAATAAAATGGTACACCACGTGTGTGACTTTGCTTAGTAACTGCACCAGTAATGGATCAAACCAGGGGCCATGAGAAGATCATGAGGGCTTCAAATCACCATGATTTTATTCTTTGCTGTCAAAGATTGAAGGCTCAGCCACACAAGTGGGTACCGTTTTCATTAGGAGAAGTGTAATAATGCTGGCTTGAATGAATTTTTTCGATGTCTCTAGAATTTAGAACTTTACCCCCAGGAGGCAAAAAGTCAGTATTGACCAGGACTGGAGGGAGCCTTGGTCCTTGACCAAGAGGCACCCCCCCCCCCCGAACAAAGTAACTCCCTGGTGACTAGCAGGGCGTATCCTTGCTTGGTGCTTTACTAGGGAGAAAGAGCATCTCCTTTCCCACATTGTCTCTGCTACAGAGATTGGTGCTCGGTTCCCTTAGCCCCATTCCTCAGTGGAAATAGAAAGTGCCATTCGTTCGGTATACTTTCTCTTTGTTGTGCTGTGATGTAAGCACACTATGTGTGATGGCGTTACAACGAAACAATATAAAATCAAACTCAAGATACTTGGGAAGCTCTACATTGAAGCTTTGATTTTTGAAAAGAAAATATTTCAGGTGCTTACAATAGAAGCATTTTTTCCATATGCGGCCATTGAGCTGTCCCCAGTGGTCACACTGTAAAGGAAATGCAGCTGTCGAGAATGGGTCAATGGCCAAACTAAAGCAGTTAACCATGCCATTGCACCATGGTCTTTAAAAAAAACATTTACATTTTTGTTTTTGTAAACAGCCAGAAGCAACAGAGCAACACACATCTCCAGTGGGTGCTACATGTACAATAATGTTCCATAAAACATTTTCCTCAGTGCACTGAACATTGTATATGTGGGTTGTTAACTTTCAGCGTCCCATCCCCTCCCCATCACCACCCCTCCGCCTCTCTCTCTCCCCTTAACATCTCACAGAGGTATATTATCTGAGGACTCTGACATCCTATTACTCATTACTCCCCATGTTACTTGTACTTACACCGCTTCCTCATCTCGCAGTGTAAGTCTAATGAGCATTTTGTCAACTATTGCCCATTCATTCAAATCTTTCTTCCACTGCCCCACTGCCAGGGGCCATGTAGCCCCCAATTTAAAGCTATCCATCGCCTTTGGTACCACTCCCAATGCAAACATTCTGGCTAATTTGGGACGACGCTCAATAGACACAGTTCAACAGAGCCCCCCAGTGCCAGTCCCATAACACATACCAGGTACAGCATCAGAATTTTACTATAGAGGAACACCCCCAAGTAATGTGTAGGAAGTCCACCGCCGTGCGGTCATGAAGGTCCTGTGTAAACAAATGAAGTGTATGAGTTTGAATCATGCATTAGGTGACACTTGTTTGTGCACAGGCCTTTTTCCAATCTGTCAATGTCAGTTCATCCACACAAACCACTTCCCACAGCTCCCGGGCCCGTTCTGAGTCCCTCCCCTGTTTACCACAACGGCGACATGCAGGTGGATTATCAATTGCTACACCCCACCAGTTCCAACATTAGCACACCATGACATACTAAATGTGGCTTGGTGGTAAAAAAAAAAGAGGGCCAAATCACTCTGCACATGTATGTGTGCAATCCTAGCAAACAGCAGGAGTTGTCCTGATCCAACACAATATTGCTCTTTGGCCTTGGCAAAAGACATGAAACGGTCATGAATGTACAGGTTTATGATTTTCGTACAGGCTATCTCACACCATACTGTGCACAATGTGTCTTTATTTGTATTAAAGAATTGTGGTAGTGCCTAGAGGGGGAGATTCTCTGCAAAAGAGGCCCTACAGAATACCTTGTAAACTAACCTGCACCACACAGCCACCACTTGCCAGATCAGATATGGAAATTCTCACAGTACACCCTCTCCCAGAAACAGGGCCTCAGAGACCCAGTTGGGAACCTCATCTAGCCAATGCACTCCAAGTTGCGACTTTGACACCGTGCAGTAAAGAAACATATATGGCAACCTAACCCACCATCTGACATTGGGAGTTTCAGCGTGGATAAGCATACCTCAATCAATCAATCAATCAATCATATCATTTGTAAAGCGCACTACTCACCCGTGGGGGTCTCAAGGCACTGGGGTGGGGAATGCTGCTACTGCTCGAAAAGCCAGGTCTTGAGGAGTTTTCTGAAGGTCAGCAGGTCTTGGCTCTGCCATAGGTGAATGGGGAGGGTGTTCCAGGACTTGGCGCCGAGGTGGGGGGAACGATCTGCCTCCGGAGGTCACTCTTCAGAAGAGGGGGACTGTGGCGAGGGCGAGGTCGGTAGAGCGGAGCTGGCGGGTGGGGATGTAGAAGCTGAGTCGTCTGTTGAGGTACTTTGGTCCGGTGTTGTGGATTGCCTTGTGTGCGTGGGTGAGGAGTTTGAAGGTTATCCTCTTGATGACCGGGAGCCAGTGCAGGTCTCTCAGGTGGGGTGTGATGTGGCTGCAGTGTGGGATGTCGAGGATCAGGCATGCAGAGGCGTTCTGGATGCGTTGGAGCCATCTCAGTAGTTTGGCTGAGGCTCCTGCGTAGAGGGCGTTTCCGTAGTCCAACCTGCTGCTGACGAGGGCCTGGGTGACCGTTATTCTTGTTTCAGTGGGAATCCACTTGTAGATCCTGCGGAGCATGCGGAGGGTGTTGAAGCAGGAGAGGGAGACAGCTTTGACCTGTTTAGTCATGGAGAGGGTGGAGTCGAGGATGACCCCTAGGTTGCGTGCTTGGTTGGTGGGTTTTGGGGCAGTTCCAAGTGTGGTCGGCCACCAGGAGTCGTCCCAGGCCGAAGGGGTGGATCCGAGGATGAGGACCTCTGTCTTGTCCGAGTTCAGCTTCAGTCGGCTGTTTCTCATCCATTCAGCAGTGGCCTTCATTCCTTCATGAAGGTTGGTTTTGCAGGTGTGGTGGTCCTTGGTGAGGGAGATGATCAGCTGGGTGTCATTGGCGTAGGAGGTGATGTTGAGGTCTTTCCGACGGGCGATGTGGGCGTGCAGTGCCATGTAGATGTTAAACCGAGTTGGGCTGAGGGATGAGCCCTGGGGTACACCGCAGATGATCTCGGTGGCTTCGGAGCGGAAGGGGGGAAGGCGGACGCTCTGTGTTCTGCCGGAGAGGAAGGAGGTGGTCCAGTTCAGGGCCTTCTCTTGGATCCCGGCGTTGTGGAGGGGTCTTCGTAGTGTGTGGTGGCAGACCGTGTCGAAGGCGGCTGACAGGTCCAGGAGGATGAGGGCTGCTGTTTCTCCGTTGTCCAGCAGGGACTTGATGTCATCGGTGGCGGCAATGAGGGCAGCCTCGGTGCTGTGGTTGCTGCGAAACACGGACAGGGAAGGGTCCCGGATGTTGTTCTCCTTGAGGAAGCAGGTCAGTTGTTCATTGACGGTCTTCTCGATGAACTTTGCCGGGAACGGGAGCAGGGAGATGGGCCGGAAGTTCTAGAGGTCCTTGGGGTCCGCCTTGGGTTTCTGGAGTAAGGCGTTGATCTTGGCGTGCTTCCAGCTCTCCGGGAAGGTTGCTGTCTTGAAGGAGGTGTTGATGAATTTCCGGAGATGGGGTGCGATGGCTGTGCTGGCTTTGTTGAAGATGTGGTGTGGGCATGGGTCTGACGGAGATCCGGAGTGGATGGTGTTCATAATAATGATGGTGCCGTTGTCGTTGATGTTGGTCCAGGAGAGCAGGCGGTTGATGCAGATGGTAGTTGTGGGGGCGGAGGTCTCAGTGGTTGTCGGGGCGGTCGTGGCATTGAAGCTGTCATGGATGTCTGCGATCTTGCGGTGGAAGAAGGTGGCCAGCGAGTCGCACAGGTCTTGCGAGGGTGGGTGCCATTGGTGTTTGAGCTGGGGTTGGAGAGTTCCTTCACAATGTTGAAGAGCTCTTTGCTTTTGTGCGCGTTGTTGTCTAGGTGGTCTTTGAAGGAGGCCCTTTTGGCGGATCTGATGAGGTGAGGGTGGGGTTCTTGTGGGCTGCGTGGCTGTCCGGTGTTCGTTCACGTAGACAGAACTTCTTCAGCTTTCGGCAGGTTTGCTTGGAGGCCCGGAGGTCTTCAGTGAACCAGCTGGTTTTCTTGTTGGTGTGACTATTGGAGGAATTCTTGATCAGGGTGAGGGTGTTGGCGCAGTCGTTGATCCACTGTCTGAGGTTTGCGGGCGGCAGTGTCGGGGTCGGTCGGGTCGGCGGGTGGGCTCTGGGCAAGAGTGGTGGTTGGCTGGTCTTCGGTGACTTTGCTCCAGCAGCGGCGAGGCATCTTTTGGGTGAGGTGGTGCGTGGTGTGTTTCTTGAAGGTGAAGTGGATTCAGCGATGGTCGGTCCAGTGGAGTTCGGTGGTGTGGTTGAAGGAGACGTGGGGGCTTGCGGAGAAGATGGGGTTAAGTGTGTGACCAATGGAGTGTGTGGGTTTTGTGATGAGTTGTCTGAGTCCGAAGTTGGCTAGGTTGTCGATCAGGGTGGTGGAGCTGGTGTCATTGTTCTCGAGGTGGAAGTTCAGGTCCCCGAGGAGGATGTAGTCTGTGGAGGCGAGAGCGTGTGTGCTGACGAAGTTGGTGATGGAGTCACTGAACTGTGGTCGGGTCCGGGGGGTCTGTAGATGAGGGTTCCTCTGAGGGTGGTGTTGGAGTCGGTGTGGATCTGGAAGTGCAGGTATTCGGCAGTGCTGAGGGTGTTGTCGGTGTTGGTCGAGACTCTGAGAGTGTTCCTGTGGACGATGGCGATTCCTCCTCCTGCTCCGTTGGTGCGGTCCCTGAGGGTGATCTTGTAGCCTTCCAGGTTGGCTATGGCTATGTCAGGTGCCGAGGTGGGGTTCAGCCAGGTCTCCGTCAGGAAGGCGACGTCTGGGGAGGTTGAGTCAAGTAGGTCCCAGAGTTCAACGTCGTGTATGCGGGCGGAGCAGGTGTTGAGAAGGATGCATCTGAGGTGGTTGGGTTCTTTCCTGGTCGGCAGAATAGTGGGGTAGATGCTTGTGAAGCTGCAGTTCCGGCAGGTGAAAGCTCCGTGGGTGCGCTTCGGGGCAGCCAGGAAGCAGGTGTGTGATCGTCTGGTGTTGAGTGCATGGAGGGTTCTGGCATCGCAGCGGTGTCGGGCGTCGAGGCGTTCTCGGGGTCCTGGCGCTGGGCGCTTTCCAGGCACGGACGGGCGCAGACGGGCTTACCTTTGGCGCGCATTCGGCATGCGGGCAGCGCGCCTGTTGCGCGCGGCCGCTGCGCGTCCTCCATATGTAGGGATGTGGGAGGGAGGAGCAGCTGGGAGGCGGGAGCGGGGCGGCAAATGAGATTTCAGGGGGGCGGGGCCGCAGGGACGCAGTGGCGGGAAAAACAGGTGGGGCCACGGGTAAACTGGGCATAGGAAAGAAAAACAAGTTTAAGCAAGAAAACAAGTACAGGCACAGAGGAATAAAAACAAGTGTGGGCAAGAAAGCAAGTACAGACACAGAGGAATAAAAACAAGTCTGGTCAAGAAAACAAGTACAGGCACAGAGGAATAAAAACAAGTCTGGGCAAGAAAGCAAGTACAGGCACAGAGTGCCTGACTTCTCTTACCAACCCACACCAGATCTATCAGCAGATTATCCATTTGGACAAATGTTGACACTAGGAGTGGACACATCACATTTTGCAGGACATAGGGGTGCTGTGGTAAAAACACTACTCTTGTCAGGGCAACGCTCCATATCATAGAGAGTGTGAGTTCTGTCCAGAATTCAATAAACCATACCAGCTGATCTATTACCCATCTTACTCCCAGATCATATTGTTTTCATTGGTCTCGAGTTACCCATATCCACAACTACCTAAAGGTACCTCGCTTCCAGACTGATCACAGTCCTTCCAGAAGGAGTGCCCCCTATCATCCCAGTCCACCTAGTGGCAATATTTTAGATTTTTCTCTGTTGATCCAACTTAGGCACCCATTGGAGCCCTCACAGGATTCTCCACGTTAGTCACCTAAAGCCACACCAGGACAGTGCTGATATTACCATGCTGATGGTTACTGATGGTGGTCAAGAGAAGGAACACATAGAAAGAGCAAAAATTAAGAGAAATAAAAGTATTTCTCCTCATTGCACCAATCTAATGCCTGCTTTTGAATGCCGTTAGTTTTGGGTGCTGCCTCAGATTTACACATCCTTGTAATTCTGGGGCAGCGTCAAAAAGCAATGGGTGTCGCAGTGGACTGCCCACAGCAACACCCATTGCAACCCCTTTCACACAGCTATCTGATTGAAGGCGTACCATAGTTACAAAGTGGCGTTAAGCCACTCAAAGTGTAAATATGGAAAACAGTGTCCACTCGGGACTCTTTTCAGATTACTATTTGCAACCCTTTTACATCCGCTTGGGGCTGCCTCCATTCAATGTAATATTTTTAAACACCAAGTGGTGCCTACACACTTTGGTAATTTTTCATACAAACATAAGTGCAAACAACGATCAAGAAATATAGATATACTGACAATGGTTTCTGTGATAATTTTTGTATTATTTTCAAAACCGTTCTATATGCAGATAATATAGTGAATAAAGTAAGTGCAGGCGATGCATTGCTCAAGTGTGACAAACATAAATCAAAACATGCACATAAGAAGCAAGATATAAAAGTAAAATGGTTATGTATTTACAGGGAAAATCACATGTGTATATCCCATTACAACATGTGAAGCAATTACTGCTCAAAGCAACCAATTGAAAACATGTGCAGGGCATTGCACCACCAGAACGTATGTAAAAGTGGTGTTCCCCTGGCGCAATCCCCTTGTAAATATGCCCCCTGGTTTCGCAACACTCTGCAAACCTGAACATTCAAAATATACTCAAATATTATTGCCCAAGGGAGCATTTTCTCCTGTAGTTATTTTAAGACTGCAACTTTTCGGCTGGACTTACGAAACTGAAACAATATAATGGGCTGGCTGCCATGGCGTGATATAGTCACTTGTTTGCCATGTCCCGGGAAACAATTGTGAAAGGGCACACAAAGGAAAGAGCGAGTACACCCTGCTGACCAGGATCATGTGGGAGGCCGAAAGAACCCCCCCTCTATGTGGGAATTTAAATAAAGGTTTAATTTGCTGCATGCTTCCTGGAACAAAGCTCTGATATCATGGTTCCCAGAGAGGCATTCCTAGTTCCAGAATCCTAGTTGTGAACAGCAAGTCCAGTACGAACAAGTTCAGATACATTGAACCCAGGGCAAGCTTCATGGACCCAAAAAACCCTTGTGTTTGACTCACTGACCTAGTTACAGAATGGTGGATCCCGCGTGGGTCTGGCAAGCTTGCCCAGTGAAGCTTGCTGTGAATTGGCGGCATCAACTAGGAATTCTGGTACTCAAGGGTCACAAACCTGGTTCTGGGGTATGCAAACCCCCCCAAAAAATATATATTTTTAAATTAGAAAAGCCTGGCTGTAGACCAGGTCCTGCGGCCAGTCCCCACTGCACATGACCAAAGACCAGTGCAATGGGGTTGGCTGCCCTTGGTGGGTTGGGTGCAAGGTCTGCCTGTATGCAGAGGGGGTTGGCTACCAACTGTGGATTCAGCGTAGCCAGGTAAATAATTCAATCCCCGTCACATAACCTTTGATCATGCACTGGAGTGTTGGTCAATTGTGGTGGGTTGGAAACGGAGTATGGCAAAAAGCTAGGCCCTTCCTTTAAGGGTTTTGTTGGTAGCAGGGGTTTGGGCCACAATGATCGACTTGAGGCCAGTTCGTCCGCCAACCTCTGCTGAACAAGACTGAGAGCCCTGCAAAGTGGGAGTTGGATGCATGCAGAGTGTTATCAGCAGGGCCTGTACTATGTGCAGTAGAGGTTTGCCACCCACAGGTAATTGGGTGCATATCATTGCCTGATATTAAAGCCATGTGTCTTACTCCTGCTGTATATTGCCAACGAATGTGCACAGCGAGGGTTGTCTGCCCATGGAGGGTTCAGCTTAGGGCATGACCAAAGGTCATTTGCAGTGGAGATTTGCTCCTAACAGGTGATTGGGCCCAGGGCTTGGCCAAAAGCCAGGCTCTATGGCCAGCCTTTCACTGCACACGGCCGCACTTTCAGACACATATGCACTTTTGCAGTCCTCCACTGTCCACTACTTTCACTCACTCGCAGAACAAACATGTATTTTTTTCTTTTATTAGCCATTAAAATTGTTACTGAAACTATTTCAGTTTCTTTGTGCTTTTACATTTATGTATAAAATAAAAAACAAAATACAACAAAAAAATTGGGAAAGAGCTGGGTCAAAAAATAGTTTTGGCTCATCTTTTGATGGATATTTTTGCATTCACTTCCACTTCGCATACCGAAGAGATGACCTTGCCACACCTGCAAAAGAATGCAATCTCATACTTGCAAGAGGCCTCAATTTCTTCTTTTTCCTCATGCATGATGCTACCAGCCAACCTCTCTCCACAGGGATGACAAATACCAACACTGACAAAGATGTACTCGTCTCTTCGCCATCCCCCATGCTCTTGTCAAAAATGAAGTTCTGTTCCGGCAAACTATTAAGATGCTTGCGTATTGTTTAGATTCAAAGCTGTATTTCCTCAGCTGCCCTTGCTCAGCCTTCTTTGTCCCAAGTGAAACACACGCACCTCAAGGACAATTTCTTCTTAAAGAGGTGAAATAATAAAACTTTCGTAATGATTGATCCTGGTGGACTGTTGGAACCCTCAGTGTGAACGTCTAGTTCTTCATTTTTTTCTTGTCCTTCTTGCTTTGACTTTCTCCTCTACATTTTTTTCCTGTACAGAAGGCAGGGGCGGTGGGTGACATTTGAAAGTGGTGGGGCTCAAAGTGATTTGCATACAGCACAGTAGCGACCGAGCGCAGCGAGCGAGCCCGAACCCCAAAATGGGGGGTTTGGGGTGGGTACCATCCCCAAGAAAATTTGAAAAAAAAGAAGAAAAATCGTGCATTTTCAAGCAAATTTGAGAAAGCAGGAAGGTTAATAAAGCAATTGTGAAAGTGCAGTTATTACATTAATAGATGGCATAACATAGGTAGCTGCTTATTCAGTATAACCACAGAGCTTCATACATTCCATCCTATTACGCTCAGGTGCTGAATTCAGACTATAAGACTTTCATGAAAATCTCAGATCAACAATATTCACACCTAAGATGGGAGCAAACGAGGCACTACACACTTTTCCGGCAAAGAAACACATTTTAAATTACTGTAGGACTGGTATATACATCTGGCGAAACTCCACAAATAATACCCTAGTGCTAGTGTGCCTCGCTGCGCTGGCGAGATTGTGATAACATAGGTGATCTACTTCATATGTCGTGGCCTTGTCCCAAAAATACGGCCCCCTCATTGTGCTTGCTTTCCTGCCCCCTGTTCCCTCATTGTACTTGCTTTCCTGCCCACTGTTCCCTGTGTGTGGCTCTCTGTGTGTGTGGGGCTCTGCGTGTGTGTGTGGGGCTCTGCATGGGTGTGTGGGGCTCTCTGTGTGTGAGGGGGCTCTGTGTGTTTGTGGAGCTCTGTGTGTGTGTGGCGCTGTGTGTGTGGGTCTGTGTGTGTGTGGCTCTGTTTGTGTTGGGCTCTGTCTGTCTGTGTGTGTGGCTCTGTCTATTTGTGTGTGTGGCTCTGTCTGTCTGTGTGTATGTCTTTCTGTCTGTGTAGCTGTCTGTCTGTGTGGCTCTGTCTGTCTGTGTGTGTGGCCCTGTCTGTCTGTGTATGTGGCTCTGTCTGTCTGTGTGTGTGGGTGGCTCTGTGTGTGTGTGGGTGGCTGTGTGTGTGTGTAGGTGGCTGTGTGTGTGTGTGGGTGGCTGTGTAGGTGGCTCTGTGTGTGTGTGTTGGTGGCCGTATGTGGGTGGCCGCTATGTGCAGAAAAACACTTGCCTCATCCCTGAAGCCCCTTGTACTATCCTTACCCAACACTCTGCATACAGCCCCAAGCTCCTTCAATTTCCTCAACCCGCCCGATCTAGTCCTGTTGCATCCTTGTTCCACCACCAGTTGGCTTTCCTTCCACATCTTGTTGCAGTAACATTCCCTCCTCTTGGTTGATTGCCATCAAAAAGCTGCCATTAGTTGGGTACGTCTTTTATTGCTCAATTTGATACTATCACTGAAAAAAACAACCCTAGACTCCTCCTCTCCTTCTAACCACTATGTACGCACAATGTATGCAGTATGTTTATTATGTACAATTTCCTAAGCAACACTTAGGGAGCAATAAAGAAAATTCAACAGTAAAAGTGAAAGGGTTTTTTGTATTCTAAACTAGCATTTGTCATGTGCTTGTTTAGCGGATGCACACTTCAATCACATCAAGAACAATTCAAATTGGCAGTGATAAAAAAAACAGTACACGGATAAGACATAAATATGTCACAAGTGGCTTGCCAACATCGAGACATTACCATCGAAATATTCTATGACAAAATATCGACCTGCAGCAATTCTGGTATAGACTATTGACTACTGCAATATCCCCTAAATAAGAGCATATATTTAAGAAAGGATGTACTATTCTTAACTCCACATCTATGTACCGTGTAAATAATGAGGTTACACTGATGTGGAATTAAGAATGCCTAATCTATACTTACCTTTACATTCTTGCCTTCACGATATAGAGACAGTGGGTATTTTGCAATTAATGTTACTGCAGCTGGATATTCTGAACTACATATTGCGATTACAAACTGAATCACTTTATAAAACCCCTCAAATTATTCATTGTGGAATTAAAGTGTACACACATGGACTTTTTGTTGTTGTTTTTTTCCCAACACCAGCCAGTGACCTATTAGATGCCAATCTTTGGTGCATCTCGAAGGTAAATGGGCATTCTGGAGCTATCGAATGACAACCTTTATAATGTAGGTGTAAACCCGGCTGGAACCACAGGCCTCATTCTAGTCTCATGGGTTAAATAAGGTAACAGTAAAGCCTATTAAATAAGTAACGTCTAGAAACATTAAACTGAGTTACTGACAGCCTTGTACTCCTGATGAAATTCCTGTTAACCTACTACTTTCAATTCACTAAAAGTAATGTAAATTGTTTATGATGTTGTGATATGTGTAGTTAAAATGTTTACTAGATGATTTAGAATGAACATATATGATGTCGGCGAACCACTGCGGAGAATGAATTTACCATCATTTTCTTTTATAATTTTTGTATTGGTGAGCAGGGGCTAGCCATATCATGAAAAAGGCTTATGCGCAGATGCGCAGTTTGATGGTCACTACTCTCCGGGCCTGTCCTTAGCCCAGATAATTTAAAAGAGACTTCATCGTGAATGCCAGCCGATAGGCCAGCGTAAAGCCATGATGCGGTGGGGACCGGAGGGCACTAGGTAGGGGCCAGCTGGAGCATGTCACCGTGCCGTTGTGCTCTGGCTGTGGGACTGAAAGGCGCACAAAACCCGCCCAATCCCAGCTCATAAAGATGCGTGTAAAAGTCTTGCTGTGAACTTGCGAGCAGCCCTTCAGTTGCCTAAAAGTTGCCTTTGCATCAATTGTTGATGTTGTTTTGCTTGACCCACAACCCGACTCACAACAAACAGACCCCTTGCACTGTCTTGACTTCCTTGTGGTTCAGATGGTGCCGCTGTGAGACCAAGTACCCATCACAAAGACACCACTCAAAATCTAGGATTAGGGACGCAGCTTAGGGTTAGAAATTGGAGTAGTAGAGAGGTGCCCAGGGTCGCAGTCATGCAGAGGGTGTGAATGGCAAGTGCCGGGCCATGACCAGATCTAAAAGTGAAAAGCCTAAAACTCCTGCATTTTAAAACTAAAACGAAAGGGACAAGTACCCACGGTATACAACTGAGGGGCCCAATTGAGCAACGCAAAAAAATGAAGAAAAAAAAAAATGAAGGGGGTAAGTGTATCGGAAGTTTAAAACTAAAACTGAAGGGGGAAAAGGTACTGACGATACAATACTAAAACTGAAATGGTCCTTCAGTATAAATCTGAAATGCTTAACTAAAGGGCATAAACAGCTCTGTATGAAGCTAAAACTTATCAGTGTTGCATACCCAGAGTATAGAACTAAAACAAAAGCACCTAGAGATCCACCAGTGTAAAATAGACTGATCTAATATACCCAGTGTATATACTGATGGACCATATGTACCCTTGGTTAAAATTCCTAGTGTACACGAGTTCCAACACCCGCGACAGTAAAGTGCTCGCCGCTTCCTTACCTTCCTTGCGGTCGATCAGGGGGCTCTTCGCCCGGCTCTCCGTGATGTCCTTGAACGAGAAGAGGTGAGGTCACAGAGCAGGTAAGAAGAAGGGGCTCCCAGCGAGCACAGCAAGAGGCAAAGCGATGCCACAGAGAGAAGGGGCTTCCCAAACGCACGCATCCCGGCGGTGAAATGGCCAATCACTGCATGGCTTCACTGTGTGAAGCCATGCAGTGATTCAGCGATTGGCCATTAACTTGTGGCTGAGGCAGTGTGTGTTCCACCCCCACACGCGGCATCCAATAATGGATGCTGCGCGGTGGACCAGCCAATCCTGGCGCTGCATGCAGTGCCAGGATTGGCTAGGGGGCACATTTGCTGCTCGCCCTGTCGCCCCTTGTAAACCCGGGCTACGGCAGGCGGAGAAGTACCCCTGGGTCCCACTGGGGTACTGTAGTGCGTATGCTTGGGAAAGTTGGCACCCAACTTGCACTTGGGCACTACGGTCTGTCTGCTGCAGCCTGAGTGTACTGTCACTCAAGCTGCAGCAGGCGCCACCGCCCCTGCACATTCCGAAATTGCCGGGTGTGTCCCGGCGGCTGACTCGCAATCCTTAAAACAAATTACTCTGTATAAGACTTGTACAGAGTAATTTATTGTAAGGATTGCGGCCGCGATGCGGGTCCATGTGGCTGGTGGGGCTACGCCCCTACGCCCCAATGGACGCACCGCGGCTGACAGAAGGCAGTGCAAAGGTGGAAAACATTTTGGTTTTCAAAAAATGCAGACCACGAGCAAAAAACTATACAGTCCCCTGTGCTACAAATCTGCAATGGTAAACGCTCCAAGGAATTGCTTCAGATAATCAATCAATCAATAATCTTACAAAGCACGACTACTCACCCGTGAGTGGCTCGAGCTCGAGGTACTTAGGGGGGGGGGAGGGGTGGGGCTGCAGTTCAGTCGAAGAGCCAGGTCTTGAGGTATTTATGAATTGCGGCAGCGATGGTGATTGCTTGAGGAACAGAGGCAGGAACTTCCAGTTCGTTGCACTTAGGTGGAAGAGGGATCTTCCTTCAGCAATGGTCTTGTGGATCCGCGGGGATGCTATATCACTAAAAAGCTATATTGTGCTTCAAACTCACTCCAAGACCCAAAATCAACTGCCAGTGGAGGAGGGGTGAGAAGATGGGTCCCTCTCTTGACGTTACATCTTATACCGGTACATAGCAGCTAAAGATTTCCTGATGCCTTGGATGCTATATCGATTTTCAAGGGGAGTGTAAGCCCCACAATCCAATTGTCAGAGAAAGAGGCGGAGGAGGAGGTGGGTCTTGCCCTAGCTTTATATAGTGCCAAAAGATCGCCCACTGCACTGGATGCTAAATCAAGCTTCAAGAGGACTGCAAGCTCCACAATCCAATTTCCGAATGACATCCTAGCTTAGCGCTATATAGTGCCAAAAGATCTCTTGATGCGATGGACATGCATGGGCCAAGGGCAGGCCCATCCTCTCTCAGAGAAGGCCCCCCTTGGTTTGTTTATCGAACTGGAATATCATTGTGACTCTCTTCCCTGCACTTGATTAAGATATTTTGGATTTTCTATTCTTTGTAGGTTAGCTAATCACCACTTGGACATTGATTTGGCATTTTTTATTTTAACCTTGTGTGTGTTTGGCCAATCATTGGGAATTGAGAGCTTTTATGCTTCGTTATTGGGAAAAAGGAAGGCGATGTCTAGCCCAAACGGCACCCAAAACTGGAAGAAATAAACTAAGCATGCGGGTGAGAACTGCACTGGTGAACAGGCAGGGGAAGATGAGAATGTGGATACTGACATGCAGGTGGGAACAGAATTAAGGTCAGAGCAAGTGGTCAGCCTTGCTGGTCTTTCAGTCTCAAAGATGTTGGTACCCTTGTTACCTCAACTGAGATTCAAGACCTAAAACATAAGTTGGTATGGTTAATCAATTTAATTTTTCATCTTACTTCTGTTCCCAACACCCGATACAGTCCAAGCCTTGGTCATCCCTAACAGTTGCTTAGGCTGTAATTGTTCAGTTTCTCATACTATGGCCAGCCAAGGGGGATTGCCTTATAAGATGGGTTTCTGCCGGAGAGGCCCATCGATGGTGTTAGATCTGGGGGTCTCTAATTGGCAGAGGTAAGTACCTTAGACCAAGTAGGGACCCTTGCTTCTAGTCAGGGTGAAGGAATACACACAGTAAATAACCCCTGCTCCCCCTCTAGGTAGCTTGGCGCAAGCAGGCAGGCTTATCCCCAAGGCAATGTGTATAATAAATGCACTCAACACAAACAATGATCCCTCATCCACCACAAACTGAGACCACACCGGTAAGTATATTTATAAAGACATAGCTTTATCTCTTTGCAGCAATCAAAAATCAACAATACACAATGGTTGCTTCTTTGCAAAAAGGTTGCACTTAATCTTGATGGTTGCACTGATTATCAGGAAGTTCAAATGTAAAAATCAGTCTCAAATCTCTGTAAATCAGTAGTAAAAATAACACTACGGACTTATCTCCATCAGCTCTTTAAATGAAGGGTTTGCCAGTGCAATACCAGCGTGTTCTTACTTCAGAATCAGCCCTTCGAAATACTGTGCCCAAGCAATGCGAGCGCTTTTCCCCCAATGGCTTCAGGCGCACCGCGCCGAACAGAGCTGGAAACACGGCTCTCGCGAAGGTCCCGATGACGTGGACCAATCCGGTCGCGGCTCCCAGACAAGCCTCCACAGATGCCCGGGAGTCAGCCAATGATAGCGCGGCTCCCGGGACAAGCCCGCAACGCTGCAGACGCCGGCAGCCAATCAGGACACAGCCTCGGTAATGACGCAGCGGCGCTAGGCCAATCCTAGCGCGGCGTTTGTTGAGGGGGCTCGTTCGTTTTGACCAATGGGAGCGCGGCGGCTTCGTTCTTCGGCCCCGCAGCTCCGACCAGGGACGGCAACCTTGGAAGGGTATTTCTGGCCCCGGGCCGCGGCGGTGAACATGCTGCAGATGATTTTTGAGGGTGCAGGTCACAGCAAGACCGCCCTCACTGCCACACAACCTTTTTAGAGCAGAAATCACGAGGGGAGACGCCACAGACCTCCGACCCTCGCTGAGTATGTGCCGATGAGCACACCGATCTCTGCCCACGCTCAGCAGTTGGTCATAAAGCACGCACCAGGCCAAAACAGCACGATCTTCGCAGCGTCTTGGAGTTTTTTAGGAACCTATTAAACCCTGGGTTCCAGGAACAGGAGGCCAGCTCTTCTCAGGCCCTTGGAGATTCAAATTGAAGACACAGCACACAGCAAAGTCTTTTTAGTTCAAGCATGCAGGGTCACAGCACACAGCAAAGTCCCTTTCCTCTTCTCAGCTTTTAGTTGAACAGCAGAACAGGTCAGCCCTTAGAGCACACAGCAAGGCAATCTTCCTTCAGTTCTCCAGCAGTCCTTCTTCCAGCAGAGGTTCCTCTTGATGGTAGAATCTGATTTACTGTTGTCAGGGGTCCTTCTCTTATACCTTCTCTTATACCCCTAAAAGTCTTTGAAGTTCTTTGAAGTCTTTGTGCAAGTGGGCCCTGAGCCCAGTCTAAACCAGTTCTGGGTGTTGCTGGAGCACTGGGGTTTTCCTGGCTTCCTTCTTTCTTTCAGTATCAGGGACAGAGGTGACAGTCGCCCAGCGGGAGGTGGAGCCAGCATTGTGGTCAGGCAGGCACAGCCCTAGTCACTCCCAGGTGCTATCTCCTCCCACTTCCTTGGCAGCAGATGCAGCCTTTCATCCACGGGCTGACTCAGACAACCTCCTGGGGGCTCTGCAGCCCCTGTCACCCTCAAACCAGACAGTCAATCCACAAACAGTCCCAGGCACACAGAAAGGTTAGACAAGAGAACAGTCACTTTCTAAAAGTACTATTCTCAAACACAGAATTTAAAAACAACCTTTCCTAAAAGATGTGTTATTAAATTCTGAGTTCAGGGATATCAATCACTTATGTCCCATCTTGTTCCTATGGGAAGATAGGCTGGTATCCATTGGGACCAGCCTCCCCCATGCTAATCTATGGAGCAAGATAACCTTGCAGCAGTGAGCACACAAAATGGCTGCTGCTCACCACCAGAGCATGTTACCTGCACTAGTACATGCTCTACCTTACCCATACACTGCACCCTGCCCAGGGGGGTACCTTGAGCCTTCCACAGGGATGACTGATGTGCACAGACAGGGGAGAGTTAGGCCCAGCCAGTAGCGACACTGGCCAGGCCGACATGGCAGTCCACTAACTGCACACAGGCACTGCGCTGGCAGGCCTGAGACACCATTTTAGGGCTACTTATGTGGGTGGCGCAATCTGCGCTGCAGGCCCACTAGCAGCATCTGTCATCACCAGCCCTGGCACACACAGTGCACTTTACTAGCGACTTCATGGTGATACAAATATGCCAATCAGGTATACCTAATCAATATGACAATTTACATAGGGAGCACTTACACTCTGGCACTGATCAGCAGTGGCAGAGTGCCCAAAGCACCTAAACCAGCAAAAACGAAATCCAGCACAGCATCAAAAATACAGGAGGCAGAGGCAAAAAGATGGGGGAAAACCACGCCAAGGGTGTCAGGTCTAACAGATGGCAAGCAACCCAAACTGCCAAAAGAGCCAAGGGACCCATACATGGACTTAATTGACCCTGAATAAGAAAATTGAATAGAAAAAGCGGGGTGGAAGGACAAAGAATAGCGCATAACAGTAGCAAATCATAGGTTGCAGCAAGCAAAAGAACAGCGTCTGGTAAAAATGTGAATTCTACATTTAGAAATACCTATAATTTGAATATTCATAAACGTTTCTCTCGAACAAATCTAAACCTTGCAGTTAGCAGTCATTTTCCCAAAAAGTAGATAATCTTTATGGAAAGGTCCCTACAACACGAACAAGCGAGCTTCAAAACATGACATCACTAAAAACAAAGTAATACATTGGTTTATGACCTGCAGCAGTGTTATTATGCCAGTTACAGTGGTGAGGTGCTGAGGCAATATGTTACCCAGATGCCACGGATCTCTGAGACTACATTAAGATCATCCTACATGATGTCAAACTAGGCCAGGCCTAATCATACTTGGCATAAGGAGCATCTTTATCTTGACGGATCGCTGATTCAGTAAGGTAGATAGATTCCCTTTCAAAAGTAGCAAATTGGTCATTGCCAACGATAGGATTATAACATCTGGCAAAATTGGGGGCAGGTTTACTTCCTCCTGTGGGTAGAACACAAACGCTACTGCATCCAGTCTTTGGCCTTGCAGTGGGTTGGATGCAGGCATTGACCATAAGCCAGGACCTACTGCAAAACCCCAATGCACACACCTGAAAGGAGTTGTCCTCCTGTTGTGAATTGGGTACAGGGCCTGACTGAAGTCCAAGGGCCTCATTTATGAGGCCTTGCGTCAGTTTTGCGCTTCCAATGCGTCACTTTTTGTGACGCTTCAGCGGCGTAAAACATGCCTCCTGTTTTTTTGTAAAATCTGTTTATTAGCATTTTAAAGTTTTAAGATACAGTATAAATAACAGTCAGTTTACCATGACATTCCGCCCATGCCAGTTCAGCTTTCAGGCATCACAGATCAATACAAAGTGAAATCTTGGAGCCACGCTGACAACGTCTCTGAAATGAAAAACATGTGCACAGACCAAACTATTACAGGTAAGGCCCTATTCGGCGCCCTAAGCATTTGCTCATAACTATCTGTTTGTTCAGTCTCGCACATCATCTTGTCTATAGGGTGGATCCTTTAACTATGGACTTGCGCCTAGAAATGACATTTATCTAACAGTTACACAAGATAAAATCTTAAACAATAACGGCAAAAACACATACATCCGTGTGTGCTGATCCCCCCTCCCCCCGCCCCCCAGGCACCCGCCCCCGTGTGCAACTACATCTGTGGGCAAATACGTGTCGAAGGCTTGCGTGTCTAAAGGCTGGAAGACTGTATGGCAGGTTATTCGGACAGCACATCAACCCGCGTTGTGCTCCAACCCCTCAGGCCATTTACCTAGGTCGCTACAGCAACCGAGTCGCTAGTTCCCCCCGGCAGTTGCAAGGCAGTGAGCATGCGTTCCCATTGTTCCACCATAGCTTCTTTTCGGAGCCCCGTCGTTTCCTCCCTCCGTATGGATATCCATTCCGCCCGGGCCCACGCCTGAAGGGAAAAGACCCACGCCTGCGCAGCAGGTGGCTTGCGTGCCTTCCACTGCCTCGTAAGGAGGCGTTTTGCCACCACCAACCCCAGGTCTAAGAAGCGGGAAGAGGCTTTATCTTTGGGCGACCTCTTGAAGTGGTGTAAGACGTACTCAGGCCAGTTAAAGTGAATGGTGTGTCCTGTGCACCCCTCGAGTATTCCACGTATCGTGCTCCAGTAATCTCCCAGTCTAGGGCAGTTCCATAAGAGGTGTACCAGTCCTGCGTCTAACTCATCGCATCTGGGGCAGGACGCGTCTGAGCGGTGGAAGTACCTATTGATTAGCTCAGGCATAAGGTAGGCTCTATGGACGATGAAGAGTTGTATCTGGCAGAAGCGCATATTTCGGGGAATGCGCACCGAACTTTTAAGAACTCTCTCCCATTCCTTATCAGTTAGCGCCCGATCCAGGTCTCTTTCCCACTTGCCTCTGAGCGGAGCCAAGCTGAACTCTGTGTGAGCTCTTAGCGATGCGGCAAACCAACGGACCAGTGCCTACCCCTCCCCATAACGTGCAGATATTGTATGGTTAAGTGTTGTTCAGGCTCTGTCGCCATGTCTCTCCATCTAGCCGCCATCTGTGCTACAAGCGACAGATGCAGCAGGAAACCCCCAGGGGGTAGCCCATCCTCGGATACTAGTGTCTCATAGGCCACTAGCGCTCCATCCCTGAAATGATCGCCCAGTGTCTGGATATCAGCTTCTCTCCACTGCCCCAACAAGGGGTGCGTGACGGCCCCTCTACCCCCTGGAGAGCCCTCCAAAGGTATAGCAGGCGCGTACGGGAGCACTTTTCGAGTGAGGAACAGGGCTCTATGGAAACATTTGTACGCCACCACCAGTACCAGTCCTCCCCTGTCCGTTGGTAGAAACAGTTTCGTCAGCGCTAGCCGATGCCGGGCCACGCCCCAGATGAAGTCCCGCAAGACCGTGTTGAGCTTTGAGAAGAAGGGGGCCGGGAAAAATAGTGGCAGATTGACAAAGTAGAAGAGGAGCCTGGGAAGCATGACCATTTTGGCAAGGCCTACTCTGCCCGTGATTGTCAACGGAAGTGTGGACCAGAAGCTTATCTGAGATCTAAGCGCTGCCACCGCCCGCCCTAGGTTTCCGTCGAACAGGTCAGCTGGTTGGCGATAGATCTGGATCCCCAGTTACCTAAAAGTATCAACCTTCCATTGGACTCTCGTGTCCCCCAGGCAGTGCTCCGGGTCCTCCACCCCGCTATTAAACATGTATAAACAGGACTTGACCACGTTTACCCGAAGCCCCGAGATTTTTGCGAACTGACTCAGCAGTTGGGCCAGCTGTTCCGGTATGCAGTTCACGTCTCGCACAAATACCAGCAGGTCATCAGTGTAAAGCGAAACCTGATGTATTGCGTCTCCCAGAGGGATTCCCGCGTCCAAGGTCTGCCTCAGCGCCGCCGCCAGAGGCTCTATCGCCAGCGCAAACAGTAGGGGCGACAGGGGACACCTTGCCTAGTGCCCCTGCCCACTGCCACCGCATCAGCAATGTAGGAGGCCAGCCGCAGACGTACTACAGGGTTTTTGTAGAGATGGTTGACCATTTGTAAGAAGTCCGCGTCAAAGTCAAAGCGCATCAACACCTCGTCTAAATACCCCCACTCCAGGCAGTCAAAAGCCTTTTCCAGATTGAGCACCAGGCATCCCACTCTAGAAAGATGTGGACCGTGCCGGCACAAACCCATTTTGGTCAGTATGTATAAGGTGCGGAACCACCGGCGCTAGCCTTTCAGCAAGCAGCTTTGCCAGGATTTTGTAGTCGACGTTGAGCATTGCTAATGGCCTGTATGAGCCCAGTGCTGTGGGATCTCTATCCGGCTTAGGTAATGAGACCAGGAAAGCCTCCCGCATGGACGGGGGGAGTGAGCCCTCATCAATTGCTTCGTTATACACGTGTAGGAGTAGGGGCGCCAGGGTGTCTCTGTAGGCCTTGTAGTATTCGGCAGGTAGACCATCGGGCTCCGGTGTCTTCCTGGTCGCCAGGGCCTGGATTGCATCTCCCACCTCCTCCAGCATGAGGGGTGTATTAAGGGTGCCCTGATGCTCCTCCGAGACCACAGGCAAGGTGACCAAATCTTGAAAGTTTTCTAGTGCATGTCTTGGACCGGTTCTGCGAGCCCTGTACAAGTGTGTGTAGTGTCTAACCAAGGCACGATGTATCCCACGCTGCGTGTATACCACCTCCCCCTCTGCTGTGTGAAGAGCTCCCATGGGGGCACCCCGGACCTCTCTTTGTATCAGACAGGCTAGTAGTCGGCCAGCCCTATCCGCTCTGGCGTGTGTTCGAGCTGTGTGCGCCGCATAGTTTTGACACCGCAGTTGTTCCATAAGAGTTTCATGTTTAGCACGCAGGTCGCTCAGCGTGCGTGCGTGTTCCCCGGTCCCTTCACCCTCCCTCTCGTACTGTAGGAGCTCATTTTCCAAACGCGTGAGTGAAGTGGACAGTGTTTTGCATATGTTCCACGGTGCTCCCTTGCAGTGTCCCCGGATGGCTACTTTGTGCGCATCCCATTCCATCGCAGCGCTGCTTGCAGACCCCTCATTAACTTCAAAGTAGTCAAGGACAGCAGTGCCCAACGAGGATCGGAACTCGGGATCCTCAAGAGCAGCAGGCTGCAGCCTCCACGTAGGCACTGGTGAGAGGTCTGCCTCCCAGCTAAGTCTAAGCTGTAGTGGGTTATGATCAGAATGTGTTCTCCCCGGGTAGTCCGATTCGGCAAGCAAGGGGAGCAGCGACTGGGTGCCAACTATCCAGTCTAACCGGACATGCAGGTCATACACTGAAGAGTAGTATGAGTACAACTTGTCTGTGGGTGTTGCACATGCCATAAATCGTATATCTCCCAGTGTGCGAGCCAGTCTCTAAACGCTTGCGCATTGGACGACACCGTCAAGGCTCGGAGTGGGGGGAAGCAGCGGTCCAGTCCGACATCCAGTGCCATATTAAAGTCCCCGCCTAACAACCAGGGGAGGCCGGCATACGGGTGTAGGACTTGATTCAGTGCCGCTAAGATGGAGGAGTGATCCCAGCAGGATTTCCTGACCGTTTAACTTTCCTCGCAGTAGGCAATACCTTCCCTCTGGATCCACTTTTGCGTCCTTGCAAATGAATGGGACACCTGCCCTCACCCAGATCAGTGTGCCGTGTGAGTGCGCAGAGAAGGTGGTGCCATGAATTTGTCCCCGCCAACGCCTGCAGAGTTTATCAAGCTCGGTCTGTGTCATGTGTGTCTCCTGGAGAAGGGCGATCCCCACCCCATGTCGCTGCAGGTAAGAGAAAACTGAATAGCGCTGTGACTGTGTGTGCATGTAGCGGATATTCCATGCCAGTATATTAGTGTGCGTAATGTGTCTGCTTAAGGCGGGGCCTCCGCTTACCAAGGGAGCATCTCTGGGGGAGGCAGTGTACAGCATCTGGGGGGGTGGGGGAGGGGAGTCAATATGCTACATGTTAAACAGTAAACAATTAATAAGAACATTGTAACTTAAAGGGTGAGGCCCCGGTGAGGCGTACGTCCAACTTCAGCAAGATCCACCCTCAAGAGAGGTGGGAAGTCAGCTCAGTGGCTGTCTGGGTGAGGGTGCTGCCAACAACTCAATTTATTTATTTATTTATTTATTTATTTGTATAGCGCTAGACTCGACTCCCGAAGGAGTATCTCTGCGCTTTGCTTAGCCAGCAGGTGACAGAAATGTTGCTCAACAGATCAGAGGTGGAAAGGGTAATCAAATCCTGCCCCAGTCTCAGACCCCTGATGTATCAAAAAAGCGCAAAAGGGGTCTAGTGTGGGCGAGCGCGTAGGTACTGTGCGGGCCAGCGGAGGCAGAGCCCAGGAGCCGGGCATGTGTCTAGCGCTTTCCGTTACTGGCCAGCAGCCACTCTCGCATGTACCTGGTCAAGTATCAGCTTGTAGCAGCCTGCGCATACGTGCCAGGAAACCCCCTCCTCCCCTTCCGATACAACATCAAGTACATCACCAGTGTATAAAGGATACATTAAACAGTGTACTCCGGGGCAGGGGTCCCTACTGGGCCTTTGCGGACCACTAGTCAGTCACATGAGTTGGTCAGCTGTTTGGGGCGTCACCACCGGCATGTTCATGTCCTCGGAGAGCACTGTGGACGGGGATGAGGAGCCATTGATGTCTATATCTTGGCGTAGCTAGGAGTCCATGCGGCCGGCATCATTCACCACTCCTAAGGTCGCAACCGCATCAAGCGCGTCTTGTCGCTCCATTCTCCGCTTCTCTGGGCTGGGCGCAGCAGGGCCCGGGCTGCGACGGCTTCCTCTCCTCCGGCATCTCCTTGAACGCTGTTCCTGCCATCCGCTGTCTTCTGAGCTCATGGGCCGTGCCCCCCTCGATTGACCTGACTCTTAACCAGTCCCTGACTAATGGAGCATCGAAGAATCGGGCACGATTACGTGGAGGCGAGAGGGAAATAGCAAGGAGTAGGGCAACTCGAGCTCCCTCAGCTTCTTTTTCACTGCCATGTACGTGTTTCTCTGCCTCTGCACTGCTGCTGTGTAGTCTGGAAAGAGCATCACACGGCTGTTTCGCACTGTGAGTTCTTCTAGTTTCCTAGTCTCGCGCAGTACCACATCTCGGTCGCGGTAGTTTAGGAGCTTAAAGAGGAACGGGCGAGGTCGGGCTCCAGGCTTGGGCGCCTGCGCTGGCACCCTGTGCGCTCTTTCAACTGCAAAGTGCGGGACAGCACTCCAGGGGGTAGGATTTCCTGCAACCAGCTCTCGGTGAACCGCTCCGGGTCTTTCCCCTCTTCGCCCTCCGGCAGGCCAACCACCCGTATGTTGTTGCAACGAGAGCACCCTTCCGCATCCTCAATGCGGTCTTCCAGCACGTGCATTCTGTCCATGATATCCTGGAGTGCTGAGGTATGTGTTTGCACCACCGGTTGCAGTTCCTGAAGTGACTGACGCTGTGTGGCAACCAATTCTGTCAGCTTGCGATGGTCAGCATGTAGAAGGGAAAAGTCTGAGGTGACCTTATCTATCCGGGCCTCCAGCGATGCTTTGGTTTGTTCCAGGGTATTTCCAATGCGTTCCACCGCCACCAGCACAGTATCCATCTTGGCAGCCAGGGCTGCGGTCGGCCCCATGTTTCCACTCTGATGCCCACGAGGCGAGCCAGGATCTTCAGCCGCGTGTTGCCGCTGTTGGGATTTGTCTCTTAGTCTGCCCATTGCCAGTTGTTGCGCGGTAGGCATCCGCTTTGATCACCAATGGTCAGCTCCCTAGTGAGAGGTTGTCACGTAAGGGCTAGGAAGTAGGCCTCCGCACCCACCCCGCTGCAGCTCCGACCTTAGTGCGATGTGTCCTGACCCCGCCAAGCGGCTATACTGCGGCGTCTGGCGTCTTCTGCCCGCGCCGCGGACATCTCTGGTGGTTCCGCTGCACCCCTTTGTCGTCTGGAGGGACTTCCAAACTCTCGCTGTTTGGACGCCTTACTTAAATCTCCGCGCCAGCAACCTGCACTCTTCCCGTGTTTAGAGTCTCTGTGCGCTACTGCTGTGTTGTCTCAGATTTGGTGTTTACATTCAGGTCGCAAACTTCTGGTGCCTCCTATGCACACTGCTTGGGCCGCGTTTCTGGAGGGGCTTCCCAACTGTGAGGACAGGAGCGGCGATTCTCATCCTAAAATGGCGCCCAGTTCTCCATGGATCAGGGCACGGTGGCACAGCCCTCGTGTCGTTAGCGCCCAGGGGCCCCCTGAGTGCGTCACAGTCCCGGTTCTCCGCACCAATCCAATGCCCTCCCCGGCGGGTGCTCGCAGTGCCAACATGGTCCTCAAAGCCTCCCCGTCGATAAGCTACCAAAAGCGGTGCCTGCAATGCTCCTGGGCAGATGCTAATGCTCAAGTTCACTCACTGTCAGGGCCACTCTCCCATTGCAGGGTCCCAGCATTGGAGCGGCTCTACCTGCTTGTGTTCCCTGGGCTGTCCGGCGGCTGTCAGGGCTCCACTGGCACCGTCTCTCTCAGCAGCAGGGTCTCAGTAGGGTTCCTCTAATTACCACTCGCATCCCCCTGTGTGGCTCTCAGCCCTGTGTCCGCCGCTCCAGGCGCTACTAGGCGGCCCTCCTGCCCTCGTGTGCCTGCGCCTCTGCGGGGCCTTCCCAGTCCGCCCTGGGTCCCGCTCCTCACCGGCCCGTAAAACTTGCCTCCTGTTGCGCACTATTTACAAAGAGATGCATCTAAGCAGATGCGTCACTTTGTAAACCCCTGCGCTACATTATACCTGCGTCAGATATAATGTATGCAGGGGGGGGGGGGGCGTTCCCCCGCAAAAGCCTCGTAAAAGTGATGCAGTGAAATCTATGAGATTTCACTGCGTCACTTCTAGGACGCTGTTGTGGCAAAATCTTGCGCCTGACTGACTAAGACTGATGCAAGCCTTTGCACATGGGGCTTGCCCCATGTGAAAGGACACATTGCTGGAGTCGCGTCACTTTTGTGACACACTCCAGCAATGCGTCACTTTTGCGCTTACAGATACGTCAGAAATACTGACGTATCTGTAAATCCTTGCGACATGATGCGTCATACATTAAATATGACGCATCAGGTATGTCGCAAGGAGTGCGCACTGAGAAGTGACGCATCGCTGCTTTCACGCAGCGATGAGTCATTTCTCATAAATGAGGCCCCAAGCCTTTAAGTGGGATAAGTGTACTATTATAAAAACACAATAATTCAATTAAAAAAAAAAGTTAGCAGAGTTATTGTTAACTTGCTTATAAAAATGAACATATGTTTAACAGGCTCTGAAATTTACTGTAAAACATACTGAATGTTAAGTTGTTGTGTCAAAACCATCATGCACTGCGTAGACCTCACATATGCCATCACTCATGTCATTTTAACTAATATCATTGATTACCTCGTGTAGGTCATTTCAAAAGGCAACATTAATGACATCACTGATTACAACTCTTATTATGTTAGTGATACAACTGTTGACATGACCCGCACCATCATACACTGATGATGGTCTCACATATGACAGCACATATGTCAAGGTATACACCATCTTGATAACATACCTGCAAATATCCATACTGACATCATCAACATGACTTTATTGATTATATTTAAAAACAACAAGAGAGAGTGAGGGTGTTTTACAGGAATGAAAGGTAGGAACTCCTGGTCCCCTTCTTGAGAATTTAACACAACAGATGGAGGAGTAGACCCTGAAGGCGTGACAGAGAGAGTCTCTGTGCCTAAAGCTTAAGGCTTAATCTAGCACAATGTGCCCAACCTTTACGCAGGACAAAGCATGTCCTTTTAGAAGACCCCTCACTCACCAACCTAGTTGGTGACATGCTTCATCATTGGGGTCCCACCCCGAAGGCCAAGTGCCAACAGGGTGTGCTTCGACACCTGATTACAGTGGAGCGGGTATTTTTTCTTTTTTATATGTGCAGTGATATTAAAAGTGACACGTGGTTTAAAAAGGGGCCAATACTATTCACTACAAGACTTTATTCCTGAGTGACTGGACACCCTAATAAAAGAACTGTGACACCTATGTCTAGTTAGGTAGACTCCGGTGTTCAAGACGTGTAGTGTTATAAAATAGCGACGTGTGCTATGTGATTTAAAATACAGGTTTACATGTTGCAACCATCTTGCGATTGTGGGTTTTCGTCAGGACCAGTGAAAATGACCTGGGTGGTACGCACACCCTAAGGCGCGCCCTACCCTCGATCAATAAAAAGATGGAAACACCCCGTGGGAATCAGATTCCCACGGGCGTACCGTCGATGGAACCAAGTAGGTTACCAGTTTGAGGAGCAGAAGCCGCAAGTAACGTGAGCATCGCCCTTGGAACCCAGACGCCCATGAAGCGGATTTATACCGCTCTTTAAGTTTTTCTTCCAGACTGGGGAGAAGACAACATTTTGTAAAGGAACACAAGTTTGTGTTTCCATCTTTTTATTGATCGAGGGTAGGGCGCGCCTTAGTGTGTGAGTACTACCCAGGTCATTTTCACTGGTCCTGATGAAAACCCACAATCGTAAGATGGTTGAAACATGTAGACCTGTATTTTAAATCACATAGCACACATCGTTATTTTATAACACCACACGTCTTGAACACCGGAGTCTACCTAACTAGACATAGGTGTCACAGTTCTTTTATAATAGGGTGTCCAGTCACTCAGGAATAAAGTCTTGTAGTGAGTAGTATTGGCCCCTTTTTAAACCACGTATCACTTTTAATATCACTGCACATATAAAAAAGAAAAAATACCCGCTCCACTGTAATCAGGTGTCGAAGCACACCCTGTTGGCACTCGGCCTTCGGGGGGGGACCCCAATGATGAAGCATGTCACCAACTAGGTAGGTGAGTGAGGGGTCTTCTAAAAGGACATGCTTTGTCCTGCCTAAAGGTTGGGCACATAGTGCTAGATTAAACCTTAAGCTTTAGGCACAGAGACTCTCTCTGTCACGCCTTCAGGGGGTACTCCTCCATCTGTTGTGTTTATTGATTATATCCCTGATTACATCATTGATACTGCAGTTGGCATTACTTTACAAACTCTAAAAATATAATTTCAAAGTACAAGTAAAACCACCTAGTGACCAACCCTTGCTGTGCATGGGCAAAGGCTGTGCACAGTGGGGGTTGATCAACTATAAAGGGTTGTGTGCTTCCCCTGACCAAGGCTATGTCTAAAGCCAACTCTGCAGCACAGAAACAAAGGCCATGATAGGCTGGGCTTGGTGCAAATGAGATTTGGGCTTGTGGCATGGCGGCAGCCTCCTCACAATTTGCACAGTTGATGGATCTGTGCTTTGGGGTAGTCTCTTTGCTGGTGTTGGCACTTACTTATCCCTATTGTGTCTTTTCTAAAACACTCAAACTAAATCTCCCATCCTAACCCTCCCCCTTGCCCTTCTATCTCCCCTTAAATCCCATTGTATGCTCTTCAAGCAGGAAGGCAGGCTACCAAACATTACCCGAGATATGACTTCTACTACCATTCTTTATTCCCGCTAACTTTCCACCCTCCTCAACTGTAGTGCTGCCTCTACCTCTTCCTTTACTTTATCTCCTCAAATCGCTTTAATCCCCATGAACCACTATTTTCTTTTGCCGTCCCTTCCTCCAGTAACACTTCAAGAGCTGAGCTGCCTTCTTATCTTGTGCGATGAATACAAATGTATTAAACATCTACAATCTAATATAAGACTCTTAACCAGACCTACTCTTCCTTACTGGAATCTGGTTGGTAGATGATGTTTCCTTGCCCCTTCACTAGGCAAGCACCTAGGTTACGGTAGCTTCACATGAATCCATTTGTCGAAGAATGGATGAGTTTGCCATTGTATAACAACAAAAAATAATGACTCCTCACACTCAGGTACTTTTTCCCCCAGGTCGTGGAGGGTCATTTTTCTTTTCTTCTGGCCTGCCCCACTAGGTATTAACTGGTGATAATAGACAGAAAAAAACTGATCATCCGATATAAATAGGGTGGGTTGTCTGACATCCTTACTCTGATGGACCCTCTCCCTCATCCCTTCAGAGTAAGCTTTCCCACAGCAGAACCAGGGGGCATCACCGCAGAAAAGACAACAATTTGCCGGACTCATCTAACAGAGAGAGTGGACTGAGGCTTTGGTGGAATGGGAATTCTACCTTGTTTGTAGAGGACTACAATATCCACCACACTCGAAATTGGACTCTATGCCAACAGGCAGTGTGAATCTCTCCTTATCTGCTTCTCCACCATGTCAACTGTCTCTAGCTGATTTCGGCAGATTTACAGAATGCTAATGAATAACAGAGTATTAACAGACACCTTGCTATTTGCAGTCTTGAACTGTACCTTAAATCATCTTATTTTAGCTTGTAATTTGACAATGTTAGCCTTCCACAGACAAGATCAATTATACAAATCTAAAGGTTATTCATTTCAGTGATCTCATTTCTAGGCCTACATATACATCTGGCCACATGATGAACACACTCATCTTGCTGCATAGAGACATCACAGAAATAGGAGATCTCCTTGTTATCTAGGCTGACAATCATGTCATCTGGACTGACAACCATCTACTTTGTTATAAGTCTCCTCACAAGCACCGCTGAAGCAATAGTGGCTACCTAAAGGCAGTGACCGGATTCTCATCTCTTTAAGATCTCATCTTCTGACCAAATCATTGTTGTAAATCAGCTCTATGACATGCACCAGCCGACTAATTTTTCTCAAGTTGTCCACAATAAGAAAAAATTGACCTACGTTCCCTTGGAATTACAAAAAGATGAGGAAAATAAAAATGGAAATCACTGAACAATCTACATGACTAAACATACCCCCAATGACTGAAAAGGATCCATAGGTCTTCCATCAATAAAGGGAAAAAACAGTTTTATTCCAACAGGGTCTACAGAGTTGTGGAAAATTGGGTTGTTGGCTGGCTGGGGAGAGAACCCTGGTCAAGCAACAGCCACAATTCCTTGCAGGGTGATCCACAAAAGTAATTAAATTAACCCGTGCTTATCCCTGGATAGCTTGGCACAAAGCACAGTCAGGTCCACTTAGAGGCAATGTGAAAAGTATTTATGCAAAACACAAACAGTAATAAAGTGAAAACACAACACAAGAAAAATCCCAAATAAAATTTGAAAACATGAGCACATTTTTATAATTGATTAGACACAAAAACAACAAAAATCCAATCAGTAAAACCAGAGTTATGATTTTTTTAAAAGTTTGTAGTACAAACGTACACCTAAAAGATCAAAGCACTACCCGTGAACGACTAGTCGCTTGAGAATAGGTAAAAGTCTAAAAATATGGCCAACTGCATGGAGCGTGGTTCGGACACAAGAAGCTGATTGGGACTGGTCATCAACTACCTTTGGATTTAGAAGAAATTCTGAGAAAAAGTGTCTGAGAAGGTAAAGTTCAGTGGGGCAAAGCTGCAGGCAGTGTCCAAGGATGGTCCCTACCCGTCGGATGGCCTTGGGTTGAAGCCACAGTGAAGATTTCTACATTCAGACTTATCCATTGAAATGAAAGTCTGAAAATCTCTAGCAGGATGAGGCAGAGGGTGGTAGGCGAAGACAATTCCACAAGGTCGGATATTCCTTTTATGAAGGGCCACTGAAAAGGATTTGCTGCTGTGGAGAAGAATGTAGTGGTAGAAGCCGTGAAGTCAATCCTACCGGCGATGCACCTCGGGCAGATAGGCGAGCAGGTTGGCCCCGGTGTCTTCCTGGTCCTTAGAGAACTTTTGGGTCAAAATTTGTTTAACTCCCCAGTTTTGTTTTTTGCCAATCTGGGAACCTTTAGCAACACAAGCAAGGTTCAGGACTGGTGGGACACCTCTTAGGGGCTCAGGGCTCACTCAGGCTGGGTCCATGTACAGGTTCAAGATGGTGGGAGCCTTTTATGTCCCTGTGACTCTGTACAGGAGGCCAGCAAACTAGTTCTTAGGGTAACTTCTGGTAGTCCTGGGTGCAGGTGAAGATCCAGGGCTCAACAGCCAGGCTGGTCTTTGAGGGTTCAAGGCAGGATCAATACAGCAAGATAGTCCTTCCAGGTACAGCAGCTGTCTGGCAGAGCGCACAGTAGGCCGCAACAGCAGGCAGTTCTTTGAGAGTCCTTCTAAAGGTCCAGTGGTGAACTAACCCACTGGTCTGAAGGACCTATTTTTTTACACGGGTTCTCTTTGTCTGAAAGATGGGAGAAGCTTTTTGAAAGGTTCTTTGACATCCATGGAATTTTCTTACTCCTCTGCCCTGGCTCTAACCGGGTTGCAGTGACAATACAGGGTAGATAGGCCCTTTATGTGAAGGCAGAGCACAGGCTATTCAGGTGGAAGTGGGGTTGTATGTCAGCTTTGTCCCCTCATCCTGACAGCAGATGGCCCATTGAGGCACATCTAATCCATCCATTGTGTGACCGTCTGGGAGTAATTCACAAAGCTTGTCAGCTACACCCTGTGATATGACCCAGTCAATGCTACAGGAACAAAAGGGCCAAGGACAGGAAAATACCAACTTTCTAAAAGTGTCATTTTCAAAGTTGTAATGAAACATCTGACTTTACCATTAAGGCGGGTTTAATTATCAATACATTTTCATAGGTACCAAACATGACATAACTACCTGTTCCCAATTAGGAATTACAGCCTATTAAATGTATTAAGGAAGCCTCAATGTTATCCCATGGGAGGGGTTGGCCTCACAGTAGTAAAAATTGAATTTTGGAATTTTTACTACCACGACATGTAAAACTTTAAAGTACATGTGCAACCTTTTAACTAAAGAGCACCCTGCCCTATGGGTTGCCTTGGGCCTTCCTTAGGTGTGACCTATATGTAATAAAAGGGGAGCTCAAGGCTAAGCAAGATGGTTTTAATGACAGGTTTAGGCTGCAGTGACAGACATGGGACATGTTTTAAGGTGCTACTTAAGTGGGTGGCGCAATAAGTGCTGCAGTCCCACTGGTATCATTCAACGTACAGACCCTGGATACATGTTATATCACTCTGCAAGGACTTACAAGTAAATTAAATATGTCAATTAAGTATATGCTTATTAAGCTCAGCAATTATGAGAGAGATACAGGATACCTCTCTAACAAAAAGGGATAGGGTTCAATATTCATCTACAATAAAAATCCCTTTTGTGAGACACATCCACATTAATCCATCATTAAACGTATCTTTTTGTGGGAAAACACTCTTCCATCTATCATCCGCACCATTATTTACACAGTCCTGAATGATGTAGGAATGTCTTCTTTTATTACCAATAATAAATCCTCAGTTTATAACTTTATTCTTGGTACAGTGATGCCAAAAGCATCTACAGTATCATAGAAACATTTCTTTAAAACATTATTCATGATCAATATATCATCACAAAACATTAAAAATATTAAAAACAAAATCTCTCTAATTGTGTCAAATACACAATAGACTTCTTAACACGTATATCCTAAACAAATACTTTTTCATCATTGACGCAAGAAAGAAACCATTGCACTGCTAGAATTCACCTCTAAAAACAAAAATTAGGACACAGTATATCAATGCAAACAGTAATAATTTACAAGAATAACAATTTATATCACACTACCATGTCAATAAAAAATCACAAGTGTCAATTTATATATCATACAGAAATCTCTGTGTGATATATAAAATGATACTCGTGTTATTCTGCTTATATTTTGAGATGAAAACTAGCATCTCAATGGTTTCTTTCTTGCGTCAATGATGTGAAGATATATTGATCATGAATAATATTTTCAAATATTTATTTACATAATACTGTGGATTCTTTTGGCGTCATTGTACCAAGCATACTTTTAAGAACTCAGGATTTAATTTTGGTAATAAAAGGAGACATTCTTAAATCATTCAGGACTCAGTGTATAGATAATGGTGCAGATGATAGATGGATGAGTGTTTTCCCACTAAAAGATATGTTTAATGATGGATTAATGTGGATGTGTCTCACAAAAGGGATTTTTTTATTGTTGATGTATATGCTTATTAACCCCTTCCAAGCTGCCGCGATACTGCGCCTGTGCGGCAGAATCGCAAGTGGGTGGGTTCATGACGGCCCCCAGTCGTCATCAGCACACGAGCACCGTAGTGCATGACGGCTGGGGGCCGTCATCAGCATGGAAGGGGTTAAACCATGTTTAAAGGGGCAAGCACTTTAGTACTGGTAAGCAGTGGTACACTGAGTCCTACGGCCAATAATAATTAATTCACTAAAAAAGTGAAGAGGAAAAGCAAAACATTTGCAGAGCAGGCCAGGTCCAACAAGAGTCAAAACCCTTCCAAGGAACATTGCAGAGTTTCCATGTAATTCCAAAACCTGGTGTACAATACATCAAAGTAAAAATGTGTATTCTCTTATCTTTCTGTAACACCAAACCAGACCATATTGTTTCCAAAGTAAAGACTCTGGATCAACTCCTAAAGAAGAAGGTTCCCTTCATCCACCAACAAGATTATAATAGCCCCACTGGCTCCTAAAAAGACATTTGTCCTGCTAAATCCTTTAGGAACAAGCCTTTACCAATTACTGCAGTCACCCCTGCAAGAACCATCCCCAACAACATGCTACGGTCAGGCTCCTACGTCTTCGGCCTCAAGATCTCCAAACTCATGATTAAGAGCACTCTATATCCCTCAGACTCAGACAGCTAACAGACCACATTGGAATGACATGCTATAAGGAAAACTCATTGAAAAAGTAATGTGTCACTGACAAATACACTTGCATGAATGAATAACACCTATATGCAAACCATCTAACTGGATCTGCATTGGGAAAGACATAGAAACCCTTCTCTTTTCTGTCTGATATGACTTGGGAACCACTTCTGAAAGACATGGGGTCCCTGCAGTTCTACTTCTTGAACTGTTTCTTGTATTTGTCACAGTTCAGCACCTTCTCTCCTTCTTGGAATAAAGGATCTTTGCATAAAATGAAAACACTGGACTGGAGGTCCTTCTGTCTCTCCAACAGGTCCAATATAATCATGTTGCAGCCCATTATTTTAGCACTTGCACTTGTATATCTCAAAGCTCAACAATTGGTCTGCTCTTCTTTAAAACCCACCTCAGTCCCCTGCCTGACCCCATCGAGTCCTTCAAACTAATATGCTACAACTGCATCAACAATAACGAGATCATCTAAAAACTGGAAACCCAAAGGGACTGGGCTTGACCATTGCCTCCAAGATGTGGACCGATAGATACAGAGGTGCTACCTTAAAAACAACTAGTCTAAATGTAAGATTATAAACAAAACAGAAGGAAAGAAGAACTACCAACTTATAATCAACTGGTTCCAGGATCTTCATTTATCATGATTACCACAGACAGAAGTGTAAATCCCTATAAAGTAATGCAAACTTCATCCTATCCCTTGTCCCCCAAGTAAACCAATATCCATCTGGCCCCAAGAACGTTGTAGACCATATATAATATTGACAGAACTATCCTGCCTGCCTATCCCTTGTTCACTGGCACCTAAGCTGAGTATGCACCACAAATAGAGAAACACATCAGTGGAACCTCCTTACTCGCATAGACAGCAACATCTTGGCACTCTGACCTAGCAAAGGCAAGGAATACCCAAGTGTATCAAGGATGAGAGGAGCACTCGTATTTTTCACTATAAAGCCTAACCTTGCTTTTGCTTTATGTTTTTTATTCTATTTCTTTATACAAGCGTGCTGCCGAGGTGGCACGTTTGTCCTAACCGTGCCTGAACTTAGAGACCTTATCTTAAGTGTGAGGAACACTTAACCTCTGCGCACTGTTGCTATTGCGGTTCACCAGTCAGAACACCGCTATTTTTTAACCACATTTATGAATACTTTACTCACTTATTGTTTTGGCTCATACGAGCTTCAAAGAAATTTTTTATCAAAAAAACATTAAACTGAAAATCAATCCTAACATTTTACAATTCTAATATGCTGTGTTATCACAATCAATACATTATTGAACAGATATACAAAATCCAAAAAATCCAAGAATGAATAAATCTTTCACGTAGACGACTTGTCTTTTATGCCCAATGCATATCAAGCTCTAAGAGCTCTTCGTCAGGGGCTGTGGACTGACTATAATTGCTAATTAATAAACTGATATATATCTGCAGAACATCAAAATCTCATTTGGTACAGGGCTAGAATTTTTTCCTAAGTTATTAGCAGGCAACATTGAAATTAATAATACCCAGATGCCAACACCACTGTGTGTGTGAAAAAAACGAAAGAAAACAAACTCACTGATATCGCTGTCAAGCAGGCTCATCCAATCTAAATCGTGAAAAGATCGGGCCATTACTCAAACAAGCTCCAACTGAGATGTACCTCCTTATCTACACATCACGGAAATAAATGAACCACCTTACCTTTAAGTTTACTTTCTGTGCTCAGAAACGGTACTTCTGAACACTCGTGGCTCACCCTCCTCCTGTAAACAAATGAACCAAAATCTCGCTCAAATCTAGATTCTATGACCTCTGTGCGCTACACTGCTGCTTTCATTTGTCAAAACTCCATGTCCAAAACGCTCACCTCTCAGTGAAAACAACAATTCCGTATAATAACTCGCTATCCCGTTCGTGCACAATTTCTCCCGCTCGGTTTGCAACCAGCTGCGTTAACCAACCACTTCTTTGCTCTTTACAAAGCCGCGTAACATACTAGAAACCGACAACGGACTAGTAAATACAGGACCGTGGGCGCCATCTTTGAAAGGGTTTACTCGGCGTGGTGAAAGTAAAGTGTAAAGGAAAGAAAGGAAACTCAAATGAAAATATAGAGAAGATACATAAAAAAGGACTAAGATGTTGCCAACGTTATCAAGATACTCACAATTAAAATGCAGGATTACAAAGTACATGCATCATTCTCATACAGAGTCAAGGTGAAAAAGCCTCATATAAAACACGATAAATCTACTTTGTCATTTAATCCCTTAGGTTCCTGTGTGACAAGGTACCTGATCAGTGTATTTCTCTTTGGAGGAGGGATCTGGTTAGATCAACCCCCTCGTATGTTTTCACAACTTCCAATATGGAAAACCTGATTTGGGCTATGCTAGGGTTATTCTCATTCCAGTGTTTCGCCAAATTGCTCTTCACATTTTTATTTCTTATTGTACTCTTGTGTTCTGATATTCTCCTTTTTAGTTTTCTCTCTGTTTTTCCTGTGTAAATTTTACCACAGGGGCACTTTATGTAATAGATTACATTTTTGGAGTTACAATCCCCGTCATAGTGTAGTTTCACTTCCTTTCCTGTTTGTGGGTGATGCAACATCTTGCCTTCAATTACATTAGAACAATGAACACAATTGTGGCAATTCCTCATTCCTCTATGGGTCACTTCTGTTTCTCTTGTGGGAGTCATCAATAGTTCTTTTAAATTCTTTGATCTTGTATAGGCAAAAATAGGCTTATTGGCAAAGATCCCATTAAAATCCGCTTCATTCTTTAAAAGATCCCAATGTTTGTTTATGATATTTTTCAATTTCTGTGATGAGGTGGAGAATTTTGATACAAAAACATGTCTGTCCATTGTTTTCTTAGGTTTCTGTGTCAGAAGATTATCCCTACTATATGTGTCAATCCGATTCTTGGCTTTTATCAAAATTTCATCCGGGTATCCTCTTTCTTTGTATCATTGATGTTGTAAAGTAAGATTCTTTTTCAATTCATCATCATGTGAACAAATTATTTTTATCCGCATGTACTGCGACACAGGTAAATTGTTTTTTAGATTCTGCAGATGAAAGCTTTGGAATAGTAATGAATTATTCACATCTGTGTCTTTTCTGAATACTTTAGTTTTTTAAAACATTTGCAAACTTTTTTTTAAATAGGACAGAGCTTAAGTAAAAATCTTAGTCTAATAGAGTGCTTTCAATTAACAAATAGCTGGCTCATTTAAAATTCTGCGCATGTGCACATTTGAACCAGATTCACACTAGTACTATTAATTGACTATCCGGTGTAGAGTGAAAAAACAATTCTCTGTACCCTATGTAAATGTATGTAAATGTAAATGTATAGGCATTTATATAGCGCACTACTTACCCGTTGGGTCCCAAGGCGCTTCGACCGCTGCGAAACCCTTCCTGGCTTCCCTGAGAGATGGTCCCTTAATGGGTATCTCCAGGGTGAGACCAGGCATCCCCGGCGGTCTGGTGGGGCTGTTAGTGAAGATGAGGCAAGCTAATGCCCAGAGTTGCCGAGTGTGATCGCTGATCAGAGTGGGCACCGAGGCGAGAGAATTATCGAGTCCACTGACCCTGGTCCAGAAACCTGCCGCGCCGGGAATCGAACCCTGGTCCCGGGCCGTCCTCTGCTCTCGGGTCTGCCGCCTCTAACCAGTGAGCCACACTACCCTAGTGTGCACAACTAACAATACCCAACAATGGGAGGGAATTAGAGAATGGTGTCTTGTTTGATGACGTCAGCTAGGGTTTCCATGTCTATTGGGAGATCATTCATCGGATGGCCACTTTAAGACTTGGGTGTGAATGGCGCACTTTCTTGTGTCTCCACCTCCCAGAATCAGTAGGAAATATCACCACTAATTATAACAACCAAATAGCATGAATATCACTTGACTTAGTTATTTCTTAGGTTTACACTATTCTTAAATCAGGTGCAAAAACCATGGGAGCACTAAACATTAATGTACTTTGAACCTATATTTTTTGTACCCATATTTACCAGTTATGTTTGAATGAACCTGTAAAATTCTGATCTACTAGCTATCTTATTTTCCAACAAACCTTCAATTTAGTAAGTTGAATTTTCTGTACAAGGCCCCCAAATCCTTTAAACTGAGGAACCCTACTTTTACATTTCAAGTTGTTCCTGAAACCCTCCATAAAATGTCAGATATACTAGGCATGAACAAATACATTCTGTTGAAATATTGTGCAGTATTTTTGCTTTTTCCGCTAGTTTCTTCCAAGACACCTGAAAATAAACCTGCATTGTATGATGATTCCGTATTATTTGTTTTATATAGCACTAGCATATCCGTTGCGCGTTGCTGCGATCTCAGAAGAAAGGAAATTTAAGTAAACTTGTTATGACAACATTCAATTTACATTGTGTCATTTTTATTGAAACTTATTCATTTTAATATGGAAAACATTTTAAAGTGTTGTTTTAATTCTGTTTATTTATTCAGGTGCTTGTGGATACACAGTATTTTTTATTTTTCAGTCTGGTGCGTACACGAATAAATCAGAAGGTTTTGCGGCGCGTGAGCTGGCCACATACAGTTGTCCATGTGAGAAGCACGGATTCTCCAAATATAGTCCACACACTTGCAGCGATTGTCCTTGTGCTTTGTTGATGGTCATTGCAAAAGCGAGTCGCACCGGAAACTGTAAACGTTCAGTATTGGAAAGATTATGAGGGTCCTGCGGGGCCGGGGGGCCGATATTTAACAAATTTTCCTTTTTTTGCCACAAACCTAAACGGGAGTGTACTCAACAACTTTTATCAATTATTTTTTTTTTGTTTGCCAGAAACCTTCGCGGAAGTGTACTCAACAACTTCTTAAAGTTTCATGCCAATCGGATGAATGGTGTAGTAATGCATAAAGGACAAACAGACAGACATACATTTGTTTTTATATATATAGACTAGCTAATCCGTTGTGCGTTGCTGCGATCTCAGAAGAAAGGAAATGTAAGGAAATTTGTTATGATAACATTCAATTAACGTTGTGTCATTTTTATTGAAACGTATTCATTTTAATATGGAAAACATTTTAAAGTGTTGTTTTAATTCTGTTTATTTATTCGAGTGCTTGTGGATAGACGTTTTTTTTTGTTTTTCCGTCTGGTGCGTACATGAATAAATCAGACCGTTTTCCGACGCATGAGCTGGCCACATACAGTTGTCCATGTGAGAAGCACGGATTCTCCAAATCTAGTCCACACACTTGCAGCGATGTCCTTGTGCTTTGTTGATAGTCATTGCAAAAGCGAGTCGAACCGGAAACTGTAAACGTTGCGTACACGAATAAATCAGAAGGTTTTCCGACGCGTGAGCTGGCCCCATACCATTGACCATGTGAGAAGCACTTTCACACAGACAATGAAAAGAAACAAAATAGAAAGTTTGAAGAGATTGAGTTGGGTGAAATGTGAAAAGTTGGCATCTGTTTCATTAATTGGTGATGATATAAAATATCATCAAAGAGGGGATTGATGGAGCAAGGATTGGCACGTATTGCGACTTGCTTGTATTCAGTCCTCTCAACATAACGTTAATACATTATTCAGCATGTTTGTCTTATTAATATTGCATTACACGACACAAATGGGTGTCCGAGGGAAGCTTGTTTATGTGTTTTACTAACTGTAATCCGCTTACATTAAGATGGCTGCTGCTACGTGGGGTTTTCTATTGCGCATATGTCTGTCACGCTCACGTGACATGACGTATCTATGCTTTGGAGGGAATTCTTTGCTTCTGCGCACTAGTACTAAGAAGGCTGCTCTATGTCCTCACATTGAAGAAGCTTGCACTGCTGCTTTTGCTATGCTGTTCGTTCTGCCTAACATTAACGCTATAGTTAAAAATAAAGTAATGAGAATAGAGTAGAGATAATTGGTATACAGTCCATTCATTTATTCTGTGTTCCCAAACTGTTTCTTTTCTATTCTTACATGTAAAACATTTTGGGCCTGACGCCTATCACTGAACTCCATGTTGAAAGAAACTGCGTCTGCGCAGAAGAAACACAAACCCTGAAGCACTGGCATTGAAACCCAGCCAAGACATGAATTGCTAGAAGATGTTCCTAGGAAAGTCAACTTCTGACCCCTGTAAAGGAAGCAGAACTAAAAAATGGACTACATTGTAATCATTATTGATACATTCACTGCCGGGTGGAATAAAACATACGTGAGAAAATAAAATGGTGGGCGGGAACGCTAACATTAATATTCATTCAACAGTCTCATTTTGGTATGGTGTGATGACCTCTCCTCATTATTTTGTCCAATCAAAATTGCGGATCCTTACACTTGCAACATTGGGGGGTGGTACACAGACCTGGAAAATAGTATACCTAGGGTAGGCTTAGCTATTTAATTTGTCCGACTTGACCTGTCCCTGACCCAACGCACTGAATAGGTAATCGGGAGCATAGGTGCTGGCGTAGCACTCTGTCAGATGGTTTGAAACCCATATCGGGGTTTGCAATCTGAAGTGCTGGTGAAGCACTTTTTTGGAGATATCGATAACTCTTACCGAGTTCTGGCTGTTATCTGGGAGTTGATGGTCCTGTGGGGTGGAGGGTTGAAGTAGAGTACCACAATGCGGGAGGAGGCAGCCTAATATAAGGGCTGATAGGAAAACAGCAGAAAAATTTCAGGACAACTGCTCCCAGTAGAAGAGGCTGCTGTGAGTTGTGGTACTGCAGGGTGGAGTTTTCAAGAAGAGTCCCCCTGGTTTGCATGGTTTACAAATAAGGCTAACAGCTTTGCTCCAAATTATTAAGGAGAGGGGGTGGTTGACCTGCTTCTATATGTTTCCTCTTGGATGGTGCAAGGGACCTAGAAGCTCCATTCAAGTGACAAAACCGACTCTCAATGCGGTTGAAAGCTCTGCCAGGCCACAGGCCAAAGCTCTGTCGGCACCTGCCAAGGGTCCATGTTCCAGCCCACCATGTCTTAGAGTGCCCAGTGAGTGCTCCCCTGCTTCGCCAGGATGAAAATCCCAGACCAGGTCCTCAGTTCAGCGGGTGAGTTGCCCTGGGACCTGGGGCTCTTTACGCTAGACTGCTGTGTTGCAAAGTGCCAAATTGAGGTCCCACAACTCCTGGAGGGCTTCACTGCCTCACCAATTTAAGAAGCTCTGACCAGCAAGAAGTGTGAAAGCCTGGCTATGGGTGCCTTTCTCAACCCCTGTATTGTAAAGTGTGCAGTAGGGTTTCCCACAGCCCCAAGGAGGGCTCTACTTCACAAGGATAAGAAGCCCTAGGAGGGTGCAACACTAGAGGTCTGGCTGGTCCAGGGTGCAAGTTCCCAGCCCTGGACACCATTTACTAGCTTGCCATGTTGCACAATGCCTGGGATTGTGACCCCCAGCTCTGGAGAGGGCTCCCCTCCTCTGATGGGTTAGGAAACTCTGATTGGGTCTGACTGGGAGTACATGCCCCAGACTTCCGGGCCTGGACCCTGGGCTCCCTTCTCTGGCCCATGGTGTAGCAAAGTGCCTGAGATGGAGTCATGCACCTGCTTCTGCAGCTCTAATAGGTTGAGAAGCTCTGACTGGGTCAAAGCCCCAACTGGTCTGGGGTTGTAATACCCCATATGCTACGAAAAGGTCATGACTGGTTTTAACTATCAGAGCTCTGGTTGACCGAGAAGCAGAGCCCATGAGTCAGGACTCTGGTGTTCAATCTGCTGTGTTGCAAAGTGCCCAGGATGGGGTCCAGCAGGCCACGGGGGACTCTCTTGCATCACTAGGTTAAGAAGCTCTGTTCAAGACCTGGTTCAGATCTCCAGTTGGCCCAAGGGTGCAAGCCCCTTTCAATGGCATTCAATCACTGGCCCGCAGTGTTGCAAAGTGCCAATATGATGTTCCCCCAGGCCTGAGGAGGGCTGTCAGGCTTTGCTGAGTTAGGAAACTCTGACCTGACCCAGAGACAAACATCTGGTTGGCCTGGGGGTGAAAGCCCCTGAGCCAGGAATTCATTCTCCATCCTGACTTGTGGCAAAGTCCCCAGAGTTGCTCCTGAAGACCTGGACAGAGCTTTCCTGCTCCACCTGTATAAGAATCTCTGACCCGACCTGAGGTCAGATCTCTGGCTGGCCTGTATGGCAGCCTCAGGTTCAGCCAGACTCCATGTACCTGCTCACCGTGTTTCAGAGTCCATACACAGTTTGCCATGAAGAAATACTCAGAATGGCCCACAGTAGAGGGTTCCCCCTGCTAGTTCGGCCTTGGGCGGGTCCTGGGGTCTGAGCACCAGCCTGTAGAATCCCTCTGCATCCCTCCAATGTAAGCAGAAATGCTTTAAAGAATGCACAGCATAACCAGATATCTGGGTATGCTGTGCATAGCTTAGCATTCTGTGGCTTCAGCCACCTGGCAGAGCCACCGACCCTGTCCAGGACAGCGTGGCAGCGAACCGAGTAGGAGTCTGGGCCTCCTCCAAGCTGACCAGTTTGAGTAATCCTCAGTGAAAGGCAGATAAAGCCATGATTTCTGCCTGTGAGGCCTGGTCCTTGTAGATCAGGTTATTAGCTACTGGGCAGAGCCACCTAGCCCACCCTGGACAGGGTGATGTCTGGCTGTGGAGGAGTCTGGGGCTCCTCTGGCTGAACAATTCCAGTAATTCCCAGTGAGGATTGGGTTAAAGTATGGTTTTGCGTGCAAGGCCAGGTATCCAGTATTATGCGCCAAATATTTGCCCAGTTGAATGTACAAGTCAATAACCTTTTGAAGACACATGCACCATGAAGTTACCCTTCACAGGTAACACAGTCGCTGTTAAGCAGAACACTTTTCTTATATACTATAGGGTCTATAAGCAGCTGACGTGCTTCTATGTGGTTGGTAGAGCACTTGTGCACAAAACTATGACATTATGCAAGAGAGTTTAATGTCTTACAAGCAATATGTGTGGGCTCAACAAATCCCCCCCCATGCTGAGGTCGAAATCTTATGGTATGTTGATGTATTTTGCATTTTTTGTTCTCTTTCAGAAAATAGCATGGCAATGCCTTCACATTGGTATAGAGTCAAAATATCGAGTTTTTATTATCGACTAGACATAATATCGAGTAAAAAGTATAGAATAGACATAATATCGACTAGACATAATATAGACTAGCAAAATATCGGCTAGAAAATGTTAATATCGAATAGAATGGATATAATATTGAATCTAAAATATAGAATGGACATAATATCGACTAGACAGAATATAGACAACAAAAATATCGAATTTAAGTTAAGTTAATAATAATTTTTAATTTTTGTGTAATACAATTCTGTAGCAGGTTGTGGGTTTATAGGGGAATAGGGTGGGAAGTAATTTAAATGTAATTGATTAAATATGTTATTTTATTTATTATTTATTTAGAATTAATTGTTAATTAATTATTATTTGGTAATTAAAATATAATTGGTAATTCATTTTAAATGATTAATTGATAAATATGTTACTTTTAGTGATTTATTTTCTATAGTGGGTTGTGGGTTTATAGGGGAATAGGGTGGGAAGTAATTTAATTATAATTAATTTAAAAAAAATTATTTATTGGTATTTATTTAGAATTGTTAATTAATTATTAATTAGTAATTAATTAAAATATAATTGGTAATTAATTTTAATTGATAAATATGTTAATTTTAGTAATTGATTTTCTGTAGAGGGTTGTGGGTTTATAGGGGAATAGGGTAGGAGTAATTTAATTATAATTAATTAAATATGTTATTTTAGTTATTGGTATGTATTTAGAATTAATTGTTAATTAATTATTAATTGGTAGGTAATTACAATATAATTAGTAATTAATTTTAATTGAATAATTGATAAATACGTTAATTTTAGTAATTTATTTTCTATAGTGGGTTGTGGGTTTATAGGGGAATAGGGTGGGAAGTAATTTAATTATAATTAATTAAATATGTTTTTTTATTTATTGGTATTTATTTAGAATTGTTAATTAATTATTAATTGGTAATTAATTAAAATAAAATTGGTAATTAATTTTAATTGATTAATTGATAAATATGTTCATTTTAGTAATTTATTTTCTGTAGCGGGTTGTGGGTTTATAGGGGAATAGTGTGGGAAGTAATTTAATTATAATTAAATAAATATGCTATTTTATTTATTGTTATTTATTTAGAATTAATTGTTAATTCATTATTAATTGGTAATTAAAATATAATTTGTAATTTATTGTAATTGATTAATTGATAAATATGTTACTTTTATTACATCTTTTTCTGTAGTGGGTTGTGTGTTTATAGGGGAATAGCTTGGGAAGTAATTTAATTGTAAGTAATTACATTTTAAAAATATTTTCTTGTGTCTAATTTTTATTTATTTTTATATTGTAAACTAATTTATTGGTAATTGGTAAATAATTAGTATTAGTAGGTAATTGTTATTATTAGTTAATTTTTATATGTAATTTTAATTGATTAATTATATTTTATAAAATTGTAAAATATTTTAATTATTTTGTAATTGGTATTAATATTTATGTTATTTATATTTATAAATGAAATATTTACTTTCTCTACTATTGCACTCACTATCCAACACTTTCCCTACTGATGCACTCTCTGGAGTGGTAATAGTATTTTTTACCCTCTCACTATCCAACGCTTGCCCTACTGTTGCACTATCTGGAGTTGGAATAGTAATTTTTACCCCTACGCTATCCAACGCTTTCCCTGCTGTTGCGCTCACTGGAGTGGGAATAGTAATTTTTAACCTTACGCTATCCAACGCTTTCCCTACTGTTGCACTCTCTGGAGTGGGAATAGTAAATTTTACCCCTACGCTATCCAATGCTTTCCCTACTGTTGCACTCTCTGGAGTTGGAATAGTAATTTTTACCCCTACGCTATCCAACGCTTTCCCTACTGTTGCTCTCTCTGGAGTGGTAATAGAATGTTTACCCTCTCACTATCCAACGCTTTCCCTACTGTTGCACTCTCTGGAGTTGGAATAGTAATTTGTACCCCTACGCTATCCAACGCTTTCACTACTGTTGCTCTCTCTGGAGTCGTAATAGTAATTTTTACCCCTACGCTATCCAACGCTTTCCCTACTGTTGCACTCACTGGAGTGGGAATAGTAATTTTTACCCCTACACTATCCAACGCTTTCCCTACTGTTGCACTCACTGGAGTGGGAATAGTAATTTTTACTTCTACACTATCCAACACTTTCACTACTGTTGCACTCACTGGAGCGGGAATAGTAATTTTTACCCCTACGCTATCCAACGCTTTCCCTACTGATGCACTCTCTGGAGTTGGAATAGTAATTTTTACCCCTACGCTATCCAACGCTTTCCCTACTGTTGCACTCACTGGAGTGGGAAAAGTAATTTTTATCCCTAGGCTATCCAACGCTTTCCCTACTGCTGCACTCTCTGGAGTAGGAATAGTCATTTTTACCCCTGTGCTATCCAACGCGTTCCCTACTGTTGCACTCACTGGAGTGGGAATAGTAATTTTTCCCCTACGATATCCAACGCTTTCCCTACTGTTGCACTCTCTGGAGTGGTAATAGTAATTTTTACCCTCTCACTATCCAACGCTTGCCCTACTGTTGCACTCTCTGGAGTTGGAATAGTAATTTTTACCCCTACGCTATCCAACGCTTTCCCTGCTGTTGCGCTCACTGGAGTGGGAATAGTAATTTTTAACCTTACGCTATCCAACGCTTTCCCTACTGTTTCGCTCTCTGGAGTGGGAATAGTAATTTTTACCCCTAAGCTATCCAACGCTTTCCCTACTGTTGCACTCTCTGGAGTGTGAATAGTAAATTTAACCCTCTCGCTATCCTACGGAAAAAATATTGTATATGTTTTGTTAATAATATGTATATATATATGTATATATATATGTTCGAAAGGGCTGCCAGCAAGCATCCACGCCGCAACCACACAAAGAGACTCGCACTCCAGGGTCTGTATTTCAAGAAGTTTTAATGGCGACGCGTTTCGACCAAACGGTCTTCTTCCAAAGCCAACCAAGAATATGCAAAATCACCATTTTATGCAGAAAGTGTTTCAAACAATTTACAGGAAATAAAGGTAGGACTGCTCCATTATCAGGAACTACATTTTGTAAGAACTACCAAGGAGGTAGAAGATAGACTCTGCCACAAACGGTCTCAAAGCACGATTTTAAATAAGTAATGACACTCTAATGAATATATATAAGAAATGATTCAAGTAATATAAATTGAATTAAATTAAACCACTATATTGTAAATTATAATTATACATGATATAGTGCGTAACAAAATTGGGCCATTTGCATGTTAGCAAACACAGTTCATTTCTTAATGCACATAACAAACATGTCAATCCAAAATTGCTTGCAAATCTATTTGTGGACCGTTTGTAGCTGTTATAGTAATATTTCGTTTACTTGGCACTGTAAACCACATCCTCACGGCCAAGTGGCCTAATTTTCAACAACATAAAGGTTTAAAGGTCACGGCCAAGTGGCCAAATCATAATGTCGTGAGTACTCCAAATTGGTAGTCTAGGTTGTTGATAACAGATCAGGCAGCCGGACCTACTCTCTATCTAAGGTAAGAACAGGAAATGTCTCAATATATATAACAGGAGTCCCCAGCGTTATATAGAAATCATTTCAACACAACTAAAAAATAATAAAAATAAAGGGTGAAGGACTGAAATACTTCTTTCAGCCCTTTGATTTAAGTGAAAGTGAACCCTGTGTTGCCTAAAACTTACCTAGCCAGGTATGACAAGAACAAGCACAATGGTGTGAGTGTGAAATTTTTAAAATCAATGGTATTCGCACCAGTACCCTCATCCGGACAAGGGACACATCAATATACATGATAGGTTTGTAATATAATACAATACAAAACCAGACATTTCAGACAGATTGGGCCTAGTAAGGTAACTCAGAGCCCATTTGATATAAGGGTACAGATGTTGTTTACCCACCTGTGTCAGAGAGAGCCCTCTCTGAGCAGGTTAGTGAGGGAAAGGGGGGGACAAACACAGATACCAGCAAAGGGAGATCTGGGTAGCAGAGGGGGCGAGACACAGTTAGAACTGGTGCAGAGTAAGGACAGATCTTCTGGCTCAACATAGGGTCTTAGCCAATATGCACATACAGTTCTTCATCTTCGTTCAGACCAAAGGGGTTCATCGAATCCAGGTGAATGATATAGCGGGATTCCAGGACACGTAGTAGTTTGAGACGGTTTCCCCCTCTGGGGTTTGCTGGGATCCTGTCAATACCAAAAAAGGAAAACTGGTTAACATCACTGTTGTGAACACGAAGCCAATGTCTTGCAGTTGCATAGGACAAATCAACATTTTTGATAGCACGCATGTGCTCAAGGATCCTCTTCTTTATAGGGAAGATGGTACTGCCTACATAAAGCTTGGAGCATGGACACATAATTACATACACACAGTGATTGGTGTTACAGTTCATGAATTTAGTTATACTCTCAGTTCTTCCCGTAGGTAGGGAATAGGATTTCACATTTCGGCTGGTTACACAGGCTTTACATTTTCCACATTTGTAAAAACCTTTTTGCTCTTTAAGCCAGTGTTTACTTTTTACCGGGCTCTCAAAGTTACTCCTGACCAGCATGTCTTGCAGAGAACGTGCCTTCCTGTAGCTAACCTGTGGTGAACTGTTAATCAGTTTCCCAATTGTTGGGTCACTTTTCACTATGTGCCAATGTTTCTTCAGGATACCTCGTATGTTAGCTGCCTCGACATTGAATGATGTTATCATCCTGACATTGCTAGAACCAGAAATCTCAAGAGGTTTATTAACCTTCTTGGTTAGAAGCGATGCCCTATTTCTTGTTTTCACTTTTTCTTTTGCTGTCATAAGTGTCTGGTCTGAGTAGCCCCTGGCTCTGAATCTCTGAATCATGTTACCTTGTGCCTTTTCAAAGTTCTCATTGGTGCTGCAATTTCTTCTTGACCTCAAGATCTCACCATATGGGATACTATCCTTTAAGCTGTTTGGGTGATGACTTCTAGCATGCAAGATGCTGTTACCTGAAGTGGGTTTCCTGTACAGGTCTGTTACAATTTCCCCTTCCACAACCCTGACTGTGACATCTAAGAAGTCCATCTCCAAGGGATCTATCTTACTAGTAAATCTCAGATTCACATCATTCCTATTGTTGTCAAGGAGAAATTTATTAAGGTCTGTCCTTGACCCATCCCAGATCATGAAGATGTCGTCTATGTATCTGGTATAGAACACAATATGACGGGTTGCATCAGCATTGTCTTCAGAGCACAGGATCTGTTCCTCCCACCATCCCATTAGCATACAGGCAAAACTAGGAGCAAAACAACTCCCCATAGCAGTCCCAACTTGTTGTTTGTACCAAGTATTATCAAACAAAAAGAAATTGTTAGTGAGGCAAAATTCCAGCATTTCTAGAAGCATTTGTGTCTGGTTTAGGTGGAAAATTGACCGGTCCCTCATATAGTGTCTACAAGCATTCAGACCATCACTGTGTTTAATGCACGTATACAAAGAGACCACGTCAATGGTAACCATACAGTAGCTATCCTCCCATCTGATACCCTCAATCTTGGAAATGAAGTCAGTACTGTCTCTGCAGTATGAGGGAAGATTCAAAACATAAGGAAAAAGAAACGTGTCAAGAAAAATTGAAGTGTTTTCAAGAAGGCTACCATTTGCAGATACTATTGGCCTTTCCGGGGGTTCATTTCTGTCCTTATGGACCTTGGGTAGCATGTAAAAGCAGGGGGAAACGGGATGTTGTACATGCAGGAATCTGAACTCAGATTCGGCTAACAGGTCCCTGTCTCTCCAAACCCTCAACTTGTCATGATAAGCTGAAATACTCAAAGTATATTCTTCCCTGTTCGCTCTCCTGTAATTGCCTGACAGTTCCAGTTGTTTTCGGGCTTCCTGTTTGTATAGGTTAATGTCCCACAAAACAACGTTGCCGCCCTTGTCTGAGGGTTTGATTACAAAGCTCTTATCACTGTTAAGGGTTCTCAGAGCTTCCCTCTGCTGTGGGGTCAGGTTATGGGCATGCCTATTCTTGGTTTTCTCCCATAGGTTTAGTAAATCCCTGTTAACAATATCATGAAAGGTTTCCAGGTTGTCATGGGGTGTGATAGGGTTAAAAGTGGATTTGGGTCTATGGACAGTAGCACTCCTGCCACTTAATGTTAATCCCATCCTGTTGAGAATTTCTTCATCATCCAAACCACTCACATCTTCCCCACACAGTTCAAATGCACTCGCCAGACTGTCAACATCTCGTATTTGTAAGATTCTAGACAATTGTGTGTTACAAATGGTATCATTGCTTTTCTGTTCTAAGGCACGTTTTTTCTTCAATTCAAACATTTTCATCAGTTTCAATTTACGGACAAAGAGAAACATATCAATCCTTGTTTGGCTGTAATCGAAGTTGGCTGTGGGGCAGAAAGTCAGGCCCAACTCCAAAACCGATTTTTCAGCCTCAGTTAGGATGTGGGGGGAAATGTTTACAATGGTCAAGTTTTGCTCACCCATCATTGTTGCTTGTTCTGTCGCTGCGCCTTCCCACGCGACGTTCCTCCTCTTGTGCTGTTTCCCCCCACGCCTTGTTGCCTTCCTCTTGTGTTTCCTCCTCGTCCTCTTCCGTAAGTTAGGTTCGGTGGTCTTCCCCTCAAAGTCTGTGCTGACTGTAAAAAATCATATTCTTCCATAGGTTTAAAGGAAAGCAGACTTCGCCCACTTGTATCCAGACTTTCCTCAAAGTCCGAATAGTTTTCTGATCCTGATTCAGAAACTGTTACATTTCTTTGTTGTCCCGCAAGTTGCTTGAATTGTTTGATAGCCGCATCATATTTCCTTCCAAAGGTCAGAATACGCCCACTGGCGTAATCTTGTTTATCCCTCAAAAACTTGGTCTTTTTCTTCTGTTTGATCTCATTTTCATACTTATCAAGCCTCTTTTCCATTTGCTCGAGGGCTCTGGCTATCTCCTCCTTTGTATCAAGTTCATCCAACTCTGCTTTTAATTTGGCAATGTCTGTAATCACTTGCTCCAGCTCCAGCTCCATACCTGCATATTTTGACAGCAGGCCAAGCATATTTTTACAGGTACCTGCCATTAACTGGGACCAATCCTCGATCAGTTTAGGGTGGGGGTTTTGGTATGTTGGGGTAATCATAATCCTGAGGCCCCTTGGCACCCTCCCAACTTCTATATAGTTGTTTAATGAAGTTACCTCCCACCACCTATTAATTTCTTTTTTCAGTAGCTTTTCATATTGAAACAGTAGCAGCTTCGTTGATTTGTCAGGTGTTGTTGTTATGACCTCATTGCTATTTACTGGTCCTGTGTTTATATATATATATACACACAACTCACATCCACCTTCTGCCGCTCCGCTTTACCCCGGGTGCCTCCTTACCGCACGGTGGAGTGCGTAACATCTCTCCAACCCACAGTTCAATCCGCGAACTGTTCCGCAAATAAGGACACTCCAGCCAGATTTATCGGTCTCTGCGCTTGGTTTATTTTTAGCGCGTACACTTCAATCAACAAACAAACGCGTTTCGGCGTTGCCGCCTTCGTCAGTGCTGGCTAACAGAGACATTTTTTTCATTTAAATAAAGTTTCACTCAACACATCACATGTTAACAATAAACATAAAAGAGGCACATAAGTTCATTCACTTTTGGCAGCCATCTTGGAGTGTTCAAATCGGCTTTTACAAACTCTTATTTCGATTTTGGCTTTACCTCATTGTATAGGCATTTTAGCTAATCAATATGCGGTATATTCGATTCATATCAATTTACCATATTATTTAACCATATATTGGTATTTTCCGCATTTTACATTTACTAACTCTTTTTTTGAATCCGTTGCCTAGCAATGGAACATCATGTATTCAGCCCTGAATGGGCTTTACCGACGGACTCTTACATCAGAGTACATTGGACTCAATTCACACTCATAAAACGTGCCTCGAGGTATGCTGTCAGTACCTGTCATTACGCCCTGAATGGGCTTATTCATCATCATCATTCACTGAAAGGATACACAATCATGGGAAGGGAGAAGCAGCATATGTACAGTTTCATAAGTAACAATATGATCAAGGGGTAAAGGAGATACACAGTGCGGGGAGATCAGTTCAGTTTACTGCTTTAGTTATAATGATGACTATAGATGTACCCACATCTCCTCTTCATTATTCAGGCCTATCGGATTTTTTGTTTGGAGCATTATGATGTAACGGGACTCAAGCGTTCTTAATTTTTTGACCCAGTCCCCTCCTCTCTCTGTTCTCACCAGTTGGTCTAATATGAAAAGGTTAACAAATTATTGTTGCTTTGATGTTCTTTTTCATAATGCCGAGCCACTGGGTAGGTCTGGTCTTTCAGATTGATGGCCCTCATATGTTCGAGTATTCTCAACTTTGTCTGTTTTATGGTACTGCCCACATATTTTTTTTCTGCATGGACACACCAAACAGTAAACTGTGAACTCTGAGTTGCAGTTTAATAGTTTTGAAATTTGTTTTTTCTGTCCCCTTCCTGGTACCTCGTACTCCTTAACCTTGTGGGAATTCCTACAGGCCTTGCATTTCATGCATGGGTAAAAACCCAATGCTGGGGCTTTCTTCTTTCTCTTGCTTTCATGGTGGCTGTTTACTAGATGATCTTTCAGTGAGTGACTTCTACGGTATGTTACCATCGGGTAATCCGATAGTGACTTCCCCACTATGCCGTCGGATTTGAGTATATTCCAATTCCTGCGTAGGATTTGGAACAACTCAGATGACTTGTCATTGAAGTTCGTTATCAATCTCAATGACATGTCTACTTTCTTGACTTTGTCTATCAGTAGTTCATTCCTTGGTCGTGCGTCACTTCTCTTCTCTGCCTCATCTAGGACCCCTTTGAAGTAGCCCCTCTTCTCAAATCTCTTCCTGGACTCTTTTTTTGCCTTTATGTACTCTTTCTCCGTGGAGCAGTTCCGCTTAATGCGCAGAAACTCCCCCAGCGGAATGTTGTTCACTACACATCGTGGGTGACAGCTGCCGGCGTGTAAGACTGTGTTGCTTGCAGTCGGCTTTCTGTACAGTGCTGTTTGTATCTTATTGTCCTGTATGTAGACCCTCAGATCTAAGTAGAAGACCTCCTCTTTACTTATGCTGCTGGTAAATCTCAAATTGAGGTTATTCTCATTGAGGTCCCTGATATATTCTTCTGCCTCATCCTGCGATCCCCGCCACACAATGAAGAGGTCATCAATGTAGGGGGCCAACAGTGAGATTTTGTCCACCCACTTCTCATTTGTCCCCGCCCAGGCCACGTGCTCCTCCCACCAGCCCACAAAAAGATTTGCGTAACTGGGGGCGAAGCACGTGCCCATCGCGGTCCCCTGTAGTTGCAAGTATAATTGGCCTGAGAACAGAAAAATATTATTTTTCAAACAAAATTCTGTCAATGCAATGATCATATGATTATGTGTCCTGTATTTCAATTCCTTCCTTTGCAAGAAAAAATTCATTGCTTCTAGACCATCTTCGTGCCTTATCGATGTGTAGAGGCTTGTAATGTCTAGTGTGATTAGTAGTAATTCCTCTTCCCACATCACGCCTTGGATGGTTCTTAGAAAGTCCTGCCTGTCCCTAAGATAGGAACTCAAATCCTTTACCAATGGTGCTATAAAGGTATCTATATATATGGAAGTTTTTTCCAACAAGCTGTCTATTGCCGATACTATCGGTCTACCAGGCGGCCAGATCTTGCTCTTATGCACTTTTGGCAAGTGATAGAATGTGGCCAATTGTGGGTGCTCGTTCTTCAAATTTAACCAATCTTTTGTATCAAGGATACCTTTGTCCTTCCAGTCCGCAATTAGGGTATGGAATCTTGTTATGCTCTCAACAAATTGTTCTCTTCTGATTGGAGCATAGTGTTCTGGTTTCCTCAGTTGACAAAAGGCTTCATCCTCATATTGCCGTTTATTGAGCAACACAATATTCCCCCCTTTGTCGCTGGGTTTGATAACAATATTTTCGTCATCACGAAAATTATTGATTATATCCCATTCCAGTTTGTTGAAGTTCCTTTTTGCACTATTGAATTTCTTTTTCTGTAAGTCCTTCAGTTCCTCAATGACTACTTCCTGGAAAGTATCTATTGCATCGTGTGTCCCTTTGGGATTGTAATGTGATTTAATTTTCATACTGCTCTTGCATCCTCTATGTACAATTCCCCCTTCTTCCGGGAATTGTGTAAGTGATTCTCTTGGGTCATCCTGCGATTCGGTCTCTTCCATTAGTCCTTGTACTGTGATCAATGCTTCCATGTCAGTACCGACCAATGAATTAGTATTCTCATCTCCACTTGTAGTCATGGGCACTGGATCCTTGGGATGGAGCTTAAATATTTTCAATAGTTTGACCTTCCGTAAGAATTTGAAAAGGTCAATTCGGGCTTGTGTATAGTCAAATGCTGGGGTAGGGCAGAATGTTAGTCCCAATTGGAGTATACTGCTCTCTTTCTCTGTCAGCACCCTATCCGACAGATTTATAATTGTTTGTTCGGTCTGCTCTTTTGTGCTTCCGTTTATTGTTGCCATCTGCCCCCGCGTTTGCTGCGGGTCATTATCGGGGTGGAACGGCCCGCTTCTGCCTTTTTTGCCCCTCCTTGTCTTCCTCTTGCGGCCACAGGTGGATGGGTTCTTGGTGCAGGTCTCTGTCTTAGACCTCGCATCACCTCGTACTCGTAAAAAACCGAGTCACTTGAGGTGGACGGTGACTCCTCTGTGGCAATGTTGTTTCTTTCTGTGGCTCTTGTATCCTGTTGCTTCCGCTGTTGTACAGATTCGTCCTCAGATATTTCCGACTCTTCTGTGCTCAATTCAGCAATGGTTTGCGGTTGCTTTTTTGCCAGCTGTAGATTCTGCCGTGAAGCGGGCTGAATACATGATGTTCCATTGCTAGGCAACGGATTCAAAAAAAGAGTTAGTAAATGTAAAATGCGGAAAATACCAATATATGGTTAAATAATATGGTAAATTGATATGAATCGAATATACCGCATATTGATTAGATAAATTGCCTATACAATGAGGTAAAGCCAAAATCGAAATAAGAGTTTGTAAAAGCCGATTTGAACACTCCAAGATGGCTGCCAAAAGTGAATGAACTTATGTGCCTCTTTTATGTTTATTTTTAACATGTGATGTGTTGAGTGAAACTTTATTTAAATGAAAAAAATGTCTCTGTTAGCCAGCACTGACGAAGGCGGCAACGCCGAAACGCGTTTGTTTGTTGACTGAAGTGTACGCGCTAAAAATAAACCAAGCGCAGAGACTGATAAATCTGGCTGGAGTGTCCTTATTTGCGGAACAGTTCGCGGATTGAACTGTGGGTTGGAGAGATGTTATGCACTCCACCGTGCGTTAAGGAGGCACCCGGGGTAAAGCGGAGCGGCAGAAGGTGGATGTGAGTTGTGTATTGAAATACTGCCAGCCCCACCAGGACGAAGCGACGTGCCAGAAGAACGCCGCTCACACTTGTGGAATAATCAATGGAGAAAAACTGAAACTTACCGACAACGCGTGGATTGAGCTCGAGGAGGCTTCCGAGGGTCGATGAAACGCGGAGCTGGTGAGTGAAAACAACTCCATTATTGTGACCCTGGTTGACCCCGCATAGCCATAGAAATCTGAGCTCTCTGCGGTGCTCTGAAATTACAGCACGCACACTTGGGAGATGTTTACTGAAGGAGAAAGGGAGGAAGCAGCAGGAAGTTTGTTTGATTTGAAAACGATTGGGAAAAGCAAGGAAAAACAAAAAGAAAAGACTGTACCAGGTACTTTGAAAAATTTATTTGCCACGTTAGAAAAAACCTACGAGAAGGAGATTCGTAAGTGGTGGGAGGCCACAAGCCTCCAGAAATACCTGGAAGTCGGCAGAGTCCCAAGGGGGCTAAGAATATTTATTGTTCCCTCTTATGAAAGTCCAAATAGAGAACTCCTTGAGGAATGGTCGGAATTCATGAAAGGAACAACACATCAAATGCTTAAAATCCTTGTCAAACACGCATGGAGTGATAGAACAAAACTCCAGGAAGAAATCAAGGAAATTGAGGGGAAAATAAGTGAGGATAAAGATGTGAAAAAAAGCGGGGAATTATATAAACTAATGAAACAGCGGCTAATAGACTGTGAGAATACTATTAAAAGGAGAAAACAGGAGAAGTTCATTCGAGACGAAAAAGACTACGCAAATGGCCGTATCCTAACGTTTGCAAAAAAATACGACGCTTCACGGCAGAATCTACAGCTGGCAAAAAAGCAACCGCAAACCATTGCTGAATTGAGCACAGAAGAGTCGGAAATATCTGAGGACGAATCTGTACAACAGCGGAAGCAACAGGATACAAGAGCCACAGAAAGAAACAACATTGCGACAGAGGAGTCACCGTCCACCTCAAGTGACTCGGTTTTTTACGAGTACGAGGTGATGCGAGGTCTAAGACAGAGACCTGCACCAAGAACCCATCCACCTGTGGCCGCAAGAGGAAGACAAGGAGGGGCAAAAAAGGCAGAAGCGGGCCGTTCCACCCCGATAATGACCCGCAGCAAACGCGGGGGCAGATGGCAACAATAAACGGAAGCACAAAAGAGCAGACCGAACAAACAATTATAAATCTGTTGGATAGGGTGCTGACAGAGAAAGAGAGCAGTATACTCCAATTGGGACTAACATTCTGCCCTACCCAGCATTTGACTATACACAAGCCCGAATTGACCTTTTCAAATTTGTACGGAAGGTCAAACTATTGAAAATATTTAAGCTCCATCCCAAGGATCCAGTGCCCATGACTACAAGTGGAAATGAGAATACTAATTCATTGGTCGGTACTGACATAGAAGCATTGATCACAGTACAAGGACTAATGGAAGAGACCGAATCGCAGGATGACCCAAGAGAATCACTTACACAATTCCTGGAAGAAGGGGGAATTGTACAAAGAGGATGCAAGAGCAGTATGAAAATTAAATCACATTACAATCCCAAAGGGACACACGATGCAATAGATACTTTCCAGGAAGTAGTCATTGAGGAACTGAAGGACTTACAGAAAAGAAATTCAATGGTGCAAAAAGGAACTTCAACAAACTGGAATGGGATATAATCAATAATTTTCGTGATGACGAAAATATTGTTATCAAACCCAGCGACAAAGGGGGGAATATTGTGTTGCTCAATAAACGGCAATATGAGGATGAAGCCTTTTGTCAACTGAGGAAACCAGAACACTATGCTCCAATCAGAAGAGAACAATTTGTTGAGAGCATAACAAGATTCCATACCTAATTGCGGACTGGAAGGACAAAGGTATCCTTGATACAAAAGATTGGTTAAATTTGAAGAACGAGCACCCACAATTGGCCACATTCTATCACTTGCCAAAAGTGCATAAGAGCAGGATCTGGCCGCCTGGTAGACCGATAGTATCGGCAATAGACAGCTTGTTGGAAAAAACTATCATATATATATAGATACCTTTATAGCACCATTGGTAAAGGATTTGAGTTCCTATCTTAGGGACACGCAGGACTTTCTAAGAACCATCCAAGGCGTGATGTGGGAAGAGGACTTACTACTAATCACACTAGACATTACAAGCCTCTACACATCGATAAGGCACGAAGATGGTCTAGAAGCAATGAATTTTTTCTTGCAAAGGAGGGAATTGAAATACAGGACACATAATCATATGATCATTGCATTGACAGAATTTTGTTTGAAAAATAATATCTTTCTGTTCTCAGGCCAATTATACTTGCAACTACAGGGAACCGCGATGGGCACGTGCTTCGCCCCCAGTTACGCAAATCTTTTTGTGGGCTGGTGGGAGGAGCACGTGGCCTGGGCGGGGACAAATGAGAAGTGGGTGGACAAAATCTCACTGTGGACCCGCTACATTGATGACCTCTTCATTGTGTGGCGGGGATCGCAGGATGAGGCAGAAGAATATATCAGGGACCTCAATGAGAATAACCTCAATTTGAGATTTACCAGCAGCATAAGTAAAGAGGAGGTCTTCTACTTAGATCTGAGGGTCTACATACAGGACAATAAGATACAAACAGCACTGTACAGAAAGCCGACTGCAGGCAACACAGTCTTACACGCCGGCAGCTGTCACCCACGATGTGTAGTGAACAACATTCCGCTGGGGGAGTTTCTGCGCATTAAGCGGAACTGCTCCACGGAGAAAGAGTACATAAAGGCAAAAAAAGAGTCCAGAAAGAGATTTGAGAAGAGGGGCTACTTCAAAGGGGTCCTAGATGAGGCAGAGAAGAGAAGTGACGCACGACCAAGGAATGAACTACTGATAGACAAAGTCAAGAAAGTAGACATGTCATTGAGATTGATAACGAACTTCAATGACAAGTCATCTGAGTTGTTCCAAATCCTACGCAGGAATTGGAATATACTCAAATCCGACGGCATAGTGGGGAAGTCACTATCGGATTACCCGATGGTAACATACCGTAGAAGTCACTCACTGAAAGATCATCTAGTAAACAGCCACCATGAAAGCAAGAGAAAGAAGAAAGCCCCAAGCATTGGGTTTTTACCCATGTATGAAATGCAAGGCCTGTAGGAATTCCCACAAGGTTAAGGAGTACGAGGTACCAGGAAGGGGACAGAAAAAACAAATTTCAAAACTATTAAACTGCAACTCAGAGTTCACAGTTTACTGTTTGGTGTGTCCATGCGGAAAAAAATATGTGGGCAGTACCATAAAACAGACAAAGTTGAGAATACTCGAACATATGAGGGCCATCAATCTGAAAGACCAGACCTACCCAGTGGCTCGGCATTATGAAAAAGAACATCAAAGCAACAATAATTTGTTATCCTTTTTCATATTAGACCAACTGGTGAGAACAGAGAGAGGAGGGGACTGGGTCAAAAAATTAAGAACGCTTGAGTCCCGTTACATCATAATGCTCCAGACAAAAAATCCGATAGGCCTGAATAATGAAGAGGAGATGTGGGTACATCTATAGTCATCATTATAACTAAAGCAGTAAACTGAGCCGATCTCCCCGCACTGTGTATCTCCTTTACCCCTTGATCATATTGTTACTTATGAAACTGTACTTATGCTGCTTCTCCCTTCCCATGATTGTGTATCCTTTCAGTAAATGGTGATGATGAATAAGCCCATTCAGGGCGTAATGACAGGTACTGACAGGATACCTCGAGGCACGTTTTATGAGTGTGAATTGAGTCCAATGTACTCTGATGTAAGAGTCCGTCGGTAAAGCCCATTCAGGGCTGAATACATGATGTTCCATTGCTAGGCAACGGATTCAAAAAAAGAGTTAGTAAATGTAAAATGCGGAAAATACCAATACATGGTTAAATAATATGGTAAATTGATATGAATCGAATATACCGCATATTGATTAGCTAAAATGCCTATACAATGAGGTAAAGCCAAAATCGAAATAAGAGTTTGTAAAAGCCGATTTGAACACTCCAAGATGGCTGCCAAAAGTGAATGAACTTATGTGCCTCTTTTATGTTTATTTTTAACATGTGATGTGTTGAGTGAAACTTTATTTAAATGAAAAAAATGTCTCTGTTAGCCAGCACTGACGAAGGCGGCAACGCCAAAACGCGGTTGTTTGTTGACTGAAGTGTACGCGCTAAAAATAAACCAAGCGCAGAGACCGATAAATCTGGCTGGAGTGTCCTTATTTGCGGAACAGTTCGCGGATTGAACTGTGGGTTGGAGAGATATATATATATATATATATATATATATATATAAATGTATATATGTTTTAAAATTATTACATTTTTTTAAGTTACATTAATTATTTATTAATTGTAAGTTTATTTAAGTATTTTAAGTATGTTTAAATTAATTACATTTATTATTATATTACTTTTAAATTACTTTTAAGATATTTAAAAAATTCAATATTTGGACTGTCTATATTTTTTCCTATCGATATTTTCAAGTCGATATTTTTGTACTTACCTGTTTGTAGATGGGAAGTCGATATTCTGGCATTCTATATTTTTACCTCGATATTTAGGCAAGCCGATATTTTGACTGTCGATATTCTGTCAGTGATCCCTTCACATTAATGCTATTTCAGCTAAAAATATTTTGTGCCAACAAGTCCATTCAAAACAAAATCTCAATTTACCTCAGAAGGTATTGAACACTAACCTTTTACTTTCTGAAATGTAATAAATGGTGACTCTTTTGACTTGTAGGCAATATGTGTAATTTTCCCCTGGACGTTTTGGGAAATATATGCGCAAATATGCAAGGTTTTCAAAAAGTTTGAGGCCTGTATCTTGCATGAATTTTCAAAGGGACAGTATATTTTGAATTGGGAAGTTACTCGAGATATTAGAAGGAGAATAATATCAGCAGAAAATGCCCATCTATGTCACATTTCCTTCTAATACCTATCTTTCACAGGAAAACATCAGGTAAAAATTCCATATCATGAGGAATGGTGAAAATCTCTCACTTCGAGCTTAACATGACATTTAGTGATAATGATAGAGGTTATGGCTTTATAATTCAAATTATAAACTGACCTAAATTTGAATATTAGCTTTATTTTACAAATGTGCCACTCAAAGCCCACGTTCAGAATGGAAAATCATACAATTATTTTAAATAAATACTAGAGCACGGAAAGCAATTCTTGTTTCTCTATTATCCTAGCTTGATGTACTTTATATGGGAATAGATAGCTTTCATTTTACAGTGAATTTATCACTTTAATTCCCATTAATCCTTACCTAAGTCTAGGTCCTGAGTGTTAGATATTATCCATTAACCTGAAGAGGTAGCTCAGTGAGTTATTTGCTCACTCATGACTGACTATACAACCTGCCGGTCACATGTTCAAATCCTAGAAAAGCTGCCTTAGATTTTTATGCGTTTGTGGTCAATATTCTAAATGTCAATGCATTACAAAATAATAAAATCTGGTTTGCAGTGATACAAAAAGGTTGTATCAACTGCTGTATACAACAAATTAAGATTAGGCTTGCAATGTAAATAACCAGGCCTAAGCACAATAGAAGGCGAAAACATCCTTTACTACGCAGCAAGAAGTATGCACTACTATTAGAACGTGGGCAATACTACGAAGGCGTCGTTACTATGTGTTCCATTATCACACATTCCATTACCACGCAAGTCGTTACAATGACTTTCATTAGAGAACGTGTTGATAGATCGCGTAGGTCAACCGACTATAAATTTACCATACTCACCTGGGCCCATAATCAATAACACATTTTCCTAATCAGGTAACCTAATCGCTGACTACCAGATATTTTATTCCACTAGGTCCTATACCATTGACTTACCAATTCTCGTCACTGGTACCTATAACCTATTGGATCAGGGCGTTAGCATAAAAGACAGTTCAATAAACAAGTAACATTTGCACTCATATAATAACCACCGACTCGGGAAGTTTTAAACTCTTTATCTAAATTTCATCAAAGTTCATGATCCACAGATTTGAAAGCAATAAGACTATCAATAATCAAAATCAGAAATATTGTATAAAAATGCAAAAGATATATTATGCCAATCATTTAGCAAAAGTATAACGGGAAGGTAAGAACAAGGAACATGCTATTTGATTAAACAGACTTTGCACAATTCTCTAATGGTAGGAAAAAGAATGAAAATACTAAATAACACAGCTTTACGCAATTGTCAAAGGGTAAGTAAAAGAGGGAACATAATACACAACGATGAAACCAAATTGACCATATAACTAAAGGGAAGTTAAAAATGGAACACACTATTAAATCAAATAACCATGTTTGATTACTTTAATGGGAGGGTAAAGAAAAAGAAACATCTATGCAATCATGAAAAGCATTTTAGCATTCAACTACAAGGAGGGTAAGAAAGTGGAACACGCTATTAAACAGCAAAAACATGAATTTATCATTTATTCAAGGGAGGGTAAGAAAAAGGAACCTATGCAAATAAACTTTAGCAAATTTAGAGAGGGTTAAGAAAAGGACGCAAATTATGCTGACAATTACCCACACAGATTTATATTTACCTAGAATGGTGTGAAGACCAACCCTGGCCACGGGTCAGTTGAAAGGACAAAAGAACCCCAAAGGTTGCAGTGCCAGTAGGCCAGCAGGTGCAGATCAGAATCAGGACAGGAAAACCCAGATTTGGATCAGGACCGGACCACCAAAGGTTAAGCAGCACCCGCAGTTTAGTTGCAACGCCTGCGCTACTCCCTCTCTGCAGCTAACAGTCAGAACCCCGATTGGGTTATCAAATTCACCGACAAAGTGTTTCGCCAGCACCTCAGCTTCCCAGAACCCCGATTGGGTCAACAAATCTTCTGACAGAGTGCTCCGCAGCCCTCTGCTCTTAATCACCTATTGAGTGCATTGGGTCAGTGACAGGTCAGCTATTCAGACAAGTCGGACAAATTAACTAGCTAAGCCTACTCTAGTTATACTATTCTTCAGGGCAGGGTACACCCCCCAATGTTGCAAGTGTAAGGATCCCCAATTTTGATTGGACAGGAAAGGAGGACAGTTCATCACACTACCTAAATTCTGTTACTTCAGTGTTGAATATTAATTTTTCGTTCCCGTCCCATCAAATTTACTTTCACATGACATATTCCTACCACCTAACAATGGTTGTTCTATTGACAAATACATTGTATACAATTTAGTCTTCTTCTAGCAGGGTCAGAAGTCAGCTTTCCAGGCGCATCTTGGCTGTGACTGTCTTTTGGCTCAATTTCAATGATAGCAAGTTCAGTTTCTGGCCAGTCTGGGCCATGCGCAGAAAGACTTTCAAAATGGAGTAAGAGCACCTCCCAGGCCCAAAGAATACGATACATGAAAGTAGAAGAGAAACAGTTTTAGAACACAAAATAAATGAATACACTGTATACCATGTTTTTCTACTCTATACCCATTACTTTATAATAAACTATAGCATTAGGATTAGGCAGAACGAACAGCTTAGCAAAAGCAGCAGTGCAAGCTTCTCGCATGTGAGAACACAGAGCAGCCATATCAGCACTAGTGCGCAGATGCGACAGATTCCCTCCAGAATAAAACTATGTCATGTCACGTGGGTATGACAGACGCATGCGCAGTAGAAACATTCGCATAGCCGCAGCCATCTTAAATGCAAGCGTATTATGGTTAGTAAAACACATAAGCAAGCTTCACTCGGACACCCAAATGTAAATGTAAAAATGTAATATTAGTAAAACAAACATGTTGGTTACATAATTAGCGTTATTCGAGGTTCAAGAATACGAGCAAGTCGCTTCTCGTGCGAATCCTTGCTCCATAAGTGTTGTTGGATTTTGCATCCACCACCTTCCCTACAGTTGCACAGACTGGAGTTGGAGTAGTAATTTATACTGTTCCAAAGTCCAGCGCTTCCCTAGGGCAAGTCTTTGTAACATGTAGTAACACTTTCATTATATTACCCGCATTGTAATGGCATGGGATGTAAAAGCATGTGTGATTGTGTCATACATCCTAGAAGGCTGTTGGCATGATGAAAGAAATGCTCTATGCTATCGCAGACAAGTAGAACTGGCAATCTTGACTCCCACATAGTCCTGATATTGCTCATACACCTCTATTAGAAACCTAATTGACTCACACACTACAGGGACTCAGAATTAACTACTTGAGTATTCTGATTTAATTTGTTCTAGAATGGAAATATCTCAAATTAGCAACTAGCCTAAACAAATAGGAATGCTTGTTTTTATAAACACAGAGTTCTGGTCAGGTTGAAATTCTGTAGCCATGGCAGCAGCTGGACTCTTGCACTGCAGTATCATCAGGGAACCCTCATGCAGGCATTGTTGTGTCATGGGTCAGTCCTCTAGAATGTGGTGTCTTTGGCCATCTCATAGCTGGGAGAGGTTTTAGCGGAGAAGGAGTTGGAGCTTTAGTTGGAGTCTATTTTTTCTTATATACTGTGTGCTGCATTAAATGGAGAAAAACAAGGTAAGAACACTTCCCAAAACTGAACAAAAAAATGTAGCAATTATCTAGCTTTTAAGTGATTGTCAATACTGTCTCTAAAGTCTGCTCTCAACCTACATTTCAGTCAACAATCAACAACTGCCTACCACTACTCTTTCTTCTTAATTTAAGGAGCAGTGAATTACAGAATACTTCTAAGGCAGATCAACAATTTTTTTTTCTTGTGCAGTATTTAGAGCCATTTGAAATCTGAGGATTATTACACTGTGTCTAAAACCTGCAGGAAGCAAAACATGTGCATAAATGGGCACTGGAGTATTGAACAGCCATGTCTCCAAATTAAATAGCTTGCTATACATGTATATTTTATTGACCTTAATGGAATAGCATTATAAGACTTAAAATAGTTACATCAGGTGATGGCTCACACTCCCAAACGGAATGACGCAGCGGGTTGTATTTCCTTAGATTTACGCCAGGCCTTCGACTCCATACAGTGGGAATATATGTTCTATGCCCTGGCCAGTAACGGGATCCCTGCGGAATACATCAAATGGGTGTCACTGTTGTATACAAACCCTACTGCACGGGCGAGAACGGATAGGCATATTTCAAGGCAATATATGGTGGCAAGGGGCACCAGACAGGGATGCCCACTGTCGCCTTTACTGTTTATTTTGGCATTAGAACCCCTGTTACTGACACTGCGCACAACTGCGGGGTATAGTGGAATACTACTGGGCCCCACCACACATACTGTATCTGCATAAGCAGACGATTTAGTACTGTATTTTAGGGACCTGGATGCTAGTTGTGAACCTGTGCCCTCGGTTTTTGCCACATTTCAAAAGTTATCTGGATTATCAATAATTGAAGACAAATCCTATGCCTATTATTTTAAGGATGCAACATGTACTGGTGCACTAGTCTTTGGAGACTGGTCGTTCCAGATAGCGCCTGACATCTTCAAATACCTGGAGATCAATATATACAGGGACACGGAAGATCTCCTGGAGTGTAACCTGGGGAGGGCTATTACTTTGCTGCAATCTTAAATAAAGTTCTGGGTCACCTTGCCTTTCTCTGTGGCAGGGAAGGTAGAAATTACCAAGATGGTGGTGCTCCCCAGGCTGTTGTATTTCTTCACCAATTTGCCTGTAATGGTACAGTTTAAGACGTTCACAACGCTCTCCTCTATGCTTATTGAATTAATATGGGGTAAGGGCAGATGGCGTATAGGGCTTGCAAAGTTGTATCTAGATACTAAACAGGGAGCATTGGGATTCCCCGACCTGAAAGCTTACTGTTACACAAATCAATTGCAGTGGCTGGTGTACTGGGTGGCGGGGCGAAACTTGCAAGAAATAGACATGAGACACTCAGAATGGCGAGGGGGCACAATACATACACTTATGCTGCCTAACAGCAGGATACCATCGTCAGCCCCACACCTTCTGAAAATTGCATTACTCTACTGGAGACATTCCGTTTGTTACACCACGGAGGCGACCCCGTATGCCCCCACTATGCCCCTGCTGGGGATCCCAACACGGATGGGCAGAATCACTAGGAGGCTAATGGAGGAGGTGTGGGCGGGTGAGGTGTTAATGCTGCCTGCGGTTTCTCTCCACAGCGCGGGGACACGCCGGGATGGCGTAACCAGGCGCTTATAAGCCACTTTATTATTATTATTATTATTATTAATAGGAGCGTGGGAAGAAGTGGGAGTAACTACAGTGGGCAATTTCTTCAAAGAGGGTACTATGATGCCACATGATGGGTTTACGCGGGAACATGGAGCACCAGACACTCTGTTCTTTCTGAATGTAAGCCTTTCTCACTACATCAGCACTACTTGGGCAACTGAGGGGGTGGAACCAGCTACACATGCGCTGATCACAATGCAGCATTTGATGGGCAATGGCAGACACCTTACCAGATGGTTATACGAAGGCATTCGCACGGTGGCTGCAGTGTCCCTCCGGACCTTACGTGATAAGTGGGAAACGGATATGGGTCGGGCATTTAGTGACAAGGAGTGGAGTGTATTGGTGGAATACGTTGTGGTAAAGGAAGATGCACAGTCTAACTGTGTATGTTAGATAATCCTTTATTGTAGATTCCTTCTAGGATAAGTAAGTAGGAGAAGATAGTAAGTATACGTAAAACCCCACCAGGAGCAAGCTCCAAGCAGCTCAGCCTGAGTTTACCAACTGACACTGTGAGCCAGAGAGACACCCAGACATTCTATGATGACATGGTACATTCTATCCAGTGGAGAACAGTAGAGAAGTAATTTACTACACATCCTCCTTCCTTAGGGAATGACAGCAGAAATAGAGAGAAAGATAAGTAAGATACCTCCAATACAACATTTACATAAAAATAAAATAATGAGATACACAAATCTAATTATGTACTACACGAGGTATCAGAAATATCGTCACAGAAATATCACTAGCACAAACGAAAATACGATAAGATGCTAGACATTAGTACTACACGCCCCATCCCCCTCCCTTAGGGAAATAAAACGTGGTTTAGATGAAAAAAAAACAAAGCAACAAAGAAGGGTGGTCATGCCCACAACCTCCCCAAACATGGATACACCACAGGGTAGGCACCCTGGTAAACAAAGGTGGGTGTAGACACAGACCCTTAGGAGAACACAACATACCCAAACAAAGGTCCCCTAAGTAGGATAAACTTAGAAGGGTACACAACAGGATACTCAATCTGGAAACTGATATGGGGCATTGACTACCCACAAACAACACAACCTCCTTTAAGTGGAATAAAATAGAGAACAGCGCAGGGTACTAACCCTTGAAAATAACACAACCTCCCCTGATAAGGGTACACCACAGGGTACAACCCTGATAAGGGCATAAACTACCCACAAACAACACACCCTCACCTAAGTAAAATAAACCTAGAAGGGTACACAGCAGGATACTCACCATGGGAACTGATGAGGGGCATTGACTACCCACAAACAACACAACCTCCTTTAAGTGGAGTAAAATAGGGAACAGCACAGGGTACTAACCCTTGAAAATAACACAGCCTCCCCTGATAAGGGTACACCATAGGGTACACACCCCGGGCACAACACAAACCTCCCCATGGCAAGATACTCACCATAGAGTAATACATGTACACCACATGGGGCATTGACTACCCACAAACATCACCGCCTCCCCAAAGTAGGGTACACCACAGTATACTCACCATGTGAAAAGATATGGGGCATTGACTACCAACAAACACCACCACCTCCCCAAAGTAGGGTACACCACAGGATACTGACCATGTGAAAAGATATGGGTATTGACACACAAACCTCCCCATGGCAAGATATTCACCATAGAGTAATACATGTACGCCACATGGGGGATTGACTACCCACAAACACCACCACCTCCCCAAAGTAGGGTACACCACAGGATACTCACCATGTGAAAAGAAATGGGGTATTGGCTACCCACAAACACCACCACCTCCCCAAAGGAGGGATAGAATAATACATGTACACCACATGGTTACTGACCGTGGAAAACTACACAACCTCCCCTGAGTAGGGTACACCACAAAATACTCACACTGTGAAAAGGTATGGGGCATTGACTACCCACAAACACCACCACCTCACCAAAGAAATGGATACACTCTTACACAAAGGGATAATTAATGTAGATAAACAAACAAAGATAAAGGTCTTGAACACCGGTGAGTGGTCTCTCTCCCGAAGTCGTCCCTCTAGGAAGGTTGTCCCCTACTATGATGGACAAGTCATCGCAACCATTGTCAAAAGCATTGTGACCTGCAGCAGGCAAACCAGCCCAGCCTCATAAGTAACTCTGAAACTGTCATTGTGTTCCTGGTGCTGATCTAGTAAAGACTTTGCTTGTGTTATATCGTTATCCCTGAGTGTAGGCACCACGCATTTGAGGTAGCAAGAATCTAAAACTTTTGTCTTGGTTCAAGGACCTTACTATATATTTTTTTTTTGTGTGGTTATGATACCGTAGTCCTGGTTCCTCTCAGAATCTCTCTGTCCCGAATCTCCGTCGTGAATCTGGGACCTTAATCTTCGTACTTCTGGAAACCCCTCTGTCACAATTTTTCCTCGTGGTTCTGGGACTTTAGACCTTCGTCATAAATCTACTGGGAACCTTTTGTCTTGGTTCAAGGACCTTACTATATTTTCTTTTTTTTAAGTTTTGGAATCGGCAGACTCTCTGCCACAATTCTATACTTTCTCAGCCCTGGACACTCTGTCCTGGTTCTGGACTCTTCTTTGCTCACTGTCCCAGTTCAGAACTCTCTGTTCCAGTTTTGGGGTCTCTAGACTCCCTGCCACTGTTCTGGACTCTCTGTCATGCTTCTCTGTGCCAGTATTGTTAATCGTCCTTAACTGTGCTTGTGAGTGGTGCGTAAACAAAAGAAATGTATTAGTTTCCAGAACCTTACCATATTATAATTTTAAGGAAGCATTTTTTATGTCTTGCATGTCAAGGAGATTGTAGATTTCTCTTATTTCTTGTTGAATTGACTTGTTCTTAATGCATACAGAGAAGTCCAGTCTCCAACACTAACTATGACGCAGCTGTCCTGGTCGGATTTTATTGCCAAGATGTGATCTGGATGCAGACCAGGTGCAAAGTGCACACTTAGCGCCCCTGACACTCAAGTTTATTATGTTTATATTCAGCAGATTTTATGTCGAGCAAAGTTGGCGGCATTACTTCCTCTGCAATATGGAACTGAAAGGATGCACTTTGTTTGGTGTCTCTGGCTAGTACAACAGAATGGACTTTGCTTACTTTCCCTTCGAAATTCTACAATGCGCAGACAGCATCCTCACAGAGAAAAGCACAAGTCTCTTTAATGCATACACTCGCTTACCTTAACATCAGAGACGTATCTGCCATGCTGAAATCTTGTTTGACAAATTATTTTAATGACTCTGCAATAATGTGGAAGAGACTACACAAAATATGCCCACTTTACATCATGCATGATGATGTACTAAAAGTACTTCTTCGGCTACACGCTAATTCGCTTGACAGACTCTGGATTATGGCGCTGGTAACCAGGCAACACTGAGAGACACTGGAGATCACGGCGTGACTTATGACACACACATCGGACAAGCAGAGCAGAACAGGATTTCTCACCTGCGTCTTTGTGGAAACGTCTCCTGACATTAGACAGGCAACCCCTCATGAAGAAGTATGGAAGTCATCTAGATTGGATTTTTTCCTAGTTTTTTAGGTTTCGCCTCGTCGCAAGCTGCGCACTGCGCAGCTTTTCGGCGCAGGCAAAATCTAATGTTACAACAGTGTGGCCTTCGTTCCGCCTCTCTCTTCCATTGGCTAGCTCCATAAATGGAGGCTAGCCATTGGAAGAGAGAACTGTCCGTCATTTCCCGAGGCGATTGGTGGGCGTTCCGCCGATTCTTTCCCTCTCCGCAACGTCATGAAGACGTGGCCACTGTGGACGTGTACTTTTTTTTTTTCCCCGATGTTTGTGTTCATTGTTCGTCTTGTTCCCTGTCCCGCTGGCTGTTTCCTGACCCCCTCCCGCTGTCCGTGTGCCTGCCCGCCCCCTCGTGCTGTCCGTGCCCGCTTTACGAATACAAGTTGTTGAATGTCGCTCACACGCTGTCCAGTACCTGCGTGTGGTACAATCCCCACCTGTTCAGAAGCCTGTATCACTTACCACAGTCAGTCAGTGAGAGCTTTCCTCGGTCTGTGAGTGTGGGTGCTCACCCTGGCTTGGCCGGCTCTCCTCCTGCGCCCCTGGCTCAGCCCTCACCCTTCACTGAGCACCCCTAGAGTTGAGGCGCGCTCCACTACCTCCAACAGCTGCCGCTCACTCTGCGCCGGTCAGTCCTGTCCCAGGTAAGGCTGCAAGTGTGGCACTAGTGAGTGTACTCACTACGGCAGTTATTAGTGCTCAGTTCCGGCCCCCACACATACTTTTGAAGTTCTCCCAAACGCCAGCCCGAAGTTGAGGTGCGCCGTGCACTTACCTCAGCGGCCGTCAGTGCGCTCCGCTCCCGGGCTGAGGTCTCTCCCTTCCAAGCGGGGGCTCTGCTGCTCGCCGCACACTCTGGAGCCAGAGGAATAAGTAGCATCCCTCCCCTCCCCGCCCCTCTCCTGTGCCACAGCGCCCACCCTCGAGTAGCTCTCCGTCAGGAGGCGAGGGAGCTATGCGCGACCAGCAGCTCGCAGACAGACTGAGGAGGGCTGTTTGCCTGAGGAGCGCTTTACCCTGGCCCACCCCCTGACGTCCAGCGCAGGATGCCCGTGGATGTGGGGCCAGCCTTCATTAGGGGCAGAGCTCTGCTGTCACAGCCATATATCTCTCATAGAGGCAGGAGTACGGATGCCATTAGACACTTTCGAACGGGGTATCTTCGACGTAATGCAAATTTATTTTTTTCGTCATTTATGTTAGAGATAAAAATGTGCACTTCTTTCATTTCTGTGCAGTGATCTTGTATACAAAGTGCAGCTAAATAATAAATGCACCCGTGCCCCTCCGGCCGCATGGCAATTAAAGGACTGCTGAGGGGGAGTGGGTACCAGGTCGCTGCTTTTATCAGACTTGTGGAGAAAGTAAGCAGGGGCTGCTCGAGTTTACGAGCGCTATTGACAGATTTAATTTACAGGAAGCGGATAACTTCAGGGAGCGCCTCGGAGCCGCCGGCGGGTAGAAGGGCCCCCTTCTCGTGTGCTTTATCACTACCCTCTCTCTTAATTTCTTTGCACCCTTTCACTTTTGTCCTGCTCTCGCTGTGTGCCTTTTCTCCCCCTTTAATGATGTGGGTCGTTTTCGTTTTAGCCTTCTCTTCCTGTCTTTCCTGGCCTCTCCCAATTCTCACTCGTTATGTTCTGCTTCTCTTCCTGTCTTTCCTGGCCTCACCCAAGTCTCACTCGTTATGTTCTGCTTCTCTTCCTGTCTTTCCTGGCCTCTCCCAAGTCTCACTGGTAATGTTCTGCTTCTTTTTCCCCGCCCTCTCTTTCACTGACCCTCTTTCACACTTAATGACACGCATCTCTCCCTCTTTCTTATTCCTGATTCCCTCTCATGGCCATTATTTCACAGGAAAGTTCGTGCCGCATATCTTCTTAACTGCTCACCCTTTGTTACCAGTCTAGAACAAAGCCGCCTGGAGAAGAATCAACACCGCTGTGTAATGCACAATAATTCCAAAGTAAAATACCGAGGCATCGGTCAGCACCTCGCCCCACAACACCCGCTGCAACAGGTTGTAACACCAAACTTGTAGCTTGCACTTCTGTTTTGATGCTGTTTAGCAGAAGCCCTGCTACTGTGAATTCATGGATTGTTTCTTTCTCGTGTATTTTGATGCAGCAGCAGTAAACGAACCAGGCTCAGAGCTTCTGAAAACATTGCGCCCTTCTGTCCTAACGCCGCCTGATAGGATACGAAAAAGCAAACCGGTAACGTGATTAAAGGACGTAGTATATGATATGGTACTACCACTTTATTTATATTGATTGGAATACATTTATATGGTTATGATTGTGTTTGTGCTCATGTATGAATGTTCAATAAACACAAGTAAATATTTATGGCAGAGTAATGACAATGCATGCGATTTTACCTTGGACACAGTGCAGCTGTTGTTGTTCTGAATATGGTATTGGTATTTGCGTCCCAGTTTTTGCTTCTCAAAATCTGGCCACCAGACTTAGCTGTGTTCCAAGTTTATACCACTGTGTTCACCCTCATTCTTTCTCTATTCACGTCTCCTCTTTTTAATCTTCCCTGACCCTTTCTTCCTTCCCTCGCTTCAATCTTCATCCTGCCATTTCCTCTCTTCTTTTCCTCTACCATTACTTCCCAGGAAACTTTGCGCCTGTCTACCCTTCAGAGGACATTTATGAGTGCCTGTTAGCCATAAAGCACATTTCTTGTGCTTCATGCAAAACGATCAACCACCAACCAGCCCTTTGATAAAGCTCTTGTGAGCGTAGGTGCTTGTATTGCCCACATTTGGATAATTACATTACACATATATATATATATATATATATATATATATATATATATATATATATATATATATATATATATATATATATATACCTAAATTACTCAAAATCCACTGGAGCACATATATTGAGACCTAGCAAAGGCACATCGGGCTAACAGTCCCTACAATTTTGCCAAGTTTCGTGCAAATCCATTCAGCCGTTCGAGCTAAAAGTGAGGCCAACCGCCCTATGGAAATTAACATGGGAAAAACGTGTTTTGGGACCCCCCTTTTTTCTCAGCCCCCCCTTGATGAAACCTCCCCCAAATTGTCAGGGGCTGCTCAGAAACAAAATGTTCAATTTTCCTGAAAATTTCAGCCAATTCCGTCCACAAACGCCAAAGTTATTAGACATAGAATTTTCAAAATTCCCATAGAGAAAAAATCCTAACTATACATACCAACTGGCGGCCGCCAGTAGGTAATATATATATATATATATATATATATATATATATATATATATATATATATATATATATATATATATATATATATATATATATATATATATATATATATATATATATATGGCTCTGGGTGTGTGTGTGTGTGTGTGGCTCTGGGTGTGTGTGTGTGGCTCTGGGTGTGTGTGTGGGGTAGTAATTGCTGTCTGCTGAGCTCGTCCGTAGGGTACAATAGGTCTCATATTTGCGAGAGATTAAGCTAATGGCAATGTAAATGACAATGCCATTTATTTATCTGTTTTCAAAACCAACACATAAATACAAATTTTGTCATTTACAATGCCAATGGCTCTAACATTTCCAAAGGCGAAACCATTGTAAATGCTTGTTTTCCTTGAAATTACTGGCGGCTGATTTCTTGTTGTTTTAATTGCGGTTCTAATTAAGCTCAAAATGGCGGCACGCTTCTTGATGTGGCACCGTGTGGCTCACGGGACGCTGTGGCATGCAGGTGTCACTGGTCAGCTGTGAAGAACGTCATGCAGAATTCACCCTGCTTTCACGCGGCACTTAAGAGAACGGTGAGATGCGTGTGAAAGGATTTTGAATTTAAACAATGCGCTTCAATTTGCAATGTTGGGGGGGCCCACTTTATGAATCCAAAGTGGCAAAAAGAAATATGCTCACCACACGAAAATTACTCAGTCTCTGACCCCACACATATGTCCCAGTGCTCACCAAAGGAGGCTCTTCATGCCACCAAGCACCCGCACAGCTAGTTTCTCCAGGAAAGTTCTCGAGAACCGTTTGGTGCTGTCACTGTGTCTGTAAAAGCATCAACGCTAAAACACATTTACAAAGTGCTCAGTGTGTGTGATTTGTAAATGTAGCTTGCCTGAAAAGAAGGATACTGCTGCTCACTGCTAATGATGCCACTTTTCCTCAAGTCTATTTAACGCCGTCACTGACTCTGCACCACATCAAAAACACATATAAAAGGTGTTTGTTGACGGAAAGTAACACTAAGTCCTTCTTTTCCTTAAAATACACCACCGCCGTTGAAGTGCACAATCAGACCTTAATAAAGCCGCTGATGAAGTACACTGCCATATGCTGCCAGAAACACATCCCAACACTGGGCAGATCGGCAATTTACTGAGGATGCAGGCAAAGCATGCAGTAAGGTCACAACACTTCCAAGCGGATAGGGGCTTAAAAAAAGCATGAGAACACCACACGGTGGACACACCTGTTGCACCTATGAGATGCTTGTTGCTGGAGAGATTGTTCACTACCTCCAGGTGACCACAGACTCCTCAGTAATGAAAGGCAAACGCCCAGGGTGCAGGCTGTCCAGATGATGCAGGACACTGGTGGGGTTAGCTGAGGCGTTACCTTTTAGTTTCAATTGAAGTTTTAAAAGTCCTTAAAGCACAGCTTTCCAAACTTTTCATGTTGGTGACACACCTTTTTGCGAAAAAAAATTCAGTTTTACGGTAACGCGAGCGAGCGCAGCGAGCGACCCCGAACCACCTAAGGGGGGAGGTTCGCATGGTTAAATTGATGCACCGGTGGCACAAGGGACATGTAAATAGGCCCCTAACTGTGTACCACACAACCCCACACACACAACCCCCCACACACACAACCCTCCCCACACCCCCCACAACCCCCCAGACACATAACTCCACACACACAATCCACACACACACCCCCACACACACACCCCACACACACACCCCACACGCACACAACACCCAAAAACACAACACCCAAAACACAACACCCCACACACACAACCAAACACGCACAACTCCACATACACACAACCCCACACACAACCCCAAACACACACACACAACCCCACACACACACAACTCCACTCACACACAACCCCACCCATACACAACCACACATTCGATTATTATTTTTTTATATAGCGCATACTCGATTCGAAGGTGTCAGAGTGCTTTACACAAGCACCAGTTGCGTTAAATTAATTTTAGGCACCGGGAGAGTAGGTGATTTGCCCAAAATCAATGAAAGAAAAGTAAAAAAATACAATGTTTAAAGACACTGATGACGGAATTAAACATATGAATTATGCTTAGATCTAGCACATTTTACAAACACTGATTTATAAAGTGCATAGCATACTCCGTCGCTCAGCTATGAGAAGGCACTGGACAATGTGCACAGATCATGAATCTGATTTCTTTCCTGATGTTCTAACTGACTGCATACATCACTGAGTCTAAACTGGATCACTGCCAGTTGAACAATCAAAGTCAAACAGAACAGATGAGCAAGAGTAGTGAAGTTGTGTCAGACGAGATTCAACATTGTGATGAACAGGGCAGCAGTGAAATTGAGGACGAGGCAAACGAATTAATAAACAAGCATTTACAATGCAATGGTCTCTGCATTATAAAAGGTAGAGCTATTGGCATTGCTTATGACTTTTTTTTATCATAAATAAATAGCATTGTCATTTACAATGCCAATAGCTTAATCGCTCGCATATGCATGACCTATTGCATTTACACACACAGAGCCACCCACACATAGATCCACCTACACAAAAAAGCTATCTACACAGGAGGAAAAAGTAAGATGGGCAGAAAGAAAGACAAGAATAGAAGGGGAAAGGAAGAGTGAAAGAAGGAAGGAAACTTCGAAACAAAGAAGGAAGAAATGGTGAAGGGTGGAAGGGTGGATGGACTTTAGAATGAACCAATTGGAGTAATGGATGGAGCAATGAGTAGCAGAGTGAATTGAGGATTGGTGGAAGGATAGGTGATGGGCTAGTGACTGGATCAATGGCTAAAAAGATAAATGGATGCATGCATATACCGAAGAGTGGATGGACAATGAAGGAAGCATGCAAATGTGGATGAATAAAGGGTGAAAGTGAGAACCGATGTGTGAATGGATAAGTGAAAGGAAGGACGACGAAAGGGTATAGGAAACTGTTCTAGGGAGTATGGGCAGTGTCCCTTGGTGCTATTTAAGATATGGTTCAAGGTGGGAGCTATTTTACTGTTATTACTACTCAGTTGTTTCAAAGTCTATGAAATGCTGCAATTCAAGGAGCGCTGTGCTGCACTCCTGAATTTTCATCTGTTGACAAAGTTTGATTTGTTTCCCCTGAATGTTTTATCAATCTTTGTATTGCTTAATTAAAATCAACCAAAATTATGTGCACAGATTAGCAAATCTATAAATATGCACTTTAATAAAGCAATCTAGAAGAGTGGCTCCTACTAACAAAGAGAGATGAATAAAATAAGATACAGGAGTGCATAAACATTAATGGCACCATCTACTATGTGGTTTCCACTGGCATACAATCTGTCAAATGCAAGCAATTCTGAGAGGGGTAAGAATGCGGAGATTATTAAGCTGTAAAGTCAGTCCCGGCTGGGGAGCACGCTACCTTTTTCAAGCGGGCAGGAACACTAAGAAGCAGAGCAGGACCGCCGCGACGACTCCGAGCACCACTCCTACGGCGGCCACCATCAACCCGGGAGCCACCAGCATCGACTCCACGGAGGTCCACAGCTAGATCTTTAGGGAATACAACAGAGCTCGCACATAAGCCTCCACCGTGACTGATTACTTGTTGTTAACAATAACTTGTGCAAACGTTTGTCCAATGCCAACTGTGCTCCCGAATCTGTCTTGGAGCACTGTGTTTTTATATACTTTATTGTGACTGCATTCATTCGGTTTGCGCCTTCGGTACAGTGTAAGGGTTGGTGGTCATTCGTGCGTGATTGTGCAATCTAAACTTGACCTTCTCGCCGGGATAGCAGCATGATTTGTTCATTCGAACGACTGAGGGAAGCTGTTCTGCCTTCAGTTGTAGGACTGATTGACGCTGCTATTTTCCCCTGACAAGAATTTGTTTGTGATTTCCGGCCTTAGTAATGATCGTAATGGCAGATTTACAAGCCCCTTGCGCCACTTTTGCGTCAGTTTTCCCATGTTAAAATTGATGCAAAACTGGCGCAAGGGGCTTGTAAATCTGCCCATTAGTGCCTGGTTTTGCCTGCCTCAATAGAGATGCATATTTGAGAATTAATTGACCCTTGTATTACCAGGTCTTAGTCCCGGAGCCCAATGTCCAGTCGGATTTGGCCAGCGAGGCGTTTTGTGACAATTGGCAATTAAGGCAGGCGGCTTTGCTCTGCCTTAAGCTCGCACATTTTCCAGGAAGAAATTCCAGACCGTATGTTCATGTTGGTAAGAACTTCGCCTTAATTGCTCTCTGCAGTGGCTGCCAAATTGAACTTTGCTATTTCATTGCTAGTAACGTGGTGTGGTTTGTGATGCCCCCAACTCTCCTAAGTGTGTTTACGTGCAATCGGTGGGACCAGTGACCTTGCAGCCATATACCCAAGTGTGTCAGATGAAATTGCTGCAAAGCTCTTCGCACCAGGTGTTCACGCTCGTTTCTCTCGTTTGTCCACACAGCCATAGCAGGAGTTCCCTACCCCGTCCCCACCCCCTTTATACCGGGCAGTCTCTAATTAGTACAATGGGGATCATTTATTTTTGGGTATAAAGTGCATCCTCTCACCAAGTTAAGTCTCGGGGGGGGGGCACCGAGGAAGTTCAGACCATAACCACTTATGAGTTTCTAAAGGTCAGATGGATGTCCGAAGGCCTGGGCTGGCAGAGTTTGGGGCTGAACGAGCTGTTGCCCCAATGACCAGGTTTAAAGCTGGGGAACCACAAACTGTGTTGGGAGAGTGAGGGACAGTTGATGTTTGGATGTGCAGGACAGTTTAAGTGCCCTTCCAGCCTAGATATTGTGCTTGGAGCCACACGGTGAACTGGCCCTCAAACCCCCTTCCCCCTTAAGATATCAAAGGCTAAACCACAAACCAGCCCTCTGCCACCCTTGCAGACCGTTTGCCAGTTCAGAGCATCAATAGCCAGCCCAGAGTCCTCTGTCTGAAACTCAGCTGGCGTTTCGGTCATTCACAGGCGCGGTTTCCCTAAACTCACCTTCTGACCTACTTTGATAATGGGCTCGAAATGACTGAGCACATGCTCACTGTCAACCCTCTACCGCTCCTCCGCCTTTTCATAAATATCTCACCCGCCCAAAGACCTTCATATATTCTATTTAGGACCCACAAGACCCTTATAATCTCTGGAGTCCACAGCAAGCCTTTGCTCCTCTTAGCTGGCTTTCACATACCTTCAGACCTGGAGACACCCGCTGGCCCTTAGGGCTTGTTACCCACAGCCCTGCAGGCCTTCAGACTGCCTTGAAGCACCTAGGCTTTGCCTTAGACCCTGCCTCTGAGTTATAATGCATGCAAAGTGCCTTCTCTCCTAGGAATTCTTTAGGCACCCCCATTAGTCTCCAAGGCCCCCACTAGGGGGGGTACCACAATGCCCAAGTCATATGTTACCTAAACATTGTTGGCAAACACTGCCACACAAGATTTTATAGAAAATATACACTGATTATGACGATCTTTCATAAAGATGACACATTTGTCAGACATATCAGATTGTATTCTGAGATGCAGCTGCGGGAGACACTCTTAACCTTAAATGTTTAGTAGAATTGGACGCATAATTTGTTGACAGGGGGTAAATAAAACTGCAGAGTATCTGTAAAGAAGACCTGGTGTGTGCAGAGTCCTTAACTTATTAATGAGACAAAAGGAGACACGGACAGCGGGAGGGGGGGCGGGAAAGGAGACACGGACAGCGGGAGGGGGGGCTAGAAAGGAGACACAGGCAGCGGGAGGGGGGCGGGAGAGGAGACACGGACAGGAGACACGGACAGGGGGGGGCGGGAACGGGCACAATCAGAAGGCAACAAGCACTCACCTGGACTTCTTCCGGCGGCGGTCGTCCTGAAATGGCTGCCACTCTTCACAGCGCCTACATTTGGCTGCAGATACCGAAAGCATATCACGCTGCCCCTGGCAGAGGCAGATGGAGCGGACTTCAAACAGGGGTGCAGGAGCACTAAAAACGGCACAAACGGGGGCAGAGGCAGAGGCTCAAGGCTCACCTTCACTGCGGGGGGGAGGAAAATGTCGGCTGCAGAACGTTCCAAATATTTCAGATTGGGGGCGTGTTTGGTGTTCTCAGAATGGGCGTGGCCTAAAAGTGGAAAGAAGAACACCGAACACACCTCCAAATCCGAAAAGGATGGAGCCTATTCGGAGGGACAGCTCTCTCCTCCAATGGCTTGCCTCCGTTTAGGAAGCCAGCCAATGGGAGAGAGGCAAAAACAGAGGCGGGTCAAATAGTCCACACTAAGAAACATTAAATCTCGGTACTTCCGGTTCTGCCTTCGGCAGACCGGATAATACCTTGACCTAAAAAAAAAACTGCAGAGTTTTTAAAATCTCTCAGTTAAGAAATAAGACGGTGAGGAAAAGGTATGGAGGAAAAAGCCATACTCTATTTCGGAAGTGGTGTTTGCTTAAACGGGCTGAACAATTACTGTAGCATAAAGAAAAAAAACAACATTCAGCATATTCAAGACGTTAGGTGGAAAATGAGAGGTCAGTGGAACCTCACAGGTGCAGTAAATTACTAGCTGTAATGTAAATGTTCATCAAGTTTCAGCCACTTTTAAGAAAACAATCTCGGAAGTTTTTGCACGAGCATTTTTGCTGATTGAGGCCACATGCAAAATGCAGCATATAAGATCACAGTTCAATCTGAGGGCAAGTACAGGCGCGCAACACCCATTGGGCTCACCGGGCTTCAGCCCCCCCGTCATGTGTGTCAGCCTGGGGAGGAGACTGCTTCGCTGGCTGAGGACGTCTAATTGCAGCCGCACCCGAGTACTTCACAAGTCTGTTAAAGACCATTTACTTGTAAATGAGGCTTTTATTATGTTTTCACCCCTTCTTACAGCCACTCTGGTTACGGCTAGAAGAATTAGCCCCCCCCTAAAGTCTTTTTCAGCCCCCCCCCCCTGAAATTTGACTCTAGTGGCCCGCCTGGGCAAGTATGATTGCTTTGCCTACAGTTAGTCTGTGAATTCTTTCAGTCGACCACATGTTCAGCCTTAAAGTCAAATTGTATGAATCAGAAATTAAGCTGAAGCATCTCAAAGCTGGATTACTAGAGTACTGCACTGTTGCCTGCTCCAAAGCATTTCAGCACAATTTTGCTTAAATTTCCATTGCAATCAAGGGCAATCAACACATATTTTCTTCTGTAGTTACGTGAAAGTTCCCGAGACATTAAGGCACTGAAATTGTTGGTACAACCGAGGCACACCATGCCTCTCTATCTTGCTCTAAGTCAAAGTCAGCTAACCACGTAAACAACGGAGACCACAGGAGCGCATTTAAGAAAACGGCACCAGTATAGTAATATTCATTCATTGCAAGGGCTGCGCCTCCCCTTTGGAAGTCGCCGCAAGGGGCCTGCAGGACCAGAAATTAGTCACGGATCCACCTCCCGCGAGACGCGCCCCAATGCACATCTCGGGGGGGCCTGACTGGAGAGCGCCTGGACGCCTTCGTGAGCGAGAGAATTGCGCGCACGTTGAGCCTCTTCATGATGCGCAACACACCTACGTATGGGGTGCGACACAGGAACGTGTCGCGCCACACAGTTTGGAAAGCTGTGCCTTAAAATCTTAAGTTACTTGTCCTTTAATTTCTTGGTCGTCCTTTCAACCTTTCTCCACGCGTAGGTTCACAATCGTCGCCAAGTTGTGGTAAAGGAATATGCACAGTCCAACTGTGTATGTTAGATAATCCTTTATTGTAGATTCCTTCTAGGATAAGTAAGTAGGAGAAGATAGGAAGTATAGGTAAAACCCCACCAGGAGCAAGCTCCAAGCAGCTCAGCCTGAGTTGACCAACTGACACTGTGAGCCAGAGAGACACCCAGACATTCTATGATGACCTGGTACATTCTATCCAGTGGAGAACAGTAGAGAAGTAATTTACTACAAATACCCTAGGAAGGTATAGAGGAATCCGAAATTTAAGTTCATAAAACTTATGCGTAGAGCATATCTGACGCCACACAAGCTGCGACGAATGTTCCCAGACCAATCGGATATGTGTCCGCGCTGTAACACACAGTCAGCGGATTTGATAGACATGTTGTGGACTTGCCCATGGTTTCGACATTACTGGGGGACAATTTGTGAGATACTAACAACTTTAGGTCCGGTGAGGAATAATGATAGCCTGGTATATTGTCTGCCGGGGTTGGACCCTAAAGGAAAGAAAGGTAGTCCGGTCACAAAATTTAACAACCTGGCGCTCATTCTAGCTAAGCGTAATATAACAATGCACTGGAAGGCTACCAGGGCACCAACATTGAAAGCGTAGTATTATGAGCTTTTGAGGTGGGGCAGGGCGGAAGGTACAGAACTGAAACGGAAAGAGCAGCCCAGATTACGTAAGACGCCTATATCAATGGAGTGGAATCAACTGATGGAGGAGCTGGGAGCTCTGGACATACTGGATACTGTACCTAGAGCGGGTTTATGTAGAGGCTGGTGGAGGGCGGGAATACGGAGGACCTAGAGCCACGGGACATGGGACGGAGTGTGACTGTGGACCAGTAAGCTATTGTTTACATGTAACAAGAAGATGTCACGCTGTGATGGACTAAGTACATGACTATGCAATGTTTAAATCGCTGAGCCTGAGGGGTGAGGGTGTGGGCGGGTAAGTTGGTTAGTTTTGTTGGTTTTGTTTAGAAGAAAATTGTTTACACATTATGTAACAACTAGACAGAAAAGGGTATCGGAACCCATGTTGTCTCCTACCGGAGAGACATATACACCAGCTACGCATAAAGAACGTTCTATCTATTCTTTTACATGGAGAGCAATGTGCACAGGAAACTAATCAAGTATGTCTTGAGAAAAATACATGTTAAGTAATGACTACTGCTGTGTAACTAAGATCAGCAGGGGCTTTCCTGCACTGTTGTAGTATGAATATGTGGAATGCTGCACACAAAGATGTACTGTGGAACAATTTACTAATAAAAAAAATATGTTAAAAAAAATAAGCCTTAAAATAGTTGTGTGAAGGATAATGGCCTTATTTAGAACCTAACAGATGGGTTGCTCTGTCACCATGTGATGGATATTCCATGCACCTTATTATAAGTGCCCTATACTATAATCAACGTGTAATACGGTGGATGGGATATCTCTCATGTTTATGACAAAGTAACCCATCTGCCAAACTCTAAAACAAAAGACACACAATTAATGACCAGAATGCAAAACAAATAAAAAACATTCACCCCCAGTCATGGGGACCGGAAACAAGCATCCTAGGACCGGTTTCGTGGTTTTACCCCTCTTCAGCCAGGATAGCTTGATTCCAGTTGCACAGTGAGGCCAGGACCAACGTCTCGGCATACCTGGTGCACTTAGGGCGAGAAAGCAAAAGACACACAATTGATGGACTGAATGCAGAACAAATTAAAATATTCACAGCCAGTCAAGAGATCTGGGCCTAAATCCATCTTTTTTTTTGCTCCCCATGCAATTCCAGTTTGGACCCAGCCATATGCAGATCAGTCCAAACCGAACTACCAAGCCAGGTCATCCCTGGACTGGAAACAAGCATCCTAGGACCGGTTTTGGGGTTTCACTACTCTTCAGTCAGTCTACGGGCAGACAGATCTTTAAGAGAGCCATATAAATAAACAAACAAAGTGAATCTAAATGAGAATCTTTGGGTAAATCATCACATCATGAGTGCAGCAGTAGCTATTGGTATTGGGACTTTAAACATCTTCCCACATGATATATTGGGAGCTGCTCAACTGAATCTCCGTATGAAGCACAAATACAATAAAGATTAAAAGTTTAAACGGGATTACTTTTCGGCATTTCAACTTTATTTATTTGAGGAACCATTTGTATCATCCTACTTTGCACCACTTGTATTTGTTTGCAAAAATATTGGGAATAACACACTCTACAAAATAGCATTTGACAAAAAATGAGAGGTCTCAGCTCTCAATGAGTGTAAATATTCCTTCAACGCAGATATTATGGTACAATAATGTAAGAAGCGAGGGAGTCTTTATAAAGTTAAAATCGTATTTATTCAAATGCCAGAAATGACCCATTAGTGCACAAGCTCAGGCATCCTGTCAGACCAGCTCCAACCGCTTCTCTGGCATTCAAACCTAAACTCAACCCCAGTCAGTTCCACGTTACATAGTATAGTTCTAAAATGATGTATAAACAATTCCAAATGATGTTAGAATACTTGGTGACATAAAACGTTCTAATTCTACCATAAACAGTGAAGAAAGCATATTTACCACAAATAAGAGAATTAATTAGCAGGTACAGAATGGTTTGGGCCATCATCATTTAAAACAAACTATCAGCATTACAAAAAAGGGATGCACAAGTGTCTGTGCCGCCCCCCCCCCCCCCCCCCCCCCCTGTAATACCATTTTGACCTGGGGCACACAAAGTGGGTGCACATGCTCGTTGTGCCAGGAGGCACACTGTATAGTACATCCCCTGGTGCATATGGAATACAAATAAAAGGCTAACGGCCTTGCTCCACATTAATAGGGCGAGGGTATGGTTGACTTGCTTCTATCTGTTTCCTCTCAGATGGTGCAAGGGTCCTGGAAGCTCCATACATGTGACAATATAGACTGCTTCCGCTCTCAGTGGGGTAGATAGTTCTGCCGATGCCACAGGCCAGAGCTCTGTCTGCACCTGCCAAGGGTCCATATGCCTGCCCACCTTCTCTCAGTGTGCACTGTAAGTGCTCCCCTGCTTCGCCGGGGTGAAAATCCCAGACCAGGTCCTCAGTTCAGCAGATGAGGGGCCCTTGGACCTGGGGCTCAGTGTGCCGGACTGCCATGTTGCTTAGTCTCAAGTTGGGGGTCCCACAGGCCCCTAAAGGGTTTCACTGCTTCACTAAGTTAAGAAGCTCTGACCGGTCAGAACTTGGCTAGCCCAGAAGTGTGAATGCCCAGTTGTGGGGGCCACTCTATGGCCTGCTATGTTGCAAAATGCCTATAAGGGTTTCCCACACCCCCAGGGAGGGCTCTTCTGCTTTATCAGGATAAGAAGCTCTAACCAAGTGCAATGTCAGAGCTCTGGCTGGCCCAAGATGTATGTCCCCAGCTCTGGACACCATTTACTGGCCTGCCATGTTGAAAAATGTCTGGAATGGGGCTTCCAAGCTCTGGAGAGGGCTCCCCTGCTCTGATGGGTTAAGAAACTCTGACTGGCTCTGACTGGGAGTACAGGCCCCAGATCTCAGACCCTGGTATCTCTTCTCTGGCCCATGCATAGAAAAGTGCCTGAGACGGAGTCTTGCACCTGCTTTTTTGCTCTAAAGGGTTGAGAAGATCTGACCGGGTCAGAGCCCCAACTGGTCTGGGGTTGTAATACCCCATATGATCCGAAAAAGGTTCCTCTGCTTAAGAAGTTCTGAGTCGGCTATGACTGGCCCTGTTAGAAATGGGGTGTCTGGTTGGCTAGGGTATGCACCTAAGCCAGGCAGAACCCACCACTCTAGTCAGGGTAAGGAAGTTACACACTTAATATAACCCCTGCTCAACCCCTTGGTAGCTTATCAGAGCAGTCAGGCTTATCACGGAGACAATGTGTAAAGCGTATGTGCACCACACACACACACACAAGTGACACACTAAGCACACCACAAAAAAAGACTCCAAACATGATTATACAAAAATATCCTTCATAATATTCATAAAAACACATTAGACTACAATCACATAAATCACTGCGCCACTAGGCACTTGTCATGACGTGAAATAGATCATAATTTATTATCTATTTCACGTCATGACAAGTAAATCACTTTTCCATGGGGCAATTTGTCATTACACATGCAGTGCACTGAAGCAATGCTCATAGGGCGCACATGTTACAAAACAGCATCAAAACATTATGCATAAACACCATCACTGAACACATATATGCCCCTTCCTGACCATTGCAAGGTATGAGCAACTACACCACATCAGAATATGAGGGCACGAATTTGAAACAATTAGAGTGAGGCATGTCACATAGGAATCACCAGCATATCCATTACCATGGGTTACCACAACACTTGAAGCGGCACCGGCGCTCCTACTTTAGATTACACATTAACCTTGTTTCTCACTTGTGTGTTCCTGGGCTATCTGCCCGCCTATACCCGGGAATGTGCCAATTCCTGGATACTCCACTGCATCCAGGGAATGGGGGCCTCCTTCAAGATCTCCCCCCGTCCTTGAACCCAACATAGGCTGCCCTGGTCAGTAGAAAATGGGTTATCCTTAATTTCAGTGTAGGTTAGCCACAGTAGGGAAATTAACCCTCCCTTGCTCAAGGAGAGCCCAAAGTGTGGTCAGCGACTCCCTGTGAGCCTGGAAGGCTGGCGCACCCGTGCTCACGGGGGCTTGTCTCCGCCCCATGCCACTTCTTACCGGGTGTTATGTTATGTTAGTTAGTTCTTATATAGCGCAGGTTCACCATCAGGTCTCTTCGCGCTTCTAGAGGAAAGAATTACAACAGACAATGCATTTGAACCAGAATGGACAGGCTTAATTTGTGGTCAGTGCCTTCAGAAACAAAATAGTTTTAAGTTTTTTACTAGAAGGAGACCCGGTTCTTTACGCAAATCTCCGGGAAGGTTGTTCCAAAGCTGTGGGATCAAAGTGGAAAAAGCTATCCCACCCTTGCGAGCCGAATAAAACCGTGGGATAACCAGCTGGCAAGCAGCAGAGGAACGAAGAGTCTGAGCAGGAGTGTAACTCGTCAGGCGATCCCTGATGTATACTGGGGCCTGTCCATAGATGGCCTTGTGGGCAATGCAAAGGCCCTTAAAAGATGCTCGCTGCCTGATAGGTAGCCAATGTCATTTGGAGAGCAATGGGGAGGCATGAGACCGTCTGGGTAGATTAAAAATAAGGCGCGCCGCATCGTTCTGTACAACCTGTAGTCTTCTTAATAATTTCCAGGGGAGGCCGATCTAGAGGGCATTTCCATAATCCAACCTGGACAGTATTGTAGCAGAAACAATGACCTGGAGGGAAATAGTGGTGAGAAGAGGGACAAGCTTCCGCAAACTCCTCAATATCCCTGTACAGGTGCCAACCACTGCCGACACTTGGTTGTTCATAGAGAGGTTGGCGTCGATTTTGATGCCCAGACTTCTGACCACTGGGACTGGGGTAGGAGTAACTCCTAATTCCCGCGGCCAAAACAGGTCACACCAAGGGCTGTTGATACATGGAACAGCTAGAATTTCTGTCTTGTCTGGATTTATTTTGAGTGAATTGTCAGTCATCCAGCTCGCTGTGAAACACAGCACTTCTTGTACGTAATCCTGATTGGCGCTAGAGTTGTTGATCCGTACAAGTAGCTGGGTGTCGTCTGCGGAATTGAAAACCTGTCAGTCCAGCTGAGCCAGTCTCTCCACCAGCGGTTGAAGATATAGATTAAAGAGCAGAGGTGACAGCGCCGAACCCTGTGGAACACCGCACGTCAGGGAATGTTAGGGATTACATGTATAGCGCCTATCACCGCCGGTCTCTAAGCGCTTACCAGAAAGAACATAACACACTAATGACCCTAGAACCTCAGTTGTTTCACCTCCTATGATGTCATGAAGGCCTTTCTGAAAAGATAAGTTTTTAGTTTCTTTCTGAAAGGTAGAAGCTGCGATTCCTCTTTCAAGGTAGGTGGGAGCTCGTTCCACAGTTGTGGAAGGAGCACAGACAAGGCCCTGCCTCCTTTGGTCTTTAATTTGAACCTAGGTTGAAACAGGTTGGAGGATGTTCCTGAGCGCAATGGCCTCCCGGGAATGTACCTCTTTAGACGTTGCTTAATGTACTCTGGGGCTTTCCCAAAGAGTGCCTTATGGGCCACACAGAGACATTTGAACTGCACTCGGAATTTCACTGGGAGCCAGTGCAGCTTCTGAAGCAGTGAGGTTACGTGCGAGTTTCTAGGCAGAGAATGGATCAGCCTGGCTGCATCATTTTGTATTACCTGCAGCTTCCTCAACAGCTTCTGTGGTAGGCCTAGGTATAAGGCATTGCCATAATCAAGTCTCGAAATGACTGTGGCGGATACAATCGATTGCAGGGTGGAGGCAGATAGGATGGGAACTAGCTTTCGCAGTTGCCTCAACACACCTATGCAGGATCCGACGACAGCAGAGACTTGAGGGGCCATTGAGAGGTCTGCATCGATCCTTAACCCCAAGCTTTTTACCACAGAGCCAGGAGACGGAGTGGTTCCTAGCTCGGGGGCCAGTACAGGTCACTCCAGGGATCCTCTTTGTTGCTAATCACCAGCACCTCCGTCTTGTCAGCATTCACTTTCAACAGATTGTTAGTCATCCAGTTGACTGTGAATGAGAGCAGGTTCCTCACTGATTCCTGGGCCTCTTTGGTGTTGTCCAGCCGGAATAAGAGCTGAGTATCATCTGCGTAATTAAAGATTTCGCAGTTCATACGCATAAGCTCCTCCACCAGTGGTTGTAGATAGATATTAAAAAGCAGGGGGGATAGCGCCGACCCCTGGGGCACTCCCCAGGTCACGTCGCGGATCTCAGACAGTTGGTCTCCTAGCTGCACTCTCTGGGTTCGACCTGACAGGAAGGATTCTAGCCACTTTAGCACCTGGCCTGTGATCCCCAATATCGCGACACGGTCCAGCAAGATGGTGTGGCTGACCGTGTCGAAAGCCGCCGATAAGTCTAATAGAATCAAGGCACAGGGCTGTTTGTTATCTGCCCTGACTCTCAACTCATCGGCGACCGAGGCCATGACTAGTTCTGTGATGTGTTGGGGCTGGAATCCAGCCTGCCTGGTGTGAAGGAGATGGTGTTCTTCCAGATGGCCGGCTAGGGTGCTGAGAACGTGCTTTTCTAGGATCTTGCTTAGAAAGGGCAGCTGCGAAATGGGCCTGTAATTTTTTAAGGCTGTCGTGTCCGTTCCTGCTTTCTTCAAAAGTGGGGAGACCCTGGCTTCTTTCATCTGAGTCGGCAGATAGCCTGAATTAAGTGAGTTATTCAGTAGACTCAGTACCTGGGGCTGAATGCCTGGCAGAGCCATTTTAAAGATTTTGGGGGGACATGGATCTATGCTAGAGCCTGATTTAATTTGACCGACCAGTTGCGCTAGGCACTTGTCGTTAATGGGAGGGAAGCTATCCAAAGTCATGGATGGCACCTGAAGTCCTGAACATTCTGGCTAGGCAGCATGGTTGTGACTGGCCGTGCATTGATGTCGGTGATAATGTCCTGTACCTTCCGAAGGAAGAAGGATTGAAAAGAGTCACTGTCAGGTTGGTCGCTTACTGAGATTTTCCCTTCACGTTGTGTAAGTTCCCTTAGAATGGTAAATGTCTCTCACTGTATGTTAGTAGCCTCCATAATTCTTCCCTCATAGAAAGCAGCCTTTCTTTCCAATATGTCTGTCTTGTATTTTGAGAGCAGGTTTTGAAAATTTCGGCGTCTGATTGGCTATAATGGAGTCTCCACCTTCTCTCTGCCTTACGAAGGCGATCGATACCTGATCCCCCAACTGTACCCTCTGCGTTCGATCAGTCAAGAAGGATTCGAGCCATTGAAAGGCTGGTCCCTCTACCCCTACATTAGCCAGGCGAGACAGGAGAATTTTATGGCTGACCGTATTGAATGCCGCTGAAAGGTCTAATAAAATCAGGGCACTCGATACTATCTTGTCAGCCATTACTCTCAACTCATCCAAGACAGATAGCATCACCAGCTCCGTACTGTGGTGAGCTCTGAAGCCAGCTTGTCTAGGATGTAGCGCTCTTTGTTCCTCAAGAAAGATGGTCAATATCTTGAGGACATGTTGTTCAAGTACTTTGGCTAAGTACGGGAGCTGGGAGATCGGCCTGTAGTTCTTGAGGACAGAGGTATCTGCGCCTGACTTTTTAAGTAGGGGAATAACTCTGGCCTCTTTCAGCACAGGAGGGAGGTAACCTGTATCCCAGGAGGTATTCAGTAATTTAAGAATAGGACCTTCAAGACTCGGCAAAGCCAGTTGGAAAATTCTTGGTGGACACGGGTCTGCTGGTGAACCTGATTTCACCCGGTTTACAAGAGAGAGTAAGGTTTGAGCATCCAAAGGAGGAAAATTGGCAAGCCGAATTTCAGGGGGAGGGGAGGCTAAGGATTGAGAAGGGGAGCCACAGCTCAGAGGGGTATTTCCTATTTCTAGGAGGATATCATCGACTTTTTGTAGAAAGAAAACCTGGTAAGCATCACAGTCAATAGGAGTAGCTGATGACTTTGCCTCCATATTATGACTGAGTTCTTTCAAGATTTTAAAGGTTTCTTTTTGCTTATTTGTAGCAAGCTGGATTCTACCCTCATAATATTCAGCCTTCCTTTCTGTGATTGCATATTTGTAGGAAGAGAAGATAGATTTATATAAGTTAAGGTCTTCTAGCTTATAGTCTAGCCGCCACCTCCTCTTCTCTGCTTGGCGAAGCTTTTTTTTAGGTCTCTAAGTTCATCATTAAACCAAGGGGCGCCGTGCTCTTGACTTCTAATTTTTACCTTTCTCACTGGTACTATTAGATCTAGGGCAGAACAAATAGTAGTCGTAAGTTGATCGTTCTCTTGTGCCAAGTTGCATGGATGAGGATAAGTACCAATAGCTGTATCAAGGGCGGAGGCTAAATGGCTAGCTTCAACCTTCTTCCAATCGCGAATTAGTCTCCAGGCTGGAGGTGACCGTGGTAACTGGCAGTCACTCGGGACCCAGCAGCTCAGAAGAAAGTGATCAGACCAGGCACACGGGTGATCTTTAACTGTGTAGCCAAAGGCTGTGACGACCAAATAAGGTCCAGAGTATGGCCTTTAATGTGTGTGGGACTATCGACTAACTGGCAGAAATCAAGTGCTTTCATCGCAGAGTCAAGATAACGTACCGTGGGATCCTTTGGAACGCTGTCCCAGTGAAAGTTAAAGTCACCTACTATTAAAAGTCTTTTATAACGGGTACATAGGTCCGTAACCACTTCCATAAAGAGGTCCGTGAAAGTAGGAGGGGACTGCGGGGGGCGATTGACTACCATAAATAGGAGGCAAGAGTTTTTGAACAAAATTTTACCCCCTAATAGGCCTGCCCCCTCAAGATGTTCAGCAAGGGCTTTAGTAATCATGAGATGTTTCTTTAAAATAATGCCCACTCCTCCTCCTCGTTCGTTTCCCTGCCTATTGAGCCATAGTGCTTCATAGTCATCTGGAAGGGCTGCAATGATATCCGGGGCTGAGGAGTCCCCTAACCAGGTCTCCGTAAGAGCCAGGATGTCAATATTGCTCTCATGAAGCAGGGTAAACACTTCTAAATGGTGTTTATGCAGGGAACGTGTATTCAGGACTCTTATATTGAGTCCACATGGTATCCCGGAAGTAGATTCCGATTTAAAAGCCACTTCATCTCTCAGTAGCCGATGTTCATGGAGCCTCTCAAGGGTCCGCCTATCCAAGTAAGGAAAGTCCGATGCCAGGGATTTAAAAAAAGTAGAGGAGTAGCTATGCTGGGAGACAGGGGGGTGGCCCCTGGTCCCGTCAGGGCGCGGACGGGCGCAGACGGGCTTGCCTTTGGTGCGCCTTCGGCGCCCCTGCCGACGCGCCCGCTGCGCTCGTCCGCTGTGCTGACTGAACATACTGCCTGATATAGGAAGTGAAGGAGGGAGGGAGGGGACCTCGACGCTGACGCTGCCAAAGAACTAGAGCGTGTACAGCCCCAGCTCTACTCTATAGGCGGGTCTTAATATAGAAACCGCGTTAGCGCTGAGGTTGTAGAAAATGCACACAATATGCACACAAGTTGAAATTAAAACCTAGAATGTAGTCATTTTTAATAAGGCGCAAAGCGCGCTAAAAACAGTATATTTAAAATATCATTTCCCTCAGGAAGCGCGTCCTGCGCTATATCAGATTGTAAGTTTAAAACACAAAAACCAAACCCACCGCTCAGCAGAACTGCGGTAGAATTCAGCCCTCTAGACTGGGTCCAGCGTCACTTCCTACTAAATATAGGAAGTGAAGGAGGGAGGGAGGGGACCTCGACGCTGACGCTGCCAAAGAACTAGAGCGTGTACAGCCCCAGCGCTACTCTTCAGGCGGGTCTAAATATAGAAACCGCGTTAGCGCTGAGGTTGTAGAATATGCACCCAAGCACACAATACGCACACAAGTTGAAATTAAAAGCTAGAATATAGGTGCCTTGGAAATCCCAGGGATGAGGCATGAATCCCGGAATGCCACAGCTTTGCAATATCGGCCCCCACAGGCGTGGGAACCCACCCACCTGCTCGCTCACCATTAGAATCAAAAAGCTCCTGGGGCCACCATCGACTGCGGTACATTGGAGCCACAAGGATTCCTTTCTCTCTCCTTGGTGGCTGCCGTCATGGAGGGTGAACGCAGCAGTCCTTTCAGGCCTGGCCCACAGCAGGGTAGCAGCAGAGGCTCTAAGTAACATGGTCCCGGCTGGCCACCCCCACACCCAGGCTCGACCCTGCAGCCCAGAACCTATGCCTGTTTTCTGGCTGCTTCCTGGTAGCTGCAACTAGCCATGGCTTCTCTGGTTCTGGGTGGTTGCCGGGCAGTGGCAGTGCTGAACAGAGGGACCTACTCCGCCCTTGATCCTCTCTGTGCCACGGGGGGAAGGTGCTGTCCTGCACACACTTGGGTGAGCCAGTACTAGGACTGGCAATTAGCGCTCTCACTGTGTTGTATAGCAATTACAACGCTCACCACGAGTTTTCTCTCAAACACGAAAGAAAGCAATCCTGCACTCTACAAGTGCTTCCTACAGGTCAGCCAAAAGCGCTCACCATGCTGTCTAGTTGCGGGGACCAGGGGTAGCCACCAGCCCCCTCCTGGGCTACGCCTCCTGTGAGAACACTGGCTGCACCAACCCAAGGAGCACAGGCAGGCCAGCACAAGGGTTTCTTTAGTAACAGTTGCAGTCTGCCTCTAAGCCCAGCAGGCAGCAGGACAGTCCTCCAAGCAATGAAGTCCAATGGCGGGTTCTCCTAGCAATTCTCTTGCAAGGTGCAGTCTGTAGAGCTAGCAGCGGCTGGGTACAAGTCCACGCAGTTTCTTCTTCTCTTCATGGGGTCACAGTCCCTGAATTTATAGTGCAAAAGTATTTGTACTGGGGGCACATATTAGAAGTGCACAACACCCCCATTCACCTTTTAATCCCTGGCTCCAGACACACCACAGGGGGGGTGGCGGAGTAGCATTGTAGAAGGCAGGCACAACTCTAGTCAGGTGCAGGTGCAACTCCTCCCACCATTCCGAATACATACCAGACATATTCAGGTGCAAGGGAAACTACTCCCACTACTCTAAATTCAGCCAATGTCTATTCAGCCTAGTGCTGAGTCACCCAAGAAAGACAGGACACACCTCAACCCCCCATGTGACTGTCTAGAAGGATTGCACATCCCCTCTCTCCGGTCAGTCAAAACCAGACGGTGAATACACATCCAGTCAGAGCACAAAGACACATAATCACACAGAAATGCCTACTTCTAAAATTGAATATTAGATTTGGGGGTCTCTAGTTGGCAAAGGTAGGTATTTGAGACAAATAGGGACCCTTGCCTCTAGTCAGGGTAAGTGGGTACACTCCTAAAATACCCCCTGCTCACCCCCTTGGTAGCTTGGCACGAGCAGACAAGCTTATCTCAGAGGCAATGTGTAAAGCATTTATGAAAACATACAGTAATCAAGTGACAACACTACAGATGGACACCACACAAGTTGTATATTAAAAAATAAGTATTCTTTATATAGATTTAACACAAGACCACAAACAACAAAAATCCACAATACTGTACTTAAAATGGTAAGTTTAGCTTAGTTCTCTTTAGATCTTAAAATGCAACACTTTGAGTCAATGTACCTTACGATGCATCACACTTCCACAACCAAAGGGTTGCAGAGATGGAGATGCGGCAAAGATCCGGTGCAAAGAAATAAAGACGTGAAGTTCTTCCTGATGCGGCATGCTTCTCCGATCTTGCGAGAAGTCTCGACTCGATACGTCAGCTGCAGCCGCGACACCCTTGTTCCGTGATGCGACGACATCGGCTTTGGCGGCGACACTCTTCTCGATGATGCAAGACGCAACCGCTCGATGCGACAACTGCAGCGTCGACACCCTTGTTCCGTGATGCGACGACAGCAGCTCCGACGGTGGCACACTTCTCCATGGATGCGAGGCGCTTTTCTTGACGCGGTGCAAAGTAACAGCTACAGCAGCAACATCCACGGTGCAACGGCAGTGGCTGCGACGATGACACGGTTCTTCCTCGTTACGAGACGCTTCTCTTGATACGGTGCAATGCGACAGCTACAGCGGCGACATCCACAATGCAATGGCAGCGGCTGGGATGGCAATACGCTTCTTCGGGGTTGCGGGATGTTTCTTGAGATGCGGTGCAATGCGACAGCCACAGCGGCAACATCCACGATGCGACGGCGGCGACATGCTTCTCCCTCTTGAGTCGTGGTTCCAGCTCCTTGTGACACACATTCCCTCAGAAGGCCCAAAACAGCAGCAGGCACTTCCAAAGAACTCTTGGGGAGCTGGTGTAAGTCTGTTGTCCCTGAGACTTCAGCAGGAGGCAAGCTCTTCTCTCAAGCCCTTGTAAATCCTTACAAGTTGAATAAAGCACTCAAAGTCCTTTTTCCTTTCTTTGGAAGTCAGGCAACCACGGCAGGCCAATCCCCAAGCAGCATTCAGCTTAGGGATAGTCTCTCCTCAGTTTCTTCAGGTTTCTCTCCCCAACAAAGGTTTCTTCTTGTTGTCCAAAAGTGATCTAAATTCTTGGGATCAGGGTCCCAATACTTATACCCCAAAATCCTTTGTCCTCTGAGGGCAGAGGGGCCTTTGCCTAGTCCAAACCAGTTCTGAAGCATTCTGTTTACATGACTCCTTCTTTCCTTTCACAGTGCAGGGAAGAAACATCAGACGCCCCACAGGAGGAGGAGCCAGCATTGTGGAGGAAAGGCACAGCCCTGTTCAGGTCCCAGGTGCAACTCCTCCCTCCCATCTACATGCAGATCTCTCTATTCACCTTTGGGCTGACTCACCCGGTCTCCTGGAATTCCCCAGCCCTGTCACTCAAACTCCAGCCAAGGAATACACAACCTAGCAGAGGCAGGCTTGGATAGTTAGACAAGAAAATACCTACTTCTAAAAGTGGTATTTTCAAACACAAAATGTTAAAACCAACTTCACTAAAAGATGTATTTTACCATTCTGAGTTCAGGCATACTAAACTCTAACTTCTACCATGTTCCCTGAGTCAGTTAGGATTATAAAATGTACAAGTGGGTGCACCTGCCCAGTCAACATGGCAATACCGGACTGCACACAGGCTCTGCAATGGCAGACCTGAGAAGCCCACTCGCAGCATTGGGATTTACAAGCCCTGGGCACAGTCAGTGCACTGTACTAGGGTTGACAAGTGAACCAAATTAGCCAATCATGGAATCACTAATCCATACATCAATTTACAATAGGGAGAGCATATGCACTTTAGCACTGATCAGCAGTGGTAAAGTGCCCAGAGTCATAAAACCAACAAAAACAGGTCAGACAAAATACAGGAGGAAGGCAAAAGGTTCAGGGATGACTCTGCAAAAAGGGCCAAGTCCAACAGTGAAGATACCTAGAACCAGTGGTATAGACACAGTGTGCACTACTGTATCCCTTGCCGTGAATATTGCATGATATAACTCTTGTGAATACTCTTGAACAATGTGAACAAAAATGTTAAATCAGCTAAAGTACTTAGCAAACAAAAATGGTACACATTTAAGCAATGCGAAGCAAATATCGTGATGAAGTCTATGTACTTCAAGGACATGACTCTTGTGCGTGAATCTTCCATGTGAAAGCTAGTCTTGACATTTTCTTGAGACTAGCAATACAGTTCATCCCAATTCATTTCGGGCTTAAACTGAAGCCCTTCGTCAGGGGTGTCTACAATCAAAAAATGGTAATATGTGTTTTTTTTAACCTCAAAATATCTAACCCTAAAGAACTGAATGACACATTGGAATTATGCTGTTTTCTATAATACTCCTTTGCATCAGCATACACTTTTCCGTATTACTTCAGTTTAGATCTGTCCACTACCATTCACAGTTCAGATTCTTTTGCTTTAAACCCTTCATCACAATTGGTTAAATGTAGTAAACCTTCCCACACATTTTTCTTTTCACACTCTAGTTTATACATTTTTCGAAGTAGCTCTTTCATTCCAGTTTCTCTGCTATCTAGGCATTGACTTGGCCACTCATTTTGTTTGCAGTACATGTCAATCTATATGTAACACCTATGCTATTATACAAACACTTTGTCTATATCGTGTTCATGCGGCATGTACCTTTAAATCAATGTATGTTTTTTCATATATAATTTTTACTTATTCCCTAACCTGTCTTGTGTCAGAGTCCCCACAACGGGTTCCTAAAGTCGTGGAGAAGGCTTCCCTGCTTCGCCCCTATAATAACAGACCCCAGGTCAGAGCTGTGGCTGGCCTGTGTGGTGGCCTCAGGTTCAGCCAGGCTCCATGTACCAGCTCATTGTGTTTCAGAGTGCCCATGGCGGGCTTCCACAGTTTGCCATGGTGAAAAGCTCAGAATGGCCCACAATAGAGGGTACCCCTTGCTGTCCCGAACTTAGGCAGGTCCTGGGGTCTAAGCCCCGGCCTGCAGAGGCCCTCTGCATCTCTCCAATTTAAGCAGAAATGCTTTAAAGAATGCACGGTTCGACCTGATAGCCGTCCTCCGGGCGTGGCAATCTGGTGGCTTCAGCCACCTGATAGAGTCACCGACCCTGTCCAGGGCAGGATGGCAGTGGACCAGGTAGGAGTCTGAGGCTCCTCCAAGCTGACCAGTTCCAGTAATCTTCAGTGAAAGGCAGATGAAGCCATGATTTTTGCCAGTGAGGCCTGGTCCCTGTAGATCAGGGTTTAGCCACTGGGCAGAGCCATTTGCCTCGCCCTGGGGTGTGTGACTGTGGAAGCGTCTGGGGCTCCTCTAGCTGAACAGTCCTAGTACTTTCCAGCGAGAGGTGGTTGAAAATATGGGGCAGATTTACAAGCCCCTTGCACCTCATTTACGCCGCCGTTGCATCACATTTGTGATGCAGCAGCGGCGCAAATTCTGCTCCATGGTGCGGGGGTACTTACAATGTGACGCATCTGGTAGATGCGTCACTTTGTAAAGCCCTGCGGCACATGTAGGCGTCCCTGTGCAGGGGGGCGTTCCGGTGCAGGAACGCCTCCTAAAAGTGGCTGAGTGGTATCTACAAGATTTCACTCAGTCACTTCTAAGCCCATGCTGCGTCAAAACCCTGCGCCTGCCTGAAGCAGGCGTAAGGATTGATGCAGCATTAACTAGATAGGGCCACCCAGAGCATTGCTGAAGCTGCGTCGCGCTTGCGACACAACTCCAGCAATGATTCACTTTTGGCCGTTTTTGCACCATGGTGCGCCGCATTGTAAATGTGGCGCATCCATGATGGCGGAGCTGTGGCGCACAATAACTGGCGCATCCCTACTGATTTGCAGGGATGCGCCAGTTATTGTAAATATGCCCCTATGTTTTTTTGTGTGCAAGGCCCAGAGATCCGTTGTTACATTACAAATATGAGCCCAGCTGAATGTGCAAGACAATAACCTTTTAAACACTCTGCCCCATGAAGCTCACCTTGACAGGTAACAAAGTTGTTATTAAGCAGCCCACTTTTCTTACATACTATAGGGGTTGTAAGTAGCTCCAGTGCTTCTTTATGGTTGGTACAGCACTTGTGCACATAGCTATGAAATTATGCTAGAGTTTAATGTCTTGCCTGCAACAGGCGTGGGCTCAAGAAATCCCCCAAATGCCGAGGGAGAAATCATGTGGTATTTTGACACATTTTGCTTTTTCACAGAGTTTCAGAAAATTGCTTGGTGATGCCTTTACATTACTGCAATTTCAGTTACAATATGTGTGCCAAAATGTCTATTCACAACAAAATCTCAATTTACTTCAGAGGATATCGAACACCAACCTTTTAATTTCTGAAATGTAACTAATTGTGACTCTTTTGGCTTGTAGGGAATATGTGTATTTTTTCCACTGGAAGTTTATAGAAAATCATGCGAAAATATGCAAGGTTTTCGTAACGTTTGGGGCATGTATCTTTCATGAATTTTCCAACTGACGGTACACTTTGAATTGGGACGTTACTCGAGATATTAGAAGGGTGGTAATTCGAGCAGAAACTACCCCTCTATTGCACATTATCTTCTAATACCGGTCTTTTACAGGAAAATATCCCAAAAAAATTCCATATAATGAGGAATTGTAAAAATCTCCCATTTAGCGCTTAACATGACATCTGGAGATTCTACTAGAGGCTATGCTTTTATAAATAAATTATAAACAGACCTAAATTTGGGTAGCAGCTTTATTTTACAAATGCACCACTCAAAGCACGCATTCAAAATAGAAAATCATACAATTATCTCAAATAAATATTAGAACACTGAAAGCGTTTGCCATTTCTCTATTATCTGTACTTTCTATGGGAACGGATAGCTTCAGTTTTGCAGTGATGTTTTCACTTTAGTTCCCCTTAATCCTTTCCCTAAAACTAGGCCCTGAGTGTTGGGTATTACACAGTAACCTGAGGACGTAGCTCGGGGAGTTATTTGCTCACTCATGCCCTACTATACAACCTGCAGTGATACAAAAAGGTGGCATCAACTGCCATATACGACAAATTAACATTCAACTTGCAATGTAAATAACCAGGCCTCAGGGGCGGCTCTAGGTTCATGGTGGCCCTGGGCAGGGAGCGTAGGTAGGGGGCCCCGGAAGAGGGGGTCCGGGTGGGGCGGAGCGCGGAGGCTAGTGAAGAGGGGGGTCATGGTGTTTGGAAGTTGTATAGAGTCAGAGGCCACCAAATCCCTGCCAGGGGCCCCCACACAAATATGTATCCATCCTCAGAGGATTATTATATTCAGGATATATATTGATGTGGTGGCCCCTGGGATTTGGTGGCCCTGTGCAGGTGCACAGCTTGCACATGCCTAAGGCCGGCCCTGCAGGCCTAAGCTCAATAAAAGGCTGTTAGTGTTAGCATGTTGAAGGAAATGCTCTATGCCATCGCAGACAAGGGGAAGCGGCGATCTTGACTCACACACAGTCTTGGTATTGCTCCTACACCTCTTGCCGAAACCTCAATAACTCACATACTACAGGGGCTCAGGATTCACTATTTGATGAGTATTCTGCTTTAATTCGTTCTAAAATTTAAATATCTACAATTAGCCTGTTGCCTAAACAGCTAACAATGCTTGTTTATAAACATACACAGAGTTCTAGTCAGGTTGAAATTCTGTAGCCATGGCAGCAGCTGGACTCTTGCACTGCAGCATCACCAGAGAACCCTCGTGCAGGCATTGTTGTGTCATGGGTCAGGACTCTAGAATGTGATGTCCTTGGTCATCTCAGAGCTGGGAGAGGTGTTAGCGGAGAAGGAGTTGGAGCTTTAGTTGGAGTCTATTTGTTCTTATATACTGTGTGCTTCATCAAATGGAGACAAACGAGGTAAGAGCACTTCCAAAAACTGAACAGAAAGTTTAGCAATTATCCAGCTTTCAAGTGATTTTCAAGACTGTCTCTAGAGGCTGATCTCAATCTACATTTCAGTCCACAATCAAAGACTGCCACCTGCTCTTTTTCTTAATTTAAGAAACAAAGAATTACAGAAAACTTCTAAGGCGGCTTAACAATGTTTTTTATGTGTAGTCCTTACAGCCATTTGAAATCTGAGGATTATTACAATATGTCGAAAACCTGCAGGAAGCAAAATATGCACCTAAATGGGCCCTGGAGCACAGAACAGCCCTGTCTCCAAATTAAATAGCTTGCGGTACATGTCGATTTGATTAACTTTAATGGAATAGCATTATTGACCTTCAAATAGTTGTGTGAAGGATAATGGCCTCATTTAGAGCCTAACAGATGGGTTACTCTGTCACCTTGTGATGGATATTCCATCCACCTTACTATAAGTGGCCTATACTATAATCAACTTGTAATACGGTAGATGGGATATCTGTCATGTTTGTGACAAAGTAACCCATCTGCCAAACTCTAAAACAAGCCTTACGTCTCCTATTGGTCCTATATATGTGGCTTGATATCTTTGAACATTTTGAGGTAGCAGAATTTGCCTTTACTGGTCTCAAGTTAGTGTATTTTTGATGATGAAATGTACATTGTGTAATTAGTATCCTATAACAACTTGTAACTCTGGGTAAAGTGAGAACAGAACCTTGAGTTTCTGCATCTTTAAATCACTTAGTTGACTTAGCTTAAACATTATCACCGTAACAGGAGAGATCCAATCAAAGATGTTTCATGATGATGATGATGTGTTGCAGTTTGGTGTAAAAGTTTCTGATTTCTGGGGTATTGCTTTTCCAGAATATCTAGGTTGACAATCACTCTATAGAGATCTAGAGCTTTACAACAACTTGAATAATACATGGTTAAAATTATTTCTGAATGAAAAATTCAGTGTTGCATGCAATAGACGTACAACTTCTAGTAAATGTTTAACTGGTTATACATTTGTTTTAGTGGAGGCATACTTGGAGATCGCTGACCGCAACGTCTTGTGAGAGATCATTTGGTTCAAATTTTCTCTGAGGCACTATTCACAAGTTGGTCAGAAGGGTATAAGGTATTTCTCAGGGCCAGTAGATACAGACACCATTGGGCGAGGCATTTGATGAGTTCAGTAAATTCCTCGCTTTCTGACTTCTGAATCAGAAAGAGGGAGTTATAGATGCAATTGGTAGACGCGGCACACAATTCGTCATGTCCTAGTAATTACCAGCCATTTTTTCACAATACATTTTGGCAGATTTGACCTGTCACAATTGCAATGGAGACAATTGTGGGGGTGCAGGGTATGTGGTACTGATAATTACTATGACTGGTAAACTCTGCATTGGATGGTATCCATATACCTAGGAAACATGTTTCGCCCAGGGATCAAAGTATTATAGTTCACTTGTTTTCTGGAATGTGGTGTTTTGGCTTTGCCTCATTTTGTGTTTTTGCACAGGCACATGCAAGAGAGAGATTAATAATCTATATATAGCATTGTGATCAAGAGTTTGACAACATTCTATTCCAATTGTATATGAAGCAAAAATGCTACAATGATGTTGAATATCCCACAAATGTGTTTTAGAGAAAATATGAAGTTAACAAACTCTGTAATTAAATGATTGTGTGCCATGTTTGGATAATTACTGGCGGAACCTTCTCTCTCTGCCAATGTCTGCAATAGCACTAGAAACGTTTCAGCATATTCTTACGTTGTGACCTTATTCTGCAGAATGAATGCATTGTTTTAAAAATCTGCATTTCGTGCACTATGGCCTGATGTAGAATTTGACAGAAGAAGTACATATATGGTCAGAGTGAAAGAGAACATTACATTCATCATCCTGATAGATCACTGTAAGAAAATAGGTTATTGGGTGACTAGGGTGTAAGCCTTGGTCAAACAGCAATCATAATACTTGTCGGGGTGAGGCACAAGTCAACCCTAAATGAACCTGTGCTCAACCCTCTGGTAGCTTGGCACGGAGCAGTCAGGCTTATTTTAGAGACAATGTGTAAATTATTTGTACCACACATGAAACAGTAATAAAGTGAAGACACCACACAACAAGCATTGGCAATGCCAATAGCTCTTCATTTGCGTTCTAAATGACAATGTCTTTTACCCATGTGTTATGAAGTGGACTGGGTGTGTGTGATGTGGAGTGGAAATATGTGGGTTGGATTGGAATTGTTAGTTGTGGAATAGTGTGGCATGGGATTGAGTGATGTGGAGTGGATGTGTGGAGTGTAATTATGTGGCATGGTGTGCAGTGGAATTATGTAGATAGTATTTATGTGGTCTTCAGTGTACTGGAATTACGTGGAGTTGGATTGTGTGTCATGGAGTATAATTATATAAATGGTATTTTCTGTTGTGTAGTGGTATGTTGTGGTGTGCTGTTGAATTTTGTGGCATTCTCTGGTGTGGTTTGGATGTATGTGGTAGGTTGTGTAAATATGTTTTTGAGTTGAATTTTGTAGTTTTTGCCAAATTATGTGGTGTGGAATGGAAATACGTGGATTGGAATTGTGATGCATGGAACTCTGTGGCATTGAGTGAAATTGTGCTGATTGGAATTTCTTTGCATGATGTGTAGTATATTTTTGTGGATTGTTGCTATGTGGCAGCTGCCAGTGTCCTTGGCTGGAGTGGGAGTAGTAGAGTGCTGTAGACGGAATTTGTTAGAGTAGAGTTTCAGAGAGTGGAGCAGGGGAGTACAGTATCATAGACTTGAGTAGAGGTGAGCAGAGTTCAGTGGCAGAGAGTGTCATAGTGCAGTGCTAAAGAGTGCGGTGTCCTAGAGTTATGTGGGGTGGGGTGCAATAGGTTAGAGTGGCTTGAGGTAGTGGGATGGATTGGATTGTGGTAGAGTGGGTCGGATTGGAGTAGGTGGACTGGGTGGGGTGGATTGGATTGGAGTGGAGTGGATTGAAATTGGGTGAATTGGATTGGTTGGGGGGTAGTGGCGTGGGGAGGATTAAAGTGAGACAGATTGGATTGGGCAAATTGGATTGGGGCGATTGTTTTGGATTGGAGTGGGGCAGATTGGATAGGCAGAATGTTTTGAATTGGGGTTTGCCACTCTGGGCCTTCGCCAAACTCTAGTGTTTGTAGCACTGTCTAATTACCAAATGGCCTCTAGCTTGAGTGCCACCTGGAGCACATGCTAATTTGAAACATGTCAGCATGAGACAGGATAGGGTCTTTGGGTCGGTACTGCATGTATCTATGTCCCGATGAGCAGGAAAAATAACTCATATTTACCACACATATATAAACACCTAGCGGCTGTGAGGAAAGGCAAAGAGGAGCACTTCAAAGCATCCACTGAGAAAGGATTAATGGTTGCCTGTATTGTACTGAGCTAAAGCCAAGACTCTGAAAGCCAAAGTGTGAGCTGTATTTTTAATATATGAATATGAAAGTACAAGCTCAATGGTTGTTTTGGAAGAGAGTAGATGGGAGTGGGTACCCTTTCAATGCAAATTAATGAGATGTCCACTGCCTAACAGTATTTGAAATGCAGTAGTTTAAGGGCTGTTTGTTGGATATTTCTTTACATGCATTTGCTGCACAAAGAACTCTCTGGGCCGTTATGGGACATCCTGTACAGGGTTTTAATTTAAGGGGAGCCGGAGAGCTAATGGAGATATTGAGAAGACTATTTGAAAAGAGTACACTAGACCTGCCCTCTACTGATTGGCCAGTCTTTGGCAGGCTGAGCCAAGCTGTCTTAATGAGGTGTGAAGTGGCCTGCTATAGAGACAATGAATTTCCTGTGAGAGGAGAACTGAAACTGCAGAAGCAGAAGGTGAGTGTGGTGGGTGCAGTGGTCAAACTGGCCTTAAAGGGAGAATGGCACTTTGGGACAGCACAGGCTTACCCCCACATCCTGCACCCCCATCCACACAGGAGAACCTGTAATATGATTAGTGAGAGGGATAGAAGGGGAATGTTACGGAATCTTAGCCACGCCAGTAGGTTGGCTTAGCCTAATTTAACCTCCAAGGAGATAGTTTCTCCATTTTTGTTTTTTGGAAGAATGGTGCTTTCTAGCAAGAACATGCCACACTTTGGAGGAAGCAGTCAAACACCTGGGTGGCACCCAGCATCCCATTGGTCAGAGATGCGCCCCCTGCTTGACGCCCAGGAACACTGCTTGAATATGGAAGAGCAGAATTCCATCTAATTCATTTAGATCTACTGCCTGAATCTTCAAGGCGAAGAAGGACTGCCCTGCTGGAGACCTGATCTGCACCCCAAAGGTCTGCACTGTGAAGGAATGTCCAATCTGCTCATTCTAGTACTGCAGCCCTAAGAAATTTGCCTTGCTTCAAGAAGGATGAAGGAGTGGACTCCTTGCAAGCTAGAGGTTAACAGAGCCCACCTGCATCATCTCCACCAAGATGTCCACATCCTGGAGTGTGTCGAGTGGACCTTTAAGGATTTGGCCAGGTGCATTGTGGGAATTGTAGTCCCAACATCTAAAGGACCATCTCAGAGATTCTAGACCCTTGGATTGGTGTTGTGAAATCTTTGAACGCTCATGGAGATCTTCTGGAAGAAGATCCAGAAGTTTGGCGAAGTTTCGGAACATTTTGGTAAAAAGCTCCATAAGGTGACCGACTCCAGATCGAGAGTCAAACAGCGACCTCGCACTGTGACCTGGCCTGGATTTCATGTTTGTCCTGCTGAAAGCTCCGGAGCTCCAGTCTGACAGGATTTCACTGATGCCTCGCAGAAATTCAAGCTGACGATATTGACACCAATCCGGCCTGAAATGGAGACCCACTCGACGTGGAGAGAAAAAGCTCCCGAAAAATGACTAAGCGCAAAGGTAAAATTTTGACCAAGGCCTCCCACTTAGTGTATCCAACTAAGGGTCCATTGTGGGTGGCCTCACACTTTGACTTTGTCCCGGTAAGCACAACCGGATATCCCAATTTGGCACTATTGGTTTTTAAGCACTAGAAAGTGTTTATTTAAAAAAAATGTCTATCTTCAATTCCCTACATTGGATTTTTGTAAATTTGGTGTCTATTTTTTCATAAACTTATAACACATTTTTCAGTGGCAGCTCCTCCGCAATTGAGGAGGAGTGTCGCCTCACTGACTGGCTCAGAGGCAGCAAATGTCAAATAAAACGATGTTCTTGCATAATTTTGCTTTACATTTGCCAGTTCTTAGCCAGCGCTGTTGGGAGGGGCGGGCCAAGGCGTGGGAGGAGGTAGGAGGAGTGCTACGTGCACTCCACTCCCTAAGTGCTCATGTGTGTTTGGCCGGCAGTCTCAGGCCAACCAAAATACACATGGGCACTTAGGTTTTCTCCAGCCCAGCTGCATTGAGCAGCCGGGCTGGAGAAATCCCACAGAGTCTCTGGTTTGGGCAAGGTGGCGGGCTCTTTTGACCAAGCAGGAAGAGGAGAGGCAGCACGACGAGACATGACATTGGAAGCAGCCGGCAGCAAAAGGTAAGATTTTCCTTTCTTTAATAATGTATTTCTACCCCCAGCGCAATGTCTCCCACGCGACCCACCCACCTCACCACCCTCTGTTTATAGCAGCCGCTGCTGATATTTTTATGAAATGGTTTTGGATTTTTATTGTGTTTTGTGTCTTACGTATTTAATGCTTTGGTGTTTTATACACCTGTCTCCTAAGGCAAACCTACCTGCTCGCTGCCAGCTACCAAGGGTTGAGCAAAAGAATAATTTTTGAGACCCTAACTGAACCTTTTACTGTGTTTGTGACCTTGTTACTAGTGGTACGCCACTACTTATCACTGCTAATAAACCACTTCCCACCATTTGGTATTTAACGGTGACGATACTTACTTGTGTTTAAATTACACCATACAGTAAATTAAGTTAAGATCTTTAAGAATCATCTAAATTGACTTAGAATGAAAATTTACATTTTTGGAATTTTTGAACTTTGGATTAAACTGATGGTAAATCCATATTTTTGATTTTTCAAATTTGTTCTTTTTCTGAAAAGTAGAGATACTATGGACCTCAATCTGGCTAATCAAAAAAAATTCACAGTGGCTGAGTTTATGGTCCAGTGTAAGGCTATGGGGCTACCTGCTGCTAATAGCTTTAGGAAGGCAGAGTTGGTTAGGTCCCTTAAGGCCTGGATACAGACAGCTCCAGAGAATGAAAGGGAGGGTGACCCCTCCAACGACCTGCTAGAGCAGGAAGAGGATGGCAACCTTTTTATTTCTACTAGCACCAGGTTCCTGTTTCCGGCAGTTAGAGGAAGGACAGGCTCCCTGCTCACGGCCCACAGATACCCATCAGAGAAAGGGAGCTTGATGCCCAGTTAGCTTCCATAGCTCACGAAGAGTAGAAGTTAGAACGAGCTAGAGAGAAGTGGGAAGTGGAGAGAGGAAGAAAACATGGTGGCAGCAACAATGACAAAGGACATACAGAGACGACCAGGAGTGGTGGGTTTACACCCAAGCTTCCCAAGGGAATAGTTCCAATGTACACTGAGGGGAGTGACATTGATAAATAGCTGACTGCATTTGAATGGGCACTCGAGAGGGGTCCAAGCCAAGTATTGGGGTTCACTCTTGTGGTAACTGATCCCAGTAGCTGGGAGGGAAAGGCTCCTGACCCTGGAGGGGGATGAGGCAAAATCTTACTCCCACATGGACATGTTTAGTCAAGAATTTGGTCTGACTGCAGAGCAGTACAGGGTGAAGTTCGGGGACACCCAGAAAGTTAGCAGACAGTCCTGGGTGGAATTTGTTGACATCCAAGTGAAGGCACAAGGGGACTGGATAGAAGGTAAGAAAGTGAGTACTTATGAAGGGTTGTATAATTTAATTCTTAAAGAACACATCCTGACACACTGTGTACAAGAGAAGTTATGCCAGTACCTGGTGGGCTCTAAGCTGTCTAGTCCCAGGGAACTAGGAGAGACAGCAATCAGCACCGGGAAGACTCCAAGAAGAGTGGGTTAGGCCCACATAACCCGAGGAGGGAGGTGGTAAGCCCACCACGGTGCGGCACTCTGGACCCCAGAACACTAAACTGGATGAGAGGAAATCCCATCCCAAATCTGAAAAGCCGAGGCAGGAGAATTCAAGGCTGAAAAAGTACTTGAACAACAGGGTGTGCTTTGACTGTCAGCAGTCAGGCCACTTCAGGGGTGACCCTTCCTGTTCCAAGAAAGTGGTTAGCACTGGGCTGTCCAGTGTAGCCATAGAGAAGGGCTCCTCAAATCAGGAGGTCCTCTTAGCATTTTGTTGGGAGACAGGTCCAGATGGTAAGCTGGTGAACCTTGAGGGTTTCAGTAGGAACTTCCACTCCATTCAGGTGAATGGGATCCCTGCCCTTGGCCTGTGAGACACATGTGGCAGTCAAACTATAGTGAGTGACCCCTTGAATGGGAGCTTATCCTTAGCTGGTATAAGTTGGAAGTCAGAGGTAGTCAGTGCAGACCTCCCCTTAGTTTGTCTCCTGGGCAATGACCTTCCAGAGGTTGGTCGGATCCCACGTGGAGTGGTCGTTCAGTGCCATTTCCTACTGTTAGGAAACTGGAGTCCCAAAAGAAAGGGAAAAAGAATAGGAAAGGTAAGCCACTCTTAAAGAGAGTTTCAGTGGGTAATGGATCTTTTGTTCCAGTGAGGGAGAAATCCAAGGTTGTCACTGGTGAGGCCTAACCTGACTGCAAGGAAGTTCTGAGAAGTCAGGCAGCTGTCAAACAGATGGGTGCCAGTGGCGTAACACATGCCCCTGCAGCCCCCAAGCTCTGAGGGGCCCCCTCAGCACGGTACATGCCCCTGCAGCCCCCAAGCTCAGAGGGGCCCCCTCTGCACGGTACTCTGGTTGGAGATCTCCTGATTGAGTCCGGAGGGGGCCTCTGCTTGTGCCTTGAAGGAGGGGCCCTCAAATGTTGTTACGCCGGTGATGGGTGCCACGCCTGCACTGACAGAAGGGAGAGTGGAAGGAGGATGTCTGCCACGGGAAGTGGTAGCCCCCACTCTAAACAGCAAGATAGGTTCCAGGAACCCATAGTTGCCCCTAAAGCAGCTCTGCCTTCTGTCAGGGGAGAGCTTAGGGTATGGTTATTGTTTCTGACAGGTGTCAGTAGCCTCTGCTGGGTGCTGGGTTTCATGGCAGCACTGTACGTGACATAGGAGGCAGACCCCATGGCCAAAAGTAAGTAAGGCCCCCTGACCCTGTTGTTTATGATGGGATTGCTCACGTGTTGGGCAACCTATGTGGGTAAGCTAGGTGTCACCCTAGCACAGTTAGGGATAGAGGAGGTGGGCACCTCACTACCCAAGCTAAAAAGGGAGGAAGAAAATTAAACAGCAGTGATGAAGCTTCAGCTTAAAATGGGTCCTGCTACTATAGAGATGGTTTAATCTTCCGGATGAAGTGACCTTGGGAAGAGGACGTAAGGCAGACTCGGTCCTGCAATTGTACAACCTGATTTCTGTTCTTCCTTCCTTGCCTGACAGACCAGGGAAACTCTTCCATAGTTGGGCTGAGTCTCATAGGCTGGTTTCTGGGAGGGGGTTGTGTGAGAAATCAGTACCTGTTTACAGCGTTCCCTACTTTTTGCCACCATTTTGACTACTAGTTGCTGGTTTTCTGACTCTGAGTGTGCCCTCGGCTCTGCTAACCTGACCCAGGGCCAGTGCTCTAATTAAGCATACATGGCAATTAGGTACAATTACAATTGATACTGACAGACCCCTGTAAGTCCATAGTCTCTAATGAGGCAAGGCGGGATTCAAACTGCCTATCATTTTCTAGTACCTAATAGGGAAGGGAGGTTTAGAGGCCCAGTAGATTTCCTGCACCAGAGTGTGCGCTGCTGTGTTGTTGCCTGCTGTATTTTAATGGAACAATTCTGTTTATTAAAGCCAATTCATGACAAAACACAGCTATTCGCCTACAACCAAAGGACGACAGCGGTCTGTAAAATATATAGTGTCGTTATAACAACTTTTCTACCTACAATCCTGGGGCCAGAAGCATTGATCAGGCAGTTTAATTAGACAAAAAATAACCTGTCAAACACCCATCATCCCCAATTGTCCTTAAGTACAATAGCTATATGGTAAATACTGAATAGTACTGGCATCACAATATGCTATAGTATGGAAGGGAGGATGGTAGGATCTGGAATGGTGCCTAGCTGTCTGTGGGGTCTCAGTGGGAATCAAGTAGATTAGCCCCATATAGGCCAGGAATGTTAGGTCTCGAAATTCAGAGGAAAAAATGTGAATGAAGGGTGCCCACAGGTCAGCAAAAGAGGTGCGGTTCCGATCCACCTTCAGGGATAGTGTCTCCATCCCCAGGCAAAACCAGAGCTTGTGTAACCAGGAGGTGTGGTCAGGAGGAGTCCTATCAGTGACCCAAAGTGCTAGAATCACCTGGTGGGCCACCCCCAAGGCTAGGACCATCTGCGTCCCTCGGTTAGAGCATAGCTGATAAGTCAAGGGATTTGGAAGTCCAAGGGTAGTGTAGGCTGGGAACCTCAGGATTGAAGTGTTAAAGGCAGAGTAGATGTTTTTCAGTATTTTATTCCAGTAGGTGGTGAGTTTTGGACAGTGCCATAGAAGGTAGAGTAGAGACCAAGTGTCCCAGCACTCCTGCCAGCACTCTTTCAGGCACCCTGCATTCATTTTGTGAAGTCTTGTTGGGGTCAGATACCAATAAGAGACAATTTTATAAGCAGTCTCAATGCTAGCCAAGTTATATGCAGTGTGATGTACTCTGTAAAACAAATCCTCACACTCCTTGGGAGTAAGGGCTCCCCCAAGCTCTGCATATCTTCTCGACTGCCCTTTGTATTTAGTCAGGGAAGACACCTTGCCCAATATGGCTTGTAGTTCATTTATGAGGCACTTGTTGTCACTTTAAGTACTGTCCACTGTTCAAAGGGGGTCAGAGGTCGCCCTGCTTATTGTACGGTCCTGTCACATAGTGTCATAGTTGTAAATAGTGTATGCGGTCGGAGTCTGTTAAGGAATAATCAGCCTTGAGCAGGTCAAAGGGAACAAGCCCTAGACTGTCGAAAAGGCAACCCACTTGCTTACGACCCCCCTCTTGTCCTTGCCAGAACAGTTCTGGTTCAATCCCTGGGACGAAATCTGGTTTGGGCAGAATCAGGGTCATGGTGAAAGGTAAAGTTGTGAGGCCTGGCTGGAGTGCTACAGTGTCCCACACTTTGAGCATGTAGCTAGTCACCGGGGAGGACTAGAGACCCCAGGCTCTATGTTTACAGGTAAGCCAGACGTCCTTTCAAATGTTGGAACCAGCAACTGGTTAATCTATAAAGAACCAATGTTTTTCAGAGAGCGGGTGGTTCTATTCTACTAAAAATCTAAGTTGGGTGGCTTGGTAGTAGCGGAGTATCATAGGAACGGCAGGCGCACCATCCTGCTTTGAGTGATGGAGTAACTGGTTATGAAGGTAGGGTTTCTTGCTGCCCACCGGAATGTGTTGAGTTAAATTGGAGGGAATGAAAGGCGATGCATGGAGGGGTCAGAGGTAAGGTCTGGAACAGATAAAAAATTCGGAGTAGGTGGGTAATTTTGACTGCCGCTATTCTACCTTTTAAAGAAAGTCAGAGACGGCTCCATCTAGACAGATATCTGTGAATTGAGAAGTAAGGGTGGTGTAGTTGGCAGCCAATGTTTTAGGGAGAGTCCGGGCAAGCTTAGCACCCAGATAGGGTTTGAAACACATCGCCCACTCAAAGGGAAACATAGAGTGTAAAATATTTTCGTGAGGGGAAGAAACTAAGAGGTTAAAAATCTGTGAGTTCTGCACATTTACTTTAAATCCCAAAACCTCCCCAAAGCGCTGGTGCTCTGAGAATAGTGCGGGAAGCGAGGACATCGGATCAGTGATTGATCAGATGACATTATTATCATAGAGGCTGATGAGATCACGATCACCCCTAAAGGAACCCCAACAACAACCAGATTATCTCTCAGTTATTGTGCTAGAGGCTCCAAGTATAACGCAAAAAAGAGAAGACAAGAGACACCCTTGACTGGAGCCCCATTGTTTAAGGAATGAAGGGCACAATAGACCATTTACCATCACTGAAGCTATGGGGGTGCTATAAACGCTTCCGACCCATCTACAAAACTTGTTGCCAATACCAAATTTCCACAGCAACTCAAAGACGTAGGGCCCATGCACACAATGAAACTCCTTTTTGTCATTAAAGGAGTGAAGCAGTGCCTCTTTCCGTGACCTATGAATTTGTCAAGGAGGTGCAGAAGGCATTTGGTATTATTACTGCACTAATGTGCAGGTTTAAATGACACCTGGTCTGGTTCAATCAGGCCTGGCATTAATGGGATCAAGCGGTGGAGTAAGATACTGGTGAATAATTTTGCGTCTATATTTAAGAGAGAGAGACCCACAGAGGGCCGGATTTTTGCCTGGTTTCAGAATTACCGAAATAGCGACCTCCAACATAGAGCCAGTAAGGGAGCCCGAGACAGCAAAGGAATTATAGTGATGGGCAAGCAAGGTGGTGAGATCCCGGCAGAAATCCTTGTAAATTTGTGTACTAAAGCCATGGGGCCCTGGCGACTTCATTGGTTTTAAACAAGTGATAGCCGAGATCACCTCTTCTATTCATATGGGCCATTTCAGAGCCTCAGCCTCTTTATCTGGATTGGGACTGAGGGTGACATTGTGGAGGTAACCCAAGGGATCTCCAATGGAGCCATCAGAGATCGAGTATAGGCCAGTGCTATCTCTGTGTCGGTTGACAGACCTCTGTAGATGGTCTGGTACGTATGGTCTTCACAGATCCAGAATGGATTTTGCTGTGTAGGCGGTGTGCCAACATATGCCCGCAACTGTTGCCCCCAAGGTAAAATTCATGTTTAAGGTGCACAATAGCGTACTCCGCCCTGTCGAGATGTAAACGTTTGAGAAAATGCTGTGCTTTTATTCAAGTTCCCTCCATACTCTAGGGGCCCTAGTCCGCTTTAGAGATAGCCTCGAGTTCTGAGACAGATCTCTCTAAACTCCGTCATTTACCTTGGCAAATACATTCCTCTTTCATGAAGACAGCTATAAGTTCACCCCGCACTACTAGCTTCAGAGTTTCCAAAATAGAGGCCATTGAAATCTCCGCATTATCGTTGGTTTGGGGTAGTCTCCAATCACTTTCCCTAGGGAATTGACCATGGCTGGTGACTGAAGCAAGGAGTTTCTAAGGCGCACAACGTCCTAGGTTGAGATACTTTTATTCTGAGAGATAAGGAGAAAAGGGCATGGTCGGAGAGCAATTGGGGAGCAATGTCCACTTCTGATGTAAGAGCTAGCAGGGTCGCAAGAAAGCTGTCAATACGTGCATACGTTTTATGGGCAGCCAAAAAAAATGTGCAGTGTCTAGTAGAGGGGTGCATTAGTCGCAAATGTCTTGCAGTCCACAATCTGTGAGCCATCGTAACCATGCAGCAGAGAAGGCCCCAGTTTAGTTGGAGCGTTGCCCTGAGCGATAAATAATAGTGTTGATTACCAAGTTCATGTACCCCCTATCAAGATAGTGGCATCAAGAGATGGAGCACAGGTGCCAAGGAGGTAGTAATAAAAGATTCTTGGTGCTCGTAAGATGTGTAAATACTTACCAGGGTGAAGTGAAATGTGCCCAATCTCAGCGGGACTACCAGGAGGCAGGGTCGGACTGGCCATAGCGGACACCGAGCAATCCCCCGGTGCGCCGCACGGGTGGGGGCCGGTTTTGGGCCCCTGAGGCCGTTTTTGTTACAGGGCCGGCAAAGAGCTCGGCGGCACCCACAACCCCCCCGAGTGGGGAGGGGGGGCCGGCCGAGCACTTTGCCAGGGCCGGTTGTGGTTCTCAGTCCGGCCCTGCCAAGAGGTGTCTCTTGACCTCCACTATTGTGGATAGTATTTCCCCTTTGAAAATGGCCACTCCTCATTTTTTTGTGGGTCATGAGGAACAAAGTTGGTGCTGGAACCAGTAGGACTGAATTCTGGGTACATCCTTAGAAACTAGATGAGTGCCCTACAGAAGGCATATGTCACTTGCTGATTGCTCCAGGAGTGTCAGGACTGCGGACCGTTAATTGAAAATATCAAGGTCTCTTACATTGAAGCTAGTAAACTTAGGTTCCTAGAAAACCGGGCTGGAAGGCAGAGTGCCCTCTAGACTGTCAGGGCACAGAGCTATGAAACCTCCCCACCTGAAGTAAACCCCAAGAAGGCATATTGAACAGCCAAGGATTGCCCAGATCCGGAGAAGGAGTAACACTCCCCAAAAAACAACCCCTACAAATGAATCAGAAAAATATGTAACCAGTAACCATAGATGTCCATCAGTGAAGGGAGCAAGTAGTGCAGTGCGGACCGGGTGGTCAGGGCCATAATAAATTGAATTACCAAATAGTGGAATGTCCCAATGAGGAAGGATCCACAAGACTGGCACATGTCACCAGGCTTCCCCCGTCCTACCATCCTTCGCTCCCCCTTGCCATGGTAAGAATCATTGTAACCAAAGTCTCCTCGGCCTCAAGGTGTGCTTGTCTTTTCAGCATCGCCAGTTAGCATCTTCAGTACCGACTTCCTTTCCAGCGCCATAGTTTCTTGATTAGGCCACCGTCTACCGGGCACATTTTTGGACCATTGCCAGTGTGGGTGCCTGCGCGACGCTCGACTCTGTGAGATGGTTTGTTGTCCCTCCGCAGGACGGTCATCTGGTTTGGTAAACCTTGGTCTCATACCGGAAGATGATCTGGAAGGGGTGGGCCCAGGAGTATGAAATACAGGATTCCCTCAGGTGAAGGTAAATATGGATCTATGACAGAATTTCGACCTACACAAATATCGGCGTAATTATATCGATAGCAAAAACATCGACGCCCTATGTACAACATGGTAAGTACCAAAATATCGAAAAAATAATATCGATGTTAAAAATATCGTTGTCAAATATATCGATTTTTTTGGGATTTAAAATAACATAAAAAAATACTGTTAATAATACTTATTAATTACTTAAACATATTTAAATATATATAATAATGGTAAAAAAAATAATAATACATATTTAATAAAAAAAATATTTAAAAATCATATATAATATATACTTACTTAACAATAATTACTATTCCCACTCCAGTGGGTGCAACAGTAGGGAAAACTGACCCTGAACCCTAAAAATACCCCTTTACCCAAAAACCTAAAACTGACCCTGAACCCTAAAAATACCCCTTTACCCAAAAACTGAAAACTGACCCTGATTCCAAAAAATACCCCTTTACCCAAAAACTAAAAACTGACCCTGAACCCTAAAAATACCCCTTTACCCAAAAACTGAAAACTGACCCTGAACCCTAAAAATACCCCTTTACCCAAAAACTGAAAACTGACCCTGAATCCTAAAAATACCCCTTTACCCCAAAAACCAAAACTGACCCAGCACCCTAAAAATACCCCTTTACCCAAAAACCCAAAACTGACCCTGAACCCTAAAAATACTCCTTTACCCAAAATTAATTAATATTACAATTAAATTACTTCCCACCCTATTCCCCTATAAACCCACAACCCGCTCCAGTAGTAAAACGTATAATTTAGTTAAAAATATACATAAATTATCAATTAATTATTCAATTAATCAATTAAAATAATTCATTGCCAAATAATATTTAATAGCAAAATAAATTAATCATTAAAAAATAATTATTTAATTACAAATAAATTACTTCCCACCCTATTCCCCTATAAACCCACAACCCGCTCCAGTAGTAAAACATATAATTTACTTAAGAATATACATAAATTATCAATTAATTAATCAATTAATCAATTAAAATAATTCATTGCCAATTAATATTTAATTGCAAAATAAATTAATCATTAAAAAATAATTATTTAATTACAAATAAATTACTTCCCACCCTATTCCCCTATAAACCCACAACCCGCTCCAGTAGTAAAACATATAATTTACTTAAAAATATACATAAATTATCAATTAATTATTCAATTAATCAATTAAAATAGTTAATTGCCAATTAATATGTAATTGCAAAATAAATTAATCATTAAAAATTATTATTTAATTACAAATAAATTACTTCCCACCCTATTCCCCTAAAAACCCACAACCCGCTCTAGTAGTAAAACATATTATTTACTTTTATATATTTTTTATTTATAAAAACATATTAAACACATATTATAACAATTAATTTAAATACTTAACTAAAATTTCTAACACATATTAGTAAATCGAAATTACTTACATCGATATATATGCTATCGATATAAGTAATTTCGATATTACTTACCTTAGGGTCGATATTCTGGCCATCGATATTCTGGACATCGATATTCTGTCCCATCGATATTAGCAACTCGATATAAGTGTAAGTCGAAATTAAAAATTCGATATTTTGACTGTGTACCGGTAAATATACAGAAGTCTCAGCGCTTTTTCAGAGTAATGGACGCTAAGTCTTGATATAACACAGGCGTGTGTCCCCTAAACTGGAACTTTGCGCAGTATACTCTCCTTCAATTGAAAATCATGGACACACACCATAATGTCCTCAGAAGAGGCCTTCTTCGGTCTCGGTGCTCCTGATGGAGCAGATTTCATCTGCAGTCAGGCATTGTTTTATTTTTGTGCTTCAGACAGACTGCATTTAAATTGCCACACACATTTTGGTGCAAGTTAAAACCAAAGGCACATGAAAAATATAAAAGTGACACCTAGTCTTTCTGAAATGCTTGTGCTGAATTAACATGTGTTTTTACAGTATAAAGAAAAAGTGGCCTTTTTAGCTTTAAAGATGAATAAAATGTGTTTCTCTCCTTCCTAGCTCATCTATTGCAATCTGAATTCACTATTTTCTGTTTTAAAAGACTTTAGCTTGGTACATATTTAATAAACGTGTTTAGTTTAAAACACCTCTTTTTATAATGTGTGAAAATAATGCACCAATCACTATACATGGTGCTAAAATGCTTTGTACATGAAAAGGTATCTAAAACATTGATAACATGTTTCTGTGTGTGTTACATTAACTGTATGTGCTTTTAAATTTTACACTAAAGCATAACATGCTTTATTATACATTGCACATTTATTTTGCATGTTATTATAAATAATAGAAAAAGCTGCTTTAAAATTAGTAGCTGGGTTAGGTAAACATTATAGTATTAAATGGTATACATTGTACACATTAGTGCTGTATCTAGAGTATGTCCTCTTTTTATTTTTATTATGTGTTTACATCACATGACCAACCCACGTGACCTAAGAACTGGGCCTTGCAGCATTGGAACCTAGCCAGTTGGCTACCGAAGCTGGGACTCTCCTGAAACGCCCACCTTTGCCCTTGAAGAGATGCTGTTTTTATGTCTAATAATGATACAATGTTGCACACTTTTAAACTCTAAGGGGAGGGTAATGTCACGTGAAATACGTAATAGGGGAACATAGAATTATAGGTGGTGACAGTGACTTAACCACCTCCCTTGACCAATCAAAAGATGGGACCTTGTCACTTGCAACATTTGTGGGTGGTACCTGACCTTGAAGGCACTATAAAGGTGGCTGCACACACTGGAGAATCGTCCGTCTGGGCTGACTAGCTGACCAGACACTGACCCACCACTCTACAATAGGCCCCATAGATAGATGCTGCGGAGCACTCTGCCAAATTTTCTAAGTATAGCACCCAGATAAGGAGAAGTGCTACAAAGCTCTTTGTCATTTTTTCCCCACCGGCTCCTTTTAACCCAGCTGGCACTGGGCACATTAGGGAGGAGGGGGCGTGTGAGCCTTGACAGGAGACGCAGATTAGAACAGGCATCTCTGTGGGTTAGGCACGAGATCGTGGCGGGTATTTTGTTTTGGGCGTTCCGAGGAGGGTCTGATAAGAGGGTTTCCCTGTTGATTATTTCAAAATCCTGGCACGTCATATTTGGCACAATAGGCCACATTCCTCTCTGCGAAGGGCGGGTTGCTTGCTCTTTGGAAACGGACAGAAATGCAGAAGAGCAGTGAATAGATAGAATTAGGTTTAAAAGATTTGTCCAGCTTATGCATTTAATTTTCTTAATGGGAGACTATTGATTACCCTTGCAAAACTATTTTCTTAGAGACTCTTTAAAAGTTTTGTATGACATTCTGCGCCACATTTTTCCTTCCTACATGTAAATGCTTATATGCAGACTGTAATAAGTTCTGTACTAATGCTATTTTACCTGTTTTCCAAATTCTGTAACCTGATTGATGTCACTGATGAATAAAGGGTCATAAAAACCTAACTTTTGATTAGAAAATAAAACCCTTTAAAACTCAACAACTCTCTTTATTGGCTTAAAATAATAATTGCATTTTTGACTGTTCATCTTTATTTAAAGTCTCCTGAAGGTAATACATGGTGTGAAGGGCCCAACACCTTTTGAGCGGTAAAATTAGAGGTAGCATGAGGGTTTTGCATTGAGAAATTACCAGAAGAAATTACCGCTCCATCAGTTTTTGGTAGCAGAGGATGGTTGTTATTGATTAGTTTGGTGATTAATGATTATTGATTTCACCATCAACTACTCAACTAATGGATCATTGACCTTAAGAAGGGAAATAAAATAATTGCCCAAGTTAGATAAATGTCCAAGTCCTGATTCCTGACTCCAATGCTCAGAACCTGAAGACTGGCAAAGCAGTACTGGAAGGTGATGCAAGAAGTGGTGTGAGTATGAATAGGGTTGTGAAATGTTGTTAATATGCTAGCATGTATGTATTTTTTTGAAGTGTTGAAATAGTAAGGGTTTTTACTGTTGGTGACATTTTGCTCATTTTGAATTGATGGTGTTATTGATTATATTGGTAATTTCATAGGACATAATTTTTGGTTATTGATTACATGTTTTAACTCTTCATGTTAAGTTAGTGTCTTGTTCTATGTTGTTTGGAACACGCAGGTATGCACACCTGTGGAATCCCGGGAAGGAATAGCGGGTGGTAAATGGAAGCCACACTGCACTGAGGTTACTCGTCTGTTGGAATAACACTGAGAAGCTAGGTAGGGCTGGCAGTGTTAAATTAGGGACTATTTTCTGTGTGAGTGATTGTAGCAAAGAGTTCGCTGGTGAAACTTTGGTCTGATATCACCTAGAAAGGGTCACACCAAAGGAGTAGCAGGTTCTTCTGAGCTTGAGTGACAGCAAAAGGGTTCGCTGGTGAAACTTTGGACTAAGATATATCCTGAAGGATAAGTCCAAAGGAGTAGCAGGTTCTTCTGAGCTTGAGTGACAGCAAAAGGGTTCGCCGGTGAAACTTTGGACTAAGATATATCCTGAAGGATAAGTCCAAAGGAGTAGCAGGTTCTTCTGAGCTTGTGTGACAGGTAAGCGGAAGGGATTTACCTGTAGTGTTTGAAGAGTAAACGGAAAGCCTTACTTTGTGAAGGGTAAGCGGAATGTGTTACTCGCAGTGAATATAAATCTATCCTTTATTTAGCACAACAGACAGAGTAGCGAATGTATTTATGTTGTTACTAACAGAGGTATTGATTCAGAGAAATATTGCAGTAAGATTTTGTGGAGGTTCAGTAGTAGGAGTAAAACTGACTAAAATTGAGATTGACAGCTTTGGAGAAAATAAATTGCATTGAACTATTGCAAAAATGAAATTGTTTGAAGGCTTAAAGAAGCTGTTAGGAGGTAAAGTGAAAAATTCATTTTTTATTGGTGATGCTCCTGAAGGAACACCTGTGCATTTTATGTCTACCAATTCGGGACAAAATACATGTATGTGGGTTCACCAATGGTGCAAGATTACTAAAAAAGAGGGTGTTTTGAGGTTTCCAAAAGATGGTACTTTTGAATTGCAAATTATTGACAAATTAAGGGAAGTGTTATGTGAAATAAAGACACCATCTAAAGCTGCACAATTTGAGGCCTTAAGCTTGTGGGAAAAGACAGCAAGAGAGAAAGCAAGTGAGGATAAAAAGGTAAAGCACCAAATGCAAGAGAAGAGGATTAATGATGATAAAGAACTCCAAATAAATAATGATTCAGGGGATAAAATAATGGATGCATTGTTAACTGAGTGTCCACCACTTTATGTGGTTCCCTTTAAAAATGCTGAAAATAGTGTACTAGTAAGCACTACAGTGGCTACTGCTTCTGTTGAGCAGAGAAAAACACAGATTGAGAAAACTGTGCAAACATTTCAGATTGACCCATTACCTGTTGTTTCAGCACTGACAGTGATACCTCCAGGTGTTACTGCTTCAAATGTGCCTGATTCAGTCCAAGAATTGCTAACTGCAGATGCACAGATAATGCATAGAAAAATTATGACTGTCCCAATTGATATGGTCCCTACTGAAAAGGTTCAAAGAGCTGCAGAAGGAGTGATTATGGCAGAGTTTATTTCAGAAACTCAGAATTCACAGATTATTGAACAGAAATTAGCCCAAGCACTGAAAGGTGAGGGAAAAATGGCCTTTACCACATCTACAGCTCAGGATAAAATAAATATATTTGAAAATGGGATTTCTCAAACCTGCTTTGAGGAAGCAGCAGTGATTAAAAAGTTAGAAAACATGGGAGAACATATTAACACAGGCCCTGAAAAAGAGAGACAGCTTAGTGTTTTAAATTCAGCACTTGAACATGTAGAAAATAACAGTCCATGCTGTTTAAATAATGAAAATGTGAACAAGTGTCAGGAAAAAGAATTAATTTCCCTGAGTAAGGTAACAGCTGTATGTGCATTAACTACACATAATGGCCTGACAGATTTGGCTCAAAATTATGAAATTGATGTTTCAGGAAGTTTTCCATCTCAGAAATGTTTTAGGGTACATATGGATGATGAAGCAAATGAGAAAATGTGTTCTTCAGGAATGCAATTGCACATTGCAGAAATAAAATATATTTTTAAATGCAATGGGCTTGAGAAATTAGGAGGTAAATGGGCAAGAAAACATGAGAAGAAAAAGAAACCACTAGACCTAGCAAGGAAACTGGAAAAGGAAAAGAAGCCACCAGATTTAGTTGAGAAAAATAATAAGCAGAATGAGGGAGAAGCTTTTGCTTACTCATTGAGAGAAAAGGTGGGAGAAGTGCATGTTCCTATGCCACAGAATAAAAGTGAACTTGCAGCATTTCTGAACACATTCCCACAATTGAGAGACATAATTATGCTGTGGTACCTACAAGTTGATGGATTTGATGACATTTTAAAAGAGTTGTGCATTAATTTGGAAATGTTCTTTTACATTGCCATGCAGAATGAATTGTGGTTTGAATATAAAGTTATTCAAAGGCCAAGTGAAGAGGCAATGAAAAGGGTTTGCATGAATGCACCATCATTTTCTGTTGTTATGGAGGAAAACATAGCAGTGATTATTTTCCTGAAGGGTGGAGTGCCAGTAAAGGATGTTGATTTGGTACAGATTAAAAGAACACAGGATGGAAGTAAAGGTGTTTTGGTTTGTGAAAATTCAGGTATGGATGTTGTACTGCTGGAAAATATGTCCTTTTGCCATCTTTACAACAGATTTAAGCATTGGAAGAAGAAAAATAAATTTAAACATGATGCACAAAAACATGGAGAAATGCAGATGCAAAATATACCAGCTAAGCAAATGCAAATGTCAGTTCAGAAACAGGTACCTATGGCAGGAATTTTCCAAGCAAAGATCCCACAAAATATGGAAAAGGCTAACATTAATTTAAATAAGTTGTCCAGAGCAAATGTGAATTATTTCCAGAGACAAAATCAGAACCCAGTCCAACAGGTTGCTGTGTTTGAAAATGAGAGTTTTAACGCTGACAATTCAGAATTTACCAAGTCCATTGTGAAGGCAGAGGAAAGTCCAGATTTAGTTGCAGGAGTTTTAAACAAAGAAATTACAAACCCAGTTTTAGAAAAATGTGCACCTAAATTAGGCCCATTTGAGGAAAATTACAAAACTGTTGTCTGTGACTCTGGCCTAGCAGAAAAACAATTGTTTTGCAAATTAAACAGCACAGAATACTGTACACCAGATAATGTTATTTTTCAGATTCCGGATGAGGATGTACATTTTAAAATGGCCCAGCAAGAAACAGCTGTAGCATTATTTTCAGAAAAGACAGTTGAAAAATTACCTTCTGATTTTGAAAAAATAATAAACACAGAAATAAGAGAGTTCATAGAGAAGGATGCCAGATTAATAAAATGTGCAGAACATGTCTTATTAAAATTAGAACAAAGTGACATGTATTCAGGAACACCATCAGTTGCAGGAATTTTACCAATAAAAGTATTTTTGATGGAATTGATTAGAAGTTTGTGTAACTTTCTGATCACAGGTTCACAGAAAATAAATGAAAAGAACAGAATAGTGCAGGAGATTAAAAGCATATTTTTTTCCATGTTGTCCTGTGGTACCGAATCCAGCCAATATATTTTTTCACATTCCATGTGCTGAAGAATGGCTTACTTTTATTGATTTTTGCAAAGTCCATGTAACAGTGCCATTGCATGAGAATAGTCAGGAGTACTGTCAAAAAGCAGATGAATATCTGGGACACAAAATTGGAAAGGGAGATAGAAAGGTGTCACCAGAAAGGGTGGAAATGATTTCCAAGAAAAATCCACCTCAAATTAAGAAAGAAGTTAGGACACTTTTGGGAATGGTTAGCTGCTGTAGAGAGTGGTTACCAAACCTTTACTTAGTGGCTAAGCCTTTACTGAGGCTGACACATGAGGATGTGTCTGATCCGCTTCCATTGGACAACAATTGCACAAAAGCATTCCTAGAGTTGAAAGAGAAAGAATGTTGCGCCCCAGCACTAGGAATGAAAGTTTATTTAAAAGAAAATATACCAATTTGCAGTGAGAGGGAGGGCTGCACTCTCTCATTGCCTATTCAAAAAGATGACTGTGTTCAAAGGTCTGTGATGTATTGCCCAATGACCTTTGACCCTAACTTCACAGAAATGTCAGCAAATGATTTGGATTGTGATGAAACTGAATATGAGTGTCTAAATATCATGAAAATATGCATAAAGCCAAATTCAGACTTTAATGATGAATGTCTGAGTCAGCCCAACAATGTCCATTTTGTAGATGGCCCATGTTTGAAAGGTGACACATTAAAAGCAGCACATGCTGTGCTCCTTATACATTATGTTGTCAAAGCTTCATGGCTTTCAGTAGTTACCTCAGCCCAAAATTCGAAATTGATTGCCCTTACCATAATATGCAGTATATCTGCTCAAATGAGAGTCACTGTTGTCATGGGAGAGAGAAATGCTTATTCAGTTGCACACATTTGTGTTCTGTTAGCATGTACATTCTATGGAATCTTCACAGGTGAATTAAAAGAGGCTCAAGAAAATGTTTTTAAAGCAGCACAACAGGGTTGTATCAGAACTGTTTTTGAGAAAAGCGACAACTGCAAAGTGGTAAAAGTGTTATTGCAAAGACTGATGCCCAGGTATAGATTGCCAGTTTCTCTGAAATCAGATCATAATGTGGTCTCAAAGATAATGAGTGCAGAACAACGGATTGGACAAGGAATGGATTGCAGCTATCTGCCTGAAGTGTCAAGCATAATAAAGCTACACAATGGCAGCACTGAGTTACCTTTTGCAAAAGACGGTGTCTCACCAACACTAAAGTGGCTTGAAAATGCATATGCAAATGAACTTGTGGAAATCAATGATGTGAACACCAGCCATGGCTGTGTAGGTCTGGTTGATGTACAGTGTGCAGTTTCTCACCAGATTGCAGCTGCTACACAAGATCTGCATAATGGATGGTGCAACGGCTTTGGTCTGAGAGATGCTTTGGTGAAACATCAGAATCTGATCAAAGTGAAAATAAGTGTGAAAGGCATTGGTTGAAAAAAAAGTGCAAAGGATTGATGGTGCTCTGTCAGAGTTTCTCAGCACCTAAGTAGTCTAATTTGCATTGAAAAGGTAGAGAATGCCACACTGTATGAGCCATTCTGATGGCAAGCTGATGACAATGAGCAAAGAAATGCTGAAACTGTCCTGTTGAATTCCTTTTTTTATTATTTTAGTTACTTATTTTAAAGAAGACTAACTGTTCAAGAAGCTACTTACAGAACTCTGCACTAAAACAATTGAGCTTGGCTATATATGATCTGATTACAGATAGACTTGTGTTTGCCTTAGAAATAGAAGTAAAATTGCTATATGCTCAGCTTTTGCAATTAAAAAAATCACTTTTGAAAATGAAATATGGAAATGTGTGATGAATTAAAAATCATTTTATTATGATTTGAATTATCAGAAGGGTGGATTGATGGAGCAGATTTCATCTGCAGTCAGGCATTGTTTTATTTTTGTGCTTCAGACAGACTGCATTTAAATTGCCACGCACATTTTGGTGCAAGTTAAAACCAAAGGCACATGAAAAATATAAAAGTGACACCTAGTCTTTCTGAAATGCTTGTGCTGAATTAACATGTGTTTTTACAGTATAAAGAAAAGTGGCCTTTTTAGCTTTAAAGATGAATAAAATGTGTTTCTCTCCTTCCTAGCTCATCTATTGCAATCTGAATTCACTATTTTCTGTTTTAAAAGACTTTAGCTTGGTACATATTTAATAAACGTGTTTAGTTTAAAACACCTCTTTTTATAATGTGTGAAAATAATGCACCAATCACTATACATGGTGCTAAAATGCTTTGTACATGAAAAGGTATCTAAAACATTGATAACATGTTTCTGTGTGTGTTACATTAACTGTATGTGCTTTTAAATTTTACACTAAAGCATAACATGCTTTATTATACATTGCACATTTATTTTGCATGTTATTATAAATAATAGAAAAAGCTGCTTTAAAATTAGTAGCTGGGTTAGGTAAACATTATAGTATTAAATGGTATACATTGTACACATTAGTGCTGTATCTAGAGTATGTCCTCTTTTTATTTTTATTATGTGTTTACATCACATGACCAACCCACGTGACCTAAGAACTGGGCCTTGCAGCATTGGAACCTAGCCAGTTGGCTACCGAAGCTGGGACTCTCCTGAAACGCCCACCTTTGCCCTTGAAGAGATGCTGTTTTTATGTCTAATAATGATACAATGTTGCACACTTTTAAACTCTAAGGGGAGGGTAATGTCACGTGAAATACGTAATAGGGGAACATAGAATTATAGGTGGTGACAGTGACTTAACCACCTCCCTTGACCAATCAAAAGATGGGACCTTGTCACTTGCAACATTTGTGGGTGGTACCTGACCTTGAAGGCACTATAAAGGTGGCTGCACACACTGGAGAATCGTCCGTCTGGGCTGACTAGCTGACCAGACACTGACCCACCACTCTACAATAGGCCCCATAGATAGATGCTGCGGAGCACTCTGCCAAATTTTCTAAGTATAGCACCCAGATAAGGAGAAGTGCTACAAAGCTCTTTGTCATTTTTTTCCCCACCGGCTCTTTTTAACCCAGCTGGCACTGGGCACATTAGGGAGGAGGGGGCGTGTGAGCCTTGACAGGAGACGCAGATTAGAACAGGCATCTCTGTGGGTTAGGCACGAGATCGTGGCGGGTATTTTGTTTTGGGCGTTCCGAGGAGGGTCTGATAAGAGGGTTTCCCTGTTGATTATTTCAAAATCCTGGCACGTCATATTTGGCACAATAGGCCACATTCCTCTCTGCGAAGGGCGGGTTGCTTGCTCTTTGGAAACGGACAGAAATGCAGAAGAGCAGTGAATAGATAGAATTAGGTTTAAAAGATTTGTCCAGCTTATGCATTTAATTTTCTTAATGGGAGACTATTGATTACCCTTGCAAAACTATTTTCTTAGAGACTCTTTAAAAGTTTTGTATGACATTCTGCGCCACATTTTTCCTTCCTACATGTAAATGCTTATATGCAGACTGTAATAAGTTCTGTACTAATGCTATTTTACCTGTTTTCCAAATTCTGTAACCTGATTGATGTCACTGATGAATAAAGGGTCATAAAAACCTAACTTTTGATTAGAAAATAAAACCCTTTAAAACTCAACAACTCTCTTTATTGGCTTAAAATAATAATTGCATTTTTGACTGTTCATCTTTATTTAAAGTCTCCTGAAGGTAATACATGGTGTGAAGGGCCCAACACCTTTTGAGCGGTAAAATTAGAGGTAGCATGAGGGTTTTGCATTGAGAAATTACCAGAAGAAATTACCGCTCCATCACTCCTACCCAGTGAACCCGGTCCAGCTTTATTTCTTTGTCTGCCCTGACCCCCAGGATATGTCTGAAGAGAGCTCCCACATAGTCTCCCAAGTTGGCCCCTTCTGCATTCGTTGGGGCTATGGATGGGTGGCTAACTCTGCTCTGCTAGTGCAGTTTGCTGAGTTTTGCCAACTCTGTGCTTCGCTGGGAGCGCGGAGTTTGACAAAAAAGTCTGATTCTGCCATGTGGCGGAGTTTGTCCATGCCGCTCACCCCTATTTGTAAGGGAGGGGGCAGAGGGGGTTGGACGGTGGGTGCGCGGTGAGGCAGAGGGCTGCGGGTAAGACAGTGAATAAGAGAGAGGACCGCTAAGGCTTGACAGTGAAGGAGGAGTGGTGGTGAGTGAGGGTTGGTGGAGAGGGAAAGAACTGTCAGGCATGGATCCTGAATGAAGGGGGGTGGTGGTGATGGAGAGGGTTGCAGAGTTTGGGAGAGGTGCTAGCGAATTATGGGTGGTGACGGTACAAGCGCTGAGGGGTGAGAAAGGGGCAATGTTTGATTGGTGAGGGAAAGGGCTGCTGTGGCAGGTTGGACCTAGCGAAGACAGATTGTGCCTGAGTCCTCCTTACCTGGATCTGGCATTCTCTGTGCCTGGGCTGTCCTACTCTTGTCTCCTAATTCTCAGGAGTGGAGACTGGGTTAATGTCTCCACTCCCCATGCGTGCACATGCGCAGTAATCTCAAGTCCTGCAGCAAAGTGGTTTCACTTTTGTTATGGCTCAGGAAGGACAGGAGAAACACTGTTAATTACTGCCACAGCAGACCGAGGTAAGCCGTAAAGTAGGTGGCAGTGTGGTGGTCAGGAACCCTTCAGGTCTGCTGCGTGCATTGGGCGCAGCGGAATTCCCCTGAGTTTTTAGGCAACTCCTTGGAATTCCGCTTAGTGTCATTCTGCCAACTCCGCCCACCCTTAGTTGGGACTCCTTTAATGTATATATTGTTACACAGTGAGCGATTTTCTAAGTCCTTGGCATGGGCCTGTAGGTAAAGCTCTTGCTCCCGGAGTCAAAGCACTTCTTGTGGCAGCTACTCGACTTCTTCAACTCGCCCGGACTCTTGCTCCGCCAGAGCAGAGACCCTGTCCCCCATATCCTCCAGGTCTTGACGAACCTCACGCAGATCAGAAGATAGGTCCTTTTTGACTGCTTGAAGGTCATTGTGTAGTGATGCGAATAAGGACACTAGGAAGGACCAAGTCACAGGCCCATCCATGTTTTGAGTCTCTGGGAGGTGATCTTTGTTAGCTGTGGGAATTTTATCCCCTGAAGGCCCCCCAGCGGACCTAGTCACAAAGAGCGATCTCTTTTCAACCTGAACAATGACATGGCAACGTCCCTCTGTACAAGTAAATCCAGAGATGGTCAGCTAGTCAGCGATGACATGGCCAAAGGACAAAGCACATCAGCACTTTCACTGGTATGTCAGGAGTGGCTGCCGTGGGCCCAGCGGGTCAAGCGTTTGTTCCTTTCCAACCAGAGTCCTGGCCGGAGATAAGTTACCCCAGGCAGCAGCCTGGATGCAGCCAGAACACGTTGGCCTGATTACAGCAACAACCCCCGTTGTCTGTCAGGTGTCGCCGTCGATGGTGAGTGCTCTCTGGTGATTTGGGCTGTTGCCCCTTTTAGGAGGGTTTACTCAGGGAACTCCAGAGTCGGAGACCAGGCCCACCAGCAGACATAGGAGTGGGGGTCAAGTGTCACTACAGCAGGTGGGAGCCACAGGACTCATGTCCTACCTCACTCTGCGGGATCCAGGCCAAGGTTGGGTACCACAGAGCTTGACCATGTGGTAGGTTGCAGGTGGCAGCATGCCGCGAATCATGAAAGATGTGCCTATATTTGACCTTCAATCCTACCCAGATGGGCCTCAACCTCCAGTCCATCCCCTTCCTTGGGCGGGGACGCACTGGTTGCAAGGGCCAGCAGCCACCAAGGCAGGTGAACGACTCCAGGGGGTGGGCCTGCTTATAGTGGGCAAGACACTCAGGGGGACCCTCTGCCTATCACGTCCACTGTGCTTCAGTGCATTTTTTTGGCCTCCCCAGGCAGCTCCATTCTCCCGCGAGGATCCTAGGTCTGGGGCAGTTATTGCCTACATCTCTCAGGCGGTTTTCTGCATGGGCAGCCCCATCCATACCAACCACCTGGCCAGCTGGAGAGCTGATGTCCACTCCACAGGCACACAGTATCCCAGGCCTTACAGCTTAGATGCCAGGGGCCGGGAGTCCCGCTGTTCACATGTGCTGGATGCCATAGCCGGGCAAGTCCCCCACAACTGGTCTCACTTGTCTATGGCCACCAGGTCCTCAAACAGGGTTCACCACAGCTTAAGGGTGCTGTTGCAGGCTGAACGAGGGCACCTGTTGCACGCTCCTCTGCGCAGCAACTTGGGTGCGGGAAGACAGCAGGCAGGATCTTGTCTCTGCAAGCTCGGGCTGACTGCCACCATATTGCCGCTGATTGCGGCCTCCACTCCCACAGCCCATACTAAGCAGGACTGCCTGTCAGCGCCAGGAGGGGCTCCCAGTCTTATCATCTGTGCCTACGCAGCATCTGCAACCTGTACGGGGTAGAGGGAGCATGTTATGCACTGCAGGTAAGGTGCTATATGAGGGTAAAGTAATGGTGGAGACATAGAGACACATCTTACCTGTCTACTAACTTGGCCATGTCCCCTTGCTGTCATTTTAAAGGCAGCCCTATTTTGCAGATTGTCTTTAAAAGTAAATTATGTGGACATTAGATTTATGGATTAAAAGTACTTCCAAAGTAGTGATCTCTCTTATTTTTACTTATGTCACCTCTCAAGTTCCGCTTAAATGCCACAGGGAGTGGGAGGTTCAAGCAATAGATTTTCCGCATCACGTGATGGTCTAGAGCCTCCAGAGAGTTTCAGTTTATTCGCCAGGTAGCGAGGAGAGGAGGAGTGCAAGGCATATTAACACTACTTAGAAACCACTTTCAAACAAATCTGAAGGATCCTTTGAGAAAGTTTGCTCACCTTTGTTCATAAGTTCCTTCAAGATAAAAAGCCTTCAAAATGAATCTGAAAAAGTGAATCAAAAGTAAATCCCGTAGTGTGCTATGTCCTTTGACTGTCTTACGGTTCAGTGCTCTGACCTTGTTACTTGTTTTTGCATAGCTGTTGACCATTCGGGAAGCTGAAACGCAATGACACATGTTCACAATGTCTTCTCTCTTCTTTTCATGAAGGTGAGTCGAACCAGGGATGCAGGAGCCAAGGAGGACTCTGACCCAGGAACCCAGAACCAGAACAGAGGAGCTGTCATGGAAGAGGTTAGTTTGGAATGCGAATGCAGGAGCCGGAGCTGTACGGGAGATGTTCTTTCTGGAAAGACCAGAAACCAAGCAGGGTTGAGAGACTGGGCGCAGTCTTTATATAGCGTGCCCAATGATGGCTGCCAGATCTCTCTAGAACCCAAGATAGCTGAAGTAAGGCCCGAACAGATGGGCTGAAAGCATGCCTTATTTGTATGAAATGTGAGGGCAGGTGAGTTTGCTGCAGATAATGGTGGAAGCCCCCAAAAGGCCTGCTCAGAAGTGGAGCAAGGCTTGGGGAAAGAAATGGTAACACATGGGGAAATATGGATCACATGCTCTAATGATGACGTGTACAAGGGTTTACAGGGATTCACTTGGTAGTATTGAGCATGCCACAAATGCTGACTGATTCCCAACATGGTCCAGATAGAAGGAGGCTCCAGAAAAATACAAAGAAAGGCGTAAAACGCTTGTTCATATGGATTTGAAGGGTTTTTGTTGAATTATTTACCCACATTCTCCCCTGACATATATTGATGGGTGACTGCCTATATAGCACCATATTAGCTCTTTACAATCAACTATACCCTCTAAAAGATATAAAAGCTAGGGAAAAGGCTGACTCTTCCCCTGAGTGATGCATTGAGGCTCTTAAAAAGGCAAAACAATGACCAGGGACTGCAACTCAGAACCAGTCTTCTGGAAGATATAGAGGCAGTTACCACCCAAGAGAAAATATACAGACAAGAGATTAAGGGCCGATTTAATTCTTGGTGGTAAGGATGCCCCATCACAATGGTGACAGCGTAACCTCATTCCCAAGAATGAGTTCCGCCCGCCACATTTAGATGCAAACTGATCTTCTGGCTCATCGTGGCTACTCTGTCTCCACCGTGATTATCAACCCTCAAATGGCCCTGGGGAGCAAAGCCCATCGGAGAAATTACTACATGTCCACCGTTCCAAATTGTATGGGCGGGCATGTAACATTTTTTATTGTTTCTTACCCCAGTTAAAGCCTGGCTGTAAGGAACTGTAAAAACAGTTCAAAGATTCCCCCCCCCCCCATAGAAGAAGTCTCACTTTTTGAGGGGATCCTTACTTTTTGTCTTTACAAAAAGAAAATCCCATTTTGGGAATTTCTTTTTGAAAAGAAAAAAAGATTACTGCTTGTTACAGGTCTGTGTCCTTCCGACGTAGCTCTGTAACAAACAGTAAAATGCATTGACAAGAACTGCCATGGTGGCGGTTCCTGCCAATGCCTTTATAAATGACCACCTGCTGGGCAATCATTTATATATTTGGCTGGGAGAGTAGTATCACCGTCCCAGAAGTAAAGTCCTCACCAGGCTATCGTGACTACTCCATCCGCCAATAATTAAATTGAGCCTTTAGTCTGCTAATGTAGTGTACCATCGCACACAAGTATTGGAGGCAGGAATTGCAAGAAAAATCTTAATTAACATTCTCAAAGAGCGAAACACTTTTTAAATTGTTGAATAAATACTCATGCTTGCTATCAGGTCAGATGATACTGCATGAAATTTGCTCTCTTAGAGAGAAAATTGCTATTGAAACAAATGAAAGCATGAGTTTTGGGTTGTTTTCAATTTCCAAACTGACTAAGGCTTATAGTCCCAAACTCTTGTCCCCCAGAAATCTAATTACTCTGATGTATCATGAGGCCATCTTAAAAATCATCCAACACATGAATATTTGTGGTGTCCATTTAAAAATCTACATAAAGCTTTTACATGGTCTTTTGACTGCACTGGGTTAAGGTTTGAAATCAACACTGACAATACACACATTTCCTTTTGTGTGAGTGGAGATGCGGGTTTAGACTCTGATATTTTGTCTAACCTGATAAAGATGACCAAGGAGTGGATGCAGATAAGCTGGCTATCATTACCACTTACCAGTACACCTCATTTATTACTAGCAGATTCCAAGGTTGGTGATAATAAGATGGAAAGGTCTTATGAATAATGGAGTGTTAGGGCACAAAATAGTCTCTCCAGTTAAGATTACAACTCTTGGTGCCAGGCTTTAGATCATGCCAGGTACCTAATTAACATGTGTTTACATCATATCTGATTAATATTGAAACTCCTGTCCCAGAAAAGGTGAAAGTCATACTGGCTGGAGCCATTACAAGCTCAAACGTGAATACTCTGTTTTGCTCATTACATATGGTAACAAAAAAAGGGCTGAGTCTATTATAAAAATGTAGACTTTGTAGCATATGCTTTAGCATGACTGAACTGACAAGTCATAGAAGCCCAAACTTACATAAGATTCAGTGAATTCCAGTGTTAGGATATATAAAATTTCAGATGCTCAACGCAATTTCCAGAGTAATTAACCATAGCTATTTGAAAGATAGGAAAAGCAGGCTTAGAATCTGTAACCCAATAGGCTTGTGAGATTATCAACGAAAGAGTACCTGGAGGTCTAAACCTTTGAAAGGATACCTGTAGTGGAGTTATTCCCCTTGGGGGACCTTTAGATGTACCTGCGCTAGGTTGTTTTCCCCAAAGGTACCTATGCCCCAATATGTTTGGTGGTTGGTGTCTGTTTTGCATTATTCCCTTAGGTGTGGCTTGCCGCTCCTGAATTGCGTTTTAGCATGAATGTTGTATTATTTATTATTATTCTTTTTGAGCACCAGGGGTGTGTCGCTTGGTGTTGGTGCTTGTTTTCACTTTAGGACCACTTTGGTTCGAAGGATTAGTTGACTTTACTTCAGTTTATTCCCTGCCTATGAGGAGTTGGTTGTCTTTGAGCACCTTTCTTTGGGCATGAGTGGCACTGCATTTTTCTCAGACGGGTGAGAAGATAGATACAGCACGGGATATTATTGTGGTTTGATTTGATGTTGTTTGTAATATTCTTGTAGTACCCTTGTCCTGATGAAGCCATAAAGATTCTACTGGCAGAAACGCGACCGCGACTGCGTCAACATCATTGTGATTTGGAGTCCCCTTATAGTTTATTTGCTGTGTGTTTAAATCCAGGCGCCTCAGACAATATAGTGTTGTGAGAAAACTTGCATCTCAGGCGCAGCAAGGATCTCCTTTATAGACATATATCACCCAAAATCAGGAGTGTATATATATATTTTTGATAGGTCTTGTTTAAGATCTTTCTTTGGGTACACCTTGTATATGTATTGTATATATTGTATTTGTGATTTGTATATATTTGATTGTATTTTATATAGTTGACTTTGCCCTCTATATATATTTGTTGTGCGCCATTCTTTTCCTGTACATGTTTATATGTCCTCAGAAATTTGTGATTGCCTTTCTACATATTAAGTTGTATAGAACAGGATAACTAATTTTTTCATGTTCTTAATTAAATGTCGAATTAATCTCTCTATGCTATTCTTTTCTACTTTTTCATCTTCTTGATGCTCCTTGTCCAGGTATGGGAGGGTAATGTGGGCAGAACCCCTGTTATAATTCCGGTAAAGTTCCTTATGGTAATTCCTACATCCCTCAGTTCCTGAACTCTGGCTCCTGGGAACATGGTCGTCTGTAAGAAGGGTTAGTAATTCTTAGTAGTCAGATGGGTCTTTCTGGAGTCAGGATTCCTTCTGCTTTTTATTTTCTTGGAGCCAGAGCATAGGAGCTGAGCTAGCTGACCATTGGAGAGAAGTTCCAGCCCTTGGGTCCGAGCAGAAGTCCTTTGATCTTTTTTATAGCAAGGAGTTCTTCAAGTGTAGGATTGCAAGTCAAAGAATATTCTGCTTAAGTGGGGCTGCGGTACCAGCCTTATCCTTTGCACTTGCTAATGATTAGATTAGCACATTTTCAATTTCATGCACTATTTTCCTGCCCTAACTCCACTTTTTTTAAGCACCTCCTCTATTTTTACTCAAAGAAAATCTGAGATGCTCAAAATTCTAGATGGTTAACCCTTTCTTCCATTAGAGGTGTTCTGGCTCTTTATAAATTGCTCCATTTTTTAGATAAGGAAGCCACTCCTCTGTCTGGGTCAACATTCTTTATCCTTCCTACTGAGACTGAGGCCAGAGTGTCTAGGAGGGCCCTGTGAATGAATAGTAGCAGATTTTGTGTGACCCATTTCGGATCAGCAAATCAAAACAAGTGTTAGGGCCTTTCTTCTGCCACCAGTTCCTCTCCCTCACTCCTGAAATGGCTAATTTCTGTATGAGATCAGTTGTTTGTAACAGCCCTACTTTATTGGACCCAGTGACCAGGTCATTGCACTCTCGAATGCAGGTTATTAACTCCACCCAGGAATGTGCTGAGAGCCTCTACTGGTGAGATGAGTGTCAGAACTGGTTCTGAGACAGTTTTGGCTCGGTCAGTACAAAAAAAAATGTTTATAACATTACTTTTCCATTACTTTATCAAAAATGTGAGTTCAACCTCTAAATTATACTTTGAAAAATGACTAGAAAATAACTCTGATTCCTTTTTCTAGTATTTTCCCAGGCAGACGTGAAGTTAATATATTAATCGTTTTTAAGCTTGTTTACGGAAAATCCAGCCTAAACCTACACAATGACCAAAGCTTTTCAACATTCTTTTACAATGAGGTCACACATCTGCAAATATATAGTGTGCCACTTTTTTTATATGTTAAGTACCCTGCCCTGTGCACTGACAGAGGTGACTTATTATGGCCACCAGGTCCTCATTCGGGTCTTCAGCACAGCTTAAGGGTGCTGGGGCAAGATGAACGTGGGCACCTGTTGTGTGCTCCTCTGCGCAGCAACCTGGGTGCAGGAACACAGCAGGTAGGACCTTGTCTCTGCTAGCTTGGGATGACTGCTGCCATTCTGCCACTGAGTGCGGCCTCCACTCCCGCAGCCCATACCAGGAAGGACTGCCTGTCTGCGCCAGGAGGGGCTCCAATCCTTGTCCTCTGTGCCACACAGCATCTGCAACCTGTATAGGGCAGGAGGAGCGTGTTATGCACTGTAGGTAAGGTGCTATATGAGGGTAAAGTGATGGTGGGGACAGAGAGACAAGGAGACACTTCTTATCTGTCCACTATCTTCGCCACGCCCCCCTTGCTATCGTTTTAAAGGGCGCTATACTTAGCAGACTGTCTTTACAAGTAAATTATATGGAAATTCAACGTTTGGAATAACCCCTTCCGTGCTCATGACGAGCTCAGCTCGTCATGAGGCACGGTGCTCGTGTGCTCATGACGAGCTGATCTCATCATGACCACACCCAGTCATATTGGTCCTCAGCACAGGAGTAAAATGTGTCTAGCAGCGATGGTGTTAAAGGTGCTTGCAAAGTAGTTTTCAACCTTATTTTTACATATCTCACCTCTCAAGATCCCCCCTAGGTGCCCGAGGGGGTGTAGGGCACCATGTAACTATAAGCAGAGACATAAACTATGTTTTACATGCCCTGGTGAGGGAAAAACTGCCAATTTCATTTTGCCCCAGTTGTAGATAATTAGCTCCATGGACTAACATTGGAATATTTAATTTAAATATAAATATTGACAGGCATGCTTATTGTCTTCACATCTAACATGTGCTTCGATTGGAATTCCATAGAGCATATTATCAAGCCCATTATTGCCGCTTTATCAGCCGTTTTCGGCCGATAAAGCGGCGATAATTTTAGCGCACAGGCTTGATAATACGCCCCTAGGATCCTTTGAGAAAGTGTGGGCCCCCTTTATTCATAAATTCCTTCAAACTAAAAAATCTTCAAAATTAGTCTGAAAAATGAATCAAAAGTAAATTGCGAAGTGTGCAATGTTCTTTGACTGTTCTATGGTTCAGTGCACTGACCTTGTTACTTGTCTTTGCATAGCTGTTGACCTTTCGGGAAGCTGAAATGCAATGACACCTGTTCACAGTCTTCTCTCTTGTTTTCTGTAGGTGAGGCGAACCAGGGATGCAGGAACCAAGGAGGATTCTGATCCAGGAGCCCAGAACCAGAACAGAGGAGCTGTCAGGAAACCGGTGAGTTTAGCATGCGTGTGCGGAGCCGGAGCTGTACGGGAGATGTTCTTTCTGCAAAGACTGTAAAACAAGCAAAATTGAGAGACTGGGCGCAGTCTTTATAGACCGTGCCCAAAGATGGCTGCCAGGTCTCGCTAGCACCCAAGACCTTGAGAGATCTGAAGCAAGGCCCGAACAGATGGGCTGAAAGCATGCCTTATTTGTATAGAATGTAGAGGGTACAATTTTAAGTCCAAATCAGATAGAGTTGTGGCACTGATTATCAGTGTCACAATGCACAGAGTCATAATACCAGCAAAAATAGGGTTCAGAAAAAGCCGAACAATAAGCAGTAACCCTGTAGAAAAGACCTGGATTCCCTGCAATAAGCCTAGCATCCACCCTAACCAGTACCCTTATACTTGCCATTACCGTAACTCTATCCATAATCCTAAAGCATGCTCATAACCATATCTTTACACTTACCCTAAAACTAACCATAACTCCTTCCTTAAACTAATTTGACAGACTCCATATCTTTGCATGACATATTCATTGATTGGTCTGTACTGCTCAAACAGACGTTCAAGCATGTAATGCGTTGAGTTCCAACATGTTGGCACCTCCTGGATGAGTGCTTGAACTGGCATTACATTATCACGTTGAATTATCCTTAGCTGCTTCTGGGCTTTAAAAGAATGGCTGAAATGTGTACAGATTCTTCTGCAGGTGGTCAGTAAGTTGCTGACTCAGCCTTTTTTCAGAAAGTCTTGAACAATGATGTTAACACAACAAAACCAATGTTAAGACCTCTTGGTCACAGCCATTCAAAGACCTTGTTGCCAAAGTCTTTCAAAATGTTTGCAGCAGTATGAGATTTCTCCATGGCGAACTGTTGCATGTTTACGAGCGTCATTAAAAATCTCAACAGTGTCAACATATTCAGATATATTTCTCTAACCACCACAAAAGAGATCCAGTGTGCAGTGATGCACATGTAATCTGTGGCTTGGCAACTGAGCCACATGTCTGTTGTCAGGTGGCTAGTGTGACCAGCACTCTGCTGCAAAGCTTGTCCAAGCAATTCCAGCACTTTGTGATGTAGTGCTAGAACAGCAACTCTGGCGAAATAGGACCGGCTGGGAACCTTCCATTTCGGCTAGGTGGCTGCCATAAATTCAAGAAAACCCACCCCTTCCACAAAAAAAAGGGAGGAGGTCCAGCTCTAAGATTTTATCCAGCTTTGTGTTGTATAAACGTTCCCTTGGGTGGTTGCGCTTGTACTGCCCCTCCGACCTAAACATGCTGAGAATAGGAGCCGGGATTTCTTTCTTTCTGGTGCCACTGATGCAGGTGACTTCTCGACGCCAGATGTTAGGCTCAATGCTTGTTTCTTCGTTGCAGGATTCTCTTGCCTTGGACCCCTTGGTGTCTCAGCCTGACTCTTGTGCCATTGCGATGTTGCTGATGGTGATGTGGGCGATACCACTGCACTGCTGGGGACAGGGCTGCTTTGTGTACTGGAAAAAGTGTCTCCCTCTTGTTCACCTTCCACCGTGAACGGGTCTTCTTTATCTCCTCCACCAACAACACTTGCAGTTTTTTGGCCACTAAAGTGCGCCTCCCACTGGATCAAGTGGTGTTTTCTCAGATGGGTTGTTTGGCCTCCAGTACCATAGTTTGTACGAAGTTTACCCCGACTAAAACCTACTCCACAAATGGAGCATATAGCGATGTTCACCACCTTCCTGCTAACCGAAAAGAAGTCCCAAACTGGGGAGGTCAACTTTCTGATGGTGCTGGTGCCATTTGCAATGTCGGATGAACTGGTAGGGGGCGTTACGTTTGACTTTCTGCAGTATCTGAGGTGGTTGTGGTGGATGTAGGTCGCTGCCGGGACTTTTTAAATATGGCAGCTGGAGGTGGTGTTGGTGGTATCCGTGCCACATCCCTCACAGGACTTTGGGATGGGGTAACATCAGTCTCTACTGGGTCGGGCTAATATCCATGATGACTGGCTCATCATCTTCCTTCTCTTCTACATCTACCTCCACAACTCTAAGGCTTTCTGGAACCTTGCTTTTCCCTAGCCTCCTCTCGTGGCTTGTCTCACTCTCAGACTGAGGTGGGATTCAAGTGGCGTCTAGATCATCAGAAAGAAGGCTTGGAGAAGAAGTTGATGGACTAACCCTAATTTTCCTTGACGGGGAATCTGGAAGACAATGGATCTTCTGAAAGAGTGGCTTGCTCTTCTTCTTCCTCAGCAGGAAGCTCGATCTCCTGAACTGCCCCTACTTTGGGAGAACAACTACTATTGGGAGTGGTTGCGGCTGTTGTTGCCCACTTATCCGACTTTCCTTCATTGATTGGGTACTACTTTGCGATAATGATAATTTAATTTCAACATCACTGCTCATTGGTATTGTCATGATAAGACTAGCTGCCTCTGTGACAGACATGGGCTTGGTCCTCCTAGGTTGGTGGGGTGGTTCCACTGAGGAGGGGGGGCTGCTCCCAGCTTGCTCCCCGGACACCCCTGCTGCAGGCGCAATTTTTTGGGTTTCCCCAAAAAGGTTTGGGTGACATACCGGTGGTGGAAAGTGACAGTGACTTCTTCCCACTGGCAACTTTCTTGGTACAGGACCTGGTACCATTCTTTGGGCCCATCTTTAAGATGTCAGTTAGCACGCAGTGGCACAAGTTAAAGAGATGTCTGTCTGTGGTCACACGTCATATGATGTTGTGCGCAGGGCGCAAGCCGCAAGCCTTCTGTCTGGCAGTACAATTGGTGATGTTGTCTCCTTCTCTTTCGTGCACCTGAAAGCAAAGAAGCAAGAAGAACATCAGTGAAACGTGGCATTGTTGTGGTTCAATTTCTAGTACAAACAAATACAATATAATTCAGTGTGTGTGGTCACACTTCTTAGTGTTATTACCTCAGTTATTGAAACAGTAAGGGCTTTCATGGTGTACTGTGTACACTAAAGTAGTACACGCAGAAAGGATAGGATAGGAAAGAAGAAAAATGACTACAAAAATACAAATGCAAACAGATTGGCATTGTGCATCATGTGGGATGCAGATGGGCTTAAGAAGAAAAGAATGGGATCCGAGCTTGGGGTCGGAGACTGACAGAGTTCGACCGGCAAGTCAAAGTGGCTAAGAGAGCATTAACCCAGAAAAAAGAAATGTGTGTGGCTCATGAACTGAGCTTGGCTGGGCTGGAAGTGGAAGTCATCAGGGCTGACAAACGACAATGGAAGCAAGAAGTCAAGGGGAACAAATGGAAGATGAACATGCAGTCACATATGGCAAATGAGCAATAACTGCCTCCACAAAATGACCGCCAGCCACAGGTCACAAAACAACAACAGGAAGAGGCCTGGAAAACAATGAACTCAAGCAGGCCTACATGGAGGATGGTCACAGACTTTACAAAATGGCTCCTGCCCACATGGGGAGGCTCAGCCAAGGCAAATGATGGCCCACTATTACAAACACACTCACACACTTGGCAGACAAAGGAGGTATGCTAAACCGACACATCTTTAATGCAACAATGCCAAAACCAAAAATCTACAGGGCTAAAAAGGTTTGCAAGTTACAAACCATATCCAACAAAGGCATTTAATTTAACAACATACATGAAAAAAACGGTGAAATAAATACCACAAAAAAACTTTTTGTATTTTTATTCCAATGCCATCCATGGCCAAAATGATGTGTAACTTCAACAGACACCACATTGTTTCATGCACCCATCAGTAGCTCTGGGCATACTTGTTGAAAGACCTATTAGCAGACTACTGGGATACATAGTGAATTTAATAAATATTGCAAATTGATTTCAAAAGTTGGAGAAAATGTAGTGAACTGTGCCCCATGTGTTCTTTATAAAAGAAGAAAAAATACTTACGTAGAAACAACTAGGCCCCTACTGAAACAACAGGCTACCCACCACAATACATTTTAAAAAAAACGATGAAAAGTACAAATAAATCTAGGTGTGTGGCCCCAATCAAACAAACACCAATTTTCCAACTTACTTGTGAAATCTCAAATTAAAAAGTCCTCAAATCCAGATATTTATGATGCAGCAGACACAAAGCTCAAAATCTAAATGAAAATTGACCAGGAGATGGACAAAGCACTGGGAGGAGCCTGCTGAACAGGAACAGGAAGTTGGATACTCTGGGGCACTTCCTTCCTCTTAACTAAAAGAAAAAAAAGAAAAAGGAATCCTTGCACAAAAAAAGTACAGCCATATGTCAATTTGAGGAGTCTTTTTTTTAATCCAAATTGTCATTTCGAGAAGGTTTGATGCTGCTCAGGGAGAGAACCTTCTCCATATTGCAGTAGCGGTAGACTCAGCATGTTTAGGATTGTGTTCTTCACAAAACTTCGAAGTCCGATGGTGCGCATGAATTACCTGTTCGCGACCGCAAACTCTTGCAGGACCACGCGGCGACCTGGCAAATTTCGTGGCGCTCACGAACAGCTCAGGAAATCTCATCAGCAATTGCAGGCATCTGGTAAGTCGCCCATGCACATTTTGGGCGTGCGAACCAAAAAAACTTCTGTCCCATTGCGGAGTGCAGAGTTTTTCGGCAACTCCGCATTCTACACGGAGATGTCAAAACTCTGCATACTTCACGAGTGGAGCAGAGTTTTACACCCAGGGGTTAGTTGGAAGTCTCAGGGAAATCAAAGACTTCAACAGCTTCTTGGGTACCATCCTCTGGAAATGATTGTTTCAGCTGCCACAGAGGCAAAAGGTAACCCAACGCTCTCAACAACACCGCTGCTGGCTCAGGGACCTGAAGGCACTGCAGAGGGCACCGCCATACTGCGCACCACAACCTTGGTCTCATCAACGCCACCACCGAGCCGCTGCTTGCAATGTGACCTGTGGGCACCGTACTGCCTCACTTCCCATGCTGCCATATAATTCCCATAGACAACGCAACGTGGTCACTTATACACCGCTGCCTGCATCAGGACCTGTAGAAATCGCTTGTGAAGAAAACAGAGCACCGTCCCACTTTGCACCGCAGAACTGGTCTCACTGACGCCACTCCAAGCTGACATCGACTCCGCTGCCTGCACTGTGGTTTGGGGGCACCCATCGTAGGTTACTTGATGCACCGCCCCTCCCACACCGCAGCCTTGGCTCACCAATGCCAGTGGCATCGACTCCAGATCGTCAACCATCGCCTCTGCCTGCACTGTGACCTGTGGGCCTCCCACACTGTATTGCCCTGCCTCGCACCGCAGCCTTGGGTCTACCCATGACTGCGCTTCAGCAATGACAACGACGCTGCTTGCACCATAGCCTATCAGTACCGCAATGAGCACCTCCCCAAAACTCTGGACTCACCGATGATGCTGGATGACTATCACTAACCGCTGCCTGCACCGCAACCTGAGGGCACTCCATGCCACACCGTTATGCTTCACAACGCAGGTCCGACACCTGCCAACTTCCATGCTTCTAACTTCAAACTCATGGAGTTCGACCTGCAACGTGCTTGACTTCAAGAGCCAATGACTCCTGTACCGACTCGTGGAACCGACACCACTCCTCCAGAGCTCACCGTAAGATTTGATGCCCTGCGTCTCCAAAGGTACTTTTTAAGGGTCTCCCCAACACCGTAGCTGGCCCGCGATACCTTGGTCAGCCAGAACTGTTGGATTTGTTTGCTCACAACACTGTGATAGCCGCAGACAGAGCTATTGACTTCAAGGAACTGTATATAAAGTCTGTTTTTGCTTATTAGTATTTGGATCACTGTATAGTGGATTTCTATCATTTTGGTCTTGATTTTACACAGATAAATATTGGATATTTTTCTACAACTGGTGTGGTGTCCTTTTGTAGTGTTTTCTTTGTATTACTGTTTGTTATGTGCAAATGCTTTACACACTGCCTCTGAGCTAAGCCTGGCTGCTCGTGCCAAGCTACCAAGGGGGTGAGCAGGGGTTATTTTAAAGTGTATTCCCCTTATCCTGACGAGAGTGGGGGATTCTGCCTGGCTTAGGATCATACCATAGCCAACCGAAATCCGATTTATATAGTTGGTTGTTGGTGGTGAGGATAGGACAAAATGGAAATCAACTTTTGGCACTTGCACATCTACATGATGGAGGATCTACAAGTCTTTTGCAAGGAGAAGGGGTTGCTTCTGAGGAGAAAATCCACAAGGTGGGATCTTGAGACAGCCCTATTTTATTATGAAGAAACACGTTGCGTAGCAGCACTACCAGATGACTCTGAGGAGGAGTTTGAAGGGGAGAATCCCCAGCCAGTGTACCAGAAGGGCAGTGGCCCTGAGAAGGAATCATGGAGGGAAAGATGGGCTTGTGAAGAAAAGAGTAGGATCCGATCTCGGGGTCGGAGACTGACAGAGATCGACCAGGAAGTCAAGAAGAATGAGAATAAGAGAGCATCAACCCCTGGAAAAAGAAATGTGTGTGGCTCATGAACTGAGCTTGGCTGGGCTGGAAGTGGTAGTCATGAGGGCTGAGTCCAGCGCAGATCGTGGCATCAAAAATAATATCTCCAGAACTGACGAGGGAGATGCACACACCCACAGAGACTTGATGCCCTACTTCAAGATTGGGGTGAACATATACCAGGGGTTCAGGATTGTGAGGTAACTCCAGTGGTGTGCAGGGTCCCTGAGGCAAATGTGGGTACTGGCACAGGGGATCATATTCCTAGTGGTGGGAGGGATACTCTACTGACTCTAGATGAGAGGTGCAGGGAGAGGAGATATATTGTTACACAGTGAGCGATTTTCTAAGTCCTTGGCATGGGCCTGTAGGTAAAGCTCTTGCTCCCGGAGTCAAAGCACTTCTTGTGGCAGCTACTCGACTTCTTCAACTCGCCCGGACTCTTGCTCCGCCAGAGCAGAGACCCTGTCCCCCATATCCTCCAGGTCTTGACGAACCTCACGCAGATCAGAAGATAGGTCCTTTTTGACTGCTTGAAGGTCATTGTGTAGTGATGCGAATAAGGACACTAGGAAGGACCAAGTCACAGGCCCATCCATGTTTTGAGTCTCTGGGAGGTGATCTTTGTTAGCTGTGGGAATTTTATCCCCTGAAGGCCCCCCAGCGGACCTAGTCACAAAGAGCGATCTCTTTTCAACCTGAACAATGACATGGCAACGTCCCTCTGTACAAGTAAATCCAGAGATGGTCAGCTAGTCAGCGATGACATGGCCAAAGGACAAAGCACATCAGCACTTTCACTGGTATGTCAGGAGTGGCTGCCGTGGGCCCAGCGGGTCAAGCGTTTGTTCCTTTCCAACCAGAGTCCTGGCCGGAGATAAGTTACCCCAGGCAGCAGCCTGGATGCAGCCAGAACACGTTGGCCTGATTACAGCAACAACCCCCGTTGTCTGTCAGGTGTCGCCGTCGATGGTGAGTGCTCTCTGGTGATTTGGGCTGTTGCCCCTTTTAGGAGGGTTTACTCAGGGAACTCCAGAGTCGGAGACCAGGCCCACCAGCAGACATAGGAGTGGGGGTCAAGTGTCACTACAGCAGGTGGGAGCCACAGGACTCATGTCCTACCTCACTCTGCGGGATCCAGGCCAAGGTTGGGTACCACAGAGCTTGACCATGTGGTAGGTTGCAGGTGGCAGCATGCCGCGAATCATGAAAGATGTGCCTATATTTGACCTTCAATCCTACCCAGATGGGCCTCAACCTCCAGTCCATCCCCTTCCTTGGGCGGGGACGCACTGGTTGCAAGGGCCAGCAGCCACCAAGGCAGGTGAACGACTCCAGGGGGTGGGCCTGCTTATAGTGGGCAAGACACTCAGGGGGACCCTCTGCCTATCACGTCCACTGTGCTTCAGTGCATTTTTTTGGCCTCCCCAGGCAGCTCCATTCTCCCGCGAGGATCCTAGGTCTGGGGCAGTTATTGCCTACATCTCTCAGGCGGTTTTCTGCATGGGCAGCCCCATCCATACCAACCACCTGGCCAGCTGGAGAGCTGATGTCCACTCCACAGGCACACAGTATCCCAGGCCTTACAGCTTAGATGCCAGGGGCCGGGAGTCCCGCTGTTCACATGTGCTGGATGCCATAGCCGGGCAAGTCCCCCACAACTGGTCTCACTTGTCTATGGCCACCAGGTCCTCAAACAGGGTTCACCACAGCTTAAGGGTGCTGTTGCAGGCTGAACGAGGGCACCTGTTGCACGCTCCTCTGCGCAGCAACTTGGGTGCGGGAAGACAGCAGGCAGGATCTTGTCTCTGCAAGCTCGGGCTGACTGCCACCATATTGCCGCTGATTGCGGCCTCCACTCCCACAGCCCATACTAAGCAGGACTGCCTGTCAGCGCCAGGAGGGGCTCCCAGTCTTATCATCTGTGCCTACGCAGCATCTGCAACCTGTACGGGGTAGAGGGAGCATGTTATGCACTGCAGGTAAGGTGCTATATGAGGGTAAAGTAATGGTGGTGACATAGAGACACATCTTACCTATCTACTAACTTGGCCATGTCCCCTTGCTGTCATTTTAAAGGCAGCCCTATTTTGCAGATTGTCTTTAAAAGTAAATTATGTGGACATTAGATTTATGGATTAAAAGTACTTCCAAAGTAGTGATCTCTCTTATTTTTACTTATGTCACCTCTCAAGTTCCGCTTAAATGCCACAGGGAGTGGGAGGTTCAAGCAATAGATTTTCCGCATCACGTGATGGTCTAGAGCCTCCAGAGAGTTTCAGTTTATTCGCCAGGTAGCGAGGAGAGGAGGAGTGCAAGGCATCTTAACACTACTTAGAAACCACTTTCAAACAAATCTGAAGGATCCTTTGAGAAAGTTTGCTCACCTTTGTTCATAAGTTCCTTCAAGATAAAAAGCCTTCAAAATGAATCTGAAAAAGTGAATCAAAAGTAAATCCCGTAGTGTGCTATGTCCTTTGACTGTCTTACGGTTCAGTGCTCTGACCTTGTTACTTGTTTTTGCATAGCTGTTGACCATTCGGGAAGCTGAAACGCAATGACACATGTTCACAATGTCTTCTCTCTTCTTTTCATGAAGGTGAGTCGAACCAGGGATGCAGGAGCCAAGGAGGACTCTGACCCAGGAACCCAGAACCAGAACAGAGGAGCTGTCATGGAAGAGGTTAGTTTGGAATGCGAATGCAGGAGCCGGAGCTGTACGGGAGATGTTCTTTCTGGAAAGACCAGAAACCAAGCAGGGTTGAGAGACTGGGCGCAGTCTTTATATAGCGTGCCCAATGATGGCTGCCAGATCTCTCTAGAGCCCAAGATAGCTGAAGTAAGGCCCGAACAGATGGGCTGAAAGCATGCCTTATTTGTATGAAATGTGAGGGCAGGTGAGTTTGCTGCAGATAATGGTGGAAGCCCCCAAAAGGCCTGCTCAGAAGTGGAGCAAGGCTTGGGGAAAGAAATGGTAACACATGGGGAAATATGGATCACATGCTCTAATGATGACGTGTACAAGGGTTTACAGGGATTCACTTGGTAGTATTGAGCATGCCACAAATGCTGACTGATTCCCAACATGGTCCAGATAGAAGGAGGCTCCAGAAAAATACAAAGAAAGGCGTAAAACGCTTGTTCATATGGATTTGAAGGGTTTTTGTTGAATTATTTACCCACATTCTCCCCTGACATATATTGATGGGTGACTGCCTATATAGCACCATATTAGCTCTTTACAATCAACTATACCCTCTAAAAGATATAAAAGCTAGGGAAAAGGCTGACTCTTCCCCTGAGTGATGCATTGAGGCTCTTAAAAAGGCAAAACAATGACCAGGGACTGCAACTCAGAACCAGTCTTCTGGAAGATATAGAGGCAGTTACCACCCAAGAGAAAATATACAGACAAGAGATTAAGGGCCGATTTAATTCTTGGTGGTAAGGATGCCCCATCACAATGGTGACAGCGTAACCTCATTCCCAAGAATGAGTTCCGCCCGCCACATTTAGATGCAAACTGATCTTCTGGCTCATCGTGGCTACTCTGTCTCCACCGTGATTATCAACCCTCAAATGGCCCTGGGGAGCAAAGCCCATCGGAGAAATTACTACATGTCCACCGTTCCAAATTGTATGGGCGGGCATGTAACATTTTTTATTGTTTCTTACCCCAGTTAAAGCCTGGCTGTAAGGAACTGTAAAAACAGTTCAAAGATTCCCCCCCCCCCCCCATAGAAGAAGTCTCACTTTTTGAGGGGATCCTTACTTTTTGTCTTTACAAAAAGAAAATCCCATTTTGGGAATTTCTTTTTGAAAAGAAAAAAAGATTACTGCTTGTTACAGGTCTGTGTCCTTCCGACGTAGCTCTGTAACAAACAGTAAAATGCATTGACAAGAACTGCCATGGTGGCGGTTCCTGCCAATGCCTTTATAAATGACCACCTGCTGGGCAATCATTTATATATTTGGCTGGGAGAGTAGTATCACCGTCCCAGAAGTAAAGTCCTCACCAGGCTATCGTGACTACTCCATCCGCCAATAATTAAATTGAGCCTTTAGTCTGCTAATGTAGTGTACCATCGCACACAAGTATTGGAGGCAGGAATTGCAAGAAAAATCTTAATTAACATTCTCAAAGAGCGAAACACTTTTTAAATTGTTGAATAAATACTCATGCTTGCTATCAGGTCAGATGATACTGCATGAAATTTGCTCTCTTAGAGAGAAAATTGCTATTGAAACAAATGAAAGCATGAGTTTTGGGTTGTTTTCAATTTCCAAACTGACTAAGGCTTATAGTCCCAAACTCTTGTCCCCCAGAAATCTAATTACTCTGATGTATCATGAGGCCATCTTAAAAATCATCCACCACATGAATATTTGTGGTGTCCATTTAAAAATCTACATAAAGCTTTTACATGGTCTTTTGACTGCACTGGGTTAAGGTTTGAAATCAACACTGACAATACACACATTTCCTTTTGTGTGAGTGGAGATGCGGGTTTAGACTCTGATATTTTGTCTAACCTGATAAAGATGACCAAGGAGTGGATGCAGATAAGCTGGCTATCATTACCACTTACCAGTACACCTCATTTATTACTAGCAGATTCCAAGGTTGGTGATAATAAGATGGAAAGGTCTTATGAATAATGGAGTGTTAGGGCACAAAATAGTCTCTCCAGTTAAGATTACAACTCTTGGTGCCAGGCTTTAGATCATGCCAGGTACCTAATTAACATGTGTTTACATCATATCTGATTAATATTGAAACTCCTGTCCCAGAAAAGGTGAAAGTCATACTGGCTGGAGCCATTACAAGCTCAAACGTGAATACTCTGTTTTGCTCATTACATATGGTAACAAAAAAAGGGCTGAGTCTATTATAAAAATGTAGACTTTGTAGCATATGCTTTAGCATGACTGAACTGACAAGTCATAGAAGCCCAAACTTACATAAGATTCAGTGAATTCCAGTGTTAGGATATATAAAATTTCAGATGCTCAACGCAATTTCCAGAGTAATTAACCATAGCTATTTGAAAGATAGGAAAAGCAGGCTTAGAATCTGTAAACCTAATAGGCTTGTGAGATTATCAACGAAAGAGTACCTGGAGGTCTAAACCTTTGAAAGGATACCTGTAGTGGAGTTATTCCCCCTGGGGGACCTTTAGATGTACCTACGCTAGGTTGTTTTCTCCGAAGGTACCTATGCCCCTATATGTTTGGTGGTTGGTGTCTGTTTTGCACTATTTCCTTAGGTGTGGCTCGCCGCTCCTGAAATGCGTTTTAGCATGAATGTTGTATTATTTATTATTATTCTTTTTGAGCACCAGGGGTGTGTCGCTTGGTGTTGGTGCTTTTTTTCACTTTAGGACCACTTTGGTTCGAAGGATTAGTTGACTTTACTTCAGTTTATTCCCTGCCTATGAGGAGTTGGTTGTCTTTGAGCACCTTTCTTTGGGCATGAGTGGCACTGCATTTTTCTCAGATGGGTGAGAAGATAGATACGGCACGATATATTATTGTGGTTTGATTTGATGTTGTTTGTAATATTCTTGTACTACCCTTGTCCTGATGAAGCCATAAAGATTCTACTGGCAGAAACGCGACCGCGACTGCGTCAACATCATTGTGATTTGGAGTCCCCTTATAGTTTATTTGCTGTGTGTTTAAATCCAGACGCCTCAGACAATATAGTGTTGTGAGAGAACTTGCATCTCAGGCGCACCGAGGATCTCCTTTATAGACATATATCACCCAAAATCAGGAGTGTATATATATATTTTTTGATAGGTCTTGTTTAAGATCTTTCTTTGGGTACACCTTGTATGTGTATTGTATATATTGTATTTGTGATTTGTATATATTTGATTGTATTTTATATAGTTGACTTTGCCCTCTATATATATTTGTTGTGCGCCATTCTTTTCCTGTAAATGTTTATATATCCTCAGAAATTTGTGATTGACTTTCTACATATTAAGTTGTATAGAGCAGGATAACTAATTTTTTCAGGTTCTTAATTAAATGTCGAATTTATCCCTCTATGCTATTCTTTTCTACTTTTTCATCTTCTTGATGCTCCTTGTCCAGGTATTGGAGGGTAATGTGGGCAGAACACCTGTTATAATTCCGGTAAAGTTCCTTATGGTAACTCCTACATCCCTCAGTTCCTCAACTCTGGCTCCTGGGAACATGGTCGTCTGTAAGAAGGGTTAGTAATTCTTAGTAGTCAGATGGGTCTTTCTGGAGTCAGGATTCCTTCTGCTTTTTATTTTCTTGGAGCCAGAGCATAGGAGCTGAGCTAGCTGACCATTGGAGAGAAGTACCAGCCCTTGGGTCCGAGCAGAAGTTCTTTGATCTTTCTTATAGCAAGGAGTTCTTCAAGTGTAGGCTTGCAAGTCAAAGAATATTCTGCTTAAGTGGGGCTGGGGTACCAGCCTTATCCTTTGCACTTACTAATGATTCGATTAGCAAATTTTCAATTTCATGCACTATTTTCCTGCCCTAACTCCACTTTTTTTTAAGCACCTCCTCTATTTTTACTCAAAAAAAATATGAGATGCTCAAAATTCTAGATGGTTAACCCTTTCTTCCATTAGAGGTGTTCTGGCTCTTTATAAATTGCTCCATTTTTTAGATAAGGAAGCCACTCCTCTGTCTGGGTCAACATTCGTTATCCCTCCTACTGAGACTGAGGCCAGAGTGTCTAGGAGGGCCCTGTGAATGAATAGTAGCAGATTTTGGGTGACCCATTTTGGATCAGCAAATAAAAACAAGTGTTAGGGCCTTTCTTCTGCCATCAGTTCCTCTCCCTCACTCCTGAAATGGCTCATTTCTGCTATGAGATAAGTTGTTTGTACATTATTGGACCCAGTGACCAGGTCATTGCACTCTCGAATGCAGGGTTATTAACTCCACCCAGGAATGTGCTGAGAGCCTCTACTGGTGAGATGAGTGTCAGAACTGGTTCTGAGACAGTTTTGGCTCGGTCAGTACAAAAAAAAATGTTTATAACATTACTAGTTCAAACTCTAAATTATACTTTGAAAAATGACTAGAAAATAACTCTGATTCCTTTTTCTAGTATTTTCCCAGGCGGACGTGAAGTTAATATATTAATCATTTTTAAGCTTGTTTACGGAAAATCCAGCCTAAACCTACACCATGACCAAAGCTTTTCAACATTCTTTTACAATGAGGTCACACATCTGCAAATATATAGTGTGCCACTTTTTTATATGTTAAGTACCCTGCCCTGTGCACTGACAGAGGTGACTTATTATGGTCACCAGGTCCTCATTCGGGTCTTCAGCACAGCTTAAGGGTGCTGTGGTAGGATGAACGTGGGCACCTGTTGTGCGCTCCTCTGCGCTGCAACCTGGGTGCGGGAACACAGCAGGTAGGACCTTGTCTCTGCTAGCTTGGGGTGACTGCTGCCATTCTGCCACTGAGTGCGGCCTCCACTCCCGCAGCCCATACCAGGAAGGACCGCCTGTCTGCGCCAGGAGGGGCTTCAATCCTTGTCCTCTTTGCCACGCAGCATCTGCAACCTGTACAGGGCAGAGGGAGAGTGTTATGCACTGCAGGTAAGGTGCTATATGAGGGTAAAGTGATGGTGGGGACAGAGAGACAAGGAGACACTTCTTATCTGTCCACTATCTTCGCCACGCCCCCCTTGCTATCATTTTAAAGGGCGCTATACTTAGCAGACTGTCTTTACAAGTAAATTATATGGAAATTCAACGTTTGGAATAACCCCTTCCGTGCTCATGACGAGCTCAGCTCGTCATGAGGCACGGTGCTCGTGTGCTCATGACGAGCTGATCTCATCATGACCACACCCAGTCATATTGGTCCTCAGCACAGGAGTAAAATGTGTCTAGCAGCGATGGTGTTAAAGGTGCTTGCAAAGTAGTTTTCAACCTTATTTTTACATATCTCACCTCTCAAGATCCCCCCTAGGTGCCCGAGGGGGTGTAGGGCACCATGTAACTATAAGCAGAGACATAAACTATGTTTTACATGCCCTGGTGAGGGAAAAACTGCCAATTTCATTTTGCGCCAGTTGTAGATAATTAGCTCCATGGACTAACATTGGAATATTTAATTTAAATATAAATATTGACAGGCATGCTTACTCATTGTCAGTTAGTTTCCTAGTGATGATCAGGGGAATAATTTATTGAGACCCTAACGGAAACTTTTATTGTGTCTGTGGCCTTGTTTGTAGTGGTAAGTCACTACTTATCACTACTAATAAACTACTCTCCAACAAATATCTAGGGGGCATATTATCAAGCCTGTGCGCTAAAATTATCGCGGCTTTATCGGCCGAAAACGGCCGATAAAGCGGCGATAATGGGCTTGATAATATGCTCTGTGGAATTCCAATCGAAGCCCATGTTAGATGTCTTCACATCTAACATGTGCTTCGATTGGAATTCCATAGAGCATATTATCAAGCCCATTATCGCCGCTTTATCGGCCGTTTTCGGCCGATAAAGCGGCGATAATTTTAGCGCACAGGCTTGATAATATGCCCCTAGGATCCTTTGAGAAAGTGTGGGCCCCCTTTATTCATAAATTCCTTCAAACTAAAAAATCTTCAAAATTAGTCTGAAAAATGAATCAAAAGTAAATTGCGAAGTGTGCAATGTTCTTTGACTGTTCTATGGTTCAGTGCACTGACCTTGTTACTTGTCTTTGCATAGCTGTTGACCTTTCGGGAAGCTGAAATGCAATGACACCTGTTCACAGTCTTCTCTCTTGTTTTCTGTAGGTGAGGCGAACCAGGGATGCAGGAACCAAGGAGGATTCTGATCCAGGAGCCCAGAACCAGAACAGAGGAGCTGTCAGGAAACCGGTGAGTTTAGCATGCGTGTGCGGAGCCGGAGCTGTACGGGAGATGTTCTTTCTGCAAAGACTGTAAAACAAGCAAAATTGAGAGACTGGGCGCAGTCTTTATAGACCGTGCCCAAAGATGGCTGCCAGGTCTCGCTAGCACCCAAGACCTTGAGAGATCTGAAGCAAGGCCCGAACAGATGGGCTGAAAGCATGCCTTATTTGTATAGAATGTAGAGGGTACAATTTTAAGTCCAAATCAGATAGAGTTGTGGCACTGATTATCAGTGTCACAATGCACAGAGTCATAATACCAGCAAAAATAGGGTTCAGAAAAAGCCGAACAATAAGCAGTAACCCTGTAGAAAAGACCTGGATTCCCTGCAATAAGCCTAGCATCCACCCTAACCAGTACCCTTATACTTGCCATTACCGTAACTCTATCCATAATCCTAAAGCATGCTCATAACCATATCTTTACACTTACCCTAAAACTAACCATAACTCCTTCCTTAAACTAATTTGACAGACTCCATATCTTTGCATGACATATTCATTGATTGGTCTGTACTGCTCAAACAGACGTTCAAGCATGTAATGCGTTGAGTTCCAACATGTTGGCACCTCCTGGATGAGTGCTTGAACTGGCATTACATTATCACGTTGAATTATCCTTAGCTGCTTCTGGGCTTTAAAAGAATGGCTGAAATGTGTACAGATTCTTCTGCAGGTGGTCAGTAAGTTGCTGACTCAGCCTTTTTTCAGAAAGTCTTGAACAATGATTTTAACACAACAAAACCAATGTTAAGACCTCTTGGTCACAGCCATTCAAAGACCTTGTTGCCAAAGTCTTTCAAAATGTTTGCAGCAGTATGAGATTTCTCCATGGCGAACTGTTACATGTTTACGAGCGTCATTAAAAATCTCAACAGTGTCAACATATTCAGATATATTTCTCTAACCACCACAAAAGAGATCCAGTGTGCAGTGATGCACATGTAATCTGTGGCTTGGCAACTGAGCCACATGTCTGTTGTCAGGTGGCTAGTGTGACCAGCACTCTGCTGCAAAGCTTGTCCAAGCAATTCCAGCACTTTGTGATGTAGTGCTAGAACAGCAACTCTGGCGAAATAGGACCGGCTGGGAACCTTCCTTTTCGGCTAGGTGGCTGCCATAAATTCAAGAAAACCCACCCCTTCCACAAAAAAAAAGGGAGGAGGTCCAGCTCTAAGATTTTATCCAGCTTTGTGTTGTATAAACGTTCCCTTGGGTGGTTGCGCTTGTACTGCCCCTCCGACCTAAACATGCTGAGAATAGGAGCCGGTATTTCTTTCTTTCTGGTGCCACTGATGCAGGTGACTTCTCGACGCCAGATGTTAGGCTCAATGCGTGTTTCTTCGTTGCAGGATTCTCTTGCCTTGGACCCCTTGGTGTCTCAGCCTGACTCTTGTGCCATTGCGATGTTGCTGATGGTGATGTGGGCGATACCACTGCACTGCTGGGGACAGGGCTGCTTTGTGTACTGGAAAAAGTGTCTCCCTCTTGTTCACCTTCCACCGTGAACGGGTCTTCTTTATCTCTTCCACCAACAACACTTGCAGTTTTTTGGCCACTAAAGTGCGCCTCCCACTGGATCAAGTGGTGCTTTCTCAGATGGGTTGTTTGGCCTCCAGTACCATAGTTTGTACGAAGTTTACCCCGACTAAAACCTACTCCACAAATGGAGCATATAGCGATGTTCACCACCTTCCTGCTAACCGAAAAGAAGTCCCAAACTGGGGAGGTCAACTTTCTGATGGTGCTGGTGCCATTTGCAATGTCGGATGAACTGGTAGGGGGCGTTAAGTTTGACTTTCTGCAGTATCTGAGGTGGTTGTGGTGGATGTAGGTCGCTGCCGGGACTTTTTAAATATGGCAGCTGGAGGTGGTGTTGGTGGTATCCGTGCCACATCCCTCACAGGACTTTGGGATGGGGTAACATCAGTCTCTACTGGGTCGGGCTAATGTCCATGATGACTGGCTCATCATCTTCCTTCTCTTCTACATCTACCTCCACAACTCTAAGGCTTTCTGGAACCTTGCTTTTCCCTAGCCTCCTCTTGTGGCTTGTCTCACTCTCAGACTGAGGTGGGATTCAAGTGGCGTCTAGATCATCAGAAAGAAGGCTTGGAGAAGAAGTTGATGGACTAACCCTAATTTTCCTTGACGGGGAATCTGGAAGACAATGGATCTGGGAGTGGCTTGCTCTTCTTCTTCCTCAGCAGGAAGCTCGATCTCCTGAACTGCCCCTACTTTGGGAGAACAACTACTATTGGGAGTGGTTGCGGCTGTTGTTGCCCACTTATCCGACTTTCCTTCATTGATTGGGTACTACTTTGCGATAATGATAATTTAATTTCAACATCACTGCTCATTGGTATTGTCATGATAAGACTAGCTGCCTCTGCGACAGACATGGGCTTGGTCCTCCTAGGTTGGTGGGGTGGTTCCACTGAGGAGGGGTGCTGCTCCCAGCTTGCTCCCCGGACACCCCTGCTGCAGGCGCAATTTTTTGGGTTTCCCCAAAAAGGTTTGGGTGACATACCGGTGGTGGAAAGTGACAGTGACTTCTTCCCACTGGCAACTTTCTTGGTACAGGACCTGGTACCATTCTTTGGGCCCATCTTTAAGATGTCAGTTAGCACGCAGTGGCACAAGTTAAAGAGATGTCTGTCTGTGGTCACACGTCATATGATGTTGTGCGCAGGGCGCAAGCCGCAAGCCTTCTGTCTGGCAGTACAATTGGTGATGTTGTCTCCTTCTCTTTCGTGCACCTGAAAGCAAAGAAGCAAGAAGAACATCAGTGAAACGTGGCATTGTTGTGGTTCAATTACTAGTACAAACAAATACAATATAATTCAGTGTGTGTGGTCACACTTCTTAGTGTTATTACCTCAGTTATTGAAACAGTAAGGGCTTTCATGGTGTACTGTGTACACTAAAGTAGTACACGCAGAAAGGATAGGATAGGAAAGAAGAAAAATGACTACAAAAATACAAATGCAAACAGATTGGCATTGTGCATCATGTGGGATGCAGATGGGCTTAAGAAGAAAAGAATAGGATCCGAGCTTGGGGTCGGAGACTGACAGAGTTCGACCGGCAAGTCAAAAAGAATGAGGCTAAGAGAGCATTAACCCAGAAAAAAGAAATGTGTGTGGCTCATGAACTGAGCTTGGCTGGGCTGGAAGTGGAAGTCATGAGGGCTGACAAATGACAATGGAAGCAAGAAGCCAAGGGGAACAAATGGAAGATGAACATGCAGTCACATATGGCAAATGAGCAATAACTGCCTCCACAAAATGACCGCCAGCCACAGGTCACAAAACAACAACAGGAAGAGGCCTGGAAAACAATGAACTCAAGCAGGCCTACATGGAGGATGGTCACAGACTTTACAAAATGGCTCCTGCCCACATGGGGAGGCTCAGCCAAGGCAAATGATGGCCCACTATTACAAACACACTCACACACTTGGCAGACAAAGGAGGTATGCTAAACCGACACATCTTTAATGCAACAATGCCAAAACCAAAAATCTACAGGGCTAAAAAGGTTTGCAAGTTACAAACCATATCCAACAAGGCATTTAATTTAACAACATACATGAAAAAAACGGTGAAATAAATACCACAAAAAAACTTTTTGTATTTTTATTCCAATGCCATCCATGGCCAAAATGATGTGTAACTTCAACAGACACCACATTGTTTCATGCACCCATCAGTAGCTCTGGGCATACTTGTTGAAAGACCTATTAGCAGACTACTGGGATACATAGTGAATTTAATAAATATTGCAAATTGATTTCAAAAGTTGGAGAAAATGTAGTGAACTGTGCCCCATGTGTTCTTTATAAAAGAAGAAAAAATACTTACGTAGAAACAACTAGGCCCCTACTGAAACAACAGGCTACCCACCACAATACATTTAAAAAAAAACGATGAAAAGTACAAATAAATCTAGGTGTGTGGCCCCAATCAAACAAACACCAATTTTCCAACTTACTTGTGAAATCTCAAATTAAAAAGTCCTCAAATCCAGATATTTATGATGCAGCAGACACAAAGCTCAAAATCTAAATGAAAATTGACCAGGAGATGGACAAAGCACTGGGAGGAGCCTGCTGAACAGGAACAGGAAGTTGGATACTCTGGGGCACTTCCTTCCTCTTAACTAAAAGAAAAAAAAGAAAAAGGAATCCTTGCACAAAAAAAGTACAGCCATATGTCAATTTGAGGAGTCTTTTTTTTTATCCAAATCGTCATTTCGAGAAGGTTTGATGCTGCTCAGGGAGAGAACCTTCTCCATATTGCAGTAGCGGTAGACTCAGCATGTTTAGGATTGTGTTCTTCACAAAACTTCGAAGTCCGATGGTGCGCGTGAATTACCTGTTCGCGACCGCAAACTCTTGCAGGACCACGCGGCGACCTGGCAAATTTCGTGGCGCTCGCGAACAGCTCAGGAAATCTCATCAGCAATTGCAGGCATCTGGTAAGTCGCCCATGCACATTTTGGGCGTGCGAACCAAAAAAACTTCTGTCCCATTGCGGAGTGCAGAGTTTTTCGGCAACTCCGCATTCTACACGGAGATGTCAAAACTCTGCATACTTCACGAGTGGAGCAGAGTTTTACACCCAGGGGTTAGTTGGAAGTCTCAGGGAAATCAAAGACTTCAACAGCTTCTTGGGTACCATCCTCTGGAAATGATTGTTTCAGCTGCCACAGAGGCAAAAGGTAACCCAACGCTCTCAACAACACCGCTGCTGGCTCAGGGACCTGAAGGCACTGCAGAGGGCACCGCCATACTGCGCACCACAACCTTGGTCTCATCAACGCCACCACCGAGCCGCTGCTTGCAATGTGACCTGTGGGCACCATCCCATGCTGCCATATAATTCCCATAGACAACGCAACGTGGTCACTTATACACCGCTGCCTGCATCAGGACCTGTAGAAATCGCTTGTGAAGAAAACAGAGCACCGCCCCACTTTGCACCGCAGAACTGGTCTCACTGACGCCACTCCAAGCTGACATCGACTCCGCTGCCTGCACTGTGGTTTGGGGGCACCCATCGTAGGTTACTTGATGCACCGCCCCTCCCACACCGCAGCCTTGGCTCACCAATGCCAGTGGCATCGACTCCAGATCGTCAACCAACGCCTCTGCCTGCACTGTGACCTGTGGGCCTCCCACACTGTATTGCCCTGCCTCGCACCGCAGCCTTGGGTCTACCCATGACTGCGCTTCAGCAATGACAACGACGCTGCTTGCACCATAGCCTATCAGTACCGCAATGAGCACCTCCCCACTTTGCACCCAAAACTCTGGACTCACCGATGATGCTGGATGACTATCACGAACCGCTGCCTGCACCGCAACCTGAGGGCACTCCATGCCACACCGTTATGCTTCACAACGCAGGTCCGACACCTGCCAACTTCCATGCTTCTAACTTCAAACTCATGGAGTTCGACCTGCAACGTGCTTGACTTCAAGAGCCAATGACTCCTGTACCGACTCGTGGAACCGACACCACTCCTCCAGAGCTCACCGTAAGATTTGATGCCCTGCGTCTCCAAAGGTACTTTTTAAGGGTCTCCCCAACACCGTAGCTGGCCCGCGATACCTTGGTCAGCCAGAACTGTTGGATTTGTTTGCTCACAACACTGTGATAGCCGCAGACAGAGCTATTGACTTCAAGGAACTGTATATAAAGTCTGTTTTTGCTTATTAGTATTTGGATCACTGTATAGTGGATTTCTATCATTTTGGTCTTGATTTTACACAGATAAATATTGGATATTTTTCTACAACTGGTGTGGTGTCCTTTTGTAGTGTTTTCTTTGTATTACTGTTTGTTATGTGCAAATGCTTTACACACTGCCTCTGAGATAAGCCTGGCTGCTCGTGCCAAGCTACCAAGGGGGTGAGCAGGGGTTATTTTAAAGTGTATTCCCCTTATCCTGACGAGAGTGGGGGATTCTGCCTGGCTTAGGATCATACCATAGCCAACCGAAATCCGATTTATATAGTTGGTTGTTGGTGGTGAGGATAGGACAAAATGGAAATCAACTTTTGGCACTTGCACATCTACATGATGGAGGATCTACAAGTCTTTTGCAAGGAGAAGGGGTTGCTTCTGAGGAGAAAATCCACAAGGTGGGATCTTGAGACAGCCCTATTTTATTATGAAGAAACACGTTGCGTAGCAGCACTACCAGATGACTCTGAGGAGGAGTTTGAAGGGGAGAATCCCCAGCCAGTGTACCAGAAGGGCAGTGGCCCTGAGAAGGAATCATGGAGGGAAAGATGGGCTTGTGAAGAAAAGAGTAGGATCCGATCTCGGGGTCGGAGACTGACAGAGATCGACCAGGAAGTCAAGAAGAATGAGAATAAGAGAGCATCAACCCCTGGAAAAAGAAATGTGTGTGGCTCATGAACTGAGCTTGGCTGGGCTGGAAGTGGTAGTCATGAGGGCTGAGTCCAGCGCAGATCGTGGCATCAAAAATAATATCTCCAGAACTGACGAGGGAGATGCACACACCCACAGAGACTTGATGCCCTACTTCAAGATTGGGGTGAACATATACCAGGGGTTCAGGATTGTGAGGTAACTCCAGTGGTGTGCAGGGTCCCTGAGGCAAATGTGGGTACTGGCACAGGGGATCATATTCCTAGTGGTGGGAGGGATACTCTACTGACTCTAGATGAGAGGTGCAGGGAGAGGGCTTTCCCTAGCATAGATGCCCTGTTAAGTGATTATGTAGACCACCCTGAAGAATATAGGGTGAGAGACAGCAACAGTCACACACTATCTCACCAATCTTGCATGGGTGATGTGGGGTACATTTCTGAGGCACTGGATGGTTGGGTTAAGGGTAGTTTGGTCGACACATGTGAGGGGCTGTTTAATTTGGATGCTGTAGAGCACATGCCAGTCCCTGTTTTCCAGAGCTATGCCAACACCTGGTGGAGTGTGAGCTCTCTGACCCCAGGGAGCCTGCACTGAAGGCAGACCTTTTGGTGGAGTCCAGAGGGTCTGAAGAAAGACGCATCCAGGGGGGTGGGCATACAGGGTAGACTGAGTGACTCCAAGTGCCAGTTGGCAGACCTTCTGTTCTGAGCTATAGGGTCACAACAAGCTCCAAATTTCAGGAACTACAGGCGGAGCACCCCTCAAGGAATATTTCAATACAGATGTAGTGTAATGAAGCAGAGGAGCCATGGAAGGCATACACCAGGAGAGGACAGATACAGAGTAAGCACAGCAATCAGGAAGGCAAGCAACATAAACTGACCAAATCTAGAATGGACCAATATTAGACAAACACTCTTGGTTACCACTAGAGTTGTACACAGGTAAGACTCAGACCTTCCAACAGCTACAGGGAATGACAACGCCTCTGTTCAGATCACTCTCACAGATAGTCACCCTGCAAGCCCCGTGGAAAGGAGGCAGCAAACGTGATTCTGTCTTAGCACTAGACTGGAACATAAGAGCTGTAGAAAATAGCTAGGAGAAAGGCATTCATGGGAAAAATGGAGAACAGTCAAGTCAGAACAAGGATCCTAGGAACTGTAACAAACAAGAGACTGGAAGCTAATGGAAACTAGAGACTGTAGTAGAATCACTCAGAAAGATAAAGTTAAACTAGGGGCACATTTAGGAGACAGAGGAGAAAATGCAAGAGCTAAGGCAGAAGTAAAAGAAATAAGTATAGGGAAAATATTAGAAGGAACAGAAGGAACAAACTAGGAGCAATTAGAAAGGGAGCAGCTTAGGGTGCACCAAAGGGTCAAAAATACGGGCAGGGATTAAATCAAATGCAAAGCAGGGCTGAGATAATCTGTAGCAGGCTGCACATGAACAGGACACAGGCTTTGGCTGAAGCAAGGCAGAAACTGGACAGAAAAACAAGCAAAAAGAGGTCAGGTACACAGAGGAACAAATTTCAATGAACGAACAAGGAGCTTCAGCAAATTGCAGCTTATAACCATTTCAAGGCAGCAGCAAGCCCAGGGCAGATCACATAACTGGCCTGCACAAGACAGGTCACAGGTGGGTCCAATTCTAGTCTCTCAAGTCCTGGAGTAGAGAATCCAGTGCAGAGGAACAGCAGGACTACTTAGATAGAAATCAATGGACAGCAAATTCCAGGTCTTATTGAATACTTGACAGTGCATTATGGAACCTAAAGTCATGGAAGCAAATGTAGGCTTTCAACTGCATACACCATTGTAATGGGAAGCAGCCAGAAGTCAGAGAGGGCTTTGGGTGAGTTTTAATGATGATTTCCCGACTTCCGATTGTCCATGTACAAATTTCCCAGAGGCCGAATGAGGGAATGGTAACACCAATGACTTCCCTGCAACTGCCTAGTGATCTGCTACACTGGAGTTGCTTGGACTTGCAAAAGGGCCTGCCTGAGCCCTGCTGGCCTCTGCTGGAGTGAATCTCTGAGCTCCAAGAAGTGCCCCAAGTCCTGGATGCTTGGCTGGCATCAGATAGGACTCCTCCTTGCATAACTGAACGTTTCATTGAATCCTAAGAGACATGAAGCCCCACAAAGACTTGCAGCACAGATGCAAACTTCATCGGAACTGACACCAAGTGATGCGAAGCCATGCAAAGCCTTACCCACATCTGCAAGCTTCATCGGCACTGACGCCAAGCGACTCAAAGCCCAACAAAGCCTTGCCACACTGCCTCAAGCTGTATAGGAACTGAAGCCAAGCAATGCAAAGCCCCACAAAAACTCACTGCACAGTTGCAAGCTGCAATGGAACTTATGCCAAGCGAAACAAAGCCTCACAAAACAACGCATCACAGATCCAACATCGAGGACATAAGGCAAAACTCCTAGTAGACTCGTTCCTGTGCCCAGCCTGCACTCCATCGGACCCAGCCTGAACTTGTGATTCTTTTCCTGTCCAGTATGTCCAGATACCCTCAGTTGGCTCTTTGTCCTTTTAGGCACTATATTTACTTTCATTTTTTAAACCATATATTTACTGTTCCACTGTTGGTTCTTGTATTCTGGTATTATTTTATTTATTAAAATGTACTCTATTTTTCTAGATTGGTCTGGGACTTTTATTGTGTTGGGTTTAACCTTTTTAATGTGTGCTGCATAAATACATTACCTTTAACCCATTCCCTGCTGCCGTCGGCCGTTGGCCATCGCGAGCACTACCTGGCTGGTGCTGCGAACGTCCAACGGGTGACGCGGCCCCGCCCATTTTGCGGAAGTGCCGCACTGCAGCGAAATCGCAGCCACTGCAAAGGGGTTAAGTTTAGCTTCGCTGCTTTTTCGCCAAGCTGCCAGAGGGTTAAGCACAGGTTAATATAATGATTTTTATGGTTCACCCTGACAAGGATTGTGGTTGTTGCTTGAGTTGGGTTTTCACACCCCTTAATAAATAATCCAATTTCTTACATTCAGTGCTTGTGTTTTTGCAGTTCCACTCAGTGATTTTGTGTAACACTAAAATCCCATATAAATACCTTGACATCAGATTCAACTTTATTTTAAATATTCCTTGATTGAACTCTTTTGTTTTTTTTACAAATTTGCTTCCATTCCACCTGACTTTGTGCACCTACGACTCTGCCTGCAAACTGGAGAGCTGCACTGTGTCTGAGCACAATGGATTCTTCAGGGAGACGGCGAGGCCAGCAGCTGAAAGCTCCAAAAAGCAAGAGCTCCAGAAGGCCTTCAGGGCCTGGGAAGAGGCCCACCAGTTTCAACAAACAGGCTACAGCAAAGGAGCATAAGGAGGAGAAGGACATGGAGAAGCAGGAGCAGGAGCTAGAAGTGGGGCGGTTGACAACCCCCTGATCAAAACCTCAGAGGAGTGAGGAGAGACCACAGAAGTTAGGTCCTCTGCCAGATCCAGAGAAGGCACCAGCATCTCTTTCCACAATCTGTCCCCTGAGGAACTGGAGGACAGGATGGTTGAAAGGGAGTTCAGGTTGCAGTTGGAAAAACTCAAGATGGAGGAGGCTGTTGCAAAGAGGTTACAGAGGAGGTTGTCCCAAAGAGGGCTGCAGAGGAGGTTGCTGTAAAGAAGGGATGCATTACTGGTCCTAGGGAAGGAGGACAGGGTTACATATTCCCTCATGAAGCAAGCACTAGTCAGGGGAAGTATAGAGGTCCCGGGAGGAGTATAGGCAGAGGTTTAGGGACAGCCAGATGCTTCTCTACCAGTCCTGGGTGGATTATGTGGATTACATTTACAAGACACTGCATGGTTGGGTGAAGGGAAGTGTTGTAAGTGATTGCAAAGGGCTGTAAAATCTGATTGCCAGAGAGCACATGTTTAGTAATTATTTTGCAGAGCTGCGCCAATACCTAGTGGATAGAAAGCTCACTGTCCTAGTAAGGCCCCCAAATCCATTCTCAGGGGGAGGATTCCCAGTCCCAAGCTGACCAAAAGAAGAGTGGGTTCCCTGACCCAAAGTCTTCAGGGAAGTTCAACTCCAAATGTCATAGGTATGGGTACTGCAAGGGGAACACCATCTGCTCTAAGAGGGTGCATTCACCCACTAGTACGCAGACATCGGGGTTGGTGAGCGTAGTGCTTGGGGAGGCGCCCTACCTTATTCAACCTGTATATCTGCCCCCTATCAGACAATATCATGCGGCATGTCTTCGAAATAACATCCTATGCAGACAATACCCAGTTGATATTCACCTGCTCACATAACTCTGCTGCTGCAGCTGATTCTCTGAGGGCTTGTTTGTCAGAAGTGCCTTTTAGGATGGACCTCAATTACCTGAAGTTAAATGCAGGGCTGCTCCTCGGCCATCAGCCCTCGATCTGGTCCCCAGGCTATTGGCCGTAACCTCTGGGCCCTTTTCCTCAGCCTAAACCCGAGGTTAGATACTTGGGTTTTTGGTTTGACAATAAACTCACATTCGAGAGTCAAATCACAGCTTTAGCGGGCAAGTGCTTTGGTATTAATAAATCTCTAAAAAGCTTTAGTCATCTTCTACCTGTTTTGGCACAGAAGACAATGATCCAGGTGTTAGTGGTCGCTCGGCTAGACTACTGTAACATCATATATCTGGGAGCTTCTCAGGCTAGGATCAAGAGACTTCAATGTGTTGTACATAGGTCGGCTCACCTTCTGCTTAACATCCCTAAGTGTGCATCTTTAGGCATGGCACTTCAGAATCTGCACTGACTCCCGGTGGAGAATCGTCTCTCTTTTTAAGCTCTTTGCTTCTGTTATAGGATTCAAAGGAAGATTGGGGCAGCCTATCTGCATCCTCTTCTCACTTCCTAGTCTCCTAGGAGGTACCTCAGGTCCTCAGAGGCACTGTTAGTACCAGTGCCCAGAGTCAGGAAAACTCGCTCAGTGGAAGATCTTTTGACTTTCTGGCATCTAAATTTTGGAATTCTCTACCGTTGCAACTGAGGCCATCTTCGTCAGAATCTCAGTTTCTGAAAAATGTAAAGACTTGGCGTTTCTAGACTGGCTCCTTTCTTTACCTGTTACTGGTTGGTTTGCTTTTGAACTCTTAGAGCTGGTACACTCCTTTTGGAGTAGCTATGCGCTTTATAAGACTCAAATTCATTAATTAATTCTTTCATTGTCCCAGATAGCTTGGGGGTACTGAAGAGGTTAACCTAATATCCATGGGTGACAAAGAGATGGTGCTAAAGGTCCGTAAGCCTTCAAATACTTCCAAGTACAGGCAGTGGGTTACCCTCAATCGGCAACAGGTGAAGGCTCTGAGAGACACAGGAGCCAGTATGACTACTGTTAGTTGTCATTTGGTGTCCAAAGAGCAGGCAAACCCTAAGGCACTCCACCTGTTTGTGGTAGAAGACAAGCATGAGAGTCACTATCACGTGGCTCTGGTTCCCTACGAGTGGGGGTGGGTCCTAGGTTCCTTAATCATAGGTGGGAATCCAGCCATGACAGTGAGTTTTCTGTTTGGCAACAAAATGGATCACACCATCTGGATGGGGGTGGAGCTATGGTCTCACCTGGAGATGTTAGGATTGCCTTTAGTGGGGGTTGATGTGCCTGATCACATAGTACATGGCAACCTGATAGGGAAGTCAAGAGGGGCTGGAGCCTTGAAGAATTGCCTAGGTACCTGCCAAAAAGAGGAATGTCAGGGGGCGTAGGAAACCTGCTCCTGAAACTTCCACAGCCTGGGAGGAGAACGAGCCAGAGGGTGATGCCCCAGAGCCTACATGGGAGGACATTGCCTCAGATATTTGGACCTCAAGATCCCCAGTAACCTCTTGGGGGTCCTAAATGTCAATCAAATCAACCCCCACTATGAGAGGACAAAAGTCACTATGCTCCTAGTAACCGATGATGGAGTGGATAAGAAGAGTGAACCTCTCCCTGACCTTCTCTAATCCATGGAGCAGGATAGGCCAGTGGAAGGTGTCCACCTCTCCTCTACCCAAACTCCAGAGCAACAGAGGGACTTTTCTACTTGCTGGGACAGTTAGCCTCCCTATTCCGCTGACCCCTGGGTTTACCTATATGTGTACCATGACATGGATACAGGGAACAGCATGCCTACGAAGAAGTGGGAGACAGCTTCAAGGTGGAAGTGTCCAAGATGCTAAAACTAGGGGTGATTAAGCCTTCAACAGCACATTGTCCAGCCCAGTGGTGCTGGTACCCAAGACTCCCAAGCCATGCACCGCACCAGAACTCAGGTTCTTCACGAATTACAGACGCTCAACTCAGTCACTTAGATTAATGCTTAAGCCATTCCCTGTGCTGATGAGTTCAGATTGCTGGGGGGCTTCCAAGTTCCTGAGCATGTTTCATTTGACATGAAATGCCCCTGCCACCTTCCAGAGATTGTTCAACCAGGACCTGGCTGGGAAAGAGCCTCAGTCAAGCCTACTTGGATGACATTGCTGTCTTAGTCCTAGCTGGGAGGACCACCTGTTCCACCTCCAGTATGTGCTTCCGGCCCTTCAACAGGCAGGCCTGACAATAGAGGACTACAAGAGATAGCGCCGAGTTCAGTGGTCTACTTGGGGGACCAAGTTGGTGAGGAGAGGGTACAGCCCTTTCAAACCAGAAGTCTTATCATCTTTGTTAGGGCCCCTCCACCAAGACCCAGACTAAGATGAGAGCCTTCTTAGGCATCATCTGACACTACAGGATTTGTGGCAAGGGGTATGGACCATTGTTGCCCACTTGACTAAGCTGACTTCCAAAAAGCAGCTCAGTAAGGTGATCTGAAGAGAGGCTTGCCACACTACTTTTGACACCCTGAAGGAAGTCATGTGTGCCACACCGGCGCTCAAGGCCCCTGCCTTCTCCCAGGAATTCATTATTCAGACAGATGTCTCATAGCATGGCATAGGGGCTGTGCTCTCACGGCAAAATAAAGAGCGCCATGACCAATCTGTAACCTTCATCAGTAGATGATTATTTCCCAGGTGACAGAGGTGAACCACAATTCAAAGGCTAAGCTTTGCAGGGATCTGGACACTGAAGAAGCTGGCCAACCTGTTTGACTTCCAAGGGTCAGCTGTCTGGCCTCATGTTCCGAGTTACAGAGACCCAACAAGCTCCAGAGGCCTCCTTGAAACTGACCATCTGACCTGCTGCACTGGACCTGCCTAAACCCCATTCGCCTCTGTAGGAGTGAGTCCCTGATCCCTAAGATGTATCTCCCTAAGTCCTAGACTCTTGTCTGGCATCATGGAAAACTCTTACTTCGCTAACTGAAGTTTCCTGCAAATCCAGGGTGAAGCAAGATGAAGCGCTTCAAAGCCTCGCTGCACATTTGCAACTTCATTGGATCTGATGCCAAGCAATGCAAAGCCCCACAATCCTCTCTGCACAACTGCACACCTCATCATAATTGACGCTAAGTGACGCAAAGCCTCATAAAACAATACAGTGTAGACTTAGCACCAAAGACATAAGGTACAACACCAAGCAGGCCAAACTTGGCCCTGTGCCTGGCCTGCACTCCATTGCAGTTGGCCTGAACTCGTGACTTTGTCAAGCAATGCCAGATACGCTTAGTTGGCACTTTGTGATTTTTAGCTTCTATATTTACTCACATTTTTGCAATCCCCTATCTCCAGTTGACCTTATTTGATTTTTTCGTTCTGGTAATATTTTATTTGTTTTGATTTACTCTATTTTTGCCCGTTTAGAAGCATGGACAGGATTTTTGTGTTGCAATCTTAGTTTTTCTATTCAAATAGTTTTCATCATTTTGTGGTACACTCATCTTACTTGCAATAAAGCCTGATTCATTTTGTGTTCATCATGGTGCTGCTAAAGATGATGATCATGATCATGATGGCTAAACCAGTCCTGTAAAAACATGTGTAAGACAAGCATTTAGTTTGGCACCAGTTCATAATAGAAAAAAAATATTACATTCAAGCTCTGGAATGTGGAAAGACGTCTCTGATGATCACCAATATATTTTTTTCTACTCCATAGGTCTTCCGATGTATGGGAAGTATCTGCATCAGAGCCAATGCTTGCACAATCAATGCACTAAGTATCGGTGGAACTTTCAGAACATACATCTCGAAGGCCAAGGCTAGGATGGTAAAGCCTCTTTGATTGGTTATAAATAGAATGTGATTTGTATTCTTGTAACAAATTGGCATCAATAATATCGCAATTGGAAGCTCTATAATACCTTCTATTTATGAGAATCCATGTAATTCTGAAATAAATCTTGTGGGACATCTATGTTAACATTAGGTTCCTGCTTTGAATAATGGGATAATTTCTGTCAAATTTCTTAAAATCATATGTCTTATTCTCTTTCAGGAATCAGGTATATCTGGATTTTATTGATATGTTTGCAGGATGATTAATGTTTTTTATCTTTTATTTTATCATCATAGAATGATGTAGTCAATTAAATGCACAGGCATATTATATTGGATGGAGTCTGCGATTAGAAATTTATATTGCATTGTGCACAGTCACTGGTAATGGGAACTTTATATACCACTATTCTATTATAAACATATTGGCATATTTCAGTACTGTGAACAGGTTAGCTACCTCGTTATATCCTGGAAGAAGAACAAACGGTAGGATTCAAATATGTTTCTTTTTTGAAGGATTCCTCTTTATGCACTCAAAATGTAAATTTTAAGCAAAAAACAATCTAGATTTTCCATTCAGAAACATAAATTATGATTGTAGAGGTGTAGTTAGTGTGCAGCATGTTTGACAGTTGTAGCAGCCATGAAGGGAGCTTGAGGGGGCTGTCAGTGCAATTGATTATTTTTTTTTAGTTTGTTAAATGCAACATAGAAATATTGAGACTGCATGGAACTTCACTTCTGTGTTATGCAAAACTGGCGAAAAGAGATGCCAAAGGCAACATACAAAACACAAAATGTTTTGTAGTGATCCACTATCCATACAGAATAAGGGTTTTCAGTTGGGCAGGATTTAGATCCTTCTCAAGTAATAAATCCCAAAATCTAGCCACGTTCAACACAAAAATAATAAGTAAACCTGGGCTCAACCCCTGGTGCTAATGCCACCGAGCAGACTAATGACATGCAAACATGCCCACTTTTGAAGCATAACCTGTATGCCTTACTTCAAGCTATACCACAGTGCACAATTTGACAAAGAGAATCAAGATGGCAGAACCTTTCTGCCCCGGAGGAGGCTGGTGGCACACCCAGGGGAGTGTCTAGGGAAATGAGCAGTCCCTTCCTCAACAACCCTTGACTGGTTCTTGTTCCCTGGAATAGAACTGAGCCGGATAGAACTGGCCCTGATATCAAATATCTATCGTCCCAAGCTCTCCATTTACAGTTAACTATGGACTGGCAAATCTCACCCTGGTTCCATGTAAGTCAATAAAGTTATTAAACCCTCACCAAATGCCCTTCCTAGGAGACATTGAGTCACATACCTCACACCCATGTCTTTCTGCCAAAAGCCCCAAATTATTATTTCTGCTCTGGGTCTCTTACCTTATCAAGAGAAAAGCACTGACAGTGAGGCAGCTGCAGGCAGGTAATGCTAGTTTGCCCACTAGAGCTTCAGACAAATAAAGCATAACTTTGTAAAAATTGCATTCCTGCATATTTATTATTATTCAAAATTCACTATTGAATTGGCATTTTTTTTCAATATTAAAACAGTGATTAAATGACCTCCTTAGCTTATTCTAAACTAAGATTACCACAAATTATAGTTGTATTGTACTTTGTTTTACCTCAAAGGAGCATCTGCAATACTATGCAGTAAAAATAGATATCTGGGGCAAGTAACTGTAACTGTAGGAACATGTCCACACTATTCTTTTTGTACATGTTTGCGACAGAAATACATTTGTGCCTTCCAAAGTTCCATAGGTGCATGTCAAACTGTGGTTTTGCGATTTTGTGAATTGCTGGCTTTTCAATCACAAAACCTTTTACTATATCAGGCCCAATGAATCTGCAAAGATGCGGGTATGTATAAGAAAATGTATTACGTTTGTTTGATAACATTGGCTCTCATGGATTTAACATTACCTCTGTAAACATTGTTCCAACCTGCAAACTTCCCAGGACATTCTTAAGATATTCAAGCCTATCTGTAACTGGAATTACCTGGATTCTGGGGAGATGGGTATCTCTGCTGTCCCAATTATAGCCAAAAATGCAACCCTGTCCTTCAATGACACACAACAGAGTACACCCCTCTGAGACATAAACCATTTTCAATGGTAGTGTGGAAAAGCAATATAGATTTTAAAGTGGTAACCTGGTATCAGTGCTATCATTAGACATACAGACCCTTCCTGATTATATAGTTGAAATCTAGATAATTTGCATTGTGCAATAACCCAGTATCATAATGAGGATCGGCATCTTTAGGTCTAACATCATGAAATATGTGTTAATTCTTCCCAATGCCACATATGATTTTATATACAATGCTTATGATGTATGCACTGTTGGCCCTTCATTGACCCATCTTTTAGAGAAGCATTAACTCAGACAATACGTAATGGTCTTGGTTTATATCCCTAGCACTAACATCCGTGGCCATGCACATTTTGCTCATGTGCAGATGCCTGGTGAGCACAGGCGCAAACCTATCTATAAAAATCTGGATATCCAAAATTACATTTACGCCCAGATCTACAAACCATTTTTCCAGTCACAAACTTTCAGATTAGCAGAATCGGGCGGTTTTTGTCTGGAAAATGCCCTGTGGTAACTTGTTACCGAATCACATTTTGTATTTGCGATTCAATATTTGGAGGAACGTGTTTAGGGCATTCCTTCCAAATACACAATCGGTATAGTATGTATTACTGTTTTGTAACTGAATTCCTGTCGCAAAACAGTAACACTTTACCAAAAGTTTAAAACTGGTGGTAACCCATTTGCAAAGGACCCCATCCCATTTGAGAATGTAAATAATAATATTTTTTAACCACTTGCAGGCGTCTCACGGACCACTGGATACTCTTAAAAAATGACGTGTCAAAAAGGGTTGCATTTAACAAAAAATATTGCTTTATTTAAAAGCAATCACAGACGTGGTTGACTGCTGAGCCCAGCAGGCCACCATCCCTGTGATGGCAGTGAATCCTAGTGGGTTGCAAATTGTGACACACCTCATTAATATGAATGAGGTAGGCCTATTTGCGACCCCCTAGGAATTACTAATGAAACTCTGAAGTGTTTCGCACGTTAGGAACAACAATTTCCTATTTAGAGAGAATTGCAATTAAGAAATCCATATTCATAATGTTTGTACATCCAGTCCTAAATCTTCATTAGTATATAGAAATAGTTTGATGTTATGATCCTGCACAGTCCTCTCATATGAAGTGCTGATAATGGTCGAGGTGTTTATCGCTGCTGATTCTGCAACTGGTGATAATGATGGTGAATATGTACTTTCTATTGACAGGTTTGTTAATAGGTTTGCATGTTCTTTAATACTTGTAGAGAATACATTTCCCAATGTGTGAACCTCAGTGTGACAGGACACTTCTGAAGATTATCACTTTACCCTTTTTCTTGTGTAGTTTCTTGGATTCCTTCAATTGATCACATGTAATCAATCACTTCTTCTTGGTGATGCCCCAGATTATAAACTCTTACTCCAGGTTAGTATGAATGAAGTTCTGTCATTTTGTCTTTGTACACAAGTTGATTAATGCTGATAAGTGTGATTACCAGAAATACATCAACTGTAATGATATTTTTCAATATATTTCATAGAGATTTAATGTATTTGTCATCAAGTTATCATTGTCAGTGTGCAGTATTTATTCTCTGTGCTCCCCAAGTTCATTCATCATTATGCCATAGCATGGTTACACATATCACATTAACATTATCAATATCATGTTCCTTTCCCAATGACAGCAACCTACATGTAGTAGTTCAACTTTTAGAATAGGTGGAAACAAAAGGCCCAGCTGTCTTACTAACCATGTTTCACCATACATTTGTAACCTACGCACCCTACTCTTTTTCTGTCTCTCATACACATTGGGTATGATTGGCTAAGTGGCACACACTCTGCTGGTTCACCATTTTTTACTCAATGTTCTTGGTTCCCTATCAAGGTATCCCTATGTTTTTCCATGAGATATTCTTTCTTGCAGAGCTTTTTAGTTTGGTTTTGGTGTCTCAAATCTACTGATGGCCAAAGGTAATATTGGCATAGCATGGTATGCAAAGCTAGGTAGCAGGGCCATATACTCTTAAATGAATGATCAAATAGCCCATCTTTGCTGACATTTTCTTAGGTGGAAACCAGGTCCCATATTTTGCTCATTGATTACAGGCTCTGAGAGTGACCCCTTCTGCAGGGGATTCTTCTTTGAAAAATACATGGTACTTGCATTATTCAGAAACGGCACATTTTGGTATTCTGTACTACATTACCCATTAGCCTTGAATATATTCTACACCATCTAAATTGTACCTTTAGACAACTGTGTGAAATGTAATAATAATTTAGGGTGGACAGCGGGTTACCTAAAAGGATTATCACAACTCTTGTTACGGTGAACCCTCAAATTCTCTAAATGAACCTGCTCTCAACCCCAAGGTAGCTGTGGTAGAGAGGAGACAGGTAAAATCAAAACACCAAGCAGTAAAAATACCAAAGGAAGTTAAAAAAAAGTTAATGAAATTGAATAGACAAAGGGCCATCAAAACAACAAAGATCTAATAAAGGAAAGTGGAGATATGAAGTTTTTAAATTTAATTAGAACATTGCCAAATTTCACAAATGATAGTCAATGGTCATGGTAGACTGAGACCTAGGAGCAATTTGAGGTCGGCTATCATGGATCTATGGTCGGATACAACAAGTGGATTAATCGCCTTGAAATGTATGCCACTGCAAGTTTGAAAACATTTCTGAGTGCCACTTGTTAAAAGGACTTTCTTGAGTTGAAAATCCCAGTGCATTTCATAGCTGAAACTGTAGCCATTGCAGTGGAACTGCAGGTCAGACATTGGAAGCAGGTTGGCCCAGCTAGCGCTATGGAGTTTTTTAGTTTTTGGTCAGATAAACTTTTAATTCCCAACACAGAAAGGGACTTTGTCATTTTCTCAGAGTTGCAGAGATCTTTGTGAGGGACAAAGCTGAAATTCAAACTGATGTTGTGTAACTGCTAGTAGGATACTTTTTGCAGAGCAGGTACAACTGAGGTTCTGCAGTTATGAAGCAAAAGTTTTTCAAAGTATTCAAACTGTCTTCTGGTGCCCAAACATTCATAGGAGTACATTTCTAAGACTTCGGATAGCATTTAAAGACTCTTGGGGTATCAGGTGGAGGCCAACAGCAAGGTCCAGTTGTATGGATCAGCTGTGCACTTTAGGAGAAAGGCTTCTTGAAACTGTTTGTGTTCCTAGAGTCACCCAGGAGGTCAGCCAGCTGAACCTTGGAGTCCACAGTTTAGCCCTATGTGCAAGACGGAGCATGTCCAGTCCTTCGGGGTCCTCTCAGGTCACAGACAACAGGCCTAGTCATGGTCTATTATTCTGCAGGTCCAGAAAGAGTTCTATTTGAGTGCTTTGGGGTACTGGGATTTATGCCTTATACTAGCTATTGGGTGTGAATGATTCCTGGACCCTTCATAACTGATGGCAGAGAAGTTCACAGAGGCCACCCAATCCAATTTGTCAGTAGTTTCTGTTTGCCTCATTGCAAACATGCCCAAAATATCATGTGTCAGGGCATTTTGAAGAAGTCAAAAGTCTGTGGTCACCCTAATCTTAGGCTTTGGGGGTTGTGGATTAGGTATGGGCGGAAAATCCGTTTCGCTCGCGGATTTTGCGGATTTTCGGGAAATCCGCAATCCGCGAGATTCGCGAATCTCCCGCAAAATCCGCAAATCCGCGAGCAGCGGATTTTGCTCGCACTGCTCGCACTGTTCGCGTGAGTTCGCGTGAGTTCGCGCCCCGCGAATAAGTGCAAAATTGCAGAAATACGATCTTAGCAAAACTGAAAGTAACTACTTACCAGGTTCAAAAGTTCAGGCTCATCATTAGTAGCCATTTCCTGTAGTGCTTCCTGAGGGGCCCCTCCAGAGTTCAGTTGCCAGTTGCAACTATTATGTGACCCTGCTCTGAACCTCAGAATAGTTACACATATGCCACAAAGGTCCTGAATTACAGCTAAGGGAGACAAGCAGGAGCCAGGCTGGAAGTTAAAATCCATTAATCAGCCCCTAATTCATTATTGTCAGTTGGGGCAGGGCAGGTGTTGTAACTAAATTTGCAACAATGAAAGCACTTAGCAAGTGCAAAAGATCACTAATCAGGGTGCACTAAGGAAGCAGGTGCCAGCTAAAAAAATATTCTGTGACACATTAATCAGCCCCAAATTAATTCAGGTCACTTGAGGCAGGGAAGGTGTGCTTTGCTTTGCCGAAAATAATGTACACTGGACAACCAGAGGGTGTGGTGATGAAACAGAGGGTGGCATGGGTGGGCCAGAGGGTGGCATGAGTAGTCAGAGAGTGGCAGTGGTGACAGAGAGTGGCAGTGATGAAGAAGAGTGTCCCAAACAGGCTGGACACGTAGAAACAACAAGTTCGCGAAACTTGCGACGCGACAGGTAAGTTCGCAATTTGCGACATTGTACAAAACCCTCGCGAACTGGCAAAAACCCGCGCAAACACACAAAAAAAAAAAATCCGCAAATTCGCGAGAATTCGCGGATTTTGCGGATTGCGAATCCGCAAATCCGCAAAATTCGCGAACGCGAGATCCGCAAAATTCGCTCATGCTTATTGTGGATGTGCAGGGGAGTGCTCTATGGTGAGGGCAAATGTTTTCCCACATTTAACACTAAAGTACATTACAAAGCAGGCCTTATACAAGTGCACCAAAGTGTTAAATCTAGCTCAAACAGACATGTTGTATACGACACAGTAGTGTCAACTGGATGCCCATAGCTCCTACCCTGAAGATTCAGCAGAGCTCAGAGGAGTCATCCCAGCCCATTCAGGCCAACCTATTGTGTAATTCCTGAGAGGAATTGTACACATTGTTCACACATCATTGAAGGCTGAGCACTGAGCAATGGCCTGGAATTGGCAGAGGCAAATCCTAATTAGCCTTCTGAAAACTGAGGCTTGTAAAGGGCAACTTTCTAAATGTCACCTTACTCTAATATTTATCAAAAATCCGACTTGACTATTGAATTGGATTTTTTATTAATTATCCATTAAAATAGTCGTTTAACTTTTCTAGCATATGCCTTTCCTGAGTTAGCAGTATTAGAATGTTTTTTTTGCACTTTGGTTTTCTACATAATACAGTTAGACCTGCCACAGTGAAAATAGTTTTTGGACCTTGTCACAGGAGAGATATGGCAATAATTATTTTCTACATGTCACACTTTTAAATGCAATGCACCGTGCCATGTGGGATAGAAGGTCTATATAGAGGTGATTTACTACATTTTTAAAATGTGGATCTTTACCTGCCAAAAGGAGTTATTTTTACAGGTCATGCTGCAGGTTTTACACTGCTGCAGTCAGGCTACATGGGATTAGTCTGTAGCTATTCTTACACTACTACTGCAGTGGATGGCACAATAGGTGCTGTAGTCCACAGGTGGACCTTAACTTTCAGGCCCTGCATGCACTTTCTATAGTAGGGACTTACAGGCACATTTAATGTGCCAATCACGAATAAGCCAATTTAAGAATGCTTAAACATTGAGCACATGCACCTTTCTCCTAGTTGCCAGTGGTAAAGTGCACAGAGTTCTAAAGCCAGTAAAATCTGGGTCCAGAAAAAGGCTGGTGGGCATGCAACAAAGACTAATTTCCTACAGCCAGGCACTACCTATAAATCACATTTCTTGAAGTTTATCCTAACCACTCATTGTTCAGTACATTGAAGATGCAGAGGTGTCTTATTTGAGTATGTGCATGTGGATATAAATCTAACCTATCTGCATTAAACTGTGAAGCCTGCTATCTACCTAAAAATATATGAGGCGTGTAATATAACTTTGCAATGGTTGATAAACGTTCATTTTTGAGCAAAGGATGAATACATTAGAATTGTTTAAATTGGGATACAATGTTGCGTATTTCTATGGAGTATTTCTTCTTCACCAACAGAAAAAGTAGACAACAAGAAAGCTGGTCAAGAAATGACAGTACACCAAGGCCCAGATTTTCTAAGGGTTTGCATTGCCTTTGTGTCACTCAAGATGATGCAAGGGAACACAAGCTCTTAGTTAAGATTTACTATGCTGCACAAAGCCACTTTGTATGGCTGTGCATGGCTTAGTAAATCAAGAGTAACGCAAGGCTGTGCAAGTCACTACCATGTGTTACTCTGCTTTGGGAAGGCGTTCCATGGGTGGAGTTTGGGCATTTCCATGCATCCACCTATAGATTTTGGTGCATTCCCAGATTTACTAAGAATAGTAAACTTTGGAATGTGTCAAAATAGTATACCTTCCTACTAGAGGCATAACGAGGTGAAATATGTTAATTTCTCCTTATTATTTCCTCTACATGTGATGCATTCTGTAACACACATGGAAAGAGGAAAATGCCTCAAAGGATTGTTTATGTACAGAAAGGTGTCCCTTCCTGCACAAATACTATTTTCCTTGTAATGCAGACACCCTTGCACCATGGTGCAAGAGTGCCTGTGTTGGTGCTAGGCAGCATGCAGTGCACCAGCTCAGGAAGAGAGCAGGAATGTGTCACATCTTAGAAAATATGACACATTCCTGCTCTCTCCTTGTCACACAGTGCAACAAGTTGTATTGCTGCGTTCTGTTGTTTGATTTTTTAGTAAATATGGGCCCCAGGTTGTCAAAACCATAGTAAAAACACGTCTCCCATTTAATATTTCATTTGCATACCACAACAACATATTAAAGCAACACTGTAATCCAACAATCAAAATGGTGTTCAAAATACCCAGATATATGAATTGCACAACCACACATATATCTAAGGAATTTAAAAATGACACAAGAAGTAGGCATTACAAAACCATCTGTTATATTGAGGCATGTTTTTTTACTTGGCAGTGGACACATAATGTCGAACAACTTACTTCCTGCCTGCAAGTGGTCGGCATCAGATATGAGTTCATCAGAGCAAACTAAGGGACAGCAAAAAGCTTACGGCTGATTACATCCTTATCAAAGCTTGCCCTTTGTGTTTCAATAAGAACAATCATGCAAAAATCACAGTCCAATTCTTGTTGATTAATTCTACTAATTACTTCAATTCTCATCATAACAAATGGAATGCGGGAAAAGTAGTAGAAGTGGTAGCTCGAGAATTTTGAACTATGTGAGATGCAAACACCCTTTTTGAATTGCACACAGTGAACGTGTTAAGAGAGCGAGCCTGATTTACACCAGGGGCTTTAGGGGTAGGGACCTTCCCCTAGAATACTTTGCAAAAATTAAGTTAACACTGTAAGGGTGGCAGATGATTTTCTAGCCAATTTTCACATAGATGTACACAATTATGCTTTAGGGTCCCTGATTTTTAGCACTTTGAAAACCTCTAGGAGCACAACAGAAAAATTATATTTCAAACCATATACTTTTACAATAACATGGCTGTATATTCAGTCACTTGTTTGAAAACCCTTCAAAGTGATGTAATGAAGGGGCATTCCAAAATGATTTATGAACTTCCTCATCATATGGGCTATTCACAAATGCAAACTTACATGTGAGTAACTATACACGAGTAAGCTTACTTGCGCTATTCACCATTTACAAATGTAAATTTACTAGAAAGTGTAGACTTACAACACTATACCCTTCAGTTAAGGGGGAGTCTGAAAATGTACTACCATAAAGTTACTGGGTAAGTTTGCAACAGTATTTTATGTTCTGTACGCATGCGTCAGGTATTATGATGCATCAACAGAATTGCCCACATGTTTATTTCTATGCCATCCTCTCTAGTTGAACTGTAAAGGGTTTCAATGGAATTCCATGACTTTGATCACTTCCCTCATGTGCTAGGTCCTAGTGACTGCACCGCCTCAATAGCAGACGATTATGGTTTGCATTTGGTACGGTCTGTAGACTGATTTGGATACAAAGTGTTTGTGGACACTTTACTAGGCAACATAACAAATTTGGCTTACTTTTAAAAATGCCTGGGGGTGGGGGCGTGGCCAGGATGGCGGGCTGAGTGGTCGCACTCGAAGTGAGCTCCGCCGTCCCTGGGCCCTAAACCTGCTGTGTATGCGCTGATTCTCCCCCGGGACGCTGCAATTCACGGAGCGGGGGTGTGTAGCCACGGAGTAGCGGCTGCGAGACCGCTGCCACCTTTCGGGGCGCTAGACCGGTCCCGGACACGGCGCCATTGCTGGGAGCGGGTAGGGCCTAGTGCACGGCCTGGAGAAGAGGCGGACCCTGCCCGGGCCCGGACGTCGGCCCGGGTGGACATAGCGGAACCGCTGACCCTGCCCACCGGCCCCGGACATCAACGCTTGTCCTTGCAGCGCGTACCAGGGGCCTGAGCCGCCTAACCCGGAGGCAGAGAGATTCCGGCGCCAGGCCCGGTGCTGGACTTCACGTGAGGCCGCGGCTCAGGCCTGGGTCCCGGGCCTCGACTACTTTGGCGGCCACTGGGGGGGTCTGGAGGAGCTGTGGGCCCTGCCTGCCAAACCCGGACGTTCCTGCCTGGCCCTGCGGAGCTCCTCCGGGGCGTGGACCGGCTGAGGCAGTGGTGAAGCGAGGGAGGTGCCGGACTTGAGGCCTCTCACTACTCAAGGCCGTGGCTTTGGCCTACATCTCGGACCTCGGCGACGCTGCACGGCGGAGGCCCCCCGGCCCACCGGTTGGGACTGCGGAGCACGGTGCTGCTCTCCTGGGTCGACAAGGGGCCCCGTGGTGAGTCGGAGGGCTGAGAGACGCCGGAGAGGGGGGCTGCGGCCGGTACCCCTTGGAACCACGAGTGACCGGGGGCCGGGCTACTGCTTTTCTGACCGCCATTGAGCCTGTCCACCGGCGAGGACCTGGGACGGACCCTTCCTTCGGGGTGGCCCCTGGCGGCGCTTTGGGTTGGCCGGCCCCGGGGCGGCCGGGGTGCTTACTCCTGCATTGCCTGTGAGAGGACGAGAAGGCCAACCGGACATTGTCGCGACCCCTGCATGGTCCCTGAGGGCCTGCCGTGGCCTAGCTCGGAGGAGGATCCCCCGGTGGCGCTGGTGACGCTCAGCTCGAGGCCGCAGAGCCTGTGGAGTGGGGGAAGAGAGCAGAGCCGGGCTGATCGGATCTGAGGGCCTTGGAGGGCGGCCAGTCGCTGACGGAACGGACCGCGGGTCCCACTGCAGTTCCTGCTCTATCGGTGGGGCGGCTCGGCCCCATAAGTCATTAGTGGGGCAACGTGAAAGGCCACCGGCTCGGTTTCTGACCTGCACCGTAGGCTGGACTATAGGATCCCCGGGAGGGACACCTCGGTGGCCATCATGGCGCAGAACAGAGGGTCACGGAAGGGAGACCGTACATTCCCGGAGATGCTGAATAGGAGCAATATGAGACAGGATCGGGGACAGCCATCCCCATCTCACCCGAGTGGTTCCCAAGGAGCAAGCGGAGGGGAGCCGCCGGTTACGAGGTCCTTCCTGGAATCCCTCTTCAGCTCGCTGAGGGATGATTTCCAAACGCTCAAGCAGGAGGTAGCAGGTGAGGTCCGTGAGATACGGAGGGAAGTGGATGGCCTGGGTGACAGAGTATCCACGGTGGAAGAGGCGGGCCATGCAAGGGACGAAGAAATAACGCAACTGCAGCAGGAGGTCATCCGACTCCGGGAACAGCACCTTGACCTGCAATCGCACACGGAGGACCTTGAAAATCGCTCCAGGAGAAACAACATCCGTGTCCGGGGAATTCCGTCCCGAGAGGAGGGGGACGATGTGGCGGCGTACCTCAGGGAGCTGTTCGGAGAGGTGCTGGGGGAATCGGCTGATTTTCCTATCCGGATTGATAGGGCGCACAGAGTGGGCCTGCAGCGCCGGACTTCAGCACCCCCTCCCGACATCTTGGCCTTCTTACCGGACTATCCCCTGAAGGAGCGGATACTGCGGGAAGCTCGGAGGAGACCCTCCCTGGAATTCCGGGGCCATCGGGTGGCTCTTTATCAGGACCTGGCCGCGACCACCCTGCAGAAGCGCAACGCTTTTAAAATTGCGACTGACTTTCTTAGGGAGCATGGCACTCAATACTCTTGGGGACACCCTTTCCGGCTCATTTTTCGGTGGAATGGAACCTTGCACCAGTTGCGTTCCCTTCAGGATACATGTGGGGTGCTGGGGATCACTGCTACTGAGGACGGAGCTCACACGCCCCGCCGGGGCCGTATTACCAGAGATGGGTGGCAGACGATCCCCGGCTGACAGTCATCTGCTTCCTCAACACGGCCGGACTCTCCTGCGGTCCAGGCGGAGTCGGACGCTGCAGTGCAGGACGGGACCGATGCTCCTACAGCGGCTGTGGTGGCGCTGACAGCTTGAGTGAACTCCGGGGGGAGATCGACATCGCTATCGTGGAACTGCAGGTTTGGGGGTCTAGGGGGGAGGGGGGAACGGAGGGGTGCGTATTGGCTGGACGTCCACTTGTTTGACTTTCCGCAGGCTTGTCCGACAAGGACCGGACTGGGACACTGGGTTTACGGGGTTTCTGGGGGGTGAGAGGGGGAGTGTTTGGGGTCGTTGAGCCAGTCCCAGTTGCGGGAGGGGACTGGGGACGGGGAGGTTGTTGGGGAAGACGGGGGACAGTTGGGGGGGTTCAGGGGGGTAGGGGAAGGGGTTGGAGGGGGGGATCTGGGAGTTGGAGGTGGGGAGGGGGGGTCGTCCAGTGCACATGGGGGTTCCTAGTCATCCTGGCATTGCCTGTGTTTTTTGGTTTGCTTCCGCTTGGCTATAGCATTCGTAGTCTGGCTTGTTCTTTTGATTTGCATGAGAAATGGAGAGGAGGGGGGAGGTGCGTACGATGTATTTTGCGGGCTGTGAGTTCTTGAATGGTTTGTCTGCTCATTGGTTTGCGCAGAATTGTTTGCTTTTTATGTCCCTGCTCTTTGCTCTGTGCTCTGCTGCACCCCATGCTGAGTAACGCTTTTGTCTTCCCAGCCTTGCTGATGTGGGGCCTTGCTGCTTCCTGCTACACCGCTGCTCATGCCCCAAGCCACATGTAAGGTCGTGACCCTGAATGTCCGGGGTTTGAATAATCCTGTTAAGAGGCGGGCTGTCCTTTCGCTCTTGGAGAATACCCAGGCAGATATCTGTCTCCTCCAGGAGACGCACTTATTATCACAGGACACACACAGGCTCCGATCGCATAAGTTCCCTTCACAATTCTTTTCCTCTTGCACCACTAAAACGGCTGGGGTGGCGATTCTGGTGGCACGGCACTTCCGGGGGGAAATTCTCCACAAATTCACTGAACAAAAGGGTAGACTATTGGCGTATCGGTTTAGGATAGGGGGTCTTCTATTTACGATCGGGTCCCTATACAGTCCCAATGAACGGCAGGACCGCTTTCTGCAGGCGGCGATCGAAGAGGTCACCTCTACTCAGAATAGACACATCATACTCGGGGGGGACTTCAATATTGTCTTTGACTCCGCACTGGATAGGTCGGCGCAACGCTCCCCTCAGGTCGGAGAACTCTCCGCGGACCGTAGAGCTCAGCTGGAGGAGGTGGACCTCCTTGATCTGTGGAGACATCTACACCCGACCGATAGGGACTACTCGTACTATTCCCATGCACACAAGACGTACGCACGGTTAGATCACCTTTTGGTTACCTCTCCGGTGAAAGCACTGGCCTCGGGATCGGAGATGGGAGTGATCTCCTTTCAGACCATGCCCCGGTTGAGGTCCTGCTGAGTGTGCCTCCGACGGCTCCCCGCCCTCGGACGTGGCGCCTCCGTGACACGCTGCTGCACAGGACGGAGGTGGTGGCTCGCATTGAGAAGGTGATTCGAGAATTTCAATCCCATAATGATAATACGGACACTAGCCGGGCCACGCAATGGGCAGCCATGAAGGCTGTTATCAGAGGGGAATTTATAGCGATTTCCTCAGCAGATAATAAAGTGCGGCAGACCAAGAGAGATGAACTTACGGATCGGGTTAGGGAGCTTGAACAGATCCATCGCAGGACGGGGGCTCCCCGAATTTGGCGGCAGCTCAAGGAGGCTAGGAAGCTTCTGGCGGCCCTGGACCTTGACCGGGCGGAGTATGCGGCATTGCGGTTGCGTCACACCTTCTACACTGGGGGGGACCGCTGTGGCAGGTTGTTGGCGAATAGGCTCCGAGTAGCGAGGCAGACCCAGCTAGTTAAAGAGATCTCTGGCCCGACGGGGCTGCTGGAGACTGAGGACGCTCGAATAGCAGCTGTCTTCCGCGGCTTTTACGAGGATCTCTATACGGGGGATCCCCCGGATGAAGTGGCCATGGGCGCTTATTTGGGCTCGGTTGCATTGCCCTCTCTAGAGCCTTTGCAGGCGGATCATTTGGACAGAGACATTCGGATTGAGGAAGTGGTTTCCGCTATTGCCAGACTTAAACATGGCAAGGCACCGGGTCCGGATGGCTACATTGCGCTTTATTATAAAACATTCTGCACGACGTTAGCCCCCATCCTGACGCGCCTTTTCAATTCTTTCGCGGAACCCGGGGCCATTCCGCCCGATCTGCTCCGGGCCACTATCTCGGTTATCCCTAAGCCCGGTAAAGATCCGAAGCAATGCGTGTCATATAGGCCGATCTCTCTTCTGAACATTGACCTGAAATTGTATACGGGGATCCTGGCCGCTAGATTGGCTCTCCACTTGCCGGGTCTCGTCGATCCTGACCAGGCGGGTTTTGTCCCCGGAAGACAGACGGTGGACAACACGAAACAAATTGTCCATCTACTGGAGAAGGCCTCCCGGATTCCGGGAGAACAAATGATGCTGGCGGGGGACGCGGAGAAGGCATTTGACCGGGTCCATTGGCCTTATCTGGAGCGGGTGCTTATGAAAGCGGGTATAGGAGGGAAATTCCGCTCCATGATTCTTAATTGTTACAGTCGTCCGTCGGCGGTGGTCCGTGTCAACGGGCTCGCTTCTGACTCTTTTGGCATTGAACGTGGCACCAGGCAGGGTTGCCCGCTCTCGCCCCTGCTTTTTGCGCTCTACATGGAGCCGTTTGCCCAGCGGATGCGCGATAACCCGATGGTGACCGGCATCCAGATGGGAGGCTTCACACACGCTATCAGCCTCTACGCTGACGATGTTATTTTATCCATTGACAGGCCCCGAATGGCTCTACCGGCGTGCATGGAGGAACTGGCCTCTTTTGGCGCGGTGTCGGGGTTCAGGATGAACATGGGGAAGTCGGTGGCGCTGGATGTCTCCCTCGAGCCGGACACTAGAGCCTGTCTGCAACAGCGGTTTCCCATGCTCTGGTCGTCGGGAGCAGTGCCCTATTTGGGGATCCAGATTGCTCCTACCTTACCGGCTATGGTGTCGGCGAACTATCGGGCCCTGGGTGCCAAGATTAGGGAGGAACTGGGCCGGTGGAACCGAGGCATCTTTTCCTGGCTCGGCAGGATAGCTGCTGTCAAAATGACGGTCTTGTCGCAGGTATTGTACCTCTTTCGGGCCCTCCACTCCAACCGCCGGTGGGATGGATTTCGCAACTGCAGGTAGACGTTTCTCGGTTTGTCTGGCAGGGTAAGAAGCCTAGAATGCGTAGGGCTCTCTCGCTGCTGGCCCCGGAGGCCGGGGGGTTGGGTGTCCCTGATTTCCGCAAGCACTTTCAAGCTACTCAGTTGCGTTATCTTGTGGAATGGAGTAAGTGGGAGTCTGATAAGCATTGGCTCTTTCAGGACCAGGCGGTGGCAGGTAGACCCCTGCAGGAGATCCCCTTCCTACGTCGCCCTCATCGGCCCAAAAACCTCTATGCCTCCTTTGTCACGAGGGTACCCCTGCGAGTGTGGGATGCTACCAGCATTTTACGTGGCCTCACTACGTTTCCGTCACCGCTTACCCCGCTGGTGGACAACCCGGACTTTACTCCGGGGATGGAGAGGGGGGCGTTTGCGAGATGGCGACAGGCGGGGTGTAGAGCCTTATGTCACCTTTATGTCCCGGAGGGGGTTGTCCCTTTTCCCCAACTCCGTCAGGAGTTCTCACTCCCGGAGACAGAGCGACTTCATTATATGCAGGCTCGCCACTGGGCCCTCCAGCCGCAAGTGAGAGGGACAGCCGATCGGCCTTTTCTCCCATATGAACATTGGCTCATGACGCGGACTTCGGACTCCAAACTGATTACCGACTTGTACAAGCTACTGCAGCCACCGGCGACACACCTTTATCACCCTGGGAGAGAGCGTTGGGAAAGGGAGTTGGGGAGGACACTGAGCCCTAAAGAGTGGGAACACATATCCTACATGGGGCTCACAGATACGCTGACTAAAGTATCTACCTATTGGTACTATACACCTGAACGGGTACGTGAGTTTGATTGTAGTAAAGATGACACATGCTGGAGGGGATGTGGGCACCGGGGTACTCTCACGCACATACTATGGGACTGCCCGCTCCTAGAACCTTACTGGAAGGAGGTGCTGGATGAAATTGATTCTCACTTCGAAATTGAACTGCCACGCTTCCCTGCCTATACCCTGTTGGGGCTCCCAAATGGTCTAATGTATCCTCTCCGATCTCGCAGGGGCAGGCAGATAGCGATAGCTCTAGGTTCCGCTGTCCAGAACATCTTAATTCACTGGCACACTGCTACAATACCATCTATCACTGGCTGGCTTCACAGGTTGTGGCATGTGTTGGGTATGGAGAAAATGTCCCTCACAGTGGCGGGTGATGTAGACCAGTTTAGGGAGCTCTGGCAACCATTTCACTCCCTGTTGCTTACTGAATTTAGGGAACTTACCTGCCCCAAGTATCTCCGCCTTCTGCGGCTTCCGGTCCCGGAGGAGCCTGCCCCGTGATCTCCCTTTGGACTTCTCCTCCTTGGCGCTGTGGCTCTGATGTGTACCGCGGTTAGGGACTGTGCACTGGACGTGTGGTGGGAATGGGGGGTGGGTGGTGGGAGTTCGGACGTTGGGGGGGATTGTTGGGTGGGGGGGTTACACGGGAAATGTCATAACATGTTGAGGCGACATGTGACTCCTGTTATTGAGCGGGCGTGATCCATGGAATGACAACTGTTGATAGTGCTCTTGGACACTGGCTTTTCCGCCCTGCTATATCCTCTTGAGATGTTTGTTTGTCCTTACGTGTTGTGTTGAATAAAATACTTTAAACCTAAAAATGCCTGGGTTCAGCTGGCTTTTGGCTTCCGGTTGTCGTTGTTGTTCTGCTAATGCTCAACTGGAAGAAAGTCAGCCAGTGCCTCCAGAAGGTACTCTGAATTTTGGTATTTATTTGAAGCATGACCTTGGCCCTAATATGTTTAGTGTGCTATGGTACAAATGTACAAGGGACAGTGCCGAGTTGCAGTTGCCGTTGATAGGCACTTTTGATTAACAAAAAATTGGGTTTTTACGGGTGAAGTTGTTTGCAAGAAGTAGGCTGTCTATGTTTGATTCCCTCAGAAGATGGCAAAAGAAGGCCAAACAAAGCCGAATGAAAGATGAGAAAGAGGCCCGGAAGGGGGGGAAAGCAAACATTGACTCAGAAAGCTGTAGCGCATGATAGAGAGAAGCAAGAGATAGGGATTGAACGTGAAGATAGGAGATTCAAATTACAGATTAATAAATCTTATGTGGCATAAGAAGAAAATGATTGGTTGTGAAAAAATTGTTAGATACTCAACCTCCACCTCCGTATGCCCCGCGGAGGATATCTATCCCGCTATCCCCTTACAGGCCCAGGCAACCGGTTCTTCTGTCTCCACTGTTTCGGCTTCTGTTACTGTTCATCAGTCTGCCTATAGTACGGCACCTCCTGTCCTTTCTTTGTCATCGCCGTCTGTGGCAACTATGTCTGTTAGTACTCCTGCAACACCTATTGCTTCGGCATCTCTTTCGCCAGCTCTCACACCCGCGACACAGCCAGCAGTGACATTAGTGACTACAGCCTCTGTCATCACTCCCACTGTGTTCTTCCATTCCCTGACATTGCAGAGTAGTGGGACACCAGTATGTGAATTTGAGGATAAAGACTGCATGAAATTTAAAGAGCGTATGGGGCGGACGTTAGTCCGCTCTGATATGGGAGATAAAGAGAAAAGGTTGGTGGCTAATCAGGCTGCGCAGTGGGCCCAAAACCCCATATATAGTGTGTAATATGTGTGGCTTGTGATGAAATAGTATGAGCCCTTTGTATAGCAGCGTGCTCTTAAGCATATGTCGGCTACTTTGATCGGTCTTTGGTAGCAGTGTTTCAATGGTGCAGCACTGCAGATCAAATGTGATATTAGGGATCATGTGTATGTTACTGATATGGTGCCCGCCCATGTCTTCAGTAATGTTGCGACGTTGGTTGCTTATTGGGGTAGACTGCTTGAGAAGAGCCCCACCCCGGTATGTCAGTTTCTTATGCTGGAGGTTTATCCTATCTACCATCCTGAGATACCAGAGCTAAGGGATCAGCATGATCATGTTACGAGGCTAAGTGAAGAGGCCCATTTCCAAGAACAATGGGCTTATACTCGGCGGAAAAGGAGTGAAGTTTTGTCTCTTATGGCTCATACCTGACCCTAGGAAAAATCCTACTGCTTATTATAAAGAATTGACTGAAGCAACCTTCAGTAATGACGCTTGCGGATATTGAAATGTTTTTGGTTTACTACTTCTGGTCAATATTTGGAGACAAATGCACACCCAGGATCACGTTGCATAATTGGGTGGTACCTGGGATCAAATTAAAGCATGGGATCAGGAACGAAGGCCAGGTGTCCGATTTGACGAAAACGGGTCATGGAACAACACAATCGAGAATAGGAATACCCTGTTTAGTAGGGCCTGTTGGGCCGTTAGAGGCTTTGCAAGTAGACTTGGCATGAACCCCCCCAGAAATGTTGATGAAAATATATAAAGCTAAATGCACTAGCATAGCACTTTAAGGGAAGGGCATATGGGGATAAAAGAGATGTGCTGAGATGCAAGTAACAGAAAACAATGTTTTTAGATATCTTTTAGCAACCCCTAAAAGCACCTCAGCTTATGTGCTCCACTCCTAACTCGGCGCCATCTTTCTTACTAATTTAATTAAGCTCGCACAAATTCTGTTGTGGCATAAAATATGGACATCAGACTACACACCCTCAACCGAGCGATAAGTACAGACTGTCTGAAATTAAGTGCATATAAGTCTATTCCATGGTTGATGTATATCCAGCGGTTCCTTGGAGACATGGCCCATCCAGAATATTTTGATAAACCAGAGACACTAGTTACCATCAGCAGAAAGATATTGAAAACAGAGGTGGTGGCTCATCGAAACAAACTTAGTTTGACAATCGAACTCCATAAATCTTATGTTTTACACAATCAAATGATATTAACCACTTTTAATATGCAGCCATACCTTACAAATGTTTTAAACTCAGAGCAAAGCTTTATGCATACACACCTAAGATTGGAAATATTTCACAGATTATGTTCCTTTCCTACAATGAATGATTGGGCAACAGATCTGGTAAATTGTCTGTGTGATGGCAGGCTGCGCCAGAACACCATGCAAGTGGTTCTTTTGTACAAATTTTACTCTAAATACAGTAAGCGGTATATTTTTCCAATTATAAGGCACTTAAATTTCAAACAATGCCATCCTGCTTATTTGTACTTGCAATCGGTGCCAACTCTAGGGATCTTCTGCAGTATGTCATCTTTTCTCTGGGAAGTTTTTTATGCTGGAAAGAAGATTACAACAGGTACCATATAGAGTATAATAATGGGATTATACATCAATGAGCCATGGTCACTAAGGTAACTCGGAACAATAAAATCTGGAGGGGAGTACCAGGAACACTGTACTAATACATTTTGACCATTTTAGGATTATATTTGTATAAATGTATAATGGAACTTTGGGGAGTAGGGGTCTTTTATCAATTTCTCATTACATCTACAATTCTTTATACGTACCTGAATGAATTTAATTAGTCGCTTTTTTAATATCTTGTTCCTATGATGATATTATTCTTAACCCTTTTTAAACATAGTGAAATGAACTTGACACTTGTTGTTTTTATCTGTGGAATTGCTTTTATGCATGTTTGTTATGGCTTTGAATAAAGTTATATATGATAAGCCTAGAGTGAAGATGCTTGCTTTGCCCGGCCATATCATTACAAATATGCATTCTCTTATTCCTCTAAGAAAAGTTGATTGAGACAAGTTATCGGCTTGCCGACAGATGAAATATGAGAGCGTTTTTGATTTTTTCACTTGTTTAAAGGTGTGTTTCTAGATTATAGTGCACAGGATTTGTCGATCGAAGGTGGTATGCAACTGTTTGTTAATAGGTTTATTTCCAATTTGCTTCCAGAGATTGCAACCCAATTGCCGGCTTCCAAAAGTACCTGTTCCACCTCTTCCCCTTCTGTTATTCTGAATATGGTGCAGTGCTATGAGCACAGGGAAAATGAGGATAAGGAGAGGTCAGAAAAGAAGCCAAGGATTTGAAGACAAAGGTTTTGTTGCAGAAGGCTACTAGGGGAAATGGTAAAGGACGTGGTGGTCCAGCACGACAGCTTCCATGGCAGGCAGTCGAATACTGTGTCTTTAGGGGAGAATCAGTGTGCATACTGTAAAGAGGAGGGACACTGGCATAGCGAGTGTCCGGTGCTGTTGCAGAAGGTCACGGCTCGAAAAGAATGAGGTTCTTGTGGAAGGGGTCGTGAAGCTGGTGGACAGGACAGGCTCAGAATACTGTGGCCCTGCAGGGTTGCTCTAATCAGAACGATTTTGATGACGCTCTGGGTGGACAATATTATCATCATGATTATGATACGGATGAGGTGACAGGGATGTCTTATAGCTAGGAAAGCCAGGGACAAAGGGAGGGACCAGTTCAGATACCTGTAGATCAACGCGTTCCGTATGTTAGTGCGGATGTGTATGGTTCGGCTCAGGAATTTTTGGTGGATACAGGTGTAACGAACAGCTCTATTTCTCATTCCTTGGTCTCTGGGGCAGCTCTGTCTGGCCATAATAATGTTTTGGTAGGTTTTTCTGGTTTACTGGTTGTGAGCCCCATTTAAAAACCCCTTGCATTAATTATTAGTCCTTTCACTGTGGATTCGCCATTTTTGTTAATGTCCAATTGGGGAGAGAATGTGATGGGTTTGGACTTGTTGAAGAAATTGCATGCTATGATTAATTGCTCCCCAGCAGGTGTCCATATAACAATGGGTTCTGATATGGTGTGCACTAAGTAGTGTCTATCCAAAGATGCACCCCTCCCTGTTGAATTTAAGGATGTACCACCACACTGTGGGCAATGGGCGACAAAGATGTGGGTTTATTGCAGATATGCCTGTTTCAATGCTTGTCAAGGATTGTGCTCTTTTGCCCCGTATCCCTCAGTATAAAATACTCCAGCAGGTTGATGCAAACTGTGCAGGATTTGATTGAGAAAGGAGTGGTTGAGTAGACGGCTGCTAATGTTTTAATAGCCCTATTCTTCCCATTCTCCAACGGACACATTTGGGTTCCTCTGATGATCATGCAGATGTTTATTACTTAGTGATTGACTTGTGTTCAGTTATCAAAATAATAATCCCCAGTTTCCGGTGGTCCCTGACATTACGACTCTCTTGACAATGATTCCTACGTCTGCTAAATTCTTTTCTGTCATTGACTTGAAAAATTCATTCTTCTGTATTCCCATTTATCCTGATAGCAGATATCTTTTTGGGTTCACCCTAGCTTCTAGAAGCTTTAGATTCTGTTGCGATCCTCAAGGCAATACAGAGAGTCTGAGTATCTATAGGCAGGCATTGAAAAAGCTGGCTTCCTTGTAGCTCCGTACAGGTATTGTATTGCTTCAATATGTCGATGACTTGCTCATCACCTCGGATACAGAACAAGGTTGCAGAGACAGTACCGTTAAATTGTTGCTACATTTAGCTCAACATGGCCATAAAGTATCCCTTTCCAAATTTCAGTATTGTTGACAGGAGGTCACCTACTTAGGTCACATACTATCGAAGGAGGGTAGGAGATTTGCCCCTGAGTGCATCAGTACCATTGTTAAAATGTTGATTCCGCAAACTCAGAAAGATGTACCTGCTTTCATAGGTATCACTTCCTATTGCAGGCAGTGGATACCTGGCTATTCGCTGCTTATTAAGTCCCTGCTTGCATTAACACGTGCATGAACCCCCTGCCTTGGATGCCTGAATGTCAGCAGTCTTTTGAGCAATTAAAAACTGTGCTTTATTCAGCTACCTTGACTATGCTAAATGTTTTGTATTGTATGTCCATGATATAGATGGTTGTGCGCTTTCTGTTTTAACACAAACATTTCGGGATAAGCAACGACTGTGTGTTTATTTCTCTGCTGTGCTTGACCCTGTTGCACAAGCCCTCCCGAGCTAAGAGCATTCGCGGTTGTGGCTGTCTCAATAATACAATCAGCTGGACTCATACTTGATACCAACCTCACAGTTATGGTACCCCGCGATGTGGATACACTTTTGAATAAAACAAGGACACAGAATCTCACCAGTGCATGTCTGACAGGTTATGAGCTAACGCTCTTTGCGAAGCACATTATAATCAAATGCTGTGCCATTCTGAATCCAGCCATGTTACCACCCCTTCCCTCTGAGAATGAGGAGATTGACATACATGATTGTATCTTCCGGACGGAAGAAGAGACAAAAGGACGGGTAAACCTGACTGATGTTCTGTTACGTGACCCTCAAGGGAACTATATCTCAATGGCTCTTGTATTAAGTTACCAGATGGCACTACAACTGCTGCGTACACCTTTACTACACTGCGTACAGTAGTTGAGACATCACAAGTTCACTATCAGTCGGCCCAAGCTGCAGAGCTTGTTGCCCTTATTCGAGCTTGTGAATTTAGTGTGGGACTAGTTCTCAATATTTATACTGACAGTCAGTATGCCTTTGGAGTTGCCCATTATTTGGGGCGGCTCTGGGCAGAGAGAGGGTTCCTTACTTCCAATGGGACAAAAATTCCGCAAGGTCCTTTTAGTTATAGGCTTCTGTCTGCTCTGACACTCACTAAGAAATTGGTCATAGTGAAGTGCAGCGCTCATAGGAAAGTTACTGACAATGTGGGTAAAGGGAACACTTGCAGATCAGACAGCTAAGGAAACAGCCCGAACTTAGATGAAAAGAGTGTTGGTAGCAGGTCTTGCTAGGTGGGTGCCGGAGGTCACCATGTTTGAGGATACACCAGAGAATGTGAAGGAAATTCAGAGAGGCTACAGTGGAGGAATTAGAAGTGTGGCAAAAAAAGTACAGCACAATTGAACAATGAGGGATGTTGGATTGACAAGTTAGGGAAGCAGAGATGGATGTTGCCCGATGCCTATGTTCTTCCTGGAATCACAATCACTCATAGCCCAGCCCATTCCAGTGCTAAGGGTATTTGCAAGTTGTTGGACCCTGTATGGCAGAATGACAAGATTTCGAAGACAGCTGCACATTTAATGAAGTACTGCATGGTGTGCATGAAGCACAATCCTGACAAGGGTACCCCTACACCACCCCACAATTCTGCACCTCCCACTTTCCCTTTTGAGATCCTTCAAATGGACTACATAGAGATGGACCGGGTCAATAATTTGAAGTATTTGTTGGTGGTATTTTGAGCATTCAGTAAATGGGTTGAGGCTTACCCTACTAAAGAGAATACAGCCATTCCTCGCTTCGGCTTGCCCATTTGATCTGGAGTAATAACGGAAGTCAAGTTAATGCCTAGGTTATCCAGTTAATTTGTGACAGTTTGCACATAAAGTAGAAGTTTCATGCTGCAAATTACCCCCAGTCAGCACTGTTGATTGAGAAGTACAATGGTACTCTCAAACTGAAATTGGGAAAGATTCAGGAGACACCAGGGTTACAGTGGCCACATGCTTTACCATTAGCTCTTTTGTCAACAAGTACTACAACGCATTCTAGAACAGAATTGTCATCCTACGAGGTCGTGTTTGGACGCCCAGCAAATGTCTGGGGCATCCCACGCAGGTGTTCTGAAATTCAGTACCCTTTATTGAAGACTACCTGTACAAGTTGACTGAAAGTTTGCGTTCTATTCATCAACAGATTTCTGAGTAACTCCCACCCATATTAGAGGGGCTCGGTCACACCATCTAGCCTGGGACCTGGGTTTTGCTGTGAAATTTCCAGTGGAAGAAGAACTTGGAGCTCTGGTGGAAGGGGCCCGAGCAGGTACTCCTCGTTACCTGAACCACTGTGAAAGTCGCTGGTCGAAATAATTAGATTAATTCCAGCCATTACCGCTGGATACTCTTACACTTACCCAATGATAAGTGGTTGAGGGACGGCATTGGGGATTCTGAAGGTGAGAAAGTGCTTCAGTTTGTCCCTTTTGGTGATGTGGTGATGCAAAGCTTACATGGATCCAAATGGATGCAGAGAAAGATGACGTGCTAACTGCATCGGTCCCTCCAGAAATTCAAGCCATTAAAGAGCCACTGTTTATCAACCACTCTGTGCCTGGAGTCACCAGTTAAAATTTGAGCCCTCTGCCTAGGAATAGTACACCATAAGAGAAGTCAGATTAGTTATGGAGGGACAGGGAAAGTTAGGGTGTACTTTGCTGTAGTACCAACGGTATTAGCTTAGGGAAAGGGGAGATTGGTGCACTGTTCTGAAATTGGACAGGATAGATCGAACGTGCTCCTTCGGAGGGGGGTACATTATCATGAGTGACGTGGGATTCATCGAGAGCTAGACTGAGCAAGTTCCACCGCCGGTGCTCAAGAGCACCAATGTTGATGAGCAATAGGAGCCTGTACCAGTGAGCCTCAGACGGACACTGGCAACAATTGCCTTGCTATCAATTTTATTGCATTCCTTTTCTTGCTTTATAATGCTTCTTTTTAGTCGGCCTATTAATGAGGAGGAACAGCCATTGTGCCACTACGTCTAGAGCGGGGTTGGTCCACAAAGAGTAAAATAGCTTTTGTATTAATAGTTGTGATTGCATTGATAACAGTACTTGGAATATCCTGGTTTCTAGTGAAAAAGTATACTGTACATTACTTGGCTGGTACAACGCCCACTTCCTCAGAGCACATTTTTGTTACTTTGGCCCCTCACAAAGAAGACCATAGAAAGTCCTACACAGACAATGTATTTATACAAATGTTGTCTCAAGCCCACGATATGTCCAATACAACCAATTGTTGGGTTTGTGTATTGCTTCCATCAGTTACTCACAGGAGCAATTATTTGTTGTCCATGACATTGTCCTATATTGGTAGCCGTGAAGGTTGGTTTAAATTGTTCGTTATGGTGCATTACCATATCCAACTCTCTACTCAGGTTATGACATCTGCTGACTCTCGCACTGTGGTAGAGTACATACATTTTTATCATGGATTTTCTCCCACAGGACAGGCAGGAAATGGGACCTCCAGTACATTATCCCCGAAATCCTGTATGAGCATATATGATAAAATGAAGAACAAAACATGGCTTAGAATGGAAATGGCTGATTTCCAAAGGTTCAACACCTCCAAGTACTTTTCCAAGATCGTAATGTTGCTAAGGACAAACTGATGCCGGTGTCCTTGGTCAACACAACAGTTAGTTTCTGTGTCCAGGGGACAGGGGAGGTAAAGGTGGTTGAAAGTGGAGAGGATGTGGTCTGACAGCTAGATTGCTGACTTTGAAGCTGGAAACCAAGGTCCGAGCCTCGGGGTCACGTCCACATCCTGTGATTCTGGACAAATCACTTAATCTCCCCATGCCTGAATGTCTCCTTATGTAACATAACCAGTGCTCATGTAAAGTGCTCCAATACCTTCGGGTCGAGTTGTGCTAAATAAAACTGACAATTTTAAGCACAAATATCCTAGAGACAATGACTCATTTGATTCCTAACTAATCAGGAAATTGAAGACCTTTGCAATATCCCAAACTGAATTATAGCTTAATACTGGGGGCTGATATAATAATGCTTTTCATTAAACTAAGAACCACAACATCCTGTCCCACTGGTAATCCATTTACTAACTCATAACCTGCCGCTATCACCAATCTTTACACATTCACTGTCCTGTATGATAGACCATCCTCAAACCTTTCCAATAAATAATTCACCACCTTCACTGAGGACACAGAAACGGGATCAAAGTCCCTCTCCATGCACAATGCAAACCCTTTTCTGTCAAGCCAATCTATACATCTTTCTTGTTCCTGGAGTCCAGGATTTCTTAATAAGTGCCGAATATTGCCCTGAAAGGACTGTTACTTCCCAAACTCTTCTTAAATTCCCAATACCATCAACCTCAATTGATCTGTTAATACTAAATGTTGCACCTCCCTGGCTGGGCCCTGCAAGAGGTCTGGAAACCAAGGCACCTGAATGGGAAAGTTCATGGACAATTCCAGCAGAATAGGGTACCACTCTTGAGCCCTCCAAAGTAGAGGTGTCACCACTGTTGTCTCCTAACATGTGCAAACCATCATTGTCACCCGAGCAATCATCGAGAAAAATGGAGATGCATACGGACTGAGACCCTCTTAATTCTGCCTGAAGGCGTTTATCCTCACTGACTCCAGATCGGGACTGTGAGAAGTTGGCCTGGTATATGCTGACCACTATTCATATTGGGCACCTTGCACCAGTCCAAACAACCCTTGTTGATGATTAGGTTAAAGACAACCTTTATTGAAAGCTATCCTAGTGGTGGCTATGCAGAGCAGCCTTCAGGCTAAGTCTCGAAGGAATGTAAAGCAGCTTGTTTTACCAGTCTATAACCTTCTGAAGGACCAAATGAAAAGAGAACCACACCAGGTATATATAAAATATAGGTATTTATTACTAAACACTCTCTACTAACCTCTTTATGAGATTAAAGAACAAGGCACACAATATTACAGTACTAGAACGACAATGAATAGCACAATATACAGCGGGCTCCGGGGGGGGAGACCGAACCATATACTGAGAAAATGGTATCACAAGCACAAGTTGATTAGACACAGTGCCTAGAGCATGTAGAATCGCTAGGACCCCAAGGAATCATTCAAGGTAGTGACACAGGGGACTCATGGGAGACGCGTGCAGTGTGCGAGCTCCGTACAATCCTCTGGGAAAGTCACGGTTGGAATTTTAAAGAATCAGGACACTTAGGAGAGGACTTTGAGCAAACCCATTCAGACTTAGAAGGTTCTAAGGCCAGCACCCATGAGAGCACCGAAGTACTCATGTAACCTAACCCAGGGAAGCCGGGTGCATAGGTGTCAAATGGTGTCAAGAATCTTCATCAATTTCAATGGCGAGATGCTGCAAAGTGTTGCTGCCGTGAAGAGAAAAAGTGTCCTGGGTGATCCAAGCCTGGATTGAAGCTGAGAAGAACCTGAAAGCAGAGGATACAGAGTCTGGGTCACTTGCCAGTGACCAGGGGCACGATGGACAAATGCCCACTGATGTCGGGTGTTTTAGGTGAGATGATGTGAAGCTTGGCTCTGCAGCCACGGGGACCAGGAGATGTTGATGACAACCAAAGTCCACAGGGGAGGTGTCCCACGAAGGATGTCGAGTGCTGGGTGGGGTCAGTGTCCGTCTAACCACTTACGGGATTACTCCCTCCTTTTTCAATAAATACCCGAATTTTAGGATCTAACTCAGGGGTCACCACAACTGTGTCCTCTAATGAAGGTCTTGAACACTCAGAACTCAGCCTTATTTCTGAGCCAGGAATGCATGTAAACAGCAACATGCTCCAAAGGGGCCCACTCTGGTTTAAAGAGGGTGTCTAAACAAAAACGGTATCAAACATTGAATACCCCAAGGGATCTGTCAATACTCCGGTATCTGTACACTTCACCCTCTCCCTTGCCTCCATAGCCTTCAAAACATCTTCACTTCGTAACTCATTAGTCCCAAACTGGGATGAGCAACTTATCTCAACTTTGCCACTTCCCAAAGACTCATCACATTGCACCACAGTGTGCCTATAACCTTTTTAAGAATATTTTTAACTACTCTCTCTGGGCCTTTGTACTGCCTACCATGTGTGTAAACTCCACAGAAAGGTGCTTTCAATTTCTAGTCATCTTTCCCTGTTCATGAGAATGTAAAGTCTCACCTGATGACCAAAGTTGTTCTTCTTCCGAGCCAGCCTTATTACATGCCATCATAGTCTCTAGGTTCTTTTTCATTCTTATGCTCAATTCAGTAGACATTCTGAAGCCATCTTCAACCTCTCCTCCAACATAGCCTCATCAACCACCTGAGTCCTATCTTCACTCATTTTACAATATAATCAAACTCCCCTACAGAGCTGAAGACCTAAATTCAAACTCCCAGAAGACAACAGAAATAAAATTAAAATATTCCTATATGTCAGCAATGAAACTTTCTGTCAATATCAGTCACAATCTGATATGACCCTCTACAAGCTAAGACATCAACCCACCCAGTCAAAGCCAAGAATCTTTCATCGTAAAACTAAAGACACTACATTAAAACATCAGCTGACTGACAATTTGAAGAGTCATTTCAGCAGCTGTAACTGTTATTGATAACTGTCACTAAGGAAAGCATGAAGTCTTCAAACTTCCACAATCCTCAAAGATGGGTGCCTAATGACAGTACACGGCCACTATCCAATGATTTCTTCTTTCATTCTATACCCCAAAGTTTCACTTTTGAAAATTAATACATGCCCCCAGAATGGTGCGTGGCACTCTCATCAGTACCCAGCACTCCTAGCCAGCCTGTTTCACAAAGAAAAAGCTGTCTGTGAAAACTCCTGCATGGGCAGCACCAAGAACAGGCTACATTTAATCTTCCAACGTGGCCAGCTCAAGAGGCTGCTTTCCTGAAATGAATCTGAACTCCCAACTGAGCTACACGTGGCTGGCCCAATGTATGCTGAAGCCAGTGCATGGCCCACAATGTTCGGAGATCTCTGTGCTGCCGGCTCAAGCACCCAGCATGCACTTAATCCAGCCGCAAACTCTCTACTGCCACGTCAAACGGGGCCCGGGGAGATAGATGCAAATATGGTAAAACTCTACTGAAAATACTATTTAAAACATTAAAACCTTTACACACCATCTATTATGTTTCCCAAAGCCTCTAATCCCAAAAGGTCTAATAATAAACAGGAAAACAGATGTCTGATACATGAGCAAACAACAAATACTCCTTCTGAAAAAAATACCCCTGAGTTAATCATTCTTAAATTGTATTATCAATAATCAAACAACATACACATCAGCCAAACCAAATATCTTTCGCTCACCACACAAGTCTTGACTGCAGGAGCAGCAGAAAAAAAGAAGGATGAGGGTTGTGGGTGTTTTTATTCTGTTGAAATTCTTAATTTCTAAATTATTTAAAGGAGCTGCTGGAGGAGTGGCAATAAAGGATAATGCATAATTTAAGCCTCCGGGTCTTGCCATAAAATTGTATTTTACTTTTAGAAAGACAAGGCTCATTTCTTCTCCTTAACCTACTAAAAGTTGCTCAGATAAGAATATACTTTAAATAAATGAAAAGAAAAGAGGAGTTTGGCAAAAAAGGAACATGTTGGTTTAATTGAATGCTGCAGCTACAAAACCTAAACAGAGTGTGTCTGCTCAAAATCTCTTGATGCACAAAGTTGTGGTCATTAATTTATATAGTTCATGAGGTGGAATAAAATGATCCCTACATTCCTAAAGAGCATCTTAGTTGTAAATCAATCAAACGTGTGCACCTGATAAGGACACTGATGGCTCTCAACCATGGAGAGAGCTAATGTGGCTCCGTGTGTGTATGTGTCCAGATGTCCGGCATGAGGAGTGTGTGATCACTACATGTGGTGTGCATGCAGTGTCCTAATTGGTTGAGTCTATCTATCTAAATGTGGTTTCTAGCTTTGTGGGATATTTGGGGAATACGAGCCTTTGGCCAAACGTGTTTTATTAGGGCAAATTACCTCACACTTGTTTGTGGGACAAATATCTATATGTGGAAACAATCCGGGTTTTTCCTGGGTGCAATTTTGCCTTTAGTTTATGGGGTACCCCACCTGTGACCCGTTACTTGATAGACATGGACGTGGATCGCAGGACCTGCCTAATCATGCATCTCTGACTCGGGGTTGATGGGAAGGTCACCTTGATGGAATCCGACAGCAATGACGTGAGTTCATTGGAACTCCTAAGAATAATAAGACAGCCACTGTATAATTGTTATTGCCATTATTACCATTGTGTATATAGTTGTTATCTGGTACATTGACATAGTTCTTTCTGGTTTTGCTGTGGTCTGAATGTACCTTGACATTGTTGTTACTGGCAACATTCTTATCATACGAGCATGGATTGTGTCATAAATTGGTATCATTATTGCTGATGTCGGCACTACTGTACGGGCACAAGTTACGGTGCACCATGACATTGCATTGATGGGAATTGATGTAGTTATGCAGGCACAGACCATGGCATACGTTCACATTGCAGTTACTGATATTGCCATTGTCATGCTGCACATGTTGGCATCGTATTCACCCCTTCCGACATTTAAAAAGGTAAATATATATTTCAGAGTAGTGGCAAATTTTGATAGGCACTCTTCTTCAGTATACGCTGTTTTCTTGGAACGGCCCTACATATGCTCAAAAAATGAAAAATCTGTAAAACAATAACCTGTTTTTATAAATTGTCAAGTCACATGTATAAACATTTAGGGAGCTACAGCTTGATAATGCATCGATGAACGCCCAAAACTAGCTACCTTATTACAATTAATGGTGCTCAATAACATTTGATACACATGCAAAAAGAAATAATTTCAAATTAGAATTCATATTTTCTGGGTCTGTGAAGCCATTGTGAATAGACATTTAAAGATAGGTCAAAATCAGTTGTAAAATGTTCATTTAAGATTTAGATTACCAACATCTGACTGAAATGTAGCAATATGCTACATTATAAAAAAGTGTTAGGTTTCATACTTGTGAACAAATGTTCTGATCTATTTCTATTCTACAGGATTTCAGAGAGCCAGTTGTTACAAAGCGCAAAACCCAGCGGAGGAAGCCCTCTAAAGCAAGATGTGGTGTTCAGATAACGGAGGAGTCAATTATAAAGGTACAACAGATACCTGTTCATATCTATTGAAATATGTTTATTTAAATTGCTGCCCTTCACAGTTTGTTTACACAGGAAATTGCCAGGCATTTGTTTATTAATTTGGGATTGGTACCCCACCTGTAGCAACCTAATAAATCCACTTGTCTTAGGTTAAAACAAACTCCCTGGATAACAGATGCTCAACTCCAATTAGCTGTGACGGAAGCAGCAGCCAGTTCAACTGAGAAAAAATAAATACATTCAAGCAGTGTCAACAATTATAAAACTCAGAAATCAACACAATAAACTCCCCAAAACTATTTAGAAACCCTAGAGAAAATGTAATGAGCAGATGACACTAAAATCATCAAAACTTGTAATTTCAGATTGAGGAATAAAACAAAACATAATCCCATTCTGATCCTACCGACCTCCTTTTCTTCTCACCTATCCCCCTTCTGTCATTGCAAGTAAAATAAATTGGACCTTCGTACTATAGTTTAGATATTCCTGGGTAAACTTTCACATTAGAGCTGGATCACTTACATTGTCCTGGGGCATGTCAAGGTTATGAAGTCTTAAGCAAGGCATTGCTGAGCTAGGCCCAGGTTTTCTCAAAGTTATTTTCTTCATCTTGTACCATGTAAGTGAATTTCTTCATCTCCGCGCATAACAGGTCTTCCCATAACCATTTATAGATACTAGGTATCTGAGATTCTCCCCACTTAGCTAGAACCTTTTATTTCACTGCAAGTAAGAATATATTTCTAAATTTGTCACGTTCCTAAATTTTCCAATCTTGTTCCAGACATCCAACCTCGGAGTATGGTAAGTGGTTCCCTTGCTATTGGTGCATGTATCATTGTATTTGTTTTGTCTAGGACAACTCCCAGAAGTGACTGAGTTTCAGGTAGAGCCGGACAATGTGCTCTCCTCCCCAGGATACAACTTTTCCAGCACTGTGTTCAGTGAGAATATTTGATGCCATACAAACATCTCCGTGTCCAGTGCCAGTGATGCAGTGTCTTGCATGCAGCCTCCATTCATTGAATATATCAAACCCCTTTGTATTTAGCATATCACAGGGTTGCCCATTGGTCCTCAGATAGATTAATGCCCAGCTCCTACTCCCATTTGAGCTCTGTAGCAGTCTTAATAGGTATACTTTCCTAAAAAGTATTTTATACATTTTGGGTATCATTATTCACTTTCTGCTGCAGTTTTCTGTAAGAAAATTACTCTTTTTTCATGACCATCCCCAGCTACATACACCAAGAGAAGGGTCTGTCTATGTTTGGAGTGGCCAGAATAGTGCGCCCAGGGATGCCTCACTTCTCAGGTGGAATGGAATATGATAGCCCATTGGCTAGTTAGTCGCCACCGCCTTCCAAGCTTGTAGTGGGCATAAAAGTGGATCCTGGCAGCCAGACCTCAGATCGCATCTGAATTTTAGAGAGGACCGAAGAAGGGCTGCCTTGCCGTTCCCTGCATTAAGCACAGACAGGCTGCAACAAAACTGCACTGCACCTGCTGAACCTAAAGACTTTGCATATGGCCATGTCTGAACTGGGGTGGCCGAGTGAGCTAAAGAATGGTGATGGATTAAACCCAGATCGGTTGACTGGAGGTGAGTGTTTGATTTGCTCAAATGCTCCGTCCATCATCCCCTTTTGTATCGCTTTGTTCGCCCTGAGTTGGCAGGGTATGCTCAGACGTGAGTCTTTTGCTCACTTGGCCACTGCATTCAAGATGTTAATGTTAATGTTAATGTTAAAAAGTATTTTTTGAGCGCACTGCCACCGATTGGTTTCCTGGCGCTAGAGTAGACAGAGAACGGATCCTGAAGGCGAGAGGAGAAGGCAATCAGTGATACGCTTGTTTAAAAAGCCATGTCTTTGAGGTTTTCCTAAAGGACATGAGATCCGGGCATGATCTGATCTCAAAGGGGAAGGTGTTCCAAAGGCGAGATGCAAGAACAGCAAATCTGCAGCCACCAGAGCATTTGCGTTTGAAGGCAGGTGTCTGGAGGAGGGCTTGGTGCGCAAAACGCAGATTGCGGGAGAGGGTGTGCCTGGTGAGAAGATTGTGTATGAATTTAGGGCTTTTGCAATGGAGGGATTTAAAGATCATGCAACCAGTTTTAAAAGAGCAACGTTTGGCCAGGGGGAGCCAGTGGAGGTCCCTAAGCAGAGGAGAGGCTGAATGCCATCTGGGTTGCGCAGTGATCAGCCTGGCCGCATAATTCTGGACCATCTGGAGGCGCTTTCGAAGATATAGGGGTAGGCCTAGGTATATGGAATTTGCATAATCCAGGTGGGATAAAACCGTAGTAATCACCACCTGGGTCATGGCTGCAGGAGTGAAAAAGCGCCGCACCTTCCGGATTTTCCTGAGCTGGAAGAAACACTTGGAGACCACTTGACCCACTTGAGTTTTTAAGGAGAGGTCGCTGTTCAAGGTCACTCCGAGTGTCTTTGCGGCAGGGGTAGGGGTAGGGGTAGGGGCTTTGCCCATATCGGATGGCCAGTAGTGAGGGCCCCAGAATTTAGCACTGTCCCCTGTGAGCACCAGCTAGGTTTTTCCAGGGTGTAATTTTAAATGATTTTGGTTCATCCAGGTTTGGATGAACCGCATGGTAGACTGGAAATGAGAAATGGAAAGTGTGGAGTTGTTGACCATAAAGAGCAATTGCAGGGCGTCTGCGTAATTAAAAACAGATACCTGCATATCTCTCAAGGCCTGGATTAACGGGAGAATGTAGATGATAAACAGGTGGGGTGATAATGATGAGCCCTGAGGGACTCCACAGGTAATGGACCGTTTAGGGCCGACCAGGGTACCAAGACGGACCGCCTGGGAACGATTCTCCAAAAAGGACTTCAGCCAGCCTGCAGCTAGGCCCCTGATGCCAGCCTGATTGACACGGTCGATCAATATTTCGTGGTCGACCGTGTCAAAAGCGGCCGACAGATCTAGGAGCACCAAGGCCTGAGGGCAATGTCTGTCAGCGCAGTCACGGAGCGAGTCGAGGACCGCAACTACCACTGCCTCTGTTGAGCGGGCAGGATGAAAACCTGCCTGGTTGGAATCTAGACAGTTTGAGCTCTCCAAAAAGTTGGACAGATGTTTCGCAACATGGGCTTCTAAAAATTTAGCCAAAAAAGGGAGCAAGGAAATTGGCCGGTAGTTTGCCATGCAGGCGGGGTCCGGCCAAGGTTTCTTCAGAAGTGGGATGACTGTTGCCTCCTTGAATGCAAGGGGTACTAGGCCAGAGGTGAGAGAAGTGTTCAATAAGGTATGGGCCGGTGTAGGGACGGAGGACAGACATTCTTTGAGAATGTAGGGGGGGCATTTATCAGAGGGTGCCCCGGACTTGACTCTTGTCAATAACTCTAAGAATTGCTCAGAGGTCATGGTAGGAAACCAGTTTAGTGTAGCCTCGATGGTGGGGGAATGGAGAACAGAGGGGGTGACGCTAGAGGAACTGGGAATGCTCGCTTTGATGTCCACAATTTTATCAATAAAATATGTGTTGAGGGCATCACAGAAGGTCTGGGTTGGTGCCACCTTAGGGCGGACGCTGTCTAAGTCAGTCAGCTCATTTAAGATTGAGAAGGTATCCTTGGGTTTGTCGACTGAGTTTAGAATACGGGAGGAAAAATAAGCAGATTTAGCGACCAGAATGGCCTTCATGTATTCCTTCCTGGCCGTGATGAACTCAGATTTTAGGTCAGGGGAATAACAACGGCGCCACTTTCGCTCAAGTTGGTGCAGAGATAGTTTTTTAGCTTTTAGGTCTTGGAAGAACCAACGCTGAGCGTCAGCTCACTGGGCCAGTTTGATGTCTTTAAAGGGTGCGTGAATGTCGCTAGCATTTTGGAGCCAGCCCGCTAGGTTGGACTCGGCAGAGTTTATATCAGAGTGTGGGAGAGGAATTGTTTATTGTTTTTATGAATTCTGGTTTATCAAGAGTTTTCCATTTCCTTGCCCTGCAACAAGTTAGAGCAGTGGGTGGTTTAATCGCAGACCAAGTAAGTTCGAATTTGAGGAGAAAATGGTCTGGCCAGAGGCAGGGGATGGTGAGTGGGGATGTGTTGAGTGGAAAGTTGGACCAAATGTGGTCTAAGATATGACCTTTACAGTGGGTAGGCAGGAGAACTTGTTGGGAGAGATTCAAGTTTGTGAGGAGGTCAGTGAGTTCACAGGATTGAGGACCTTCCGAGGGGTCATTGAACCAGTAATTAAAATCGCCTGCCAAAAGGATCTGAGAGTGTTCCAATGCTAAGTTGGCGATTTGTTCACTAAACAAAAAGGGGAAAGATGGCATAGATTTAGGAGGTATGTACAGAAGTACACACAACATAGTAGTGTTAGGGGTTTCGAACTTTAAGACAAGATTGTCAATGTCTGGTAAGTTGATAGAGGTAAGAGTGGTAGTTTTTAAGGAAGAGTGGATGATTGCTGCCACCCCCCCACCAGACCTGCCATCGGCACAATCTGCATGAATGATATAATAGTTTGGGGGAAGTGCAGCTAAAATATCTGGGGCAGAATCTGGAGTCAGCTGGGTCTCCTTTAATAATGGGACATCAGGGTGCTCTGTAATCAAAAAAAGGAAGATATCCTGTTGATGTTTAACAAGAGAGCGGGTATTTAGGTAGAAGAAGGACAGGGAGTGAGGTTGGGGAGTAGGCTTGGGCCGAATGAGACGGGCATTGCACAGTGTGAAAAGCATTTCACCAGGGCATGTGCAGTCCACCAAGATCCCTAAATTGTTGGTTTTAGTGTGGGTGGCCCTCGATATGTGACCATGTCTGTTGTTGTGGGATAGAAGGTCAGAGCGAGAATAAGGGAACAACCGGGCAGCATGCCTTGCCCCGGGACCCGGTTGGGCACGGAGGGGCGCAGACGGGCTCGTCCGCTGCGCTTCCTGGGTAGGGGAACCATTTTATGGCTGTGAGGGCGGGAGGGGCCGAGCACTAGACCGCTCGCCTGCTCCTCGCCTCACCTAAAATGGCGCCTAAGTAAATACACCCCGAGCAGCACCTTATCGGCTGCGATGGGGGACAGCAACTAATTGTTTTGGCGGGAAAGTTAGCACAGGGAGCGCGATAGCCTCAATAGCCCCAAGTTATTAAAATCAACTGGTGGTGCTAAGTGCGGTCGCTAGTGAAAGTGATTTTAAAATACACAAGAAGGTAGCCAAAATACATACACACGCTCACATCAGAGTCCCGGCTTCCGCCTCAGGACACGCGTTCATCTATCATTCAGTGAACGCTGCTGCACGTTTTGTATGGCTGTGAGGGCAGGAGGGGCCAAGCACTAGACCGCTCGCCTGCTCCTCGCCTCACCTAAGATGGCGCCTAAGTAAATACACCCCGAGCAGCACCTAATCGGCTGCGATGGGGGACAGCAACTAATTGTTTTGGCGGGTAAGTTAGCACAGGGATCGCGATAGCTTCAATAGCCCCAAGTTATTAAAATCAACTGGTGGTGCTAAGTGCGGTCGCTAGTGAAAGTGATTTTAAAATACACAAGAAGGTAGCCAAAATACATACACACGCTCACATCAGAGTCCCGGCTGATGCCTGGCTGATGAGGATTATGAATCCGAAACCGGTCCCAGGATGCTTGCTTCCGGTCCAGGGAAGACATGGCTTGGCAGTTCGGGCTGGACTGTTCCCATTTGGCACAGGGTCAGACTGATTTGCATATGGCCAAGTCGAAACTGGGGTGGCAGAGTGAGCTAAAGAATGGTGATGGATTAAACCCAGATCGGTTGACTGGGGATGAGTGTTTGATTTGCTCAAACGCTCTGTCCATCATGACCATTTGTATCGCTTTGAACCTAAAGACTAGCAAAGAAAGAGCAGCACTTGTGGTACTTCCCTAATGGAATAGTTGCCACAAATGCCAGAGGAAACTCCAGGAGTCACTTGACTGACTCCCTATTACAGCAGTTGGTCAACAAAAGCTGAGAGGCTTGAGAGCCCAGTGCCGAGAAGCATTACTCTGTTGGCTGCCTAAGTTCAGCCTGGGAGACCAAGCCCTGACCCTCAGAAGTTGCACCCGAATGAGCTGGACCTGGGAGATTCATCTGAGTGTACTCAAGTCAGCCAGTAACAAAGTCATCTTCAGTTAAAGGAAACCATTGGTTTTACTTTTACCTAGAGAACAGTAGACCAGTGGCAATTGGTCCTGATAGGAATTAACCTGGACACTATGGAAGATCGACCCCTGATGCTATAGTCGCCCCCCCTTCTTGTATCAAGACATAGGGGTGGCCACATGAAGATCCACTGCAACAAATCATCACCCCCAGCATCTTCAGCCTGTATTCCTTGCATCAGGTTCTCTCCATTGACTTCAACGGCGGTTTTACCTAAGGATCCCGAACTGGACTGGAAACTGCTGAAAATGACAGCTTACTGTCCGCTTATACCTGATTGGTCCCTATGACTCGCTGCCTATTGAGTTGGCATGTCCAAGATTGCCCATATAGATGTTCTGCTTATCATGCCTAATCATAAACTAATATCGCAGTAGATTACAATGATTTATTGTACTGAGTGAAAAGCAGTAACTTGTTTTTTTAAAAATTCAAGTCTCTATAACCCTTTCATAGATTTCTGACCTTGATGTGTTTTTGAATTTTTTATATTATTTTTATTGCAGAACTTTAAATAGAGTTTCTTTTGTCCAATTCCGTGCAGTTGATCCCTTTTTTAAGTCTTTCTAGCTGGGCTAGTCTCAGGTACACAGTTTAAGACAAATAAATTCCAAAAGCTGAAGCGGTTATTCTATTCTTATAGAAGGCAGATGTAGTTCAACCATTCTTTTGATCTACCCAGCTAGACAAATGCTCTAAACTATAAGTGGACATTAATCGAGCGGGAAACATCATTTACTACGAGGGCATTACCACACATAGCGTTTACAACGGTACACTAACCACACAAAAGTCTTTTCAACGCGGGTGCCTTCCACGACCGTCTTTAACACCCAAGTGGTATTCCTTCCAGTCGTCCTGCCTGTACGTTCTGCGTGAGCTTGGGGGGGCACTCCCCCCCCCCATAAAAATCCAACGAGCGGGTTACTTCCAAAAAACAAAATGCTCTTCAGTGCCTCTGACGTTGAAGGAAAGAGCCTCCCCAAAGACGTGGCGTGTACGTCATAATAGAAGTCCTTTTTTAATTTTGGTACACATGTGACGCTTGTTTCCGTGGTGGATGGAAGTAAGGGCTGCTGTTGAAAGGTGTGCAGGTGTCCGGTAAGAATATAATCATTATCAAAAAAATATATATATTTAGGCGCACTTTAAATTTATTGAATTTATAAATCTAAGATAATTAGTTGTTTTTGATTGTTTAAAAAAACGATCTACTGGGTTGTTATGCAGTTAGGAAAATTTTATTTAACCTATCACTATCGTTATGTAAAATTCAATGACATATATGCCTAAGGGACGTTAGATGTTTCGTAACATTTTTTTTTTGCGATGTTAAATCCTGCATTCTAAAAAGATGCGTGATAAAGCTACTTGCGAAGTAAAATTCGCGTGGTAAGGCCATGCGTGGTAAATGTTAGCGTTATATAATCATATAACCAATCGAGCCAGCCACTGTTGATAAGCGGGAGGATCAGGTCCAACCAAGCCGAGGAAGCACATAGCCTAAATATGGTCATGGATATACTTAAAAACTCTCTTCCCTAGTTAATATTATCACCCTCCTGTATGACCAATAAAATTAGGGGCAGAGTCATAACTACGTTCAGGCTTAACTTATCTTAAAAAAATTCCCCCATTTGTAAAATAACAATGGAAAGAGACCTGTAAGTTGCAAACATATCTGCCTTGTGCAGGTCACATCATGGACACTGGGTTCCTTTGCCTTTGCCCAACTTGGAAATTCGATAGGGTGAATAATATAAAATGCAACAAGTTTAATGAAACTGGACCTGCAGTTTAGCTGACATCAGTGCAGTCTGAGCGGTTAAGAAAGCTTGACAAAACACGGTATCTGTAATATCCAGTTTAACTTGCCACCTTTCTAAGCACTTCTCCATATTGTCCTTCATCAACCCATTTTAAAGAATAAATATAGTCCCTATATGTGGGGGGGGGGCCCATTTGGTAATTTCTCCACCAATTCGTTTTTTGTTATTCTTCCTTGCCCACCCCCTTTCTTTTGTATAAAGTCCCTTATATGGAGGAATTAAAAAAACTCTTTATGGGTAAGATTAAACATGACCTTAAGTTTATCAACCGACACAATACCTAACTCTGAAAAAAAAACCTATTCTGTTAATCCCGGACCTCAGCCACTTATTTGTACAGGAGTCTGAAGGATCCCGGGAGATTTACTTTACCCTGAAATGGATTATAGAAATTGAACCTACCTAATCCTGAAAGACGGTAAATAGAGCCCCATATTTAATAGGCAGTCATGAGCATCTTAAATCTGACTCTCATGTAGTAACCCAGCTCAAGATGGCGCCATAGGCATCCCCAAGCCTCTGCCCCAATTAACAATTCAAAGGGAGAGGGGTATGTCGGTTGGTCTTTACTGGGAAATTCCCTCAACAAAATTGTGTAAAATGCACCCGAGCCATAGCCTAACAATACAATTTTAAACTAGGTAACTCTAGGCCTGTGCTCTTTAGAAGGTGTCAGCCATTTAAGCCACCTTCTGGGTCTCGAATAAGCCCAAATAAATATGTGAAAAAAATTGTCAAATGTTTTGAACCAATGATTAGAAAAATGAACGGGAATAGCTCTAATGAGATATAGTAATTTGGGAATATACACCATATTCAGTAGAGTGCACCTACCCACCAGAGTTAAATGCAGATTACCCAACTTCCTCAATGCACATTTAGTTTTTTCGGCTACCTGTGTTAAAGTTTTGTCAACAATAGTATCCAAATCTGCCCTAATTACAACCCCCAACCAACCATCATTGGGATGTTTCACCTGTGCTGGGCCAGTGCCTCTAAATATAGGGCAAAAGTAGAGAGTAGAGAGGGCATCCCTGATGCTTCCTCTCCAATGCATTGCCTGCTCCATAAGTGGGAGAGCAACTCCGTAAACAATCAGAATCTCAGAAAGCCTGGAGGTAGATCATAGGGGTCAGATGAAAACACCCTAGAGCTAAATAAAGAGGAATATTCGCTGAATGAGCTTAGACATGTGTGAGGGAATGAGGGTGAGTGCTACTGGCCTACAAATTGTGAAAACAGCAATCTTAAGTCTAAATAATGAGCATCACACAACACAACATAACATAGGTCAAAAGAACATAAACTAAGAGAAGCGTTCATGGAAAACTATCAGGCTCTTTTTTCACCAAATCCTGCAAGGAAAACAGACATTGTCCAATATCTGAAAAGGGAAAGGTTCTCATAGCTTTCATTAGACAAAGAAAGCCCTCAATAGACCGATTACTAACAAAGAGATTATCTGCCTAGTCAAGGACCTACAGACAGCAAAGGCCTGGGCCTAGATGGGTTCCCTCTAACTTTCTACAACATGTTCTGATATGTGCTGATTGGACCAATGTATAATGTGGGTAATGGGATGGGATGGTAAGCTCAATACATTCCTTTTTAAAGTTTATGTCAAAAAGTGTCTAGAAAAATTAAAGTTTTGTTGGAAAATTGCAGAGCCTGGTTGACCGGTTCCATGGTGTGACTTCACAGCAGATCTGGTGATAAAGCTGCCAGATTTGGCTCCCCTGGATACCATTGTCCACCAAGGGTCATTGATCTGGTCACCGAGACAATTGCTCACACTCTGACTGATATCTTCAAGCAAATGTTCCCATCTGGCTCTTTTCCAACCAGCTGGAACAAAAGCATCAGTGCTTCTGCTTCTAAAGAAACCCTTCTGATCCAAATAGGGGCCGTCCTATATCCTGTCTTCCCTTGCCTGCCAAGATTATCGAGAAAATAATGAATATCAACTTGTGGAGTTCTTTCAATCCAGCAATCTATTGGATGCCATCCAGTATGGTTTTCATTCAGGCTCTAGCACAGAAATGGCCTTAATCAAGGCAACAGAAGAAATTAGGATGCCCCTCACTTCTGGAGTCAAAGCGGCAATGATCTTATTGGATCTGTTGGCAGCTTTGGATACTGTCAATCATGGTAAAATGCTGTCTCACCTAGTCAATTTTTGGTGTCACAGGCACTGCATGGAACTTACTCAGATAATTCCTCCACAGACGCGAACATTCAGTTCGTCTGGACAATTTTTTCTGCCAACCCTTCTCTCTACCTCAGGGGTCCTCGCTCAGCCCTACGCTCTTTAACAAATATGTTTCTCCTTTAGCTGAGCTTGTTAAATCTTTCGGCTTCTCTCTCACTTCATATGCTGACGATACTCAAATTCTCGTATCCCTTTCCATTGAGGTGTCCGAAACATAAACCAATTTTTGCAATTGCATGCTGGCTGCCAGCCAATGGATGTCTGACAGTTGCCTTGAGCTTAACTAAGGTAGGACTGAGGTCCTGCTCTTTGGAGCCCAACCTTCTCTCTGGACCCCGCTTGGTGGCCCCCAGACCTTGGTCCTCTTCCCACAATTGTCAACAAAACTTGCAATTTGAATGTCCTGACCAACGTCAAACTTTCATACACTGACCCAGTTAATGCTGTCACTTCCAAGGCCTTCTACACTCTTAACCCTTTCGATGCTGATGACGAGCTCAGCTCGTCATCACCCACGGGTGGCGTGTGCTGATGACGAGCTGAGCTCGTCATGTAACGCAGCTTTTAAAAAAAAGCTGCACAGCGCAAAAATCGCCGCAGCAGCGATGCGGTTAAGATGGTAAAGAAGGTAATTCCTTTGATTCTACCTCAGCTTCAGAAGACAGTAGTCACCTCTCTCGTGCTATCCAGGCTTGACTTTTGTAACAGTCTATACCTCCAACCTCAACAACATATGCTCAACAAACTACAGGCCCTGCAAAACACATGCCTGTCTCCAATTGAAGATTCCCAAACACCAATTAGTGTCTAGACCCATGAGGAAGCTGCATTGTTTGCCCATTAGGCAACAAATCACTTTCAAGGCTCCATGCATAGTTTATAAAGCTCTACACGGCCAAGGACCTGTGTTTTTACAAAATAGTTTTAATTGGTACATTCCTAACTGGCTTTTAAGATCTTCAACTGCCAAATCTGTGCCCTTGCCTGTATTCAAACGTGCAGCCAGGCGGGGACACAGCTTTGTGCTGGGAGCATCCAAAGCCTGGAAGAAGCTTCCCTTACACATCGAAATTTCCCAAACCTCCTGAATTTCATGAAGTCCATCAAGACTTGGTTATTCAACTCCCATTAAATACTCTACCCTGGTCTTCACGCCATCTTGAAGCCAGAGGCAAGACACCTTCGGGTATTTCGAGTGCGTAACAAAACCATTTAACATAACGACAAATTCAATATAGGGAAGGTCGGATACACCATGTGGGTCGTGCTGGTTAAAGTATTTACTTTATAACTTAGTCTCACTTTTATCAAACTGCTTGGAAAGTTCCTTGTAGTCAGCACTGCAGCCCTCATTTCCTTAGGGTAGGCTTCTAGGCACTAGATAATGTCTAGCCAGGGCTCCTGGTGCATCCAGTCATTTGTGGTGAGCTGAGCCCTCTTGGAGTCAGGGGTCCGTCTGTTTTTTGTGTCCCTGTAGCAGGCATACAGGGGATCAATTACCTGACCCTTTGAGAGAATTCTGAGTCCCTGGGAGCCATTAGAGTCAGAAGTCCTTGATTGCTCATTTTCCAGCAGGAGTTAGAGTCTTTGAGTCCTTTTCTTCAGGCGGGGTCAGGAGACCTTCTTCTTCCTGCAGGGCCTCTTCTTCCGTTGCCATCTTCCCAGGTCCAAGAATGTTCGGTGGAGGTGTGGTCCCAAATTGATTCTGTTGCTTAGTCAGTTATTTGAGACTTTTTAGTTTCCAAACCTAACTGCTTTCTTGCCCTATGCCCACCTCATTTTCAGTACTTTCTCTTTGACATTCTGATTTAGGCAGGTTTTGAGTCAGGCAGCACAATGTACATTTTTATTAAGTTACTTTATCATTAAAGTTCTCCAAAATCCGATTTCAACATTAAACCAGTTGTAAGATAAGACTGTGAGAAATGTGTGTGATTTTCATTTGCACAATTATGCAATTTTTGAGAAAATTCTGAGAAATGCTGCATAATTATGTGATATGGAAATATATAATTTAGCATCATATTTTAGCACAAAATGTATTCTTCCATCAAGTTTTGACGCAAGGAGGCACTTCTCTCTAAAAAAAGCAAGAACACTCAAAGTTCACCAGCTGCTCACATTCTGGCTGCTTGCGTTGCTCCGATGCTAACTTTTAACTACAAAAGGTTGCGTAATTATGCAGTGGTGTATTGTTAGACCCGGGATCCCTGGTTGGCTGACGTAGGTACCTTAGGCGAAATAGGGACCCGCGTTTCCAAGTCAGGGAAAGGAAGGACACCTTCTGAGATGGCCCCCACTCACCGCCTTAGTTACTTAGTACGAGCAAGCCAGGCTTATCTTCAAGGCAAATGTGTAAAGTATTTGCAAACAAGCTCACAGCAACCCAATGATGATACCACAAATAAACTCCACACGAGTTTTATAAAAACAAGTATACATTTTATATAAAAAGATATAATGCAACGTATGAGTATGTGTAATATTTCTCCTGGCTGGTTGTTAGACCAGCCAGGCTTTGTAAGTTCTGGCAATATTAATGTGCACTTCTAAACATTCCACTGTAGTCCTAATACCATGTTATGCAGTTCGTAATGCTAGAATCAGGCACTCTGCAATGAAAAGTAATGCAATGCTTAACGCAACAATCAGGCACTTTGCAATCTATATCTATACTAATATAATAAAGAGAGAGCCCAAACCTTTGAGGCGGGTAATCTCAGGAACCACAGCACCAATCACAACACCCAATACAGCGTTGGAAAGGGCAGTTGCAGCAGAAGGACATAGGCTATGAAGACGCCCACCATATACATTTAAAAGGTAAAAGAACCGTACCAGCAAAGTAGTCCCTTGTGGGCGTGTCTGCATTGTGCTGTGGGCGTATGCTGGGGGCGTGACAAACGCTGGGGGCGTGTGGTAGGTTCCGCCCTTCATGCCCTCTCATATCGTGTGCTGTGGGCGTATGCTGGGGGCGTGGGCGTGTGCGGGGCGCGGGATTAAGGAAAAAAAAGCGAGCGTTGTGCCCAATATTTCATTGCTTTTCTTCCCAGGTTCTATACATTCCAGCTCCGGGTGTCCACCCTGCTTCCTTTAAATACCCCTGCACCCCATAATCATAATCCACCATTACTCCTTAAAATACCCCAACACCCTTAAACACTAACCCATCTTACCCTATAAATATACCCTGTACCCCAAAACCCAAACCTATCCCTAAACCTAAAAATACCCCTGCACCCCAAAACCCAAACCTAGCCCTGAACCCTTAAAATACCCCTGTACCCCAAAACCCAAACCTACCCCTGAACCCTAAAAATAACCCTGTACCCCAAAACCCAAACCTAGCCCTGAACCATAAAAATAACCCTGTACCCCAAAACCCAAACCTACCCCTGAACCCTAAAATACCCCTGTCCCCAAAACCCAAACCTAGCCCTGAACACTAAAAATACCCCTGTACCCCAAAACCCAAACCTAGCCCTGAACCCTTAAAATACCCCTGTACCCCAAAACCCAAACCTACCCCTGAACCCTAAAAATACCCCTATACCCCAAAACCCAAACCTAGCCATGAACCCTAAAAATACTGCTGTACCCCAAAACCCATACCTATCCCTAAACCCCAAAACTACCCCTGTACCCCATAACCCAAAACTATATCTGAACCCTTAAAATACCCAAACACCCCAAAACATATACCTCAACACACCCAAAACATATACCCCTATACCCATACTTACCTTATCCAAACATTATAAAAAACATGCTTTTACAAATTCATGCATTTACAACAAATTTCGTTGTAAATGTATGCGTGGTAAAAGCATATAAAATGTAATGCCATGCGTTATAATGGCATTGCGGAGCCATGGTACTTTCGCTATGAAAGTATGCTGAGTGATGGTATGCGGAAAGAAAGTTGCGGAATAATGGGTGTTTACCCTCCCCGGGTAAGTACATTGGTGGCACGGCGGCCCACATCTCCAGTAACATACTCATATGTTTTCACCACCGATTTGAAAAATGCACAGGTCTCTCTCATTGATGGCCAACACCGACATACACTTTTAGACACACCTCCAGCCACAAGTTCTAGAATTGCAAACTTTAGAGCTGGGGAGTTACGTTCCAATCTCTGCATCAGCTCAACATCCTGTGATTCCAGGCGAATCGCTTTGTCTCCCCGTGCCTGCCACAAATGAATGTGTTCTTCTGTAATGTAAATTGTGCTCATGCCATGTTGTCGAGTTTGCGCTATATAATATTGCAAGGAAAAATAAAGTAGGGAAACTCGAGTTCACACACTACTGAAGGCGCACTCTTAAGTGCATCAGCAGTGCACTGTGAATCGGAGCGTTTCACAGGCCTGTCACAGATAAGAAATGCTATCAAAACGAAATCCTACAAAACAATATACTACTGGCCGGTAGCCATTCATACCCGGACAACGTCGGGACGGGCTGCTAGTAATATAATAAAGAGAGAGCTCAAACCTTTGAGGCGGGTAATCTCAGGAACCACAGCACCAATCACAACACCCTATACAGCGTTGGAAAGGGCAGTTGCAGCAGAAGGACATAGACTATGCAGACGCCCAGCATATACATTTAAAAGGTAAAAGAACCGTGCCAGCAAAGTAGTCCCTTGTGGGCGGGTCTGCGTTGTGCTGTGGGCGTGTGCTGGGGCGTGACAAACGCTGGGGGCGTGTGGTACGTTCCGCCCTTCATGCCATGTCTCATATCGTGTGCTGTGGGCGTATGCTGGGGGCGTGTGCGGGGCGCGGGATTACGGAAACAAAAAGCGAGCGTTGTGCCCAATATTTCATTGTTTTTTCTTCCCAGGTTCTGTACATTCCAGCTCCGGGTGTCCACCCTGCTCTCTTTAAATACCCCTGCTCCACATAATCATAACCCACCCTTACTCCTTAAAATACCCCAACACCCTTAAACACTAACCCATATTAACCCTATAAATATACCCTGTACCCCGAAAACCCAAATCTATCCCTAAATTCTAAAAATACCCCTGTAACGCAAAACCAAAACGTAGCCCTGAACCCTATGAATACCCCTGTACCTCAAAACCCAAACCAACCACTGAACCCTAAAAATACCCCTGTACCCCTGTACCCCAAAACACAAACCTAGCCCTGAACCCTAAAAATACCACTGTACCCTAAAAACCCAAACCTACCCCAGAACCCTAAAATACCCCTGTACCCCCAAACTCAGCCCTGAACCCTTAAAATACCCATGTACCCCAAAACCTAAACCTACCCCTGAACCCTAAAAATACCCCTGTACCCCAAAACCCATACCTATCCCTAAACCCACCCCTGTACCCCATAACCCAAAACTATATCTGAACCCTTAAAATACCCAAACACCCCAAAACATATACCTCAGTACCCCAAAACATATACCCCTATACCCATAATTACCTTCTCCAAACATAATAAAACATGCTTTTACCATTCATGCATTTACAACGAATTTTGTTGTAAATGTATGCGTGGTAAAAGCATATAAAATGTAATGCCATGCGTTATAATGGCATTGCGGAGTCATGGTACTTTCGTAATGAAAGTATGCGGAGTGATGGTATGCGGAATGAAAGTTGCGGAATATTGGGTGTTTAACCTCCCCCGGTAAGTACATTGGTGGCCCACATCTCCAGCAACATACTCATATTTTTTCACCACCGATTTGAAAAATGCACAGGTCTCTCTCATTGATGGCCAGCACCGACATACACTTTTAGACACACCTCCCGCCACAAGTTCTAGAATTGCGAACTTTAGAGCTGGGGAGCTACGTTCGAATCTCGGCTTCAGCTCAACATCCTGTGATTCCAGGCAAATTGCTTTGTCTCCCCGTGGCTACCACAAATGAATGTGTTCTTCTGTAATGTAAATTGTGCTCATGCCATGTTGTCGAGTTCGCGCTATATAATATTGCAAGGAAAAATAAAGTAGGGAAACTCGAGTTCACACACTACTGAACGCGCACTCTTAAGTGCATCAGCAGTGCACTGTGAATTGGAGCGTTTCACAGGCCTGTCACAGATAAGAAATGCTATTAAAACGAAATCCTACAAAACAATATACTACTGGCCGGCAGCAATTCATACAAAGACAACGTCGGGACGGGCTGCTAGTGTAAAAATAATGCAATGCGTAATGCAACAATCAGGCACTTTGCAATGTAAAAATAATGCAATGTGTAATACGACCGCGTGGTACGTCGGTATGCAGAAATAATGCAATGTGTAATACATTAATAAGGTAGTTCGTTATGCAGGAATATTGCAATGTGTAATACGCTAATCCGGTAGTTCATTATGCAGAAACAATGCATTGCGTAATACACTAATCAGGTACTCCGTTATGCAAAAAAAAAAGGTAATGCATTATACACTTCAGCGTCAATCACGTTGCCTTAGGCGTTCTCTCCGCCACTCCTTCTGACTCGCAGTCAGCCTCTGTCAACAGTTGCCCCCAACAAGGCTATGGTATAACAAAAAGTGCAGCTCCGCACTCCTGCCCCGGTACTGCCACTCCCTTGGCAGGTACGGGCCGCGATACAAGCCAAAACAGAGGCTCGCGCTGCCGGAATGAGAGAGAGGCTGAGAGCGCCTCCCTCCGAGCCCGCACACCGCCCCAGGCATCGACACACGTTACCTGGGGGGGTGAGACCTCACTCTCCTCTCCTCTTCCAACGACTTGGGCCTCCAATGCAATCTTTGTGAATTGGCAACGGCGGACTCGAGCCGGCAGCTAAGCTCCTCCCGTGCTGCTGGTCCGGGCCACTACTGCTACGAAGATCTCAGGCTGCCACAGGGCACATGCACACAGTGTCGCTGAGACTCCCTTGAGCTTTGGGTGCACGATCACCGGGCACTCCTCACGAAGGTCTCAGGCTGCACAAAGAACACACACACAGCGTCGCTGAGACTCACTTTAACTCCAGGTGCACATTAACAAGGCAAACCTCACAAACGTCTCAGGCTGCACAAAGCACACGCACACAGCGTCGCTGATCCTCGCTTGGACTCCAGGTGCCCATGATCACAGGGCACTACTTACGTGGGTCTCAGGCTGCAAAAAGCACATGCACACAGCGTCGCTGAGACTCTCCTGGAAACTTTTGTGTTCTTGAGTTTCCGCAACAGGGAGCCAGCTCACCTTGGGTCCTTGGGGATAAGTTACTTCAGGACACAGCACAGCAAAGTCCTTTCAAGCACGGGAACACAGCACACAGCAAAGTCCCTTTACCCTTTCCTTGGTTAAAACAGCAAACTGCAGGCCAGCCCCAGAACACACAGCAAGGGTCAGTCCTTTCCATCAGTCTCTTCAGTTGTTCCTTCCTTGACAAATGTTCCTCTTGACCACAAAGTAGCTCCAGTCTTGTTCAATCTTGATTATGCCATTCTCCAAAGTTCAGGGGCTTCAGCTCTCATAGTTATGCCCCTCAATGGCTTTGAAGTCTCTGTGTTCAGGGGGGCACTAACCCCTGTTCAAACCAGTTTTGGGTGCATCCCTGCCAGTGACACCTTCTTCCTTTGGTTAGTGGGGGTCTAGATTCTCAATTACTCAGCAGGAGATGGGATAATTATTTTATAGCAGCAACCCAGGCCTCTTCAACTCTATGTGCCACTCCTCCCCCTAATCTCCAGATGCAGGTCAGCCTGTTGCTATCTCAACTCCTCTCCTGGGTCAATACATTCCCAGATCCTATCACTTTCAAATTCAGACAGTCAATCCACAACCAGGCAGAGACACACAGAAATGTTAGAGCACACAGATGCAGCCACTTGTAAAAGAGTGGCTTCTAAACACAAAGTGCAAAAACCACCTTCATAAAAAGATGTGTTATTACATTGTGAGTTCAGGCACACTAAACTTCACCTCTCTATCTAAAGTCTTTGGGAAGATAGGCTGGAAAACATATTACACAGCCTTCCCATTCTATCATATGGGCAAGATGGCCTTTCAACAGTGAAAAATTAAATGGAGATTATTTCACTGTCAGGACATGGTACATACCTTAGTACATGTCCTCACAGGGGAAAGTGCAATAAAAAGGATAGTTCAGTTTTTAGAACATGGCTATAAAACATTAAATGTTTAGATGGCTTTTAATATATGGATATGTATATAGATGCAAAAACGGGTATAATGAGCTATGTATAATTTATAGGATACCACGCATGGAAATGATGTCACCTTTTATTCTATTTTAATGGCTAATTTTTCTCTATCATTGTAATCAAATGATTAATGCAATAAAGTATTTTTTTACTACTACTTACTACAAGTACAAGTCCTAACCTTTACATGCACTGCACCCTGCCCAGGGGGTACCTTGGACCTACCATAGGAGAGTCTGATGTGCATAGAAAGGGAAGGGTAAGGTCTAAACTGTGCGCAGACACTGCAATGGCAGGACTGAGTTCCCTTTTTCAGGCTACTTGTGTGGGTGGCACAATTAGTGCTGCAGGCCCACTAGTAGCATTTGCATTACCAGCCCTTGCACACATAGTGCAATTTACTAGGGACTTTACTAGTAAGCAAACATACCAATCATGACAACCAATTACCATTATACTTCAAACAGGGAGCACTTGCACGTTGACACTGTTTAGCAGTGGCAAAGTGTCCAAAGCCTCTAAGTTGGCAAAGCAAAATCCATCACAGCACCAAAAATAGGAGAGGTAGAGGGAAAAAGTCAGGGCTAATCATGCCTAGAAATGCCAGGTCTAACATGTATTAATGTCATTTGGGGAATTCTATATATGAACAGCAACCTGAATTATGCTGGTGTAGCTAAAATGCTGCTTGTGGCTCATTTAGGTGAACAATAACTTTGGACCAGTTTTCTTGAATTTCCCCCAGATAAAGAGAGGAAAAAAATAATAAATGGCCAGCAGGCCTGTTCATGGAAAAGTCTGGCCAAACTCACACACTGAAGTAGCTTTTGATTTCTCTGAGAGAGCACACTAACTCCAAAATGTAGGGTGGTATATTTTTATATATTAGCACCCAACCCGGCGGACTTACAAGGAACAATTTATGGGTGCCTTGGAATATTTAAATGTGGCTTTCCATGCATGGCAAAGGCATTTTTTCTTGTGAGTTGTCCTAAGGAACAGTGGCAGTGCCGGCCAGCCAAAGCACAATGGGTCTCTTGGCAGACATATTCATTTTCCGTGTAGGTAAGGGGTCTAAATATGCGCCTATTCATTTGTCATATAGGTGGGTCATCTATATCCACACCGTGGCTCATATATGACTATTTAATCCTCCATGCATTGGTCCATTTTCTGCTCCATCTCTCATGGCCTTAGAGACTGGATAAATAAACCTATTTTACTGATACTATTTTAGGCAGAGTACACATGCTCTGACACTGAACAGAAGTGACACATTGCACGGAGTCTTAATACAAGTAACAATGGTCCAGCAAAAAGGCATAATATCCTGAGTGACCACTCAGTAAAGAGCGATTTGATGCAGACATTCTACATAATAACATCTTTTGATATCTGGAATTCATTCTGTTTCAATGTCATCACAGTTAAACAGTCAAAATTACTCCTGTAAGAATTGTGACCACTTTGTGAAAAATCTTGCATACATTTTAAAGAATTCTATTTATCAATGTAAATGAATTAGAGATGTTCGTCAGCCCAGCAGAAATCCTTTAACATTTTCAGGAGTCGCTGTTTCTGCCAATGTATTAAAAGTTAGATTTTGTTGTTGAAAATACATAAACCATTGCCTCCCACAACGTGGGAGTTGCCTCTCATGGTATAGGTGTCATTTTGCAGTTTCCACTGCATATGGCAAATCGACTGCCCACTCTGAATCAGATGGTCGGTCAAAACTTTGGGGCATGTCAGCAAGGGCTTTATATCCAAAAAAGCGGAGATAAAACTATCGCCCTATCAAAAACAGGGTGCTAACATGCAAAATCGCATGTTAGCACCCTTTTTCCCTACTCCTCCCTTTGCATCTCTAATGAGATGCAAAGTGGGCGTTCCTTCTGAAAATAACTGGAGAAATGTCGCTAACCGACATTTCTCCAATTATCAATCGGCACGGTAACAAGCATAGCGATAAGAAAAGTAGCGCTAACCGCGGTTATCGCTGCTTTCCTTACCCCTGCTTTTAGTTTGCTCAGCCATTATATCCAATGCAAAGTGGATATCATGGTTAAGTATGCCGTGCCCTATCAACAATGTTGCACCAAACATTGTGCGATTATCGCTGGAACCCCAGCGATAATTGCACATTTGGAAGATAACTGTGGTATTTTTATCGATCTGGAGATAAGCGTTGTTGATAGCGTTTTATCTCCGCAATAAAAATAAGCGATAGCCGGCGATAATTATCCTAGCGCTAAGTGCGCTTAGCAATAATTATCGCCGGTTGTTGATGATATGCCCCCAAGTTGGGCCAATGAAGGAGTATGTCAGCGATAAAGACAGAGTAGTAGTCATTGCTGCCATACGTAAGGTCTGCCAGTCTGTAAATCAGGCAGACAGACAGACCTTCAGTTTGGAGAGAAGGTACTCCGTTGCCACATAGTATACTCTCCACCAAACTCTAAATCAGATTCTATATTTTTGAAATAGTTTGCAAGCAACCAGTGGCTATATTACATAAGGTACCCCAACTGGCGCATGTGCCTGCTTTGCATGCCCCTGGGGCTCTTTGGCATTATAAAAGGGGGTGCAGACTCTTGGGGCATCCCCTTCTATAGGCTGGCACACTTAAAGCGCCAGTGCTATCAAGAGTGGGTGTTCCCTCATTTGCACAGGGGTGTGTCCTATGCAAATTAAGGAATTCCTTTGACTCTGCGCCCGCGCCATATTAGAGACACAGGCGCAGATTCAAAGAAGCCCTCAAGAGGTGCACTGATAGTGCGCCATTTAAAAGGTGGTGCACTGTCAGTGTGCTTCCTGACAGCAGCCCTCTGCAGGGTGTAAAGGGGGTCCCATGGAACCCCCCAGACATCCCCTTGCAGGTGGGTGCAGTCACTCACTGCACCCGCCTGCAAGGGGATCTTGAAACCCCTTTGAAAGTGCAGGCGGGTGCAGACTGTACTGTGAAACCAAGGAGCAGCCGCTCCGTGTTTTCACATGAATGTGCTGCCCCCAGGGCAGCGCAAGTTCGCGGCTGCCCCCAGGGTAGAGCATTTATCATAATCTGCTGCATTGGCATTGTTTGCGTCCGGCGCACCTTCTCAAAGATGCGCAGGGCCCAAATATTGCCAATATGTATTACTGCTCCTGGTGGTTATTTCTGTTGAAAATGAAATAGTGAACATTATTCAGAACCACCTTTCCTCCTCTACTGCTTTAAACAAACATACAGCAGTGAGATGTTTCAAAGATTCACCATTAAAACAGAGAAGTACCAGTTCTGAAGTAAGGCCAGGGCTCTTTGTACAATGTCACCACATGAATTTTCACAACTTGAGATGATTTCTCTAGTGAACTGTGCTAGCCACCAATAGCAGGCATATGGAGGATGTATTTCTCATCAAGAAGATAAAAACTAATTTCTTTCATCCTAATAGAAGGAGGGGGCAATGTGCAGAGATCACACGGCATAGATAACAAATGTGACATCTTTAACAGCAAAGTGACATTCAGGGTCTTTCTGCCACCAGGAGTGTAAGCTCTCTTCTGCGGTATAATACAACAATAAGGCAGTCTACCAGGTATTTGATGATGAACTTTAGCGATGTGGCCCATGTGGTTGGCAACAATTGTCTTCTTTGAGATAGTAAACATCAATTCCTGAAACTCTAACAAGTGGGCTGACTGTGGTGGACCAGAGACTTTGCTCTGCAAAGGCAAGTATCCCAAGAGTACCTGCAAATAGGTTCGAGTAAGCCAGGTTGATTCACAAACCAAAGGGGATGGTCACTCATAATTTAGAGTACTGAAAACACAGTCAGTAGATATGCTACCCATTAATCGAGTGTTCACGTAAAAAAATTCTGTATATTTCCCCAGCACAAAGAAAACATGATAACATAATGATGGCTTCTCTCTTATGCCATCTCCCACCAGGAACATAGAATTCAGTATAAAAGTATAAAGGAGGGAATCACAAGTCTTAAGTTCTTTACCACATTCCCTGGTTTCTGCTTTTGAGGTTTAGATAAGGATAACTGTTTGGCATATTATCAAGCCCATTTTCGCCGCTTTTGTGGCCGTTTTAGGCCAAAAAGCGGCAATAATTCCAACGCAGTATTAACCAGGACACGCTAGCGCGTGTTTCCTAATCTTAGCACCCATTCCAGTTACGCTGTGCCACCCATCGCTAATGATATACAAGAGGGTGTTCCCGGGCAACACAACAGGGAAAAACTTGCAAACCGCACTTCGCGGTATTAACAAGCCCATACCCTGACACTCATAGCGATATTGAAACCCGTGCTAACCCCGGTTATTGCTGTAAGATAACGTCTGATAAATTTCAGACTTAGCTACATGCGTAAAGGGGGGGGATTGTCAGGCTACGACCACCATGGGCTATCAACTAGGAGTTCCCTATCGCTGCAGGAATATCGCTGGTCTTCCAGCGATATTCCCGCATTTCGCTGACTAAACACTAGGGGCATATTATCAAGGGGGTTTATCTCCGCTTTTTTGGCTTTAAAAGCCAAGAAAGCGGAGATAAAATTATCTCCCTATTACCAAGCTGTCGCTAACACCAGTTAGCGACAGCTATTAGGAGATAGCGACCATCTTGGGCCCCACTTTGCATGTCAGTGATATTTATCACTAATGAGATGCAAAGTGGGCGTGCCAAGATGTTAGAGACTGAAAACAGTCGCTAACATCGCTATCTCCTATTACCAACTTTTGGAGATATTCGCGCTAAGCGGGAATATCTCCAAAAGCTAACACCTGCCCTGAGCAGTTCTTAGCCATGTTATCCAATGGGAGGTGGATAACATGGCTAAGAGCATTTGCTCGATAATGCATGAATATCGCTGACTTTTCAGCGATATTCATGCATTTCGGCCGTTTTTTATCGCATTTGCGATAAACCTTGTTAATAGCAAGGTTTATCTGCGATAAAAATCGCCGATGTGCGGCGATAATTTTTGTCTCTAAACAAGTTAGAGACAAATTATCGCTAGTTGTTGGTAATATGCCCCTAGATTTTTATCACCTGGGTGATGAACGTTGTTAAAAACGCACTAACCAGGGGATAAAAACCGGCAATAATTAAAATCACGCTGAGTGTGCATTGCGATATTTATCACAATTTCTTGTTAATATGCCCCTGGCTTCTTCAGCTCCAGACCTCCGCTTGGAAAGTTATTAATATATGTTTTCTGAAAGTTTGCCAAAAACTCGATTTGTAAAAATGGTGTAAATTATGTTTTATGTCAAGCTGACGAGCCAGTATGCGCTGAAAGGTCAATTATTCCCTTAATAACTTATTTTACCAAACTACAAATACAGGCTGAAGTTCTATGTTGCAAAGCAGACGATTGGCAGCGGGGATATAATTCATATGCACCAGCTTCACATAATATTAATCCGACTGCTGAGGGCATTGTGGCATGCAGGCGTGGCTGGCACAGGTAGCAGCGGTAGGGTGGGGGGGCGAGGCCGGCGGGGGGATGGGCAGTAGATAGATGACGGGATAGGGAAATTAAAATAAATAAATAAATAAAACCACTTACCTTGTGCTCGCTGCATCACTGGTCGGCGATGCGGTGAGCACAAGGTAAGTGGTTTTAAATTATTTATATTTTACTTTCCCTATTGAGTCGTCTGTCTACTGCCCATCTGTTTTGACAGGGTGGCTTTTGGTTCCTCACACCAAGTAAATATCTGGTGAAGAAGAACAGGAAAACTTTATTTCACGTTTAGGTTGAGACTGCAAATGGTTGATTGCAAGAAAATCAAAAGCCTGGGACATACAGAGCACACAGACAAGAGGACCCCCTACACTTATTATGGAGACAAGCTCTGCAAAAGAAGGCAAAGTGCAAACATACGCCCTAAAACAGAAGTTTCTTGCATCAATCACATGAATACATTCTCACCAAGACCACAAGCAGGTGCATAGGTGAGCTCATGAAAGAGCTAGTTAATATCCTTAATAAGTGATAACAATGTACATGGTTCAGCAGCGAGCTACAACGTGTGAAAATGCTTGAACATCAGGAAGATTCCCGAATACCACCATGGGAGGTGTTGCCATAAATTTGTAGATGAACCTCATCTGGCTAGTTCTTCACAGTGAATGTGTGGGGGAGGAAAAAATATCAGTGAGGACTAGTTTTAAGTGATCCTTAACATAGTTTTTCAATGAACCCTTACGTTATACGCAGTATTTCCTTTCTCCTTGTGCATATTCACAAACCACCTGTGTCTTCCAAGGATTGCACATTTAGGGGTTGCAGCCCTTCGGCAAGATTACGTGACATGCAACCCATTTTATGTACACAGGCACAAACTGGGAACTTCCCTCCTTGCATTGACTGCAATTTATGCATGTGCATCTGTGGCCCCTATCTAAACGTTCACTCTTGATAGAAAACTGTGATGTTTCCATACCTAAGAGGAGTATATGAAAGTTAGAGTCAAGGGGGCATATCAGCAGGACAATTATCGCCACTTTAGCGGCCGTTTTCGGCCGGAAAGCAGCAATAATTGTATCACCCTATTAGCCAGGTCACACTATCGCGTGAATCCTTGCCTAAGCGCCCTTTCCTTTAGCGCCCAGCTTTGCATCTCTAATGAGCAAAGTGGGTTTTCCTCCCCAGAATAACCATAGAAATGTCGCGAAGGCTCACGCTAACCTGCAGAAGAAAATGAGCGCTAACATCGCTACTTTCCTTAGGCCTGCTTTTCATCTGACTTAGCCATGATATCCAACGGAAGGTGGATATCATGGCTAAGTATGCCCTGTCCTATCACCAACGTAGCGCCAAACATTGTACGATTATCGCTGGAATCCCAGCGATAATTGCACATTTGGCAGCTAACTCTGTTGTTTTTATCGCCCTGGAGATAAGCATTGCTGATAGCGCGCTATCTCAGCGATAAAAACAAGCGAGAGCAGGCGATAATTATCCTAGCACTAAGTGCGCTTCGCGATAATTATCGCCGGTTGTTGGTGATATGCCCCAAAGAATTTCTATGTGCCATATCTAAAAAAAATCATCCTTTAGGGAACCTTGGATAATATTCACATACAATTCATGTTTCATTTTAACGCCATTTATAATATTTGCTACAAAGTCCCTTATGACGGCCTTGAGCATGTATTGACAAATGTACAGTGGCAATATTTGGCACATTAGGAAGTAGGGGCCCGATTGACAGAATGAACTTAAGACTCAATCCTAAACTTACTACTGTTTTGGTATTCACAGATTGCACTTACTACTTTTGGTATTCACAGAATGAACTTACTATTTTTGGCATTCACAGAACGCACTTACTACTTTTGGTATTCACAGAATGAACTTACTCATTTTGGTATTCACAGAAGTTAGGACTCCTAACTTCAGGACTCCTAAATGCCTTCTGTGAATACCCAAAGGCCTAAAATTACGATTTTTCTCAATTTAGTAGTAGTAAAGTTAGGACTACTAACTTTAGGACTCCAAAATGCCTTCTGTGAATACCGAAAGTCTTAAAATTAGGATTTTTCTCAATTTAGTAGTAGTAAAGTTAGGACTCCTAACTTTACTATTACTAAATTGAGAAAACTCCTAATTATAAGACTTCGGTATTCACAGAAGGCATTTAGGAGTCCTAAAGTTAGTAGTCCTAATATACATTTGAATTGGATGTAAACGTAAGCCTCTGAGGACTCTGTCCTGCTGCAAGGGAAGTGGTGCTGAGTAGCCTACTTGGTTTAATTGATAAGAAGGTACAACCATTGTACAGACATCCTATAGATTTCCCACAGATGGGAGGTCAGGAGGTGGAGCAGGTGGTGGAGCTGTTATGGTATATCCCAATTCTGCTGACTTACAAGACTGTCCAGCAAGCTGTGTGCATTAAAAAGAGGATTGAATGGAAAGTAGGCATGGGCGGAAAATCTGTTCCGCTCGCGGATTTTGCGGATTTTCGGGAAATCCGCAATCCGCGAGATTCGCGAATCTCCCGCAAAATCCGCAAATCCGCGAGCAGCGGATTTTGCTCGCACTGCTCGCACTGTTCGCGTGAGTTCGCGTGAGTTCGCGCCCCGCGAATAAGTGCAAAATTGCAGAAATACGATCTTAGCAAAACTGAAAGTAACTACTTACCAGGTTCAAAAGTTCAGGCTCATCATTAGTAGCCATTTCCTGTAGTGCTTCCTGAGGGGCCCCTCCAGAGTTCAGTTGCCAGTTGAAACTATTATGTGACCCTGCTCTGAACCTCAGAATAGTTACACATATGCCACAAAGGTCCTGAATTACAGCTAAGGGAGACAAGCAGGAGCCAGGCTGGAAGTTAAAATCCATTAATCAGCCCCTAATTCATTATTGTCAGTTGGGGCAGGGCAGGTGTTGTAACTAATTTTGCAACAATGAAAGCACTTAGCAAGTGCAAAAGATCACTAATCAGGGCGCACTAAGGAAGCAGGTGCCAGCTAAAAAAATATTCTGTGACACATTAATCAGCCCCAAATTAATTCAGGTCACTTGAGGCAGGGAAGGTGTGCTTTGCTTTGCCGAAAATAATGTACACTGGACAACCAGAGGGTGTGGTGATGAAACAGAGGGTGGCATGGGTGGGCCAGAGGGTGGCATGAGTAGTCAGAGAGTGGCAGTGGTGACAGAGAGTGGCAGTGATGAAGAAGAGTGTCCCAAACAGGCTGGACACGTAGAAACAACAAGTTCGCGAAACTTGCGACCCGACAGGTAAGTTCGCAATTTGCGAAAGTGTACAAAACCCTCGCAAACTGGCAGAAACACGGGCGAACACAAAAAAAAAAAAATCCGCAAATTCGCGGGAATTCGCGGATTTTGCGGATTGCGAATCCGCAAATCCGCAAAATTCGCGAACGCGAGATCCGCAAAATTCGCTCATGCTTAATGGAAAGGCCGTCTTTTCGCCACAGAGGTATTGCCCAGAAAGGAAGCATTAAAACAATCTATGCCTGCATTGGCTGTTAGAGGATTTCAGGCTTCATTGGGCCTTTCCATTCAACTGAAACTTAACAGTGAAAAACCGTTTCTTCAAAGTTTAGGTGACATAGGCGGGCAATTTTGGGTTCCCACTTGATTATTGTTGAGTTTGTGACATGTTTATCTCTCCTTCCCATGGATGGAAGTGCTGCCTATAGGTGTGATAGGGATGCTTACTATTAAGGCTCATCAATGTGGGAAGGGCTGGTGGATGGATACCTGATGCTTTGTTGTTTGAATATGCTTTGTAGTCGATTCTTCTCCTGCAATGGCCCTGCACCTTTCCTTGCCTTTTGGGCATCAGAGGGCTGAACACTTGGTTTTCCATCAGTGTTGCTCCTCTGTGGTTTGACTTTCATACTATTGCTGTAATAGTGAGATAGTGCCTATCTTTTCATGCAGCCAGAAAAACAATGTTATTGCATTGGATATATTTAGGTCCACTCAATTTAGGATGATCACCCGCTTCCAGGCCATTTGTGGGCAATATTTCCACTCCTCAAGTACTGAGTGATCACCTTATACATTCTTTGTGTTTTAGACTAACACTTGTGAAAACAGTGAATTTGTAGGTGAATGGTTCAGGACTGGAGAAAGTGGCTATCATGGCCTGGAGTTAGGTGCACACCCTAGCTAAATTCAGATGGAGATCCGACAGAAATATACACTGTGTTTCCCAAACTGTGGTCCCCGGACCCCTAGGGGTCTGTGACACATGCCCAGGGGGTCCTCAGGCAGCAGTTTTAAAAGCACTACAAAGTTCCAAGTATAATTAGAGGTTTTCGAGCAACAATAAAAGTGTCAAAATAACACCAGTTATTAATGTTCCTCCTGGAGAGAGATGAGTTTTGTCCAGTGGCAGCGTGACTTATTTAATGTAGCACAGAGGGTTAATATGCCTCTTGCAAAGAAAGTGTACCTGCATTTTTAAAAACCAACTGTGTTTTATCTGCATAGGTCAGTGGGTTACTGCTTTTGTCACAGAGATTCTTTAATTACTGTGCGGTTTATAAGTGACAATCGTGATCTGGCACAGTGACGTATAAACTGGTATCAAAAAGATGTTTGCAAACTGCATGGTACAAGATAGTAACTTATGTTGTTTCCAAGTCTTTCATTATCCTGATGCTGCTAAAAAGGTTTATTTGAATGGAAATAAAGTTTCATTGTTAAAGTCAATGCTAAACACTGTATTATGCCTACCAGTATGAATGACATGTGTATCCTACAACTTGTGGTCGCCTTTGCCTTATGTAAAATTTTCTATACACTGGTTTACATGTATGATTCATTGTCTCTATGGGGCAGATTTACAAGGAAAGTGACTCAGTGAGTGCTGCAAGCCATTTGGCTGCGCCGCACTTAGTCACTTTCAAAGCACAGGGATGCAACATATTTACCACAGTATGTTGCATCTCAGTGCTCTCCCTGCGCTGGTGCACAAACTTCTGCCATGCGCCGGCAAAGGCACCCTTGCACCATGGTGCAAGGATGCCTGCGTTGTGGGGAGATTGTTTATGTGCAGGTAGGATTCTCTTTCTGCACATAAACAATCACTAGAGGGGATTTCATCTTCCTAAACAACGAGGAGAAATGAATACATTTCTTCTTGTTGTGCCTCCCTACGCCTGCCTTGAGGAGGTGTAGCATTCAGACGCATTTCCAGATTTACGATTTCTTGTAAATCTGGAAATGTGTCTGGTTTCATGGGTGTTGCGTGGGAACACTCACAGCAAAACCCACAGAACGCACCTTTCACGCAAAGTGCAGCGTGCAAAGGGGCCATATTTACAAAAACAGGAACAATCACGTAGGGTAGCTTTTTCTGACCTTGTAAATATGGGGGACTAAATTCGCCAGCCGAGCGTCACTTTTTGTGATGCACCGGTTGCGCAAGGGGCTTGTAAATCTGCCCTATATGAGTGTGTGTTGTAAAGTGCTCTGACATCCTACAATGGTATGAGAGATGCTATAAAACAAATGAAATACATGTGACAGAGGGACTATGGAGAGATGAGCGGCACTGTTGGAGGGTGAAAATAAGGGAATCATTGAAGAACCCGAACAAAGATGGTTGTATCCCGGTGCATAGTAAGGTCATCATTTACTATTCTTTAAAAGCTAATACAAATCAATATATAACGAAAAATGTGTTTTAGAATGCACTATTGTTTCCTAAATTGTCTTGGGGGAGAACCTCCCAAAGCCCCCTTTGTAGTGGTTAGACTCACTCACTGCACGTGTGTAGCGTATGGGGACTGGTCTGAAAACATTTGCCAGGGCTGCTTTGGGTTTCCAGTCTGGCCCTGGCAGGAGAAGGAGCCTCGTACTTTGAAATAAAACCAACCATTTAATAAAACCAACCATTTAAAAGTTAGTCACGGAGATGCAGAATCAACCTTCGCAATAAAGTTTTTTGTTTTTTGCAGATTCTTGCAATATAAAATACTAAAATCCATAGTATTTCGACTATTTGTTTTGTGTGCACATATGTGTTTTTTTTCTTCAAATTACTGTTTTAATGTTTTTTTATTTAAATCATACAGATTGCTTGGGGGTCCCCGGCTTCCAGTGCTGACTCAATGGGGGTCCTCAGGAACCAAAAGTTTGGGAACCACTGTAACTACAGTATAAAGTAAATTATATTGATAGTCATAAAACTTAGCACAAAGTGAACAACCATTTGTCATCTATTCCCATTTTACAGTATTCCACCCCAGAGCTTACCAACTACCGCCTAGACATGATTGAAGCGGAACCTATTAGGACGGGCAGAAGCGCTTTAGTTGACATGCCAGAATGGCAGGCAAGAAGGAAGGTACAATCTTTACATGTTATGAGGTTTGGGGGTCATATATATTTGAAAGATTTCCATTCACATATGTTTTTAAAAGAAAATTATACTGAAATATGATATTTTGAATTTTCACTGCTTCAATCTCATTTCAGTTAGAAAGTCAACTTTTTTTCTCACTTAGGGGCCGATTAGGATTGCGGTGAATCCGCATCCTCCGGGGCGGCGGAAGCCACCGCCGGCCCCGAGGTTGCGCATTCACCGCTGCAGTGATTGAAAAGACCCACCGCAAGATTAGGGTGGCAGGGGGGTCATCTGCGGACGGGAAGACGGTCCTGCGGCGGAAAAGCTCTAATATGGTGGCGGTGTCTATCAGACACCGCCAGCCATATTAGGATGAATGCGGAAACATGCTTTTCCACCATGGAAAAGTATGTGGTTTTTTGTTGTTTGGGGGCCCGTTGCGGGTCCCCAGGGTGTCGGGGGTGGGGGGTGCACATGGGGGGTACCTATGGTACCCCCCAGCATTTACATGCACAAAGCGGCAGGCACCGCGCGGTGCCTGCAGTGACTGCCGCTTTGTGCATGTAAATGTTAAACATGCATTTTTAACCTTGCAGCGGGTGCTGCTTCAAGCAGCACCCGCCACAAGGTTAAAGATTCAGTATGTGACCGCCAGGGTGGCGGTCACATCCTAATTGCACCGGAGGGACCGCCGCTGCCCCTGCGGACGGACCGGTCCGTCCGCCATCCTGATAGGCCCCTTATTCCCTGATTTACAAAGGAAAATGTACACATGTACAATTACTCATACGTTAATCTACTTCTGCACATAAATTATACTTTTGATTCTCAAAGGTAGAATACCTCAGATTTCTTCTTGATAATAACTTTGTGCCTGTTTGATGAATCTCCACAAAACTTTCCAGACCAATAGCTTTTTCAACATTGGTGGCTAATGGAACGTTTTGCAGTGATTTATCAAAGGGAGCAGAGAGAAAAGAGTGCCCCAAAATGTGTTTAGGTATAATAGTGAGGCAAGTGAAGTGTCAAGACTGTGTATGGAGGTGCAGGACTTATAGTACGTTGAAGGTGGTGCATAAATTAGAAATTTAAGTTATAACTATAACTCTGGAATTTCTAATGTTCGTATTGTTTAAGTAGAGTCTGTAAAAAAAGAATAAAGTTTTCCTAACTATGACTTATCCTTAAGCTTTGTTTTGATTAAATGAAAATATATTTATATTTACTGAAATAACAAAGATTTAAGTGACATAATAGTTAGGTAGGGTAATAATCTCAAACTTAGTATTAAAAAAACTCATAAATTCACTAAAAAAGACACAGGTTAAAGTAATGTTATATTTAGGTGAAATGTTGGTTTAAACATAACATTTTAAACTAAAAAACACCTGAAATTCACAAGTTATATGTATTTCAAGTAACTGTAACGCTTGACCCATAATGCACAGTTTTGCCGACAATTATGTAATTGTCAATGTCATATTGATGCTAGCAACAATGTGATGTCATGAGTGATGTAATATGAAAGATCATAGGCAGTCCATGCCAAGGGTGCGAGCTTTCACATTTCTCTATCTATATCTATACTAATATAATAAAGAGAGAGCCCAAACCTTTGAGGTGGGTAATCTCAGGAACCACAGCACCAATCACAACACCCAATACAGCGTTTGAAAGGGCAGTTGCAGCAGAAGGACATAGGCTATGCAGACGCCCACCATATACATTTAAAAGGTAAAAGAACCGCACCAGCAAAGTAGTCCCTCGTGGGCGTGTCTGCATTGTGTTGTGGGCGTGTGCTGGGGGCGTGACAAACGCTGGGGGCGTGTGGTACGTTCCGCCCTTCATGCCATGTCTCATATCGTGTGCTGTGGGCGGGTGCTGGGGGCTAGGGCGTGTGCGGGGTGCGGGATTACGGAAAAAAAAGCGAGCGTTGTGCCCAATATTTCATTGCTATTCTTCCCAGGTTCTGTACATTCCAGCTCCGGGTGTCCACCCTGCTTCCTTTAAATACCCCTTCACCCCATAATCATAATCCACCCTTACTCCTTAAAATACCCCAACACCCTTAAACACTAACCCATCTTACCCTATAAATATACCCTGTACCCCAAAACCCAAACCTAAACCTAAAAATACCCCTGTACCCCAAAACCCAAACCTAGCCCTGAACCCTATAAATACCCCTGTACCTTAAAACCCAAACCTACCCCTGAACCCTAAAAATACCCCTGTACCCCAAAACCCAAACCTTGCCCTGAACCCTAAAAATACCCCTGTACCCCACACCTACCCCTGAACCCTAAAATACCCCTGTACCCCAAAACCCAAACCTAGCCCTGAACCCTAAAAATACCCCTGTACCCCAAAACCCAAACCTAGCCCTGAACCCTTAAAATACCCCTGTACCCCAAAACTCAAACCTACCCCTGAACCCTAAAAATACCCCTATACCCCAAAACCCAAACCTAGCCATGAACCCTAAAAATACCGCTGTACCCCAAAACCCATACCTATCTCTAAACCCTAAAACTACCCCGTACCCCATAACCCAAAACTATATCTGAACCCTTAAAATACCCAAACACCCCAAAACATATACCTCAATACACTCAAAACATATACCCCTATACCCATACTTACCTTATCCAAACATTAAAAAAAAACATGCTTTTACCATTCATGCATTTACAACAAATTTTGTTGTAAATGTATGCGTGGTAAAAGCATATAAAATGTAATGCCATGCGTTATAATGGCATTGTGGAGCCATGGTACTGAGTGATGGTATGCGGAAAGAAAGTTGCGGAATAATGGGTGTTTACCCTCCAACGGTAAGTACATTGGTGGCACGGCAACCCACATCTCCAGCAACATACTCATATTTTTTCACCACCGATTTGAAAAATGCACAGGTCTCTCTCATTGATGGCCAACACCGACATACACTTTTAGACACACCTCCAGCCACAAGTTCTAGAATTGCGAACTTTAGAGCTGGGGAGTTACGTTCGAATCTCGGCATCAGCTCAACATCCTGTGATTCCAGGCGAATCGCTTTGTCTCCCCTTGCCTGCCACAAATGAATGTGTTCTTCTGTAATGTAAATTGTGCTCATGCCATGTTGTCGAGTTCGCGCTATATAATATTGCAAGGAAAAATAAAGTAGGGAAACTCGGGTTCACACACTACTGAAGGCGCACTCTTAAGTGCATCAGCAGTGCACTGTGAATCGGAGCATTTCACAGGCCTGTCACAGATAAGAAATGCTATCAAAACGAAATCCTACAAAACAATATACTACTGGCCGGTAGCAATTCATACCCGGACAACGTCGGGGCGGGCTGCTAGTGAATATATAAATGTATCAAGGAAGATGGACAAGGCTGTTCCTAGTAAGGGTGAGTGTTAGTGTTAGTGTGCTGGTCACAAGGAAGTGGAGGTTGACGTGTGTAAGCCTACCACTGGGTATCCATTATGTTGGATATAGTTGCCTCACACACCTTTGCAGGTGTCATGCTTCATCATAGGCAGTGCTCCTCGTCGGGTAGGCGATGCAATCCCCGACGGGCACACCTCAAAGAGGGGCTCTTTGGCGGAGATCTTTTAATCCAACTGCCTATGGGTGAAGTGCGGGTGTGGGGCCAGGATGTTGTAGACAAAACTGTGAATTAAAATGAAGCAAAGGGTACTAGAAAGAACTTTATTCGGGTGGTCCCTTGCTTCAATTAAAAGTGGAAGCTAGTCTGGGTCTGCTGGAAAATAATGTTTCCTGGCTCTAAACTAGGCTAGGAAGTGTAAAAATCGGTCAACATGTTTCTCGCTATGGTACATTGACATGCGATTCATCAGGACCTATATGGTGGAGTCTACAAACAATTAAACCTATGTCAGCATCATATGCTCATTACCGGTTATGGGAATGTTGTACCTCTGTTGCACTGTTCCTTGCCTAGAGTGGGGAACAAAAGAGGCTGGTTAAAGGGCATATGTGGCGTAGTGCCCACATTTCTAGTGACCAAGTGCACACAACGTGACATGCTAAAAATGTGAGTTGCACTAGCATGTGTGAGGGAACAGGTGAGTGCTCAGCACAATTAGTAAAATGAGTGACATGCTCTTGTGGAATCGCACGTGTACACTCAAAGCGAGCAGTAAAAAAATGAGTACACATATATAACAATAATTAAAAACAATGTAGCAGCATTCCGGTTATTTCCAAAAAAGAGAGCCCCCAACTCACCCAAAGGTCAAGATTTATATGCAACATCAATGCCCGGCGGGTCGTACATCAGGGATGAGGCCTCTGTGTATAAGGCTAAACATATGGGAGGTAAATTGGGGTTGAAATAAAGAGTACATGAAAAAACGTAATATCATCCCCTGTGTGGTATGGCAAAGCTCTTGTTCTGGTAGGGTGTGGTGTGGGTTAAGTCAGTGTCATTATGGCCCGTTGTATGTATTGGAGACCTGCTCTCCTTGTCCAAGTATTTAATCTATGAGGGGGTGGCCCCACAACTGGTACCCAAGTTTATTGCACACTTTCGGTAGCTTAAATTATGCTTAATGATTGGTCGGTATCGACCGGGTGGGCTTAATGCGTAACAGCCATTGTTGGCAGGTCCCCAGTAGTTGTTAACCCGGATACGATCAAAAGTGCCAACCAAATCTGCCATAACCTTATAGCCCTAAAACAGGGCATCAACCTGCTGTTCCTTATAGTCAATCAATCAATCAGTGACACTTATAAAGCGCGCTACATACCCGTAGGGTCTCAAGGCGCTGGGGGGGTGGGGGGGTGCTGCTACTGCTCGAACAGCCAGGTCTTCAGCTTCTTCCTGAAGGAGAGGTGGTCTTGGGTCAGGCGCAGGTCGGTCGGGAGGGAGTTCCAGGTCTTGGCGGCCAGGTAGGAGAAGGACCTTCCTCCTGTAGTCGCTCTTCGGATGCGGGGGATGGCGGCGAGGGCGTGGTTGGCTGATCGGAGGTGGCGTTTGGGAGCGTAGAAGTTGACTCGGCTGTTGAGGTAGCTCGGGCCTTGGTCGTGTAGGGCTTTGTGTGCGTTGGTGAGGAGGCGGAAGGTGATTCTTTTGTTGACGGGGAGCCAGTGAAGGTCTCTCAGATGTCCGGAGATGTGGCTGGTTCGTGGGATGTCGAGGATGAGTCTGGCTGAGGCGTTCTGGATCCGCTGGAGTCTCTTCTGGAGCTTGGCGGTGGTACCGGCGTAGAGGGCGTTGCCGTAGTCCAGTCGGCTGGTGACGAGGGCCTGGGTGACGGTCTTCCTGGTCTCGGTGGGGATCCACCAGAAGATCTTCCGTAGCATGCGTAGGATGTTGAAGCACGCCGAGGAGACGTTGTTGACTTGCCTGGTCATGGAGAGGGAGGGGTCCAGGATGAAGCCCAGGTTGCGTGCATGGTCTGTCGGTTTGGGTGCGGTGCCCAGGGTGGGAGGCCACCAGGAGTCGTCCCAGGCGGAGGGTGAGGAGCCCAGGATGAGGACCTCCGTCTTGTCCGAGTTCAGTTTCAGGCGGCTGGTCGTCATCCACTCGGCTACCTCTTTCATCCCTTCGTGCAGGTTGGCTCTGGCGGCGGCGGGGTCGTTGGTCAGGGAGAGGATCAGCTGGGTGTCGTCGGCGTAGGAGATTATGCTGAGGTTGTGTTTGCGTACGATGGCCGCGAGGGGGGCTCATGTAGACGTTGAAGAGGGTGGGGCTCAGAGATGATCCTTGGGGGACGCCGCAGATGATCAAGCAGGTAATCAGCACTAGTAAAACGTCCACAAAAGTCTCGATTTGTATAACACATAATTGCCTCTCTTCACATTTTTTCTCTGAACATTGGGTTTTTCTAAAGTTGGTTCATTGAATACAATGTTTGTTTTAATATGCACATCGTATGTTGTTAATTAACTGATTTCTGATACGTTGCCCCTGCCAATCAATAATATGAATGCAGCAGCCAAATGACTTTAACTGACAATCGCACTCTAGAAAGAAAAGGAGGTTTTCCATGAGCATGTTTTTCCTAAATCTAAAATCATCATCAAATGCTGTCAAAGATGATGTGTACTCATAAGCATCATCATTCCTGCTCACCTTGTCAAACCCTATGCCTATTTATGTCAAAATTGACAAATGTTCCTAAACTCTGCAACACCCTCCTCACTTATTTTACTTGCACATAATCAAGTCTCGTTGAACTCCTCCCCTCCCAAGGTCTCAAAACACACCTAAAAGGATTGCTTGCAGCTCCAGCACTTCATAAATGGTTCACCTAGACTCGGAGAAAAGGCTGGAAAAGACTGAGTGATGGTACACTTGGCACTTGGCATAATAAAAGTGTCATGAAATTGGGTGTAGTATTTGAATGAATATGAATAGTCACCACTCCTTGTAAGATGTAGGGGTAATGCTAAATTCTTTAATTACCTAATTAGATTACTTCTCAACAGGACAGCCTTGGCTCCCTCCTTTAACCACTGGAACGCCAGTCTGTTCTGGCCCCACATTCCCATCACCTTAGAACACATATTTGCTGAAGTATAAACAACAATATGGTTGTACAATAAATGACACTTCATGAGAGTGGCATATAAAGTGCCCAACCTCTATTAATATAAAGTTACCATCTTGTTATCTAAATATTTATATATTTATTCAGGTTTCTTCAGCTACTGAGCTATATATCCTAAATATATTGAACTGATTTCTGTACTAACGTCGCCTTTTACAGATGGAATTTATGCTGAGTCTGTACACGGATCCCACAGTGTTGGAAACTATTGAGATAAAGCGATCTCTATGCCAGGAAATAAAGGATTATAGAAGAAACAAAGATCTCTACAAGAAGGGGAGAAGACTTCTTTTTTGGAGCTCTGCTGTATGAGACAAAGCACAAAAATGTATTATATGTAGAAGTTTTTTTTTGCAATATAGAATTAAAGTTTATGAATATTTGTATAAATAAACTATAGCTACTGCACACTCTTTTATTTCTGCTTGTACATGTTATAATTTGACCTTATTGTTTTCTAAATGTTTCTGTGCTTTGGCTCCCATGGAGTGTCATTTGCTCTCTTTGGTTTAATTTGAAATTGTCAAATCACTAAGTTTGGGGTAAGTTTAAACTTTGAGAAAACATTTTGTCAGCTTATGCATATGATAACATTGGTTCCTAATGAACTTTTAAATTATTCAGCGGCATGACAAGCAAGCATTTATTCTCAACTTGAATATATAAATAGGTTCCAAGAAGAAGTTTTTACATGACAAAACTAGCAGGAAGAGACCATCAAACAACGAAATATTGTTGTTTACCGAGTATTACTTTATCCCCCTTCGGTCCTGTGGCTTTTCCACCCCTAGTGCATACCATTTTTGGGATGTTTTTGATACTCGACTCTTGAGCTTTTGAATCTTTTTTGCCCCTAATGAAATCAATCGCAAAATAAGGCATGATCTAAACATTTTGTGGTCGCACAGCCTTAGATTCTCAAAATCACAAAGTCACATTTCTGTAACAGATATGTCTTGAATCTGCTGGAATCCCAAAAATTACTGCCCCCCCCCCCGGCCCCCACCAGTATTATCATACTTCTCTAAACAAAATGGTACACCACGTGTGTGACTTTGCTTAGTAACCGCACCAGTAATGGATCAAACCAGGGGCCATGAGAAGATCATGAGGGCTTCAAATCACCATGATTTTATTCTTTGCTGTCAAAGATTGTAGGCCCAGCCACACAAGTGGGTACCGTTTTCATTAGGAGAAGTGTAATAATGCTGGCTTGTATGAATTTTTTCGATGTCTCTAGAATTTAGAACTTTACCGCCAGGAGGCAAAAAGTCAGTATTGACCAGGACTGGAGGGAGCCTTAGTCCTTGACCAAGAGGCACCTCCCCCTCCAAACAAAGTTACTCCCTGGTGACTAGCAGGGCATATCCTTGCTTGATGCTTTACTAGGGAGAAAGAATGAAACCAAAAAAAGTCTCGGGTCTGGTTACTACCTGGCCTAGACCACACTTATTCATTAAACAAAAAAGATGGCCAGATAGATACATTTCATATTTTTGCACCGCACCTAACCAATAATCCTAAGCGGGTAACATTATCGTTTCAGTCGTTTTTACCTATTTACATATTTTTGAAAGATTTACATATGATCAAGAACAAAACACAATTATCAAGACTTTCTACACCATAAATACAAAAATACATTACAAACAATCATAAATGAAAAACATTCATGTAGACACCATATATAAAGTGGGGAGGGGTGGGGATGCCTCCATTAATTTCATTTATGGGGCACCACTCCTAATATCAAATATTAGGGCTGGTATTAGGGTATTAGGGACTGGAATTAGGACAAGTTTGCAACTTGGATTGATGGTATGAGAAAACCGGAGAGCTGAGTACCTGATTAAAAACGAATTAAAAGAAACAGCGTCGACCACGCTGGTGCCGAGGCCGCGGTACCGCGGTCTGGAACACGCCGGAGTTGCAGCTTTGAGAAGCTCCGAGTGCGAATCATAACGTACTACAGTGCAATCCCCTGCTGGCAATGTGATTTTTCAAACGAAAGAACAGCCCAAGAATCCCTGCCCTTCCCTGAACTGTAGACAGCAGCTTTGGAACAGAAAAAGACACACAGTGAAGGCCACCTCCAGTCCATGTCCTGAGGAGAACCCCAAAACAAAATCAGGGTTCGAAACGCGTTGAGTCTGTGCTGGAACATGAATTGTATTGGGCGCTACAGGAATGTAGTTTAGGATAAAATCTCCCCTGCAAGCAGACCCTTAGAAAAACAGTTTCCAGCGCAGTTAACAAGCTAGCCTGTATGAACCAGTAATTGGTCGCTTGTTTGTTTATTTGATATTAGGACTAGTGCCCCATAAATGAAATTAATGGAGGCATCCCCACCCCTCCCCCACTTTGTATATGGTGTCTACATGAATGTTTTTCATTTATGATAGTTTGTAATGTGTATTTGTATTTATGGTGTAAAAAGTATTGATAATTGTGTATTGTTCTGGATCACATGTAAATCTTTCAAAAATATGTAAACAGGTTTACTAGGGAGAAAGAGCATCTCCTTTCCCACATTGTCTCTGCTACAGAGATTGGTGCTCGGTTCCCTTAGCCCCATTCCTCAGTGGAAATAGAAAGTGCCATTCGTTCGGTATACTTTCTCTTATGCTGTGATGTAAGCACACTATGTGTGATGGCGTTACAACCAAACAATATAAAATCAAACTCAAGATACTTGGGAAGCTCTACATTGAAACTGTGATTTTTTTAAAGAAAATATTTCAGGTGTTTTCAATAGAAGCATTTTTTTCCGTATGCGGCCACTGAGCTGTCCCCAGTGGTCACACTGTAAAGGAAATGCAGCTGTCGGGAATGGGTCAATGGCCACACTAAAGAAGTTAACCATGCACTTGCACCATGGTCTTTAAAAAAAAAAAACCTTTACATTTTTGTTTTTGTAAACAGCCAGAAGCAACAGTGCTACATGTACAATAATGTTCCATAAAACATTTTCCTCAGTGCACTGAATATTGTATATGTGGGTTGCTAACTTTCAGCGTCCCATCCCCTCCCCATCACCACCCCTCCGTCTCTCTCTCGCCCCCCTCAACATCTCACAGAGGTATATTATCTGGGGACTCTGACATCCTATTACTCATTACTCCCCATGTTACTTGTACCAACACCGCTTCCTCATCTCGCAGTGTAAGTCTAATTAGCACTTTGTCAACTATTGCCCATTCATTCAAATCTTTCTTCCACTGCCCCACTGCCAGGGTCCATGTAGCCCCCCAATTTAAAGCTGTCCATCACCTTTGGCAACACTCCCAATGCAAACATTCTGGCTGATTTGAGACGATGCTCAATAGACACAGTTCAACAGAGCCCCCCAGTGCCAGCCCTATAACACATACCAGGTACAGCATCAGAATTTTACTATAGAGGAACACCCCCAAGTAATGTGTAGGAAGTCCACCGCTGTGCGGTCATGAAGGTCCTGTGTAAACAAATGAAGTGTATGAATTTGAATCATCCATTAGGTGACACTTGTTTGTGCACAGGCCTTTTTCCAATCTGTCAATGTCAGTTCATCCACACAAACCACTTCCCACAGCTCCCGGGCCCGTTCTGAGTCCCTCCCCTGTTTACCACAATGGCGACATGCAGGTGGATTATCAATTGCTACACCCTACCAGTTCCAACATTAGTACACCATGACATACTAAATGTGGCTTGGTGGTAAAAAAAGAGGGCCAAATCACTGCACATTTATGTGTGCAATCCTAGCAAACAGCAGGAGTTGTCCTGAACCAACACAATATTGCTCTTTGGCCTGGGCAAAAGACATGAAACGGTCATGAATGTACAGGTTTATGATTTTCGTACAGGCTACCTCACACCATACTGTGCACAATATGTCTTTATTTGTATTAAAGAATTGCGGTAGTGCCTACAGGGGGAGATTCTCTGCAAAAGAGTCCCTACAGAAGACCTTGTAAACTAACCTGCACCACACCGCCACCACTTGCCAGATCAGATATGGAAATTCCCACAGTACACCCTCTCCAGGTAACAGGGCCTCAGCGACCCAATTGGAAACCTCATCTAGCCAATGCACTCCAAGTTGCGACTTTGACACCGTGCAGTAAAGAATCATATATGGCAACCTAACCCACCATCTGACATTGGGAGTTTCAGCATGGATAAGCATACCTCAATCAATCAATCATATCATTTGTAAAGTGCACTACTCACCCGTGAGGGTCTCAAGGCACTTGGGTGGGGAATGCTGCTACTGCTCGAAAAGCCAAGTCTTGAGGAGTTTTCTGAAGGTCAGCAGGTCTTGGATCTGCCAAAGGTGAATGGGGAGGGTGTTCCAGGTCTTTGGCTGTGGGGTGGGAGAACGATCTGCCTCTGGAGGTCACTCTTCGTAAGCGGGGGACTGTGGCGAGGGCGAGGTCGGCGGAGCGGAGCTGGCTGTTGGGGTTGTAGAAGCTGAGTCGTCTGTTTAGGTACTTTGGTCCGGTGTCGGGGTCCGTGGTGAGGGAGAGGATCAGCCAGGTGTCTTTGGCGTAGGAGATGATGTTGAGGTCGTTCCCACAGGCGATGTGGGTGAGCGGTGCCATGTAGATGTTAAACAGAGTTGTGCTGAGGGATGAGCCCTGGGGTACGCCGCAGATGATCTCGGTGGCTTTGGAGAGGAAGGGGGAAGGTGGACGCTCTGTGTTCTGCCGGAGAGGAAGGAGGTGGTCCAGTCCAGGGCCTTCTCTTGGATCCCGGAGTTGTGGAGGCGTGTTCGTAGTGTGTGGTGGCAGACCGAGTCGAAGGCGGCTGACAGGTCCAGGAGGATGAGGGCTGCTGTTTCTCCGTTGTCCAGCAGGGACTTGATGTCATCGGTGGCGGCAATGAGGGCAGTCTCGGTGCTGTGGTTGCTGCGGAACACGGACTGGGAAGGGTCAAGGATGATGTTCTCCTCGAGGTAGCAGGTCCGTTGTTCATTGACGGTCTTCTCGATGACCTCTGCTGGGAACGGGAGCAGGAGGATGGGCCGGAAGTTCTTGAGGTCCTTGGGGTCCGACTTGGGTTTCTTGAGTAAGGCGTTGATCTTGGCGTGCTTCCAGCTCTCCAGGAAGGTTGCTGTCTTGAAGGAGGTGTTGATACTTTCCGGAGATGGGTTGCGATGGCTGTGCTGGCTTTGTTGAAGATGTGGTGTGAGCATGGGTCTGACGGAGATCCGGAGTGGATGGTGTTCATGATAATGATGGTGTCATTGACGTTGGTCCAGGAGAGCAGGCGGTTGATGCGGATGGAAGTTGTGGGGGCGGAGGGCTCAGTGGTTGTCGGGCGGTCGTGGCGTTGAAGCTGTCATGGATGTCTGCAAACTTGCGATGGAAGAAGGTGGCCAGCGAGTCGCACAGGTCTTGCGAGGGCGGGGTGCCGTTGGTGTTGGAGCTGGGGTTGGAGAGTTCCTTCACGATGTTGAAGAGCTCTTTGCTGTTGTGCGCGTTGTTGTCTAGGTGGTCTTTGAAGGAGGCCCTTTTGGCGGATCTGATGAGGTGATAGTGTCTGCAAGTGGCGTTCTTGTGGGCTGCGTGGCTGTCCGGTGTTCGTTCACGTAGCCAGAACTTCTTCAGCTTTCGGCAGGTTTGCTTGGAGGCCCGGAGGTCTTCAGTGAACCAGCTGGATTTCTTGTTGGTGTGACTGTTGGAGGGTTTCTTGATCGGGGCGAGGGTGTTGGCGCAGTCGTTAATCCACTGTCTGAGGTTTGCGGGTGGCAGTGTTGGGGTCGGCGGGTGGGCTCTGGGCAAGGGTGGTGGTTGGCTGGTCTTCGGTGACTTTGCTCCAGCAGCGACGAGGCATCTTTTTGGTGCGGTGGTGCGTGGTGTGTTTCTTGAAGGTGAAGTGAATTCAGCGATGGTCGGTCCAGTGGAGTTCGGTGGTGTGGTTGAAAGAGACGTGGGGGCTTGCAGAGAAGATGGGGTCAAGTGTGTGACCAGCGGAGTGTGTGGGTGTTGTGATGAGTTGTCTGAGTCCGAGGTTGGCTAGGTTGTCTATCAGGGTGGTGGAGCTGGTGTCATTGTTGTTCTCGAGGTGGAAGTTCAGGTCCCCAAGGAGGATGTAGTCTGTGGAGGCATGGGCGTGTGTGCTGACGATGTTGGCGATGTAGTCGCTGATATGTGGTCGGGTCCGGGGGGTCTGTAGATGAGGGTTCCTCTGAGGGTGGTGTTGGAGTCGGTGTGGATCTGGAAGTGCAGGTATTCAACAGTGCTGAGGGTGTCGTCGGTGTTGGTCGAGACTCTGAGAGTGTTCCTGTGGACGATGGCGATTCCTCCTCCTGCTCCGTTGGTGCGGTCCCTGAGGGTGATCTTGTAGCCTTCCGGGTTGGCTATGGCTATGTCAGGTGCCGAGGCGGGGTTCAGCCAGGTCTCCGTCAGGAAGGCGATATCTGGGCAGGTTGAGTCAAGTAGGTCCCAGAGTTCAACGTCGTGTATGCAGACGGAGTGGGTGTTGAGAAGGATGCATCTGAGGTGGTTGGGTTCTTTCCTGGTCGGCAGCATGGTGGGGTGGATGCTTGTGAAGCTGCAGTTCCGGCAGGTGAAAGCTCCGTGGGTGCGCTTCGGGGCAGCCAGGAAGCAGGTGAGTGATCATCTGGTGTTGGCGGAGACGGGCTTACCTTTGGCGCGCATTTGGCGTGCCGGCAGCGCGCCTGCTGCCGCCGGGCCGCTGTGCGAGCTCCATATGAGGGGATATGGGAGGGAGGAGCAGCTGGGAGGCGGGAGCGGGGCGGCGAATGGGATTGCAGGGGGGCGGGGCCACAGGGACGCAGTGGCGAGAAAAACAGGCGGGGACCACGGGGAAACTGGGCACAGGAAGGAAAAACAAGTTTAGGCAAGAAAACATGTACAGGCACAGAGGAATAAAAACAAGTCTGGGCAAGAAAACAAGTACAGGCACAGAGGAATAAAAACAAGTCTGGGCAAGAAAGCAAGTACAGGCACAGAGGAATAAAAACAAGTCTGGGCAAGAAAGCAAGTACAGGCACAGAGGAATAAAAACAAGTCTGGTCAAGAAAACAAGTACAGGCACAGAGTACCTTACTTCTCTTACCAACCCACACCAGATCTATCAGCAGATTATCCATTTGGACAAATGTTGACACTAGGAGTGGGCACATCACATTTTGCGGGACATAGGGGTGCTGTGGCAAAAACACTAATCTGGTCAGGGCAAAGCTCCCAATCATAGAGATTGTGAGTTCTGTCCAGAATTCAATAGACCATGCCAGCTGATCTATTACATTTCTTACTCTCAGATCATATTGTTGCCATTGGTCTCGAGTTACCCATATCCACAACTACCTAAAGGTGCCTCGCTTCCAGACTGATCCCAGCCCTTCCAGAAGGAGTGCCCCCTATCATCCCAGTCCACCTAGTGGCAACATTTTAGATTTTTCTCTGTTGATCCAACTTAGGCACCCATTGGAGCCCTCACAGGATTCTCCACGTTAGTCACCTAAAGCCACACCAGGACAGGGCTGACATTACCATGCTGATGGTTACTGATGGTGGTCAAGAGAAGGAACACATAGAAAGAGCAAAAATTAAGAGAAATAAAAGTATTTCTCCTCATTGCACCAATCTAATGCCTGCTTTTGAATGCCGTTAGTTCTGGGTGCTGCCTCAGAATGACACATCCTTGTAATTCTGGGGCAGCGTCAAAAAGCAATGGGTGTCGCAGTGGACCGCCCACAGCAACACCCATTGCAACCCCTTTCACACAGCTATCTGCTTGAAGGCGTACCATAGTTATGGAAAACAGTGTCCACTCGGGACACTTTTCAGATTACATTTATTTGGGGCAGCCTCCATTCAATGTAATATTTTGTATAGTGGTGCCTACACACTTTGGTAATTTTTCATACAAACATAAGTGCAAACAACGATCAAGAAATATAGATGTACTGACAATGGTGTCTGTGATAATTTTTGTATTACTTTCAAAACCGTTCTATATGCAGATAATATAATGAATAAAGTAAGGGCAGGCGATGCATTGCTCAAGTGTGACAAACATAAATCAAAACATACACATAAGAAGCAAGATATAAAAGTAAACTGGTTATGTATTTACAGGGAAAATCACATGTGTATATCCCATTACAACATGTGAAGCAATTACTGCTCAAAGCAAGCAATTGAAAACATGTGCAGGGCATTGCACCACCAGAACGTATGTAAAAGTGGTGTTCCTCTGGCGCAATCCCCTTGTAAATATGCCCCCTGGTTTCGCAACACTCTGCAAATCTGAACATTCAAAACATACTCAAATATTATTGCCCAAGGGAGCATTTTCTCCTGTAGTTATTTTAGGGCTGCAACTTTTCGGCTGGACTTACGAAACTGAAACAATATAATGGGCTGGCTGCCATGGCGTGATATAGTCACTTGTTTGTCATGTCCCGGGAAACAATTGTGAAAGGGCACACAAAGGAAAGAGCGAGTACACCCTGCTGACAAGGATCACGTGGGAGGCCGAAAGAACCCCCACTCTATGTGAGAATTTAAATAAAGGTTGAATTTGCTGCATGCTTCTTGGAACCACGCTCTGATATCATGGTTCCCAGAGAGGCATTCCTAGTTCCAGAATCCTAGTTGTGAACAGCAAGTCCAGTACGAACAAGTTCAGATACATTGAACCCAGGGCAAGCTTCATGGACCCAAAAAACCCTTGTGTTTGAATCACTGACCTAGTTACAGAATGGTGGATCCCGTGTGGGTCTGTCAAGCTTGCCCAGTGAAGCTTTCTGTGAATTGGCAGCATCTACTAGGAATTCTGGTACTCGAGGGTCACAAACCTGGTTCTGGGGTATGCAAACCCCCCAAAAATATATATATATTTTTAAATTAGAAAAGCCTGGCTGTAGACCAGGTCCTGGGGCCAGTCCCCACTGCACATGACCAAAGAACAGTGCAATGGGGTTGGCTGCCCTTGGTGGGTTGGGTCTAAGGTCTGCCTGTATGCAGAGGGGGTTGGCTACCAACTGTGGATTCAGCGTAGCCAGGTAAATAATTCAATCCCCGTCACATAACCTTTGATCATGCGCTGGAGTGTTGGTCATTTGTGGTGGGTTGGAAACAGAGTATGGCAAAAAGCTAGGCCCTTCCTTTAAGGGTTTTGTTGGTAGCTGGGGTTTGGGCAACAATGATCGACTTGAGGCCAGTTCGTCCGCCAACCTCTGCTGAACAAGACTGAGAGCCGTGCAAAGTGGGAGTTGGATGCATGCAGAGTGTTATCAGCAGGGCCTGTACTATGTGCAGTAGAGGTTTGCCACCCACAGGTAATTGGGTGCATATCATTGCCTGATATTAAAGCCATGTGTCTTACTCCTGCTGTATATGGCCAACGAATGCGCACAGCGAGGGTTGTCTGCCCATGGAGGGTTCAGCTTAGGGCATGACCAAAGGTCATTTGCAGTGGAGATTTGCTCCTAACAGGTGATTGGGCCCAGGGCTTGGCCATAAGCCAGGCTCTATGGCCAGCCTTTCACTGCACACGGCCGCACTTTCAGACACATATGCACTTTTGCAGCCCTCCACTGTCCACTACTTTCACTCACTCGCAGAACAAACATGTATTTTTTTCTTTTATTAGCCATTAAAATTGTTACTGAAACTATTTCAGTTTATTTGTGCTTTTACATTTATGTATAAAATAAAAAACAAAAAACAACAAAAAAATTGGGAAAGAGCTGGGTCAAAAAATAGTTTTGGCTCATCTTTTGATGGATATTTTTGCATTCACTTCCACTTTGCATACCGAAGAGATGACCTTGCCACACCTGCAAAAGAATGCAATCTCATACTTGCAAGAGGCCTCAATTTCTTCTTTTTCCTCATGCATGATGCCACCAGCCAACCTCTCTCCACAGGGATGACAAATACCAACACTGACAAAGATGTACTCGTCTCTTCGCCATCCCCCATGCTCTTGTCAAAAATGAAGTTCTGTTCCGGCAAACTATTAAGATGCTTGCGTATTGTTTAGATTCGAAGCTGTATTTCCTCAGCTGCCCTTGCTCAGCTTTCTTTGTCCCAAGTGAAACACACGCACCTCAAGGACAATTTCTTCTTAAAGAGGTGAAATAATAAAACTTTCGTAATGATTGATCCTGGTGGACTGTTGGAACCCTCAGTGTGAACGTCTAGTTCTTCATTTTTTTCTTGTCCTTCTTGCTTTGACTTTCTCCTCTACATTTTTTTCCTGTACAGAAGGCAGGGGCCGTGGGTGACATTTGAAAGTGGTGGGGCTCAAAGTGATTTGCATACAGCACCGTTGCGAGCGAGCGCAGCGAGCGAGCGAGTCCGAACCCCAAAATGGGGGTTTTGGGTGGGTACCCCCCCCCCCAAGAAAATTTTGAAGAAAAATCGTGCATTTTCAAGCAAATTTGAGAAAGCAGGAAGGTTAATAAAGCAATTGTGAAAGTGCAATTATTACATTAATAGATGGCATAACATAGGTAGCTGCTTATTCAGTATAACCACAGAGCTTCATACATTCCGTCCTATTACGCTCAGGTGCTGAATTCAGACTATAAGACTTTCATGAAAATCTCAGATCAACAATATTCACACCTAAGGTGGGAGCAAACGAGGCACTACACACTTTTCTGGCAAAGAAACACATTTTAAATTACTGTAGGACTGGTATATACATCTGGCGAAACTCCACAAATAATACCCTAGTGCTAGTGCGCCTCGAAGCGCTGGCGAGATTGTGATAACATAGGTGATCTACTTCATATGTCGTGGCCTTGTCCCAAAAATACGGCCCCCTCGTTGTGCTTGCTTTCCTGCCCCCTGTTCCCTCATTGTGCTTGCTTTCCTGCCCACTGTTCCCTGTGTGTGGCTCTCTGTATGTGTGGGGCTCTGCGTGTGTGTGTGGGGCTCTGCGTGTGTGTGTGTGGGGGGCTCTCTGTGTGTGAGGGGGCTCTGTGTGTTTGTGGAGCTCTGTGTGTGTGGTGCTGTGTGTGTGGGTCTGTGTGTGTGTGGCTCTGTTTGTGTTGGGCTCGGTCTGTCTGTGTGTGTGGCTCTGTCTGTCTGTGTGTGTGGCTCTGTCTGTCTGTGTGTGGGGCTCTGTCTGTCTGTGTGTGTGTCTGTCTATCTGTGTAGCTGTCTGTCTGTGTGGCTTTGTCTGTCTGTGTGTGTGGCCCTGTCTGTCTGTGTGTGTGGCTCTGTCTGTCTGTGTGTGTGGGTGGCTCTGTGTGTGTGTGGGTGGCTCTGTGTGTGTGTAGGTGGCTCTGTGTGTGTGTAGGTGGCTCTGTGTGTGTGTAGGTGGCTGTGTGTGTGTGGGTGGCTGTGTAGGTGGCTCTGTGTGTGTGTGTGTTGGTGGTTGTATGTGGGTGGCCGCTATGTGCAGAAAAACACTTGCCTCATCCCTGAAGCCCCTTGTACTATCCTTACCCAACACTCTGCATACTGCCCAAGCTCCTTCAATTTCCTCAACCCGCCCGATCTAGTCCTGTTGCATCCTTGTTCCACCACCAGTTGGCTTTCCTTCCATATCTTGTTGCAGTAACATTTCCTCCCCTTGGTTGATTGCCATCAAAAAGCTGCCATTAGTTGGGTACGTCTTTTATTGCTCAATTTGATACTATCACTGAAAAAAACAACCCTAGACTCCTCTCCTTCTAACCACTATGTACGCACAATGTATGCAGTATGTTTATTATGTACAATTTCCTAAGCAACACTTAGGGAGCAATAAAGAAAATTCAACAGTAAAAATGAAAGGGTTTTTTGTATTCTAAACTAGCATTTGTCATGTGCTTGTTTAGCGGATGCACACTTCAATCACATCAATAACAATTCAAATCGGCAGTGATAAAAAAAAACAGTACACGGATAAGACATAAATATGTCACAAGTGGCTTGCCAACATCGAGATATTACCATCGAAATATTCTATGACAAAATATCGACCTGCAGCAATTCTGGTATAGACTATTGACTACTGCAATATCCTCTAAATAAGAGCATATATTTAAGAAAGGATGTACTATTCTTAACTCCACATCTATGTACCGTGTAAATAATGAGGTTACACTGATGTGGAATTAAGAATGCCTAATCTATACTTACCTTTACATTCTTGCCTTCACGATATAGAGACAGTGGGTATTTTGCGATGAATGTTACTGCAGGTGGATATTCTGAACTACATATTGCGATTACACACTGAATCACTTTATAAAACCCCTCAAATTATTCATTGTGGAATTAAAGTGTATACACATGGACTTTTTGTTGTTTTTTTCCCAACACCAGCCAATGACCTATTAGATGCCAATCTTTGGTGCATCTCGAAGGTAAATGGGCATTCTGGAGCTATCGAATGACAACCTTTATAATGTAGATGTAAACCCGACTGGAACCACAGGCCTCATTCTAGTCTCATGGGTTAAATAAGGTAACAGTAAAGCCTATTAAATAAGTAACGTCTAGACGCATTAAACTGAGTTTCTGACAGCCTTGTACTCCTGATGAAATTCCTGTTAACCTACTACTTTCAATTCACTAAAAGTAATGTAAATTGTTTATGATGTTGTGATATGTGTAGTTAAAATGTTTACTAGAGGATTTAGAATGAACATATATGATGTTGGCGAACCACTGCGGAGAATGAATTTACCATCATTTTCTTTTATAATTTTTGTATTGGTGAGCAGGGGCTAGCCATATCATGAAAAAGGCTTATGCGCAGATGCGCAGTTTGATGGTCACTACTCTCCGGGCCTGACCTTAGCCCAGATAAATTAAAAGAGACTTCATCGTGAATGGCAGCCGACAGGCCAGCGTAGAGCCCTGATGCGGTGGGGACCGGAGGGCGCTAGGTAGGGGCCAGCTGGAGCATGTCACCGTGCCGTTGTGCTCTGGCTGTGGGACTGAAAGGCGCACAAAACCCGCCCAATCCCAGCTCATAAAGATGCGTGTAAAAGTCTTGCTGTGAACTTGCGAGCAGCCCTTCAGTTGCCTAAAAGTTGCCTTTGCATCAATCGTTGATGTTGTTTTGCTTGACCCACAAACCGACTCACAACAAACAGACCCCTTGCACTGTCTTGACTTCCTGGTGGTTCAGATGGTGCCGCTGTGAGACCAAGTACCCATCACAAAGACACCACTCAAAATCTAGGATTAGGGACGCAGCTTAGGTTTAGAAATTGGAGTAGTAGAGAGGTGCCCAGGGTCGCAGTCATGCAGAGGGTGTGAATGGCAAGTGCCGGGCCATGACCATATCTATGCCCAGATCTAAAAGTGAAAAGCCTAAAACTCCTGCATTTTAAAACTGAAACGAAAGGGACAAGTACCCACGGTATAAAACTGAGGGGCCCAATTGAGCAACGCAAAAAAATGAACAAAACAAAAACGGAAGGGGGTAAGTGTATCCGAACTTTAAAACTAAAACTGAAGGGGGAAAAGGTACCGACGATACAATACTAAAACTGAAAGGACAATGGTCCTTCAGTATAAATCTGAAATGCTTAACTAAAGGGCATAAACAGCTCTGTATGAACCTAAAACTTATCAGTGTTGCATACCCAGAGTATAGAACTAAAACAAAAGCACCTAGAGATCCACCAGTGTAAAATAGACTGATCTAATATACCCAGTGTATATACTGATGGACCATATGTACCCTCGGTTTAAATTCCTAGTGTACACGAGTTACAACACCCGCGACAGTAAAGTGCTCGCCGCTTCCTTACCTTCCTTGCGGTCGATCAGGTGGCTCTTCGCCCGGCTCTCCGTGATGTCCTTGAACGAGAAGAGGAGAGGCCACAGAGCAGGTAAGAAGAAGGGGCTCCCAGTGAGCACAGCAAGAGGCAAAGCGATGCCACAGAGAGAAGGGGCTTCCCAGACGCACGCATCCCGGCGGTGAAATGGCCAATCACATGCAGTGATTCAGTGATTGGCCATTAACTTGTGGCTGAGGCAGTGTGTGCCACCCCCACGCGCGGCATCCAATGATGGATGCTGCGCGGTGGACCAGCCAATCCTGGCGCTGCATGCAGCGCCAGGATTGGCTAGGGGGGCATATTTGCTGCTCGCCCTGTCGCCCCTTGTAAACCCGGGCTACGGCAGGTGGAGAAGTACCCCTGGGTCCCACTGGGGTACTGTAGTGCGCATGCTTGGGAAAGTTGGCACCCAACTTGCACTTGCGCACTACGGTCTGTCTGCTGCAGCCTGAGTGTACTCTCACTCAAGCTGCAGCAGGCGCCACCGCCCCTGCACATTCCGAAATTGCCGGTTGTGTCCCGGCGGCTGACTCGCAATCCTTACAACAAATTACTCTGTACAAGACTTGTACAGAGTAATTCATTGTAAGGATTGCGGCCGCGATGCGGGTCCATGTGGCTGGTTGGGCTACGCCCCTACGCCCCAATGGACGCACCGCAGCTGATAGAAGGCAGTGCAAAGGTGGAAAACATTTTGGTTTTCAGAAAATGCAGACCACGGGCAAAAAACTATACAGTCCCCTGTGCTACAAATCTGCAATGGTAAACGCTCCAAGGAATTGCTTCAGATAATCAATCAATAAATAATCTTACAAAGCACGACTACTCACCCGTGAGGGGCTCGAGCTCGAGGTACTTAGTGGGGGGGGGGCTGCAGTTCAGTCGAAGAGCCAGGTCTTGAGGTATTTATGAATTGCGGCAGCGATGGTGATTGCTTGAGGAGCAGAGGCAGGAACTTCCAGGTCGTTGCACTTAGGTAGAAGAGGATCTTCCTTCAGCCATGGTCTTGTGCATCCGCGGGGATGCTATATCACTAAAAAGCTATATTGTGCTTCAAACTCACTCCAAGACCCAAAATCAACTGCCAGTGGAGGAGGGGTGAGAAGATGGGTCCCTCTCTTGACGTTACATCTTATACCGGTACATAGCAGCTAAAGATTTCCTGATGCCTGGGATGCTATATCGATTTTCAAGGGGAGTGTAAGCCCCACAATCCAATTATCAGAGAAAGAGGCGGAGGAGGAGGTGGGTCTCGCCCTAGCTTTATATAGTGCCAAAAGATCGCCCACTGCACTGGAAGCTAAATGAAGCTTCAAGAGGACTGCAAGCACCACAATCCAACTTCCGAATGACATCCTAGCTTAGCGCTATATAGTGCCAAAAGATCTCTTGATGCGATGGACATGCATGGGCCAAGGGCAGGCCCATCCTCTCTCAGAGAAGGCCCCCCCTTGGTTTGTTCATAGCATTGGAATATCATTGTGACGCTCTTCCCTGCACTTGTTTAAGATATTTTGGATTTTCTATTCTTTGTAGGTTAGCTAATCACCACTTGGACATTGATTTGGCATTTTTTATTTTAACCTTGTGTGTGTTTGGCCAATCATTGGGAATTGAGAGCTTTTATGCTTCGTTATTGGGAAAAAGGAAGGCGATGTCTAGCCCAAACGGCACCCAAAACTGGAAGAAATAAACTAAGCTTGCGGGTGAGAACTGCACTGGGGAACAGGCAGGGGAAGATGAGAATGTGGATACTGACATGCAGGTGGGAACAGAATTAAGGTCAGAGCAAGTGGTCAGCCTCGCTGGTCTTTCAGTCTCAAAGAGGTTGGTACCCTTGTTACCTCAACTGAGATTCAAGACCTAAAACATAAGTTGGTATGGTTAATCAATTTAATTTGTCATCTTACTTCTGTTCCCAACACCCGATACAGTCCAAGCCTTGGTCATCCCTAACAGTTGCTTAGGCTGTAATTGTTCAGTTTCTCATACTATGGCCAGCCAAGGGGGATTGCCTTATAAGACGGGTTTCTGCCAGAGAGGCCCATCGATGGTGTTAGATCTGGGGGTCTCTAATTGGCAGAGGTAAGTACCTTAGACCAAGTAGGGACCCTTGCTTCTAGTCAGGGTGAAGGAATACACACAGTAAATAACCCCTGCTCCCAATCTAGGTAGCTTGGCGCAAGCAGGCAGGCTTATCCCCAAGGCAATGTGTATAATAAATGCACTTAACACAAACAATGATCCCCCATCCACCACAAACTGAGACCACACAGGTAAGTATATTTATAAAAATATAGCTTTATCTATTTGCAGCAATCAAAAATCAACAATACACAATGGTTGCTTCTTTGCAAAAAGGTTGCACTTAATCTTGATGGTTGCACTGATTATCAGGAAGTTCAAATGTAAAAATCAGTCTCAAGTCTCTGTAAATCAGTAGTAAAAATACTTATCTCCATCAGCTCTTTAAATGAAGGGTTTGCCAGCGCAATACCAGCGTGTTCTTACTTCAGAATCAGCTCTTCGAAATACTGTGCCCAAGCAATGCGAGCGCTTTTCCCCCATGGCTTCAGGCGCACCGCGCCGGACAGAGCAGACTCGCTCCCAGCCCCGGCCGGTCCCAGCAGCCCTCTGGCCGCTCTCAGATCCTCGGGGAGAGGCAGGGAGCTAGCTCGGCGATCCGAGCAGGGACAGACAGGCCAGGGGCCGGGGGCACTCACGGCGCTCCCTCGGCGAGGTCGGGTCAATCTACCCCGGCTTCGGTACTGGAAACGCGAAGGTCCCGATGACGTGGACCACTCCGGTCGCGGCTCCCAGACAAGCCTCCACAGATGCCCGGGAGTCAGCCAATGATAGCGCGGCTCCCGGGAGAAGCCCGCAACGCTGCAGACGCCGGCAGCCAATCAGGACACAGCCTCGGTAATGACGCAGCGGCGCTAGGCCAATCCTAGCGCGGCGTTTGCTGAGGGGGCTCGTTCGTTTTGACCAATGGGAGCGCGGCGGCTTCGTTCTTCGGCCCCGCAGCTCTGACCAGGGACGGCAACCTTGGAAGGGTATTTATGGCCCCGGTCCGTGGCGGTGAACAGGCGGCAGATGATTTTTGAGGGTGTAGGTCACAGCAAGACCGCCCTCACGGTCACACAACCTTTTTAGAGCAGAACTCACGAGGGGAGACACCACAGACCTCCGACCCTCGCTGAGTATGTGCCGATGAGCACACCGATCTCTGCCCACGCCCAGCAGTTGGTCATAAAGCACGCACCAGGCCAAAACAGCACGATCTTCGCAGCATCTTGGAGTTTTTTTGGAACCTATTAAACCCTGGGTTCCAGGAACAGGAGGCCAGCTCTTCTCAGGCCCTTGGAGATTCAAGTTGAAGACACAGCACACAGCAAAGTCTTTTTAGTTCAAGCATGCAGGGTCACAGCACACAGCAAAGTCCCTTTCCTCTTCTCAGCTTTTAGTTGAACAGCAGAACAGGTCAGCCCTTAGAGCACACAGCAAGGCAATCTTCCTTCAGTTCTCCAGCAGTCCTTCTTCCAGCAGAGGTTCCTCTTGATGGTAGAATCTGATTTACTGTTGTCAGGGGTCCTTCTCTTATACCCCTAAAAGTCTTTGAAGTTCTTTGAAGTCTTTGTGCAAGTGGGCCCTGAGCCCGGTCTAAACCAGTTCTGGGTGTTGCTGGAGCACTGGGGTTTTCCTGGCTTCCTTCTTTCTTTCAGTATCAGGGACAGAGGTGACAGTCACCCAGCGGGAGGTGGAGCCAGCATTGTGGTCAGGCAGGCAAAGCCCTAGTCACTCCCAGGTGCTATCTCCTCCCACTTCCTTGGCAGCAGATGCAGCCTTTCATCCACGGGCTGACTCAGACAACCTCCTGGGGGCTCTGCATCCCCTGTCACCCTCAAACCAGACAGTCAATCCACAAACAGTCCCATGCACACAGAAAGGTTAGACAAGAGAACAGCCACTTTCTAAAAGTACTATTCTCAAACACAGAATTTTAAAACAACCTTTCCTAAAGATGTGTTATTAAATTCTGAGTTCAGGGATATCAATCGCTTATGTCCCATCTTGTTCCTATGGGAAGATAGGCTGGTCCCCATTGGGACCAGCCTCCCCCATGTTAATCTATGGAGCAAGATAACCTTGCAGCAGTGAGCACACAAAATGGCTGCTGCTCACCACCAGAGCATGTTACCTGCACTAGTACATGCTCTACCTTACCCATACACTGCACCCTGCCCAGGGGGGTACCTTGAGCCTTCCACAGGGGTGACTGATGTGCACAGACAGGGGAGGGTTAGGCCCAGCCAGTAGGGACACTGGCCAGGCCGACATGGCAGTCCACTGACTGCACACAGGCACTGCGCTGGCAGGCCTGAGACACCATTTTAGGGCTACTTATGTGGGTGGCGCAATCTGCGCTGCAGGCCCACTAGCAGCATCTGTCATCACCAGCCCTGGCACACACAGTGCACTTTACTAGGGACTTCATGGTGATACAAATATGCCAATCAGGTATACCTAATCAATATGACAATTTACATAGGGAGCACTTACACTCTGGCACTGATCAGCAGTGGCAGAGTGTCCAAAGCATCTAAACCAGCAAAAACGAAATCCAGCACAGCATCAAAAATACAGGAGGCAGAGGCAAAAAGATGGGGGAAAACCACGCCAAGGGTGTCAGGTCTAACACGTGTCCCCTCCAGCTGAAAGTGGGGAGAACTACCGAACCTCTTGGGAGTCCTTATCACTAAGGCGCAAGAATCTGGACAGACCATCAGCATTGGCGTGTTTTGTACCAGGGCGGTGCTCCACCGTAAAGTTCATCCCCTGTAGGGAAATGGCCCACCTCAACAGTTTTGGATTCTCGCCCCTCATCTGCATTAACCATCTGAGGGGCCTGTGGTCGGTCTGAACACGGAAGTGAGTCCCAAACAGGTAGGGCCTCAGCTTCTTCAGAGCACAGACCACAGCGAAAGCTTCCCTTTCAATCGCACTCCATCTCTGTTCCCTGGGGAGTAGCCTCCTACTAATAAAAGCCACTGGTTGGTCTCCGCCCTCATCGTTGATTTGTGGGAGTACTGCTCCCACGCCTTGCTCTGAAGCGTCAGTTTGCACAATGAACTCACTGGAAAAGTCAGGTGCCTTAAGCACCGGTGCTGTGCACATGGCAGTTTTGAGGGCGTCAAAAGCATTTTGACAGGCCTCGGTCCAATTCACTTTCCTGGGCTGATTTCTAGATGTCAGCTCTGTCAAAGGGGCTACAATGGTGCCATAACCTTTGACAAACCGTCTGTAATACCCGGTGAGACCTAGAAAGGCTCTCACCTCAGTCTTGGTCTTGGGGGGTTCCCAAGCCAGAATGGTATCAATCTGTGCCTGTAGGGGCGCCACCTGGCCCCTCCCCACCTGGTGTCCCAAGTACACCACTGATCCCTGCCCTATCTGGCACTACTTACTGGCCTTGATAGTGAGGCCTGCCTTCTGCAGAGCCTTCAACACTGCGCAGAGGTGTTGCACGTGTTCCTCCCAAGTGGAGCTGAACACAGCAATGTCATCCAGGTATGCTGCGCTGAATTCCTCCAGCCCTGCTAAAACCTGGTTGACCAGTCTCTGGAATGTGGCAGGGGCATTTTTCAACCCAAAGGGCATGACACGAAACTGGAAGTGCCCCTCTGGCGTTGAAAATGCTGACCTTTCCTTGGCCCCCTCAGTTAAGGCAATCTGCCAGTACCCTGAAGTCAAATCAAAGGTGCTCAGGTACTGGGCAGCTCCCAACCGATCCACAAGCTCATCAGCTCTGGGGATGGGGTGCGCGTCGGTCTTGGTGAACGCATTGAGCCCACGGTAGTCCACGCAGAAACGGAGTTCTGGGGGGCCACCAGGTGTAACAGCTTTCTTAGGCACTAAGACCACTGGGCTAGCCCAGGGGCTGCTGGAGGGCCCAATTACCCCTAGCACTAACATCTTGGAAACTTCTTCTTTGATGCTAGCTCTGACCTTGTCAGTGACCCTGTAAAACTTCTGTTTCACAGGCAGACTATCTCCAGTGTCCACATCGTGGACGTACCAGTTAGTGACACCTGGGGTCATGGAGAACAGGGGGGCGAACTGACCCAAGACCTGGCGACAGTCCTTCTGCTGCTCTGGGGTCAGGGTGGGTGAGAGTATCACACCATCCACTGACCCATCTTGCTCCTTGGTTGCCAGGAGGTCAGGGAGAGGATCAATATCCTCCTCCCCTCCAGCATCTGTAGCCATGAGCATAGTCACTTCTGACCTCTCAAAGTGGGTTTTGAGGCGGTTCACATGCAACACTCTCAGGGGCTGCCTGGGAGTCTTCAGGTTAACCAAGTAGGTAACCTCGCTCTTGCACTCCACCACCTCATATGGCCCGGTCCACTTGTCACGGAGCGCACAAGGCTCCACCGGCACATCACCCACACTTTCTGACCAGGGTGGAACTCAACCAGAGAGGTGTTCTGGTCGTACCATCTTTTCATTTCCTCCTGGCTAGCCTCCAGGTTCTCTTGAGCGAGCTTCCTGAAGCGCTTGGTCTGGTTGCGGATGGCCAGCACGTAGCTGAACACATCCTGAGGGGTTTTCCCACGGTATTTCTCCCACCCCTCCCTCACCAGAGTGAGAGGCCCTCTGACAGAGTGGCCATACAGCAACTCAAAGGGACTGAACCCTAAGGATTTCTGAGGCACCTCCCTGTAGGCAAACAACAGGCATGGTAACAAGACGTCCCACTTCTGCCTCATGGGCTCCTCTAGGTCCATAATCATGCCCTTCAGGGTGCGGTTGAATCTTTCAACCAACCCATTTCCTTGAGGGTGGTAAGGAGTGGTGAACTTATATGTCACCCCACACTCCTCCCACAGAGACTTCATGTACCTAGAGATGAAGTTTGTACCTCTGTCAGAGACCACCTCTCTGGGGAACCCCACACGGGAAAAGATCCCCATTAAGGCATGGCCCACCACGGGGGCTGTGACTGTCCTGAGAGCGACTGCTTCCGGGTACCGGGTGGCATGGTCCACCAAGACCATGATAAACCTGTTGCCTAAGGCTGTCTTGGGGTCCAAGGGCCCCACGATGTCAATGCCCACCCGCTCAAAAGGGGTGCTCACCACAGAAAATGGTTGGAGGGGTGCCACGCACTTCCCTCCGCTCTTGCCACTGGCCTGACAAGTTTGGCAAGACTTACAAAAGGCAGCGACGTGCTTCTTCATCTGGGGCCAGTAGAAGTGGGTGACAAGCCTGTGATAGGTCTTGTCTTGCCCCAGATGTCCTGCGAGAGGTACGTCATGAGCCAGACCCAGTAGGAAGTTCCTGAAGCGCTCGGGTACCACCAGCACACTGGCTGCACCGGGCTCAGCGAACTTAGGCTCACTATAAAGTAAGTCATCCTCCCAGTAAATCAAATGTTCCTTGGACCCCAGGCCTGCTGCCTGGTCTGCAGCCTGCTGCCGCACACCAATGAGGGAAGGGCACTCCTTCTGAGCCAGGCAGAATTCCTCCCTGGAGGGACCACCATCTTGCTGCCACTGGGACAGCTCAGGCAATTCCCCCAGTTCGGCCACCTGTTCCCCTGTAGGTTCCAGGGCATCCCCCTCAGGTTCTGCTTCCTCCTGGACCATGGGAACAGTGGGGGCTGGTTTCCCACACCCTCTACCCCTTCCTCTCTTGGCAGGTCCCTGGGTCATTGTTTCAGGCTCCAGTTCTGCTAATCCACCCTTACTGGCTGCCATTGCACGTGTGGTCACACAGATCCACGCAGGCAAGCCCAACATTTCCAAATGAGTTCTGTGCTCCATGTCTTTCCATGGAGAGCTATCCAGGTGATTACCTAATAGACAATCCACAGGCAAGGCATCACTTACAACAACTTCCAAAATAGCGGAGACTCCTCCCCAATCAAATGGAACACGTGTCAACTTGCAGAGGCGCACTGAACTGTCAGTTGCCACCACAGGACGGAGTACATTGGGAATGATCTGCTCTTCTGACATCTGTCAGCGTGACACCTGACAGATGTCACGCTGGCCCCTGTGTCTCTCAGAGCTTCTATCTCTTTTCCATTGATGGTCACCTTCTGCCCATATTTTTTAGTGTTTAGGGGCAGAGAGGTTTCCTGGGCCATCTCTTGGTCTCCTAAAGAGACAAGGGTCATCACTGCTAACCCCTCCTCCCCACTGGAAATTAAATCCCCTCCCAAAGCTACACTGGCTAACTCCGGGGTTGGAGTACCAGTGGGTGCTGGAGGTTTGTTTGGACATTTGGGGGCAATGTGCCCCACCTCCCTACATGCATAGCAAGTAGGCGGGGACCTGTTGTCCTGCTTGCCCTTACGGGGCCAGGACTTCTTAGGCTTGGGGGGTTGAGACTCCTTCTCCTGCGAACTATTTTGGAAGACTCCTTTTGATTACCCTTGTCCCCCCCACTCTTCTGCTGGGGACCCTGTCCACCTTTGGCTGGGGTACTTACCACCCCCTTGTGGACACTGGTGCTAGTCCAGCGGTCCGCCTCCTTAGCAAGCTCACTGGGATCAGTTAACTTGCTGTCTAAAAGATGCTGGGGCAGCTCTGGAACACATAGACTACTCAAGTGCTCCCAACTAATCAAGTGACACAACCCCACATAATCAGTAACTTTGCTGCCCTTTATCCAACCTTCCAGTGCGCGCGTGTACATACTCACACACTCCACTCAAGTACTTGAATCAAGCTTCTTGAAGTTCCTAAACTTCTGGCGGTACTGTTCTGGAGTGAGCCCATACCTGAGACATAAAGCCTCCTTCATAGCGGGGTAGGATAAAGTACCTGCTGCTTCTAAGGGTGCCAAGAGATCCCTCCCAGAGGCCTCAAAGTGCTTCCACAAACCTGCCTCCCAATTCTTCTCAGGCACTTCATTCATCTTCAAGGCAAGCTCATACGATCTAAACCACGCATAAATATCCTCGCCCCTCTGATAATTCTGTACCAGATCTTTTGGTATGTTTACTTTACCCGCCTGTACTGGTTGTGCGCTGCCACCATTAGGACTGGACTCCACCTGTTTAGCTTTAATGTCCACTTCCCTCATACTCAACTCATGAGCCAACTGGAGTTTCTTCTCTTCAAAAGCAAGAGCATTACTCCTTTACTCCGACTTCTTTTCACTTTCAAGGCGCAGTCTCCTCTCTTCTGCTTGGGCTTTGAGTTTAAAAAGCTCAATCTCATGGGCCCTAGCTCTCTGATTATCCTCCAGCTCCTCTGGAGAAATAACCCTACTGGAGTGGTTGCTGCCAACCCTAGACGCTGGCCTATTCACTGGCAAATCACCGGATACAAAAGCATTCTCCTGTGTGCCTCCCTCTCCAGTAACATCTTCTGAATCAACATGTTTGGCCTCCCACCAGGCCCTTAGAGCTTTCTGTAGCTCTTCCTTGTTTGAACTGCCCTTCACTGGGCATCCAAGCTGCTTGCAGAATTGCTTCAGCTGCTCCTTTTTATAGATGAGCAACTCCTTCGTTCACAGCTTTCTGAGACATGATTCTTCCTAGACTTCCAAAAATAGGTTTCACCAAAAAGAAAAATCTTGTACAATCTGTGCTGCTAAACTAGACTAGTGATGTACAAGAAATCACTGCAGGTCAAGTGCAAATATTAGTTCAAAATCCACACCGCTGTCCAACAATGTTAGATCTGGGGGTCTCTAATTGGCAGAGGTAAGTACCTTAGACCAAGTAGGGACCCTTGCTTCTAGTCAGGGTGAAGGAATACACGCAGTAGATAACCCCTGCTCCCCCTCTAGGTAGCTTGGCGCAAGCAGGCAGGCTTATCCCCAAGGCAATGTGTATAATAAATGCACTTAACACAAACAATGATCCCCCATCCACCACAAACTGAGACCACACAGGTAAGTATATTTATAAAAATATAGCTTTATCTATTTGCAGCAATCAAAAATCAACAATACACAATGGTTGCTTCATTGCAGAAAGGTTGCACTTAATCTTGATGGTTGCACTGATTATCAGGAAGTTCAAATGTAAAAATCGGTCTCAAGTCTCTGTAAATCAGTAGTAAAAATACCACTACGGACTTATCTCCATCAGCTCTTTAAATGAAGGGTTTGCCAGAGCAATACCAGCGTGTTCCTACTTCAGAATCAGCCCTTCGAAATACTGTGCCCAATCGATGCAAGCGCTTTTCCCCCAATGGCTTCAGGCGCACCGCGCCGAACAGAGCAGACTCGTTCCCAGCCCCGGCCGGTCCCAGCAGCCCTCCGCCCGCTCTCAGATCCTCGGGGAGCGGCGGGGAGCTAGCTCGGCGATCCGAGCAGGGACAGACAGGCCAGGGGCCGGGGGCACTCATGGCGCTCCCTCGGCGAGGTCGGGTCAATCTTCCCCGGCTTCGGTACTGGAAAAACGGCTCTCGCGAAGGTCCCGATGACGTGGACCAATCCGGTCGCGGCTCCCAGACAAGCCTCCACAGATGCCCGGGAGTCAGCCAATGATAGCGCAGCTCCCAGGACAAGCCCGCAACGCTGCAGACGCCGGCAGCCAATCAGGACACAGCCTCGGTAATGACGCGGCGGCGCTAGGCCAATCCTAGCGCGGTGTTTGCTGAGGGGGCTCGTTTGTTTTGACCAATGGGAGCGTGGCGGCTTCGTTCTTCGGCCCCGCAGCTCCGACCTGGGACGGCAACCTTGGAAGGGTATTTCTGGCCCCGGGCCGCGGCGGTGAACAGGCGGCAGATGATGTTTGAGGGTGCAGGTCACAGCAAGACCGCCCTCACGGCCACACAACCTTTTTAGAGCAGAACTCACGAGGGGAGACACCACGGACATCTGACCCTCGCCGAGTATGTGCCGATGAGCACACCGATCTCTGCCCACGCTCAGCAGTTGGTCATAAGGCACGCACCAGGCCACGATCTTCGCAGCGTCTTGGAGTTTCTTTAGGAACCTTTTAACCCTGGGTTCCAGGAACAGGAGGCCAGCTCTCTCAGGCCCTTGGAGATTCAAGTTGAAGATACAGCACACAGCAAAGTCTTTTTAGTTCAAGCAGGCAGGGTCAAAGCACACAGCAAAGTCCCTTTTCTCTTCTCAGCTTTTAGTTGAACAGCAGAACAGGTCAGTCCTTAGAGCACACAGCAAGGCAATCTTCCTTCAGTTCTCCAGCAGTTTCTCTTCCAGCAGAGGTTCCTCTTTATGGTAGAATCTGATTTTCTGTTGTCAGGGGTCCTTCTCTTATACACCTAAACGTCTTTGAAGTTCTTTCAAGTCTTTGTGCAAGTGGGCCCTGATCCCAGTCTAAACCAGTTCTGGGTGTTGCTGGAGCACTGGGGTTTTCCTGGCTTCCTTCTTTCTTTCAGTATCAGGGACAGAGGTGACAGTCGCCCAGCGGGAGGTGGAGCCAGCATTGTGGTCAGGCAGGCACAGCCCTAGTCACTCCCAGGAGCTATCTCCTCCCACTTCCTTGGCAGCAGATGCAGCCTTTCATCCACGGGCTGACTCAGACAACCTCCTGGGGGCTCTGCAGCCCCTGTCACCCTCAAACCAGACAGTCAATCCACAAACAGTCCCAGGCACACAGAAAGGATAGACAATAGAACAGCCACTTTCTAAAAGTACTATTCTCAAACACAGAATTTAAAAACAACCTTTCCTAAAAGATGTGTTATTAAATTCTGAGTTCAGGGATATCAATCACTTATGTCCAATCTTGTTCCTATGGGAAGATAGGCTGGTATCCATTGGGACAAGCCTCCCCCATGTTAATCTATGGAGCAAGATAACCTTGCAGTAGTGAGCACACAAAATGGCTGCTGCTCACCACCAGAGCATGTTACCTGCACTAGTACATGCTCTACCTTACCCATACACTGCACCCTGCCCAGGGGGGTACCTTGAGCCTTCCATAGGGGTGACTGATGTGCACAGACAGGGAAGGGTTAGGCCCAGCCAGTGGGGACACTGGCCAGGCGGACATGGCAGTCCACTGACTGCACACAGGCACTGCGCTGGTGTGGGTGGCGCAATCTGCGCTGCAGGCCCACTAGCAGCATCTGTCATCACCAGCCCTGGCACACACAGTGCACTTTACTAGGGACTTCATGGTGATACAAATATGCCAATCAGGTATACCTAATCAATATGACAATTTATATAGGGAGCACTTACACTCTGGCACTGATCAGCAGTGGCAGAGTGTCCAAAGCACCTAAACCAGCAAAAACGAAATCCAGCACAGCATCAAAAATACAGGAGGCAGAGGCAAAAAGATGGGGGAAAACCACTCCAAGGGTGTCAGGTCTAACAGATGGCAAGCAACCCAAACTGCCAAAAGAGCCAAGGGACCCATACATGGACTTAATTGACCCTGAATAAGAAAATTGAATAGAAAAAGCGGGTTGGAAGGACAAAGAATAGCGCATAACAGTGGCAAATCATAGGTTGCAGCAAGCAAAAGAACAGCATCTGGTAAAAATGTGAATTCTACATTTAGAAATACCTATAATTCGAATATTCATAAACGCTTCTCTCGAACAAATCTAAACCTTGCCGTTAGCAGTCATTTTCCCAAAAAGTAGATAATCTTTATGGAAAAGGTCCCTACAATACGAACAAGCGAGCTTCAAAACATGACATGACTAAAAACAAAGTAATACATTGGTTTATGACCTGCAGCAGTGTTATTATGCCAGTTACAGTGGTGAGGTGCTGAGGCAATATGTTACCCAGATGCCACGGATCTCTGAGACTACATTAAGATCATCCTACATGATGTCAAACTAGGCCAGGCCTAATCATACTTGGCATAAGGAGCATCTTTATCTTGACGGATCGCTGATTCAGTAAGGTAGATAGATTCCCTTTCAAAAGTAGCAAATTGGTCATTGCCAACGATAGGATTATAACATCTGGCAAAATTGGGAGCAGGTTTACTTCCTCCTGTGGGTAGAACACAAACGCTACTGCATCCAGTCTTTGGCCTTGCAGTGGGTTGGATGCAGGCATTGACCATAAGCCAGGACCTACTGCAAAACCCCAATGCGCACACCTGAAAGGAGTTGTCCTCCTGTTGTGAATTGGGTACAGGGCCTGACTGAAGTCCAAGGGCCTCATTTATGAGGCCTTGCGTCAGTTTTGCGCTTCCAATGCGTCACTTTTTGTGACGCTTCGGCGGCGTAAAACATGCCTCCTGTTTTTTTGTAAAATCTGTTTATTAGCATTTTAAAGTTTTAAGATACAGTATAAATAACAGTCAGTTTACCATGACATTCCGCCCATGCCGGTTCAGCTTTCAAGCATCACAGATCAATACAAAGTGAAATCTTGGAGCCACGCTGACAACGTCTCTGAAATGAAAAACATGTGCACAGACCAAACTATTACAGGTAAGGCCCTATTTGGCGCCCTAAGCATTTGCTCATAACTATCTGTTTGTTCAGTCTCGCACAGCATCTTGTCTATAGGGTGGATCCTTTAACTATGGACTTGCGCCTAGAAATGACATTTATCTAACAGTTACACAAGATAAAACCTTAAACAATAACGGCAAAAACACATACATCCGTGTGTGCTGATCCCCCCTCCCCCCCCCCCTTCCCCCCTCCCCTTCCCCCCTCCCCTTCCCCCCCAGGCACCCGCCCCCGTGTGCAACTACATCTGTGGGCAAATACGTGTCGAAGGCTTGCGTGTCTAAAGGCTGGAAAACTGTATGGCAGGTTATCCGGACAGCACATCAACCCGCGTTGTGCTCCAACCCCTCAGGCCATTTACCTAGGTCGCTACAGCAACCGAGTCGCTAGTTCTCCCCGGCAGTTGCAAGGCAGTGAGCATGCGTTCCCATTGTTCCACCATAGGTTCTTTTTGGAGCCCCGTCGTTTCCTCCCTCCGTATGGATATCCATTCCGCCCGGGCCCACGCCTGAAGGGAAAAGACCCATGCCTGCGCAGCAGGTGGCTTGCACGCCTTCCACCGCCTCGTAAGGAGGCGCTTTGCCACCACCAACCCCAGGTCTAAGAAGTGGGAAGAGGCTTTATCTTTGGGCGACCTCTTGAAGTGGTGTAAGACGTACTCAGGCCAGTTAAAGTGAATGGTGTGTCCTGTGCACCCCTCGAGTATTCCACGTATCGTGCTCCAGTAATCTCCCAGTCTAGGGCAGTTCCATAAGAGGTGGACCAGTCCTGCGTCTAACTCATCGCATATGGGGCAGGACACGTCTGAGCGGTGGAAGTACCTATTGATTAGCTCAGGCATAAGGTAGGCTCTATGGACGATGAAGAGTTGTATTTAGCAGAAGCGCATATTTCGGGGAATGCGCACCGAACTTTTAAGAACTCTCTCCCATTCCTTATCAGTTAGCGCCCGATCCAGGTCTCGTTCCCACTTGCCTCTGAGCGGAGCCAAGCTGAACTCTGTGTGAGCTCTTAGCGATGCGGCAAACCAACGGACCAGTGCCTACCCCGCCCCATAACGTGCAGATATTGTATGGTTAAGTGTTGTTCAGGCTCTGTCGCCATGTCTCCCCATCTAGTCGCCATCTGTGGCACAAGCGACCGATGTAGCAGGAAACCCCCAGGGGGTAGTCCATCCTCGGATACTAGTGTCTCATAGGCCACTAGCGCTCCATCCCTGAAAAGTTCACCCAGTGTCTGGATATCAGCTTCTCTCCACTGCCCCAACATGGGGTGCGTGACGGCCCCTCCACCCTGTGGAGAGCCCTCCAAAGGTATAGCAGGCGCGTACGGGAGCACATTTCGAGTGAGGAACAGGGCTCTATGGAAACATTTGTACGCCACCACCAGTACCAGTCCTCCCCTGTTCGTTGGTAGAAACTGTTTAGTCAGTGCTAGCCGATGCCGGGCCACGCCCCAGATGAAGTCCCGCAAGACCGTGTTGAGCTTTGAGAAGAAGGGGGCTGGGAAAAATAGTGGCAGATTGACAAAGTAGTAGAGGAGGATGGGCAGCATGACCATTTTGGCAAGGCCTACTCTGCCCGTGATTGTCAACGGAAGCGTGGACCAGAAGCTTATCTGAGATCTAAGCGCTGTCACCGCCCGCCCCAGGTTTCCGTCGAACAGGTCAGCTGGTTGGCGATAGATCTGGATCCCCAGTTACCTAAAAGTATCAACCTTCCATTGGACTCTCATGTCCCCCAGGCAGTGCTCCGGGTCCTCCACCCCGCTATTAAACATGTATAAACAGGACTTGACCACGTTTACCCGAAGCCCCGAGATTTCTGCGAACTGACTCAGCAGTTGGGCCAGCTGTTCCGGTATGCAGTTCACGTCTCGCACAAATACCAGCAGGTCATCAGTGTAAAGCGAAACCTGATGTATTGCGTCTCCCAGGGGGATTCCCGCGTCCAAAGTCTGCTGCAGTGCCGCCGCCAGAGGCTCTATCGCCAGCGCAAACAGTAGGGTCGACAGGGGACACCTTGCCTAGTGCCCCTGCCTACTGCCACCGCATCAGCAATGTAGGAGGCCAGCCGCACACGTACTACAGGGTTTTTGTAGAGATGGTTGACCATTTGTAAGAAGTCCGCGTCAAAGTCAAAGCGCATCAACACCTCGTCTAAATACCCCCACTCCAGGCAGTCAAAAGCCTTTTCCAGATTGAGCACCAGGCATCCCACTCTAGGCCACTGCTTTGTTGCCTCAGCCGCTATTCGGAAGAACTGCTTAAGATTCAAAGATGTGGACCGTGCCGGTACAAACCCATTTTGGTCAGTATGTATAAGGTGCGGAACCACCGGCGCTAGCCTTTCAGCAAGCAGCTTTGCCAGGATTTTGTAGTCGACGTTGAGCATTGCTAATGGCCTGTATGAGCCCAGTGCTGTGGGATCTCTATCCGGCTTAGGTAATGAGACCAGGAAAGCCTCCCGCATGGACGGGGGGAGTGAGCCCTCATCAATTGCTTCGTTATACACGTGTAGGAGTAGGGGTGCCAGGGTGTCTCTGTAGGCCTTGTAGTATTCGGCAGGTAGACCATCGGGCCCCGGTGTCTTCCTGGTCGCCAGGGCCTGGATTGCATCTCCCACCTCCTCCAGCGTGAGGGGTGTATTAAGGGCGCCCTGATGCTCCTCTGAGACCACAGGCAAGGTGACCGAATCTTGAAAGTTTCCTAGTGCATGTCTGGGACCGGTTCCGCGAGCCCTGTACAAGTGTGTGTAGTGTCTAACCAAGGCACGATGTATCTCACGCTGCGTGTATACCACCTCCCCCTCTGCTGTGTGAAGAGCTCCCATGGGGGCACCCCGGCCCTCTCTTTGTATCAGACAGGCTAGTAGTCGGCCAGCCCTATCCGCTCTGGCGTGTGTTCGAGCTGTGTGCGCTGCATAGTTTTGACACCGCAGTTGTTCCATATGAGTTTCATGTTTAGCGCGCAGGTCGCTCAGCGTGCGTGCGTGTTCCCCGGTCCCTTCACCCTCCCTCTCCTACTGTAGGAGCTCATTTTCCAAACGCGTGAGTGAAGTGGACAGTGTTTTGCGTATGTTCCACGATGCTCCCTTGCAGTGTCCCCGGATGGCTACTTTGTGCGTGTCCCATTCCATCGCAGCGCTGCTTGCAGACCCCTAATTAACCTCAAAGTAGTCAAGGACAGCAGTGCCCAACGAGGATCGGAACTCTGGCTCCTCAAGCGCAGCAGGCTGCAGCCTCCACGTAGGCACTGGTGAGAGGTCTGCCTCCCAGCTAAGTCTAAGCCGTAGTGGGTTATGATCAGAATGTGTTCTCCCCAGGTAGTCCGATTCGGCAAGCAAGGGGAGCAGCGACTGGGTGCCAGCTATCCGGTCTAACCGGACATGCAGGTCATACACTGAAGAGTAGTATGAGTACAACTTGTCCGTGGGTGTTGCACATGCCATAAATCGTATATCTCCCAGTGTGCGAGCCAGTCTCTAAACGCTTGTGCATTGGACGACACCGTCAAGGCTCGGAGTGGGGGGGAAGGAGCGGTCCAGTCCGACATCCAGTGCCATATTAAAGTCCCCGCCTAACAACCAGGGGAGGCCGTGTGGACTTGATTCAGTGCCGCTAAGAAGGAGGGCTGGTCCGAATTTGGGGCATAGAGTGATCCCAGCAGGATTTCCTGACCGTTTAACTTTCCTCGCAGTAGGCAATACCTTCCCTCTGGATCCACTTTTGCGTCCTTGCAAATGAATGGGACACCTGCCCTCACCCATATCAGTGTGCCGTGTGAGTGCGCAGAGAAGGTGGTGCCATGAATTTGTCCCCGCCAACGCCTGCAGAGTTTATCAAGCTCATCTGTGTCATGTGTGTCTCCTGGAGAAGGGCGATCCCCACCCCATGTCACTGCAGGTAAGAGAAAACTGAATAGCGCTGTGACTGTGTGTGCATGCCGCGGATATTCCATGCCAGTATATTAGTGTGCGTAATGTGTCTGCTTAAGGCGGGGCCTCCGCTTACCAAGGGAGCATCTCTGGGGGAGGCAGTGTACAGAATCTGGGGGGGTGGGGGAGGGGAGTCAATATGCTACATGTTAAACAGTAAACAATTAATAAGAACATTGTAACTTAAAGGGCGAGGCCCCGGTGAGGCGTACGTCCAACTTCAGCAAGATCCACCCTCAAGAGAGGTGGGAAGTCAGCTCAGTGGCTGTCTGGGTGAGGGTGCTGCCAACAACTCAATTTATTTATTTATTTATTTATTTATTTGTATAGCGCTAGACTCGACTCCCGAAGGAGTATCTCTGCGCTTTGCTCAGCCAGCAGGTAACAGAAATGTTGCTCAACAGATCAGAGGTGGAAAGGGTAATCAAATCCCGCCCCAGTCTCAGACCCCTGATGTATCAAAAAAGCGCAAAAGGGGTCTAGAGCGGGCGAGCGCGTAGGTACTGTGCGGGCCAGCGGAGGCAGAGCCCAGGAACCGGGCAAGTGTCTAGCGCTTTCCGTTACTGGCCAGCAGCCACTCTCGCATGTACCTGGTCAAGTATCAGCTTGTAGCAGCCTGCGCATACGTGCCAGGAAACCCCCTCCTCCCCTCCCGATATAACATCAAGTACATCACCAGTGTATAAAGGATACATTAAACAGTGTACTCCGGGGCAGGGGTCCCTACTGGGCCTTTGCGGACCACTAGTCAGTCACATGAGTTGGTCAGCTGTTTGGGGCGTCACCACCGGCATGTTCATGTCCTCGGAGAGCACTGTGGACGGGGATGAGGAGCCAGTGATGTCTATATCTCGGCGTAGCTAGGAGTCTATGCGGCCGGCATCATTCACCACTCCTAAGGTCGCAACCGCATCAAGTGAGTCTTGTCGCTCCATTCTCCGCTTCTCTGGGCTGGGCGCAGCAGGGCCCGGGCCGCGACGGCTTCCTCTCCTCCGGCATCTCCTCGAACGCTGTTCCTGCCATCCGCTGTCTTCTGAGCTCATGGGCCGTGCCCCCCTCGATTGACCTGACTCTTTTAACCAGTCCCAGATGACCAATGGAGCATCAAAGAATCGGGCACGATTACGCGGAGGCGAGAGGGAAATAGCAAGGAGTAGGGCAACTCGAGCTCCCTCAGCTTCTTTTTCACTGCCATGTACGTGTTTCTCCGCCTCTTCACTGCTGCTGTGTAGTCTGGAAAGAGCATCACGTGGCTGTTTCGCACTGTGAGTTCTTCTAGTTTCCTAGTCTCGCGCAGTACCACATCTCGGTCGCGGTAGTTTAGGAGCTTAAAGAGGAACGGGCGAGGTCGGGCTCCAGGCTTGGGCGCCTGCGCTGGCACCCTGTGCGCTCTTTCAACTGCAAAGTGCGGGGACAGCACTCCAGGGGGTAGGATCTCCTGCAACCAGCTCTCGGTGAACCGCTCCGGGTCTTTCCCCTCTTCGCCCTCCGGCAGGCCAACCACCCGTATGTTGTTGCACCGAGAGCGCCCTTCCGCATCCTCAATGCGGTCTTCCAGCATGTGCATTCTGTCCATGATATCCTGGAGTGCTGAGGTATGTGTTTGCACCACAGGTTGCAGTTCCTGAAGTGACTGACGCTGTGTGGCAACCGATTCCGTCAGCTGGCGATGGTCAGCATGTAGAAGGGAAAAGTCTGAGGTGACCTTATCTATCCGGGCCTCAAGCGACGCTTTGGTTTGTTCCAGGGTATTTCCAATGCATTCCACCGCCGCCAGCACAGTATCCATCTTGGCAGCCAGGGCTGCGGTCGGCCCCATGTTTCCACTCTGATGCCCACGAGGCGAGCCAGGATCTTCAGCCGCGTGTTGCCGCTGTTGGGATTTGTCTCTTAGTCTGCCCATTGCCAGTTGTTGCGCGGTAGGCATCCGCGTTGATCACCAACGGTCAGCTCCCTAGTGAGAGGTTGCCACGTAAGGGCTGAGAAGTAGGCCTCTGCACCCACCCCGCTGCAGCTCCGACCTTAGTGCGATGTGTCCTGACCCCGCCAAGCGGCTACACTGCGGCGTCTGAGTGACTGGCGTCTTCTGCCCGCGCTGCGGACATCTCTGGCTGTTCCGCTGCACCCCTTTGTCGTCTGGAGGGACTTCCGAACTCTCGCTGTTTGGACGCCTTACTTAAATCTCCGCGCCAGCAACCTGCGCTCTTCCCGTGTTTAGAGTCTCTGTGCGCTACTGCTGTGTTGTCTCAGATTTGGTGTTTACATTCAGGTCGCAAACTTCTGGTGCCTCCTATGCGCACGGCTTGGGCCGCGTTTCTGGAGGGGCTTCCCAACTGTGAGGAAAGGAGCGGCGATTCTCATCCTAAAATGGCACCCAGTTCTCTGTGGATCAGGGCACGGTGGCACAGCCCTCGTGTCGTTAGCGCCCTGGGGCCCCCTGAGCGCGTCACAGTCCCGGTTCTCCGCACCAATCCAATGCCCTCCCCGGCGGGTGCTCGCAGTGCCAACATGGTCCTCAAAGCCTCCCTGTCGATAAGCTACCAAAAGCGGTGCCTGCAATGCTCCTGGGCAGATGCTAATGCTCGAGTTCACTCACTGTCAGGGCCACTCTCCCATTGCAGGGTCCCAGCATTGGAGCGGCTCTACCTGCTTGTGTTCCCTGGGCTGTCCGGCGGCTGTCAGGGCTCCGCTGGCATCGTCTCTCTCAGCAGCAGGGTCTCAGTAGGGTTCCTCTAATTACCACTCGCATCCCCCTGTGTGGCTCTCAGCCCTGTGTCCGCCGCTCCAGGCGCTACTAGGCGGCCCTCCTGCCCTCGTGTGCCTGCGCCTCTGCGGGGCCTTCCCAGTCCGCCCTGGGTCCCGCTCCTCACCGGCCCGTAAAACTTGCCTCCTGTTGCGCGCTATTTACAAAGAGATGCATCTAAGCAGATGCGTCACTTTGTAAACCCCTGCGCTACATTATACCTGCGTCAGATATAATGTATGCAGGGGGGGTGCGTTCCCCCGCAAAAGCCTTGTAAAAGTGATGCAGTGAAATCTATGAGATTTCACTGCGTCACTTCTAGGACGCTGTTGCGTCAAAATCTTGCGCCTGACTGACTAAGACTGATGCAGGCCTTTGCACATGGGGCTTGCCCCATGTGAAAGGACGCATTGCTGGAGTCGCGTCACTTTTGTGACACTCTCCAGCAATGCGTCACTTTTGCGCTTACAGATACGTCAGAAATACTGACGTATCTGTAAATCCTTGCGACATGATGCGTCATACATTAAATATGACGCATCAGGTATGTCGCAAGGAGTGTGCACTGAGAAGTGACGCATCGCTGCTTTCACGCAGCGATGCGTCATTTCTCATAAATGAGGCCCCAAGCCTTTAAGTGGGGTAAGTGCACTATTATAAAAACACAATAATTCAATAAAAAAAAAACAGTTAACAGAGTTATTGTTAACTTTCTTATAAAAATGAACATATGTTTAACAGGCTCTGAAATTTACTGTAAAACATACTGAATGTTAAGTTGTTGTGTCAAAACCAATGAACTCTCATCATGCACTGCGTAGACCTCACATATGCCATTACTCATGTCATTTTAACTAATATCATTGATTACCTTGTGTAGGTCATTTCAAAAGGCAACATTAATGACATCACTGATTACAACTCTGATTATGTTAGTGATACAACTGTTGACATGACCCGCACCATCATACACTGATGATGGTCCCACATATGACAGCACATATGTCAAGGTATACACCATCTTGATAACATACCTGCTAATATCCATACTGACATCATCAACATGACTTTATTGATTATATTTAAAAACAACAAGAGAGAGTGAGGGTGTTTTACAGGAATGAAAGGTAGGAACTCCTGGTCCCCTTCTTGAGAATTTAGCACAACAGATGGAGGAGTAGCCCCTGAAGGCGTGACAGAGAGAGTCTCTGTGCCTAAAGCTTAAGGCTTAATCTAGCACTATGTGCCCAACCTTTACGCAGGACAAAGCATGTCCTTTTAGAAGACCCCTCACTCACCAACCTAGTTGGTGACATGCTTCATCATTGGGGTCCCACCCCGAAGGCCAAGTGCCAACAGGGTGTGCTTCGACACCTGATTACAGTGGAGCGGGTATTTTTTCTTTTTTATATGTGCAGTGATATTAAAAGTGATACGTGGTTTAAAAAGGGGCCAATACTATTCACTACAAGACTTTATTCCTGAGTGACTGGACACCCTAATAAAAGAACTGTGACACCTATGTCTAGTTAGGTAGACTCCGGTGTTCAAGACGTGTAGTGTTATAAAATAGCGACGTGTGCTATGTGATTTAAAATACAGGTTTACATGTTTCAACCATCTGACCAAGGCTATGTCTAAAGCCAACTCTGCAGCACAGAAACAAAGGCCATGATAGGCCGGGCTTGGTGCAAATGAGATTTGGGCTGGTGGCATGGCTGCAGCCTCCTCACAATTTGCACAGCTGATGGATCTGTGCTTTGGGGTAGGCTCTTTGCTGGTGTTGGCACTTACTTATCCCTATTGTGTCTTCTCCCAAACACTCAAACTAAATCTCCCATCCTAACCCTCCCCCTTGCCCTTCTATCTCCCCTTAAATCCCATTGTATGCTCTTCAAACAGGAAGGCAGGCTACCAAACATTACCCGAGATATGACTTCTACTACCATTCTTTATTCCCGCTAACTTTCCACCCTCCTCAACTGTAGTGCTACCTCTACCTCTTCCTTTACTTTATCTCCTCAAATCGCTTTAGTCCCCATGAACCACTATTTTCTTTTGCCGTCCCTTCCTCCAGTAACACTTCAAGAGCTGAGCTGCCTTCTTATCTTGTGTGATGAATACAAATGTATTAAACATCTAAAATCTAATATAAGACTCTTAACCAGACCTACTCTTCCTTACTGGAATCTGGTTGGTAGATGATGTTTCCTTGCTCCTTCACTAGGCAAGCACCTAGGTTACGGTAGCTTCACATGAATCCATTTGTCGAAGAATGGATGAGTTTGCTATTGAATAACAACAAAAAATAATGCCTCCTCACACTCAGGTACTTTTTCCCCCAGGCCGTGGAGGGTCATTTTTCTTTTCTTCTGGCCTGCCCCACTAGGTATTAACTGGTGATAACAGACAGAGAAAAACTGATCATCCGATATAAATAGGGTGGGTGGTCTGACATCCTTACCCTGATGGACCCTCCCCCTCATCCCTTCAGAGTAAGCTTTCCCACAGCAGAACCAGGGGGCATCACCGCAGAAAAGACAACAATTTGCCGGACTCATCTAACAGAGAGAGTGGACTGAGGGTTTGGTGGAATGGGAATTCTACCTTGTTTGTAGGGGACTACAATATCCACCACACTCTAAATTGGACTCTATGCCAACAGGCAGTGTGAATCTCTCCTTATCTGCTTCTCCACCATGTCAACTGTCTCTAGCTGATTTCTGCAGATTTACAGAATGCTAATGAATAACAGAGTATTAACAGACACATTGCTATTTGCAGTCTTGAACTGTACCTTAAATCATCTTATTTTAGCTTGTAATTTGACAATGTTAACCTTCCACAGACAAGATCAATTATACAAATCTAAAGGTTATTCATTTCAGTGATCTCATTTCTAGGCCTACATATACATCTGGCCACATGATGAACACACTCTTCTTGCTGCATAGAGACATCACAGAAATAGGAGATCTCCTTGTTATCTAGGCTGACAATCATGTCATCTGGACTGACAACCATCTACTTTGTTATAAGTCTCCTCACAAGTACCGCTGAAGCAATAGTGGCTACCTAAAGGCAGTGACCGGATTCTCATCTCTTTAAGATCTCATCTTCTGACCAAATCATTGTTGTAAATCAGCTCTATGACATGCACCAGCCGACTAATTTTTCTCAAGTTGTCCACAATAGGAAATAATTGACCTACGTTCCCTTGGAATTACAAAAAGATGAGGAAAATAAAAATGGAAATCACTGAACAATCTACATGACTAAACCTACCCCCAATGACTGAAAAGGATCCATAGGTCTTCCATCAATAAAGGGAAAAAACTGTTTTATTCCAACAGGGTCTACAGAGTTGTGGAAAATTGGGTTGTTGGCTGGCTGGGGAGAGAACCCTGGTCGAGCAACAGCCACAATTCCTTGCAGGGTGATCCACAAAAGTAATTAAATTAACCTGTGCTTATCCCTGGATAGCTTGGCACAAAGCACAGTCAGGTCCACTTAGAGGCAATGTGAAAAGTATTTATGCAAAACACAAACAGTAATAAAGTGAAAACACAACACAAGAAAAATCCCAAATAAAATTTGAAAACATGAGCACATTTTTATAATTGATTAGACACAAAAACAACAAAAATCCAATCAGTAAAACCAGAGTTATGATTTTTTAAAAGTTTTTAGTACAAACGAACACTTCAAAGATCAAAGCACTACCCGTGAACGACTAGTCGCTTGAGAATAGGTAAAAGTCTAAAAATATGGCCAACTGCAATGGAGCGTGGTTCGGACACAAGAAGCTGATTGGGACTGGTCATCAACTACCTTTGGATTTAGAAGAAATTCTGAGAAAAAGTGTCTGAGAAGGTAAAGTTCAGTGGGGCAAAGCTGCAGGCAGTGTCCAAGGATGGCCCTACCCGTCGGATGGCCTTGGGTTGAAGCCACAGTGAAGATTTCTACATTCAGACTTATCCATTGAAATGAAAGTCCGAAAATCTCTAGCAGGATGAGGCAGAGGGTGGTAGGCGAAGACAATTCCACAAGGTCGGATATTCCTTTTACGAAGGGCCACTGAAAAGGATTTGCTGCTGTGGAGAAGAATGTAGTGGTAGAAGCCGTGAAGTCAATCCTACCGGCGATGCACCTCGGGCAGATCGGCGAGCAGGTTGGCCCTGGTGTCTTCCTGGTCCTTAGAGAACTTTTGGGTCAAAATTTGTTTAACTCCCCAGTTTTGGTTTTTGCCAATCTGGAAACCTTTAGCAACACAAGCAAGGTTCAGGACTGGTGGGACACCTCTTAGGGGCTCAGGGCTCACTCAGGCTGGGTCCATGTACAGGTTCAAGATGGTGGGAGACTTTTATGTCCCTGTGACTCTGTACAGGAGGCCAGCAAACTAGTTCTTGGGGTAACTTCTGGTAGTCCTGGGTGCAGGTGAAGATCCAGGGCTCAACAGCCAGGCTGGTCTTTGAGGGTTCAAGGCAGGATCAAGACAGCAAGATAGTCCTTCCAGGTACAGCAGCAGTCTGGCAGAGCGCACAGTAGGCGGCAACAGCAGGCAGTTCTTTGAGAGTCCATCTAAAGGTCCAGTGGCGAACTAACCCACTGGTCTGAAGGACCTATTTTTTTACACAGGTTCTCTTTGTCTGAAAGATGGGAGAAGCTTTTTGAAAGGTTCTTTGACATCCATGGAATTTTCTTACTCCTCTGCCCTGGCTCTAACCTGGTTGCAGTGACAATACAGGGTAGATAGGCCCTTTATGTGAAGGCAGAGCACAGGCTATTCAGGTGGAAGTGGGGTTGTATGTCAGCTTTGTCCCCTTATCCTGACAGCAGATGGGCCATTGAGGCACATCTAATCCATCCATTGTGTGACTGTCTGGGAGTAATTCACAAAGCTTGTCAGCTACACCCTGTGATGTGACCCAGTCAATGCTACAGGAACAAAAGGGCCAAGGACAGGAAAAAACCAACTTTCTAAAAGTGTAATTTTCAAAGTTGTAATGAAACATCTGACTTTACCATTAAGGAGGGTTTAATTATCATTACATTTTCATAGGTACCAAACATGATATAACTACCTGTTCCCAATTAGGAATTACAGCCTATTAAATGTATTAAGGAAGCCTCAATGTTATCCCATGGGAGGGGTTCGCCTCACAGTAGTAAAAATTGAATTTTGGAATTTTTCACTACCACGACATGTAAAACTTTAAAGTACATGTGCAACCTTTTAACTAAAGAGCACCCTGCCCTATGGGTTGCCTTGGGCCTTCCTTAGGTGTGACCTATATGTAATAAAAGGGGAGTTTAAGGCTAAGCAAGATGGTTTTAATGACAGGTTTAGGCTGCAGTGACAGGCATGGGACATGTTTTAAGGTGCTACTTAAGTGGGTGGCGCAGTAAGTGCTGCAGGCCCACTGGTATTATTCAACCTACAGACCCTGGATACATGGTATATCACTCTACAAGGACTTACAAGTAAATTAAATATGTCAATTGGGTATATGCTTATTAAACTCAACAAGTATGAGAGAGATACAGGATACCTCTCTAACAAAAAGGGACAGGGTTCAATATTCATCAACAATAAAAATCCCTTTTGTGAGACACATTCACATTAATCCATCATTAAACGTATCTTTTTGTGGGAAAACACTCTTCCATCTATCATCCGCACCATTATTTACACAGTCCTGAATGATGTAGGAATGTCTTCTTTTATTACCAATAATAAATCCTCAGTTTGTAACTTTATGCTTGGTACAGTGAGCCAAAAGCATCTACAGTATCATAGAAACATTTCTTTAAAACATTATTCATGATCAATATATCATCACAAAACATTAAAAACATTAAAAACAAAATCTCTCTAATTGTGTCAAATACACAATAGACTTCTTGACATGTATATCCTAAACAAATACTTTTTCATCATTGACGCAAGAAAGAAACCATTGCACTGCTAGTATTCACCTCTAAAAACAAAAATTAGGACACAGTATATCAATGCAAACAGTAATAATTTACAAGAATAACAATTTATATCACACTACCATGTCAATAAAAAATCACAAGAGTGTCAATTTGTATATCATACAGAAATCTCTGTGTGATATATAAAATGATACTCGTGTTATTCTGCTTGTATTTTGAGATGAAAACTAGCATCTCAATGGTTTCTTTCTTGCGTCAATGATGTGAAGATATATTGATCATGAATAATATTTTCAAATATTTATTTACATAATACTGTGGATTCTTTTGGCGTCATTGTACCAAGCATACTTTTAAGAACTGAGGATTTAATATTGGTAATAAAAGGAGACATTCTTAAATCATTCAGGACTCAGTGTATAGATAATGGTGCAGATGATAGATGGATGAGTGTTTTCCCACTAAAAGATATGTTTAATGATGGATTAATGTGGATGTGTCTCACAAAAGGGATTTTTTTATTGTTGATGTATATGCTTATTAACCCCTTCCATGCTGCCGCGATTCTGCGCCTGTGCGGCAGAATCGCAAGTGGGTGGGTTCATGACGGCCCCAAGTCGTCATCAGCACACGAGCACCGTAATGCATGACGGCTGGGGGCCGTCATCAGCATGGAAGGGGTTAAACCATGTTTAAAGGGGCAAGCACTTTAGTACTGGTAAGCAGTGGTACACTGAGTCCTACGGCCAATAATATTTAATTCACTAAAAAAGTGAAGAGTAAAAGCAAAACATTTGCAGAGCAGGCCAGGTCCAACAAGAGTCAAAACCCTTCCAAGGAACATTGCAGAGTTTCCATGTAATTCCAAAACCTTGTGTACATCAAAGTAAAAATGTGTATTCTCTTATCTTTCTGTAACACCAAACCAGACCATATTGTTTCCAAAGTAAAGACTCTGGATCAACTCCTAAAGAAGAAGGTTCCCTTCATCCACCAACAAGATTATAATAGCCCCACTGGCTCCTAAAAAGACATTTGTCCTGCTAAATCCTTTAGGAACAAGCCTTTATCAATTACTGCAGTCACCCCTGCAAGAACCATCCCCAACAACATGCTACGGTCAGGCTCCTACAGCTTCGGCCTCAAGATCTCCAAACTCATGATTAAGAGCACTCTATATCCCTCAGACTCAGACAGCTAACAGACCACATTGGAATGACATGCTATAAGGAAAACTCATTGAAAAAGTAATGTGTCACTGAGAAATACACTTGCATGAATGAATAACACCTATCTGCAAACCATCTAACTGGATCTGCATTGGGAAAGACATAGAAACCCTTCTCTTTTCTGTCTGATATGACTTGGGAACCACTTCTGAAAGACATGGGGTCCCTGCAGTTCTACTTCTTGAACTGTTTCTTGTATTTGTCACAGTTCAGCACCTTCTCTTCTTCTTGGAATAAAGGATCTTTGCATAAAATGAAAACACTGGACTGGAAGTCCTTCTGTCTCTCCAACAGGTCCAATATAATCATGTTGCCCATGTTGCAGCCCATTATTTTAGCACTTGCACTTGTATATCTCAAAGCTCAACAATTGGTCTGCTCTTCTTTAAAACCCACCTCAGTCCCCTGCCTGACCCCATCGAGTCCTTCAAACTAATATGCTACAACTGCATCAACAATAACGAGATCATCTAAAAACTGGAAACCCAAAGGGACTGGGCTTGACCATTGCCTCCAAGATGTGGACCGATCGATACAGAGGTGCTACCTTAAACTCAACTAGTCTAAATGTAAGATTATAAACAAAACAGAAGGAAAGAAGAACTACCAACTTATAATCATCTGGTTCCAGGATCTTCATTTATCATGATTACCACAGACAGAAGTGTAAATCCCTATAAAGTAATGCAAACTTCATCCTATCCCTTGTCCCCCAAGTGAACCAATATCCATCTGGCCCCAAGAACGTTGTAGACCATATGTAATATTGACAGAACTATCCTGCCTGCCTATCCCTTGTTCACTGGCACCTAAGCTGAGTATGCACCACAAATAGAGAAACACATCAGTGGAACCTCCTTACTCGCATAGACAGCAACATCTTGGCACTCTGACCTAGCAAAGGCAAGGAATACCCAAGACCAAATGGAATTCATAAAGTTAGTGAAGACTCTTCTCAAACTTAGACTGGCCACAGAAGCCAGAACTAATGAGACCAGGATCTAATACACAAAACAGAAGACATAACCATGCCCACCAGAAATGGGAACAAATAATTCCCTAGATGATAGTCACAACCAAAAACACAGCTATACCACTCCATGACCCTACACACATAAGCACACTTTCAAGCATAATATCTGAAGCCTCAGCCTAAAAGCATGACTCTTAAACACTCCCTGTCCAGGCCACGCTGATTCATACACCTATCACTGTTTCCATCCATTCCATGCTTTCACTGCCATACATGCCACGGTGCAGCAGCAAAATCACCATAAGAGCATAAGTCAGGTGATTGTCAACAGCAAGGAACCATTTAATATAGAAGCCACTCCAAAGGCCCATTCTTGTCCACTCTTCCACCGAAGCATTCTCCTATAATATGGAGGTGCTCACAGGAAACATTTACTTCGACCTCCTTAGAAATGTAAATTCCTCTTCGATACAATACAATGTAATGTCTAGAATTATTGGACACATTACATTTTGGTTGGTATTTTACATGTGGCCTGTGACCTCATTGGGCAGAAGTAAGCTCTAGTACTCCATCAATCCTGGAGTCTAAATCTGAATGTTGTAAAATTGCTGCTAGCTACTACTTTTGTAATCTGGCTATTATTTTCAATACTTTCTTACAGAAAACATACAATGGTACTTTAGGAAGCTTGGGGTGTTCATCAGATATAATTGAAAATAGCCACATGGCTACTATATTCATAAACCTTGACTGCATATTTGGGTCTGAGCAGATTTGTTTTTCTACATCCTATCACTTGCCAACTTCTAATTATGTCATATCCCCAAAAATATTAAGACGCTGTTAATTAGTGATATTTTCCTTTCAATAGGGAAAGTTGACTACACACATATATCTCAGGTAACCAAATGTTTAGCTAAATATATTAGAAAGCACTCTAAATATTTTGGGGCAGATTTATGAGTTCTAGCGCATCTCTGCAAATCAGCAGGGATGCGCCAGAACTGATGCGTCACGCAATTCCATCCTTGCGGCACCACAGATGCGCCGCATTTACAATGCGGCGCACCATGGTGCAAGGAAGGGCAGATGCGTGACGCATCTTGTGGTGTACGGGCGGCGCATTGCTGGAGTAGCGTCGCAAGTGCGACGCAACTCCTGCAATGTACAGAGGCCACCCATACATAACGTGGTGCGTCACTCCTTACGCCTGCTTCAAGCAGGCGTAAGGATTTGACCCAGCAGCGTCGCAAAACTGACTCGGTGAAATCTTGTAGATTTCACTGCGTCAGTTTTACTGGGCTTTCCTACGAGGGAACGCCCACCCTGCGACAGAACGCCCACATGAAACCTAACGCAGGTTTCATGTGGCGCAGGGCTTTACAACGTGACGCATCTGCCTAGATGCGTCACGTTGTAAATAGGTCGCAGGGATGCGCCACGTTTCTGCACCATTACGTGACGCAATGGCGGCGTAAACGTGGCGCAAGTCCGACATAAATCTGCCCCGAAGTCCTTTTTTGACATTTTAGTATCAGTTGTACAGTAGTACCACTTTCAGTTTTCAATAAATGCTGACATATTGCTGTTTCAACACATTTGTTTTCAATAAAACATTTGCAAACTTTTTTTTAAATAGGACAGAGCTTAAGTAAAAATCTTAGTCTAATAAAGTGCTTTCAATTAACAAATAGCTGGCTCATTTAAAATTCTGCGCATGTGCACATTTGAACCAGATTCACACTAGTACTATTAATTGACTATCCGGTGTAGAGTGAAAAAACAATTCTCTGTACCCTAGTGTGCACGTCTAACAATACCCAACAATGGGAGGGAATTAGAGAATGGTGTCTTGTTTGATGACGACAGCTAGGGTTTCGATGTCTATTGGGAGATCATTCATCGGATGGCCACTTTAAGACTTGGGCTTGAATGGCGCACTTTCTTGTGTCTCTGCCTCCCAGAATCAGTAGGAAATATCACCACTAATTATAACAACCAAATAGCATGAATATCACTTGACTTAGTTATTTCTTAGGTTAACACTATTCTTAAATCAGGTGCAAAAACCATGGGAGCCCTAAACATGAATGCACTTTGAACCTATATTTTTTTTGTACCCATATTTACCAGTTATGTTTGAATGAACCTGTAAAATTCTGATCTACTAGCTATCTTATTTTCCAACAAACCTTCAATTTGGTAAGTTGAAGTTTCTGTACAAGGACCCCAAATCCTTTAAACTGAGGAACCCTACTTTTACATTTCAAGTTGTTCCTGAAACCCTCCATAAAACGTCAGATATACTAGGCATGAACAAATACATTCTGTTGAAATATTGTGCAGTATTTTTGCTTTTTCCGCTAGTTTCTTCTAAGACACCTGAAAATAAACCTGCATTGTATGATGATTCCGTATTATTTGTTTTATATAGCACTAGCATACCCGTTGCGCATTGCTGCGATCTCAGAAGGAAGGAAATTTAAGGAAACTTGTTATGATAACATTCAATTTACATTGTGTCATTTTTATTGAAACTTATTCATTTTAATATGGAAAACATTTTAAAGTGTTGTTTTAATTCTGTTTATTTATTCAGGTGCTTGTGGATACACAGTATTTTTTATTTTTCAGTCTGGTGCGTACACGAATAAATCAGAAGGTTTTCCGACGCGTGAGCTGGCCACATACAGTTGTCCATGTGAGAAGCACGGAGTCTCCAAATATAGTCCACACACTTGCAGCGATTGTCCTTGTGCTTTGTTGATGGTCATTGCAAAAGCGAGTCGCACCGGAAACTGTAAATGTTCAGTATTGGAAAGATTATGAGGGTCCTGAGGGGCCGGGGGGCCGATATTTAACAAATTTTCCTTTTTTTGCCAGAAACCTTCACGGGAGTGTACTCAACAACTTTTATCAATTATTTTTTTTTTGTTTGCCAGAAACCTTCGCGGGAGTGTACTCAACAACTTCTTAAAGTTTCATGCCAATCGGATGAATGGTGTAGTAATGCATAAAGGACAAACAGACAGACATACATTCGTTTTTATATATATAGACTAGCTAATCCGTCGCGCGTTGCTGCGATCTCAGAAATAAGGAAATTTAAGGAAACTTGTTATTATAACATTCAATTTACATTGTGTCATTTTTATTGAAACTTATTCATTTTAATATGGAAAACATTTTAAAGTGTTGTTTTAATTCTGTTTATTTATTCGAGTGCTTGTGGATACACGTTTTTTTTTGTTTTCCGTCTGGTGCGTACATGAATAAATCAGAAGGTTTTCCGACGCGTGAGCTGGCCACATACAGTTGTCCATGTGAGAAGCACGGATTCTCCAAATCTAGTCCACACACTTGCAGCGATGTCCTTGTGCTTTGTTGATAGTCATTGCAAAAGCGAGTCGCACCGGAAACTGTAAACGTTGCGTACACGAATAAATCAGAAGGTTTTCCGACGCGTGAGCTGGCCACATACAATTGACCATGTGAGAAGCACTTTCACACAGACAATGAAAAGAAACAAAATAGAAAGTTTGAAGAGATTGAGCAGGGTGAAATGTGAAAAGTTGGCATCTGTTTCATTAATTGGTGATGATATAAAATATCATCAAAGAGGGGATTGATGGAGCAAGGATTGGCACATATTGCGACTTGCTTGTATTCAGTCCTCTCAACAGAACGTTAATACATTATTCAACATGTTTGTCTTATTAATATTGCATTACACGACACAAATGGGTGTCCGAGGGAAGCCTGTTTATGTGTTTTACTAACTGTAATCCGCTTACATTAAGATGGCTGCTGCTACGTGGGGTTTTCTATTGCGCATATGTCTGTCACGCTCACGTGACATGACGTATCTATGCTTTGGAGGGAATTCTTTGCTTCTGCGCACTAGCACTAAGAAGGCTGCTCTATGTCCTCACATTGAAGAAGCTTGCACTGCTGCTTTTGCTAAGCTGTTCGTTCTGCCTAACATTAACGCTATAGTTAAAAATAAAGTAATGAGAATAGAGTAGAGATAATTGGTATACAGTCCATTCATTTATTCCGTGTTCTCAAACTGTTTCTTTTCTATTCTTACATGTAAAACATTTTGGGCCTGACGCCTATCACTGAACTCCATGTTGAAAGAAACTGCGTCTGCGCAGAAGAAACACAAACCCTGAAGCACTGGCATTGAAACCCGGCCAAGACATGAATTGCTAGAAGATGTTCCTAGGAAAGTCAACTTCTGACCTCTGTAAAGGAAGCTGAACTAAAAAATGGACTACATTGTAATCATTATTGATACATTCACTGCCGGGTGGAATAAAACATACGTGAGAAAATAAAACGGTGGGCGGGAACGCTAACATTAATATTCATTCAACAGTCTCATTTTGGTATGGTGTGATGACCTCTCCTCATTCTTTTGTCCAATCAAAATTGCGGATCCTTACACTTGCAACATTGGGGGGTGGTACACTGACCTGGAAAATAGTATAACTAGGGTAGGCTTAGCTATTTAATTTGTCCGACTTGTCCGAATACCTGACCTGTCCCTGACCCAACGCACTCAATAGGTAATCGGGAGCATAGGTGCTGGCGGAGCACTCTGTCAGAAGGTTTGAAACCCATATCGGGGTTTGCAAGCTGAAGTGCTGGTGAAGGACTTTATTGGAGAAATCGATAACTCTTACCGGGTTCTGGCTGTTAGCTGGGAGTTGATGGTCCTGTGGGGTGGAGGGTTGAAGAAGAGTACCACAATGCGGGAGGAGGCACCCTAATATAAGTGCTGGTAGGTAAACAGCAGAAAAATTTCAGGACAACTGCTCCCAGTAGAAGAGGCTGCTGTGAGTTGTGGTACTGCAGGGTGGAGTTTTCAAGAAGAGTCCCCCTGGTTTGCATGGTTTACAAATAAGGCAAACAGCTTTGCTCCAAATTATTAAGGAGAGGGGGTTGTTGACCTGCTTCTATATGTTTCCTCTTGGATGGTGCAAGGGACCTAGAAGCTCCATACAAGTCACAAAACCGACAGTTTCTGCTCTCAATGCGGTTGAAAGCTCTGCCAGGCCACAGGCCAAAGCTCCGTCGGCACCTGCCAAGGGTCCATGTTCCAGCCCACCATGTCTCAGAGTGCCCAGTGAGTGCTCCCCTGCTTCGCCAGGATGAAAATCCCAGACCAGGTCCTGTATGTATTTGTATGTATTTGAGCTTATATAGCGCACAGCTACCCGCAGTGGGTTTCCCGGCGCTTGCTTAGGGAACCCGTCCTGGTATTCCCCTGTGAGATAACACCGGCAGGGTATCCACAAGGTGAAAGCCAGGCATCCCGCCGCGAGGGGCCGTTGTGGAGATTAAGCAAGCTATTGCCCAGAGTCGAAGGGTGTGAACCCGTGAGTCGAGAAGGCACCGGAGCGAGAATTATCGAGTCTGTGGAATTTTTAGCCCAAGACCCGCCGAGGGGGGGAATTGAACCCTGGTACAGGGCCGATCTCAGCTTCCGGGTCTGCCGCCTCTAACCCCTGAGCCACACTTCTCCACAAGTCCTCAGGTCCTCAGGTCAGCGGGTGAGTTGCCCTGGGACCTGGGGCTCTTTACGCCAGACTGCTGTGTTGCAAAGTGCCAAATTGAGGTCCCACAACTCCTGGATGGCTTCACTGCCTCACCAATTTAAGAAGCTCTGACCGGCAAGAAGTGTGAAAGCCTGGCTGTGGGTGCCTTTCTCAACCCCTGTATTGTAAAGTGTGCAGTAGGGTTTCCCACAGCCCCAAGGAGGGCTCTACTTCACAAGGATAAGAAGCCCTAGGAGGGTGCAACACTAGAGCTTTGGCTGGTCCAGGGTGCAAGTTCCCAGCCCTGGACACCATTTACTAGCTTGCCATGTTGCACAATGCCTGGGAATGGGACCCCCCAGCTCTGGAGAGGGCTCCCCTCCTCAGATGGGTTAGGAAACTCTGATTGGGTCTGACTGGGAGTACATGCCCCAGACTTCCGGGCCTGGACCCTGGGCTCCCTTCTCTGGCCCATGGTGTAGCAAAGTGCCTGAGATGGAGTCATGCACCTGCTTCTGCAGCTCTAATAGGTTGAGAAGCTCTGACTGGGTATAAGCCCCAACTGGTCTGGGGTTGTAAAACCCCATATGCTCCGGAAAGGTCCCCCTGCTTCACTGGGTTAAGAAGTTCTGATCGGGTCATGACTGGTTTTAACTATCAGAGCTCTGGTTGACCGAGAAGCAGAGCCCATGGGTCAGGACTCTGGTGTTCAATCTGCTGTGTTGCAAAGTGCCCAGGATGGGGTCCAGCAGGCCACGGGGGACTCTCTTGCATCACTAGGTTAAGAAGCTCTGTTCAAGACCTGGTTCAGATCTCCAGTTGGCCCCGGGGTGCAAGCCCCTTTCAATGGCATTCAATCACTGGCCCGCTGTGTTGCAAAGTGCCGATATGAGGTTCCCCAGGCCTGAGGAGGGCTGCCAAGCTTTGCTGAGTTAGGAAACTCTGATCTGACCCAGAGACAAACATCTGGTTGGCCTGGGGGTGAAAGCCACTGAGTCAGGGATTCATTCTCCATCCCGACTTGTGGCAAAGTCCCCAGAAGTGGTTCCTGAAGGCCTAGAGAGAGCTTTCCTGCTCCGCCTGTATAAGAATCTCTGACCCGACCCGAGGTCAGAGCTCTGGTTGGCCTGTATGGCAGCCTCAGGTTCAGCCAGACTCCATGTACCTGCTCACCGTGTTTCAGAGTCCATACACAGTTTGCCATGAAGAAATACTCAGAATGGCCCACAGTAGAGGGTTCCCCCTGCTAGTTCGGCCTTGGGCGGGTCCTGGGGTCTGAGCCCCAGCCTGTAGAATCCCTCTGCATCCCTCCAATGTAAGCAGAAATGCTTTAAAGAATGCACAGCATAACCAGATATCTGGGTATGCTGTGCATAGCTTAGCATTCTGTGGCTTCAGCCACCTGGCAGAGCCACCGACCCTGTCCAGGACAGCGTGGCAGCGGACCGAGTAGGAGTCTGGGCCTCCTCCAAGCTGACCAGTTTGAGTAATCCTCAGTGAAAGGCAGATAAAGCCATGATTTCTGCCTGTGAGGCCTGGTCCGTGTAGATCAGGGTATTAGCTACTGGGCAGAGCCACCTAGCCCACCCTGGACAGTGTGATGTCTGACTGTGGAGGAGTCTGGGGCTCCTCTGGCTGAACAATTCCAGTAATTCCCAGTGAGGATTGGGTTAAAGTATGGTTTTTGCGTGCAAGGCCAGGTATCCAGTATTATGCGCCAAATATTTGCCCAGCTGAATGTACAAGTCAATAACCTTTTGAAGACACATGCACCATGAAGTTCACCTTCACAGGTAACACAGTCGCTGTTAAGCAGAACACTTTTCTTATATACTATAGGGGCTGTAAGCAGCTGCCGTGCTTCTATGTGGTTGGTAGAGCACTTGTACACAAAACTATGACATTATGCAAGAGAGTTTAATGTCTTACAAGCAATATGTGTGGGTTCAACAAATCCCCCCCCCATGCTGAGGTCGAAATCTTATGGTATGTTGATGTATTTTGCATTTTTTGTTCTCTTTCAGAAAATAGCATGGCAAACAATGCCTTCACATTGGTATAGAGTCAAAATATCGAGTTTTTATTATCGACTAGACATAATATCGAGTAAAAAATATAGAATAGACATAATATCGACTAGACATAATATAGACTACCAAAATATCGACTAGAAAATTTTAATATCGAATAGAATGGACATAATATTGAATCTAAAATATAGAATGGACATAATATCGACTAGACAGAATATAGACAACAAAAATATCGAATTTAAGTTAAGTTAATAATAATTTTTAATTTTTGTGTAATATAATTTTGTAGCAGGTTGTGGGTTTATAGGGGAATAGGGTGGGAAGTAATTTAAATATAATTAATTAAATATGTTATTTTATTTATTGTTATTTATTTAGAATTAATTGTTAAATAATTATTATTTGGTAATTAAAATATAATTGGTACATAATTTTAAATGATTAATTAATAAATATGTTAATTTTAGTGATTTATTTTCTATAGTGGGTTGTGGGTTTATAGGGGAATAGGGTGGGAAGTAATTTAATTATAATTAATTAAATATGTTTTTTTATTTATTGGTATTTATTTAGAATTGTTAATTAATTATTAATTGGTAATAATTAAAATATAATTGGTAATTCATTTTAATTGATTAATTGATAAATATGTTAATTTTAGTAATTTATTTTCTGTAGCGGGTTGTGGGTTTATAGGGGAATAGGGTGGGAAGTAATTTAATTATAATTAATTAAATATGGTATTTTAGTTATTGGTATTTATTTAGAATTAATTGTTAATTAATTATTAATTGGTAATTAATTAAAATATAATTAGTAATTAATTTTAATTGATTATTGATAAATACGTTAATTTTAGTAATTTATTTTCTATAGTGGGTTGTGGGTTTATAGGGGAATAGGGTGGGAAGCAATTTAATTATAATTAATTAAATATGTTTTTTATTTATTGGTATTTATTTAGAATTGTTAATTAATTATTAATTGGTAATTAATTAAAATATAATTGGTAATTAATTTTAATTGATTAATTGATAAATATGGTAATTTTAGTAATTTATTTTCTGTAGCAGGTTGTGGGTTTATAGGGAAATAGTGTGAGAAGTAATTTAATTATAATTAAATAAATATGTTATTTTATTTGTTATTTATTTAGAATTAATTGTTAATTCATTATTAATTGGTAATTAAAATATAATTTGTAATTTATTGTAATTGATTAATTGATAAATATGTTACTTTTATTACATTATTTTCTGTAGTGGGTTGTGTGTTTATAGGGTAATAGCTTGGGAAGTAATTTAATTGTAAGTAATTACATTTTTTAAATATTTTCTTGTGTCTAATTTTTATTTATTTTTATATTGTAAATTAATTTATTGGTAATTGGTAAATAATTAGTATTAGTAGGTAATTGTTATTATTAGTTAATGTTTATATGTAATTTTAATTGATTAATTAATATATTTTATAAAATTGTAAAATATTTAAATTATTTTGTAATTGGTATTAATATTTATGTTATTCATATTTATAAATGAAATATTTACTTTCTCTACTATTGCACTCACTATCCAACGCTTTCCCTACTGTTGCACTCTCTGGAGTGGTAATAGTAATTTTTACCCTCTCACTATCCAACGCTTGCCCTACTGTTGCACTATCTGGAGTTGGAATAGTAATTTTTACCCCTACGCTACCCAACGCTTTCCCTGCTGTTGCGTTCACTGGAGTGGGAATAGTAATTTTTAACCTTACGCTATCCAACGCTTTCCCTACTGTTGCACTCTCTGGAGTGGGAATAGTCATTTTTACCCCTACGCTATCCAACGCTTTCCCTACTGTTGTACTCTCTGGAGTGGTAATAGAATTTTTACCCTCTCACTATCCAACGCTTTCCCTACTGTTGCACTCTCTGGAGTTGGAATAGTAATTTTTACCCTTACGCTATCCAACGCTTTCACTACTGTTGCTCTCTCTGGAGTCGTAATAGTAATTTTTACCCCTACGCTATCCAACGCTTTCCCTACTGTTGCACTCACTGGAGTGGGAATAGTAATTTTTACCCCTACGCTATCCAACGCTTTCCCTACTGTTGCACTCTCAGGAGTTGGAATAGTAATTTTTACCCCTACGCTATCCAACGCTTTCCCTACTGTTGCACTCACTGGAGTGGGAATAGTAATTTTTACTCCTACGCTATCCAACACTTTCGCTACTGTTGCACTCACTGGAGTGGGAATAGTAATTTTTACCCCTACGCTATCCAACGCTTTCCCTACTGATGCACTCTCTGGAGTTGGAATAGTAATTTTTACCCCTACTCTATCCAACGCTTTCCCTACTGTTGCACTCACTGGAGTGGGAAAAGTAAGTTTTTATCCCTAGGCTATCCAACGCTTTCCCTACTGTTGCACTCTCTGGAGTAGGAATAGTAATTTTTACCCCTGTGCTATCCAACGCTTTCCCTACTGTTGCACTCACTGGAGTGGGAATAGTAATTTTTACCCCTACGCTATCCAACGCTTTCCCTACTGTTGCACTCTCTGGAGTGGTAATAGTAATTTTTACCCTCTCAATATCCAACGCTTGCCATATTGTTGCACTCTCAGGAGTTGGAATAGTAATTTTTACCCCTACGCTATCCAACGCTTTCCCTGCTGTTGCGCTCACTGGAGTGGGAATAGTAATTTTTAACCTTACGCTATCCAATGCTTTCCCTATTGTTTCGCTCTCTGGAGTGGGAATAGTAAGTTTTTACCCCTAAGCTATCCAACGCTTTCCCTACTGTTGCACTCTCTGGAGTGTGAATAGTAAATTTAACCCTCTCGCTATCCTTCGGAAAAAATATTGTATATGTTTTGTTAATAATATGTATATATATATATATATATATATAAATGTATATATGTTTTAAAATTATTTAAAAAAATTAAGTTACATTAATTATTTATTAATTTTAAGTTTATTTAAGTATTTTAAGTATGTTTAAATTAATTATATTTATTATTATATTACTTTTAAATTACTTTTAAGATATTTAAAAAATTCTATATTTGGACTGTCTATATTTTTTCCTATCGATATTTTTGAGTCGATTTTTTTGTACTTACCTGTTTGTAGATGGGAAGTCGATATTCTGGCATTCTATATTTTTACCTCGATATTTAGGCAAGCCGATATTTTGACTGTCGATATTCTGTTAGTGATCCCTTCACATTAATGCTATTTCAGCTAAAAATATTTTGTGCCAACAAGTCCATTCAAAACAAAATCTCAATTTACCTCAGAAGGTATTGAACACTAACCTTTTACTTTCTGAAATGTAATAAATGGTGACTCTTTTGACTTGTAGGCAATATGTGTAATTTTCCCCTGGACGTTTTGGGAAATATATGCGCAATTATGCAAGGTTTTTAAAACGTTTGAGGCCTGTATCTTGCATGAATTTTCCAAGGGACAGTATATTTTGAATTGGGAAGTTACTCGAGATATTAGAAGGAGAATAATATCAGCAGAAAATGCCCATCTATGGCACATTTCCTTCTAATACCTATCTTTCACAGGAAAACATCAGGTAAAAATTCCATATCACGAGGAATGGTGAAAATCTCTCACTTCGAGCTTAACATGACATTTGGTGATAATGATAGAGGTTATGGCTTTATAATTCAAATTATAAACTGACCTAAATTTGAATAGCAGCTTTATTTTACAAATGTGCCACTCAAAGCCCACGTTCAGAATAGAAAATCATACAATTATTTTAAATAAATACTAGAGCACGGAAAGCAATTGTTGTTTCTCTATTATCCTAGCTTGATGTACTTTATATGGGAATAGATAGCTTTCATTTTACAGTGAATTTATCACTTTAATTCCCATTAATCCTTACCTAAGTCTAGGTCCTGAGTGTTAGATATTATCCATTAACCTGAAGAGGTAGCTCAGTGAATTATTTGCTCACTCATGACTGACTATACAACCTGCAGGTCACATGTTTAAATCCTAGAAAAGCTGCCTTAGATTTTTATGCGTTTGTGGTCAATATTCTAAATGTCAATGCATTACAAAATAATAAAATCTTGTTTGCAGTGATACAAAAAGGTTGTATCAACTGCTGTATACAAAAAATTAAGATTAGGCTTGCAATGTAAATAACCAGGCCTAAGCACAATAGAAGGCGAAAACATCCTTTACTACGCAGCAAGAAGTATGCACTACCATTAGAACGTGGGCAATACTACGAACGCGTCGTTACCATGTGTTCCATTATCACACATTCCATTACCACGCAAGTCGTTACAATGACTTTCATTAGAGAACGTGTTGATAGAGCGCGTAGGTCAACCGACTATAAATTTACCATACTCACCTGGGCCCATAATCAATAACACATTTTCCTAATCAGGTAACCTAATCGCTGACTACCAGATATTTTATTCCACTAGGTCCTATACCATTGACTTACCAATTCTCGTCACTGGTACCTACAACCTATTGGATCAGGGAGTTAGCATAAAAGACAGTTCAATAAACAAGTAACATTTGCACTCATATAATAACCACAGACTCGGGAAGTTTTAAACTCTTTATCTAAATTTCATCAAAGGTCATGATCCACAGATTTGAAAGCAATAAGACTATCAATAATCAAAATCAGAAATAGTGTATAACTATGCAAAAGATATATTATGCCAATCATTTAGCAAAAGTATAACGGGAAGGTAAGAAAAAGGAACATGCTATTTGATACAGACTTCGCACAATTCTCTAAGGGTAGGAAAAAGAAGGAACATACTAAATAACACAGCCTTACGCAATTATCAAAGGGTAAGTAAAAGAGGGAACATAATACACAACGATGAAACCAATTTGACCATATAACTAAAGTGAAGGTAAAAATGGAACACACTATTAAATCAAATAACCAAGTTTAATTACTTTAATGGGAGGGTAAAGAAAAAGAAACATCTATGCAATCATGAAAAGTGTTTTAGCATTCAACTACAAGGGGGGTAAGAAAGTGGAACACGCTATTAAACAGCAAAAACATGAATTTATCATTTATTCAAGGGAGGGTAAGAAAAAGGAACATATGCAATTAAACTTTAGCAAATTTAGGGAGGGTAAAGAAAAGAACGCAAATTATACTGACAATTACCAAAACAGATTTATATTTACCAAGAATGGTATGAAGACCAACCCTGGCCACGGGTCAGTTGAAAGAACAGAAGAACCCCAAAGGTTACAGTGCCAGTAGGCCAGCAGGTGCAGATCAGAATCAGGACAGGAAAACCCAGATTTGGATCAGGACCGGATCACCAAAGGTTAAGACTAAGCATGGGCGGAAAATCCGTTCCGCTCGCGGATTTTCGGTAAATTCGCAATCCGCGAGATTCGCGAATTTCCAGCAAAATCCGCGAGCGGAACGGATTGGGCCAAAAGTTCAAGCTCACTTTTGTAACTCTTTTAGAATGGCGCCGGCAAGCTGCCAGAGCCATTCTAAAATAGTTACAAAAGTCAGCTTCAACAGGAAGCTCTAATAGATAAGGTAAAGCAGGTGCTGCTCAAATTCAGTTACACAATCATTCTTCACCCCAAACTTGGGGTGATTAATGATTGTGTAACTTAATTTGACCTTCAACTGGAGCACCTGCTTTACTTTATCTATTAGTGCTTCCTGTTGAAGCTATTTGTAGCTATTTCAGAATGGCGCTGGCAGCTTTCCGGCGCCATTCTAAGTGGGGCTGAGGGCAGAAGGGCACAAAAGTGGGACAGAGGGCAGAAGGGGACAAAAAATGAGTGGGGCAGAGGGCAGAAGGGCACAGAAACGAGTGGTACAGAGGGCAGATGGGCATAAAAAACGAGAGGGTGTCAGTGATTAACCAGGCAAAAAAAACCCTGCGAAAACGCAAAGCACCTCGCGAACACCCGCGAACACGCAAAGCGCCCCACGAACACCCGCGAATATGCAAAAAGAAAAAAATCCGCAAATTCGCGAATTTTGCGGATTGCGAATTTGCAAATCTGCAAATTCGCGAATTCGCAAAATTCGCCCATGCTTAGTTAAGACCAGCACCCGCAGTTCAGTTGCAACGCCTGCGCTACTCCCTCTCTGCAGCTAACAGTCAGAACCCCGATTGGGTAATCAAATTCACTGACAAAGTGCTTCGCCAGCACCTCAGCTTCCCAGAACCCCGATTGGGTCAGCAAATCTTCTGACAGAGTGCTCCGCAGCCCTCTGCTCTTAATCACCTATTGAGTGCGTTGGGTCAGTGACAGGTCAGCTATTCGGACAAGTCGGACAAATTAACTAGCTAAGCCTACTCTAGTTATACTATTCTTCAGGGCAGGGTACACCCCCCAATGTTGCAAGTGTAAGGATCCCCAATTTCGATTGGACAGGAAAGGAGGACAGGTCATCACACTACCTAAATTCTGTTACTTCAGTGTTTAATATTAATTTTTCGTTCCCACCCCATCAAATTTACTTTCACATGACATATTCCTTCCACCTAACAATGGTTGTTCTATTGAGAAATACATTGTATACAATTTAGTCTTCTTCTAGCAGGGTCAGAAGTCAGCTCTCCAGGGGCATCTTGTCTGTGACTGTCTTTTGGCTCAATTTCAATGATACCAAGTTCAGTTTCTGGCCAGTCTGGGTCATGCTCAGAAAGACTTTCAAAATCGAGTAACAGCACCTCCCAGGCCCAAAGAATACGATACATGAAAGTAGAAGAGAAACAGTTTTAGAACACCGAATAAATGAATACACTGTATACCATATTTTTCTACTCTATATCCATTACTTTATAATAAACGATAGCATTATGAATAGGCAGAACGAACAGCTTAGCAAAAGCAGCAGTGCAAGCTTCTCGCATGTGAGAACACAGAGCAGCCATATTAGCACTAGTGCGCAGATGCGACAGATTCCCTCCAGAATAAAACTACGTCAAGTCACGTGGGTTTGACAGACGCATGCGCAGTAGAAACATTCGCATAGCAGCAGCCATCTTAAATGAAAGCGTATTATGGTTAGTAAAACACATAAGCAAGCTTCACTCGGACACCCAAATGTAAATATAAAAACGTAATATTAGTAAAACAAACATGTTGGTAACATAATTAGCGTTATTCAAGGTTCATGAATACGAGCAAGTCACTTCTCGTGCGAATCCTTGCTACATTAATGCCCTCTTTGATGATATTTTATATCGTCACCATTTAATGAAACAGATGCCAACTTTTCACATTTCACCCAAGTCAATCTCTTCACACTTTCTATTCTGCTTCTTCTCATTATTATTATAAGAATTTTTCATTTTCTTATATATTTTGCTATTCATTTCTTCTAATTCGAGTTCATCAATAATTCTTTTTACTCCTCGCCTATCTACGGAATATTTATTTTTATGTTTTTGACATTTGCAACAAATTATTATTCCTAAAACTAGTAAGCCTATTCCCGCCAATGGCATCAGTATTCTACTCACAAGACTTTTACCTACATTAGAAAACCAACTACCTATTGAGGAGAGACCATCAGTAAGCCTCTTCCATGCACTATCAACCTCCAGTGGTTTGAGCTCTTTTTCCAAATTAGTAATTTTTCTCACATACCTCTTAATTTCAACACTTTTGTCTGGTATGTAAGTGCAACAATGTTCCGCCTTCAACATTCTACAGACTCCCCCCTCTTTTGCCAATAACGTGTCAAGAGCAGGTCGATTTTGTAAAACCATAGATCTGATCGCAACCATTTCGGTATTGACCATCAATAAACCTCCAGCAGTGTCAGTTGATAACCGATCCACTACTGTTGACAATTTGCATATTCTGTGTGTATTCAGAGCCACTCCCACTGTTGGTATCAATGCACAAAATATATCACCTACTACTTCACCAAAACTAGCTCTTTTACTACGTACAAATCCATTAGTTTCTTCATTGTTTTCAGTGATTTTATCCACATGATATATCTTTGGGAAACTATTCCAAAATAACAGCTCCCATACCAATGATCTGGTAATTTGTAATAAGTCTTGTTCCCACATATATAATAAACTCCGGGAAACATAGGTTCAGTTCCATCTTTGAAACCCCAACCCACAATTACCTTAAAATTGTGTTCACATTCACTGGAACCAATGAATACATTGTTATAATAACTAGTTCTTTCTCTGTGGAGACGGAGTTTCCCCTTCTTTACGAAATCCAGCAACATAGCAGCATTAGCTCCACCATTTGAGGTGTCCCCTATACTTTCAGCCCATTTAGAAATGTTATGGTTCTTATCATTCGCCTTTCTTTGGAAATTCTCTCTCCTTTTCTCAACCATATTCAAAAATATCTTTTCTTTCTCTTGTAATAAACATGTTAGATTATTCTTGGGTGCATCAGCTATATCTATTGTACCTATAGTTAGAAATTATTCACTCATGTAGCGTGCTACATTTCTAGTAGTATGTACAGGATTCAGGTTTCTAGGTATAGAAAGTTCAGAAAATATCATGTCTAAATTAGAATAATAATACTGTAAAGGTCCTTTCTTATAGAATAAACTAGCTAAAATACTACATGAAATTCCACATGTTAGTGGCAAATGGTGATATGTTACACCTTCAGCTACTGAAGTAGGCAGCTTCATACAAACATAGCAGTCTTCTATTTCCATCGCTTCTACATTGTGTACTAATAGGTTTGCAAAGACATTTAAATGAGTTCTATTTTGATTCTATTATAATGCAGTCCTTCCTCATCTGGTGCTTCTAAGACTACTTTTCGTTATCTAATGCTAAGTGCTTTTTCTTGTGTATCTACTCTTTTTGGTGTATCTAATGTCTGTAAATCTTCTGTATCTACTGGCCACTGTCCCTTAATGTCATTCTTTGTCTCTTTACTCATCATGTAAGGAATAGCTATTGTTAGTCCTATCCAAAGTATAAGTACTATTGCTATACTACATAAACATACTCTGCAGCATGTTTTAAAACAATTTCTTTTCGGTCGTCCATTAACAGTATGATCAGCAATTTCTGACTAAAGGAGATTCAACCCCTCTTTGTAAAATGTTTTCTAAATCCTTGTCAGAGAATTCTGCTCGATATGGTTTTTGCAGTACTTTAGATTTGCCAATGTCAATGCCCATGCTTGCTGTGGTGTCCATTAATTTCTCATGAAACACCCTTGTATATCTAGTAATGCTTTTACAAATGAATAATAATTCATCTTCACTAAGTGTATTTAACCTGTCCAATCCCACATTTCCAGCCATGAATTCCTCCAATTCGATTCACAATTTATATATATCTAATGGCTTTGGCTGTGTCTTTGGTTTCTCTATTTCTCGTGTCCATCTGTCTATCTCTTCAGGAGTTACTACAGTGGCACTTCTCGTACCCGAGGATGTCTCCATCTGTACTTCTCTCGAATTTAAAGGAGTGGTTTTCTTAATTGAACAACCTTCTGGTTCTCTTACTGGTAAATCCATTAAGGAGATTACTGACTCACATTCACTTGCCTGCTCGTCTAATATCAATGGTTCTTTCCTTGGCTGTACTACCGATGTAGTAATGACCGGAGCCTTTGGACTAGCTTGCTTATCTCTATACAAAGGAACAACTGGGCCAATAGTTACTGGGATTGTCAAAGCTTAGGGACTTGTATTTAATTGAGAGATTTTCTGAATTAATTCTCTTCTCTGTTTATTTAAAGCTTCTCTTTCTCTTTCTTGTAATACCTTTTCGATGGAGGTCTCATGTACTATTTGCGGAATTAAAGGCGGTTTTAAAAACGGAGCGTTCGGATTTACTGTACTTGGTTCCTCATTAAAAGGTGGTGGTTTTCATTAATAACTCCTCCATATAATCATCATCTGAATCACCACTAGTCATTAAATGTTTGGTTTTCTCAGTCCTTTTACTTCCTGTGGGCTCTTCTAAAGTTAATACAGGATGTAGTCCTTCCACTAGCATATTCTGTCTCCATTGTTTCATTTGTTTATCTCTTGAATCTCTTTGAACTTTAGGGTAGAATTTACTCAATCCCTTGTCAGTTCTGGGTCTGTCTCGCTCAAAAGCCTCAATCTCCCATTCTTCTAGTGCTTCATACTGCATTAATCTAGGTCTAGGATGTAAATCATTCATTTGAGTCCTTAAATTGACCAAAATTCTGCCATTAAATGTGCCTTCTAAGGGAAATGCCAAAATGCAGTCATTTTTAGTGTAGTCCACCCAGTTCTCTAACCATGCACAAGTGTGGTAACCCCTGTCAAACATCATAAATGATGCCGGAGTATTCGGTGGTGGAATAATAACTCCTTCTCTAGTTTTAATTGGTTTATCTTTTTTAAAGAAATTCTTAACTCTGTTCACAAGTGACATTTTTCTCTCACTTCCGTACATTTTGTTAGGTCTGCCTCTTATAATCTGTACTCTAGCAAACCCTAAGTATCTTCTATCAGGTCGAGTTTCTGGATTTAAATGCCACACAAATCTTTGATGAATCTTGAAATCGTCCGAAAATACACAATTCTGTTTACTAAATGTTTCCAATACTAGTGCGTCTTTTATTTTCTCTTTAACCAATCAACAATGCAATTTCAAATAGTCTTAGCCAATAATTGCACGGCTTCTCCCGTGAGAGGAGGTCCCACGCTCCTGTGCTCACCCCTCCTTTACAATACTATCTCAGCTATACGCCCGCTGTCTCGACCAATACAAGCGCGGCACTGAGTGACGTCAGCGCAGCTCCGCAACTGACTCCCTCCTTCACAAGGTAATGAGACTTAATTCTTTTAGTTTTAAAGTGCAGATTTATTATTTCAACAACGTAAAACATTCGCCTCTATACCCGAGTGACTAGAAAGAAAATAAATATTTCACCGCAAGTAAATCCCTTCCGTTTACTTTTCATACACTACGAGTAGATCCCTTCTGCCTACCCTTCATACAAGCATTAGAGAACCTGCTACTCCTTCGGAATCATCCACTTCGGGATATATACTGAGGCCAAAGTTTCACCAGCGAACCCCTTTGCTATCAATCAAGCTCAGACAAACCTGCTACTCCTTCCGTGTGACCCTTACTAGGTGATATCACAACAAAAGTTTTGCTAGCAAACTATTGCCTATCATTTATTCACACATTCATACAGACACCCTAAATAGTGCTTCCGGTTCTACTTAACCATGCACTAACTTCCTGCGAGTAAGTGACCTCACTGCGAAGTGGCTTCCATTTACCACCCGCTATTCTGCCCCTGGGGACTCCAAACAAACATATAACAGGTAGGAACGATTTTGTTTAATACATAAAATTCATACAGCATCAACAGAATCAATACATTTCAAAACATTTCAAATAATATCACATTTGATCGGTCAACAGTAATATCATAACCAACTAACTAACTGCCTTTATTTAACTAAACCCTAACCTTTCCTCTGCTACCAAAAGGTCGAGCCTGGGCAGCGCATGTACTGCTCTGTGGCATGCTGTTTTGGAGTATGGAATAGAAGCCCCACCCACTCTTTTTTATTTTTTAAACAAACTTTATTGGTTACCATAAAGCATCCAGTTAATGCAAAATATTTCAATGAGGCATTTTCCGTAATTGTACAGCTAACATACGCTAGTAGGATTGTTGCGATGTGTGCTCACAGGCACACCAGAGTCATAATGTTGTTACAAGAAAAAGAAAAAGTTTGCATGATGCAATTGTAATTAGGATGCATGAGTTTAAATAGGTTATCAACATAACTACTAACAGTTTCCCAATACCCCTCCCTCCCCCCACCCGCATTCTGGCCCGCCATGTCGATTTGTTTGGGATGTTAATTGTGTGTGTGAATATTACTTTCCACTCCATATTTCATTGCTTCATTGTGCGAGTATATGTGCCTTCTTTTCGCCCGCCAGACACGCTGCCCAGTGTTGCGCAGGGTGTCAGTTACGGTGGGGTCGGGGTAGCGTGATGCGGAAAGAGGTCCAGCACTTTAAATCCCTCTAGTGTGGCATCCCACTCCATAGAAATCTGATGTTTGGGCAACCCTCGAGTTTCTTCTTGCCCGATTGCCGCACTCTCTGTGCCACTCCAGTGTACTACCTCATCATACCATGTGGATATCGCAGGGGGTGTCGCAGACTTCCACCTCATCGTAATAGGTCTTATAGATAGTGTAAATGCAAGGTCTAGGAAGCGAAGCTGAACTTTCTGGGAGCTTGTGCGTTTGCGGAGTCCTAGCAAACATTCAGTTATATTATTTTCAATCTGCAAGTGCGTAACTTCCCTAACAGCGCCACACACCCCCTCCCAATAATCCCTAAGGTGAAGGCAAGACCATAGCATGTGTACAAATCCCGCCTCCTCAGTTTTGCAGCGAGGACAGCAGTGTTGGGTGTCTGGGAATATTCAGTGTAGTTGGCGCGGGGTTAGATAGGATAGATGCAGAACCATGCATTGTATAAATTAGAATTTGGTATTTCGGGATACTCCCTTGTATACTTGCCCAAGCTTTATCGGATATTTCGCAAGTGAAAGTTTCCGACCATTTTGTTCTCAAGGCGGTGAGTGGGACAGAAGCCTGGGCGCAGATACCAACATACAACCATTTGATGAGATGGCGTTCCTCTCCCATGTAGTATAATGTACGAACTAGTTCATGTGTCGAAGGCTCTTGCCGTTGGGGAGCCCAATACTTTTTAGTGTAATGGGACACCATGGCATGCGTTAAGTAGAGGTGACTGGGCGCCCCTTTGACTTGCATAAAATTGTCATGGTCTAGAAGGGTGTTGTCGCTAAACAAGGTACCTACTGTATCTACTCCCACTTCTGCCCAGGCCTGCAGTCTATTCTTTGTGAGTCTGCCAACATGGGTTGGTATCCCCAGCAATGGGATGTTTCTAGCGTAGGGAATGGCAGAGGGTGTGTAAATCAATGCTTTTTTCCAACACTGACGTGCTGTCTTAAGTAGTGGTGGTGCGAGGAGGGGGTTGCTTTTTGGCAGCAGCAATGTGTGGAGCGATCCTCGATTTATGTCCTGTGTCGTAAAGCCTATCTCTCTGAGATTTCTGCCCGCAGTACAGTAGGATAGTCATTGTAGCTAATAGGCATAATAGTATGCCGTAATATCTGGCACCCCTAGCCCTCCCCTATGTAGTTCTAATTGCAGTTTTTTAAGACTCACTCTTCGGCTACTGGACCCCTATATAAGAACCAGCAATAGTGTGTCAAGGGTGCAGAATGTGGATGGCAGGACTTGTTGTCACAATGCCAGTGGTATCAGTGCTAAGGAACCACTAACCTCGGAAGAAGGTCAGCAGGAGCCATGGTATGCAGAAAGCCCCCCTTCTTCTCCTGGACGTGCCCACACACAGAGTGAAGTGAACACTACTCTGCGTCAGTGCACCCCGGGGAAAAGGGAAGTGGATAAAATAAGAAACACTGCCGGATGGACAGCTCCTCCAGTCCCGTTTCTGTTTCATCTACCATAGACGTTAGTCACAGAAATGTAGGAGTCTTCTATCTGGGGGAACTGCATGTAAGGATGAGAGAAGGAACCAGGGTTAAGGTACTTAACAGAGAAACCTTTCACACCACACTTAAAGTCTTAATAAATGCTCACAACTTACAAGCTCAACACAGCAGTTATATCCTCTGTATGTGAAGGTATGTTCCTTATCCAGGAGAGTATCTTCAGGACCATTCACCTGGTCACTCTGAAGTATGCAATGAATATTTATGTACCAAAAATGCTGGATAGTGTAAAGAAACTCAAAGGTCTGTGCCAAACAGCGGTAGTTTGATAAAGAAGATATGAGTATCAGAAAAGCAAGTTTCAGAAATACGAGCGCTCCTGTGCTTTATATCTCCCAAAATCAGCTAGGTTGGCAACTAGAAACCTGAGCGCTCCTGCGCATGCACGAAATCCTCAAGGGAACTGGTACCAGGTAAAGCACTACTGCGCTAACAAAACAAACACAAAATCAACAAGGTCTGGAAACATAAGCGCTCCTGCGCATGCACAAAATCAGCAAGGGAACTGGTACCAGGTAAAGCGCTACTGCGCTAACAAAACGAATACAAAATCAGCAAGGTGAGAATCCCAAAACCACCAACAGCGCTCCAGCGCTAAAAGAGAACAAGCATTTGCAATGCAATAGGTATCGCAATAGGTAAGTTTGAGCTATTGGTCTTGTAAAAGAGCAAAAATGTTGTTATGTTTTGGATTTGAAATTGGTTAAAGTAATAATTTTCTCATTTACAATGTTAATAGTTCTACCAATTTCAAGTGTGACATCTATAACCTGTGTTCCGCTGAGTGATGTTGTGGTGTTGGTGAGTGGTGCTGTGGTGGTGTAGAGTGATGCTGTGGTGGTGCTGAGTGGTGCTGTGGTGGTGGTGTAGAGTGATGTTTTGTTGGCGACGAGTGATGCTGTGGAGTTCAGTGATGCTGTGGTAGCGCATAGTGATGTTGTGGTGCCCCTGAGTGATGCTGTGGTGGTGCTGAGTGATGCTGTGGTGATGCGATAGATAGAGTGAGTGTGATAGATAGATAGAGGTTGGGCGATAGATAGAGTGAGGGGGATAGATAGATAGAGTGAGGGTGATAGAGATATAGACAGATAAAAGGGTGATAGATAGATACACAGATAGATAAAGTGTATTTATGTTGCATTGAGTAGAGTGTAATTATGAGGTGTGTAATTATATGGCAATGAGTGGTTTTATTTTGAGTGTATTTATGTTGCATTGAGAAGACTGTAATTATGTGGCATGTAATAGTCTGGCACTGATTCTTAAAAAGGGCAGTGTATATTGTATTCAGTAGAGTGTAATTTTGTTGTGTTTAATTATGTGACAATGAGTGGAATTTGGAGTGTATGTTGCATTGTTTGTAGTGTAAATATGTAGCGTGTAATGATGTTGTACTGAGTGGTAATATGGAGAGTGTGTGTTGCATTCAGTATAGTATAATTATGTGGTGTGTAATTATCTGGCATTGAGTGGTATTTGGAGTGTCTTTTGCATTGAGTGCAGTGGAATTATGTTGCATATAATTATGTGGCACTGAGTGGTAATATGGGGAGTTTATGTTTTATTCTTTAGAGTGTAATAGTGTGGTGTGCAATTATGTGGTATTGAGTGGTATTGTTTGGAGTGTATGTTGCATGGAGTGCAGTGTAACTATGTAGCAGATAAATATGTGGCACTGAGTGGTATTGCGTGGAGTGTGTGTTGCATCAAGTAGAGTTTAATTATGTGGTGTGTAATTATGTGGCACTGAGTTGTATTTGGAGTGTATGTTGCATATAAGTATGTAGCACAGAGTTGTATTTAGAGTGTATGTTGCATCGAGTGCATTGTAATTATGTGGCGTGTAATTATGTGGCACTGAGTGGTATTTGGAGTGTATGTTGCATTGAGTGCTGTGTAAATATGTGACATTGAGTGGTATTTGGAGTGTATGTTGCATAGAGTGTAGTGTAATTATGTGGCGTTTATTTATGTGGCACTGAGCGGTATTTGTAATGTATATTGCATTGTTCGGAGTGTAATTATGTGGCACTGAGTGGTATTTGGAGTGTATGTGGCATGGAGTGCATTGTAATTATGCGGTGTGTAATTTTTTGGCACTGAGTGGTAATTGTAGTGTATGTTGCATTGAGTGTATTGTAATTATGTGGTGTTTTATTATGTCGCACAGAGTGGTATTTGGAGTGTATGTTGCATTGAGTGCAGTGTAATTCTGTGGTGTTTACTTATGTGGCACTGAGCGGTATTTCTAATGTATGTTGCATTGATTGCATTTTAATTATGTGGCACTGAGTGTTATTTGGAGTGTATGTGGCATTGAGTGCAGTGTAATTATTTTGCGTGTAAATATGTGGCACTGAGTTGTATTTTGAGTGTATGTAGCATTGAGTGCTGTGTAATTATGTGGCACTGAGTTGGATTTTGAGTGTATGTTGCATAGAGTGCAGTGTAATTATGTGTTGTTTAATTATGTGTCACTGAGTGTTATTGTGTGGAGTGTGTGTTGCATTCAGTAGAGTGCAATTATGTGGTTTTTAATTATGTGGTGGCGCTGAGTGGTGCTGAGTGATAATGTGGTGGTGCTGAGTACTAATGTGGTGGCGCTGAGTGATTATGTGGTGGTGCTGAGTGCTGCTGTGGTGGTGCTGAGTGATGATGTGGTGGTGCTGAGTGATGATGTGGTGGTGCTGAGTGATGCTGTGGTGGTGCTGAGTGATGCTGTGGTGGTGCTGAGTGATGCTGTGGTGGTGCTGAGTGATGCTGTGGTGGTGCTGAGTGATGCTGTGGTGGCGCTGAGTGATGCTGGGTGATGCTGAGTGGTGCTGTGGTGGCGCTGAGTGGTGCTGTGGTGGTGCTGAGTGGTGCTGTGGTGGTGCTGTGGTGGCGCTGAGTGATGCTGTGGTGGCGCTGAGTGATGCTGGGGTGGCGCTGAGTGGTGCTGTGGTGGCGTTGAGTGGTGCGGTGGTGATGCTGGGGTGGCGCTGAGTGATGCTGGGGTGGCGCTGAGTGATGCTGTGGTGGCACTGAGTGATGCTGGGGTGGCGCTGAGGTGGTGCTGTGGTGATGCTGAGTGGTGCTGTGGTGGTGCTGAGTGGTGCTGGAGTGAAGCTGAGTGGTGCTGTGGTGGCGCTGAGTGGTGCTGTGGTGGCGCTGAGTGATGCTGTGGTGGCGCTGAGTGATGCTGTGGTGGCGCTGAGTGATGCTGTGGTGGCGCTGAGTGATGCTGTGGTGGCGCTGAGTGATGCTGTGGTGGCGCTGAGTGATGCTGTGGTGGCGCTGAGGTGGCGCTGAGTGGTGCTGTGGTGGCGCTGAGTGGTGCTGTGGTGGCGCTGAGTGATGCTGGGGTGGCGCTGAGTGGTGCTGTGGTGACGCTGAGTGGTGCTTTGGTGGTGCCGAGTGGTGCTGTGGTCGTGCTGAGTGATGCTGGGGTGGCGCTGAGTGATGCTCGGGTGGCGCTGAGTGATGCTGGGGTGGCGCTGAGTGATGCTGGGGTGGCGCTGAGGTGGTGCTGTAGTGGTGCTGAGTGTGAGAGAAGGGAGAGAGGAATAAAGGGAGAGGAAACCTGCTTGGGATGGGGAAAGAAATATGCACAGTGTAGAGAGACAGGAACAAAGTGAAAGATACCCTGAGTTTGCCTACAACGAGTTTTTGCAGGTAGAGCAAGGAGAGGACAAGAGGCCAGCAGAAAATGGAGGAACGTGGGAGGTAGGGGGCATGTAGAGGAAGGTATAAGGTAGTAGATAGACACAGTGTGGGAGAGACAGTGAGGGCCGATATCGGCAGTTCCCATGAGACAAAGGCAAATAAGAAGAGAGACCGTTGAGATAAAGCCAGTCAGAAAAGAAAAACGGACAGCATGCGAGACATGCAATAGGTCTCGCATTCTAAAAGTTTGAGCTGTTGGTATTGCTAATAATAGTGCAACAGTAGCAGCTTAATGACTAGTAATGTCTGACTTATTGCATTGGAATTGTGTGCTGCTTGTGCTGTACTATTGTGTATATGATGGAAGCTCGCACTGTTGCTGCTTGTGCTGTATTATTGTGTATATGATGGAAGCTTGCACTGTTGCTGTTTGTGCTTTTTTTATATATTATTGATGCTTGCACTGCTGCTGTTGTGTACCTGTTCTATGTGTGAGAGTAGTTAGAGCTGATACTTTTTGTGTTGTAGTATTGTTTATATGATGTGCCAGTAAGTGCCTTCAAATGTACCGCAAGGTCGAGCTGCTAAACAGGGTGGACTGGGCTCAGATGGCGATGAGGCTTACTATGTCCCCTGCATGGTTATTTGGTAACCAAAGCACCTCACACTGAGACTGCAAGCTAAAGCTGCACTTTATGTTCCTGTTTTTACCACCAAAATATGAATCGTGCTGCCTGACAGTCCAATGTCACCAGTTTTTGACATTAGTGAGTTTTCTTTTTTTTTAAAGTTATTTTGTTTCCTATGAGCGATTCAACACTGAATTGTATACAAAAGGCCACAATACCTGGCCTAGTCTTTTAAATACCTTAAAGCACGTTGGAGCCTTGCAGTAGAAGAGAGAGAGAGGTACGTTTGATAAACCACCTATGCTGGCCTTTAAGCCACTCCTTGTGGTTTCCCGCCTTACTCCGCAGTGCCAAATGGGCCGAGAAGCGAGCAATACCCTCTCCCCACAACTGCCATAATCACCCCATGCTGGCGAACTCAAACCAGCTGTGTGCCTACTATTGGTGCAGCAGGTGCAGTGGCGCCATGAACTAGAGCCCTTAGGGGCCTTGGAATGCTGATATTTGTTGTGTTTTATCGCCGCCTCTGCAGCAACAAGGACAGCTTCACTTGCTTGCACCAGGACCCATGGCATCGTGCCCACTAATTACCCTGGGCCATCGTGCCCACTAATAACCCTGGTACAAAAGGGGGTGGTGAAGGACCCTGGGCGCTTCTGTGGGAGTCCCGCGGCCCCTCACGCAGAAGCTGCACGTGGATGTTGCCATTTAAAGTACAATCTTCTGCGCATGCTGCTGGGGAACAGAGAGGGTGCGACGGGCCGCAGCACGCGCAGAGACCCATCGGGCTATAGGAAGCAGGCTGGTGAGGTTCGGCGCTGCCCTCTGCACGAGAGGCCGGCCTGTGGGCACGCTGTGGTGAGCCACGGAATAGCATGCAGCATAGCATGGGCAGCTGCGGCCTCTGGGGGTCGCTGTAACTAGGGGCTATTGTCCACTACATAGCATGAGAGTGCGAGACATGCCGAGGCGGAGCCCCCCACAAATGAAGATGACCTTCCGCCACTCTCTGTAATGAGGAAGTATTTCAAAATGATAAACATACGCCCACATCATGTCTAAAGTGTATACATTAGACATGTGAAATGTGCACAGGTGTGTTCTGCTTGTGTTTAGGCAAGGTGCGTGCATTGTGTGACTTAGTACCTTCAACTTTCATTTGCCCTTAATTTTGAAGCAACCAGCCAAAAACAGGGCAGAACTCAGAACACACCTACATTACGTTGACTTCAGATTAAAAGCCCAAGTTTGACTTTCGTAGTAAACGGAGCATTCGGAAAATGCTACTTTTTTCAAAGACATTTTAATAAATATTTCAATGTAAATCACTTTCAAATGATGCTTCCTAAAAAAAGTCTCCATCCGGAAATGTAATTGTTTTCATGTTTTGGTTAATCACTCTGATGTAGCTAACATTCTTCAGCGTTATTTAAAGAACTGCTTTAATGGCACATATCTATAAGACAGTTAAAAGGCATTAAGGGCGAGAAATAATGCTAAAAAGGACACGTGACATTGTGTAAGCCCATGGGACCGCTCTAAAGTCAGTGACTCGAATACATTTGAGAGAATCTGCGGCATTAAATGACATCAGGACCCCAACGCCTTGGGCCATATAGATAAGGATGGCATGAAGCAACGCTTTGGTGGGGTGACAGTCTGGAGGCGGAGTTCGTAGCAAAGCCCCCTCAGCAGGATGTCTCTCTGCAGCATGAGCTTTGCATATCATAAAGGTAATATCTGAATAAAGCATGTCCAAGAAAAAAAAAAATTGTTCTATAAACTGTCCAGTTTGGAACTGTTAGAAATAAACAGGTTCTGGTTTGTTTTGCTCGTCTCTATCTTTGGATGAAGCGGCAGCGTGAATACTTTTACATGATAAAATCATCACCTCTGCTATTTGTGCGTTACAATTACTTATGCGCCTGGAAGTTATTGTTGTAGGCCTTAAAGTGCGCTGAGTAAAAGTCTATTTTTGGAGCCCGCTTCGGTCTTAAGGCCTGCGATGCTTTCTGCCTCCGGTCAGGTGAAGCAGGTGATGCTGCTCTGTTGCAAGATGTGTTCTTTAGAAGTAGTGCCCCCCCCCCCAGTAGGGAAGATTGCCTGACTTGAGTTGTTTCCAGGCAGCCCCTGGCCTCTTCACACAGGAATGGCTCTTGTGTAATGCGCAAATAAACATTCACACTTCTTTGACTGTTAATCCTGCAGCCCCCCTTGAGTTTCTTTCAGTGTCAGGTAGGATGTCTGTCCCTCAAAGGGATGGATGGGCAGTCTGTCTGTCCTGCCAAAGACACTGATCTCGAGGCAGCAGATGTTTCACGGTCGTGCCTGCTTCACTTTTTCAGGTCTGATCATTTACATTTTAAAGTGTGCCTTTTGCCCTTTAGTGAAATGTACTTAATAAATGTACCGTATTATATAGCGCTTCATGGGTTCAGTGAGAAGTTCAAAACTGCTTTTAAAGAGGAGCTTCAGAGCATGGCTGGGGTGCGTGGGGAGCTAAAGAAATACCACTGAACTATGCTACTTAAACACTTGAAAGAAAAATTGTTTAATATAAGAATATTGAATAAAGCTGAGCTAAAGAACCTGCAGCAAGCAAGGGAAAAGAATGTTAACAAGTTAAACGAGGGTGAAATAAAAAACAAGAATATTGAGAAAATGAGAGGGGAGGACAGAGAGATGGGAAAAGAGCAGAGAGAGAGGGATAGAGAGGAGGCGGTGAGGCAGCGAGGACTAAAAGTGTAGTTAGGACACTGATGGGGTGGGGCACTGGGGAGATTAAGTGACAGCAGACTGGCGGCCGTGAAAGAAGTGTAATTAGGGGGGGAAAAGTGAGGCCGGGTGTGCTGGGGAAGCAACAGATGGCTTATGCGCGGTCACGAGAGCACATGCACTCGTGGAAATCCGCTTGGTTTAACTTTCTAGTTTCACCTCAATAGGTCTCTCTACGAGACCAAAAAAACATAAGGGCAGCACGGGGAGCGCTCCTGTGCTCAAGGCAAACTTGACCCTCTCAGAACAGTGGAGAACTGATAAAGCGCTCCTGCGCGTTTTTCCGTAATTGGGCACCGAAATACCTGAAATCACTCCGTAGAATGGCAGGGATGAATTTTCCGTGTCCGCACCTCGGTAAATGCCGGTCACGTTCAAAACCAGCCTGGAACAGGATTGTCAAACCCTGCTCCTGTAGACAGGAAGGGCTTTGTAGCTTTGCTAGGTGTTTCCTCTTCCGGTGAGAAGTACACAAGGCTTCTGGGGTTTGTAGTGCATGGTGTTCCATGCACTCCTGGTGGCCTCTGATATGTATTGTTTGCACACACTTTAATTCTGCAGCTCGGATAAGAAAAGAAAGGTGATCCTGAAGCCCTGCCTCGAAGGGGATGCGCCGTGATCACGACACTAGTATTAGCAAGTTTGCGAAGTAATATAATAAGCGGGGGAGCACCACCATTTTGGAAAAAGCGACACGCCCCATGTCCGATAATGACAGCAATGACCAGAATGCCACTCTCGCACGCACTGCACTAATTGCTTTCATTAAATTACTGTTGAGCTGATTCACGTATGACCTATATATGTGGATCCCTTTGTATTTGAATGTGGTATGTGCCACCGGTATATTATATTTGCCAAAACTAATTACGTTGAGGGGACCTTCATGCAGGAAGAAAAAAGGCATTGACTTCCCTTCATTAATGGCGAGGCCAGAGGTGCGTTCACAGTTGGAGAATATGTTGGGGAGAGGTTCAAACAGATTTGTGAGTTCTCGTAGGTACACAATAATGTCACCCACATAGGCTTATATCAGGTGGGTCGTATTGCCCATTGGAATCCCGAGGCGATCAGCAATCTGTCGTAACGCGAGCACCAGCGGCTCAATGGCAAGTACAAATAATAAGGGGGAGAGGGGGCAGCCCTGTCTCGTGCCTCTGTGTACTGTGTATTCCTGAGATATGTGGCTGCCAGTGCGTGCTCTCACAGTAGGGGCGGTATACAGCAGTCGCACCCAACGAAGGTATTCAGTAGGGAGCCCAAACCTCTTCAGAGCTGCGAACATGTATTCCCACGTGACGGTATCAAAAGCTTGGCGCAGCCAGCATTAGCATATTCCACAGGGGCAATAGCCATAATGTGGTGTAGCCGTCTGATATTTAAGGATGTGTTACACGCCGACAGAAAGCTGCATTGGTCCTTGTGTATCAGTTTGTGGAAGTGGGGAAGGAGCCGGTTCACCAAGATCTTGATTAGGATCTTATACTCTGATGCTAAGGGCGACAATGGGCGGTACCCCGATAAATCTGCTGCGTCCCGTCCTGGCTCTGGAAGTGATATTACCAGAGACTGCATAGTGGTGTGCAGGAGGTGGCCTAATTTAAGTGCTTTATTGTATAATTCTTCCAATTTAGGAATGAGGGCCTCTGGGTATGAGTCAAAGAATTCTATTGGCAAGCCGTCAAGGCCTGGTGCTTTATTGCATGGGAGTCCTTTGATGGCTGCCTTTATTTCCATTCTCGTAATGGGGCCCGAGAGGCTTTTCTGGGTGTCTGCTGTGAGTTTAGGTAAGGTAGACCCTCTAGAAAGTTGTTGACCAGTGAGTCATCAATGTGCACGGGTTCGCTGTATAGTGTGCTATAATAATTACAGAATGCATCATTTATATCACGTTGTGAGTGGACCATGCCCATCCCTGGAACATTAATGTGGTGAATAACAGGTGGCGTTGGATCGTCTTACAGTATTCTAGCCAATAGTGTCCCAGATTTCTCAGCCACAGTGTGCTTCAGCTGTGTGTACGCTCTGTGGTCTATTATCCGGAGAGTTTCTAGCAGTTCGGCATGCTTTATGCACGCTTCTCGCAGCGGATCCTGCTGAGTCGGATCACTCACTGCTGCCTTCTCCAATTCAGTCATTGAATTTTCTACTCTGCTGAGGTGATTGTGTGTTTCCTGTCTGGCCTCTACAGTGGCGCATATCGCAGTGCCTCGCACCACTAGGCATTGTTCCAATTTTCAGAAAAATAATTAGTGATGGCTAGCGTACCATGAAAGGGTGAATCCTCTAGCATTTAGGGCCAAAGCCTCCATGTGGAGACCGTGGTAGGCACTCTGCCCCATGTAAGGTGGATCTCCATGGGGTTATGATCAGAAAAGATTTTGGCTAGGTATGTGGCATGAGTCACTTAGGCTGCAATATTAAGGGAGCAGAGGAATCGATCTATTCGCGTGTGAAGTTGGTGGACTGGCGAGAAAAAGGAGTATTCCCTGCTTGCTGGATTCAGCATTCTCCAGACGTCCCTCAAGATCCAAACAGCTTGATAGTACCTGCACCATTCAGGGGAGGGTGTGACCTGTCTAGTGTAATATCCATCACTGAGTTGCAATCCCCCCCCCCCCCCCCCTCCGTAGCCACGGGTATGTGTCCCAGCCTGTCAGCACTGTGCTTAATCTGCTAAAATATTTGTCTTGGTCAAAGTTTGGGGCATAAATGCTACCTAATACCAATGGCAGGCCATCAAGCATTCCTCACAGTAATATATATCTACCTTGGTCATCAGTTCATTGCTCCAATTCAGTAAATGGGACCCCATGTCTAAACCAGATGGTCGCTCCCCTTGCAAAAGCCGAGTAATTAGTAGAGAATATCTGTCCCCTCCACTTCCTGCAAACTTTTCCAGCTTCTGACTCAGTGAGGTGCGATTCTTGCATGAAAACTATATGTGCCTTGCGCCTGAGGAGTTGCGCATGGACCCTATGCTCTTGTGTACTGATCCAAGCCCCCGCACGTTCCAGGATATTACTTTATAGGAGCCTAGTGTAGTGGAGCTGTGGTGCATATGTCAGTAATGTAAGTATTGCTCCCCCCAACGTGGAGCCAATTTCCTGTCTTGGGGCAGAATTCCCAAATTCCCTTTGAACTTGTAATACACGGCTCAGCCATTGAACTATGCTGAGCCAAACAGAGAACAGAAACATACAAACAATGTGTACGCTTCGTGGGGGTGGTCACCACCGTCTGTCATGTTGTTTGCATAGAGATATTGACTTTGTAAGCTCAATGGAACTCGGGTATATCTCATTTCTCTATTGATATTAATCACCCAGGTTGTTGCATAAAGTAACAGGAAGAATGTATTGATGTGCCATAGACTCATACATGAATGAATGGCTGGTACTATGGCATACACATTAATATTGGGCACATTCTCCATTAGTAATGACCATGTCCCTAATCTCCCATATGGTACGGTAGGGTCTAAGTGGCCATCACAATTACAGTGCGTAAAAGAAAAGGATACTGTCAGTCACGAGGAGCGTGCACTGTGCGTCCTCCGCTCTTGTGGTCTGGTGATCGAGACTGGGATCCAAGCTGTACTGTTCATCCCAGGAAATCATCAGCTGTCTGAGGTGTCAATGATGGGAAGAGGGTGATGCTGCGCTCAGAGTCTGACTGTAGGGTGTTGTCCTCTGACGAGTCAGTTGCGATCTGAAGGTTGTCATGTCTGAAGGGGGTTGCAGCCGTCAATGCTCTTTCTTACTGACCAAAACTTGCACAAGTGTGGGGCCAGGGGTAGGTGATTTTTACAACCCCTTGGCATTGCAACGTGATCTGCTGCCTCGAGTTCGATTAGGACTATTGGGTAGAGTGCGGGACGAAGCGCCAGAGCTTCAAACTGGGTCCATGACCTCAATACACTCCTCCGCATCTTCCGGACTATCGAAAAAAATAGGTTTTTTGCTTGTGAATTATTTTTAAACGGGCAGGGAATAGCAATGCATATCTGAGATGTAGGGCACGCAGTTGCTTCTGTACTGCTTGAACAGAGGACCTCTGGCTATGCACCATCAATTTATAGACGGTTGCAGAGATATCCGATGATTATTAAAGTGGATCTGAGACTGCTCCAGCGCTTTTTGTAGAAATACGTCCGGGTCTCTGTATTTCAGTATTTTGACTATAAGGGGTTGCAGTGGCATTCCAGCTTTTGGTGTTCCAGTAGGGATCCGGTGGGCTCTCTCCACGCAAAAAAAGGGCGAAAGGCCCTTCGGGGCAACATGTTCTCGAAACGGCCTTGGGGCCCTCGCTGCGTTCTGGAAGCCCAATGACCGGCACATTGCTCCTGTGGTTTCTGCCTTCCGCGTCCTCAATCCTTTCCTGCAGACCATTGACTTGCTGGTGTAACTGCTTGTATATGTGTCGTGTGTTCTTTGACTTGTTGTTCAATTTCGCTCAGGGTTTTCCCATGAGTGTCCACCGTGTGGGCGAGTTTGGCGTGGTCAGCTCTAAGTAGCGTGAAGCCAGTGGTCAGCGATCCGATCTGCTGCTCAATTGTCTTTCGGGAGTATCTGACTTCCTGTAGAAACAAATCTAGCTTATCTGGAGGTGCCTCTGAGTTGGTGGGAGGAATGAAACTAGGCGACAATGGCCTGGTGGGGTTATCTGGGTCTTCCACAGAGTGACTAGTAGTGGTGGTTGTGTCCAAGTTTTTCCCTTTAACCCGCCCCATTGCTCGTGGCTGATCTCCCGCTTAGTTGCAAGTAGGGACAGGAATGTGGAATGGCAGGCGAAGTAGTTGCTGCGTGTCGGGCGGGGTAGATGTACTCTCCAGAGCGTATATATACCAACCAACAGGGAAAGATTTGAGTCGAGAGATGTCAATCTGGGTAATGTAGAAGCAAGATTCCTGTGTCAGCCTGGATTATCCCGTGCAGCCCGAGATGAGTAGATGCACAGGCAGGCTTATAAGTGGCCACAGTAGTTCTAGATTGCCAACACTCCCTCAGGACTCAGGCAGCTGTCGCAGAGATGTGGCTCGAGCCCCAGTTCCTCGGCCTCACTCGCACCCCAACTGGGCACCCATGCAGGTAGGATAGCAGATAATGAAAAGAGGGGGGGGATCAGCAGGTCAGTCAGCGGCAAATGCATAGCACCCAGTCCAGTCCAAGAGCAGTGTCCTGCCTGTACTCCTTCCTCCCCAGAGGAAACTCAGGCCTGTGGCTCCCAGTGCAGGCCTGCTGCGCAGCCACAGCAGAGGTCACGTAGCAGATGGGGAAAGAGAAGGCAGCAAAGTCCATCAGAGGCACACAGCCGTACCTCTTGTTAGTTGATTTTGAATGGCGTACTTGGTGCTCCTTTTCGTGCAGCAGCTGCTGGGCAGTAGCTCACCACAGGGCACCGCACTGAGTCTGCACGCCAGTGACAGCACGCCGCTCCAGCGGCTTTCTCGCCTCGGTTGGTCCTTGGGCCTTGCCATCCAGAAAGCGGGGTGCACCGGATCACAGGCAGATGCAGCAGAACCAGCAGGCCGGCCCGGGCGAGCCGAAGTACCAGCCATACCCACGCCGCCGCGGGCCCTTCACTCCTCACACCAGGGGGTTCGTCCCACAGGACAGCATAGCATAACAAAACAAAGCAAAGCATAACAAAACATAGCATATCATAGCAAAACATAACAAAACATAGCACAGCATAACAAAACATAGCCAAGCATAGCATAACAAAACAAAGCATAGCATAGCATAACAAAGCATAGCATAACATAGCATAACATAGCATAACAAAACAAAACCTAGCATAACCAAGCACAGCTTAACAAAACACAACAAAACATAGCATAACAAAACATAGCATCACAACGCATAGCATAGCAAAACACAACAAAACAGAGCATAGCATAACAAAATCACAACAAAACATAGCACAACAAAACATAGCACAGCATAACATAGCCTAGCAAAACAAAGCATAACATAGTAAAACAAAGCAGAGCATAACAAAACATAGCATAGCATAACAGAACAAAGCAGAGCATGGCATATCATAGCAAAACACAACAAAACATAGCATAACAAAGCATAGCATATCGCAACAAAACAGAGCGTAGCATAGCATAACAAAACACAACAAAACATAGCACAACAAAACATAGCATAGCATAGCAAAACAAAGCATAGCATAACAAAACATAGCATAGCATAACAAAACATAGCATAGCATAACAAAACATAGCATAACAAAACATAACCTAGCATAACAAAGCATAGCATGACATATCATAACAAAACACAAACAAACATAGCATAGCATAACAAAACATAGTATAGCATAACAAAATAAAGCAAATCATAGCATAACACCACAAAACATAGCATAGCATAACAAAACATAGCATAGCATAACAAAACACAACGGAACATAGCATAACAAAACATATCAAAACATAGCATAGCATAACAAAGCACAGCAAAACAAAACAAAACATAGCATAACATAAAACATAGCATAGCATAACAAAACACAACATAGCATAACAAAACATAGCATAACAAAACATAGCATAGCATAACACAATAAAGCAAAGCATGGCATAACAAAACATAGCATAGCATAACAAAACACAACTAAACATAGCATACCAAAACATAGAATAGCGAAACAAAACATAGCATAGCATACCAAAGCACAGCATAACAAAACAAAACATAGCATAGCATAACAAAACACAACACAACATAGAATAGCATAACATAACAAAACATAGCATAGCAAAACAAAGCATAGCATAACATAAAACATAGCATAGCATAACAAAACACAACATAGCATAACAAAACATAGCATAACAAAACATAGCATAGCATAACACAATAAAGCAAAGCATGGCATAACAAAACATAGCATAGCATAACAAAACACAACTAAACATAGCATACCAAAACATAGAATAGCGAAACAAAACATAGCATAGCATACCAAAGCACAGCATAACAAAACAAAACATAGCATAGCATAACAAAACACAACACAACATAGAATAGCATAACATAACAAAACATAGCATAGCAAAACAAAGCATAGCATAACAAAACATAGCATAGCATAACAAAACATAGCATAACAAAACAAAACCTATTATAACAAAACAAAGCATAGCATGGTATATCATAACAAAACACAACGAAACATAGCATAACGCAACATAGCATAGCATAACAAAACATAGCATAGCATAACAAAATAAAGCAAAGCATAGCATAACACAACAAAACATAGCATAGCGTAGCATAACAAAACACAACGAAACATAGCATAACAAAGCGTAGCAAAACAAAACATAGCATCGCACAGCATAACAAAGCACACCATAACAAAACAAAACATAGCATAACATAATACATAGTATAGTATAGCATAACAAAACACAACAAAACATAGCATAACAAAACATAGCATAGCATAACAAAACATAGCATAGCATAACAAAACACAACAAAACATAGCATAACAAAATATAGCATAGCATAACAAAACATAGCATAGCATAACAAAACATAGCATAGCATAGCAAAACAGAACAAAGCATAGCATAGCATAGCATAACAAAACAAAAAAAAACGCAGCATAGCATAGCCTACCAAAACATAGCATAGCATAACAAAACAGAACAGCATAACAAAGCATAACACGGCATAACAAAACATAGCATAGCATAACAAAACACAACAAAGCTTAGCATAACATAATAAAACAAAGCATAGCATAACAAAACACAATAAAACATAGTATAAAAAACATAGCAAAAAAACAAAACTAGCATAGCATAGCATAACAAAATACAACAAAACATAGCATAGCATACCAAAGCATAGCAAATCATAGTATAACAAAACACAACATATCATACATAGCATAGCAACGCATAGCATAGTATAACAAAACATAGCATAGCATAACTAAACATAGCATGACAAAGCATAGTATAGCATAATAAAACATAGCATAGCAAAACAAAACATAGCATAATAAAACACAACAAAACAGCATAACAAAACATAGCATGGCAAAACACAACAAAACATAGCAAAGCATAACAAAACATGGCATATCATTACAAAACATAGCATAACAAAGCATAGCATAGCATAACAAAGCATAGCATATCGCAACAAAACAAAGCATAGCATAGCATAGCAAAACACAACAAAACATAGCACAACAAAACATGGCATAGCATAGCAAAACAAAGCATAGCATAACAAAACATAGCATAGCAAAACAGAGCATAATAAAACACAACAAAACAGCATAGCATACCAAAACATAGCATAGCATAGCAAAACACAACAAAACATAGCATAGCATGCCAAACATAGCATAGCATAACAAAACACAACAAAACATAGCATAGCATAACAAAACAAAGCATAGGATAGCAAAACAAAAACATAGCATAGCATAACAAAGCATAGGATAGCTTAACAAAACATAGCATAAAACAAAGCATAGCATAACAAAACCACACATAGCATAACAAAACATAGCAAAACACAACAAAAAATAGCATAGCATAACAAAACACAACAAAACATAGCATAACAAAACAAAACATAGCATAACAAAGCATAGCATAACAAAACATATTATAGCATACTAAAACATATCATAGCATACCAAACACAACAAAACATAGCATAGCATAACAAAACACAACAAAACATAGCATAACAAAACAAAACATAGCATAGCAAAGCATAGCATAACAAAACAAAACATATAGTATAGCAAAACATAGCATACCAAACACAACAAAACATAGCATAGCATAGCATAACAAAACATAAGTTAAGTTAAGTTTAAAATATTTATTGAGCGCAACATACACCTGAACGGTTTCTTGGCGCTAAAGTAGAAGACAGCCCACTGAGCGGGGACAGTCACTGAGACAGGGCTGGAGAATAAACGATAGACTAGGGAAGAGCCTGAGGGAATAAAAAGGTCTTCAAAGCTTTGCGGAAGGCGGAATAATCAGTGAGGGACCTAAGATAAAAAGGGAGAGAATTCCAAAACATGGGGGCAAGAATGGAAAATTTTGAGCCACCCTGTTTTTTTTTCCGGTAACGGGGCACATCTAGGAGGAGTTGGGCCGAGGAACGGAGGTCTCTGCCAGGGACATAAGCCTTGATGGCCGATGATATAAATAGGGGGGCCAGGCCAGTCCTGGCCTGGAACACCATGCAGCCTAGTTTAAACAGGGCACGCTCCCGCACCGGGAGCCAGTGAAGAGTTTTCAGGAGGGGGGAGGAGTGGTGGAATTTAGGGAGACCAAAGGCAAGACGAGCAGCCTGGTTTTGCACTAATTGCAATTTACGGAGGCTGTACTGAGGGATGCCATTATACAGAATAACATAGCATAAGAAAGCATAGCATAACAAAACATAGCATAGCAAAACAAAGCATAGCATAATAAAACACAACAAAACATAGCATAGCATAACAAAACATAGCATAGCATAGCATAACATTACCACAGCATCACTCGTTCGCCACTACAACATCACTCAGCGCCACCACAGCATCAATCTGTGCAACCATTCAACAACAACTGGTTCAAATATGTTCTCTCAAAGTTTCAAGCTTTATCACAAATGTCACAAAAAGATGTTAATATTTCACTTCTGTTCTTGGATTTTCGTCACAATAAAATACACTGAACATAATTTTCACAAAAGTTATTTACAAAAGTTTAACGCGGGCAACCCAGATAAAAAGGTACACCTGCATGAAACAGGAGCGGCATGCCCAGTCAGGGTCATGACTGGGTTGCCCGGGTTATTTAAACCTCAACTCAGAAATCACTTGCCTGCTGCTCGAGGGAGTTCTGCTGCTGTGACGATTCCCTGGTGCCCATCGCTGATCGCAACCATTGGATTGCGGCCCTGCCTTCTTCCTGCCCAAATTTGGCTTATAGCGAAGAGCTGTTGGATAAAGGGATGATCCATTCACCTGGATATACTTTTGGTCCAGCAGTGTCGTTTATTAAACAATTGTTCGTCTTAATAATTTGGTGTTTCTGCTGAAACGTAGATCTCCATGTGACTTTCTGAAGATTTGAACCTGTATTTTTTCTGCAAATAGACGATGGCAGTACTCGACTCCGTATTTGTGGGTCAAGTTCTTCGATTACTTGCCGAACCATGGCCTGTATTCAGATGGCCTAAAATACTCTTGCTTAAATAGTGTACCGGATGGGAATACAGCCTTTGAGCAGTACTTTTGTCTATGTTCTCCTCAGCCCATGGAGACACTCGATTCTTTCATCTTGTGTCCTGAAGAAGTCCTGCACTAGGACGAAACGCGTCAGCTGTACTTTGTGTCTTTTTCTACGTAACATGAAAATGGAATTAAGAGAAAAAACTGAGGAAATTCTTCTTGTGTTGTCTATTGGATATGGACCTTATTGTAGTTCCTATTTGATCCATTGTAGTTATGTGGGGCACCTGTGCTTTTGGTTTCAATTAAAGCTAGCACCGGCTCCCAAGCATCCCTTACATTTGCAGATTACCATTTACATTTGCAGGTTAACTCTTAGTGTGCATTTGTATTTCTTTCAGGCAAGCAGGCACCCTGGGAAGAAGGATTGTGTTGCTGTCTGTCCAGCTCCGGTTTCACAGGACACTTCCTGAATGATACTCCAGCGGAAGCATTTTAACTATGGCCCAAGGACGGTTCTCTTTTCCCAAAATGAAAAGCAAACAGTTTGGATTCCAGGCAGAAGTGAGGCTGGGGAATGCATGCCCCCTTTCCATGACTCCGCAGCCCCTTGGGGGTCCCTCCCCACAAACTGAAGACCTCTGGTGTAGACCGTCCACCTACATGCCTCAGTGCTCGACTTAGAGAGTGAATGTCCACTCCCACCAGGTCACCAATAGGAATTGTGGAATGGGATAAAACCATAAAAGACAGCCAACCGGTAACCTGTGTGGGCGAGGGATGGATTTACCCCTGAGTTCACCGCCCTGCTTCCTTTGTTTTGAATAATGTAGTCTTAGAAGTTACTGCCTGGATATCTGCACGGCAAACAAGAGTATAGGGGCCATATTATCAAGAACGGCGATTACATTATCGCCGCTTTAGCTCCTGGAAATTGCTGCTAAAGCGGCGACAAGGGGCTTGATAATATGCCCTTGTGAATTCCCATAGAAGCCCAGGTTCAGGTGTGCAAGTCATCAAACCTGGGCTTCTATGGGAATTCACAAGGGCATATTATCAAGCCCTTATCGCCGCTTTAGCAGCAGTTTCCTGCCGCTAAAGCAGTGATAATGTTATCACCGTTCTTGATAATATGGCCCTTAGTTAGTCTACTCAAACAACATGTTTCCACCCAATCCATTGATCATGCTAGCTTGTCAATTATCTTCAACAGAACTCACTTGCATTAGTGTGATTGTACAACTGCATCATGCTTCAACTTTTGTAGACTGACTTTGAAACTCAAGTCCCTAATACCTCACAAATAAGTTCTTCAATAGTTCTTTCAGCATGCTTGCCTCAGCGTGTTAGAAGGTACAGCTGACACTTTCATAATGAGTCTTTGTTAATTTTGAAGCGGTTAGTCTCTTGGCTAATTCTTAGGGATGGCTTTGCGGGTGCATGCATTGCTAATTATGCAGTACTTTTCTGTTTCGTTGTTTCTTGGTTTGCGTGTGCATGCATTGCTAATTATGCCGTACTTATCTATTCCTTGGTTTCTTTTTTTCTAGGCTGTCAAAGAAATCCACTCCGCTGAGGGGGCAGCAGTCACTACCAATAATGGAGGCTGGAGGATTCGCCGCTGAAGCTCCAATGGCAACTGGATCAAGCAAGGAAGGCCGAGGCACGGATTGCCTGGCAAGGGTATGGTCTGAAATGGGTAGTTTTTGTAGCTGCACAGATCCAAAATGGCCAGCAAGATTTATCAAATCTCGGGTGACCGTGCAGTGAATGTTATTTTTGACAGAAAGTTCCTATTGAACTTTGAAGCTCTGCATGTTGCTAATAAAACCACACAACGTAAGTGGGCAGAGCTCCCGTTTAACAACCTCATCTGCTTTACAACTGTTTCTTGACCTAATACAGTGTTTGAACCTGGGAACCACTTTTTATGCATTTATGCCGCCCAATGCGGACCTGGGAAGACCATCTTTTGTCTGGTGAGGCTAGACACTGGACTTTTAGCCCTATGGGGAAAGTGGGCCGAGTGTATATCCGGGTGCCCATCTCACTTGTGTCTGAAAGCTGTAATGGATACCCAAAGGCAAAGAGATATCTTGAGTAGCTATCTATTAAAGTACTAAAGTTAACTGAAATTGCGAATGGACATGAATTAGCAATAACTCTGTATAACCAATTCTCTGTACTTTAATTTGGAAATGGGGCAACAGGACTGGTGGCTTTTAACTTTGTAGATTATGACTGCCCCATGACAAATGAGGTGGGAGGGGTGAAAAATGTCCTGGCCACTAACTAGCTCATGGCACCCATGGGCCACTTGCCCAAAGTGGGCTCCCACCTCAATTCCCTGTCTACTTACTGCCTTAAAATCCCGCCCACTCCCCTAACTGGCCAATCACTGCCCTCCCAGCAAAACTTGACCTGCTCCACTTGCCCGAAGATCCCTGGAGGTGGTGGAGGAGACTCCCCGTTCCAAGACCCCCATCAGGTGAGACGGCGGATTCCTATAACTAATGAAACCTAACTGTGTGAAAAAGAACACTTTAATGAGACCGGTTAATCTCACATCATATAAACCCTACAAATGCCATATCAATTTGTACCCCATCGTCAACATGCCCCTTCCCTAAACACAACCCTTTTTAATTTCAACAACTAAGCCCTCCCCCAAACAAATCTTCTTCCCTTCACGAACTAACAGCTTAAACTCCACTTAACTTGTTGACAACTCTGAACTCCATAACACCCCTCTGCTTCAAGCTGATCTGCCCATACAGCAATGTAATCAACCTTGTTTCTGCCCTTGCCTACAGTCTAAAACCTGCCATCCAGAAAAATCCTGAAAGGAATTTTTCTCAGCACTCACCCAGGACCAAACATTTCTCCCTCAATGGAAATCACTCCCTCATCTGAAATAAATATACGTTTCATCCTCACGACAGTCACCCCTGGAAAAAAACTGTGCAGTCTCATATTGAATGTTTTCACTCAAAATTTGATGTATATCTTTGTCAATGCAAAAATGGTGCATTTTTCTATTAATCTTCCTCCGAGCTCTATCTTTAACTGCATGCTTCTTTGCACCTCGCCACTCCCTCCTAAGCATGAGCTCCATCCAGACTATGGATGCACCAGACCTAAACGTTTTCACCTCCCTCAAATCCTTCTTTATTTCCTTCAACAGCACCACACCAAACCTTTTAACGTCCCTGAATCAATTTCCATCACATGCACTATAAGCACATCTGAGCAGTCCTATCATCTTTGCAGCTTAACCATTGTCAAGAGTTCGCCCATCGCATTCCCACTTTTCCGAACCATTTGACTTGTCACACACACTTATCTTGCCCTCTCTGGTCCTTCTTACCTTTTCTAACCTGCACCTCAATCTCATTGTCCTACACCTGTACTCCATCCTTATTCACGCTATTCCGAACCTTTCCACCAAGTAGTTCTGAAATTAGGAAACCAACGTATAAAAGAGATACTATTCTCACTGAAAATAAAACCACTTAATCTGCTGACCTGCACACCCTGTCCAAGACTCGCTCCTCTCACCATAACAAATATAAGGAAATCTCAGTATTCTCCTTAAAGCTCCTCCCTCTTTCTCTCCACCCTATAGAATTCTCTTCCCCATTTTTCTCACCAAAGGTCCATACTTCCAAAACAGCTTACCCTAAAATGTAACACTGGACAACTTCCCCGCAGTTGAAACCAAACACATAATGAAATTATTGAGGTAATTTCTTCTTTTAACCATCCGCTCCATATTGTGCAAATGTTTGCCATGCTTAAAAGTATGCTCTGGGGCTAAATACCCTTTTATCAGTCTCATAACTCTCTGCCTACTACGTTCCAAAGCTCCACTGGCATGTGTGTCTTCAACAAATCTACTTCCGACACTAGACCATAGAATCTCTCCACTGTGAACGAGACAGAGCCTCTGCAATGTCGTTTATGAATTCCGGCTCATGCTTTGATTGAAATGTAACACTGCAAGTCAAACAGCTTAGCACAAAACTTGAAAGACTTGCAATACTTTCAAATCTTACACCATGTGTCTATTCATGATATTGACCACAGCCATATTGCCCACATTGAAGGACTCCTTCCTGTTCCTGAAATTACTTCCCCCACAAAGCCAATGCTACAACCAAAGGAAACATTCCAGGAATGTGATAATCCTTCCTCCATACATCCAGGCCTCAGGACACTTCTCTGCGCACCATTTGATTTGCCAGAACCAACCAAAACCTACACCCCTGCCGCATCTGTGAAAGTTTGTATGGACCACTCTCCGCCTCCACACCAACACCTTCCAAGGGTATGCCATTGATTCTGTCCAAGAACACTTTCCAAACCCTCAAGTCCGCTTTTACACCTGCAGCCTGACAAACCCAATGGTGCAGCATACTGTATCCCGCTAAAGCCAACCCAATCCTTCTACCCAGTGTGTGCCTTGCTTTTACACCATGCAATCAAAACTCAAGTGACTCAATTGAACCTGAATGTCACACACTGGTGCCTTTTTTTGACCCCATTTTCTTTAGCAGCTGTAACAAAAGGCCTCTCTTCTCTTCAGGTGACCTGGCCTCCATTCTCTCCAAATTAATTTTAATCCCTGATAGGCCAGCACCTCTGTGGCCGTGCAGTCTTTGTAATTTGTAATTTGTAGGGGTATTTATAGAGCGCAACGGTCGCTCCGGAAGGAGCATCTTGGCGCTGATTTCCTGGTAGGATATCAAATTACTTCCTAAAGGCTGAAGAATTAGATGGCTGCCATGGTGTAGTCATCGGGAAGATTAAAGATCCAGGTTTTTAGTAATTTCCTGAAGTGTTTTTCTTGGGTTTGGGACCTCAGGTTTTTGGGCATGAGGTTCCAGGCTTTAGTGGCAAGGTAATTTAAGGTTTTGCCACCTTTGGTTTTCAGATTGAACCTAGCAGGAAGGATTAGATTGTCATTGGAGGAGCGCAGGGATCTGCTAGGGTTGTAGTTGAGATATTTCGGGCCGGAGTTATTAAATGCCCGGAATGCAACAATAAGAATCTTGAAGAATATTCTTTTGTGAAGTGGGAGCCAGTGTAAAGATTTTAAAGCAGTGGATATTGAAGATTTTCTGGGTAGCTTCAAAACTAATCTGGCTGCAGAGTGGAGTACACTTTGAGTTTTTTAAGTGTAGCTTTCTTGGCGCCAGCCAGAAGACCGTTGCAGTAGTCCAGGCGTGCGAGAACTAGGGCCACTGCTACGGTTTTTCTACAGTGTATCGGTAAGAAGTCAAAATTTTTTTTTAGAGATTTGATGATTCCGAAACATCGGCCAGCCACAGTCCTCACGTGTTGGTCGAAAGACAAATCGGTGTCGAACAGGTGTCTTGCAGTTGTTACAGTCTGGGGGGGAGCAGCTGAATCTTCAGGCCACCATAGGCCTGGACAGAAGTTGGTATTTTTTCCCATTGGGAGGATCTCGGTCTTGCTGGAATTGCATTTTAGATGGTTTATATCCATCCAATGAAAAACAGCCTTCAGACAGCTTTTGAGGTTTTGCTCCGCCTCAGTCGAGTGTTCCTCTAAGGGCACAATGAGTTGCGTATCATCGGCATACGATGTTACGAGTATGCCGAATGACTCAATCAGAGATATGAGTGGAATTAGGTAAATATTAAAGAGGAGAGGGCTCAGGATGGAGCCCTGAGGGACCCCAGATGAGACCCTCTTCTCTTTGGAGAGGAAAGGACCTAGGGCGATCGTTTGCGATCTGTCAGTTAAAACCACCTCTGAGATACCGATATCTTTCAGTCTGCTAATCAGAATGGAATGCGAGATGGTATCAAACGCCGCTGTGAGGTCTAGGAGAATGAGGACGGCATTCTTCTTCTGATCCTGCAGCAGCTTTATAGAGTCTGTTAATTCAATCAGTGCAGTTTCTGTAGAGTGATGGGGTGAAAGCCTGATTGTTGGGGGTGGAGTACGTTGTGTACTTCGAGATGCCTTTTAAGTTCTCTATAAACCATTTGTTCGGTAATCTTTCCTAGAGCAGGGAGGAGCGATATTGGGCGGAGATTAGTAAGCTCAGAAGGGGATTTATTGGATTTTTTCATCAGGGGTTTAACTATTCCCTGGTTCCATAAGCGAGGCACAATTCCAGTGCTAAGAGAGGAATTAACAATCTTGTTAATGATTGGGTTCACCACGTCAATGAGTTGATGGAGAATTCTGGGGGGGCATGGGTTAGAGGGTGATCCAGATTTGCATGCCAAGATAACTTCTCTAGTTTGATCTAGATTGACTGGTATGAAGTTTTTAAGACTTCCAACTGGAATTACTTTCTGGGCGGAATAGCTTGAAGTCTGGGATACTTGGGGTGGAGGAAATTTTTTTTGGATGGCGTCGATTTTCTCCTCAAAGAAGTCGGCAATTTGGTTACAAAACTCTTGAGATAGGGGAATTTCAGGTTGTAACGCTCTGGGCTGGGTGAACGTCTTCACTATCGAAAACAATGTTTTTTGTTTCGGTTTGGACTCTTTAATGGCGTTCGTATAAAAGACTTTTTTAGCTGTTTTGATGTTGGAATGATATATTTTCCTCAGCTGAATATATGAAAGTCTGTCTGCCGTGCAGTACGTTCTACGCCACTTGCGTTCGGCTTTTCTGCAAGATAGATGGGCTATTGCTAGATCTGAGGTGAACCAGGGGGCATTGGTCTTAGGTTTTTTATCTGTTCTTCGGGGGCGATTGGGAGGTTCACGTGCTATAATTTCCTGACAAATCCAGCTATGGAAGAGATTAGCGTCATGTTCGGCGTCACCGGTGATATTAGGGGTCTGAGATTGGGTAATGGGATTTAACTCGAAGTTTTCCTGTATCACTTTCCAGTTGACGAGGTTATCCAGGTGTGAGCTGGGTTTACTGGTAGTCTGCGGGTGTAAGGTTTTAATATGGAACGGGATCAGACTATGATCAGTCCATATTTGAGGGACAGGAGGTAGGGTTGTTAGAAGGGGAAGGTTAGTGCAAACCCCATCAAGTGTATGCCCTAGTAAGTGAGTGGGCTGAGAAACTCTTTGATGAAGGTTGAAAATTTCTAGGGTCTGTAGAAAGTTGTTGGCCTGTACGTCGGTTTTGGACTCAAGGTGTAGATTAAAATCCCCAACAAGAGTGAAGTGTGGGTATCTAAGGAGGAGGTGGTCCAAGGAGTCACTCAGCGTGTCCAGGAATCTGGTGGCATTACCAGGGGGGCGATATATCAATCCTCCGGAGAAGGACGAGGATTCGTTAAGTTTGATAGAGAAGCCAAGACCTTCCATGTCTTTTAGGGGGTCTAAGTTGAATGTGTGGCAGTTGAAGCTGTTTCTGAGTACTACAGCGACTCCTCCGCCTCTCCCCTTCAGTCTGTCTTGCCTAAAGATGGAAAAGCCCTGGGGGAGGGCTATAGCTAGATCAGGGTTGCTATCGTCCGTTAGCCAGGTTTCAGTAATCAGGAGGCAATCGAGGTCTGAGTTTAGGATAAGGTCCCTTATGTCTTGGCTGTGCCGACACATGGAGCGAGCGTTGATCAGCCCTCCTTTAAAGTGCGGTATGTTATCCATGGGGTTGGTTACGGGAGTAGGTGACTTAGCTGGGTCTCTGTCGGGAGACCAACGGCAGAGTTTACAGCTGAAAGGACCGTATAGGTTCTTCATATCGAGTTTGCAGTTGCAGTTGTTCAACCCGCGTAGACGGTGTAGGTCGTTAGGCTGGTACCTTACTAAGGGGGGCGTTAGGCCAGAGTTTCCTGCGCCTGTCGCGGATTTGGCGCGGACTTGGCGTGGACGGGCGCAGACGGGCTTGCCTTAGGCGTGCCTTCGGCGCGCAAACGGCGCTCCCGCTGCGCTCATCCGCTGCGCTTCCTGTGCATGCACATATCTAGCTAAGGGGGGGTGAGGCCTCAAGGGGGCGTGGTCAGCGAGCACGCCTGTGATGATGGCGGCCGCTCAAGCGCAACAGCGTTCAGATCGGCTGTGCGTAAATAGGAGCGTAGGGCTGCTGCCCCAAAAGAGCAATGAGGGCGGTAAGCTTTGTGTTTCTGAGTCGCAATTAAAAAAACACAGCAATATACGTGACACCAATACAATTTTTAAAACCAGTAGAATACAAGAAATCGTACCGCCACCTCCCGGCTTCCGCCTCAGGAGTGGGTTTGGAAATCAACGTGAACGCTAGTTATCAGCGTTTTTATAGGCTGGGCGGGGGGCGTGGCCTCAAGGGGGCGTGGTCAGCGAGCCCGCCTGTGATGATGGCGGCCGCTCAAGTGAACAGAAAACGCAACAGCGTTCAGATCGGCTGTGCGTAAATAGGAGCGTAGGGCTGCTGCCCCAAAAGAGCAATGAGGGCGGTAAGCTTTGTGTTTCTGAGTCGCAATTAAAAAAACACAGCAATATACGTGACACCAATACAATTTTTAAAACCAGTAGAATACAAGAAATCGTACCGCCACCTCCCGGCTTTCGCCTCAGGAGTGGGTTTGGGGTTTCACTGGCACTTTGACCCCAATGGGCTGCCCCACCTCCTGAAATGTAGCTGGGTCCGCCACCCTTACCAGCAAAATATCATAGTTCAGGACTTAAGCTGTAAAGTAGCCTCTAACCTTGCGTGGGCACTATTGCTTTGAGCACTATATTAAGAATGTATCCCAAAACGGAAACCTATAATTGAATGTTGATTGTAAAAATGCACAGGGTATATATGTTTTTCTTTCCAATAATGAAACTACTAATACAACATATTTAAACATAAAATATCATCCAAATAATGAGTAACTGAGTAAACTCCGGACTGGAACCCGAAAAGCCACAGCAAAAAGATGCTGAGCTTCTAAAATAGTGCACATGAAATCGGGTAGCTCATGCGCAAAGCTCTGTCTACAAATAAATTACCCAAAAACTGAATTCGCAGCAATTCCTAATCATCTGGGTACACCGCCAGTAGCCGAAAGGCAGATTTCATGTTGCTCTTCTCTATGTATGCACCTACCCATGCCTTTCACACCAGTTCAAACGCCACATCCCCTGAGGCATAAGACAAGGACATCTATTCTTTGAAATGTAATCATTCAGCAAGCTCCCCTCTAGGACAAATGTTGTATAAGGCGAAACTCACCTTATGCTATTTGGGTACCATGCCAATGGGAGATATGATCAAGTTCTTCGAAGGCCAATTGGCAAAAGACAGGGCACAAGTCCTAAAAAAAAGAAGTGGGGGGACACTGTCACCGAAAGTGACGTCACAACAGGAAGTGACTTCACAAAAGGTGGCTCCGATCCCGTCCCAGAGAGGCCAAAAAGTGAAGTCCAGCTATTTGGCAGGGGGGACGGAGTCCACCCAGTAAAATAAGTTGGGGGACGCCGTCCACCCGCATGGTACCCCGACTCGAGCCCTGGCAAAAGATCCTTCCATCCTGCCTCCACTTACCACTTTCATTAAATTGACCCATATAACCTCTAGTAGTGCTTTAGCTGATCGCGGATTCATCACTGCTCGTGGACTTCCATAGCTCATCTAAAAACCTGTCCCCTAAAATCTATGCATTCCACTTCTCACCATGCCACTGCAGTCAAAAAGCAGATGCTTCAAGTTAATTGCAGTATGCAGCTTTTCCCGCCATCCCAGGAATATTTGTCGCTGACCTGACACTTCCCTGGATAGATAAGTCTGTCTGAAAGCACTGTGTGCCCCAGCGAGGACTCTGCAGTGTGTACCTGGATGTTGGCCACTGCATTTAAAGCATTCATGTCTAAAGCTACAGTACTCCCCAGTACAGAAGCCTCTGCTGTACTCCCAAAACACCCATGAAATACGTCCCTGACTTCTAACAGCAGATCCCCCACTGAATGGGTTGGACACCCCTGAAACGGTTAATATATTATCAGCAAACCGCTCATTTTGTAACTGGTAGGTGCAGGCCTGCTGGGCGCCATTCTATGTAACCACAGATCGTTGTCCTTTTAACCCAATTTCCCTACTACATCTTCTGTGTGACCACAAAAGACCTACCCCCGGCTAAATGTTAACACCTGCCACCCCTACGCGTTTTTTTCCGCTCACTATCTCCACTCCTCTATCTGCACCTCGTCTTGCTTGTCCATCTGTTATTCGCCCTTCTTCCACCTCTCGCGTCACTTCAGGATAGTCCACATCTGTGGTGTCCATACACTACCACTCCTCGCTCCAACCACTTGTACCCCGACTTCCCCCATCTTCCACACCACCATCTCCTTGGTCATCCAACCATGTGTCCTCTGACAGGCATGACTTTTTCGCAGGGAGGCGGCGGCCTTAACGTACCATGCTCTGCCCTGTTGTGGTCTAGTGTCGCTGTGGGGCCGGCCAATCCAGTCCATGCCTCCACTTACGACCAGGGTGGTTGAGCCACATTAGACTCTCCTAGCTCACACCCTTCAGCCTTGCAGTTTGCAACCTTCTTGTGGCCACCACCCTCCTCTAACATCTAATCGGGTCGGATTGGGATCACAATTAGGCCCGGGCACTCCTTAAAAACTGTCCCACATTCCCGGATCATGCCCTTTCATTAAACCTTAATTGATTAGTCTCATTGGGCACGTTTATATAAATGTTTGGTCATTTTAACATTTTATAGCTTATAGAGCCAGTAAAGTGGGTAAAAACTGGAAGCACTGATTTTTGGCCTGGCGGGCAAAGTAAAATATAATGGTCCAAGTGCGACAACACCACTATTTTGATATACTGGCCTGGACGACAATGACAATCACCCGAATCAGTATGCATTTTAAATAGTAAATGTAAGGCAAATGCACTTTATATTGATTTCTAGAGCTGCCCTAATGACCCGTGATAGACCGTTAAATTAACCATTTAATTAAAGGCAGAAAAGCTATGTTAAAACGGAATACGGTTTTGATTATATATAAAGATACCTTTAATTATCATTCTCTGACGTTTGCAGCATTTTAAAACATGAACAATGGGCAGTTATTTTTTAAATAAGTTTTTTGTAGTTTTATTTAGTGTGAACTGGTCCCAGAGGCATTGGATCTACTTACATGAGCACCTGTTGTGGTAGAGGAGATCAAATTGGTTTTTATTTTTTAGCCTCAGGACATCAAGTGATTTGCCCAGAATCACAGGTTGTTGAGCCAATGCCGGGACTCCAACATAGTTCCCGAGTTCCAAAGTTGGCCTCTCTGGTCAAGGTAGCCTCACAGCTAGGCTGCAAACACACAGGTGGCCCTCCCCCCACACCTTACACTCAGTGCAGAAACACAGGGGCTAAGGTGACAACACCTAGCCCCCAGCAAAGCCCTTGCATACTCTCTCCCTCCCCATCCACCAATGTCTGAGTATGATGGGATGGCCCGGTGGGGGAGAGGCCAGGGGAAAAACTGTGCGCTTGGGCTGGGTCTAACCCAAGGGGGTGAGGTGAGAATGATACTACAGCCAGAGCAACAACTGGCCCCCAGGCAGGCCGCTTCCCAATAGCCCCCGCCCCAGCCTACTATAGCTTCAGGGCTATGGCCTGGCAGAGGTGAAAGTAAGCAAAGAACAAAGGGGTATATTATCAAGAACGGTGTTAAAAATTATCGCTGGTTTAGCTGCAGAAAACTGCAGCTAAAGCAGTGATAATGGGCTTGATAATATGCCCTTGAGAATTCCAATAGAAGTCCATGTTCTGGTGTGAACATGGGCTTCTATTGGAATTCTCCAGGGCATATTGTCAAGCCCATTATCGCCGCTTTAGCTGCAGTTTTCTGTCGCTAAACCGGCAATGTTTTTAACACCGTTCTTGATAATATGCCACAAAGCTTTTGGGCTGGCCTTGGAAGTGGGGGGCGATGGAGGCTCAGGTCGTTATAACCTTACACTAAACCCACCAGTGAAGCTGCTTTATTCTTCCAGTCCTGTCTCTGTTTGACAGCCCAGCAGGGGAAAAGGAACACTGATTTGTCTGTGGAGCCCACCAGGGGCTAAGCTGAGGTCTGCTACGGCAAAACTCGTGATGCAAGTCCCAGCCCTGACAGTCAGCTTGCCTTACAATACAGCGGCCTGCGTGGGGGGGCTGCTGAAGATTGCAAGGTTCTGTGGGCCTGGTGACAGGGCTTAAAAACGGCCCACAGGTGACACTTGGGTGCCGGTCCATCGGCCAATGCCTGACTGCCCTCCCAATCCGACCCTGACATCTACTTCCAAACCTGTTCTATGAGCTATTTCGGAGGCACTCACACCCACATCCCATGACATCGGCTTTCTCAGACCTATTTGCCCTCAGTCCAGCTGCTGCATCTGGCTTTACTGCCCTATGTAAGCTATTGGTTCCCGTAACACCAGTGGCTTGTCCCATATCCCCACACTTCCTTAGCTTACTCTTTGGGGCAAGGACTACAGCCGCAACTCCCCGTTGCTCTCTGTGCATGCCATAAAGACCTTGGCACACTTGTTTGCTTAAAAACTCCTGGCTGCAAAAGGTCCATTTCCCTGCCTCCTTCAGTGGGGAGATTGCTTCCATCAATTTACTATTAGCCACGACCTTTCCAACAATTTACTCTTAGCCATTGCCTTTTAAAATTCTACCTCACCTACCCAGGGTCAGATTTGGTTCACAATTCGGCCGGAGCACTCGCAAAAAAAAGTGGCCCACATTCCTGAATGGTTAGTATTATTTTTGTAGTTTAATTTAGCATGAACTCGGTCGAAAGTTATTGGAGCTATTACCATGAGCACCAGCTACATCGCACAAGATTAAATTAATTTTTAGGTCTCACACCTAGCGCTACACTGCGCAGCAGTGTTCGCCCATCAAGAGTCCTTTTGACAGGGTTTTCAAAATGGACCCTGGAAATGAACACGCTCGTGCGTGATTTTTTTCTTTTGCGGCCTGCTATTGGCCTTTCCCTGCGTGTTCTTTTTTAAGCTAGCACACAATAGGCCAGAGGCGGGCACATAGCTCCGCCTCTGGCCTATTGGTGTCTATTACGCGCATGTCTTGCCATATGGTTTCAATTATAGTGCCCAGATACGGGCCCGATAATTGAAAGCATTTGGCTGGCGCGCGCACCACTCGCGGCTTTGTTTTATCTCCTGTGCCGATCCTCCTGTGGTGTTTATCGCGCACCACTCGTGGCTTTGTTTTATCTCCTGTGCCGATCACTAGCCTCAAGGGAGGACCCACACACCCCCACCTGCCTCTTCCGGGTTCCGCCCCTGCTCTCTGGTGCATAGGGGCCTCCTGCGGTGTTCATCCGGAGGCCTCCATTTCATGTTTCGCAAGTGTCCACAGTGCTGCTAAATCATTGGCTGCTCCCTGGCGGGGGAGACGGGCTTCTTCTGTGGGACAGCACCTCGGGCCTCCATGGTCTACTGTGCGGGTGCTGCCAGTCCCGCTAGGCCTCCCACGGACCGCAACTCGTGCACCCAGGATTCAACTGGGCCCGGACTCGCCCGCTCCCAAACTCAGCAAGCAACGCCAAAGAGGAACAACTTCTATACCGTGAGTTGGTGCTGCAATAGCCACAGGGCCCTGCCCGCAATGTCCAGCAAGCCCGCTGTCACCGTTGGTATCCAGCGGATTGGGGTGACCCTCATCGACTTCTTTACCGCAGGTGGGTACCGGAACAGCAACTCGGCCCGCCTGTTTAGGGGGGAGCATTGAAGAGTATCCAATCCCAGCCTAGGGGATCTGACAAAGCAGGCCGGGAGCAGGCAACAAACCATGCTTTGATAATAGGTTTGTTTCAGGAGTGTTTGTGCAAGGCTTCCATTGGGCAGGCTCCAAATACAGAGCCAAAACAGGCAGGCAACAATAGCCAAAAAAAGGAGGACGGCAAACTGCAAATCAGCCATTCTCCGCTCCTGCTACCTCAAACCCCATGCTCTTGCATTTTGTTATGTTACATATGCTTTATATGGCCAACTTTACATTTCTTTTACTTGCTAGTGCAGTTGCCTGTCCAATTAGCAAAGTTCATCAACTGATAGTGGGATACCTTGTTCGGGAAACCCTTTATGGTGCGAGGTGATGCCAGTGAGATGTGAAGTTCAGTTATGTTCGTGTGCCCCAGCCAGAGTATCCATGTCTGTGTCTCCCTACTAGCAAGTGTCTCTCTAACCATGTGTGTCTCTCTATTAATGCATGCGTCTCTATCCATGTCTGTGTCTATCTATGTCTGTGTCTCTCTATTTCTTTGTCCCTCTATTACCTGTCTGCTTCTTCATGCCTACTTAGCAAGTGTCTCAATAACAAGGTGTGTGGCCCTATCATGTGTTGTGTCTCACTATCCATGCCTGTGTCACTCTATCCATGCCGGTCTCTTCCTAGCAAGTGTCTCCATGGCCATGTGTGTTTCCCCATCCATGTCCTTGTCTCTCTATCCACATCTGTGACTTCCTATTCAGCTGTGTCTTCACAGCAAGTGTCTTCCTATACATAAGTATCTCTCTAACCATGTCTGTGTCTCTTTAGCTCTTCATGTGTTTCTCTATCCATGCTTCTGTCTCGTTACCCATCTCCGCGTCAATGCCAGTCATGTCCGTGTCTGTTTCTCAGAGCCCCTCCTCCCAGTGCTGAGCCTATGTCTCCAAGCCCAGTTTAATCTCTTGTGTGTTTTTCTGCCCTTCTGTATTTGCCTGTGTGATTGTCCATGGTCATATGATATGATTTTAACTCCACAAGAGCAATGCGAATGACGTTCTACAGGGAGACAAACAGAATCTTAGGAAAAAACATCTGCCTGTGTGTCCATGTATTTGGGTTCTTGCCCTCTATACGAGCGCCTGATGTATGTCTGCATGACCAGGGCTCTGCATCAGTTTGAGCCATAAATTCTGATTGTACCTATCACTGCCCACAAGCACAACATACACAACCACAACCACACACACAACCACACACACAGAACCACACACACAACTACACACAACCACACACAAAACCACACACAAAACCACACATACAACCACACACACACACACACACACAACCACATGCAAACACACACACAACCACACGCAATCACACACACACACAACCACAACTACGCACAAAACCACACATACAACCACACGCACAACCACACCGTCAGTGCACACTTTCACCAGGCACAGACACCATCAGTCGTCAGTACACGCTTTCACCGGGCACAAACACCACCAGCCGTCAAGTGCACGCTTTCATCGGGCCCAAACACCACCAGCCATCAGTGCACGGTCCACCAGGCACACACCACCAGCCGTCAGTGCACGCTTCCACCAGGCACACACCACCAGACGTCAGTGCACGCTTTCACCAGGCACACGCACACCACCAGCTATCATTGCATGCTTTCACCAGGCACACACAGACACCACCAGCCGTCAGTGCACGCTTTCACCAGGCACACAGACACCACCAGCCGTCAGTGCACACTTTCACCAGGCATACACCACCAGCTGTCAGTGCACGCTTTTGCCAGGCACACACACCACCAGCCGTCAGCGCACACTTTTGCCAGGCACACACACCACCAGCCGTCAGTGCGCGCTTTCGCCAGGCACACACACCACCAGCAGTCAGTGCACACTTCCACCAGGCACACACACCACCAGCCATCAGTGCACGATTTCTACAGGCACACACACATCACCAGCCATCAGTACACACATCAATTGTTAACGCATCCACAATTAACTATTGTAGCAATCACAGTATGGCGCACTTTACTTTTAAACATATTCCTCTAAAGTGAAGCATGACACCATTGCTACAAACATGAATACACATTTTTTAGGCCTACAATTTATAGACTTTTGTTGCAATTGGTGTTTCAAGATTTAGCAATGCCAATATCTCAAACTTAATTAATGCGAGACCTATTGCATTGCAAATGCTAGTTATTTTATGTAGGGATATTAAGTGATTTGTCCAGAATCACTGGATGTTGAGCTAACACCAGAACTCAAACATACCAACGTGTTCCAATGTCAGCAGCTCTGAGATCATAACACTACATCCTGTGTTATTTTTTGCCTCAGGGAAAGGTGACTACACAGCGAGGCCTAAGTAAACACTCCTCCACCAAGGCCTGAAATACACTGGGGCCAAGGTGACAACCCCTAAGCGCTAACAAGGCCACTTCTCTTAATCCATCCCTCCCCATCTCATTATAGCCTCAGTGTATGACCTGACAGGGGTGGAGGTCCAGATAGCACACGGCTGCCGCTGCTACTCCAGGGGGCTTAGGTGAAAATGGCCCCTGCATACTCCAACCTTCCCCACGCCCGCCATGGCTTAAAAGAGATTACCCAACGGGAGAATAACAGGTTCTGGACCAAGCCGGCCCTCGAGACAGGGGGCCATGGAGACAATGCCCTAAGGACCAGACCAACACCTGGGCCCCAGCCTCAGTTTAACAACATGGCAGAGGAGCGCCCGTATTACTGGCAACACTTTACCATGGTCTGGCGGGGACTGGGGAAGACAGTAAGTCTCTGTGGGCCAATTTACAAAGGACCTGAAGCACCGGCCCATCACCCAATGCCCGACTGCCCGCCTTCCCAATCTGACCCTACACCTACATCACTAAACTAGGATGAAATTCGCACATCCACAAACTAGCTTCTGAAAGCAACGTGCACTTACCCAAAGAGGGCCCCCACAATAACTCCCTGCCTACTAACCACCTCAAAACCCCACTCTCTCGCCTAATTAACCCATACCCCCAGAAGAACTTGGCCTACTCGGCTACGCCACTCACAAGACGACACCGGTGGGCATGGTCTCCAAGTCCCAGTTTGCAAGGTCGAGGCTCTGGCCTCCTAATATGACTGCCACCACCTATGGGGCCAGGAAACATTCCAGAGCCATATTTACAAGAGTTTATCGCCACAGGAACATCAGTTTTATGACATTCCTGTGGCAATAAGCCTTATTTACAAGGCGGCCATAAGCCACTTAACGTGGCTTAACGCCGCCTTGTGAATAAGGCCCACTTTCACGCAGCACTTAGCATGAAAGGGGTGGGCAATGTGTGTTGGGGTGAGTGTTTCACCGCAACACTCATTGCTTTCTGACGCTGCCCCATATTTACAAGGGTGGTGTAAATCTGGGACAGTGCATTCTGCAGCACACATTGAAACAGCAAATCGCCATTAGTGATTGCTCATGCACAGGACCAATCATTAAAAAATCACGAGTGGCAACTTCTATGTGTTCTGCATAAAGCAGCACATATATCAGTTACAATTCGCCATTAATGATTGTTTATGTGCAGGAAGGGACACCTTCCTGCACATAAACAATCATTATCTGCAACGCAGGCACCCTTGCACTATGGTGCAAGGGTGCCTGCGTTGGCACTAGGGCAGCGGAATTTCGCGCTAGGGAAAATGCAGGGGTGCACCGTATTATTGTAAATACGGCGCATCTCTGCGTTTTCAGAATGGCAGAGTGCAGCATTAGCAATTTTGGCTTAAGACCACGTTCCACCATTCTCTTGTAAATTTGCCTCAAAGAGCGTAGCTGGTGTTTGCCCAGTCGTAGTCTCCAGGGCAGCATGTGCAGAGGGGCCAGGGAATCCACTCCTGTACGTGAGTTTCTCCAGCGGCCTAAAGTTTGCAGGACTCCACCACAGGAGAAAAGCCATCAGAGGAGAAGCTTCCTCACTGCATGCCGGCCAGCCATGCATTCAATCTTTTTAAAAGGCTAATGTTAACTTAATCAATGTTCAAATATAGAAATTAATCAGTAAGCAGAAAACATGCATAATTTAATATTTGCATGCTGCTGGAAGCCTTCTTGAAAGCCCAAAAATCCTACCTGTGGAAAAATTCCAACCAGTCAATACTGAAGAAATGTCTGGGAGTATAATTTGTAGCTTAGCAGTGATGCAGCAGTAGAAAAAGCAGTGGGTTTATGTATGTGCATAAATAAAAGTACACAGTATTGTATTTTATGCTTCCTACGCAAAACTCATTGATTTAAATTTGCACTAAAGGTATGTGAGCATCACAGGTTTGACTCCTAGAGGGTAGTAGGTACGCGTATTCTAATAATTTTCAATCATACGAATAGCAATGCATTCGTCCAGAAATAGACCTCTCAATGAATCTATCATGCAAAAACAGTATTTAAAACAAGCATTGGAAATGCAATAGGTCTCGCAGCATTAGAGTTAGTGCTTTTAGAATTGTTTATGGGTTTTTTTGTAAATCTTTAGCATTTTTGTTTCCTGTAGCCAATGCTAAAGAATTAAAAAAAAAAGCCATAAACATTTCTAAAAGCTCTAACTCAAATGCTCCGAGACCTATTGCACTGTGTGAGGGTGAGGGAGTGAGGGTGAGTGAGGGTGAGGGTGAGTGAGGGTGAGTGAGGGGTTGAGGGTGAGTGAGGGTGAGGGGTTGAGGGTGAGTGAGAGTGAGGGTGAGTGAGGGTGAGTGAGGGTGAGGGTGAGTGAGGGTGAGTGAGGGTGAGGGTGAGTTAGGGTGAGGGTGAGTGAGGGTGAGTGAGGGTGAGGGTGAGTGAGGGTGAGGGTGAGTTAGGGTGAGGGGTTGAGGGTGAGTGAGAGTAGTTGAGGCTGAGTGAGAGTGAGGGTGAGTGAGGGGTTGAGGGTGAAGGTTTGAGGGTGAGGGTGAGGGGTTGAGGGTGAGTGGGGGTGAGGGGTTGAGGGAGGGTGAGTGTGGGTGAGGGTGGGTGAGGGTGAGTGAGGGTGAGGAGTTGAGGGTGAGTGAGGGTGAGGGTGAGTGAGTGTGAGGGGTTGAGGGTGAGTGAGGGTGAGGGTGAGTGAGGGTGAGGCTGAGGTGTTGAGGGTGAGTGAGGGTGAGTGAGTGAGAGGTTGAGGGTGAAGGGTTGAGGGTGTGAGGGTGAGGGGTTGAGGGTGAGTGAGGGTGGAGGGTGAGGGGGTGAGGGTGGAGGGTGAGGGGGTGAGGGTGGGGGGGTGAGGGGGTGAGGGGGTGAGGGTGAGGGGGTGAGGGTGTGGGGTGAGAGTGAGGGGGTGAGGGTTAGGGGGTGACTGCATAGTCACATCATCTCAAAAAAGCAAATCCCCTTAAGAAATGCAGAATGAAATAGAACGTGAAGCATCCATGTGCCTCAGTTTCTTTGGTTTCAAATGGACTGGTAAGTAGGGAGACAGAAGCAGCGTGTTCGTGTTCCTATTGTGAGCCAACACATAATGAGCACAGTGCAGTGTGCTGAGGACAATAACGTGCTTGGCGCTATTAGAAGAAAACAATTAGTGATTATCAGTTAAAATTACAGCCATACGTCACCTGCAGGCTCGTGCCTTAGTAAATCTGTAAAGGAGCTCAGGCGGCTTACGCGCCCACTGCGGAGATATGCAGCTTGCAGGTCATAAACTTGAACACTATACTGTTATAATTTCTTTTAAAATGCTAACCTGCCCGGACTGTCGTTCTGTAAAAGTGTCCTCTCCCCATGCTGGAGGATCATGAACATCACTCGAACCACAGGATAATTAACAGAGGGCAAGGAAATTGTAAACACTTGGTAAAGGCATTTAAATTAGTATGTACTGTACAGTGCTTTAAAGTATAGACTCTAAAATCTACTACTATTATTGCTACATTTATTAGGCGTTTGTAAATGAAATAAATGGATACCATTCTTATTTTTGTTGGAAGTGTGCAAAAGCATAAACGAGCCACTAGTGCTGCAGCGACTCCCGATACTGATCATGTTATCTGAGCGAGGAGCTGAGCGAACTGATTTTCCTCATGAAAAATGCAATGGCCCATAATGCTAAGAGTGACACTTTGCATCTGTTGGAAAGGCCAGGATGCAGGGTGGGAATGAAAGAAAAGCATCAGCTCGTGCATAAAACATGAAAACAGTGAGCTGGGGCCGTAAAGGGAAATGCTACAATTAGTGCTGTGTATGAAAATAAATTCCTTGGGCATTCAATGACAATGGTGGAGATATAATTAACAATGTTCGCATCGGCCTGAGGTATTTAACGGGTACCTCTTAATACTGGGAACGCAGTTGGCACCAGTGGAAAGATCTGACTCGAGCAGCAACTGGGAAGTATTGTCTAGGGCTGTGCGCCAGGATTCCAGGAATGTAATGAAGGTTTCCAGCAGGCAGGCGGGTTTCTACTGGCATGACATGTATATTAATGCCCTGGCTGCTACAAATAAAATCATGAGAGCAGGTTTTTTGTTCCCTTTATCAGTGCACACTTCAGGCAGCAAATGTGGGCAGAAAACACTTGAAGTGTTAGAGCAGCAGGACTGACAAGTAAACAAAAGCACAAAAGTCATGTTACAAATGAACATAGGTGGCTTTAAAGGAGGTTTTGTTTAAGCAGCCTAGGGGCCTTTGCCGTGTCAGACGTGAACAAATGCCTGGCATGTTTCCTTTGAAAAGGCCCATGCGATCTGAACAAAAACTGCCGCGATGGCCTTATCATGCGGGGACTGTGCACGGAGGCACAAAGGGGGGGGGGGGGGGGGTACGGGGCAGGCTGAAGAGATCTCTGAGCATCACTAACAGGAGCGAACAGCAGCAGCCCTCGCCGCAGGAGCAGCTGCTGCCCGCTCTAATCACATACCCAGAGTACACGTTTAAACAAGATATTTCTGAATGTGCCTGTAGTGGAAGTTCTTTTTCCTCCAAGTCCCAGTCCATGGTGGAATGTGGTTGAAAAAAAGCGAAAGAGAAAGCAGGGTAACCTGACCCAGGAGGGGGGAGGAGGGAGGAGAAATGCGTCTCGGCCGGAGCAGGGGGCGGAGCAGGGAGAGCGGGCTTTAGCACGGCGTCAAGGAGGCGAAAGACACCGGCCGATCAGCAGCGCGGAGCCGGTAACCGAAGGGGCAAGGTAAACGCAAGCTGAAAATACAAAGCATTAATGCAGGCGAGTGTCTCACTTGAAATAACTTTAAAACACCACTAATCCAAGCTGGTTACTCGTGCCAGAATCTATCAATGAATTTTGCCTGCAGCTGCCACAAATGAAAGTTTTAATATAAAACGTGTGGAACAGTGTTCAGGACACAAAGTTGATAGCGCAGCCAGAGGGGTGTTGCGAGAACCAAAAAGCTGGGCAAACCTGCTGAGAAGAAAAAAAGGAACTAAAAACTTGAATGAAAAGCTGACCATGGAGCAGAGAGAGGCAAAACGTAATGAGGCACTGCAATCAGTTTTTGATCAGGAAACGGATGGAAAAAGCAGAACGGAAAAGAAAACAGCCCTAAACAAGACGGAGGGAAGAGAGGGGAGGGGGGGGAGGAGAAATGCGACACGGCGGGAAGGGGAGGGGGCGGGGCGGGTAAAATAAACAAACAAGACGGAGGGAAGAGAGGGAAGAGAGGGGAGAGGGGAGGAGAAATGCGACACGGCGGGAAGGGGAGGGGGCGGAGCGGGTAAAACAAGACGGACGTGCACGCGCTTTTAAGCTCAATGCGCATGCGCATTGAGCTTAAAAGTCACGGGCACTGCAAGGAATCGCCACGATTCCTTGCAGTGGATAAAGAGTGGATAAGCCCCCATAGTCTCGCTTGCTCGATGCGCATGCGCATCGACAGGCGAGACCTAAAAAACTCTAGAGAGGAATGGGCAAGAGGATAGAGGGTTAGGAGTGCGGTATAACTACTATGGTAGAAATATTTACATTGTAGAATATCGCCATAGGAGTTAAAAGGGTAAGTTCAGGCCCTCTCCTATGTCCTTGTTCTCTTGGTTCGGTAACCCCAATTTAGAGGCAAACCGGAGTTTGTACCCAAATCGAGATTAGAATTTGTGCGAAATTACAGCACAGGCCTACCCGGTTTTGTGGGCAAAAAATAGGAACATCTGGCGAAATTTGTGTGGTGAAAAGCACAATATTCTGGCTTTCAAACTTCGGAACGGGAAAAACATGCAGTATTTCTCCAGCACAGGGAAAACCAAATCCTGCAGTGTTAATGATTTTCTGTGGGTAATTACTGGGTGATTTTGTTCAGTCTTATTACAAACTAAATTACATATGCACTTTGATGTTAAAATCCAGAACTTTAAAAATTAGACTTTGGCTACAAAGATGTTGCTGATGAAAACCGAAACTATGGAATAAACAAATTACAGTAATTTAAGTGCTATTGCATTAAAGGCACTTTTATCCTGGCAAAAACGTGACAAATAATTAAGCATGAAGCAGCACGAAGACGCATGTCTGTTGTGATATGTTGATGATGTTAAAAATTTCAAACAAAGCCGTGCATTGCCAGTTCAGCTCCTGCACTGTTTAAGATATTTATTAACAGAACCACTGGAACATTTCACGGCATAACTAGCACATTTTAAAGGCTATTAGTATTTTCAACAACGCTTTAATGGTTTAATGCAAAGTTGTTTCTACTTTCTTGCTCAAACTGCCCATCTCAATGTGCTTGTAGGGTCCTTGGTGTCCTGGTATATTGAATAGGTTGTGTTGGATGCCAAAAAAGAGAATTCTTCACTACCTTGTGGCCCTAGAGGCTTTGGAGTGAACCAGAATGTATTGACACTGGGGAACTTTCAGCTTTGACACCGCAATACCAACTTCAAATGGGGTTGCCAGAGTTTCCCCCTCTGACATACACAGGCAATGCCACTTCCTTCTTAAGAAAAATGGCTGCTACTACTTTCTCAAAGTAGTGGTGTATTCAAACACGAAGGAGGCCATGCCTGCCCAGAACTATTGTGCAGTTCCTTCAACCCAAAAACTAGCATAGGATGACACTAGCCAGATGAGGAAGGGGTAGTCAAAGAGGGCATCCCATTGATGATAGAGAGTGGGGAATCAAGGCAAGGTTTCCCCTCTTAGGGCACACCAAAGAGGTGCCACGTAGGCACTCTTATTCGGAGGCGGCCCCTCACTCCTTTTGGGACAAACGGAAAATGACAGGGATGTCACAGCTGCTCATTCATGGTCTTAAAGATTTTCGTCCCCAAATGTTTTTGATTTTAAACTACAATAAAGGTAAGATACATTGAACAATAATTTATGCCCAGAGACTGGCAGCGCAGAGGGCCTCTAACACCATTAATGTGCAGAGGCTGGTTGCAGAGCACTGCTCACTTCACCATTTGCTACACTCAGCGAGTTCGCCCATGTATCCCACTGTCCATCGTATACTTCTTGTATATTCTGTTGCTGTATATTTGTGTCTACTCCATGCCTTGGCTCGACCTAATGAATTCAATCTCCCTGTCTCTGCCAGGATTGTTATACAGGGTGCACAGGATCACACCGTGTGGGCATGCAGCGGGTTACACAGCACATTTCAACCGCTGGATGGGAAATTCAGAAGGGGGCATAGAGACTATAAAGAACAATAGGGAGGTTTATGGGGCATGGTATTGATGGTATGTGCTCGTGATCACACTTTTTTCGGCACGCGGGGTCGCAAATTTTTCGTAACATGTGGGGTGTACAGAGATGTGAAGGGCACTCAATAGTAGACGTGATTATCGATGAGTTACCATCCTGGGGTAGGAATGTTTTGTAGGTTGGGTAGATGTAGTGCTTTTATTGTTAAAGCACTACGGATGGAGCTCCCCAGACCGCCTGTGGGAGAAAAATATATATATTATATCCATGTGTGTATTGATACTGTAATCAATTATATACTGTTACTATGTATTTTTGCTTACTCCATGAAATTGTATTTACTATATATGTTATATATGCACTACATAAAATTCAATATAATAAACAACGCATTCCTGGGCTTGCTTGCAAAGGCACACATTGCAATGGAGCATATTCATTCATTCAAGAACTGCTTCTTTGATGACTTTGCATGGATGGGTGCCCTTTCATTAGCGCACCCCATATATACCATGTACCTACTTCCCAACCTCATTTCAGCTTTACCTATGCACCTCTTGTATTCCATGACAAACTTCCCAGTCCAGTCTCTTGTCTCTCTCCACATGTTCCCCTCCACAGCTTCTCCATTTTTTGACCGAAGCCCAATACCACAGCCTCACCTCCTGCTTTCTACCCTACGCAGCTTCTGCTTCCCAAAGTACCAGCCACACACTATCTTCAGAGGGAAAGACAGGGCTCTGTGCTTCTGCCGCCTACTATTTTACCCTATCCGCATACAAAGGTATGTTAGAATGATACTACATTCAGCTAAAATACTCCCAAAGACGGATTCTATATATAAAAACTGAATACTTTATAAAGAAATTGAAAATGACAATTGTTTTAGGGCTTGTATTTTTATATGTACATTTACAAAGAATGAACAGTGAAATAATCACAGATAAGCAGCAATGGAGAGAACACAGAAACAGTATAATCTCTATATATAATGGATACAACTCGATCTTTTTTCCAAGAGATCAGGGGCCTGATGTACAAAGCAATTGTGCAGTTGCAAAGCCTGTGATTTGCAAAATTACAGGGTTTGCGACTGCAAACAGATATTTGTTACGTACTATAGCTATTTTGTGATTTGGTAACAGGTTACCGAGTTGCAAAATGGGTTTAGAAACCAATAACTCTGCCATTTGGAACAGGCTGTGGTTAGGGCATCCCTTCCAAATAGGGATTCGTTAAGGGATGTATCAATCTTTTACAACTGTAATTCAGTCGCAAAACATTGAAAACGTACCGGCTCCCTAGTTGTGGTGGTAACACATTTGCAAAAGGGAAGAGGGTCCTGGAGCTCCTTCCCCTTTGTGATTGTAAAAAAAAACTTTGTTGGGGGAGTAGGCAGTGGTTACAAAAAAATACTCTATTTTCTTTTTAATTGCAGTTTAGTTTCCTTACAAGTAAATGACCTGCATTTAAAAAATAATGTTTTCTTTATGAAAATGCAATGACAGACATGGTGGTCTGCTGAACCCAGCAAGCGACCATCACTGTGATGAAATCCAGTCGGCTGGAGTCACATGTCACGACCTACGTCATGAATACTGATGAGCTAGGTAGGACTGCGACCCGAACCGGTTTAGGATTTTATGGACTAAACTATTTGTACTTAGGTCAGTTCATACACTGCTAATGCATTCGCAAAAAACTGGTAAATAATTTAGGACCACTTTTTGCATACGGAAATTTCGTACATCAGACCCCACGTCTTCTTTTTCCCTAAAAGTAGCAACAAGGAAGGAAAGTAATGCAATTGTACACAATAAAAGCAGCAAAACAAAACACAACTTTAAAAAAATATAAAATTGCTTGGCCTGAAATCCCATTTCTACCTACTGTACTGCTGGTTAGGGACACAGAAGCTCTGAATCTTTCATTCTGCCCATAACTTTATGCCAATGTTTTGTGCTGGCTATATTTACAGGGCGGGTTAAAGCAAAGCTTTCCAGTCAACACACAAGAGCATCATTCGATGATTAAATATATGGTGGTGTCAGCACTACGAACGCAGAGTTTGCAAAAAGAAACTAACAGATGCAATGCTTCTTCTGTTACTACAAAAGGGAATAAAGAAGACTGAAAGTGCACTAGAATTTTTTGTCCTGCATAGTTACATGGGGGGTTGCAAAAAGATACCAGAAACTCAATCCAACGGTCACCTGGACACTTCAGGGTTGAGTGTCCAAGTCTTGTTCTAAAGCAAAATCTGTTGACTGGTGACATCTAGTGGGTTACGTAGCCAAGAACTGGAACACAATAGAAATAAATTGACCATAAACAGAAGCTGTAGACTCTAAACAGTATCCCTGGAATTTCCAAAGAAATTTGTGGGTTAGTGGGCTTGAAGAGGATTCTAATTTCAGTAGCCTCCCTATAAGCCCCCTTTCCACAAGCTCGGTGCAAGTCAATGAGCATCTGATGGGCCCCTGCCTTAGGCCTGCCTAAACAGTGAGCATGGTCTCCATCCTAAATCTGACACTGTGCAAAAGATGATGCACAAATCCAAGAGACTTATAGGCGAAGGAAGACAATTTCAGTCAGAACAACTGCACTTTCTGGAAAATGTTTAAAATTTACTCGGAGGGGTGGTCAAAATATTTCCTCAAGTCTTTTTCGGGAAGTGCATTGATGAACTTCAGAGGTGCTGCTGAGGGATGACAGCAGATTCTCCAAAACGGATTAAAATCTCCAGATTATGGTGAAGGACACATTTTAAGACAAAATATGGTGCTGTGCTTCAGTCTCACTATATACGCAAGCTGCTCAAATAGGGGAAACATGGAATCGCTACTGTGCAGACGTGCTGCAACCATGAGCACAGCATTAGTAAAAACTCTTGGTTCAGAATTGAGTCTGAAAGGCCGAATGACAAATTCATAATGTGCTCCTTCACAACCTCAAAGCAAAGGAAAAGTCTTTGGCTACCATATATCAGGATGTAGAAGTAGACATCTTGTAAATCCGGTGAGACTAGCCAAATTTGCATCTCCAGAATTTGGGGGATCTGTGCAAGGATGATTAGATTCACAAAGAGGGAATGCTTCTGTCCTAGCTGCGAACTAGGAAGAACCAGCAATAGTTCCTCTTGCTGAAATCTTTCAGTGGCACATGCCACATATTGCCACTGTGAGAAAGGTATTCAGGTATTTCTTTAATGGAAGGGGGGAATGTGAAGAGGGAAAGGCAGAGATTTCCAGATGAATTGAAGGGAATACCTAAAATGTATTCCCCTAACAACTACTGGTTGGTGGGTTTCTGCCTCCGATTATGCAGAACAAAGACACTGAAGTGTGGCGGAACGAGACAGCCCCTAGAAAAAGGATTTGGTGTGGATCGTCATTTGTAATTCAGTCTATCTCACTTATGGTCCACAGGACAGTCAAGTAAAGATAGAAGCATTGGATTAAAGACTATTTCGCATTTAAGGCTAGTCAAAGCAGGCAAACACATTTGTGTAGCTATGGCTTAGGTTGTGGAGGTGATGGTCAGCAATCCAGGAAAGCGGTGTGTTTACTCACTAGCAGGGATTCCTCATACTCCAAATTCACAAAGAAAGAATGGATACTTATCTCGTAGCTTCCATCAGAATACAATATCAGCGACCTTGCAGAGAGGCAGAAGAGAAAGGAATGCTACATATTTTCTGCCTTAATTCTATCAAACAGTAGCATACAATTTCCTAGTTGCCATATGTATCAGACAATTGTGCAGGTACCTAAAACAAGCTAAGTGACCCTCAGTGTCAAATGCCTCAAAGTAGCACTAAAAGCATCAAGTCACTCGTGCTTTTCAGTACATGAGCAATTTCGGGGATGTTTGAAAGGGAGCAGGGGATGCTGAAAATGTCTACTAGGTACTTTTAGGAAATTGTCGGAAATGTGATTGGATAATCCATGAAATAAACGACTGTGTTAGAGGGGAGCATCAACAACTAGCATTAGTGGCTACTTATTCAACATTTTAGGGCCATATTTAAACAATTAATTACCAGAATTACATTATCTTGACACCACATATAAAACATTCTGTTATATAACATTATATGTAAGGTAAACATTAACACATTTGTTGTTCATTAACATATTTTAACGCAAATGCTTTTTATCACTACCGATGGGGGTACAATCGCTTTATATTAAACACATTCAATGTTTTTCTTAACTGTCGAAAACAAATTAAAACAAAACATTTTTCAATTGTTAATGTGGAACAGGTGGTAATGGCCAGTTGCAAGGAAAGGTAGCCCATAGGTGGGTCTCAACAATAATAGAAGGTGGTGCAGTCACAGCTTTTCTTTCTGGCATCAAATTCTACCAGGATCAACTATTTCAAGGCCATTAATAAAAGAGAAGTTAAACAGTCAAGAGATGCAAACCTTTTCTGGCATAGCTCTGAACTAGCAAAGACATACGTTCACCAAATACTGCTCCTTCCATACAAACATGAGATGTCGTTCAGAAAATGTTCCTTCAAAAGTTACAACTGTGAACTAAAAAAGGCTTCTACTTAAAAACGGAATAACCTGAAATAAACAAACATTTTAAAAAAGGTAATCTGGTCTATACGGTTTGCCTACCCCAGGTACCTTACAAGGAATGTTTTGAACCCAGAGACTGATGGAGCCAAAATGTGGGTGTTTAGACCCTGAAGTGGTAGGTAGACTGTGTAAGAGGCCATTCAAAAGATAATAAGAGTCATCTTGGTCACCTAGCGTAGTTTAATCTGGTCAATTGTTGTTAACACAAATGTCTGTATTTCAAGTGCCCTAATTCAAAAGTTTGCCCTTCATGTGATAGTCGGGGAAACAGTCTGCACTTCATAGAGGTGCCAACTGAGCAGATAGTGACTTTCCTGAAATCACATCACATGCCAGTGGAGTAATGCAACTTGATTAAAGAAATTGTGGGTCGGAGTGCGGATTACTTATAAATGCCACCATCCTATTTCTTTTGATGATCGAAACATGCAACAGGTGACATTTGCACCATTGTCATTTGCCTTTTCTGTAAAATTAAGACTACATTGTGTTTTTTCCCTTTTAAAATTCTACCCTTTAACTCAGATAAGAATGATGACTGTTTTATCCTACAAAATTGTATACGTCTAACTAGAGGGATGCTCAGCATGATGCCCCTACCATCGATTGTCCTGCTTTCATTACAAGGTTAAAACATGATTGGCAAAAGCCGCCAACCACATGTAAAAATGAACTCACATTCCAAGCAGATACTGAGTTATTAAAAAGGCATCTCCAAGCATGCTTGAGACCTATTGTTCTATTTTACTTAAACTTGTGTTCCTTTTTCCAGGTTTGGGGCCACAACACGCTTGCTGCATCCTATTGCTTCTTCTACAGCTGATAATAAGGAGTCTTTTCACTGAAATACATAATCAAGTAGGGTGGTTAAGAATCTCCTACATAAAGTGCTTACAGAGCTCTTAGGGTAAGGAGCATCACAGGGATCATTAACACGGTTTAGTGGAACCAAGGAAATAAAGCCAGGGAATGGCATAAGACTGGTCAGTTCATAGAGGGAACGCCAAATAAACATGTGCCTAGATCCCGGGCTCCCAGCCACAGAAAAGGAAAGACACTTGGGTATAAAATGAACTCTGGTAATTTAACCCTGTCCAAATTTGCACTGCACGCAACACATCAAAGATCTTCCTTTTTCTTGCTGCAGTCGATGCAAACACGGACAGGGTGGTCCCAGCCGCGGGAAGGCACAGGCCGGCTGTCCTGGGAACACATTTTGCAAAAGCCCTGGCCACAGGCCCGACAGTGGTGCTTTGACATCTTGGGCGTGAAGCTCTTCTTACAGTGGTGGCAGTGGGAGATCTGTTCATCTGACACCCAGTAGCTTGGTCTGGCAGCCGCCTTGACAAATCCTGCAAGAGAGAAGTAGTGTGGGCGCATGAATTGTGCAACTGGTTTGTGACTAATGTAACATATGGCTCTGAAAATAATTTCAAACCAAATGGTTTGTGTTACTGAATGGCATAGTTCAATTATTTGCAGAAACAATCCTGTATACTCAAGATACACATAAAAATACCACTATAAAGGAAACAAAAGCAAAAAACTCCATTCAAATGGAACTAGCAATTGAACACGATCAGTTAAACGAAGTGCAAATCCAAATGTTACTAAAGTATATGAAAACATTTTATAGAAGCACTTCTGATTATATCACGAGTTGGTGTGGAGAAATGTGTTTTAGAACATTTAAATCCTGTCTTTGCATATAGACAGTATTGCTCTTCTGTAGTTCTCCAGATCCTTCCCAAGTTCCATTCCTGCTTCAGACATCTTTTAAAAAGGCCATTCTTCTCATGTACACTCTTGCCTGGGAGGAGGAATGGAGCTGATCCATTATTGTCTCAGTGACTACTGCAGGATATTAAACAAAGTTTCTTGAAACGAGTGCTGGTGATTCATGTCTGTCAATACAATTCTATAAAGGACTCAGAGCAAATTAAACAGAGGCAGAGTTACCTCGCCTGCAGAAGGGAAATGGATAGGCAGATCTTATTTTCAATAAATTGCAATAAAAGCAGTGAGGGTGTATTTTCACACCCAGGTCCCATCAAGGACATCATGATGAGCAAGGCAAAGGTGGGAACGAATAACATAGATGAGTAAAGAAACGTTTTCTACGTAAGAAAGTAAAACCAGGCCCGGGTTGGACATTACAAAAGTGTACATATGCAATGGGACGCCCACCTTTATGTAGAGAGGGCTCATCAAATAAGATTGGTGATTAATGTGAAATAGAACCTCACTCAATAGCTTCCTTGCCTCAAGTACAAGATTACAAGTTGTGTCAATCAAGGTATGAGCAATCTATCTGTCGGATGAAAAGGTAAACTTGGGGAAAAACCACTCTGTCTACCATAGAAGTGATCATCTTGGAAGAGGTGTGGCGCAGCGGCCAGGGTGCCGGACTCCGGACCACAGGGTTCACGGTTCGATCCCCGGTGCCAGCGGCAGGTCAGCCCCGCACCATGTGACTCTGGGCAATAGCTCACTTAATCTTCCCGAGGGTCCCCAGCGCCAGTAAACCACTTCGGAGGTAGATGTGCGCTTTACAAATTCGAGTTTACTATTATTATTTGGAGGATAGTTCCTAACCTTACATTTATTTTTATTTCATGTATATACATATATTTTACACAGGCAGTGATTGCACCTGTTTAGGTATGATTAGCTCTGACTTGCCAAAGAAAAGGCATTTTTTGTTTTCTTAAGCTCTTGGGGCACAGTTCAATGACTGCATAAAACTATTCAATAAAACATGTTCAGCCTATTTGGGTTAGGCAAAGCAAGTTTCATGCAGATCCGTCAATATGGGCAAAAAAGGGGGTGAGGAGTGACAGTAAAAAAAATCCCCCCCAACAAAAACAACTTTAACTCTAATAGGTTCCTTTATTCTCCAATACAGAAAAGTGGCTAAATGGAATAACACCTAACTTAGCATGAATGTAGAACATTATGCCAGAAGGTGCCTTTGTTTGGTTTGGTGTAAATCCGTTCAGTAGTTTGAGAAATTAATGCTTACACTTTTTCTGTTGGGCCCGGAAAGGGTTCAAAGACAGAACTAGCTGTCACATTAATTCACTGAGCGTTTGTCGATACACAAAAGTCACAAAGGAATCACACATTAATTAAAAAATAAATAAAGGCAAACCAATGGAGGAGGAAGCTTTTTCGACCATCGTCCATAGTAGATTAACAAATCCACCTCAATCTGATTGGCGAGCTGGAAAAAATAACAAGCTTTGGCAAAGTCAATGGGTTTCACATTTGGGACCTTCAATGGTTTTAGGGAAAAGAAAAGCTTTTGATGCAGCCCATAGCATTATTGCATGTCTACAAAAATTTGAGTCTATTTTTTTCTTTTTACTTACCGATCCATGTAGGATTGGTAACGAAAAGAGAAAAAAAATGTGCAAAAGCGGTTTTGTTTTTTAATACTGGTGGGGGGAGCCACAAGGGATTAAGCAACAAAGGGGAAGTGGGTGGAACAACATAAGGGTGTGCAGAAACAACACAGGATAGTGGAGAAAGCAACACAGAGGCATGGTGGAGGGTTTAAATTGAGTAGGGGGAAGCAACACGGGGTGTAGATCGGGAGAAGCAGCACAGGCCCAAGGTGGGAGAAGCAACACATAAGCACTGGTGGAGGAACCATCTAGGGCAGACATCTTCAAACTGTGGGGCGTGACCCCTAGGAGGGTCGTGGAGTTCTAGGAAGGGGGTCGCAGATTCCCAGCTTTACTTGTCCCTGCAAAAAGACAGCTGGGATCGCTAATTGAGATTATCAGCTGCTTGCCTGAATGAAAGGCAAATGCGCCTCATCAGTCAATCTGCAAGTGATGCTTGGGAGCAGTTCTGTTTCTTTGTGAAGACAGAAGGTGTGTTTTATTGAGTAGAAGTGCTAAGAGTTTAACAACTGGGCTGGGAAGTTTTTGCTTTATATTTTAATGCATTTACACAGCCCTTAGTGCCCCTAAAGAGGTATTGAAGGGACAGTTATGTAAAAAGAGAAAACTGCATTGCATATACTCCGGGATTATTAAAACCTACATTTTTAAAGCATAATTTTATCTTAAAACTACTTGCACGTTTTGCAGCATTCTATCTTCCCATGTATGTAATGTAAGTATAAAAAATTGACTTACATATTCACATTGCTTTCCGTCACAGGCTGTGACTTCATACCACTAAAAATACACATCACTATTCTCCACTGCACCAATCAAGATTTAAGTCAATGGTTCTCTGTTTACACACAGACCTCTGCAGTGCATTAACTATTTGAAATGTTATAATGTACTACAGTGCATTTCCCACTGAGCAATAACTTTTTTATATTTATTTTTTTACGCTGCCCATTATTTTATATGTAGATACCTGAAGGTGAAGACCTTAAATGTACAGAATATTTTGGGCTCATGTATGAGAGACTTGCATCGCCAAAGCATCACTTTTTTTGATGCTTTGGCAGCGTAAGAATCTCAATCATACCTATGAGGCGGTGCAAAATCACCCAGCATGGCTTTGCATTGCCTCATAGGTATGGAGTTAGACATAGCAGTGCAAGTTACTGCATTGCCGTACTCTGCATCAAGGAGGTGTTCCTTGGGCTTTGCATGGGGTTCCCAAGCAAAGCCCAAGGATTTTGATGCTGCCCCCTATTTACAAAATCATGTAAATCTGGGGAAGCTCCAAAAACGGATGCCTCACTAGTAGAAGCTTAACGTGGAGAAATGTTTTCATTTCTCCTCGTTTTTCATCTTTCCATGTGTGCTGCATTCTGCTGCTCACATAGAAATAGGAAAACGTCCCAATCCTGCTACGTTGGTGCTAGGCAGCAATTTGTGATGGGAAAAGGACTGGAATCACTATATTTCATAAGAAGGTCAGAAAGGAAAAAAACACGGGAAACATGCCAAAGGATGCCAGGTCGAACAGGGGCATTTATGTTTGTTGATGAGAACATGTTTCTAAAAAAACTTTGTCAGAGGGGGTCCTTATGCCTAAAAAGGTTTGACAAGGGGGTCTCGACATCAGGAAGTTTGAAGACCACTGATCTAGGGTGATGTGGAGCTGGAGGATAGACAGCACACAGGACAGAAGGCAATCATGGAATGAGAAAGAAGCACAAGGGTTAGAGAGCTACAATGAAACACGGCAAAGGTGGAGAAGAGAAGCACACAAGGGAGGCGGCAGAAAAATATGTTTACTCTTGTGGAATGTATACACAAAAAGAAAAAAGTAGCGCTTGAATAAGTGAGCAGTGGAAGAAATTGTAATGCGTCCTAGCTTCAAATACAGGAAAAGGAAGGAAATCCTGCACATCTAACAAATAAGAAACAAGCAAATGAGAATCGTAAGGAAGCCAATCAAAAGAAAGCAATAGGCGGGCTCTAAGACCACTGTAAGATAATGATTTATGTTGCAAAAGATAGTGCATACATTGTCTTAGACGTGACTTAGACCAAAAAAGGACATGAGGGAAAAAGAGCCTACTTTGGCCACCAGGCCCTGAAAGGACTTCTGTGGATTTCAAAAAAAAAGTTGACAATGCCTAGATCATGTGGACCCTCCTGGAGTCTCAAGATTTAAAAATCCAGCACTGGATGCAAGTGTTTGACCACCCTTGACAGTTGGGTCTTTGCAGCCAAGTCTCATTGTGCACGCCCTTTGGCCAAGTTTAAGAGAGGATTTGACAAACGAGGTGGGTTGTGCACAGGGCCTAGGCAAATGCCAGGCCCTGTAGCGAAGTCACATGGCATTTGGCCTTTGGCCAGGTGCAGCAGGAGTTAGCCACCCACAGTGGGTTAAGGGTAAAAATTGTTGCAATCTTAGTTACACCGTAAGGAAAGTTGTATTTATGATGCTTGTCTTTTAAGGTGCGAATTGCAAAATGTAGAACTAGGTAGATATTGTTTTTCCTATTTTGGTGGCTAAAGAAATATTTTGTGTGCATAATTGTGCTGTAGTGTGAGAGCATGCTCACAGCATTACGGCATATTTCCTTAATCCTAATTGCATATGATAAATCGAGGTATAACAAAATAAAACAGAGGTGGGGGAAAAGTGAATCTCATTTGCAAAAGCAGTAAATCTCGTATACAATATTTTGCTCACCAAGAGGGTACTCTACGGCCGAAGACACTACGTCCAAAGTGCCTTGTGCTACTTCTGTCACTTTGCGAGCAAACAAATCCACACCTTCTTCTGAGGGTGACTCTGCTACAAACAAAAGAATGAAATAAGAAACTTCTGAAAATATCCACATTTCTAAATTTTACTCAATTGAAAGTATCAAGAATAAAATTGACAACGTTTTCTTTAAACATTGCAATACCTAAACTACCTAAATAGGTACATTACAGGAAAAATAACTATTTTTGGAAGAAACCTGTAACCAACAGAAAGAAAAAAACAAGCATTGGCTTAGCCAATAGGTCTCGCCTTTGGGATTGTATAGGTGTTTAGCCAGAGCTATTGGTTTTGTCAAGCTATGCTGTAGAGCATTGCGGCTGCTGTACAGCATGTTGAAAAGTCATATTAAAAAAGTGTTATAAGCATTTTTGTTGCCTTCCATGTAAGCAAGACGACATTACGTACAGCAGACCAACCCTATTAAAAAATGAATATAAAAAATGCCTTCTAGTTTACTGTTCGTGCAATGCTGGCAATTTCTTCGTGCCTGTTCTTATACTTGTAAACACCAATCATTATGTTAAAAAACAGCAATTTATCAGGAGACAAAGCCTGACATTTGATCTCTCTTTTGAAGCGATTCAGACAATTCTACCAACCATTAATGAATATGGAGTTACCTCATCCACAGCAGGATCCAGCAAAGAAAAAACTGGATACGTCATTAGAAACTAAAATGGCCCCAGCGCTCCTCAGGGCACTGCCTTTCGACTAGAACCACGAGTAGAACAGCAAGCTGGAGCCTCACACAACAGTCTCAGCGAGGCATCCCCACCTTTGTCCACAGTGGCAAGGATCAAAGTGACCCATTCCAACCCAAACATGTTTTGTATTAACAACCAGCAGAGGTGTGCTGCATACACTTTCGAATCAACAAACGGACCCCATTTTCGATCCCCTTACATGATGGCCCTTCTACGGCTCTCCACTCCCAGAGCACATTTGATAAAGACAACACATGACCCTGAGGTAACCAGGTTCAGAACATTTAAAAAAACGTGGTTGTTCAATGATGCAAGACTTCTGAAGAAAGCTTCATATGAACTAATTGACGACTCTAACAGCGACATTGTTGAAAACTGTAGGAATGGGAGGTGCCTGGCCATTAGTACATTCTGTATGGCGGCGGGGTGGCCGGGCCGCACCTCTTTGTGCATGTAGTGCAGGGGCCAAGAGCGGTCCAATTTTAATACAGAGCAACAATGGTACGTTGAACATGCCATACTGGGGTAAGAGGAACGGTATTGTGTGTATGGATTTGCGCTAAGAATCCGTATGAGGCTTTGAGATATTTCGTGGACGGTGGTTTACTTTATAACATGAGCCGACATCCTGATAAGGAAAGTATGCACAATGCGCGCCCCTGCTCGCTCCGGAGCTCCCTGGGTCAGGGGAGTTAACGTGAAAAAAAAAGGCGGGACATGCTGCCTTTTTCGGCCATTTGCGGGCTTTTGTTACTGAAAGGTAGGCGCAAAGGCCAATAGAATATGTGGGAGTTAACTAACTCCCATGGAAAAGTTTAGGAACAGTGTGGCGTGCTCACAAGAATGCTCCCATAGAGCAGCGCATGCGCCCTGCACTAGGCTAGACCTAAAAAGCAGGAAATGGGACTCTCTGTACAGGTTACACCATCTTTTTGTAGGACTGGAGCTGTTCAAATGTATACAGCAGAGTCATTTTGGAGGTAATATTGAGCAAGGATCTGTGAAGATCTATGGTATTAGTCACTGGTGAACAGTATACAATGTTTATGAATACAGAGTACAGAAATTGCTACTTACCTAGTAAGCTTCAGTTTGTAGCATGTACTGCTGTGGATTCAAAAGTCATCTAGTGGTGGGCTTGGACCTTTGCAAGATCTTTTTCTTTGAAGAAGTCTCTTGAGCCACAAGATGCGGTATGACTCCTCCTTTTGATGTATGCTGCGCATGGGTACCAGCTCCATTTTAAACTGTTTTCATACAGAGGGTGAAAGTATGCATGGATGTAGTTAAGGTGCGTGAACCACAATGAAAGGTATGCAAAAGACAAAGGCTTCCATAGAAGAGGTTGGGCGCATGTGAATCTACAACACTACAATCTATGAACAGATGTTTGCACGGTATGTAGCATTTTACGTTTATAGCATGTTTGGCGATAGATACGCATGCTTAACACAGACTAAAGCAGTGTCCTACAGAAGCAGTGGCTAGAGTGTTGATGATGCAGTTGTCTGGACTAAGGTCCTTAACACCATCCAGCCTACCATGTCCAGTTATTGGGCTAAGATGCCCACACAGTATTGCTTGGTAAAGCTGTGGGATGTTGGCCAGGTGGCAGATTTACAAATATACGCTTGTAGGATGTTTCTTAGGAAGGCGGTGGTTGTTCCTTTTTCGGGGTTGGAATGCACCACTGGCAGAGCAGGTACAGCCCTATTCACTTTATGAAAGCAGTTTTGGATAAATGTGACTATCTGTCTAGCTACGACTGCCTTGGAGATGGGATAACCATTCTGAGGCTTCACGAAGGGGACAAACAGCTGATCCAATTTACAGAGTGGCTTGGTCCAATCTATGTAGCACAGAAGAGCTCTTTTGACATCCAGTGTGTGCAGTGCCCTCTCCGTAACAGAATTTGGTTGAGGGACGAAGACTGGGAGCTCTATGGTTTGGTTAAGGTGGAAGGGTGATACCAGCTTAGGGAGGAACTTAGGGTTCCTTCTTTGAATAATCCTGTCCTTGTACACCTGGATAAAGGTTTCCTGTACAATACGTATTTGCAGTTCAGTAACACACCTAAGCAAAATAATGGCCACCTAGGAGGCCACCTTCCATGCAAGGAAATGAAGGGGGCATGATTGCATAGTTTCATAAGGTAGTTCCATGATCCTGGTGCAGACTACACAGAGATTTCACGCAGGAGGCACTCTAGAGAGCATAACTCTCTTCAGACCCTCCACAAAGGCCTTAACAACTGGAATTCTGAAGATGGATGAGTTTTCCCTGTTCTGTATGCAGACTGGAACTGCAGCCAAGTGTAGGTCAATACAGGTGTAGGCGAGGCCAGCTTTTAACAAATGCATAAGATCGGTGATAATGTCATGTACAGCTGGCTTTAACACGTTAAAGTTGTAGGAAATGTAATAGTCAACCTTTTCCATTCTGCCATATAATAAGCTCATGTTGAGTGCCGTCGAGCTTCCTTTCAGATGGACATACATTCCTGGGGAAGGTTACATTAACCAAATTCTAGGACCTCAGGTGCCACATCGCAGGGTTGAGCTGTCCAGTTTCTGGATGCCTTAATCAACCTTGCCTCTCAGTGAGATTGTTTGGCCTGAGCAGGAGTCTTTTTTGGGGGTCTGACAGACATTTCCAGGAGGGAGGAGTTCCACGACTGTCTTGCACAGGTTGCGGCTACAAGTATGAAATTAACTGATATTTGTCTCAGTTTCCTTACTACACAGGGAAGAAGTAAGAGAGGCGGAAAAACATAGGTAAATATCCCTGACCAGTTAATCTATATTGTATTGCTCATGTGCTGTGGGTGTGGTTACAAGAAGGTGAAGTTTGAGCATTTTATGTTCTGTGGTGTGACAAACACGTCTATCTGTGGGGTGCCCCATTACTGGAAGTACCTGTGTATGACCTGGGAGTGGGGTTCCCACTGGTGGACTCACTGGTCCGTCCTGTTGAGCAGGTATGGGTAGTTGTTGTCCACAGCAAGGAGATGCTCCGTCATGAGGTGAATGTTGTGACAGAGTGCCCAATGCTAAATCCTTTGGGCTAAATGAGACAGGAGAAGTGTGTGCCACCCTGCTTCTATAGATAGTACACAGAAGTCATTGTGTCTGTCTTGATGAGAACTTCTTTGTCCGTAATGAAAGGTAAGACGGCTTTCAGAGCTAAGTATATTCCCTTAACAGTCATGTTGTTGAGATGCATGCCCCACCCTTTGAGAGAGGCATCTGTGGAGATTGTCACTAGTCGCACTGGGCCTGCGAAAGGCCTGCTGTGCTGTTGCACTTCTGCAGAGAGCAGTGCACCCTACCATGTACCAACACTAGATCTTCCTAGTGACCCTCTGCTTAGGACCACTGAACAGTAAGAAACTCCTGGAGGGGTTCAAGTGAAGACTTGTATGTGAAACAATGGTGGTGCAGGAGGTCATGATTTCTAGAAGCCCATGAGAAGTCTGCACTGTGCTAAAAGAGACAGAAGCTACTGAATAGCTGTGCCTCTTCATTGATTGGGATAAGCCTTCCCTGTGGCTGAATCCAATCCAGGCTCTAGGAAAGGTTGGATTTGCAGAGAATGCAGGTAGGACTTGGTAGTATTTATTGTAAACCCTAAGCTGTGAGCAGGGACACCTCGGACTGAGTGTGTGCAAGACACTGCAGCTTGCTGCTGCTCTTGATCAGCCAACAGTGGAGGTAGGGAAATACATGTTATGTTATGTTATGTTAAAGGTATTTGGTACCGCGCACGATCACCAATTGGTTTCTTGGCGCTCAAAGACAGGTGGAAAGAGGACACAGGGGAGTAGAAGCAGCTAGTCGTGAGCAAGATGGAACAAGTAGGTTTTCAGGAGTTTGCGGAAAGTAGTATAGTCAGGTGTAAGCCGAATTGAGAGGGGAAAAGAGTTCCAGGTAGACGGGGCGAGAAAGGAAAAACAAGCACCACCGTGTTTCTTACGTTTGAACCTGGGAGTGATCAAGAGGTTGTGAGCAGAAGATCTAAGATGTCGAGAGGGGACGTGGGGGTGCAAGCAGAGAGAGATAAAGGCAGGGGCAGAGGCAGATAGAGATTTGAAAACTGTGCATCCCATTTTGAAGATGCAATGGTGCGCAACTGGGAGCCAGTGTAGTTTTTTCAACATCGGCGTGACATGGTGGTGTTTGGGCTGTTGAAAAATTAGTCTGGCTGCCTGGTTTTGCACCAGTTGGAACCGATGAAGATGGTATGCGGGAATCCCCACGTACAGACAGTTGGCATAGTCAATACGTGAGGTGACCAGGGCCATGATGACAAGGGTGAGAGCCTCTGATGATAAGAACCTTCGGATCCTCCCGATTCTGCGAAGGTGAAAGAAGCAGGCCGAGGTAACAGCGTTGATGTGGGGCTGCATCGAAAGGTCACTAGAGATAATGACTCCTAAACTCTTCACAGAGTTGACAGGACAGGGGGGGACCGAGGTCTAGGGGCCAGAAGTTAGGGGTCCAAGGGTGCGAAAGCCCACCGATCAGAACCAACTCTGTCTTGCTAGGGTTGAGCTTCAGCTGACTCAAGTTCATCCACTCGTAGATGGTGAGCATTATTGATTGGAAGTTGGAGCAAGAGAGAGGGAGGGGTCGATGGGAAAGATGAGTTGCAGATTATCTGCATAGTTAAAGATGGTAACAGAGGAGTGACGGAGAGAGGCAAGAAGGGGCTGCATATAAAGGTTAAACCAAAGAGGGGACAAGGCAGAACCCTGGGGAATACCACAGGAAAGTGAGATTTGGGGAGCAGAGAAGGTGGACAGTTGTACCGATTGGGAGCGACGTTGGAGGAAGGACACAATACAAGACAGGACCAGGCATGTGATGCCCGCATTTCTGACACGGTCGATCAGGATGTCATGATCGACCGTGTCAAAAGCGGCCGAGAGATCTAATAGCACCAGGGCCTGGGCCAAGTTCTTATCAGCCCCCTGTCTCAGCGCATCCATGACCGCAACCACCACTGCCTCCGTGGAGTGGGCCGGTCTGAAACCTGCCGGTTAGTCGTCAAGGAAATGAGTTTCCTCGATGAAGGCGCTCAGGCAACGGGTGACGTAAGTCTCCAAGACCTTCCACAAATAGCGGAGAAGGGAGATAGGTCGTTAGTTACCTAAGACCGCATGGTCAGAACATAAATGCCCTCCCTTCAGAAAATGTGCACCCACCACTGCTAGGCACTATCTTAACACCCTTGGAGCTGCCCCGCCAAAAAGTACTTTAACTGGTAATGTTGCCCATTTACCACAAAGTGAAGGTACAGTCGATGAGTAGGGTGATTGGGGATATGGAAATAGGCGTCCTTGAGATTGAGTGCGGTCATGAAATCTCTATTTTGGAGGAGAGGGATAAAATCCTGCAGAGTTGTCATATAAGAATGTTGGAAGAGTATATGATTGAGGGGCATCAGATAGAGGATGGGCCTGAGAGAGCTGTCCCTTTGGGGTATGAGAAAGTTGAGTGAGTAGACGCCGCTCCCTTGGTGCTGGGGGCGCAACCTCTCTCTGGTGTGCTTTTGTAGGAGTGCATGCACTTCTTCTTGAAGGAGAGAGAGGTGTTCTTTTTAAGGTCGTTTGTACGGGGTGAGATGTTTGGAGTGGCTTTGTGTAGGTGAAGGTAATAGCTGTGTTGGACCATAGCTAAGATCTTGTTGGACGTGAGGAAGGTGGGCAAGTCACTATTTGGAGGTGGCAGCTCCTTTGCGGGAGCCACCTTTGCCCCTACCTCTTGCTGGTAGAAGGACTGCTGCTTTTGGTAAGTGTGTGGTTGCTCACACAAGGTAGGCTTTGATCTCGCTCTGGTCTGCTGTTTCCAAAAGGAGCCAATATATGTGGTGGTCTAGAGCGTCCCAGTGGACTGTTGTGTTCATACTCTTCTTGATTTTTTCCAGCATCTCATCACCCTGGGGCCAGAAAAGGCAAGAAAGTCCTCTTCTTCCTGAGGGACATGCATGTGCAGCTTGTGAAATGCTGTGCCACTCTGTATCACCTCTTGTGAAGTCATGCGGTCACCTGTGGGTGAGGCACTTGCTGGGTAGTGGTCTAGGTCAGGGTCACATGGAGGATCCATGTTGTAGCCATCCCAGGGATCATTAGTGGGGCCTTGCCCTGAAGGCTAGGCGTGAGGGTCAAAGGAGCCATAAGGGTTACCTGACAACGCGTACGAAAATGGGACCCCACTGGTGACTGGTAGAGGCACTTGGGGTGGAGGGGATAGACGTGGCAAAGTTGGGGGAGACTGGGGTGGCATTTGAAGTAGAGGCAGGCTGTGTGGCAGAGACGGAGGGCTGGTGGCTCTGTCCTCGGTGTACTTGTGACCCGGGCATGACCTTCGTCTTTGGCACAAGCTTAGTTTACCTCATCTCCTTGTTGTTGGATTCGCTCGAAGACAATGTCTGCAAGAAGTGTATTGGTTGCGAGGCCAAGAGACCAGAGGGGATGTCTTCGCAACGCTGTTCGATGGCTAGGGGACCTTTTTCCCGGAAGACATCTGGGTTGTCCAAGGTGCTTTCCTCGTAGATCTTCCTGTGTGCCCAGGCTGCCCCTTCAGTGCATCAGAGTCTTTCTTGGATTTGAAGGCAAGGCACGATGGACAGGATGAGTCAAGTGACAGGCACAGATTGCATACCACATGGTGGTCTGCTGGAGGAATAGTGGGAGCAGGGGTAATGTTGAAAGTGTCAATTTTCTCACCCACGCAGAATTCCCTGTTGAATAAGGCCTGGGAGTGGATCTGTGCCCCAAGAGATGCACAAGGCCCTCCATGCCCTACGGTGTCAAAGAGGGCCTTCGCTGCTTGATGGTGTTCTCCTGTCAGGAAGGAGAAGTACAGGAAGTCAAAACAGACAAGTAAGTGATGAAAGTAATCACGTAGGGCCGACTAGAATGTATTAATGACACAACAAACTCTGAGCCCACTCAGTACAATTCCAAACCCGATGTCAGGAAAAAATTATCCAACATAGAATCGGTACCCATGTGGAATGCAAACTAAGAGGAGGCATCACACCACATCTCGTGACCCGAGAGATTTCTTTAAAGGAAAACAACTTGCAAACATCTAAGCCCAACACTACACAACAGAAGTAGCTAAGTATGTGTAACTACAGCAACACATGCTATGAACATTATATTGATCCTAATCATTAACAAACTATTCTCTCTGATGTTCATAAACAATTGCATACTTAACCTACAGGTAAGCAGAGGACGGATTAGATAATGCAGTCATGCAAACAATCTTCTCAGGGAGGCCTGCTTTACTACGGTAACCACTCTGGGTTCAGCATCAATGCAGTCATGCCTAGCAAAGGTATGCACTGATCTCCAAAGGGTGGCTATGGAAATGCTTTGCATTAGCACATCTTGCAATACCAAGCCGGTTATCACTCGATGGAACGAGCCTTCAGCTTACCCAGCAGTTGCCTATTGGCCCTCTGGTAACGGGCATTCATTTAGGAGACTAGGATATGTGTTATGAATTGTTTTGAGGAAGAAAGTCCTGTTGGAACTGTCTCATGTTTATAAAACAGCAGTTTACTTTGTGTATGCAGTTATTTCGGTCTAATTAGTGCCACTAAGGTCCGCTGACATCTAGAATGTGAAAGGACCGCTTTGCTGCAAAGGATGACTATGCGAAGAAAGTTGGAAGGGATATTTTTCTAATGAATATGTTAATCAGTGATAACGGAGCAGAAACTTGAGCCTCTAAGAAGGCTATTTTGCAGGGCAGGAGCTGGAGATCTAGTTGCGGCCAAGATTGAGGATGAGGCCTTAATAACACAATAGTCAGTTCCCTGGAAGATGGGGAAGAAGGATGGAGGGGAGGTGGTTTCCTTATGGGAGAGGAAAAATCTTATATAATCCTTTAATCAGAAGAATCGTTAAAAAAGATGCACAAGATGAGTATTTATGATATGTATACACAGCATTCAGCAGTACCTTAACAGATGCAATATGTATACCAAATTTAGCCCAGTAATTAAAATAAAGTAGTACAATTTCGTCTTGGCAAATCCTTACGTTTGCCTGTTTCCCGAGGCACCAGATGCAAAAACTCCTAACTGAATATAAAAGAAGATCTACAACCTTTAAATGCTCTCGCTCCTTGAGTGTATTATCAGATCATAGTGCACTTACAGCAATTACCCCAAATGTGTCAGTTTTAGCTGTCTTGTGTTACCTATTTTTACCAGTCTTTAATAAATTTTTAAGAACATTAAGACTTATAAAAATATCTTCTTTTGGAATACTGTATATCAGCTACAGGGTATACCTTTTGTTTTTAAACACTGAATGCTTTTGAAACTTTTTTAACATTTACTATGAGATGATTGCTTTTGTTTGTAGAGTTGTCTGTTCCATTTTGTGCCTATGAACTTGACCGTCTTTGGAAGTTGAGTCTCAGACATTTCTGGTTTCAATAGTGCCTTTTTCTTTGAAGTATCTGAGAGACGAGTAGAAGCAATCGCCAGAGAAACACTACTCAACTATAAAAAAGAGAAGACCCAAGCAAAACGGGAGGTATACGTATCCACTTTTTCCACGCAATCTGCTGCTATCAAGAAGATCATCCTACGACGTTGGGACATATTACAAACAGAACCAGACTTCAATGAGTTATTTCAGCAGCCCCCATTATTTGCAAATAAGAGATCGAGCAACCTAGTTGAGATTATAAACAGAAAACCTACACCAGTCGCAGTACAACACAAGGGCATGCAAAAGTGTTACAACTGCTCACATTGCAACAACGTCATTACAGGAGTTTTAATAACCCACGCTTGGTCCGGGAAACCTATATCTTTGAGGTTTACAGCTAATTGCAATACCCAGCACGTTATTTATATGATTCGCTGTCCGTGTTCACTACATTATATTGGAAAGAGAGAAACTTAAGAACCAGAATCACGGAGCACAAAAGCAGAATAAGGACACGCACCACTAGCTCACCGTTAGCCCAACATTGGAACGAGACACATCATTCCATAGCCCAACTTCGTTTCACTGTCCTTGAGGTGGTGATCATTCTCAATGATAGAGACATGACGAAAGTCTTGACCCAGAGGGAAACATTCTGGATCAAGAATCGAACACTCTGGTTCCTTTTCGCCTCAATGATAAGTTAGAACTAGCTTGCTTCTTGTAAGCAGATTTAAGGCACCGCACTAGATTCATCTCCAGACATGCTGAGATACCAGCATACCACTCACAGGTGGAAAAACGCACACTGGTTTTACGTCCACATTTTTGTTCATTACCCACAGATTACTTTTTTGTATTAGACAAAAGATCCTCCACTTGTTTTTTTAGAATTAGAGTATTCTCGCTAATTAGTTTAGCTGACTAGCTTTGTGTGTTAACAGAGGAGCTATACCACATCTGTATATTTATCAAGCTCAATATATGTTTCTAGTGTTGCTTCTTGTCATTGTTTACATGCATATCAACTGTGATTTGGCTAAACACATTTGCCAGGAGTTGGTATTTTTCTCAGCAGTTGCTTTGCTACTATTCAACTGTGTTCGAGTAGTTAGTGAACTTGATTACAGAATTCCTTCCAGTCTGATTACTTCTGTTTACTGTTAACAGATGATTGTTAAGGGCATTGCACTTAAACACGTATGCTGTTTTTATTATCAGTCCTTCATGTTTACTATTTTCCACATCAGCAATTCAGTTGTGATATTTAGAACTACTAGTAATGTATTATTGATGAGGCTGGAAGACTGTCAGCATTGTAACTTTTAGCATGTAATTTCAATACTTTGTTACATGTTATACACATCTGGGCACCCACACAGTGAGCTATTCACCTACTCGTCTTTGTTGTTTACGAATTCGTATCAAAGTGGAGTGTTGTTCTTTTTGCCATGGTTTAATGAGTCACGCTTCTGAATTCTTTAAGCCTTTTATGTTTTTTTTTCACGTTTATTTGCCCATTTTGGATGTTCACTGCACTTTCCTGATAGGGATATCTATCTTTCGAATATGGAAGGCACATTTCACGAGTGTATGAGCACAGCTTAGTCTGCTTTCACGCTCTATGTACACTAATTTACATCATACGCCAGTATCCCGGCAGAATACTGATTGTTCGACAACCGAGCTGCTCGGAGCTTGCCATAGCACTTTTCGCGGTTATAGGAAGTTTCCAGGGGCGTTCTCCTTTGCTTCACGTAAGTCCCTCACAGCTGGTCATTGGTCATTAGAGCATGATTCGTTTTACAATCATGCACGGATGTCACAACATACCACCGTTTTGTTTTTTACAGAGCGGGAAGACTTTCCTGAAACGCTTGTGTCCTGCCAGTTGCGGCAGTTTTTTCGATAGGTGATACCTAGTATCGCACTTGCACTGGGGATGGGGTTAGGGAGGCCTGCACGCTTCGTAGTTGGCCATAGACTCATAGTTGTATATTTCCTTCTACATTTTCACAGGACTCTGTTACGTTGCTCTCGTCTATTGACATTTTACATAGATCTACTCTGCATTTCTCCACAGGCGAGGACTCTCACTTACTTGGTAGGTGTTTCATATACAGCCTAGTAGTCTTCCCCTGGTTTTCAGCTTTTTGTCGATTTGCAAGAATCTTGATATTTGTTTCAGGTCTTGCTACAGAGTCCCTTTGTCTAAGTTAGATCGCGCATTCATGAGTTACCACTCTGCGTGACTAGGTATTTTTCGGTTTGGCCTGTTTTGTCACAATAGAGGACACGCTTTCACTTTCTAGAGCACAGAGTTTGCTTTTGAACTAACACACGGACTGTTTCTCTATTTGGCAATGAGGTTGTTTTCTTTTTCTTTTTTCACCTTGAACCACCGCGTGGAGTGTGTACCCTGTCATTTTGATCTCTCAATGTGATATCATTCTCTTCTCATGTTTGTTCTGGCTTGTTTAACTGCATGGAAATGTATCATTTGATACTCAATTATTGATTGGAAATGTAAAATCTCACACTCCCCTTAATGAATGAGGCATTGATAAATGATTGTCTTTGATCAAGTGTTGCAATTTGTTCAAACAAAATACTGATGTATATATAGTTATGCGCACTCCTGGTGGAGAGCAATAAGGTAGAGCAGACCTTGTCTAAGACAGGGCGTCTTAGTTAGTAGCTTCTTTTTGAAACTTTGTTAACATTTACTATGAGATGATTGCTTGTGTTTGTAGAGTTTTCTGTTCCATTTTGTCCCTATGAACTTGATCATCTTTGGAAGTTGAGTCTCAGACATTTCTGGTTTCAATAGTGCCTTTTTCTTTTATTCCAGCAGGCCTTCTATGTTCAGTGAAGAAATACATCTTTGTCTTCGAGTCATGTGCCAAAGATTTCATCACTGCAGAGGAAAATAATGATGGAATCTTCCTCTTTGAGCCTGAATTTTTGTGGCTTCGACAGTTGGTTTGTCTGAAGAACGTTTTAATAAGGTCTTTGGGTCAAAGGATTTATCAGAAAAAGCATTAAAGAGTTGAATTATTCAGTCAATGAACTCAATTTAATTCAACGCTTTAATGCTTTATGTGATTCATCCTTATACATGATAGTGAGTTGGATATGTGATTTTCACCAGCCTGTTTCTAACTAATTCAACAAGTACTTTTTTGAACTTTTTATTATGTGATCCCCTTGTTTGGCCTTTACTTTAGCATGTGTTCATACCTAAACTCACAAGGGATTATTGGGTCACCTTTACTTTGTTTCTCTAAGGGTGTTCCAGGGCTGACCTTGATCTTTGCATGGCACAGTTCACCCACTATATCATCTACACCTCGCATCCCTGAGGACCCAGAGAAAACCAGTTTGCCGACATTTATGCATTAAAATAAGTCTTCTTCAGTGTCAGAATTAGCATTCATGTAGCAGATCCTTCTTTCATTTCAGAAATCGAAAACTGTTTATCGCCTAGTTGAATTTTCCCCAGAGCTCTTCTGCTTACTCCCTAACCCAAAAGGGAAAATAAGAAGTTGAAAATGGTGGTCACATTCTGTGGTATTGTGACTTAACGATTGCCATTACAGGAGTAGATAAAAAAAGATAAAGTTTTATTTTAATTTCTACTGTAGAAAATACCAGTCCCAACCAATAAATGATGGGATAATACACAGAATGTGACTCTGGAATAGTTACGATGTACCATACGACTCACGGAAACGGCTCAGACTACGACCACCATCAACTGTAGTAGGATACTACTACTTCACCTACAACCCAACCATATGTCACCCATAGTACACAATCAATGCACTGACTGGGCAGTTGAAAATGGCATTACCTTTCTGTACTGTATATATTTATTACTAGGGGATTCGTGAACAGATTTAACCATCAACCACATGAACAGTACATTTGTTGTGATTATGCTAGAGCTGAGAGGAAGCACTTTGAAAATCGGTAGAATGGTCTTCTCTTTGAGACTTGGGTTACCCTTTATGTAGGGATATCTAATGAATTATTACATTATACTTCCATCCTAGGTGCTGCTGGTGAGGTATTGCACAAGTTACTACTTGTGTAACGATATATCTGTAACAGACATTAGTTAGTGATAGATTCCTTACCTTAGAATATCCCCAGGCGTCAGACTGGATCCGGAAAGTTTTGCGTAGCAGTACCCTTGCGCGTCGGTAGGCGTCGTCTGCGGCTCCACGTCCGTCGTCGGCGCCGTGATGACGCCGTCGGAGTACTTAGATGCCGCCTCCGCGTGCTGACGTCAGTTCTTAGCCACAGCTTTTCCGCGCCAGAAGCGCAGAGCCATGACAAAAACCAACACTGGTGCCAAGAAACTAGGGCCCTGAAAGGGGATGACCTTAACCCTAGATATCGGTTCGCAGAACGGGGAGGATGGGTGGGTCGGTAAGGAATCTATCACTAACTAATGTCTCTTACAGATATATCGTTATACAAGTAGTAACTTGTGCATCTGAAAGAGACACGTTAGTGATAGATTCCTTACCTTAGAATAGATACCCCAGCAATACCATCCCAGTGGTGGTGGGTCTGCGAACCAATAATCACACCAGAAAGTCCGGAGGACGGAACGGCCAAAGTAGCCGTCCCTCCGGACTTGACTGTCCAGGCAGTAGTGCCTTGCAAACGTGTGCAGCGAGGCCCACGTAGCTGCCTGGCAAATGTCCTGCAAGGGCACACCTCGGCCCAAGGCAGTTGTAGTGGCCGTGGCTCGAGTGGAATGAGCCCTCAGCCCAACAGGGGGATCCTTCTTAGCCAAGGAGTAACACGCCTGGATGCACAAGATAATCCACCGAGAGATGGTCCGCTTGTGCATCGCTTTCCCTTTCTTAGCGCCCGCGTACCCAACAAAGAGTTGATCATCCACCCGGAACTGTTGTGTGCGATTCAGATAAAATGAGAGCGCACGTTTTGGGTCCAGACGGTGGAGCCTCTCCTCCTCTCTCGAGGGGTGCGGAGGCGGAAAGAAGGTGGGCAATGTGATGGATTGCCCAATGTGGAAGGCCGTGACCACCTTAGGCAAGAAGGAGGGCCTAGTCCTTAAAACAACCTTGTTCGGATGGACTGAAAGGAAAGGAGGCTTACAAGAGAGAGCCTGGAGCTCACTCACTCTCCTGGCAGAGGTGATGGCTACCAGGAAGGCAGTCTTCAGAGAAAGAAGGCGAAGAGGACAGTTGTGAAGTGGCTCAAACGGAGCGCACATCAGAAACGTTAGAACCAGGTTCAAGTCCCACTGTGGCATCACGAAGGGAACAGGAGGAAAGGTATGAGTGATGCCCTTCAGGAATCGATTAACGATAGGGGACTTGAACAAAGACGGTTGGTCAGGCAGCCTTAAAAAGGCTGAAAGAGCTGAAAGATAGCCCTTGACAGGGCCCAGAGCAGAGCCCTGCTGGGCAAGAGAGAGAAGAAAGAGGAGAACCTCAGAAAGAGGGACATTGAGGGGATCCACAGCCTTTGCTGTGCACCATGCCACAAATCTGTTCCACCTGCAGGCGTATACCGACTTTGTGGAGGGACGCCTGACTACCAGAATGATGTTGCAAACTTCAGGAGGCAAGTCAAATGGCCTCAACTGTCGCCGCTCAATCTCCAAGCATGGAGGTGGAGACTGGACAGGTTCGGGTGGAGGACCGTCCCCTGCTGCTGCGACAGAAGGTCCTCCTGAAGAGGCAGGCGAACCGGGGGATCGACTGAAACTGAGAAGCTCGGGATACCAGTACCTTCGTGCCCAGTCCGGAGCCACAAGGATGACTTGGGCCCGGTCGCGCTTGATCTTCAGCACTCTGGGCAGAAGTGGTATAGGCGGAAAGGCGTACAACAGACCGCAACTCCACTCGCGACGAAAAGCGTCTCCGAGCGAGTGCCGCCTTGGAAATTCCAACGCGCAGAACTGATGACATTGCGCGTTCTCTTCGGTGGCGAATAGATCTAACCAAGGCTCTCCCCATCGCAGAAAGAGGCCTTGCGCCACGTCTGAGTTCAGACGCCATTCGTGATCCATCGAGCACCGACGGCTGAGTTCGTCCGCCCTGGCGTTCAGAGAACCTGCCAGGTGTTGAACCACCAGAGTCACGCCCTGATGTTCCAGCCATTGCCGGAGACGCAGAGCCTCCTGGCAAAGGGTCCACGACCCCACTCCGCCCTGTTTGTTGCAGTACCACATGGCGGTGGTGTTGTCCGTGAACACCTGCACTGCGCTCCCTCGGACAGACGGGAGGAATGCTTTCAGTGCCAGACGAATCGCCCGCAGCTCCAACAGATTGATATGGAGCCGGGGCTCCGCAGGAGACCAGAGTCCTCTGATCTCCGCCTCTCCCAAGTGGCCTCCCCAGCCCTGGAGGGACGCGTCCGTCACAACTACGTGGGAGTAGCAACCACGTCCTACTTCTGGCCCAGGAACGCACTTGATGGCCCCCTTGGCCAAGAGGGCCGAAACTTCCTCCTGTAGGAGCCGCAAATAATCCCCCGATACGCGGTGGTGTTGCGGTGGCATGGCTTGAGGGGTCGTCTCGAAGGGGAGGGAGTAGCCCCTTCGGACGATCTGCAGCACCCACCTGTCCGAAGTGACTGTGCGCCAGTGAGAGTGGTGATGGCGAACCCTGCCTCCCACTGGCGTCACATGGGCCGAAAAGCACGGACTAGGAAGGTTTAGAGGTGGATGCCGCGGGGGCAGATGTGGACAGACTCCGCTTGTTCCCCCGACCGCCTCCATGGCGGTTCCCACGGCCGCCGCCGCGCTGGACGACAGTTTGCGGCGAGTGGCTGGCGGCACGTGTGAGGACGCCCCTTCCTTGGCCACGAAAGGAGCGAAAGGCACCCATTTGCTGGCGCGGGGCAGAGAGGCCCAAGGACTTGGCCGTAGCCCTGGAGTCCTTAAAGCGCTCAAGCGCGTGGTCTGCCTTGTCGCCAAAGAGGCGATGGCCATCGAACGGCATGTCCATGAGGGTGTTTTGGACGTCTGCCGAAAAATTGGCGGATCTCAGCCAGGCGTGGCGTCGGACCGCCACCGTCGTAGCCATCGCTCTGCCCAGCGAGTCAGTAGTATCCAGTCCACACCTGATTGAATACTTGGCTGCGTCCCGGCCCTCCACAAGGGCTTGGCCGAGTTTGGCCCGTACCTCCAACGGGCACTCCGTTTCCCACAGAGAGTGGGTGTAACGGCCCAAGAGGAATGCGGTGTTGGAAGACCGCAGTCCCAAGCTAAGGGACGAGAAGATCTTCTTACCATAGTTCTCGTACCTCTTGGACTCCCTGTCCGGCGGGGCCGTCGGGAAGGCGGTCTGAGAGTTAGAGGCCTGGATGACCAGACTCTCTGGGGTGGGGTGGGAGGACAGGAAACATGGGTCGCCCGGGGCCGGGCGGTGGCGTCTGGCCACGTTCCTATCTACAGGCGAACCTGTAGCGGGCCTGGACCAAGTGCCCAAAAGAACGTCCGTCAAGGCCTCATTAAACGGCAGCAGAGGCTCCATGGAGCATGACTGCGGCTTAAGGACCTCAGTGAGGAGGTTAGTCCTCATGGCCGTGACGGGGAGCTCAAGGCCCAAGGCCTTGGCGGCCCTCATCAACACCACACCATAGGTAGCTCCCTCCTCCGAAGCCACGGTAGGAGGAGAGACAAATCCAGTGTATGGAGAGGTGTCCAGGCCACTGGCCTCCCCAAGGTCTCCTGCCCAGTCCATGTTAGACTGGCACTCTCTGGCCAGAGGGTCTTCAGACCCCTCCCAATCCTCCTCATCCCTCATCTCCTGAGATTCAGGGTCGTAATTGAATGAGGACGGTTCATAGAAACTAAAATCTCCAAACGGCGTCGAGATCGGCGCAGATAGGCGTCGTCCCGACGTCGGAACCGAATGAAAGGAGGCATCGGGGACGGCGTTGCCCGAGGACGGCGCCGGAGGGGACACCACACGGACCGACGCCTGGGTGGGTCGTAAGGTCCACCAGTGACGATCCATCGCCCGAGGAAGGTCCAGCGGCGTCCTGCGGCACCGGACCCGAAGGCGCCGGCGACGCCGGGGCCGCTGTACCCTGCGGCGCCGGGCCCGAGGGCACCGGCGGTGTCGGAATCGTGGGGCCCTGCGGCGCCGGGCCCGAAGCACCCAACGGCGTCGGGGTCGAAGCCCCCGACCCACTAGGGCCCCAAGACGGGTTCGCTGGGCCCGAAGGCGCCGCGGAACCCGTCGGAGGAGAAAGGGACCTCATGGCCATGAGGAAACGCTCGATCTCCTCCGGCGTCGCGTTCAGCCCAGGGACCGGGGGGTATGGGGCTGAATGCGGTGCCCGTGACTCCCGAGGAGCCGCGTGGGCGGTGTCACCCGAACCCCCGGCCGCATCGTGCGAGCGTCGGGGGGAGTCAGAAGAGCGATGATGTCTCTTCGACTTCTTATGCTTCTTACCTGACGACTTGGACCCGGAGGAGTGGTGCCGACTCCCGGAGCTGTGACGGCTCCGTCCCCGCGACCTGTCCCTCGACCTCCCGTGGGACCGGAACCGGGACCTCACACGGCGCGGGGCTGACTGCCGGAGTTCACAGGCGGTGGGGATCCGTGACCGACATGGTACGGTCGCACTCGTCGCAATGCTTGAATCCGGGCATCCCTACAGGCACCGTCGGAGTCGTACAGACTTCGAATTGGATCAAAAGATCACCAAAAGTTAGTCAAAAAGTGACTAGGGAACTGCTCTTTTCAAATCTGCGCTGGCTGGCGCGGAAAAAAGAAGAACTGACGTCAGCACGCGGAGGCGGCGTCTAAGTGCTCCGATGACGTCATCACGGCACCCACGACGCCGACGACCGACGCGGAGCCACAGACGACGCCTACCGACGCGCAAGGGTACTGCTACGCAAAACTTTCTGGATCCAGTCTGACGCCTGGGGATATTCTAAGGTAAGGAATCTATCACTAACGTGTCTCTTTCAGATGTATGAATATGGAGTGAAAAGAGTATTTATCTTGCACAATTCCAAGGCAGATGAATGTTCTTGCATTGCATTCCCTGTGTGAGGGACAGAAAGTATCAAAACAAGTTACAGCAGAGAAAGGTGGTCTAGGTTACCTTATTTCCTTTTTATATTTAGCTCATCACTAGAATACAGAGAGAGAGAGCCTTACCTTTGCCTGCCTTGTAGCATTTCTTGCACACGCGAACAGGAGCAGGGCCCCAGCCTCTTTCTGGCACAGGCATTGTCTGGTTAGAACACATGTGACAGAATCCTTCCCCACAGGCGCGGCAGTGATGTCTTCTTTCCTCTACGTCAAATGCCCTCTTACAACCAAAGCATTCCTATAAAAAGTGGTACATATTACAGTCCTATACAAGGCATGAAGCATAAGCAATTTTAATTGCAAGAAGGCAATTTTATATAAAAAAAAATTTTTTAAATGAGATGTATGCATACAGTTTAAATGAGCTTAAGTGAAGAAAATATTCAGGTTGACAATGTTTACTTGAACTACTAAAGCACCCGGCTAACTAGAAGAGTGGTGCTCTCTGAAAAATATAACTTTTGCGTGTTTATCAGTACACTGATCACAGGACCGTCTGGTCTCTGAACAAAAATCATTCGACAGGAAGGGGCTGGTTTCTGAATGGGAAGCGCCTGACAAGAAGGGTTTGGTCTCAGGAAGAGACATACTGGAATAGTGCTTTTATGGTAGCCATCATGCAATGAAGTTTCACAAAAGGAAAATTGGACTGCAGTGTGTCACATACAGTCATGGAGTTTGCTGCTGGCCAGAGACCATAGGTGGTAGTTAGAAGGTGTCCCACGAAGGCATACACAAATTGTGTAGGCGAGTCAGCCCGGCTTACAATATGCATGGCTGAAAGAGCTGAGTTGTCGGTATGTGTGTGATTATGTAAAAGTGATCATGCTATGATACTTATTCCGTTCCCTATACACCACCCTTGACTTCAACTCAGCAGTCAGAGCAAACCACCACTGTTCATGAACCTGGTGCTGCCTTTCTAGGTGAGACATAACTCATCATTTTAGTTGCTTCTATAACGTCTACAGGACCAAGGTTGTACCTGAGTAGACCGGTCTTGAAGTGCAATGGCAAGTGAGATAGAAAGTCAGCTGTAGTTGCTGGTGTTCGGTGAGTGTTACAGAAAAAACATTTTATTGATAAGCATCCACAGTGGGATTTTGGTAAATGTACAAATCCCTGACAAAGTTGTAACCTTACCTGGCATAATAATGGCCATTCTTGGATGAATAGAGCTCATCCATTGCATGCCTTAGGCATATCTCTGCAGTGGGCAAATAGATTTCTTAATCTAGCTTACTGTATTGGCATTTATGACCTGCAAATTACACATGGATATTGACTGCAACTGCAATATTCTGACATGCTATTTTCCTTGCTGGAGCAAGAATAAAATGGGGTTGTAGATGGGAAAAGACACAAAACCCACATTCACTCTCCAGGCTGCCTTAGTCATATTGGAGACTATAGCCTGCAGGTTATACATAGTTTCGCTTGATGATGCTCAAGCCCAAGAACTCCTACGATGCGTAGCTTGGAACCTGCTAGGCGTGCACATGTTATGCTCGACGAGAATTTACAAGCTTATAATATGCTCTCAGGACAGCTGTAGGGGTGCATGGTACAAGTCAAGGCACAGATGCACATTGGGAGCACTCTAGATGCTGTGCCAGAGCTTTGGGATATCAGAGTATGCTGAACATAATGCTCTGCACGTACTGCAATACTGGGATATTAGTACACGGTGCAGATCAGTAACAGGTCATCTGACAAGCCACTCTCAGCTTTTAAGGTCACACTTAAAATTACATGCCCCTCAGGATCCAGCTGAGCTTGAGCACAAGCCAATAGGCATTTCTAGCCTCAGGTCAGACTAGAGTGCGCAGGAGCAGCCCTCATTATAAGTGGCCCATTACAAATTAAAAACCCTTAGAATAAGGCATGTATGCAAGAATTGTAATAAGATACCCTATCCATTTATTATTTCATTTTAAGCTACAAAATTGAAACACAATCTTTTTAGTGAATATGCAGCACTGTGCAAACATTAGGCAATTTAGCTGAGCAGTGCAGTGACTTCTGAAATGACGTCTGGTTATCCCTCCCACTCCCATCATCCCCACCCACGTGCTCCCTCCCCCCCTCCTTCTGCTGCTCTCTCTACACATTCACCCTCTCCAACTTAACTGCTTCTCCAGGTCTTCCTTCCTAGCCCTTGGAGACTCCTCTATCTCCTGGTTGGTGCTCTCTTCCCTGCATCCCCTTTAGCCCTAATCTACACTCACCGTCCCAACATCCCTATTTTTGCCTCCTCCTTTTCCTCCTACTAACCCATTCTCACTTTGGCCTCATTAACCTGCTACCTTCTGTCCTCCTCACCGGTTCTCTCTTTCCATTGCCTACTCTCTCCAACTTTCCTCTCCCACTTCATACTCCTCGACCACCTTCTTACATCTTACATCTGCTTACTCTTATACCTTACTATGCTGCTCCTTCTCCTCTTCTCTTTCCCTTCCTCTTGCTTCTTCTCCACTCTCCTTTCCGAAACGATCCCTTTCCTGCCTTTCTGACCTCTGCTACTTTCCTCCTCTCCCCTCTCATTAGTGCCATCCCTACTGTTCTCCCTCTCTTTCTATTTCTTCTCACTCATACTCTGCTCCCACACCATCTTTCTTCCCGTCCTTCTGTTCATTCTCCTATGCCTTCTCCTGTTCGTTCCATTTCTTGTTCGAAGTACAACCTTTGCATCACTGTTGTTGTTACTATGAAAGGAGGCCATTTCTGGAAAAGAGGCAACAGCGTTTGGGAGAACATTACCTTCTCCTGATTAGGGTAGGCTTTCCCTGCGACAGCATTTAGAACTGAACTGAAAAAAAGCTGGATTCACAGGGGCTGAAGATGGAACTTTTTGGCATTGATGGTGAACCCTAGCCTGTGGAGTAAATAAACTGCTGTGTGAGTGTGTACTAGGAATTGCTCTCTGCTGCTGATCTTTATCAATTCAGAAAAGGGGTTGGTGATGAACAGAGTGTCTGAATTAAGCAGACCACTCTTACCCAGTCCAAAGATCAGGGCTTGATCCATCACCGTTATTTAGCTCACTGCACCATCCCAGCTCAGAACCTGGCTATATGCAAATTAGTCTGTCCCTGGCCCAGTGCATCATGGGAACAGGGCAGACCAAACTACCAAGCCAATTCTTCACCAGAAAGGAGACAAGCTTCCGGGGACCGGTTTCTGGCATTTCAGCCGTCGTCGGCCCGGCTTGCTTGAATCCTGATGGTGCAGTGAGCAAGGGACTCATGTCTGAGTATACCCTGCCACACCTATAGTGGCCAAAAACGATTCAGAAAAGGGGGTGGTGATGAACACCCCCTTTTCTGAATCGTTTTTGTCCACCATAAGCGTGGAAGGGTATACTCAGATGTGAGTCCCTTGCTCATTGCACCATCAGGATTCAAGCAAGCCGGGCCGAAGACGGCTGAAATGCCAGAAACCGGTCCCCGGAAACTTGTTTCCTTCCCAGTATTTGAATTGGCTTGGTAGTTTGGTCTGCCCTGTTCCCATGATGCACTGGGCCAGGGTCAGACTAATTTGCATGTAGCCAGGTTCTGAGCTGGGATGGTGCAGTGAGCTAAAAAACGGTGATGGATCAAGCCCTGATCTTTGGACTGGGTAAGAGTGGTCTGCTTAATTCAGACACTCTGTTCATCACCACCCCCTTTTCTGAATTGTTTTTGTCCACCATAAGCGTGGAAGGGTATACTCAGATGTGAGTCCCTTGCTCATTGCACCATCAGGATTCAAGCAAGCCGGGCCGAAGACGGCTGAAATGCCAGAAACCGGTCCCCGGAAGCTTGTTTCCTTCCCAGTATAAGAATTGGCTTTGTAGTTTGGTCTGCCCTGTTCCCATGATGCACTGGGCCAGGGTCAGACTAATTTGCATGTAGCCAGGTTCTGAGCTGGGATGGTGCAGTGAGCTAAAAAACGGTGATGGATCAAGCCCTGATCTTTGGACTGGGTAAGAGTGGTCTGCTTACTTCAGACACTCTGTTCATCACCACCCCCTTTTCTGAATCGCTGATCTTTATCAGTCAGTTGTCGAGATACAGAAGGACATGAATGGCTTTGGAGGTTGTAGTGACCCTGACTGGCAGTGCTTTGAATTGGTAGTGCTGTCCACTTACCTCAAAGTGCAGATACTGATGGTGGGGGGATGTATGGGGAGGCAATATTAGGTGTCCTTCAGGTTGAGGTTTCCATAAAACCCCGGTTCAGGGCAACAGCATGAAGTCCTACAGAATGATCATGTGGAAGTGCTGTGCCAGGATGTACTGATTCAAAGGCCTTAGGTCCAGGATTGGTGTAAACTCCCAACCTTTGTGGGGATTAAAAAGTACAGGAAGTAAACTCCTTTGCCGAGCTGGTTTTGGGGTATCAGCCTGATGGCACCTTTAGCAAGGTGTTCTCACACTTCCTCCTTCAACAAGCACACACAGTTGTGGCCGAGGATGTGACGATGAGGTGGAATGCTTGGTGATATGGTTTAACTCTAGGCAGTAGCTCTGCTGTACCACAAGGACCACCCATTTGTCATAGGTCATTTCCTTTCATTGGTCTTGCATGGGCCTTTTAATCTTGGAGAAGGTCTCTAGGAGAAGGTCATCCTCTTTTACTACATGCATCTTTACATTATGATGCCCTACAGCCCTTTATATTACATCTTAGTAAGCAGTGTTGTCATTGGCAGGGGAAGCCTTACCAAGGTATGGATCATCTTCAGGGTTAATTAGGTAATATTCCTGGTGATCATCACATCCTGTCCAGGAGCCATGAGGTCATATGTGTTCCCGGGGTGATACAGGCTGTCCTCGTCAGATTCACTGTGGCAGGTAGGGCCAGTGAGCTGGGTATGTTAGGATGTGGAAGTAGGCATTGAGGTCAGTTATAAAGTCGCCTTGTTGTAGTAGAGGTATAACATCCTGTAGGGTGACCATGTGCAAATGTGTTCGTTTATGGGCCTGAGGTCTAGGATAGACCTGAGGGACCTGTCCGTCTTGGGAATGAGAAACTAGAGGGAGTATACCCCTGCACCTTGTAGGTATGATGATTGGCTCACAAGAGGGCTCTTCTTTAACCCCTTCGATGCGCACCTTGGCCAACGGCAATCGCAAGCACTACCTCAGTAGTGCTGCGCACGTCCGTTGGCCGACGCTGCCCCACCCACTCGTTCAATTTCGCTGCGGTTAAGTGGTTAAAAGGTAAGCCACTTCTGTTTAGGATTTTTAAAAGTGTACGGGCACTCCCTTGAATTGGGCTTAGTGAAGTTTTTCCACAGACGGGTGAATGTAAATGTTCTTCTGTTTAGAGTCCGCCACCTCTCAGAGCTACAGGAGGATCTGTGCATCGCTCAACTCAGACCTTGGAATTTGGGGTTCCCTTGGGGCAGGCTTGGGTGGCGGTCTCTGAGTCGACTTAAGATCAGAGGCAGTACCTCAGGGTTGAGGTGGGGAGGAATGTTGGCATTACTCAGTGCCCTCATCGAGGGCTTGCTTAGAGTCATGGGTGGCTCTCAGGTTCTAACGGTTTCAGCTGCTGCCCTTTGCCTGGAGTTTGTGTCTTATGAAGATTGGCTCAGGGTTAGATGTCCAACTCTCTCTGCACTTTTGAGGTAAAACTAACTTGAGTTCACTCTCGAGCATGTATGGAGGGATAGAGGCCATGGAAGTGTCTAAGGTCCAATGGGCTTTAGGGCATGGAAATCCTCTTCCTTTTACTCCGACTCCAAGGCCTCACAAGACAGCACCTCCAGGCTCCTGTTACCTTGAGATGGTGGAAGACTCAACAGGCCTAGTTTCTCTCTCTTAACTGAAGATGTTCTCGTAGCTGAAAGTATCCAGGATTTGGAGATTCCTGTGGCTGCATTTTGTGGTGTGCCCAGCACCTCCCTCTTTGGTACATAGGGGTCTGTTTGCACAGAAAGGCGGTGCAGGCAGCCTTGTTGTGCTGGAAGGACAAACACAACTTACAATATCTCTGTCGGTCTGACCATTGGACGTTTGAGTTGCACCCAGGGCAGAACAAAAAAGGAGTTCTCTTCCTAATAACCACCCACAGTCATTGGAGTACAACCCGAATCCTTGGTGGTGTTGTTGACACTGATTGGTGCTGATCGTTCCCAGTGGAGGTCTGGCAAGTTGTCCATGGTCAAGTTGCATCAAAGCTGACTGGTTCATGAAGTTAAGCTCTTACAGTCTAGTCACTATTGCCGTCTTGTTGCTGGGGTTGAAATCCCAACACTTGCCACAAATGTTCCTGTCGTAGAAGTGTTGGCTCTCGAGGACCTAGTACTTGAATGTCAAACCCAATGGTCTAGGAAAACAAAACTCAGGAGGAGTTTTTGTTCTGGTGCATTGTGCCTTAATTGTGTAGTCACAACTGGTCTTATAACTCAAAAACAATTTCAAAGAAAAACAACTTGCAAATGTCTGCTTCCAAAACTGAAGGGCGGGCGTATGCAGACTATGTGTGTCTACAGCCACACATGCTACACAATTTTTACAAGCCACATTTTCCCACAGTATGAAAATATAAGGTTAGAGAGAACCCTCCACCGTCTTCACACCTTAAATAATGTGATGTCCAATTACAGACTATGAAGTGCCATAGATTCAGCTTAATTTTAAAGAGAAGGAATTCTACTGTAATCATTCCTCCGTGTAGCCAGATGTAAACTTCAGTAGCAGCTCAAGCACAGTGTAGTTTACATCTGCAATTTTTTAATTGTAAAAAGGATAAAATTATCACTTACTGGATTGGATAAAATGTGTCACCGATCATTTCACTCAAATCTTTACAAAGAAAGTGAATATAAATGGGCTGTTTTGCAAAGATATTTCATTGCTTGCTTTGTTCTTAAGCACCGTTGCTCTTTCTCATTTCCCTATTGCTGTTATTACCTCTCCTTTAATACACCATATTGGTCTTCATATCCCAGAAAAATTACTGCCATTCCAAGAAACCATTGTGTATTATTCCCAGGGTCCTTTACTCTAGTTTCATATATAGTTTATTACAGGTAATTTAAATACATTATTTCATTATCACAATTATTTATTGGAGTTACACTGTATTTCAATCTACTTAATATAAATACAACAGGATGACAAAGGATTTTGCAAGCAGGTCACAAAGGCACTCAGGAAAAAATCTGTTCTGGCAAAGAATGTGTATATTTTGAGACTCCCAAAATGTACGGATTGATTTAAAGCAGTGGTTGTGGAATGTCCACATAAGTGCAGCAGAGGCCAAGCGGATGCTCACCCTGATCTGAGAATTGGGTCTCCAGTAGGCGGGTGCGACCTGGTCAGTCAGCCAAGATGTCACTGCACGGGTAGGCCCCAAACTGTACTCATTCAGAGACTGGATCACACCAGTTACACCATCCAGAACCCGCTGGGCGGCATTATGATGCTCCATTGACACAGTTTCACACTAAGAAGGAACATAGAAACAAAGATGATAGCATGTCTTAGGATTGTTGCTGAATGTTTTTCTGAATATTAACACAAAAACACACACATATATATTCCACTACAGCAGCTACTGATGCTACCCTCTTTTGACAATACCAAATCTACAGTAGCAAACACAACAGGAGACACTGTCTTCTCTAATCAGATGCTCCAGCAAATCTGCTTATATAATAAATTATTTAAATAAATATAAGGAAGACCATTTTTCGCAGTGACTAGGTTTACACCCATTGGAAAGTAACTTTACCAGATCAACCACCAAGCCTGAATCAAATTAGGTCATTACGCTCCCTTTTATACTCCCTATTACAACTGTTACTCTCTCTCTTTGGTGTAAACATACTTGGTCTTGCAAAGTGGGAGAGGATCAGATTTGCTTAGGAATGATTTGAAAATGTTACCTTTTTGAAAAGAACTTCTCTGAAGGTGGCTTGTGCTGCAGTTATTGCAACCATTCTACCCGTGCCTGAGAGGGAAGTGTTCTAGTTGTACAGGGTCTTTTATTATTATGCATTAACCATTGAGAAGAGATGCACGTACCCCAGGCCAGACGTGTCGAACCTCCTCTCTCACAATCATGCCCTCTGGATCCTGGTTTCCGTACCAGTACTGCCTGCTGCGGTAAATGATCCCACAGACAAAGCACTCCAACACATACCTGAGATGAGCAAAAGGAACATGCAGACAGTTAATGTCACAGATACCCTGCCAGCAAGAGCAGAGAAGTCAGCCAGAAATATGTTATTTCTCTGTAATCCTTGCCAACATCCCCTGCATTGCAGCTAGACAATGCAACCCGCACATACGGGAAGCAACATAATTAGGTGCAGCATGGAGGAAGAGGGAAGTCCTGAGGGACCTGTCCTTCTTGAGAATGTGAAACTAGTGGGAGTATACCCCTGCGCCTTGTAGATGTGATGGCACTGGGTCTATGGCGCCCTTGAATGGGAGAGTGTCTACCTCTTCCCAAAGCAAGTGTTGGTGTTGTGGGGAGAGGATGTGTCTGCAGGGTGGGATGTTGGAGGTGTGCCAGTGAACTCCAAACAGTAACAATGACAAATGATGTCTAGCACCCACTGGTCTGAGGTAATCTGCTGACATATGGGGGAAGAACGCTTGGAGTCGACCCCCAACAGGTGTTGTGTGGTCGAGAGGAAGAAGGGGCAAGTCACTGTTTGGCAGGGGCCTCTTCCTTGAGGAACAAGCCTTACCTCTGCATTTGAAGATGTTGCTTCTGTAGGAGTCACGCAAATAACCCCTTCTGGAGGGATGCTGAGGCTCCTGAAATTGGAAAGAAGTAGAAGTGTCTGGGAAAGTGACTTTGGAGCCACCTCAGTGGGAGGGCCACCAAAAGGACCCACGAGGGGAGAGTGTTTGGAGTGCGCCTATGGCCTTGGCGATCTTCTCCAGCAACCTGCGGCCCGAAGAGGTGCTCATTGTCGAAGGGCAGGTTGAGGAGATGCTGTTGAACATCTGGCTTGAAGCCAGAGACGGAGCCAGGTGTGCCTACAGAGGAGGACGGTGGAATTAATGCAGTAAGCTGCAACATCAGCAGCATCTAGGGCCCAACTTCTGGTGGTATTGGATATGGGTTTGCCTTTAGAGAATTCCTCCATTTCATCCCAGTAAACCCCGTCAAATCTGGAAAGTAATCCAATTGAATTTGCAATGTGCCAGTGATTGGCATTTTGCGCAGTGACTTGTTTGCCAGCAGCATCAACCTCTTTACTTTCCTTATCCGCCGGCAGTGCGGCGCCGGCGCCCCGTCCATTTACCCTTTTGCGGGCAGTATGGACTACAAAAGAGTCGGGGGGAGTTGGCCTTTAATGTAGTTCTAGTAAAAAGCACCAAACATCATTAAATGAGACATGGCTACTCCAGTGAGCTCAACCAAGAAGTAATGGACAGATTCTAAAGCCAATGAGAGAAAGGGAGGTTATAGAAAGCCAATGGTTTAAAGCCCATTCTATGTATATTATTTACTATATGTATATTAGAAGCAATAGATAAAGTGAAAGTTGTGCTGTCAAAAGCCAGACCTGAAAACAACGAAGAAGGCCATATCTGGGGAAACTGAAAGGCTACACGTGTACGTAAAGACACTGTGTAGTGTTCTTATTATTACTTTGTCTTTCTTCCTTGTTGCCTAGGACATGCACCTTCCATTATGTTCTTCAGTAGAACATTGCTGGTTTAGAATGTTATCTCTTGAACTTAATGTCAGTTGAATCTGCTTACTGAAGAATGAGGTCTCTTGTTAAGAAGATAAAATAAAGACCTGCAATCAAGTATACAGCCTTGTGTTCACTTGCCTTTCAACCCCTCACTTTATTTTGGCGACGATTAGACACCTACCCAGTGATCACAAGAGAGCTCAACTCAACAATTTTTTTTTATTACTCAAAATGTTTAAACTGTAAAACTCTTTACCTTCTTATCTTCAAGCAACTCAACACTGGATATCTCTGCTAACTCATTTCCTAAGAGTCAGCGATTTTTATCCAAAGTTAACTGGCGGTGCGACTGGTGTCGCGTGTAACCTCTTTCTGTGAGCCGCTTTGAGGAACTGCTGCTTCATCATGCAAACGGATCCTGGCCTTTCCCTCCTGGAGCCTCGCCTGTCGAGTGTAGTGTCGCAACCAACCCAAGTTGTTTCCCGACCTTTCACTCAGTTGCGCGCCTGTTGCTGCATCGAAGGATTTTGCTTTGCGGCCTAGCTCCTCGTCGTGAGTTGTTGCCTAGCAACCCCAGTCTCCTGACTCTGCCTGATCTTCACGTCACTTTGTTCCTGTTGCCTAGGGAACCGTGACGTTACATCTCGCCTCCCGCGATATCTCCTCACGCAGCGTGACTTCAACGTCACGTTGTGGGGCGCCATTTTGAAATCCCACTTGTAAGGTTCTTCCAGACATTATCGATCTTCTGAAGTATGGTTTTTCCACCACGCTGATCTGCACAGCACTTCGCAGGTCATCTACGTCAGTGAGGTACATTTTATTTACTACGCTGACCTGCACAGCAAGTGGCAGGTCACCTTCATTTGTGTACTTTACTTTATTTTTATTTTTTTTCTCGTGTGCAGTTTATTCACTACGCTGATCTGCACCCCACTTTGCAGGTCATCTTCGTACTTGAAGTACAATTTATTTGCCACGCTGATCTGCACAGCACGTGGCAGGTCAACTTCATTTGTGTATTTAATTCATTTGTATCGCTAAGTCCTTCTTCTCACTTAGAAACCATTTGCCACTGCCTACAAATAGTTTTGCTAGCCTGCAAATTAACAATTGTTATATTGATTTTTACGACTACGCACTGCTATAATTTATGCTATTACTGACATGCGTAGACTCATTTGAATTGACTCCTTTCACTCCACTGTGGTGGTCCACGTGTCTGCAAGTCCACATCTGCTGTCTACGCTGACCTGCATAGTTCATCTAGGTTTATGAACATGTTTTTTTCATAGAGTTACACTCTCTCTACTGTTTATAAACCACATCTAGCTCTATCAGTTATACCCTGTCAAAATTTTTGGTTTCATTTATTAGTACCCTCTTAGTGCTCATTGTTGTACTCAGTTCATCAATATGCAGAACGTCACTGCCCCTCCCTTCTTTCTTCCTGCTCCTAGGGAACCCACCATACCCTGGTTAAAATGGATACAAGTTTTTGCTCACTAAGCAAGGGTATGTGGGACGTCCTTAAGCGCAGAAAGAAAGACTTCCCTGTTAATGCATTGCTTGGGCTCGGAAGGCCACGAGGTTTATGAGCACCTTGCCGATTTGCCTGATGGTGAAGGTGACTCACTCAAGGAGTATGAATTGTGTATTAAAAAGATCAATTTGCACTACCTTCCAAAGATGAGCATGGTTTTAGAACGATTTCACTTTGGGAGGATAGTGCAACGGTAGGGTGAAACTGCTGAACAGTATGTTAAAGTTCTACGCAAACTTGCTTCAACTTGCTCGTTTGCTGGAAGTTTAGATGAGAGACTTAGGGATCAGCTCACGTTAGGTTCTTCCGTAGACAAAGTTAAAGATAGCCTATGGCAAAAAGACAACCCTTCACTTCAAGATGTAATCACTACCTTGAAAATGCACGAGCATTCCAATGCGTGTGCAGAAACTATTCACAAGAACAAGCCAACGGAGAGGCAAGATTATGAATTGATATGAGAGAACTCAATAACGCAGTAGTAGTCGATCGCTATCCTCTCGCCAACATAGCAGAAATGTTGTCATCATTGAATGGTGCCACCCACTTTTCAACACTAGATTTGTCATCGGCCTATCATCAGGTCAGACTTCATCCCCTTGTCAAGAATTGACAGCTTTTAACACGCCATTCGGCACGTACAAATTTCTCAGGATGCCTTTCGGTTTAATTTCAGCCGCCTCGGTATTCCAAAGGGTAATGGAAAACATTCTAGTTGGTATTGATGGTGTCAAAGTCTACCAAGACGATGTCCTTGTTCATGGTGTGACTCAACAAGAACATGATGTGAGAATAAATAAAGGCTTGTCCAAGTTGCAGGAACCAGGTCTCACTCTCAGGTTGGACAAGTGTAAGTTTGACGTAAAAGAGATTGAGTATCTTGGGCATTTGATTTCTGAATCAGGTATCAAACCTAAACCTTCCTTAGTAGAGGCCATCACCGATTGCAAGTATCCTGAGAATAAAGATGAAATCATTACATTTTTAGGGATGGCAGATTTTTACAATAAATTTGTCCCTGGGTTTGCTCAAAAAACAGAAAACATCAGGGCCTTATTAAGAAAGGGATGTGAGTTCATTCGGGACAAATCTTGCTGTGTAGAATTTGACTTGATCAAAGATGGTTTAAATAATGCACAAAATCTTTCAAGTTTTGATCCTGCTAAGGAATCTTACATTATGACAGACGCCAGTAGTAAAAGACTTGACGCTGTGCTTTTACAAATTGGTGAAAAAGATGATAATACTATTTTATTCATCTCAAGTCCACTTAGAGGAGCGGAGTGTAACTACTCGGTGGTTGAAAGAGAAGCTTTAGCTGTCTATTGGGCTGCTCAGAAGCTTAAGAAATTCTTGTGGGGTAAGCGCTTTACCGTGGTCTCTGACCATAAACCTTTAAAAGAAGTGTTTGAGAAGAAAGGCATTGATTGTGTCTCCCACAGAATAAAAAATGGGTAGTCTCATTGCAAGACTTTGAGTTTCAGGTTTCGGATTTGCCAGGCACTAACAACATTCTTGCAGATTGTTTATCTAGACTTAGTGGTGTGGCAGCTTCTGATGCTAGTGAAGATGTCTTGTTTATTGGCGAAGACTCTTCTGAAGATTTGAAAATTTGTTTGGTAACCGAGGGTGTGGTCACGGAGGAAGAATGGATTGCAAGTCTGAAAGACGATGCTGTTTTGCAACGGGTTGTCTGTTTTGTGCGTGATGGCTGGGGTGAGAAACGCGAGTGTGATGAAGAAACCAGAGGATTCTGGTGTGTTAAAGAAGAATCGTCTGTTTACAAGGAACTACTTATCAGAGGAAGTAGACTTGTTCCTCTTTTGGCTTTGCTTCATAAGCTGATTGAAAACACACACACTAGTCACATGGGCATCGCTAAAACAAAAGAAAGAATTAGAGAAGCCTATTGGTGGCCTGCAATGGACACTCAGATTGAAAGGTCTGTGCGTTGTTGTCCTCAATGTTCTAAGATACTTAAGCGTAGAACTCAGTCCATGGTAGTCAGGAGACAAGCTACTGGTCCTTGGGGAGATATTGTTCTCGATATCCTGGGTCCAGTAAAAGTCAAGACTCAGGATCACTATGTTCTAGTTTGTGTTGATATGTTCTACAGGTGGCCCATCATAAAAATAGTCAATTGTGTGGATTCTTCTTCAGTAATTAATTTCCTTGACGATCTCTTTGCAAAAGAAGGCTTGCCAAGTTCAATCTTGACAGACAATGGGTTACAATTTACCTCTTGTGTGGTAGAACAATTTTTAGGTGAGAGAGGTATTACACATAAGCAAGCAGCTCTATATCACCGAGAATGCAATGGGGTAGTTGAAAGGTGTGTCAGAGTTCTCAAAGAAAGTATGCAACTAGCCCTTGTGTCTAGCTGTAATTGGGAAGAAGCAGTCAAGAAGAAAGTATGCGAATACAGGTTCACACCTCATTCCTTAACGGTTGTTACGCCTTTTACCTTGTTTAAAGGAAGGGTGGCTAGCACGCACCTGAAACCTCTTTGGGTTACTTCAAAAGGGATGGAAGTAGGTGGAGTGGTTGAAAGTACGGTTGGTTGAAAAGATCGTGAGTTGAAGAAAATGGAAAAGAGGAAAATTGTCTTTGATGCAAGAAAAGCTGTGAAGAGAACTGTGGTCAAAATTGGTGACTGGGTCAGAATTAAACTCCCCCGAAAGAAGAGTTGGCATCTCAAAGTTCAGCCAACCAATTAAAGTCATCAAACTTTGGGGAATGCAGTCAGAACACAGGATCATAAAGTGTGGAACCTCAATAGACTTGCCAAATGTTCCGAAGAGGATTCCTCTCGGGCCTCTGCTGTTCCTCACAGTCTGATGTGGGAAGACCGTGCAGGCTGAGGAGAGTTCCTCTTCGTCTTCAAGATTGTGTATAGTGTGTTTGTTTTATTAAACTTGTTTTCTTGTTCAACTTACTTTTCTCTTCTGTTCTGATTATGAAAAGAGGGAGGTGATGTAGTGTTCTTATTAGTCTTTCTTCCTTGTTACCTAGGACATGCACCTTCCATTATGTTCTTCGGCAGAACATTGCTGGTTTAGAATGTTATCTCTTGAACTTAATGTCAGTTGAATCTGCTTACTGAAGGATGAGGTCTCTTGTTAAGAAGATACACTAAAGACCTGAAATCAAGTCTACAGCCTTCTGTGTTCACTTGCCCTTCAACCCCTCACTTCACACTGATGTTGCGTCCTTGTAAAGATAATACTCCATTTGTTATCTTCCAGAAGGGGTGGCACATACCCTGCTGGGAAGGGTTCCCATGTGTAATACTTGGACCCATTAATTATTCTGGGATTAATTTTAAGGGATTAATCACATGATAATGAATTATAAGTCTCTATCAGTCCTGACAAGGTTGAAAAAACATCTTGCCGAGGCTGCCAACAGGATCTTGTGGAGGCTTCACATCTCCTTCCCTGGGTGCATCCGCTACAGACCCATTCTCTACAGGAGCATCCAGCTCGTCTTTTGCTCACTGTGAAATATCGGCTTCCGCATGACTATGTGAGGACTGCTGACTGCGTGCGTGCGCCGTCCGTGCGTGGGCAGGCCAACCCTCACAGGTTTTTTACCTTTGATACTTGCACAAGTGCCACTTTTGCCTACGTAATCGTTTGTTCTTGTGCTTGAGTGTGTAACATATATTGCAGTATTATACCACAAATTATACTCTATTTTCTCTTGTAGCCTGCACACTTGTCACTTTTCCCTCCTGTGCACTTTTTACTACCTCATGTATTTTTGGTAGCCCACATTTTTACTACCTCATGTATTTTGTTTGCTCACAAGTGTCAATTACCTTGTCTACCTCATGTATTTTTTGTTTCTCACAATTTTTACTACCTCATGTATTCTTGGTTGCTCACAATTATCACTTTACCGTATGTAACGTAACGAATGCCTCTGCAATCTGTTGCTCGTGTAACGTTCTCAGTTTGTATCTTTTCTGTTCCTATTGTGAAGCGCTCTGACACCTTCGGGTAAAGTCCGCGCTATATAAAATTGCATAAATAAATAAATAAATAAATAAAAAACCCTGCGTTTTTCCATACACAGTCAAATTCAATCGTTTTCAGAGGATGATTATTTTCATTTTACCCTGTAGGTGGCAGTGTTACTCCATCTACACACTTTTTTTTACTTAAGCCCCCTCACACTTGCATTAACCCTGTTTAATGTGTTCCACATGTTCTTTACCTTGGCCGTGTGTATCAGGGGCGTAACACAGGCCCCTGCAGGCCCCGCAGTGCGGGGGGGCCTCACGCTCCAGGGGGCCCCTCACTCCCAGCAGAGGAAGACTGCTGCAAGCAAGGCAGCACGCCTAAATTAAACAGTGCACACAACCCACGGAACGGTGAAAGCCTCTTTAAATTACAGGGAAGTAATAAGACAGGCCCCCGCCGGGGCCCCCACGCTCCAGCCAGGGCCCCCTCACGGGGCCCCATGCTCCAGAGGCCCCCTCAAGGGGCCCCCATGCTCCAGAGGCCCCCTCACTAATCTTAGCAGCAGAGGCAGAGGCAAGCAAGCCTATAAACGGTGCGCACACACCACGGCCGGTGACGTGCCTCGGCCTCTATTTTAAAAATTAATTATGGGGCCATGTGCTCGCCCTGCCGGCCTGCCTGAGCCTTTTTTAATTAATTAATATTTGGTGCGCACTGCGAAGTACAGCTCTCTTGTTTTCATATGGAATGGAATGGGATGCGTGCATGCATTATCATGGGCTGGGCAGTGGGCGGGCAGATGGGCCGGTATTTAATGCCGAAAGTAATATAAGCCAGGCCCTGTTCTGCCCAGAGGACGGAGTCGGTGAAGATACACTTGCCGCAATTTAGGAGTATAATACAGGCCCCGGGCCTGGTTCTGCCAGGCGCTGCGCAGTGGAGACCGTGACGAGGACTGCCAGCCCCAGTTTCAGTTTGTGAGTGAGAGCGAGGTCGGTCGGTCACTGTGGTTACTGACATTATAAAAACATAAGATTACATAATGAGCTGCAGTAATCTCACTTAAATGTTTTCATCTGCCCATATGCATGTGTATATAACCTTATAAATCGAGCCTTTCTCATCCTTACAAGCACATAACTGTCTTGCCGACTCGGGGAGCTTTGCCTGTTGTAACTACATGTGCTGATTTCAGAACTACCAGAAAACTGTAGGGTTTTGTTGACGTTTTTCGGCATTATAAACACGGTTGCCGGTGCACGAGTATTAAGTACTTAAGTCTGTATTTTAAACACATGATCAGACGTTGTTACATTGCCAAACGTGCATTCGCCCCGCAGCTTTACAACTGGGGGCGACTGGCTGTCAGGATTACGCACTTTAGGACCCAGGGGTGTGGACCTTCACCTAAGCTTTTGCGAGGAGACAGGACTTGACTGCTACCGGGCTCAGGTTTACTGTTCACAGCGTTCGTAATGGACTGCAATGGTAACCTTTAACACAGCACAGGAAGATGAGTACTGGCGCTTGTGCACTGTCATCACATCACATCTTGTACATATGTACTACGCAGCCTTAAGCGCTCAGCTTCCTGGGGAACTTTCTCCTGCTTTCACCCCACCCTTCCTAAATTCATCACATAATGCAGTGGATGCAGTTTGCATACTGTCGAGAGGCAGGCTGCAATAATTAAAAAAGTTAATCACAACAGTTGGTTGTCACGTGACAATTATCATGATTCAAATGTTTGATTAATTGCAGCCACGCGACAGTGCGCAAGCTGCAACCACCATCGTTGCTCTCACAAACTGCACCCCCACCGCCGCGAATTGGAATTGCAGAAGAAGTAAAATATAGCTGCAAGCCAGAACTGGAATGGCAGGCAGCCGGCCTGGCCAGCCCACCCCGCGGTAATTGTAAGAACATTCACTGAATGACTCACACAGTAGGTCATGACTTGTGTGTGAACCTTTCATGCTCCTAGGAGAGGACCCGCCGCTCAGCTCTTGCAGTGAAAGGCCTGGTGTCTCTGCCATGACTTAGGCCTGAATAGAAGTGAAAGGCTACGCATCCCAGAGACAATTGAGACCTAGTGATAAAAGGTCATGAATGAATGAACACCTCTACTAATCTAGCTCTACATTTAAAAGGCATCACAACTAGGTAGTAATCCAGCATTACTAGTTAAAGGTTCTTCCTCACTAATAACCCACCCTTGAAGGTGATTTACCATCTATCCGCATGATGAGTTAGCCGTATAAGTAAAAGGTCCTGTATTCATGTGAATGTAATTGTAATTTAAAAGGTTATTTATTCATCCAATGGCTCCATATTGCCACATTATTCCATTAAGAGGATCAAAAGTTAATATTCTCAACTATTTTCGGAGTTGTTAGGGACACACAAGGGCAGCCTCATCACCAGGCACACTATTACTGGGTAATAGTGCACTTTAGAAATATATAAATCGCTCAAATTATCCAGTCATGAAGGCTACCAATATGCTTGGCTGGATTCACGAGATAGCCACCATTGGAAGTAAAAGTATATGAGTTTGAGTTTGAGTTTAAAAATTCTTATATAGCGCTCTTACACCAGCGGTTTCATGGCGCTGTAACTGGCAGATCTCCACAATAGACAAAGAAGGGAGGTCGGGTAACAGAGGGTTAGATGAAAATTTTGCTAAAGAAGTAGGCTTTAAGTTTCTTTCGAAACTGGGAATATGGGGTTAAAGATCTGAGATCAAGGGGTAATGAGTTCCAAAGGGTTGGGGCAAGGGTCGCAAATTTTGAGCCCCCCCACTTTTTCCGGCGAAACCGGGGAACTATCAGGAGGGATTGAGAAGAAGATCGGAGCTCCCTAGTTGGCAAGTAGGGGATAATCTCCGAAGAAATAAATGCAGGGGCCGTACCCAATCGAGCCTGGTAAGTGATAGATGCAAGCTTGAATTGGATACGTTCCCGAACCGGAAGCCAATGTAAAAGTTTCAGAAGGGGGGTGACATGTGAGGATTTAGGAAGGTTAAAGACCAGCCGCGCCGCCTGGTTTTGGATCATCTGCAACCGCCTAAGACTATATGCAGGTATACCTGCATATAGGGCGTTGCCATAATCCAGGCGGGAGATGACCATCGCAAGGACGATCAACTTCAAGGCCTCAAAGGTGAAAAATCGAGAGACCTTGCGGATGGTACGAAGAGACAGAAAAGAAGAAGAAACCACAGAACTAACCTGGGAGTGAAGGGTAAGGTGAGAGTTGAGTTTGATACCCAGGGTTTTGACCGAAGTAGAGGGGACCGGAGAGGGACCAAGGGAAGGGGGCCAAAAAAGTGAAGACCAGGGACTGGAGCAACCACCTGTCAACACCAACTCGGTCTTATCAGGGTTGAGTTTCAGGTGGTTGAAATCCATCCAGTCCCTGATGAAAATCATAGTAGACTGGAAATTAGAGATAGAGGCAGAAGAAGAGGACAGATTGAAGACAAGTTGAAGGTCATCCGCATAGTTGTATACGGAGACCTCCATTTGTTGTAAAGAAAAAATGAGGGGAGAAATGTAAAGATTAAACAGAAGAGGTGAAAGGGAGGAGCCTTGGGGGACCCCGCACAGGACCTTCCGAAAGTCCGCAGTGAAGTCACCCAGGCGAACTGCCTGGGTGCGGTCCCTCAGGAAGGAGGACAACCAAACCAGGGCCGTACCCCCGATCCCCGCCGCCGCGACACGGGAGAGTAAGATGGTATGATCCACCGTGTCGAAGGCGGCAGAGAGATCAAGGAGGACCAGTGCTTGGAATTGATTGGTGTCCCTCCCCTCCCTATGCATTTTCGGCTGATAAAATGGTCATACGGGCTAATACATTCACTGTCAGTGTAGGACCTTCAAATCAAAACTTTGAATCCCGGCGACTCTGCTGAGTCGCCTATATTCTGATGGCAATAAAAGTATTAATCACGGAGCTCTGCAATAGTAATCCACCATGTTGTAAGAGCTTAGAGATGGTTTAATTCATTGTGTGTGCCATAGGTGAAAGCTACTGAATCCCTGTGCCAGCCCACTATGTAATGTAATGTAATGATGATACTTGTAAAGCGCACTGTTACCCCATCTCGGGGTGTCCTGGCGCTGAAGACCGCTGGGGAACCCGTCCTGGCTTTCCCTGTGAGATGGTCCCTTCTGGGTATCTCCAATGTGAAACCAGGCATCCCCGGCGTCTGTGGGGGGCCGTTGTAGAGATGAGGCAAGCTTAATGCCCAGAGTTGCCTAGTGTGATCCCTGGTTAGAGTAGGCACCAAGGCGAGAATTATCGAGTCCGTTGACCCTGGTCCACTACCCTGCCGCGTCGGGAATCGAACCCTGGTCCCAGGCCGTTCTCTGCTTCCGGGTCTGCCACCTCTAACCCGTGAGCCACACCACTCCTACTAGGTGTGAAAGTTACTATATCCCCTAGATAACCCATCCCTTTGATGGTTCAGTAACAGAAGCAAACGGGTCCTAATCCCCACTGTTTTTTGCTTTTGTAGTGAACAGTTCTTAATCCTATGAACTACCCATGGGCGTCAGAGGCTCTGAATCTCTAGCGATAATCCTGACCTAGGCGTGAAAGGCCTGTATCCTTGTTCTAATTCAGTCACAACTGCAAAGATCATAGATGAAAATATGTAAAGGATGTTCACCCAAGGGAATCCATACCGTCATGGTGCAAGGCTCTGTGTCCTTACGGTAAACTAGCCTCAGATGAAAGACCTTGTATGGTGGTCGTAACTGAGCCATAGGAGGGGAAGTCTCTGTAGTTCTATGAAAATGAAAAATGTACATTACAGGGTGTAGCACATTATATCCTGGATGCAACACACGTCCTATAAGAGAAATAATGCATCCTGGTTTGGTTTTCATGGGCTATGCAGAGCTAGAGGTGAAGGGCTCTATCTCACTGGCTGGGGAAAGGGTTACACTCCTGGAATGCCTGCACATTTGCTCATTCTTCTGACGCACGTACAATGAACAACAACCTCTTGGGTAACAGCCTGCATCCAGTCCCTAGAGGTAAACCAGAACGTAGGCTGTGCTGTAGGTGAATATATGTGCAACTGAGCCAATCCAGCCATATAACAAAAAGCACAACAACCCTAAATCGGTGTAGAGCTAGGGGTCAAGTGACTCTTGGCACCAGCCATATGGTGATTCCCATGAGGAACTCTGCCCTAGTGGTGGGTACACTGGTGATTACACAATACTTTACATGCGTAGAGCTTTTAAGAATGTGTGTTTAAAGTTTAGTAACTGTTTCCTAATGAGGCCTCAGAGGCTGGGGTCTAGATTAGCTTTTTATGGTGGGCCCGAGGGACACTTATATTAAATAAATGGTTGTATCCATATAGTCTGCTGTGGCTAAGACAGACTCAGCTCTTTATTTATCTTGTAAAAGTGACAAGCAGTAAAACAGTAGTAAGGCTGGTCTAGATAGGACTTTCTCAGGCTAAGTTACACTGATGTAGGCCACTCAGTGGGTTTCCTTTCTTTTATTTATTTCAATTTTAATTATACAGCCCCCTCGTCCTAATAAAAACTTTAGTTTGAATAATTTGTGCCGTGACTCATTTCTTCCTTACTGAAGTGAGCAACTCAAGATGAATACATTCAGACTGAATATTGTCAGACTGAAAAGGAAAGACCGTATTTAGAATTCGCAATCAATGTTACAATAGCTTAAATACTCTTATCACACATGCAAGCACAGTAACTCCACTGAGCCATAAGCCAGATGGAATAAGTTGATCCCACCCTGAGCCAATGCCCAAGTAAGGTCAGTACTGTAATGAGCCTCAAACTAATAATACCTTTAAGCCACATCGAGACTAGACCTAGTAACTTCATGCTTCCCTGAGCATGGGTGCAGCAATCTCAGGCTCTGAGAAGAGGCCACACATTGCAGAATAAAATAAAGCCCATAAACAATGCCCCGAATGGGTCCAAGTCTGTAATATATATATTTTCTAAAGAACACTGAATTTGACTATCTCCTTCTTAAAAAGATGATACTGCATACAATGTGTGTTTGGAAGGCAGTATTCATGTTCTTCTTAAAATACTGTACAATACTGTAGCTGTTTTGGTTAAGTCAGCAACACAAGACAGTTAATGACACTGGATCATATTGACTACTGGTACCAGTATTAAAGAAGGGCTTATCCACTGGAAATGTGGCAATGGGGTCTACAAATGAGCTCAAAGGTGAAAAGATTGAGGTACTGTCGCGTCTGAGTAGTACACTCAGTCTTTGGAATGTCACTCATAATTACACTGAAATTATGAAAATGTCACACATGGCAATCAAACCTTGGCAGCTATGCCCACAGCAGCCCCCGTGTTCCAGCCTCCAGGGGCCCCATCAGCGCTGTAGCGCACACAGTCAGCACTACACTCTCTTGCCGGCGTTGGCTGCACCAGTGAGTTGCATCATAACAGTCCTGCCTCATAAATTAAACGGTGGGTGCAGGTGACCAGCTTCCAGGCCCAGCAGCAAGGGGGTTGAAGGCAACTAGGCCAGAGCACATTTGCAAATTTACATACTTTGGTAAACTGGTTACTGAGGCTTAGCTTTCTTTTTAGTTCCAGTACCCCCTGGGCCCCCACTCCGCCTATGCCTTACATTTGAAATTTACATTTACTGCTGAAGTGTGAGAATGCATTTCATGAAAAGGAATATATAGTAAGGTTGCCAAAAGGAAAATGCCAGCAATGTGTTTAAAGAGGCTGGAAAGACCTCTTGACACTAAATAAAGTTGTAAATAAAGTATGTGTTTATTTGTAATGTGACATTTCTGTCTTTGTCCTTATTCTCGCCCATCCCTTTCATGCTCACCATGCACTCACAGCATTCACAATGCACTCACACTGATCACCATGTCCGCCTGGGAGGGGGGCCCCCTCCATGTGCTTTGCAGGGGGGCCCCCTCAAGTTTCGTTACGCCACTGGTGTGTATTTACTATTCCTTCGGTCACTGTGAATTCTCTTTTTTTGCCTCCCAATGTGTTCTGTTATTACGAATTAATGACCTCAAGATATTTGTATCCCGAGGAAATCAAACCGTTAACAAGTCACCCTGCGAAAAGATAAATTGGTATCTTCCTTAAGGGACGTGCTCCTCTGCCACAGGTAAGGCCTCGGATTGCTGACTGGTGAGTTATGAGATATGTAGTGTCCTCCTACAGCCAGGAGCTAGGATTCTTGACTCTTAAGGACTGGTTATCTTTCATGAGATAAGTAGTGTAACAGCCGATGAGTCCTGGGCAGTTCGTTTTGCCTTCATTCTCTATTGATCCTCAAGTTGCATGGGCTGGAGACATGGTCTCCACCCAGAGTTAACCCTCAGAAGGCAAGTAATAGCTTGAGTGATTTCTCCTAAAAGTGACGTGATGTACACCTAAAAGCAGCAGCCACCTCCTTATAATGTTCTAGCATAATTCTACAGGGTGCTGTGAAGATGCTGCTGCCTACAGTGAGCCAGGGAAGCCAAGGAGATGAGGACTTATGTTATACCTGTACTGGCAACTCCAGGAAATAGCATTTGACGGCCCTGCCCTCATGCTGCCTATATACAGTGTGGAGGATCCATGCACCCAAGGGCATACTCACCCAGACCACGCAAACTTCGCAAGTCCTAACCAGGGATTGTCGTTGGAAGCCACAGATTTTGGAATCACTATCACCTCGCGTCCTCCTTCATAGCATTTCTTTGAAAAGAGAAAGAGAAAATGCAGAAGGAGGATTACAATAGCCTGTACAAAATGTTTACTAATAAATGGCATCTTGTTCCTAATGGGATTTTTTCTAGTCATGTAAAGAGGAAGGGGTTTTGCTCAAACTGAAAGAAAAAAAAGATTTATGTTTAAAAGTACACTGCTGTTCTCTTTCCAAATGTCTCTTGAAGAACTCAACCCATCATCAGCCTTTCAACATATGGTGGTATGTATTCAGGCTAGAATCAAGGCTGTGATTCTCAGTGCAGTTTCAAAATGTAACACTACATGTGCTAGTATGTATTTACGCAACACTACTGTCGTGTCTGGGACAATTTAACTCAACCGAAGAGCACCTTCCAAGAGCCCACCGAACACCAGCGACTATTCCTTATCTGCCCTCAACCTTATTTTTAGGCCGAGCCTGTAACAGCGAGCATGTGCTGTTCTGGCAAAGACTTTATGTAAGGGCTTTTGAAATCTCACCACACGCTCGTGCTTTTGGTTTTGTTTTCGTCTCAAGCTATTGGGCTTTGCGTGCGTCTTTCTAAGAAAGACTTGTAATAAACTCCAGGAGTATGACCCATAGACCACGTTGGGATCAGGGTAGGTAATCAAGCTAAAAAAACAATATCCCAACTGGTATTATTGTCTAGACAGTTAAACATAAATGCAGAAAGCATTGCGAGAACAGAAATAAGGAGACTCAAACTGTTTTAGAACGTGCACATGGCATCGTATATTAGGGAACAAAATGATAATAACAGTAGAATGCTTTCTGCATGCATGTTTAACTGTCTAGACAATAATACCAGTTGGGATATTGTTTTTTAGCTTTTTAAGTAAGAGAGCACGCAATTGGTCAAAGGCGGGTGCATGTCCCGCCTTTGCTCCGCCCACGGCCTATTGCTTGCGGTTACCCGCACAGGCCAAATCTGTTTTCAATTATCGTGTCCAGACACAGGCGCGATAATTGAAAACACATCGCTCACTGTGGCGCGCTCGCACGCACCACTCGCGGGCTTAGGTCTTGAGTGTGGAGACCGCGGACCCAAGGCATCTCAACACCTCTCTCTTTAATACAGAACACACGGGCAGTGCTCGGTTACATAATAAATTCCCTTTAACAAAAAACTGCACCAACAAGTGTGCTCCACTAGAACAGATGCAGCCGCCAATGGGCGGATTAGTGCTGCTTTGTGTCATTTTACGAGCAGTCGTGTAGCACCTTTCTGCTGTTTGCACGCTTGCAGCGCTCCAGCATTCTGACTACAGAACTGGCGGTCAGAGTATCACAGAGTATAGTATGTGTGTGGAGCGATGTGTTGAGTGAAGTGCGGCGTGGCGGCTCATTGTTTTAAATGAACACCCATGTCTAAGCCGAGTTTGAGGTGTGTGTTTGTGCCAGGGCGAAAGAGTCATCGGACACTAAAGGGCATATCGACTCGTGCCAGGGGGGAGGTTGGCCCAATGCCCACCCCGGTTGGTTTGGGTTGTGTACCTGAAAAAAATGTATTGGCATCGGAAGGCGCAAAGGCTCTGCTGTGGGGCAAACGTGTCACACCTACAGCGCACACACTCCAGACAACTTTAGTAGCAAGCGCATTAACCCACCGCGCTATATCAGCAACAAGTGCAACGTGAGCCACTCGCTCGCCTGTGCAGATGGGGGGCCGGTTTCAGTTGTAACCCTGAACCCCAACCTTGTGCGAACTTGGATGACCCATGGTCTCCTAGCTCTCCAGTTTCCTAATCTTTCCCAAATTAACTGGATGTGCTTAGAAGCGGGCTCAACGCAACACTGCGCTTTATATTTTAAAAACTGGAATATACATAGACACTGGCCCACAAGACTGCCTCGTCCTCGCTGTGAGCACAAGTAGTGAATCACTTTACAAGCAGAGATTGTCAGGAACTATATTAACGGGTCGATAAGAGCACTTCAGCGAGCCTGTATGGGATGCAATTATGTGCTCCAGACAAGAGCCACAAACCGAGAAAGAGAGGCTAAAAATCCCTGAATCTAGTACACACACCACTCTGCAACTGTAAACGCACTGTACAACTCACTTCCACAGTATAAGCGCCAACCAAAGCAATGACAATCAGAGGCTGCACGTGGGCGAGGTCTAGCACTGAAAAGGTGGAGTCTGGAACCCAACTAGGGTTCAGATCTTAGCTCCCTCTCACTGTGCGATCTTGGGCAGACCGTTCATCTCCCTGCGCCCATGGCTCCTTAGGTGGCAGCACTGGAACGGTTCAGTAATGTATTTAACGACCTACTGATCACCTCCTTAAAACGAAAACTGAGGTTTACCTAACATTTGTACACAGACTAATATGCAGAGGGCATTGCTCTAGCAGCTGACCTAGTGCTGTGTGTGGTCTGTGCTACTTTAGTCCCTCTCACACTCTTGTTGATGACACCTGCTCCCTGTCTCATGACAGCTGTGCGTGTCCTCGCGCTCCGAGCAGGTATCCTGCACTCAGCCTTCAATCGTTCAGCGTCTTCCTAGGAGCCAACTGCCATCGTATTGTCAAAGTAGGAGTCAAATGTCTTTGAGTGCAATCCGGGAGACAGAGGTGGGTGAGGGTGGGGGTGGGGGTGCGGGTGTAGCAGAGTGTACCTAGCTAACGTATTCAGCACTGACACTATTTGCTAACCCTAGCTTCACTCACATACCACGCATTTAGCTCCACCCTACACATATTTTAATAAGTACACAGCACTGCAATTTTATGCATAACTTGTTTACACATGTGACTGACAAGTCATTGCAGGCTTATACTGCCGCTTTAATGTTTCCTATTTTTGAATGACTCGGTGCAAATGTATCGGTTGACGCTTTCCTAAATACTTATAAGGTCCCAAATGCGAGACCTATTGGCTATGCCAATGCTTGCTATATATTCCTATACCTTTAATGGGAATAGAAGTCTCACTGCTGAAAACAGACAAAATAATTATTAATTTATGAAAGAGCGGCCTAGTTCTGATGCCTCTAGAACCCCATTAGCATGCCATGCAGTCAGTTTCGACCTTCTATGAGACAAAGGCTCTTAAATCTGTAACCTCTCCTGCTCTTCGTACCGTCCCAAAGGACTGCCATTGAAAATACACTCACAGTTTTTTTCTTCCGAGCTTTCTCTTATCTCCCTGAAGTAACTATTTCTGCTAATGTCTAATCCTATTTGTAGTTCTCTGCCCGGCCCTTGTCTGTACAGTTGTTCAAAGCATTGTCCTTTGCGGTCCCTCCCCTTGTTTTAGAGAAGTCAACCATTCCCCATCACTACTGGTGCAAGTCGCCCTGGTCTTATGCTGGCCGCACAGGTTAGGGACACTGATGGCATGGGGGACATCAGTGCTTAATTTTCCTGGCCAGTGGGGCTAGGGTACTGGCCCTGTTAGGGTTAAGACAATTCGAAATCCAGAATTGAATTCGGATTCTGATCTCTCTTTGGCCAAAAAATGTCAATGTGTCTGTCTGAACCTGCTTCTTTCACTTAAAAACCCTCCTCTGAAGCTGGACACCAGTAGGGCCTAGATTAGTTAATAGGGATATGGTACGTTCAAGGCTGGTTTTAACCAGTGATGTCTCAGACTGGACTGTTCCCAGCAATAGACCTCCTTCAAGAACATGGAAGCTCTGAGGTTCAAAAAGGTAGTGATGGGCCTATGCTAGAGCTAGTGTTCTCACACAAAGTGCATGATTGTAAAACCTCATTCCAATCACAGATCTGACAGCTCCATTCTCCTCTTCTACCTGAAACACAGCCCATTCCCTGGAAAATAAATGACCTGCCGCGCATCTTCAGCACTCCAGAACAGTCCGCATAGAAGAGTTTACAGCAACGAAAACTACTGTGAAAGTCAAACCTTTAGAACCCAGCAGAACGACCAGTATGGGAACATATCTAGTGCGCTTGAAACGTCGGCTCAACCCAAAACAAGAACACCGAAGCTCGACATCAAATGGATCAAACGGGAACTATGCGCCTTTAAATGCACTAGCTAGATTCTGAGAAGAAGTCAATTATTATAGAGAACAATTCTATTGTTAAAGACATAGGTAAGGCAACTAGAATCCCATCAAAAGGGTCAACTTCGCAGAACACCTTTTAGAGGCTTCGAACCAAACAGGCAGCTATTTAACAATTGCCAAACACTATCTAATTCCAACACCTTAAAGAACAATGCCTATTCATCTTAACAACTCTGCTAGAACGACTGGAGGTTTTCAATTCCTTCTAGAACACACCTGCTACATCTTATCACCCAATGCTTCAATCCACTGCCACTAGATTCAGAGCCTTCACAGGGAGGTGCTGATAGAAGCCCACAGGAGAAAAGCATCAAATCTATCCGTCGAACATTACCCAGCCATATGTATTAAATAATTTTGTCCCTCACACTTATGCCTAACGCAAAAATGATAAACGGGTCCCAGTTGAAAGGCGTAGGCCCGGTCCTCTCTAACATGCCGCAAGTACCACAATCCAAAGGAAAACAACCACAGGCCCAAAGACCCTAGCAAGCGGCCAATCAACCTCGAAACTAGCATACCCAAATTATGGAAAGTCAAGACATGAGGCAAATTTAGGAATACATGGAACTAAACAATCATTCCCGGGGACGCCCAACCAGGGTTCAGATCTTCAATTCGCACAGAATATGCACTGGGTAACACTAGAGAAGTGCTCATCCTCTATGGATAAAAAAAACCACAAACAGACCTAATACATTTTGGCCACTCTGCAACTTAAAACAAGGTGGACCACAGAATTCTTCTGAAAATGCATGCAAATGTGGCATGTAATTGTGAATCGTCATTGGCTATGATCCAACTACTTCTTTTGACACAGCAAAACAATAATGGATGGGTTCAGTAGTTATCCTCAAGATCGTGGTTATGGGCGTACCCATTGGATCATGTCATTATTGCTTAGTCTTCAACATCTAAATGCGCACTCTGGTGTGATTCTGCAAATAATGTCGGTTGAACATCCAAATGTTTGGTGATGACACTCAAATCAACTTCTAGCTGATAAAGAGCAGAAAACCTAGCCAACATTTCCGCATGCCTGACCTCTATGTTCACTAGCTGCAAACAAGCACTTTGTACTTATAGTCCATGCTTATGAGAAGCAAGGCTGGCAGTCTCTATTACTGCCAGCCTTGCTCATCGTAAACAAGGACTATTCGTTCAAAGTGCATGTTTATGCACAGATTGCAGGTTTTAAAAACAAATTAATAAAAGGCATTGTCATTTACAATGCCAATAGCTCAAGTTTTAATAATGCAAGACCTATTGCATTGTAAATGCTTGTTTTAGATGCAGGGGAATTGGTGGTAAATATAATTAATGGCAAAGCACTGTTGCTGTCCTCTCTAGTGACATTCTCTTAGATATCATTGGTTGTACCACTGAATATCAACATTAACAATATTGTGGTACAAGAATGTCGAGGACAGAATATAGAGGAGTAAAATATTGAATGGTCAGTGAACATAGGAAAGTATAGATTTACTATTTCTAATTCCACATCCACGTACCTTGAAGATATATGTGCGACGTAGGTACATATATGTGGAGTTAGATATAGAAAATCTAGACCTACTTACCTGTCAATTTTTTCTAATATATTATTCTCGATATTCTGTCCTACCAATGGTGTGGGGTGGATTTTCAGGGATCACCATGACCACCCGATACTGTCCTGATGTTGCAGTGATGTTGAGGATGGTGTGTCTTCTCCAGTGATGGGCTCAAGGTCTGATATAACATTCCAGGCTGGGGTTCAACACCAGTTTCTGGAATATATCATCCCCCGAACGTCAGTCAATCAAACAAAACTTCTGCAAGTTCTCGTGAGTGTGGCGGGCAGTTGGGCAGATCATGAGAGTAGTGTTTGTGGGGGCTTCTCTCAAAGACAGATAAAAGAGAGGAAATGTCCTAAAATGTATTTCTTGATTTGAACATAGTAGCTCAAGGGGGAACAGTTTAGACCGGGTGCCTTCCATAGCAAGACAAAATGGACAATAGACTTTTTGAGGGTTCACCTAAAGAACAAGCATGATCAAAGGTTAGTGAAAGTAACAAACGTTTTAAAAAACCTCCAAGTTGAAAACATTGCTCATGCAAGCCATTCACCATAACACCAGAGGACCAGATAATAATACTGTGCAGCCCAGTATTACATCAACTTTCACCTCTTAGGTCCTGATTACGGGTGTGCTGGTTTTTGGTGCAAGGGCAGCAGAGGGCTGCTAATCCTGATTCTGACTGGTATCTCCACACGAACCATCGGCGATCATGGGTTTTCTCTTCTGAAAGGGATGAACCTTATGACTCTAGAGATGCTGGGTCACTTTCTATGTGAATTTTCCCAATTCCTTGTAAAAAAAAAAAACGCTGATATTTGCCACCATCTCTGAAAAGGTGGAAAGTGGTGCTTTGTAGGCCAGTGTGCAGTGATAGGATGGGGCAGGCTTGTGTCTGTGTGGGGAGCATTGTCTGTTAAACTGTGAGAGACTGCCCTATGATTCTGTCTGCATAGCTTGATGCGTGTCACAGGGACAAATGTCTCCAGCCCCAGAATGATCAGATCCAGAGTTTGTGGCCCTGATAATCTCAGGCCTGGCGATACTTGAAATTACGGGTGGCAGATTCCCCCCAAAAGTATCACCCTGGGTAAAGTTGCACTACTCATTACCAGCACCTTAATCGGGTAGACGCTTATCAAAATGTATGGCCACCTGGTGATCTCCCAGTGGCTTTAGTGAGAAAAAATACTGATCCTGGCAAGTTAAAAAACAAGCAGTAGCCTCCATCATTAGGGTCTTTGAGTTTAATGGGGTTCAGCTCTGCTGAGAAGCGATGTCTGCTGCCGCTTTTCTGCAGTGTGTGTTGGGAGGTTCTTAAGAGCTTTTTGGGTGTGTACACCAAAGGGATTGATGTGTGTATGTCTTTAATGCATGTTGTGAGTAAGCACACAGGGGTGGATGTACATATGTCTAAATGGTGCATGTCTATATATTTAAAAGTTGAGTGTGGACAGCAGGCAGGAATGTTTGCAAGGTGGGTGTCATTTCAGGATGTTGTCTGTCTAGATGACAGAGAAGCCTCGTGCATCTCTTTCCAGTGCTCGCACTCACCTAGGGCCAGAGCGAGGATGACCTCGGCGCTCCTATGGTACCCCATGTCGAGGCTACCACTGCCTGGTCGTTCTTTGTCCTGCAGCGTCCGTTCGCTCCTGGCTCACCCCCTGCCGGAGCCCAGTTGCCCTGCCCGCCGCCTTGTGATCTGCGTGGGCTGCGCGCGCTCTGAGCTGCTGCTGGCTGGGGGCTCTGCACTTCTTGGCCAGGCGGGAGGCGGGGGGAGCCCCAGCTGTTTCATATACAGCTGTGTGTCCCGGCGACCCCGCCCAGCCCGGGGCTGAGGAACACATCAGCAGGACTGTCTTTGGTGGATCAAAATCCCAGGCTGCCATGGGAAAACCGGTGCATTTGTGGAAGGCCTTATCCCTTGCGGGGCACTATGCTGCTTGCCTGCCTGGCGTGAAACACCAAAGTGGGCAACAGGCCCAGCTGCTAATAATTAGGGGGTGTGAGTATGCCGCCGTATGGCGAGGCCCTGAAAGACAAGCGAGGAGCAATCTGCCAGTGGGGGTTCTCAGTAATACGGAGGAGAGCGTAGAAACTGGGCCAACGTGAACAAGTGAAAGTGAAAGGCACGCCATGAGCGTGCACATCGGCGTGCCCAGTGGCGGCGCATGCGGGGTTCACCGCTGTGCTGGAGGAGTGGGAGGGGGCCGCCAAAGCAACAAAAAAGCAGCCCCTGCACACCATGCTGCACACCGAGGAGCCTGCCTGCCCGAGAAGAGCTACCGGGAGGCGACCAAGGCGGGTGAGTGGACTGCGTTTATGAGCAAGTGCAATGCGTTTAACAAAATCGGGGATACTGCTGAAAAACTGGAAAAAAAATGAAATAAAGCTGCATTTAAAGCACACTTCCATTTCTAAAATGGCATTGCTCCGTGCACGCGTTCCTCACTGAAGCTAAGGCACCAGAAAGACGGCACTTTTACAAAAACATGTTTGTTAGTAAAGAACACTTCCATTTCTTGTAAATGAAGCTGTGGCGCCAGCGAGCTGCCAGTAATTTCCTTTCCTGAAAGTAGAGGCCGTAAATCTTGCTGAAAGCGCCAGCTGAACATGATTCAGAATGAAAGCAAATGTTACAAACTTAAATAAACGGCAACAGTTCACAGTCACAATGGAGCGTGTGTTCAGGCGCGCGTCCCGATCCGGCCTGCAGCCTGCGCGTGCCCATCTCCTGTCTCCCTTGAGAGCCCTTGAAAGCATAGTCGACGACTATAGGTCTCGCATTGCGACAGCGCTTCGCGCTGCATCGCAGGTGCGAGACCTAAAAAAGCTACCAGTACTTAAATGAAGTGAAAATAAAGATTCTGGTGCTGGGAGGACCACAGCCTCAGTCACACTGCCCTTCGTCTGGCCATCAGGTCCTGGATCACACTGAAATAATAGGATCTAGTGATTTTCATTATTTGAGAGCTCTTTCCCAACCCCCTAGTCATGGTAGTGATTAAGAGTGCTAACATGTTGCTCACCTTCTGCGAGAAAAATCTTCAAACTACTCCCAATCAACCACTTACTCTTCACCCTCTGAGGCGGAAGCCGGAGGTTCTTACGCTCTGTCTTTTTCTCTACACAGCCAGCAGACCTACGCTTGACTAAAAAGGCATTTTAGGTTGTTTTAATACTTATTTGTGCAAATTTCCTCGCTTGATTTAAAAAAGCGTTTTATTTTCGAATTGACTCCTCTTACCTCCCTCTACCGCCTGGGCCACTCTCAGCTGAGTGTTGACGGTGAGAGTTGGTCCCGGGGAGGTGAGGGCGGGACAGCGGCCATATTGTGTGTGGTTGCGCCCTGACGCGTTCTAGCTGTGTACAAAAGGGGACGGGCCTACTCCGTGTAGCGGACGCGTTTGCGGACGCGCCGGATGCCCGCCGGAGTCACGCCAGAGTCCAGCCCGTCTGCGCCCGTCCACGCTGAGGACGGGCTGGACAGCTGGACGTCTGGTCAATCTACCTCTAACCCCCCCTATCTGAAATATGCCCCTCAGACTCTGCTCGCACTTAAACCTTCGAGTCGCACTTGCTCGCATACCTACTCCCCTGAGGATCTGCTACGCCCTTTTACATGTGGCTGCGGGACTCTTAACGCGGTAAGCCCCACCCCTTCTCTACCTAGGTTTAGACCCAAGTCATTCATTACCAATCCGGTAAACTCGTCTGAGACAGAAAGGGGTGTCCTTCTGAATGCTCGCTCACTTATCAAAAATAATGTCATATTTAGGGAATTCGTTTCTATCAGAAAGCCTTCTATGGTCTTCATTATCGAAACCTGGGCCAAGGAATCCTCTGGTCCGGATCTTATCGAAGCAATACCAGAAGGTTACTGCCTGTCCCGCCACGATAGACCTGGTCGGGTGGGTGGAGGACTCGCCATCCTATATAGGGACCATCTTCACTGTCACACGGTCGCCATTACGGACCCTAAAGATAGTTTTCAGGCCCTTTCCTTTGCCATAAAAAGTGGACACAGAACCCTCCTAAACGGTATCTTGGTATACCGCCCCCCAGGCCTTCGTACCAATTTTGGACAACAGCTGTTCCAAGTCCTTGAACCCTTTTTCGGCCGAAAAGACTTCACTATATTAGGAGACTTTAATTTCCATTTAGAAAGGTCGGACAATAAAGATACCATTTCTCTGCTGGACACTATGTCAGCCTGCGGCTTTAACCAGCTGGTCAAAGGGGCCACTCACCGAGCTGGGCATACGCTCGACGGCATTTTTACCAACGATGAGAGGATATCGATTGAGGAATCCATCCATCTGTCATGGTCTGACCATATGGCCGTCCCATTCCTACTTAGTTATCTCAGTACACCTATGCCCCCAAACGCACCTACCAAACAGGAACTTCGTAGGAACTACAAAGCCATCTCAAATAGTTCCCTCTCCAGGTGGGCATCTAAATGGTGCCCCTCTCAGGAAGAAAGTGCCCCCATAGCTGCAATGCAGTTTGACAGAACCATGACGGAAGCTCTAGATGAATAAGCCCCCCTACAACTCTGCCGACGTACCAGGAAAAGGCCCTCAGCCCCTTGGTTCTCGGAACACCTGAGACTCCTGAGACAGGAGGTCAGGAGACAGGAGCGCCTCTGGCATACAGGATGGAACCTAAAAGATAAGGAAGCACATAAGGTCTTGCTTTAGAAAATACAAGGCCGAAATTATTAAAGCCAAACAAGAGCACTTCACGACCCTGACCACTTCATTGTCTTCTCCTAAAGAGCTCTTTAGGGTTGCAGATTCACTTATAACCCTTCAATCCCCTGATCCTGTAGTGGCGTCCCAAGAGCTCTGTAATAACATCGCCTCTTTCTTTCAGACAAAAATATCTGACATACTCAGCCCTGGAGCTACAAAAATCGCTCATGAGCGGGCCCCCCACTTTAGGGCGTATGGACCCCGCCCCGGTAAAATTAACCCTCCCGGGAACCCTAGACTCCTTTCCCCCTCTCTCCGTGGACACGCTTGATTGTCTCCTCAACAAAACCAAATCAGGCTCTCCTTTGTATGTCCCCTAAGGATTCTTAAAGAATGCAGGGAAACTCTCCTCCCTCCTCTGGTAGACATCATGAACAGAGCCATGAGAGATGGTGTCTTTCCCATTCAATGGAAAAGAGCGGTTGTAAAACCTCTTCTAAAAAAGCCCTCCCTGGATCCGTCGGTCTTAAAAAATTTCCGGCCCATTTCCCTACTCCCTGCCCCAGCAAAAATGCTAGAGGCGCACCTCAATTCGCACCTTGCCGCTTTCATTGAGAGCTCGGAATGTCTCGACTTCTCCCAACATGGTTTCAGGAGGGAACACAGCACTGAGTCGGCCCTCACCATAGTGTTGGATAACATATGCACACGGGTTGATGAGGGCCAGACCACCCTCCTGATCCTCCTAGATCTGACTGCGGCATTCGATACCCTCTCTCCCTCAGTACTAACAACTCGGCTGAGGGAGATTGGGGTGCATGGAGCAGCCCTGGATCTTCTCACGTCTTTCCTCACCCACCGAGTACAAAGAGTGAAGCTGGGGGAGTACCTATCTCCATCCCTCCCTGTGCAATGTGGGGTCCCTCAGGGGTCGGCTCTTAGTCCGACCCTATTTAACATCTACGTGACCCCACTTGCCAGGCTTATCAGATCTTATGGGATGGAGATAGTTTCCTATGCAGACGACACCCAGATCCTAGTCTCTCTCTCCCACGTCTACCTCCTGGGGCATTATCCATATCCTGAGAAGGATTAGGAACTACCTTTCCCTTCAGGCAAGGAAACAGCTAGCTGTTGCCCTTATCGGCTCCAGAATGGACTACTGCAATGCGCTGTATGCGGGCTTGAAAAAGAGCCTACTGCAGCGCTTGCAGGTAGTCCAGAATGCCGCTGCCAGGTTCGTCCTGGATCTTCCCAGGCGCACCTCAGCCACAGCGGCTAGAAAGCTGCTACATTGGCTACCTGTTGAGGCGCGGATCCACTTTAAGACCGCATGCTTGACATACAGGGCTTTGGCCAGAAATAGCCCCACTGGTCTAGGATCTATCCTGTCCCGCTATTCTCCCACTAGGAATCTACAGTCCTCCGGCAGACTCCTGTTATCGACCCCCCGTTTCAGGAGAGTGAAATGGGGAGGCAGGGCCTCCCTCCACCCTGGCCCCTAAGTGGTGGAATGCTCTTCCCCTGGTAATAAGATCACTACCCACCTTTCAGGCATTCAAAAGGGCTTTGAAAACTCACCTTTTTGCGCAAGCGTACCTGTAGCGATGTAGCGAATTTTATTTTTGATCTGTTTTGTTAGGCGCCTTGATGCCTTCGGGTTATTGTTTGCGCGTTATAAATTTTATTCATTCATTCATTCATTCATTCACTGGGAACCCTGGTTATGGAATGCCTGGACTACTGTAGTCACATACACTGACCGACTTGAAAGGTTGTAAATGAAGGCAGTCAGAATTTGCCCAAACCTCAGCAAAAACAACTATAATAAACCAACCCTAAATCCCGTTTTGGGCTCGCTGTGGTTGACAGGATCAAGTTCAAGGTTGTCTTTAAGGTTCACAAAGTGTATTTGTGGAAAGGCACAGAATACTTGTGATCGCTGGCCATCCATAATGCATCAATCAGGAATCTATAATCAGTGATTGCCTATCTCACTAACCAGCCAACCTATAAAAGACTGAAACAAGGAAGCAGCTCCTTGTGAGCCTGTGTCCCCAGGCAGTGCTATGTCCTGAACCCAAACCTGGCACCCAAATCAAACTACGAGTGGTTCAGCAAATGCTTAAATACCAAACCTTCAAACAAAGGTGTGGAATGGTGTCACATGAAGAGCATCAACAAAGTCACCTCCTACATTAAACATCAATGTCACACATTCATCATCAACTTTATTCGATTTTTACAAGAAAACCACGAAAGTCAAACAGACACCATTAAAAACACCATCAAATAATTTCACACAAACAGTTCATGAAACAAAGTAACAGACACTTTTGACAGATCCATATTAAGAGCAGTTTCATATTACGCCAGTGGCCCAAAATTAACCATAATCGCAGCTGGACCAAAGCCTAATGGCAGCCGTTAAAAAAGCTGAGAACGTGTAGTACTGAATTGCTAGCGAGCAATTGTGAAAAAAAAGCAGGTCTAACATGCCTAAAACTAGCTTACTTGAGAATAGGGATAATAAAAGACTTTCTTGGAACCTCATAAAAAGGAAACAACATTAAGAAGTGCATAATATCCTGAGGAGACTTTCTGTAGCAGCCACAGGGTAAAAGGCACTGCCCTCCGTATGCACCACGGGGATGGGCCAAAAGATAATCAAAGCAGTCCAGACGAAATCAAGTCAATAAAACCGGTTGTGGTTACTTTTGAACCATAAAAGATAGGGCTACGTTGAGGACACCGTCTTCAGCAGGGAGTATCTACTGGGCTTCCTCAGCTCCACTTCTTCCCTGGCCCATGTACGCATTTTGAAGAAGTTCTTCTTCACCTAGTACTTATCCCTTCTTCATATTCCCTCTGGGCTCTCAAAGAGATCAGCCCTTCCCATGATGGTAACACTTTCTCGAAGATATTTTAACCAGCAAATACGGTTATAGTGGTCAAGGGAAAGACAATCCCTTAAAATGTCCTTACTTAGGTCAGTTCTCTTCTTAATCCAGGTTTTCATCCACAGTGATAGAGGACCATAAGCCAACACATGTTCTTCATGGGCTATGAATAATGGAATACACTGCGGTAAGCAGAAAATCTGTCTAAAAAAAGGTATTTTCAACAGATTGCAGTACATCATGCTCGATATAGCCCCAGGTCTCACTCCCGTAGGTGACCTTTGATATACATTTAGCTTTACAGATCTGCAAGAGTGCCCTAATCGGTCTACTTCCTATTCTGGAGGCAAAGTTAAGAACAGCAGCAATAGCCCTAATAAAATCACCCACAATCAATCTTTAAGATGCCAATGCTTGATCAGAGGAGGTTTTTGACAAGACTTTAAGCGGTGTGGACTGCCCAAAAATGGATAGTCTGGGCCGCAGTATGAGTTCCCATTAATCCTGATGGGTCAGGTAATGGTACTTATAAGAAGCAGTAAACCTAACCGCTGGAGTAACTGATGCTCATGGTATCGGTAGTTCTGTGCGGTATGGAGGGGGACGGGGCTTCAGAGGGCATTAGAATAATGAGCCAAATTCTGGCCACCTTGAAATAGAAACCCCATTACTGAATAAAGCTTCAAATTAACAGATAAATAAATATGGCAGTTTACAGAATACCTGTGCTTAGCTAAATTTCTATTATGACTGACCATTTAAAAATGCTGCATCTTTGACAGCGAATATCACCTTTTGTGCTTCCTTCAATTTTCTAGTTAGCTGCTTGAATGTACGTTAAGGTTCCAGGTATGGTCCATCAGGGTGTTAAGGAATTCTAGCCTCATACTTACAAGAGCCTTGGGCCACAAACTGGTGCATCCCTAAATTAGTCTAGAAAGGAGCGATGGCAGAATTTCAGTCTCCATCCTTCAGACCTACTTCCTCCTTATCAAAAGAAGTTCTAGACAGATCTCTTTACTATCAAACTGTATTTCCTAGCTGTGAATCCTCAACCACACCTGATGTTTTATATTTGTCCCAGAGGATCTCCTGAATTTTTCTCTTTTTAAGGGAGCATCATCATCATAGGGTTCCCTTAAACTGTAGAGTAAACCCAGTGTGTAGATAAACACTGGATGTACCCCAGGACAGAGAAGATTCTGAATTGATCTCCCCACATTGCACCCTTGAGTGGGTTATCCTCCAACTGCTTTGTCCAGGTCTTGGGTAGTGGCAAGTCTGTGTCTAGTTTTGCAGCTGTATTGGACTAGCAAATATCTACTGGCCTGACCATGTAAACTCAGTTCAATGACCTTGGGTCTTTCTTATTTATTTATGTAAAATGGGTGTGAATGTTCTAGATTACAATAATGATAGCAAATACTGGAACGAGTAACAGCGGAAACATGGCTGCATTCATTGTTGATACATCAGTCCTTAGATAACAGCAGACATCTATTATTATGAACTGTGAATGTTACACGCAAGACGGCTGCGGACCACAGAAAAAATATAAGGCAACCCAGGCCTCACTTCTTCCACTCTCTTGTTCCATCCTCTCATTCTCATGAAAGGGGATAAACATGGCTTGCTGAAAGAGGAGAGTCTAAGGAAGGAATTTACCTGCCTGGTGACAGGTAAGTAACAGCCCCTTGCCCAGCCTCCTTTCTGAGATGGGAAATCTGACCAACCTGATTGGTTGGGAATCTGAACTTGGGAAATGCACTGGCTCCGTTTGACAGTAGGCTGCTACCCTGCTTCCAAGACCCAAGCATGTTAAGCTGAATCCCTACGCCAGGAACAGTGCGATGTTCAACAAAATATATCAAACAATGTATTGGGGAGCTCTGCAACACAGATCCTTCAACTAGAACAATAAAGTATTTATCAACATTTTAATTGAGATTGGCATAATACAAGCAACTGTGAACTGGAAAGTTTCACTTAAAGATGCAGTGGAAATTCATAGGCTTCCTCAGGCGAGCATGCATAATTAGGGCAATTATTCAACAAAGTCATACCACTGTTTGAACCACTGAAGTCTGCTGCTCTCTTATGGTTGATGTACAAACATCCAAAAGGCAACCACCACAATGATTTAGTCTGCAACAGGTGAAGTCTTGCTCCCACCAAAAGAATCACAGCTGAAGGTTTACAGCAATAAAATAATACAACAGCAGTAAAACCGTGCAAAAATTTACCACAATAAATTGACAAAACAGAATTTAAAAAAATAAGCATGGAAATTCGGGAAAGAAATGAGCTATGAAATTGTTTAGAAAATATTGGTGCGAGAGTGCAATTCTGATTTCTTTTTGCAATGCAGCGATAATCTCAAAACAATATCTGAAGTCTGCCTGGCTGCCAAAGGCAAATGGTAAATCACTGGGCAACATATCATGTTGATCCCATTTTGAACCAAGGCATAAATGCCACATGTTAGGAGAGGAATCAGGTCCCAGAAGCATTCAGGACCTAATTCAGGCTGCGCCTAATAGGCCACTGCTGATCTTTGAAAGTACATTTGCAACCACAAAAAGGCAGCACGCATTACCTAACACTTGGATCTACACTTGGGGTTAGTCACATATTCCAATTGTATAAAACACAAGGGTTGAGACAAGTGAATCTGTGGTTATCATTAAGAGAAGTAGAAGCAAACTTCAAAGCATTTGGCCACGTCTTGTCAGTAGCTACAACTAGTAGTGTACTGCGGCCAGAACCGTAGAAGAACCACTGAATGTGAACCTCTGATATTAGGAGAGCAAATCCATCTGACTGTTACTCCACAGGATTTCAATCTAGTACAACCACACATTTCAATCCATAGACAGGCGAAGAGTACCCACTAGTGAGGTCATGGAAGTTTTCAGTTCATGTAAGGTGCAAAATTCTGATTGGGATATGGCAAATTGGCAGCAGTATTTAAGATTGGACACAGACTAGCAGACGGTTGCGTGTTCCTATACCTTTCTCAATAATAGAACATTAACATCGGTTATTAATTGACCAATTGTTCAACACTTAATACAACTCCTTATGCGAGCAGCCCATTTATTTTAAGAGGCGTCAGGTTAACTATTCGGTAAGTGAAGAGTTGACTATCTAAGCCACCATCTATGTATCTCAGCAACCAATGTTTCCTGAATGAGTTAACAGTGGAATAGATCATGGCAATGATCGTCAAATTTATCCGGTGAGTGGTCTGACAAATAACGGAAGGCACAAATAGGAAAAATTTGAGGCGGCTTCAGGGTTGAGCTGTGCATTGACTAGTACTGGAGTTACAGACGTTCACTGAAAACTCACCTATTATAGAGGCGGCAGACCCGGAAGCTGAGATCGGCCCTGGACCAGGGTTCAATTCCCCGCCTCGGCGGGTCTTGGGCTCAAAAATTCCACGGACTCGATAATTCTCGCTCCGGTGCCTTCTCAACTCACGGGTTCACATTCTGTGACTCTGGGCAATAGCTTGCTTAATCTCCACAACGGCCCCTCGCGGCGGGATGCCTGGCTTTCCCCTTGTGGATACCCTGCCGGGGTTATCTCACAGGGGAATACCAGGACGGGTTCCCTAAGCAAGCGCCGGGAAACCCTTTGTGGGTAGCTGTGCGCTATACAAGCTCAAATACAATACAATACATCTCCACACGGAATTCACAATAATCTGCAGACATACAGTTTAATGTAAATGATCCCAAGACAGAACACAGCACTCCCCTCCGTTTAGAGCTTTGCTGCTCTCTAGCTAGGTATACACGCCACAAATACCTAGACGTGTGTATATATCTATTTATATATATATATATTACCTACTGGCGGTCGCCAGTAGGTATATATAGTTAGGATTTTTTCTCTATGGGATTTTTGAAAATTCTATGTCTAATAACTTTGGCGTTTGTGTACGGAATTGGCTGAAATTTTCAGGAAAATGGAACATTTTGTTTCTGAGCAGTCCCTGACAATTTGGGGGGGTTTCATCAAGGGGGGGCCGAGAAAAAAGGGGGGTCCCAAAACGCGTTTTTCCCATGTTAATTTCCATAGGGCGGTTGGCCTCACTTTTAGCTCGAACGGCTGAATGGATTTGCACGAAACTTGGCAAAATTGTAGGGACTGTTAGCCCGATGTGCCTTTGCTAGGTCTCAATATATGTGCTCCAGTGGATTTTGAGTAATTTAGGTTCAAAAAAAGATATATATCTGGGCGGAGCCTAACCACACATCTGATCTGATTGGCTGTCAGCACTTCATCCAAGAAGTGTTGGCAGCCATCTTGGGACCAATATACATGATAGCACCTCATTAAAAAGCATTGTAGTTAATAGAGGGTTTTAGGACTTTAGTTACATTATAAATCATTTGTTGATGGTACCATACTCGTTTTAGGAATTGTGGTGATTTTACCATGTGAAAAAACCTTCTGCTGTGATATCATGAATATTGTTTGAAAGAAAACTAATATCTCATGATTTTCCCACAGTGGTTTGGAAGGGGATCTATAAGCTAAACTGAAAGCATATTTTCTGTAAATTCACATTATCTTTCTCAGTCATGTGAAAATGAAGTCTGACATTCTCAGTAAAACATGTACATCCAACAAGGACAGAGACTGTCAGTTGGTTCCTTTGTGTTCTACTGCAGCCTCCTAGAGTGTTCTAAAGAACAACTAGAGCGCTAACAGTCCTACTTATTACAAAGGTATGGCACACCTGAAGCCATCTTGATTGGAATAAAGTGGTAACTCTTAAAACATTTAATTTAAAAAGAAACAACATGAGGGGGTATATTTTGCCATAGAAAGTATGATTAGTGCTGCAGAATGAAAAATTAGGGCACATTTTGAGTGACTTCTCAAATCCTTTTCTATTTCATTAAAACATTCTGACATGCAGTCTCCCAAAATGGCCACCAGAGACAAAAGAGCCCAAATGTAGCCCAAATATCACCCAGATGTAGCCCAAGTATAGCCCAATGACAGAATGTCCCAGAGTGTTCTAAAGAACAACTAGAGCGCTAACAGTCCTACTTATTACAAAGGTATAGCACACCTGGAGCCATCGTGATGGGAATAAAGTGGTAACTCTTAAAACATTTAATTTAAAAAGGAACAAAATGAGGGGGTATATTATGCAATAGAAGGTATTATTAGTGCTGCAGAAAGAAAAATTAGGGCACATTTTGAGTGACTTTTCAAATCCTCTTCTATTTCATTAAAAAATTCTGACATGCAGTCTCCCAAAATGGCCACCAGAGACAAAAGAGCCCAAATGTAGCCCAAATATCACCCAGATGTAGCCCAAGTATAGCCCAATGACAGAATGTCCCAGAGTGTTCTAAAGAACAACTAGAGCGCTAACAGTCCTACTTATTACAAAGGTATAGCACACCTGGAGCCATCGTGATGGGAATAAAGTGGTAACTCTTAAAACATTTAATTTAAAAAGGAACAAAATGAGGGGGTATATTATGCAATAGAAGGTATTATTAGTGCTGCAGAAAGAAAAATTAGGGATCATTTTGAGTGACTTCTCAAATCCTCTTCTATTTCATTAAAAAAATTCTGACATGCAGACTGAAACATGCACTTTGAATACCAGCAGCAGACGTCCCTGGTGAGCAGTAGCTTTACTACAGTGATCTAATGTGCAACTAGAGTGCTAACATTCAGAATTTATGGCAAATGTGTGACACATCTGAATGCCTTCTTGATGGAACCAAAGTAAACAAGCATTGAAAATGCAACAGATCTCGCCCTCGTTTAAGTTAAAGCCATTCTGTTTGTAATGAGGTGGCTTTTTAGCTTTGCTTTTATTAGTGTTTTTTTAACTTTCATGTAAATAACATGCATCTGTATGCATATAAGTATATGTATGCATGCATTTATGTTTGTATTTATATAGATATACAGATGATATATGTTTATATATGTATGTATATATATATATTCACTGAAAAAACCATAGGTTATAGACCATATATAGTTAGGAATTAGCATTTACAAAACCTTGAAAATTCACTGAAAAAACCATAGGTTATAGACCATATATAGTTAGGAATTAGCATTTACAAAACCTTGAAAATTCACTGAAAAAAACATAGGTTATAGACCATATATAGTTAGGAATTCACATTTACAAAACCTTATTTTACTCACACAAAACCATTGAAATTCCATATATAGTTAGTTGCACTAACTATATATCGCGCACCCGCAATCCACTGCTGATGATGTCACATATTACATCATTCATGACATGGTCAGTGACATCACTGATGACATCACTGATGACATCTCAAATGACATCACTGATGACATCACTGATGACAACATCCAGTGACTGTATGTTTCTGTAAAGTTAAAATATGTCTTACATATTGAAGAATGAGTGGATGTATAAGTGTCTGGATGAAGGATTTAGTAGGTGCATGACTGACTGTATGAGTGAGTGATTAAATGTGTCTCACTGAGTGCATGGGTTAGTGACTAAACTGTCTTAATTTGTGCATCATTATGTCTGTTGTTCTGTAAACTGTTGCATGTGTTGATAAGTAGCTATATGAGTAACTATATGGGTTATTGATTGGTTGCCCAAGTATTTGTATGGGAGACTGAGTGTGTGTGTGGGTGGCTGGGAGGTGTATGACTCTGTGCATAGATGTGTGAGCAGTTGATTCACTAGATGTATGGTTTCAAAAGTGCATGTGGAAACAGCTGTATGGGCGGTTGACTGTGTGCATGAGTGTATTGGTGAGTGAATGGATATCTCAGTGCTACATGTCAAAGTAAGTACATATGTAAAACACAGTACATGTGAGAGTTGACATATATAAATAACTGTGCATAAGAGCCAGTGAATGTGTGAGTGGCTGTATGGATCATTGTGAACTTGTATCAGGGATTGTATAAGAGAGTAAATATGTGTTAGTATATGTTTGAATAAGTAAAGTTTGTATAACTGTATAGTTGAGGAAATGGAGGTGTGATTGATTCTTTGCATGACTGACTAGGTGTGTGAGTAACTCCATGGATGAGTGACAGTCTGTGAGTGTCTGTTTACACTGATTGTATCTAAGGTTATATTAGAGTCTGAAGAGGTTCATCGTATTATCACATGAATGATATCATCAGTGATGTGATCAGTGTTGTCAAATGAGATGTCATCAGTGATGTCATCAGTGATGTCATCTGAGATGTCATCAGTGATGTCACTGACCATGTCATGAATGATGTAATATGTGACATCATCAGCAGTGGATTGCGGGTGCGCGATATATAGTTAGTGCAACTAACTATATATGGAATTTCAATGGTTTTGTGTGAGTAAAATAAGGTTTTGTAAATGTGAATTCCTAACTATATATGGTCTATAACCTATGGTTTTTTCAGTGAATTTTCAAGGTTTTGTAAATGCTAATTCCTAACTATATATGGTCTATAACCTATGGTTTTTTCAGTGAATATATATATATATATATATATATATATATATATATATATATATATATATATATATATATATATATATATATATATATATATATATCCTTCAGCACTCCTGTAAGTACCTATAGAATGAAACTCCAAGTACCATTTGCAGGGATACTAAACAGGGTCTGTAACAGCTGCAGCATATATTATGCCACTCTACGGGACAACATACAAATTCCACACAGAATTCCATTGCAGACTGCGTGGCGTGTTGCAAACCATGAGTGAAAAAACCACATGACACACTCCTGCGTGTCGAGCCAAAGTCACTGTATCTAATATATGTTAAGTCACCCCTTAAGCAGGCCTTGAGCCCTAAGGTAGGGTGCATTATATTTTATGTGAGGACATATCTGCAGGAGCAGATATGCCCCTGTGGGGTCTAGTTCTATTACTAGATAGTGCAAGTAAGCAGGGAATCCATCTTAAGTTATCTACTGGGCACTGGTCAAAACGCATTTCCCAGCTACATAATGGCTTCACTGAAACATATGGTGTTCAAACACCTCGTATTAATAAACCTACACTGATTACAGTGATGGACTTGAGAACACATACTTAGAGGTACACCCTGAAACCTATCAGCCCTCTAGTGTGCTAGCTGACTAGTTCAGTCCAGCTTGCGGCCACAGGTGAGTTTCTGACCCCCAGGGGACACTCCGAGAGAGGTTAGGAACAATGCCTGCCCCGGAGAGAGGTGTTATCACCTCCTCCTCCAGGAAGGCTGGTAACATTACCATTCCAAACAGAGGGCTTTAAAGAGACCACTGCCTTTTGGTATGCACAGGAGAGGATGCCGCCCCCCTGCCCTGAAGTCATCTGGCACCAGGAAAGGTGGTGAAAATTCGCTTATCAGGAGGCATGTTGCACTGCCAGGCTGGGCACACCTCTAGTGACCCAGTCTGATGTGAACACAACTTTAGAACTGCCTCCATATTTTGTGTGGTGGAAGTAGGAATTCTGGGCCAGGATGATGCCCACTTCCCACAGGAGGTGGTCATCTAGGCAGTGTAGTAACCCCAGGTGTAAGTAGCCCATTGGCTACCACACCTCACTCCTCTTAACACCCCTAAATTGAGTATTTAGGGGATCCCTGATAACAGGACTTCCGATTCAAATTCAAGGCAAGGATTGGACAAGAAGAGTCCCATCACAAGAACCGAGGAGCAACAGCTGACTTGGCGCCAACTCTGCCATCCTAACTGCTGCCTCCAACAATTGTGGAAGAAGCTGAGTTGTCCGGCAGCTGTGCAGTCTCCAAGAAACTCGGAGGGCTGCCAGTGGATCACTAATTGAATGAAGAAATTCCCTTGGAGTAGAGGAGCATTGTAATACATTGTATTCTGGAATTTAAAGCTGCCCTGCGCTGTGTCACACTGCTGTGCCTTGCTGCCTAATAGAGTTGCATCTCGAGTGTGGTGATTAGTTGTTAGCCCTGCATAGCGCTTTGTAGCTTCACCTGATATAGCGCTTTCCTCTGCTGGCCTCAGATAGTCTTGCCCTGCATAGCGCTCCATTTTCAGTGTGGCTTTTGTTGGTTGAGACGCTCGCAACTTTTGTTTACCAGACAGCCATTTGGTTGATTTGCTGACCGTCCCTGACCCTCCCTGGACCTCGCTCCCACCTCCCTGCTGCCCCTCCCACCCACAGAGTTACAGGCTGCCCACATCCTCGTAGTGAACTGTGACCACCCTGCTAACACCAGAAACGGTCGCTCCCCCCCTCCTCTCCTCTCCTGGCTGGTATCGTATTTATTGAAGCTGAATTCTGCCTCGCATTTCTTTTTATTTACATTGTATTCTGGAATTTAAAGCTGCGCTGCGCTGTGTCACACTGCTGTGCCTTGCTGCCTAATAGAGTTGCATCTCGAGTGTGGTGATTAGTTGTTAGCCCTGCATAGCGCTTTGTAGCTTCACCTGATATAGCGCTTTCCTCTGCTGGCCTCAGATAGTCTTGCCCTGCATAGCGCTCCATTTTCAGTGTGGCTTTTGTTGGTTGAGACGCTCGCAACGTTTGTTTACCAGACAGCCATTTGGTTGATTTGCTGACCGTCCCTGACCCTCCCTGGACCTCGCTCCTGCCTCCCTGCTGCCCCTCCCATGCTCCGCCCCCTCCACCATCCATATATGACTAATGCATCAACGCGCAGCGTTCACGCGCAGCGTTTCGCGCCCCAGTCGCGCCGAAGGTGCGCCAAAGGTAAGCCCGTCTACGCCCGTCCGCGCCTGGTCCGCGCCCAGCGCCAGACACCCTGATCCACGCAATGCCCAGCCCTCCCGCATTACATACGACGCCACCACCCTCTTAGCCCTAAACCCCGGCCGTCACCCCAACTGCGCCCAAGCCGCTCCTGGACTCACCCATGAACCCTTCTCATGTAACTCCTGCAAGTTCGACGGCACCAAGAACAACTCCTCATCCACGAACACACAACAGCTAGCTGATTCCAACCACCTAAAATGCATCCTGCTCAACACCCGCTCAATCCACAGACACGCCATCGACCTCTGGAACCTACTTGACACCACCTCTCCCGACGTCGCCTTCCTAACAGAAACGTGGATGAATGCCTCATCAGCCCCAGACATCACCATTGCCATCCAGGAAGAATACAAGATCATCCGTAAGGACCGCACCGACCAAACAGGAGGAGGCATCGCTATCATCCACAAGAACTTCATCCGCATCTCAACCTGCTCAGACATCAACCTTACCAGCGCCGAACACCTTCACTTCCAGATCCACACCGATCCCAAAACCACACTCAGAGGCACCCTACTCTACCGACCTCCAGGATCCCGCGCACAATTCAGCCACGACATCACCGACTTTATCACCCCACACGCCCTCCCCTCCGAGGAATACATTCTACTGGGAGACCTCAACTTTCACCTGGAAAATAGCAATGACAGCAACGCCACCACCCTTCTGGACAACCTCGCCAACCTCGGACTCAAACAACTTGTTAATACCCCCACCCACATCGCAGGTCACACACTCGACCCTATCTTCTCCTCCAGCAAACATGTCTCCTTCAGTCACACCACAGTTCTCCATTGGACGGACCACAGCTGCGTTCACTTTACCTACAACAAGACCACAACTCACAACCATCCTCAACCTACTCTACGAAGAAAGTGGAACAAAATCACCATCGACCAGATCTCCTCATCGCTTCTTCAAAACCCCCCTGTCCACTCTTCGAACGCCAACCAAGCAGCCATTAACCTCACTCAATGGCTAACCAACAGCGCCGACATCCTTGCACCGTTGAAAAAACGTCAAACCAAACTAGGCAGCAAAAACGCCTCCTGGTTCAACGATGATCTTAAGAAATCGAAGAAACTCTGTCGCTCCCTCGAGAAGGCCTGGAAAAAAGACCCAAACACCAGCACCAGGGACGCCTTCAAAAACGCCACCCGCACTCACCACCAACTGATCCGGACTGCAAAGAAAGCCGCATTCAAAAACCGACTAGATAACAACGCCCACAACAGCAAGGAATTATTCAATATCGTCAAAGAGTTTACCAACCCCTCAGCCAACTCAAACGACATCACCCCCTCTCAAGCCCTTTGCAACTCCCTAGCTTCGTTCTTCCACAACAAAATCGCAGACATCCACAACAGCTTCGACAACCAATCCGGAGACCAACCCACCCAACCCTCTGCAGGACCTTCACCCCCCTTGAACACCCTTAATGACTGGAACCCAATCTCCACTGAAGACACCATCCACCTGATGAACTCCATCCACTCAGGATCCCCCACAGACCCATGCCCACACCACATCTTCAACAAAGCTGACTCCATCATAGCACCTCACCTCCGAGACGTCATCAACTGCTCCCTCAACTCCGCCACCTTCCCAGAAAGTTGGAAACACGCCGGACTTAGCGCCCTTCTGAAAAAACCCACAGCTGACCCCACCGAACTCAAAAACTACCGACCCATCTCGCTCCTTCCATTCCCGGCCAAAGTCATCGAGAAAGCTGTCAACAACCAACTCGCCGCCTTCCTCGAAACCAACAAATCCCTCGACCCCTCACAGTCCGGCTTCCGAGCCAAACACAGCACGGAGACCGCCCTCATCGCCGCAACAGACGACATTCGAACTCTACTGGACAATGGAGACACAGTCGCCCTCATCCTCCTCGACCTTTCCGCAGCCTTCGACACAGTCTGCCATAGCACCCTTCTACAGCGCCTCAGAAACATCGGAATCCAAGGAAAAGCACTGGAATGGATCACCTCGTTCCTCATCGGAAGAACCCAGAGAGTCCGCGTCCCACCATTCAAGTCAGAGGCCACTGAAGTCATCTGCGGCGTACCACAAGGATCCTCACTCAGCCCCACCCTCTTCAATGTATACATGAGCCCCCTCGCAGCCATCGCACGCCAACACAACCTCAACATCATCTCCTACGCTGATGACACACAACTGATCCTCTCACTCACCAAAGACCCTAACACCGCCAAAACCAACCTACATGAAGGAATGAAAGAAGTAGCCGAGTGGATGAAGCATAGCCGTCTGAAACTTAACTCAGACAAAACAGAAGTCCTTATCTTAGGAACCTCCCCCTCCGCCTGGGATGACTCCTGGTGGCCAGAGGCCCTTGGAAAAGCACCCATCCCGACGGATCACGCACGGAACCTGGGCGTCATCCTAGACTCCTCACACTCGATGTCCAGACAGGTCAGCGGCGTCTCATCCTCTTGCTTCAATATTCTCCGCATGCTCAAAAAAACATTTCGCTGGATCCCTACCGAAACCAGAAAAACGGTCACCCATGCACTGGTCACAAGCCGCCTGGACTACGGAAACACCCTATACGCCGGTACCACCGCAAAACTCCAGAAAAAACTCCAACGCATCCAGAACGCATCAGCCAGACTCATACTGACATTCCGCGTACAGACCACATCTCCAGTCACCTGAAAAAACTCCACTGGCTCCCCGTCAATAAGAGGATTACTTTCCGCCTCCTAACCCACGCACACAAAGCACTTTACGAACTTGGACCCGATTGCCTCAACACACGACTCTCCTTCTACACCCCCTCCCGCCAGCTACGCTCCTCCAACCAAGCCCTTGCTACCGTACCTCGCATCAATAAAACCACCATGGGAGGTAGATCCTTCTCCTACCTGGCTGCTAAAACCTGGAACTCACTCCCCACTCACCTTCGTCTCACTCAGAACCACCCAGCATTCAGAAAGCAACTTAAAACTTGGATATTTGATAAGTAATTCCCCTCCCTTCCTCAAGCGCCTTGAGACCCTCTGGGTATGTAGCGCGCTATATAAATCCTTTGACTTGACTTGACTTGACCCTCAGTTGCAGGCACCAATGACGCAAGGTGTGGTCCTCCAGGCTCCCACTCCCCGGCCAGTCTGACGTAGCAGTTCCCCAAGAAGAGGACAATGCGCTCCTGAACGTTAGATCTGTCTCCCCATCGAGTGGGAGGCCACCAGGACCAACCTGAGCCACACAGGACCAATACGCAGGTACCAGACCCCTTGCAGCAGCCAAATCTTGTTGTGCCCCGCCCGGACACCAACACTGAGGAAGACAGACCTGCACGTCGAGGGACTTTAGTGACAGTGAGACCCATTTCGTGAGTGGCCCTGCTGTCCTGTTTGCCCTTCTACTGCAGAAACCAAGACAAGAGTGAGTATGCGACTGCTGATGCCTCAAAACACCTATGCACTAGAGCCCGAGTCCAAGGGAGGGGACGCTGCCAATGGGGTTCCCAGACCCACAAGAGTAAGCCCACATTTAGGTTTGCTGAGACTGGACTTCAAGTCGCTGCCTTTAAGCCCCTTTCTGCAAGTCCCCTCCAACTGCGAGAGACTCCTGCACCGGAATCCGACCCCAAAAGACACCACTGCACCCAAGCCCCACAGCCCGAGGACATGTGAACCAAGGGGTCCATGTGCGTGAGGATCTCAAGGGTCAAGTCCACCTGTGGGTTCCCTCAGACTGGTCCCCCAGTCCCAGCCTGCAGCCTCTTTGTAACTGGACCCTTCTACATCTGAAGTTAATGGGTCACAGAACGCTGTGACTTGCTTCTGCACCCAGACGCCCTAGAGTTTCTTGAGGTGACCTATTGGTGTGGCCCTGGACCTTGCCCCATACTCACCTCAAAACCTGAATAACAGTCCTGTAAGTCACTGGCAAGTGCCTGAATGCAACACACGTTTTTCCTCCATAGGATACCATTACTGATCCAGAAAATGCATTGTGTCCATTTCTGAAAACTGTTAAAACAATTCATAACTCCAAAAGTCCTTACCGATTCTGATGATCTTGGTATCTAAATTTATATGAAAGTGGGATATGAAAGTGGGTGTTATTTTTTTTAATTGGTGTCGGATCTTTCTCATTTCAGCCTTTTAGAATGAGAGACCATTATCAGCCATGCATCCCCGAGTGCAAAGCTTTGGGGGAGCAGTTTTGCCTATCCTAGTATTGAAATACTGTGGCCCCTTTCTATGAAAGGCCTGATAAGCTAACATTCCAGCCTTGAATACAATTGTATTGCCAACCGGAAACAAGTGAAGCTGTCTTAGGTAACAGGACGTGGAGGTCCGACTTGGTGACTTCAAATAGGAGGCAAGCTGTGGTATTTTACACAACTAGCAAGCCCTGAATTAAGTAGCTGGTAGACCCAGATACAAAACATTGGACTAGTCCAAACTAGACAAAATCAGTGCTTGGGCAACTATTTTCTGTGTTTCCCAAGGGAGACAGGCCAAAAACGTTTTTAGCACTTTCATTATCCAGAAACACATCTTCACTACAGAAGAAACTTGGGCCTTACAAGAAGGATGACAATCAAACAGCACGCCTACATTCCTAGCCACTTCCATGGGAGATGGGAGAGGCAGACAGTACCATGGCCAACATTCAGTCCATCCAGGAAATGGATTGGGGCCAAAAAGCTGAATTTGTCTCTTGTCCGGAATGCATTGCAGCAGATTATTGGATCATAGCCAGCTGACGACTGCCCTCATACCGGCTGAGAAAGTCTCCTTAGCTGAGGTGGAAACGCCCTCATAAAAGACAGAGTATCATCTGCATAAGAGGTGATTTTAATGCCATAAGATTCCACTAAAAAAGCAACCAGGGACATATAGATGTTGAATAGGGTTGGACTCAGTTTCAACCACTGCAGCACTCCACACTTAAGAGTCTTGACATCCCAAAAAATAGGGTTGCATCCAAAGTGCCCGCTCTCGGAGATTCAGAAAAGGGAGTAAACCACATCAATGCCGATACTCCCACCCCGACTGCTGACAAGCATTGGGAGTAAGATATCATGGGATACCGTGTCGAAAGCTGTGGTACAAAGAAGTGAAAACAAAGCATTAACATTTGAGGAAAGAATGAGAGATAAATACACACTTAGTGGCTGATTTGTACAAAGTGAAACCAGAAAACCTTCATTAATCATGGCTTCCTCGCTAAACCAAATTGTGTAACCTTAGGGAAATATTTTATTTTACCAATCTCCTTTCTATGGCATATATGAAAGCACCTTCAAATATGTGAGTTCAGAATACCAGCTGTAGAAAAACATATTGTGATTAATAGGCTAATATTTATAAGAATCTGGACCAGGTACAGGGTTCAAATGACAACTATCTTTCCACTTAGTTCACTAATGGCACTGTTGTTGGGGTGGGTGCAGGAATGGGTCTAAGTTCATGTTTAAAAATATTAATGTGAAAACTTCCACAAGTTAAACATATGCACTTTAACAGTGATGTTTCCTGTATGATTTAGATGGCAAACATTTTCCAGGCTACGCTCGTGCATGGGCTCGAAGAGCCAAGCCTGATCCTTGTTTCAGCTCTGGCTCAGTTCGCCCTTTTAATTTGTTAGCTTGCCCACCTCTAATTTTGGATCCTAATGCACCAGTTCTGACCCATGAAGGTTCAAGCTGGTAAGCTCTTCATTATCAGATTTTATCCCAGAACAAGAAAAAGGCAGAAAAGGGTGAAAGAAGGGTAAACAGAATGAAGGAAAAGCAGTGACAAAGAGAAAAAACATGGATGCAAAGGAACCAGCAAGAGTGAGATAGGAGGGCAGTGAGTGTCTGGTGGTGAATGAAGGAGGCACAAAGTGAATTAAGATTAGACAGCCTTGGTATTTGGTAACCCCGACATTCGTCAGCTCCGGAGGTTCGGCTATGAGCTTTTGAGAAAAATAATGGGTCTCTCCACTTTTATTGTTTTTTACGAGTCAAGCACTGCTCCAACGTACTTTGTTCAAATGCTCCTGGTTATAGGGTGTCTTATCCCAACATCTTCAAGTAAATAAGCTCCTTTTCTGGACCCCAACAGAGAGCTTAGAGAAAACTGGGCCAGGGCACTTATTCTTTCACATATTACACACTGCTCTGGGCTAAAAGTTTCTTTTCTCACCAGCTCCTGGTTATAGGGTCTCTTATCCCACGATCTTCAATTAAATAACCTCCTTTTCTGGACCACAAGAGAATTAGGAGAATTAAGAGAATCTTGCAACCCACCATCCTGCCCCACTGACTGTTTCTCGTGGTGATATCTTCTCAGATAATATTTGCTGATGTAACAAGGCAACCCCATTTCCATTACCTTTCTCTTCACTTACCTTACAAATAAGCACTTTGTTGTTGTATTGGTGAGTAAACTGGCACAAACTATCCGCCTCATGGGGAATGTTATCCTTCAGGTGGTTCATTCCATTCTTGCATCTAATCCTTAAGATGAAAACAAAACACATTCAAAGTAATGATCAATACGAATTCTACATCTTTTAGCAATTAGTAGAGCACAAGAATGTTAAGACCGCCCTCCTTTTGAGGTTTTAGTGACACAGTGATCTACAGGAGGAGGGATGGGGAAAGGCTGCCGTGTGGCTTGCTACAGAGGTTCTGACTCTCGTTTTCCTGGTGGGATAAAGAGAGGCAGAGGCTGTGTAATAGGATAGTGTAAGGTTGTGAGCAGCTGGCCTATACAGTTTATACAGGCCGCTGCTGCTCTATTGTCTTCAATGGAGCGCTCAACATTCCAATATTCAACCACAAAGGCACGGTTTTTAGTGATTGCTGTTACTTGGTTGAACCGATGGAATCAGCTGATGGCAACAAAAGTGAAATGGAAGGAGCTGCAGCCTAGTTGTTAGTGCTGCAGACCTTGGAGCCTGGGGACCTAAAGTTCGAATCCTGTCCCCAGTACTCAGCCCAGCATTGTGTGATTTTGTGTAAATCACTTAAACTCCCTGTGCTAAAAACAATTAATGGGTAAAATGCATTTGTGAAATTCCTACTTCATGTACACCAGCTAATATTGTCTCTCTTAGACCTCCCCCCCATTTAATGTACAGTGCTTCGTAGCACGGTTTGTGCTATACAAACACCAATTCAAACATACAGGAGGGGTCTAATTCAGATCTAATTCAAAGGCATTTGACTATCTCGGCTGGCTTCAAGACAAGGTCAGAGAGTTTGGGAGATTTAAAGACTAGCTAGTGCAGACCACACTCTGGCACCAAAAAGTATGACAATGTTTTTCAAATGTTACAAAGGAAAATGTATTTCATTTAAAGGCATAATTGTAGTGTTACCTGGGAGTCCATAACATGGGAAGAAGGAGTAGGAAGTGCCAAAGGGGAAGGGGCAAGAAATGTGAAAAAAAAGAAACAGACAGGACAAAAAACCTACTGAGGGGCATATTATTATTGATGTGTGATTATGATCTGTACATTTAAATCTATGATCAGCTGCCACCCAGAACAAGTGCTATAAAACTTTAAAAATAAAATAAATAGAAATAATAGAAGCACAAAAACCCGTATTTTGGATCCTTCAGGATTAAGACATAATGGTAGGGTGCAGGTATCGGAGGGATGTTAACACTGGTGTTGCCAACCTTACGCACAACATTCCAAAAACGTGATTTTTGAAGAGAAATACAAAGATGTAAGTAAAAGTGAAATCAAGACTGACACTTTATTTAAATGGCCAATGGTAGAAGGAAGAAGGGCTAGTAAGTATCTTGCCAATGAAAAGACGCAGAGGTGGTCTTTACAGTACTCTTATGGCACTTGTTAGCGAGTTCCGTTTTAAAGGATAAACACACTGATGAGCTCTTTTAAGTGATATCTCAGGAGGCCACAGTACTCACTGGCAGCTCAGACAGACGGAGGAGCAGGTGAAATACTCATCCGGGAAGAAGGAATGAAGAGCAATTTTATCATCCTGGATCTCCCCACAGAAGCGGTCACTCAGCGCCTAGAAGACACAAGGAGGAGAATGACCATCAGAAATTACTCACTCGTACAAAGCGTAAGGTTGCAGTTTCAGTATCAAGAGTCCGAGAAAATGACCAATGTGAGATAAAAGCATGAGCAGATGACTCAGAAAACTGTAATTCAAGTAAAGACTCACCACAACAAGATCATTTTTACATAAAAATTTGTATAAACATTCCATGTTTGAAGTGAAGGGCAGCAGGGATTTTGGGGTCTGTTAGAATAGGACTCAAATCACTGAAACTGAGCTCCATGAAACCGGGGGGCATTAGTTGTCAGCAATTTTGAACAACACTGGGTCTCTTCAACGTGTACCACTGGAATGTACTGATCAAGCTGCATGCACAAGCAATGCTGTGGAACCCTTTCCTACTGTTTGCTGCTCACAGAGTACACACAGCACAAAGTGCATCAGCATTTATGCGATTTGCCTTTGTAGCCAACCCTAAAAGCAACACCACAGCTCTTGCTGAAACCACCATCATAGCAACACACCAGTCAACTGCATCCATAGATTCTCACATGTTTTTAAGAAATGCCTAATAAGAATGATCTTCTAGGTCAGAGAAAAGTATACAACGTAGAATATGCTCAGAAAAGGAACTTCAGGGATTCCCCTTACCCCCAAAAATCAAAAATGCTTCTGGCAAATGTTAGGTTCTAAAGCATGGCCTTCTGGGGCGCACCACAGCTTACCACACAACTCTATCATTCAGTAAAGAAGTACTATGCACTTAAAAGGAAAATTCTAGCAAGGAATGGCTGGTGATGTTGAATTAAAGAACTTGTGATTGATTCCCAACCACATATTAACATATTCTACTAGAAGTTTTTGTCCACTTGTGATTGATTCCCAACCACATTTTAACCCCTTCGCTGCTGGCCCGTTTCCGCCGCTGTGCGGTAAACAAAAGAACAGGGGCGGGCCATGACGAACCCCAGCCGTCATCAGCACACGAGCACCGTAGTGCATGACGGCTGGGGTTCGTCATCAGCATACAAGGGGTTAACATATTCTACTAGAAGTTTTTGTCCACCAAACAAATTATTGATGAAAAACTGGAGGAAAAGAGGGCGAGAAATGTCTGTAAGTAAATTTTTAAACAGAATAATTCAAGGAGTAAAGAGGATGACAGGAAGAATTAATCTGGTTGGTTGTAACACTGAATGCAACAAAACAAACATGTAAGATAAGCAACACAAATCATTAACGGTTTGCCTGGGTATTGAAAAATAACCAATCAACAACAGTGGAAAGTTCATCCTAACAACACATCCTTTTTGGTTTTTTTACCTTGACAAGATTATAACAGGCAATCTTCTCCATTATGAAGAACTGTTTCATTCCCATTCTGTCCCCCAGTCAGCCAGGTTATAGGCTTTAACTCCCACACAGATCCTGGGAAGAAAGCCTTATACATATATGCAGAACTGGCAATCAGGCTCGGTACCAAGACAGGTTTTATGTCATGAACAATTGATGACTCTAGTCTCGGATCTCTTGTGCTATTTAAGCATCCATTCAACCCGGAGTGATTAGTGCAAAATTACAGACCACCATTCATGTCTGTTCACACAGGAAGGTGAAAACAAAATGGAATTGGGTGGGGCTTTACAATGATAAGAAGGAAAAAGGAGGAACAACAAAGTGCATCTATGACTTTGATTGCGGGATGACAGCAACAGCCAATGTTCTCAGCAGCAGGTTAGAATGCAAGTAACACAGATTTGTTTTACCTTCAAAGCACTATAAACGATGGCTGGGGGTCTGGGCGAGCGGGATGAGGTGTCCTTCACATTTTGCTTCACCACCTCCTGCAACCTGGAGAAATCAGTGGGAGGGACGACTGTCTGCGTGCCGACGTAGCGCATAGAGCTGAAGGCATCAGCAGTCAGATTCAGGTCATGGAACCTCTTCTGAAGCTGCATCTCAGCAGTCCCTGGGGTTTTGCTTCCTGAAAATGTATCCAAATTAGTTTTATTTCAAAACCTTGTATGACATTTATCTCCAGATACTTCTTCCAGGTACCATGCACCCATCAAAAACCCCAAATCCCATTGTGTGAAAGTTAGTCCAAAACGTAAACAGACTTTTTTAAAGATTCCATATACAACTATGAGATTAGACATGTTGAATTACCCACACAGCCCTTCTGTGCAATCAAAGCAAGACACATTTGGTAAGGTCAAAAGCCCATGGCAAGTTTAACTATGCAAGCTATTATGTGGTCACTCATCCTTCCAACTACAGACTCTTTGGACCAACATGAAAACCCGCTCAGGGGATCAGTCGAAGCCTACCACAAGTATTCTGTAGGTTTATGTGCTGCAATAGCTGCAAAATACTTCACCTTCCAAAAGTAGACACAACATTGCACAAGCAATCTGTTCACTACCAAGTACAAGCACATTTCTTGCCTTCTGTTGCACCCTCAGGGTAGCAGAGAGCTTTTTGGATGTTGGGAAGGCACATTTACTATTCTAACTTCAGTCGTAGAACATTTGGGAATACTGCCATTTTCTCAAAACAGCTAAGGAGGCTTATTTACTATTCTGACTCCAGGCTATAAAATGCTGCTCTGGGGGTTCTGCTTAAGCCAAATACCAAGAAATATCTAATATTGTCCCTCCCCCACCAAGGTATCCTTCACACTAGAGCATGACATCTGAAGAAACATGACAAAACCACCCAAAAACTATTGGAACTCCACTGGGCCCCCTCTCCCAATTCGAACTAATCTCCAAAGCATCATGACCGCCAATGTCCTCATCTGTCTGACAAGCTCGACTTCTTTGGTGTTTTTTCGGTATACTGACAGCAAGGACAACATCAAACTAGAGACAGAGAACAAGCATTGGCAAAATCAAAAGGTATTGCCTTCTGGACCTATTGGCTTTGCTAATGTCTTTTGGCGGTGCTGTGCAGCATCAGGATGCTAGGCACACTGTTAGAATATATATATATATATATATATATATATATTCACTGAAAAAACCATAGGTTATAGGCCATATATAGTTAGGGATTAGCCTTTTCAAAACCTTATTTTACTCACACAAAACCATTGAAATTTCATATATAGTTAGTTCCACTAACTATATATCGCGCACCCGCAATCCACTGCTGATGATGTCACATATTACATCATTCATGACATGGTTAGTGACATCACTGATGACATCACTGATGACATCTCAAATGACATCACTGATGACATCACTGGTGACAACATCCAGTGACTGTATGTTTCTGTAAAGTTAAAATATGTCTTACATATTGAAGAATGAGTGGATGTATAAGTGTCTGGATGAAGGATTTAGTAGGTGCATGACTGACTGTATGAGTGAGTGATTAAATGTGTCTCACTGAGTGCATGGGTTAGTGACTAAACTGTCTTAATTTGTGCATCATTATATCTGTTGTTCTACAAACTGCTGCATATGTTGATCAGTAGCTATATGAGTAACTGTATGGGTTATTCATTGGTTGTCCAAGTATTTGTATGGGAAACTGAGTGTGTGTGTATGGGTGGCTGGGAGGTGTGTGACTCTGTACATAGATGTGTGAGTAGTTGATTCACTATATGTATGGGTTCAAAAGTGCATGTGGAAACAGCTGTATGGGCGGTTGACTGTGCATGAGTGTATTAGTGAGTGAATGGATATCTCAGTGCTACATGTCAAAGTAAGTACATATGTAAAACACAGTACATGTGAGAGTTGACATATATAAATAACTGTGCATAAGAGCCAGTGAATGTGTGAGTGGCTGTATGGATCATTGTGAACATGTATCAGGGATTGTATAAGAGAGTAAAGTAAATATGTGTTAGTATATGTTTGAATAAGTAAGGTGTGTATAACTGTATAGTTGAGAAAATGGAGGTGTGATTGATTTTTTGCATAACTGACTAGGTGTGTGAGTAACTCCATGGATGAGTGACAGTCTGTGACTGTCTGTTTACACTGATTGTATCTAAGGTTATATTAGAGTCTGAAGAGGTTCATGGTATTATCACATGAATGATATCATCAGTGATGTGATCAGTCATGTCAAATGAGATGTTATCAGTGATTTTATCAGTGATGTCATTTGAGATGTCATCAGTGATGTCATTTGAGATGTCATCAGTGATGTCATTTGAGATGTCATCAGTGATGTCATCAGTGATGTCACTAACCATGTCATGAATGATGTAATATGTGACATCATCAGCAGTGGATTGCGGGTGCGCGATATATAGTTAGTGGAACTAACTATATATGAAATTTCAATGGTTTTGTGTGAGTAAAATAAGGTTTTGAAAAGGCTAATCCCTAACTATATATGGTCTATAACCAATGGTTTTTTCAGTGAATTTTCAAGGTTTTGTAAATGCAAATTCCTAACTATATATGGCCTATAACCTATGGTTTTTTCAGTGAATTTCATTGGTTTTTTAATAGCAAATATCAAAAGCTGTAAAATGTCAAGTACGTGATAGGTAAAAACTTTTTCGTGTTTATGCACGCTGATGTGCTTTGAACGCTGCCCCCCTCCCCTCTTTTCTCTTAGTAGTACTCTCTCTTTGCAGATAGTGAAGAGTAGTTAACGCAGGCCTTTACCCCCGTTGTAATCCGTCGTGCCTGCTTGTCTCTCCATTTGATTGATTGTTATCCAAGCATTTACTGTTTTACAATTGATTCTCTTTGGTTCATTCTCTATTTACAAACAAGCACAAAGTCGCAATACTCTGTTTAGTCTTTGCAGATAGTGAAAAATCGTGAAAAATCGTGTAAAAAAATAAAATTAATCGAGCAAAATCAGTAGGCCACTAATTTGACCTCGCTAAAATAGAAATATTAGGAACAACCCTTCATGAGAAATACGAAAATAGTGAGATGAACTGAGCTCCACACCATGAGGGCTGCAAGACAGCTCGGCTCCGTCACCCACCCCGCCCAAAATAACGACAAACCCTATGCAAATATTAAAAATATAGACAACACACCAGCAAAGAAACAGGGTAAAACATTTTATTAAATAACTATTTACATAACTATTTTATACTTTTTATTGCCCGATCCGGCTAGCTCAATCGATCGAGCATGAAACTCATGCACTCTGATAGCAAGCGTTGCTACTGATGCTATGCAGACCAAAACTGGTTTTCAGTTTGTACATTTTCCTAGATTTTTCCATCCAAGGTTGGTTGAGTTTGTAGAACGATGGCTTCAGATTTTCAACATACGGTGTGGTGGCGCGGACTGGGAGGGGGCGCTTCGCTCCTGCCCCCTCCCCAAGTAAGATTTTCATACGTGAAAGTACGTTAATGGTTTTGGTCCCTGAGTTGCTTCAATATCACTGCCATTCTCAAATGGCATAAGTTCTGGATGTTGGGTGCCATAGTTCTGAGCAGCGCTTGTAACACTGTCTGAAGCTTATTTCCACCTACTGCAGCTTCACTATTCTCAAAGTAAGTGAGTGTCGTTTGTGGACCTGACTGCATTTGAAAACAATGTGATATGGTACCTCCCTAAACCGCTTGACGGAGGCCCCCGAGGGGCGGTGTGATGGCACGGACTCGGAGAAGACGCTTGGCTCCGACCCCCTCCCCAAGTCTTATAGCACCGGTTTAGCCTGAGATCGCCCCCGACATAGGCGGCCGGCTCCCGGGGTCCGGCGGAACTTTTTGCCTTTTGATGACTCTTCTATTCTGGACCTTGTCCCACAATCCGTTTGACCTGAAGACACGCTGTAGTGGGGCGCCCCTTTACCGTTTTAGTTGCCATTCCGCCCGCTTTTGCTACACTGTGCCTCTTCCGCCATTCAGCTGTTTACCGCCCGCTCTTGCGACTACAGCGTCTCGCTCACCATGTAGTTGAGTTGCTCCCGCTCTTGCGATGCAACGATAGGCGACTGCCACAGGACTCTCAAAATGGCGGCCGGCACTTCAGATTTGGGCGTGGTCCACTAAAATGGCCCAGGGACACCTTGGAACTCGGACGCTTCCCTGATAGGGCTTGGGTCCCATTCTCGAAAGCGTCCCCTCAGCCGTGAAGATTCTACAAAAGTCTTGGGGGCCCCCGACTCCCGCAGGCTTCTGGTGGGGAGCGGCTGCCATGTCTGCTCGTGGAATGGCCACGACAGAGCTACGAGATGGTAGAAGCGCTTCACGGGCCGCGAACTGGGCCGCAAACTGGTAGCGAAACGGGAATTCGCCATTTTGTGCTTCGTTTTAATTAAATTACTAGGTATAAGGGGGTGCGGGAGACGTATCCTAATCCCTTATGTTTTCTGAGGGTGGCTGAGGAGGCTCATATATGTTGATACATGTCTTCCAGCGGCTGTGCGTGAGCTTTTTTTTTTTTTTGCTGCGTGACGTCTGTTAACGTTCGATTCGATGGAAATCAGGAAGTGTTGACCGCCAATTTGTCAGTGCGATAAAATATTTTGTTATAAATGAATCCTTATTGATAAACATTGTCTGCGCCATCTTGCCTTTTTTCCAATGCCACAATTTTGTCGTGCACGGCAGCCATTTTAGATGCCAGGCCGGTCCCAGGCTATCACCTAGCCCTGCGGATGTAGTTTATGGCCCCAGCTGTAGAGAATCCAGACATGCCAACCCTCCCGATTCAGGCGTGAGACTACTGATTTCAGTGCTAGTCTCCCGCCTCCCGATTTCTGCAAGCAAAAACCCGGGGGCATATTACCAACAACTAGCGATAATTTTTGTCTCTAACTTGTTTAGAGACAAAAATTATCGCCGCACATCGGCGATTTTTATCGCAGATAAACCTTGCTATTAGCAAGGTTTATCGCAAATGCGATAAAAAACGGCCGCAATGCATGAATATCGCTGAAAAGTCAGCGATATTCATGCATTATCGAGCAAATGCTCTTAGCCATGTTATCCACCTCCCATTGGATAACATGGCTAAGAACTGCTCAGGGCAGGTGTTAGCTTTTTGAGATATTCGCGCTTAGTGCGAATATCTCCAAAAGTTGGTAATAGGAGATAGCGATGTTAGGGACTGTTTCCAGTCGCTAACATCTTGGCACGCCCACTTTGCATGTCATTAGTGATAAATATCACTGACATGCAAAGCGGGGCCCAAGATGGTCGCTATCTCCTTTTAGCTGTCACTAACTGGTGTTAGCGACAGCTTGGTAATAGGGAGATAATTTTATCTCCGCTTTCTTGGCTTTTAAAGCCAAAAAAGCGGAGACCCTTTAATAACCCCAACAACATTCCTAGGGGGTCAAGAGGGGTATACCTTGCCCCCTTTCATTAAATTCCCCCTTCGTTTTTCACCTCTTCTTCTCTCTCGATCCTACCGAGAGATAAGATGGCGGCCGCTCAGGACTGTTTAGAATGTTGACAGACACCGGGGAGCCAATCAGCTTCGCATCGCAAAGTTCCGTTTCGCGAAAAGTAAGCGGACCGGAGCGCAGCCCGGAGCGCTGTTACAGATATATATCTTGTTTTGAACGTTAATTTCTCAAAATCCACTGGAGCACATATATTGAGACCTAACAAAGGCACATCGGGCTAACAGTCCCTACAATTTTGCCAAGTTTCGTGCAAATCCATTCAGCCATTCGAGCTAAAAGTGAGGCCAAAGGCCCTATGGAAATTAACATGGGAAAAACGCGTTTTGGGACCCCCCTTTTTTCTCGGCCCCCCCTTGACGAAACCCCCCCAAATTTTCAGGGGCTGCTCAGAAACAAAATGTGCCATTTTCCTGAAAATTTCAGCCGATTCCGTCCACAAACGCCAAAGTTATTAGACATAGAATTTTCAAAAGTCCCATAGACAAAAAATCCTAACTATATATACACCTACTGGCGAGACGCCAGTAGGATATATATATATAGATATAGATATATATATATATATATATATATATATATATATATATATATTTTTTTTTTAAAGGCACGATGGCGGTTGCCTCATTCCACTGATGCGCGGATGTGTCAAAAGGCATGTGCACACGAGCGGAATGATGCAGGTGCCTTTTATTTTGATTTTTTATTTACTGATACAAGATAGGCTGATGCCATTAAGATCGATAAATAAAAAATGAAGAATTTATAGCACAAAAATGACAAATAAAAAAAGGTCAGCCGATGTTAGACGGGTGGAAAAAGAGAAAGGAGGAAGATGAAAAGCAGCACTTGGAGGGTGGGGATAAGTACAAGAGGGAGACACCACCACAGAAGTGCACAGGCGAGAGAGAGCAACACAGAGCACAGGGGGGGGGGGGGGGGGAAGAAGCACATGGACGAGAGAGAACAACACTGAGTGGGGAGAGAAGAAAGACAGAAAACACATGTACTTGTGACATGCTTGAGCAAAAAACACATGAGAGAGCAGCACGGAGGGGGAGAAAAGCAGCTGGATATGAGAGCGGACACAGAGCGGGAGAAGAGAAGCGCAGCACACGAGGGAGACAGTTGGAAAATACATGCACTCTCGAGGAGTGCTCAAGCCAAAATAAACAAGCATTGGAAATGCAATAGGTCTCGCACCATTAGAGTTGGTGCTTTTAGAATTGTTTATGGGTTTTTTTTGTAAATGTTTAGCATTTTTGTTTCCTGTAGCCAATGCTAAAGTATTACAAATAAAAAAAGCCATAAACATTTCTAAAAGCTCTAACTGAAATGGTCTGAGAACTATTGCACTGTGTGAGGGTGAGGGTGAGTGTGAGTGAGGGTGAGTGAGGGTGAGGGTGAGGGTGAGTGTGAGTGAGGGTGAGTGTGAGTGAGTGTGAGTGAGGGTGAGGGGTTGAGGGTGAGTGAGGGTGAGTGAGGGTGAGTGAGGGTGAGTGAGGGTGAGTGAGGGTGAGTGAGGGTGAGTGAGGGTGAGTGAGGGTGAGTGAGGGTGAGTGAGGGTGAGGGGTTGAGGGTGAGGTGTTGAGGGTGAGGTGTTGAGGGTGAGTGAGGGTGAGGGTGAGTGAGGGTGAGTGAGGTGTTGAGGGTGAGTGAGGGTGAGGGTGAGTGAGGGGTTTTGGGTGAGTGAGGGTGAGGGGGAGTAAATGAGGCTGAGTGAGAGTGAGGGTGAGTGAGGGGTTGAGGGTGAGGGGTTGAGGGTGAGTGAGTGAGGGTGAGGGGTTGAGGGTGAGTGAGGGTGAGGGTGAGTGAGGGTGAGGGGTTGAGGGTGAGTGAGGATGAGTGAGAGTGAGGGTGAGTGAGGGGTTGAGGGTGAGGGGTTGAGGGTGAGTGAGGGGTTGAGGGTGAGTGAGGGGTTGAGGGTGAGTGAGGGGTTGAGGGTGAGTGAGGGTGAGGGTGAGGGGTTGAGGGGGAGGGGTCGAGGGGGAGGGGTTGAGGGTGAGTGAGGGTGAGTGAGTGAGAGTGAGGGGTTGAGGGTGAGTGAGTGAGGGTGAGGGGTTGAGGGTGGGTGAGTGAGGGTGAGGGTTTGAGGGTGAGGGGTTGAGGGTGAGTGAGTGAGGGTGAGGGGTTGAGGGTGAGGGGTTGGCGATTCTAAGGTGGCCCCTTACTGCAAAACTGGTTGCGGAAATCCTGGTGCATGAGCTGGACTGCTGCTGGGGCGCATTGGTGCTGTTACAAGGGTGTAAGTGCAGCAAAATCACCCGATTGAGCGCTGGGCGCTGCGCATCTAAAATGACGGCAGCGCACTGAGGGGGAGACTTCCACCGGCTGCGGCAACGGGAGATGTGCACTCTGTTTGTGAGCGGCTGGGAGGCGATTCGGCGTGCAGACTCACAGCGGAAAACTGCGGAGGCGGCAGTCCTGGGGGAGAAGTCTGGAGGGCGAGATCGCCTTAACCTTCCTGTGGTGCACTACGCTCCCAAGATGGCAGTTATGGGATGCGGGCGGAGGCCTGATGCCGGCGAAGGTGAGAGGCAGACCGAGGCGGTGAGGCGAGGAGGTGCTGAATGCTGGAGTGGCCGCTGGGACACGCACCTTGCGCCCTGACCTACAGCATTGAGAGGTGAGGTGGCAGCGCTGTACCGATCCTGCTACGCAGCAACAATGGTGTGGAGGCACCGAGGACGGAGGCTGACTGGTGGCTGTGAGGCGTGAGACTGCTGACCGGCGCTGGGTGCTGGTTGAGGAAATCGCAGGCGGCGCAAGATTAACTGAGACACGCCGTCTGACTCTCTGAGGCTCCTTACTGCAGAGCAATACTTGTGGGAAAATAGAAGTGTTTCCCTTTCATAACGGACTTGCTGGGGCTGTATGGCAGAGGGGGAGAGACCACGAAGGCTATGGCGGAGGGAAGAGAGGGGAGGGGGGAGGAGAAATGCGACACGGCGGGAAGGGGAGGGGGCGGAGCGGGTAAAATAAACAACCAAACAAGACGGAGGGAAGAGAGGGGAGGGGGGAGGAGAAATGCGACACGGCGGGAAGGGGAGGGTCAACCAAACAAGACGGAGGGAAGAGAGGGGAGGGGGGAGGAGAAATGCGACACGGCGGGAAGGGGAGGGGGCGGAGCGGGTAAACCAAGACGGACGTGCACGCGCTTTTAAGCTCAATGCGCATGCGCATTGAGCTTAAAAGTCACGGGCACTGCAAGGAATCGCCACGATTCCTTGCAAGTTGGGGAAAGAGTGGATAAGTCCCAATACTCTCGCTTGCTCGATGCGCATGCGCATCGACAGGCGAGACCTAAAAATTAGTTCCCTAAAAGAAAGCAGTGGAAGGGCCCAAAAAAAGGGTATGCTCCAAGGGAGGAACAAACACATGGACAAGGAAATACATCAAATAAGAAGCAAGCAAAGGAGAATGACAATATTGACAATGGGTTAGGCCCAGTGTATGCTCTTGGTAAGAGGACCATAGGTTTTTCGAAACCAGACAGCTTGCACTGTCTACTAGGTTAACTTAAAAACAAGGTACCTGACCCTCTCCACCTATGTACAGAGGATTAGGAATAATATTCCTGTATGTTATCAGGACTGCCCCAATATTAATACAATGTAGCAAACAGCTATAGACAAGTCTCTGTAAAGAACACTACATAACAAACAGCTAACAGCCTACTGCTCTCTAAACCTAGCTAACCCCACCTTTCACCTGCAGACTACACATCACAGAGGTACTGCTGAACAATCTTCGGATCCAGACTAGCGTCTGGAGAGAATTCAAAAGTTATGGAATCTATGGCCTAATCTATGGCCTAATGTTGTCTATCAGATATACAAGTACATCTGCATTGTGTGGGGCTAGACTGCACATTGTGTAACAGCTAAAATTGCTGATCTACAGAGTACTTCACATTGAATTAAACATTGATTTTGCAGCAGGAGGAATCTTCCCCAGTGGCATATGTTGTTGCTATGTATAGCCTATTAATCTCGTACAGCAACAGCGGAGGGGAGGGAGCTATGCACCTTCAGCAAATGCGTGTGTGCATCAAAGGTTTTACAGATGGAAAACTCAGGGGAATGACTCAGCTGTTCATACTTCCCAATAGAACAGCAGTACGCAGACTGGGTAATGGTAAAACTGATCATTTACATTGTTACGAAATTGCTTTCTTATACATAATTCTGACAATGTAAATCAAAAATGTATCATACTGCTAATGTGATTATTATTATTGTTATTTTAATAATCTGGACGAAGTAACAATTTAACAGTACATAGCATGTTTGGCACACAAGGATGTTCGAATTTGATATCAACAGAGTAGAAAAAAGCATGCGGCGACTGCGAATCGCTGAAAGAAACGTGTATTGTTTTCCTGCAGGACCATCATCTACAAGACATTCACAGAACCTTGTATGGATGGTTTTCATACAAGCCAATGAGCTAGTGTGGTAAGACAGAATGTTTCGTGTTTGTGTGAGCTTCTGATATACTGGTGCTCATGCAACCCATTAAAGCAATGCCCACAACCGGAGGGCATCAACATTGCCCAGTCAGGCATAAATGAAACTACCTGCGAGGATATGGACTCCTGCATGCCTGTGGAGTAGAGGATCTAAGGAGCTGGGGTAAATGTTCTGGAGGAACCCAGTCAGGTGGAGTTTGTTGCAGAATGCGCTTAGATACACAGCAAAGGTCCCAACACCCAGCACACTGTGGGATGAGGTTCCAGTCTCTCCCACCAGCAGGTGGGCAGCAAGAATTGTGATCCATTTTGGGAGGACCCAGGTTAAGGAGGGGCTCTTCCCAAGAGAATGGATCAAACTATTGGTGGGAGCAAAGGATAAATGGAGCACTATTAGGCTGACCCAAGGCATCAACCGACCATCCCCCTTGGCATTCCAGATCTTTTCTCCAACTCTGGACAGAGATGCTGAGATTGAAACACTGTCTAGAACCAACATCTGCAAGGCACTAAGTTTCCACCCAAGACAAATTACCAACCTAATACCACCTATGTGGGTGAATGAACATAAATGAACTCGCTCCAGGAATCAGGAGGTGAGGTCTGATGAGACCTTTGACACAGGTAAGCCTCTTCCCCCAATTCCAATTGTTGAGTGGAGAGATCTGAGGCATGCATGGTATGTATTTTTACTATGGCAATCACCACTGAGTAGTTATGATTCAGCCACACTTTATTTATTTATTGAAAGAGTTTTATATAGCGCTGGCTAGACCTGAAGGTATCAGGGCGCTTTACATGAAAATCAACAATGTAACAGAAAAAGAACAACAATTACAAAATACATCAAAAAATAGGTAATAAATTAGGAGAGGAGAGAAAGGAGAGAGAAAAGTAGTGGAGGGGGCAGGGGAGGTGAGAAAGGGAGGATAAGGGGAGAGACGAAAGGAAGTCTGTCTAAGGACCGACTGGGTAGGTCACGACCAAGGAGGAAATCCATGGCCCATCTCCCCTATAGCTAAACCAGGTAGCTCCATCGGGAATCAGTCAAAATAGTTCAGTCTCAGTACATTGAGAGAGGAGGGAAGGAGAGACCTAGATAGAGGGAGGATGTGGGAAGAGACGACAGGAGAGACTAAAAGAAGTCGGTCTAAAGACAGACTGGGTAGGTGACGTCCAAGGAGGGAAATCCCTGACCTGTCTCCCCTATAGCTAAACCAGGTAGCTCCATTGGGCATCGGACAAAATGGCTAGGTCTCAAATTGAGGAGGGAAAATTCACAGATAGACAGGGTGGAGGCTAAGGGCCAGAACAAGTGAGGGCAAAGGTCAGTAGCAGGAAAGTGGAGAAGAGTAGAGCGGGGAGGGGTAGGGGGAGGAGGGAGTATACATGACAGGTCAGGAGATAACATTAATCCTAAAAACCTGCGAGAGTATGCAGTGACTATCCTTTTGTGTATATATATGCAGCGGATGGGAGAAAAACTACAGTTTAATTCAATTTTTAGGTCGATTCTCCATGCGCTACTCTAGGAGAAAGCCTCTAGGAATCACTTCAGACTTTCTGCAAACTTGTGAGAGTGGTGTTCGATTTTCCACACATGCTATTGGCCTTTGCGTGTGGCTTTCAAAAATGAAAGGCGGGTGCATGTCCGACCTTTTCTGAAAATGTTTACTCCCACAGCGTTTGGCTGTCGGGAGTGAGTAGCGGCGCGCAGCGTGCCATCTGTTGTGGATCCGGTTTCATTTCAAGACCTTGCAGCTTTCCTTACAAGGCGCGTCCCCTCCAACCCGGCCAAGAGACAGACCCCACAGCCACAAGAGTGCACGTTTCTTTTCCAGCCCTCGCATTTATGACAATAAGATACTAACAAGGCGCGTACCCTCCACCCCTGCCAAGGGACAACCCCAATGCCACGACAGTGCGCGTTTCTTTTTCCAGCACTCGCATTTCATCTATGTCAGCACTCTCTTCCTGCACTGTTATCTTTGTATTAGTAGGTTATTGTCAAGACATGTGCTGTACTCTGTAGTTGGCCTCTATAGTCGCCTCTTTTTCAGTACCATCTTAAAAATGGACCACAACTTTTAACATTCACGTTTTTTCATCACTGTGTTGAGTGCTTCCTTTCACATCTCTGCGTAGCTGTGGTACGTGCTACCTTTGACATCTCCACACAGTGCACAGCTGTGGTGCGTGCTTCCTTTCCCTCCATTGCATAGTACACAGCTGTGGCAAGCGCTTCCTTTCACCCCACTGCACAGTAGTGGCATGTGCTTCCTTTTACAACACTCCACAGTGCAGATATGTGGTGTGTGCCTACTTTCACCCCAGTGCACAGCTGTGGTGCGTGCTTCCTTTCACCTTATTGCACATTGTACAGCTGTGGTGGGTGCTTCCTTTCACCCCACTGCACAGCTGTGGTGCGTGTTTCCTTCACCCCACTGCATGTCCCCCTCAGTCACACCCACGTAGTTCTTTCGTTTTCTGTTTAATTAACAAATTCAACACACAGATGCCCAGGTTGCCGATGTTAGCATTTGTGAACTCAATGAACCTCGCAGTTTTTCTTACAAGGCGCGTCCCCTCCACCCCGGCCGAGGGACAGACCCCACAGCCATAAGCTGGATTATAACCACAACATCACTCAGCACCACCTCAGCATCACTCAGTACTACCTATGAATCTTTCAGCAGCACATAAGCATCACCTCGGAACCAGCGCACCACCACTTCAGCATCATCTCAATATCATTCTGGATCACCTGTGCATCACCTCTGCTACTACTCACAACCTCCTCAGCATCACTCCACACCACTTTAGTTTGGCATAAAAATGTAACATCTATTAATTCTCCACAAATAACTCTCCACTACTCCGATCTAATTAAAATACTATTTCACAACATCCACCCTCCCGTTGTTTTTATCCCACATCTAACAATAAAAACTATAACAAAAATTAATTACAACAAGCAAGAAAAATTGACAGCATTGCATAAACAAATAAATTAGAACACATTTTTTGTATTAATTTTGGTTTTTAATACTATACTTTTTTTTAAGTTTCAAAAACCTTTATTGTTCATAAACACGGTACATCAGTGTAATATAATCGTCCGATACAGTGCCAAATTTCAAACATATGATCAACACATTCCCGTGTATGCAGATATGTATTATGTATAACTGAATCTAGAATAAAACTCCCACCCTCCCGCCCCTCAATAAATTTGCACAGTGTACTGAAGGCAATCCGAGACTTTGAATGACATTCCAAATAATAGCAGTGTGACAGGCATCTCAGTATGCATAACAAGTACATTACAATATAAATGAAATTGTGGTAGTACATGGTGGAGACACAATAAAACCCCAGTAGGCCCATATCCTGCAGTCCCACCTCGTTCGTCGCAAGACATGAAGCGATACACCCATTGTGACGATTTCAACGGAGCAACCCCTGAAGGGTGTTTAGCTTCAAAAGTACAATACCTCTGCGTCAAACCGCTAGGGGTGGGTCCCCATCGCTGGCATGTCCCGCCCTATCTATCTCCTCTTCCTCAGTTGCCTCCTGTCTGAGAAGGTAGGCTGTGAATGGGCCCCAAATATCCTTTGGGCGTGATCTAATTGGCAGTAGTTTCGCGTAAGATTGTAGCTGGTCCTGCCAAGTGGTCATAGTCAATATCCAGGACTTAAATTTGGGGGCCCTCCCTCTGCTCCACCTACACGCCACCTGCCGCTTGTGTGTATGTGTGTATGTGTATAGGCATTTATATAGCGCACTACTTACCCGTAGGGTCCCAAGGCGCTTCGACCGCTGCGAAACCCTTCCTGGCTTCCCTGAGAGATGGTCCCTTAATGGGTATCTCCAGGGTGAGACCAGGCATCCCCGGCGGTCTGGTGGGGCCGTTAGTGAAGATGAGGCAAGCTAATGCCCAGAGTTGCCGAGTGTGATCGCTGATCAGAGTGGGCACCGAGGCGAGAGAATTATCGAGTCCGCTGACCCTGGTCCAGAAACCTGCCGCGCCGGGAATCGAACCCTGGTCCCGGGCCGTCCTCTGCTCTCGGGTCTGCCGCCTCTTGGCCAGTAATAGGCTCATCGCTAAAAACCTTTTGTGTACAGTTGCAATGTTTTGCATCAAGCCTAGCAGCGCTATAAGCAGGCATGGCGCTATCTCAGTCCCCAACATGTCCGACAGACCCGCAAAAATCAATGTCCAGTATTCTGCTACCTTGGAGCAGGTCCATGCCAAATGTAAAAAATCTGCTCCTTCCCTCCCACAGCGGTTACATCGATCAGTGTCTCCAAGGTGGAACCTGTGTAATTTAGAGGGGGTATGGTGCAGCCGATGTAAAAATTTAAAGCGAATGAGACGCAATCTGCTGTTACTCGTGATTGCGTCCGTTTCAGTGCAGCTGATCTCCCACTGATAATCTGTTAGCAGTGTTTGAAGGTCTTTATCCCAGTCTTGCCTAGCACGCAAGGTGGTAGTCAGTGGTGCACTCTGCATATGTTTATAGAGGAGTGACATGACATGGTGGGGGGCTTCTGTTTGCAATAGAGTGTGCAGGGGTGCAAGTGTGTCAGGTTCATTAGGAAATGCAGGGGTAATAGCCAGAGCACTCTGCCGGAGCCGGGTGTACAAAAATGTGTCCATTATTGTAGGTGGGCGAGCACCCAAAAATTATTCTATGGAGCAAAACTGGCAGTGTATGTATAGGTCTCCCCACGATTGGTACGCAAGCCCAGTTAACATTCTGCGGCATATTTCTTCACATGTTACTTGCAGCCGGGGATCATTCAGTAAGGGCATCCTAGGTAAGTACAGGAATGGGCTTCCCATGGCACGAGCAATCCGTTGCCACGCTCCCACTGTGCAGTCGACCTTGGATAGATCTCGGTCTCTCTCCTTTATGTGTGTAAATAGATGACCATGCCGGTGCGCCGGGGTCATATCGCCGTCCTCTACTGCCAGATGGTTCATATAAGGCAGCGGGTGGAACCAGTACGTAGCAAAGTGAGCTTGCGCACAGTCATAATAACATTCAAAATTGGGGACTTCAAAATCCCCCCTGGTGGTATGGTAGCATTAGTGTGTCACGATTGAGTCGCGCCTGCTTCCCTCCCCATATAAAGCGATACAAAAGGGGATGATGGACGGAGCGTTTGAGCAAATCAAACACTCACCCCCAGGCAACTGATCTGGGTTTAATCCATCACCATTCTTTAGCTCACTCAGCCACTCCAGTTCAGACATGGCCATATGCAAATCAGTCTGACCCTGTGTCTCATGGGAACAGTCCAGCCCGAACTGCCAAGCCATGTCTTCCCTGGACCGGAAACAAGCATCCTGGGACGGGTTTCGGATTCATAGTCCTCATCAACCAGGCTATCTTGAATCCAGTGGCCAAGTGAGCAAGGGACTCACGTCTGAGCATACCCTGCCAACTTAGGGCGAACAAAGCGATACAAAAGGGGATGATGGACGGAGCCAAATCAAACACTCACCCCCAGTCAACTGATCCCTCCCCATATAAGTCGCGTTAATTGGGTTCTGAGCGTGCAAAAGAAGAACCTTCCTGGGTTATACGGGATATTGATGAAGAGGTATCATAATTTTGATAGTATTACCATCTTGATGAGTGAGATACGGCCCGCCATTGATAGTGGTAGCTGTATCCATTTGGTAATGCTGTCAGTGATTTTATCTATAGCCGTCCCATAGTTAATCCTCATTAGGGCTTCCTTCTGCCTCGTGAACCGTATACCTAAATATTTTAGTACATCAGTCTCCCAGACTAGAGGGTAATCTAGTTGGGGCAGTTGTGTTTTATCCGTAAGAGGTAAGATAGCCGACTTAGCCCAGTTAATCTGTACTTCAGAAATACCCCCGAATTTCGTGATTTCGCGTAACACAGGATTGGGATTGTCTTGGGGTTGGCAAATATACCTCCAACATCAAACACTGATACCAACCACAACTACAACACACATCATTCTTTGTGCCTCTCTTAACTTCTAGGCCATTTGGAAAAGTGGGAGTGGGCTAATCCTCAGCTTAGAAAAACTGTTCTCTGTTGCCAAATATGCAGAAGCCTGTTTTTAGAACCACATTTTATCGGTCTGCGGTTTTCATGTAAGTGTATTGTTTTCTTCCCTCAGGTGTCTACTTTCGCCTTTTCTGCTGCAGGTTCATCCCCCAGCTTTCCTTCTCCCGAGGCTCCACCATGCCTCCTGCCCAGAGATGCTCCTCACTGCCCTCCTTACCTCTTCAGAACTCCAGTACAAGCCTTTCTTTAGCTACAGATCGCACTGATGGAACTTCTCTTTGTATTTCTGCTGACCTAGAGGCATTTGGAAAAACGAGAGTGGACTGCTTCACATGCTACATTAACTGTGCTTGGTGTCTGCAGCTGCGAGAAGTCTGCAGTAGGGGATGCAGTTCCATCTGTCTTTACTTTTCTTCCTGAATGTGTATTGCTCTTCTTCCTAACTCACTGCTGCCGGTTCAACTGTATTCCCCAACCCCTCCTGCTCCTCACTCCCTTCGCCACTTTTCTCACCTCATTGTAGCCTTTTCTTTGGGCTATGACTGCACTGAGTCTCTGTGTCTCAGCTGAAAAAGAAAGTGGGAGTGGGCCCACCCAGTAACACCTAGGCTTTTTGGACCGCTGACGGAGGCCCAGTTATTAAAAGTTTAATTTACCCTCGGGTACTGGGACCCCCGCCAAGCCATTTTAACATCACTATACCTTACACCTCACACTGCACACTCAGCAATATACCTGCTCTGCTGTAATCAGGCGTCGAAGCACACCCGGGACACGCTAGGTGTTACTGGGTGGGCCCGATGATGAAGCATGCCACCAACTAGGTTGGTGGGTGAGGGCTTCATGAACACACTTACAAGGTGTTCCTACCCCCTGACAAAACATATTTGAGTCCATTAACTTAGTAGTTGATGAGCTAGTCTCCTTTTGATTAAATATATATAAACCACGGGGATACAGACTAGCTATCTGGTCCTCTCTCTCTCTTGATACGCATAGCCTCAAACGCTACCCATTAAAGTCAACTGAGAAACATGTAACAGAAAAAGGCTGCAAGTGGGGAATTGGGGACAAGTACGGAAGAACCAAAAGGGAGGCTCGGCTCCCGAGGGTTTCTGGAGCAAGATGGCACCGTCGGCTGGCTCGGACCTGGGCCGTGGGGCTCGGCTGCAGAGGTGTTTTGTCTAGCAAGTCACTTGTTTTGGAAGCCCTCACTTCGTAGGTCGACCTGGTGATGGGGGCAAAAGGAATAGCAGGGCCACTCTTAGTGCTGGCCTCTGATGCGGACGTCCCTCGTCAGTAGGTCGGTTTTGGAGGGTTGGTGTCCAGACTGGATACTTAACAAGCCTTGGCTGCTGCAAGGGCTTCGGTAGCCGGAGGGCACGGGGTGAAGGGTTTGTAAGACAGTCCAGCTGATGTGTTTGAACAGTGCAAGGTCAGGCTTGCTCCTCTGGCTTAGTAAAGGTATGGGAGGGAGCTGTGGCTTGCATACTAGGGAAGTGTCTAGGGGCGGATAGGCCAGAATTATCACCTCGGAGAAGGAGCCAATCAATATATTGTACAGGATTGATTGAGGCAGAACAAAAGTCTGATGTAGATTCCAATCCTTCACGCAGAGGCGTGCAGCATGGAAAATTGTAGCGTTGCATTAGTTAGAAAACTGTGCAGCGGTGCAAGAGTCAAAGACCAATAATGTCATTATAACAAGCGGTCTTCACTTTTGAAGCACTGCACTCGTGCTTGTGGCAGCATCCACCTTGCGGGAGCGAGCAGTGACCCTATGTTTTAATTAACGAGGCAGCGATGCTGCTCGCTCCCGCAAGGTGGATGCCGCCACAAGCACGAGTGCAGTGCTTCAAAAGTGAAGACCGATAGCTAAAGGCCCTCCTAGAGCAGTGCATGTGCGTTGCTTAGGCGAGACCTAAAAACACAGTACGGTTCATATCTACACCCCACATGATATGGAATTAAGGGCTTCTTCAAAGCTTGAACTATAATCTGTGTTTCTCACATTGTGTGACTTGACCACTATTTGGGTGCGTCTAAGTGACTTTTCTGTTATAGTATCCAGACATATCACCCAACAATGAAAAAAAGCTTACAAAAGCCATACGTATTGGCTTTGCCAATGCTTGCCTAACAGTATTAGATAAATGAGTAACAATGATTTTCTTCTGGATAATAAGAATAGAAAACATGTCAAGTCTGAGGTTGTGATTTAAAGATTAATACAATATGTGGAATAGGGGGTGGTTTTCAAAGTGGCTCAATTTTTCCCATTCACAAAACTTGCCTTCTGCAGTGTCTCGCATTGTTAAGCATGCGCATCAATTTCCTCCCCACATCTTTCTGAGACCCTGCCTCTAAATATCTCATAAATCATCTCCTTCCTCTTCATTTCTCTCTTTATTTAAGTTCAAATGTATTATATTGAAATGATAAAATATTGATTACAACAAAATATCCAGTTAAAATAAAAAGAATATATCATTGTTAAGTAAAAGATCTTTATCTATGCCCTTTACTTTGATTCAATTTGTCAATTGAAGAGAAGCAGTATCTTATTGCTTCTCTGATTCGACATGAAGGGGTTCTTCATGTCCACTAATGTCCATTCTTGGACATAGTTATGCAAGAATGATTCAATATCACCCTAGGTTTGATTGTTGTTTGGTCGACCGTTCTGATGGATGGCTCAAGATTAGCTAGTAGTTAACAGAGGAATAGGAGTTGTGTGGAAAGGAGTAGAATATATAGTCCCTTTCAACTGGGTTTTGGGTTCTCCATGAATTAAGTTCGAATCTGGAGCATAGAGTTTCAAGTGCTTCATAGATTTTGCTGGGACGGTATGAGAACTGGGACTTTCTGTCTTTTGTGGGATCCATGAGAAAATTAATGTCACCTGCAACGATGATGGTTGTGGAATCTGGGATCGTTTTTAGCTGGGAAGAGAGATCATTCCAAAAGGATGGTTCATCTGCTGTTGGAGCGTATACATTGACCAGAAAGAACTTGTTGTTTTTACAAAAGTTTGGATATAATCCACCCACCTTCCCGGTTTGTCTGTTAAATTGAAAATCATATTTATATTCGAGTTCCTAGCTACTCCATTTTTCTTCCAAACAGCAGCTGAGCACGATACGTCAGCAAATCAGTGTTTTCGCATCGAAGTGATGTGTAAAGAATCGATTTTGGTTTCTTGAAGGAAAACTATATCTCCTTTGAGTTTGTATATGTAGTCAATGATTTTTTAATTTTTTTTTGCACACTCTGATAATTGATATCGTGGGACTCCCTCACCCCCTAAAAGCCCCCCCCCTAAAGTATCCAAACGGAATGGCGAAAGGAGAAAACACTCCTCCATGGCAACAAATATACTGTATTAACCATTTGGAAATGTCTACACAATCAAAAAATTGACAATGACAGGAGTAGCTGCTTATGCATAGTAAAAACAAATTCATTTTTTGGCTAAATCTTCATTTAGTAGTGGTAAGCCTGTAGGAAAGTAGGATCAGCTTTCATGGTCACCCCCAAATTTTTACTGGTGTCATTATAGTTTGCCCACTAGTCTGACTAGGATCCTGCTAATCAGGACCCCAGTCTCTGTGCTTCTTCCCTAAATTTGACATTGTGAGTACTTAGATACTCCAGATTGGCCACTGGTGTACCCTGATAAGTCCCTAGTATATGGTACTTAGGTACCCAGGGCATAGGTACACCAGGGGTCTCCCATGGAACATGCATTATGCCACCCATGGGAGACAATTCAAATTGTGACTACAGGCATGCCATTGCAGCCTGCGTAAGCTGGTGCAAGCTCCTTTTACGACAGATACTCGTTTCCTTATATCTGGGGTCAGTGCACTTAAAACCTATAAGTCACCCCTAAGGCAGGCCTTTCCATCCTGAAGCCAGGGTGCTGGGTTGCAAGTGTGAGGGTGTCCCTGCAGGGGCAGGACACCCCTACAACCTTCGGAGTTCATCCATTTTCCCGGGTTGCAAGTGCATCAGCCATTAAAATACATACGATTCTACCCTGCTGCTGCTGAGCCAAGCTTGAGCAGAGGAAGGCAGGACAGTAGGTATCCTGTCACAGGGAGGTGTGCCCACCTCCCAGACAGGACTTAAGTGTATTGGGACAGGGTGGGGGCGCTTGCCAGCGCTGCGCAGACTGCTTGAAGGCCACATTTGGTTCCTTCTTTGCATACTCCAGTTTAAACCAGTTCAGGCTGCCATTGGCTCCAGCTCTAGCGCGAAACTGTACAAAGGACATGGGATTATCCTCCCCACTGTCCAGCCCCTCCTCTGAGAGGGACCCTGAATCATTTCAACCCTTTCCTGAGGGTACTTAAGGGCTAACCTGAGGGTGGGTGCCTAGGTTCATCGTGGGAAAAGATTTAGATCACATACCACTTCAACTTCAGCCATCTGGGCACTCTGGACCTCCCTGAGGTTGGGAACCGAGACTGCAACTGGGAAGACTGCTGCTGCTCTCGGTCTTATCATCCTGCAAGTCTGCTGCAACGTCTGTGCCTGTGCTCTTTACAGGTTCTTCACAAGGCCTGTGGACATCAAAGACACCGGAATAAATCTCCCTTGGAGTGAAGGAGTCACTCCCCTGCATCTGCAGGCACCCACCACCACGCAACTGATCCTTGGCTTCCACGGATTCCGAAAGGCTCAGTAACCCAGTTGGTGATTCTGCAACTCCCTCGAAGCTCGCACTGTCTTTTCACTGAGTTTGAGGCCAGTATCCCTCGTCTGGACTGCTGGAACAGAACCCTAGTGCACAGCGCTGACCTTCCGTTGCCAAGGCTTGTTGACTCTCTCCTCCAGAGATCTCCGGGCTCCAAGAAGCTCCCACCTCAAGCATCTCCTCCAGCCAAGATTTTCGCCAGCATTGCATCCTTTTCACCGTGGGCCTTCATCCTTTGGTGAGCTGCTCGAGTCCCTTTTGCCTTCGGCCTGTGGGTCCTCTCGAAGATCTTCTTTGGCTTCAGAGGCCCCTGATTGCTCGAAGCCTGCTGTGAGTTACCTGCTCGTGGTGGGTCACTTGGACCTAACTATTCCAGACACTGCACCTTTTTCTTCAACTACGTTGGTTGCCATTGTCAAGACTTGTTAGTGCCCCTGCTGGACACTGACCCCTTGGCTCTTGACATCCAACATGGGACAGCTTGTGCACGGCTTCTGGTACTCCTCTGCATCACCTGGTCCGTACACCTGCAACTTCAAGGGCACTGTCATCTTTCCTGTATCTCTGACATTCGTGGGCATTCGTCACTGGCATAGACTCTGTCCCCTCTGCTTGCAGGTACCTCTCACCTTGAATCCATCTTTGGGTTCTACTGGCCACTTTCACCTTCTTCGCCAGCGGCATCTTTTCCGAAGTCCTCCATTGAGGTCCATGGTTTTTTCCGACGTCACTTCACACCTATGCACCCCCCCTGGTGTAGGTATCCTAATTCCTGGGATACCCATGGGTAGGGTGACTCTCCAACCTTCCATCTTCCAGATGGTTTCTTCGAGGTCTGCTGGGAAGGGTCCTTCTTTAAAATTGCAACTGGAACTTACCTACTGACTAACATTGAGCACGCAGTAGTGTTCCCACTCTGCACACGACCATGGTGGGGTTCCTGGATAGTCACCTTGGGTCTCTGTCTTTTCTACGTCTTCTGTGTCCATTCTCGACTCAGGTCGTGGTTCGCATTCCACTGTTTTAGCATATGGTTTGGTCTTCCCCTGGGGACCACTGTATATACTATGCTATTTACGAAATCTTTTGCCAAAGTATTGTGTGTATTGCATTGAATCTCCTGGCAGGAGATGATACGTTGTGTTTGTTAGTGTTAATAATAAATATTTTTTTTTATAACTACACTGTGTGGTTCTTTTTCACTTAACCCATACAACATGATTAAGTACTGGTAAAACAAGCTGCCTTACACTCCTTCTGGACTAAGCCTGAAGACTGCTCTCCACAGCTTCCACTTAGAGAGCTTTCTAAGGTTGTCTAGGACCACTACTACAGTAACGCGCTCTTTCTTGGAGCGCCAGAGTCTACGTTTAAGATCCTGCAATAAGTGCAGAACGCAGCAGCAAGGCTGCTGCGGAATGTTACGGCCAGGCAGTCAGCCAGGCCTGCTTTAAAAGCACTCCATTGGCTCCCTGTCAAAGAGAGAGTTACCTTTAAGGCCCTGTGCATCGCCCACAAGAGCATACAGGGGAAAGGACCAGCTATTCTGAAGGACATGATTTGCCCCTATAAGCTCACAAGAGCCTTACGCTCTGACAATAAACATTTCCTTCAGACAAAGAGAATTAGGAGAGCCCGCTCAGGGGGCAGGAGTTTTTCTATCCATACAGCGCGCGCCTGGAACTCCCTCCCATTCTCGCTGCGCTCCGAACCAAACCTTCTCAGATTCCGGAAACATTTGAAAACTTATCTTTTTCCAGAATAACTGTAGCACCTCTGTTTTCTATTAGTAGCCTGCTCTTGGTTTCTATAAGCGCTGGGATGCCCCAGGGTAACCGTGCGCGGTACAAAATTCAATAATAATAATAATAATAATAATAAAATCACCATACAGGGTGCCTGGATTAATGCAGAGTGCTACACTTACATAAGTGAGCGCCATATACTAAGCCAGCCTCTCACATAACCTCTATAGAAACTAGAGAATGCAGTCCTGCCAAGTAACACGCATCACGTGTGACACTAACGCATTTCAGTGTGGTGTTCCGCATCACCGCACTGAAATGCTTTGTCATGCATTTTTAATGCCACTGAAACTGGCTACCGTGCTGGTGCAAGCCGTGCACCGGCTCTGCTGCTTCAGACTTGCCGCCAGCAGCTCTGGCAGTGTGGCTCATTTAAATTCTTGTGCTCCTCAGCTCTGGGTGAGTGAGTCACTGAGAGCACTGGCTGCAGTGCTACAAGGTTACATTTGCGGCCTCAGCCGCCTGCCAACCTTGCTGCATTAATTAATTAATTAATTCCCGGGACACCCGCGGCACCGCGAGCCAGGCTGTCTTCCAGCCCAGACTCTGCCCATTAAACATGGGCCAGCCCATAAATCTGGATGTGACATCACGGGGTCCTGCAGCAGGTGAGGCCGCCACAGAAGAAGCAGAAGCAGCAGGGGATTCGTAGTGCGCACATGCCAATAGACCCGATTCCAGTGTGCTGCCTCAGCTGCTGCTGGCACCGCATAAATTAATAATGATATAATAATATAATAATATTAATATTAATAATGATATACCAATCAGCCGGCTGCAGCAGTGGCCGTTCTGGCAGCCCGAGGCATTAGTCGCACACTAATTTCAGTGACAGCATGATGGCCCGTTGGGCCACGGCTCTGCATGACTGGCATGATCGGCGCGGGAGTCTGCCAGCAGTAGTGCAGCTCATCATGTGTGCCAGTGGAGACGAGACCCCATCACCACGGTGACCCTGTGCGGCTCACCGCGGTGGCCGCCGGACGACCACGGAGTCAGGCTTGACTGAGAAGACCCGCATTGTTCAAGTAAGTTTTTACTGTCCATTTTTCGTACTAATTCCAGTTTCCGCAACTGCTGGGCAGGAGCTGCTGACATGGCCAGGCTGCGCGAGCAGGTGATATTTCTTATGTACCGCGGTCAGTTCTAGACAGACCTTGTGACAATGTTCTTACCAAACCCTAACCGCTGTTCCTAAACCTGCTTGTTACGCAGAACCACTGCTCATGCTGCACTGACTTGGAATTGCGGCTTCATTTGTTGTGTGGGTAAGTAACTTCATGAGGCGAGGTTTGGAGGAGTCCAAGGGAGTGTGGTGGTGGGGAAGACTGAAACCGAAAACATGTGGTCGTGCCCACAGAGACATTCTGCTAAACGTAACAAGTGTTCTTGCCTCTTTTCTCTTGGCAGGATAGGTTTATTTCGTTGTACGTCATTTTGGTATAAAATGCATGTCATGAGTCTGAAAGACTTGTTTAATATCAATGGTTACGCATTTGTTTACAGTAGTCAGGTTACAGGAGAGATCACTACTGGGTTAGTGCCCTTCCATTTCTAGTGCTCTGCCACAGTTTCAAGAAATTCTTGAAATTTCTTGTTGCTCAAGTGGCTGTAATTTCTGATATTTAGAAGTTTCCCTCGTCGTCACAGCATGATTTTTGCTCGCGAGAAAGTGTCACTCATAGTCGAGATGTCACTCATAATTTCACTGAAATTATAAAAATGTCACACATGGCAATCTGAAACCTTGGCAGCTATGAGAATGATTGGATATATTGAACATATCAGGAGTGTCATCCTATCGAGATTCACAGATGATTTACGGGTTCTGAGTAGAACATTATTAAACAACCACAAACAAGGATTCAATACAGTAGACTATATAAAGTCTTGGGGCGTTGCCTGGAAATAGTATGAACTGCATTGGGGCCTAAGACATAGGCTAGGCAATAGTTGAACATAATATTGAGTTAAGAGCAGTAACATATAGGTACCAGACGTGTCAACATGTATCTACTCTTATTGGGTAAGTATCTATACATCAGCTAATAAGGTTATCAAACCATTTCACAAACATATTTAGGTTGACGGTGGCATAAATCATTAATGGTCTCTAACATTTAGGTAATGGATATAACATATACATCTTAGTAGAGTATTCAACTTAATGTCATATGGTATATGAATGGTATGCAAATATTAGCAATAGATTGCTCAGTAGTACAGTGTATAAGGTACGTATGCGAGATATTATCGGCTAACAGAAGTCAAATTGAGGTTTAGTTCCTTATGCAGAAAGCATTTCCGGTATGAGTCAATGTTTGCTCCTAGAAGAACCAATCTTATGTGTGGAGGTGACCATAGTCATATCTTCTTTGTCATCCAGGAATTTAGAGCGGGTAAGATGGTCATTAAAGATGTGTGTGGAGCCTTATATTGTTACACAGTTTTTTGCAGGGCCTGCAAAGGAAAATCAACAGTTCATTGCTTTCAGCCTGGGTCGCCGGCCAGGAAACCCTTCCTGGTCCCAACCATAGACTTTGAGATGCCCCGTGACACAAAGACTTTGTTTCTCCACACGATGGTAGCAGAATGGCTTACATATAATTGGACGCGGGTAGATCTGATTTGGAAGTTTCCTTGTAGGTGCACGGAGCGTGTTTTGAATTCAAGGCCTTTTTCAAATTCTATATCTGTGTTTTGTAAGAACAGTTTTTCCAGGAATAGGAAGGCAAGAACCAGCCGTGTCCTCCTTCCCTTCGGGGATGCCGAAAATATGAAGGTTACCCCTTCCGCTTCTGTCTTCCAGTTCCGCCAGCTATCTGGTTAGGGTTTGGGTTGTGCTATTAGGGGTAAAGATATTTTTGCATGATTTAGTTTCAGATTCATCTAGACTGCCGATTCTTCTTTCCGTCTCTCTCTGCAATCCTTGTGATGATTTGATTGCTATCTTATCGGATAGCACATATCTCATTTTGCATTTGCGTCTGTGTTATTCTTACTGGATTTAGCGAGATCATGAACATCTGCCAATTTCTTTAAAATCATCTCCATTGTGGAGTTGTCATTTTTTGACTTGACTGGCGAGTTGGGTCCGCTTTGACTCTTTAGACTAGTTTTAGATTCTTTTTTAGCCATTCTGATCAACGGTAGTAGCGGTTTCAGTGGCTTGATAAAATGCTGGTTATTTGTCGTATTAGGCACCGCTGCGCTGTTATTGACTGCATCAGACTTTATATGGAGTTGTATTCTGGATTAGCAGAAGACTACTTGTTTAGAGAGCTGCAAAGGACTTGGAGGTATGAGTGTAAGCGATTATGAGATTTGCTCATGTTCTCAGTTTTCCGTTCTGCAGCATTAGCACTTTTGTCATTGGTACGTTGTCACATGCAGCATGAAGCGTTTGTATAAGGGAAGCTCTGGGTAGCAATGGGCCTAAGGCAAAGCAGAGGCTGTTCCTAGATTTAAAGTGTATGGGAAAAGTTCATGTCATTGCACACCCACAACATAGTACAGAGCGATTACAGAAGGAGATGAGCAGGAGTGTGATTTCAGAAGGTTTGCGCCTCCTTTAATCAACACGAGAGCTAGCGCCTGCGTAGATCACATTGTAATGATGAGTGAAAATGATAATGTATGCTGTCACTTATATGTCGCAAAATTACAAGGTGCTAGTTTCAGGTGCTATTATGCGCTTCCAGGCGGAGGACACGTCTCTGACAACATTTAACAGCATGGGATTTATACAGCAGAAATCCGGCTAATCTGCGTAAAAAATATACCACACACCATGTGGGGGCTGTCATTGTGAATGTAATTGCAATCTGGCTACATCCACTTTTTCCAAACCTCTTTTCTTTGCAAACGCCGGACTAGGATGGTTGTAGTAGCATTTGGGCATAGGTATAGGTTCAGTGAAGAGCTTCCATTAAAAAATCTTTATTATTTGCGGGGGCAGCCAGATGTTCTGAAGGATTATGTACGTCTGCTTTAGGGTGTCACCATTTTAGGACGTTGTTTACTTGTTGTCACAGCCTCATTATTACAATATGTCTTGCGGGGGTGAGCAGTGTTGGTAAAGAAAGAGAAGCCAGACGCTTCCAACAATATTCGGGCAAGGTTATCACCCCCGTTCTATTCAGTGTGTCCCATTTTGAGATGCTTGCTGCCTCTGTAGATTTAGCAGTGCTTTGCCAGGATTTTAAGTCATTAGCGAGCACAGCGTTAACCAGATGAGAGACCTTACTTGTTTTCGATCTGGAATAGTCCAGGATTGGCAAGTTGTGATTCAGTTGTCTGAGACAATTGCACTTAGTCTCTGATGTCAGAGTCTGTCTGGTGCTGTGTAGTGTTACGGAGGTTTATCAGCAGGGCCATTCTCGAGGCGGACCTCTGGATACCAGTAGTGATTGGTTCTGAGATTATGGTATCTCCTTATTTATGGTCACATTGCAATGTCCCTCCTGTTACTAGGTCACATATCCGTACCGTGTGGGCTTTTTTTTTATTGCTGAGGAACAGAGATCCAGGCTCATGCAGACATCTTTCTCCTCATTCAGGACACACCTCCAGTTAACTAATGAGCTTTTAAGTGATTCCACGGTACGCACATAAGGAAACTGAGGCACAGTCTTTGCCCACTAGCCTCCTAGACTGTGGCCATCCTACCTCTCTGCTGAGGGTAGGGCCCACCAATAGGGGGTCAATCGGTGCTCAATAAAACATCAATAATTTAAGGGTGCAGCACACATCCTCTCACTTTTACAAGTACATTCCTTGTGTGAGCTGTTTACTGGAGGGCCGCTGGGCTGATGGTTCATTAGTTCACATCAGATGGCTCTGAACCTGATCTAAGAGTCAAACAGATAAGCCTAATATGGTCTATGGAAAAAACACTTAGTCCACTGCTTTCAGGTACATCATTTTCCATAATAGCCACCCATTATAACTCTGCCAGTCCCTGTGTCATGGTGTTTGCTGAAAACAGACACCTTAAAATCACCTCTGGGCATTATGTTTTCTTGACTTCTGCAATGCCAAGACAAACAAAATTCCCATGTACCAGTGCTTTAAATGTGAAAGAACCTAGCTCTATAAATCAGATGTTACAAGAATCCTTTTGTACTTTTCCTTAACCCACATTTCTATCCTGTCACCCTCTGTGGTGCATGAACGCCTTTTGTTCACTGCACTGTTGGTACAACTATATATTTCATACAACTTGGAACAGGAGCCCGGCCTGAGACTAAGGTGAAAGAGTTAAAGAAGATATTGTTAGCCGCACTTTAGACCTTCAGTCACTCTAGAAAAAAATACAAACGTGTTTTCTATGCTGACAGATACTCGGGTTGACCTTTATCCTCTTCTGTTACATAACTTGTCCTACAACTACAACCCAGAGAAAGCAAATGTGCTTTGCGGGGACGAAAATATCTGATGATTTAATACAACTACCTGTTATTTACATTAAAGAATATTAACATTTGAGTGGAAAACAATACTATGACCTATTCGTAATTATTTCTATCATACAGAAATGTACAAAAAACACACACAAACACATCTGTAATTTGAGGATTCATATATATATATATATATATATATATATATATATATATATATATACCACATTCCCCTTCCAAAAGAAAAGAGACGTATCCCAGAAGAGAGACATTTAGGAGCACTTTATTACACGTCAGACTCGGGCGGATGCATTTCGGCACTTGCTGCCTTCCTCAGCGCCCCTCTCCAACTGCTCCTTTGGCTGCGAGGCATCGTCCAATCACGCTACTGTAGGTGGTTACCTAGCTCCTCCCACCAGGTGTAGTTCAGCTTTCAGGTGCAGTCCCGTGTGGCGGAACTACATGTCCCACAATGCTCGTGTAATGCCTCGTGGGAACGTGAAAGTGCTGTGGGTTGTCTTTTATGGAGCCGGATTCCGTGATGAGCGCAGCCTTCAGAGTTCCTTGGGAGGTGAGGCCAAAGTGCAGTTCAGTGCCCCCTCGAGTCCCCCTTCCTTGTCACGCCGCAACCTCTCCGCCTGGTTCCCTTCGCGGGGGTTGGCACAGGAATCCCGGTCACCCATGAGAGGATAAATTACCCTCTGACCGCGTTGTGTCTCCAAGCGTCCTGGTGGGTGCTGGACTTCATTGCTACCGCAATGCAACAGGAAATGCTCCAACGAGCTGGCCAGTAAGTCCAAACCACTTGTAGCAGCGGGGGATTACGTACATGCGCTCTGGCTTAGCGCACAAATGTCTGCCACATTCCCCTTCCAAAAGAAAAGAGACGTATCCCAGAAGAGAGACATTTAGGAGCACTTTATTACACGTCAGACTCGGGCGGATGCATTTCGGCACTTGCTGCCTTCCTCAGCGCCCCTCTCCAACTGCTCCTTTGGCTGCGAGGCATCGTCCAATCACGCTACTGTAGGTGGTTACCTAGCTCCTCCCACCAGGTGTAGTTCAGCTTTCAGGTGCAGTCCCGTGTGGCGGAACTACATGTCCCACAATGCTTGTGTAATGCCTCGTGGGAACGTGAAAGTGCTGTGGGTTGTCTTTTATGGAGCCGGATTCCGTGATGAGCGCAGCCTTCAGAGTTCCTTGGGAGGTGAGGCCAAAGTGCAGTTCAGTGCCCCCTCGAGTCCCCCTTCCTTGTCACGCCGCAACCTCTCCGCCTGGTTCCCTTCGCGGGGTTGGCACAGGAATCCCGGTCACCCATGAGAGGATAAATTACCCTCTGACCGCGTTGTGTCTCCAAGCGTCCTGGTGGGTGCTGGACTTCATTGCTACCGCAATGCAACAGGAAATGCTCCAACGAGCTGGCCAGTAAGTCCAAACCACTTGTAGCAGCGGGGGATTACGTACATGCGCTCTGGCTTAGCGCACAAATGTCTGCCACATTCCCCTTCCAAAAGAAAAGAGACGTATCCCAGAAGAGAGACATTTAGGAGCACTTTATTACACGTCAGACTCGGGCGGATGCATTTCGGCACTTGCTGCCTTCCTCAGCGCCCCTCTCCAACTGCTCCTTTGGCTGCGAGGCATCATCCAATCACGCTACTGTAGGTGGTTACCTAGCTCCTCCCACCAGGTGTAGTTCAGCTTTCAGGTGCAGTCCCGTGTGGCGGAACTACATGTCCCACAATGCTCGTTTAATGCCTCGTGGGAACGTGAAAGTGCTGTGGGTTGTCTTTTATGGAGCCGGATTCCGTGATGAGCGCAGCCTTCAGAGTTCCTTGGGAGGTGAGGCCAAAGTGCAGTTCAGTGCCCCCTCGAGTCCCCCTTCCCTTGTCACGCCGCAACCTCTCCGCCTGGTTCCCTTCGCGGGGGTTGGCACAGGAATCCCGGTCACCCATGAGAGGATAAATTACCCTCTGACCGCGTTGTTATATATATATATATACACACACACACACACACACATCTATGTAGCGTTGAATGCCCGTTGTCCTGCTCATCATATTATCATTGTGGCAGATTTGTAGTTTTCTTGTGCAAGAGTCGTGCGTAATACATCTTATAAGAAGTGTTCTACAATGATTTTGGGCGCTGCTCATCCACATTGTGCTACGCTCTGTTGGGTAATAGTGGTACACCACACCATGGTACTCCTTTCACCATGGGGGTTACAGCCTTCAGTTCCACCACATGACCCAACTAACAGTTGGGGGTTACTGATTATAGTAGTATGGCACTGGCCCATTTATTTGAATACTAATATAAGTGGGGAAACTGTATACAGGCTCTCTCTCTGCTAAATATGTGCAGTACGTCATAAATGGGTTCAATATTTCACTCCATCCTTTGTGTAGATGTTACATCTAGGGGTGTAGAATTACTAAAGCCCGACGACCAGGAAATATTGTTTGAGGTCAACGAAAACACGTTTTCAGGTTTATTTTGTCCTTGAGACAAGGAGATCCAACCCCCTGCAGCACACACCCTTTGGTTGCCAAATTACAGTACCACATTATGGATCAGGAAAGGGCATTGCCTGCAGTTACGGTGATATTTGTTTGTATATGTTAATGTTGTCCAAACTTGTATTAATGGTTCATTAATACAAAGCCTTTACTGTTAGGGTGAGGGCTCTAAGGAAATGTTGTAGGTTCAGACTGCACTACTGACAGTGGTTCCAGAATACAAATGTGTATACATATTTTCAAAACTGAACAATATGAAGCTATGAAAATAATGCTTACAGAATGCTCCCTGATTACATGCAAATATAGTGCCTAGGATTAAGCTCTGGGAAGTCTTGTTGGATTTGGGCATGCCCAAAGAGCTGGTGGCGCTGCTGATCAATCTGCATCCAAACACCTATGCCAAGGTAAGATGGGGTGGTCCAGGGGAGGTCACGGACAGTTTCAAAGTTGCTAAGGGGGTTAGACAAGGGTGTGTGTTGGTCCCCACCCTTTTTTCTTTGTTTATTAATGGGGTGACTAAGTATTTTTCTAACTTTCCAACGGACGCCCCCTCCCTTGCTGGAAGGAAAATTCCCCTCCTCATGTTCGCGGACGACACTCTTATTATTTCTAAAACGAGGCAGGGCCTTCAGTCTGCGCTGGCCCTTTTTGAGTGTTTCTGTAGCGAGCATGAGTTAGAGGTGAATGTCAACAAGACCAAATTTATGGTTCTGCGAGGCCCCAAGGCTGTGAAGACCAAGGTGTCGATGAGCGGAGCCATTTTGGATCAAACTGAGGTTTTTACATATCTGGGTGTCGCACTAAGTGAGAACCTGAGCTGGAAACCCCAATTGGATCTTATGACCCTGAAACATGCTCAACTTGGGGGAGCCCTATTGAAGGAGCACGCAAAATCTCTCACTAAACCTCTGGCACCGTTGGTAAAAATTTATGGCTCCAAGATAATTCCTGCAACTATCTACGGTGCAGAACTGTGGGGGTGTAGTGATTTATCCACTCTGAGGGTGGCACAGAATAGGTTCCTCAGAATGGCAACTGGTCTCCCACAATCAACACCTTGCTTACCCCTGCAGCTTGATTTCGGTGTTAAATCTATCGAGGAAGTGGTACGGTATAGACCACTGGCGTTCTGGCGTCGTCTGTGGACTACACCCGAATTAACCCTGTTCGCTGAGGCCATCATTGAGGTGAGGGGGCTCGAAGGGGCCCATAGGGTTCCCTGGTTCTCTCATCTCAGGATGCTTTTGAAAAATCTGAGCCTGGAGGCATTATGGGTTGATCCAGCGCATGCTACCTTTCCATCAAAAAAGGCACTCAAAGATATTTATTGGCACTGGATCGCTGAGAGGAGATCCACCATGGTTGTTGGTCCTACTATGTCACTGGAATTTTTGGTTGTTAAGGATGTCCCTAAATACGAAGCCTACTGGGACTTAATAACCAAGCCAAATGATCGTAAACTGTATCATCAATTACGAGTAGGCTCGTTACCCGTGCGGGGGCTTACGCACTCCTGGTCGACTGGTGGCAGCGATAAGTGTCCTTTCTGTGTAACAGCAGTAGAGAATATTGAACACTTTTTCTTCTGCTGCCCTATGTACTCGTTACCCAGAAAAGTTTGGCTTTCACCAGTTTGCCGCTTATTAGGCACTAGATCTGCTGTTGCAGCGACTAGGATTCTAAAAACTGATACTTCTCCCCCTATCGCCATTGGTGTAGCAAAATTCATGAGCTGGGCTTGGTCAATCCGCATTCGCAACCTTGGTAAATGAAGTTCCCATTGTATATGTTTTTATGAGTTTTTACTTGCAACTTAGTATTGCTCTTATGTAGTCAGGGGTCCTTTGTACATCATTGTCTAAATTTAATACTTTTCTTAACATGGTTTTAAAATGTAACGTATTTATTATCTTATATGTAAAAGCGTATGAACTGTTTTTTTTATGTATTTGTCTTTTATGATGCAAATCGAATAAAGACCTCTTGACTGGCAAATATAAGCAAGAGCTTAAAGCAAGATTGAGGATTCTTTGCTATCAAAATTAAATTTTCAATTTAAAAAATGTAACTAGGAAAAAAAGGTTTTTCTAAACCATTGTGAAATTTTGGGTATAGTTTCTTTGAAGCGTTATTTAGTAAAATGCGTTAATGCATGCATAGAATTTTCCTAAAAACAAAAAGTCTTGGTTAAAGCCAGACCTAAATAGGGCCCAAATCTTAAAGAAAGTCACTTCCATTAGTGCAGATTTACGGCTTTCATGAATTCATAAAAAAATATACAGAAGTAGATCAGATCTGTGAACTGTATTTTAGCTTGACCAAACATGCGTGAGTAGATTTTCTCATTAGCAAATCTGTAGACTGGTAACAAGTCCACTTTCCTGCCCACAACTTTTTCCCCCAACCCTGGAAGAAGTTTTACTCCTGCCCTTGTCAGGAGTAAATTTCCAGCCTTTCTAAAAGATTAGAGATGAGCTGATGAAAACCCATTAAACATATAAGTTATTAGGTTTGCACAGACTCAAAAGGGCATTCTAACCATGGGGAACTATTGCTTACCACCACCTCCAGCTACAGTATGTAGATCAGCAGAAAGCTGGTAACATAAGAGAATTGCTAGTAATTAAATTCTACTATGGTGTGAGCTCGGACATAATCAAAGAGGCTATTATCAGAGCAGTTAAATAATGAAATGGCATAAAAAGGACAAGTGGATTTTGTTACAGGGCAAGTAAATGTATGAAGCGAACTGTCCCATGGACAAGTAGATACTTTATTAAATTCCACACCCCTAATGTTGTGTGAATGAGAGTGCTTGGGGACAAAGGTGATTGGGTACCCCTGTGGTAGGGGCCATATAGAATGTATGGAGTCCACAAAACTACAAGGTGATTCATACGGGTTAGTGATAGCGCTGTTGCTCTTTTTCCTTCTCACTACATGTCTCCAAGAGCTGATCCTTTGATTGTCACGACCCTGTTGAATTAATTGTGAAGAGGTATGTATAACACATACAGAGAATAAAGCAGAAAGGATACTTTGTTGCTCGGTGGACAAAGCCGATTCCAGCTGTGGCCTGACAAAACGAGATCCAAACAATGAAGTGGCCACATCACAACATACCTCAGATAAAGGAGGGCACATGTCCAACCTTCTTATGACTTCATGTCTTTAATGAGAGTGAAGAGCCTAGCAACAATAGTCTTAAAGCTAATACACAAACAGTAGTGGCAGCTAGCAGTGACTGGCCACGACTGGAGTGTGGCACACCTGAAAATATGCTCTTTTTCGTGATTGGTTATTTCCTAAAGTATGGGGCCAACTTTCAGTTTGAGTAGATAGTTGGCTTCAATCCAACAGCCCCAAGATCAGATACAAGCTGACACTCTGCATCTGTTCACTGTTCACAGCTTACTTGAAGATGCTCTACACACCAGCAAACAGAAAGGTGCTACTTTTAGGGACTCAGAGTCGCTAAGTATTATCCACACAAGAGGCTCTGCATTATTGCCAAACACACTATTATCCTCTGGAGGTACTCAGTCCAAACAAATACTCCTGTAAGCAAGATGAAAATTTATGGGTTACAATGTACTGTGAGCCTCTGCACATTTAGACCTAGCTGACCGGGGTCTAGCACAGACTGCCCTATGGTCACTAGAGTATGGTGTTATAGCAATGACCTGCACCAGCTGATTATGAGCAAATATTCACTAGGAAGTATGATGACGATGTGTTTGCACCACACATAAAGGAAGCCAGACTCCACTCTTTCCTTGTACACCCACCCCAGAAGCATGTAGACACGATCTAAACAATAGACAGACCCACATACGAAAAATGTCAGACTACAAACAATAACAGGAGTCACGCCTGAAGAGGGAGTGCTTGACAGCAAGTCAATTTTGCCCCAGCTATGGTTCACTATATTCTCATAAGACGTGCAATAGTCTCCCTGGTTTTTTGTACACACTCCCCATGCTGAGCACAAGCGCTCTCCAGAATAACTCATTATGTTATGCAGGATTATTGTAAAGTGCATAACATTTCCTAAAGTTACCAAGCAGGTTATATTAATAATAATTAGTCTTTTGGCATTTGTGTAAAATTATAACTATTCTTGGACACTACATTTAATTGTGAGTTCTACTTGTGTCTCCTAAACTAGATGTTCTGCCCATACAAGATCCCAACAGCAAGCCGAGCAATTATGCTATACTCTGAATAGCCTAAGCAGAGATAGTCAACAACTCAGTGTGCTTGCTGTTGTACCTGGTTTCATTGTTTCCAAGGACAGAGGCAAAACTTGTTACAAGGATTGCCTAACTAGCATCAGGTCACAGGCCCATTATCTGAAACTCAGATAAGAATGAGCAGGAAGGAAGGAATTAGAAGGCAATGTTAAATTATTAACTTGCTCCCATATTATCTCAGTAGTAGGTGAATGGTGCAACTCTGGCATAATGAAGCTAAAGCTAGAATGAGCGACATTATACCAATGTTTGAATCATGCAGCACTGGATATCTCATAACCAGTGCTTAATTTGTGCCGGTGCTATCCGGTGCTTAGCACCGGCACTTAAATGTGAGGGCCGGGTCTATGAATCTGCGCACACCCACATTGATGATCATGTAAATATACCTTCTTTATTGTTGATTGTACTCTGTCTCACACACTCGCGCCCCTGTAGCATGCGTGCGTGTGTAGAGTCAGTCAGACTCAGATGCATTGTCAACACTCACCGGAGCGGCCGCGGCGTCTTCTTCACACTGCACTTGCACAGTGCACTCAGCGCTGCCTGCCTGCTCCGGTGCTCCCGCTAGTTACTCGTTCGTGACTAACTACATTATTATACCCAGGCTGGCCTGTCCCTACCCTGACACGGAGTCAACAACGTCATTTAATGCCTGAAATTGCTCAGAGAGTCTCAGTCAGTCACCGCCGCATAATGAACTGGCAGGCACAAGCAGTGCAACGTTTAACGACTGACGCGACTTAGAATTAATTACCTCTGAAACATATTTCGCCCGTCCCACCAAAATAGTACTCCTACAATGAGAGAATATTTATTGCCCTGAAATTAAGTTCACTCCACAACATCATCTTTAATGCTGGAAATGACCTCGAAGTGCTCTAAAATTAATGATACAATATGCCACAGGCGCAGATAATATAAATAAAATTGAATAATAAATAACATATATATAATTAAATAATGTGTGAAGTTTCGTTTTTCATCATGGAGTTGTTGATAGTTTCTGTTTGCCAGTGACTGGGTGGGCGGGCTGCGGAAGTTCAGTTGGTGGGGCTGGGATGGAGCCTGGAGGTTCTGATGGGGGTAGGGGCTGGCCGGGGGCTGTGCACGCGGTAGCGCGCGCAGATTTTATTTTCACATTGGCTCTGACTGCCCTCAGCAACGCCCCAGCATAACCGCGCTGCGCAGTTACAGCGGCAGCTCCACATTAAGTTAGCCCGGCCCAACCAACGACCAAGGTCATGAAGCCGAAGGGGCGAGGGCAGACCTGGGCTGTGCTGCTGCTGCTGCCTGCTGTGCAACTGGCGTGACTGGGTCTGGTGCCTGAGTGGTGATGTGACGTCGCGTCGTGGCACTGAGTGCAGCAAGTACTGCAGTGTGTGCACTGCAGACTGCGGCCTGGCCCTGGTAGCAAGCTGCAGCAGGCAGGCAGCAAAGTTACAACTGAGCACGCAGTGCAGTCAGTAGCTGTTTGTACTGCCAGCCTGCCGACCGGTCCCACCACAAATAAAGGTAAGAAGTGTAGAAGAAGCTACAAATTAAGTTAAGCAAAGCACCACAGAAACACTTAAAAGTTTTAAATTAAGCCAGTACTGAGTTAAGCTGACCCGGTCGGTCAGCTGACTGAGCTGCTCCCACACTTTGTTTTATAATTATTCCGGCGGGTGGACGAAGGAAGGGGAGGGGGTGGGGGGAGCGAGGTTGGGTGCCGATTCAGAATATATGTTTCATTTCAATGATAAGGGGGCATGCTGGGCAGCTTTCTATTTATACGCTATTACGCTCCAATTTCAAGCTCAAGGATTCAAAATGTAGGTATCTTATTGGACAGTTGGTCAGAAACAGAAGGTGGACACATTGATTTCATATTATAAACGTTGAGACCAAATTGTATTTTTAGCTGTATGAATACTTTTGTTATTGTAAACACATGTTTGTGCGTGGTGCCTTTTGTAAAGCAACAGAGGCAGCAATAAAACAGGCAGATGGACGACGATAGCCAGGCACGATGCTCGGTGTGTTATCTTATATGGTTGAGTATAAACAAGACACTACTCGCTGGCTGGCAGTCTGAGCCAGGGACAGAAGAGTTAGAGCAATACAGTACTTCAGTGCTGTTGACATGATTTCAGATAGCTGAAGTAAGAGTGTCTAATAAGTCACAGCCACTCACTCGCACATGGAACCAACGTCATCTCTCATCATCGAAGAATCGTCACTTTCTGGGGGAGGGGGGAATGAGAATCCTTTTTCGTTACGCCACCGACCGGTGTATGCACCAAGGGCTATGCCTCAAAGAAAGCCACACTGACTGAGTCTCTGTATGAAAGCAGTATGTATCTCTTTTATAAACTGTCCCCCAGGAAATGTATTTTTATTTAAACCTATTTTTATTAAACATCCACAGCAGGCCTTGTATGATAGAATTATTCCCAATTACATTATTTACTGATATAGAGCGCAGGACCCTGCCTTTCACAAGCACCAGGAGGACACTGTGACTGCACAACAACTTAGTTCAACAACAGTATTTGCATAGCGCTTTCTTACCGCGGCGCTTCTGAGGGTTAAACTGGTATCTTTCTTCATTCAAATAAGTATAACTAAGCTTTTGTGTAAATGCGAAACAAACGGTAAAATAAACAAACTGAACTACTAGGCGGTATTACTGAATAAAGATCACAAGAGGGCATTAGTAAAAAAAAGGCATTCCAGGCAATAACGCTTATGTAGACAGTATAAACTCCCAGCAAAGGTGTATGCAAGATTGCAGAAGATGTTCAATATACCGCTTTATACAAAGTGTAACAACCATTGGTGAATGCAATGCATAAGTATTGTGATGAAGTGCTTTCTGTGTGGTTCACATGTAATATTTATATTGGTCTTCATAACCCGAGGGAGGTTGTGAAGTACCTTAATGTGCATCAGGCCCTTGTCCCCTCCCTTGCCCCCCTTGTAGAGCCTGGTTTAAAGGGTGTTGTTTGTGGTTTACCCATATGGACATGATGCATGAGGTCTGGCAACATGGTGGAAGCAGCTATAAAAAAAAACAAGAGTGGGTGGAGCCAGTTGAGAGAGTGGGTGGAGCCAGAAAAAAGGGGTGTGGCCTCCGACAAACATTTCAGCACCTGCACTTCATATTTTACAAATTAAGCACTGCTCATAACATAATAATACAATTACTTTTTTTAGCAGGCTGATTACCCAAGACTGGGGGAAATGCACTCCAAATATGTGTATCCTGAGGACTTTTGTCAAGGCTATGTCCAAGCCAATGCACCAGCAGAACAAAACAAGCATTTACAATGCAACGGTCTCGCCTTCGCAAAAGTTAGAGCTTATGGCCTTGTAAATGTCAAATGTTTTATTTATGTATTGGTTTTGAAAACAGATAAATAGATGTCATTGTCATTTACAATGCCAATAGTTTAATCTCTCGCAAATGCCACACAAAAACATACAGACACACACAGACCCACACACACCCACAAAGCCCCACACACACACAGAGCAACACGCACACAGAGCAACACACACACACAGACCCACACACACACAGACCCACACACACACAGAGCCACACACACACAGAGCCACACACACACAGAGCCACACACACACAGAGCCACACACACAGAGCCACACACACAAAGCCACACACACAAAGACCCGCACACGCAGAGCCACACACACAGAGCCACACATACAGAGCCACACACACACAGAGCCACACACACACACAGAGCCACACACACACAGCCACACACACACTTACAGACTGCAAGAGAGGGATAGAGAGAGGGACAGACGGATGTGCAAATGTGTATAGAAAGATGCACACCCCAATCGCACTCTCCAAACTCGACATGTTATGTACAAAATGCCACATAATTTTAATATCGGTGCTAGAACAGGGACGCAAAGGGTACTTCAAACCTTTCATATTGTACCTAAACAAAAAGGGGTCACATTTACTGTCCAACATAGACATTCCGCGTTTTACAGAGACGCTCCTGACATCGATTGCACCCTAATCTGGCACCCACTTCTGCAATTAGGGTCTGCAAAGAAGACCCCAAAGACCAAGCTTTTCCTCACAACCTACGGCGCCAGAGCTTCTTGGGTGAATAAATACGGCCAGCCGGCTCCTGGTCAATTAGGCCAGAAAAGGAGGGGGGGGGGGGATATTGAGTGGTTGGAATGCAAAAGGCACATAAACATACTACTGTGACCGACAGAGTGTGAGTGACTCAAACTCTGCCTAAACTGTGGACTTTGAAATAGCCAGGCAGAGTCTCGGCTGCCGCACTTGGCTAAAACGTGTGAGTTTGGGCCCCGCTCTTATAACACCAATTCTCGGTTCCCTCGTGCATGAAAAGTGGGAACATGAAAACAGGCACAAGCCCTGACATCCACCCCCTTATCATACTGAATACAAGTTCCTTCACATATGCTGATTCCTGGGAACCGTCTGCCCGCTGTAGCGCCTTCTTCGAAAAGGAAAGCAAGACACTGGCACATGACTTGCTGATCGCCAGATGCTCGCGTCACTTCAACTCAAGGGGTCCCTGTTTTATCAAATGCCAGCTGTAAACTCTCATGAGAGCTCGAGCTGTAGGCTACTACGGCTAGCTAAAGTGTTCATTTTGTCGCCGGACCTTTCGCACATTTAGAAGGCAAATGTTCCCCCTGGCGCATTTGTTCTTTGGCAAAAAATAAAACGCCAATGGACCAGCCACATACCTGCCACTCGGACTCTGAGAAGAGGTTGACGGGTGGAGCTGGGGTCTTTGGGGGCAACAAACATTCGCCACAAAAAAAGCAGCGTGGGAAATCAGGCAATAAATCTATCTCTGTAAATACGTGTGTCAGATACGTGTCTGTCAGTAGCTGGTTTATTTGAGTTTTTCTGGCTCGTGTTTGTGTTATCCACCCTGTCACGCGGCTTCTGCGACTAAACAAGCCAGTATTTATTTTATTTACTTCTGCCCAGAGCTTGGTAGGTTGGAAAATTAAAACCGCGGGCTTTTCAAGTTTCAAACATATTTATTTATGGCAGAAAAATAATATGCAAAAATATTTACAAAACAATGATAAAAAATATTGAATGCATTTAGACACCAGTCTATTAGCATTTTTTTTTACACACGTATCATCAATAAATAAATACAATGATTTCACTTTGTATCTGTTCTTCCAGAGGGGAAAAAAAGATCATCACCGGACACGTTCCTGAAAGACAAGACAAGAAATGAAATAGCGCAACTGTAGAGGTTTTCGGTTTCCTGTCCGGAAGCAACGCGAATCCTCGGTACTGCCATATGTTTTTTTTTTATTTCTACTTCTCGAGTGGCTTTTTGGTAGGCACGGCTGTGTGAAATGCTTGCATGCTAAAGTACATTTTTTTTAATAAAAAAAAATGTAGACAATTCCAACATTCTTTGTCAATAAGGATGTTCCGGCAGAGTGGAGAGTGGACAGTTCGACAGTGAGTGAAGGCTCATACTCAGCTCAGAGAGGTACCGGAGTTGAGAGGTCACAGTTCGGCCCTTCTCCCTGGGGGTGCAGCTTGGCGCCTTGTATAAGACTCAGGGCTACAGTTCGGCCCTCGCTGAGAGGCCAAAGTTCGGAGGTTCAGTTCGGCCCTCGCTGAGAGGCCAAAGTTCGGAGGTAGAGTTCGGCGCTCGCTGAGAGGCCACAGCTCGCCCTCTGCTCACAGCCCACTCACTCCAGTCACCCACGCTCTTGATTAAGTGCTCCCACAACAGCCCTCTCAGTCACTTGCGTGTCCCGGAGCCCCAGAGTGTCCTGCTCGCCCCAGAGTGTCCCGCTCTGCGTCCTCCCAGCCCCGGTTCAGCTGCACATTGTCGGACGCCGGCCACGCTGGAATCAATGCAATCTGTGCATGTTTCTTGTGGGAGGAAGTATTTTGAACCTTTCAACTCAATAGTCAGGACATTGCACTCAATTCTCCTGTCACGCAAATTAACCATTTTTCTCACAAATAAACTTTGTTATTTCTGAAACCAAAAGATTCGCTGGGGAAGGCTGTCTCGGGTGTTTTGGTGTCAACGGGCACCTAGATTTCCCCTGACGTCGGCGCCCCTTGTTAGCCCTGCCTGCAGTCAGGCCCCTTATCCATATGGTTCCTTCTGCATCCATGGCGATGCGTTACTTTTTCAACCATTAGTTAGTAGGATTGGGGAACAAATGGTGCGCGTATAATGTCCCTGCGTGAAACTCAACGACTGCGTTGAGCACATTAAGGCCACGCCCCCTGTCTATAGAGTTATTTTTGATTGTGTTTTTTTCTTACCATGTTGTAATATCATTTCAATGACCTCGCTCACGCAGTACAATCAAGTTTAGTAACTGCGCCCCCATGTGGCTGGACAACAAACTGCGCGTTGTTACGCCTTCAGACTGTGCGCAGCTTCTCCGCCGGACCCGTTTGACCCATTCGCTCTCATTCTCTACGCTGTTATTGTGCCTGCTTGGAAGCCGGCTGCACAGAGTGGGACCTGAAACGGACAAGACGAACTGCCAGCCGCAGAGAGGAGGAGGAGACATGAAGTCAGCGTGTGAGGCACTTCTGTGGCACAAAGATGCTTAGGGCATGTGGTTTCCTGTTAACTGGTATATAAATCAAAGTTCTGTCACGGGATAGTGTACTTCATACAATAGACTGACCTGACCTCACTTTTTAATGAAACGCGGGCGAAAGGTCCGGCCATTATGCTATTATAAAGTGATTGACACGGTTCTTGATGAGGCTTTCCCTTTTTATGTAGTAGGAAAGATGACTTAAAAGGCGGGATAAATCAAATGCCAACGTACCAGTAGATGCGAGAAGTCGACGGGCCCCGGTGCCATCTTCAGAGAAATGAAACAAAGCAAACCTTGCCAAAAAAAAAAAAGAAAACAACCGCCCACCGCCGGAATGACGTCACAAAGAGGCGGAGAGCGAAAAAAAAAAAATCGCCGGAACGCCTACAAATCTGCTCCGGCAATGACAGACAGATCTCTTTTCCAATGGCTAGCCTCCATTTATGGAGCTAGCCAATGGAAGAGCAGGCGGGACAAAGCCCCCGTACTGCTTCTCAAAAGATTTCGCCTGCGCGAACGCTGCTGCGCAGCGGACGCCAGGCGAAACCTAAAAAGGAAGCAGAATGACACAATCACTGTTGCCAACTGGGTCATTCTCTAGGAATGTGCATACATTTGGACATATGTGTGTGCATGAGAGATCTATGAATGTCCACCTATGGTATGACAGGTGGCTTTTCGAACTTTTTTTTTACCCATCTAAGAGCCTTGAAGCCACTCGGAATGATTAACAAAACAATTAAATTGTAAGTGCGCTTTTCAACTAGTGAACAAATGGCATCTGCCGGGCCCGCCTAAAAAATATTACGTAAAAAAATTAAGAAGATCGCAAGGGCCGGGAATCGACAGAGGGTGGGGTAAGCGGATGGAAGTAAAGGGGTAGCGCAAGTTGTGAGGGCGCAACAGAGACATATGAAAGCACTTGAGGGGTAGCATTGTAACAGGGAATCAAGAGAAAAATGGTTGAAGGGGAAACAAAGGGTGAGAGTATTTGAGGGGGGTAAGCAGCATGTGAGAGAGAGAAAGGAAAATGCATGCACTTTCATGGAGTGTTAAAAAAGAAAAAAAGAAGTTTCCCAAAGTAAGCAGTGGAACAGCGCAAGTGAGACAGTAAAAAATATGGTCAAGCCTCTACATTCCAGAGGAAGGGTTAAACACAAGAAGGAAAAGGCAGGCCATTGAATAACAACATAAGCAAATGAGAGTGACAATAAAGCCAACCTAAAAGAGTGGCCATGACAGTTGTCAGTTAAAACAAATAGGGAGTCCCCTTACTTATCCAATACGGGACAAGGGGAATCAAAATTATGAAATGCAGAGGAGTCCCTGATTAGCAAGCTAATCAACTACTCAATGTAGCTCAAAACACATACTTTAAACCACTTCAATTCCCAGAGCGAGAGCTCTCTAGATCATAGTGCCATTGATACATCAAACATTTTAAAAAAGCATTGCACAAATAGTAAACAAAACTGTCATCAATAACTGTAAGGAAAGTTCATACAAATTTATACATTTACTATTCATCCAATTTCTCAGGTACATAAAACACAATGTATTTAAATCACAAAGATTAAAAACAAATGTAAAAAATGATACATTAGGCTAAAAACAGTTGTCGACACAGCGTTTCGGTTAACTTGAAGATAAATACACCTTCTTCAGGACAGTTCTTTAGCTTAATTCAAGTATGGAGACCTATGTCCTCCTAATGACAGTTGTCACTCATAAGTCTAATGATTCAATTGATGCAATCCACAAATGCAATGTTGCTACACAAGCAGAAGTCCAAAATGTACAAACTGAGAATGAAAGAGATCAGTTGGAGCCAACGCGTAGGAAAGATATACTGCAAATGGGCAAATAACAGAGAGAGAGAGAGAAGGGTTATGAGAGTGCAAATGAGATAAAGAAGTCACCTACCATTCCCAAGCAAGGTAGTTCGTGAGGTTTCTTGAAAAACAATGGCTGCCGGTCCCAAACTAGACAACGGAACCTCCAGTCCACAACGGTTGGACAACGCCTTTAGCTCCCTGGTGAAAAACTTTAGGTAGGCCTCTGAGGCGTTCCCCAGGAAAAAGAACATGTCATTGTGAAGCCTTTCCGCTTTGGTCCGGTAAATAACAACATCCGACACGGCCAGGACCTTCAGTAGCAGCCTCAGGCGCTGGTTTGGCTTACATGTGGCCCCAAGGAGTCCTTCTGTGTCCAAAATAATGAGGGAGTGGACAGGATCATAGGCAGTCCAGACACCCACAGTGCATGAATCTTGACTGGGAGAAGTTCTGAAGACCTCCTGACCACCAAAAAACACATGATTAAGGGTGTGGGACTTGCCATCCCCGGTGTTGCCAAATATAGATAGCACTTTCACAGTTTGGTCTTCAGTGCAGCCGAGCTTGGAGAGGAATGCCACTTCATCTTTTACCTAAAAATACAAATGTCAAAACTAAATCAGGGTCAACTTCAGCTCGTTTATAAAATGAGACACACAATGAATGTGAAAATGAAATGCCATAAGATGAACAAGGACGAGATCAGATGAGGTTAAGCTTCCACATGAGTTACATCTAAAATATAATGACCATCTTAAAACGAAGAGTGTCTTTTTAACAGATTGTCCCCACGACTACAACTAGAATACAGTACAATCCAACCTCTAATGTAGGCAATCCTCTCTGAAGCAGTAAATAGCGTGATACCTGGTTACACAACCTCTAATGTAGGCAATCCTCTCTGAAGCAGTAAATAGCGTGATACCTGGTTACACAACCTCTAATGTAGGCAATCCTCTCTGAAGCAGTAAATAGCGTGATACCTGGTTACACAACCTCTAATGTAGGCAATCCTCTCTGAAGCAGTAAATAGCGTGATACCTGGTTACACAATGGTAACATTGGCCATTACCAGTCTGTGACTGAGACTGTTGTAGCGATCAGTTTTTATCACTGCTGCTACAAACACATACTGCATCTTTGTGCACCATTGTTGTGTAGAAGAAAGGTCAGAGCACAGTGGAAGCGGGACCACAGCACTGGAGTGGGGGGGGGGGGGGGGGGGCGCAGGGGACGAGCAGCAGCAAAGATGCAAAAGGGGGAAAAGGCACAAAAAAACAGGAGAAATACGAGAAAGTGAAAAAAAAAGCGATAGAAAGGAAGGTGAAAACAGAGCAGAGGAGCAGAATGCATGAAAACAGAGGGCAGAGAGCAGTAGCAGAGTAGAGATGCTCCCCACTGGACCACCGGGAATGAGGTGAAGGCAGGTGCCCGCAGGTGGAGGAGGAGGAGGACCTCAAACTATGGACCCAAAGGGTCGGGGGCAACAGCTACCAGGCGGAGTTGTGCAGCAAGGAAAGCAGTTCAGTGGCAAGTTCAGTGTGATCGGAAAATCACTTTTAAGAATTAACTAGCCTTGTACCATTTCACTGCAAACTTTTGAAAAAACAGCTCAAGCAGTCTGCTGAAAACAATCTTTTGGATACCTTCCAAGTCACATTCTAGACAGGACACAGTACAGTTCTGGTGATCCTATTGGTTTTGGTTGATCTTTGTCACATGGTCGACAATGGAAGTGTGGAGACATTAATACATTTGGAACTGTTAACAGTCATCAATATCATGTATCACTACATCCTGAAGAAAAAACTAGGAGGAGTTAAGCTGAGAATGAGTTGCCAAGTCAAATGGGATTCTATCTGACCACCAGCTGGGTTTTTAACCCATTGCGCTGTGTTCTTGTACGAAGTTGGCTCTCTATATAGGGATATGGTGCACCAAAACGAGCTGCACTGTGCAGAGTCCAGGCAACACTTATTGCTTTACAGAGGAACAAGTAACAAACCCAAAAGCACTCTTTTGTGGTAGTGAGTGCGAGCAGTTTAGGCTTATTAGAGAGTAGTGCTAAGCATTTGTTATGCTTACAGAGGCAATAAATGAGACACACACACACACACACAAGAATAAACATGTGACCAATTTAGAGAAATAGCACATATTTTTATACAAATTTCAACACTAAGAAGTTCAGGATCAAGTAAGTACTTTTCGCGATACTGATTTTTAGAGGTAAACAAAATGTTCACTTAAATGTGCCCTTAAGCTGTAATGATGTGCTATGGGAAAAAGGGTATAAACTGCATAGTTACCTGTAACTTAATTTTCCTCGGGTCCCCTTCAGAAATGAAGGTGGTAGGGGGTCAAGGCCCAAAGAACCACCAGCAGTTAGTCTTTACCTGCCCTGGAGCATCGGGGTGCAAAGGTGCTGGTTGGGTTGGTAGATTTGCAGCGCAACACCAAAAGACGGGGGCACACCTAGAAATAGGCGGCAGAGGGGGACTTGGGGACAAGTCCAGGAGAGCCCAACGGGGTTCGGGACAGCCCTGGGGGCAAGGAAGCAATCATGTTCTAGGAAACCCCGGCTGGGGTGCAGAGTGGTTTGGTTGGCTGGGCTTGTGCCTAAAGGACACTCACAGTTGTCGGTCTCGCTGGTTGAGGGGATACAAATGAGGGCAGCTGGGTAATTCTAGAAGTGAGGGCAGCTGGGCAGCTGGGCCACTCTCGAAGTTGGTCTCTGAGGTGCTAATGTCCCTCGTCGGCTGCTCAGTCTTGGAGTCCAGATTGGACTCAAACAGGCTTTGTTTGCTGCAAGGAGTCTGGTACCCTAGGTATTGGTGCTGTGCGGCTCTGGTTGGTCCTGGCGTCTTCTCATTTGGTGGGGGATAGATCTGCTCTTCTGAAGCACGGTAACCTCTTCCTGGGCGGCTGCTGTATCAATGAGACCAGGGAGCGACAGAACAGTGGAACGGACTTTGCTGTTTGGTGCCTGCAAGCTGCATGGGAGTAGCTCTTCTACTCCAAGGGAGATTGCTGGCAGTTTCCGAAGTTTGACCCGTTTTTACGTGAAAGGAGAGCACAGTCCAGGACCGAGGTCTCACCATATGAGTTGGAAGGTTTTGTTTGAACCACTGCAAAATAAGAGGATTCCCATCTCCACATCGGAGTGGTTAGAACTAACAGGCATATTGGCGCCAGAAATTCCTTGTTGCCTTGGAAGAATAACCTTTTCGGGAACCAATATACAATAGAGGGGCTGGACGGGCTGCTGGAACATAAGACACTAGAGGTGCAGTCCTTGAACACCCATTAGAAATAAGTTTCTTGCACACCGTGTGGAGCCCTAAGGTGCCCCGCCTAGAGAATATTAGTGGCATTATTACTTCACCTACCTCTTGACTTCATGAGGTTTTTAATGTGTTTTTTGTAAATAAGAGAGACTAGTATCTGGCTTGTCTTGAAGAAGGTGGTCGCTACCAGAAAAACCCCACCGAAACGTGTCGACGCATTTTTCTGCTCACCCGATTGTATCCAAGGAATAGGTTCATGCCCAATAGATGATTGCACTGATGAACATGTGAACAGACACATGAAATTAATTCCATATGGAACAATCTAAGCATGATGTGATCATTATATTGCACTTTTTCTTTGTCTCTCATTTATGTTTTTGTGGTTTTTATGTATTGTTATGACCCCAATGAGGTTGTGATGTGTGTCTTTTTCAATTTTTAAACAAAATAAATAACATTGTTTTTAATAAATCCATATATTTGTTGTATACATCTTGGTAGTAATTAGTCTCTGTACTATAAATGTTTAAGAGGGCCCTTTTTCTAAAAAATGTATGTGATGATTGTGTGAGTCTGCCCCACTGGATTGTGAGAATTCTAGGCATGAAATATACGTTGAAAACCTTTTGGTGATTCCAAGAGTACTTTTATTTTTTAGTTTCCATAGTTCTGGCAGCCCACCAGGGATTATGGCAGCAAGACGAGTCTGGTTGTCGCAGTTGTCGGGACAGATGCAGGCAGGCAGGGTTTGGTGCCAAACATTCAGCTGTTGGTCCTCAGTTCTCGCTTTCTTTGCTTTTCTTTGTCCTCTTCATCTTGTGTCTGTCGAATCAGAGTTCCAGGTGTCAGGGGTGCTACCTAAATACTCAATTTAGGGGTGTTAGGGGGAGTGTAAGGTGGGCTACTAACCTTTGGGGTGCCTTCACCTCCTATATGACCACTTCCTGTGGGGAGTGGGTATAACCCTGGTCAAGTTTATCGAATTTCACCAAAAACCAAAATGGTTGAATTCTATTTTTTGTTTACTTCAGGTAGCCCACCTTAGGGGTGTAAGTAACTTGATAGTCAACATGCCTCCAGACTAGCTAATTTTCCCATCTGCCCTGGTGCCAAATGGGCCTTGGGCAGGAGTGGCATTTTCCCTGTCTGGAGGAAGCCGGGTTATATATCAAAGGTGGCAGTGAACTTTGACGCCTCCTCATTTGAAATGCTGACTACTTAGCAATCCTGCTTGAAGGAGGTGACAACACCTCGAGCCAAGCCAAGCACTGTTTCTGACCTCAGAGTGTGGGCTCTCACCTGCAGTGGGGTCAGAAACCTGTCTGTAGTGGCAGGCTGATCTACACCAGTCAGCCAGTATACTAGAGATTGGTAGGTTTTCAGAGGGCACCTCTAAGGCGCCTTTTGGGTGCATGTTTTAATAAATCCACTACAGGCATCAGTATGGATTTATTTAGACAAGGTGTTTCATACCAAAACACCATAGGTTTCTGTGAAGCCATTATGAAGCTTGGGAACTCGTAACGACCGGTGCCCAGTAAATGTACTCAAGATAAACATAAACCTGCTATGAGGTGACCAACATACTTCATGCAGTGGCTGGGGACTTGGCACATAGGGTGTGTGCCATGTTGTGTATTATTTTTGTCTGCACCATTTCACGCAGCCCGCAATGGCAGTCTGCATGAGTTTGTTGGTGGTTCCCATAGGATAGCACCACACATGCTGCAGCCCTTTGGGAGCCTCTTTAGTACCCAGGCCCTAGGTACCTTGGGTACCAAATACTATGGATTTGCAAGGGTGCTAAAGGTTTTGCCAATTGTAGGAGAATTGCACAGTTACCCTGTTTTTGGGAAAGAGCACTGAAGCTGGGGACCTGGATTGCAGGAACCCAGTGCACTTCAGTCAACGCTGCATCAAATACCAGGAAGAAATGGGGGTGACCATGGCGAAAAAGGGACACTTTGCCCCAGTTCTAATTCAGGGCAATGCTGCATCCTGCCACCCTAGGCTGGACTATACAGCACTGGATCAGCACTGAAAGACCACGAGTGAGGGGCTAGTGGATTAACAATGGTGCCATGGGCACTGGGGAAAGGAAGACAAATGGATCACTCTCTCCCCCTTATACAACCATACACTGGCTAGACAGTAAATTACAGTTGAAAATTAGGTAAATTGGGCCCTTAGCCTCCTAAGTTCCTGGGCCACAGCACCTCCTGCACTACTGATAACAACCTATCCCCAGTGAAGCATCACAGCAATGGTCCTTTGCTGTAGGTCCATGGCAGCCGGCACCCCACCAAGAGAGTACCCTTCTTTTTGAGACCTCACAGTAGAGCACCATGGCCGAGATGCCCAAATGAGGAGAGCCGTTGTTGTATCAACGGTGCAACAGGCTCTGGTGCAAGCAAAGTGAATTGTTGCTCATCTGAACACCAGTCATTGATTGAACAGAAAAAAACAGCCATCATTTTGGTGCATTGGGCCCATAACCCCAAGGGGTCATGGTGTCACTGCTCTTGCGACACTATTGATAGCTATGCTCCACAGAGGTGCTTTTCCCCTTGGCCTGGCAGCCATTGTCCAGTACTGTGAGGCCCACAGGAGGAGGCTCCCTCTCATAGGCGCTGCTGCACTGGACCATGGCTGTGAGGTCCACGGTTTGATGGGCCTTGCAGCTCTGGATAATGGCTGCAAGAGACATGAGCAAGGTGACCAGTGGCGTAGCAATGATCCCTAATGGAAGCAAATGATGCTGGATAGTAAAACAAAACCATCATTTGGGTGCATTGGGTCCCTTACATCCCTAAGCCCTGGTACCACTGCACCTGTTGTACTACTGATTGTTGAGAGAGACTCAATCACATATGCCTCACAGCCATAGTTCAACACTGCATAGCCAATGGTTGATCCCTTCCTCTCCAGAGTGTCAACCATGACAGCAAAGTCAATGGAAGAGAGGCAAGTAGCATTGTAATGGTGGCAGTGTGTCTTCTTACAAAGTAAAAGCATTCCTCACCCTCTCTGCTTCCTGCAAAGTCAAATTAAGCAATAATTTGGGTAAATTGGCCACATAATACCTACCACTGTGGTTAGGTGTCTCTGCACCTGCTGCACTACTGATGACTAAGTCCCTGGCATGGGTCCATGCACATAGTCATATTACAGTCCAGTGAAGCACTTACTATTGGGCCTGGAGGAGGGGCCCTTCCCCAAAGCCTTGCAGCCCAACACCACAGCTGGGAAACCTAGGGCAAGGCACCCCACTTCCAAAGCTCTTACAACCATGGTCTAGTGCTGTGAGGCCCAGGGGATCAGAAGCCCAGGGAATGGGAGCCTTCTACCTTGGGACTCACAAAAATGGTCTAGTGCTGCAAGCCCAGAGGAGGGTGTTCTCCCTCCTTGGGACTCTCCACCATGATTGAGAGCTGCAAGAGTTTGGTATGTGAAGGACAATGGTCCAATCTCTTTGGATCTCATAGGCATGCATAGTGCTGCAAGGCTCATGGGAGAGGGCTCCACTGCCTTTGACTTTGCAGTCATGATCTAGCTCTATGAGGCCCAGGTAGAGACAACTTTCCATTATCACGTCACACATTGTACATGCAGAGACATCCGAAGATGTTTGTTGGGGAGCAAGGGGGGTCTATAAGTCGAATGGTGTATTTTAGTTATTCCATTCTAAATTCCCTCTTCTAAATTAGTCTATCTTAAAATATTACTCGGCTGGAGATTGATATTATTGAATGTGATTACAATTGACACAGAGTTTGATTTACAATCCATTTGCCACCTCCTGGAATAAGCCTTGACTAATGCAATTTTTGAGACAAGAGTTTGAAAGTGAACAACGCTAATATCCAAAAGGAATTAAATAGTCTTAAGCTTAGTCTTAAGCTTTGAAACAATAGTGGTAAATATCAAAATCTACCACTTGTACTGTCCAGTAACTACCCACTGCCACAGGACCTGGTACAGTGGGAATGTTTTATCCATGGCACTAGGTAACAACATCTAATCTCAGATTTACCACCTAACGTAAATATGCTGAAAACAAACACTATTCTAAAGCTGGGAAGGGCTCACTACACAGTGACATTTACCTGGAAAGGGCAGTACTTTGGCTGTGCTATCAGAGTCAGCGCCACCCCAGTTTTGGACTAGCTGGAAACTAGAGGTGGGGCGAGCCACTGACACCATAAGCCAGGCCCAAGCCTGATGCCTAGCTCTGGCTCAGCTCAAGGTCCTGCTGGAACAAAGCCCATACCTGAACTGAGCTTTCAAGTGGCTTCTGCCTGCCACCTTCTCTCTTCCCTAAATGAGGCATTACAGCTAGGACTGCAGACTTTTGAACTAGAAAACCAGATTTTAGCCTCCGCCTCCGCTCAACATACTGTAATTCTGGACAAATCACTTAATCTACCTGTGCCTTTAAAAAATGTATGTGAACTTCAATAATGTAACTAGAGCTCATGTAAAGCACTCCAATGCTTTCGGTTCGAGCTGTATAAAAACTGCAAAACAATGTACAAGGAAGTAAAAACTAGGGGCCTGATTATGATGTGGGCTGAAATTACTATGACCATCGGTCAGAGCCCTTCAGCACGCATCGTAATCGGCTGGTCGGATTCCTCTCAGACTAACCCGTTTTGATGGGGTCGGTCGCAAGGAACCCGAATAAGATTTCCAAATGGCCTCCGACCGGCTCAGAGAGCCTGTCCCCCATTAGGAAAGCCATCAGTAATCCCTCGGCTGAGGGATTACAATAGCAGAGTCCCACTGCCTTTCTGTGCCAGCCTTTCCAACACAGAAAGACACTGGGAATCTGTCTTTGGGGGGCCCCAGCAGTGCCCCCATGGGTGCACAGGGGGCACCTATGGTGCCCCCTGTTGATTCCTGCACCCCGTGGCAGGCATCTTGAGGTGCCTGCCATGACTGCATCTCTGCTCTTTACAATGAGAGCATGCATTCCGTTCGGGATGCATGCTCCCATTGTAAAATATAAGACTGTTCGGTCGCATCCTAAATGCTGGTCTGGAACAGACGACAGGAGATCGTTCGGCTCCAGTTCCCAAACGATGTCTGTCCGACATCGTAATCGGGCCATAAGTGTTAACATAAACAGAAAACACAGAAAAGACTAATAGACACCCATATACTGGCTGATTTGTACAAAGTAAATCTAGAAAACCTGGATAAATTACGGTTTACGCGCTTAAATTGTGTGATCTTGGGCAATATTTTATTTCATCAACTCTCCTTTTTCTTCACTATTCCTTGTGAAAGCGCTTTCAAACATGAGCTGAAAATACCAGTTGTACAAAACCCTATTGTGTTTGATTTAATAGACTACAATGTCACTCCATAATAAAACAGGGTTTACATGACAATTGTCTTGCCTCTTAGTTTCCTAATGGTTTACCTATATAAACTATTAATTTTAATAAGTACCTCTCACTGCAGTGCTATAATGTTACATAATAATGTTAAAGGCGGCAGCGCACTAAAGGTGTGACAATGAGCATCCCGCAATGCTTTTCACAGTGAGACATTAGACCCGATTGCTTCAAACCTTCACACTGTGTCTCGCCTACCTGGCCCAGGGGAGGTAGGGGGCTCCTCCCATGGGCCATTGGGCCATGCAGCACTACACTACAGCTGCGAAGCCCAGGGGAGGAGACGCAACTTGCTGTTAATTGCGTGGGAGTGGAACAAGAGATCTGTGCGCCAGCCTGGCTGTAACTCATTGGCACGAGGCCCCATGTTGCTAGGCTGAGTGCGGGGCCCTGGGCAGCTGCCCACTCTGCCCATGCCTAGGCCCAGTTTATGACAATTGATATTGGGTCAGCTTGTGCACTGCTGTATTTTAATGTAGGTAAATAAGGTTGTTTCGCTCTCCAGAGTATCACCCTCTGAACAGGGTGTAAACAATATCACTCCACTAGCATCCCCCAAATACATGGGGTATGTCCTTCAGCAAGGCGTGTTCCACCGCCTCTATTCCCAGTTGATGTGGGATAGACGTGTATAGCGGTTTTACATCTACTGTACATAGGAGTATATCTTCATGGTCTACAATTTGAATTTGGTGTAGTTTCCCTAAAAAGTCGGTGGTGTTCTTTATGTAGGTACGTTTATATTGACATGACACTTGGTTGTAGATATCGATCTAGGTATTTACCGATTGGTTCATGTAGGCTTCCACAAGTTAACACTATCGGTCTGCATTGTGGCTTCGTTGGATGTTTGTGTACTTTAGGTACCATGTATAGTGTGGGGGTCCTTGGGTTAGGTTGCAAGAGGTATCTTCTTGTTAATTGTGCCTTCCTCATAAGCTTTATTTACGATTTTCAATAAAACTTCTTTGAATTGTCCGGTGAGATTTCCATTGAGTCTCATATAGGTTTCCGAATCTTGTAGATGCAATTACACCTGTGCATTATAGTAACTTGTGTTCATAACTAGGGCTCCCCCTTTATCTGCTTTTTGGCATGTGATCTGAGTTTTCTGTGCAATGGACTTCAGAGTCCCCATTTCTTTGGCTGTAAGATTCTTATGTTTGGGTTGTTTTTGGAAGTTTATCTAAGAGACATTCTGTTTGACTAACAGTTCAAATATGTCTAAGCTCTTATGGCTCACTGGTGCCATATAGGTGCTCCTCACCTTCAATCCTTTTAATGGGTCCTCTAATTTCTCTGTGGGGTTGGTGACAACATTCTCAAAGAAGTGCCGCAATCTTAACTTCCTCATCAGTTTGTAAAAAACTGATATTCAGTTCCAAACTGTTTGTCTTCGTGGTGGGTACAAATGAGGTACCCTTTTGTAGGGTCTTTAGTTCAATCTTGCTGAAATGGTAATCTGATATGTTGATCACTAAGTTGTCTGTGGGCCCTTCTTGCCCTTGTCCTTCTTCGCCGTTACTGTACGGGTCTGTGGGTGTTCTTTGTCTTTTTCTTTTACCCCTCCTGGGTCGTCCCGTTCTCCTTGACCGGACTCTAAAAAAGGCACCGCAGAGGTTGAGGGTGTCTTTGTCCCTGTGGCTGATATGGAAGGTCTCTCCATGGTTTTCGTGAGGTTTGTACTGTCACTGTCTGATGAGGAGGTATCAGCGTTCTGGGTATACGGTCTGTTCTGCCTACGTTTGGCATATATATCTGCCCACGAATAGACTTCCCCCAATTTATAATCAATAGTGTGTCTGCGAAATTTGCGGATTTTCCGTTCATTGACCTCTTGTGTTTCGCCAGTTGTGTGTTGATGTCAGCCAATGTATTTGTGAGTTCCTCCGTATTCATGGCTCTTTCCAATTCAGTTTGATGCCTGTGATTTCCTTTGCTAGTTCTTCTAAAATTCTTGATAGTTCGTCAATTATCAGCAAGATCAAGTCTAGAGAACACTTGTTTAGTATTGCTAACCATTTATCTTTGAATTTTTGTACGTTCTTGCACAAGGATGGTTTTCAAGGGATTCTGAGGCCTTGAGGTATCCTTTGGGCTTTGTGGTACCTGAGCATAGAACTGGTGTGCAACCGTTGGTTGATTTCTTTTTTAGATAAGTGGATTAACTAGATTAATTGCCTGATGTTCTGTTCTTTGGTTCGGTTGGTTGTGAATTTGTTGGTCTCCTCCTGTATTAGGGCATAGATTCTTGAAGCCTCCTCACTTGCAAAGGCAAAAGTTTCTGCCTGAGATTCTGTTAAGTTCGATATTTCCTCGATTTGCATGTTGGCTGGCGTGCTAGGTGCTGCGTTCAGTGGCAAAGTATAACAATTGATATTGGGTCAGAATGGATATTTCTGTGAGATTCTTGGTGAGTTTGTCCTGGCTACTATCTTTAGACTTACAAAATTTAAGACCCCTAGTATAGCTAATCTTGCCACTTAAAGTTAAAAAAAAAACCATTTAAGTTCTAATGGCGGGAGAGTAACCACCGATTCTTCTTATACACATAAGAGTTTTAGTGCCAATGAGAAATCACGATAGGAGGAGTTGTTCCCAGCCATATTCCCCAAGATTTCTTGACACATGAAACCTCTTAATGAATCAGGCTTGCTGTTTTTAGGTCTCGCCTGACCCAGCGCATGCGTGGTCTCTGGCGAGACATTTAGTAACTGGCTTTTCAAAGTGCTACCCAAAGGCTTTTGCCAGCCTCCAGCATGCGGTTAAGCGCGGGTGGACGTGCACAGCTACCATCTGTCTTTCTGTAATGGCTCATTAAGCCTTATAGCACGTGAATCCCCTCACCTCCCCCTCCCTTCTCCCACTTCCTCCTCGTCAGCTTCATCTTCATTTTCCAGTAGCGTGCTTGCTGTCGCGCACACCCCTGCTTTCACTTTTGCATTCGCGCTCTGCACCCTTACAGCGCACCTCGCTCTGCCCCTCCCCCACCACAGACCACGTCCCCGCAATCACTTTCCCTTTTGGGGGCCGTAAACCGGATTCCACACTAAGCAATCTCCTTCACACCGATGCACTTTGCTGCCAGCCTTCTCTCAGCTCCCTGCTGTTAGCTGTCCACCAAGGTCCCATTCAGAAGGGCGCTACAGCGGAGTCGCAGCAGAGCGTGGCTCGGACTTACAGCTTTAAGCTAAGTGCAGCCTCATGTGCGAGGATGTGCAGATCAACTGGTGAGGCAGAAGGAGACACTTCTTCAGTGGAGCGTCAAACAGCCTTTTACCAGAACCAAGTGACAGGGCACGACAGGGGAAGAGTGACACTAACTCTAAGGTAGGCTGCAGTCCTGGTCTTCCTACGCAATCCATCACGTAAGTCCCTTCACCATCACAAATGGTTCAAGGTAGCTGTTTTAATATTCCAATGCTTGTTATGATGCAAGCCGCTGAATCAGAATAGCAAGTGTAATGCTGTCAGCCTTGAAAATATCACCGCTAATAAGTTTCAGTGGCCACTTACATTAAAACACACGGCGTCACAGAGCTCAAGTGCCAGTACAGAGCCATTTACGCAGCTGGAGAGTGGAGCTGCGTGAGATGGGGCGGCTGGCCGCTGCTCTGCAAGGGAGGGCCATGCTCAGCTTCACATAGGTTCATGGGTTAATCTGTTTCAAGGAGTTATCGGCTGCCAACGCCTTGATCAAGGCCTCCTCTACCCCGAGTGCCCCACTACTTGCAGGCCTTTACAACTAATGCCATGTACAAGAACAAACTCGAACCTAGAGTTTTTTGGTTGTTTTTTTTCTCCAGATTTATATAGCGCGAACTCGACCCAAAGGTATTGGAGCGCTTTACATGAGCACCAGTTACATGACACATTTATTTTATGGTAGGCTCGGGGAGATTTTGTGGTGGTTCTGGACCACTCAGTGTTGGTCTCCAGTGACATGGTTTCAGCGTTCTGGGTCAGGAGGCGCCTGCGTTCTATTCATGGTTGATGCTCCGGGGAGGCATTTTGGCAGACCTGACTATGGTATCATGGGCAAGTTATTAATGGTTTTAGTTGTTTAACATATGTTTTCAGCATGGAGTCCAGCGTCTCGTGATTACTCAAAATAGTCAAAGTCATAGCCACAACGACTGCAAAATATTATAATAAATTCATGTTCTTCCCCAACATGGTCTCCTTCCACCAATCCTGCAAAGCCTTTATTCTTTCCTCACAACATGCTGCTTTCTCTTAAACACTCCAACTTCCTGCTGCTATTCTTTTTACTTTGCTGTAGGAAAACACCATCAAAATCTGTTAGAAACTCATCCAAAACCCACAGATCATGTTTATGGCATCAGAGTTACATGTGCAATTTGACTTGTCTCGTAGCACCACCATTGCTTTGACTAGTTCTGCGATAGAGCTTTACTTCATGGTTTGACTTCAAAGCATTATGTTTGCAAAATGTAGTTGTCCCGTTAATGATTGTAACTTTTTGTGTGTGTTACTATTTTGGGCAATAAGCAGCATTTTACTTTTACCCTGAATCTATGACAGTCTGGATGAATATGTATTCATGTCAACTTCAAGGACTATGAACAAGAACTGTTTACATACTCTTTTTTGTACAGAAAATGGTCCCCTGTATGGCTCTGGAAATGTGTGCCTAGTCTCGGTTCCCCACAGCAAATATCGTAGGTTTTTGCCTGTTTCCCCTAGCACACATGTGTGTGTGCTGAAAGTTTCCTATCACACAAAATATGACCTAAAAGGTGTATTTGTAGCCTGTAGGCTTACACCATATTCTTCATGCATTGCTGAGCATGACAACGGTCTGCTCACTGGACTGTAGAGAACTGATGGTGGTGGCCACAACATATTATAGGGAAAAGCCAGACATGTTTTTAACAGTCGCCTTTGGAAAAGAGTTGCCTAATGGCCTCTTCTGTATTTTATAAATTGGTCTTCCAGAACCCACAAATAGGTCTTTCACTTCTTCCATCACATCAGGTGTAAATTTTATTGTTATTTTAATTGAACTGCATGTTTTCCCTGAAGTGTGTCTGTGACAAGTGGCTGTGACCACACGGGAATCCATTTTGATGTCTTGCACAGGAGTGGGTCCTGATATGGAGGGTGTGAGGGCACCCGAGACCGCAATGTGAATTGCAGGACTTCTGAGGGCCTTTTGATATAGATAACATACTGTGGAGGACAAGAGACAAAGGTCCCCATTGTAGCGTAGGGAGCCCCCTGCCTTCTTCTTGCCTCAACAGAACTGTTACACACACCCTGTTACATGGTGGCTAAGTTAAGTCTAAGCTAAGTATGTTTTTATTTTGGGTTCCCCTTGACAGGTGGCTACCAATTCCACCCCACCAACACATGATAATGCAATGGAAAGCCAATGAGTCAATGGAAGGACCAGGCTGGGAGAAATAAGACCAAGCATTGGCATAGCCAATAGGTCTAGCTTTTGGGACCTTATAAGTATTTAGTTATGCAACAGTTTATGTTGTTGCACCAAGGATATTGTGCGGCATAATTAAATACTAAAAAGGTTCCAAAATGCGAGACCTACTGGCTATGCCAATACTTGTTTAACTGATATCCCCAGCGTATAACCCTGGATAAACCTTGGATATAGGAGCTTATAAAGCCAAATTCCAATCTAATAGCAGCTGATAGAACTAACGAGTTAAAACTGCAAAGTTTACATAAAATCTGACCTTCAATTCTATCTAAAAAGCTCCAGTCCTTAACAGGGATTGGTTCAATGGCATAGAGCAGGGTTGGAGGGATTTTTGCTTTAAAAACCATCAATAGATGTAAAAAAGGCTGTCTGCCCAAGGCACTATAGAAAATACGCAAACTATTAGCGTGGGATGCTGCTTTACAGCAACTATGTTCAATATGAAGTTTGTTCTTCGTACTACCCGCTATTAGTTTCCCTAAATAAAGATATGAATCTACCACATCCAGCTTTTCAGGACCAATTTGCCATTCAAAATTACTTGATTTTCTACTTTTATTACATTTCATGATCAGGATTTTACTTTTTGAAATGTTAATCTTCAGGAAATGGGCCACTGTGTAATTCTGTAGTGATATCAGCTTTCTGTTCAGCCCGATAGCATACAAGAGACATGCAAATGGCCGGCTACTTATCTTTGGTGCATCTCCCTCTGACTGAGAAAAGCAATCGAGTAAATCTGCTATATATAACGAAAATAACAGCGGTGCTAACAAGCAACATTTTTCAAACCATTTTCTGAAGGAATTACATCTGATAAACCTTAATTTCCTCCCATTAATATCTGACACCAAGTTTGAGAATGTAGTGCTATAATCTTCTATATCTATACTAATATAATAAAGAGAGAGCTCAAACCTTTGAGGCGGGTAATCTCAGGAACCACAGCATCAATCACAACACCCAATACAGCGTTGGAAAGGGCAGTTGCGTGTCTGCATTGTGCTGTGGGCGTGGGCTGGGGTGTGACAAACGCTGGGGGCGTGGGTTACATTCCGCCCTTCATGCCATGTCTCATATCGTGTGCTGTGGGCGTGTGCTGGGGGCGTGTGCGGGCGTGGGATTACGGAAACAAAAAACGAACGTTGTGCCAATATTTCATTGTTTTTTCTTCCCAGGTTCTGTACATTCCAGCTCCGGGTGTCCATCCTGCTCCCTTTAAATACCCCTGCACCCCATAATCATAACCCACCCTTACTCCTTAAAATACCCCAACACCCTTAAACACTAACCCATATTAACCATATAAATATACCCTGTACCCCAAAACCCAAACCTATCACTAAACCCTAAAAATACCCCTGTACCGCAAAACCCAAACATAGCCCTGAACCCTATAAATACTGAACCCTAATACCCCTGTACCCCAAAACCCATACCTATCCATAAACCCACCCCTGTACCCCATAACCCAAAACTATATCTGAACCCTTAAAATACCCAAACACCCCAAAACATATACCTCAGTACCCCAAAACATATACCCCTATACCCATACTTACCTTATCCAAACATTTAAAAAAACATGCTTTTAACATTAATGCATTTACAATGAATTTCGTTGTAAATGTAAGCGTGGTAAAAGCATATAAAATGTAATGCCATGTGTTATAATGGCATTGCGGAGTCATGGTACTTTCGTAATGAAAGTATGCGTAGAGATGGTATGCGGAAAGAAAGTTGCGGAATAATGGGTGTTTACCCTCCCCCGGTAAGTACATTGGTGGCACGGCGGCCCACATCTCCAGCAACATACTCATATTTTTTCACCACCAATTTGAAAAATGCACAGGTCTCTCTCATTAATGGCCAGCACCGACATACACTTTTAGACACACCTCCCACCACAAGTTCTAGAATTGCGAACTTTAGAGCTGGGGAGCTACGTTTGAATCTCGGCATCAGCTCAACATCCTGTGATTCCAGGCAAATTGCTTTGTCTCCCCGTGCCTACCACAAATGACTGTGTTCTTCTGTAATGTAAATTGTGCTCATGCCATGTTGTCGAGTTTGCGCTATATAATATTGCAAGGAAAAATAAAGTAGGGAAACTCTAGTTCACACACTACTCAACGCGCACTCTTAAGTGCATCAGCAGTGTACTGTGAATTGGAGCATTTCACAGGCCTGTCACAGATAAGAAATGCTATCAAAACAAAATCCCACAAAACAATATACTACTGGCCGGCAGCAATTCATACCCGGACAACGTCGGGACGGGCTGCTAGTTAAGGATAGTAGGGGAGAAGGCAGACCCATTTTTTGCAAATTTTCTCCATAGTAATGGTCAATCTACCTTATTGAAGGCCATTGAAAAATCTATGAAAGCCATATATACATTTGACCTACGAGAAATCGTATATTTCTCCTCAATTAGTTTCAACATGGAGATATTATCACATCGTGTCCATCTGCTGGCCATCTGTCATTTTAGGTCTGCTATATAAAGTTATACTATGTAGCATCGACTTTGTAAAACAAGCATTAAAAATGCAATAGGTCTTGCCTTTCATTAAGTTAAAGCCATTTACTTTACTATACAATACCATTAGCAAAGCAAATGGTTTTAACTTAATCAAAGGTGAGACCTATTGCACTTTCAATGCTTGTTATACTTGTCAAGTGATTTATTTTTATCTTTTTTTGTACAAATGCTCAACTGTATCTTTTATGGATGCGTTGCACCCGAATAAAGAAATATATATATATATTATAATTTATAACATGGCTGGGATACAGTCTGCTACAAATCATAAAATACCCTGTGTTCTTTCTTAGAAGCACAAACTCATTCAGTGAGCACTTGCTTTCCCCACCCCCTCTCCGCATAAGGGTAATTGCACACAATCCGAGTGTGAATCAGTGGCCTCATATTTTGCAACAAATACACATGAAATACTGTGGTAGAATGTACAGAATAGAAAATAGGTCTAACATAACATAAACAACCTGTGATTGTGACTCTCAGCAATTAATGTGTTCACTGCACACTTCTCGATGTGTACATGTCGTTTTTATTTAGAAAATTATCATATGCACTCAGGAGTATTAATTTCCTGTATCAACCTTGTCAGTAGAGATGGGCACACAAATCATTGCAGCTGTTGTATTTATCCACTCAACACATCTTCTTTCTTCAGCTCTTTCTTGTTGCTCTGACCAACAATTACTTATGTCATACACAGGCCGACAATGTCACAGACCACCGTGATGAAAATATAACAATGAAAATAAATATTTCCAAAAATTATACTGTATGTTCTTTCATCCTACATGCATCAGAGATAGGTATCAGGTGCACATTAAAAAGAGAGGCTGAATTAAAAAACGCATGTGGATATGACTTAACGGCTAAATCGGTCGACTTTGAAGCTGGCGAGAGGCTCAAATATCCAGTGATTCTGGGCAAATCACGTAATCTCCCCATGCCTAAAAATGAATGTGTCCCTCTATGATGCAACTGGTGCTCATATAAAGCACTCTGATACCTTTTGGGTCGAGTTCGCGCTACATAAAGCTGCCAAAATAAAAAAAAAACAATCTGAACATTCATGGGTTTAGAAAACAAGCATTTAGAATGCAAAGGTCTCGTCTTTGTTAAAGTTAGAGCTATTGGCATCGCAAATGGCATTTTTTTCATTTTATAAAACATAAATAAATGGTATTGTCATTTACAATGGCAATAGGTGAGCATTAGAGAGTAGTAGAGAGTATTAGCAGACACAGAGCCCCACACACACACACAGAGCGCCACACACAGCGCCCCATACACACACACACACACACACACAGTGCGCCACACACACACACACACACAAACACAGAGCGCCACACACACACACACACAGAGAGCGCCACACACATACACACACAGAGCGCCACACACACACACACAGCGCCACACACACACAGCTGTTGCGTTTGAGCGTTACTAGCATGCACGGACCTGAAACATGCATGTCAAAATTTGGGAACACCCAATGGCAAGAATTTTTCTGCAGAAAAGTTTTAAACAAGAAAAACTATCACAACCAGGAAACAGAGGCAAGAAAAAAAAAATAAGGTCACAACCAGGGAACAGAGGCAAGAAAAAAAAAAAAAATCGAGGACGAGGGGGAAAAAAAACACAGCGGCGCCGGCACGCGCATCAGGCTACAGACTGGACCTTAAACTGCGTATGGCCTTGCGCAAGGGGCTTAATTATTATGCTTTTTTTGCGCGCTCCTGTCTTTGCATGGCTGCTTCACCCCTTGGTGAAGAGTATATTCTACTATCGTCTGGGCAAGGACAGCAGTTATAGTTCACCCCAACTGTCAGAAAGGACTTATCTAAGCCCCCTCCTCGCACAGAAAGGTGTGTGCCCTCAACATGTGGTCGTACGGCCCCTGCCTCCATCCCAGCCCCTCAACACTGATAGTTACCAGGGCTCTCCGGCATATTCCTCCATCTTGCGCTCTCGTCAGCCTCCTCTGAAACAGGACAGGAAACCTTGACCCTGCGTGCCACCTCCTTTGCGGTGTGAAGTTGCAACAGCCCTTGTCACGTGCACATGTAGAATCCAAAGTGTATACAACTCCGCGGTGGACATCTTTAAAAGGGTAGCGGTAGTTGACTGTAAGACGTTAAACGTTTTAAGAAATAAATGGCCAATTATATTCGGGCATTACTCTCGCGAGCAGAAGCGACGGACTCAAATGCAGCGTATACAACGGCAATTCTACAAGACGAGTAGGTTTCTATCGCTTGAGACTTCGAGTACTGTGTCCCAATCCAAGATGGCCCCCACGCCAAGAGTCGGTTACGATGAGTAGTTCAGAAGTCCTATTTCCGTGTTTACTAGATAACCGGTGCCGTCACAGTAATTAAAGCTACCATAGGTATCCATATTTTACAGGGTCCGGCACCCTGTAAATGGGGACCTAACCTCTCAGGTTACAAGGCCTAGTCCCGCTCAAGACCCGTTAGTGCAACAAAGAGACCTCAGAGCGAGGCTTGGAATGCATTGCCATTGAAAGTAAGAGAGGCAGTTTAGTCCGGAAGGGGCAGAGCTAAAAGCATTCCTCGTAGTCGCCTGGAAGAGTGCCTGAGGAGAGGTGCGTGTGGATGGGGTGATGGTTGGTGGGGTTAAAGATGTTGTTTATGTACCGTCAGAAAGATGCTGGCTTAAAACAGGCGCTAAGTCAAATTTGAAGCTGGAGCGCAGCCTCTTCTGTCCTGAAACTGGGTTGCTTTCTAGGTGGAGTTGCAGAATCTCTCAGTCAATTCATCCCCATTTGGAGGGTGTCACCTACTCTATGTGCTCTACTAGGGGATGCACATTTTCTTTTTCCAAGCCAGAGAACAGTAAATAATAACAAGCCGGGCCCCGAGGGACAGACAAGCACTCGACGTGCTCTGTAAGCCCGGTCCTTTTCGGATTGAGGGGCGTGTTTTTCGAGGAGAGAAAGAAAGGAAAAAAACACGCCCCTCAATCCGAAACGGACGGGGCTTAGCTACCAAAAATGATGTCACAGAACCCTCTTCTACAATGACTGGCTTCCGTCTAGGCAGCCAGCCAATGGAGAAGAGGGGCGGGTTCAAGCCTCTCTACTCTAAGACATGAGATCTCGCAAGCGAGACTGCACATGCGCAGCCTACGCTAGCCGAGACCTAAAAAATGGCTTCCTGGAGCCCACTCGTGAGTAAACATGGTGTGTAGGGAACGTTTCAACTTCCTTCATAAGTGTGGGGTGACAATTGACTTTAATTTATTTGGGAAAGGCTCGAGGGATAAGAGCTGATAACCCCCCTACAGGGCAGTTTGCTGTAAATATTGCAATTGCCTTTACATAGCGCTTACTGCCCCTGACGAAGCGCGGGATTAGTTCTCGCACAGTATCGATTAGCACTTAGCCTGACCCGCCGCTTTCTAACTGACCATTTTCTACCATCTTGATTCTGGAAGAGCTCCATTCACAAAGGATGTACTTTTTCTTACTGAGACGTGGACTCGAGCAGACAGCGATGTAGAACTTGGACTGGCCTGCCCTTCGGGTTATAAAATCATGCATTGCCCTAGGCTGGGGAATAGAGGTGGAGGAATAAGACTCATCTTTAGAGACTCCTTGGCCTTTTCCCAATTTGAGGTAAAAGCGGTTCAACGATTCGAACTTATGGGCTTTTCGCTTAAAGGACACAAAGGTGTCTTGCAATCCGGACTGCTTTGCTATAGACCCCCGGGTTCTGCACTATCCAAAATACCAGATCTGGTCGATTTAATCTGTAATCTTTCTGATTCGCACGCCAGATTACTTATTTTGGGGGACTTCAATCTGTGGCCTAATGGGCCTGCGGATACAGCGTACACAGAATTGTGCCAGGCCTGCAGCAACATTCAGTTGCAACAGCTGGTACTTTTTCAGACTCATATGAAGGGTCATGCCCTGGACTTGGTTATTGCGGAAACCACCCAGGTGGTGATTAGGGATATAGCCTTCCAATGCTGGACGGACCATGCACTAGTTCATTTCTCCCTCTACCTTCCTGTTGAGTCCTTGAGAAAGAACGGTTCGGACTCCACCAAAGTTAGTAGGCAATGGTCCAAACTTCTGAACAACCCTGACCTTCCTCTTTTGCTCCCCGGAGGTTTTAATTTGAAGGAGAATGTGGATGCGAGCTATTCCAGCTTGTGCCAGCAAATCACCAACTCTCTGGATACGCTGGTTCCTTTACGAAAATCTAGAGCCAGACGTAGGCCTGCCATGCCATGGTACTCGAACATCCTTCTCCAATTGAAACACCGGTGCAAACAGGCAGAAAGGGTTTGGAGGAAGTCTTACTCTGAGGCTGCTAAATCCCTATATAAACAAGCACTGCTGGACTATAAAGCCCAGATTAAGTGCGCTAAAGCAAAATACTTTGAGGACATGCTGCTGCAGGCAACTAATAAATCGCAGACCCTGTTCAAAATAGTTAACGACCTTTCCAGGCCGACCTGCGCGGCTAATAACATTCCGGCCTCACAGTCTCTCTGCGACTCCCTGGCAACTGCATTCGAGGACAAAATTGCCAACATCCTGAGTGGTCTCTCTAACGCAGGCACTCCTTGTCCTCAGTCCTCAGTTGCCCCTATATCATCTTCTACTTCAGACGAGTCAGAAGAACAGGCAGTTCACCGGCGGCTGGAGAGTTTTACTCTCCCTCCGTTCGATGAGTTCTGCGCATTAGCAAACGGGGTGTCTTCGGGTTCCCCTCTCGACCCACTTCCCCACAAACTTTGGAAATCCTTTCAGGAGAAACTCTTCAGCCCTTTACACTCCATCTGCCACCAGTCCTTTAGCACTGCCACGGTCCCAGAATGCTGGAAGCTAGCAGTGGTCTCCCCGCTCCTAAAAAAACCCACTCTTGACCCCACCTGTCTGTCAAACTATCGGCCAATCTCGCTGCTTCCCTTCCCAGTCAAGATCATGGAAAAGCTTGTGACCCGGTCTCTATCCAGCTTTTTGGAAAGTAACACCTGTCTAGATGTGGCCCAGTTCGGCTTCCGGCCGGCTCACGGTACGGAGTCGGCGCTGGTGGTCGTGTTGGACGCTCTCCGTTCGCGGGTCGACAATGGTCGAGCAGCCTTTTTAGTGCTGCTCAACATGTCGGCCGCGTTCGACACGGTCAGCCACTCCATTCTTGTCAACAGGCTGGAGGAGATCGGGGTAACAGGATTGACACGAGATTGGCTGATCTCCTATCTCCAGAATAGACACCAGGTGGTGGCTCTACCTCCTTTTCGATCAGGCATCAGGAGAGTGGGACAGGGTGTCCCTCAAGGGTCAGCGATCAGTCCCATCTTATTTAATTTGTACCTCCGTCCCCTGATCAGTCTGATCAAATCCTTCGGCATTTCAGTGATTAATTATGCCGACGACACCCAGCTCATTTTCTCCCTTGAAGGAGAAGATGCCGTGTCTACAGAGGCCTTCCACCGCTGTATGACCGCCACTGCCGACTGGCTGAAAAACAACTCTCTCCAGTTCAATAGCTCAAAGACCGAGGTACTTCACTGTTCATTGGACCGTGCCCGGCGTCCTTTACCAACTGACCTTTGGCCTTCTTCCTCCTTGGGCAATGTGGTGGCGGCGGACTCTGCCCGCAACCTCGGAGTCATGTTTGGTTCCAATCTACAGTTGGATGGTTTTGTCAACAAAACCATCTCTACATGTATGATGCTACTCCGTACTTTGCGGAAAATTCTTCCCCTGCTTCCGACCCAGGCTAGACCAGAGGTGGTGCGTGGTATTATCCTTAGCAGGATAGATTATTGCAATGCACTGCTTTTAGGGGCTCCTGGTACTCTGATCAACAAGCTGCAGCGCATCCAAAACATGGCTGCGAAGCTTGCTCTCTCTAGGCCGCGCGCAGGTTCCTCCTCCCTCGCGCTCAAAGACCTACATTGGCTGCCAGTTCAGCAGCGAATCTTCTTCAAATCATCATGCCTGGTCTTTAAGGCTTTGCATGACCAAGTTCCAGCCATGCTACATAACCTCTTTTCATGGTACCATGCAGCGAGACCATTGCGCTCCTCTTCGGCATATCTTGTGGTGGTTCCGAGGATCCATAGGCTACGGATGGGGGGGGCGGTCCTTTGGATACGCGGCTGCCAAGCTTTGGAACTCCCTTCCTCTGTCTCTGAGGAGCCTGAGGGCCTTTCCATCTTTTAAGAAAGGTTTAAAAATCTACCTCTTCCCCAGAACAGTATAATAACGTGACTGTGTAGCTGGTTCAGTAGAGTCAAAAGCGCCAGGATACCCTCAGGGTGACAGTTTTGCGCTATACAAATGTGCAATACATACATACAAAGGCGCAGTCCCAGCAGGAGACGCTCAGAACAAAGGGCGCCCAAAGCCAGACAGTAAAGCGCCACTTTACCGTTAAGCACTGCGTATTGACCCTTCCTGGTCTAAAAAAGCACCTGATAATGGGAAAGATATGCAGAACTCTTCGGGCCTGTCATAATGATGAAACATAAATTATTTCTTAAACATCTGTTCCAATTAAGGTTTGCTATGCAAATTCGTACAATGAATAGAGTTTGTGCACTTTAATTCGAGCGCACAAAGTACCGTCGGCCCCATGCGATTCCTCGTTTAACGCACCTGTAGCAGAGAAGTATTCGGACTCCAAGGATTCCTTGAGTCCCTTTCTCCTCCTCCAGAAACCATAAATCACTCTGGCAGGTAGCTGGGAAGCAGCTGCTAATGATAGTTTTGCTCTGGAGTACAGGAAGTCAACCTTTAACCCCACCTGCTGTTGTTTGTCTCAGGCTGGTGACAAAAGAACAGATGTCAGCAAGATGCCAACTGTGGGTCTAGTCACAGAGCTGCAATAAACCTGGAAAAGCAGAGAGGCTGAAATACACACACACTGTCAAATGACAAACTTGAGTTCCGGTCGTTTCACAAAGTTTCCCTGACTAAGCGGACATCCAGGCAAAAAATTAGACACATCAACATTTTTGCAGTTTCACATAGCGCAAACTCGACCCTCAGATCTCGGAGTGCCTTACATGAGCACCGGTTACATTACTCTGTGTCACTTTTTTTGGGCACGTATTCACAAGTTTGTTGAGCCGCTGCGAACTGGGTTCACCAGCTCCAACGTCGCCAGCTTTGACAGTGCTCTCCTCATTCTTTCCAGCCAACCTACTGAAATACAATTTACCTCGTTTTATGTGGCATGCATACCTTGTTTTCATTTGCACAAGCGGGAGAGGTGGTATTCACAGATTCCCTGAGGAGCGGGAGTCCAGTCGCTGGAGGAATTAATGAAACATCTTCGCATGGACTCGGTGTAACTGTGAAACGGTGGGAAAGGCCAGGAGTGACGTGTATCTGTGAAGTGCATGCTCGCCCTATCTCTTGGCAATATTATTGACACAAAAAGGATGTTTGTTACTCAACTTATTTGGACTTGTACCCAGTTCAACAACCAGGATTCGAACCTCTGACCACTGGATCAAAGGACTGTAGGTGAGACAAACTTACACGAAGGAAGACAGGGAAAACGAAAGCCGCGAAGGTGAAACAAACTTACACGACGGAGAAACCGAAAGGCGCGAGGACTGTAGGTGAAACAAACTCACACGAAGGGATACGGGGAAAACGAAAGGCACTTTTGCCATTGTTGAGGATTCGAACCTCTGACCACGGAATCAAAGGACTGTAGGTGAAACAAACAAACAAACACGAAGGAAGAGGGGAAAACGAAAGGCGCTTCAGCCATTGTTGAAGCTAAATGTTGTAATATTAAAAATGTGCTTAGCGGCTAATTAAGAGACCCGTCTCCCGCCGCAAGTAAAAGATCGAATCCCGGTGGGCGGGGCAAAAAGGGGACAGGGTTGCAACCAGGATGGATTGAAATGCCTCCGGTGCAACCATTTCACTGCCTTTTGCATAATTCCTGACGTCAAACGAATGAAAACTGCAGGCGGAGCTGAGACACGGCTTCGGAATCTGTACTGATTCCAAGAAGCTCCTGCATGGCGAGAGCAGCGCTTGCGCTGCTTTCGCCAGGCCGAGACCTAAAAAAAAAAAAAAAAAAAAGTTAAAGAAGTGCAATTTCCATACATAATGACCATAGATAGATTTAAATGATTTGGTAATGTGGCAACAAAGCGTCACACTTGCCATAAGAAATTATCCCTTACAAGTACACTGCAACTGCGAACAGTTCACACACAATCAAAACAAAAACTCAGCAGCTTTCTTGAAAGGACTACTCGTCCCAAAATGCACCCACATTTAAAAGTAAAATGACAGTCCATGACGACATAATAAATTAATTCCTCCTGGCATATGCGAATAAGTAAAGGCATTATAAGATTAACAAAGATAATAATGGCTGTGAAAAGGACTAAAATGGGGATATGGGGTTCATATCTAATGGGATACGAGTCACTAGTTAAAGAAAGTGGGGAAACTCTAAGAGGGGGGAGGGAGTGCGAAACTACATCCGAGCTGTCACTCGCCTCTGCCTCTCCCAAGGGGGTTTGTTTAGTGTCTTCTTACCTGCAGGTTCTCCTCCTCATCCACAAGCAGGAAACTGCGTCCGGCTCCCCCTTCCTCCTCCTCCTGCTTGGGCTTCTGCAAAAGGCAATCCTGGTCCTGAGGGTTCATCTCGGTCAGCAACAAGCCGGACATCATCCACGCCTTGCGGTCATGGGACCAGCAACTCCCGAGCACTTTCACTTCTCATGTCCCTTCTCTTCCCAACAACACCTGCACACCGTGAGACGACAGACCGCGGGCATGGAAGAGGGACTACAATGACGTCAACCCTCAGTCAAAACAAAGCAGCAATCACGTGGTCCTGTTTACTTTCAGGAAGTGCAGTAAAACACGATTTCTGATCAGTTTTACAGAAGAAATACTTCCCCAGACATTGACCACGGATTTTCATTTACATTTCAGTGAAGTTTTCAAGGTATTATTATGCACGAAATTATCTTTGTACTCATAATTTCTACTGATATACTTGTTAGGTAGAGTACTTCAAAAAGCTGTCACTTGCTTTGAAAATAAGTTGTTTTTATTGTTGTAATATACACTTGCTTTCTCCCTGAATCGGAATGAGCGTCATTCAAAGATGGCCGATATATTCTGCCTTAAGATACATCGAGAGTCTTTACTTTCGACATTAAATAAAAGTGCTATGGCATCAAGCAAACAGAGTGTACAGTGGCCATCTTTAAATACTATAGATTACAATTGTAGTGGGTATGCATGAATACACCGACATAGTTTTTCAATAAATACGTAAATTACTTTTGTGTACGTATAAGTTTAACTGATACTTTAGCATGCCTCTTTACGGTGCAAGAAACGATATGTTTCAACTTGTCATTCAACTGTAATAGTATAGCTTTTGTGAAGTATGCGTCAGGCCCCAACTCTTTAAAATTACTTTGAGCAAAGCTCTCCAGCATTGAACATTTTTAAAAGTGAGAAATAATTATCTTCTTTGATGCAACTGTAGGACATCAATGACAACATAGTGGCATCAGTAAAATGCCTGTGTCTGTGTGCCAACTGGTCTATGGCTAATTTTGTGTTTGCCTAATTCTATCTATCCTTCTGTTTCAGTTTGCGCGTTTACCTTAATACTGCCTATTTCTATTTGTCTTTACTCATGTTAACACTGTTAGAGTATACCTGCATACTATGAACAGCTTCTTAGCGTTTTATTCATAAAGCTGAAGCTTGCAATTATAAACAGTTTGTCGAGTTGATTAAATCTGACCTATGTTTTGCTAACAGCAATATATCTGCCTTTCTATCTACAAATCTGTAGGTATACATCTCAGAATCTCACTTTCTTTTTTTCTAACATAACAACATTTAAGAAGAGAAATGTGGCAGATCCAGCCGGAAGTTTAGCTTTTCTTAAAGAGGACTCCATCCTCACTAGAATCAAAGAAACTCCTATATACATATGCTAAGCTCATTGTAAACCACGAGTGACCATACTCACAATTAAGCTGAACCGTAGTTCTTAATTGCATCCCCTGTATATCATAATAAGTGCACGTTTGTCAAGAGATCTTATGCCACAGTTCCTCAAACAGAACCAGCAACATATACACACTCAATAGTAAGCCAGGGCTGAAAGTACTTACATGATTCAGACCGAATTCATTTATGAATCTGTAAACATAAAGCGACTAGGGAATAGGGATTAGTCACCTATAAAATCTCACTATCGCCTCATGACCTTATCACCACACCCAAGAGTGTATGTATATAACAATACTCACATCACGAGTCTTTTCAAGCGTGTTGCTCACCTATAGACATAGAGCTTGTTTAAGTATCCAAACGCTCACAATAAAAAGATGCAAACTAGATATTAAACCTCACAGTTTAGTATTTTAAGTCCAGACTTACTTGAATTGAATAACTGGTGTCAATGTCCGTCCGACTCCCTTAGTTTGAGTGAAGTCGGAAACGCCATTACCGCGGTATAAACAATGTGCGCAATGACGTCAGAGCAGCCCAAAAAACGCCGCCATCTTGTAATGGCAAATGGTCTTATTAAAACGTATCACAGTGGAACGTGAAACCCGGGTACATGGGAAAATCTAGTCTCAGTGAAGTAATTTATCATGAGGCACAGTAACATTGTAGTGGTGATCGTGCCTTTTTCACAACATCAGCTGTGTCCCCCGTAATAGGAACGTCAGAGCGGACCCAAAATACCGCGGCCATCTTCGAATGGCTCACGATTCAATTAACATAGCACAGAATGTCAACACGAATCCTCAAGTAAACTGGTAGTGTCTAATGCATTCATGAACTCCACAGACATAGTAATAATCAGACCCTCCAGGATATCGCGATTTCGCGATTTCGCGGTTTGCCGCGAAATCGGCACTTTTGTTAAAATGCCGCGATTTTCACAAAAGTGCCCGCGAAATCGGCATTTTTGTAAAAATCCCGGTATTTTTACAAAAGATAATCCATGCCTGGGGGGTCTGATTGGTCTCGAGTCGTTCATTTGATTTCCTCGGGCGCACTGCTTTGTTTGGAGACATTAGATTGTTACTGGAAATGTATCTTTTCTTCAAAATTGCTGAACATAACTACAGATGTGTCGTGTTTTTTTGTTGTGGTCAAGAAAGTAACACCACTGCCCATATTTTATGTAAATATTTCAGGCTAACAGTTCATTTTATTGATCCTGCAGGAGTGGTATGACGTTTCTTTTTCTTCCGAAGCCCGCCCTGCTCTGACTCCTGAGAACTGCCCCTCGGTGTCTGATTTCCATGAATGTGGCGGCCTCTCTTCATCTCCCGGGCCGAGGAGATCCCTATTCATTGGCAGTGTTAGGGGGGTAGGCGGGAGGGAGGCTGTCAACCGGATCGGGCTTTAATATACAAACTGATGAAGTCAGACTGCTGAACACACCTAGAGGGCCGTTAACAAAGACCCCACCATAGGCCTTGTAGCCGGGATTTTCTTTTACATGTATGAGAATATTAACGAATTAATATCAAGACGCTGTCATTAAAGAACCAGTATTACCTTTTTTCATGTAAAATTATTGATAAAAAGGATATTGCACATTAAAATCATTTTATCATAACACGGATGTAGTGCGTGGAACCCTTTGCACTTAGGGCAGACGCTGCACAAATTTAAAACATGTTTTCTTTAAGTGAATTAATTTACTTGTGGAGTCATGCAGAAGACATGCCTCAGTTACAAAGTTCCTAGCAGTCCAAAGTCCTTCTCCTGGAGCATGACGGCTAGGTTTGGAGATTCTCAAATCAGTCTCCAAGTACTTCAACGAATACAACACGGTCCTAGATCTCCCGGAGAGCCGCAGAGGCAAAATGTATGCATGGGGAATTCCAACCGATAGGAAAAACTAACTTATGTAAATGTAGTGCAAATTTGCATTTGCACATTTAACTTGTATTCTCCATATCGAACAAATTTGCGCAACATTACCACACATTTCTTCTGCCTTTGTCTTGTGTGAAGGCGATGTGCCGTTCTCAGTTCACATCAAAGATGCAATTAGTGCAGCATCTTAGATGAAACTCAGAATATTTCTGCATTATAATATATTTACTAATACGCCACAGCCCAAAAATGACATTCATAACATTCACAGTGTTCCCATCCCCATTAATTTGGATTCGTGGGGTGTAGGCTTTGCAAACGTAAAAGGCTTTTGTATTCATGGGCCCACACATGCAAGTCTTTTAAGTCTTTTAAGTCTACCTGCAAGAGATCTGTGAATAACCACCACCCTTCTTAAAAGCGAGCCAGCCTAGCATGTGCTGCTTTCCTTTATTTCTTTGGATTAACTGCACACTAATCATCCCCCGTAGTTATTAGTGGTTCATGGACCCTCTGCCCCCAGCCCTCAGCAACCTGACAAGAGGTTTGAAGTGCTCTGTAAAGTCAATACATTGATTGATTGATGGAGAGGTTTTGCTTGGACCTGCCCCGGAGCAGGATTTTCTGTTTTTAGGTATACAGCTTGTAAATTTCATAGTAAAAATGAGCAAGAAAATCTGGCATATTTCCATTGGTTGTCAACTGTTTAGTACTTAATTGAGTTGCAATTTTTTATTCCACAAGCATATGTTGGTTGTTCTGGAGTGATGACATGTACAGTCAGGCCATGCTCTTGGTGTTTTCCTGGCTCAATGTTACAAGATGAAGACTAAAATCACAGTAGTAGCACCTATTCTTATCATATTGTCTATTTACCTATCCTCGTACTGCTTTCTGACGTTTCTTTAGGGGAGTTGTGCCTCTCCCCACTTACGAGGATTTTACTAAGATTGTCATTATGCTGATAAAGTTATTGGGTATTGTCTTTTAGGGAAGATAGCTGTGCGTGCCCAAGTACCACCCTATACTCCTGGCCACATCACTGCATACGATTTTGCAGGTGGGGTGCCCACAAAGCAAGCTGCACTGTCACTGAATACTTATTTTATTTACATATATTTAAATAGTGTGCACCAGATGCCTGAATTGCTTCTAGGGGCAGACAGAAAAGAGAAGGATGCAAAAAAGTGTGGAACATGTTCTTGAAGAGATGTGTTTCCAGCAGTTTCTTGAAAGTGAGCAGGTTGTTTGCGTTGCACAGGTGTGGGGATTGGTAGGGGTGGGCAGCTACTTAGAAGAGACTTCTGGATTTGCCATTGGACTTGGGAATGCATAAGGAGTTCTGCATGTTGGAGTTTAGGGGTTAGGAGAGGGTGCATTCACAGTACACATATAGCTGCAGAGAACCGAAAGTGCACCGTGCATCACGTTGAGGCATAAGTAGGGCTGTGAGCCAAAGGGTGTGCATCACGGTGGACTCGGGTGAACTCTGAATTTGACATCTCGCTCAGTCACGCCATCACCTACTCCAGGTCTGGTTCGACAACAAGCAGAGCACGCACTTCAAGAGACCAATGGTGCGGACTGTCCAACGACGTCACGCCCCAGGAATACTTCACCACTTCATTTCCCCACGACCAGCACCAGGATTTGACACGTTGAGAATTCCCAAACCATATCCAGAGATACACTCGAATATCTGTACATGCTTTTCGAGGGAAACAAAGTGTCTACATTGTAATTAAACCAAATATACATAGCTTCATGTTGTTAAATAACTAAAAAAGCTAAGATATCTGTGTTTGTTGTAGGAAAAATGGCCAAATAAAATGCCGCAAAATTGCCGCTAAATTTCCATATTTGTGCCGCTAAATTTCCATTTTTGTGCCGCTAAATTTGCGAATCCATGCCGCTATATCCTGGGGGGTCTGAATAATTTTATTAAGGTGGTTAGCTAGCCTACAGATATTGGTAATTCAGACACAGAACTGTCTAACATCATCACCATGTTATGATAACCTTATACCTATCAGAAATGCCCAGATTCTCACAAATGGATTAAGGAGTTGCCAGGGTATGTCATTCTATCAGGGAATTTAACCCCTTCTCAACAGTGTTACAAGACCAGATCCACTTATTTTCCTTTAAAGTGAGTAGACGATCAACATTATGATAACGTTTAGTACTCTTAACAACATCCAGAACAAACCATTGCATCTCATTTGGTAAGTGCGACTTCTGTTGGTAATGTTCCACTAAAGGAGCAGTAATGATATTACATCTGATGCGAGACTGATGTTGTAGTACTCGTTTTTTAACATCCTGCGTGGTTTTACCAATGTAGGTCAAAGAGCAAGGACATTGGATACACTAAATACCATTTTTTGGATGACAATTATAATGGTGATATAACTTAATGTTTTTACCGTTCAAAGTACAATCCTTTGTCACCCTCGTTGTCGCACATGCCGCACAATTGCCACAAGGATAGTGACCAATAATGGGCGTTAAGCCCCACTGTGTCTGGATAGTGCTTGGTGGTGGTTCTTTGTAAGCCTTGACAAAATGATCTCAGAGGTTTCTTCCCCTTTTAAACGCAAACCTTGGTTGAGCTAAAAAAGGCTCCATTTTATTGATCAAATGCCAATTGTGTTTGATGATGTTTTTTATTTTTTTAGATTCTGAGCCATACGTCATCACACAAGTGATAGATTGGGAATTTGTTGCGCCGGTACTAGATGTGTCTTTTTTCACCAGTTGAGCCCCACGCTCATAGTACCACGCCCGTTTCATAGACTGTTTAACTAATCTATACGGATAGGATCTCATCACAAGTTTTGATTGTAATAGCTTGGCTTCTCGAAAATAATCCTCCATCTTGGTGCAGTTACGTCGGATGCGTAAAAACTGTCCAAAAGGGAGGTTATCTCGAAGATTCCGCGGATGATGGCTATTATATTTCAGCAAGGTATTCCTTGCAGTGGGTTTTGTATATAAACTCATGAACAAGGTGTTATTGTCATTTGTAATTGTCAGATCTAAGAAATTGATACTTTCGTTATAGCTCTCCAGAGTAAACTGTAAATTCTCATCCTGCTGATTAAGCCAAAGATGAAAACTTTGTAACAATTCTTGTGTACCATTCCATACTATACAGACATCATCGATGTACCTCAGATAGTGTTTAAGATGTTCATTAAAGGGATTATTATTATAAATCAACCTGTCTTCAAAATCAGCCACATATAGGTTGGCTATGTCTGGCGCAAAAATAGAGCCCATAGCCACACCTTTACGTTGGCTGTAAAAATCCAAACCGAAAAGAAAATAGTTCTCTTCTAAAGCAATCTTTGCACATTTCACTATAAAATCGGTAGGGACCTGATGAGGACGTGTCCGTTTTTCTAATGTATTACCAATCGCCAGAAGAGCCTCACTCTGTGGAATACTAGAGTATAAACTCTCAATATCCATTGCAACAAGTATATTCGCGAGTGGATCATATGGTTGACCTTCAAGTTTTATAATCACATCCCTACTGTCCTGTGTGTAAGCTTGACTCAGAGGAACAAAGGGTCTCAAGAAAAAATCAACATATTGTGCCAATGGTTGTAATAGTGATTGGCAGCCAGCCACAATTGGTCTACCTGGTGGATTTTGACTCTGTGGATTTTTGGTAACGTATAAAACGCTAGAATGGTATGATCCTTTTTATTCATGTAGTCAAATTCTTTTTTGCTTAGCCACAGTCCATCTAGTCCCAAGGTAGTTAATGATAGTATTTCCTTTCTTATTCTCAAAGTGGGATCTCCTGTTAATTTGATGTAATGAACCGGATTGTTAAGTTGTCTTAGAACCTCCCTGTCATACTCTGATTTATCTTGTAAAATCATTCCTCCCCCTTTGTCCGCCGGTTTGACGATAAGACCGTCACGGCTGGACAAAGATCTAAGAGTTGTTCTTTCTTCTTTTGAAAAATTGAACTTAACATATTTCCTATCTTGAAAGACCTGTTGGATTTCATTAAGTACCACATTTTCAAAAGTGACAAGATCTTTTGGCATTGTGTTAGTTGGTGGGAAAAAAGTAGAAGGGCATTTCAGACCACTGATATTTGTAGTGAGTGTCATAGGTGAGTTTGCAAAAAATTGTTTTAGAAGTAAGGTTCTAAAAAAATTTGGGATTTCCACACAAGTCAAGAACACATCATTTCTATTTGTGGGGACAAAAGATAGTCCTGACTTAACACTTCCATCTCTTTCTGACTTAGTGTGTGTGATGATAGGTTAAAAATCTGGACAATTTCCATATTTCAACTGTTGGTACTGGTGGCTACAGAGCCCATATCTACCACTCGTAATAGTTGTTGCGAGTCTGTCGGAACCCAGGGGTGTACTGGTTTCTGTACCAGCCACTACTGGTGTTCCGAGAGCGGCCTCTCTGTTGTTGTTGGCCTCTCGATAAAAAAGAAGAGGATGAATTATGTCCCCTACCACCTCTAAAGTTTGAACTGCCTACTCGACTATTAGAATCCTCAGAGTAGAGGAGCCCGTATCTGAAAAAGTTGTATGTTTAGGAGCCCAATTGAGCTGATTTGTGGTTTGTTTGAAAAAATCCTTCTTTAAGTAGGGATACGTCCGTTCTCTACTATAATTTTTCAAATCTTTCTGTAATTTCTCAGTTTTTTTCAGAATATTATTTCTCTGAAAATCAGTGATTATTGCATCCAATTTTAAAAAAAAAATCATCTATATCTATCGCTACGGGATCCTCACAAATCTGTTTCTCAAGATCTGCAATTTCTAATTTTAGTTTTTCAATGTGTCGTAGGGCTGTTTCAATGCTTAAAACCATCCAGCTTCTACAGCATTTGTTAGAGACGAAGCTGAACCCAACCTTATAATCTTCGTCATCCACGAAGATCGCTGGAATATTGCGTACTTGCAACCCAACTGGAATAATATTATTACTGAGGCAGTCAGTCAAGAATTTTGCATGCAACTCAGTACGAATGAGCTTTTTGTGAAGTCTTTCTAGGTTATTACGTGCAACAGACTGTTGAACGTTGAGATTGGTATTAGTGCTTTGTGGGCCCAATAGGGATGGTCCCCTGCTATCTTCGCAATGTAATCATCAGTGTACGTTAGAGTTTCTCGTTCAGACATTTATAATAATATAATAAGTAACAATTGATACAAACAAAAAACAATCACAAAAAGAGACAAAAAAGCATAAATCACAGGGGAGTAGGCTAATACCTTCAAACAAAAACAACCACTTTCTTTAGAAAAGGACCCTTGCAGACTACTGTCTGCGCTAACAATCTCAAACAAGACACAGCCACCCAGTTATCCCAAGAGGACTGGGTATGATTGATTTTTTTTTTTAATGTATTTTTATTGCAGACAAAATAAAAGTTACAAGTTCTACATTCCATATTTCCCGACCCGGTGGATATAGCGTACCATATTCTCAAACCTCATCACACAGCCCATATGCCCACATCCCGGAGGCCGGGCGGCGTAAAACATGAGAAATTGAAGGGTCTTACATCGGGGGTCAATTGCATCCACCTAGTAGTGAGATCATGTGTCCGCTTTTCCATTTTTTAACGATCCCTCTCCAAGAAAACTCTCCTCCCCAACAACCCCCCATTCGTCACCAACCTTATAGAGCTAGAATCAGCAATCAGGGGCGTCTTGACGCGGCTAACTATGTCAAGCCCCACCGCTTTTCCCCCTAAGATTTGAGGTCCCTCAGGTGAACCATCAGTGCCACCGGAAACTCCCCTCCCTCAGTATCAAAGAAACAACTTCCCTAGTATCAAGCGGGAGTGTCCCTCACCAGCCGTGCAACAATGTTTATGTTTATGTTTATGTTTATTAAATTTGTATTGCGCACAAATACCCGAAGGTGTCTCGGCGCAGAGGATTATACGTTGACGGAAATAAATGTAAAGTGAATTTATTGATCAAAGAGCCACGTTTTCAACTGTTTTTGGAAAATTAAAAGGGTTGGACTGGTTTTGATGAAGAGAGGGAGAGTATTCCATAGCCTCGCCGTGGCTACCAAGAAACGTCTGTCTCCCCAAGCAACTGTTCTGGTGCGAGGAAGAGGAAGAAGGAAGTTGGATGCCGAGCGGAGGGACCTGCTGGGGGTGTAAATCCTGAAGGCATTTATTAAAAATTGAGGACCTGAGTTGTGGATGGCCTCATATGCAATACAGAGGGCCTTGAATTTTATACGGCTTCTGACTCTGAGCCAGTGCAGTTGAAGTATGGCCGCCGAAGCGGATTGGTATTTGGGGATGGGAAGAAGTGCCCTAGCTGCCGCATTTTGGACTGATTGCAGTTTATCCACAACCTGCTGTTGGGCATTTAGCAGGAGGGCATTGCAATAGTCCAGTTTTGAAAATATTAGAGTGGTTATCAGTGTTATTCCTGCAGCTGGAGGTAAGTAGGGAAGTAGTTTTTTGATTTTTCTGAGGGTGAAGAAAGAAGATGAGGTCACAGTATTAACATGATGGATAAATGTTCATTTGGTGTCGAATATGACCCCCAGGTTCCTGACCTTGGCAACCGGTGCTGGTGGAGGGCCAAAATCAGTGGGCCACCAGATGTCAGACCATACCGGGGACAGGATGCCAAAGGTCATCACCTCTGTCTTATCCGAATTTAGTTTTAGGCAGTTCATCAGCATCCAGGAGCCTATGGCTAGCATAGCCTCCTGGAATCTTGATGCAACTGCCAGACCATTCTTATGGACCACCAACACCAATTGGGTGTCGTCTGCGTAGGTAGTCAGACTCAGCCCATAAGCTTTTATGACCCTCACCAGGCCCGACACATAGATGTTAAATAGTGTCGGACTTAGCGAGGATCCCTGGGGTACTCCACAGGGTAGTGTGGATGTGGGCGAGTAGAAAGTACCAAGTTTCACAGATTGGGAGCGGTTGGCCAGAAAGGAAGTTATAAGGTCTCTGGCCAGATGGTTAACCCCCAATCCTGAGACACGGTCGATTAAGATGGAGTGATCGACCGTGTCAAAGGCGGCGGAGAGATCAAGCAATATGAGTGCGATATCTCGAGGGAGTTTCTTACTGTGTCCCTGTGAAGTGTCGCTGCATCTTCCTCTGTACCTCCACGTCTCCTTTCAGTGGTTTGTCTTCCCACCCACCCTCCCCAGTGTCCCACCACCTCCGCTCATGACCTCTGTCAGACATCTATGGTTATGTGCCAGGAGCGTTAAGTGTTTTAGTCGTGCAATATACCTTGGATGTGTCGGTGGGGCTCCTCTTCATTATTCTACTCTTCCTCTACATCATTTACCTCACGGTCCCGTAGGGCCTGTACTAACACCTCCCATGCTGTCGCTGCGGCTAGTGCTTTATCGTCCTGGCGCCTACGTGCCAACTGATATCTGAGGGAACTTTCGCTGGTAGCCCATTTCTCGAATTCATTCACCCACCGTCTATACGAAGGACCAGTCGTTGCCTTCCAATGTCTAGTGATTTCTCGCTTGGCCAATATAAGTCCCATGTCAATAGATTTGCTAGTATTCCTAGTTTTGGGGGTGTGAGGGAACCAGTGCAACACGCTGATAGCCATGTCGAACTGCAGTTGCCTTCCCTTCACCTCATTCAGTGTATCTCCTATCCCCTTCCAGTAGTCCCCCATCATTGGGCAAGTCCACAACATGTGATCTAGTTCGACACTCACCCTGGGGCACCTAGGGCACGCTGCCTCACTCACTCCAAAGTACTTGCGAATTTTCCCTGGCGTTAAATACACCCTGTGGATTATGAAAAAATGCACTAGTTGGAAGCGTGCATTCCTAGTGCTCTTCCGGGCTCATCGCATTATCTGCGCCCAAGCCATCTCAGGGATCTCCCGTCCTAAGTCAGCTTCCCACTTGTTTCTCCACCCAGTCAAAGGCGGTAAGTTTTCTCGGAGCATCCTAGCGTAGAGACACGTGACCGCTTTGTATGTGCCCGCTGCCATCATGGCGTATTGACAGGCCATGGTTGTCGCAGGTTCCAATAACCCCTCCTTCCAGTGCGTCTGCATGGCTCTATTGACTGCGGTATGCAATAGGTAACCCCCCATCGGTAAATCAAACCTCTCCTGGAGCGTTTGGAAGGGTAAAAGCATCCCGTCTTCGTACAAATCCCCTATGACATGCAGTCCCGCTTCTTCCCAATCCTGTAGTCGCGACCAGTCCCCACCATGCGGCAACGCCATCACCATCCCGATAGGTATTTCCGGCGCATACGGGTGCCGTACTCCCGCTCGGCGTTGAGACCGGTTCCAGCAAAAGCGGAACGTCTGCTCCTCCATGGTAAGGTCACGTAGATCCAGCTTCTGTTGTAGTGTTATGTAAGCCAGAACATGTTGCGGCGTTCCCTCCTCCCCCCTCCCCCCCCCCGCTGCGGCCCTCGGAACACTCTTGCCACCTCCTGTGTGAAGAGCTGCAATTGAGCTGCCAAATAATAGAGTTCGAAATCAGGGACAGCTAGTCCTCCCTCGTCTTTCGGGCGAATGAGTGTATTCTGGGCGACCCTGCGTCTCCCCGTGCCCCAAAGAAATGAGGATATGTGCGATTTCAACAATTTAAAAAAGGAGCAGGGCATCCACACAGGAAGTGTGCGAAAATAATACAGGAGGCACGGTAGCGCCACCATTTTCAAAAGGGAAATTCGACCCATCAGTGAAAGAGGTAAAGTCGCCCAAAAGGCCATGCTGCTCTTTAGTGCTCGCAGACACCTACCCACATTTCCATCCAACATGTCCGCCGCCGTGTGGTATATATACACCCCTAGGTATTTCATACAGGTGGGTTCCCACTTTATCAATGGGTGTCCGTCGGGTCTGACCTCCCCCTGCCGCATAGGGAACATGCACGTCTTGGACCAATTAACTTTGAGGCCCGAGATCTCTCCAAAACGCTGAAGCAGTCTCTCCGCTCCAGTCAGGGCGTCCCCTGCATCTTCAAGGAATAAAAAGATCGTCTGCATAGAGGGAGATAAGTTGTCGTCCATCCCTGCTGTTCAGCCCCCTATAATGTCTCCCGTCCTGATCTCGACCGCGAGAGGTTCTATTGCCAGAGCAATAGGAGGGGGGACAACGACCACCCATGTCTCGTCCCACGCTCTACAGGGTATTGGCGTGATATTAGCTTCCCCACTCGAACTCTCGCCACCGCTGAAGTGTATAAGACTCTCGTCCACTGTATAAAGCCTTCACCAAGCCCAAATCGCCTCAATACCCTATATAAATAGTCCCATTCCAAGCTATCAAAACTTTCTCTATATCGACGGACAGTACCAAGGGCGATTGTGTTTCACAGTTGTCGTCGCACATGAGGCGTATAAGCCTGCGAATGTTCGAAGTGGTATTCCACGTAGGGATAAAACGTGATTGATTTTTGTGGACCAACGAGGTCATACAGGGAAGAAGACGGGCCGCCAGGATGCTTCTAAGAATCTAGTAGTCAGTCATCAACATGGACAGCGGCCTGTATGATGCCATGTTGCCACTCTCCCTCCCTGGTTTCAGCAGCGCGATCACTAGCGCTTCTCTCATTGATTGGGGCAAGTGGCCCACCTACTTGGCTTCCCTGTACACCTCCCAAAGCCTCGGCGCCAATAGATCTATATATTTACTATAGAACTCTATTGGCAGACCATCCAGTCCTGGTGTTTTGTTGCGGGACATACGCTTGATAGCTCCCCGGATCTCCCCAAGTTCTAAATCTTTCCCCAGATCCTCCGCTTGATCATGGTCTACTTGCGGCAAATCTAGCTCATTCTAGGAAAGCTTCTAGAACCGGATCCCCACTCTCCAACATGCTCCTATATAGCCTCTCATAGTAATGTGTAAAGCACTGCATTATTTCGGCCTGAGTATATGCCATAGTGCCGCCATCCCCCTCTAATGCTAGGATGGGGGAGTGTCGCCTTGTAGGGTTGGCCATCCATGCGAGCAGTGTGCCTGCCTTATCCCCTTCTGCATGTACCCTTGGCGTGTATGCCTTGTAGTCGAAACTGCAAAGTCGCTCTACCTCGACAGCCACAGCCTCCCGAGCCGTGCCGACGGTCTCTTGTAATTCGGGGTGCCCAGGCCTCGCCACTTCTGCCTCTCGCAGGTTTCTCTCTGCCTTATCTAAATCTCCTAATAGAACCTTCCGCACCCCCGCCTGCTTCCCAATACAGAGCCCCCTGATGACTACTTTGAAAGCGTAGATATTAACAACAAAAGAGTGTTCCTGTACTGTTTAAGGTGGAAGAAGACACAGAGCACAAGGAACCAACAAAGCCCAATTGGTTTGTTAATAAAGCCCTCACTCACCGACCTGGTCGGTGACTTGCTTCATCATCGGGCCCCACCGGGTGTGACCGAATGTCACCCCGGTGTGCTGCGACGCCAGAATTACTGTGGAGCTGGTCTTGTGAGGGTGGGAGGGCTATGTGAAAATTATGTGAATAGTGTAAAGTGGTGACTTAAAAATGCCTTGTATGTATCAAAAAATTAATTTAATCAAGGATCATCAAGGACAAAGTTAAAAAATGTGATGGCGAGTACGGCCAACTAATTGTATGGTCTACTCCCACTAGCATTAAGTGACAATGTGAGTGGTCAACATGAACATGATTCAGCCGGTGTGGTATAATTAACCTGGCATTCGTCAGGACCTATGGTGTTAAACCTCGGCGGTATGGGCACTCTAACGCCCACCCAACCAGAGGACTTGAAAGTTAAAAGTCTGTGAAGTGCAAAAAAAGGGGGGGCGGGCTTCACCACCCGAAGGTAGGACGCACACACCTCCGGTCTCTAAAGTTTTTAGAGACAAAAATTAAAAAGCACCTGTGGGGATTAAAAACAGACAAACAAAACAAGACAAACAAACAATTAGAATTATTTGTCAATAGGTTCAGGCCAATTTATTGTGCTCAAGGTGTCAGGGTGCGCAACTCATACAAAATAGCAGAGGTGCGTGGCTCTGCCAGTGGCTGAGACTAAATGGTAGGTAGTCTAGTTTAATGCAGTGACACTCTCATGATAGATTGCCAAATTGTAGGATCTAGCAGTGTGAGTGCGCAGGGAGGGTAAGTAGGTGAAAAAGGAGGCGAATGGCAGTGAGAACATTCAGGCAACACTTGATCACTCTGCGATCAATGGGCCAAATGGCCAGGGACCATTCAACACAAACGCGAAGAAAGATGTGAGAAAAGATAGGTTCTCACTTCACCAGGGATGAAAATCCACCCCATAGACCACGGGAGGGAGGGGACGGCGCATTTGGCACATCCTAAAAGAAAAGCATAAAATGGGAAAGAAAGAGGGACAAAACACCGTCAACAAGCAGTAACAGTACTTAGCTTGTATGGTCGTTTGCATCCAGCATGGTACTCACGCCCACGGCGTCCGTCTCCTGCAGGTACGCCTACTCTGCCCTCGGGACCGGGTCTCGTCGATCCGGAATGAGAGGGTGTGGGTGGTTTTATGCGTCTCCGGTAAGGAAAACCGCGTCTCGCGCTTCCGTTGAGGGAGGTGTGCGTCCTGCGCATGCGTGAGGAAAGCCGAGAAAGACTAGAGCGTGAACCTAGTCCGGTCGAGAATACTCACTTCCGGAAAGGCAGGACTGTAGGGCGCGCATGCGTGCCCCTTCGGTTGTCCTTGTCGAAGCAGAGGGACTCGAATGGTGGGGTTTAGTGCGCATGCGCGAAAGACAGGGCTGTACACCGCGCATGCGTGCCCCTTCGGTGATCCTTGTTGAAGCAGAGGGACTGGAGTGATGGGGTGATGGGGTTTAATGCGCATGCGCGAAAGTTTGTCGGCCAGTGTCAGGGGAAGTAAACAAAGCGGGTTTTGTTATGGTGTGCATTGAAAGCCAAAAAACCTTTCAACGACGAGACCCGGTCCCGAGGGCAGAGTAGGCGTACCTGCAGGAGACGGACGCCGTGGGCGTGAGTACCATGCTGGATGCAAACGACCATACAAGCTAAGTACTGTTACTGCTTGTTGACGGTGTTTTGTCCCTCTTTCTTTCCCATTTTATGCTTTTCTTTTAGGATGTGCCAAATGCGCCGTCCCCTCCCTCCCGTGGTCTATGGGGTGGATTTTCATCCCTGGTGAAGTGAGAACCTATCTTTTCTCACATCTTTCTTCGCGTTTGTGTTGAATGGTCCCTGGCCATTTGGCCCATTGATCGCAGAGTGATCAAGTGTTGCCTGAATGTTCTCACTGCCATTCGCCTCCTTTTTCACCTACTTACCCTCCCTGCGCACTCACACTGCTAGATCCTACAATTTGGCAATCTATCATGAGAGTGTCACTGCATTAAACTAGACTACCTACCATTTAGTCTCAGCCACTGGCAGAGCCACGCACCTCTGCTATTTTGTATGAGTTGCGCACCCTGACACCTTGAGCACAATAAATTGGCCTGAACCTATCGACAAATAATTCTAATTGTTTGTTTGTCTTGTTTTGTTTGTCTGTTTTTAATCCCCACAGGTGCTTTTTAATTTTTGTCTCTAAAAACTTTAGAGACCGGAGGTGTGTGCGTCCTACCTTCGGGTGGTGAAGCCCGCCCCCCCTTTTTTTGCACTTCACAGACTTTTAACTTTCAAGTCCTCTGGTTGGGTGGGCGTTAGAGTGCCCATACCGCCGAGGTTTAACACCATAGGTCCTGACGAATGCCAGGTTAATTATACCACACCGGCTGAAACATGTTCATGTTGACCACTCACATTGTCACTTAATGCTAGTGGGAGTAGACCATACAATTAGTTGGCCGTACTCGCCATCACATTTTTTAACTTTGTCCTTGATGATCCTTGATTAAATTAATTTTTTGATACATACAAGGCATTTTTAAGTCACCACTTTACACTATTCACATAATTTTCACATAGCCCTCCCACCCTCACAAGACCAGCTCCGCAGTAATTCTGGCGTCGCAGCACACCGGGGTGACATTCGGTCACACCCGGTGGGGCCCGATGATGAAGCAAGTCACCGACCAGGTCGGTGAGTGAGGGCTTTATTAACAAACCAATTGGGCTTTGTTGGTTCCTTGTGCTCTGTGTCTTCTTCCACCTTAAACAGTACAGGAACACTCTTTTGTTGTTAATATCTAATACAGTTTGGGGACTAAGAGTGTTTATGACTCTCCCTATCTCTCTTGTTGTTGATTAGTATTAAGCAGCGCACAGCTGTGAGAGTTTCTCTCTTTCTTTTTCCCAACTTAAGCCAGGAGACGGTCTCCCGGCTTACCCTTACCCTCTTAAATAGTGCCACCCACTATTTACTACCCCCCTTTTTCGATTGCATAATGGCGAATCTGGGACTCACCTACTCTGAAGCAGAAATAGATGCCATTATGGCCGATCCCAATCTCTTTGCAGACCCAGCAATTTCACAAGCTATAGCACACACTTCAGACTGGGAGAAACTAACGGAACAAAAACGTGATCGTATCCGCACTATCTTACATGGTACCATTATGAAGCAATACCTCTCTTCAAATTCCGCACCAAAAGGCCTGCTGGTGACCAATGCCCCCCGCATCTTTTTAGATGATGCGCAATTTCGGAAAGATTGGGCCATGATCGCGTGGCACTGCACGCGTGACTGGCTCGTCCTAATAATCAAGACTGCCCTGCGTCTATCAGACATCCTACTGATAGAGATACAGGAAACGGAATCACAATTTAAAACAACTGTGACCGGTTATAAAAAGAAATTGGATGAGATTAATCGTGAAATGAATGAATATAAAGAAAACCTATTGCAGTCGAAATTAACTAAATTTCAGAAAGATCTCAAAAAATTCGAATTTAACAAAATTTACCCTTACGCTGCTCCGGAGTACACAGCAACAGCAAAAGGCCTGAGTGACTTAGATTCAACAGATGACAATTCCTCGAATAGCAGCGGATCGAGTTCAGGCTCATTCAAACGAGGAGGGAGACGAGGAAACAGGGGCCATAGAGGCAATCAGAGATACCAGAATCATAACCAAGCACCAAGTTGGGCAATGGCACCACATGCTGGTTATGGGCCTCCACCATTCCCCTTTCCACACCCACAATTCCCAATGATGGGTTGGAACCCAGGTTGGCATCACCCACCTCCCCAAAATCAATACCAACAGCCTTTTTTAGAACGGGGCCGCAGAGGCAGAGGGAAGAACAAGAGAACCCCCAACCAAGTCTCTTGGCAAACAGACGACGCTGTCGGGAACCGGACCAGGAGCCAGACACCGCAACCAGGGACGAGCAACCAGCAAGTCTGATTATTAATCTGTCGGATACCCAATTAACACCTGTGGAACAGCGAGTGTTAGAGAAAGGGCTGGGCTTTGTACCCACAGCCCGCCCCGATAAATTTAAGCTACACTGCGAACTCACTGACTTCTTTCGCAAATTAAAACTTAAAGCCTTCTTCGAAGGAAAAGAAGACCCCAATGCGGAAATACGTAAAGGTGACACTGGTTTAAGACCAAAATCAACATTTGTACCCCCACCTCATTCTGTACCAGCTGCCATCACAGCTTTCGAACAAGCAGTGTTTCTGGACTTAGAAACAAGCCCTGAACCACGGAACTACGGTAATTTCAGTGCCGAAGAGTATCGAGCACTGGAGAAACTCAAAAACAATAATACAATCACAATAAAACCTGCCGACAAAGGCGGTGGCATTGTAATTCAAAATACGACGGACTATGAGAAAGTTTGTGAGGGCCTACTAAATGACATCAATAATTACCTTCCACTTACCGAGGATCCTTCTCCGGAACTCCAGAACCGCATTACCAACTTGGTCAAGGAAGCCGAATCGAGGGGTCATATATCTAAAAATGAAGCTGATTTCCTCTCTATAAGTAAGAACATTATTCCTTACTTTTATACTCTCCCGAAGACCCATAAAAACAAACTGCCGCCCCCTGGACGACCGATTGTGTCAGGAATTGGGTCCTTACTGGAACCCCTGTCCACCTTCTGTGACCAGTTCCTCAAACCAATTGTTCAAAATACACCGACATACCTTAAGGATACAAAGAGCCTGTTATATCAACTACAGACTATCACCTTCGAGCCAGATACCATCATCTTGGTCACTTTAGACATTGAGAGCCTGTATACCAGCATCCCGCAAGATGAGACAATCACGGTATTAAAAGCTGCTCTGAACTCGGTCACCTGGGAATACAATACTCCCAGAGAATTTATCACAGAATGCGCAACAATCGCACTCAAAGAAAACTTCTTCGCCTACCAAGGACGGCTCTTCTTACAATGTTCTGGTACCTCGATGGGCAGTACATTTGCTCCCAGCATAGCGGGGTTGTATGTTGCAGATTTTGAGGCTAATAACATACAGTCTATCAACAACCCATTTGGCAGAAACATTTCGTACTGGAAACGGTACATTGATGATGTGCTGCTCATCTGGAAGGGAAGCATGGAACGACTAATGGAATTCCTTTGCTGGATCAACACCCTAAACAGATACTTGAAATTTACCCATACAGTGAGCACCACGGAGGTGGTGTTCCTTGATGTAGTAATCACAAATAGTGGAACTACTCTGACTACGAAGACCCACTATAAAGCCACAGCCAAAAACAACTTGCTACAGTTTTCTAGCTTCCACCCTCGCCCGTTAAGGGAGAATCTCCCTTACGGACAATATTTACGCATTCGCCGAAACTGTAGCAACATAGTTGATTTCAAACAACAATCAACGGACCTAACGACCAAACTGATACAAAGAGGTTACCCAAATCATCTTCTAAACAAAGGTTTCAAACGGGCACGGAACCAACCACGGGAAGCCCTCTTGGAACCCACCATAAAAACAACAACGGAAATTCCCTTGACTTGCGTTACCACATACAGTGCACTATCCAACCAAATGAAAAAGTCAATAAATAAGAATTGGAAAATTATCACAAGCAGCAAGAAGGATTGGCAGAAACCACTGTTTTCTTTCAAGAAAGGTCACAGCCTGAAAGATTCCTTGGTCCACACCAGACCCAAAGAAATACTCGGAACCCCTGTGAGGAGTGTCACTGATGCATGGAACCTACCCAAAGTCACAGGCCACTTTCCCTGCTCAAACTGCTCTGTCTGTCACCTGACAGCCCCCACCAAATCCCTGGCCCTTGAACCAGGAAAAACATGGTGGCAGAAAGCACATACTAACTGCAATTCCACAAATGTTGTGTACCTTATCACATGCCCATGCTCACTTCGGTATGTGGGCATGACAACCAGAAAAATTAAACAACGGATATGTGAGCATAGAAGCAACATTAGGTGCAGGAAAACAACGACAAGAATGAGTGATCACTTTCTACAAACTAATCACACCACCAACGATCTTAAATGGACTGTGATTGAACAAATCCATGGGGGCACTAATATCTCTGAAAGACTATTTGAAAAGGAACAACGGTGGGTATACCGCCTGGGCACCCATGTCAATGGCCTCAATGACGATATACCTTGGGGCTCTGTCCTGAAGTAATACCAAAGTAACCTCTGATCCGTAACTGTTCCAGTCATTCTGTTCCAGTAAACTCCTGATGTCTGTGGTGCTTGTGTCCCTTATTTATCTGTCCAATAGAAGTTATACCCAGAAACTAATATTCATTTTATTTTTCTATGGGCTATCTTCTTTTCTCATCGCTATTTTAATTCTATTTCATGGGCGATGTCTGCCTATTTCTTACAATTGAAAGGTTTTTTGGCTTTCAATGCACACCATAACAAAACCCGCTTTGTTTACTTCCCCTGACACTGGCCGACAAACTTTCGCGCATGCGCATTAAACCCCATCACCCCATCACTCCAGTCCCTCTGCTTCAACAAGGATCACCGAAGGGGCACGCATGCGCGGTGTACAGCCCTGTCTTTCGCGCATGCGCACTAAACCCCACCATTCGAGTCCCTCTGCTTCGACAAGGACAACCGAAGGGGCACGCATGCGCGCCCTACAGTCCTGCCTTTCCGGAAGTGAGTATTCTCGACCGGACTAGGTTCACGCTCTAGTCTTTCTCGGCTTTCCTCACGCATGCGCAGGACGCACACCTCCCTCAACGGAAGCGCGAGACGCGGTTTTCCTTACCGGAGACGCATAAAACCACCCACACCCTCTCATTCCGGATCGACGAGACCCGGTCCCGAGGGCAGAGTAGGCGTACCTGCAGGAGACGGACGCCGTGGGCGTGAGTACCATGCTGGATGCAAACGACCATACAAGCTAAGTACTGTTACTGCTTGTTGACGGTGTTTTGTCCCTCTTTCTTTCCCATTTTATGCTTTTCTTTTAGGATGTGCCAAATGCGCCGTCCCCTCCCTCCCGTGGTCTATGGGGTGGATTTTCATCCCTGGTGAAGTGAGAACCTATCTTTTCTCACATCTTTCTTCGCGTTTGTGTTGAATGGTCCCTGGCCATTTGGCCCATTGATCGCAGAGTGATCAAGTGTTGCCTGAATGTTCTCACTGCCATTCGCCTCCTTTTTCACCTACTTACCCTCCCTGCGCACTCACACTGCTAGATCCTACAATTTGGCAATCTATCATGAGAGTGTCACTGCATTAAACTAGACTACCTACCATTTAGTCTCAGCCACTGGCAGAGCCACGCACCTCTGCTATTTTGTATGAGTTGCGCACCCTGACACCTTGAGCACAATAAATTGGCCTGAACCTATTGACAAATAATTCTAATTGTTTGTTTGTCTTGTTTTGTTTGTCTGTTTTTAATCCCCACAGGTGCTTTTTAATTTTTGTCTCTAAAAACTTTAGAGACCGGAGGTGTGTGCGTCCTACCTTCGGGTGGTGAAGCCCGCCCCCCCTTTTTTTGCACTTCACAGACTTTTAACTTTCAAGTCCTCTGGTTGGGTGGGCGTTAGACTGCCCATACCGCCGAGGTTTAACACCATAGGTCCTGACGAATGCCAGGTTAATTATACCACACCGGCTGAAACATGTTCATGTTGACCACTCACATTGTCACTTAATGCTAGTGGGAGTAGACCATACAATTAGTTGGCCGTACTCGCCATCACATTTTTTAACTTTGTCCTTGATGATCCTTGATTAAATTAATTTTTTGATACATACAAGGCATTTTTAAGTCACCACTTTACACTATTCACATAATTTTCACATAGCCCTCCCACCCTCACAAGACCAGCTCCGCAGTAATTCTGGCGTCGCAGCACACCGGGGTGACATTCGGTCACACCCGGTGGGGCCCGATGATGAAGCAAGTCACCGACCAGGTCGGTGAGTGAGGGCTTTATTAACAAACCAATTGGGCTTTGTTGGTTCCTTGTGCTCTGTGTCTTCTTCCACCTTAAACAGTACAGGAACACTCTTTTGTTGTTAATATCTAATACAGTTTGGGGACTAAGAGTGTTCATGACTCTCCCTATCTCTCTTGTTGTTGATTAGTACTTTGAAAGCGTCCCTCTCGGTTGCCCTGGCCGCTGTCGTGTTGGCATTATCAGCAAAATACTGGGTGATTCCCTCCTCTAACGCAGCGTGGAAGAGTGGGTCATCCAAAGTGTCAGGTCGCAGCTGCCAAGTGGGAACGCTCGGGGTCTCAGACATCCAGTTCATGGTGATCAATAAGGGATTGTGATCCGAGATTGTTCGGGCAAGATATTCAGCACGCCCACAGTCGGGATCACCAATGGGGAGCATAACATTGCATCCAACCGGACATGCAGCTCATGCACACTAGAGAAGTAGGAGTAATCCCGAGCAGTCGGGTGCTTCACACGCCAAGCATCCACCAGTCTCCAGCGCACCTGCCATTCCAGCCTGCCCTTGGCCAACCGATGAACCGGGGAGTCTCCAAGCGGTGGGTGAGATCTATCTAGTGAGATGTCCGCCACCGAGTTGAAGTCACCCCCAACTACTACCAGGCCTGTCAGATAATGCGCCAGTGTCTCCGTCAGTTTCCCCAAGAAAGCCAGCTGTTCAGTGTTGGGTGCATAAATGCTACATAGTGATATATCGCGGCCCGCAGTTTACCCGCCACAGCCACAAATCTACCCTCGGGGTCGATCATCTGTCAGGCAGCCTGAAATGGGACTCCAGCCCATATCCAGATCAGTGTCCCTCTAGCGAATGCGGAATAGGTGGTATTAAAAACTTGGCCTCGCCATCTGCGCTGCAGCGCTAGTCCCTCAGCTGCCGTCAGGTGTGTTTCCTGAAGGAATGCAATCTGGACCCCTCTGTGAACTAAATAAGCATAAACTTTGTGCCTCCTAGTCATCGTATGGAGTCCCCACACATTCCAGGTCATACATCGCAGGTCAACAGTTTCAGCCATTATCCCACTCCATCATACAGCTGGTCAAGCAGGCCATCGCCCTTGCATCAGTGGTGGAACTAACCCAACTCTTCCCTTTCAGCCCCCTCCCACCCCCTCCCAACAACAAGTGTCAATGGACACCAAAGAGGAACGACCCCAACGGTAACCTCCCCTCCTCTCCCCAGAACAGGACCCAACAGTAGACCATCAGCCCCCGTCCAAACTATCCCCATACCACCCAAACTCCTAACTATCCTGCAGTCGTCACTGCAGGGGCCGTATGGGCCTCAAGGGGATGGCTCCAGACCGACAGGCAGCCTCGCCAACCCGACACCCCAGCCCCCAGAATCCCCCATAATAAGCTTGCGGCAGTCCATTGTGCGTTACCAAGACCATTCTTCCCACCACTAGCAATGCCCCACAGATCCCGCAAAAGCAAAGCACCAAAGTCTCATGTGTCAGGCATCTAAAATGTCTTCCGCCGAGTTCGGTGTCAGCTTTGGGCCTTTAGCGCTATGCGTCTCCGAGCCTGTGCGATGGCTCTCAGATTCCGTGCCGTGTTTTGATGGAGTCGGACTGGCGCCCGAAAGCGCCACCACTGCTTTCAGTGCCGCCTTCCGCTCTTCCACAGTTTGAGACACCGATGGCGTCCGGGTGCCCCGCCGCCTCCTGCGGAGCCTCTGGGATTTTCGCACCTGAGTCAGTCACTGCATCTCCTCTTCCCGGCGATGTACACGGTCCGTTCCCGCCTTATAAGTTTCAAACCATGCCCAGGCCTCCTCTGGTGTGTGGACAAAGTGAGCAGTGCCATCCAATTCGACCCCCAATTTGGCCGGGAAGAGCAGGGAGTATCGAATACCTTCATCTCTAAGCGCCCGTTTGACAGGGAGGAAGGAGGCACGGAGCTTTTGTGTTTCGTAGGTGTAATCAGGAAACAAGGTCACCTTACTATTGTCCACTTGATAGGGCCCGAATCCCAGGCTTTTCTGGAGCAACAGGTCACGATCCTTGTAGTGGAGCAGCCTAGCTATAACCGGCCTGGGTGGTTGGCCCGGCCTTGGAGGTCTAGCAGGGACCCGGTGTGCGCGCTCGAGTGTGAAAAAGGGCGACAGACCCTCCGGGGCCACTGTCATTTTAAGCCATGAGTCCAGGTAGCCGGTCATGTCCCCTCCCTCAATTTTTTCTGGAAGGCTGACCAAGCGGATGTTGTTTTGCCTGTTCCTGTTCTCAGCGTCCTCAGCCCTCCTCTCTAGTGTTTGTATCCGAGCCAATGCATTGTCCACCTTCACTTCTAGGGCTGAGGGAGTGGGAGTCAGCTCCTGTAGCGTGACCTTGTTTTGCTTGACCCTGTCCGTCAACTTGGCGTGATCCGCGTGGAGTAGCCCCAGCCCAGAGGGCACCTGCGCTATATCTTGTTGCAGTGCATCTCTGGTAGCCGCAATGGCCTCTAGTATGCGGTCTTGCAATTCTTGGAGGTCCGTGGGCCCCGATGTGGTGGGTTCTTGCGTCTCTGTGTTTGTGGCGCCGTCCGTTTTCCCCTTAAATTTCCCCATGGTGCTGGAACCCCTGCAGAACCGAAACACCTCCAAGAGCGCACGGGTAGTGCTAGTCGGAAGATGTATGGGGAGGGGTCGTGAGCTGATCCCACGGTTTGTAGGCTACTCCCAATTCTCGTTCCCCTAAAGAGCACTAATGGCGTCGACCTCCAAGCCCGAGAGCACAGTCGTCGTCCAATGCTAACACTCTCCAACCTTTTGGAGTGAATGCAGCTCCCACCTCGGTATCCCTCCGTAGAAAGTCCAGGCCGCCAGCCCCGCCGACACCAGGTCAGGTGATCCTCGGTGATGGGAAGCCCGGACAGTCAGCCGGGCTTCCTACAGCTTATGTCAGTGGGCCTGCGCACTGCACACAAAGACCGCCAATGATAAAGGGGCCCTTCGGGGACAGCGATCGAAGGGCAACCAGCCCAACCAAACTCACTCAATCGTAGGCTCTGACCAGGTCGGATCACAAGGCCATCCAGTGGTCATCTCTGAGCATTGGCCGCACATCACCATCACCAAAGGAGTCCCGCTTAGACACCCGGCTCCCACCGGCAAGCCCCACTATGCTCCAACCCCAGGCCAGGAACATTCGGGAGTTCTCCTCCTGCAGGGGTCCACAGCGGTCAGTGTTCCAGCACACCAGTTAAATCCCCCTCGGCACCGAGCGACCAAGCGGGTTCCCAGCCCGATGCTCATCCTGCTTGCAGTTGTCAGGGAGGCAAGGTCCCCTGGCTGGCAATTAGGCTGAGCTCCGTACAATTTCTCCCCTTCACCGCCCGCACTCCGGGCAGACCACTGTCCCGTCGCCGGTGCACTCGGCGTCCCTCGGCGTCCCTCGGCCTCAGTTCACAGTCGGCAACAGGGCCCTGCCGCACCCGCTCACCTCAGTGCGGGAGTCCCCGGTGCCCCAAGTGCCACCACCGCTCGGTCCAGCGCCAACCGCTCCATCTCTCCGCTCACTTCGCCAAGACGGCTGTCGTCATGCGCCGAGAACCAACCTCGGGCGGGACGCTTTCCTCCTAAGCTCCACAGCGCAGCCCGGCCCCACTCACCATACGGCGCCTGCACTTCTCGGTGCCTGATGTCACTTGTCCCGATATTCCAGGGCCACCTCACACCAATGAGGGTCGGTGGCTCCCGGAGCCCGTTCAGTGGTCAGCCGCCGTTTTGTCTCTCTGCCGGCCACAGGTTTCGTCAGCACCACGCTCCTATTCTACCGCTTCTCGAGCGTCTGCACTCGTGTCCGGCGGCGTCGCTGCAGTCCCGATCTCCTCAGCCGTACAGCCGGATACTGCAGCACGGTCTGCGGCCCTATTTTACAGGATAAAACATGGATCAGGCGCGGAGCTCCGAGCTCACGCCACCATTTCCGTCGGCGTTCAAGCCACGCCCCCTCCCATCAGGACTGGGTATGATTGATAACAAAATACAAAAGTGTCCCCTAAGGAATTATTCAGCAAAGAAATTTTTAACTTATCATTTAGTCACAACAAGTGAACTTATAATTCGACAATGCATGGGGTTATCTTCATGTACCATTATTTAATATGGTCAATTCAAAGATGCAACATGGCAACATCAATACTACTAAACATTTGAGATCTATTCGTCAGTAGTATACAACATCTTTCGCTATTGTATGGACAAATGGAATACCATGCACACACAAGTTTTTATAACATAGTATCAGAGTTCCAGGTTTACATGAAGGTTCATATATAAGCAAAACGATGTTTAAGCGTCGACGTTTCGGTCCAATAATGGTTTATACATTCCACAGGACCATCTTCAGGAGGAAAACGTTGCACATCAATATCTAGAATTAAGATTAAATACATCTACAATCAATGATAGATATATTTAATAACCCTGCAAATCACGTATCGTCTACTCACCCTAAAAGAACCACACCCCAAGTGTGAACAAGTGATATGAATCAACAGCACCAAACAGCAACGCCCAGTGAGTACTGCATCCAAATATTTACAAAAGTGCTCCCAGAGATATTCTACCTCTTCTAAAAACCACTCAATATTTTTAAAAAACTTCCAGCCGAGGTTTAGCATTTCTTAAAGAGGACCTCATCCTCACTAGAATCAAAGAAACTCCTATATACATATGCTGAGTTAATTGTAAACCACGAGTGACCATACTCACAATTAAGCTGAACTGTAGTTCTTAATTGCATCCCCTGTATATCAAAATAAGTGCACGTTTGTCAAGAGATCTTATGCCACAGTTCCTCAAACAGACTAGCAACATATACACACTCAATAGTAAGCCAGGGCTGAAAGTACTTACATGATTCAGACCGAAATCATTTATGAATCTGTAAACATAAAGCGACTAGGGATTAGTCACCTATAAAATCTCACTATAGCCTCATAACCATATCACCACACCCAAGAGTGTATGTATATAACAATACAGACATAGAGCTTGTTTAAGTATCCAAACGCTCACAATAAAAAGATGCAAACTAGATATTAAACCTCACAGTTTAGTATTTTAAGTCCAGACTTACTTGAATTGAATAACTGGCGTCAATGTCCGTCCGACTCCCTTAGTTTGAGTGAGGTCGGAAACGCCATTACCGCGGTATAAACAATGTGCACAATGACGTCACAGCAGGCCAAAAAACGCTGCCATCTTGTAATGGCACATGGTCTTATTAAAACGTATCACAGTTTAACGTTAAACCTGAGTACATGGGAAAATCTAGTCTCAGTGAAGTTATTTATCATGAGGCACAGTAACATTGTAGTGGTGATCGTGCCTTTTTCACGACATCAGCTGTGTCACCCGTATAGGGACGTCAGAGCGGACCCAAAATACCGCGGCCATCTTCGAATGGGTCACGATTCAATTAACATAGCACAGAATGTCAATACGAATCCTCAAGTAAACTGGTAGTGTCTAATGCCTTCATCAACTCCACAGACATAGTAATAATTTTATTGAGGTGGTTAGCTAGCCTACAGCATGATATTGGTAATTCAAACACAGAACTGTCTAACATCATCACCATGTTATGATAACCTTATACCTATCAGAAACGCCCAGATTTTCACAAATGGATTAAAGAGTTGCCAGGGTATGCCATTCTATCAGGGAATTTAACCCCTTCTCAACAGTGTTACAAGACCAGATCCACTTATTTTCCTTTAAAGTGAGTAGACGATCAACATTATGATAACGTTTAGTACTCTTAACAACATCCAGAACAAACCATTGCATCTCATTTGGTAAGTGCGACTTCTGTTGGTAATGTTCCACTAAAGGAGCAGTAATGATATTACATCTGATGCAAGACTGATGTTGTAGTACTCGTTTTTTAACCTCCTGAATGGTTTTACCAAATTAGGTCAAAGAGCAAGGACATTGGATACAGTAAATAACATTTTTTGTATGACAATTAGAATGGTGATATAACTTAATGTTTTTACCTCTCAAAGTACAATCCTTTGACACCCTCGTGGTCGCACATGCCGCACAATTGCCACAAGGATAGTGACCAATAATGGGGGTTAAGCCCCACTGTGTCTGGATAGTGCTTGGTGGTGGTTCTTTGTGAGCCTTGACCAAATGATCTCAGAGGTTTCTTCCCCTTTTAAACGCAAACCTTGGTTGAGCTAAAAAAGGCTCAATTTTATTGATCAAATGCCAATTGTGTTTGATGATGTTTTTTATTTTATTAGATTCTGAGCCATATGTCATCACACAAGCGATGGATTGGAAATTTGTTGCGCCCGTACTAGATTTGCCTTTTTTGACCAGTAGAGCTCCACGGTCATTATACCACGCCCGTTTCATAGACTGTTTAACTAATCTATACGGATAGGATCTCATCACAAGTTTTGATTGTAATAGCTTGGCTTCTCGAAAATAATCCTCCCTCTTGGTGCAGTTACGTCGGATGCGTAAAAACTGTTCAAAAGGGAGGTTATCTCGAAGATTTTGCGGAAGATGGCTATTATATTTCAGCAAGGTATTCCTTGCGGTGGGTTTTGTATATAAACTCATGAACAAGGTGTTATTGTCATTTGTAATTGTCAGATCTAAGATCTAAGACCTAAGATCCCTTTAATGAACATCTTAAACACTATCTGAGGTACATCAATGATGTCTGTATAGTATGGAATGGTACACAAGAATTGTTACAAAGTTTTCATCATTGGTTAAATCAGCAAGATGAGAATTTACAGTTTACTCTGGAGAGCGATAACGAAAGTATCAGTTTCTTAGATCTGACAATTCCAAATGACAATAACACCTTGTTCATGAGTTTATATACAAAACCCACCGCAAGGAATACCTTGCTGAAATATAATAGCCATCATCCGTGGAATCTTCGAGAAAACCTCCCTTTTGGACAGTTTTTACGCATCCAACGTAACTGCACCAAGAGGGAGGATTATTTTCGAGAAGCCAAGCTATTACAATCAAAACTTGTTATGAGATCCTATCCGTATAGATTAGTTAAACAGTCTATGAAACGGGCGTGGTACTATGACCGTGGGGCTCTACTGGTCAAAAAAGACATATCTAGTACAGGCGCAACAAATTCCCAATCCATCACTTGTGTGATGACGTATGGCTCAGAATCTAATAAAATAAAAAACATCATCAAACACAATTGGCATTTGATCAATAAAATGGAGCATTTTTTAGCTCAACCAAGGTTTGCGTTTACAGGGGGAAGAAACCTCTGAGATCATTTTGTCAAGGCTTACAAAGAACCACCGCCAAGCACTATCCAGACACAGTGGGGCTTAACCCCCATTATTGGTCACTATCCTTGTGGCAATCGTGCGGCATGTGCGACAATGAGGGTGACAAAGGATTGTACTTTGAATGGTAAAAACATTAAGTTATATCACCATTCTAATTGTCATACAAAAAATGTTATTTACTGTATCCAATGTCCTTGCTCTTTGACCTACATTGGTAAAACCACGCAGGAGGTTAAAAAAGGAGTACTACAACATCAGTCTCGCATCAGATGTAATATCATTACTGCTCCTTTAGTGGAACATTACCAACAGAAGTCACACTTACCAAATGAGATGTAATGATTTGTTCTGGATGTTGTTAAGAGTACTAAACGTTATCGTAATGTTGATCGTCTACTCACTTTAAAGGAAAATAAGTGGATCTGGTCTTGTAACACTGTTGAGAAGGGGTTAAATTCCCTGGTAGAATGGCATACCCTGGCAACTCTTTAATCCATTTGTGAGAATCTGGGCGTTTCTGATAGGTATAAGGTTATCATAACATGGTGATGATTTTAGACAGTTCTGTGTCTAAATTACCAATATCATGCTGTAGGCTAGCTACCCACCTTAATAAAATTATTACTATGTCTGTGGAGTTAATGAATGCATTAGACAATACCAGTTTAGTTGAGGATTCGTGATGACATTCTGTGCTATGTTAATTGAATCGTGAGCCATTCGAAGATGGCCGCGGTATTTTGGGTCCGCTCTGACGTCCCTATACGGGTGACACAGCTAATGTCGTGAAAAAGGCACGATCACCACTACAATTAAGGGTGGGCATAAAATCCGTTTCGCGGGCGAATTTGCGGATTTTCCGCGATTTCGCGATCCGCGAATCTCGCGAAATCGCGGTAAAATCCGCGAATCAGCGGGGACGAATTTTCTGCCAAGCAAGGGTTACAGCAGCAGGTGCAAAAGTTGAACCTAATTTCTTTGTAACCTTTTACAAAAGGGTTACAAACAAATTAACTTCAACTTGGACACCTGCTGCTAATTGATTCCTGGCGCCTCGTTGCCTACTTGCAACTATTCTCTGACCCTGCTCTGACCCTTGAAGCAGGGTCAGAGAATAGTTACAAGTAGGCAACGAGGCACCTGTCCAAGGAATTAAACCTCATCAGGAAGCACTTACAGATATAAAAAACAGGAAGAAGGGAGAGGATGGCAAATACACCAATTTTGAGTTGTCAGGAGGGGTTAAACTAAAAGAGACCTTTACAGCACAATTTTCATATGCATTTTGCTAAAAATAAAAAGCTGTATGTTCTGTAGGGGCAACTCAGGAATCTGGCCCTTCAGAGATCCAGCCTCTCTTTCTTTCTCTCGTTCTCTCTCTCCCTCTCTCTTTCCCTCTCTTTCTCTCTCTTTCTATCTATCTATCTATCTATCTATCTATCTATCTATCTATCTATCTCTCCCTCTCCCATAAACGACTGCATGGGTAACTTCGCTATGCAAGCGGCTCGCGAAGACGCAAAAAGCCCTGCGAACACGCAAAAAACCCAGCGAACACGCAAAAAACCCCACGAACACGCAAAAAAACAAACATCCGCAAATTCGCACAAATTCGCGAATTTTGCGGATCGCGAATTCGCAAATCCGCAAATTTGCAGATCGCGAATTCGCAAAATTCGCCCATGCTTAACTACAATGTTACTGTGGCTCATGATAAATAACTTCACTGAGACTAGATTTTCCCATGTGCTCGGGTTTCACGTTCCACTGTGATACGTTTTAATAAGACCATTTGCCATTGCAAGATGGAGGCGTTTTTTGGGCTGCTGTGATGTCATTGCGCACATTGTTTATACCGAGGTAATGGCGTTTCCGACTTCACTCAAACTAAGGGAGTCGGACGGAAATGTAAGCCAGTTATTCAATTCAAGTAAGTCTGGACTTAAAATACTAAACTGTGAGGTTTAATATCTAGTTTGCATTTTTTTATTGTGAGCATTTGGATACTTAAACAAGCTCTATGTCTGTAGGTGAGCAACACGCTTGAAAAGACTCGTGATGTGAGTATTGTTATATACATACACTCTTGGGTGTGGTGATAGGGTTATGAGGCGATAGTGAGATTTTATAGGTGACTAGTCCCTAGTCGCTTTATGTTTACAGATTCATAAATGAATTCAGTCTGAATCATGTAAGTACTTTCAGCCTTGGCTTCCTATTGAGTGTGTATATGTTGCTAGTTCTGTTTGAGGAACTGTGGCATAAGATCTCTTGACAAACGTGCACTTATTTTGATATACAGGGGATGCAATTAAGAACTACGGTTCAGCTTAATTGTGAGTATGGTCACTCGTGGTTTACAATGAACTTAGCATATGTATATAGGAGTTTCTTTGATTCTAGTGAGGATGGAGTCCTCTTTAAGAAAAGCTAAACTTCCAGCTGGAAGTTTTTTAAAAATATTGAGTGGTTTTTAGAAGAGGTAGAATATTTCTGGGAGCACTTTTGTAAATATTTGGATGCAGTACTCACTGGGCGTTGCTGTTTGGTGCTGTTGATTCATATCACTTGTTCACACTTGGGGTGTAGTTCTTTTAGGGTGAGTAGACAATACCTGATTTGCAGGGTATTAAATATATCTATCATTGATTGTAGATGTATTTAATCTTAATTCTAGATATTGATGTGCAACGTTTTCGTCCTGAAGATGGTCCTGTGGAATGTATAAACCGTTATTGGACCGAAACGTCGACGCTTAAACATCGTTTTGCTTATATATGAACCTTCATGTAAACCTGAAACTCTGATACTATATTATAAAAACTTGTGTGTGTATGGTATTCCATTTGTCCATACAAAAGCGAAAGATGTTGTATACTACTGACAAATAGATCTCAAATGTTTAGTAGTATTGATGTTGCCATGTTGCATCTTTGAATTGACCATATTAAATAAAGGTACATGAAGACAACCCCATGCATTGTCGAATTATATTTTCACTTGTTGTGACTAAATGTTAAGTTAAAAATGTCTTTGCTGAATGATTCCTTAGGGGACACTTTTGTATTTTGATATCAATCATACCCAGTCCTCTTCGGATAATTGGGTGGCTCTGTCTTGTTTGAGATTGTTAGCGCAGACACTAGTCTGCAAGGGCCCTTTTCTAAAGAAAGTGGTTGTTTTTGTTTGAAGGTATTAGCCTACTCACCTGTGATTTATGCTTTTTTGTCTCTTTTTGTGATTGTTTTTTGTTTGTATCAATTGTTATTAATTATATTATTATAAATGTCTGAACGAGGAACTCTAACGTACACTGATGATTACATTGCGAAGACAGCAGGGGGAACATCCCTATTGGGCCCACAAAGCACTAATACCAATCTCAACTTCCAACAGTCTGTTGCACGTAATAACCTAGAAAGACTTCGCAAAAAGCTCATTCGTACTGAGTTGCATGCAAAATTCTTAGCTGACTGCCTCAGTAATAATATTATTCCAGTTGGGTTGCAAGTACGCAATATTCCAGCAATCTTCGTGGATGATGAAGATTATAAGTTTGGGTTCAGCTTCGTCCCTAACAAATGCTCTAGAAGCTTGATGGTTTTAAGCATTGAAACAGCCCTACGACACATTGAAAAACTAAAATTAGAAATTGCAGAACTTGAGAAACAGATTCGTGAGGATCCCGTAGCGACAGATATAGACGATTTAAAAAAAATTGGATGCAATAATCACTGATTTTCAGAGAAATAATACTCTGAAAAAAACAGAGCAATTACAGAAAGATTTGAAGAATTATAGTAGAGAACAGACGTATCCCTACTTAAAGAAGGATTTTTTCCAACAAACCACAAATCTGCCCAATTGGGCTCCTAAACACACAGCCTTTTCAGATACGGGCTCCTCTAGCTCTGAGGATTCTAATAGTCGAGTAGGCAGTTCAAACTTTAGAGGTGGTAGGGGACATAATTCATCCTCTTCTTTTTTATAGAGAGGCCAACAACAACAGAGAGGCCGCTCTCGGAACACCAGGAGGGGCTGGTACAGAACCCAGTACACCCCTGGGCTCCGACAGACTCGCAACTACTATTATGAGTGGTAGATATGGGCTCTGTGGCCACCAGTACCAACAGTTCAAAAATGGAAATTTTCCCCATTTTTAACCTATCATCACACACACTTAGGGGGTCATTAGGATCGCGGACGGACTTGAGTCCGTCCGCGACCCCAGAGCATGAGGGAACGTCCGCATGGGCTGCGGCGTTCCCTCTGTGCAGATTAGAATGTGACCGCCAGGGTGGCGGTCACATCCTCTATTTGTAACATTGCTGCGGGTGGAGCTTCAAGCTGCACCCGCAGCAATGTTAAAAATGCATGCACAGCATTTACGTACACAAAGCGGCAGGCACCGCGCGGTGCCTGCTGCATTGTGCACGCAAATGCAGGGGGGTACCATAGGTACCCCCCATGTGCACCCCCCACTACACCTAGGGGGCCCGCAACGGGCCCCTGCAGTGCAGTTACACATGCTTTTCCACGGCGGAAAAGCAGCCGTGGAAAAGCATGTTCCCAAGCACATCCTAATCTGGCTGACGGTGTCTAAGAGACACCTTCACCATTTTAGTGCTTTTCCGCCGCGGTTGTAAGCCAGCCGCGGCGGATAAGCTGCGGACCTAAACCATGACCCACCAGCCATCCTAATGTGGCGGTGGGTCCTGGTGGGTCCGCAGAGGATTTTCCGCATCCTCCGGGCCGGCGGTGGCTTACGCCGGCCCGGAGGATGCGGAAAATCCTCCATCCTAATGACCCCCTAAATCAGAAAGAGATGGAGGTGTTAAGTCATGGACTATCTTTTGTCCCCACAAATAGAAATGATGTGTTCTTGACTTGTGTGGAAATCCCAAAATTTTTTAGAACCTTACGTCTAAAACAATTTTTAGCAAACTCACCTATGACACTCACTACAAATATCAGTGGTCTGAAATGTCCTTCTACTTTTTTCCCACCAACTAACACAATGCCAAAAGATCTTGTCACTTTTGAAAATGTGGTACTTAATGAAATCCAACAGGTCTTTCAAGATAGGAAATATGTTAAGTTCAATTTTTCAAAAGAAGAAAGAACAACTCTTAGATCTTTGTCTAGCCGTGACGATCTTATCGTCAAACCGGCGGACAAAGGGGGAGGAGTAATTTTACAAGATGAATCAGAGTATGACAGGGAGGTTCTAAGACAACTTAACAATCCGGTTCATTACATCAAATTAACAAGAGATCCCACTTTGAGAATAAGAAAGGAAATACTATCATTAACTACCTTGGGATTAGATGGACTGTGGCTAAGCAAAAAATAATTTGACTACATGAATAAAAAGGATTATACCATTCCAGCATTTTATACATTACCAAAAATCCACAGTCAAAATCCACTAGGTAGACCGATTTTGGCTGGCTGCCAATCAATATTACAACCATTGGCAGAATATGTTGATTTTTTCTTGAAACCCTTTGTTCCTCTGAGTAAAGCTTACACACAGGACAGAAGGGATGTGATTATAAAACTTGAAGGTCAACCATATGATCCACTCTCGAATATACTTGTTACAATGGATATCGAGAGTTTATACTCTAGTATTCCACAGAGTGAGGCTCTTCTGGTGATTGGCAATACATTAGAAAAACGAACTCGTCCTTATCAGGTCCCTACCGATTTTATAGTGAAATGTGCAAAGATTGCTTCAGAAGAGAACTATTTTCTTTTCGGTTTGGATTTTTACGGCCAAAGTAAAGGTGTGGCTATGGGCGCTATTTTTGCGCCAGACATACCCAACCTATATGTGGCTGATTTTGAAGACAGGGTGATTTATAATAACAATCCCTTTAATCAACATCTTAACACCTTGGCTGCTAGGTGTTTTCCCCTCCTGTGCTGGAAATTGCTTTTTTACTTTATTTATGACGAGCTCAGCTCGTCATCAGCACAGCTCAACCGTGCATCATGACGAGCTGAGCTCGTCATCAGCATCGAAAGGGTTAAACACTATCTGAGGTACATCGATGATGTCTGTATAGTACGGAATGGTACACAAGAATTGTTACAAAGTTTTCATCTTTGACTTAATCAACAAGATGAGAATTTACAGTTTACTCTGGAGAGCGATAACGAAAGTATCAATTTGTTAGATCTGACAATTACAAATGACAATAACACCTTGTTCATGAGTTTATATACAAAACCCACCGCAAGGAATACCTTGCAGAAATATAATAGCCATCATCCGCGGAATCTTCGAGATAGCCTCCCTTTTGGACAGTTTTTACGCATCCGACGTAACTGCACCAAGAGGGAGGATTATTTTCGAGAAGCCAAGCTATTACAATCAAAACTTGTGAGGAGATCCTATCCCTATAGATTAGTTAAACAGTCTATGAAACGTCCGTGTTACTATGACCGTGGGGCTCTAATAGTCAAAAAAGACAAATCTAGTACTGGCGCAACAAATTCCCAATCTATCACTTGTGTGATGACGTATGGCTCAGAATCTAATAAAATAAAAAACATCATCAAACACAATTGGCATTTGATAAATAAAATGGAGCCTTTTTTAGCTCAACCAAGGTTTGCGTTTAAAAGGGGAAGAAACCTCCAAGATCATTTGGTCAAGGCTTACAAAGAACCACCACCAAGCACTATCCAGACACAGTGGGGCTTAACCCCCATTATTGGTCACTATCCTTGTGGCAATTGTGCGGCATGTGCGACAACGAGGGTGACAAATGATTGTACTTTGAACAGTAAAAACATTAAGTTATATCACCATTCTAATTGTCATACAAAAAATGTTATTTACTGTATCCAATGTCCTTGCTCTTTGACCTACATTGGTAAAACCACGCAGGAGGTTAAAAAACGAGTACTACAACATCAGTCTCACATCAGATGTAATATCCTTACTGCTCCTTTAGTGGAACATTACCAACAGAAGTCGCACTTACCAAATGAGATGCAATGGTTTGTTCTGGATGTTGTTAAGAGTACTAAACGTTATCATAATGTTGATTGTCTACTCACTTTAAAGGAAAATAAGTGGATCTGGTCTTTTAACACTGTTGAGAAGGGGTTAAATTCCCTGATACAATGGCATACCCTGGCAACTCTTTAATCCATTTGTAAGAATCTGGGCGTTTCTGATAGGTATAAGGTTATCATAACATGGTGATGATGTTAGACAGTTCTGTGTCTGAATTACCAATATCATGCTATAGGCTAGCTAACCACCTTAATAAAATTATTACTATGTCTGTGGAGTTGATGAATGCATTAGACACTACCAGTTTACTTGAGGATTCGTGTTGACATTCTGTGCTAAGTTAATTGAATCGTGAGCCATTCGAAGATGGCCGCGGTATTTTGGGTCCGCTCTGACGTCCCCATACGGGTGACACAGCTGATGTCGTGAAAAAGGCATGATCACCACTACAATGTTACTGTGGCTCATGATAAATAACTTCACTGAGACTAGATTTTCCCTTGTACTCGGGTTTCATGTTCCACTGTGATACGTTTTAATAAGACCATTTGCCATTACAAGATGGCGGCGTTTTTTGAGCTGCTGTGATGTCATTGTGCACATTGTTTATACCGCAGTATTGGCGTTTCCGACTTCACTCAAACTAAGGGAGTCGGACGGACATTGACGCCAGTTATTCAATTCAAGTAAGTCTGGACTTAAAATACTAAACTGTGAGGTTTAATATCTAGTTTGCATTTTTTTCTTGTGAGCGTTTGGATACTTAAACAAGCTCTATGTCTGTAGGTGAGCAACACGCTTGAAAAGACTTGTGATGTGAGTATTGTTATATACATACACTCTTGGGTGTGGTGAAAGGGTTATGAGGCGATAGTGAGATTGTATAGGTGACTAGTCCCTAGTCGCTTTATGTTTACAGATTCATAAATGAATTCAGTCTGAATCATGTAAGTACTGGCTTACTATTGAGTTTGTATATGTTGCTAGTTCTGTTTGAGGAACTGTGGCATAAGATCTCTTGACAAACGTGCACTTATTTTGATATACAAGGGATGCAATTAAGAACTACGGTTCAGCTTAATTGTGAGTATGGTCACTCGTGGTTTACAATGAGCTTAGCATATGTATATAGGAGTTTCTTTGATTCTAGTGAGGATGGAGTCCTCTTTAAGAAAAGCTAAACTTCCGGCTGGAAGTTTTTAAAAATTATTGAGTGGTTTTTAGAAGAGGTAGAATATTTCTGGGATCACTTTTGTAAATATTTGGATGCAGTACTCACTGGGCGTTGCTGTTTGGTGCTGTTGATTCATATCACTTGTTCACACTTGGGGTGTGGTTCTTTTAGGGTGAGTAGACAATACCTGATTTGCAGGGTATTAAAGATATCTATCATTGATTGTAGATGTATTTAATCTTAATTCTAGATATTGATGTGCAACGTTTTCGTCCTGAAGATGGTCCTGTGGAATGTATAAACCGTTATTGGACCGAAACGTCGACGCTTAAACATCGTTTTGCTTATATATGAACCTTCATGTAAACCTGGAACTCTGATATTATGTTATAAAAACTTGTGTGTGTATGGTATTTCATTTGTCCATACAATAGCGAAAGATGTTGTATACTACTGACGAATAGATCTCAAATGTTTAGTAGTGCTGATGGTGCCATGTTGCATCTTTGAATTGACCATATTAAATAATGGTACATGAAGACAACCCCATGCATTGTCGAATTATATTTTCACTTGTTGTGACTAAATGATAAGTTAAAAATTTCTTTGCTGAATGATTCCTTAGGGGACACTTTTGTATTTTGATATCAATCATGCCCAGTCCTCTTCGGATAATTGGGTGCCTATGTCTTGTTTGAGATTGTTAGCGCAGACACTAGTCTGCAAGGGCCCTTTTCTAAAGAAAGTGGTTGTTTTTGTTTGAAGGTATTAGCCTACTCACCTGTGATTTATGCTTTTTTGTCTCTTTTTGTGATTGTTTTTTGTTTGTATCAATTGTTATTTATTATATTATTATAAATGTCTGAACGAGAAACTCTAACGTACACTGATGATTACATTGCGAAGACAGCAGGGGGACCATCCCCATTGGGCCCACAAAGCACTAATACCAATCTCAACGTTCAACAGTCTGATGCACGTAATAACCTAGAAAGACTTCACAAAAAGCTCATTCGTACTGAGTTGCATGCAAAATTCTTGATTGACTGCCCAAGTAATAATATTATTCCAAATGGGTTGCAAATACGCAATATTCCAGCGATCTTCGTGGATGACTAAGATTATAAGGTTGGGTTCAGCTTCGTCTCTAGCAAATGCTCTAGAAGCGGGATGGTTTTAAGCATTGAAACAGCCCAATGACACATTGAAAAACTAAAATTAGAAATTGCAGAACTTGAGAAACAGATTCGTGAGGATCCCGTAGCGACAGATATAGATGATTTAAAAAAAAATTGAATGCAATAATCACTGATTTTCAGAGAAATAATATTCTGAAAAAAACAGAGAAATTACAGAAAGATTTGAAAAATTGTAGTAGAGAACGGACATATCCCTACTTAAAGAAGGATTTTTTCCAACAAACCACAAATCAGCCCAATTGGGCTCCTAAAAACACAACTTTTTCAGATACGGGCTCCTCTAGCTCTGAGGAGTCTAATAGTCGAGTAGGCAGTTCAACTTTAGAGGTGGTAGGGGACATAATTCATCCTCTTCTTTTTTATCGAGAGGCCAACAACAGAGAGGCCGCTCTCAGAACACCAGGAGGGGCTGGTACAGAAACCAGTACACCCTGGGTTCCGACAGACTCGCAACAACTATTACGAGTGGTAGATATGGGCTCTGTAGCCACCAGTACCAACAGTTCAAATATGGAAATTGTCCCGATTTTTAACCTATCATCACAAACACTAAGTCCGAATGAGATGGAGGTGTTAAGTCATGGACTATCTTTTGTCCCCACAAATAGAAATGATGTGTTCTTGACTTGTGTGGAAATCCAAATTTTTTTTAGAACCTTACGTCTAAAACAATTTTATGCAAACTCACCTATGACACTCACTACAAATATCAGTGGTCTGAAATGTCCTTCTACTTTTTTCCCACCAACTAACACAATGCCAAAAGATCTTGTCACTTTTGAAAATGTGGTACTTAATGAAATCCAACAGGTCTTTCAAGATAGGAAATATGTTAAGTTCAATTTTTCAAAAGAAGAAAGAACAACTCTTAGATCTTTGTCCAGCCGTGACGATCTTATCGTCAAACCGGCGGACAAAGGGGGAGAAATAATTTTACAGGATAAATCAGAGTATGACAGGGAGGTTCTAAGACAACTTAACAATCTGGTTCATTACATCAAATTAACAGGAGATCCCACTTTGAGAATGAGAAAGGAAATTCTATCATTAACTACCTTGGGACTAGATGGACTGTGGCTAAGCAAAAAAGAATTTGACTACATGAATAAAAAGGATTATACCATTCCAGCGTTTTATACGTTACGAAAAATCCACAAACAGAGTCAAAATCCACCAGGTAGACTGATTGTGGCTGACTGCCAATCAATATTACAACGATTGGCAGAATACGTTGATTTTTTCTTGAAACCCTTTGTTCCTCTGAGTAAAGCTTATTCACAGGACAGTAGGGATGTGATTATAAAACTTGAAGGTCAACCATATGATCCACTCTCGAATATACTTGTTACAATGGATATCGAAAGTTTATACTCTAGTATTCCACAGAGTGAGGCTCTTCTGGTGATTGGTAATACATTAGAAAAACGAACACGTCCTCATCAGGTCCCTACCGATTTTATGGTCAAATGTGCATAGATTGCTTTAGAAGAGAACTATTTTCTTTTCGGTTTGAATTTTTACGGCCAACGTAAAGGTGTGGCTATGGGCGCTATTTGTGCGCCAGACATAGCCAACCTGTATGTGGCTGATTTTGAAGGCAGGGTGATTTATAATAACAATCCCTTTAGTGAACATCTTAAACACTATCTGAGGTACATCGATGATGTCTGTATAGTACGGAATGGTACACAAGAATTGTTACAAAGTTTTCATCTTTGGCTTAATCAACAAGATGAGAATTTACAGTTTACTCTAGAGAGCGATAACGAAAGTATCAATTTCTTAGATCTGACAATTACAAATGACAATAACACCTTGTTCATGAGTTTATATACAAAACCCACCGCAAGGAATACCTTGCTGAAATATAATAGCCATCATCCGCGGAATCTTCGAGATAACCTCCCTTTTGGACAGTTTTTACGCATCCGACGTAACTGCACCAAGAGGGAGGATTATTTTCGAGAAGCCAAGCTATTACAGTCAAAACTTGTGATGAGATCCTATCCGTATAGATTAGTTGAACAGTCTATGAAACGGGCGTGGTACTATGACCGTGGGGCTCTACTAGTCAAAAAAGACAAATCTAGTACCGGCGCAACAAATTCCCAATCTATCACTTGTGTGATGACGTATGGCTCAGAATCTAATAAAATAAAAAACATCATCAAACACAATTGGCATTTGATCAATAAAATGGAGCCTTTTTTAGCTCAACCAAGGTTTGCGTTTAAAAGGGGAAGAAACCTCTGAGATCATTTGGTCAAGGCTTATAAAGAACCACCACCAAGCACTATCCAGACACAGTGGGGCTTAACCCCCATTATTGGTCACTATCCTTGTGGCAATTGTGCGGCATGTGCGACAACGATGGTGACAAAGGATTGTACTTTGAACAGTAAAAACATTGAGTTATATCACCATTCTAATTATCCAATGTCCTTGCTCTTTGACCTACATTGGTAAAACTACGCAGGAGGTTAAAAAACGAGTACTACAACATCAGCCTCGCATCAGATGTAATATCATTACTGCTCCTTTAGTGGAACATTACCAACAGAAGTCGCACTTACCAAATGAGATGCAATGGTTTGTTCTGGATGTTGTTAAGAGTACTAAATGTTATCATAATGTTGATTGTCTACTCACTTTAAAGGAAAATAAGTGGATCTGGTCTTGTAACACTGTTGAGAAGGGGTTAAATTCCCTGATACAATGGCATACCCTGGCAACTCTTTAATCCATTTGTAAGAATCTGGGCATTTCTGATAGGTATAAGGTTATCATAACATGGTGATGATGTTAGACAGTTCTGTGTCTGAATTACCAATATCATGCTATAGGCTAGCTAACCACCTTAATAAAATTATTACTATGTCTGTGGAGTTGATGAATGCATTAGACACTACCAGTTTACTTGAGGATTCGTGTTGACATTCTGTGCTAAGTTAATTGAATCGTGAGCCATTCGAAGATGGCCGCGGTATTTTGGGTCCGCTCTGACGTCCCCATACGGGTGACACAGCTGATGTCGTGAAAAAGGCACGATCACCACTACAATGTTACTGTGGCTCATGATAAATAACTTCACTGAGACTAGATTTTCCCTTGTACTCGGGTTTCATGTTCCACTGTGATACGTTTTAATAAGACCATTTGCCATTACAAGATGGCAGCGTTTTTTGGGCTGCTGTGACGTCATTGTGCACATTGTTTATACCGCAGTATTGGCGTTTCCGACTTCACTCAAACTAAGGGAGTCGGACGGATATTGACGCCAGTTATTCAATTCAAGTAAGTCTGGACTTAAAATACTAAACTGTGAGGTTTAATATCTAGTTTGCATTTTTTTATTGTGAGCGTTTGGATACTTAAACAAGCTCTATGTCTGTAGGTGAGCAACACGCTTGAAAAGACTTGTGATGTGAGTATTGTTATATACATACACTCTTGGGTGTGGTGATAGGGTTATGAGGCGATAGTGAGATTGTATAGGTGACTAGTCCCTAGTCGCTTTATGTTTACAGATTCATAAATGAATTCAGTCTGAATCATGTAAGTACTGGCTTACTATTGAGTGTGTATATGTTGCTAGTTCTGTTTGAGGAACTGTGGCATAAGATCTCTTGACAAACGTGCACTTATTTTGATATACAGGGGATGCAATTAAGAACTACGGTTCAGCTTAATTGTGAGTATGGTCACTCGTGGTTTACAATGAGCTTAGCATATGTATATAGGAGTTTCTTTGATTCTAGTGAGGATGGAGTCCTCTTTAAGAAAAGCTAAACTTACGGCTGGAAGTTTTTAAAAAATATTGAGTGGTTTTTAGAAGAGGTAGAATATTTCTGGGAGCACTTTTGTAAATATTTGGATGCAGTACTCACTGGGCGTTGCTGTTTGGTGCTGTTGATTCATATCACTTGTTCACACTTGGGGTGTGGTTCTTTTAGGGTGAGTAGACAATACCTGATTTGCAGGGTATTAAAGATATCTATCATTGATTGTAGATGTATTTAATCTTAATTCTAGATATTGATGTGCAACGTTTTCGTCCTGAAGATAGTCCTGTGGAATGTATAAACCGTTATTGGACCGAAACGTCGACGCTTAAACATCGTTTTGCTTATATATGAACCTTCATGTAAACCTGAAACTCTGATACTATATTATAAAAACTTGTGTGTGTATGGTATTCCATTTGTCCATACAAAAGCGAAAGATGTTGTATACTACTGACGAATAGATCTCAAATGTTTAGTAGTGTTGATGTTGCCATGTTGCATCTTTGAATTGACCATATTAAATAATGGTACATGAAGACAACCCCATGCATTGTCGAATTATATTTTCACTTGTTGTGACTAAATGATAAGTTAAAAATTTCTTTGCTGAATGATTCCTTAGGGGACACTTTTGTATTTTGATATCAATCATGCCCAGTCCTCTTCGGATAATTGGGTGCCTCTGTCTTGTTTGAGATTGTTAGCGCAGACACTAGTCTGCAAGGGCCCTTTTCTAAAGAAAGTGGTTGTTTTTGTTTGAAGGTATTAGCCTACTCACCTGTGATTTATGCTTTTTTGTCTCTTTTTGTGATTGTTTTTTGTTTGTATCAATTGTTATTTATTATATTATTATAAATGTCTGAACGAGAAACTCTAACGTACACTGATGATTACATTGCGAAGACAGCAGGGGGACCATCCCTATTGGGCCCACAAAGCACTAATACCAATCTCAACGTTCAACAGTCTGATGCACGTAATAACCTAGAAAGACTTCACAAAAAGCTCATTCGTACTGAGTTGCATGCAAAATTCTTGACTGACTGCCTCAGTAATAATATTATTCCAAATGGGTTGCAAGTACGCAATATTCCAGCGATCTTCGTGGATGACGAAGATTATAAGGTTGAGTTCAGCTTCGTCCCTAACAAATGCTGTAGAAGCTGGATGGTTTTAAGAATTGAAACAGCCCTACGACACATTGAAAAACTAAAATTAGAAATTGCAGATCTTGAGAAACAGATTCGTGAGGATCCCGTAGCGACAGATATAGATGATTTTTTTTTTTTAATGGATGCAATAATCACTGATTTTCAGAGAAATAATATTCTTAAAAAAAATGAGAAATTACAGAAAGATTTGATAAATTATAGTAGAGAACGGACGTATACCTAAGTAAAGAAGGATTTTTTCCAACAAACCACAAATCAGCCCAATTGGGCTCCTAAACACACAACTTTTTCAGATACAAGCTCCTCTAGCTCTGAGGATTCTAATAGTTGAAAAGGCAGTTCAAACTTTAGAGGTGGTAGTAGACATAATTCATCCTCTTCTTTTATATCGAGAGGCCTACAACAACAGAGAAGCCGCTCTCGGAACACCAGGAGGGGTGGTACAGAAACCAGTACACCCCTGGGCTCCGACAGACTCGCAACAACTATTACGAGTGGTAGATATGGGCTCTGTAGCCACCAGTACCAACAGTGCAAATATGGAAATTGTCCCGATTTTTAACCTATCATCACACACACTACGTCAGAAAGGGATGGAGGTATAAGTCATGGACTATCTTTTGTCCCCACAAATAGAAATGATGTGTTCTTGACTTGTGTGGAAATCACAAAATGTTTTAAAACCTTACATCTAAAACAACTTTTTTGCAAACTCACCTATGAGACTCACTACAAATATCAGTGGTCTGAAATGTCCTTCTACTTTTTTCCCACCAACTAACACAATGCCAAAAGATCTTGACACTTTTGAAAATGTGGTACTTAATGAAATCCAACAGGTCTTTCAAGATAGGAAATATGTTAAGTTAAATTTTTCAAAATAAGAAAGAACAACTCTTAGATCTTTGTCTAGCCGTGACGATCTTATCGTCAAACCGGCGGACAAAGGGGTAGGAATAATTTTACAGGATAAATCAGAGTATGACAGGGAGGTTCTAAGACAACTTAACAATCCGGTTCATTACATCAAATTAACAGGAGATCCCACTTTGAGAATAAGAAAGGAAATACCATCATTAACTACCTTGGAACTAGATGGACTGTGGCTAAGCAAAAAAGAATTTGACTACATGAATAAAAAGGATTATACCATTCCAGCGTTTTATACCTTACCAAAAATCCACAAACAGAGTCAAAATCCATTGTGGCTAGCTGCCAATCAATATTAGAACCATTGGCAGAATATGTTGATTTTTTCTTGAAACCCTTTGTTCCTCTGAGTGAAGCTTACACACAGGACAGTAGGGATGTGATTATAAAACTTGAAGGTCAACCATATGATCCACTCTCGAATATACTTGTTACAATGGATATCGAGAGTGTATACTCTAGTATTCCACAGAGTGAGGCTCTTCTGGTGATTGCTAATACATTAGAAAAACGAACACGTCCTCATCAGGTCCCTACCGATTTTATAGTGAAATGTGCTAAGATTGCTTTAGAAGAGAACTATTTTCTTTTCGGTTTGGATTTTTATGGCCAACGTAAAGGTGTGGCTATGGGCGCTATTTGTTCGCCAGACATAGCCAACCTATATGTGGCTGATTTTGAAGACAGGGTGATTTATAATAACAATCCCTTTAATGAAGATCTTAAACACTATCTGAGGTACATCGATGATGTCTGTATAGTACGGAATGGTACACAAGAATTGTTATAAAGTTTTCATCTTTGGCTTAATCAGCAAGATGAGAATTTACAGTTTACTCTGTAGAGCGATAACGAAAATATCAATTTCTTAGATCTGACAATTACAAATGACAATAACACCTTGTTCATGAGTTTATATACAAAACCCACCGCAAGGAATACCTTGCTGAAATATAATAGCCATCATCCGCGGAATCTTCGAGATAACCTCCCTTTTGGACAGTTTTTATGCATCCGACTTAACCGAAAAGACTCGTGATGTGAGTATTGTTATATACATACACTCTTGGGTGTGGTGATAGTGTTGTACAGGGATAGTGAGATTTTATAGGTGACTAATCCCTAGTCGCTTTATGTTTACAGATTCATAAATGAATTCGGTCTGAATCATGTAAGTACTTTCAGCCCTGGCTTACTATTGAGTGTGTATATGTTGCTAGTTCTGTTTGAGGAACTGTGGCATAAGATCTCTTGACAAACGTGCACTTATTTTGATATACAGGGGATACAATTAAGAACTACGGTTCAGCTTAATTGTGAGTATGGTCACTCTTGGTTTACAATGAATTTAGCATATGTATATAGGACTTTCTTTGATTCTGAAGAGGATGGGGTCCTCTTTAAGAAATGCTAAACTTCCGGCTGGAAGTTTTTTAAAATATTGAGTGGTTTTTAGAAGAGGTAGAATATTGCTGGGAGCACTTTTGTAAATATTTGGATGCAGTACTCACTGGGTGTTGTTGTTTGGTGGTGTTGATTCATATCACTTGTTCACACTTGGGGTGTGGTTCTTTTAGGGTGAGTAGACAATACCTGATTTGCAGGGTTATTAAAGATATCTATCAGTGATTGTAGATGTATTTAATCTTAATTCTAGATATTAATGTGCAACGTTTTTCGTCCTGAAGATGGTCCTGTGGAATGCATAAACCGTTATTGGACCGAAACGTTGACGCTTACACATCGTTTTGCTTATATATGAACCTTCATGTGAACCTGAAACTCTGATACTATGTTATAAAAACTTGTGTGTGTATGGTATTCCATTTGTCCATACAAAAGCGAAAGATTTTGTATACTACTGATGAATAGATCTCAAATGTTTAGTAGTATTGATGTTGCCATGTTGCATCTTTGAATTGACCATATTAACTAATGGTACATGAAGATAACCCCATGCATTGTCGAATTATATGTTCACTTGTTATGACTAAATGAAAAGTTAAAAATTTCTTTGCTGAATGATTCCTTAGGGGACACTTTTGTATTTTGTTATCGGTTCCTAACACTGCCTGCACAAGCGGACGCACATCTTGCACATCAATGGACAAAGACCGTTACCGTATATGCACAACTTAACTAAACAGATAAAAGATGACGTGCAAGCTCATTGTTAAAGAACGCATCTAAGGCATCTTACCTTTTATAATACTTACCTAATGCTGCATACGTGACAGTTTACATATCTGTACTCACTATAAATATTGTATACCGTGTTTCCGGTCCAGGGAAGGCATGGCTTGGCAGTTCGGGCTGGACTGTTCCCATGAGGCACAGGGTCCGACTGATTTGCATATGGCCATGTCTGAACTGGGGTGGTGTGGAGTGCAAAAAAACAATGGATTTAGGCCCAGCTCTCTGTACTGGGGTCAATGTATGACATTGTTCTGCATTCTGTCCATCAACTGTGGTTTTTGCATTTGTCACCCCGAGTGGGATGGGTATGCTCAGACGTGAGTCCCATGCACTCCTCACCACTGGATTCAAGCAAGCCGGGCAGAAGACGGCTGTAATGCCAGAAACCGGTCCTCAGAAGCTTGTTTCCAGTCCAAGGAAGGCATGGCTTGGCAGTTCGGGCTGGACTGTTCCCATGAGGCACAAGGTCAGACTGATTTGCATATGGCCATGTCTGAACTGGGGTGGTGTGGAGTGCAAAAAAACGATGGATTCAGGCCCAGATCTCTGTACTGAGGTGAATGTATGACATTGTTCTGCATTCTGTCCATCAACTGTGGTTTTTGTATTACAACCATTGCACACATTCTACTTCATCCCCGGACAACGTCGGGACGGGCTGCTAGTATATATATATATATATATATATATATATATATATATATATAAGCAGGAGGGGGTTCAACAAACTGAAGTAACGGACGAAGAGAGCCACACCATTGTGAACCTCACTAACAAAACCCGGACAGCTACTGAAGAATCAGTTTTGAGGTTAGGTTTGAACTTTTGCCCACGAAGACATATGGAATTTGCACAAACCCGGATTGATCTCGATGAATTCACCCGTAAGCTTAAACTACATAAGTTCTTTAAGACGAAGGTACAATCCACGACACAGAAGAGGAAAATAAGGAAACCTTTGGCAACTGATATCCTCGCAACCAGAGACCTTGGTGCGATTATGGTACTGGAGGATCTGTATGATCGGAGCGAAACGGAGAACCACACTGATCTGAGTGGGTCGCAACAAGTCTCTATTACAGGAGTGGCACAAGAAGGAGAGACCACTCCGTTTAAACCTGTTTCTACCTTCAACCCTCAATTGGCATATGATGCCATTGACGTGTTCTCAGATGCCGTCATAAAGGATTTAACAGCATTTCGCAAGAAACTATATTTCACTAAAAGAGGGAATGCTGGTAATTTCTCTAATGCACAGAACCTGGCCCTTAAATCCCTGTGTAAAGATAAAAACACAGTATATAAACCTGCGGACAAGGGCGGGAACATTGTGCTGCAAACCAAGGAAGATTACCTAAGGAGGCAGGTAGACAACTGGGCTGCAAATCCACGTACCAGAAGATAACAGAGAGAGAATATCAAGTGTTAATGACTACCATGTGCTTATCACTAAATGGCATAATGAAGGTCTCCTTGAGATGGAAGAATATATGTTCCTGCGACACCTTAATCCTATTATTCCCACTTTCTAACACCTCCCTAAGGTGCATAAGAACCCCACTGCACCCCCTGGGAGACCGATTGTGGCATCGCAGGGGAGTCTCACTGAGCACTTATCTATGTTTGTGGATTATTTTCTGTTACCTTTTGTTTTGACTTTGAAGTCACATATCCGTGACACTACAGATTTTTTGGAAAAACTGAGTATGATTGAGTGGAAGGAAGGCTATACCCTGATGGTGTTGGACATTACTAGCCTCTACACCTCTATCGACCATGGTGATGGCCTGTTGGCCATGAAGTACTATCTAGACCAGAGACCTTTGAAATTTATGAGGCATAGTCAAATGTTGTTGGAATTTGTACAATTCTGCCTAACTAATAATATTTTCCTTTTCCAGACAGAACTGTTTCGTCAGCTGTCTGGGACAGCGATGGGCACCTGCTTCGCCCCCAACTACGAGAACTTGTTCGTAGGCTGGTGGGAGGAGCAGGTGGCCTGGGGGGCAGACAACACATCATGAACCCAAAATTTGATCAGTTGGTATCGTTTCATAGACGATTTGTTTATCGTCTGGAACGGCACAATTGAGAGCGCTAAACATTATATGGGGAGATTGAATGATAACAGTGTTAACCTTGAATTCTCGGGTGAAGTGAGCCAAACCACGGTGAATTACCTCGACGTGACGATCTATGTTGAGGGAGGGACACCTAAAAGCAAACCTTTCCGTAAACCCACAGCGGGCAATAGTGTTTTGAGAGCTACCAGCAGTCACCCTGTGAGCCTTGTCAAGAGTATCCCCTATGGGGAATTACTCAGGATAAAACGTAATTGCACGGATGATGTACAATTTCAAACAGCAGCCCATCTATGCATTGAACGTTTTAAGATGAGAGGGTACGGAGAGGAACTCCTCAATGATGCATATAAAAGAGCCTACTCCACATACAGGAAAGATCTGTTCAAAAGCAAGGATAAGAAAACACTAACTACCAGTGGGGGCAAATTTAGGCTCATAACCACCTTTTCCCAGGACGCCACTTTTCTTGAAAAAACCATAAAGAGAAGCTGGCATATTTTGCAGACTGATCACCTACTCAGGGATGATCTACCTACCAATCCCCAGATCACATATCGTAAGGCACGTTCTATCAAGAATGATTTGGTGCAGAGTCATTTGGTCGAGTCTCCCAAGACCAATGCTTTTGGTGAAATCTGTGGCTTCTCCCCATGTGGGAAGTGCAAGGCGTGCAAGTTCAGTAAAAGAGTAAGATCTTACACTATCCCTAATACGGGGGTACAACTCAGGATCAATAGATTTATAACTTGCTCTACGCCCTACTGCGTATACTGCCTTACATGCCCTTGCGGGCTGCGGTATATTGGCAGCACTGTCAATCCACTGAAGATGCGTGTTTTAGAGCACATGCGGGCTTTTGCCAATTTCGATGAGGCGTACCCGGTGGCGCGCTACTTCGATCAAGCACATAAGCGTAACAGGGACCTGTTAAGCTTTTTTGGCCTGGACCATGTACCACTAAACCCGAGAGGAGGGGACAGGCTTGTCCGACTCCGTAGACTCGAGTCCAGGTACATAATTGACCTGCAGACCAAAATGCCATTGGGTATGAACATACATGAGGAACTATCATCTCATCTGGGGGAATAATTAACTGGAGTAGATCAGTCAAGAGGCACCTTATTGGGACCATTTGTCGACTATGAATTTTCAGCTGCATATGTATACGACTTGGTCCCCCCTTTGAGGTAGCTGATGACATGTATTGTCCATTTGATCGGTATCAATTAGATTTTGCTTTTGTTACACGTTATTTAATCTTGGTCCCTTAGTCATTAGGTATGATTTGCGGCATATGGACTTTTTTAGTCGTTCAACCTTTTGTATAGTAGCTTCACCTGGATAGGCATTCTTCGTGCCTCATATGTCAGCCAATATGAGATTATGTTTTGTCTTTGTCTATTTAATGAATTGATAGGAGTTAGGGTCCTCCTTGATTCTATGGTTGAACCATCAACGCACTGGCCCATCTAGGGCTTGATCAATTGAGATTACCATTATCTAGGTTCCATGGGGGGTATGATTGGGTAAAGCAGATGTATTCTAGCCGTTTGTACATATGTACTTTGACCTGATTAATTTCTGTATAGATATGCAGTAATTGTGTTTCATTTTAATTTATATTGATGTGTTCGATATAATTGCCCATTCAGGGCGCGATTTGAATGTTTAAGTCACGTTATTAACTGTTGCACTTAAACACTCTAAGATGGCGCTTATGCTTTTTTCCCCCCTCCCCAGAGGTATGTCCTATGTTTATTTTCATGACCCTGATGTTTAAAATGAAGACGCCTCTGCCGGTTCGGTAAACTTCGAGAAAGGTTCCGACCGAAACGCGTCAGTTTGCTGTGGTGTAATTAAATTTGCAAGAACGTACCCCCGTGAGTGCTTCCTTCTTCCTGCGGGAGAATTACGCTTTGGGAGGTGGAGCAGTACTGGATTTGCGAGTGCACCCTCGCAACGGGAGCACCCGCCTGCGAGTGCGGCGCTTTGGTGTTTTTTGAGCCGTAATATATATATATATATATATATATATATATATATATATATATATTTATATACGTTTTATATTTTTTGCCCCATTGACTTCTGTTGAAGCAGAGGCAATTTCAGATGGGAGACAGCCAAAAGAAAGCTATTTTTACCTTTAAAAATCGTGAGTCTCCCACATGAATAATTTCTATTGGCATGTATGATTTATCCAAGCCTTTCTTTCTAGATTTCTATATGTTCCTCTTCCTATCTGTGTACATACAAAGAGTATTATTTATAGGTTGCTCAGCTACAACACAGGGTTCAGGTAAAATCTAAATGGACTTACGAGCTAGTTTGACTTTGTAGGATCTCAGAGCCTCCAAGGTTCATGCCGCCCCATTCCAACTCCAGCCTTACCTTCAGTTGTATGGCAGATTTGTAGGGATGTGCTCCATGTTTGTTGTGTTTTCATGGCACCCTCACCCACTTTGCTGCTACATACTTGGCAATGGACTCGATTCAGGTGGAAGACTCCTGATTTTTTCATGCAATCATTGCTTTATTTTAGGTGCATATCGAAGGCAATTGCCTCTGCTTCAATATAAGCCAATGGGGAAAATACATTCCCCCGATTTTTTTCAAACCCTCCCACTTACCTGTTTGAAAATGTTGCTGTGTATGCTGCTAGCCATAAACGTTTAGGGGCAGATTTACAAGCCCCTTGCGCCTCCTTGCAACGCCATTGCATCACTTTTTTGGATGCAATGGCGGCGCTGCATCTGCTGCATATTTCCATGGATGTAGATGTGTCTCTTTTCTAGAGGCTGCATCGATTTTCACCTGCATGAAAATCGCCTGTGCCGCCTTACATTTTATTTTAAGCAAGGTAGACGTTCCGACTGAAATGCCTACCTTAAAACTGCTGCAATGGTATTTATAACTTTTTCGGTTTATGGCGCTGCCAATGTGTCACAATCCCTACGCCTGCTAAACCCAGGTGTAGGGATGATACTTTGGCTGTACCCAATGGACCACACCAGCTGCAGTGACTTGATTGCAATCTTTTAATCAAGTCACGAGGTAAATGGGCACAGAAGGTAAGTATATGCACGTAATGTCACAATGTGTGACATTACATGCTGATGTCACACATACAAGTGAGCACTTGGCCCACTTGTATGCGTTACATCCAGGACCAATATGTTTGAGTGTAAGGTGACTGTGTCACCTTTTTACGCTCCAACACATTGGTCCCCATTCAGTAGTTGATGCATCAGTTAAAACTGCATCGGTTTTCATGTCAACTCCAGCAATGCGCCAAAAACCTTGCATCATGGTGCGCCGTATTGTAAATACGGAGCATCCATGGTGGCGCAAGAGTTTCTCCCACAGGAGCAAAAAAACGGATGCATTGCCGCTTTAACGCAGCGACGCGTCACTTCTTGTAAAACTGCCCCTAAGTACTGGAAGCCCACATGCCTTCCGAATGGCTTAACTTCCAAGAGGCTCTTAGTATGTAAAAAATAAAAGTGTACTTTGTGTAGGAAGGTGGATATCTGACTATATGGTTACCCCCACTTTTTGCCTGGTGTTTTGCTGGTTTTCGACTTAGTTGGCCTGGGACCCTGCTATTTGGGGCCCCAGTCTATCTGCTTTCTCTATAAACTAGACTCCAAGTACTTTAGGTACATACCAGATTGGTTACTGGGTCACCCTTGTGAGCCCCTGTATGGTGTACCATAGGTACCCAGGGCATAGGTCCATCCAAGGCCTACCAAGGGCTGCAGCAGGTATTGTGCCACCCCTGGTTTGCCTTCCAAACTGACATCACAGGTCTGTTCACACAGACTGGGTAAGGTGGTGTAATCACCTCTTACTTAGATATAGTATACCTATATCTATATATACATATAGACACATATACACCTATAAGTCACTCCTATGGCAGGCCTTAACAATCCTGGAGGCAGAGTGCTTGGTTTATGTGAGAGGGTCCCTAGCATGAGCTGAGCCGCTCTGCAGCCTTAGGAACCATCTCTTTATAGCTGTTCTGTGATATAGTCATATCATATACTCTTAAGTGCATTATAATCCTCACGGTTAATGCTAACTTTGGTTTGGCTTTATCAAAACATGTTGTGTAAGGTGTCAAACACTTTGGCCCCCCCACGCCAGTCCAGGCTGCAGGGGTAGCATTCTTCCCTTCTAGAGGGAGAAGACATGTAGTTACTGGTTTACCGGGTTAAAAGTTAAACAGAGCCTCAGCATCACAAAATGGATGCTGCTGCCACAGACACAAATCTGCCCTCCTGCTGCTGGAGGAAACTCTGGCAGGGGAGGCCTAGACAATAGGTTTCCTGCCCAGGGAGGTGTATTGGGGCAGGGAAGGCTGCATTTAGTGAATGCTTTCCAGACACTGCCTGGGGCACACAAGGTGCTCCATGCATTTCCCAGTTCAAACCGGTTGCTGGGGTACTCTGCCCCAGCTCTGGCGCGAAACTGGACAAAGGAAAAAGGGTGTAACCACCCCCTTCCCAGGTCCACCCATAGAAGGGACCTTAAAGGTAGTCTAGCCCCTAAACTTGGTATAAGTACCGGAACCCAGTTCCTAGGACTTTAAATTACCCTGGACAAAACTCTGAAACATAAAACCTGGACCTTCGACATTCCATTTTGACTGGAAGACGGAAGACATCTCCTTTGTGGTCAAGGAGTGACCACCCTGTTCAAACAGGCACCAACAGCAACTTTGCTGGTCTGCATTTTCGAGGCTCCCGCCGGATCCAGAAGAATCTGCGACACAGCACACAGTCTTTCAGACATCTCTGATCCCGACCTTCGCTCACAGCAAAGCTGAGACTCGTGGCGGACACGAGAGACGTGGAACCGGAACTCCTGGACATCCTACATTTTGCAAGATGCACCTACTTCACAAGGTATCTCGAAGTTGTGCATTGGGGCGCTTGAAGCCCCAGACCCGAGCACCATTTGCATCGAAGCTCAGAGGCCTCCACTCCACGAGTGTCCCGTGGGCCCCGCTTTTTAAGATCAACGCATCTTTGCGGTTCCTTGCCCGTTGGCTAGTGAGCCCCCCGAAGACTTTTCTTTGAATCTAACTTGCTTTCCTGGTTGCTCCAGGCATGCTCCAACTTCTCTGAAAGGAGAAATTCCTCAGACCTTGCTGGTCTGCAGCGAAGCCAATCTTGACATCCTGCGTGGGTTGAATTTGCCAAGGTTTGTTGGGTCCAATCTGGATACCGACACCGCAGTCAATTAGATCCTTTGTGGGACAGCTCGAATCCAGCTCCTGGTTGTCGTCGACGCCTCCTGGTCCTCCTGGCTGAAGAGACAAACTTCACCTTCTCACCTGAAATCACCCGGCATCTGGTGGCATCTTCCTATCGCCGCCCTGGTCACTGGCAAGTGGCCCAGACTCTGTCCCTTCTGCTTTCAGGTTCTACCGATCTTTGATCCACCCTTGGATCCGCCTGGACACTTTTCCTCTGGTCGCCTGCAGCACTTCTTTGCAGATCTCCATTGAAATTGATGACAGAACCCGACACCAAAAGAGACCCATGCACCCTGCTTCCGTGGGTGAGGTAACACGAGTACTCTGGTATTCTCAAGGGTATTGGCCCTCCTAGTGTCTACGTCCAAAAGGGTTCCATCGTAGTTTAATTAGAAGTGTCCTTAAATTGTAAATGTGTAACTTGTTCGTTTCCCGTAGAAAGTCAATGGTAACCCGCGGCTGTGTTTAGTCACTGCACGCGTCTCCCGTGGGCCTCCTACATCCTAACCTTTTGTTGTTTAGAGTAGCCCCAGCGATTCCACAGGCCCCAGGTCTGCTTTCTAATCCTCACGTGGTGAGAGGTTGTGTTTAGAATAAATACATATATATTTGATATATACCTTGTGTGGTGTGCTTTCATTTGGTACTCAAGGGATTATAATTGGTAAAACAATTTGCTTAATTTGCTCGCTGAAGTCTTAGCCTGAAGACTGCTCACCACTGCTACCCCTAGGATAGCTTTCTATAAGGTTGACTTTACAACCACCATCAATAAGGGTCGATTAGACTGGTGCAAGGTGCCCACTAGAACTAGTGGACATCATATGTCAGGCTAACTTCTCACACTTTGTTTTTGTTGTAAAGCAATGTATGGTGCTAAATTTGGTTATGTTGTGAATTATTGCTTGTCCCTAAATATTCAAAAACTCTGAGCAATACAATCTTTTGCCCCTCCTGTTTGAGTTCCTAACCTGAGTCCGGTCTGGGGCTTGCCTGTATCAGCATAGTGCTGGGGTACCCTATTTCAAGATGACATTGTCCCTATTTGTAATGTTTAAAATACTGAAAGACATTCTAAATTAGTTTAATACATTTAAATTTGGGGTAGTGCACTGCGAGTTATAAACACTAGATTTCAGTGTGCGATCTGGAAACCACTCAATTAAGACAGACATAAGTAAATATATATGTGCAATTGCATTTTTTTTTTTTTTATGTTTGAAAGCTTTATTAAGGTAAAAATTGATATTACAATAAGGTGACATCAGCAAATAACAAGAAAAAAGGTAAATGTCGGGAGAAACCAAACAGAAGTAGCCGGTGGCACAATGAGAAAGCAAAGCATTTTGAAGATTTTTTCAGGGGAGGGTGGGGGAGAAGGGAAGGGAGGGAAGTAAAACACATGCTAATACCATATAAGAATGAATAAAAATAAACACAATGAATATTGGCAATAAAGTACAGTAAATACACAATGTTCAGCAAATACGTGAAATAAGAACCTTAGAAAAAACATGAAGAAAGAATAAAAACTGCATTAGTGAAATTGAAAACACTATAAACTGCAAGCAGGAGTACAGGCGCTCAAGGGGGTTTGAAATTATCAGAGGAAAGTGGAGAGTATGTCTTTTTGGCTGATTGATCCAAATACAGGGTGAGAGGCAACCAATAGAGTTCAGCATTTCGAGAAGGTTTGCAGGAGGACGCAAAAGCAACATCAAGTCTATGTGAATGGCATACTAGATTCCACCAGCAAGTTAGGGACAGTGTGTTCAGGGATTTCCAGTTGGAAACAATATGTTGTAGTGCAAGGGCTAGCATAAGGTCAAAGAGACCATGTGAATGTGGAGGGAGCTCCAAAGCTTCTGAAAGGCTACCCAGAAAAACGAAAGAAGTGGAAAAAGGAATAGAGAGGCTAAAGATACGGGAGATACGAGACCATATCTGAGTCCAAAAAAGTCGAACTGAGGGACAGAGGAAGAAGAGATGAAAAAGATAGCATTAGGGGCATTACAGGTCCACCAATTAGCCACAGAATAGGATAGAAAGCGAGAGACAGAAAGAGGAGAAAGGTAAAGTCTGTGATAGAAGAAAAATAGGGACTGAGTAAGAGAGGCATTACGGGAAATCTTCAAGGACTTGGCCCAGAGCTTGTCCCAAAGAGAAGTCGGCCAGGAGCAACCTAAGTCCTTCTCCCAAGAAAGTTCCAATTTTGATTTGGGACGATCCGGATCAGGAGCTGAGAAATATCGATAAATAAGGGAAGCTTTAGGAATAGTAGAAAGAATGGTAAGAAGAGAGGGAGACGAGGCGGGTAAAACTTCAGGAGTAAGAGAATAGTAACGATCAAGAATGGTTTCCATAAGAATGAAGTATTTCTTTGCAAAAGAAGAGGGGCAATGAAATTGAGATTGAAATTGAGGAAACGAACGGGGAGATGAGCCATCAAAAAGATGACGCACCCAGATGATACCTTTCGATCTCCACGAGGGCCAGGCGATAGGTCTATTATGTATTAAAATGAGTGAGTTATACCAGATAGGTAATAATAATAAGGATTCCCGAGAGACAGAGACAGAGGAAACCAAAGGCCGCAAAAGAGAAGAAGCGTGTTTAAATAGGAGGGGATTAAGACATGGAGCTTTAGCAGTGAAGCGAATTACCTCCTGGAAAGAATAAGGGAGTAATAATTCATGTTCAACAGAGAGCCAAAGGGGAGAAAAAGGGGAGACAACAGAGAGCCAAAGGGGAGAAAAAGGGGAGATCTCCTGTGATAACCAGCGAGAAGCTTGGCGAAGCGAGAAGGACTTATGGTAGAGACGGAAGTCTTGAAAATTGGTGCCACCATTAGATTTAGACTTACGAAGAGTTGAGAGAGATATACGAGCCTTTTTCTGTTTCCAGAGAAATTTGGACAAGACAGAGTCAATGCGACGGAAGTAGAGCGCTGGGATACGGATTGGGAGCATGGACAATAAGTAGATTAAGATCGGGGCAATCATCATTTTGATGGAATCAAGACGACCCCACCAGGAAAGAAATAAAGGATTCCAAGAGGAGAGTAAAGAATCTATTCTAGAGATGACCGCATTCATGTTAAATTGAATAGAGGAGGAGATAGAGTTAGAGAAAAGAACACCAAGATATTTTATTTTCTTAGAATTCCAAGCAAAGCCGGTAGAAGTGAAAAAATGAGGAAGGCAAAATTTAGTTAGAGGAAGAATTTCTGTTTTATCAGAATTTATTTTATAGCCTGAAACCAAGGAAAATTTTTCAAATTCAGTTAATAAAGAAGGAACAGAGGTAACAGGGTCTGAAATGAATAAAAGAATATCATCAGCATAGGCAGATAATTTAAGATGATGATCACCATACGGGAATCCAGAAATGGAGGGATTGTTACGTATAGAAGTTAGGAAGGGTTCAAGAGCTAAAATAAACAAAAGAGGTGACAGAGGACAGCCCTGACGAACTCCACGTTGAAGTGTGAATGGGGAAGTGAGGTGACCATTGACGAGAACGGAAGCCTTGGGCATAGAATATATTAAGGAAATATAGGAAATAAATTTAGGACTGAAGCCATGCCATTTTAGGGAAGCCATTAGAAAAGACCAGTCAACCCGATCAAAGGCTTTTTCAGCATTGACTGAGATGGCTGCAATGGGAATCGATAGCGAGGGGGCCATACTTAAAACATTAAGGAAGAGTCTGGAGTTGTCCGAGGTAAGGCGGCCCTTAACAAAACCACATTGCTCTTTCCCGATGAGATGTGGCATGAGCGGGTCAAGGCGAAGAGCTAATAATTTTGCAAAAATCTTATAGTCCACATTAACTAGAGATATAGGTCGATAATTCTTACAAAATTTAGGATCTCTACCTTCTTTAGGGATAAGGCATATGGTAGCACCTTGAAATGAGCCTTGGGCCAGACCAGCAGAACAAAAAGACTGAAAAAGAGAGAGAAGTTTGGGTAAGAGGAGATCGGAGAAGTGTAAGTAAAATTCAACTGGAAAACCATCAGGCCCTGGAGTTTTGCCTTTAGTTAAAGAGGACAAAGCAGTGGATAATTCAGAAATAGTGAGATCAGTATCAATGTCCGAAAAATTAAGTTGGGAAGTATCTGGCTTAGGTAGGTTCTCAAAATAAGATTGGAGAAGTTCTGGGGTAGGGGGATTTTCAGGAGAGTATAAAGATTCATAAAAGGAATGAAATTGCCCCAAAATTTCTGCATCTGTATGTACAAGGACAGTGGAAGGGGAATAGATAGAGTCTATGTTAGTTCGTTCTTTACGCGATTTTAGATAGTTAGCTAGTAATTTACCCGATTTATTGCGACCTCCATAGTATCGTGCACTGCTCCTGAGAAGAAAAGAGGAAGCTGAATCCGTAGTAAGTTTGTTAAAAGCAATTTTAGCCTTAAGAAGTTCAGGAGACATATGATTTGGAGAAGAAGTGTAGAATTGATGCTCTAACGACTTAATGTGCGCAAGGGTAACTTTACGTTTTTGAAGGAATTTTTTCTTCTTTTTAGAGACAAAATCGATAATAAATCCGCGGGCTGTGGCCTTGAAGGAATCCCAAAGAACATGAGGAGGGGTGTCAGGTTTAGAATTAAGTTGGAAAAATTCAGAAGTGAAAGAGCGAAAAGAGGAGGAAAAAAGAGGATCAGCAAGAAGAGAAGAATTAAAGCGCCAGCGAGAAGATTTAGGAGTAGGAGGAAGAAGATCAAATACAGTGATAATAGGAGCATGATCAGAGATAACAATAGGTTCAATAGAAGAGGATAGAAGGTGTTGAGATAAAGATGAGGATAGAAAAATATAGTCCAAACGAGAGAAAGAAGCATGAGGAGGAGAGAAAAAAGAAAAGTCTATAATATCTGGGTGAGTGAGTCTCCATGAGTCCACAAGATGCACCTGAGTGATAGTGTCAAGAAACCGTTTATGGGGCTTGTGAGGGGTGAAACGAACAGAGGATTTACGATCTAAAAAAGGATCGATAATCTGATTACAGTCTCCGCCTAATAGGAAAGAGTCATCTTTGTATTGAATACATTTTGCTGTAATGGAGGGCCAAAAAGAGGAGTCAAAGCATGTAGGGCCATAAACGTTGAACAAAGTAATTGGGATAGCATTAATGAGCAATTTAGCTAAAATCCAACGACCCTTATCATCCTTTTCTTCAAGAAGTACTTTACAATTAAGACGTTTGTGAATCAAAATAACCACACCGTTCTTTTTATGAGAAGCAGGAGAGAACAAAACAGTACCAACCCACAATCTCTTTAGCTTTAAAGATTCAATATCTGAAAGATGGGTTTCTTGAATAAGAACAATATCAGGATTGTAAGAAGAGAGGTGTGAAAGTACTCTCTGCCGCTTAATAGGATGGTTAAATCCTTTCACATTCCATGAAACAACTTTGAAGGTGAAAGAATAATAAACTGTTCAAAATTGAAAAATGCAAAAACATACTGTACAAGCAATAATTCAAATTTTAAGGGGGTAAAAAATATGTAAACTGTTAAAAGGATAGAAGGAAGAGTAGGAGGAGGAGGAAAAAGAGAAGGGGAAAGGGAAAAGGTTAGGGGAAAGGAAAGAGGGTCAGCAAAGGAAGGAGAAGAAAGAAAAGAGAGAAGGCATAGAAGACAGTACAAATCCAAAAGGATGACTGTAATAAACATACCTGAAAGGGGAAATACACAAAGGGGAAGTGGGGAGGTGGTGATGCGTTACAAGACGGGTAGACCAGGAACAGGAGCAGAACCACACCGAGACCTCACAAAAAGGAACAAAGGATGGAACAAGATGATGAAGGGAGTATCCGATACACATCTGCATGGGGAAAAAGGAGATAATTATTAACATACGGAACATGTGACACAAGGTATATAGCCAGAAATCAGAGATAAGATTTATGTAGAACATACGCAAGGAGACACAAGAAAAAGAAGATGACCAAGATGAGAAGATTGAGAAGACCAAGAGAAGGAGTAGAAAAGAGTACATGAAACCAGAGAAAAAACAACTAGAGAGCAATACATGGATACAACAAAAAAATTTCAGCCACTGTTCGAAGGAGAGGAAGAGGCTTCCATCCCCTCCTCACTCTACAAAAAGATGAAGTTGCGTAGTTCACCAGGATCTTGAAATTACCAAGTCTTATTCCGATAAGTGACTCTGAAGGTACAAGGGTGAAACAAGCCATATCGTGCTCCAAGGGATCGCAAAGAAGGACGCAATGCTAGAAATTCCTTACGTCTGGAGGCAGTAGCATTAGAGACATCTTGAGATAAGTAAACTCGCTGACCCTGCCAAGTCAATTGTTTTTTGCTCCTTGCTGCTGAAAGGATCGAGAGAAGATCTGTGAATTTAAAAAATAGGATAATAACCCCACGAGGGTTCTTGCGCCTAGTCTGTGAGCTCTTTGAATACTGATGGACGTAGAGGGGGGCATGTCCAAAAGTTTCAGTAGGAAGGAGGTAAAGAAAGTCACTGGATTGTCACCCTCAAGATTTTCTGGTAAATTGTAAATACGAAGGTTGTTTCTTCTATTGCGATTTTCCAAATCCTCCGTATGTTTCTGCAGAGAGAGGACAGTCTTTTCTAATGCTACAATGCGTTGCGTGTTGGATTGAACCTCAGGAATCTGTAGTACAACAGAAGAAAGGCGAGCATCCATAGACTCCCATTTGTCCTTCAAAAGCTGCATATCCTTGCTTGTCTCTTCGCTAAAAGGACGCATTGCACGAAGTTCTTCCAAAATTTGATCAATAGGAGATGAGGAAGAGGGATCCTCCAGTGTAGGAGAATTTTGTTTAAGACGTTTGCCGGAAGGAGCAAGTGGAGAGGTTCTACTGGAAGATGAGTGGCCCGAAGGGACTCGCTGAGAGGAAGAAGTCGACATTTTTGCAGAATGAGTCGATGTAGATGCAACAGTTGAAGAACCCACCGGAGTATGCACAGAGGAAGCAAAGACAAATTTAGGTTTGCGTAATTTCACCATAGGAAGTTCCTACTATCAGTCAACAACTAATCTCAATGCACTGAAGTAGAGAAAAGTGCGTTGGCAGTGTCTCAGAAGGCCATCTTAGCATAAGGTAAGCCAGGTGCTTATATAATACAAGATGCTCCAAATATATAGCACTGTGAGTAATGCCAATAAGAGAGAAGTAGTAGCATTGAAGACTTTAGTTGAACATGACAGGGTGCACCAAAACACCTTTATCGGGTCCAAAGCATATACTTGGCATGAAAACTAGTATATAAATAATAAGAGTATAGGACCGAAAGGTGTCATATCATAATGTGGATGAGATGAAATTATCTCCCTGAGGAAGCGCTTGTAAGTTGCATTAGAGAGCGCCAGTGAATTGAATGGTGCATACGCTGGCAATGTTGAAGAGAGAGGGCGCTGAACATGGCAGTTAGGGAAAGCGTATCATGAGGCACCTGAGGTGTAATGAAATAAACAGAAAGTCAGTAAAAAACTATGAAGAACAGCACTGGTGCACTGTCAGTGAGTAGCGCTGAGGTGGCAAAGCGTCTGAAGAAAGCTCCGTTGGGTAGTAAATGCAATTTACACAGAGGAATTGCTGCTGATGATGAAGAGAGGAACACACATCTCAGAATGACATTTAGCATGCGCACTAGACTATAGTGGTCGCAAAATAGTCACTTGACCTTGAGGATGTAAGAGAAGTTAGAATCCTGGAGCATCAGAAGGTAGAAGCCAGCCAAACAATGAGTTACATATTCGCTTCCGTGAGGATAAGACATTCAGTAAAGGGTTGAGATGACAAGCTGAAAGATGGTCATCATTGGTAGCAAATTGACAATGCGTTGGCAGAAGATTATTTTGAAGCAATGAACTGCATTAGAGGAAGTTCACAGGTATTAGAGCTCTGCAGTATGAAGATTCATGAGAAATAACGCTGGTCTGGCGCTCTAACAGAATGCATAAGACAGATGAAAATTACAGCAAGAGCAGTCTGCCAATATTCAGGGATTACATTTACTGGGGACGGTGCAGCAGGAGGGCACAGTAATGTAGCCATAAACAATGGTGATATGACAGTCCTCCATATTCCATGAGATGAACTGCACAGTTGGAAATGAGGCACAGTCAGAATATTATTTTAAAGCAATAATCTGCATTAGAGGAAATTCATAGGCATTAGAGCTCTGCAGTATGAAGAATCATGAGAAAAAACGCTGGTCTGGAGCTCTAACAGAAGGCATAAGGCAGACGAAAAATTACAGCAACAGCAGTCTGCCAATATTCATGGGTTAATTGCCACTCGTTTACTGGGGATGATGCAGCAAGAATTCACATGCTGATATTGTTAAACGAGGGAGCAAAGGTATTGCCATAAATATTGCCGTGATGACAGACCTCCAAATTCCCTGATATAAATTGCACCGATAAAAAAGAGGCACAGGAATATTCAGGTCTTAAAGCAAAAGCAGTCCACTGCTGAAGTTTGCATTTCAAGGGAAGAAAAACATAGGCAAACCTCTTTCTGCGCAGTGAAGTGAAGCACTCGTTCTGTGAGGGAAGATAACACCGTGAAATGGCGCCACAGGAAGCTCCAATGTCGAGAAGGGCTGGCAATAAATAACGCGCTGTCAGAAAATCAATTAGGTGGGCACGTTAGAGGCAGCTCACATTCCGGAGCTTTTCCGATGCATGCAGGCTCAGGGAGACGACGTGGAAACACCAGAAACCATGAAGAAGAGGTCCGGTGAGGCGGAGGTTCAGCACAATGCGGCCATCTTGCGTGGCGTCGTAGCCACGCCCCCAATTGCATTTATTTTTAATTTGCAAAGTTCACATTAGGGTGGTTCTCTTTCAAGTATCCTTCTCCTGCTGCCCTTGTGATGCAGCCTTTGTGTAAAGTGAAATTTCACATAGCATGAAGCACTGGGGCTAACTCCAAGCTGGACCACCCACACCATGGGCACCATGAAATGTGAGATCTTCCTGAAGCACCAATCAGGGACAGACAATGGACAGCCCCAGCATAGGAATGTTTTCTCCTTGAAAAACAGGAACTTCAGTTACATCCCTCACCCTGGCACCAAGTGACAGTGCTCCGGAAGTCTAATCTGCTTCTCTTTGTGTCCTTGTCAAAGAAAAGGCCTCTTGAAATGTTATAGGTAGCCTGATCTCTCCACCCTCACCTCAGTCTCTAGGTCTCCTCACTCCAGCTACAGGAATGCAGGCAATACAATCTTGCAGTCTGGGAATTTATATATAGGGATTTCCTCTTGTAGAATTATAAGCTGTTGCTAGGTGATTAGAATGTTGTAACTTGAAGATAGTTAGTTGACTGTGAACTGGTGAAGGAGCTGGAGGTCTGTTCTTCTTTCACTACCAATAAAGGATTTCTAACCTGAATTTCTGTGTTGGAATCATCTCTACATTGGCGACGAGGATGAAGACATCTGTGCAGGGGACAGATATTGATTACCTCCACCCCTGGATGATACCAAATGGTATACATTTCGACTCCGTCAAGATTTTCAAGATTTCTGAAAACCTATAATATTCATGATATGGTATGTACTTTCATCAAATTTCTGGAATCTGCCCTCAACTTGTTTTTTAGAACTTTCTTCTGACTTTGTCATTTTCATTATATTTCCTTCGTGGTGCCTTTTCTAAGTATTCATTTGTTTCCTTCAACGTGTGATTCATCATTGTGCTTGTACGTTAATTGTGGTGCTCTTCAAACTATTTATTAGCACTTATATTGTCACGCAAGCTCTAGCAACAGTACTTTATGTCTTTGCATCTTTCGAAGCCCAACGTCCTTACCTGCAGTTTTCTAAACTGCGGAGGCGTCCTGGCAACCAGCGCGTGAATTCTTTCATTCACGAGTTCCGACGCGCGCCTTCATTGAGCTCTGGACTCCATCTTCTCTGAAGCATCTTTGCTAAGCCACGTCAAACACGTCATAACGTACGAGGGTCAAGTAAGTGACCTGTACGTGAGCGCCATTTTGGATTGGGATCAAATTTGTACATCGCAATCGTTCCGATGCGAGTTATGCATTTGGAAAAAATGTAAACAGTACAATCGTTTCAACACGAGTTCGTGGAGCAGAATACTTGCTGAATTTAAGGATTTTACAACGCGATTTCCACAAACTGCTGGGATGCGTCAATATTTTCAACAATGATCTTCAAACTTGTATTCTTTTGAAGAGGCATCAAGTAATAATACTGTGACAGGTATATTTCCTTTTTTCATTTAATTTTATTACTTTATTTGCTAACATCGTTTTTCTTACAGGTTGTTATATTCACATTGGTTTCAATTTGATTTTTGTTGCTACATTTGAACTTACCTTTATTTCTCTGCATCACAGCAGATCAGGGTCTAGCTGCACCTCCATCCTTTCTTCCAACTCCGGGTGAACCCTCTATTCCCTGGAAGGAGGGGAAGAAAATATTTCTTACTTATATTTTGGCTACTGGTTCAGATAAATTTTGACCTATTCGTAAGCAAGCGATCTTACTTCATCACTTGGGGGTTGAAGGTAGACGTTCATATGAAGACTTGCCTGAAATTTCTCTCGGGATGGGGAATGGTCAACCGACCCAAGTCTATGATATGAGTATGCAAATGTTGGAAAAAAGGTTTATTCCAAAAATCAATACTGTTTTAGAAAGACATAAATTCTTCTGTCGTGTACAAAAAGCTGATTAAGATATAGCAACTTATGTAGCTTCTTTGAGGGGTTTATCTTTAAAGTGTCAGTTTGAAAATTTGGCGGATTCGCTTATAAGTGATCAAATAGTCAGGTGTACCAATAACAAGTGAGTGAGGCAAAAGTTACTCATCAAAGATTGCACTTTAGATGAGGCCATTCAAATAGCAAAGGGTCTTGAAAACACTGACCTTGGGATTAAAGAAATGGATAAGAGTTGCATAGCATCAAAAGATGTTGTGTCAAGGCATTCCGACCCTAAATATTTAAATGTTAAAACTTCACAAGTTCATGCTTTTATGATGAAACGAAAACCTTAAAGAGTACAGGAAAAATTGAACCCAAGTCTTTCAATAAACCTTTCGGCAGGCCTCTTTCCAATATTAATTCCCCACAAGTAAATTTTCGTATTGTTAAGTGTTATAGGTGTGGTGCTTCTGGGCATATAGTAACCAGTACAAAGTGCACAGCCAAGAATGCAATTTGCAGGGCATGTGGGAGAAGAGGACATATAGCGAAGGCTTGTAATGCTAAAACTCACTATGTTAACGAAATTGATGATACTTGCGAAAACATTAAAGAATTAATGTTATGTGTGGAAGCATTACCTGTAGAAGAAGATTGTAATTCTAGTTCAAAGTCCATTTGCGATGTGGGTGTGGCTACTGAAAGTTCAGACAAACTTGAAAAACCTCATTGTCTCATAAACTTTGGTAGTAAGGATGCGAAGTGTCCTAGTACTAAAGATGTAAGAATGTTGATTGACTCTTGAAGTTTATACACTCTACTGTTCAAAGAAATGTATCTCAAGGTTTGGGGTGAACAGAGTTATGTGAACTCTTAGTACACACCTGACATCAAAGCAGTTGGTTATGGTGGGAAAACCATAGATATTTTAGCACTTAAATGAATGGTGATACGTTTTTCTGGGAGGAAAATGTGTGGACGAGTGTATTTAACAAAGCAAGGTTCGAATTTACTAGGCTGGCGGCATCAAAAAGATTTAGGTATTTTGCTGAATCCTAATGTACTAATATCAGTTTCCTCTTTGCCTGTTCTTAATGTTGATGGTTATGAAACTGATATTATGGGCACATTTCCTAATGTTTTTTCTGAGAAATTAGGTAAACTGAAAGGTTTCTCCCACAAAATCATTCTGAAGAAGAATGCGGTGCCTGTAGTTCACAAAGTAAGGAATGTACCACATTTAATGAGAGGTCCACTCCAAGAGGAACTTAATAAGTTGTTGCAGTTGAAGATTATTGAGCCTATTGAGTCCTCGGAATGGCTTGCGCCCATTGTGGTTGCACCAAAGGATGGGGGAACCAAAATTCGTCTCTGTGTGGATTTGCGCGACCTCAATAAGAATATTTGGGGGGACAGGCAACCTCTGCCGAATATATCAGAAATGTTGAGTGCGATGGGAGGAGGTGTAATTGTCAGTGTAATAGATATGTCTGCTGCTTATCATCAGATAGATTTAGATAAAGATTCTAGATATCTTACTTCATTTGTAACACCGCTGGGTGCTTTTCGTTATTGCAGAATGCCGTTTGGTTTAGCGTCTGCCTCAGCGGTGTTTCAAAGGATGATGCAGAAGGTGCTTGATGGCATGAGCAATGCTCTGTGTTTCCAGGACGATGTGTTAATAGTTGGAAAAAATTATGATCACCATGATAAAGTTTTGACTGAGGTGTTGGAGTGCATGGAAAAGCATGGATTAACGATTAAGAAAGAAAAGTGTCAACTAAAAATAGATTGTGTAACTTATTTAGGACATGAAATATCTGGTTTAGGAATAAAACCTAAGAAGAGCATAATTTCTGCATTAAACAATACTCCTACTCCTTTGAATAAGGACCAATTGAAGTCTTTTTTGGGACTTGCGGAGTGTTGCTCTAAGTTTATAAAGGGATTTTCTGATGTGGTTGAGCCTCTGAGGTTACTAATGAAAAATGGAGCAAGTTTTGTGTGGAAAGAAGATTGTGAAAAAGCGTTTAGGAGTGTAAAAATGGGAATTTTGCATGCACCAACGCTTGGTCATTTTAATGTCAGAGCAAGAACTTTGGTCACTACTGACGCTAGCGCGGTTGGAATTGGGGCAGTGTTGTCTCAAATTCATGATGGCGTGGAGAGGATAATTGGTTTTGCTTCGAGAAGACTTAAAGGAGCTGAAGTTTCTTATTCTGTTATTGAGAGAGAAGCTCTTGCATGTACTTGGGGCATTAAACATTTTAGATATTTTCTTTGGGGCTTGCCATTTAGAGTGCACACTGATCATAAGACTCTGGTACATGTGTTCAAAGGAGGAAGAGGATTGGAAGGTAATGTCACGCCTAGGATTTCGAGGTGGATTTTATCTGTACTCGAATACAATTTTGAGTTGGAATACATGAAAGGATTGAAAAATGTGGTAGCGAATTATTTATCTAGAATGCCGGTGGAAAATGTTGAAGAGGATTATGAGAGTTTTGATGGTTTAATTAAATGTAATGAAGTACAAGCATTTGATAAGGAAGAATGGGACAATGCTATGTCTGATGATGATCTGGTAACTCGAGTCATGCAGTATGTCTCTGTTGGATGGCCGAAGTAATCTTGTGAAGATGTTGGTCTAAGGCAGAGGTCTTCAAACTTTTGGATGCCGAGACCCCCCTGTCAACATTATCAGGTGTAAGGACCCCCTGTTGACAACAAATTCCAAACCTGTTGGCAGAATCTGCATATTTGTCAAACTACAGCTCTGGTCCAGGCAGCACAACAAGTTTTGGTCCCAGAGCAGGAGTGGGGAAAAAGCCTGGATTCATGGCTCTGCCAGTGCCACAGGTTAACAAACGGTTTCCTAAGCCTACATATTTAAGGGCAGATTTACGTTACCTGGCGCATCCCTGGAAATCAGCAGGGATGCGCCAAATACATGCGATACGCAATGCCATTGTTGCACCACAACGGATGCGCCGCATTTACAATGCGGCATGCCATGGCGCAAGGATAGGCAGATGCGTGTCGCATCTGGCGGCTTCAGGTTGGAGCAGTGCCTGAGTTGAGTTGTGGGCGCGACGCAACTCCAGCACTGTGCCAACCCGGCCTAAATTCCACATGGTGCGTCACACCTTACGCCTACTTCAAGCAGGCGCAAGATTTTGAAGCAGCGGGGTCGAAAACGTGACTGAGTGAAATCTTGTAGATTTCACTCAGGCACTTTTCCGAGGCATTCCTGCACTGGAACGCCCTCCCTGCGGCGGTACGCCCACATGAAACCTGACGCAGGTTACATGTGGTGCAGGCCTTTACAACGCTCCCTAGATGTGTCACGTTGTAAATCCCCCGCAGCATGGCGCTTGCTTTACGCCGCCGCTGCATCACAGAAGTGACACAATGACGGCGCAAAAGTGGCGTACGGTGCTTGTAAATCTGCCCCTCAGTGCTTTAATTTTTTTACATCTCCAGCACATCCACAGGACCAAATTCTAACGAGTTGGAGTGCTGAGATGCAATGGGACTTCTATATAATGTTTTTATATGATAAATTATTCTTATAATAGAAATTGGCAAAAGTGAAAAACATTTTGGGGCAGATTTACAAGCCCCTTGTGCCACTTTAAGTCACTTTTAACATGGGAAAAGTGCCACAAAAAGTGGCGCAAGTGGCTTGTAAATCCGCCCCTTGGTGTACAGAAAAAAACCTTTTAAGATGTATGAATTTTTTTTCTGTTCTTAGTTAATTTCATTTATTGTTGAACTGTGACATTCTTCCCTTCCTGGAGTTTTATTCACAGCTGCGCTTGATAGAACTATTTAAATGTAAGGAATAGGCAGAGTGGAGACCCAGGGGGTACTGGAACCAGAAAAAACCCGAAGTCTTGATAACCTGTTTACAAAGGCAGGTAAATATGCAAATGGTCTTTAACGACCTGTCAAAAACTCGGGTGTACTGGAGATAAGACTCCAGACACTGCCCAGCCGATCCCACATCAACAGCCCGGGCTGAGACACAGACGGGGAGAAGGGGGGCTGAAGCCCTTGGGCCTGGGCAGAGTGACTGTGAAAGCGCGACCCCCTTTCCATTGCTCCACGGCCCCCTGGGGGTCGTGCCCCACAGTTTGAAGACCCCTGGTCTAAGGGGATTTTATCATGCGGAAGGTGAATTGAGTGTGAGTGAAGGTAAGTTGTGGAGAAGAAACAGATTAGTACCACCGGCTAAGTTAAGGTGCAGGATTATGGATTTAGCTCATGAAGGGCATTTGGGTAGGAATATGACCAAGAGGAGAATTTGTGAGTCGTTCTGGTGGCCCGGAATGGATAATGAAATAGATGATATTGTTAAAGATTGCTATGCATATGCTGGGAGTGACAAAACAAAAATAATAAGACAGCCCCCTCTTGCTTCTATTGATTTTCCAGAACATCCTTGGGAAAAGGTGGCGATTGATTTTCTTGGTCCCATATCTAAATTGGGTTCTAGGAACAAATTTATAATGGTTCTTGTGGATTATCATTCTAAATGGTTTGTGGTGGAATCCACTGATTGCATTGATACTAGAAAAGTGATAAATTTTATGGAAAGAATTTTCATGAAAGAGGGGATACCGAAGACATTGGTGTCAGACAATGGAGTCCTGTTAGTGTCTAGACAGATGAAGGAATTTCTGGATAAAATGGGAATCAATCATGAAAAAGTTGCATTGTTTAGACCACAGGCTAATGGATTGGTTGAGAGAATTGACCGGTTATTGATGGACAACATTCACCTTTCATTAGCTAATGGATTAACGGCATTTCCCTGTACTCCTTCCCCTCTTGACTGACTAGGCATAGCGCTGGGATACTCACGGGTGACTACGGGCTCTACAAAAACCTTAAATAAATAAATAAATAAATAAATTAGTGTGGTCTGATGAGCTCAAGAAGCTGGTGTGGCCTTATAGGTTTACGCCACATTCTGTTACGGGGGTTTCCCCATTTGTTTCTCTTAGGGGGCGTGAACCAGGAGTGAGAGAGTTTCCAGGTTGGTTAATAAGTGTGTTTGAGTCGAACGTGCGAGAGTGAAAGACAGGGTTGAGAATCAACAATGTGTATCTACTGGTCACAATAATCAGAGGATGAGAGTGAAAGATTCGAATATAAGAGAAGGTTATTGGGTTGTGGTGAAAAGAGGTGGAATTGTCATAAAAGTAGAGACTACATTTTCACAACCTATACAAGTAAAAAGTATGAAGAAAAAGTTTCTTATTCTAGCGATGGGTCTGCTTGGAGTTGTGGAAATGTTGCAAAATGTTTGGCTCCTTAAATGTATCTTATTTTGGAGTCAATTAAAAGTGAGCTTCATCATATGTTAATTTCTTCTATTTATTTTATGTACAGTAAATTATAAAATGTTGTTATTTTTGTTTCCTTGCTTTCTATAATGTATGTAAAGGGGGAGATATGTAGGGGTTTCCTCTTGTAAAATTATAAGCTGTTGCTAGGCGATTAGAATGTTGTAACTTGAAGAAAGTTAGTTGACTGTGAACTGGTGAAGAAGCTGGAGGTCTGTTCTTCTTTTACTACCAATAAAGGATTTATTACCTGAACTTCTGTGTTGGAATCATCTCTAAACTATCCTCACCCCACGCCGTGCCATTCCACTCCATGAGCATCCAGCATGGATTGATAATTAATATTGTGAAGCAAGCTTGAAGAGTAAACATCAGAAGACATACCGCCAGATTTTGCAGAATCTCCTTTTCGATGCTTGATTTACATGCTTGCCAGATTTAACCTGTATATTCTCCCACATTTTTTTTATTATGAGGTTACTGCTTCATTCAAGCACAACATAAAGCTCTGGATATTTCCCTATACAATACCATATATTACTTTAAGCTTCCAACCCGAGGTGATCAGCTTTCATTACTCAATGGTGGTCTAGCAGAAGCCTGTCAGTGGAAGACTGCTGTCCTGATTCTAGGGCCTTTACAAAGTACCTGATATAGCACTATCTCACATGCAAATAGTGATGTTTCTTTCAACAGTTTTGCACCCACAGAATGCATGCTATCTCAAAAGTCTACCGTATGTTCCTAAAACCCTGCATTATAATTTTGACCTTGACTTAAAGTTATCGATTACTGCCACTCCTTTTATTTGAAAGACCCTCTCATTACTTTCCATCATCTGCATTTCTCCTCTCTCTGCGTACTGCCTACTCTAAGTTATGAGCATGTTTGCTCTAATTTCTAGCATTGTATTTTTGCAAATTACCCACACCTTATCTGAAAGATCACAACCTACCCTTCTAAGAAAGTCATACTCTGCAAACTAGCAATACCTAATCTCCTCTAGCTCAGCTACTAATCTCACCAACCATCTGCATGAACTCAAATACCCCAACTAATGATCACAGCTAACTCCTAGTAATGTAATCCACCACAAAGATACTGGAGTAAGTGCATTGAATGTCTCTTTGAGAGTGTAGGAGAGTAGGGTCTGCTTCCTATGGTTACCGACACTTTTTGCTGTGATTCACTGGTTTTTCGACTTTAGTGTGGCTGTGGGCCTGCCAATCAGACCCACAGACCAACTGTTCTCTCTATAAATTGATATCATGTACTTTAGGTACATACCAGATTGGTTACTGGGTCACCCTTGTGAACCCCTGTATAGTGTACCATAGGCACCCAGGGCATAGGTGCACCCTACGCCTACCAGGGGCTGCAGCATGTATTGTGCCACTCCTGGTTTGCCTTCCAAACTGACACCACAGGTCTGTTCACACAGCCTGGGTAAGGTGGTGTAATCACCCCTTACTTAGATATAGTATACCTATATCTATATATACATATAGACACATATACACCTATAACTCACTCCTATGGCAGGCCTTAACAATCCTAGAGGCAGAGTGCTCGGTTTTATGTGAGAGGGTGCCCTAGCATGAGCTGAGCCCCTCTGCAGTTTTCGGAACCATCTCCTTATAGCTGTTCTTTGATATACCCATATAAATAAACCTCGCGGTTGATGCTAACTTTGGTTTGGCTTAATCAAAACATGTTGTGTAAGGTGTCAAACACTTTGGAATACTACCCCCTCCCCCCCACCAGTCCAGGCGGCAGGGGAAGACATGGCTTGGTAGTTCGGACTGGACTGTTCCCATGAGGCACAGACTCAGAGCTGATTTGCATATAGCCAGTGTCTAACCCAGGGTGGTGAGGAGTGCAAAAAAACTATGGATTTAGGCCCAGATCCTTGTACTGGGGTGAATGTATGACATTGTTCTACATTCTGTCCATCAACTGTGTTTTTTGCAATTTTCACCCCGAGTGTGCTGGGTATACTCAGACGTGAGTCCCAGGCTCTCCACACCACTGGAGTCAAGCTATCCAGGCTGATGAAGGCTGATAGCCAGAAACCGGTCCTTGGATGCTTGATTCCGGTCTGGGAAAGACATGGCTTGGTAGTTCGGACTGGACTGTTCCCATGAGGCACAGACTCAGAGCTGATTTGCATATAGCCAGTGTCTAACCCAGGGTGGTGAGGAGTGCAAAAAAACTATGGATTTAGGCCCAGATCCTTGTACTGGGGTGAATGTATGACATTGTTCTACATTCTGTCCATCAACTGTGTTTTTTGCAATTTTCACCCCGAGTGTGCTGGGTATACTCAGACGTGAGTCCCAGGCTCTCCACACCACTGGAGTCAAGCTATCCAGGCTGATGAAGGCTGATAGCCAGAAACCGGTCCTTGGATGCTTGATTCCGGTCTGGGAAAGACATGGCTTGGTAGTTCGGACGGAACTGTTCCCATGAGGCACAGGGTCAGAGCTGATTTGCATATAGCCAGTGTCTAACCCAGGGTGGTGTGGAGTGCAAAAAAACGATGGATTTAGGCCCACATCCTTGTACTGGGGTGAATGTATGACATTGTTCTACATTCTGTCCATCAACTGTGTTTTTTGCAATTTTCACCCCGAGTGTGCTGGGTATACTCAGACGTGAGTCCTAGGCTCTCCACACCACTGGAGTCAAGCTATCCAGGCTGATGAAGGCTGATAGCCAGAAACCAGTCCTTGGATGCTTGATTCCGGTCTGGGAAAGACATGGCTTTGTAGTTCGGACTGGACTGTTCCCATGAGGCACAGGGTCAGAGCTGATTTGCATATAGCCAGTGTCTAACCCAGGGTGGTGTGGAGTGCAGAAAAACGATGGATTTAGGCCCAGATCCTTGTACTGGGGTGAATGTATGACATTGTTCTACATTCTGTCCATCAACTGTGTGTTTTGCAATTTTCACCCCGACTGTGCTGGGTATACTCAGACGTGAGTCCCAGGCTCTCCACACCACTGGAGTCAAGCTATCCAGGCTGATGAAGGCTGATAGCCAGAAACCGGTCCTTGGATGCTTGATTCCAGTCTGGGAAAGACATGGCTTGGTAGTTCGGACTGGACTGTTCCCATGAGGCACAGGGTCAGAGCTGATTTGCATATAGCCAGTGTCTAACCCAGGGTGGTGTGGAGTGCAAAAAAACGATGGATTTAGGCCCAGATCCTTGTACTGGGGTGAATGTATGACATTGTTCTACATTCTGTCCATCAACTGTGTTTTTTGCAATTTTCACCCGAGTGTGCTGGGTATACTCAGACGTGAGTCCCAGGCTCTCCACACCACTGGAGTCAAGCTATCCAGGCTGATGAAGGCTGATAGCCAGAAACCGGTCCTTGGATGCTTGATTCCGGTCTGGGAAAGACATGGCTTGGTAGTTCGGACTGGACTGTTCCCATGAGGCACAGGGTCAGAGCTGATTTGCATATAGCCAATGTCTAACCCAGGGTGGTGTGGAGTGCAAAAAAACGATGGATTTAGGCCCAGATCCTTGTACTGGGGTGAATGTATGACATTGTTCTACATTCTGTCCATCAACTGTGTTTTTTTCAATTTTCACCCCGAGTGTGCTGGGTATACTCAGACGTGAGTCCCAGGCTCTCCACACCACTGGAGTCAAGCTATCCAGGCTGATGAAGGCTGATAACCAGAAACCGGTCCTTGGATGCTTGATTCCGGTCTGGGAAAGACATGGCTTGGTAGTTCGGACTGGACTGTTCCCATGAGGCACAGAGTCAGAGCTGATTTGCATATAGCCACTGTCTAACCCAGGGTGGTGTGGAGTGCAAAAAAACGATGGATTTAGGCCCAGATCCTTGTACTGGTTTGAATGTATGACATTGTTCTACATTCTGTCCATCAACTGTGTTTTTTGCAATTTTCACCCCGAGTGTGCTGGGTATACTCAGACGTGAGTCCCAGGCTCTCCACACCACTGGAGTCAAGCTATCCAGGCTGATGAAGGCTGATAGCCAGAAACCGGTCCTTGGATGCTTGATTCCGGTCTGGGAAAGACATGGCTTGATAGTTCGGACTGGACTGTTCCCATGAGGCACAGGGTCAGAGCTGATTTGCATATAGCCAATGTCTAACCCAGGGTGGTGTGGAGTGCAAAAAAACGATGGATTTAGGCCCAGATCCTTGTACTGGGGTGAATGTATGACATTGTTCTACATTCTGTCCATCAACTGTGTTTTTTGCAATTTTCACCCCGAGTGTGCTGGGTATACTCAGACGTGATTCCCAGGCTCTCCACACCACTGGAGTCAAGCTATCCAGGCTGATGAAGGCTGATAGCCAGAAACCGGTCCTTGGATGCTTGATTCCGGTCTGGGAAAGACATGGCTTGGTAGTTCGGACTGGACTGTTCCCATGAGGCACAGGGTCAGAGCTGATTTGCACATAGCCAGTGTTTAACCCAGGGTGGTGTGGAGTGCAACAAAGCAATTGATTTAGGCCCAGATCCTTGTACTGGGGTGAATGTATGACATTGTTCTACATTCTGTCCATCAACTGTGTTTTTTGCAATTTTCACCCCGAGTGTGCTGGGTATACTCAGACGTGAGTCCCAGGCTCTCCACACCACTGGAGTCAAGCTATCCAGGCTGATGAAGGCTGATAGCCAGAAACCGGTCCTTGGATGCTTGATTCCGGTCTGGGAAAGACATGGCTTGATAGTTCGGACTGGACTGTTCCCATGAGGCACAGGGTCAGAGCTGATTTGCATATAGCCAATGTCTAACCCAGGGTGGTGTGGAGTGCAAAAAAACAATGGATTTAGGCCCAGATCCTTGTACTGGGGTGAATGTATGACATTGTTCTACATTCTGTCCATCAACTGTGTTTTTTGCAATTTTCACCCCGAGTGTGCTGGGTATACTCAGACGTGATTCCCAGGCTCTCCACACCACTGGAGTCACGCTATCCAGGCTGATGAAGGCTGATAGCCAGAAACCGGTCCTTGGATGCTTGATTCCGGTCTGGGAAAGACATGGCTTGGTAGTTCGGACTGGACTGTTCCCATGAGGCACAGGGTCAGAGCTGATTTGCACATAGCCAGTGTTTAACCCAGGGTGGTGTGGAGTGCAACAAAGCAATGGATTTAGGCCCAGATCCTTGTACTGGGGTGAATGTATGACATTGTTCTACATTCTGTCCATCAACTGTGTTTTTTGCAATTTTCACCCCGAGTGTGCTGGGTATACTCAGACGTGAGTCCCAGGCTCTCCACACCACTGGAGTCAAGCTATCCAGGCTGATGAAGGCTGATAGCCAGAAACCGGTCCTTGGATGCTTGATTCCGGTCTGGGAAAGACATGGCTTGGTAGTTCGGACTGGACTGTTCCCATGAGGCACAGGGTCAGAGCTGATTTGCATATAGCCAATGTCTAACCCAGGGTGGTGTGGAGTGCAAAAAACCGATGGATTTAGGCCCAGATCCTTGTACTGGGGTGAATGTATGACATTGTTCTACATTCTGTCCATCAACTGTGTTTTTTGCAATTTTCACCCCGAGTGTGCTGGGTATACTCAGACGTGAGTCCCAGGCTCTCCACACCACTGGAATCAAGCTATCCAGGCTGATGAAGGCTGATAACCAGAAACCGGTCCTTGGATGCTTGATTCCGGTCTGGGAAAGACATGGCTTGGTAGTTCGGACTGGACTGTTCCCATGAGGCACAGAGTCAGAGCTGATTTGCATATAGCCAGTGTCTAACCCAGGGTGGTGTGGAGTGCAAAAAAACGATGGATTTAGGCCCAGATCCTTGTACTGGTTTGAATGTATGACATTGTTCTACATTCTGTCCATCAACTGTGTTTTTTGCAATTTTCACCCCGAGTGTGCTGGGTATACTCAGACGTGAGTCCCAGGCTCTCCACACCACTGGAGTCAAGCTATCCAGGCTGATGAAGGCTGATAGCCAGAAACCGGTCCTTGGATGCTTGATTCCGGTCTGGGAAAGACATGGCTTGATAGTTCGGACTGGACTGTTCCCATGAGGCACAGGGTCAGAGCTGATTTGCATATAGCCAATGTCTAACCCAGGGTGGTGTGGAGTGCAAAAAAACGATGGATTTAGGCCCAGATCCTTGTACTGGGGTGAATGTATGACATTGTTCTACATTCTGTCCATCAACTGTGTTTTTTGCAATTTTCACCCCGAGTGTGCTGGGTATACTCAGACGTGATTCCCAGGCTCTCCACACCACTGGAGTCAAGCTATCCAGGCTGATGAAGGCTGATAGCCAGAAACCGGTCCTTGGATGCTTGATTCCGGTCTGGGAAAGACATGGCTTGGTAGTTCGGACTGGACTGTTCCCATGAGGCACAGGGTCAGAGCTGATTTGCACATAGCCAGTGTTTAACCCAGGGTGGTGTGGAGTGCAACAAAGCAATGGATTTAGGCCCAGATCCTTGTACTGGGGTGAATGTATGACATTGTTCTACATTCTGTCCATCAACTGTGTTTTTTGCAATTTTCACCCCGAGTGTGCTGGGTATACTCAGACGTGAGTCCCAGGCTCTCCACACCACTGGAGTCAAGCTATCCAGGCTGATGAAGGCTGATAGCCAGAAACCGGTCCTTGGATGCTTGATTCCGGTCTGGGAAAGACATGGCTTGGTAGTTCGGACTGGACTGTTCCCATGAGGCACAGGGTCAGAGCTGATTTGCATATAGCCAGTGTCTAACTCAGGGTGGTGTGGAGTGCAAAATAATGATGGATTTAGGCCCAGATCCTTGTACTGGGGTGAATGTATGACATTGTTCTACATTCTGTCCATCAACTGTGTTTTTTGCAATTTTCACCCCGAGTGTGCTGGGTATACTCAGACGTGAGTCCCAGGCTCTCCACACCACTGGAGTCAAGCTATCCAGGCTGATGAAGGCTGATAGCCAGAAACCGGTCCTTGGATGCTTGATTCCGGTCTGGGAAAGACATGGCTTGGTAGTTCGGACTGGACTGTTCCCATGAGGCACAGGGTCAGAGCTGATTTGCATATAGCCAGTGTCTAACCCAGGGTGGTGTGGAGTGCAAAAAAACGATGGATTTAGGCCCAGATCCTTGTACTGGGGTGAATGTATGACATTGTTCTACATGTGTTGCCTTAATAATTCATGACTGATAGTTTAAGTAAACAAAGATAGCATAGCTATGTTAAATAGGAACATGGACTATTTTATATAAAGTCCTATTTAAGTAAAATATATGGCCTATTGCAGAATCTTAAACCATAAACAAATGGCCAATATTTTTTTACTAGGAAAGGTGACATCTCTAGTCACAGTGGATGCTGGTGGAAACACCTAATAATCCGTGGTTGTAAAGGCTTTTAACCCAATAAGAGTGTACATTTAGGGCTGCATGAGCTCTGGACAAGTCATGCACGTTGACAGGATGTCGTTCGTAATGAATCAGTCAATACGTCTGAAAGAGTGTAAGAAGTGTAATCTTGATCCCATCTGAGATAATATAGGAGTGCATCATACTCAAGCAAAGCCAGCACTCAAATATACCCTGTCGTAATTAATGTACTAAAAAGAGTAGAGTATTGCATACTAAAAGTACTTTATTTGAAATATATATGTTTAGAACGTGATTAATAAAGTTACATGACAATGTACATATCAAGGTGACAGGAGAAATTAACATGAAATATCTTATTGGGAAACATTTAACTAGGATGTGTGCAACTAGTATTTGACAGATTCATACGTATAACCCAAATTAATCATGTGAAGGTATAATTATGATGACACTATCATAGTTGTTGCATTATATCATGGTTATGAGAGGCAGAACATAACTTTGTAGAAATGGGCAGATATTTGTAATACGGAGCACTAGTCAAAGTTGACAGTTAAAGTGCGGCCTAATGTCTATATTAGCTTAACTTTATGGGTTATTTCCTCTTAGCCTAGTGTTCTCTGTTTCAGTGCAAGTCATATTCTCATGTTTTGTCCATGTTAAACCTTCGCTGTGGAAGGTTTGTCTCATTTTGTTTCTACTGCAGGTGTGGAGAAGCCTCATTAGATAGAATAAAATAGTTTTGTCTTAGTAGATAGTAAAGCATGAGAAGACGGAGTCAGTGGAGGAACTTACGGTAATGAGCGAGGAGAGGCGTTCTCATGGGAGAGGAATGACCAAGGATGAGAAGAGATTGTGTGTTTTGTAGGTGGGAAATGTGCTGAAGGTATCCAGGTGTGCCAGAGCTATGGAAATTTCCCAAGAAGAAGGCTTGTGGGAGTGTCAATCCGACTGCAGTTGATATTCTGTGCTGTGTTTAGTGAGGGAGAGAGTCCATCTTAGGTTTTTTCAGACCTATGCTTCTGTTTCCTTGGCTTTATGCTCCTTGACCCATTGTCTTTGGCTGAAATTGCTCTCATCCAGTGGTTTCCTTTGTTAAGGTAGTGTAGGAAAAGTGCTCATTAAAGAGAATCATCTGATGCAATTTAACCTTCATTTATTTTTCCTGATTGTCAACGTCATCATTTTAGAGTTAGTTATTTGCTTTGTACTATATAAGGTACATCTTTTAAGGAGTTTTGGACTTATTCTAATCTTTTTGTACTTTTATACGATTATGCTGGGATTGATTTACATTGATTTGTTTCTAAACTTATAATTAAAACCTACTAAACTCAGATCAAAGAGTCGAGTGGATTAATGTGTAGCCACATAGGTTGCACCCTATTGGGATGATAACCAGTGATTTTCTGTTCATCTGTCACTCTTCTAGAAAGACTGTCCCCTCTGGAAAGATTGTGTAGATGGGCCTAGACTTTAACATGTCATAGTCTTAGTGTGGGCACAAGATCTGCGATCGACCGCAGGAATCACACTGCAGATAGAGCTTCAGGGAGAAGGTCTCAAGTTCATTCAAGCTGCTGTCCTCTCGGGACTCTAACTGCAATGCTGCCTTCATGTCTCAGAGACAAACTCTATCTTGAGGTATTTGAGTGCCTGCACCAGGGGCGTAACACAGGCCCCTGAAGCCCCCGCAGTGCGGGGGCCCCGTCAGCACCGCACTTCTGCTGGGGAGCTCTAGATTGAGTCCGGAGGGGGGTCCTTCACGTACCCTGCAGGGGGGCCCCTCAAGGTTTGTTACGCCACTGGCCTGCACAGAAGCTGTGGTGTCAAAATGGGCAATGGCGGTTCCACCATGAACACGGGGCCTGTTCCCTATTGACATTTAACATGAGCAAAGAGTCAGTGATTGCGTTGCTCAGATTTAGTTGCCGTGCTGACGAGGGAACTTTGTTTGAGGTGACCATGATCTGCTGCCGCCTACGTACACTGCAGCCAGTGCTACTCAGGGGTGAGACTTAGGCCAGCATGATAGCTTCTGGCAATGGTGATGTGCTACACCCATGGGCTGGGCAGTTTGCAGAGCAGGCCAAACAGTATGTGCCCAGCAAAGTTGGGCAAGCAAGGTAATTAGCAAGAGTGGAGCCATCGGTCACATGTTGAACCATCAATAGATGTGACATTTAAGTTATTCAGTAAACACCCAGTTACCTGAGATGTCTGTTTGTTATGTGCACTCTACTTGCATCAAACAAGGGCTCCCTGTTTACATAAATAGAACATATACCCCTAGGTCAGGGAAATAAACACTGGAAGGTAACAACCTAGGCGGAGATTTTAACCAATTGCCTACCCAATGGACACAGGACAAAAATAGGGAAAGGTACAGTTTCCAATAAAAGTTGTACTATTTAAATATATACTAAATAAATTTTATTTTTAAGCAAAACAATATAAAAAATACATAAATTTCAATACAATAAAATTACAATTCATGAACAACAAATTAACAGTAAAAATCACATAATATTTTCTTTTACAAATTACGAAATAAGGTATGTCTAGTTGTATGTCAACGCGTTTCGGCGTCCAGCGCCTTTATCAAGACAGGAGACACTTTTCTGAAAATAAAAACATATTTTAGTACAATATATAAACAAAGTAAAAAGACCTTTCCTATTCAAAATTTAACCTTTATCATGTTATTACAGATAAAATTACAATTAAAACAAGGGAAACTGTAAGGAAGCGGATTATTTTGTCCTGTTGATAAAGGCAATATTTACACCTCGAAGATGAAGGCAAAAGATAACGTTAGCCTCTACTTAAGCTCACGAATTTATGTTTTCATAGTTTGTTTAATGGAAATTATTCAAGATTTCTGATATATCGGATTATGAAACCATTGTGTCATATCAATTCAGGTACACTTCTTCAAAAAACCTTTAGTGCTTTCTGCCTTTAAATTCTAGAAGTCAAATGTACAATAATAATGGGTATAATATACCAGAGATGTAACAGTGTATCAAGAAGATGAAGACACACATTTCAATAGATCTTCCAATAGATCTCCCAATTGACTTTAGCTGTTATCTGCCCTTTAGTCTTTAGTATGTTGTTCATACCAACCTTAAAAACATACTGCATTGAATACATATAGGTTAGTAAATATGTGACATAAAGTTTGTCGATAATCTTATTTCAGTTACAAAACTGACAGGTACTTGGATAATAAAGCCTTAAGTACACATTGCATTATTTACATATTGTTTAGTGAGTTTATGACATAAAAATAATAGGTTAAATCACTGACTAGTACCTAGATAAACAGCACAATTACTTTGATTAAAGAAAACAAATATTCAGATCTAGTCATTTAGAGATACGTGATGACAGAGTAATTTAGGAGATTTAATCAAACTCTCTAAATAAACAGCACAATAGTCTTCAGAATAAGAAAAGGTAAGCCAGATATTTGTATCGAGTGGGGTAGAGGTTCATAATAACAGCGTTATTTAAGAGATGGAAAAGGCGCTCTAACCATGTTCGGCCCCATATCTATTTATATGTATAGAAGGAAACTTTTTTTAGCTTTTTTTAGAGGCTGTTATTTTATATCTAATGAAAACACCTTTTATTTGTTTAAACATTCAGGTAATTTTTAATTTTATTATTTTTTGGTTCCGCTTACCTGCAACTATAAGCTTCTCAAAGCAAATTAAAATGGATTGCTGACGCTTGATTCTGATTAGATTCTTTAAAATGATATTAGGATTCATGCAATGTTGTCGGCGAATTTCTGCATAATTATTTTGGCTTGGTAACTTGATAAACCTTGAAGAGATAAGGAAATGTTCTTATATTTAAATGTTATTTTAATTCTTTGTCTCTAAATCTCCGTTTGCTCACTTGTTTTCGTAAACAATTTACCTGATTTTAAGATAACCAATGTTCCACCGCCTCCACAGGATGTGATAAGTCGCACTGGGTAAAACGTTCGAACTTTCAAAAACACCTATATCGGATTTATATATAAAACAATGCATATCAGTCTTATGTAAATAGATCAGTTACGTCGTGTTGTCAACGTATATTGAGCTCTTCTTACCAAGTTGTTTAACTTGTTCCGTTGATATATGTAATGCTTAATTGTTTTTACTCTCTCCCTGTTATTTCAGGTGTCGGGATGTCATGTTCCCGTTTCTGGAACCGCCAGCTCTAAATTAGGGGATAAACAGAGTTTAGTGGCGGTGCCCTTAATCGGTAAACGATGCCGCTGTAACGTATGTGAAGCAGTCATAGCTAATGTAGAGCAGTCATAGCTCAGTATTGACATACCTCACTGACACAATGATTCACGTTTTACTTCTTTTTACGGTTGTCGATGCTATCTTGCTGTTGACGAACGCCGTATGAACAATATAGTCTGCACTTTGATTTTCACGCAGCTCACTGCTGACAAGCGCAGAGAAAATGGATGTTAAATTCTGTCTATGCCCCAAAGAAAATTTAGATAAAAGATGGCTGGGCACTGAACTAACACTAATTATTCTCAAATAACGAGTTATCTCGATGTAAATCACATTTACGTACCGATATTCTGACTTTGCTTTAAGGGCGTAGCTTCGCTGTCAGCAACGGCTGAACGAATAGCTGTTTGGATTTTATCTATATCCCAAAAGTAAAAAGGGAAGTTAGAGCCTTAAATCACAAGCGTCCGTTTTAGACCTTCAGACTATCTAATTCCCGACCGCATTTACGTACCGGTGATATTTTTCGGTGTTGCGCGTGGAGGCGGCAGTCTTCACTGGGCGGGTTTCCAAAGGTATCTGAAACCTCAGTTAAATCGCGCGCCTTTTTTATGGCGGGTGCGGCCAATTAGGAGGCTAAGCAATGATGGAACGCGAAGAAAGGTGTTTTAGGGGGGGGAAGACTTCTAACGGTAAAGCCGGATCTGCTTACCGAGTGTCTGGATAATAAAACGCAAGAAAGGACTATGCGAATCGCCTCCGTGACTATACATTTGTAATGGTGAAAGGCGAAGGAAAATTGTCTAAGTGTGTGTTTACATTGCCTAAAACATTAAACTTTTCCAAATGCATGATGAGGAGCGCAGGGAATAATTTTAAAGAAGGGGAAGGCCTATATGGCCATAGAAATAACCTAAGATAGAAACTAATTTTATACATTTTAACAGAGGATGTTTGTGGTGCATGCAGTTATTAATTTAAACAATTGCATTTTCCCACGGTATTTCACTGTTTAGGCCCTCGTGGAACGTATTCAAAGAAAAAATCCAAAAGACTTCGCGTTTCTTTCGGATGGCTTCTCCTCCTTTTTCATCTGGCATATTAATCCTTTCTAATATGCGCCAAGTGAAGTCATTCGGACCATGTCCTTTATCCAGAAAATGTTTTACAAGGGGTGCTGCTACTTTCTTAGTGCGCACCGCTGAACGATGTTCAGACAGTCGTGTCTGTATGGCTCGCGATGTTTCTCCAACATATCCAAGTTGGCATGGGCATTTCAAGAAATATATAGCATTTGTCGTTTTACAGTTAGACATGCCTTTGGCAGTCGTTGTATGACCATTGTGAGTGAATGTGGCTCCTTTGTGGATGCTATCGCAAGACTTACAGCTGGAACAAGGGAACGTACCTAAGAGAGGGTGGTCTCCAGTCAAGGTTTTCTGCACAAAGGTGTTAGGGTCCGATGAGTTCTTTATTCTAGAGCGCACAATGTAGTCTTTTATATTCTTATTGCGCTTATGTGCGAAGAGTGGTTTATCTAATTTCTCTGTGCCATTGCTATTTAAGATGTGCCAGGAAGAGTTGATGACCTGTTTTATTTTTGCATCGACTGTCGAATGCCGTGTGACACATACTAGTTTGTTAGTGTTTTCTTTTATCTTTCCTCTTAAGAGGGCATCTCTGTCGTAATAACGTGCTCTCTTGTAGGATTCACGTACTAATTTATGCGGGTAACCTCTTTCCAGAAATTTCCTCTTCATCTCTATAGCTTGTGTGTCAAAATCTTGAAGATTTGTGCAGTTCCTTCTGACACGAAGGAATTGGGAAAATGGTATGCTTTGTTTCTGATTTCTGGGATGAAAACTTCGAAAATGTAAGAGAGTGTTTCTCGCTGTTGGTTTCACGTAAAGATCCACCTTTAGCTTGCCTTCTTCATGAACGATCCATATGTCTAAAAATTCCAATTTGTGGGTACTCACATGTGAAGTAAATTTTAAGTTACAATCACATGCATTAAGCCATGCCAGAAATTCCTCCAGAGTCTGTCTCCCATCGGTCCAGATAAAGAAGATGTCATCAATATATCTAGACCAATGAGAGACAGACTCGAAGAAGGGTGCCATTTCATTGTAGATATGGCGAGCCTCGAATTCGGCCATATAAATGTTAGCTACAGATGGTGCCACTGAAGCCCCCATGCTGACGCCCTTAATTTGACGAAAAAGTTTTTGTCCAAATTCAAAGATATTTTCTTTAAGTACCATTTGAAGGCATTGCAGTAAGAAGAATTTAGGGCATGGTACATTATAAAGATCAATAAACCAGTCAACTGCCTTTATTGCCTCATTTAAGGGGATGTTACTATAAAGAGACTCAACGTCTAACGTTACCAATATGTCTCTTAGGGGATCAAAGCTGATATTTTCCACTTTGTTTATCATAGCACTGGTATCTTTTATGTAAGACGGAACATTTGGTATAAAAGGGCACAAAAAAGAGTCAACGTATTTCGAGAGGGCTTCGGTTGGCGTACCGATGGTAGACACAATTGGTCTGTACGGAGGATTTTTCTCATCTTTATGAATTTTAGGAAGGCCGTAAATACAGGCTGTTTTGCCTGCATTGCTATTTAAAAAGTCAAACTCATTTTTGTTAATGTCGCCATTTTCTAGAGCTACCCGAGTAATTGCATGTATATCTTTGACTACTTTATTTATTGGGTTGTGTCTCTCAGGCCGATAGAAAGTTTGATCTTCCAGCATTTTTAACATGTTTGTCTCATAGGCAGCGGAGTCTATAACAGCTATACCTCCTCCCTTGTCACAGCTCTTAATAGTGACAAGAGAATTGGAGGCAAGCTCATGTAATGCTTCATGTTCAGATTTGTCAATATTGTATAATGGTTTTGGGATGAAACGAATAGTTTTTTCCAACTTCTTTAAAACCACTAACTCAAAGGCAGCTACCTCTGGGCCAACCTGATCAAGGGAAGGACTAAACGTAGAGGGCAGTCTAAGGGTAGCTGGAACTAATGACTGTGATTCTGTTGGTACAATTTGGAAATATTTCTTAAGTCTGATTTTGCGAAAGAAGGATATTATATCGCTGTAGAGTTCAAAAACATTAGTGCCACAGTGAGGTACAAATGATAGCCCTTTGGAAAGTAAGCTGATACTAGATTTATTTATGTAGGAGGTGGATAGGTTAAATATTGGGATCACATTCCTGCTTTCCAATATTGTCTGCTCCTTGTCTCTCGAACAAACTGGGGTTCTTCCTGCTGGTATTGGTTCTGGGGTTCTTGTTGGTAATGATATTGGGGTTTGTAGCCTCCTCTGCTCTGTGGCTGGAACCTCACTCGAGGACGGCCGCGGTTCCCCCCGCGGTTCCCTAAAAAAGGGGTTTGTCCTTGATTACGCTTTGTTTGAGCAGAGTTATAATTACCATCTGACTCATAAAATGGGTCGTCTATTTCTCCACCTGACTCTGAAGAGGCTGAAAAATTATTTACTCTCTTTTGTTGGTTCCTATTGGTGTCCATATATTGATTTTGTTTATAGAAATCTGGTTTTAAGTATGGATAAGCCAATTCTAACGAGTAAAATCTTTTTTCTTTTGTAAGTTTATCATTCTTCCGCTTCTCTAAATAATTCGCAAAGGACTCTATTTCTCTGTTCGCTTCCTCTAGTTTTTTAAGTGCCTCTTCAGTAGTGCCCTGTTGTTTAATGGCTTCTTCTAACGTTTCTATTTCTTTTTTAAGATCTGCCGTTAGTTCTTTAGCCGTTTCCACTATGAGCATCATAAGATCCCTCGAGCAACGGCTCGCGATCATGCTCCATTTTTCAATAAAGGCTCGGTGGTGTACAAATAAGCCAGGGATATTTCTTACTCGAAGACCCATGGGGATTATGCCTGATTTCAAATATGCCAGCATAAATTCTCCATGGGCCTCCATTCTTCTCAATTTCTTTTTTAAATCAATTAGATTGTTATAATCATCACGCCCTCTCTGAGTGTCCGCAGAAGCGTTTGTCGCATTAGAGAAGGTATTTGATGTACCTACCATCAATGCAAATTCTTCATCAGAGAAGCCAAATGTTTTAATATGTGCCATCTCTGGATTTTTTGTTGGTAAAAATTATTAGATATAATGGTAGAAAGGTGATGATCCAAAAAAAAGGGAATATAGGATGAAAGAGTAAGGATTCAGTGCTGTATTTTTCTTAAAGAGCTAATATTTGACAAGAGGCTCTGATAATGAATAAAATAACGAGAGAACACCCTACACAGACAGGCTGTGGGTAATCACTTGCATCAAACAAGGGCTCCCTGTTTACATAAATAGAACATATACCCCTAGGTCAGGGAAATAAACACTGGAAGGTAACAACCTAGGCGGAGATTTTAACCAATTGCCTACCCAATGGACACAGGACAAAAATAGGGAAAGGTACAGTTTCCAATAAAAGTTGTACTATTTAAATATATACTAAATAAATTTTATTTTTAAGCAAAACAATATAAAAAATACATAAATTTCAATACAATAAAATTACAATTCATGAACAACAAATTAACAGTAAAAATCACATAATATTTTCTTTTACAAATTACGAAATAAGGTATGTCTAGTTGTATGTCAACGCGTTTCGGCGTCCAGCGCCTTTATCAAGACAGGAGACACTTTTCTGAAAATAAAAACATATTTTAGTACAATATATAAACAAAGTAAAAAGACCTTTCCTATTCAAAATTTAACCTTTATCATGTTATTACAGATAAAATTACAATTAAAACAAGGGAAACTGTAAGGAAGCGGATTATTTTGTCCTGTTGATAAAGGCAATATTTACACCTCGAAGATGAAGGCAAAAGATAACGTTAGCCTCTACTTAAGCTCACGAATTTATGTTTTCATAGTTTGTTTAATGGAAATTATTCAAGATTTCTGATATATCGGATTATGAAACCATTGTGTCATATCAATTCAGGTACACTTCTTCAAAAAACCTTTAGTGCTTTCTGCCTTTAAATTCTAGAAGTCAAATGTACAATAATAATGGGTATAATATACCAGAGATGTAACAGTGTATCAAGAAGATGAAGACACACATTTCAATAGATCTTCCAATAGATCTCCCAATTGACTTTAGCTGTTATCTGCCCTTTAGTCTTTAGTATGTTGTTCATACCAACCTTAAAAACATACTGCATTGAATACATATAGGTTAGTAAATATGTGACATAAAGTTTGTCGATAATCTTATTTCAGTTACAAAACTGACAGGTACTTGGATAATAAAGCCTTAAGTACACATTGCATTATTTACATATTGTTTAGTGAGTTTATGACATAAAAATAATAGGTTAAATCACTGACTAGTACCTAGATAAACAGCACAATTACTTTGATTAAAGAAAACAAATATTCAGATCTAGTCATTTAGAGATACGTGATGACAGAGTAATTTAGGAGATTTAATCAAACTCTCTAAATAAACAGCACAATAGTCTTCAGAATAAGAAAAGGTAAGCCAGATATTTGTATCGAGTGGGGTAGAGGTTCATAATAACAGCGTTATTTAAGAGATGGAAAAGGCGCTCTAACCATGTTCGGCCCCATATCTATTTATATGTATAGAAGGAAACTTTTTTTAGCTTTTTTTAGAGGCTGTTATTTTATATCTAATGAAAACACCTTTTATTTGTTTAAACATTCAGGTAATTTTTAATTTTATTATTTTTTGGTTCCACTTACCTGCAACTATAAGCTTCTCAAAGCAAATTAAAATGGATTGCTGACGCTTGATTCTGATTAGATTCTTTAAAATGATATTAGGATTCATGCAATGTTGTCGGCGAATTTCTGCATAATTATTTTGGCTTGGTAACTTGATAAACCTTGAAGAGATAAGGAAATGTTCTTATATTTAAATGTTATTTTAATTCTTTGTCTCTAAATCTCTGTTTGCTCACTTGTTTTCGTAAACAATTTACCTGATTTTAAGATAACCAATGTTCCACCGCCTCCACAGGATGTGATAAGTCGCACTGGGTAAAACGTTCGAACTTTCAAAAACACCTATATCGGATTTATATATAAAACAATGCATATCAGTCTTATGTAAATAGATCAGTTACGTCGTGTTGTCAACGTATATTGAGCTCTTCTTACCAAGTTGTTTAACTTGTTCCGTTGATATATGTAATGCTTAATTGTTTTTACTCTCTCCCTGTTATTTCAGGTGTCGGGATGTCATGTTCCCGTTTCTGGAACCGCCAGCTCTAAATTAGGGGATAAACAGAGTTTAGTGGCGGTGCCCTTAATCGGTAAACGATGCCGCTGTAACGTATGTGAAGCAGTCATAGCTAATGTAGAGCAGTCATAGCTCAGTATTGACATACCTCACTGACACAATGATTCACGTTTTACTTCTTTTTACGGTTGTCGATGCTATCTTGCTGTTGACGAACGCCGTATGAACAATATAGTCTGCACTTTGATTTTCACGCAGCTCACTGCTGACAAGCGCAGAGAAAATGGATGTTAAATTCTGTCTATGCCCCAAAGAAAATTTAGATAAAAGATGGCTGGGCACTGAACTAACACTAATTATTCTCAAATAACGAGTTATCTCGATGTAAATCACATTTACGTACCGATATTCTGACTTTGCTTTAAGGGCGTAGCTTCGCTGTCAGCAACGGCTGAACGAATAGCTGTTTGGATTTTATCTATATCCCAAAAGTAAAAAGGGAAGTTAGAGCCTTAAATCACAAGCGTCCGTTTTAGACCTTCAGACTATCTAATTCCCGACCGCATTTACGTACCGGTGATATTTTTCGGTGTTGCGCGTGGAGGCGGCAGTCTTCACTGGGCGGGTTTCCAAAGGTATCTGAAACCTCAGTTAAATCGCGCGCCTTTTTTATGGCGGGTGCGGCCAATTAGGAGGCTAAGCAATGATGGAACGCGAAGAAAGGTGTTTTAGGGGGGGGAAGACTTCTAACGGTAAAGCCGGATCTGCTTACCGAGTGTCTGGATAATAAAACGCAAGAAAGGACTATGCGAATCGCCTCCGTGACTATACATTTGTAATGGTGAAAGGCGAAGGAAAATTGTCTAAGTGTGTGTTTACATTGCCTAAAACATTAAACTTTTCCAAATGCATGATGAGGAGCGCAGGGAATAATTTTAAAGAAGGGGAAGGCCTATATGGCCATAGAAATAACCTAAGATAGAAACTAATTTTATACATTTTAACAGAGGATGTTTGTGGTGCATGCAGTTATTAAATTAAACAATTGCATTTTCCCACGGTATTTCACTGTTTAGGCCCTCGTGGAACGTATTCAAAGAAAAAATCCAAAAGACTTCGCGTTTCTTTCGGATGGCTTCTCCTCCTTTTTCATCTGGCATATTAATCCTTTCTAATATGCGCCAAGTGAAGTCATTCGGACCATGTCCTTTATCCAGAAAATGTTTTACAAGGGGTGCTGCTACTTTCTTAGTGCGCACCGCTGAACGATGTTCAGACAGTCGTGTCTGTATGGCTCGCGATGTTTCTCCAACATATCCAAGTTGGCATGGGCATTTCAAGAAATATATAGCATTTGTCGTTTTACAGTTAGACATGCCTTTGGCAGTCGTTGTATGACCATTGTGAGTGAATGTGGCTCCTTTGTGGATGCTATCGCAAGACTTACAGCTGGAACAAGGGAACGTACCTAAGAGAGGGTGGTCTCCAGTCAAGGTTTTCTGCACAAAGGTGTTAGGGTCCGATGAGTTCTTTATTCTAGAGCGCACAATGTAGTCTTTTATATTCTTATTGCGCTTATGTGCGAAGAGTGGTTTATCTAATTTCTCTGTGCCATTGCTATTTAAGATGTGCCAGGAAGAGTTGATGACCTGTTTTATTTTTGCATCGACTGTCGAATGCCGTGTGACACATACTAGTTTGTTAGTGTTTTCTTTTATCTTTCCTCTTAAGAGGGCATCTCTGTCGTAATAACGTGCTCTCTTGTAGGATTCACGTACTAATCTATGCGGGTAACCTCTTTCCAGAAATTTCCTCTTCATCTCTATAGCTTGTGTGTCAAAATCTTGAAGATTTGTGCAGTTCCTTCTGACACGAAGGAATTGGGAAAATGGTATGCTTTGTTTCTGATTTCTGGGATGAAAACTTCGAAAATGTAAGAGAGTGTTTCTCGCTGTTGGTTTCACGTAAAGATCCACCTTTAGCTTGCCTTCTTCATGAACGATCCATATGTCTAAAAATTCCAATTTGTGGGTACTCACATGTGAAGTAAATTTTAAGTTACAATCACATGCATTAAGCCATGCCAGAAATTCCTCCAGAGTCTGTCTCCCATCGGTCCAGATAAAGAAGATGTCATCAATATATCTAGACCAATGAGAGACAGACTCGAAGAAGGGTGCCATTTCATTGTAGATATGGCGAGCCTCGAATTCGGCCATATAAATGTTAGCTACAGATGGTAAAAATGTATTTAGTATATATTTAAATAGTACAACTTTTATTGGAAACTGTACCTTTCCCTATTTTTGTCCTGTGTCCATTGGGTAGGCAATTGGTTAAAATCTCCGCCTAGGTTGTTACCTTCCAGTGTTATGTGCACTCTATACATTGTCAATATTACTGTTGTATGTAGAGCAATGTGTATATTAAGCTCTACGTAAGTTTTTATATTCCACACATTTTGAACTGAATTTCTTGAGCGTGGTCTCAGATCTGTCACTCAATTATGCGCGACAGAACAGCAAAGCGATTTGCATAAGATCATACAATTCGGTTGAGTATGGAAGCTAAGATTTGAACCCTCTTTTTCAAAGTTACACATTGTGCAGTTCTGCACTGAATATCTCCTACAATCATTTTTTTCGTTCTTGACAGCATTTAAGAAAGGACTATGTAATGGTACAAAAAAGTGGTAAAAATGTAATGCCATGTTTGTAAGATTATGTTCTGCTATGTTATGCAGATTTGTAGAGCGCACTATCACCTGTAAGGGTATCCTGACGCTGAACATGTGTGCGCCTAGCCAACCCCATGGCTTAGTGGAACTATTAAAAAAAGCCAGGTGTTCAGCTTCTTGCAGAATTCAAGAAGTGATGAGCTGGCTCTTATGGGTATCGGGAGGTAATTCAAAGCTTTAGGAGCAAAGTAGAAGTCTCGACCGCTGGATCTGGTTTTCCGTTCCTATGATTTCGCATCCTGTGATGTTATAGGATCACAGGTGATATGGTGTCACTTCCTGTGGTGTCTACAATCATGCTAATTAGTACTCATTTAGAGTAAATGTTTGGCAGATTACATATTTGGTTGAAATCATGCCAAAATAGCAAAGAATAAGCGATCAACTGAAGGGAATATAGGATGGCCCCCATTGTCTTGAAATGGCTTCTGAAGCCTTTAAAAGTCCCACAAGCTGCACTGCACATAGCAGAGCATTACATTAAGGGGCATATTAGCAAGAACCTCGTTAAAATTATCGCGCCGCTAAAACGGCGATAATGGGCTTGCTAGTATGCGTTACAGAATTCCAATAGAAGCCCAGGTTAGATGTGCAGGACATGTAACCTGGGCTTCTATTGGAATTCTATAACGCATATTAGCAAGCCCGTTATCGCCGTTTTAGCGGCAGTTTCCTGCCGCTAAAACGGCAATAATTTTAACGAGGTTCTTGCTAATATGCCCCCTAGTTTCTCCTCTTCACCTTGAGTGGTATTAATACAAATGCCAATACAATTAATTCAGACAGGAGACTCCCAATTTTTTTATTTGCCAAAACAGCTTTATGGTACCTGCATCCCACCTAAAATGTCCTCCAGTTCAATGTGTCAATGGAAAAACAAATTGATCAGGTTCTTTTTTTACAAAATGTCCCACTTTCCTGTTTTCAAATGGTGGCTTATACGCATTTAGCCTGGTGTGAATGACAGTTAAACCAGCAAACAAATGTGCAAATCCCACTCGCAAGGAGTGAGACCCGATGTCTACATTTGAGCCTCAGCCTCTTTGAAGTATGGGTCAAGCCTTAAGGTTCCCTTGCAATATATATACTAACCAAACATTTATATTTGGCGAGGTGCAACAAAGTATAGTACTAGCAGTAGACCTTTGTACTCTCTACCATTCCTATATGACTCTTAGAGTATATCCATTTGTATCCCTTCCTTATGTATATAGAGATAACTCTAATCACTAGTACTAGTATATGTATTGTATATTGGATTTATATAGCACTTATCACCCAGGGGTCTCTAAGAGCTTGCCTTGGGAACCCGTCCTGGCTTTTCCCTGTGAGATAGCCCCTACAGGGCATCCCCAAGGTGAAAGCCAGGCATCCCGCCGCAGGGGGCTGTTGTGGAGATTAAGCAAGCTTAATGCCCAGAGTTGCAGAGTGTGAACCCATGATTAGGTCAGGCACCGAAGCGAGAATTATCAAGTCCGTGGACATTTGAGCTCAAGACCCTGCCGCGTTGGGAATTGAACCCTGGTCCCGGGTCTGACCTCTGCTTCAGGGTCTGCCTGCTCTAACCAGTGAGCCACACTGCTCCACGCTATGCAGTAGACCTTTGTACTCTACCATTCCTATGTGACTCTTAAAGTATATCCATTTGTATCTCTTCCTTGAGACACTTTACTACTTGTACATTTGCAATTTTTCTTTCTGTTTGTATCTCTTCCTTGTGTGACTTTACATCTTGTACATTTGCAATTTTTTCTGTTTGTATCTTTTATGTAACGCATGTAATCCTAAATCCTTATGTTTTGCAACTGGTCCTTAAGTAAAGCGCTCTGACACCTTCGGGTAAAGTTTGCGCTATATAAAAGCGCATTAAATAAATAAATAAATAGTTTTTTTACCCAAAAAATTTATAAAAATTAGAGTTGCTGCCAATTTGCACGCTATTAATGTGTGACACACGCAGAGACATCAAGCCACACATAATGCGCACGAGACTAATGCACATTGATCAGAGAATCAGCTGCCACACTGAGTCAGCTGATTCTTACACACATCAGCATTGACTCTGCTGCAGACATGTGTCCCATTTGTGAACGCCCCAGAGACTGTCAGAAGGCAAAGATGCACTTTATTTTGGTTTATTTTCTCACAGGGGCGTAACGGAAACCCCTACAGCCAGAGCAATGCTGCCAGGAGACTTTTCTCTGAATGTTACAATCTATGCCAATGGTTACAAAAACCCCTTTCATGCAAGAGCGTTTATGTGCATCACTTTCACATGAGGGCCTTTGAAATGACTTAGATATATTGTCTTAGAATTCTCTGCCCACACGAGATTTGTTGAGAATTTGAACTGCAACCAAGCTTGATCCTCTGCAATTGCTCTGGTGTCTCATTTCCATGACATTGGCGGAGTAAAGTGATTATTTAAGTGTATTTGCAGAGCTCTTCCAGACACAGGGATGACTGAAAAACTGACACATATGAAAACCTAATTGACGCGGAAGCAAAAAGCCTTTTGGCCAGCACTTCAGAACCACTCCTTTTAACATGCAGACGTGCGCTGAAACAGAAATTCGGAGTCTTCCTCGATAAGACATCAGTAAGGCTGCCATTTGTAGGGTCACCCTCAATTTATTAGTTTACACTCACTAGATCTTTTAAGGCCCAAAAGTTCAATATAGTTCGAGTAGAAAGGGGTGTTTAAAATCAGACATGCCTGCATGTGAATCCCCCCTTCACGGGTGGTATATATATATATATAAAGCTCTGTCCCGAACTTTTTGTCTATACATCACGTGCATTAGAAAAACTGTACATGATATAAATACCTTAGCAAAAATTATACATTTTAGGGCAAAGGTCAAATAGGCACCAATCCTATTCCATCACACATCCCTGCACTGCTGATTTATCTAAATTGGATGTAACCAGCCTTGTAACAACATGGTTGCGTAATTTTTAGTTGCTCAATAATATATTAATATGCCAAGCCATGCCAGCATACATATCCTATGGTGTCTCCAGGCTCGAAGTCGGAACTCCATGGTTCAGCACCTCCTGCAACCAGTCTGTGTGCCTAATCCCACTCTCTAATCCTACCCCTGAACCAGGATTTTATATGCCTTATGTATTAATAGAGTTCAGTGGAGCAAGGAGTGCTCAGCTCGTGCTCAGGCTCCTGTAACAATATGCAGGATACTTAACTTACTTTCCTTCTTCCCACAGACAAAACACACAATGTCAGGTCTTCGTCGCTATCTACTGAACTGTCACTCTTGCACACAGTGGGGTTTATTTACAAGAAACTGACGCATCTGTATAGACAAATCAGTTTCCCTGCGCCTGCGTGGAAAACCCTTGTGCCACCATGGATCGCTGTATTTACAATACAGCACACCATGGTGCAAGGATTGACCAATGCGTCAGAAATTTTGACGCATCTGTTGGTGCAAAATTCACTCATGCTGGAGTCGTGTTGCAAGCACGACACAACTCCAGCAGTGCATGGGGAGGGCTATTCCTAATACACTGCATCACTCCTTATACCTGCTCCAGGCAGGCGTAGAGAGTGGACGCAGGGGATTTCACTGCGTCACTTCTACGAGCCTTTCCCGTGCGGGAACGCCCCCCCGCATACATTATACCTGACGCAGGTATAGTGTGGCACAGGACTTTACAAGGTGACGCATCTCCCTAGATGCATCCCGTTGTAGATGGGCCGCAATGTGGCGCATGCTGCGTCACAAAAAGTGACGCAACGGCAGCGCAAAACTGTTGCAAGGGGCCTGTAAATCTGCCCCAATGTGTGCAAATGAGACTGGAAATGTTCTTTCTCGATCTTGTTCATATAAAGTAGAAATGTCATGGTAATCCAAGCAATGGAGGAGCTGCATGAGAAAAAGATGCTTCTTTTGTGCACACTTTAAACGCTAGGTTAAACATGTTGAGCTCTAAAGAAAGGGCAGTGCCTGAGCGTACGTTGGCGAGTAAGGCTGTGGAGGGGTTAAAGTAAATCAAAACATGAGTTCAACTTTTTCTCACGCACTTGTGACGCTGTAATTTGCGATGGGGTGCTCCATGTTTACGCTTCAAGATTCGTAAGTAGACACCGCCACACAGTGGCCATTTGAGGGAAAGCAATGCTGGACTTCACAGTTCGCCACAATCTGAGGAGGGGAACAATACAACCGTGAGGCGCCAGATCTCTAATATGGGGCAGGACAATTAACAAGTAATGGAAAAGCCAAAAGGTTGTTTTTAATGCTCCAACGCATGTAAATTTAGTCATTCAAAATTATTTTTATGTTTGTTGTATGCACAGAGCTATTTACCACATTAAAGCCTAGGATAAAATGGCAAAAACCGATTGCTTTCTGTATAACACGAATATAGAAGATGACGAATTGGATTTGATGGCAGAGTGAAGTGTACTTTTCAGATGTAAAATAAAGTCCCTCTTGCATTCTAAGGGAAGCATTTCATGGAAGGTGAAATGATAAAATAAATAGGCGTTGGCATGAAGTAAGAGCAATATTCCTCTGGGTGGAACCAACGTCCACTCTATGTATATTTTAAAGAGTTTATAATAATCTATCTGGCAGGCTGCTGCGCTGACAAGCTAAACAAAGTGCTGGCCCCCAACATGGCATTGTAGGACCAAAACATGAAATATCCCATCATCTCCAGTGTGCTACACTTTCATATAGTATCCCTCCTTCACACTGATCGTCATTTGAATGGCATAAGCACCCCAGTGACTAATTTGGAAATACAGTTTATCGGAATTTTGATCCCAAAATTGTCTTATCAAAGAAACTATCTGTGCAGCAGTAAACCCAACATGATATATATGTTTTTCATTTTTAGGTCTTGCCTAAAGACAACTTTTAGCTGTCAGCTTTTGAGGATATATTGTGGACAATGTCAATACTTCCAGTGGGCTTTGGAGCCCATTTCTTACCATTGGTTGGCTTTCTTGTCAGTCTTATATGCTTGCTTCTTATTCAATGGCTTTCCTTCCTTTTCTTGTGCTTATCTCTCCCAGGAGCATAGGTTCTTTAACATCCTTTTGTTTGGATAAAACGTATTCTTCTAGTGCTCTCATTCAGGAATTTTCTTTCACCACTGCAAGGGAGTGTGTGTATTTTTTTTCTCACTGTCATGTAATGCTTTCCCACACAAATAACCTCTCTCCTGCATGTTCCATGTTGCTCCCTCATCTCCCCGAACCACACTGAGCTTCCCCAACCTTTGTAGCACAGATTTTCTTTTATTAGTTTTTCAGCTTCCATTCGTCTCAAGCTCCTCTGTTGTTCTCCCACCCTCAGGACCCTCTTGCTTCACCCTAACATTGATATTTCAACTCACCTGCTCCTCTGTTGCCCCACTTCCATGGTATTTTTTAAAAAGAATGTCTTTATAAAATGTTTTTAGAGGGCTTGGCAGCTGTAATTAGCTGCCCCTTTTTTGTGCAAAATGTGCTTTCACATACATTTAAATACATGTTTTATGTACCTCTCCAAAATTGGCCTCTGCCATCTTGAAACAGTAAATAAAAATATATATATCAAGTCAAGTCAAGTCAAAAAGTCTTTATTTCGATTTTTCATCATAAAAGACATACTATACTATTTATAATTCATACAAGGTAAGATAATTAACCATAAATAAAACATATAAATATATATAAAAAGTGCTAAAAACAGTGTTAAAAAAGTATTAAACATACATATTTCGAAAAGACTCAGCGACTGGATATAATCAATAAAACCATCATTTCAGCCCCTATACCCTTAAGTAATGCACACTATTACTATGACCCCAACAGTATCATATACACCATGTGATTAGGAACTGATTTTCCGGATCCGAAGTATCCAGGCCCAATTGACAAATTTGGCTACACCTATGACCACAAGTTTTGAAGTGTCAGTTTTCAAGATTCTACTTGCCGCCTGCGCGGATCTGGTTCCCATTAACCGGCATACTGGGCGAAGCCACACACTTATAGGTTGTACATACTTGGCGCAACAAAAAAGGAAGTGATCAACTGTTTCTATCTGATCCACACAAAAGGGAAATTTATCACTGCCAGATAGACTCCAACTTTTCGTTAACCCTCGGAGCGGTAGAGAACTTACTCAAAACTGGTGATACAATTTACAATCTTGTAACTTCGTTATAGTATCCCAGTATTCTTCATAGCAGGAATCATCCTTAATAACAAGGAATGTTGCAGTCATTGAGCTACCCATTAGGGATGCATATCGCTTTGCCTTAATCCTGTTCCAGTAAGCATCCCTAAAGAGCTTTTTCGTGGGAAAAACAGCTGTATCAAAGTTGGCCCACAACTCCCCCATCCCCATATCGGTCAATATAGTTTTAATTTCGGACAACTAGGTAATCCTATATGAGCCCCCGAACCCTTTAACTTCCAGTAGGGCCCTAGCATACAATGACAGTTCTGGTGTAGTCCACAGACGTCACCAGAACGCCAGTGGTCTATACCGTACCATGTCCTCAACGGATCACTGAAATAATATCGAGGGACAAAATATCGACTTGCAAAAATATCGTGGACAAAATATCGACAGTCAAAATATCGAGTTTGTATCTACAAACAGGTAAGTACAAAAATATCGAGTACAAAATATCGTTTACAATAATATAGTTGTAAAAAATATTGACTTTATTAAAAACAGTGTTAAATTAAATTAATATTCAAATTTAATTACTAAAATATACTTAAAAATACTTAACTTAACTTATAATGATTAAATAATAAATGAAAATAATAAAAATATTTTTTTACAATCTTATTTGTTAAAACATATATATAGTAACATACTATAATTAAATAAGATACTATTATATTACCGTACAATACCAGAAGTGTAAAAAATACTATTCCCACTCCAAAGAGTGCAAGCATAGGGAAAGCGTTGGATAGCGTAGGGGTTAAAATTACTATTCCCACTCCAGTGGGTGCAACAGTAGGGAAAACTGACCCTGAACCCAAAAAATACTCATTTCCCAAGAACTGAAAACTGACCCTGAACCCTAAAAATACCCCTTTACCCAAAAACGCAAAACTGACCCTGAACCCTAAAAATACCCCTTTACCCAAAAACTGAAAACTGACCCTGAACCCTAAAAATACCCCTTTACCCAAAAACTGAAAACTGACCCAGATCCCTAAAAATACCCCTTTACCCAAAAACTGAAAACTGACCCTGAACCCTAAAAATACCCCTTTACCCAAAAACTGAAAACTGACCCTGAACCCTAAAAATACCCCTTTAACCAGAAACTGAAAACTGACCCAGAACCCTAAAAATACCCCTTTACCCAAAAACTGAAAACTGACCCTGAACCCTAAAAATACCCCTTTACCCAAAAACTGAAAACTGACCCAGAACCCTAAAAATACCCCTTTACCCAAAAACTGAAAACTGACCCTGAACCCTAAAAATACCCCTTTACCCAAAAACTGAAAACTGACCCTGAACCCTAAAAATACCCCTTTACCCAAAAACCCAAAACTGACCCTGAACCCTAAAAATACTCCTTTACCCAAAATTAATTAATATTATTTAATTACCAATTAATTATTAATTAACAATAACAATAAAGTAAATATATTAGCACATTAGCTGTAATTAATTTAATTTATTAATTAATATTATTTTTTCCCAATTAATTAATTAACAATAACTAAAAATTATATATATAAATAAATTACTCTAATTAATGTAATTAACTAATTAATATTATTTAATTACCAATTAATTACTAATTAAAAATATGTACAAAATTATATTAATTAATTAACTAATTAATATTAATTAATGACCAATTAATTATTAATTAAAAATATTTACAAACATATAATAATTAATTAATTATTATTAAATTACTCCCCACCCTTATCCCCTATTAACCCAACATCCCGCTCCTAAACATTAACTACAATTTATATTACTATTAAAAAAAAAAAAAAAAATACCCTTTTTTCTACATATTATCGATATTTTTTACTTTGACTATTTATACATATTTTGTCTTGTCAATTTTTTTGAGTCGATATTTTTGTACTCGATATTTTTTTATCATTATTTTATTCAATATTTTGACCAACAATATTTTTGTTATCGATATTTTATTGATGTCGATATTTTTAACTCAATATTTAGTCCATTCGATATTTTGGAGTCGATATTTTGTCTGTGCACCGTCCTCAACAGGCAGACATCCTAGGTCATATAATAAAGGTATACAGGGTGTTGATTGTGATAACCCTACGGCTGTCCTAGGGAATTTATTCTGTGCAACCTTTAGTTGGGACAGGTTGCTAAAGCCCCACAATTCAGCGCCGTACATGACAGCGGGAAGAATTTTAGAGCCATAGATTTTAATCAGGGGAGCCATTGGTTTAGTTAAGGAGTACCTGTGCTCTTTCAGCAAAGCTCCACCTAATTGTGCATGCTTAACGGTAAGGAGGTCTATCTGAGGTTTCCAACTTAGGTTTTCACTGAAGGTAACCCCCAAGTAGGAAAAGACTGCTGTCTGATCCAGGGTGCCACCACCCATGTGTACCCTTGCGCTGACTGGTTTTGAGCCACGAAGAACCATAAATTTGGTCTTCCCCACATTGACTTCCAGCTCATGTTCGCGGCAGAACAAGTCAAAGCGTGACAGAGCCAACTGTAAGCCCTGTCTCGTCTTAGAAATTAAAAGAGTGTTGTCCGCGAACATGAGCAGGGAGATTTTCATGTTCGCTACGGTAGGTGTAATTAGAAAAATAACTTATAACCCCATTAATAAACAACGAAAACAGGGTGGGGGCTAGCACGCACCCTTGTCTGACCCCTTTGGACACCTCGAATCTTGCAGTCACCTCCCCTGGTTTGCCCCAGCGGACCTGAGCAAATGTTTGTTCATGGATATTAACCAGGAACGCCACAAACTCTTTTGGCATACCCATCCGCAAAAGAACCTCCCAAAATTTGGCCCTTGGCACGAGGTCAAATGCGGACCTTAGGTCCACAAATGCCGCGAAGAGCATGCCACCCCCAAGGAAAACCTCCTTCCACACAAACCTGAAAGCTTGGTCCAGGGTCTCAATGTGCGACCAAAACCCCGCCTGGAGGGGTGTTAAAATATCGGTTTCGGTCATCCAACTCCGAATACATCCAAATACTAAGCAGGCTATGATCTTTTGAACTGCGTATATAAGACTAATCGGCCGATAGTTAGCCGGGGCAGAGCGATCGCCTTTCTTATAGATTGGCAATATCTCTGCCCCGAGCCAAGAGTCGGGAACCGATGCTCCACTAGCATGGGGCGTTGTCTAAAATGGTCAAGTAGATGACCCACAGGTCTTGCTCTTGTTTGAATAAATCTGTGGGGATACAGTCATGCCCCGGGGCTTAATTCCAAAGAGGCTTCACATTGGGCGATGGATATTGCTACTACAGACCTCTCCACAGTCTTAAACTGATTTTCAAAATAAGTTACCCACTGCTGTGGCTCAACATGGGTAGAGGGTTTCATAGCCTGCGGGCAGTTACCCCATTTGAGCAGGTGCCAGAATTGGGTCATGTTCCGGCCGTCAAAAGCCTGGTGTAACTCCATCCAGCGGTCCTCGTCCCAGTTTTTCTTAGCTTTAAATTGTGCAGCTTTATATGAGGCCCTACAGCTTTGGATGGCTTCTGGTAATCTTGATTTAATAGCTATAAGCAGTGCTCTTTGAGCCTGTCTACAGCTACTTTTATACCAGGAACATGATATCTGCTCTTTATTTTTATTAGTAGGTGGGAGGTTATTAATAAAAAGAGATTTAAGCTCCAGAAACAATGCACTATGGATACCCGGGATTCTTTCCTTGAGCTTAGCCTGTGACTCCTAGCTGTTGAGTATAACCATAGTATTGCTAACCAGATTCCTGATTAAGGCCAGAGTGTTTTCATTTGTAGCTATCTTTGGCCAGCGAACCCTTCTCTGGTCGTTGGATAGGGTTACTTTTCCCTGTACAAGGGCATCTTTAACCATAGGGGTACTGGTAAAACTATTATCGATTATAGAAAGGACCAGGGGATTGTGGTCGCTTTCCGGTCTACTTGTTACCACCATATCTACTATGGCCGACCACATCTCCAAGTTAACCAAAATATAATCAATTTGGCTCCCGGTTCTGCCATTGTCAAAGGTCATCTTCCCTAACCTATCAGACTTCATTCTACCATTGACTGCCCTCGTGCCCTTATCTAGGCACAATACCTTCATATGCAAGGCTGCTTGCGTCCATTTTCTATGGGAATTAACTCCAACTGTGGGATACCCCACAATGAGTCCTCAACCTCTGTAAGCTTCCCATCATCCACATCCAGGGGCTCAAAACAGGTATTAAAGTCACCTGCAACTACCCTGTTGCCATCCTTAATTCCAGTACTTAGGAGGTTCTCCAAAAGTAGAACTGTTGGTGAACTCCTCCCTCCCGGTAGACCTCTCACATCAATATTAATAATGAGGATGTTGAGGCCTTTCGTAGAACTAACCCTGATAGCCATAATTTCTGGGCTATCAATCGGGACCTCAACCATAGAAACACCCTCACACTGTCGTACCCAAGTGGTCAAGCCACCCACCGGTCTACCCCTGTGGCCCTTAACTGCGGGTTTAGAAAAGTTCAGGTAGCCTGAACGAAATACGGGTTCCGTTGCCCAAGTCTCTTGAAAGGACCACATATCTATCTTATCAATAAAGCTCGCCCAGTCTGGTAAGTGTAGCTTGGATTCTAAACCTGCTACATTCCACGAGGAAACCTTCACAGAGGGACTAGCAGAACAAGAGTTCACCACCTGGCAAGCCACATTGGGGGGATCGGCAGGACAAACCTTGGTAGAACCTACAACTGTAGAGTTTATTACTTGAGAAGGATTTTCACCTTGGGCCAATAGTACAACACTGTCCAAAGCCACCCGCCATGTAGGAGCCAAAACTCCGAGTATCTCCGACCGGGGGATATCATTGCCATCCCTATGCCAGTCGTTTTCTTCCAGGGTCGATAGAAAGTCAAAACGGTTGTGTGTCATAAAGGGCTGATTAATCAAGGTAGGGGCTCCTTGTGGGGCCCAGCGTTCCCTATTGTGTAATAGTCTTCCTGGCTTATAAAAAAATCCCAGGGGTAGAATTTTAATCTCATTGGGCACAGGGGCCTGTAGGGATGCTATATCTAAAATATGTTCTACTAGTGACGGAGACCTAAAGCTCAACACCACACAGTCGCCTGGCAAAGATTTATGGGAGTGACCAATTCAATTGATGCGTCTTACCATTCTAAATTCCTCGAACAGAGCCCTGCTATTTCCTAATCTTTTCCCAAGGCAATGCAGCGCTTTATTTTTAAAGTTAGACCAATGTTCACGGAACCCATCATTTAAGGGGGGGACATTTGCTAAGATTATCATATAAGGGGTGGCTTCCGGGGGAAGATGTAAACTAGGTAGCATGTTGTGACCCCCTTATAACCCCTCCTCTGTTCTTAGTCTATTACCGGTTACTTCGCTCTGCTGCAGAGTGGTAGCTTTAGAGCTCAGGTTAGAAACCCCAATTGGTAGTGGTTGATGAACCATCACTGCATGGCTCTGAATGTTGCCTATTGGGGCCCGTGGTAACACAGTGTGTCTAACATTATCGTCCTCAAAAGTATGGCTACCAACCTGATCCCCAATCATCTGAGTTGACAGCGTTTCTGAATTTTTACTGCTAATAAAATTAGCTTCAATGCGGTCTAGCCTCTTTACCACTAAGTCAAGCCTTTTCAAAACGGGTTAAATAAGGGCTACTAGCTGATCCTTAAGAGTTGCACAAAGTGATTCTAAGTTGGGCTGAACCGTAGTATGCGCTGGCGACTTTCCCTTAGGGTCAAAAGCATTCCCCTTAGCGACCACCCCTCTTGCACCGGATTTAGCCATAGAAGCAATTTGGTTACTGGGACCACGCCCTTTCCTTTTCTTACTGGGTGGTTCTCTCACTTTCCCTTCAAGGGCCTTTCTTCCCCTCGTAGTGAGCCTAGCTGGGCTTTGTGAGCTACTTATATGCAGCGAGGCATCGGGAGACCCCGTCAAAGTCGAAATACACAGGGATTCGATGGTGTCAACTTGTGCAACTAGGGGCTGGGCACAGGGCAGAGAAAAGATGGGCTCCAGAGAGAGTCTACGCTCTACAGCTTGGATTTCTTGATTTAATGCTGTCTCAGCCCTGATCAAGTATTCGTTGAGGGTCCCCACCACCCTATCCCCAGCTTTCCTCTTACTCATTATTAACTTATGTACAAAATATTAACCCCAAAGAAACCTGTCTAACACACACAAATCCAATACAGGACTAGGCACCCAACAATTCAATATGTTGTCTTACAGTGTTTGCTATGGTAAGCGGGATGTTAAGGATACAGCCCGGTCCGGTCTCTTCTGGGCTATGACGGGAGCGGACGGGCCCACCCTTGGCCCGGGCAAGCCCCCGCGCGTCCCGCGCCGCGGGGACCAAAGCCCAAATTTGTAGTCCCGGAGGGCGGGGGGAGTCCTGCACGCCTCTCGCGAGACCGCTGTGACCTCTGGGAAGTAGAGTCCAGGGCACCGCGCGGTCCGCGAGCTGGGAGAGGCGGTGGCTTCAAGCAACAACAGTCCCCCAAAGAAGTTAGCAAAGCCCCAAGGAGATCAGAGGGCAACAGAGGCTCAAGGCGGCTGTAACAAGGCAAGTGCAGCCAGTGAGAAGTAAGCATCCCGCGCCGCGGGGACCAAAGCCCAGATTTGTAGTCCCGGGGGGCGGGGGGAGTCCCGCACGCCTCTCGCGAGACCGCGGTGCCCTCTGGGAAGTAGAGTCCAGGGCACCGCGCGGTCCGCGAGCTGGGAGAGGCGGTGGCTTCAAGCAACAACAGTCCCCCAAAGAAGTTAGCAAAGCCCCAAGGAGATCAGAGGGCAACAGAGGCTCAAGGCAGTTGTAACAAGGCAAGTGCGGCCAGTGAGAAGTAAGGGATAAGATATAAGATATAATTGCAGCACATCAAGCCAAGTGCCTGAGCATGCATCACCATACCGCACACGAGAACACTTTTTCTTCTTTATTTTCCTGACAATGCTGCACAGCACCATCAAAAGCATTGGCAAAGGCAATAGATTATCAGTGGCAGCCTTAAAGTGAAACAACTGTATTGATTTGAGAGACAAAAATGAGGATTTCTTCTATTCAGGGAACTTTAAAGTGGCTGAAAACAATATTTTAAATCTCAAATTTTTTATGCAAAAGGGATTATCGCAGTATGTTAGCAGCTATCAACTTTCAATCAAAATATCCTGTGCCGCAGAATACATTTTACCTAATTCCCAAAAGTACCTGTCAGCTGAATGTCAAGAAGCCCCAGTTTTGTGGTGTTCAAAAATGTTTGGCTTGACAGCTCAGTTCCTATTATTACTAATTAGTAAAAATAGACACTTAATAGGAATTGGCTCCGCCAGAGGAGTATTATTCTCTCGCCTCATGCTATTGGCTGCTTGGGATATCATTCTACCTTCTAGAAAAAGCGCACAGTCACTCCTCACTCTCTTTCTCAGATTCAGTTTTTTAAAACTCCTTTTTATATATTCTACACAGAAAGCAATCATTTTTGGTACTATTTTTGCAGTTAGGTCATAGCTAATATGCCTTGCTTTTGTTCATGTATCACATGTACACACCATTTTTGTATCCATTTTTTGCTTGAGTTAATACACTAAAGTCAGACTTTTTAGATTTTTTATCTTTAGGCTACCAGTACAAACGTTGCCACTTCTCTGCAATCACCATCGAAAATATGGATAATCTGCTGTGAGAAGTAGGAATCATCTAGAGAAGCGGTTCCTAACCTGTGATTTGGGGACAGCCTAGAAAAATAAATATTTTTAACAGATTACTAAAGTGTTTATAAGTAAAGAAGCAAAGTGTACGACTGAAAATTTGAGAACATTCTGTAAATGTATTGGAATCTGGAACTGAATCCTAAAATATAAGTTAGTCCCCTCAGATTTATTCATGGTAACAGTGCAAGTGCATCAAACAGATTACAGTATGGACTGTGAGTGGCCTCAATTGAATTTCGAAAAGCTCTAAATTTCCCATTAAATTTCAAATGTAGATTTTCTAAAATATTTCTTTGTGAATTAAATCAAATATTTCATCCTCTGTGTATATGTTTGATTAATCCATCTTTCTGTATTTTTGTGTATTATTTTGTAGTTCAAATCATTGAAAATGTAAGTGAGTGGGTTGCTTGTGTGCTCGGGATGTGAAGTCAAAGAGATGCAAAGAAGTGGATTATGGAGCGTGTGAAAGACGGTGCTGAAAAGGAAAGAAATACAATTTGAGATACGTGGTTTGATAAGATGTGGAGAGAAAAAGGTTGCATGTGTGAACATAGAGTGAACATAACAGAAGGGATTGAAACAATCTGAGGGCAACTATCACTTACACAGGTCTCAGTAATATCAATTCACATTCTAACAATTCGAGAATTTAATAATTTTCAATATTAATGACTTATAACGAAATCAGTGAATCAATGCTGTTCTCATTTATCTTAACAGCTAACAGTCACTGACAAAGTCAATAGTCCTTGCTGGTTTTAGATGTATGTCAGTTATTGTGTTATGTCTAAATGAAATACCAGAGCCTCAAAGAGAAATCAAACTTCCATTTACGTGTTTAAGCCACACCGTCAATTACATAGGCCACACCCCTTTTAGAGACCCACGCTCTTTTCATCACACTTAAAGCCCTGGTTACTGGTACTGGAAAATAAATGTAAAAATATATCCTGGCCCTTATTTATGAGGCCTTGCGTCAGTTTTGCACTGCCGGTGCGTCACTTTTTGTGACGCACCAGCGGCGTAAAATATGCGCCTTGTTGCGCCATATTTAAAAAGTGATGCATCTAGGTAGATGCGTCACTTTTTAAACCCCTGCGCCACATTATACCTGCGTCTGGTATAATGTATGCAGAGGGGGCGTTCCCCCGCAAAAAGCCTCGTAATAGCGACGCAGTGAAATCTATGAGATTTCACTGCGTCACTTTTAGGATGCTGTTGCATCAAAATCTTGTGCCTGCCTCACAGCAGGCCTAAGACTGACGCAGGCCCTTTCACATGGAGCTTTCCCCATGTGAAAGGACGCATTGCTGGAGTTGCGTCACTTTTGTGACACACTCCAGCAATGCGTCACTTTTGCGCTTACAGATACGTCAGAAATACTGACATATCTGTAACTCTTTGTGACATGATGCGTCATACATTAAATATGACGCGTCAGGAATGTCGCAAGGAGTGCGCAGTGAAAAGTGACGAATCGCTGTTTTCACGCAGCGATGCGTCACTTTTCATAAATGAGGCCCCCTGTATTTAACAAAATACTTCGCGTGTGCACCACAAAGTGTATATACGTATTCCCTAAAATGTTTCTCATGAGGTTCATAAATATTCCTATGGTAATAAAAATGTTCGTCATGTAGTAAGAGCATGTTATCAGTGAGGCCCATAACCTGTGCTTAACATATAAAGTAAAGAGTGCCGATCCACAATGCTCTGGTCAGATGCTTTTGGCTTGTGCCCTCTGAATACCAATGCTGGTAGTCTTGACACCACATCGTTCCTCTTTATTAACTACCAGAGACTCCCTGCCCTTTTATCTCACTTTTGTAGGCTCCTGATTTCTGCCTCTGTGACGGTTTTAGTGGCTTTCTCTAAGTTCGTCATTCCGATTTTTTTGTGTTTTACCGCTCTCACACTTTGCAAATATCTGAGGTGGACAAATAAGTGTTGGTCCCCAAAAATAAGTGCTAGTGTCCCACATCATCTAATGCTGGAATCTTTTTCGTTCTATGGCCATGCCTTATGTGATTGCTGTGTGTCTTACTGGAAATAATGTTATTTTGCAATTTGACCACTAGATGGCGGAAAAGGACTATTTATCTAACTTGATGCCCGTGAAGTGTTGTAGTCTAAGTGCAAATGAAACGTGTGACAAACGAGACGCAGAACCCAAAACGGTGGGACTGGAGAGGGATGACAATGGGGCAGGAGGTGTCAGCATGTGTATACAGGGCCTGCTTTAGCACTGGTGTCACACAGTGTGACAATCTTTGATGGCACCCTCAAAAAAACACAGGGTCAGACTGCATATGGCCATGTGTGAACTGGGGTGGCTGAGTGGGCTAAAGAATGGTGATGGATTAAACCCAGATCAGTTGACTGGGGGTGAGTGTTTGATTTTGCTCAAACGCTCCGCCATCATCCCCTTTTGTATCGCTTTGTACCCCCCAAAAAACCACCTTCTCCAATCCATTTAATTTGTTTTATAGAGCTACTCATGCCAGTGTTGAGTGTTACAGCACTTTACATTAAACACATATTACACAGAGACAATGAATAATATGTGTGTAGATCAGTTTATCGTAAATTTTAAATAAAATAAAGAGGATTACGAGGTGCAGGAGTCACGTGTTAGTTACCAATACTAGTAGAAGTATATTTTAAGAGTGTTTGGTTTGGAAAAGCACAAACTCTGGATTTAAAACATACAGCAATAGTTGGCTTTACTAATTAGAACGTATTTCTACCCAAATTAACCCTTTTTAGGAACATTAGGATAATGAAAGACTGGAGGATAAAGCATTACGTTCTAACCTATGGCATGTAGTTTGCATGCAGCACTTTGATGACACTTCATACCTTACTGTGCTTTATTAGGATTGCAATTTATGAACTGCATGTAACAAAAGGATCTCTGTGGCAAAGGCAGTAACCTACCGAGTTATCCACATAAAATACAGTACGGTGATTTGTGTGGTACAGTCTTTGCTGCAGGCATAGTAACCCTCTGCGCTACTTTATCTTGAGTAGAAACTGCCACTGGACAACACTCTGCCTCTGTCCAGCAGGAACATCAATTACTTGAGTTATCTTGACATTTTTGTTGTTGCCTGAAAACTGCTGAACACACAGGAAACTCAGAAGCAGGTGCATTTTGAACCTGTGATATTTCAACCCCACAACACCCCCCACTACCGCTGCACAGGACACACTCGCCCTAGAACAGTCCCTTTGTGTGTTTGTAGCTAAAAGATCCTTAAGCCTAAGTGTGTACTAAAAAATGGTTCCATCACAAAAATGATGACATGGGGCATTCTGCCATCTCACCTCGATTCTTCCATCTGAAACAACCAGGCACAGGCAGTCCTCGTTCATGAAGGAAATTAAATGTGATTCATAGCTGTGGAGGAAGTAGCAGAGATGGCCTTTTAAGCTAGGGCGGCTAGGCACCCTGGATTTGTCAGAGTGTCCTGGGTGGTTTTTCTTTGTCCCCTTAAATTCCAATAAACTTCTCAAATGTCATGGTTTTCAGAGAAGTTCGACTGAACATAGAGAGCGGTAACTTTTCATGTGCTCCTGTGTAAACAAAGTAGCTGCACAAGCAGAACGCAATTTAGTCCATACAGATATTACTGTGTGTAAAAGTTACATTTAATTCACCTTAATGCCTCTTCACCTGGGTGTTCTATGTTAATGAGCCCCTTTTGGTGGATGCAAAACTATAGTCCTACTTCTGTGTTTGTGGAATGTTGAAGTATTTTTAGTTTCAAAAACAACGCTCACCCTGTTTCAAACACAAAGGTCCAGATATACAAAAAAGTCAGTTTGCGATTTCCTAATTGCGAATTTTTGCGATTCGCAATTTGGAAATGGCAAACAGCTACGTCCAACAGTGTTTCAGACACTGTTTGCAATTCTCAATGGGTTTGCAAATGGACCTGCCGGGGAACAGCCATGACAGATTACCCCGCACTGCCATTACAACGCAGGGATTACAACGAAAGTCGTTCCAACGACTTTCGCTGGAGGACACTGTTGGATAGGGAATAGTTTAATTTTCTATCCAACACCTTCCCTACTGTCAACGTGGGCTGGAGTTGTAATAGAAAATTTAACTATTCCACTATCTAGCGCCCTCCAGCGAAAGTCGTTGTAACAAATTTCGTTGTAATCCCCTCGTTGTAATGGCATGCGGTAATACCACGCGTTGTCATGACATACAACCGGACCTGCCTCATCACTAATCACGAGGCAGTTCGCAATTTGTGATCCAATGGGAATGGCTACAATCACTGTGATGGTGGCCTGCTGGGGTCAGAAAACAACCACGTCAGTAATTGCTTTTTAATTAAAGCAATTTTTTTTTTGTAATGCAGACCGTTTTCCTTAAACGAGCATCCTCTTTGTGTTGGGTAACAACGATGACAATGCAGTTGGCCACTGCCTTTGTTGAAGGGTTGCTTCTTTACGGCCAAAGGATGCTCTCCTCAAACTGACTCAGAGACTTGTGACAGACTTAGGGTGCCCCTCTGCTCCATTAAAGCGCTTCATCTAAATTAGACACCCAATAACCGAGCCACAGTGGTAAGCATGGGAAGGGCAAAGGAAGAAAGCAAAGTGGATGACAAAGTGAGACTGGCACCGGAGAAGTTTGCTGCTATCCCAGCAGACACCCACAAACTCGGAGCTACACACTTCTGTGGGGCCATGGATACTTGCAGTTTGTTCCACTGATGTTTATTTGTTTGTGGGGGCCACTGATTCCCATTCATAGGTCCATTAATGGGTGTTTCGTGTGGGGCCACTGAAAACCCGAGGGCATGGACCAGTAATGCATGCACCATAGGAGATAGGAGGCCAGTGTGGCTGTTATTGGACTCAACCATTCATTCACTGTGTGGGACCACTGATGCTTGTTATTAGACCCACTGATGGATGCACTGAATAGGGCCACTGACAGGCGTTACCAGGCCATCTGATGCATGCACTATTGAGGGCCGTGAGATCCATTAATGGGCCAAATTATGGGGCCGATTAGGATGGAGGATTTTCCGCCTCCTCCGGGCCGGCGGAAGCCACCTCCGGCCCGGAGGAGGCGGAAAATCCTCTGCGGACTCACCAAAGACCCACCGCCGCATTACGATGGCTGGTGGGTCTTGGTTTCTGTCCGCTGCTTTTCCGCCGCGGTCGGATTACAACCGCGGTGGAAAAGCTCTCATTTGGCTGGCAGTGTCTATCAGACACCGCCGGCCAAATTAGGAAGCATTTGAAAACATGCTTTTCCGCGGCGGTTTTTCCGCCGTGGAAAAGCATGTGTACTTTTGATTTTGGGGGCCCGTTGCGGGCCCCCAGGGTGTTGGCGGGTGGGGGGTGCACATGGGGGGTACCTATGGTACCCCCCAGCATTTACATGCACAATGCGGCAGGCACCGCGCGGTGCCTGCCGCTTTGTGCATGTAAATGTTACACATGCACTTTTAACATTGCGGCCGGTGCTGCTTGAAGCAGCACCCGCCGCAATGTTAAATATCCAGGATGTGACCGCCAGGGTGGCGGTCACATCCTAATCGCACATGAGGGAACGCCGCAGCCCATGCGGACGTTCCCTCATACTCTGGGGTCGCGGACGGACTCAAGTCCGTCCGCGATCCTAATCGACCCCTATGTATGCTCTGAGTGGAGTCACCTCTGCCCCTTACTAGAACCTTTAATGTAAGCACTATGTGGGTCAATGATGCTCATTCTTAGGCCCACTCATGCCCATTATCACACACTTGGATGCATGCACCCTGTGGAAACACTGATTCCTGCTACTAGGCTCATTAGGGAATGCTTTGTGTGGGTCACTGACATTCCTCACAATGCCTATACATGTACCCACTGTTTGGGCCACTAAGGCAGGTACTAGGCCCTTTCATGCATGGATTGTGTGTATGGACACCGTCAGTTGGCCACTGATATATACACTATTTGAGGCCACTGACATCCGTTACTAGACACATTGATGCATGCATTTCAAGACATGCTTTCCTGGACTCATGCATGCACTGTGTAAGGTCAGGGGCGGGCCAAGGCACAGATGCAACGCCCCACTGCTCTAAAGCGGTGCAAAGTAAAAGTAAAATGGTAATAACGTATTGTCCATTATTATATTTTTATTGTTGGTATTGTAGTTGGTATGCAGTGCAGCCAGGTTGCTAGTGCAGGGCGGCCGGCCTCCCCTGACCTCGAGGCCGGATGAGCAGTGGTGACTGCACCTTGAGTGCGCATGACGGTTTGCTGTACGTCTCGGGCCGGCCAAACTGTCTTGTACACTTTACATGTTCTCCACAGGCTGTATTGTACAGCATGGGTGGAGAACATGATCAGCCTCCCAGTCCCTCTGTGAGCGATATCCACGGCGCTCAGAACAATCACAATGCTGCTGTAAGGTAGCGTTGTGATTGGTCATGGGATTCTGGGAGGCTGTGTGGTTCCTGGCTTCTGCTTGCGGAGAGGCGGCAGCTGGAGACAGCGACCACAAGGTAAGTTTTGTTTTGTTTTTCACTATTTTTTTTCTCCTAACCACATACCACCCCCCCCCCCCGCCACCGTTCCCTACGGACGGTGACTGTGTAAGGCCACTGATGCCCTGTACAAAATATTACTGTATGCTCTCTGTGGGGCCACTGATGCCCCTTACAAGGTCCTTTGATGCATGGTCTCTGTGAGGCACTGACAGCTGTTAATAAGCCTACTGATTTATGCACTCTCTGGACCCATCCAGGTCTGTTGGTAGGCCTATTGTTACATGCACTGTATAGATCCAGGGCCACATATTAGAAGACCATGTGATGCATGCACTGTTAGTTCACTGATGCCCATTACTCTGAACTTTGTTGTATGCACTGTGTGCAGCCATGGACACCAGTTACCAGGCCCAATAACACCTGCACTCTATCATTAGACTGGATAATAGTAGCATCTGGCATGGCACAAAATACAATACTTCACAAAAAGGTTTGAGTAGGGTCCAAGGGAGAGTTTATAGACCTGCAAAGGTTTATATTCCCAATTCAATACTCAAATACAACACAGAAAATCCTTGGGTCTAAAGTAAAGAGGTAAACAGTCAGAGATACTGAAAAAGTCACACAGAAATATCTGTGGAATGATCCCTTTCAGGACGTAATCCCTGGCCCACCAAAGGTGGAATGCTTCATCAACTGGGATTCTCCTCTTGATGTAAAAACCTAGTCCCACCAAGGACTACGACCCCCTCTTTGAGAAGGAGGAGCTCAGGGATGTTTTTTTGTATCTACTCTGCAAAGGATATTCTAAATCCAACAGGTGAGATGAGTAGTTAGGTGAGGGTGCAGCACAACAGAAAAGTACTGTGTAGGCAGGGGAAACGTTGTTTACGATGCAACTTTTAGCTCACAGTGCTATTACAACGCAGACTTTAAAACGCATTCCATTACAACGCATTACACTGGGGGGCGCTCTAGGATAGGGAATAGTTTTAATTTACAATCCAACACCTTCCCTAGCGTCCACGGGGACTGGTGTTGGAATAGTAAATTAAAATATTCACTATCCAACACCCCTTAGTGTAATGCGTTGTCATGGAATGCGTTTTAAAACTTGCGTTGTTACAGCATGCGTGCTAAAAGCATGCGTTGTAACAACGTACATCCTGTAGGCAGTGATGTTAAAACTAACTAGTGAGAACAAAATATGTACTTTATTGGCTTGTTCTCACTGTCAGGATTAAAAATAGTGCACCTGCAGTATAGATTTAAAACTGCATGTGTCAGACGAAACAGAAGGTCAACATGTTTCAGCCGTGATGACTTACATGGTGTCAAGGCTTTCGTCAGGACCTAATAAGATGCTGCTGCAAACAAACAGGTGAATAGTGAACAAATAATAAACATTAATGATACTGAAATACAAAACCACTTGTACAGTTGTTTTCAGTTCAAAGACTAGTGATCGTACCTATTGGGAACAGATACGAAAGAAAAATGAGTATCTCTGAGCATACTAGGCTTTATAAACAAATGCGGGATCCTCGTGTTGTGGCAACTCGTACTATTTTCTGGGGCACCCAGCAAAACATGGTCAGGCCCTGGGGCCAAAATTGGCCAGGGGAGGGTGGTTGGGGATGGGGTCCCAAGCCGGAAATTGGCCTAGAAAGTGGGGCTTTTAAAAATTAAAAGGCTGGGCCCTGGGGATGTGGTCTTGCGGGCTGAAATCGGTCCAGCAGTGAGAGGGGCTGTGCGGCCCCCCTCCCCTATTAAAAATGTACACAAACAAATAGCCGGGCACAGGGTGATGGGGTTTAATGCGGACAAAATCAGCCAAGGATAGGGGGACGCGCAATCCCTCCTCCCTATACTAAAACAAAGCAGGTGCCCGAGTTGAAGCAACACTTCTGTAAAGTACTAATCATTCTAACTTCGTGGGCATACCCAAGGCAAAGCAAGTGGGTTTTCTCTACATTTCCAATGTGAAAAGTTATTGATAGAGGTGTTTGCATCCTTTCTTTTCACAAGCGCAATATCTCATATAGTATATTTGACAAGGGTGTTATTTCTTGTCATCTACTGCTGAGGCCAGAGATCGTATTCTAAACTTTTTACAAACTACAAGTAAACTTGTCTACAAGCCCGCCCATTTGGCCCCGCCCCATATACATTAGTGGTATGCAACATCTTCCCGCCCTTTTCCCAGGATAAAGTACAGCTTACTAAAAGAACCCCCCCACCCCACCCCCAGCAAGTTGCTTGCCCATTTTGGAGACACGTTCCTTATGCCTAGGAATACGATTGCATCTCTACCAAACAAAGAAGAAACTAGTTTTGCAAAGTACAACTCGTCCAAATGTGTTATCTTTGCAGTTCCACTTTCTATAGTTATCTGGTGAAGACACTCAAGGAACAATCATACTGGCCAATATACAGACACACAAGGTCACTGGAGACATTTAATCGGCGTCCTTTACCCCACTGTAATGCAGGAGACGCACTATACACTTACCCAACGAGGAAGCATTTACTAATAAGCCAGTGAAAAGTACTCCAGTTGGGTAGAGGTGTTGCACAAAACACTGGCTTCTTCTTGGATAAATACGCATTCCAGGATTCTTTCTGGCACAATTCTCATTTGACAGAAAATATACCTCAATGGGACTCACCAACAGATATAAACAAAGCAGGTGCTCAAGTTGAAGCTCCAGTTCTGTAAAGTACTAACAATCCTAACGTCGTGGGCATGGCCAAGGCAAAGCAAGTATGTTTTGTCTGCCTTTCCACTGTTAAAAGTTATCTGTAATCCTTGGTGGAGGTGTTTGCATTCTTGCTTTTCTCAAGTGCAAAATCTCATATAGTGTCTGTGATAAGGGGGTTCATTCTTGTCAACTGCTGCTGAGACCAGAGATTGTGTTCTAAACTTCTACTTTTGTACTTTTGCTTAGTACCAGGCGTAAACGGATTTGCCGAGGAATTTTTGGCTACGAGGTGAGAAAGGGAGAAGAGAGAGGTAACGACCTCTCTTGGACAATTTTGGATATCTTTATCATGACAATGTGCCTTTACCATTTTATCAACATGGACATGAACACTTTATTTGAAGTAGACAAGATGCACTGATAAACAATACAAACCTGAATATGGTGTTTTGGACGCTATGCTTTTGAATAAATACCGCACCATAGGCATGGACTAATATTACAACACTGGGGCATGATGGGACCTGTAGTAGTGTGGCATCAAATCACGTGGGTCACTGGACACAAGCACCTCCCTGTGATGCAATTCTACTCACCAGTGATCAAGGCTTTATTAGCTGAAAAGCATAAGGACATGGGGTTGCAGTCACTTTCACTAAGAAAATAAACGCATGGTTTTTCATTCGAAATCAGGCTCTGCATTTCTTCTTGTTGGATATATATATTTTTTATTTTATTTTAAAGCCATTTGTAAAGCACCTGGTTACTCAAGAACAGAGTGTCCCCGCGCTGTATATGTTTATTACCCGCAAAGATAAATCATGCAGCACTCGTCTTGGCTAATGAAAATATTTATTCAGGTTGTAACTCTCCTACGCGTTTTGAACACTTGGTTCCTGGTCACGATAGTATTAACAGAGTCCTTCTTTGCTTTCTCCTTTTTGTACTCATTCACAATTAAGGTCACTGGAGACATTTTCTCTGCATCCTTTACGCAGTTGTAGTGTAGGAGATGCAATATACATTCACCCAATTAAGTAGCACTTACTAATTAGCCAGCAAAAAGTACTCCAGTTGGGTAGAGGTGTAGCACAAAACGGTGGCCTCTTCTTGGATAAATAGTCAGGGCAGGATTCATTCTGCCACGATGCTCATTTCAAATAAATTAAAACCTCAGTAGATTAGGAAATGATATTTAAAATCAGTTGAAACTCACTGAAAAAAACAAAGGTTACAGGGACGTTATAGTTAGGAAATAGATTTTAAAAACTTTAGAAATTCACTGATAAAACTGAAGGTTACATGCATGTTAAAGTTAGGAAATAGAATTTTAAAAAACTTAGAAATTCACTGAAAAGACCAAAGGTTGCAGGGACATTATAGTTAGGCTCACATTTCACTTGTACAAAACCAGAGAAATTCAGCAGTTATATAGCTGAGCTAACTATAACTTACGCCTCCGCGATGCACTACTTATGACCGCACATATTACATACCTCATGACATGGTCAGTGACATCACTAATGACAGCTCAAATGACATCACTGATAACACCATACACAGAACTACTGACACACCCACTTACACCCACTTACACACAACCACTGACATACCCATTCAATGCCCCATACAAACCCTCTCACACTTACTCACTGATCCATAGAGCCACTCACACATCAACTCACCAAGATAGCCACTAACACAACCACTAACACACTTACAGTGGCACTCATGCACCTACTTACCGACTAATACAGCCACTCACACATCCAGTCATACAGACATACAGACAGTTACACACCCACTCATACATCCAATCACACAATGAATCAGTCACCCATACAGCTTCTCACACACCTACTCACTCACCCATACAGTCACTCACACACCCACTCACTCACTCACCCATACAGGCAAATCCCACAGCCACTTTCCTTAGTATATATGTTTAACACTCAGTAACTTGTAAAAAACACAAAGAGTCACTGGATGATGTTATCATTGATGTCATTTGAGATGTCATCAGTGATGTCACTAACCATGTCATGAGTGACGTAATATGTGAAGTCATAAGCAGTGCTTTGCTGGGCATAAGTTTAGTTAGCTCAGCTTAACAAATTTCTCTGGTTTTGTATGAGTGAAATGTGAGTCTAACAATAACGTCCCAGTAACCTTTGTTTTTTTTCAGTGAACTTCTAAGCTTTTTTTAAATTCTATTTCCTAATTATTACATCCCTGTAAACTTTGGTTTTGTCAGTGGATTTCTAAGGTTTTAAAAATTCTATTACCTAACTATACCAGTTCTGTAACCTTTGTTTTTTTCATTATATATGTATATATATATATACATATATATATATATATATATATATATATATATATATATATATATATATATATATATATATATATATATATATATATATATATATATATATATATATATATAGATAGATAGATAGATATAGATATAGATAGATAGATATATATATAGATATAGATATATATATATACAGCAATATAATAAACTCAGAAAGAATTTTGGAAGTCCATTCCCTGTGTCGGTATTTGATTTTTATTGGAGGAATTGGAAGTGTGGTGCTTATATATATATATATTTTTTTACATTGAGGAAGGCGAGCGTGCCGAAACGCTTCTGTATGGTCTTTCTATCGTGTTGGCAAGAAAACGCAAAAAAAAGAGCATTCCTGGCGTGCCCCTCAAATCTGTGATTGCTACAAGTTCATTTCTCTGGAATATATATATATATATATCAAGAAAGAATCCTGAAGTCGAGTCCTCCGACAGCAAACAGGCACTCCGAGTAAGTTTTTTTAAAGTGCTTTTATTACTCTTTCACTCCGGCAGCATGACGCGTTTCGACCAGGGCAACCCGGTCTTGATCATATGGTGCTCACAGAGATCAGCAAGTTATTTAAGTGCAGAGTGTACACAAAAGCTCCAACTCCACAGGCATAGAAAGAGAAGACATACTCCTATTTAACAAAAAGTGTTGTCATCCTACCTTTAAATAATACCTAAAGGTAGAATATATCTACTAAATCACAATGCAAAGAGTGGAAATATCACAATAATAAAATGTGTACCTTTTTCTGTAAATAATCAGATAATTACACTCAATGAAAAGTAATATCAAAAAACATGAGATGATATCAAGAAAAGATGAGATGATAAAAGAATATAGGGCAAGTGCCCACATCTGATCTAATCTATAACAAATCCCTTAATATATAAAGGTGTTCATATGATCTTCAAAGTCCATGGAGTTTCGGAGAATGTGCAAATAACAATGTAGTGCAAAAAGTGAATTAAAATCTGAGTACCAAATAACTACTCAAAAATTCATCTAGCGGATGTCCAATGAACCACAATTAAGGTGCATAGTGCCTAAAATGGGGTACATATCCTAAAACGACCTAAGTGATATCAAATTCCAACCAGTAGAAAAATAGAAAAATTAATTACATATCAAATACATGGTTAAATCCAAGAATAAATCCATGCTAAATAGATAAAATTTCCACAATAATTAAGAAAATCAACTACTTAATATATATACAACAATCCTTTACAGTCAATATGCTACCAACAATCCCCCTCATAAATATCATCAAGTCAAATTGATAAAAATATGATATATGTAGCAAAAATAGAGATGTTAATCAAATGTAGTTTGTATTCAAGATGATAAATATTGGATAAAGTGCATGAATCATAGGGCAACCACTTGGTACCTATTACATCAGATTCAAAACTAGTTACAGAGATACAATAAATAATTATAAATAACCCATGAATATACATAAAAAGTTTCATAAACCATTCATAGAAAATTCACAAAAAATTGTAAAGATCGTCCCCCGTATTCAGCCCATTAGGAATTTTTGTATCGAGTATTAAAATATAGTGGCTCTCCAGTTGTCTTAGTTTACGTTCTCTGTCTCCACCTCGCTTCGAGCTAGGAACAGCATCTAGAACATAATAACTTAAATTATTAAGATTGTTCTGATGCACTAGTTTAAAATGGCGTGCCACTGGATAATTTGGATCGGAATTAACAATGGCTCTTAAATGCTGTAAGATCCGATTAAAGACCTGGAGCCTCGTGCTCCCAATATATTGTAGGTTGCAGGTGCATCTTAAAACATATACTGCATGGTCTGTCTTACAAGTAAACATGCCATTGATCTTAATTGCCTTTTGACTAAAAGCATCATAGTATTCTTTCTTACTAACTCTGAATTTGCAAGCCCTACGTGAACTACATTTGAAAAAACCTGTACGATTGGAGAGCCAGTTATTGTGTTTCACTACCTCCGGACTTGTTTTAACAAGGGAATCCCTCATCAAGGGTGCCCTTCGGAAGGTAATACAAGGAACCTCACTAAGTAATGGAGCCAAAGTAATATCCGTTTTTAAAATAGGCCAGTTGGATTTTAGGCTATTACGTATCTTTTTTTCTTGATTGCAAAAAGTTGTAATCAGTCTAACTGTCTGATCTTCTTTCAAAGGAACAACAATACTGTTGTTTGGCTCACTTTCAGATTGAATAGCATTTTTTGAAGCATCGAATGTTAAAACCCTTTTTTTAAGAGCATTTTTAAGATCAATCTGTCTGCAACCTTGTTTCAAAAATCTATCAAATTACTCATTTAGGCACTGTTCCAAAACATTGCCATCACTACAAATGCGGCGAATTCTTAGAAATTCCCCATAGGGGATACTCTTAATTAGATGGTGGGGAAGGGCACTAGAGGCATGTAGAATAGAATTGCCTGCCGTGTGTTTCCTGTGGAGTTTAGTATGAATAACATTCTGACAGATATAAACCTCCCCATCTAAAAATTCGACCTGTTGCTGGCTAATGGTTGCTGTAAATTCCAAATTAAATGTATTTGTGTTGATGTTTTTCACAAATTCTTCTGCACTGGCCAATGTCCCTTTCCAAATTAAAAATACATCGTCTATAAACCGCCAATAATTAATGATCCCTGTGTCTCCATTTACTTCAAAATTTGAGGTGTGACCCAAGACATGCCTCTCCCACCAGCCCACGTGTAAACACGCGTAGCTGGGGGAGAAGCATGCACCCATCGCCACGCCCCGCAACTGTTGGTATACTTCGTTATTAAACAAGAAAAAATTGTTGTTTAACCGCATCGCTGCGGCGGCTTTTCCCGCTGTGTGCGGCAAATTACGAAAAGCAGCGTTACATGACGAGCTCAGCTCGTCATCCGCACACGACCACCATGGCTGATGACGAGCTGAGCTCGTCATCAGCAGCGAAGGGGTTAAGCACAGGTCAATCATTTTAACTAGCATTTTGCTGTGTTCATAGAACTTGATGTCTCTACTTGATAAATAAAATTGTATAGTATTACCACAGATCTAGCCCATGTACCAGTGCTCGATCAATTACATCTTCTGGACGCAGAGATGCTTGACAAAATTGTCAGCAAAGTTACCTTGGGCTCTCTGCTGGATGTGGCTCCGCCTCAACAGCTCAGGGCAGTTATCAAGGCTATTCAGGCTACCATTATAGAGGTTCTTAAATCTCTCCATTTCCACATGTACAGTCCCTCTCATGTGGAAATGTGCTATGGTCCAAGCATTAATAAAAAACCTAGCTTAGATCCATCCACATTTTCGAACTACCGCCCAATTTCTCTCCTGCCATGGCTCAGTAAGCTGCTGGAGAGACATGTAAACAGCATTCTGTTTAACCATCTTGAGTCCAATAAATTGTTGGACGATACCCAAACCGGCTTCCATCCAAACCATGGAACAGAGACCGCGCTGTTGCTGGTAACTGAAGAGGCAAGGAGGCTGGTGGATGAGGGAGGAAGGGCTGCCATCATTCTTCTAGATCTTAGTACAGCGTTCGACACGGTCAACCATTCCATCTTGATCAACCGACTCAAGAGTAGCGGGGTGTCGGGCGCTGCACTAGATTGGCTAACCTCCTTCCTCAGTAACCGCCGCTTCCAAGTCTTTGAGGGAGATGTTGTCTCCTCGAGTCTGTCCTTGGAATGCGGGGTACCACAGGGCTCGACCTTAAGTCTGACGCTCTTTAATATGTACATGCAGCCATTGGCAGCCGTCATCCATCCATTTGGCATTAAGATCGTCAGCTATGCAGACGACACCCAGTTAGTGGTATCGTTGTGCCACGACAAGGGATCGTCTGACATGCTGGCCCCCTGCCTTGAAGCAGTGGCCAGGTGGATGGAGGACTCATATCTCCGCCTTAACAGAGATAAGACGGAGATCATGTTATTGGGCAACTCTCCACCTACACTTTCTATCCCCACATGGCCCTCATGTCTAGGACCCGTGCCACCACCAAGCCCCGTATAAAAAGTTTGGGCGTGTGGCTTGATGACACCCTCAACTTCAGCCACCAGGCTACGGTCTTTTCATCAACCTACTATGGGTTGCTGAGGATGTTACGCAAAGTTCTTCCTCTACTTCCATTTGATGCCCGCAGAATTATGGTCCAGGCCCTGATATTATCTCGGCTGGACTACGGAAATGCCCTGTACCTAGGAGCTCCACTGACCACAATAAACAAACTTCAGGTGGTTCAGAATAGTGCAGCAAGTTTACTCCTGAAGGTCCCTAGGAGGCAGTCTGCAGGACCAGCGCTTCGTCAGCTGCATTGGTTAACTATGGCTGCCAGGATAAAGTTTAAGGCGATGTGCATAGCCCATAAGGTTATGTGGAAACTGGACCAGCCATTCTTCACTCTATGCTGTCGCCCTATGTACCATCAAGATCTCTCCGGTCTAGTAACCATTTTCTGGCCACTACAAGAAAAAGCAGGAAGTCAAGATGGGGAGGTCGCTCTTTTTCTTATTCAGCGGCCAGATTATGGAATTCACTTCGCCAGTCAGTAAGAGAGATCCGTAGTCTGACAACCTTCCGCAGACTTCTGAAAACACATCTATTCAACTGGTAGTGTCGCCTGAGACTTTTTCTGTGACGGTATTGGTCCCTGAAGCGCTATGAAGCCTCCGGGTAGTTAGGCGCTATACAAATATTTTTTAATAATAATTTTAATAATAATAATATAGCATTCAGCCCATCATGGTGATTAATTGAAGTATACAAAGAACAAATGACCATATATATATATATATTTTTTTTTGGACTCACCTCACAGACTGGAGATACCGCCGAACCACCGCATCTCGCAGCTGTAACCTGCTATTTGTTTAGATCGTGACTGCACGAGGGAGCGTCTCACACTGAGGTGGCGCTCTGAGGATTCAGCTGTGCCCTGCGGGTGGGTGAATGTTCCAAGTCAGGTGCTTGTTTCCACAAAGATCTGGGCGCAAGGTGAGAGGAGGCAGTCACCGCCCACTTGGGGGAGTACTTACAATGCATGACTGCCTTTTGGAAACTCGGAGTGCCGAGTTTTCACGATGCTACCTAGCACTTGTCAGAAGGCTTCATCCAATCGTAGCGAGGTCGGCTGGGTTTAAAAGGTGGACATTGCAAGCATTTCTAATTTTTTGGGCATTTGAAAAAGTCATGAGACGAAAAGCGTCATGCCTGGAATGCTGATTAAAGCGCGTTTTTGACTTGCTGAACTGGTGTGGCTTGTTCTTTTCCTCTGGAGGGGAACTTGGTTCATATATATATATAAGACTAATATTTACTTACAATCGTCAACACAAATTGTTGCGCAAAATAGTTCAGAATAACTGGCACATAGTTAAAGATGACCCCGTCATTGGTAATTCACTTCCTGACTATCCTGCCATAACATTTAGAAAAGTCTACATCAATGGCAGATATTTTAGTAACAAGCAGCCCTGAATGCAAAAGTAGTACAGATTGGCTTAAGGCAAGGAAGGGTTTTTTCAAATGTATCAGCTGTAAAGCATGTACATTTGGTATAAATAAAACATCCTATATGACGGCCTTTGGCTCAAAACCCCAATTGATTAAACAACATTTAACTTGCAAAAGCGAATATGTAGTACACATCTTGGAATCTAGCTGCAATCTCAGATATGTTGGAAGCACAAAACTGCCGGGGCACCAAAGGATATTACAACATATTAGGGCAATAACCAACAGTGACCCTAGTTACCCGGTAGCCCGTCACTTCAAGGAACATCATGGGGGAAAGACAAGAGATCTAAAATACTACTTGATAGATAGTCTCCCAATCCAAAGAAGAGGAGGTGACAGGGAGGGGATGCTGCGCAGTCTAGAAACACACTATATTTCACTACTAGACAGTAAACAGCCCAATGGGTTAAATATGGGTGAAGATTTATATACATATCTAGACTAGCATCCAGCATAACAATGAACAAGTACCTATACCACCAATACCATACAATATAAATATCAGTTTCACAAAATTGATCAACAAGATTGATCAAAAGAAACAAGGTCAGGCCACATTCCTTAAGACTGAAATGGGTCTATGTGTGTCTACAAATGATGTCTATAAAAATGGTTTATTTGCACAATCATAATTTTGAAATCTTATAAAATATTATGGATTTTAGACAAAGATGATATTAATTGAGGGATTTTAAACAATGTTTTCAATTAGTTATTTATATTGTCTATCTTTTATATAAAATATATGATAAAGGGTTTTTTTTTAATTTCCCTATTTAAGACATGAATTGGTTTTTAAAACATTTTTTAATACAAAGGATGTTTTTAGCTAATTGTGGGAATCATGTTCTTGAACAGGGATAAAATTAATGATTTGTCCATTTGGCCTGCGTTCCTAGTTACTTTGAAAACCACTAGCTGAAATTGAAATAAGGCGATTAATTTGTCAGAGAATGTACTAGATTAAGACAATATCTATGAATCAGTACTATCATATATTGGTGAAGTAAACATGATAGTTTGTTCTGTATGCACTTTATTATTTATGCACTTTAGCACTTTCCATATATAAGACACCAATAGGGTGAATTATTGGGTTTTCCTTAGTAGAAGCACAGCACAAGAAAATTTGAGAATGCACATGTACTTGGGAAATCAGTCAGTGATATTAGTCGTAGATAAAAATGGCAGTGGCAAGGTGCACATACCAACGAAAAATACATGTTACACCGAACAATGTTGATAATACGACTGTGCATTTAAGCAAAGAATTATAAAAAAGAAAAATTTTATTTTACAGGTATTACCAAATTTCTTTTCTTTTATTCAAATGCAGCACAACCATCTAATTGTATTTTACAATTCGTTGCTGTCAATGTATTTTACAAATATTATCTACTTTTATATCACAGAAATTACATATTGTATTTTACAGTTATCAAAAAATCAAAATGTCGATGTAACTAGAAAAAGAAAAACAGACCATAGTACATGTGAATATTTGTTTTATATTCATCATTGCACTTGCACTTTAAATGGGTGTGTGCTTCACGACTATGTTGTCATGTGATCAAGGCAGAGATCTGCCAAAACGCGTCGTGAGGATTTTGGTGGCGTCTTAAGAAAATAAACTAAATAGCACCAAGCTGGGTCTGCCTCATCTTCTTGTGCCAATCCGGATTGGAATTTGTGGTTGTGGCGAGCGCTATTGGAAAATATATATATATATATATATATATATATATATATATATATACCACGTGACTGAGGTTCCGTGACGATCGTAACTGGTGTTTTCGACTCGCACGAATATGGTCGAGTCTGGTATCTACGAACCGCAAATGACGAGTTTAGTGGGTGTACGCAGTTTCGCTGTACTAGCCTAAACCGTTCGTCTGTTTCGTTGGTTTATCTATCTGTACCCACAGGTTCCATCTTAGATACGGCATCCATTTTGTTTCTTGCCCTCAAGTAGCCAGCGAACGGACGCTGTCCGCTTCGCGACCCTGGGATTCCCGAGACTTTTGCGGAAGACACGTTTCCTTTGAAAGTGTCTTTATGATGAGGGGGATGATACTGTAAGGCAGATGTTCCCGCTCGAGGCACATCTTGCCGTAGCGGTCTATTGTCTTAGGTGTGCATCTCATTAGGCACGTCCCTTTGATGCCTGCAGCTCGTGTTTCCCGATACCACCCCTTTTACACCCTTTCCGATCTCCCCACTGTTTCAGCTTTCCTCTGCACCTGTTTCTGTTCCTTCTTCGATCTGTTTACTGCCAATTGGAATGTACTAATGGTGGGAAGATGGGTTTTACAGTTAGGAACCACCGAATGTTTCTGTACTTATGTTCCGGACCCCCGAATACATGAAAGCGACCCTTTTTGTCTCTACAATGGGAACCAAGTTGTAAACCTTTGTGTACCATGTTAATCAATGAGAGAAACTTGTATAAAAGGAGCGACCCACAGTAGCAATTCGAATCAGGCTCCGTGAACCTACATGTTATGTACTTCTCGTGACTTCTGTGTTCCCTGCAGTAATAAACCTCGAATCTTTGACGCCGAAGGAAGTGTCCCGTGTCTCTGTCATTTGTACGCCGGAACAGGTTACCCACGAAGGTTTCAGGTGTTGTCCCCTGGCACCGCTGGGTCTTAGAATAACCCAGTCCTTCAGTGACTCCTCTGAATCTCTCGGCGTTTCCAGCCTAGCACACCGGCAAACAGAAGGAAGACGGACCACAGGACTTCAGCATCATTACGATTTTATTCGGTTCACAAAAAATAGCAGATATATATATATATATATATACACACATGTACATCCAAACGCAATTAGTCCTTTGCGAGGGGAGCTCCTTGATAGTCGGTGCTTGCAGCGAGACCAGGACAATTTCTCGCTTTCAATATTACCCGTAAACATAAATCACGCAGCACTCCTCTTGGCTAATGAGAATATTTATTCAGGTCGTAACTCTCCTACGCATTTCAAATACTTGGTTCCTGATCATGGTAGTATTAACAGAGTCCTTTTTTTGCTCTCTCCTTTTTGTACTCATACACATTTCAGCTTAATATGAAGCCTTCCGAGTATGGTAGTTTTTTAAATTACATGTTTTGAATACAACTTTATTGGCTCATTATGTCTGCCCTATTCTCGGTCTCATTCTCACTCACATCAGGCACCATGTGTCAGCTTTTCCAAGGTGAAATTACAGTGGACGCAGCAGACTAGAGTAAATGACTCTTGATTGAGATTCACAATGATGATAGACAGAAGTGGATGTTACATTACCTTGTATTCTCATCATGGTATCACGTCATTGCTGCAACGAGAAATATATACCAACTGTCATTTGCAATTAGAGAAATCAGTAATGTCATTTGAGATGTCATCAATGATGTCAACATTGATGTCACTGACCATGTCATGAATGATGTAATATGTGACTTTATCAGCAGTGCATTGCAGGGGCGCGAGTTATAGTTAGCTGAACTAACTAGAACGGCAGAATTTCTATGGTTTTGTATTGGCACGTCAAGCAGGCCAGGTCCCGGGGGCAATCCTCATTATTGTAGCCGGGGCATGCGGTGGCCCCCGCAAACCCGGAGACCAACAACTCCCTGGGACTATGTTGATTATGTGTGGGGGCAGCCCCAGGGAACGCCCCTCCCGGTATAAATAATGCATCATGGAGTCCCACCCCCATGCTACCCCGGAGACCGCCACCTCCCCAGGGCTTCATTAAATAAGGGTGGGTGCCTCGTGGGCCCCCCAAGCCCTGAGGATCGCCACCTCCCGGGGCTATCAAAATTAATTTGTGTGGGGGGGCTTGAACCCTCCCCCACACTGCCCCGGGGAACACGACCTCCCTGAGGCACTTTTAATTTAAAAACAGGGGTCCGTTACAGACCCCCGTCCGCCAGCGACCACCATCTCTCTGGCCTTTAAATGTTGGGAGGGGGCGTGCTGCCCCCTCTTGGAGCCCTTGATGGCCCTAGGGACTGCCACCCCCCAGGGCCAGCTCCTAGAGTGTCCGGGGGTGCCCACACCCAGGACACTGCTGTTTGCTATGCCAGGGCGGGAGCCGAGCGGTTCCCGCCCTGCCATAGCAAACTCTGCTTTGCTTCATTGAAGCGAGAGCAGGGAAACCTGCGCTCGCTTCAATGAGGCAAAGCAGGATTGCTTTTCCACAAGGGGAGCTACATGTCAGCAGCTTCCCTTGTGGAAAAGCAATGCTGGCTCCCGCAGGAGGCGGAGAGCCAGCTGGACTGCTGGAGGGGCAATGAGGTCTTCTTGTGTCCTGAGTATCTCAGGACACAAGTGGACTTCATCCTCCGAGCAGCGGTGCACCAGAAGCTGCGTTTGCAGCATGGTGTAAAAAGGGGCGTGACCTCGGAACACCTCTCTCCAACGCAGCTCTGTGGCGCTTACTGGTGGTACCTGGTGGGCTACTTGGCCACCAGCGACCTTCAGGATTCAAGGGGACTTAATAGGGATGTTATAGTTAGAAATTAGGATTTAGAAAACCTTAGAAATTCACTGAAAAAAACGTAGGATTGAGGCACATTTTAATTAGAAATTAGCATTTAAAAAACCTTACAAATTCCCTGAAAAAAACATAGGTTTCACGGACTTTATAGTTAGTTGGATATTTTATGGGTGAACTTCAAATTCAGGTTGTTAACCCCTAATTCCTGTATAATTTGTACAGCCAGAAATTCTGGCCCGTCCCATATCAGGAACAAGTCGTCGATATATTGTCACGGTATCCTCCGAAGGATCAGAATGCAGCAAAAATGGTCCACCTCCAAATCTCACAAACACTCTGGTATCAAATAGACAGAGTATTCATATGATTAGGTGAGGGAAGGAGAGGAAAGGAACAGCTGGGAAAAGGACCTGCAATGACAAGACACTGGTTAACATTTATGTATCAACATCAATCTACTCTCATTATTTCTCGCTACAAACTGATATTTACCTGAGGCATACACCAAGGGACTTATATGATATTTGTGTATTCCATAAACTTCACTGGTCTCAGGAACCTATATAGGAATAGACAACAGTTTACTGCATACACTCTGTAACATTGGAAACTTTTCGTTATATAGAGATATTTCTATGTATCCTAAATACCTCAGGTTGAGTCTATAAAGCCTCACTGTTTCCATACATCACAATTCCTGAAGTGTCTCCTTAATAAAACTTCCCCTCCTTCTTATGAGCGAACAAATGAAACAGAAAAACAGTATTCAGGCGAACAGGTTCAAATCACCTATGCCTCGAATGAAACACCTTCCAATAATAAGTCTTATGGATGTCCAACACAGTTCTCCAAATACGGTAAAACGTGGCAATCACCACTGTTTTCCGCTTTGGCACTTATAATCCAAAATTGCCAAGAGATAAACCAAAATAGCAAGGTTAGATTCTTCCTTCTAGGCAACGGTAATGTGTACCGTCCGCCACTACATTCCGCTACTCAGGATTCTTTACCCTTTAATAATCGCAACAGCAATGCAAAGCGGAAACCTTCGTGTTCCACCTAGACAGGGTTCTTGAATGCTAGAAATCGCTACGGCATTGCCTGGAACCACCACAAGTTCCGCCGCACTGACCACCACCGTAGCAGAAGCCTCTGCCTACTCGATGGTGAGGAATCAGATAAGGAAACGGAAAGGCAAACAAACATAAGCCACGGCTGGAACTTACTGCTCTGTTCCTAATTGCCAGGAATATCTCGAAACTCAGGGGCATATTACCAAGCAATAGCGATAATTATCGCTATTGCTTGGTTAGCGGGAAAAAAATATCGCCGAGCGCCGAGGATTTTTACCGCTGAGATACCTTGATATTATCAAGGTTTATCTCAAAAGCGGTAAAAATCCTGCGAAATGCATGAATATCGCTGAAAAATCCGCGATATTCATGCATTATCGTGACAATGCTCTTAGCCATGTTATCCACCTTCCATTGGATAACATTGCTAAGAACAGTTTTTAGCAGGCGTTAGCTTTTGGAGATATTTGCGCTTAGCACGAATATTTCCAAAAGTTGTTAATAGGAGTTAGAGATGTTAACGACTGTTTTCAGTCGCTAGCATCTTGGCACGCCCACTTTGCATCTCATTAGCGATAATTATCGCTGACATGCAAAGTGGGCTCCTAAATGCCCACTATCGCCTACAAGCTGTCGCTAACTGGTGTTAGCGACAGCTTGGTAATAGGGCGATAAAATTATCGCCGCATTAGCGGGAAAAAGTCCCGCTAATGCGGCGATAATGTCCTTGGTAATATGCCCCTCAGTTCGTGGTCACAATCCAGAAAGAAACGTGTCTGAGCCCAGACACGCTGTTACAATGATCGGCACTCCCAACCCGGAAGCGCCAGCGGTAAGCATCAAAATTACGCACAACGTGATGCACGTTTCTCATGAGATTTGTAGTTTATCAAGGTATTGTAGGCGCACCATGCTAGATCCTGACATATATCTGATCCTGATCCAGATTCTGTGAATGTCTTTTTGAAGAACTAATTGTGAATTAAAAGGAGATGAACCTGAACCTGAATTTGAAGTTCACCCATAAAATTAGCCAAGACTATTGTGAATTTCTGGATGTCTGTGTAAAAATTGTGGGAGGTAACATCACAATGAGATTTTTTAGAAAAGAAACTGCTGGCAACACTGTCCTACATGGGTCTAGCAATCATCCGACCCCATTGATCAACAGCATTCCGTATGGGAAATTGCTCCGAGCCCGCCCTAATTGTAGCACAAATGAGAGCTTTCTCATAGAAAAGGAAACTATGGAGAGGGGGTTCAAAAGAAGGGTCAATAATGATAAAGTCTTCCAGAATGCCAAAGATAAAGTCAAAGGCAAAACACAAAAAGATGTACTGTGTAACCCATCAATCAGAAAAAACCTGGGGCCTAGAGACGCAACTAATGAAGTGCCTAAAATGATTACCACCTTCAGTAGTGGGGCCTTCAATGTAAGGAAAATAATGAAAGCACATTGGAGTCTATTGACAGCTGACCCTATAGTAGGAAAACAGGTAGGCACAACTCTCAAACTGACACATCAACGATCCACATCTTTGAAAGATCGCCTAGTTCACAGTTACCCCCAGGATACTGTCAGAACCCAGTGGTTAACATCACCAAATTGTTTAACGACATGCAGTTCATGCAAGGCTTGCAGGAATGGCATAAACTGCAAAACATACATGACAGGAGCAGGTACATTTGCAAGGCGATTAAGTGCATTAGTGATTTTACTGTCTTTGTGCTGGAATGCCCCTGTGGCTAGCGGTATATAGGCAGTACCAAACTTCCACTCAAAGTGCAGATTTTGCCCTACCTTCAAGCCGTGACTAACTGTGATTTTAATTATCCGGTAACACGGCATTTCGCTGACAAGCACAAAAGCAGCAACAGTCTCTTAAATTTCTTTGGAATAGACAGAATTCTACCCCATATTCGGGGTGGCGATAGGGAGAAAAATCTCAGAGTTCTGGAGTCAAGATACATAATTGACTTAAATACAAAGATCCCCAATGCTCTAAATAGTGGGGAAGAAATTGCAACACACATTGGCCGCTGATTCTGACCTCCTCTCTTTCTTTAGTTCTTTTTATTTTCATTTTCACATCACTCAAATTTTTGGTCATTTCATCACTGGTTTTTTAATAAGGAATTATTGGGTTAGGCCACCCACTCATATTCCATGATCCAGAAAAAGGGTATCATAGGTATAGCATTTTGGGATATATTTATGACCCAATGCAGAGATTACTGTCAGAGGTAAGGAACCAAGACAGATTGGGATGTCCTACCCATGGACCAGCTATTTTCACTAGTGTTTACACCTATCGATTTATATAGTTATTCCCATTCTCTTTTTACACTAGCTGTGCTTTTGCGCGTGTCAACAGTATACCCGCTTCACAAGTGTCCCGTAATAAGTGAAGGCTTTGTGGCAGAAATCACCAAGGTATTGGTTGTTTGCGGGCCCACCTCGAGAACACTACGGTCAAGTGGCTGCTGCTGATTGCAGACCGGGATTGTACGGAGACGCTGGATCACGGTATCACAGCACCACGGCCCTGTTTGGAACTGATCTTGGGGATGAAGCATTGGGGACCTGAGGTGGCCTTTAACGTCATTACTATTGGGACTCTCTGGACTCAAACCTGTCCTCCTCCCCCTTTGGTAATAGGTTCATCAAGGCGCATTGAAGCGCTACATTTCTTCGCAGATAAACTTCACTGGATGATTGCATTCTGGGATATTGAGTCCTAGGGGTCATTAAACCACAGCTGCAGAGTATCAAGGCGGAGCCTGCTTTACTCCAACTATTTGGAGCACAGCGATAGCCATGAGAGGAAACAAGTGAGACCCAAGGCATGGAAAGGCATCTGAAGAAGGCAAAGAAAACGCTCAAATGCATTATGCCCTAATGCAACGAATAATAAAGGTCACCTGGAATCCCCGCTGTTGTCCTCTGGTCTTTTCGTCAGGAAGGACTTTTATATTTATATATATATATATATATATATATATATATATATATATATATATATATATATATATATATATATATATATTATATATATCACACTTCCAAAAAGAAATCACGGGCACTTGTGGGGTCTGCTATCCATAGATTTAATGAAAGTGAGCAAACTCGTTTCAGCGTATGCCTTTGTCAATGCTCGTATAAATGCAACTGACTTGATTACAGAGGTGCTTTTAAACATAGCGCTCCCATTGGAGAATAAACCATCAACAACAACAGAGGACTGCCATCCTAGTATGAGGCATTATCAAAAAAAATCACGTAGGTGCGAGAGGCACCCACCATTTAGTATTGTTTTACATATACCCTCCTACTGCATTTGTCATATGGGCTTGTGAACAGGGGCGGCTGGTGACATTTGAAAGTGGTGTGGCGTAAAAGTACAAAGTGTCCTGTGGGGGAGCGAGAGCAGCGAGCAAACTCGACAGTCATAAGGGGGGTCCGGGAGGGACGTCCTTGAGAACATTTTGAAAAAATAGTGGGCAAATGGTGCATTTTCAAGCAAATTTGAGAGAGCAAGAAACTTAATAAAGCAATTGAGAACATGTAGCTATGACATCCATGTGATGACGAAGTAGGTAGCTTTAGGTACATGCAATGTGTAGTCAAAGCTATTGAAAACTACCAAGCGTTGCATTGGGATCTGGTTTGCATCAACACCCAAGCATATCAAAATAACATACAACATGCCACATAAACTGCCTTCACTCACAAAATATTCCCCATAATGTAAATGTATAGGCATTTATATAGCGCACTACTTACCCGTAGGGTCCCAAGGCGCTTCGACCGCTGCGAAACCCTTCCTGGCTTCCCTGAGAGATGGTCCCTTAATGGGTATCTCCAGGGTGAGACCAGGCATCCCCGGCGGGGCCGTTAGTGAAGATGAGGCAAGCTAATGCCCAGAGTTGCCGAGTGTGATCGCTGATCAGAGTGGGCACCGAGGCGAGAGAATTATCGAGTCCGCTGACCCTGGTCCAGAAACCTGCCGCTCCGGGAATCGAACCCTGGTCCCGGGCCGTCCTCTGCTCTCGGGTCTGCCGCCTCTAACCAGTGAGCCACACTACTTCACTAAGAACTTCCTCTTGTAAAGCAACTTATTGTACCTTAGTTACAAAGATGACAAGTAGTTCTTGGGTCACAGAAAGTTGACTTTGATGTAACATTCTACAGATATAGGAAATTCAAGCTGAGGATACGTAAGTGGGAGATCTTTAAAAGTAACATGCAGGAAGGGGGTCAGTAATTATTGCCTGGTTTATTTGTTTGTGCAGGCAGTTTGGATGCAGCTCTTTGACACTTCATAGATCACTGTGCTAGATTGTGATTGTAATTTATGAACTGCACAGTAATGAAAGGACCCCTGTGACAAAAGCAGTACCCACTGAGCATTGCAAATAAAATACTTTCTCTGATCTTCATAGTACACGGTCTTTACAGCAGGCTCATTAACCCTCCGAGCTTCCTTAGATGAGCCAACACTGCTACCAGACAAAACTCTGATCTCTCACCATCAGGCGCATTAATCCCCAGAGTTATCTTGCCACTTTTATAGTTGCCTGAGAACTCTTGGATACAAGGAGCTCTGCAGTGCTTTTAAAACAGCTGGACTGCTACAAAACCTTTTTAACCCTCCTGGAAACGCCAGATGCACACTACAGCCAGCCCTTGATGCAGGGGGTAACGCAGCAAGCATTATAATTCAAGTTACATTTTCAAAATATGCTCTATCTGTTAGGTTGGCCTGACTCAAATCATGCAAAACAGAGTCAACCATATCTGACAATGACAGATTTATTGATTCTAAACAAAAGGGCCCTCTGCAGACACGCACCTCCATTCTGCGCTGCCCTGTCCTATTACTTTTAATGGACAGCCTTACTCGGCGCATGCTCTTCTTTGGTCGAAAACAACACTATATTTTATTCATAGTTGTTTCAAGTTGAAACAACTATGATTAAAAAATACGGTTGCATTTGATTCTATTTTTGGGTAACAAACGTCACACGTGAGGAGAAAATACTCTAGAACACAAGTGACAGCCTTATATATATTTAAACATTGTCATGTAAGCCCAAGGACAAGGAGAGGGAGTCACTCTTACTTAAGTATTGCAGTCTCAATATCTCTCACTCTGGTGTGGACAGTCCTGTCATAGTTAATCGATCAATCAATCAATCGATCAATCAAAGCATTTGTATAGCGCACTACTCACCCGGAGGGTCTCAAGGCGCTAGGGGAGGGGGGGTCTGCTACTGCTCGAACAGCCAGGTCTTGAGCTGCTTCCTGAAGGCAAGGTGGTCCTGGGTCAGGCGGAGGTGGGTCGGAGGGAGTTCCAAGTCTTGGCGGCCAGGTAGGAGAAGGACCTTCCTCCTGTGGTGGCTCTTCGGATGCGGGGGACGGCGGCGAGGGCGTGGCTGGTCGATCGAAGCTGGCGTGTGGGAGCGTAGAAGTTGAGGCGGCTGTTGAGGTATCCTGGGCCATGGTTGTGTAGGGCTTTGTGTGCGTGGGTGAGGAGACGGAAGGTGATTCTCTTGTTGACCGGGAGCCAGTGCTGATCTCTCAGGTGTCCGGAGATGTGGCTGCGACAGGGGATGTCCAGGATGAGCCGTGCTGAGGCGTTCTGAATCCGCTGGAGTCTCTTCTGGAGTTTTGCGGTGGTTCCGGCGTAGAGGGAGTTGCCGTAGTCCAGACGGCTGGTGACGAGGGCCTGGGTGACCGTCTTCCTGGTCTCGGTGGGGATCCACCGGAAGATCTTACGTAGCATGCGCAGGATGTTGAAGCACGACGAGGAGACGGCGTTGACTTGTCTGGTCAAGGAGAGGGAGGAGTCCAGGATGAAGCCCAGGTTGCGTGTGTGGTCTGTTGGTTTGGGTGCGCTGCCCAGGGCGGGGAGCCACCAGGAGTCGTCCAAGGCGGAGGGTGAGGATCCCAGGATGAGGACTTCCGTCTTGTCCGAGTTCAGTTTCTGGCGACTGCTCATCATCCACTTGGCTACGTCTGTCATCCGTTCGTGTAGGTTGGCTCTGGCGTAGGCGGGGTCGTTGGTGAGGGAGGGGATCAGCTGGGTGTCGTCGGCGTAGGAGATGATGTTGAGGTTGTGTTGGCGTGCAATGGCTGCGAGGGGGCTCATGTAGACGTTGAAGAGGGTTGGGCTGAGCGAGGAGCCTTGAGGAACGCCGCAGATGACTTCGGTGGCTTCTGATCTGAACGGAGTGTCCCAGTTGAAATGTTAATCTTTTTTCCTGCGGGGCTGAACAAAAATTAAACGCAAACAATGCCTTTGCTGCCCGTTCTTTCTGAGCCGCAAGGACGCGCATTCCAGAGGCACTTCCTTCAGAGACCAAAACTTTGAGCTAGAATGGTACGCGAAGCACCCAAGTTTACCTGTTACCCCTCAGAGTCAGCTATGATCTTTGTGCTGGGCCCCAAATAAATCAGCGACTTTCACTCAGCTGGTTTTAACAATGCAACGTCTAGGTTGGGAGTACGTTCTCTGCTTAAGCCAGCAAACGTTGTAAGTTACTTCCACTTGCTATTGGACCGAATAGGATAGCCCAGGTATAAAGTGCTATCATAGGCTGCAGTGCCAGTGTGCTCACTGATAACTGTTTGGTTCCCATGGGGTAGTTTTATAGATTATTTTAGGAGCCTTGCACAATACTGTATAAAATGTGCCTTAAGAATGCAATATGCAAACATTCTACTTTTTGAGCACAGTCACCTGAGGGAAGATCTCCACCTGTTTTTAATTTAAAATGTTCATGTTCTGATAAAAAGTGGCTCCCAGTCACACTTAAATGCGCAATGATTCTCCATTCCGATCAACATCCCTTTGTCAGTCGCGGCTCGCGGGGGGGTGGAGGGGGGTGTTCATGCGGGGGTGGGTGGCATGTGGCAGGCAATTAAATATAACATAAATATAAAAGGAAAAAAGGAAAACTTACCTCAGCCGGTCCGCGCCAACTCTGCTGCTCCCCTTGGCGCCTACAGGAACAGCCCTGGAGTGGACTGGCAGCCCCTCTTAGCCAATCCTGGTGCTGCCAGCAGCGCCAGGCATGGCTTAGGGCATGGCTAATATTCGCCCGCAGCACGCCCATTAGGAGGCCGAGGAGCTCCTAATGGGCATGTGCAAAGAAGGGAAACACAAGTGCGCATGAGTGGGCACGGTGCAAAAATTCACCCTCTGTCTCCACTCATGTGCACTTATGTTGCTGCCTGCTGCCTCTGGTGACAATCATGTCAGTCAACATGACGCCAGACCGCCCACCCCCTTCAGTCACTGAAGGGGGTGGGCGGTCCGAATTCATGTTGACTGACATGATTGTCAGTTCTCCCTCGGCGTCTTTAAGATCAAAGACGCCGAGGGAGAACTGACAATCACGCCCCAATGGACGCACTGCGCCTGCTTGTGAAGGGTCTTGTACTTAAACATGGTACACATCGCGATTGACTGTATGTGGGTTTGGTCTAGTTCTTCCTGTGCCCTCCATCTTGGGCGTATTACCTCCCATTAGAAACTCCCTTACAGAGTGCGTCTGACGTCATCTCGCCCCATGATGTCAGACGCGACGCACGCCTAGCCAGGTTTGGCGTCTTCCAGGTTTTTTGCGCTTTTAACTGGCACACCTCGATGCCTCAGTACCGCTGGGATCCTGTGTTGGACCAGAGTAGGTTCGGATGTGGATAGACTGCCTTGACGAAGTAAGCTGCCTTTGGCAATACCTTGTGGTCTATTGGGGCATTCATGTTTTTGGCAAACTATGGGCTTTATTTTCCTTCATTTTTCCTAGTGTGTGATTACAGGTGAGTGAGATAATGTAAAATACACCTTTCTGTGACTGTTTTTCTCTGCCTTTAGGGTTTATCTGGGTTCCAAAATACAATTGGGTATACTATTAGGACAAGCGAAGAGTTCCCCCACTGTTGGTGGGTGTGGTGGCTCCCCCTTTTGCCTTGTTTTATACAACACAACCAGCGCGTTTCACCCATGCGGGCTTCTTCAGGGCAAGAAAGTGGTCCAACAAGCGAAAATCGCCTACCTTGACCAACACAGACGATTTTCGCTTGTAGGACCACTTTTTTGCCCTGAAGAAGACGAATGGGTGAAAAGCGTTGGCTGTGTTGTATATAAATTACGAATAAAGGATCTATTAAATCAAGCCTAACCTGTTCCTGTCATCGTCACTCATCCGTGTGTTGTGGACTGCTTCCAAGGACTGTTGTGCATGTGTTACATTTAAGACCAATAACTGTGGCTGGTCTTTAGAGGTGATTGTATAGGAAAACCTTATTAGGGTATACTTTTCATTATTACCTTTTGGAGAATACCGGTAGTAGTGCGGCAGCTTATACCCTGCCATTGTGTCTTTGTGTATTTTTGATTCAGACACCATAGCAACAGATTCTCTCAATGCACATGTGCCTGGAAAGGGGAACCAAGATGTAATTGTACCACTATTTAAATGGAGGTTTCTAAGTGCAGTTAGTCTAGACTCTAGTTCTTACAGCCTTTGCCCACATCCTTTCACTTCTTCGGATCTCTTCCCTGCACAATTTGGAGACTTTAACCACCTCATCATCCTCCAGCAGTGTGGTAAAGTATCTTAGAGCCCAAGTAGAAGCTGCCATATTCCAAGAGACCAAGTTGCACTCTCTCCTTATGGCCTGAACCATATGCCTTGGGGGAGTGGTGGGAGTCTTTTAGGTTGGTGGATCAATCTAAGAATCAAGACTGAGCAAGGTTTGTAACCATACATCATGTTTAGTCATAAAAAAATGATGTTGAATAGGATTGTAACAGCAGTCTGCACACTTAGGGGAAATCAATCAAGGAAATGCATTTTGGAAAATAGTCTGCAGCACAGAATGCTATATGAGAAATCACACTCATGCTTAATGACTCAAAAAGTCACAAGGCAGAACTTACAATTTGTAATAAAATTAATTCAGGCACGATGTAAAGTAAAAAGCCCTCTGACCCGTATAATGGGTAAGATCTCCACCAGCTCCCCATACACAAACAAGCACAGTTCAAACTCCTCAGCCACACTTTCAAGGCACTACATTACTCTGGACTACCATACCTCACCAATCGCAGCTGCTTTCACAAACCTTCCAGATACCGCCGTTCGTCTGGACTCCTACTTACACACATCCCACTCATACAAATAACCTGATGCAGCAGTCAAGCCTTCTCTTACATTACCCCAAAAGCATAAAATGACCTAATGCTACACATAAGAGCCTCCTCCTCACTTCTTGAATTCCGCAAAAAGCTGAAGGCCTGGCTTTTTGAGTAGTCCCACTAAGCCCTGTGGGCCCAATTCACAGAACTAACTTAAGAAAAAATCGTAAACTTACTACTTTTGGTATTCACAGAAGTTAGGATTTTGTCTTAAGTTTGTCTTAAAACAGACTTAAGACAAAATCCTAACTTAAGTCTGTCTTAAGATCCTAATTTCTGTGAATACCAAAAGTAGTAAGTTTAGGATTTTGTCTTAAGTTAGTTTTGTGAATCGGGCCCTATGTTTGGCTAGACTAGCACCTGCCCAATGCAAGGATACCCTTCCAGGAAATAGTGTGTTCTACAAATGTGCATATCATAACAAAAAGTGGCGTAACAGCCATCAATGCTGACGTTGGAATTGGGACACCAGCTCTGAGTCTCAGAGTCATGTCAAGAACCTGTGATTCTGGGAATATGCCTTAATCTCCCTGTGCTTGAAAAAACAAGCGTTTGCAATGCAATAGGTCTCGCATTTAAGAAACTCTCGAAAACGTGATTCCTATTGCATTGCAAATGGTTGTTTGCAAAAGCGCCCCATGCCGCACTTTCAGTTTAATGGAAGCCGTGTCGCTTTCCTTAGACGCGGCTCGTCTGATGAAAGAGACATGGCCACCATTAACGTGAAAGCGCGATATAGGGTGATTTACAAACAAAAGTTAAACAAAAATAGAAGAAAAAATCTGCATCTATGTTTGGTGCCGCAAAGCGGCTGTAAATAAATCAAAGGCATTGTCACCACTGTGGCGCGCTGTGCCTTGAGAAAAAAATAATAAAGCCTTATGTGAGAGTATGGTGAAAAGCATTTAATAAAATAGTGCTCGGAGGCTGTAAATAAAGCCTACTGATCACCAACACACGGAACAGGATATGTCCTCACTGGGAGGAGGTTACAAATGAAGATGAGGTGGTACTAAGGAGGGACTAACCAAGACAGCATTTACTGAGGACAATGAGACAAGCCAATGAAAAAAATGGGTGGAGAATGGGAGAGGCTTCAAGTCCATGCCCCGCAAAGCAGCACATGCGCTGCCCAGGCTCGACCTAAAAATGAAAGTTCCCTTATGTAATGTAACTCGTGCTCATGTAAAACGCTCCAATAGCATCAGGTCGAGTTTCCACTATATAAAACGTTTTTAAAAAAACATCAAAGCTGTTAACATTTTGATGTGACCACATTTTTAAGTCGACTTTAATTTGGCAGCTCTCTTTGTTCTATCATTGTAGGTTAAGAGATTTTTACAAGACATGAGATCCTTTTCAACCAATCCCATTATTCCATTTTCAGGGATTATCTATTGTAATCAGAAATCTTTCTAACGTCAGGTGGCGAGCCCGCTTGTGTCTATACTTCAAGAAACACCTATCCACAATTAATGGAGTAATTCTGAAGCGAAAGTAAATGCTGAATGGTTAGCACACAGCACTGCACCCGAGCTTGAAAACAGGTTGACCCTGACCAGTGACCAGTGACCCAGAATATATGAATTCCCTGTGGAGCTTGGCAGAGTGGGCTGGGCCTGTTCGGGAGAGCCCGTGGGCTTCCTCCGAAGCCTGGAAACCCTTAAAGTGATGTCTAAAAATATCTCCTCAGCAAATCCCAAATGAAGACAGACATCCAGCACACGAAGCAAGGCCTGCCATTGGCGAAGGTATCTGTTTGACGGATGGGAAAAGGTTGGGGGGCTCCTGGCCTCCCCGTAGCACCCTAGTACTCCGTCTCTAATCACCTTCTGGCAGGTCAGATCAAAGAAAGGAGTGCACAGTTAACGCTCACCGGATAGGCTGAATAACAGGGGCCTCATTTATGATAAATGACGCATCGCTGCGTGAAAGCAGCGATGCTTCACTTCTCAGTGCGCACTCCTTGCAGCATACCTGATGAGTCATATTTACTGTATGACGCATCATGTCGCAAGGAGTTACAGATACGTCAGTATTTCTGACGTATCTGTATGGCGCAAAAATGACGCATTGCTGGAGTGTGTCACAAAAGTGACGCAACTCCAGCAATGCGTCCTTTCACATGGGGCAAGCCCCATGTGAAAGGACCTGCATCAGTCTTACGCCTGCTGTGAGGCAGGCGTACGAAATTGACGCATTTGTGTCCTAGAAGTGACGCAGTGAAATCTCATAGATTTCACTGCGCCACTTCTACAAGGCTTTTTGCGGGGGAACACCCCCACCCCCCCTGCATACATTATACCTGACGCAGGTATAATGTAGTGTAGGGGTTTACAAAGAGATGCATCTGCTTAGATGCCTCACTTTGTAAATAGTGTGCAACAGGAGGCATGTTTTACGCCGCCGATATGTCACAAAAGGTGACGCATCGGAAGCGCAAAACTGATGCAAGGCCTCATAAATGAGGCCCCAGATGTTTACGGTTACTCACCAGTACTCTTTTTATCAACCTCAGATGGATGAAAGGCTGGGTGGTCCCACCGGGATTTGACCCTGTGACCATGAGGTCGCACACAGGACCCTGCAGCGGACGTATTAGTCCACTGAGCTACCAGACCTGATTTGCCTTTTTCCGCCCCACAGACACACGTGTGAGAACAGGTGCAATGTCACTGCGGTGCCAAGCGGACGGGGGTTTGATTCCATAACGTCTGATTTAATAGCATCATATCTGTTCTAAAAGCGCCTGAGGAAATCACTGGCACGAAATCACAAACTTCTAAACTGGAATAAAATCAATATGAATAGCCCCTATTATGGCATTTACGGCACTCTGGATATGGTCTCGTGGGACCTTACAACACTTCTCGCGTGGCCTTTGGTTGCGTGCAGTCCTAAACACTCAAGGTGTGCTGGAATGGGGGACAAGTGCTCCCTGATGGGCCTTAAGGCCTAATTGAAGCCTGCTCGGGTGATGAAAAGCCACCCTTCAGTAGTGTAATTCAGGATTTATATAGTGCAATTCTGAAGGACACTCGTGCTCACACAGCACTTACTAGGACGGAGCCGCCACACTGACCTTCACCAACGAGCACCTTTTTTTTACGCCGGGGATGCAGCTAGTTTGACGATTAATATTTTTCAAGGTCTGGCAGCAGCCCAGAAGCACTTAAATACTTTCTGCAAAGCTTATTTCTAGAACAGGCTTTCTCGCCGAACAGCAACTGATTTTCTCAAGGGGAGATGTGGAACTAGAGCAAAAACTTTTGCGGGATTGCGAATTTTTATGAGCAAAGAAATAGCACCCATGTGGGTAATTCACAGTACCCCCTGCTGTGCAAAGACTGTATTCACCAACATGACTCATCCCTGGCGGTGCTTAATTTGTAACAAAAAAAGAGACGTTTTTTGCTTCGAAGCCCTCTGCCGACGACTCCCTTTTCTTGATTCTACCTCATGCCTCCGTCATTGAATATCCTGCGCTTTCTATGTCTATCTCACTCTTACAGATCTTTGGTCGTCACTGGTTTATCCCTATAATGGGCCTTATTTATGAAGGCCTTGCGTCAGTTTTGCACCGCCGGTGCGTCACTTTTTGTGACGCACCAGCGGTGTAAAAAATGTGCCTCGTTGCGCCATATTTAAAAAGTGACGCATCTAGGTAGATGCGTCACTTTTTAAACCCCTGCGCCACATTATACCTGCGTCAGGTATAATGTATGCAGAGGTATAATGTTCCCCCGCAAAAAGCCTCGTAATAGTGACGCAGTGAAATCTATGAGATTTCACTGCGTCACTTTATTTCACTGCGTCACTTTTAGGACGCTGTTGCGTCAAAATCTTGCGCCTGCCTCACAGCAGGCGTAAGACTGACGCTTTTGTGACACACTCCAGCAATGCGTCACTTTTGCACTTACAGATACGTCAGAAATACTGACGTATCTGTAACTCCTTGCTACATGATGCGTCATACATTAAATATGACGCATCAGGAATGACGTAAGGAGTGCGCAGTGAAAAGTGACACATTGCTGTTTTCACGCAGCGATGCGTCACTTTTCATAAATGAGGCCCAATGTATTTTTCTACCTTTCTCTTCATCCTTTTGCTTCATTTTCTGCTTTTCTCTCTCTTGCTTGGGTCAAAATGCGATCATGAAAAAATAGTCCCAATCGCTAATGAGTGCCAGTAACTGCACAAATGAAGCACTGCTCCCTAGTCAAGCTTTCAACGCCTATTGCCCTTCAAACTTCCCGTATGGGCGTTAAATATACCATCCTCCAGTGTTCCTCCTCAGGACACCGGAAGGGACACACCGCTTCCAGTATAACACAATTCAAACTAAAAAAACACGTTTTGGCAAAGCCAGTAGGTTTCACTTATGATACAGAGTGTATTTGCTTTCTCAATGTTTGCTTTCTTTGGCATTGCGCTTACTTTACTAGTAATATATATTTCGAAATGTGCCAGTGGCCATCTTGGATTGGTGAAATGATATAAGTATAAATACAACTCAAGTTTCCTGCAGAATCTTCGCATGCAAGAATTCAGAGGCTGCCATTTTGGAATGTTTTTTGTTGTACTTTATGAGAAAGTAATTTTCAAGATGTCTGCCAGTCATGCTGGGGTCGGCCAGCTTCAAATATTTTTACATAATGTATCACAAAAAGCATTCCAAGGGGCCCAGTGGGTACAATTACATGTCAGTATAACGTTGCGTGATCGAGAGATACCTAAACCACTGTTATGAAATGAAACAGAAAGACTTAAGGAGTAGACTTCTTTTTACACTAGGTATTTTTTACAGTTACAAACAATGGCTGAACTGTAAACTACAACTAACATACAGAGCAAAGCAAAAGTAAATGATATAGATCACTGTGAAACTGATAAGTGCATTGAGAAGGGACTACAATTTTAACTTCTAAGCAAGGCCACGCAGGACCAAAACGCCTCAAGGAGCTTTCACTGTGTGAATTTGCCTATTGAACAACTTCACAGTGCCACAGAGGAGTGGTCATTTGTCGTTTTTGTAAAAGCAATAGTTTTGTAATATGGTAAAAAACGGAAGGGCCTGCCTTTCACCCACTCCCCCATGAAGAGTGCCGGGTCATTGAACAAGACCAAAAACCCAGGATTTTTACACACTCACTCTCTCTCTCTCTCTTTTTGAGAAAGCCAAAGGTTACAGGAACATTATCATTTGGCACCGATTTCACTCATACAAAACCAGTGAATTTCAGCAGTTACAGTTACCTGAGCTAAATATAAGTTACATCCCGCAATGCACTGCTTATGGCCTCACATATTACATCACTCAAGACATGGTCAGTGACATCACTGAGGACATTTCAAATGACATCACTGATGACATCATCCAGTTATTGTGAGTGTTTTCTAAAAGTTTTTGTGTGTTAAACCTATCTATTAAGATACCACAAAAGTTACATTAGTATACTTTGTGTACTACTAATGAGTGATTTCTTTTTTAACATAGTTTATGTGAGTCGCTCTGTGACGGTGTATATTCGTGTGCGAGTGGGTGTCTGAGTGACTGTACAGGTGTGTGAGTGGGTGTGTGAGTAGCTGTAGGGGTGTATAAATGGGTGTCTGAGTAGTTGTGTGGGTGACTTAGTGGCTGTGTGAGTGGTAAGTGAGTGGAGGTGTGTCAGTGGCTGTATGGGTGGATGAGTGGGTGGATGAGTGAGTGGCTGTATGAGTACCTGTATGGGTGGGTGAGTGGGTGTGTCAGTGACTGTATGGGTGAGTGAGTGGGTGTCTGAATGGCTGTATGAGTTAGTGACTGGGTGTGTAAGTGGCTGTATTTGGTGAGTGAGTGGCTGTTTGGGTGAGTGTTTGGTTAAGTGAGTTGGTGTGTGAATGGCTGTATGGAAGAGTTAATTTCTGTGGGATTGGCTATATGGGTGAGTGAGTGACTGTGTGAGTAGTTGTATTGATGTGTGAATGGGTGTGTAAGTGGTTGTGTGGCTGTGTGAGTGAGTGTGTGAGTGCTTGTATGGGCGAGTGAGTGGCTTTGCTGAAAGGCTGTATGGGTGAGGGAATGGGTGTGTGAGTGGCTGTTTGGGTGACCAGCTAGGTGTGTCGGTAGCTGTATGGATGAGTGTGTGCCTGTGTGAGGGGTTGTATGGGTGACTGACTGGTTGTATGATCAGGCTCTATGAGTGAGCTGGTGTGTGAGTGGCTCTATGGGTAGGAGAGTGGTTGTGCAAGTACTTGTATAGGTCTGTGAATGGGTATGTGAGTGGTTTGAGTGTGCGTATGAGAGGTTGTATGTGTGTGTGAGTGGTTTTGTGGATGATTCCATTTGAGACGTCATCAGTGATGTGATGAGTGATGTCACTGACCATGTCATGAGTGATGTAATATGTGAGGTCATAAGCAGTGCATTGTGGTGGCATGAGATATAGTTAGCTCAGGTAACTATAACTGCTGAATTTCACTAGTTTTGTATGAGTGAAAACTGATCCTAACTATAAGATCCCTGTAACCCTTGGCTTTTTAAGTGAATTTCATATTTTTTAAAAATCCTATTTCTTAACTATACCAGCCCTGTAACCTTTGTTTTTTTGGGTGTGAATTTCTATGGTTTTTTAAATACTATTTCCTAACTATAACATCCATGTAACCTTTGGTCTTTTAAGTGAATTTGTGAGATTTTTAACATTTTATTTCCCAATTGTTAAGAAGAGAGGACCGCTGCACTCCCACTGTAGATATGGTAATCAAAAGTTCAGATAGGTATAACTCTTATAGGTACTGCAGGTGTTCACCTCCTGGATCCCGAGGTGCTAAAAGTCAATAGTACTGAAAATCTTACGAAGCGTAAGAATAACCTGAAGTACTCTTATGCATCAATGTGCTAAATGTTTATGTATCAAAGTAGTTGAAGCAGTGCAATAAAAAAATTTTACTCCATTATGTTTGCGATGGTTTCCATTTATTCATTTATCTTCATATTTCATTCATATGATAGGATAATCACGAGGTATTTTCGAAAATTATTCATCAATAAACAACATGTTGAAAGATCACATGGTTTAAAGTCCCCAATGCATTTCGCACACCAGTGCGCTTCCTCAGGGGGTCTGTAAAATCAATAGAAATAAAACTACAATGTAATCACGTTGTGTGGTGGAGCACGGCAATACAGGTACATGAGCTAATAAGTTGGAGACTAGTGTAACTAGAATTATAAAAGAGTGTCCCATGTGTAACAAAAGGTGAGTAAATACGACTGAAAATGTGGTGGAGGATATATAACCGAAAAGTGAAAAAGTCTCAGCCTGAAAACGTAAAGAAAGATGCTATAATAAACTCATCAGAAATTTCACAAATCATTCACGTATTAGGAAAGCGTGTGTGATATTACTTAAAGAATGTGCAGAAATATAAGCAAAAACCGAAGAATCCCAAGCATCAGAGAACTGAAATCAGAAATAGGGAGCGTTGAGAAGTCTCTTACCACGTTAACAAGGTGTAATGTGACTCGAAGTCACATTACACCTTGTTAACGTGGTAAGAGACTTCTGCACATTCACATTCATGTTCTTGGTACGCCCACAGTGGGGCAGATTTATGTTAACTGGCGCATCCCCAGGGATGCGCCTGTTAACATGCGCCACAGTGCGCCACAGCTCCGCCAGCCATGGTGCGCCGCATTTATAATGCGGCGCACCATGGTACAAAAACAGCACAGATGCGTGACGCATCTGTGCCGGAAATGTGGCGCATTGCTGGAGTTGCGTCGCAAGCGCGACGCAGCTCCAGCAAGTCTCAGGGGTGCCCCATGTTAACAATGCTGCGTCAAGACCTACGCCTGCTTCAAGCAGGTGCAGGCTTTTGATGCAGCATTGGCTTAAAAGTGACTGAGTGAAATCTCATAGATTTCACTCAGCCACTTTTGCGAGGCGCACCTGCCCCGGAACGCCCACCCTGCGCCGGAACGCCCACAAGCGGCGCAGGGCTTTACAACGTGACGCATCTGCCTAGATGCGTCACGTTGTAAATCGTTCGTAGGGATGCGCCACGTTTACGCCACCTTGCGTGATGCAACAGCGGCGTAAACGTGGCGCAAGGGCCTCATAAATCTGCCCCAGTATGTCTCATAACAGGCAGCACATGCACTGTCTAGGAGGTAAGACCTAAGAGTCCGCTTTTTTCTGGTGGAATGGTGTGAGGAGAAGTTGCAAAGTGATAAACAATTTTTACTTAGGTGGGAGGGGAACATGGCATAATATATTCAAAGACCACAGCATGACATTCGATTCGAGCCAGGCACAGCACAGTCCTTCATATGTTACTTGCCAGGCAATGCTGCGGTGCAGACCCGGTGAAATGGATTGAAATAACAACATACCATTTATATTGGGCTTGCAGCGATATTAATACTGAAATGTTTTTTTTTATTGTGTTTTCTTTTACAATACTCTCTTCCACGTCACTAGCTATCATCCCAAAGCACTGAACAGGGGTAGAGAAGATAGACACAACAGTGTGATGATCGGCGTTTCAGTATATGTTTCAATTAAATGAAAGGCAATTTTATGAATGGCAGTAGAGTGAATGTAAGAGGTTTAGAGCCTTTGAGTTATCTCAGCAGCTGGCGCTCAACCTGCTCAGCTACTGCACCTGCAACTTGTCTAATTGCACGTCTATGGGAGGGCTGCTGGACAGCGCTGCTGGCTTCCTCCACAGACCCGCCGGACACAATCTAACTGTTGGCTCACATTTTCTGAAGTGTTTGCTTCCTCAGAATGACACGTATTTAATGCATAACACAGGCAGGCACGAGGGTGACACATCTCCCACATGTTCATTGCGTGCTTCACTGGTATTAGTTTCCACTGTGGACTAGTACGAGTCAGTGCACTCGGTGCGGGGACGGAGACAGCAAACGCCACACACACTGCACACCAAGGGCCTTATTTATGAAGGACTTGCGCCGCCGATGCGTCACTTTTAACATGGGAAAAAGTGACGCATCGGCGGCGCAAGTGCTTCATAAATAAGGCCCCAAGTTCACAACCTTGAATGACACAGACCCCCGCCCCCACCACCATTAACACTCTCAACAAAAGTACTCCCTATGTCCGTGGTACTCATAGTACGCCCCGCAGGCCGCCAGCAGCCCAGCAGGCCTTCATGGGTGGCCCACGGACCTTGCCTTGCAGTTTCCGCAGCCGGCAGTAAACACAGAGAAGATGGCCGCAGGAGCATAGTAGTGAATACGTATTAAATAGGTATTCACTACGTATGCTCCTGCGGCCATCATCTGTGTTTACTGTCGGTCTCTGTGACGTCAGGGCACCTTCGGAAAGCTTCCCAAAAGGCCCTTTAAAAAGTCAGCTGCAACCGCTTTCACAGCTGACTTTTAAAAGGGCGTTTTGGGAAGCTTCCTGTTTGGAGAGAGACAGATAGAGCCAAAGATAGAGGCAGAGAGGCAGATAGAGGCAGAGAGACAGAAAGAGGCACAGAGGCAGGTAGAGACAGGGACAGATAGAGACAGAGTCAGATAGAGACAGGGGCAGACAGAGACAGATAGAGGCAGAGAGAGACCGAGACAGATAGAGACAGGGACAGACAGACAGACAGAGGCAGAGACAGATGGAGACATAGACAGATGGAGACCGAGACAGATAGCAACAGAGACAGATAGAGGCAGAGACAGACAGAGAAAGAGACAGAGACAGACAGAGAGAGGGACAGAGACAGGGACAGGGATAGACAGATAGAGGCAGAGACAGATAGAGACAGAGAAACACAGAGACAGACAGAGAGACAGACAGAGACAGACAGAGACTGACAGAGAGACAGACAGAAAGACAGACAGAGACAGAGAGATCGAGATGGAGGAGATGGAGAGGGAGACGGTGAGGGAGACGGAGGGAGACAGAGGGAGATAAAGAGAGAGAGGGAGACAGGGGGGGAGAAAGAGGGAGACAGAGAGAGAGCGCGAGAGAGCGGGAGACAGAGACAGAGGGAGACAGAGGGAGGGAGACAGAGAGAGGGAAACAGAGGGAGACAGAAGGAGACAGACAGAGGGGGACAGACAGAGGGAGGAGGGAGACAGACAGAGGAAGATAGAGGGAGGGAGACAGAGGGAGGGAGACAGTGGGAGACAGACAGAGTGAGACAGAGGGAGGGAGACAGAGGGAGGGAGACAGACAGAGGGAGACAGAGAGAAAGAGGGAGGGAGACAGAGAGAGAGTGAGAGAGAGAGAGAGAGACATAGAGAGAGAGACAGATAGACAGAGATAGACAGAGAGAGACAGACAGAGAGAGACAGACAGACAGACACAGACACAGATATGTGTGTATGCCAGGACTGGTGGCACAGTGGACGAATTCGTCCGCTGCAAGACACTGTGTTCAACCTCATGGTCACAGGTTTTTTTTGTGCTCTAGCCCCGCCCCCCTCTGCTACTGGTGTGGCCCTTGGCCACAAACCACACTGTAAATTTGGCCCATGAGATAAAGTTTGTGAGTACCCATGTTCTAAACCCTCCCACAACACACTCGCTCTTGCGTCGGAAGCTCCGCGTATTTCTCACTTGCGGCTTCAGTTGTGTCAAATACCAAATAATAAGAACTATGTCTGCAGTAGTTGAAATACCTAGGAGCATGCCTCTATCTTTCAAGCGCTCGGCGAGATTCCCCCAATTCCACCAGCCAGCTTCAAGTCTCAAACGATGATACAGAGGAACCAGGCTCCCACTTTCACCCTTCATTACTAACTAGTTGTATCGCCATTCACAGGAGCACTCAGTCTCTCGTGCCAATCCATGGCCCTATCCTCCTCTGTTCACCTGACCCCTCGCCATCAGATAGTGAAAAATAAACGCCAGTTGGGCCACCCCAATGCCGGCACGGCTTACACAACTCTTCCTCCTTTCAAGGTCGGTGACCGAGTACCAGTAAATCGGGCATCAGAAATGATAAGAGCCTTAAAATCGGCAGATACGCTCAACTGCAGTTATCAAATCGGCTCTGCTGAGCACGTGCCAAACTTTAATCACCCCTAAAATAGGCGAATAGTGTGGCGCTAGTGTACAGCGCTGAGGTGCATCCATTCAATAAAATAATAGCTGAGAGGCCCTGGTGCTGTGTCACAGAACCGGGTTCAATATAGCGGTCCTGCTGAGAAGTGTCCCTAATGCGCCATATTCAGTGCAGCGCAATGACAGTAAGTGCCGGCAGCGCCAAATAGCCTTACAAAAGTGCCGGTGGCAAGAGCTGGTACTGGAGAAACGAGGTAAGGTAACCTCACCAATGGTGGCAGTTGTGGCTGCGGCAACCGTTTCACACCATGAAAGTGAATATACTGAAGCCCCATTATATATGTATCTCATGCCTCACTCCACCAGGAAAGGCCCACCTGACATGGTGCACAAACCTGTGTTTTATACCCCAAGTACTACTTTATACTGTCTGATATGTTGATGATGTTTACATGGTTATTACGCACCAAGAGTAATACACGAATAACCAAATTAAATAGACGTTTTTAGATATCTTTATTGGCATTTATAATAAACATTATGAACAATCAGGGTATATTCTGTTTTCACATATTATAGAGCAGCAGGCAACATGCACAACAGTCCAAAATCTATTTACAGTATAGCTGCAGTCAGATCTGCAGCTGTTATCTCCAAAGCCTTTCTCCTATGCATGTGCCTCTACATTGTGAATCCCATGCATATCTACTGTGGTCTCTGTCTCTGAACTTATCAGCCACCCTTTATCTCCCAACCCCCTCCCTCCCCCCAACTAAACTCCCCCCCTCCATGTCTGTTGTATGGTCCCAAGTCATATGACTCTGTCAGTTAGCCTCCTGTCCCTAGTCTATTCACTGCCGGGCTTGACCCTGCGGCCCCATCCCATCCAAATATAATAGAAGTTGAACATTTATTTACAAAGGAGGTGGATGATATCATGACGCCATCATCGTCTCTGTCCCTGTAAACGAGTCGCTGCAGACCCAGGAAGGGGGGGGGGGGCGACCTGAAGCAAGAACAGCCCCTTCCATATCTTTCAACTTAAAGAAGAAAACACAATTCAAGGCCTCCAATATGTTGGAATCCATAATTCGAGGAATTCTGTATTTCCCCTGAAATATGGACATTTTGAATTCCAAGATCCCCAGTGAGAGAGAGAGAGAGAGAGAGTGGGGAGCTTTAATGCGTGGCTGAATTTCTTTACCATGTGCGGCAAATTGGCTCTGATGAAGTCTCTGTAACCCTTCGCGGGCCCCCACCCCATCGGCCGAGCTCTGACTGAAGAGAAACAGTGTAACTTGTTACTTTGTTTCTCTTCAGTCCTGAGTCAACCAGAGGAGCTCAGAGCAGACTGCAGCTGCTTAGAGCAAGAGGCATACAGCTCTCTACCGATGAGTTGAGGGGTCCCCCTTCACACACTGAAGACTGGGGGCAACCGCACCACAGGGGCTGTGGGGTCGTTTGTTACACCCCTGGCTCAATAACCCTTTTGAGGGGGGCCCATGCGCCCCCTCCTATTTAGGAAAACATTGTCCTGGCCTGGCCCACTCAATGACTGTATTCAAAACAAGCGTAAGAATCCATGATTGTTTTTTTTTCCACTGAGAATTTGAAGCTATTTCTTTTAAAAAAAAGTGATTTTTGGCCCTGTCAGGGTCACAGGGGAACCCCACCACCACACCTATGGCGTCAGGGTATTTCTACCATGCTCCCTTTTCTTTTATTTAAAGCTTAATTGTGGGACTCGACTGAAGCCGAGTCCCAAGGCTGCTGCCAACATTTCCTATAGAGCACCTGCTGGCAGTCACAACATCAACACTGGCAAGGCAGACTATCAATATCCAGAAGGACATGGTGCACTACTGCCAGAACATCGCACCTGGGTAGTGCAAGTCACCACTACACAGGAGAGCATCAGACCCATAATCTCTGCATCCTCAACATCCTGGCCCTAACTGAGAGCGGGGCGGGCTCTAGCTTCAGCGGCATATCCGTTCCCGAGCCATGTGGTATCAGGCGTTCATGCCGCCACATGTCTGGCAATGACTCGTCATCAGTCCCACAACCCAGTGCTGCTGACAAAACACCCAACCCAAGGGGCCGTAATAAGTAACTCTAGAGACTCAGTGGGTTGATTTGCCTTTGGTTTTTTTCACCTTATTTGCTTCTTATGTTAACAATGTAGTATCCACAATGATGCAGTTGATCCTTGCTTGCAATAATGTTGTAGCCACCTGAATAAAAGGTGGTCACTCAGTTGTGCACCACGCACTACCATCAAGTGTGATGTCATTTTTAGGATGTTTTAAAATTGCTTACCTCAGAATTAGTTGTTGGATATCTCTGTGCATCGTGCATGTCCCTCTGCTGGATTTATACCTTCCTGCTACAGCTGTAGTGGTAGTAAGTAATCATCAGAGTTGGACTCAGGCTCTATGGCGATGTTGCACAGACCCTCCCTCATTGCAATATTGTGCAGTATGGCACATGTGGCAATTATCTTGCAGCATGTATCTGGCCTGTACAGTAGTGCCCCACTGGTCGTGTGGAAGCAGCAAAAGCGGGACTTCAGGATTCCAAAGGTCCGCTCTATAATGGAGCGTGTTGTCCTGTGTGCCCTATTGCACCGTCTTTCACATCTAGTTTGTGGAGTCAGGTACGGTATGAGGATCTAGAGACATAAGGCACATGCACTGTCACCTTAAGGGCATAAGTAGGTACACCATTAGCTCACATGACACACATCTCCCTGGCCACTGCATGCATTGAGTCTGCGATTCTCATGTCTAGTATGAAGCCATCGCCAAATTCACCCTCTGCTTGTTGGGTATGTAGTGGGGGTTGACTGGGAATCTGGCCACAGTGTCTGTTATGATACAGGAGGCATCACACACTGCCTGCACATTGTGTGAGTGTGAGCTTTTTCTGTTCCTGTACTTGTACTCATTTGAGGAAGGGGGACATATGGTAATATGTGTGCCATCAACACAGCCAATGACATCTAGGAACTGTGCTACCCTCTAGAACATCAGTTTGGTTTGATGCAAGTATTGGGGGTTTTGGGAAATGATATACATTGGTTGACTATGCTCACAAGGATGTCCAAGAACGTGTGAAGGAGCCTGGACAGGGCACTTTGTGCCCCCCCCGACTCTGGTATGACTGCCTGGTAACTGCCAGAGGCTAAGAGGTGTATGCAACACAATTCCTCCACATGTGGTGGGACTGCATTGCTTCTGAGTGTTGGGGTCTGTAGCTGAGGATGTAACTCAGCTATTAAATTGAGTATCACCTAACTACTGAGTCTGTACCTCGATTTCCCATTCTGTCTGTCCAAACAGAATGACCCTCACCCTAAATATCCTCTCCTGTCTCCTCCTCTTTCTCTGCCTCACAGCAAAAATCCTCATCCTGCTTGCCAAAACATACAGGGCTACCATTCTGAAACAGCTTGATGCACTTTGGGTGCCTTTTTAGGTCGAGCCTAGCGCAGCGCACAGGCGCTGCTCTATGGGAGGCTTCTTGTCAGCACTCCAAACTTCCCCTAAACTTCTCAGTGTTAGTTTGGTAACTCCCACACATTCTATTAGCCTTTGCGTGTGGCTTTTAATGATAAAAGCACGCAAATGGCCAAATGCGGGTGCAAGTCCCACCTTTTCTCTAAAGGTTTCCTCCCACAGCGTTTGGGTCTTGGGAGCCAGCCACGGCGCGCATTGTGCCAGCTGCACCCCTCCCTTATTGTGGCTCATGTTACTAATTAAACACAGCACAGTCGCTTTGACTTTTGCGGCTGCGCTAGTTTAATGTTTTATTGGTTGCTCTGCTCCGTCCCCCCACCCGCTGTCTATGTTCACAATGCTCCCACCCACTACCGTTCTCCGCATTCCGTTTGTGTCTTGAGAGGTGGCAATCCTATCCATGACGTATGATACCAAGCAGGTGGTTCTGGGGCTGGAGAATGTGAGGAGGGCCGCAGTGTGCTCCTATTGTAGTTGCTAATACTTATCCCACCAATCTCTCTCCAAATCATTCCCTCATACAAAGCAGGGCGGAGTAATGCGCGGACCGGGTTCTTATGGCCTGATTAGCATCCAAACTGCGAAAGCTGCATACCTGGCAGAATCTGAATGGAGAGTTCAAAGCCTGCAGGCGTCCTTTGAACACCGCTACTCTTCCCCGACCCCCACCCGCTTCTTCACTCGAGAGGCTTCCCTGGGAACGCACAAGTGTGTGCTTTAAAACCATTTCAGCTTGTCTGGCTGCAGTCGTGGGCACACGCAAACAGTCCTGGCATGAATCCGCAGCACCGAACTGTTGGCGCTAGCTTGTTTCTCCGACAGGTCATATAAAGGTATTATCAAGTGTATGGGTGGGGAAGGCGAGACAGCAGTTAATCAGGCGTGAGGGCCCATCTGTCAGCCGACTCAGATGGACCTCAGCCTCTGAGGATTCCAGAGTGCACTGCATGCATACACACACTGTACTCGAGGCCTTCATTTTTAAGGCTGTGCTTTTATCTGGTCATGCCAAAAGATTTCTGCTGGTTGTATGTCCATTTGTTGCTGGTGAAAGCTTTCAATATTTGAATTTGTCAACTGTTATTGTGTTATAAACACCCTGGGAGTAGATGGAAACATTAACCAAGGGTGAGTATTATTAATATGGAGATAAAATATGTCATTGTGAGTACTGAAATTGAGCGCACTTGTATTCATGTGTCCATCATCGTGTTTATTTGTTGTATAGCTCAGAAAATCCTGGTGGCACACCACCCAGGATCAAATCCTGCACAGCTAAACACTTATAAGGTCCCAAAGGCAAGACCTATTGGCCATGCCAATGCTTGTGATAGTTTGCACCTGGTTACCACTTGATCCGATTCAATGGTAATCGCATTTCCTAAATGGCCATTTTGCGACAAGTCACATCTGTTGTACATGTGCTTTGCAATCCGTATTTAGGAAATCGCTAGTTGCGTTTTCCTATTTTGTGATGACCAAAATGCGGTTTCTACTTGGCAGGAATCCCTTTTTGCACCACCTCAAATGCCTTCGTACATTCCGATGTGCCATTTTGCATTGGTCTTCGTACATTCCGATCTGGCATTTTGCATTTACAAATGGCTCGAAATAGCGATTCACACTGTTAAGAAATTCAAAATGCCTTTGTACATCTTTGTCTTTTGCCATTTATACAGCAAAGACTTGAAGCATAGAATTAGCAAGTGCCATCCATGCCAAGCTGTAAAATGACAAAAGGGACGTCTTTGCTGAACGTTAAGGGGTGACTGACCCCCGCGGACCCTCCTGACACCAGTGGACTTCATCCCCCACCATTCTTTGTGCCAGGAGGAGGCATCTGCAAAGAGTTGCTTCCCAAATGGGTGCGGCCTCCACTGACGCGCTCAAAAGCACTTCAGCAGTGCCCCTGCGCTGGCTTTCGTTGAGGAAAATCAAGGGGTGACTAAGCCCCACATACACTCCTGAATCCAGGGGACTTAATTCACCAATGGTCTTTGCGCCAGGAGGCACACCTGCAGACTGCTGCTTCCCGAGGGAGTGGAGCCTCCTCTGACGCGCTCAAAAGCGTTTCAGCAATCCCACATCTTGGAACTTCTTTGAGGAGCGTTTTAAATGAGCTCCGGTCTCGCCCCAGAGAGGCCAAAGAGTGGGTGTGTGGCTCCATTTGCTCCAGTTATCAAGCTACAGGTAAAATAAGTGGGGGGACGCGTCCACCCACGTGGTACCCCGACTCGAGCCCCGGAGCCTCCTCCAACACGCTCAAAAGCGCTTCAGCAAGTCCGCTGCCCGAGCAGTGCCTGGGCAAGCCTGGCCAAGGGCGGGCCCATCCTGTGCCCATCATCCCTCGGTTTGCCTATTCATTATATTTTGGACTCTGCTTGGCCATTGCTTTCTACATTAAGAGAAGCCCAGCTAACATCTCTTCATTCTCGTGCCCTCAGGTACTGGGAACATTTACACTGAATTATATAGTTGGGTCCTGACCTGAATAAAATTTGTTGCTGCCTAGTTTGTGTGTCAATCCCCGACAAGGTCACTAGTCATTGGAGCATTTACAGGCCGAGAATTTTTGGTAACTTTTTAGATTTAGCCTTGCTTTAGTGCATTGTGCTTTCTCTAATTGAGCTTCCAATTACTAGCTGATAGGAGAAAACATATAATAATCATTCCAACCAAACCTGATTCTTCATCTTCATCCCTAGATGGGTTTATTAAACGTGAGATGGGGGCTCTAAATAAAGAAATTGTGCCTGTGGAACATCGCATCTTGGCCTCATTGGAGACAGGCGTGGGGCCCAGACCTATGTTTCCCAGGGATCTAGAGATTGAGGTGGCTCCAAGTTTGGCACCGGTTCAAGAATTTGAACTTACAACAGCCCCACCCCACACCATTGACATTACTCCTGTTGACCCCAGGATTGGATACCACCCCTTCTGGCAATAATGGCTCCCCTGCAAAGCGGAAAAGGAGTGAGCCACCCTGAAAGTCAGCGTCATAGAATCCCTCTCAATCTAGCCATGTAACAGACTTTACTTTATTTAGTGCTGAAAAAAGTGATCTGTTTCAGAGATCCTTGTTAGAGAATGTAAGCACAATAATATGTAATATGCTTGCATCTGATCTCCGTAGTCTAGGCTGCATTTAATCGAAGAGCATTTAAAGGATCTTAAAACAAAGGTTGGTACCTTCTCTACTACACACCAGCACCATTAAGGGGTGGAGGGGATTGTCACACATTGTTTTCCATCTCTCCCTGATCCCAGTCTGTGGGCTTCAGGGTCCTGTAATTTCCACACAAGCAGGGTTCCCCAGTAAAAACAGCAATCTGTTCTGCAGCCTACTCAATCTCATTTATATGTACATGGTGGAGCATCTGAGGTGTGGTCGAACGGTGACCTGATCACCTTCAAGGGGACCAAGGGATGTGTAGATCTGATCACAGGTTGGCTATGGAACATGGGTTTAGGAAGGCCTTAAAAACCCGGCTCTTTAAGCAGGGATAATATCTGTCTGATGCTATTTCGCTGCTGTAGTCTGCGTAGCGCCGAGACACCTCCATTTGAGGTAGCTGTACGCTTTATAAATGGCTATTGTATTGTACCCTCCCAATAGATGCCACTAATACAGCTAATTCGGTAGATAGGCTTTTGAAAGTGACTACAGCTGTTCAGAACTCATCACGGGCTGTGTGGACCAGAGGGTTGCACAATAGAGGGGCCGAGTGTCCCACCCAGGGTATGATTGATTTACCCCCCACATGTTGCCCATGCAGAGTAATCATGGCAAATGTTCCTCCTCTACCAAATGGCTCAGCTGAGTCATCCATTCAATTAAGGAAAAAAGTCCTGCACTGGCTCCAGTCCGGGTCAATATTTCCAATATTAGCTGCTGATCAGATCCTGCTGGCATGGAGGGTGGGCTGGATTGGGCAGTCCACAAAATCTTTTGTTGGAGATTGCATCATTATAAACGTTAGGCATCCTAGGTTTGCTGGGAAGATCATACACGATAACTCTTTCAGTCCCTTGGAGGAGGGCAATATGTCACTTCTTCCCCTTGGTTTCTTTTACAGACACCTATCCGTGGGCCATGTAGCCTTGGTTCCCCTCCCTTCAGTTTTTAGTGGAAAACCAGAATCTCCACCTTACGCTTTCAAATGGATATGTTCTCCTGAATGATTTGCAGGACTTAGATTGACATACTGTGCTTCCAGTAGCTGTGGACTCTGCTTCGCCGTTCCTGCTCTGGGGATGTAGTAGGGCCCAGGGCAGGCGCCCCAGCCAGGCAGACACAACTAATCTCATGTTTCAACAAGGTTTCAATGGGGTATGTGATATTATGTCATGGAATATTGCAGGGCTGAAGAATAAAGTAACAGCTTATGAGTGGCTTAATAACACCCTTACTACACATATAATCTGCATCCAAGAAACATGGCAGGTGACTCCCCTGTATATCAAGGGCATTTCCTCTTCTTTACTCCAGCTATACCAACCCCAGCCGGCCGAGTGAAGGGCGGGCTACAGATGCTAATCTGCAACTTACTACCTGTCACGATGAGAAGATCTGTCACATCCTCTCCCTCTTGTCAATTTGTGCCGTTGAATTTTAAGGGGGGGGGGCTGGCATGATTATTATTGATTATTCTAATAATGCATTCAACTCTATGCATGGGGAGGTCGTAAGAGCCTTTGAAACCCGCCTTGGTGCCTGTCTTTTGCAATTCAAATCTGTCTGTCCAATTGCATGGGCAGGGGATTTTAACATTCAAAGATGTTGCCATTCAGCAAAGTGGGTGTGTGGTTTTACTAATGGAGTTGGTGAAGGTACACTGCATTTTAAACATACTGGGCCTCAATTATGAAAAGTGACTCATCGCTGCGAGAAACCAGCGATGCGTCACTTTTCATTGCGCTCTCCTTGAAACACCAATGATGCATCATATTTACATTATGACGCATCATGTCGCAAGGAGTTGCAGATACGTCAGGATTTCTGATGTATCTGTAGGCGCCAAAATGACGCATTGCTGGAGTGTGTCACAAAAGTGACGCAACTCCAGCAATGGGTCCTTTCGCATGGCGAAGTCCCATGTGAAATGTGCCTGCATCAGTCTTATGCCTGCCATGAGGCAGGCATGAGATATTGACGCATTTGTGTCCTAGAAGTGGCGCAGTGAAATCTTATAGATTTATAATCTTATCCATTTATAATGTCCTGCGGGAAAACCCCTAAGAATGTAAGATTATTCCACCTTGAGGGTGCCCAGATAGCTAGGTTAAGTCGTTTTGCTACTTAGGAGTCCTGTTTTCCGGAAAGGAAACTTGAGCTGATCTTATTCATAATACTTTAGAAGAAAAGAGACTGTGAGGGGGTGTTTAGATTTTCCAGTAACCTTGGCAGCCAACCTATTAAAGAGATGGTTGCCATCTATAACAAAAGGTTTTATCTGCTGCAACCTATAACGGGGGGTGTGTGTTCTAGTAATTTCTTACAGGTTGAGGAAAACACCTTCTTAAGGCATCTGGTGTGTACCCCTCCCTCGGCATCATCATTCATTATGCATATGGAAGTAAGATAGAACCATCCGGAAGACATCTTGTCATCTAAACCTATTTCCTTGTGGCGCTCTATATCGGCCAACCCTGAGACTAAACAAACAAAGGTATTTATAAAGGACTGCCTAACTTTAGATCAAGCCCTTAACATTATGTGGCTGTCTTTTGTAAATAATATCATTAGAATGATGTTTGATTTCCCCAGGCTTGAAGACCCAGCCAATATTCTAACGCTGGAGAAGTCAGCAATGAAGGCCGCCTCACTAGACGTGATGTTAGAGCCTCTGCAGATGAGATGAAACAAACCGTGGTGACATATATATCCTAAACTTTACCTGTAGGCTTTCAACCCAATTTAACCTGGGTGACAAATCAAAAACACCGCTATGTTTTGACTAGACTACGGTTGAGTAAAGTACACCACCTTGTCTCTTTTCCTAACATAAATAAGTGGTGTCTAATGCGAGTTCAGTGTGATGGAAATTCTAAACAATGCACTTTACATTTCATGCTTTTCTGTCAATTTATTCAAATCTAAGGAAGCAATTTTTAGAACCTATTTTTATTGCATACAACATCAGGGACCATAAAGCTGCTATGCATTTTCTGTAAGCTATGGAATCTCCATTGATCTCTTTTAGTTTAGCAACATTTAGTTGTAAAACAATCTGTATTAGGAAGATAATGTCTTAAAATTGCTGTATTTGCATGTGCTTGGAGTGTTCATTATAATAGCTAATTGTCTCCTGATACATTGTATTTTATTGTTCATTTGTAAAGCAATCTGTATCAGGAAAAGCATGTTTTTAAGAATACTGGATCAGGAAAAGTATGTTTTTAAGATTACTGGATCTGTATTATTAATTTTAATGCATTTGGAGCATTCATTTTAATAACTAACTGTCTTTTGATGTATTTACCTTTTTTATTTATACTATATCCTTTCATGTCCAATGCTAATAGTGCTGAATAAAGTTACTTTGAAGTGAATTGACAAATGTCTTTTACCACTCCAGGCACAATATTACAGCTTTTGATTTGTAAATGCCACCCAGGATAACCTGGAAAGAATAAAAACAACAATTGACACTTGTTTTTTTGCCATTACAGCTCTCCAGAGAGGTTTTTCTTTGTTCAGACAGATGGGAGCACCCAGTATACCTAAAGAATTGTGTTGTGAAGTTTTATTTTATTAGTTCTAAGTTAACGATATATATTTGAAATTATTTTATATTTATATTCTATATTAAAATGTTTTAAAAGAATAACAAACTTCAATCTTTTCCCTATACTTTTCCAGAGGGAGATCATCACCACAGTAGTGGAGCTCTCCACCTACTTGTGAAATGTTACTAATAGTAACTTTACACTCATACATTTTCTCTCAGATCAAATGTCTCCATCCCCTGGTTTCTGGACATGTAAGTCTACACTTAGATGTAAATATATACTCAGAAATGGTAAATATCACAGAAATGTAGATTTACGCCTCAGTATAGGAGTAAATTTACACTTGTAAATTTCACTTTGAGATTAGAGCCCACAGATGCTAAGGCTAGATTCCTAGTACCAGTACTGGAATAGAAATGATATACCTGAAATTATCAGACACTCATATTTAAGAAATATTATGGGAAAGCATTTGGTTCAAGAATTTAGAAATTGATATTATGAACACTGTGTTTTTTCATTTTGTTTCCCTGAGAACATGAACTCTAACCTGTACAATTGTTTTAAGGAGAGGAGCTAGAAGGATCCTATTTTGTACATATTATTTTAAATCTTCTTTAGTCACAACTTGGTATTAAAGTATTGACAAGGGCAGGGAAGTGATTGTTGTTGAAAGGGAAGGTTCAATACTAATGTGTTTTCCTTACGTTGCAGCTTAGGGACTTCTGAAATTATCTGTTCATTACATGGATGTTTGGGCAGCTCTATGCCTGAGCTTCATAAAAAATGTAGCATTAGTTTTTCAAGAACTTGTACCTCTTTAGTCTCAGTGTTCACACATGCAAACTAAACTGTTTTTGGAGGATTCAAGATTAGGTATTTGTATATGAATACAAAGAATGCTGAGCTGTTCCTCAGAGGGAGGATGTCCGCGTCACACTAATGTCTGGATACAGTTGGTCTCAATGAGTCCTACAGTTGGGCATCCATTTTGTTGGATGTTATGCCCTCACACACCCTTTCAGGTGTCATGCTTCATCATCTGGGCTGCTCCTCGTTGGGTCGGCGGTGCAATACCCAATGGGCTCACCTCAAAGAGGAGCACTTTACCGGAGATCTTTTATTCAACAGCTGTTTTGTGAAGTGCGGGTATGGGGCCAAAAGTTTGTAGATGTGATAGTGAGTTTAAAATAAAGCTGGGAGTACCAGTATCAAGTTTATTCTGGGGGTCTCCTGCTCTAGTTAAAATTTAGAAACTAACCGGTACTCGATGGAATTCAATATTACCCTCTTTGAGTATAAGTTAGTGTGTGATCGTGATGGTCGACATGTTTCTCGCGTTTCTGTTCAATAACTCGCAATTCTTCAGGACCTTAGAAAAAATAATTGTAATTATGAAAACTGTCTACACTAAAGGATCTGCATAAGTATCCAGTGAGCTAGTCTAATTGTCACAAAAAGAAGAAAGCGTGCTTTATATGTCAATGTACCTGTGTTGCGCTGGATCTACCTATAAAGGAGACATAAGGGCATTTCAAAACAGGTACAGGTAATAGACAATAGTGATGGTGACTTTGTACATTCCTTGAAACACACTAGTCAGTGTGCAACTAGCGTCTTGATTAAAACCCCTTTTAAAACCAATGTGGAAACATATCCTCAGTGAGCAAAGCTGGACAACATGCCCCTGTGGATAAAAAACAGCAATAAAATTGGTGGTTATTGTTAATCAAAGGACTCACCTATTGTGTCTAGTTCCAGGCATCAACAGTACCCAGCGGTCTGCACAACAGGTTGAGACTTCTATAAAGTATGGCTGTATATGGAGGGATAGTTTTAATCATTTGATAGGTGCTGCAGTCATGGTGCTGTCTTTCTTTATTTTTTAATCTCCTTAGAATGATGGTTGAGACATTGCCCTCTCTTTCATAGTTTTTTATTCAAAATAGCGTCAGTATTGGGCCATGTCTTACAATGTTATCAAGCACTCCTGGCATGTGAATGGGGTTATTGGAACTAAATAGTTCTACAATGTGGTTGTATTGTTGGGTACTCGAAGGGGAAGGGTCATGTCTAATGTAATATATTGTTGCTAAGGGGACCCTCGGGTCTAGAGGGGTCCGTTTATCCAAAATTGCCTCCGAGTTTTGCAGCGTTCGGTTGCTGTCTCCGTGTCCATGCTAACTTGGTCGCGTTTTAAGGTCAGGGCTCATCATTGAAGCCCATAATCAAGGGTCAATTAGAGTTATTGGCATAGCCCTCCACAAACATGCACCATCCGCAGTGCTGCTTGAGTGGCAGTATGCTTTTGTAAGGGGCTGCTGTGTCCTACCTGGTTTTGGCGGCAATGCATATTGCTCCAGGTCCGGTCTGTTAGGTGTAATGCTACAAGAGTGGCCTTGTGTTCATGTAAATTAGCCGCTTATTGCCCGCATTTAATAGTATGGCGCTTCTCCTTTAAAACCCATATAACGTAGTGATATGAGGGGGCACCTTCGATAAAGAGCGAAAGCGGCGGGTGCAGTTATGTTATGGGGTTCGCAGTGTTATTTAGTGTTACCGTATACTCTCCACATACAATTTCATCTAGCGTCCCTATTCAGAATTCTCATCAATTCTTGTGTCCTACTTGCAGTAGTTACTCGCGTATCAAGCCAGGCTCCCATAGCTCTTACTTACAGTTTTACAGCCGTGTGTCCTTCCTATCGACCTACCCACGCCGCCGGGACCGGGCGGCCATGGAAAGGGAAGGTTCAATACTAATGTGTATTCCTTACGTTGCAGCTTGGGGACTTCTTAAATTAACTGTTCATTACATGGATGTTTGGGCAGCTCTATGCCTGAGCTTCATAAAAAATGTAGCATTAGTTGTACCTCTTTAGTCTTAGTGTTCACACATGCAAACTAAACTGTTTTTGGAAGATTCAAGACTAGGTATTTGTATACACTTGCATCAATATCTCATTGGAGCGGGGGCATGCAGCAGATTCCTACAGCGGGTGCGCCCTGCGCACCGAAGGCCCAACAAAGGCACGAGTGTCTGCGCCCGTCCATGCCTGGACAGCGCCAGGACCCCTGCCAATTTTGCCTTAAAATTGTATACAAGGGAGCAACTTATGAAGTTTACATCTGAGGGTAGGAGCGCTCTCTGTAATGCTTTGGATTTTAATAAGGATATCTATGCTGTAGAATGTAAACACTGTTCATTTGCATGCAATATAGATTTAAGGCCCTCTTCAGTTATACCTATAATCTCTTCCCACAAAATTACATTGCTTAAAAATGCAACATTGCACAGTCTCAAAATGCGCTAAGCAACTGCTAGGCATTTTGTTAAATTTCCGTTCCCTAGATGAGAATTGCTACGAGTTTAGAGACTTAGTGGTGAACTACTCACCTGACATAGTGCCTGATTTAGATCTCCGCAGAAGGTTACTCCATCACAACGGTGACGGATATATCATCCGCAGATATTTAAATATAGTTATATCCTATGGGATTTATACTGGGCGGACATAATATCCATCACCATTATGACATAGTAACCCATCCAGCAAGATCCAAATCAGGCCCATAGTGTTCTTAACCAAAACCTGGACAGACCAGACTTGCAACCCAGAACTAGTGATTGCCGTACCCTAGGAATATACCTCATTTAAGGTTGACTGCAAGGACAAATGAGGAGGTGAAATTGCTAATATTTATCGAGAACCACCTACACATTATGGGAGAGGTGTTTCCTGAGTTGATTACAAGGCATTTATGTTTAAATGCAAAAATATCAATAGGGAAGTGTTTAATGATCTTCTTATTTACCGACCAGCAGGCCAAAAACTACGGTTCTATCCACATTAAATGAATATTTTGAATCCTCTATGCAGTGTCCCAATTTAACAATCTTTGGGGATTTTAATTTTCATCTTGAAGATCATAAGAACACTGAACAGGAGCAATTAGACTCCTTTCATTTGGTTCAACTGGTTGATCAAACTATGCACACAGCTGGCCATACATTAGATGGAATTTTCTCTAGCTATATTTGTGTAAAGATTAAATCTCTTTTATCACTGACGTGGTCAGATCACCACGTTCGTAACTGTCTCCCATTTAGCACTTACCAAGTGGCTAGTAAGTATATGGTTTGGTGGATCAGCACTTGCTCTGTTGACATCCTTTCCTGTGGACAGAGAACAGATGGTAGCATTTGGTGATTTTACATCCACACCTTATACTTTGTCCTGCGGGATCCCTCAGGGATCTTCCCTGAGTCCAACCCTTTTTAATATATATGTTGCATCTCTGGCCAAACTGATTAGATCATTTGGTTTCTCAACTGTATCATATGCAGATAATACACAGATTGTAGTTTCAATCTCTGGAATTTATTCAGAGGTTGCAAATAATTTCAGATCTTGTATGCGGGGAGTTGCGATGTAGATGGGCAACAAGTGTCTGAAATTAAACTCAGAAAAACAGTGGTCCTACTTTTTGGAAAAGCCACTACCTTTTGGAATCCCACCTGTGGCCTCAGGAATTGGGTCCTTTACCTTCTCATGTCTCTATGGTCAGAAACCTAGGGATTCTTTTTGATAGCAAGCTCATGCAATAAGAACTGATAAATCAAATTACTTCTGCATGTTTCTACCTCCTAAGAACATTGAAAAATATATTGCAGTTCATTCCCTTCAATTTACAAAAAAACAATAATCACCTCCTTAGTGCTGTCTAAGATTGATTACTGTGATGCCCTTTATTAGGGCATCATTAATTACGCTTAAGCAAATTACAAGCACTTCAAAATGCTGCTGACCATTTGCTGATTAAATTTCCCAAACACTCATCAGTTTCTCAAACTACCAGCAGCTGCACTGGCTGCCTGGGGGAAAAGGAGTGGCTTTTAAAGCGGTGTGTATGGCCTATAAATGGCTTCATGATTCAGGCCCTAACTATTTGAGGAAAGTCTTTTGTTGGTATAGGCCAAGTAGATCCTTCCGCCCCAGCTACACTAAATGTATGGCACATCCAAAAATTAAAAGAGTCGCCTGGAGAGGGTGAAGTTTTTTAGATGTCACCATCAAGTTATGGAATATGCTCCCTTTAAGTATCAAAGCATCCTCTACCCTCCTGCAGTTTAGGAAACAACTAAAAACATACTGCCAGATTCATGAAGCTACCATTTTGCGATTAGCAAATAGCGAAAAATAGCGAATCGCTATTTGAGAGTCGCAAAATGGCATTCATGATAAAATGCGAGGAAAAATAGCGATTCGCAATCGATCGCAATTGGCGATTGCGATCTAGCCGCAATCGCTAAATAATCGCAGTTTCGGCAATTTCCCATGCCGAAATTGCGATATCGCAAATTGCGATATCGCAATTTGCGAGATCGCAAAAACGGGAAGTCGCATTTCGAGCCCACTGATGACATCACAACCAGGAAGTAGGCTCACCACACCCACAAACAGAACACAGAGCTAGGGAGTGGCAGCAGGAAAGTGAGGAGCTCCAAAAGCAAGACCCTGCAGCACCCCAGCCTGAAGGAAAGTTTTGAAAGATGTCCCAGGATGCAGCAGGGAGCAGTGGGCAGGAGAGGAAGAGGAAAATGAAATTTTCTGAAGCTGAATTGGAGCATGTAATTGAAGGGGTGTGCAATGACTATGGCAAGCTGTTTGGGAAAGACTCTCGGAGGGTGCCAGAGCCCGAGAAGCGCAGGATCTGGCAGCGCATCCGCGCCAAGGTCGATTCTGTCGGTGACACCCAGCGCTCCATTGACGACATCAAAAAGCGCTGGTACGACCTGAGAGGACGTTCCAAGGAGCAGATTGCTTTGAGGCTTGGGGACCAACTGGGCACCGGTGGAGGGGATGCATTAGCCACACCTAACACCCCATTGGAGAACCTGATCGAGGAGACCATAGCGCCGTCAGCCTGCGTGGGGGTCCTTCAGCTGGACTCCTCTCGACCCAGCCAACAACAAAGTCAAGGTAAGTGCCATGCGACTGCGACCCAGTCCCCTAACAATGCCCTTACGTCCTGAACTAGCAACATGACATCCTCAAATATGCAGACCAAGCTCACCAAAAAAGCCCCATTGCATTGTGGTACTTGTAGTGTAATCATGAGCCCGCAGTCAGCCCAACAGTGCCAGAGCACTCATTGCTAAGTCTAACCAAAACCCAGTCAGGGAAAGCAAGGCTGCGTGCATGTGTTAACATTTCCTGCGCAAGACACATCACAATAATCATCCACCCTTTCACATTACAGGTGCAGGTGATCAAGCCAGCACGGACAGCGATGCGCTACACATCGCTGAGAGCCCGGAGGACACTGAGGGTGAGGGACAGTCCTCCCAACAACCTGGCACATCACAACAACCAGCAGTGCAGCCAGCACCACCCACAGCACCAACACCCCGTGCCGACAGGGCCACCCCTGCAGCCACTGCAGTGCAGCCAGCACCACCTACAGCACCAACACCCAGTGCCGACAGGGCCACCCCTGCAGCCACTGCAGTGCAGCCACCACCACCAACACAACCACCACCCCGTGCCGCCACAGCAGTGGTACAGGCTCCACCACCAGCGCCTCGGAGGCAGACGAGGCACACACCTGGTGGCAGGTCACAGACCAGCGCACAGAGGCGCCAGCAGCGCCAGGGCCCAGCAGGCACCGGCAGGGCACTAGAAACACCCGACCCCGGCCTGGTCATTGAACGCCGCATGCTGGCGGTGCATCGCACGCAGGCACGCCACATGGCAGCAATGCTTGCACAGATGCAGGCAAACGGACAACATATTGCCCAGATGACAGCAGCTGTGAGACAGAACAACCAGCTGCTAGTATCCCAGCAGGACATGACCCGTCGACGCCACCGCCAACTACTGGCCCGCCTATCGGCCTACACTAGGTCTAATCATGTTGTTGGCCACGCCACATCTCAGCTGGCACGACGGTCACTTGCTATGCAGGCCCAAATGGTGCAGTGTTGCCAGGATGTGGCCAGGTCACTCGACCTACTCACTGCAGCTGTGCTTGGCAGACAGGCCACCGGCCAGGAAGAAGCAGAGGGGGGTGACAATGCAAGTATGGCTGCGTCGACCAATAGCAGTGCCTGCACCTCGCCGCAGCAGCAGGCCAACATCAGGAAGTAGGGCCAACACCGTCCCTCAGGATGCGGAGAGACGACTTGGGGCGTCTCGTCGTCAACATCGCTGAGGACTGTAAAACTATGAGGGAGGCCATGCAGTCGACCCCTGCAAACCCCCTACCCCAGCATGGGGAGGTATGGAGCAATACACTCCCCATCAGACAATTTGTTACTTGAAGGCCTATTTATTGTGATGTAACATTAAAGAAGAAAGGTCAAACTTCATACACACTCATGTCATTATTTCATTCGTCATGCATGGGTGCAGTGTTGTGATAGTGGTATGTGTGCACTAGAAACAGTTTGTAGTGATGTGGTTGCGGCGCCTGTGTCCTTCCGCAGGATCTTCTCCGCGGGCATGACGTACATGTGGAGGTGGCCGGTCGTCCCCTTCAGATTCACTGCCAGAGATGTCGACAGGTATCCGGCGCTTGGTTGCCATGTTATGTAGTATTGCGCAACAACTACTGGATTACAGTCAGAACTGTATAGGAAGCCTATGTCCAGGAATTCCCTCCTGATGTACGACAGCCATCATCCCAAATCATTACGGGATAATCTGCCCTTTGGGCAATTTTTACGGGTACAAAGAAACTGCTCTACTGGCACAGCTTTTGAAACACACTCAACCGCTCTTAAGACTCAGCTTGTCAAAAGGAAATACCCTCCCCGTCTGGTACACCGTGCCATGAAGCGGGCTAGTATCAACAATCGAGCAGCATTATTGGAACCACCTACTCCAAAAGAACCTCTGGAAAGGCTTACTTTTGTACATACTTTTGGTACATTATCCAACAGTATCAAGAAAGCGGTGAAGAAACGTTGGTCCATTTTGAATTCAGGACCCCATTCTATCCAACAGCCGTTGTTCTCCTTTAAGAGAGGACCTAACTTGAGAGATAGAATGGTCCACACCAGACCACAAGAGGAAACACCTAGACCAGTGGGTACCCTTTGGGACTTGCCTCCAGTATCCGGCCACCATCCATGTGGCACATGCCAATCATGTGCACAGACGTCAAAAACCACAGAAATCGATATTGGCACGTCCAGGCCCTGGAGACAAGTGAGATTTACCAACTGCAACAGCGACAAATTAATTTATTTGATCACCTGCCCCTGCGGACTCAGATACGTGGGGATGACCACTCGAAAGATCAAGGTGAGGCTGTCTGAACAATGAAGTACCATCAACTGTAAGAGGCAGGCTACTAGACTTACCACCCACTTCATTACCTTGAATCACTCACCCACTTTATTTAAATGGACGGTCCTAGAGAAACCATTCATCCCATCACACGTCACGAATGTGGGAAATTTTCTGCTAGTGAAAGAACAGAAATGGGTTTTGAAGCTTGGTACTGATCAAAGAGGGCTGAATGACGACATACCTTGGTCCTCGTTTTGAAATCACTACCTGACTAGTGTTTATTGTGATGACCAACAGCAACACACTAATGACCAATAAGACCATTCCTATGAAAGTGGTGACTTCAGTATGCAACATAACCCACAGGATTGTTATGTTCAGGTTGTATCAGTCTCAGGTGATTTACTAACATCTTCCAGTTCTCTAGTGCTTTATGACCGAGTTCCACCACTTACATCATCGAATATAGCGCGTTAAACACTCTAGCGCACACTGAAGGTCTACAATATCGCCGTGTATTTACAAATTATTGCCATGACTACGAGCGGTGTGAGCGCGATTGGTCAAATCCCCTCTGGGCTCAACCAATCGAAGCACTTGTGACACTACCACCGCATGACGAGGCTTGTTCGCGTATCACGTGACGGCCTCAGCCTATCATGAGCAACTTGTTATAAAACTGCAAGCAAACAGACCGCCGGTACCTCCCCAGACGGCACAGATGCCGCGTTGGAGTACCGACGGAGAGGTAGGGTCCTCGACAACGTTTTCTTTTTATTTTTATTTTTATTTATATTTATCTTATCCGGCAGTAGCGTGAAACTTTCTTGGGCATATACCCTCCGCTGCTGGCTTTGAAAGGCGGGATTCCTATCACGCCATACCTCTATACTTCGATGGTTCTTTTTGGGCACATGAGCGTAATGGGTCAAGGCAATAGATTGTGAAGGGCTGATAGAATGACATCAATATCGCCCTTGGGCACACACTTTCCGCCACCAGGTTCGAGAGGCGGGGTTCCTATCACGCCTTACTCCTATAGATCCTTTTGGGCACATTGGCTTAATAGGTTCAGGCAAGAGACTGCGATGAGCTGATATAATAACACCTATATCGCTCTACTTACCATGCTAGTACATTAGGAGTAACGAAATCCACATATGTACTAGCTTCATATCATGACAGAATTTCTCGGCAATAACTAAACCTGTGTTGTGTGTTAACATGTTTATGGTGAACGATTCAACGGTTTGAATTTATTCACCCTTACAGAGCGGTGCTTCACCTATGTCCTGAGCCGCAGCCAGGTGGGGTGAGGTCTCTACTTCTTACAAATCAGGTAAGATGTAGCATGTGAAATTTGAAAAGTTTCAAGTTCTATAGAAACCGGAAGGCATTAGTACATACAGTGCATTTGGCCTCATTTTTATACATAGGCTTCACTAATGTTGGTATTTATCAATGGTGATAGAAACAAGGCTTTTTGGGGATGAGTTGTGCGTGACATACTCATGCTATACATTTCTTTTACTTCTTTCAGTGGACAACTGAAATTGTGAGAAGATACGGAACAAGTACACCTAGGAGGTCCAGGTGACATATATATCAGTATCTAAGTTGTTCAAAATTTTATAAAAAACACTTCTTCACACTTTGGGGTTTTTTTGTTTGCAGTAGCGTCATTTTAAGGTCCTGAAGAAAGCAGGGCCACTTGGCCATTATTTGCTGAAACATGTTGACCACGTTCCACCACTAGACAGTTTATATATTTTTCCCTGTCTTGGCTATTTTTAATATTGGCATTGGGAGCTATATCCAATTAAAAAAATGTTTGCTTCCTAAACCAATTTTATTCACTTTTTCTTTATCCTTTGATATCACTCTGTTCTTTGCACTGCACTTTTCACCCCGTCAGTTACATCACTCATACATATCTTTCCAACTGAAAGCGACCGCGCCCTGCCTACAGGAAGGTCAGCCCCTTCCTGTTAGAGATAAGATCAGGTGCTGTGTTGGTCCTCGGAGCCCCAAATGATGAAGGGCGGTTCCGAGTGGTGACTGATGGGTGCTAGAGACCAGACACTGACTTGACCTGGCTCTTGTTATTTTCACTAAGAAGATCTGTTGTATGGCTAGTGGTAATAACTCACTACTATTGTCTCCAATAATCACTTGTAGAAATTCTGACCCTCTGATACCCTTTTTGTGATGAGTATTGCGCAGACAGCCACAATGCGGCAGCACACTGCTGGACTGTAATACATGGCCCCACCTGTCTTGTGCAGTATGCGGAACCTGCTCTTGAGCAGGCCAAATGTCCTTTCTATGCAATTCCTTGTCCGTATGTGTGCAGCATTGTAACGCCGTTGCTGGGGTGTGGCAGGGTTGAAGTAAGGGGTCAGGAGGTATTCACGGAGGGCGTAGCCACTATCACCTGAATGAGAGGAGCAGATGGTGATTGGCTGTGCTGCGCAGTTACTTTATAGCAATGTGACATTGTCGACAAAGTGCACTTACCAAGTAGGTGTCCTTCCCCAAACTCTCCCCTGACCAGTCGTGAGTGGAGGCCGCTGTGCCGAATATGAAGGAGTCATGGGTACTCCCTGGGTACTGGGCCACAATGTCAGTGATGTATGACTTAGCATTGCAGACCATCTGTATGTTCAGGGAGTGGTAAGACTTTCTATTGCGGAACATATACTCTGTGGCAGCTGGTGGGCAGATGGCGACGTGGGTACAGTCTATGCATCCAAGTACATGGGGAAAATGGGCTACATTGTAGAATTGTAGCTTGGTCAAGTCCAATTCCTGTTGGCTCGTGGGAAATTTGATGTGACGGTGTAGCTGGGTGAGCATGGCGTCAAGGAAAGTGTGGAGGCAGCGTGACATGGTGGGCTGGGATATCCCCCCAGCAGCCGCTACTATCCCCTGGAAACTCCCGGAGGCCAGGAGGTGCAGGCTACACAATACCTGCACATGTGTAGGCACCGCATTGGTACGGCTTGTTGGGTGCTGCATCAGGGGGTCAAGGTCCTGTATTAGCTGCATTATCATTTCCCCATTCAGCCTATATTTTGCATATATCTGCTCTCTGGTTTGGCCCAGCAAGGTGACCCGCTGGAGGAAAATCCTGTCCTGGATCCTGCGTCTCCTCTGTGCTGCTCGCTGTAGCCTTCGACGCCTCACCACCATGTACATTCCTGGCATTGTGGCACTCCAAATGCTGATGCTGAAAGTCCTTATGTGTGATTGGTCAGGCCTGAACCTGTTGCTGATTGGCCAACGTTTTTTCAAATGTAATTTTTTCATGGCTTTTATGGTTACCACCTGCTTTGAGTTGTCCTTAATTTGCGCGGCGCAAACAGCGATTTTTCGGTTTTTCGCTATTAGCGATTTTTTATGAATGCCGATTGCGATTATATAGCGAATTCGCAATTTATTTTGCAGAATCCGTGGTTTGTCGCATTTTCCGATTCGCTAATGCTAGCCTACCGGGATTCTGCAATTTTTATTGCGAATTCGCTATTATGTGTTAGCGAATTCGCTATTTTGATGTTGAATGCCGATTACGTAAATTGCGCCCGCAATTGCATTTTCGCAGCGATTGCGGGCGCAATTTCACTTCATGAATCTGGCAGATAGCTCTTTTCGCAAAAGCAGGTTCTTTAATAACATCATCTCTGCCATATAGAGCCGTTCTTATTTACGGACACCAGCGCCAAGACATCTGAGAGCATTCGAGCGCTCTACAAACATATTCATTATCAATTGCACCTAGAAGATGTATGAAAAATGTAGAGACATCTTGGTTTTTCATTTTATAACACACTGGCACAATGTGTATTGCATTTCTTAAATGGACTCAAACAAAGGAAATATTGCCCTTAATGTCTAGAGTCTCATAAAATCAAATATATGTGAGTTTCCTAGGGACTGTAGTCTGCATAATTATGTAACATTAGTCCAGATCACAAAATTGTAGCACATTCAATGTTTATTGTGCACTGTTCACTTGATGACTGAAAAAACTGAGAACTATATGTAAAGTATTCAAACTATATGTTTTCTAATTATGTTCTACCTAAGTAATCTATCGCTGCAAACCAGACCTCACATGCCCTGAACAGCTGGCCAGCACAACAATCTGAAAAAGAAATTTGTCAGATTATTATTATTATCAAAAATCCAATATGCATGGAGTTTCTATGGGTTCAGGGTGCCACCAGGCAATATGCTGGGTGAAGTGCATTTTAGAAACTCAGAAAGCAGCTGCAAACAAAATCCTGGTTTAGGGTATCTAGATTTTGGTCACAGATATCACCCCTAGGTGTATGGAAATATAACACAACCAACTATTTTAAATACCTACACATCCGGCCTGGAGATTGCAACACTTTTTCCGAAGCATTGTAATTCCCTCCACTCTCATTGAGGAGGAACTTTTTACTGCTGAGACAGGACTTTCAGCTAGGTTTCCTGAGAATGGGGCTACCGGACATGTATGGATTTCCCAAGGGCTCACCCTGAATGGCTGTCAAGGAAATAGCGCTGAGAAATAGCGCTGAGCATGATGTTTGTCAGATATTGCACTTTTTCACAAAATTATGGTAGTTTCTTCAGTCTTCCTAACATAGGTTCATACCCCTTTCAAGACTTAACCCAAATCCATGTTCCCCTAGGCCTGCTAAGTGTGGTGTTATCAGACATAGATGGGTTTTCAGAGGGATTACATAAAGACTCGTACTTTAGTCACAAGGGAGTATTTTTTTTAATAAACACATTTTATTGCTTTTTTGAGATGAAATACAATAACAAGAAGAAAAGAAGAATTGCTTCCATTTAGTACCACACCTCAGTGCCTACCTCAAGTCCCCAAAAAATCATGGAGGATCATGGCCCAGCAAGGGCTCGGCTTCTGGCGCAGTTGCCAAACCATAGTATTCCCACCTATTGCCCCAAATTTTATAACATTTTTGAGTACATCCTCTGGCAATGTACGTCAATACCCGGTGAAATTATCTCTTGTTGCTCCGCACCATCCCCTAGTACCACATAGAGTAGTCGGGGATACGACGATTGGCGTAACGGATCAAGGTAGGCGGTTGCGCTGGCCTCAGGTGGATACCGCTGCTTTTACCATTTCTCTTTTCAATAGAGGCAAGCAGGCTATTCTGAAATATCTATAACTAAAAGTGCAAGGGGTTGAACTAGTAGAGGTCTTTAGGGATATCTCACAGCTAGGGGATAGCTTATTGAAAGCCCCCCTTACTCGTCTAGCATGGACGCCACTAGATGGATTGATAGTCAATGCTCTCGGCCCCTAAGAGAGCTCAAAGTGGCCCTTAAGCAGAAACTTAAATTATAAGCAAGCCGTCAAGGGGCGAAAGGGACAACTAAAACAGAAAGCCTGGAAGGAGCTAACAGAGGCAGCGGACCTAAAGGACTCTACTCGTTTTTGGAGCGTTATTAATAACCCATGTTTTAAAGACTCTAATAAACCTGGGCTAAGCAATAATATACTACCCGCTCAAAGGCAGCAGCACTTTCAGGGTGTGTACAATCACCTCCATAAAGTAGAACAATCTCAGACCCCAAATCCAGAACAAAGTTCTATCCCCATTATATTTTCTTTGGATGAGGTGAGAACAGGAATTGAGGCTCTCATGAGGAACAAGGTGCCGGGACTAGATGGGATCCAGCCAGACCTCTTCCGATGTAACATAGAGGTCTGGGCACCGCTCCTAGCAAGGGTATTAAATGTGGCAGTAACTTCAGTAATGCCAGGATAATGGTCCTCTGCCACTATTGTTCCCATTTTCAAGAAAGGAGACAGGGACAGCCACAGTGCTATTGCCCCATATCTCTTATTGATGTGTCTGTGAAGGTTTTGGGGCGGGTGGTTTTAAATAGGTTGAAGGAATGGGCAGAGGCCAATCACATTATAACCCTTTCGATGCTCATGACGTAACGGTTCCGTCATGAGCATCGGTCGAGCTGTTCTCATGACGGAACCGTTCCGTCATGACCACACCCATTTGCATTAGGGCCCAGCACCGGCGGTAAATCTGCACCGCACGGATGAGGTTAATGGATGCTCAATATGGGTTCGGACCAGGGAAATATACCACAGACCAATGTCTCAATCTTTATCTTATTACTGCAAAATACACACTAGCCAAACCAGGGGCGATGTATTTAGCATTTATGGATCTCACTGCTGCCTTTGACCGAGTGAACCGTCGTAAACTAAGGACATTCATGGGTGAGTTTGGGGTGGATACGGCAATAATCAATATTCTAATGTCCCTACACTCTAATACCGCGGCATTAGTTAGATATACACAGGAGGTGAAGGTTACGGACCATTTTACGTGCTCAAGCGGGGTTAGACGGGGCTGTATATTAGCACCGTTTTTGTTTACTTTATATATTAACGGTGTTGACTCCGCCCTCATGGTCATACAAGCAGACACCCAAGGATAGGTATAAGAGCGGTCCCTGTTCTGCTTTATGCAAATTATGTGGTACTCCTTGCCCGCACCCCAAAGGGTTTACAGCTTTTAATAGATGGCTTTGTGACCTTCATGAATATTCTGGATTTGTCCCCCAATCTAACAAAGACATATATTATGACCATTGGGAAGAAACCAAGCAAGTACCATAATTACACAATAGGCACACACATTTTAGGGAAAGTTCCGGCCTTCTCATAATTGGGCATTTTATTTGACGGAAAATTGAACTTTAAATTCTTATTAGAGAAGTGTCTCGCCCTGATAAGGTCCCCAGGATCAATCGCTAATTTTGCTCATAGACTAGGCCGTTGTGTGGTTCCGTAGATTCTGAACCCGTTCAATAAAGGTCATCGGATATAGACGACTTTGGTGTCAGTGGACCGCAAATGACGAGTGCGGTATGTACGAGTGTTTTCGTCATAACCGATCAATGAGAACACTGTGTATTTATGGATTTCGTTCGAATCTTCGGGCTCCATTTTGTGTTCTGCAGCCATTTTGTGTGGTTGCCCTCACATAGGCCGATGACTATGGCCGAACGAGTCTTTGGGACACGTACACCTTAGCTGACTTCTATGTGACCGGACCGAACTGACTCCCTTGCCCGAGGCTGACCTCGTTGAGCCAGTTCCTTGTTAAGCAGCTGGTCAGATAGAGATCAAAGAGCAGGACATTGCTGAGTTTATGATACATGCACACACCCTTCTATCTTGCTTCTCATCTGTTTCTGTTCCTTCCTTTATGGCTTATTTATTGATTGGGTTGAGGTGTTTATGATGGGTTCGTCCGGCCTGTTCGAACAGGAATGTTGGATTTTGCTTGGTCATTTCTGGTGGGCTGGACAACGTAAAATGGGATTGTCGTCATGCAATATGTTTGAAATGTCACTCTACGATTGGTCAGTTTGTATGTAATCGATGCTACCCAGGAATGTGATTTTTAGCATAAAAGACGATGCTCCACTCTATGAATTTGTGCAGTCTCTAGCGAACCACCTGTGTTTTGCTTCGTGCCCTTTGTTCCTGGTTGCAGCCAATAATTTTGGTCTTTGACGTCATCAAGAAGTGTCCTGTGTCTCTGTTTGCCAAGGCAGGGGAATCCGAAGACATCGGGCGTTATCCCTGGCGCCGCTGGGTTCTAAAACCCGGTTCTTCAGTTGGCGCCCAACGTAGGGCGACTTCAGCGGTACCGGTCCAAGCCTGAAGATCGTGAGGAGCTTCATGTGAAAATTCTGGAGGAAGGCCTGCCACTTTATCGACCCCTGTATGTCGTCGTGGTCCGAAAGTCTTTGCTGCGAGGTTCCCCGCTTTCTGACGGCTACGAAGGACTGCTGCCCTGACTGTCGCCCTGTCTTGGAGCCATTAGACGATTTGTAGAGCGAGACGATAGACGGGTCTTCTGGTGACGCCATCGACATTTCAGTTAAGTATGAGTGGAGTGTCTCCCAGTCCTTAGTTTTGTTTTGGTATCCCTTCGGGATTCTTTGATTTGGTACCTGCAGGCCCCAAAGCCGAGGGACTCGTGTATTCACGAGGCTATCGTTTTGAGATTTCTCTTGAAGTTTGAAGCTAGACTGGTGAGCGAAGATGCCTGGTCTTAGCAGACTTGGAAAGATATTTTGTTGTGGTTGTACTAAGGATTCCCGATTGGAGGATTCGTGTCCGGTTCCTCTGATTGGAACTCCGACTTATGAGCTCTACGTAAGACATGGGGTGGGCCCTATCGCGTATAATGAAGTATGGATCAAATATACCAGGAAGACGGTGTCCTACAGTGGCCCTGTTATGGTAGCTTTGAAACTGAGATTTTAGACAATCTTGAAGGTAAACTGTTCAAGAAGAAAGCCCGGCTAGCGATGTTTGACTCTTTTCGCTTATGGCGAAAGGAAGCCAAACAAAAAGAAATTAAGTTAGCGAAGCGAAATAAACGAGAACGAGGTATGTCAATGGTGCAAGCTGCTATACAGTTTAGGGATAACGAAGAAGAACAAGAAAGCGAACAGATGTTTAGGCAGCGTAAATTAGCGGTAGACAAGTGCTATCCAGCTTTGCCGCCTCAACAGCAAGGAGAAAAGAAAGATCTTGTGAAAGATCCTTTAATGTTGCACCTATTGAGTTCGCCACCCCCTTATGTGCAGAGTGCTGCGGCACCTCCACAAGTTGTAGTTGCGCAACTTTGCCACCTGTGATTCCTCAACAGCCAGCTCCTCTTCCGTTGGCTCCTATTCCTTTGGTGCAGCCTTCTCAGGGGCCGCTAACTTTGCTACATCCTTCGTCTGCTACTCCTACGTCTGTCTTGTTTACTCCTCCTGTTACTGTTCTAATGTTGGTTTCTTCTCATTCTGCTCCGTCTCCTGTTCTTTTGTCAACTTCTCCTTCTGCTCGACAGAGAGTGACCGATGCCGTTGCTGGTCTCTTTTCTCCTCTTTTGGGTTCATTGGGTATGTCTCCTGTTGACGAGGGTAAGCAGTTGCGTAGTCAGTTGCCTGCTCCTGATGAACGGACTGTGTTAGATCACTTAGCGCGTAAATGGGTTACGTATCCTTCGCTTTATGATCTCAAGGGTGTTATGGATGTTTTCCGTCAATGGGAAGCACCGAAGCAGAGATGTGTTTTTGATATGATGTGTTCTTTCCTTCGCGAACAACGGGAAGATGGTGAAGTAGGGCGGACTCCGTCTGGGTTGTACCGCATACGTTTTGAGTTTGCGAAAGGCACTATTGTGGGTCTTGGGGTTGAGAAAGCAGTTGCGACGTTGTTGTCGTTTAGGAATGAATCTCCTTCTCAGCGATTGTTCGAGCCTGATTCTTCAGTTAGGAGAAAGGCGTATCAATATCCGATGCGTGAGGTTCCCCCAGTTTGGAGACCTGGTGATGCAGCTGCTAAACAGGCAACTCTGCCACACTTTCAGCGAGTTTGGGTACATGTTCCATGGAAGCGTGCTGAAGCAGACTTTGCCTGACCCACGTAAAAATCCAGCAGGGTACTATAAGGAGCTATCTCAAACCGCAGATTCATGTATTATGAATCTAGCCGACATAGATATGTTGTTTGGGAATGTTGTTCCACAGCCTATATGGGGAAAGATTTGTCATACGGATCATGCGCAGGAATTAGGTGATACATGGAATAATCTTAGAGCTGCAGATGATAGACAAGTAGGTGGTGCTAAACCCGAGGATGTGATTGCTGAACTCCCTGGTAAAATTATTGATTATATGAAGACTTTGATGCCTGCTATGCGTGTTAATTGGGACAAGTTGTCTGCGTGTAAGCAGAAGAAAGACGAGACTGTGTCCGACTATTTTACTAGGTTCGAAGAGACGTTTGTCGACCACAGTGGTCAGGACGGGAGTACGGAGGGTGGTCAACAGTTGTTCGTTGGCAAGTTTGTTCATAGTTTACTTCCAGAATTGTGCACTAAGTTGAAGGATTCTGAGAGCGCTTGGGCTGTTTTTACGTCAGCGCAGATTTTAGCTACTGCCCAGTACTATGAGAATAGAAATAAGGATGAGACAGAGAAAGCGGATAGGAAGACTAAGGAATTAAAGACTAAAGTTCTTCTACAGCAAGCTTATCCGCCTCGTAATAATCAGCGCGATTATCAGCAACCTCAGCAATGTCAGAGAAACTCGCAAAGGTTCGAGTCTTCTCAACAGCGTTTTCCCGTAGGTCCTAATCAGTGTGCATATTGTAAAGAAGAGGGCCATTTCAAGAGTAGTTGTCCGGTTCTGTTACAGCGCCCGAATGGTGCTTCTGGTGCGAGAGGTCGAGGTGTTCAACAAGCTCCTAGAGGTAGAGGTCGTGGTCAAAATGCGCGTCCTTTGCCTCCACAGAACTCTATGAATAGCTTTAATCAGCAGAATGGTGCGTCTGGTAGGACGGCACAGTACTATGCGGACGATTATTATGTTGAAGGTGAGAATGTGGATGGTAATGATTGCTAGGACAGCCATAGACAAAGAGAGGGAGTTGTTTCAGTTCCAGTAGATCAGAGTGGACCTTATGTTGAAGTGATTGCATCAGGTGTGTCAGAGCCTTTTTGTTGGATTCTGGTGCTGCGAAGAGTTCTATTATGCACTCTAAACTCCCTGGCGCACCTTTGTCTGGCTTAACGAATGTTTCAGTAAGTTTTTTTGGTGCCCCGGTTACGAATCCGATTTCTTGTCCGTTGTCTATTTCTGTTGGACCATGTAAATTCGAAGCACCCCTCATTCTGACGATGGGTTGTGGTGAGAACCTGTTGGGATTGAATTTGTTGAAGAGATTGTATGCGACGCTATATTGCTCTCCTTCGGGAGTACATCTTACGTTGGGTAAGAGAGTGATCTCTCCGATGTACTTGTCTAAAGATCAACTTCCACCTGAATTGTCTTCTCTCCCTGATTCTCTTTGGGCTACTGGTCCAAACGACGTGGGTCTCCTAGAGATTCCGCCATATGTTGTGATGTTGAAAGCGAATGCTAGATTGCCACTCTTTCCGCAATATCGCATTTCAGGTGATGGTGAAAGAGCACTTTTGGCGATCATCTATGATCTGATTGAGAAAGGTGTGATTGAGGAAACGAGAGGTAATGTGTGCAATAGTCCTGTTCTGCCTGTTCTGAAAAGAACTGATTCTTCACACCCTCCTGTATATAGGTTCGTGATCGATCTCCGCGAGGTGAATATGATTGTAGTTCCGCTATTTCCTGTTGTGCCTGATATCACCGCTTTACTGACTTTGATCCCGGCTACAGCCACGTGGTTTTCGGTGATTGACTTGAAGAATGCTTTCTTCAGCATTCCGATTGCCGTGGAGAGTAGAGATATCTTTGGCTTCTCTTTAGGAGGACGAGGTTTCCGGTTTAGGCGCGCTCCTCCGAGCTATTGTGAGAGTCCGTCGATCTATAGTCAAGCTTTGAAAACACAACTTGATTTGCTTGTTTTACCTAATGGTGCTGCTCTTATTCAGTATATTGACAATCTGTTAGTTGCTGCTGACAATGAAGAGATTTGTAGAGAGGCTACTTTGTCGTTGCTACGTCATTTGTCTGATTTCCATCATAAGGTTTCTCTTTCGAAGTTGCAATATTGTCGACAAGAAGTTACCTACTTAGGTCACCTCTTATCGAAGGAGGGAAGGAAACTGACCCCAGAAAGAATTCAAGCGATTGCGAAAATGAGTGTGCCTACGACACAGAGAGAAGCACGTGCTTTCCTAGGTATTACGTCGTACTGTAGACAGTGGATCCCTAATTTTTCGTTGCTCGTGAAGCCTTTGATAGCTCTTACTGTTAAGGATACTCCAAATCCTATTCCTTGGACTGACGAATGTCAGAAGAGCTTTTCAGAATTACGTGATGCGTTGTGTTCGGCTCCTGTGTTGGGTACCTCCGACTACAGCAAGCCTTTCACATTGTCTGTCCACGAGAGAGAGGGATGTGGATTGTCAGTTTTGACTCAACAGTTTGGCGATAAGCAGCGTCCATGTGCTTATTTTTCGTCCACTTTGGATCCGGTAGCTGGAGCGTTGCCGAGTTGTTTGAGAGCTACAGCGGCAGCGGCTGTTTCGATTCAATAGTCCGCTGGTTTAGTGATGGACAATACACTGATTGTGATGGTTCCACATGCAGTGGATACCTTGTTGAATCATACCAAGACACAGCACTTAACTAGTGCTCGGTTGTCGGGTTACGAATTGACGCTGTTAGCGAGTCACGTGCATATAAAGAGATGCAACACGTTGAATCCAGCTACGTTGTTGCCGATTTCAGTTGAGACAGATGGTACTGAACAGCATGATTACTTCCTTGGGACAGAGGAGGAAACGAAGGGGAGGATAGATCTTAGGGATACTCCTCTTCCAGAGTGTGATGGTACCCTATAGGTTGATGGTTCGTGCTTCAAGCTTCCAAATGGTGATACGACTGCGGCATATACTGTTACGACTTTGCATGCGATTGTTGAAGCTGCACGTATCCCACATAATTCAGCGCAAGCAGCAGAGTTGATTGCGTTGACGAGAGCGTGTGTGTTGTCGAAAGGAAAGCGAGTGACTGTGTATACCGATAGCCAGTATGCGTTCGGTGTTGCTCATATTTTTGGACGTTTGTGGAAAGAGCGTGGGTTCCTGACTTCGCATGGGACCGGGATGCAGCATGGTCAGTTGCTGAGTGAACTTCTTGAATCTCTTGCTTTGCCGTTGCAAGTTGCGATTGTGAATTGCAGTGCGCATAAGAAAGTTACTGATGATGTTGGTCGTGGTAATGCGTTTGCAGATGAAGTCGCGAAAGAAACTGCGAGAAATGTGATGAGTCGAATGTATGTTGCGGGTCTGGCAAGATGGGTTCCAGATAGAAGTATGTGTGAAGATATGATTGAGATTGTGAAATCCATCCAAGCTGAAGCTACAGAGAAAGAGTTGAATGAATGGAGAGAGAGCAAGGGTGGATTGGATTCAAATGGTTGTTGGATTGAATTGTCAGAGCATCGGAGATGGTTGTTACCCGATGCGTATGTACTTCCAGTGGTCGCCATGGCTCATGGATTGGCTCATATCAGCGTGAAAGGGATTTGTAAGTTGTTGGCTCCAGTATGGCAGAAGCTGGAATTCTTAAGTGTGCAGAGAATTTGGTTAAGAACTGTATGGTGTGTTTGATGTACAATCCTGGTAAGGGAATTCCAACTCCAGCTGGTCATTTTGCTCCTCCAACGTATCCGTTTGAGGCTTTGCAGCTAGATTTCATCCACATGGAGAGGTGCAACAGCCTGAAGTGCGTGTTGGTGGTTATTTGCTCTTTTTCTTGATGGGTGGAAGCCTGCCCTTTGAAAGAGAACACTGCCTTGTCCACAGCGAAAGCCCTTATTGAGGAATTTTTCCCTAGGTATGGTTTGCCGAGAATGATCTGGAGTGACAATGGGAGTGAATTTGTGGGTCAAGTGATGAAGAGAGTATGTGATGGATTAGGCATTAGGCAGAAGTTCCACGCTGCAAACCACCCCCAATCAGCTGGTCTAGTTGAGTGCTATAATAGCACTCTTAAACTGAAATTAGCCAAAATTCAAGCGAGCTCTGGTTTACAATGGCCAGATGCCTTGCCACTAGCCCTTTTGTCCACTAGAATGACTGTGCATTCACGAATGGGTCTGAGTCCGTACGAGGTAGTTTTTGGTCACCCGGCAAACATTTGGGGCGTGCCGCGGCCGACAAGGTTTAGCGAAATAGAACATCCTGTGTTGCTTGACTACCTGTATGAATTGACGGCTAAATTGCGTGTTTTGCATCAGCAGGTTTACAATACATTGCCACAAGCTTCGGAGGATCCAGGACACGCCATTGAACCTGGAACTTGGGTCCTAGTGAGAAACTTCCAGCGGACCAGGAACGAGCAGCCCCGCTGGAACGGACCATACTTGGTGTTATTGTCCACCCGTTCTGCAGTACGAGTGCACGGTAAAAAGAACTGGATTCACGGCGTACATTGTAAGAGGGTCCCTTTGCCTCTGCCGTACGACCGGTGGGTCCAGAAAGGACTTTCTGATTCTGAAACTGAGACCGTGCCTCGTTTTCTGCCTTTTAGCGATGCCCGTTTGATTGGGACGAACACTGAGCAAGAAAGTGATGATCTTCTTCAAGAAGCTGTGCCTCCATTGAACCGTTTGAACACTGTTGAACCTGACTTACTATTCCGTGAACAGACATTGCCTGGCAAAGAGCATTATAATTTGCGACTGAGAGTCGCGGGACAAATAAAGAATTAAAGGGTTTTTTTAATTATTTTTTTATTTTTTTTTATTTTTGGGGAACCATTATTAATACTTCAAGCAATTACAAGCATGGGCCTACAACCACCCCGGCCGGCCGCTAGTCATGTCGTAAGTACAGCAAATCAATGTGTGAAATTATAGCAGCTCGAAAACCGGGGTCTAACTTCAGGATTCATGAAGGTTCATTTTACAATAAAGAAAAAACTAAGAATCAGTGCCATACGGTCATACATGGTCCTACAATAACAAGCATGAATCAGGAAATCCGCGAATAGTGCAAATACAATTGAAGTATTGGGGGTAAGGTATACGAGTCAGGATAAATGTAAACACAAACCCGTTCCGTAGCAAAGCTGCACCCCACCCCTCAAAACGAAACATACTGTAGGAAACATGAAAAACGACGACATTAAAAAGGAAGAAAGACAAAAGGGCCATAGAAACAAATAACGGACAAATTAACAAACCCCATCCCCCTACCCCCCACCCTGCACCCCTGCAGAAGGCCACGGCCTACCCCCCCCCCCCCCAGCAGCGTGCCTGTCGCCCTAAATAAGAGACCCGAAATATAGAAAAAGAGGAGAAAGAAGAAAAGAAGAAAAGAGAAGAAAAAAGTGGAGAAGGGCCCTCGATCTTGCCACCCGCCCCCCCCCCCACCCCCGCGCCCAGTAAACATCCTAAAAGCAAGATCAGAATAGCCATGGAAAACATTAATCACCGACTGCACCATCAATATAATCCCTGCAGAGTGTCCCCCAAATCACCGTCAGCCAACAATAAGTCCACTGGACCCTAGACGGTATCACCCCTGGCCTTGTCTAACAGTAGTACCAACATACGTCCACTTATCAATCGGCATACAGAGCGGCGTGGAGGGTCCAAGTGATCCGGGCGGACCGGGCCGTGTTATTACTCCATGGGACTTCAGCAACCGAAACCCAGCCGAACATGTATGGCGGAATTCCGTCTGTGTCGGTATCAATCCCGAAAACATCCTCAAGTCCGAGCACAGTCTCACCATCCAAGGAGAGATAGTCACACCATCCGGCAAGCGCTGAGACGTCACCGGGGCAGCCCAAGATAGAGATCGGCGTTGTTTCCCCAGCCGCCGATTAGATATGTGCCCCAACGAGTCACTCACATGTACTACAGATCTGTCCAAGGCGATCTCGTGAGCCGGGTCTTCCAGCATCTCCACGAACCTAGGCGTAGCTGGAGCCCTCTGCACTGACATAGAGGTGGGCACGTCAGCACTTCCTTGAGATCGAACTGTGCCCGTGTGGAACGGCGGGACAACAATGGAGGCTATCCGTCTTCCCAGGTCCCGGGCATTATGGATCAGGGTCGCATGCATGGTCGTCAGAGCAGCCAATATATCTTTGGATGTGGGCTCTTTCTCGTGCCGCCAGTCCCCTGAACTCTCCCGCACGGCAGCTTTTCTATCCGGATGTGGTCTGCGTAAGAGGGTGCCAGCCGCCATCTTAGCTGATCCGGCCTTGTCCTTCTTCACCTCACCTCAGGGACCGGGCCCCACACCAGGGCGCAACAGGATTCACAGCGAGGACCCAGAAAGTCAAGGCAGGCCTCCCAGAGAAGAGTCACCAAAGGGCTAAACAAAATCTCTGCCGCTCCCCGGGAGCCGCCCGCCGATTCCGGGGGAAGTCCTTAGTTATGCCCAGACACAAAACTGGAAAGGGGGCCAAATATCATGCACTCCCCTCGACCCTGCTTTGCCACGCATCCCACCGAGGCACTCCGCTAGATGGACTGGGTCGCCACTGTCGCCATCGGCCCATCAAATCTCCGGCGCCCCCCGGCCGACTCTTCACCTCCACCAATGGCCGCTGTTGTCGCAGTCGCGGCCGGCTGCTCTTCTCACTCGACACCCCGGTCCCAGCTCCGTGAGGGCCGCAAAACAGTCGGGGACATTTCTTCGGGTCTGCTGCAGCGTAGAAGCCTCAGGAGCAAACGGTAAGTGAAAGTTCTCCATCGCCTACTTAAATATGCTGTTACGGCTCAGGATAGTTGCCAGGATGTATGCGCGGGGTGTTTTTTTTATTTTTTAAAGGTTGGCTCTCCCACGAGGAACTACTTTGAATTTTGTTTTTCGAGCCGCCATCTGGGTTCAGCTGTAGGGTCGCGGTGTCAAGTCTTTGGAGTGCAAGCCGAAGACATTAGGTCGACGGTTCTGGTTGGTCTAAGGGAGTTGCCCTGGGCTGACAGACGCGTTCCTTAGCACAGAACACCCTACCGCCGCGAGCAGCAGTTAGAGAGGATGGAGTTCTTCGAGATGGAGAAACCTGTTGAAAGAATAAGCTTTAACAGCAAAATCTGTAAATTAATGAGCAGAAAACGTTTTTATTATTGTGTTTGCTTGTATTGTTTAGCTTAATGATGTTTTTAATTGGATATGTGACATTCTCTTTTCAAGTGACGTTCATGCCCACTATGCAACTTATGCCTCCTCCTACTGTTTCTTCACATTCTTTTCACTCTCTGCCCGAACATGAAATTGTTAGAAGATTGGAATTTGCTAATAATTCCTTTTTTCAACTCCTGCATCAACACCAGCTAGTAATGAACACAACAACTTGTTGGGTTTGTGGCCTTATGCCCCATACTACCGATAAAGGTATTTCTTACCTGGTTTTGCCTTTTAGCTACAATGGTTCAATTTGGGCATATAGGACGATGTTCATTTATGCTCATGGAGTCTATCCCCAACGTTCCGTGAAAGATAGTCTGAAGACTAGTGCTCTGGTCAAGGGTATAGTCGACATGATTAGAGGAATTAGTTCCTATGAGACTATCCCGAGAGATGAGACACAAGCATACATTGGTTGGAACGTTACTGGATATGGAGTTAGTCTGAGTGTTAACCAGCGAGCGAAGATATCCCCTCCGATTTGGATAGTGCCCCATCAGAGTCATTATTGTCTGCAAGGTAATGGCAAGAATCCGCGAGCTCAGTTAGGGAAGAGTGTTTGCACTGAGACTTATGTATTTGCGTCTCAGACTTCCCCAGCGTTCCTGGCAGCTAAGGGTACCTATTTCATCTGTTACGACAAAGCGTACACATGGTTGCCCCCTGACTTTTCGGGCACATGTTTTGTTTCGTTCCTGTTGCCTCCCACATTTACAGCTGCGGCAGATTACCATAAGACGAGAGTTGCTAGAGGTGTCTTCAGTAAGGAAGATACCTCAGGACAAGAATTGGGAGATTTCTTTAAGGGTTTTCTGCCTTTCTGGGGACCTATGGCTAATAGCAGGAACATTCGACAGTTGACGAGAGTGGTTGAGTCCACCATAGTCGAAACTGCTGGTGCCCTTAGTAATTTGACTGCTGAGCTCCAGTCGGATCGCCTTATGACTCTTCAGAACAGAGTTGCGCTAGATGTCATACTTGCAGATAGGGATGGGGTGTGTAAATTGATTCAATTGAGCTGCTGTGTTTTCATTCCAGACAACGCTCCGACAGTTTTCCAGGCCATTTCCAGACTACATAAGATCTCCGAGTCTGTACATATAGACGAGGGAGATTGGTCGTTGATGGGATGGTTTTGGGGATTGTTATCCACGTGGGGATGGAAGATTCTGATGGTCATTGGGATGATCTTAGCCATCCTTTTCCTGTTCTGTCTTTGTGTACAGTGTGCTCCTGCTATATGTGGCCTCTGTGCTACTTCATGTGCAAGGAGACCTGTCCAGAGAGAGTTGCTAAGTACTAGGATGATGCTACAGCAACATCTTGATGATCTGATCAATATAGACCTGGATTCAGACTGACATGGGTTTGGGTTTGTTGCCTATGTAAGGGCAAAAGGAGGGTCTGTGGTTCCGTAGATTCTGTGCCCGTTCAATAAAGGTCGTCGGATATAGACGATTTTGGTGTCAGTGGACCGCAAATGACGAGTGCGGTATGTGCGAGTGTTTTCGTCATAACCGATCAATGAGAACACTGTATATTTATGGATTTCGTTCGAACCCTCGGGGTCCATTTTGTGTACGGCAGCCATTTTGTGTGGTTGCCCTCACATAGGCCTGACGACTACGGCCGAACGAGTCTTTGGGACACGTACACCTTAGCTGACTTCTATGTGACCTGACCGAACTGACTCCCTTGCCCGAGGCTGACCTCGTTGAGCCAGTTCCTTGGTAAGCAGCTGGTCAGATAGAGATCAAAGAGCAGGACATTGCTGAGTTTATGATACATGCACACACCCTTCTATCTTGCTTCTCATCTGTTTCTGTTCCTTCCTTTATGGCTTATTTATTGATTGGGTTGAGGTCTTTATGATGGGTTCGTCCAGCCTGTTCGAACAGGAATGTTGGATTTTGCTTGGTCATTTCTGGTGGGCTGGACAACGGAGAATGGGATTGTCGTCATGCTATATTTTTGAAATGTCACTCTACGATTGGTCAGTTTGTATGTAATCGATGCTAGCCAGGAATGTGATTTTTAGCATAAAAAACGATGCTCCGCTCTATGAATTTGTGCAGTCTCTAGCGAACCACCCGTGTTGCGCTTCCTAGACCTCTGTTCCTGGTTGCAGCCAATAAATTTGGTCTTTGACGTCATCAAGAAGTGTCCCGTGTCTCTGTTTGCCAAGGCAGGGGAACCCGAATACATCGGGCTTTATCCCTGGCGCCGCTGGGTTCTAAAACCCGGTTCTTCAGTTGGACCCCAGGAATGATTTTAAATCTTTACAACTCTATCTGTTGCTCTAAAGTTTTATATGGAAGTGAGGTTTTGGGATTTATGGAGGTTAACAAGTTACAAACTGAAGAGAATAAATATTTCAGGAGCATGCTGAAAGTTCCTCATAGCACCCCTGCGTTCATTGTCCACGAAGAACTGGGGTCTAAATAAATTTCTGATATGGCGGCAGCTAAACCCCTATTGTGTTGGGCGAAGATCTGGTCAAACAAAGAGGCTGGTTTTAATAGGCTGGTAATCCAGGACTGTCTCTCTCTTGACCATGTGCTAAAATCCCGTGGTTAAAATATGTAAAGGACAACTTCTCTAGATTAGGGCGTGCAGATTTGTTTACTAACCCCGATAACGTGAGAATCCAGGAAAAGGTACTTACCAAAGAACAGTTCTTTAAGTATGTTACGTTACAACGTGAGGACAGCGAACTTTATAAGTCCATGGCGAGAGAACATATTTTAGTCATATCAATCCAGGAAATAGAACCATAGTTATCTCTCATAACTAGTGCACATGACAGATTTTTAATTACCCTTTTTAGATAACATTTATTTCATCACCTATTGGCTGTACCTGCTTGTTTTACATTGAATTTAGAATATAGAAGACCCCTTGGCTGCGACAATAGATCTCCACAGGATACCCTACATTTCGTCTTACTCTGTCTGCACTATGCACATCCCAGAAAGATTTTCCTGAAGGGCCTTTTAAGAAGGTTTAGATTTGGACAGGCACATGTTGCCTTGTTGTTTTTAAAACTGTCTTCAGATGTTTTTACACTCTTCTGTGTTTCCAACTTTCTAAGATTTGCTTTAATTTTAAGAACTACGAGGGGTGCTTGAAGCCCAGAAGAATTTTTGCTATTCTGCACTAGGTTTTGCTGCTGTGAAAGTACTAGCTGAATATTTTATCGTTTTTTATATATTCTAAACCTGCACTTAAACTCATTGGATGCACTTTTATATTAAGCGACAAGTGGGGGATAATGACAATATATATACCTGCTCTTCCTTGTGTTTGTGGCATTCTCTATGAAGACTTCCTTTGCCTGTTTTTTGTATTCTTTAAGTTTAAAGTATTTTATTCATTCAGTGTGACACATCCAAACTTATATACAGCAGTATAAGATCAGCAAATGAAAAGGAGCAAAAGTCCGGCATGTCACAACATTTTAGTACAAACATCCCCCACCACCCCAACGTCCCAATGCCCCACCCAACTCCCCCCCCCCCCACCCCCCCCCCCCACTGTCCAGTGTGCTACCAACATGCAGCCTATCTCCCAAGGCTATAGGTAATTGGGAAGGAGGGTCTCATCCCTCTCACTGATCCGGCGCTGGCGGGCTTGTAAGCCGTAAGAGGCGGAGGTACCTCGGACAGGTGAGCTCCCTGAACTCTGTGAGCAGCAAAGAGTGGAATGGTTGCCACAGTTCATTAAATTGCGTTACATCCCCAGCCACCACCAAAGACAATTTCTCCATACCCAGCACGTGCCAAAGTCTGTGGAGCCAGCCCGTTATCGTGGGTACTGTGTCTGTACGCCAGTGTATCAAGATATTCTGAACTGCAGAGCCGAGTGCAATGGCGATCTGCCTGCCTCTTCTGGACTTGAGGGGATACATTAGATCATTTGGAAGTCCTAGCAGGGTATATGCTGGGAAGCGCGGGAGCTCTATGCCGAAATGAGAATCAATTTCATCCAGCACTTCCTTCCAGTAGTCAGTTAAGAGAGGACAGTCCCAGAGAATGTGCGTGAGCGTACCCCGGTGTCCGCACCCCCGCCAGCATGTGTCTGTCTTACTATGGTCGAACTCATGGATCCGCTCAGGCGTATAATACCAGTAAGTGGACACTTTAGTAAAAGTATCTGTGAGGCCCATATGATAGGCTGAGTGGCGCGCCCTATAAGATATGTGGTCCCATTCCTTGGGGCTCAGTGTCCTCCCAAGCTCCCGTTCCCATCTAACCCTCCCTGGATTGTGGAAGTGTGTTGAGGGTAGTTGCAAAAACTTATACAGGTCCGAGATTAGTTTCGAGTCCGATGTACGGGACAATAGCCATCTCTCATACGGTGAGAGCATCCTATCCGCCACCTCCCGCACCTGTGGCTGAAGGGCCCAATGCCGAACCTGCATATAACAGTGTCTCTCCGTTTCAGGGAGTGAGAATTCCAGCCAAAATTGTGTGAACGGGATGACACCCTCGGGGCCATACAGGTGACATAATGCTCTGCATCCTGCCTGCCGCCAATGTGTGAAAGCTCCTTTCTCCATCCCAGGGGTGAAGGCAGGATTATCCACTAGCGGCGAAAGCGGCGAAGGAAATGTGGTGAGGTCATACCTAAGGTAGGTCGCATCCCAGACCCGCAAAGGTACCCTAGTAATGAGGGAGGCGTAGAGATTCTTAGGCCGATGAGTCCGGTGTAGGAACAGTATCTCCTGCAGAGGCCGCCCCGCCACCGCTTGGTCCTCGAAAAGCCAATGCTTATCCGACTCCCACCTGCACCATTCGACCAAGTACCTCAATTGCGTCGCCTGAAAGTATTTACGGAAGTTGGGAATGCCTAGGCCTCCAGCGTCAGGAGACAAAAGGGAAAGGGTCCTGCGTAACCTAGGCTTTTTCCCCTGCCAAATGAAACGGGCTACGTCCGACTGCAATTGCTGTATCCACCCCTTCGGCGGCAGCAGCGGCAGGGCCCTGAATAAGTAGAGCACTTGTGGCAAAATCGTTATCTTGACGGCAGCAATCCTACCCAACCAGGAGAGGATGCCGCGATTCCAGCGGCCTAGCTCGGTCTTGATCTTGGCACCCAAGGCCAAAGAGTTGGCTGAGACCATGGCTGGCAACATAGGGGCAATCTGAATCCCTAAATATGGTATCGCCTCTGAGGACCAAAGTAACCGGAACATGTTCTGCAAATATGCCTTGGTATCAGGCGCCAGGGAGATATCCAAAGCCACCGACTTCCCCATATTTACTTTAAAGCCCGAGACTGTGCCGAACGCCGCCAGTTCTTCCATACAGGCCGGAAGTGATGTCCGGGGTGTAGCCAATGTGAAGATGACATCATCAGCGTAGAGACTAACCGCATGGGTAAATCCACCCATCCGTATAACCCTCCACCGCCGGTCGCGTCCGCACCTTTTGAGCGAGCGGCTCCATGTAGAGAGCGAAGAGCAAGGGTGAAAGTGGACAGCCCTGCCTGGTGTCTCTCTCGATGGGGAAGGCTGCGGAGGTGTAGCCGTTAACCCGGACCACTGCTGAGGGCTCCTTATAGCAGTTGAGGATCATAGTGCGAAACCGTTCTCCAATACCCGCCTTCACCAGCACTTGTTCCAAGAAGGGCCAATGCATGCGATCAAACGCCTTTTCTGCGTCAACCGCGAGCATCATCCTCTCACCCGGAATCCGGGAGGCCTTTTCCAGCAGGTGGACCACCCGTTTTGTATTATCCATCGTCTGCCGTCCCGGAACAAAACCGGCCTGAACCGGGTCGACAAGGCCGGGTAGATGGAGCGCCAGGCGGCTTGCCAAAATCCCAGTATAAAGTTTCAGGTCGACATTCAGGAGAGATATCGGCCTATAAGATCCACAGTGTTTAGGATCTTTCCCTGGTTTGGGGATGACCGTAACGGAAGCCCTCAGGAGGTCAGGCGGGATGGCTCCAGGTTCCGCGAAGGAGTTGGAAAGGCGGGTGAGGATTGAGGCTAACGACCCACAGAACGTCTTATAGAAGAGGGCCGAGTAGCCATCTGGGCCTGGTGCTTTGCCGTGCTTGAGTCTGGCAATGGCTGTCACTACTTCCTCTACGCTAATGTCCCTGTTTAGGTGGTCCGCCTGTAGTGGGTCCAAGGAGGGCCAAGTGACCGAGTCCAGGTAGGAGGTCATAGCCGGCACATCCGGCGGGTCACCCGTGTAGAGGCTTCCATAGAACCCTCGGAACGCGGCCGAGATGCAGGCATCGTCTGTCACTGCACCGCCTGTGGGGTCAGTGAGTTCTTTCACCAACTGGCTCTGCCTAGTGGCCCGGAGTCTATTGGCCAAAAGTTTGCCACAGCGATCCCCCCCCAGTATAAAAAGCATGGCGTAGTCGAAGGGCCGCATATTCCGCCCGATCCACATCCAAGGCGGCAAGAAGTTTCCTTGCTTCTTTAAGCTGCCGCCAAATCCTCGGAGCCCCAGTTCTGCGGTGGATCAACTCCAGTTCCCGGACCCTGTCAGTAAGCTCATCCCTCTTTATCCTGCGCTCCCTATTTTCGGCCGCGGAGATTGACAAGAACTCTCCCCGGAGGACCGCCTTCAAAGCTGCCCACTGGGTGGCTCTGGTGGTATCTGTGTTGTCATTGTGCGCTAAATATTCATGAAGTACCTGCTCAATACGGTCCGTTACCGTTTTCCTGTGGAGCAGAGTATCCCGGAGGCGCCAGACCCTCGCCGGGGCGGCAGACGGTGGCAAGCAGAAGGATGCCTCAACAGGGGCATGATCCGACAAGGAAGTAACCCCCATGTCTACGGCAGACGCTAGGGCCTGCACCGGTGAGGTGACCAGGAGGTGATCAAGCCTCGCGTAGGTCTTGTGCGCGTGGGAGTAGTACGAGTAATCCCTGTCCACAGGGTGCTTATGACGCCAGAGGTCCTGAAGGTCCACCTACGCAAGTCTCGCCTTGCAACCAGCTGAGAATTCCCCGACTTGCGGGGAGCGCTGCGCCGATCTGTCGACTACCGAGTCAAAGACCATGTTAAGGTCGCCCCCGAGGATAACATGCCTATCCGGCGAGGCTGAAATCTCTTCCACCGCAGACTGCAAGAACCGCTCCTGTTTGTCATTGGGACTATAAAGGGAGCCTATCGTGAATGTGATGCCCCCAACCCGAAACCTATGTGCCAACATCCTCCCTTTAATTTCTGCGAATTTATGGATGGGCTCCCCCCTGAAGTTTCGAGCCACTAGAATCGCTACCCCGGCTGTCTTGGTAGTACCGGAAGAAAAGAACTGCGTCAGAAATTTACAAGAGCGTAGCCTATGTGTGTCCTGTGGTAACAGGTGGGTTTCCTGAAGAAGGCAAATGTCCGCTTGGGTGTTTTCTAACAGGGAAAGCACCGCTCGCCGCTTAACAGGATTGTTCAGACCCCTGACATTCAAGGTCACAATTTTAAAGGTATGAGGAGGCATAGGAGGAAATGTATGTAAAGGCGCAAGTGTCCAGCGTGATGAACACAGTGGGTGAGCATACTCCCCCCAACTCAAGCAGCAATTCAGTCTCCCACCAACAGTATGTAACGCCTCTCCCCCCTGCGCAGCACAGCCTAGTACCAACCACCAGCCCCAATGTGACCAGGTCACCCACCACACACGCGCCAACCCCACAAACCACCTCCCCATGCTCCTCCCCATCGTCACAAAGCAAAACAAGGCAGAGAAACTCAGGCAAAGCAACCATTCTTAGCACAGCGCACTAGACAACTTCTTCCCCCATACCCAACTCCCACGACCCCTCCCGGTACCCCAACATCCCAAAACAACCCCTTCCAAACCCAAAACCCCGTCCCCGTCCCCCCAAGAAAGGAGTCAAGGAAACCATTGTCCAAGGCCGGCCCAAAAAGGCAAGACTATGGGAAGTCTCGAAAGTGGACGTCCAGCCACAACACCACCCCCACTCCCCCCCCACCCCCCCAGGCCCCCAAACCTGCAGCTCAAAAAAGAAGAAGCGATGTCGATCTCCCCCCGGAGAATTCCTAGGCGGTCAAAGCAACCTCTCCTGTTGCCGTTTCTCTAGCGACCTCTCGCACAGCATTATCCATCTCAGCCCGGATAGTAGGCGAGTCCGGTCTCACCGAAGAAGTCGAAGACCTGCGGCCAGGGACCGATTGCCAGCCATCCCTAGTGATCCGGCGACGACGTGGAGTGGGGGCATCTTCGTCAGTCGCCGTGATGCCCAATACAGTACAGGTGTCCTGAAGGGAGCGCAGCTGATGCAATATTCCGTTCCAGCGGAAGATAATACGAAAAGGGTGGCCCCAAGAATATTGAGTGTCATGCTCCCGCAAGAAGTCAGTCACAATTTTAAAAGACTTGCGTTTCTGTAGGGTGACCACTGAGAGATCTTGAAAGAGGGCCACCCTATGGCCTCTGAACTCCAAGGAGGGCTTAGTGCGAGCTACCCTTAGAATCCTTTCCTTCAGGGGATAGTCCGGCAGGAAGGCCAGAAGATCGGGGGGAGGCGCCGGGGCTCTACGTCGTGGGCCCACTCTATGTGCCCTATCAATCCTGAGATTAAAGTCTGCCTGCTCACCCAGGACTTCCCGGAACAGATCCTGCAGGTAGGCGGCCGCATCTTCCCCCTCTTCTCCGAGCGGAACGCCCCAGACCCTGATGTTGTTCCTCCAGTAACAGTTCTCGAGGTCCTCCACATGGGATTGTAGATCAATCTGCTGGTCCTGGAGCCTAATCACTTCCTGCTGAAGCTGTGTGAGTTCCTCGTCCTGGGCATGTCCCGCTTCTTCCACGGATGAGACCCTTTCTCCTAGGCCATCAACCTCTCTCCGGACCTCTCGCACCTCCCCCGCCACTTCCTGCTTAAGTGTCTGGAAGTCCTCTCGTAGGGAGCTAAAAAGCGACTCAAGGAATGACTTGGTAACTGGTGGCTCCCCTCCGCTCGCCCCCTGTGAACAGCTAGATTGACTTGGGGAGTGCTGTCCGCGGTCTTGCCGAGCATTGCTCCTGTTCAGCATCTCCGGTAGGGTGCTGTCACCCTTCCTGTTCCCCCTGTTGCCGGCCATCTTGGGCGCCGAATAAAAGTGTTCAAACCTCACCAGCGACAGTAGCGTTCACTACACCGCCTAGCTACCCGCTGGGTGACCGCCCTGACCGGATAGGTCATACGTCGCTCCTGTGGTGCAGTCCAACACCCGTTCTCCACCTCCTCGTGCTCTTCGGGCGTCAACTCCTGCCCACTCCACCTCAGTGCTAGGCCGGTGGGACGTAGCTTCCAGTCCAAAATGGCGTCCACGCTCCGTAGCACGCTGCCTCGCAAGTAGCTCCCGAGCGGACCCCAATCCGTTCACAATAAGGGAGCCGACAAGTCCCCGCGGCCAGCCGCTTCAAAGGCTTCTGAGACCCCACTGGGCCCGAGTTGCACCGCCAGGCACCCACCACCTCCTGTTTGGCTTCAGCGGGTGGGACGGTCTCGTGCCCCGAGCCAGGCCAGGCAGGGCCTCCGAAATCCTCGGCACCGCTTCGGTCGCACCCATGGCTGTAAATCGGCCGTTTTTCTTGGCGGGGCAACAACTTCTCGCCGCCTCGGTCACTTTCGCTCAGCGCCACAATCAGCGGCTCCGCACTGCAGTAGGGGGCGGACCCGAGCTGGTCCCCGCTCCCCTCTAGGCCGCGCCGGCGGCCTCCGCACAGCGCCTCAGGCTCGAGTTTGCTCACAGGGCGGACCCAACGGCACTTCCGGTCGGGCCGCAGCTTTCGAGGGTCGCGGCTCAACTTCCACAGTCCGCTAACAGTGCCTTCTAGCGCGCATATTTTCCTCCCAGCAAGGTCCACTAGTTCTCCACTGCCCCCGCCGTCGCCGGCTAGCGACGATGGGGGGAGATCAGCAGTGAATAAGGTGTTCAGGGGCCTGGGCCGGAGGAGCTCGCCGAGGTCGTGTCCTTCTACTCCGCCATCTTGGCCACGCCCCCCCATTTGTATTCTTTAAGATGTTTCTTTTATGGTCATATTTTTATATGCCGAACAAAGATTATTATTATTATTATTATTAAGTCAATTCCTCCGATTTTACATACCAATCCATGCTGAAGCTCCACTCCACCAACCCTGGTGGCTGTTGGAATTTGCATGCTATGTCTCTCGTGGCAACCAGTGTTGCTTCACCAACCAGTATCCGATCACCTCTTGCGCTCCCAAACTCATCCATAAGACCCAGAAGGCTCACCTTTGGAGTCAGTTCAATGGGTCTATCTAGGATCTTAGTCAAGTATAGGCCAATCTGAACCCAGTAACGTACAATTGCAGAGTACTGTCACACCAAATGAAAGAAATTGGCCCCTGGGATGGAACATAAGGTACAGTTGGGTTCAGGGAGAATGCCTGCATTCCAGAGCCTTTGTGATATCAGGTAGGTTAAGTGCAAATAATTTAGTTGTATCATCTACAGCTGTGCTGAAATAGCAAATACCAGAGGGACCATTCACGCCTCCTGCCTTCCCTTGTATTCCAGGTTCTCCACCCACTGCTCCTATCTCTGCAGTAGCTGCTCCAGTGCCTCAGGAGCATTACAAACTAAAGAGCAGTAGATCTGGGAGAGCTCCCCTTTGCACAGGCTTCCCATCAATAATTTTGCCTCTAAGGGACTAAACTTAGCAAGTCACTTAAGTGTGCCTGATACTGCCCGAGAGCGTGCCTTAGTTGCAAGTATTAGTGAAATTGAGTGTGGAAAAGTCTAAAGTGGGTTTGTAGGAGGTGCAGGTGGAACCCTCGCCATACAACCCCCAGGACAGTGACCCCAATCAGATCTCAATGCCAGAACTCCTCCAGCCGTGTAGTATGTTCCACCCAACGGCCCATCCAGAGGCGAGACTGGTGGGTTTATTTCAACGGAAAGGACGATCGACCTTGAATCTGGGGAACTGGGTTCAAGTCTCGGCAATGACGCTGAACATCCTGTGATTCTGGGCAAATCATTTCATCTACCCATGCCTAACAAAAAATGAATGTGTCCTCATGTAATGCAGCTGATGCTATGTAAAGCGCTCTGATACCCAATTCGGGTCAAGTTCGCGCTCTATAAAAAACTCTGTAGTGCATAACACCATCCAACCCAAATCAAGCTACCTCCAGTTGGTAGACTGGGTCACTCCAGCCTCCTGTCAATCAGTCGTTAATCAGTTGAAGTTGGGATGCCCAGTAATACAATGGGACGTCCGCCACTCTTTGGCCCAAATAAAAATCCAAACAGAAACATTTAGCGGGCGCTCTTGCGTGGGAGCCTACCTGTCTAAATAATGGACCGAAGCCTCACTGCAAACTCAACGAACCAGGTGTTGGGGATGTGGAGTGGGAAGTTCTGCAGAGTATAGAGGAAGCGGGGGTAAATCATAATTTTTAAGGGTGCAACATGGCACAGTGTTAAGGGGAAGAGTAGTCCAGGTGTTGAGAGTGGATTTAGTTACCTGGAGGAGGGTGGCAAGATTCAGGCTGCAGGTGAGCTCTGGCACCGTTGCTATATGCACCCCCAGATATTTGAAGCCGAGATGATGAATCGGAATCTCAGACTGCGATATGAGCACAGCATTATCTCCTTGCAAAGGAATTTAAAGTGGTTTACTCGGAGTCCTGAGGCTTCCTTGAACAGGTGCAGAACATCCAACACCTGTGGGTCAGATGTCAGGAAACCAGCGAGGAAAAGAAGAACTTTGTCCTGCATAAAGTGCAATTCTGTCTTTAATTATCTCGCTCCATCTCCATCTCCATCCCCGAATCTGGGCATTACACCGAATGATGCTAGCCAAAGATTCTATAGCCAGGGAAAAGAGGAGGAGGGAAAGAAGAGAGCACTGCCTAGTCCCCCATCTGCATTCAATAGCACCCTGTTAATGAGGACCTGCACCGAGGGATCTATGTACAAGAGTTTAACTGAGTTGCAAAAGATGGACACAAAACACATGCACCGTAACACTGAATCGAGATAGAGTCAGTCTACTGTGTTAAAGGTTTTTCCAGAGTCTACAAGGAGCAAGGCTGGAAATTCTCCACCGTCATGGACATGAGCTTAGGCAGTGCGGACACGCCGGATACATTGCTTAGTTCTGCGGTTGGGTATAAAACTACATTGGTCTAGGTGTACCAAGGTGCCCTGGACCTGCTGCAGCCAAGAAGCCAAGATCTTTTTGATATCAGTATTAATCAAGGAAATAGGGCAATAGGAGGGACAGCTGGTCACCAGGTGGCCTGATTTAGGGATGACCACAATAATTGCTAGGTCAAGGTCTGGAAGGAAGAAGCCATTTCTCCCCACTCACTTATATAATCGGAGTAAGGGTGGAGCAACAACATCTCTGAGTTTACAGTAATATTCAAGGGGGAAACCACTGGACCACTGTCCAGATCATGCATTGCGGCAAGTACCAGCCGCGTCCGGTAGTGGGAGTACCGGCGGGGCGGTGACGTGGGGAGGGGGAAGGGCAGGGTGGGGGGTAGTAATGTATGGATTACAGAGTTTAACAGGTAAGTAAACATAAAAATAAATAAAACGAATTTTGTTGCGCCACTGCATCGCATTTGGTGATGCAGTGCACGCAACGAAATTCGTTTTAATTTATTTTTATATTTACTTACCTGTTAAACTCCGTAATCCATACATTACTACCCCCCACCCTACCCCTCCCCTTCCCCACGTCACCGCCCGGCCGGTACTCCCACTACCGGCTGCGGCTGGCAAGTACTCCATCTTCAGTAATGGGAGAGTCAAGATCTGCAAGTTGGACATGGGTGAGGTGGGCATGAGGGACATCAGGTAAGAGAGGATGGGCAAGTTTGCGGGCGGTTCACAGCCAGTCTTTCATAGTAATCTGCAAACACACCCACAATCACCTCTGGAGTGTGTAAAGGGTTCCCCCATGATTCATCAATTAAAGGGATCAGCCGGGAACTAGAACCACCAGACACATACAGCAATCCCTGTGGGGCCTGCTACCCATCATGGGACACTTCCCATGTGGGGTTTGTAACTTTATTGAACCTTCCACGGTCATCCAACTAGACCATATGCATGTCTGGACACAGAAGTCCCATACTAATTCCAAGTTATTGCCATTTTATGTTTTGGCTTTCTCGAACTGAGAGAAAGCAGTGGGGCGACGCTCCTCCGCCCTAGTGGAGGAGCCTCCCCTGCATGACTATCCTTGTAGTGAACCTCAGACTTATGGAACACCACAGCAACATGAGCTGTAAAAAGACCACTACCAGGATGAGCGCTCGTTATGTCGACACACAGCATACTCCTAACAATTTACATTAGACAGGTTTGGAGGTACATCCTCAGATGAACAACAAGCATTGGAAATGCAATAGGTCTCGCATTAGGAAAGTTTGAGCTTTTTGTCTTACAAATTATTTTATTTTTTATTTGTGTTGTTTTTTGAAATAGCTAAAATAATAGCTTTGTCATTTACAATGCCAATAGTTATAACTTTCGCAAATGTGACACCTATAGCATTTGTAATGCAACATTGTATTTACGTGACTTAGATATATTGATATTAGAAATAACAATGGCTTTTAATTTTTTTAAATAATTAATACTTAAATAATTTATTTAATTTGTAATGACAATAGGTCTCGCATTAGGAAAGTTTGAGCTATTAGTATTGTAAATGACAATTTTTTTTAATTTATGTGTTGGTTTTGAGAATAGCGAAATGAATAGCTTTGTCATTTACAATGCCAATAGTTATAACTTTCGCAAATGTGACACCTATAGCATTTGTAATGCAACATGTTTTGTATTTACGTGACTTAGATATATTGATATTAGAAATAACAATGGCTTTTAATTTTTTAAAATAATTAATACTTAAATAATTTATTTAATTTGTAATGACAATAGGTCTCGCATTAGGAAAGTTTGAGCTATTAGTATTGTAAATGACAATTTTTTTTATTTATGTGTTGGTTTTGAGAATAGCGAAATGAATAGCTTTGTCCTTTATAATGCCAATAGTTTTAACTTTCGCAAATGTGACATCTTTAGCATTTGTAAAGCAATATGTGTTGTATTACATGACTTAGATGTATTGATATTACAAGAACAATGGCTTTTATTTTTTAAAATAATTAATACTTAAATAAAAGTTATTGTAATTTATAATGACACTAGCTTAAATGTTTGTAAATAACTTTTGGGAAGATTATGTTCATTGTATTTTATTGTGACGAAAATCCAAGAACAGAAGTGAAATATTAACATTTGTTTGGTGACATTTGTAATGATCTGCTATAGACATGAGAATTCAAGACTGGAATAAAAGAAAAAATAAACTTACAATTCTGAAAAAAGAATTACGTAGTTGTAGCCAATGAAAGCCTGATCCGATGGTGGGTATCGATGCATTGTGATTACAGGGTGCTGTGCATACTTTGAAAAAGCTGCTGCAGTGGACCCTGGGGCGTAATGAAAAAGTTTATAGCTTAAATACTTTCCCCCTTTCACCGCCACCGCCCTCTCTCGTGAGGGCATTAAAGAGAGAAGCGGAATGCATTAAAAAACTAAAAAAAGTTGCACCAGCTCAAACGCTCGCTAGGACAGAAGAGTGTATTAAATTCGGTTCACACTAATGTGATTTGCGAGTTGCATTTTCCTAGGTGTGGCCTGGGCAAAACCCTCTGCATAACATTGGAGCGAGCTCTAGGGAGAGACGGAGGAGAGTGCGAGAGAGAGGAGAGAAACAGAGAGTTCTAGCGTGAGACGGGAGAGAGTGCATGAAAGAGAGGGAGAGACGGGAGAGAGTGCGAGAGAAAGAGAGAGGGAGCTCTAGGGAGAGTCGGAAGAGAGTGTGAGAGAGAGAGGGAGCTCTACAGAGACGGGGGAGAAAGAAAGAGTTCTAGCGAGAGACGGGAGAGAATGCGAGATAGAGAGGGAGAGAAAGAGAGAGAGGGAGAGACGGGAGAGAGTGCGAGAGAGAGGGAGAGGAAGAGAGAGCTTTAGGGAGAGAGTGGGGGAGAAAGAGAGAGTTCTAGCGAGAGCGCGAGAGAGACAGCGGGGGTGCCACAGAGTAATCCGACGGTTGCCGAGGCGCGGGCGGCGAGGCGTGGGCGGCGGTGGCTGGTAGTGATATGAGTGAGATGTAATTACCTGATCGGCTCTGGCTGAGCCGGTGTCTGCACATTTGTTTCCCTGCTACTATTTTCAAGGTCAGACAAGTTCCTAATAATGTAATGTGTGGATGTTTTTATTAGTAGCAGTCATAGTATTTTTAGAGTTTGAAGGGTTGACGTGCTCCGTTTTTTTCCTGCCAGTTAGTCAGAGCGCTGTAAACACTGTGGGAATAGCTGGGGCTACAACAGGCAAGGGCTGGGGTAAGGACGCAGGGGAGAGGGGGTATTGGGTGGGCGCTGGGGGAAGCTGGGGAGCTGGGGACTGGAAGAGGCTGTGGGCTAAGAGGGTATAGAATACAAGGGTCTGTGAAACTATAAAACAAGTTAAATAAGGAGACAGGCCGTGAAACTGAAAGCACGGCCGGCCGGCCGTGAAAGCCTTTGATCCGGCATGAAACCGAAAGCACGGCCGGCCGGCCGTGAAAGCCTTTGATCCGGCAGGCAGCGATGAGGGTGTGAAGCAGCAGGGGCTGCGGGAGGGAGGCTGGGCTGCCTTTGATGTGTAATGCAGGGCAGGCGGCTGGTAGCATGTGCACGCGCTTTTAATGTCAATGCGCTTGCGCATTGAGCTTGAAATTCACGGGCACTGCTAGGAATCGCCATGGAATCACAAGTTGGTTAAAGTCTGCTTAAGCCCCCATAGTCTCGCAAGCTCAATGCGCATTGACAGGCGAGACCTAAAAACACCCTTTTTATGTAGGGAATAAAAATGTATTTTTCATTTGGCCACACATAAAACAGGGCTCAACCATAACATCCCCTCGGGCGAGATAACGACTTAAGACACAGTCGGACCTCTTCTTATACCGCTTTACTTCAGGTATAGATAATTGGACCATCTGCCACAGCCTATGTTAAGGGCTCTTATGATCCCCTGTACACTGTTTCTATATAGCTAGAGACCTATGTAGGGTTTTTAAGAACACTCTTTCCCTGGTTTGGACCTTCCGTTGGTACCATGGTTATGATCATCCTAGTTACCCCATGTGCATTTCAGGGATCAGTACCCATGTTTGTCTTACATAATTTCACTGGTCCTGTATGGCAGCATATTCCTCACGCAATTGAGTTCTGCTCATGTCCTTTGAACATTCTAACGAGGTCATTTGGCTTTCTTGTTATAATTTTTCGTTGCCTCAGTATACTGCCATTCACTGTCTTATTCGGCATCTAGGCAGTCGACCTCCCCAGGTATATGTCTCTGCATTATTGCACACGCTACCTCCAATATGGCACCCGTAGTTGGACTTGTTATGAAACCTCACATTTTTTGTTCCCGTTGGTCCAATTTTAGGATTGATATATAATTAATATTTGCTGCACTTTTTTGTTTATGGTTTATTTGATATGAGCTCCTGTCTGCACTGTTTATTCTATCCTGAGTTGTGTGCTACATTCAAGATGGCGGTCGCACCCAGAAGTATGCTCCTGCGACATCCTTGTGTTTCCTGTATTCCAGCACTTGTTCCCAATTGGGACTTGCGCGTTTGATACTAAACACTGCTCGCTCAGCTCACCAGTTACCTCCGGGGTGGCAGAGATCGGGTTAGATCGTTCGCAAATTGCGCTTCTTATAACCATGAGTATTGCTTTTAGTTTATTTGCTTTCTCTTGACACTCCAAGAGTCTTACTCGTACCTCAAGTGAACACTGGTGATTGTTTCTCCTCAGGTTGTTTAAACGCCAGTGAGCGTCTTCTCTGCAACTCAATGTTGGGGCATAGTACTACCCCTAATATGGTAAGCCTCGCTATTCGGGATACAGTTTGTCATGTTGTAAAATTGATGAAAGTATCTTGAGAGGTAAGCAAATCCAATAGTCGTAGGTATTCTTAAGTAGGTTTATTAGTTATAGGTTAGATAGTAAGAAAGGCCCCACCGGGAGCAGCATCCAGCTGCTCAGCCCCACTCACTCAAACTGACCACACATTCAAACCATGCATACACGAACATTCTAATGACATCACACACACAGGCTGAGCAGCAGCGAAGGAGAAGACTAGAATATAACACATGTCCTGTTCTCTGTGTGTGTATATTTTTTTAGTGAGATCCTGACCTTAGGTCAGTTCATACCTGTAATGTTAGGTTGGACCCGGTCCGAGCATGCACCTTCTTAAAGTGTTTGGCATGCTACTGTATGTGAGTAGCTTTACTTGATTCATTCGTTGTTACTCTCTCTTTTCGGGTCGGATTTTAACCCTGAAGGTATACTATATACTTGTGTGAATGCCTTTTGGTTTGATTATTGTATTCTGCACTCTTTCATGACCCTGTCACAACTAGATTAGGATTATGGTCCTGATGAAATGCCATGATCAGTTTTGACAGTAAATAGGCAAGAAACACATCGACCTTCTTTTTAATATCACCTTTTGAGCTTATTCGGACCATTGTATCCATCTCTAGCCACTTATTGGTTTAACGATAACAAGGCCACCCACATATTAAAAAACTAGGGTAACCCTTAGTTAATTTTAAACCTCATATAACACCAGTCTACTCACATTATCACATTCAACACCCCACCTAACCCTTTACATCGGCAAAAAAAAAGAACTCCAGCAGAGAGCCCCCTTGCGTGGCCCTTTGGGCATTGCAGCCCGACCCAACGAGGAGCTGACCGATGATGAAGCATGACACCCATTTGGGTGTGTGAGGGCTCTTGCTACTGAGTAATCGAATCCCTTGTTCTGGTGCTTAAGACAATTCCCAACCTCTTCTTTTCCTTTCCTCTCTATTCAGGAATTGCATACTCCTTTCACTTACAAAGCCTGATTGGGGGCGTGTATGCTGGACCTTAATTCTCCCCTTGTCCCCCCTCTTATATTTTAAGAATAAGTGGTAGCACCCTCCCAAACGTCCACGAATCCCCACAAGCAACATGAATCAGGATAACTCAGCATGCCTGAAAAACTCCACTGGCTGCCAATGCGTCAGCGAGCCACCTTCAAACTACTTTGTCACGCGCACAAAGCCCTCCACAAAACAGGCCCCACAATCCTGCAAGGGAAAATCGAATTTTATATTCCAAACAGGAACCTAAGATCCAATAACTCAGCCCTAGCAAAACCTAAGCGCATCTACAAAACGAGGACAGGTGGACGAGCCTTCTCACACCTGGCGGCCAAACGAGGGAACGAGTTACCTATGGATCTTAGACACACTACAAACCTCCTTCAATTCCGACAAAAACTCAAAACCCACCTTTTTCCTAAAAATTAACTCCCCACCGCATAACCTCAGTAGTCCTCTTTCCTTTTTAGCGCGTGATATCCTTGGGATGAGTGTCGCGCTCTACAAATACCTAAAATAATAAATAATAAATAATAACTCCAGATGTCTAGTTTCCAAGAATACCTGGGGTTGATAGGATTCCTTAGGTGCAAAATGACCCCATAGCCAGATGTGTGCTTTTGTGCACATGTGAGGAGCCTGGTGTGGTTTGAATATTAAGAAAACATCCAAAACAGCTTCTGGGTTGCTGGCTGGAACATAGACGTGTGTGTTTGTCTCTGCCCCTTCAGGAGTTGGAAGCTGTTTGGATGTTTTTGTTGACTAAGAAAAAATCCAAACAGATTCTGGGCTTCTCACAGGGGTGCAGACATGGATGTGTCTGTGCCACAGTGAGGAACTGAGTGCTGTTTGGATTTTTTTCTTTAAGTTAAGTAGAAATCCAAACATCACCTGAACTCCTTGCATGAATGCAGGAGTATGTGTCCATCAGCTTCCCTGCAAGAAGCCAGGCGCATTTATTATTTTTCTGAGGCCTAGAAAAAAACTACAGAGTACTGGCTTCTTGCTGACATGGAGACGTGTGTATCTGCACCGCAGCAAGTATCCAGGCACTGTATGAACTTCTTCTGACACTAAGAATAATATGCAAACAGTGCTGAGGTTCCTCGTTGGGGTACAGTCCTGTGTGTGTGTCTGCGCCTCAGTGAGAAACAAGACAAAATTTAGATTTTGTGTGAGGCCAAGGAAACATCCAAACAGGGCCTGAGCTCTTGCTGGAATGCAGACATGTTTGTAAACACCCCGCAATGAAGGAGCTTCTGTTTGGCTGTTTCTGAGGGCTGGAAAAAAATCCAAACAGTATCCAAGCTCCTCACTGGGACACAAATGTGTGTGTACCTGCATCCCACTATGGAGCCAGGGGCATGTTTTATTTTTCTGAGGTCTAGTAAAATATCCATAGAGTTTGGGTTCCTCGCTGGCATACAGATGTGTGTGAGTGTCTGAACCCCAGCAGAGATCCATGCGCGTTTGGATTTTCTCTCATGCTAAGAAAATATCCAAGCACAATTGAGGCTCCTCGCTGTGGTACAGAATTGTGTGGATGTCTGTGCCCCAGCAAGGAGCAAGGTGAAGTTTTCATTCTTTGTAGGGTTAAAAAAAATTCAAACAGGGTGTGGGCTCCACCCCCTGGCACAGACATGTGTCTACACCCTAGCAAGGAACCAGCCGCTGCTTGGGTTTTTCTGAGGCCTAGAAAAAAATCCAAACAGTATTTGGACTTCTCTGTGGGGCACTGGGGTGTATTACTGTGTCCCAGCAAACAGCAAGGTGCTGTTTGGATTTTTACTAAGGATACAAAAGTCCAAACTGCACCTGGCTCCTTGCTGGGGCTCAACACAGTCTGTCAGCGATGCCAAAAAGTAGCCTGGCATTGCTTGAATTTTTAGGTCTCGCCTACGCAGTTGCATGCGCTACATAGGAAAAAGACCTTTAGCCATCGATTCAGTATGGCTGCCAAAAATGTGCACGAATTGCATTGCCTTCAATGGCAACGCATGCATGTTTGGCGATTCCCTTGCAGGAGCGAGCTTCGACATATGGTTCCTGCTCGCTCCCGCAAGGGAATCCGGTGCAGGCCCCTCCTCTCTTCCCCTCCCCCTGCTGCCTCCTCCTCTCCTTGTCAGCGCCAGGCGCACACTTGTCTTTTTTGGATCCATTTCACAGGGAAGCAACTAAATGAAAGAAGGAAAGAGAGTTTGTGAACCGTTTCTTCAAGTCACGGTTTTCAGTAAGTGAGGACCAAGACAGAAAGAGGGGGAATAATAGGAAGAGAGGGGTAGGGGAAGCTGCCAGCACAGAAAAGAAGAGGACATTGTCCGTGTCTTTGCTGGGCAGTAAGGAAGAGACAGCGCCCTTTTCGTTCTCTGTCCGTCCCGAACGTCCATGAAAGCAAGCAGAGTATTTTTGCTCTGTAAACTGTAGTTAGCAAACAGACTGCCTCCCTCCGCTGAGTAATGATATGAAATACTCCTCTGGGCTGTAACTACAAAATTATCCAGAGAGAGAGAAGGTAAAATGCGCACCAACACCCTCAGAGCCGGCCTGGTCAGAAGCCTGGCAAATGCATGGCTTGATGTCCAAGTGCGAATTCATAGCAGCAGCAAAGGCATTTTTCCAGACCTCTGATGCAGACACAGGCAAGAAAAACAGTAACAGCTGTGTTGTACCACTTGTCAGGTCTCTAGATGGTGTAAGAGTTGTAAACTAGTATCAAACTCAATGGTCCTCATGCTGACCTCAGAAGGACGAAAGGGCTCACAGGGATTAGAACATTTCACATTCAGGTGACACATAGATCTCTATGATGTCTTCATCAGTACACAAAGATGTCACGCCATCTTAAAGTGGAAAGTGTGCACGTTGACTTGTTTACTCTAATAAAACTGGCGTGCAGGGCATGGAGGCAGTCTTTTCATCAATGGATGCTTTTTCTCTTTTTATTTTTGCAATGTGGGTGCCTTATGATTGGCTTTATTGCCTATGGGTGCGCAGGACACCCATGATTTAAAGCACATTGCAATGGATGGGAACATATGGGTGGAAAAGTATATTCTCATCCAATTGTTCCTGTGTTTTTGCAGCCTTATTTCGATATTTAGAAACCTAAAATATTATTTCATGTTTAACATTTTATACATTTTATATTTGATCCTAGTCACAATAATTTACTAAGAAAACAAAAAGAACCATGTAGCGTTTTTGTACTACATCTATATGCATGGAGTAAACTGAAGACCAGGATCTGGTCACATGGGTGTACAAATACGTAACTATAGGCCCGATGTAGGTGGCAAATACCGGTCGGAAACGGCCAAAATCGGCCACTTCCGACCGGTATTTGGCACTTTGAGATGTAGGGGGCCAGTATTTACCTATTCGGTATATTTACCGAATCGGTAAATTTACAGAATCTGTAAAATACCGAATCGGTATTTTTACCGATTCGGTATCTTCCAGATGTAGGTGGGACTCTTCTGAGTCCCACAGGCCTTTCAGATTCGGTATTTTAACACCCAATCCAATTGGGTGTTAAAATACCGAATCCAGGTGTGCATGCACATGTGTGCATGCACACCTATGCCATGTGACAGACAGACATGCCCTTAGGGCATGTCTGTGTGCCACATGGCACACAAGCCAGTATTGGGGGTGCTAGAGGGTGTCAAAGTGACACCCCCTGCACCCTTGCAGAAATCGGTAATTACCGAATCGGTAAATACCGATTCGGTAATGCCCATTGATTCCTATGGACTTCAATGCCCATAGGAATCAATGGGCATTACCGATTCGCTATTTACCGAATCGGTAAATACCGATTCCTTCCGATTCGGTGATTTTTAAAATAAAATTACCTACATCTGCCCTTCTCTTTTTTACCACTTCTTAAATACCGATTCGGTATGAATCGGTATTTATGAAGTGGTAAAAAAGATTTACCTACATCGGGCCCTATATTAGATAACGTTTCACAAACTTTTTTTTAAAACATTTGTATTGATCTCTTTCCCAGTTTCAGTGATTCTTTCTGGGACTACAGTCTGGCACATGAAGAGCCTAACGTGAAATGCACAGTGTCCAAACCAATAAGCGCCCAAGGAACATCTTAATCCTTGATGGGTTTAAAAACAAGCATTTGCAATGCAATAGGTCTCGCATTTACGGGAGTTTGAGCTATTGACATTGCAAATAGCAATGTCTTTTATTTTTGTTTTCATTTTTAAAACATAAATAAAAGGCATTATCATTTACAATGCCAATAGCTTAAACTTGGTTAAATGCGAGATCTATTGCAAGGTTTTTTACAATACTAATGTTGTTTGTTTCGAAGGCATAACATTTGGTGGGCAGAATGTTTAAACATTTTGCTATTTCTAGTCGTGCTCCTTCGTTTTTCAGCTCCTGCGTGGGATTTGTCGCTGGGTTTTAAAGCCTTTAAACCTTTAACCACAGTGGATTTAATATTTCTATCATATGAGGTTCTGTTCTTGGAGGCTATCACCTCTACTTTAATGTTTGGGTAAGTGTCTACTTTACTATGTCATCATCCTTTCTACACTTTCTTGGATGATGCGTTTGTACATAAATTAGAGCCTGCATTTCTTCCTAAAGTTAATTTTAAGTTTCACTCTTCATAGGAAATGGTTCTTCAGACAATCTTTCTTTCTCCTTTCGAGGAAGAGCAGATGTTGAGTTTATTGGATTTTAAGCGTGCTCTTTCTGTTTACCTTGACGGATCCAGCGGATTCAGAAAGACAGACTCTTTGTCACTTTTGGTCTGCCAGGAAGAGGTAACAAGCATTGGCATAGCCAATAGATCTCGCTGTTGGGACCATATTTAGTTATGCAGCAGAATATCCTTAGTGCAACATCAACTGTAGCATGGCTAAACACTTATAAGGTCCCAAAAGAGAGACCTATTGGCTATGCCAATGCTTGTTTCTTACCCTAATGAAAATCCAAAGAGTGTTTGGCCTCTTGATGGAGTACAGGCACACAGCTCCTTCCTCTGCATTTTTTTTTTGCTTGAACAGAGGAACACGTGGGGTGAAGGAGAAGTCTAAAACTGAATAATGAGCGGAGGTTGGAAGAGGAGGGATTGGGTACCATGCTTGTCCCTCCATTCAAAACCTCAACTCATGCTTTGTTTCTTGTGTTGGTGGGATAGTTGGGGTGGTGATGCAAGGAATCACAAATGATTCAAACAACAAAACAGAGACTGCTATTAACTTCAAACTGATGGGAGTATTCTCTATGCCACCAGCGTAATACATCACAGAGCATCAAAGGGCTCCCCCTGGAAGCCCTCCATTATCATTTATCATTCCTAGGATGGAGACTTCTATCACTATTTCTTCTAGTCATAATGAAGCCCATGTTTTAAGTTGTCTACATAAGGGGGTCAAAATGCCAACAATATTTGATTTTTAGACTGCCTAATATATATACATATTTTATTTTTATGTAGCGCGAACTCGACCCGAAGGTATCAGAGCGCTTTACACGAGCACCAGTTGCGTTACAGACGGGCACATTCATTGTGTTAGGCACGGGGAGATTAAGTGATTTGCCCAGAATCACACGATGTTGAACGTCCCTGCCGAGACTCGAACCCGCCACATCCTCTCCCCCAGTATTTATTGCACAATGAGTATTGAGAACCTAGCTCATGCTAACATTCGAAGATAGCTGAAACTCCTACTTTGTTACTTTTGTGTGCATTGGTCTATATTGTTTTAACCCCTTGTAACGACCGGGTTCTCGAACCAGATGGGATCAGCTCCTCAGAGCACCTCCAACCCAGTCGGAACGTAATCACCTCCCTCCTTAGAACGTATTTACAATAGGTATGTACATATATATATTTATACCTCGTACCTAAGGATGGGGAAATAGCAATGTACATGCATAGGTTTTCTACAGTATCCCACTCATACCAGTTAGTCTCACGGCAACTTAGGCCCAGACTAATCTACCCTGGGGCAGTTCTGATTAGTTACCATTACACACTGACCACAATCAGTGCTCACTCGGCAAGTCACAATCCTGCGTGCCTATACACTAGGCTGCAGCCCTAGTGCTCTCTTCCTCACAATCCGGTCCGCAATCTGGCGGACCTAAGCACTGGTGTCCCCCCCAGTGTTCTCTCACTCACAGCCCGATCCGCAATCCGGCGGATCTATGCACCAGTGTCCCACCTGGTGTTCTCATTAACGCCGCTTACCAACGACGATCACTCTCCTATAAATACCTTTGGAAGGAATCTCTCATTGGCTACTCGGGATGATACTACAATAACAGGAATTACCACAACTTGCCAAATTGAATCATGTACCCTCTATTCTCAATGTCAAATGGTCCCTCTCTCCCTCATTGTTCAGTCACCTCTTACCTGACTGGGAATTACATCCGTTCATGAAAACGATGTCTGACTAGAAGACTAGGTTACCCTGATTGAACAAGAATACAAGGCACATGTTGGTTCACTAAGAACTGGGGTATTTTATTACAATGATTATAAAAACACAATACTATACTATAACATATATCCTGCAAAGAAAAGTAAAAGGTTAGAATGTGCACACTATGGGGTATGGGCGGACGTCACCTTATGGACACGAAGTCGGGGGTCGGCAGTCATCTAGGTTCCCTTCTTGTCTGTGCCTTGGCTCGTCTTAGAATCACACCTCAGCAGTCACGAGTACACGTCTGCACCGCTATGCTCTGTCTTCTCTGCTTTCCTCCAAGTCACTGGAACCTTCCTCTTTTATTAGCTGCTGTCTCTCTCTCTGTCTCTGGTCGTTCTGCACTACTCCTCTTTCCTCTTCAATCTTTCTCAGAGAGTATCAGCTTCATGATCTTTCTCGGACTTCAAAATGGCGACTGTCTGCCTGGAAATAATTAATGGCATTGATGCTAACGGCTAGCTGCCGCCTACAGACTGACTGACTCACAGCCTAACGCTTTCGCTAATATGGAAGCTTGTCCTTTCATGGAAAGTTACGACCAGTAACCTGCCGCCCACCAAATTCTTGTACCTCCCCGTACCAAGGACACGTTCTCAGCCGGCCGGCCTGATGTTGTGTCTTCGGAGTGGAGAAAAATACAGTCTTTCGATAAGGGCCAGCCTGAGCCGGTTCTCTCCAAGCGAACAACACTTCGAAACTAAAACATTACACTTGACCTAGAAGCATCTCAAGCTGCCGGGGCAGAAAGCAAGATGGAGTCTCTCCCGTTTGAGGCCTACAAGGCCCGAAATAAGCATAACTCCATAGAAGGTATACTAACACTCTTGCAAAAGGACGGATTATCACTAATACTAATGAATCTATCCCCTAACTTAAGTTTATAAGCCCTGATCTAAGGAAAAGGGTACGAAAGTGCATTATTGTGCCTTATGAATAGGCCCTGTCTGTAGTTCTAATCCCTACACTAGAATGATAATAGACTAGAGTCATATCCAATCATCCTCCCTCAAAGGAGGGCCGAAAAAGTCGGTCAGAACACTTCACCCTGGACTCCAGTCTATTAATCATTCGTTATACGGAACTAACATCTGTGGAAGAATAATAGGAAACAAAACTAACTGATCTATTCCTCGTGCCGAATCTACAGTATTGGAGTAGGGAAGGGATGCACTGAATAAAGCAGCAAATAGCTACTAAAATACTAATAGAAATCATAATACCCCCTAATATTTGTCGTAAGGAATGTAAGTCAGGTAACCAATTGAAGAGCCAATCGAACCAACCCTGGTCAATGTGTTTTCTAACCTCCTCAGTCAAGTCATGAAGTTTGTCGATATGAGCCTGAATGGATTTAGTGTGGTCGAACAAGTTAAAACAACAAAGGCCTTCAAAATCAGAAGAATCGTGTCCGTGTTTTAACAAAAGATAATCAATGGCCGCACGATTTTGTAGAATGGCTCTGCGTTCACCCTGGGCATCTAATAACATATCTGATAAAATGGTAGAAGTTTGATTAATTGATTTGACCATCCAACAGGCCATTTTCCCAATTGATTTGGCTTTATAAACAGCCAATGCTGGGACACCAATAACGGAAATAGCTAAACTAAGGTATTCCGATTTAGAATAAAGATGTAGAGAAGAATCACAGTCCTCATGTAACATCATAGCATCACGAACTATACGGGAATAGGTATTGGGATGTGAGGAAAACATTAATAAGCTCAGTCTAGTGATGGCACACGGGCCTCCGGAAATATTTGCAGGAATATAGGGCCAAGAGGTGTTGCCACAGGAGAATAGCCAACCAGAAGGTAACAACATTGTACGGTAATGGCTAGGGGCAACTACTATACTTTTACAAGTCATATTATTTTTAACAGAAGCACATGATTTTGGGGGTCTTCGTGAGCACAACGTTCGTTCATGAGTTGAAAAAGAAGTGGCTGCTTTAAGTTTCAGCTTTACACATTCAGTAATTGCATTAGGATCACAAGTCAAGAAAAAACACAAGTCACCCTGCGTGATATTATATGTAGTGATCTGAGAATGAATTGGGGGAATGGAATCTGAGAGAATAGTACATAAAGGACAATACTCGTGAGCGGCAAAATCGCCGAGAATTACATTGGGTCGGGCGTTTGATATATTAAAAATATGCTTCAGAGTCTCAGTTGAGGCAGGGACAGCAACCAAGCAGGTCGCTAGAATATCAGTTACTGAACGCATAGGTGTCAGGCAAAAAATGCGGAGAATTGGTAACTCGTTTAGCCAGAGTTGTCCAAAAGTTCGATGATGAATCCCACTCAGTGAAGGAACGCGGTACTCGGGTTCTCGAATCAACCAAAGTCTGTGGGTTCCCTCCTCTCCCGACGTAGCAGACCAAAAGGAGTCCAACGCCGGCACATCCTGCAACAGCAGTCCAGAGAATGATCTGAAAGAAAATCAAATACAGGCATTATTCATTCTCGTAAGTAACATTTGTCAGCCGGGACAGCTTCCCAGCTATCTTTCCCTGGTCTAATTACCAATATGGTATGACTTCAGCTTGTTCAGAGGGATTTTTAGGCGATTGCACCCATATTCTCGCTCCAGGATTGTCTGTAGAGCCAAAACCTTTCTGGCCTCGCACAGTTAATAACGTTGGGGCAGTGCCTTTCTGAATCTCACCACTGAAAACAGGCATAATTAACAATTGGGCAACTCGGTCAGTCTTTTGAATTGATAAATGAACCTCACTGCTATTCAGCAGGAGGACCTTAATCTCTCCCTGATAATCACTGTCAATCACTCCTCCGAGTACTTGAACACCTTTTAAGGCAAGGCCCGATCTAGGGGCAATCAGTCCAAAACTTCCAGCTGGTATACAGACACCAACGCCTGTCTCAATAATGATTCGATCCTTACTCTTAATTACAGTGTCATTCATGGCATGCAGGTCCAAGCCTGCGGAACCTGGGGTTGCTCTGCAAGGAGCCAAGGCTCTGGGGGAAATTTCCCAGTACATTACAGTATTGCCAATGGTGTTAGGTTTCGCATCGACATTTGGGGGAAACAACCGCATTAAAGGAGATTCAGCATTTAAAAAAGGACGATTGTTCAGAATTAACAATGCTTGAAACAAATAATCTCTCCAATTTTTATACTTTTTGTCAGTTAACTTTCGCAATTGTTCTTTAAGTAAACCATTCATTCTTTCAATAAGGCCTGATGCCTGTGGATAATATGGAATATGAAACACCCATTCTATATTGTTTTCCGCACAAAATTCCTGTACCAATCTTCCACGAAAGTGGGATGCATTATCAGATTGAATTTGAAATGGAGCGCCATAATACAATATAATTAATTCCAATGTTTTAATGGTATTCCCTTGGGTAGCTTGTTTGCAGGGAAAGGCCACCAAAAGGCCACTGTAGGTGTCGACAATTGTACAAACATATTGACAATTTTTGCTCATAGGGAGCGGGCCAATATAATCAATCTGCCAAATTTGAGCGGGCAATTTTCCTCGATGTAAATGACCTTTAATAATTTGTGGTACTTTTCGTTGTCTGGAATGTTGACAGATGGGACAATGCAGAATAGTATCTTTAATGTAATGTAAGGGAATATAAATTCCTCGATCGGCGGCCCACCTGCTAGTGGCTCTCTCTCCAAAATGTCCTGCTTTCTGGTGGGCCCATTTCGCCAATCCCGCCAAATCAGAATCTGGCATGTCCACCACTGCCTCAGCAATTTTAGATTTCTCATCTGCAATGTTATGAAAGAATCTGTCAAGGGAGTCTATCGGGGTATGAGCATCCACATGAAAGATTGTCACAGTACTCTGTGGGAGCATTTCCCAAATTTCTTGCCATAATTCTTTTCCCCACAGTTCTTTCGAATGCAATTCCCAATTATGAGAATGCCAAGTTGGTAACCACACCGCCAGTCCATTAGCTGTGGACCAGGAATCAGTGAAAATATGACATGTGCCAGGTAATTCTTGTTTCAAAACTTGGTAAACTGCATATAATTCTGCAAATTGACTACTCTTTCCTTTCGGCGAACTCAAAACCCACTGCATAATAGGAATTTCAGGTCTCAAAATCACATCATGACCTAAAGTCAATTGCTCGGTATCCACCAGAGCCCAATAACATGCAAGCAACTGTTTCTCAAAAGGTGTATAACGCTCACCAGCCTCAGGTAACTTTTTAGTCCAAAAACCTAATGGCACTTTTTGTCTGCCTTGCTTTTGCCACAGACTCCAATTTGCATACAGACCTTGCACGGACACGTTCAAATCCACATCACCCTCGCCCACAGGCCACAGATCCAAAGCGTACTGAATTGCTTCTTTTGCCAAATTAAACGCATTCTGTTGTGGTTCACCCCATTCAAACACATTCTTTTCGCGAGTGACTCGATATAAAGGAGCCAATATCTGACTCAAATGTGGAATATGTTGACGCCAAAAGCCAAACAAGCCAATGAAGCTCTGGGCTTCCTTCCGATTCCTCGGGACTGCAAAATCTAAAACTTTTTGTTTAACCTGCGGGATCACCTCTCTGTGACCTTCATGACAATTGATACCTAAAAACTTTACATTTTGGGATGTACCTTGTAGCTTATCAGGATTAATTTCCCAACCTTTTTCACGTAAGCAGTCAAGGATTTGATCTAACTGGGTCTGAACTTGATCTTGTGTCTCACCTTGAATCAAAATATCGTCAATATAGTGGCATACCTGAATTTGCGGGTGTACAGATACTTCGGACAAATGTTCCGCCACCAGCCGGTGACAGATCGTAGGACTACGTACATAACGCTGAGGAAGACTTCTAAACGTCATTTGACGCCCATTCCATGTAAAACTGAATTGTTCCTGACACTCAGGGGCTATCGGAATTGAAAAGAAAGCATTAGCAATATCAATGGACGCATACCATGTACCTGGATGCTTTTGGATTCTTTCAATTAAGGTAATAATGTCTGGTACTGCAACAGTCAAAGGGGGTGTATGTTTGTTCAGTTCGCGATAATCAACAGTCATGCGCCAAGAATTATCACTCTTGCGCACAGGCCAGACGGGATTATTCCAAGCAGAAGTAACCGGAGTTATAACTCCTGCATCAACCAAATCCTGAATAGTGGCACTAATCTCTTCATGGCCACCTGGAATACGATATTGCTTCTGAGAAACAACTTTTGTAGCTTGAGGAATTTTTATGGGGGGCATTCATAAACGACCAACCCGTACGGGTCTGGACGATATGTAGTGTTTAGTTCCAAATTGATAGCAACCATCATCTAAATGCAAAATCATTCCTTTTAAAATGACAATTCCAATTATGTATTCCAAGAGTGGTACAACTAATACAGAATATTCTCTTCGGGGAATTCTACCTATTCTCATTTCAAGTGTAGTTTGCACTGCGGGAGTTTCCTTTCCACCTAAACCAGTAATTGTGAAAAATTGGCCTTTAAATTTCTTTGATTTACCATGAATCAGAGTGGCCTCCGCTCTTGTATCTACCAATGCTCGGGCCCTTTGGATATTACGATGTTTCCAAAAAATTTCAATATCTACATAGGGTCTATTGTCTTTGTGAGCCCACCTGCGTACTGAAGCTTGACCTATTTCCTAGTCATTCTTACTGCGTTCTGTCAACCAGGACAAATCAGGGTAAATGCTCTCATGTTTTTTGGGTATCAAAACATCTTGTTCATATCCATCTCCATTACGAAATGGATTCTTGTCATCTGCATAATACTGTGAATTGCGATCGGAAAGCCTGTGTCGATCCTCCCTTCTCCTCAACTCAGGGGACTGATCCCTTTCATCTCTATATCTGTTGTAGACACGATCATCTCTCCCCCTTTCTTTTTCCCCCTCTCGCCCCCTCTCCTTCCCACGACGAGGGGACATATCACACTCATAGCGCCGTTCATCACGGCGATCAGAATCCACACGACGAGCGTCGTCACCACTGTCATCAGAACATCCACGATCACAATCGTTCTTTCGCACACGACGGGCACCCTCCTTGCGATCCAAACCACGCTTACGAAACATGTCCCATAAGCGATTATTAGGCTCACCATCAATGTCCTCCTTTTTCACACCATCAGCCAACAGTGCAAGAAACATATCACGTCTAGAGAATTTATATTCTCCAGCAGTACGACCCTCCGGTCTGGACTGTCTCTCAGATTTAAACTGTCATATGGATACTTCATTACATATATTGCGTTAAGTTAGCATGAGTGTATTACATGTTTAAACAGCCGTTTTGCCTTCAGGCTTCAGTTTTGCACACGACGCGTACTTGTTGTTGTAGCTTTCAGCCTAGAAGTGGTGAGGTGTTTTATTTGAGAATAATATGTTATTCCTATGCTATCAGCTTTGCCTTGTACACTTGGTACAACTGTCTGCACACTGAGAGCTGCACACTCTAAGATTAACCTAACACAAGGTTGCTGGGAAGTCTGATCCTCGCACCACATTAGACATTAGACATAACACAAATAATGTTGATGCCAACATATTGGGCTCTACGCGGGTTTAAGATAGAGTTACACGGAATGAACGTAGACACTTGGTGCTGCGCATGAAGAGAGCTGGTAGCGGTTGATGTGAACTGCTCCTACTGACATTGAGAGGTATGGGGCCGCCCTGCTAAAACCCGAATGAGACCTTCTTAGATATAATATAATATGCTAGATAGGGTGCGCGAAATATAGGTGATACAGATTTCTATAGAAATTGCATTATAACATGCTAGCACCTTTTGCTTACTATGGATTAGTGACTATGCTGCTGACTCTGATTTTTATAATCTGCATTTTGGTATTATACAAGATACTGCGTTTGAGAACTTTGCATTGAATAATAAATATTTCAAACTTGCACTTGTGTTCTTTGACTCTCAGTTTTGATTTCTGACACTGAGATGAGTTTTTGGATCATCCTAACTCACTGAGGTTCTAGATCTCTATGCACAGTTCTGTGGGAGAACGGAAACCCTGCTACATGGCGCCCAACGGATTGGTTGGCCGTATTTCATGACACTCGAGTAGTATATCATTCATACCTTGACACCTTCATTTCCGTTTCCGGTAAACGGCGGTGTCGGAAAACCTACCTGTTTTTGAAATAGGTCTTTTCAAGCTTGAATTCTTCTAAAAAGGTTTCTTTGAATCACTACCCAGTTGTGCTACAAAGTATTCTTTGTCTAGTTTTTCTTCTTCCTGTGCTAAACATGGCAGTGGAAATAGCGCAGCATAGCCGCGTCGCGGTTCGCGACCACTTGCGGGGATATAATGTACCCGCGGAAGGCTTAGCTGTGGTTCTAGTAGTGAGTGCGGAACATGCGTACCCGTACGAATTGTTTTATTCCTGGGTGACATTTCCGGAAATAGACGCTAATTCGGGTGTCTATCATTCATACACTGCCACGGTTGTACCGGCGGCTTATGCTCCGTACAGGGCACTGGAAGTACCTATAGACGCTTGGCAGCACGGAGTTTGGTTTGGTGGCGCCCTACCCCATTCTTTAACGGCTCCGAGGTTAGGTCCCTTATCCATTCCGGGCACAAATTGGCCCGCTTTGGGTGGATTTACTCCTCATCCTAATCGCACCACTTGTAATGTGGGTGACCTGCGGCGTCTTCATGAGGTCGCAGTTGGTGTGATTAGAGCGCTTGTTCATTACATTGGTCGTAATATTCATGGCGCAGCCCCCGCAGGGGCGCAGCTTCGAGCAGACCAGGCTGGCTTGAAAATAAGTCCGGTCTTGGTGAATTCCGTTATGGGCAGAAAGCCAGATGTTAAGGATGATTTTCCTTACTGGCTTGCCGAGAAATTCGACCAGCTGGAAGCTGTGTTTCCTAATACGACTCCGGGTGAAAAACACCGGATTCTTACGCTTAGTTTACCGAAAGATTTAGCCCCGGAACTTGTTGACTGTGAGACATGGGGTAAGACTTTTGCAGCGGTTTACTCGAGGTGCTTTGGCACACCATCAGTGTCGAACCTGTCTGCAATCCTCAAACGTGTTCAGGATGTTCACGGACCTGAGTCGGCGGTTGAGTTGGGTATGCGCCTGAACGGTTCATTTGAGACAGTTTGCGGTATTATCCTTGCCAATGTAAAAGGGGATGCAGTGAACTTTCAAGTGGCCAATGGTCTGGCGTTAATTCCCGATGCCGAGAAACCCCGTCAGCTGGCAAGAATAATTGTGGCGGCTTATAAAATGGTTGGCCGCAATTCTAAGGGTGCGAAGGTTTTTCTTGAAAAAGAAAAGAAGCAACCCCAGGGGCAGTCTTCGGAAACAGGTGGACAGCCCAGGTCCAAGAAACAAAATTGGCCTAAAAAGCAGAATCAGGGTAAGCAACAACTACAACAGACACAGGTCTCGAGTCCGGCGCCTTCACAACCTGCGCAGTCAGAGCGTGTTTATGAATTGCGCGATCGCGCTACGATTAAAACACCTGATAGATATCAGGCATCTGACCAACGCTCTCCTCGTTCCTTTCAGGACTCATCGGCTCCGTCAACCGGTGGTGGAGGGGGCGGCAGGGGCAGGGGTGGTCAGCAAGGACGTGGCCAGCCCCGCACGCGAAGTGAAGGGGATCAGCGGGACGACTCTACGCCTAAGAGACCGCAGTTTGCCAAGAAGAAGGTCGCTGCCTTAACGGCGCATCGATATGCCCCAGATAGTGAGAACGCGGCTTCGGAATCTGACGTGGGCTCTGACCTTGCTGGACAGCGCGGCGGAGATTACCATAGTGAGAGAGGCCCTCCGTCCACTGTTGAAGGTGACAGCGACTGAGACTTTTATTGTAATTGAAACAGCTGATACGCATGTTGCTCCCCCTGAAAGACTTTTTGAAATTGTCCTGTTAATTGAAGGTGACATGCAGCGAACTGTAAAAGGGGTATTTTGGGAGAATCTTTCGGATACGTATGACATTCTGCTTTCGGAGGCTGACTGGCCCCCACCTTTTGTTCTCGCAGCTCCGCGAGGGGAGGAGGTAATCCTCCCCAGTTTCGCGCACGCTGTACCGAGAGTGGAAGCGCTGCATTTTGCAGAAGAGTGGGCTCTGGCGCTTGCGCCGGCTGTGTACCGAAATCAGTGTGGCTGGGATAAATTGTCCCCTAGCCATGAGATTCCTTTACGGTCACAGCCTCAGCCACAACCCCAGTATCCCATACGGCGTGAAGCTAAGGCTTCAGTCGCGGCTATCCTTGAACAATTGGAATATCAAGGTGTAATTGAAACATGTGTGTCACCAATGAATAATCCCCTTTTTACTGTTAACAAGCCGGACGGCTCGTATCGTCTAGTTTTGGATTACCGGCATTTGAACTCGCATTGCCGTAACTGTGCAGTACAGAATACTCACGGCTCTGCCCTAGTGAATAGTCTTGAGCGTAAACGGTTCAAAACCACGCTTGACATTTCCAATGGTTTTTATGCACATAGATTAGATGGTCTAAGTTCCCAATGGACCAGTTTTACGTGCGGCGGCGTACAAAAAATGTTTAAACGTCTCCCAATGGGATATAAAAATAGTCCTGGAGTGTTTTCCGCCCGCATAGTCTCTCTTTTGGAGAGTTTCGATCCAGTTGCATGTTCGTATGTGGATGACATTTATCTCACAGACGACGAGCTTTGGGTGCATCTGTGTCGAGTAAACAGCATAATTTGTAACTTTGCAGACATGGGTTACAAGTTTAACTTTGCGAAGTCACACATTGCGGAGTACACAGTGTTGTTTCTAGGTTATGAACTTAACCATGAAGGAAAGGGATTGGCTCCTCACTTCCTGGAGAAGTGCGCGCAGTTGCGCTCTCCGACAACTCTGAAAAAATTACAGTCTTTACTGGGTTTTTTAAATTTCGGGAGGACATACATTCCGGAATATGCCCAGCGTATCAAGCCTTTATATGCCTTGGTACAACCATCTTTTTCCAAATCATGCTGGCTGCCTGACCATTCAGCCATTCTGCAGTCTTTGCAGGCTGATTTGCTCACTTCTGACTACTTACAGACCCGTGATAACCAGACCAACCTGGTGATAAGAATTATCCCTGGGACGGTGGGTTTCACGTACCTGACTTTTAATGAGGGGGATACTGTACCTATTGCTTACAAGTCACACTTGTACACTTCGGCTGAACTGCGTTTTTCCACTGTGGAGAAAGTGTTAACGGCTGTGCAGATGGCAATTCTTAAAGAACGTGCCCTGTCGCAGGGAAAGCGCATGTTGGTTGTTACCCCGTGTCCTGCCTTGGAGGCGGTCACGAAAGCCAGTGTACCTAATTCTAAAGCTTTGCACCCTCGGTGGATTCAGTGGGCTACTTCCTTGACATCTCAGGATGTCACGTTTATTTTTGACGCCGCTTTACGGTCGCAGGAGTATTTACAGTATGAATTTGTTCATCCTGCTCCTTTAGCAATGCGGCCGTTGGAGGATTTCCACTGTATCATTTACACGGATGGTTCGGCGCAGGTTGCGCATGGCTCTAAACATGCCTACGTTTCCGCTTGCGCCATTGTGGTCGGTGCAATGGTGAACGATGAGTTCGAGTCCAGTGTCGTGCACACGCAGACACTTGGGGACTGCACTGCACAATTAGCAGAGCTACGTGCTCTGATGCTTGCATTGGAGTACGCAGATCCTAGTGTGACAACTTTAATCGTAAGTGATTCTTACTACTGTGTCCAGTCTTACAATGAGAACTTGTTCTTTTGGATTCAGAATGATTTTCGTGATTCCAAAGGTAGCACAATAAAACATAAAATGATCTGGGTCCGAGTAGCGGAACTTAAAGAAAAGCTACCGCTCGTGTTTGTGATTCATACTCTCGGCCACCAGCGCGTGGGAGTCCACGCTGTTGGCAACTCGCTTGCTGATGAAGCAGCGAAATCAGCGGTATCTAAATACTTAGTTGCAGCAGTCACGAGGTCCAAAAGCAAAATAGATGATGACATCTTGGCGGCTGTTGCTGCCACAGCGAAGGGAGGTAAATATCCTGCGGGGTTCCCTTCGAAGTACACATACCACTTAAGTCCCGATAAGGTTCCTTATGTGAAAATTCCTGAAGTTGGAGAGCGTCTAGTTCCCAACTCGGATCGCAGAGCTTCTCTGATTACAGCGGCTCATGAAGGTGTGGCGTCTGCGCATGCGGGCGTCTCAGCCACTGTATCTCAGCTACAACAGAGATTCTGGTGGCGGGGGCTGTACAAACAGACGCGCGATTATGTCCTTATGTGTGACATTTGCCAGCAGATTAAGCCTTCTACTGCTGCGCGTCCGCCTCAGACACAGTTGTACATCTCTAATAGACCACTTGGATGTGTTTATTTGGATCACTGCGGTCCTTTTTCTTCTGATACTGCGTATAAATACATCTTAGTAGCAGTTGACTCATGCACACGCTTTGTGTGGTTATGGCCGCATCGCAGCGCTGATTCACGGACTGTCATTAAGGATTTGCGTGTCTTTGTGGGAATCTTTGCTTGTGGTGCTTTCCATTCGGACCAGGGTCCGGCTTTCGCCTCTAAGGCGTATAAGGATGCTATGGTTTCGCTGGGAGTACAGGTGAAGTTTTCAAGCCCCTACAGGCCTGAGGGCAATTCTGTGGTAGAAAGAATGAACCGCGACTTAAAGCAATCTTTGACAGCCCGAGTTATAGGCACTGGTAGAAACTGGCTGACCCACCTCTATGGCGTGCAGCGTGCGCTTAATAATCTCCCTAGAAGGTCTCTGGGTGGGCGGACCCCATACGAAATGCTCTTTGGTATCAAGATGTACGTCCCTGACCTTGATGGTGCAGACTGCGAGGCCCAGGCCGCGGCCTTTGACGTAGATGAACATTGCAATGTTTTACAGGATCTACAAAAGACCAGAGACAGTCTTGCAAAGGAACACTTGCCCTCCACATCGGATGATGCGTTGCAGATCCCGGTAGTTGGCTGGCTACCCCAAGTTGGAGAACTGGTTCGAGAGAAGATCGAAAACAAAAAGGAGTTTGGTCCCTCATATCGAGCGCCAGTTCGGGTCCTTGGAGTGAAGGGCACAAGAACAGTCGTTTTACCACCACTTCCAGGTCGTAAAGAAAACAGATTTATTTCTATTGACAATGTCAAGACACACAGGGTGGCCGATTCTTCATAGCATGACACCGGCTGTATCCTGTCCTTCCATGGTGAGGCACTCTGTGCTAGCTATTACATCTGGTGCAGATCAGGAGGTGTCCCTCGAGATGCCTGCCCTATCAAGTCCTTTATTAAATACTATTCCTGTTACTAACATTGATGAGGTGACCTATGCAGATCCTGCTGATTTATCCATGTCCGATTTACATGCTCGTTTGGCTAACCAGTCCAGATTCTCTTTTGACTCTGATTCGGAACTTTCAAAGAAACCATCGACTATTGCAAAATATGCCACGTTGTTTAAAAAACATTTTTTAGTTCCACCTTGGACATACATTTGGCTGATACTATTTTCATTTTATCTTTTTATGTCAATTGGTTTTGTGTTTTATTTTTTCCGCCTGATTGATGGCAATTATGTGAAAGAAAGAACAGGAATTCGGTACCTTAATGGAACATTGGCCCCTCACTCCTCCTCGCATTCAGCACACAGACTAAAGAGAGACTTACATTCAGTACAAATTACTGCTTGGCCTGTCCTTGATGGGATTGTGTGGGATGCGGTTAGGTTTCAGATACATGGCCCCACGGAAGTTATTAATGTTCCTAATGTGCTTAGAGTAAACATGGGAGATGTGATTAAGCAAAATATTCGTTCTGATGATTGGGATCTTCAGGCAGTAGAAGCATTGTTCTCTGATTTGAAATATTATGCGGCCTTTGATGATGAGGATTTGTATTTAGATTCTGTCAATTATGGTGATTTATTTTGTTACCAACATTATGGAAATCATTTCTTGCACAAGACAAGTTCCAGGCGGGTTCCTGTGAATTACACTCAGTGGGAACATTGCCCTGCTCCTTTACAGGGGAGCTCAAGTACTTTTTTGGGAAAATACTCTTACTTTACAGATTTTAATCAATCAAATCCTGAGTCTTTTTACTTCAAGGTGAAACAGAAATCAATGCCAAAAGTTAGACTGACTGACACAAAATTGTTGTATTCAAAGTCCTTTCTAGAAAGGTTATCTGTGGATGGCTATGAGTTATGGAAGGATGTTATTGACCTTAAATCGGTTTGGGGTACCAAAGATTGGCAGGTACAAGGCACTGAGGCTTTGCATCGTGCATGTCTCATCCCGATTCACATGTTGTTTTTAAATTCGACTATTTCCCAAACAACATGTTTTGGATTGGCAACATCTAAAAAATTAAATACCCCTACTATCCCTGATTTAGAAGAATATTCAGGTTGGAGTAATTTCACTACATTGCCCATAAGTGAGATACAAGCACTTTTGCAGAATTCCTCCTTTAATATTTCCAGTTTTGATCCGGATGGGTGGCTTTTATGGCAAAGAAGCTCTGATTCTTGCCAAAGTCGTTTTTTGGGTTTGTCTGAGGGTTTTACACGCATCAGGCCAGATCCCAGGTTTGACCAAGATCACACTGTTACAACTTATTCAGTAGGCAAATTGTGTCAGAACTGGTTACAACATTCCACTTTAGCTGCAGTTAAACTGCATCTGTCCCAGTTGAATGAGAACATAGAGTTAAATGATTTTATAAAAGGCCCAACTATGGGTAGGTCTAAACGCTTTATTTATGCTATTTACAATGAAATTTGGAAATTTTCAAGAGTCGAAGCAGCTAAACGCCTGAGGGCTATTGATCAAGCCAATTTGGAAAAAGTGCTTGCAGTGGTCGATAATAGTATTAACACGCTTTCTTCCAGAATTTACACATTGGATAATATTGTTTCTTCTGTGGTTGATATTGTACATGATGAAGTGTCCACGTTATACCATGGTCAAAATCAATTACGTTCTGTAATGCAGTTTGCCTGGACTCTACAGACAATTAAGGCTGGTCGAGTTCCCTGGACCTCATTGAACGTTTCATCACTTTTTGCCCCTTTTAATCTTACTGATAAACAGCGCATGCTTTCAATGCGTGATGCATCGTTTTCTATGTTACATATTGAGAAGCTAGAATCCTTACCTTTCTCTGTTGCTGAAACAACCACTGCCACGTGGCTTATTCATGGTTTAATTACATTACCATTTCCTTTATATAAATTTACTAACTGTATGCGATATATTGCTATAGGACGATATGAGCCACTAGGCAATGCATTCCTACATGAGGCATGGTCCTTACCATACACATACAGATGTCTGAAAGATGGAAAAGAAGTGAATCTTAATGGTGAGGAATGCACACAGTCACCTGACCATACATTAATATGCAGACACATTCAGTTACACGGTTCTTGTAATCAGGACCGCCCAAATTTAGCATGTGTTTTAAAAGGTACGCCAGTTCCAGCAGTAGTGCCCACATTTACATTATTAGCTAATGGTAGTTATTTGCTTTTAAACAACGAATTATGTTGTGGTTTATTAATTGGTGTGGCTTATATAGTTACTGTATCAGAGCGTGTAGTGTGCTGCAAGAATGTTCTATACCCACCCACGCATGGCTCTTCAGATGTCTCCATCTGGCCACGGATCCCAACCTTGGAAGCGAATTTAAATGGTTTAAGCAGAATAAGGGCTCTTTTGTCTCAAAAACAAGTGGCCCTGAGTTCGGCACGGGAAACTTATGTCCTTCACATAGCTAACACCCGCACAGAGGTGCAGGCGCTTTTAAACACTGATTTGCCATTTCATTTCTGCGAGCTGGTACACCAGATTTTTAATGCTTCTTCAACGACTGGGCTGGCACATTTTTTTAAACTAGTAAGCAGTGGCCTCGTGACTACGTTTGAAAAAGTTTTTGGTATCATTCCCACGTTTTTCCACACTATTTTTGGGAGTTTGTTTGGTGGAATACCTGTATTGCTGGCTGTGGCCGCAGGCTTTCTGTTGGTGTTTTTCTTCATAAAACATGGATGCCCATCCTGCGCAAGACGCCGTTCAACGCCTCCTGACCATGTGTCGTAATCGGATGCTCAATTACTATGGAACATTGCCGCTTGCAGCATTAAGCACGGCCTATAGATTGTCATTTCGGTTCACCGACTTCACGTGTGTCCAACCTGTGTTTCACTGCCTGAGCTGCGAGTTCGATTGGGCGATTGATTTATGCCTATGCTTGAGGACTGCTCCTGACGTCGATTTTGATCAGCTAATGCGTCCCGTTGTGGCTCACGAGCTGATCTGTTCTGGCGAGAGAGTTATGGCCTTGGCAGCGATAAATGGAGTTCTGGGCCAATGGGAGATCTCTGCAGCGGCGAATGCCTTTCTGACACACAGCGTTCTGGTGAACCCACCGAGTTGTCCTCTGACGTTGCAGGAGGATCCGATGCTGGAGGAGCACGTATGTTCTTTCCCATTGCTAAATTGGATGGCTGAACTATTTTCGGATGATGGCAGTGATTTCATACTGGAGGCTGTTGCAACTTTCTTTGCATATACTTTCCAATCGTGAGATGCCTGGAAGGAATGCTTTGTTGTGAAATATAACTTTCCCCTCGCTGAATTGGAGGGATGGACTATGTTCAGCTGATGGAGAGTTCGCTCACGTGATGTTGCTGGAGATAACGTCTAAGTGGCACATGACTTTGGATATCGGATGAGTGCCTTGGTTTTTTCTCTTACAAACATTTGAAAGGATGCGACCTGGTCATACATTTCGTAATTTTTGAACCGGGCGGAAGACTTTTGGTTCAAGACTTTTGATATTTTTTTAGATTTGATGCCACTATAGGCATTCATACATATTCATTCATACATATTCATTCATACATATTTTTAGCTTATTTTAGCTCAAAACTATTGAATTTTGCTTTCAAATTGTGTATCTGATTTAGTATTGCCTTTTCCCTTATGATTGGCGGTGCTCGGACCAATGGGGGGGTGTCATATGGATACTTCATTACATATATTGCGTTAAGTTAGCATGAGTGTATTACATGTTTAAACAGCCGTTTTGCCTTCAGGCTTCAGTTTTGCACACGACACGTACTTGTTGTTGTAGCTTTCAGCCTAGAAGTGGTGAGGTGTTTTATTTGAGAATAATATGTTATTCCTATGCTATCAGCTTTGCCTTGTACACTTGGTACAACTGTCTGCACACTGAGAGCTGCACACTCTAAGATTAACCTAACACAAGGTTGCTGGGAAGTCTGATCCTCGCACCACATTAGACATTAGACATAACACAAATAATGTTGATGCCAACATATTGGGCTCTACGCGGGTTTAAGATAGAGTTACACGGAATGAACGTAGACACTTGGTGCTGCGCATGAAGAGAGCTGGTAGCGGTTGATGTGAACTGCTCCTACTGACATTGAGAGGTATGGGGCCGCCCTGCTAAAACCCGAATGAGACCTTCTTAGATATAATATAATATGCTAGATAGGGTGCGCGAAATATAGGTGATACAGATTTCTATAGAAATTGCATTATAACATGCTAGCACCTTTTGCTTACTATGGATTAGTGACTATGCTGCTGACTCTGATTTTTATAATCTGCATTTTGGTATTATACAAGATACTGCGTTTGAGAACTTTGCATTGAATAATAAATATTTCAAACTTGCACTTGTGTTCTTTGACTCTCAGTTTTGGTTTGAAATGATTATACAACGAAAGAGTGTTCATGTGTTCCACGACTCCTGAGGTATTCTAAAGATCATGTTCTGGTTTGTCTAATACATGGATCATTCCATAATGATCCATGAGACACTGTAGCTAGCTAGGTAACGAGATTTCTGACACTGAGATGAGTTTTTGGATCATCCTAACTCACTGAGGTTCTAGATCTCTATGCACAGTTCTGTGGGAGAACGGAAACCCTGCTACAAAACCAGTCACCCAACTCACCAAGCTGACGGACAGATTCAAGCACCATAGACAAAGGATTGCCAGTTTGATTAATCAACAAAGTCATCATAACCTGCTTATAAGCAACAGGGGAAGAACGGATAATGCGATTCCGCACAGAAGATGTCAATAAGCCATCCAACAACCTGTCAGCAGTACTGAGAAAAATTGCAGTTTTCATTACCTCCTCTTTTAAGCGCTGCGACGCATCGCGCAAAGTATACCACGGCTTGTCATTGACAGGCCAGTCAGATTCAGTAGGGTATTTGTGATTACAGCCATCAGTCGCTAGCTGGAGTAGACTAATTTGGCCAACACCATTAAAATTTCGAAAATGATCTTGTACAGTAGAATCAGAACTCAAAGAGCAAAATCTCAAGGCATCGCCTGCATCTAACATGATACCTGCAGCGCCCAATTCATAAAGACGCACCATCCAAGTAAGTAAGCCTCACCAGGCCGTTGTCGAAATCGTTGCAAAATGTCACTAACTTCCTATTGAGTAAAGTCTTCAATACTATCCATATGAATACCATTAGGATTACCAGGAGCCTGTTGTAATTTGCGTCGAAAAACCGGGTGTGCAGAAACCTCCGGACGAGGCTCCGAAGAAGCCCGATCCATAGATTTAGAACAATCAGGACGAGATACGTCATCAGAATGGGAAGAGCGACCACGGCCGCTAGAATCATCATTTTTATCACAAGAAGCAGATTTACAATCACGTCCGGAGCGAGAAGACTCGCGCCTGTCAGCCTCCTCAGCCGAGGAGCCAGAATCATACGAGTCCCAGATATTACCATCCCACTCGTCGAGGTTCCAATCCAGTCCGGCTTTCGCCACGACCAGACGCACCTTCCGTTTACAAACGCGACCGCGAATGTGTCTATACTTGTATTTAGCAATACGAACAGCAGCCCTTTCGGCAATAGTCTGATAAGTCTCAAGTTTGTCGGCAAGTAATTTATTTTGACATCGTAAAAGAGAATGTGCATTTTGCACTTCAACAAACTTTTCCTCCATATCCACAAATCGTTGCTGTAATTTCACAAATTTCTCATGAAGAATTCTGTATGCAGTCAAAACAATCCAACCTCTGCGTCCTAAAATAGGAAGCTCATCACCCTTCACTACTGGTGCCTTCTGCAAGCAAGAAACCACATCAGCAGGCTCCGCCTGCTCCAAACAAGAAGTCCAATTCTCACTCAAACCAGTAGAATCGGCCCACTCACGGGCTAAGGCCTCGTAAGGCGTTGATTCCCAGCCGGGAATTTCAACAGGCAATTTGAAAGTAGATTTAGATTTTCGCGAAAACATTTTGACACACAAAAAATATATACACAATTATCAACAAAGAAAATACGTACAAGCCGAGCGGAAACCAACAAGATCAAAACAATACAGCGCACACAGGCTTCGTAAACAGTTCGTGACGCCAGATGTAACGACCGGGTTCTCGAACCAGATGGGATCAGCTCCTCAGAGCACCTCCAACCCAGTCGGAACGTAATCACCTCCCTCCTTAGAACGTATTTACAATAGGTATGTACATATATATATTTATATCTCGTACCTAAGGATGGGGAAATAGCAATGTACATGCATAGGTTTTCTACAGTATCCCACTCATACCAGTTAGTCTCACGGCAACTTAGGCCCAGACTAATCTACCCTGGGGCAGTTCTGATTAGTTACCATTACACACTGACCACAATCAGTGCTCACTCGGCAAGTCGCAATACTGCGTGCCTATACACTAGGCTGCAGCCCTAGTGCTCTCTTCCTCACAATCCGGTCCACAATCTGGCGGACCTAAGCACTGGTGTCCCCCCCAGTGTTCTCTCACTCACAGCCCGATCCGCAATCCGGAGGATCTATGCACCAGTGTCCCACCTGGTGTTCTCATTAACGCCGCTTACCAACGACGATCACTCTCCTATAAATACCTTTGGAAGGAATCTCTCATTGGCTACTCGGGATGATACTACAATAACAGGAATTACCACAACTTGCCAAATTGAATCATGTACCCTCTATTCTCAACGTCAAATGGTCCCTCTCTCCCTCATTGTTCAGTCACCTCTTACCTGACCGGGAATTACATCCGTTCATGAAAACGATGTCTGACTAGAAGACCAGGTTACCCTGATTGAACAAGAATACAAGGCACATGTTGGTTCACTAAGAACTGGGGTATTTTATTACAATGATTATAAAAACACAATACTATACTATAACATATATCCTGCAAAGAAAAGTAAAAGGTTAGAATGTGCACACTATGGGGTATGGGCGGACGTCACCTTATGGACACGAAGTCGGGGGTCGGCAGTCATCTAGGTTCCCTTCTCGTCTGTGCCTTGGCTCGTCTTAGAATCACACCTCAGCAGTCACGAGTACACGTCTGCACCGCTATACTCTGTCTTCTCTGCTTTCCTCCAAGTCACTGGAACCTTCCTCTTTTATTAGCTGCTGTCTCTCTCTCTGTCTCTGGTCGTTCTGCACTACTCCTCTTTCCTCTTCAATCTTTCTCAGAGAGTATCAGCTTCATGATCTTTCTCGGACTTCAAAATGGCGACTGTCTGCCTGGAAATAATTAATGGCATTGATGCTAACGGCTAGCTGCCACCTACAGACTGACTGACTCACAGCCTAACGCTTTCGCTAATATGGAAGCTTGTCCTTTCATGGAAAGTTACGGCCAGTAACCTGCCGCCCACCAAATTCTTGTACCTCCCCGTACCAAGGACACGTTCCCAGCTGGCCGGCCTGATGTTGTGTCTTCGGAGTGGAGAAAAATACAATCTTTCGATAAGGGCCAGCCTGAGCCGGTTCTCTCCAAGCGAACAACACTTCGAAACTAAAACATTACACTTGACCTAGAAGCATCTCAAGCTGCCGGGGCAGAAAGCAAGATGGAGTCTCTCCCGTTTGAGGCCTACAAGGCCCGAAATAAGCATAACTCCATAGAAGGTATACTAATACTCTTGCAAAAGGACGGATTATCACTAATACTAATGAATCTATCCCCTAACTTAAGTTTATAAGCCCTGATCTAAGGAAAAGGGTGCGAAAGTGCATTATTGTGCCTTATGAATAGGCCCTGTCTGTAGTTCTAATCCCTACACTAGAATGATAATAGACTAGAGTCATATCCAATCATCCTCCCTCAAAGGAGGGCCGAAAAAGTCGGTCAGAACACCCCTCCTTTCACAATTCTTTGTCTTCTCACCTGGAGCACCTTGACAATTGCATACATTGCATTTATCGACATTATTACAATGCACTGTTCTGTGGACACTACTACAATGTACAGTATTTATCATATTGATTATGGTGTGGTATATTGGATCCCTTTCATTTAAGTAATTTACATTGAAGATCTGTCAACTGCCTCCCCCTAAAGATGCTACCAGTATTCATGAATGAGTCTGCACGAATCATTGTTTTAAATATTGCAGTTGACCAGCATTCAGGAAGCTGAGTTCAGCAAAGCAGGCACTGCAGCAGAGTGATTTAGTTGAATTCAGCATTATTGCTTACCGTGCACAGATCCAGCTGCGTGGGGCTGCTTGTCTGAGCTTCATTATTTTTATTAGGGTGCTCCTGATATGGAGCCCTCAAGTTGTTCCATATGAATAGTTCGTACTGTCCTATTTTACTTCTCCTTCTTCCATTTGTATTTTTAAATACTTAATAGGGTAATCAAAACTACATATACCAGGTTGCAAAGAATAATAGAAATAGATGAGCTACTCATGCATTACATGGAGCAACATGAGAGTTATGGAAAAGGAAAACAACTGCTCTTTAACATCTGCGGCAAGGAGGATCCACGCGACTTGCTGGTGGCGCCATGTTACATAGAACATACAATCTCAGTTACGTTTCAGTTGTCCTCAACATTATTATCAGCCTCCCGAGTTAGCAGCTCTCACTACGGTACATTCACTACCATTTATTTGGCAGAGCATGCAGTGGGCAGTCACTAGCATGCAAAGTATAAGATACTCGATGAGCCACAAAATAGGAGACACACTGATGTATGTAGAGACATTTAGTAATATTGTGATAATATATGTAAGTGAGATGAATGTAATGGCCACAATCTGCATGTAAGCTGCACTGTATTGCAGATATTTGATTTGTTCTTTTGTTATAAAGGAAAAACCAATAAAGCAGATTCAAAACAAAAAACAGGGAGATTAAGGCTTATATTTACAAAGGTGTCATATAACAGAGTGCCTCAACCAAAGTTGCTGCTCTGCATTGCATGAAAGGGAGAATGCAGGAAAGTGCCATATCGACTCAGCTATTGCATTGTACTGCTCTTGCCCTAGTGCTGTAGCACAATCAGCTTCATGCACAGACCTTTGCACCACAGTGTAAATGTGTCAGTACCATGTCTAGCTTAGGTTTTGCACTGGAAGGGAACCTTTCCAGTATAAAATACTATGCTTAGACTAACTTTATGACTTTTCCTGTTTCGGATGGGTGCTGTACAGTGCAGCACAAATGCAAAGTGGTAAATGTTAGGAGACATAAAAGCATGTATCCTTTTAATTGTGGGCTTCAATGTGTCATTGTTTTCTGGTGCAAACCCCTGAATTCTATAGTTAGTAGATAGGGCTTTGCGTCAAAAACCATGGGTGGATGCATGGGAACGTCCATGTACCTCTCATGGAATTTCCACATGATGCAGAGTAACACAAAGAGGCACTCTGCACTGCTTTGTGTTACTTTGAGGTAACTTTCAAGTTTTGCACTGGAAAGAAAATAAAAACACGCATTTACAATGCAACGGTCTCGCCTTTGCAAAAGTTAGAGCTATTGGCATTGTAAATGACAAATTTTTAATTTATGTGTTGGTTTGGAAAACAGATAAATATATGGCATTGTCATTTACAGGGCCAATAACTTAATCTCTCGCAAATGCGAGACCTATTGCATTTGCACCCACACCCCCCCACACACACACATAGAGCCACACACACACATACATAGATGTGGTGGATGTAGTGATGGTGGATGTGGTGGTGGATGTGGTGGTGGTGTTGGAAGTTGTGATGGATGTGGTAGATGTGGTGGATCTGGTGTTGGATGTGGTGTTGGATGTGGTGGATGTGGTGTTGGATGTGGTGGTGGATGTGGTGTTGGATGTGCTGGGGTAGGTTGTTGCAGAAAGTTGACCGCGGGTTAGTTCCATTATATTGTGTCGAAGAATTAGCGTGGGGATTCAAGTGCATTATTTGGGAAGTAAATATCGCAAAACAGTAAAGATCAGAAAAAAAAAACGAGCTGCAGTTGTTCCGCCGTTGTTCCCCACTGTAGTGCAAACTTGGTAAATGGTGGCGGTAACATGCATCCTGCGGTGGGCCAGACTATGTGATAAAACTGCAACACACACCTCAGGCACAAGGCGCGCAGAGAGATGGGTGTGAGTCACAAGCGTCCAGTGTGTTTCATAAGGGGGAAATTCTAAGATGTGTGTTCTGCAAACACAATCCACAGTTAACTATATGTTAGTTTATAACACATATTTGTCACGTGTAACGCGGCACCTGATCTCTAATTGCATTAATCAGACTCAAAATGTGTCTTTATTTGCGACATGATACATATGATTGTGCCTTTTGGTTGCTGTCATTATTGGGAAAAAGATCACAAAGCTTTCATAATAATTAAACAAAGGACAGCTGGGTCAAAATAATGAGGAATAAATCTCAGAGCACAGAGGGAAAATACAACTTTCCAGACTCCCAGATTGATGCCCTTCGCGCTGCTTGGTTGGATTTATGACTGCGATTTTCAAACAAAACAACAAATATCAAAAACCTCATGCTACACGCTATCCGTCTGCTCTCGCTTCCGCGCAGTGGCATTGATTTTTAAGAAAAAGTTTGAAAAGGATTGTCCGTTGTGGGGATAAATCAAAAGGGGTCTTTTATGGAGGCGCATTATCCAAAGTGAACCAATTTCGTACAATTACATAAACCGATAAAAATTCAGTTATAGGCCCGGGGGAGAAGTGGTGAGGGGGCCTGGGGGATGATTGCATCAACAGGCAGGAGATAACCAGGAGACATGAGCGAAGATGTAAGCGGGGCTTTTCATCTGCCTCGGACTGAAAAAATGACTTTCAACGATGATTGAAGCAGACAAACCCCCTTACCCCTTCCCCTGCCTTCTCTCAGGACGTGAAGTCGAGAGACACGGTAGAAGGGCTTTATGCGAGCTACGAATAACCAGCCACTGGCACTCGCGGGCGGCCGGCTGGCGTCCAGGGACATGCTGCCTCATCACGCTCACAGTGCAAGAAGACAGTGGAGCCGAGGAGACTATAAGCACACAGACACGGACTGCCACACACGCACACACACTTATACATAATATACTCACTACATAAATACACAGGCACACATGTTTACACGGGTATACTATACACACATACGCATGTGTACAGACACTCAGGCACTCAGAGGAAACAAGAAAGTTATTGATCCGGCTGCTATTGTTAAAGTTGTAGCGCGGCGCGTCTATAATTATTTTAAAAAAGATGAAATGTTGCCATCCATGTCTTATGGTTAAGCCTCGCATTATAAAACAAGCTTGTGATCACTGGGTAAGATTATAATTTAAATGAAATGTGCAACTGGAAACAAACTTGTAAGAGACTGCTACGCAAGGAATAAACGCATTAATGGTGAACAAAGTATTCCAGTAAAAATCTCAAAAATGTGCGTTTTTAGCAATATTCAAAATCACTTTAATCTCATTTAAACCGAATGGCAACGGGCGCCAACTAGCAGGAAACGCAGCCGGAGGTGGTGTGGGACGTCCTGCAACTTAAAGAAGCCTGCTTGAAGGGGCAGCCATGTGTGTGTTATCAGCGCCGCGCGCTGGTATGCAGACTCCCCCTGCATTCCAGCAGGTGCGCGTCCTGATCCGGGCTGCATTAGCACTGTGGAGACAAGACCGGGCCGCGCGCACAACATTATCCTATGGGGAAACGCTGCGCGCGGCCAGGTCTTGTCTCACTTCGGTGTTCTCAGACTGCTGAGACGCCGACAATAGTTCTCTGGCAAGAACGCGCTTTCAGCGCGTTATAGCCGAGACCTAAACAAACATTTTGCAAAGGTTTGGAACACTTTTGTTATGCAAACCAGGTGGAAAATGTGTGTACATCTACGCCCAAGTGATATGCCCTGAATGAGACAAGTTTGAGCGAAGGCCAAGATTCGAGCCTGGTTCTGAATAGGGGTCAGAAGTAACGTTTACTGGTCGCAAAATACTGGTTGACAGTATTTTTGCAACTCGACCTGTGTACCATTAGGTCAGTCCGTAAAAAAACGGAATCAGATTGATCGCACTCTGATCTACTCAATTAATATGCATGAGATAGGTTGCAAATTGTGACTCAATCCGATCTGCCACACTCACAGGGATGGTTGCCTGAAGGAGTGAGCAGGCACTAGATTTCTGAATGATTTTCAATACTACAACCTTGTGTTCTTTTACATGCAGCTCATTTGTCATAAAGGAAATGGAACTATTTTTAAAAAGAAAAGTGAACTTTAAAAAAATCTTTGATTGAGAGTTGCCATGGTTTACGACCACTATTTTGGTCGTAAACCATTGATAAATACCAATAAGAATCACTATTTGGAGAGGAGGTCTACAACACATAATTACAAAATGGCAATTCCTTATTCATTTCTAAACTCATTTAGGAGTCTGCAATAAAAGTTACTGCCCCCTAAAATGGATTAAAAACATTGTCAAAAAGCATTTGTAGTTCCATACTCTTTATCGGAGCATTGGCGACCTTAAACTTTTTTGTACATCTGGCTCCTAGGCCGCATCTCCAAACCTACAGTTTCATCTGTCAGTGCTTTCCTTTAATGCTTCTATTAACACACTTCTGATAGTAAGCCAGATAGGCTTCAATAAGACCTTCCAAGACTAAACATCACGTCTGGATAGTCAGTGGATGTTAGTGATACAGAAGTCTGAACTTCATTGTTTGTGATCGTAAACTATGACTTAGGGGGGGGGGGGTCCTCCAAAGTCAGTGCTTATTTGTTTCTTATATGTATTCATGGCAAAGAATCGAAAGGAGACGGTTGTTCCTTTTCCCACGCTTGAGCATCTGCCGAGACGTCCATGTACAAGTTATTTTTTGAACCAGTTGTCTTTGAAGAAAACTCTCGAGGAACAGTGATCCATCCTCACCCAGCATGCCTAGTCGGCTGACAGACACCTGAAGAAACCTAAATGAAGAAACATTAAAAAGGCTGTCTAACCCTTGTCCCAGTCCTGATGAAGACCCACCCCAGATGCACGCAGTTAGTGCATCACCACTAGGGTCGAAATGTCGACGTACCTTGTTATAGATCTAACTGTACAAAGTCGGATAGGAGCAAAAGAAATTATTTTGCCTAATGACTATTGTGTTCACAGTTGACAACCTTGAATAATTGTAACCTTCATGTATTTATGTTGTGTAACCTGTATGAGTCTTTCACAAATCACGTTGTATAGCACTGTATATGTCTCTTTGTATCTTGGACAGCACAATTATATAAGTCTAAAAATTGAGAAAGCTGAATACTAAAGATTTACTTTCTCAGCCACTTGGGTCAGTGTTTATTGATTTGTGCTACTACGTGTGTACCCCACTAGGGACACACGGTTGTGACAGTAATTCGAAATTCCTTGTTGAAAGGTATTTCCACCCGACAGAACCATTATTGTTTGTTCAATTACCCGCCCAGGTTCTGAGGGTTACAGGGTCACCCCATTATACTTAATGAAGGATTGAGCCGGCACTAGATTTCTGTATGATTTTCAATAATACAACCTTCTTTTACATGCAGCTCATTTGTCATAAAGGAAATGGAACTATTTTTAAAAAGAAAAGTGAACTTTAAAAAAATCTTTGATTGAGAGTTGCCATGGTTTACGACCACTATTTTGGTCGTAAACCATTGATAAATACCAATAAGAATCACTATTTGGAGAGGAGGTCTACAACACATAATTTCCAAATGGCGATTCCTTATTCATTTCTAAACTCATTTAGGAGTCTGCAATAACATTTACTGGCTCCTAAAATGGATTTAAAACATTGACAAAAAGCATTTATAGTTGCACACTCTTTATCGGAGCATTGGCGACCTTAAACTTTTTTGTACATCTGGCTCCTAGGCCGCATCTCCTAACCTTCAGTTTCACCTGTCAGTGCTTTCCTTTAATGCTTCTATTAACACACTTCTGACAGTAAGCCAGATAGGCTTCAATAAGACCTTCCAAGACTAAACATCACGTCTGGATAGTCAGTGGATGTTAGTGATACAGAAGTCTGAACTTCATTGTTTGTGATCGTTAACTGTGCCTTAGGGGGGTTCCTCCAAAGTCAGTGCTTATTTGTTTCTTATAGGCAGCTTCTAACTGAGTAATAATAATAATAATAATAATAATAATAATAATAATAATAATAATAATAATAATAAAGAGTATACATTAGATATCCCTACTGGCCTGTAGCTATGTTTTTGGCAAGACCAGGGGTCCCTATTGTGCTTCACTTTCTAGCTTTATTATTAATACTAACATCTTTGAAAGTTCAAGAGGATTAAAAAGACAACATGACCCAAGAATAACCAGAGGTGGAACTCAAGCTCCTGCTGCCTCTTTAGTGCAGGGGCCCCCACTCCACAGTAGGCCCACCATTCAGGCAAAAGCCTATGGCTATATGTGAGAGCTCTGGTGGTCCCATCATCACATTCGGTGTGTGTGGGGGCCTTTTTGCTTTACGCCCCTGGAAATGACTACAAGACACAGCAATCCATGGGCTCAAAGTATAGTAGTAGAGTCGAAAGGCAGAGCTGCCCTCATTAGTCTAAAGCCCATAACATAAAAATCCCACAATGCTGCAGTTTGCCCTCTTTCTTGGTGCTTACTGCCATGAGTTAAGTGCCTTTCGTCACTCTTCATTTATGCTGCTTTTGCAGCAAACAAACTAAAGGTGGCAAGCTAAAAGTCTTTCTTGATTTGTTTTAATTGCACATCACTACATTGCTGTTCATGAATGAAAAGATTCTAATTAATTTTAGTCGCATTTAAAAATACAGGGCCTGATTCTTAAAGGTAAACTGAGACGAAATTCAAACCTTATGACTTTTGATATTCACAAAGGGCATTTACGAGTAGTAAAGTTAGACATTTGTCTAAGTTTAACTTAAATTTTGGTCTGAAGTTTAACTGAGACCAAAATTTAAGGTAAACTGAGGCAAAAGTCCAACTTTAATACTCATAAATGCCCTTTGTGAATACTGAAAGTCGTAAAGTTGGCGGTGACTTTCAACTTAGTCCCGGATGTATTGTTGGATAAATTGGATCAGAGAACGGGGCAGAAAGGGGCATTAACACAGACGGGCCTTTAGTGGTTGGGTGACATGGGTTTAGTAGACGTGTGGTGAATGAGCCATCAGGCTGTGAAAGACTACACATACTTTTCAGCATACGCTAGAATAGATTACTTGTTGACGTCTCCCCACCTTACAACAGCTACCACTCTGGTCAACATTGGTGTGGCCGCCATCTTCGACTACGTGCCTATTTCGATTACACTACGCATCCCAGGCCCCAGATCACACCCTCGTGCATGGAGCCTTAATTAGAAAAAAGGCTCCC